>NW_026972163.1:0-4800000 GCF_036711695.1 Zophobas morio
GATGGAAAACGCTAAATTGCTATAATTCCATCGAACCACTTATAGAAGGTCCCACAAGCCTGACTCTATTTCGTAAAATATTTTCAGCGAAGTACTTTGACACGAGACCTAACCTGTAACCCATAAACCGTTTAATTTTGTTGCTCAGGCGGAAGCCCGTTAATTTGCGCCTCAGTCACAAAATCATCATTCACAAATCGTAAAACACGGCCATGCCTTCGTCCATTAAAAAGCTCCCATGAAATAATGGTCATTAACAGATGCGATAACACATCTGTTGGGTTATGTCGAAATGGCGACATTGTGGCTGATATGGATGGATACGGGGATGGGTCCGACCGGTTGACAGTGGGAATGTGCGTTATAATAGGTACGGTCCCAGGGGCAAAGATATGCATGCGAGAGGACATCGTTGGGCCCCAATTCAATTTTCTCGTGGCCGTCCGCAATATATTACGAGGGGGATCATAATATCGTCAAAGTGAAAAGTTTCTTACCTACGCGTTCAACTTTTAACGCAATAGATGCGAGTGTGGATTTCGTCTTTTTGTTTTAGAGGGGAAGTTTCTAAAGGGCATATCAATGATACAAGCCACTTTTTACTTTCTCTATGAAGGCATCTGCTTCTAGGGATGTGGGTGTGGTGTGTTCTGCGGTCGTGACACAGGTTGTGCTAATTTTAGTTCTATTATTTGACACGAAACAATTGTTACCGGCATTTTGTGTTAAAACACAAACACCAATAATGATTATTGCACGATTTTGTAATTGTATTTTTGGACTAGTAATTTTTGTAAAGTCTTATTAGGGATGTATCAGAATAAGGTAGAAGTTTCAACAGATTTTTACTCGGTCTTTCATAAAGTTGCTGGTTTTGTTTCTTTATAGTTAGTAATTGAACTGGTGTATATTTAACTAGATTACGGAAGACAACATTTTGTGTATGTTACAAAAGCATTACACACGTGCGTTGCGTGCTAAATTTCAGACAAAATTTTTCACTTTTTATATTTTGTATACATACCTTGAAAAAAATCATCACATCGATATCTGCTCATATAAAAATTGTTTGATTTATGTCAACATGACTCTTGATTTAAAATATATGCCGTCTTTAGGAAACGGTCATTATCTTCTTCAGTAAGGGTCGGCTAAAGATTTAGCGAGTTTACGACTGTGACTTCATAAGTATTTTTCAGCGAATCCCTTCATAAAATTCGGTAAGTATAAGCAATGTGTTGAACTGAAATAATTTCTATTTGTTACTTTTATAATAGGAGAAGATCTTGGCTAGGTAAGCCGATTTACTGCCCCATTAGGACAAACTCGTAAAAATTACTAATTGAGTAGCAGTTAAGCGTTAAGCCAGAACCGCATTCTATATTTCGTCGAACTTTAAGCTGAAAAGACTAAAACACTCTAAAGCGTCGGGACGCAATTTTTCGAGAACAAATTTAGTTTATTTACGTGAATTAAAGTGGCTTTTCTGATTCGCTAATATCTATAGCAAAGGGTTACAACTAAATTTGTGGGTTATTATTTCAAGAACCTACTTCTAAATTCGGCGTTCTACAAGGCTCAAAGTTGACGGTTTTTCTTTTTTGTTGTTTATTAACGATTTTGGTAAAAATTTAAGTTAAATTTAGATAAATGTAAAATTACCAGTCTTTTTTCGAATAAATGGAAGTGATGCTTTTGTCTTACGCGATGAACGTGATTTTAACTGAACAAGAAACATCATCATGTTAGTACTGAATAAACAAACTGTCTTTTTCGTCGTTACTTCAGCCATGAATACGTTCTGTATTAGTACAAAAATTTAATGTATACCTTTTAAGAATTCAAAGGATTGTGTTAACTGTTCGTTTCTTGTGAAAATTCGTTGATAGTGGCATTGACTGTGTTAGCATTTATTAAAATTAAGTTTCGTGGTGCTCAGACATCTTTCACGCTGGAAAACAATATTTTATTTATTTCATTTAGAATAGCTTTGTATCTACCTTTCAATAGTTTGCACATTGTCTATTATTATTGTAAGTATTCTTTGTTTCTACTTCCCGAACGTAAGCTAAGGAAGTATTGTAGTCGAATGCATGGGACGACTGCCTATTTTCACTTCTTCTCGACACTTCATGACCCCTAAAGTACGAAAAAATAGGTCTCCCGTCTCCGTCTGTTTGTCCGTCCGTCTGGCGTCTGTCCGGATTTTTTATAGACAGGTAATCTTCGAAACTACTGGACCGATTGTTGAAAATTTTCTACATACTTATATTATGAACAACATGTAGACAGAATAAAACGTGTAACGTGAATAAAAAATTGTCTAATCATTCCCACCAACAACGTGATGACATCACGTCAAAATTTTACCATAAACATAACTTAAATTCAGAAAATAATACTCCCATACTTGTGTATTGTGAATTCACCCTAGTTTTGTTTATTATTGTTATTATTAGTATAATACATCAATCAATGCATTGGGTGCAATAAACAATATTAAATGTATGACTCATAATGAACACAGAAGAAAAATCTCTAAAGGAATCTTTAAAACACTGTCATTTGCTTGGTTATAGTTTATTTCCCCTGTACTAGTGTGTTATATTATTAGTATTATACTGCACGTCTCGGAATTGACATACTATCCTTGCTGGAATAATGTTGAAAGGAACATTTTTCAATGGGAAAATCCACTAATACGGGCGTACCCTTGTTTTTTTTTTCATATTTTTGGAGTAACTGTTAATCCGTTTCCTATCGTGGGTTTTAAGAGCAAGAACACTCCAGACGAAATATAAACAAATGTGTTTTTATAACATAATGGGTCCGAATCGTAGACAGTGGCGGACTGTGGGTGATTATAGTATGAATAAATAAAATATGAATAAATTATTATTAATGAATTCATAAAAATAAACTGTACAAGAATCTCCAAAAAATATATAGAGTGTCATTAAACAAAAGTTTGGATGTCACAAAAAATTATAGGGTGTCAAAACACATGTATAGATGTCATTTAGCTTCTTACACGGTTACTAGTATTAATTATCTATATTTGTTTTAATCACTACATGCTATCATAAATAAACAGTTGACAAAATATTTTTTTTTATTTTTCAAAGAAACGGTATTTGTTGGAATGTACTTCAGGGGCGAGGGAAGTCCTGCCGAAATAACCTTCTACTAATTTTTTTTAGTTCTTGAGTGTTTCTGTAATTGGCTGTAATGCATTGTAATGTAATATATTTTAATTCAAAACGATCACATACGTCTATGTGAGTTTGAAGTCATTAAATACAAAAAAAAATCGTCGAGGGCGTGATTTCCACAGAGCTTTCTTAACCTGTAAAGTACAATCGAACAAATAAAGGCATTACAGAAATATTCAAGAACTAAAAAAAATGAGTAGAAGGTTATTTCGGCAGGACTTCCCTCCCCTCTGAAGTACATCCCAACAAATACCGTTTCTAAAAAAAAAAAATGTCAACTGTTATTTATGATATTGATAACTTGCTTTATTAAAACAAATATAGATAATTAATACTAGCGACAGTGTAAGAAACTAAATGACATCTATATATGTGTATTGACACCCTATATATTTTTTGGATATTCTTGTAGAGTATATTTTTATGAATACATTAATAATAATTTATTCATATTTTATTTATTCATAATTTAATCACCCATGGCCCGCCACTGTCTACGATTCGTACGCATCATATTATAAAAAAACACTTGTTTGTATTTCGTCTTGAGTGTCTTCGCTCTTAACCCATGACAGGAAACGGATTTTATAAAATTATGAGAAATTAAAATTAATTTTGTTAAAACTTTTCTATGACGTAGCTTTAGACGCAGCGTTAAATATATCATTTCAGAAGACATACGGTTTAAGTCCCAAATATTTTTTATTTCAATCATAAAGACAAATCTTTATATTTGTAATAAAAAATAAATTATATATTCAAATTGTATATACATTGATACGGTTAACAAATTATTTTTTCTAAATTTAGCTCGGAGTAAAGATGACACACATTAGTATATTGCTACTCGTAGTATTAATTATGATTATTTTTCCACACCAACGTTCTCTGAAAATAAGACATCCTTCCGGTCAAAGTGGTAATTTTGACAACAAAACTGACCAGTTTTCGTTCACAGTATTGTTTGTAAAATCATTTCAATGATAGTGTTTTGAACAGTACATGTTCAGACCTCTATGACCGCGAATAGAAATAATATTATTGCACAACCTTCGCGATTATCCAAACGACGTTAGTTTTGCTTATGAGGAGAACATGCTGATTTAGATTTGAAACCAATGTTTTTATTTTAAATGAACAAAAAGCCATGGAAAAGTTAGATTGTCTCCAAATAGGTAGAGAAAGGAGTCTCAAGAAGAAAATTAACATTTAGAAGATTGTTTATTAAAAACTGCTGCATCATAAACAGTTAACTTATTCTTTCATGTGCAAGTAGGATCTACAAAACCACATAACAAGAAAATGTTTCTGTTTGTTGTACATATTTCAATACGAACAATTTTGTTCAATCATTTAGTAATCAGTCAATTCATTTTTGTTAGCTACTTGAATGGTAGATATCTTGAGAATATCTGCCCTGCTTTTGTTTTTCACTCGTTGTGTTCAGTCCACGATTTTTAATCTTCGTGGAATGTTCAAAAATTACCTGTATATGGTAGAGATCCAAGCAAATATGTGTGCCAAAATATTTCCTACCACACACGTAAAGTTTATGAATCTATAAAGATAGAGCTCATATTCTGAAAATCCAATATATTTATATTATTGGTAAGGACGGAATATAAATGTGTAAAATAATTTATTGTCCCTAAAATATCGCAGAACGTGTTTAGCGACACGAAACAGCTTTCACAGGCAAGAAGCGTATCTCCTGAGAGTCAGGTAGGGCTTAATCGAGAAATATGTCCAGTGCAAATAAATCTATGAGAGTTCGGGAAGTTGTATTGAAATAAATTGCCAGACATTGACGTTCAGAGATTTCGCTCGAAATAAAACATATGGATCGCTGAAAAATGAAATGTTATCATTTACAAGGCACAATAGACTTCCACCCCAGTCGGATTTTATAATCCGGCCAAACAAATATGCTCATTGAAACTTTTTAACAAGATGTCCTCGAAATTTCGTATAAATGATAAAGCAAAACCCCCCGAGACACAAACTCTTTTCAATAGTCGTCGCATTCCGCGTATACAATCCATATTCATTTTTTATTCATTTTAAGGGAGGGGTCGAACTTCTAAGGGAGGTAGTTTCGTAAATAGATTACTGGAATTGATGAGACGTAGACGCAGGACTATGTGTGCAACAATTGATATTATCAATTTTCGACGAATTTTCCTGTTGTTCGGTAACCTTCGTTTGACGAGAATTCGATTTTCATAATAATGCGCTTCGGAAAATGTATAAAAAGCGCTGAAACCATTATTCTTCGCTGCTTGATAGATTGAAAAATGTACTACGATGAAATTGTGGCTTCGCAATTAAGCTTCGGAAAAATGTATATTTTATTACTCTGGTAGACAATAATTTTGATCCAAATATCATTTCTCATTAGCCATTACATGTAGCGGCTGCTCTGTTCATTATAAAATCAATACTGTGGTTTTCAGCTCGCATCGGAAATTATCCTTCTTTATCGTTTTTAGCCTTCTTACACGTAAATGTGGACTGGATATAGTTAATTACCTAATGAATAAGTATTGTAATAATGCTGTTTTCTGCACGCGTTGTCTTTATAACACTGAAAGATATATTCTGAATAATAAAAATTGTAGTTAGCAGTTTGTCGAGAAAGCAGAAATATATAACAAAGTGTCCTGGCAGAATATGAAAATATGATTCTCCTGTTTCTACCTGTTTTTACTGGAACTATTGAACTGATTATCGCGAAATTTAAGTAGGTACATATATTGTATGAAGTCAAGGTTGAATGCTAGCTATTTTTTTTTATTCTCCACCAAAAATGTATAAAGTCCTTCCAATTCTGTGATAAGTAAATCTAGCTTCAAGTTTACGTTATATTTATAGTATATCTCCTTCATCTATAGCTTAATAAGCTATCCATATTGCTGATTTTAAGTTTCATTTCCTAATTACAAAAATCGACTAAAATTTAAACCAAATTTGTTTTTTGACAAAATTTTTGTTTGCTTGAAAATCTAGTATGTTTGGCTTTTTTAACGCAGAACGTCTTCGCATCATTCTACATCATTTTTGTAGTTTAATAATAACCTACCGTTTTTATTAAGTTGATAAACTTAATACATGGGGAAAGTTACTTTGAAAAGCTGGTCTGTTTTAATTCATAAAAATTTCTTTCACAGTAAATTTTTGTGTAAACATACGCCTTGATATGCACTTAAAGAAAATTATCAAATCAAAATCTGATATATATTTTCACAAAGCTCTAATCGTTATGTCCGGCATTAATTGATGAGCTTTTATAATATCTGGAAAAATTAAATTTAACTAAGAAAGAAATTCATGTGATCCTATTAATCGAAGCATTAAGTTAATTAAAAATTGGCGTAGGATCTAAAGCTCAAGTATGACTCCGGTGAGGTGGGAATTTGGTAATTCACTGTCTACTATAATCGACCTCAATCAGTCAAGTTAATCGTTTCGGTACTTTAACAGTTCGGCTGCTTTCTAGTTGTCACAGATCAATGCCGTGACCAGGCATTCCCTGCTGGTTTTAAATGATCAACGTAGATGTGCTTCAAATCCCCTCCAGCACGAGATGATCAGTTCCAGGCTGTCGAACTCGAATATCCTATAAATCCATTTGATATTTCTGAAGGAGGAAATAGCACGACTACTTATCGCCCATTAAATTTATACCAAATTTATACACGTTTTCTGAAACACATTTAATTTTGTACAGCGAGCGAAGCAATTTAATTCAGTTGGAGTATCTTACATCTTTTCACAGCGACAAAATTTAATAAAACTTTTAAAACAGATATACATTTTAAAAGTAAATGCAATAAGTGCCAAGTTTCGGATTATCGATATTTATTTCGTGCCCACAGCATGCTTCCAAAACTTTATGAAATTCACGCCAACAATAAACTAATTTTGAGTTCCTTTTAGAGTATTTCTTCACCAAGGATCATGGGGACTCTTATTTCTTATACATGAAATGTCGAACTGCCGAACATTTCCCACTGTTTAAATTGTATTGAAGTTGGCATAAGTTAAAGGAAACTTCATCAAAAATTAAAAGGTCTTTGCATGCGTGATGTTAAAAATAATACCACCGAAAATTTGTTCTTAAAAATAACATAACAAAACGTTTTCTAAAAGCTGCAAAATAAATTATTTAAAATTAATTCATGAAAGTTTTTACAGTGAAAATAATAGACGTAAATATACAGTGCTAAATTATATTTTTAATATTATTATGAAATTACTAAAAAAATTTTTAATCATTTACATTATTATTGATCGTTATAGCACAGTCTTCATGTATGTCTTTGTCTCCCATCGTTATTAAAATTTCACTCAGTTTTTTCAACAGTCAGTTTATTTAATTAAGTAAAAAATTTGATCAAGCTCTATATAGGTAATCAGTGTTTATATCGGAGAAAGAAAAATAATAATTTTATTGCCGGTAATTTTGTAAACCTACTTGTGTTTTAAAAAAACAGCCAAAGAAACGAAAAGTAAATTCCTCACAAAATGATTTTTAAGTTTGATTTAAATTTTAGATCAATTTAATAATCGGTCTCGGTCTAACAACTGATATGTGGAACGTCCTTTCTAAAATTATTTAGCTTTCTTGTTTTCTTGTTTGTTGTTGCTTCTTGGAGAAATATTTTTTTTTTGCAGAATGGTGGAAGAAAATATTGTAAATGTTAGACAGGTAATGGAGCACACCCTCGGGCTGTCAAAGGGCACCGAAAGTTCATAGACATATTTATCTTGCGACTCCCATTCATTGTCAAAAAATTGGTGTTTGGGGTGTACGGACAGTAGGACCTTTATTCCTTAAACATAATCCAGGCAAAAATAATCATGTGATCTAACCGCTGCTAAATATCACCAAGATATTTTGGAAGATTTTATACCACAGTTTCACGACAATGAAATAGGAGTATCCAGGTTATTTTCAACAAGACGGAACTACAGCACATCTGGCTAGCACCACAACAGCAAACAATGTTATGAATTTTTTTTAATAACCGGATCATTAGTCGAAATATAGAAAATGACCCGATTACAAATTATATTGATCCCGATTAAGCATATCTAACTGTAAAAATTATTGTGAACTTTAGGATAGGCGTGATCATTTGTAAATTATTCTGCATAAAATGTATTGACTTTTTTTTTCATAAAGATACAACAGATCATTAAATAAACTTCCTCTTACATTACTGAATAAGATTGCATTACCTCACTTTTTATTTTATATCCTATGATTTTTAACAGGAACTGTTTGCACGTTTTTTCTTTTCTTTAGGACGTGTAAAATGTAACACAATCAGATAATTTTTGTTATAACTTATGATACTGTTGGATGAAATAAAGATAAGTTAGGACAAGTCACGGAAACGGTCTTAATTTTTAGGCTGCTATCCTTTAACAGCATTTTCTAAAAAAAATTGACTTTGCAAGGATGACACAGTTTTGAAATATTTTTTCGTATTTTTACTTTCTGAGCGTAGGCTAAGAAGTATAGTAATCGAGTGCATCGGGCGACTTGCCATTTTCATGTTTTCTGTCTGTCTGTTTATGTCGATTTTTAGCTACAAAGATCTCCGAAACTACTATACTGATTGTCGTCAAATTTTGTATGTATATTAGAAATAACATATAGGTAGATGGTAAAACGATAACCAAAATTTGGCTAATCATTCCTACCAACAATTTGATGGGGTCATTTCAAAATTGTATGTACATAGTAAATGGCTTTTAAATTGTATAAAATTATAAAATAACATACTTCTACACGCGTAGTTTATAAATCCCTGTTGAGTTTTTATCCGAGTCATCAAGACTTTGGAAAAAAGCAAATAAGACCTGTATACAGTGGCGGTGTAGCGTAGCGTAGCGTTATTTGGCGCGGCGGTTTTCTATTGAACCCCCCCCCCCCCCACATAATAAAACCAAAATTTACTTTCCCCTCTTTTTCAATTGATAAAATAAAAAGATTGTTTAGTCGCGCTTAGCTCATTGTGGACCTTAAACACGATTTTATCAATTTCAATTTTGAAAAGCTTCTTTCACATGAAGCCACCGAAACAAATGGTTACAAAAGTCTTAGTCAAAGTGCTAGACGCATTCGGAACACGCTCAGAATAACCCCATTTTACCATGAACCTGAAAAGCTCCAATGTAGTCCACTGAACCGCTTCTTAGGAAGATATGCTGGCGGTTTCCAAGTGGAACCTCAAGCGTAAAATTTCCAAAATTATGTCCTCTATTCCATGAACATCTTTTTTTGATGACGTTACCAGTGGAATTTATAAACTTACCGTTGCAATTGCTGTTCCCGCTGACGTTGCTTTTAGAGCTGAAAATTGTCATTTATAAACTCCGTTGCCAAGTTGCTGTTGATAGTAACTTTGATGTTCAAATTTGCCGTACCTATTTAAAGGGGTTGTACAAGAAAATTGTAGGATTTAAGTTGATTACTACAAAATTTACCATTTTAGACATGTTTTAAGTTTCTTGTTGTCGTAACAAGTCTACACATACTAAGAAAAAAAGACAAAATGTAGCCCAGCCCACCCGCCCTATCTCAGTTTTGATGATTTTTTTTTACTCGTCGTGAGCCAAGGGGACGGAGCTTAACTGCAAAATCCTTATTTCTCTATGAGAAATAAAAAACATGTTTTTGAGTATCGTGTTGTTCAAAGAATACTATGTATATTAAGAAAAAAATAAAGTCGAAGTTTAGGCCCTACCCATATCCGTCCCGATCTCAATTTTCAATTGTGATGAATTTTTCATTCGTTGTCAGATCGAGGGGCGGGGCTTAAGTGTAACATCGATATTTATTTGTCTACAAGAATTTATCATTTTAAACATGTTTTAAGTTTCTTGACCTGAAAAGACAACTAAGTATATTGAAATGTTTTATATTTTCCTTTCACTAACCATTACTGGGGTAAACCATATGGAGGATAAAAACACTTATTACTGTACTACTTAAATTTGTTTCCTTACACCTCGGAGATTCAGCCATTACTCCTACAACCTTTTCAATTTTTCCATTATATTGACAATTATTGCCTACTTAATCTGACAATGCATTTTCATTATTTCCTGTCGACGAACCGACAAGTGCTTATAATTTTTCTTACTTATTTCCTAATTATGCGCTACTTTTATCTGTTCGCAGACTGGGTTGACCGTCCTCTTACATTACTACCTTACAATATTAAGAAAAAAGGCAAAATATAAGCCCCGCCCACCCGCCCTGTCTCAATTGTGATGATTTTTTTATATTCGTCGAGAGCCAAATGAGCGGAATTTAAATGCAAAATTCTTATTAATACTCTCTCTACAAGAAATTACCATGTAAGACATTTTTTTGAGTATAGTGTGATTCAAAGGATATTTTGTATGTTAAGAAAAAATTAAAGCCAAAAATTAAGCCCCACACATAACTGCCCTGGTCTAAATAGTAATGAAGTTTTCATTCGTTGGCAGACCTAGGGGCGGAGCCAAATTGCAAAATCCATATTTCCTCACAAAAATTTACCAATTAAACGCGTTTTAAGTTTCTAAAGATAAAAAAATAATCACAATTAAGATGGGGTGGGTGGGTGGTGTTTATATTTGGTCTTTTTTTCTTAATATACGTAATATTCTTTAAATAACACGATGTGCAAAAACGTGTTTTTAATTTCCTGTAAAGAACTAAGTATTTTGAAGTTAAGCTGAGTCCCCTTGGTTCAGAGGGAATGAAAAAAATCATCACAATTGACATAGGCCGGTTGGTTGATCTTACATTTTGCCTTTTTGTTTTAATATGTGTAGACTTCTTTTCACAACATGAAACTTAAAACATGTTTAAAATGAAAAATTTGTATAAGGAAATATCCATTTTGCAGTTAGACCCCGCCCTATAATTGCAAAGCCCATATTTCCTTGCATAAACCTTTTAACCATGTTTTAAGTTTCTTGTTATATATTTAGAAAAAAAAAGACAAAATATAAGGAAATATTGTAATGAAGTCCGTTGGCCGACTCTCTATTTTTACATTTTTCCGTCTGTCTGTCTATCTGTCCATCTGTCTGGCGTACCGATTTTTTTTGCAGACTGATTCTCCTGTAAGTGTTCTCTGGCTGTGCAAGTGAGTTGTCGTTGTCACCCCTTGGTACCCGGGGCGGACCCCCCCTTTATGCCGTCACTGACTGTATAACAATATATTGCAATTTAATTTTGAATCTGAAAAACTGAATGCTTTGAAGTTTTGCAGATGATTTTTAAAAGTTAAACCATGGTAAATGTTTAATCAAAGTATATATGTGTTTATATCTCTCAAAAAATATATGACGTCATCCAAAAATTTTGCTGCATAAATCCTAGCGAAAATGCGGAAAATATGCGACTCATGAATATGTATTTGTGATTTACTCATTGCATTCATATATTTTTAAATTACTTATGCAGGGTGACTCAAAAAATGTATGAATGAGTAAATTTATTTTATTGATTAAATCAGGAACGCCTCACTCCATTTGCCCGAAAATTTGGGAATACAATACCATTAGCAACTATCCAAATTGATATACTGGTTCTTGCAAAAATGTTGATGACGTTTTCACAAAATTTTGAAAAAGAAACACTCATTTGAAACATACGCTTAGCACGCTTCTTCACATTTACTTTAACGTTACATACATATGTTTATTTCAACTCATAGGAGCCCTCATAAAAATGAAATTTTCAAAATCAAAATTTTTATTTTTCGAAAAAGCTGCATATGATTTATTGTACTTCATGGGCGAGGGAAGTTCTGTCGAAATAACTTTCGATCAATTCTTTATTTTGCTTTTTTGTTGGTTAATAATAACCGGCACACGCTCAAGGGTAATTCAATCTAAAGTAGGCGATTTACATACACAGCAGGGTCCATTTGAAACAATTACAAGTGCAACAGACTAATGACGTTTAATATCACATATTTGTATGTATAAAAAATAATCTTTATAGTTTTTAATTAACTGTATTATCTATTAACGAATTTCAGTTTTGGTTTTATCTATCCGGTCATAAAATATAGTGCCATTAACCATGTATGCATAAACTTATCTATTTAACGGTAGAAAGCGGATTAAACGATGTGTTGTGGTTCTATAAACTGCAAGACGCTTTGATGCGTAGGAGAGTAGCTGCAATCGTTCCTTTTCATATAATTTATAGGAAGCAACTTGTTATTATTGTGATATTAATCAGTAGGTACTTTCTATAGTATCTATGCGCATAACTCCAGTAACTTTTTTAAACTAAGCAACTTATACACAACTGAATTTTCATTAAAAATTCGTTTACGTGTTCGAAGTATTTCAGCCTGAAAATTTATCGGTGGTATACTAAAGTATTGTAAAATTCATATCATATTTGCAGGACGACACCTACAAATAGGTGAAGTGCAGAGCAACCTCAATAAATAACCAAAGACCAATATTTATCCTAGTTGATATTCCCCCTGCACTACGGAACAGGAAATTATTTTTCCGCTTTATAATATCCCAGAGAAGTATTCGGCTTGCATTATAAACAGGATTTGATTTCGCGTATCTACATTTCTACTAGTCACGTAAATAAATCAAAATTGTACATAATTATAACACGATGATAAAAGTTTACCATTACGTGAAAATATTGTGAAGTTTGAAAATGGCGTTTTGCTATAAAATAAAATCGATGCACAATGCGTTCCATTTTACGCTCTGCACATAAACGTTTATTAATGGTAAAATTAAGTGTAGTAAAAATTAGTATGTTTTATAATTATGTAGTGCAAGGAAATTAAATCTGCATCTTTGTACTGTCGGATCATGTTTCCAACTTAATCTCAAAGTCTGGCTGTTATAAAAATATTTTCCCGTTAGGTACATTATTCATTATACATATGTATTTTAAAATATAGTCCAACAAATTATATAACAATTAAATCATGTGTAAGGTCACTTTTTCATATCAACGAAATTATTGTTATAAATTTTAACTAAATCAGTTTCCAAGAATAACCGCTTTTACTCTGTTTACATCTACGCCGATTCACAGAACCTCTAATTCCTAGAGGAAAACACTACCCAAGTAGGTCATAAATTCGCAAGTTTTTCTTCCGCCCTGATGAGTGAATCTTGTGTTTATTGCTGTAATCCTAAGAGTAAGTGTCCAAATAATCCCTCTGTTTTATAGTTATAACAACTCCGGATTCCCATTTTTTTAGGGCGACACAGCTTTTCTATTGACGTCTCAATTAATAGGAAAGCCCACTAAAAAATGGTTTCTAATTTAATGATTACAAAAATGATTTGTTTTGCGCATTGCTTACTTCAGATGCTTAAACTGTGTAAATTTGAATAACTGATAAAAGAACTTACAGTGTCACAAACAACTTTGCCTTCTCGAGGGCAATATTATTTTGGGGACTAGAACTACAAGTGAATGTCTATTAGTGAAGTAAGGAAAAAACGTTAAAAAAAAATTCTCAACTATAAATTACAATCTCGTTCGTGAATAACCCTGTGTTATTATTACTTATTACGATACTCATAGTCTGTTCATCTAGTTGCTGAATTCGCAGTGTGGTGCGAGAGTTTCCGTAATCTAAACTCAAATTGAATTAAATTTTGGACAGGAACAAGGAAGTTTATTTTATATCATTTTTTATTTGGTTTTAACCCTGCGCACATGTTGTTTTCAAAGAATTAATAAATCATTCTAAAAATTTTTTAAGAAAAACGTACCTAATTCAGCAAAATTCTATAGACTTTCCTTGCACCACCCACCATGTTCTTGCATTAATACACAGCATTCCGCCACTGTTTTCTGAAGTTTGTCGGAGGCTTTTTTCGGAGCGTAGGTGGCAACTGAAATTGTTTGCCTTCCGAACGCTGCAGGAAAATAAAGACGCCAAAATTCCGTCTGAAGCGCCAGTCTCGTCTCGTCACTTGAGTGTCGAAATATTGTAAATTAGCAGATAATTTCCATATTTGAATATGTATTAGTAGCAGTAGGCAAACGAACCGGAGTGCTGAGAGTGTCAATAATTAAGTTAGCGTGCAACTTTTCACTCAGTGTTTTCATAAGAGTACCGCGAATTCTGTAATAAATTGTGTCTACAACACTAAAAAATAAATGGAGAGATCCAAGATCTAGCGAATACAATCAAGAGTTTTGAATTATTAATATTTCTCACTTCCCAAAGGTGTAAGAGCGTCGAGCCGCCTCTGAAGCCTTTTAAATAACTAATGAAAACGGAAATTGCCGCATCTTACGCCTTCTGAGTTTAACACGCTGGTGCTGGCCTCACCAACCACCTTATTAAATTAAATTACTACAATTTAAGAAAGAACTTTAGTTATGTTAATTAAATACGTGAGCTGTCGTGACAAATTTCAGCCATCCGTCAGAATCACGAATTCGTGAGGTCGCGAACGTCTTCTCAACTCGGATGCTGCTGATCCGTATACTCAACACGTCCACGAGTCGGTTAATAAATGTCTTCTGAAACTCAACTTGTCTCCCAGACATGCCTGACTACGTTATGTCTACACACAGAGACACACATTTTCTACATGAAAATTATGAAACAAGAATTTCCGCAGCTTTAAACATCGTTTAGAACAAAATTCAATTTTGTCGTAAAAAGTGAAAAACAGAGGAAGGAAGTCGACAACTTCATTCGAATATCACACCAATAATCACCAAATAACATGCTTTCTGATATTTATAATGTTTATAGATGTCTTGCCACATTTTGAAATTATTTCAAAATTTAAAATCCGTCTGAAGTGATAGTAGATACATTTTTTTAATTATTCAAGTTTCGAACATATAAATAACAAATAAATCTGGAGCAATGAGTCGAAGAACTAACTGTCGAGAGAAAAATAATCTATATCTGTAAAAATTTACCGTCACTATTACGTACGAGTACTACTGAATTCGATTTTTTAATTTAATATATTAAATAAGTTATTTTATTTAAAATTATTTATTTTTTTGTTATTTGGAACCTTCAAAATGCCCACTTGGTTCCGTCGCATTAACGAGTTACATGTTATTATTATTAAACTCCATGACCCTAAAAATTTTAACAAACCTAAGTGAATATAAGAATCATTTAACTTATTAAGTTAACACAAACCTGTTTCATCTTATTTAAAAATTTATGAAAAAATCTTGTCTTGCCTTTTTCTATATTTTTTGTTTATTATATTGTTTTCTCATCTGATCATTCGAGACCACCTTTGCTTTTTATTCCCTAGCAACTTTAGATGGCCAAGGGAATTCTTATAACATGTTCATCCTGTTTTAATTATAACTAACAGAGCGCAAAAGTGTAAATCTATATACTTTATCTATCAGTAGTCTTCGAAACTACTAAATCGTTTACCTAATTTGAAAATTTGTGGGTTTTTTTTTGTAGAGTCAAGGTCGCTTCAAATGTTCAGCACAACATGACATGCTTTTTTGAAAATGCAGTCCTATTTTTAAGTTAACATAAATAGTAGCCACCGTAAAAAAAAATTTGAGAATCCAACGAAATCTTACAAGTACTTATCTAAAGAAAGAGTATATTTAAAAATAACCCGTAATATTATGGTTAGCATTTCGTTGGACGATTTAAAACTCAAGACAGATTCATAAACCACAGGTACAGGAGTATGTGTTTACCAAGCTAAATGAGGTGACCTCATCTCAATGAATTGTTAGTGGGGATGAATATTTGCAACATACATATAAAATTTGATGGTATTCAGTTCAATACTTTCGCAGACAGACAGGTAGATATACAAATGGAAATGGGGTGACCTATTTTCTCAGACTCTAGGGGTTATGAAACATTGAGAAAACATAACATGGACCCTAATACAAAATGTATTCATTGTCGGTTTGAATGGAATTATCTAGAAGAGTAAACAAAATTGATCTAGGTTATATAATGCTTCCCCCAAAACATCGATTACGTAGTTTTATTCAAAAACTCGTGCAAACAATTCATCTTTAGGTAAGTGTGTATTATCTGCTACAATTTGCACTGTGATTCACGTGGGGGACCATGTTGAGTCAAAACATATTTGTTTAAAATGTTTATTTTTGTAAAGTATTATTGTAAAATGTAATTACTCAACGAAAGTAAGTATTTCCGCAAAATAAAATGTGCTAGAGAGTGCGTCCTACAAAATGTACTAGTTAAAATTAAAATATTTTAATAAAGAAAGTTTACAAATCAAAAAGTTTTGGTCTGGATTGGTCGAGCTGTCAGATGGTTTAACGACAAATCGGCTGACTCCTCTCGTCGGTATTTTGAAACACACATTTGACGCAAGCATATTCTGTGCGAATACTTTTTATGAGTACGTTTTACCCGATCACATTTTCCATGGAATATCCGTTTTGCGGAAAAAAAAAATCCTGAGACCGTCAAGAAAGTCACCCTTCCAGCCCTACTTAGAATGTTGAAAGTTGACCATTACTGTACTAGTGGTGTAAACATTTTCCTGTACACTTTTACAGTACTGCTAAGTTCTACGGTACTCCTTCCAATTACAGAATAGTACTCGTACATGCAATTCAAAATAAGCTAATTTTGTATGGTATCACAAAATAAGCAACAATAATAATTTGTCGGTTTCTTAACTTTCTTTCCTTTGCCGCAATCAGAAAAAACTCTCTAGACCTTTTCATATATTTCCCGTAATTTTGGCGTAATAAATCTTGCACTACAATCGTCGTAGACTCAGTTATATCTTGTTCAAACATGCCAGATTTACTTTGTATCACAATTCAGCATTAGTGGTTTCTATAAATGATTACAGGGTCGCAGTAGGTCATGTCATGGAAGCGTGCCGCTTATCACTTTATGTGGACTTTGCTGATATATGTGCAAGGATTCCCGACAAATACCACACGCATGTATAACTGGTTGCCTAAATGCTTCATATCTTATTAAAAAATAAAACTAATTCATTACAATAAAAAGAAACAAATTTGTGGTTAAATTTATTGTGGTTAAACATCACAGTAAATGTTAAAAATGTTCACCATTTTGTTGAAGGCACATGTTCACTCTCTTTTTAATTTAAAACATATTCTGTAACATCCTTTCGTCAATGTTTTGGACTCACTGTTTAACTTCATGTTGCAACAAGAACTCCTGTCTGCTGAAACAATCTCGTTAAAGATGTTTGCGGATTATACTTGAGTCGTCTCAAATTATCAACTCATCAACAACTTCCTCAGATACTGAAGGTCTTCCAGGAGATTTCCCTTAGTCGAACTGCCAGTTCGAACAAATCTGTTGATTACATCCCTAATGTGAGCCTCTAAAGATATATCTTGAATTTGCAAGGGTATTGTTATCCGTTTACGAATGTCCCATTGCGATAATAAGACAACAATGAAAGTGTCTTGTTCAACATAATAAATTATTTTCACGGCCTTCGCTTTCTAGCACAAAAACAAAATTTTCGTACGCAAGTACAAAGAGTTTTAAAAACGACTGTTTTATTGTTTTGAGCTTGGATCAACGAGATTACTGTAATTCACGCTTGAAAAACGTTAAAACTTTAAAAGTGATGACTTTACGACAAATTATAAACGACATTAAGTACAAGTGAGAACTGTCATCATGAGGTATAATTTCAGAAAAGCGGGATTTTTGAAATCCATGCCCAACTACGCATTTATAAAAACCCTGTTTTTTCGCAAACAACAATTTAAAAACGAAAATTTGAAATGATTTAAACAATTAGCGCGGGTTGGGACAAAACTTTTTGCAAAACACATCATGAAAGTTATTCTGCTGGACTCAGGAGCTTAAAAATACTCGACCTTACGACCTTACGTACTTTCAATATGGTGCTTCGTCCAGTAAAGGGTAAATTTCAAAGCTTGTTATATAAGTAACTATTGTTTTACTTTGAAAGCCCCTATATTTTCCTTTACCTAATTTCCCTATTTTCAGTAGCACTCCTAGTATGGTAGTGGTGTGCAGATAAGTTTACAGATGTTTTCCTTTGGTTGGGATAGAACTGGTACTGTTTATTTTATCTTTGTTAACTTCTTACTCAGCTCATACATATTTTAATCACAAGTAGTAGTTAGTGCAGTTTTTCAATACAAGATATATACAAAATTTTTTATAGTATAATAATTCTATTTTAACTTTAAAATTTCATAATTGTTTTTTCCCCTTATATTTAGATATTTGCTGTTAGAAAATCCTTAACGACCCCTTTGCTTTTAAATGTTCTTCCTTTGCCTTTGTTTTACAAAATCACTTTTACTTTTTGTCAAAATAAAAAAAAATTACTGTGTAAAAATTAGCTGTGGATGTAATAGAACCCATTTGATAAATACTAATTTTATATTTTTTTTAGGTTTTCTAGCCTTTCTGTTGTCGTTTAGTTGTTGTTTGTTGTCTGTTTGTCTGACAATAGTAAAATACTAAACAAAAATGATAAACCAAGTTAAATCAATTTGGTTTACGTGGTAGTCTGTTGTGATGGATTGATTCGTTTTTAAGTGACCGAACTGTTCGGGTTAAAGTTGGGGATACATGCAGCAGATATGTGGATGTAGTATGTGGTGTACCTTAGGGCTATGTACTTGGTCCCTTACTTTTCATTGCTTATGCAACTGACATCAGAGGAATTATATCATCCTCTTTCGATATGTATGCCTTCAATATTAAATTATACAATCGTTGCCATAAATTCCCTTCATTAGTTAGAGACCAGCAAGCTGTGTACCTTTGGTCTCCTAACTGGCTACTTCTGTTAAATTTTGACAAGTGCAAAGTTTTACATATTTTTAATAAAATCCCAAGACGCCCCTACTACATTGGGAACATGCTGATATCCATAACGGAATCTCACATTGGCCTGGCCATTCTTGTTACCTCCAATTTTTCATGGAGTGAGCATAATTTGCGTGTCACTAAGAGAACTAACTAGATGCTTTATCTTTTTATTAAGTAACATACGTAAGACTGGGATTTGCCAACACTATCATGACTTCTGTTTTCCAACGTTATATTGCACGTTTAGAACTGGTACAACGTAGAGCAATCAGAATCCTGTTGGTTAGAAACCAACCTCCATATTGTGATGGGCTTGCTGTAACGAAACATTATCCTCTTTCTGGCAAACGCAAACGTGGGGATTTAATAACCACATATCAAGCTCTCAGTAATACCTATTCTTTAATTAAGCCCTTATTTTTTTCTTAAAAACTTTCGTACCACAGTGGGACAGAAATTCTTATCAAATAGAGTTTTTCATGATTGGAATGCACTACTCCAAGAAGTTGTTCTAGCGAGGTTTATCTTACTATTTAAATCCAAATGTGCTAATTATTATTATTGTAGTTATGGCAGGGGCGGCTGGTGCCGGGGGGCACAAAATTAGAAGGTCTACAAACACTGGATAGCAAAATAGTAATTTTTAACATTTAAAAAAATATCCGGAAATTTGTGTCATAATTATCAAAACTAATTTTTTTGATCTCGCTCCACTTGTATAAAATGTATCAAAACTTACTTCCACTTACATCTCAACATGTGTCTTAGATATATGATATGTTATTTCTGATGAAATGCTGATAAAAGCCGGGCACAGAGGCCGAATCATGGCTGATTTAGATGTTTTGTTTACACCGTTGCCATGGAAACTACACGTCGTAGCGGCCTGATATGCGTCTGATACAATTGGACTGTGGTCCCGTTTCGACCGTGCTCGGGAGGATTGAGTTACTATCGCGGGGTTTAATTTTCATTCTGCGCGAATACGTATGATAAATATTCTTGAATAATCTTCTCGGTATACAGACATTCGGAAACAACTACACACCGCTTATATTAATAATATTCGGGCACATAACGCAAGGGCTGACAAAAATCGCCATATATTACGCCGATTGATAACGTGCATAAAATTTTGTGGAGTGTTTGAATTTGCTTTACGTGGACATGATGAAAGTAGGGAATCACAAAATCCAGGTAGATATATTTCGAGATCTGGTTGATTTTATGGCTGAATTGGGGTCTGCTTTATCAGATCATTTGAAAGAAGCAACGGTTTTTAAAAGAACGCCTAAAACTGTCCAAAATGAAGTTTTAGATGCCACGAACGTAAAATTTTGACCGAAGGTAAAAAGGTATATGGAGAAATCCTTTTTTATTTTTATTGAATGTTTTTTTGTATTTATTTCCGTCACACAATTTCGTCTGTTAATATTGGTAATAACAACCTGTTTTATATCTTCATAATCAAAAATCTCATTTCAAAAGGTCACGAGCTATGGTACAATTTTGCCAACTCATCATTTGATGTTAGGATGGGCATAACAGGCTATGCCTCTGTCCAGTCGCTTCTTTACTAATAATAATAATAATAATATTTAGGCTAGGTTCTTGCGATGGTGTGAGATTAGAGAATAATGTCAGACGAATTTGTATGCTGTAATTCTAGCATCTCAGAAGTTTTTTATTAATCTAATCAATGTATGTGTAGAATTACTTGGTGTTAGTACCCGCCGTGATAGAGGTCTTGCCTGAATGCCGGAAATTTTTGGATCAGTGGTGTCTTAAAATAAAATTTGCTTATTGCTACCATCAAAAAAGTGATGATGTCATCTTATTTTGCAAAGTAAATTCAATTTAAAGTGTGCAAAATAATATACTTCTATACCTAATAAATCTAGTCTAGTTTATAAATCCAGCCTTATCTTTGACCTTGCTTATATATGTTTTTGGAAAATGTTCAGAATTTTACAATTCATATAAAAAACTATTCAATCGCTTGCTCTGTAATTTCACAAATTCTTGAAGTTGTCGTCAATATGGTAAATCAGTAATCAGAATTTATCTGTTCGTCTATTCCAAAAATCTGATGACGTCATTTCAAAATTTTGCTAAGTAAATTGTCATTTGGAATAGGTATATATTTTCTTCATATACATATATATTTACATATTATAACTGTAAACCATTTTTTTCATATCTGTATATTTAGAAAAATGTTATTCTGTAAGCATCATTCCCTTTCTACCCTTGGCAGGTGTTGGGCACACCAGCAAATTTTCCTTCTTTGTATGGGTTTACAATTAATAGTAATTGCAACCACGTATCAAAAATAAATGAAACGCAGATTACAATGATAGCGAGAGATGGGACCTGCCGCTCGGTAACCAACTAACAGGGTACCAAAATAATGGAGGAAAACTGAGGTCCACTATTTGGAAACAACAAGCTACCGGTTTAGAAGTGGGGAAAGAAATGAGAAGATGATTTATAACTTGTTTATGAAATCAATGCGACTCCATATTTCGTGTCCAACAAATTGATTATGCACTACTGCAACTTTTATCCTTATATATTTTTTCTTACTCGTGGACGTGTGTCAAAAACTGAAACTTTATACATGTTATTGTCTTGTGTTGTAGTTGTTCTTTTTTGAAAATTTTTTCATTGTTTTATTTTTACATCTACATGAAGACGACATCGGTGTAGGGAAAGCATACAATCTAAAGCATATCGTGTGTATCTTCTAAGGAAAAGGAACATTCACACGTTATTAAAGTAAGGCCTTAAAAGTTAGGTGGGCAGATGTGTGGGCCCCCTTTCCATTTCTCCATGGATGACTTCGCTTGAAGATTTCAAATTACACCTTATATTACTTATTGGCATACGTTCATAAACAACGTTTATTATGCGGAGGCAAAGATACGAATTATCTTGCAAGCTGTAAATTAATTCTATAGTTGTTTACGATCCCGTGACAGTACCTTTATCGAAAACAAATTATTAACTTGGAAATTGGCAACGATCTGGAAAAGCACCAAGATAAGCAGTTAGTGAAGTTATATGCTCCAATTCTTCACCACTAAACGAGTTGTGCATTTGAGTCGTTGTAATGTGATTTTCACAGAGCGAATTTTGTAAGTGAATCTAAGACATAAATTGTTGAGACAATTTATAATTAAATTACACGGTGCTGTCTATTCGTAATGAATTCAACGAAATTCATGGCAACGGGCCCACTTCAATGAAGCTTGCGGGATAAAATTCACTCAATTAGCCAAGTCGGCTGAAATAATTGCCAATTAAAATTCAAGTGTATTCGAATATTGCTACTGCTCGTCTAACTACCTTGCCGATGAAAATGTACTCATATTCGAATATTATCTTGTTTATTTCTGTCGCCGGAACGTCACGAAGTTATCAATATTGCACGGAATGAGTCTATTTGTCTGCATTTCCACTTTACTGTCTTTAGGGTGAATTTATATTTTACCATAAAAGTTGAGTGGTCACTCGCAGTATTGCTACGTGACGTAGATGTTGTTAAAGTTTTTAGGCGACGGAAGTGTTAAAGGTGCCAGAGAGAATTTTTTTCCTCGCCTGAATGTCTACACAGGGAAATAATTTCTATTGATGTTGCCAATGTTAAATATTTTGTACTTACAAACCGAGAAACACGAATGTTTTCTTAAAAGCAATGTTAAGTAGTCGAAAATATCTCTATTAAACCAGACATATATGAGGAAGGTTTTTCGGTTCGTAGTTTCTTAACTTTTAGATATTCAAAAGTAATTATGAATATGGGAAAAGTTCACTTCAACGTACTGTTACTTGTAACAGTTTATCAATTATAACTAACTAGATATTCAAGGTTTTTTTTGCACACAAAATTAAGAGTACAACAGAAAATTTAAAACCAAAGATAAGTGTTATTTTAGATTTATTATCTATTCTAGTTAAATTTATTGCAAGTTTTTTGTTTTTTGATGAGCAAGCAGTCCAACGCTGGATTAAATATACCTATTTAGTAGGAATCTACTATCTGTTTACTTTTACTATAAATTATTAAAAGTTCTGAAGAAAAATACAAAGAGTATAGACATGTTTAGCATTGTTATATTTTGAGAATTTATGTGTACACATATGGCAATGGTAATAGTGGACTTGAAGTTCTGTATTCGTTGCTTTTTTGGGAGTTTTGTCTTGAAACTTGTGTGATAACCTACGTTCAATATTAATTTTATGCACCCCTGAGTTAGGGGTTGATGAGTGATCGTATTGACAAGCGATTAATCGCATGTGATCCAATACGTGGACAGTGTGATTTATCAGCGCTGAAAATTCTTGAGGATGGCCATCAAACGCAGTAAGTATAATCGCACGATAACATGTATCTACTGCAGATCTGAATAGTGTAAGTCATGCAGAGCGAATTAACATACTGGATGGGTTAACATCGATGATTAGACCTATGACTAGCTTAGAGAGCAAGGAAGCTTTGTTCAATTATATCTGCTCTTGGAGATAAATGTTTAACATCTACAATTTCATGCTTGCTCTGATCTTGTGATGTTAATTTATCAGAAGAATTTTTAAAAGTGATTGGTGCTATTGTTGCAAAAAAAAAACCGCCAATAGATTAAGTATCTATATTACATACGCCAAACTATGAATTCACAACTGTTTAGTTAAGCTGAAGGATAAAAAAAATCGATTTCTAAAATGAAGTCAAATGTTATGAAAAATATTTACCCACTAAAAGACAATAAGCCTGGTATAGTCAAGTTGTTTAAAGCTGGTGACTTGCTTTTAAAGTGTGGTAATTCTAATAAGTTCAAACAAATTACAAGCTATAAGTTATCTAAATTATATGAAAGTGGTGAAATCAAAACTGGTAGATCTGCAATTAAAATTTCAGGTATTTTAGATTGTATTCAGGGTGTAGGTTTCATTCTTACGTAAATAATAAAATGAATTCATGACAAGTCTGTTTGTAATTTGTTAGAATTTAGTACTCTAGAAAGACACCATGTTTTAGATTGTACTTACCTCTCCTCTGATAAAAGGGTGACAAGTCTTAATGGGAATACAGGTATTTCAAGATATTTTAATTGTACTTAACGTTTTTGGATAGTTATAAATACTGCAGAAACAATCCTTCGTATCCACTCTACGGTGGCAATCATTGTCTAAAAGCCTGTGCAGAATATTCAAAAACTCTCAAATGCTTCATCAATATTAATTGGAATTGAAAAGTAAAACGCAGGATGCAGACGTAAAACATGCGGTTAAGGGCTAAGACAAATGCTGTTAACATGAGCAAGTTAAAAAAATTGGTCTAAAGAGTTTAGACAGTACTTCCCTCGCTGTCGGAAACTTGACGACTGCATGCCTATTGTGTTTTTTTTTTCTCATTACATTTTTGTAGTGGGAATTTAAAAAAAATTGTGATGACGTCATCAACATTTTTGCAAGGACACGTATATCGTTGGGATAGATGTAGTGTAATACTAAGAATAAAATTATTGTATTCCCAAATTTTCGGGAAAATGAATTGGGTCGTTTTGAATATTGATTTCTTATAATCAATAAAATAACGAAACAATTTACTCACGTATACGGCGCCGGTGTGTAATATCTAGAGAGCGGATTTCTGTCGGGCTAGGCAAGGCCAAACTCGGTACGGCTCGTACGGGATGCGAATTCATTGCGGTTGCGGACAGCACTTCGTTTATTTGAGATTAGAATAACGCTGTTTCGTTGCACTCTGCTGTTAATTCCCGTTCTCATTTACTTAGCCGTTTGATTAATAAATCGTTAATTATATTTATGGAATTAGTACTGATTAAATTCAGTGACTATCTATCACCCGCTACTGAGTCCCGGCGATCCAGCGCGTCCCCACCTATAATCGTGACGTAGCCCGACAAAAATCCGCTGTCTAGTAATATGAAAGGCAACTGAAAATCGTGTATGTATAAACATTCTTAATTTAAGATGACAGGCGTAACAGCATACGTGAGAGTCAAACAGAGAAACTGTAAACAAAACGACCATCGGTTTTATTGCTTCGACTTCCGCTTATTATATAAAACATTGGGTTTTATTTTAATTCTTGACGGTGAAATTCACAATTGGTTGATTATAAACATGTCTATTTCACATTCGCGGAACCAAGTGAGCGCATAAAACAAATGCAGGTCTGTAATGTTAAAGTCGATGTAAATAAGCGTGCTACCCTTATGTTTCAACCGAGTTTTTCCTTTAACAAATTTTTTGTCTACCAGATTGGGGTGGTTGGGGTGTAATACTAATAATAAGTGTTGCCTTTAATTTAATCAATAAAATAAATTGACTTCATTAATTTTTTTGAACCACCTCTTAAGAAAATCTAAAAAATATGAATGGAATGATAAATCACAAGTACAAACTCATCATATTTTTTGCATTTTAGATAGGATTTATTCAGCAAAATTTAAGGGTGACGTCATCAATTTTTTTAGGAGGGATGAACAAATACATTTTGAACAAAAGTTTACCATGCTTATAATAACTTTAAAATATTCCCAAGATTTCAAAGCATTCGGTTTTGTAATTCCTGATTAAATCGATAAAATAAATTCACGCCTTCATTAATTTTTTTGAGTCACCCTGCATATGCAAATCCAAAAATATGAATGGAATGATAAATCACAAGTACAGACTAATCATATTTTGTACATTTTAGATACGATTTATTCGGCAAACTTTTGAGCTGACGTCATCAGTTTTTTGTAGAAGATAACCAAATATATTTTGAATAAAAATTTATTATGCTCTTTATAACCTTAAAACATCTGCAAGATTTCAAAGCATTCGGTTTTGTAGTTCCTGATTAAATCAATAAAATAAATTTACGCATTCATTAATTTTTTTGAGTCACCCTGTATATGCAAATCGAAAAAATTTAATGGAATGATAAATCACAAGAAGATACTCACCATATTTTGTACATTTTAGATAGGATTTATTCAGCAAAATTTTGTGGTGACGTCATAAATTTTTTAGGGGGGACGACCAAATACATTTTGATCAAAAATTTACCATGCTTATGATAATTTTAAAATATCTTCAAGATTTCGAAGCATTCGGTTTTGTAGTTCCTGAGTAAATCAGTAAAATAAATTTGCGCTTTCATTTATTTTCTTGAATCACCCTGTATATGCAAATCCAAAAAATATGAATGGAGTGATAGATCACAAGTACAGACTGATCATATTTTGTACATTTTAGATATGATTTATTCGGCAAATTTTCGAGTTGACGTCATCAAGTTTTTGGAGGGGATAAGCAAATATATTTTGACTAAACATTTATTATGCTCTTTATAACCTTAAAACATCTGCAAGATGTCAGAGCATTCCGTTTTGTAGTTCCTGATTAAATCAATAAAATATATTTACGCATTCATTAATTTTTTTGAGTCACCCTGTATATGCAAATCCAAAAAATATGAATGGAGTGATAGATCACAAGTACAGACTCATCATATTTTGTACATTTTAGATATGATTTATTCCACAAACTTTTGAGCTGACGTCATCAAGTTTTTGGAGGGGATAAGCAAATATTTTTTGACTAACGATTTATGATGCTCTTTATAGCCTTAAAACATCTGCAACATTTCAAAGCATTCTGGTTAGCAGATTAAAAATTAAATTTCAAAATGTTGTTTTATAATTTTGATTTTTTTTCCAAAAATCTGGACGTTTCGGGTGAAAAGTCGATTCAGAGTTGTTAACTACATGTGTAGGACTACGTTATTTTATACAATTGAAAACCCATTTACTATGTACAATTTTGAAGTGACCTCATCGCATTAGTGGTGGGGATGATTAGACAAATTTTGGTTAGCGTTTTACCATCTACATGATATTCTTAATATAAGTACAAAATTTCACAACAATCGGTCGAGTACTTTCGGAGATTATCTGTCTAATAAAAATCCGGGACGGCAGACGGACAGACGGACAGACGGACAGACGGACGGACAGACGGACAGACGGACAGACAGACGGAAATGGGAGACCTATTTCTTCGTCTTCTAGGGGTCATGAAAGATCGAGAAAACGTAAAAGTAGAGAGTCGGCCGACGGACTCGATTACAATACTTCCTTTGCTTACGCTAGGGAAGTAAAAATCAAACAATATCTTTGACAAACTATATTATTTATACAGGGCTTTTATAAATAATTCTAAGGGCATAGTTGGCCATGCATGCAAGGAGTTCCTGTTGCAACATGAAATTGAACAATCAAATGAGTATTGACGAAAGGATTAAAGAACATTTTGGAAATTAAAAAAAAGAGGGAACATGTGTCTTGAACAAAATGGTAAACATTTTCAACATTTACTGTGATATTTGACCGCAATAAATTTGTTTTTTACTTCCCGAGCGTAAGCAAAGGAAGTATTGTAATCGAGTCCGTCGGCCGACTCTCTACTTTTACGTTTTCTCGATCTTTCATGACCCCTAGAAGACGAAGAAATAGGTCTCCCATTTCCGTCTGTCTGTCCGTCTGTCCGTCTGTCCGTCCGTCTGTCCGTCTGTCCGTCCGTCTGTCCGTCTGTCCGTCTGTTCGTCTGTCCGTCTGTCCGTCTGTCCGTCTGTTGTCCCGGATTTTTATTAGACAGATAATCTCCGAAAGTACTCGACCGATTGTTGTGAAATTTTGTACTTATATTAAGAATATCATGTAGATGGTAAAACGCTAACCAAAATTTGTCTAATCATCCCCACCACTAATGCGACGTCACTTCAAAATTGTACATAGTAAATGGGTTTTCAATTGTATAAAATAACATAGTCCTACACATGTAGTTTACAACTCTGAATCGACTTTTTACCCGAAACGTCCAGATTTTTGAAAAAAAAATCAAAATTATAAAACAACATTTTGAAATTTAATTTTTAATCTGCTAACCAGAATGCTTTGAAATGTTGCAGATGTTTTAAGGCAATAAAGAGCATCATAAATCTTTAGTCAAAAAATATTTGCTTATCCCCTCCAAAAACTTGATGACGTCAGCTCAAAAGTTTGTGGAATAAATCATATCTAAAATGTACAAAATATGATGAGTCTGTACTTGTGATCTATCACTCCATTCATATTTTTTGGATTTGCATATACAGGGTGACTCAAAAAAATTAATGAATGCGTAAATATATTTTATTGATTTAATCAGGAACTACAAAACCGAATGCTCTGAAATGTTGCAGATGTTTTAAGGTCATAAAGAGCATAATAAATGTTTAGTCAAAATATATTTGCTTATCCCCTCCAAAAACTTGATGACGTCAGCTCGAAAGTTTGCCGAATAAATCATATCTAAAATGTACAAAATATGATGAGGCTGTACTTGTCATTTATCACTCCATTCATATTTTTTGGATTTGCATATACAGATATGCAATATATAAATATGATGAGGCTGTACTTGTCATTTATCACTCCATTCATATTTTTTGGATTTGCACATACAGAGTGACTCAAAAAAAATAATGAATGCGTAAATATATTTTATTGATTTAATCAGGAACTACAAAACGGAATGCTCTGACATCTTGCAGATGTTTTAAGGTTATAAAGAGCATAATAAATGTTTAGTCAAAATATATTTGCTTATCCCCTCCAAAAACTTGATGACGTCAGCTCGAAAATTTGCCGAATAAATCATATCTAAAATGTACAAAATATGATCAGTCTGTACTTGTGATCTATCACTCCATTCATATTTTTTGGATTTGCATATACAGGGTGATTCAAGAAAATAAATGAAAGCGTAAATTTATTTTACTGATTTACTCAGGAACTACAAAACCGAATGCTTCGAAATCTTGAAGATATTTTAAAATTATCATAAGCATGGTAAATTTTTGATCAAAACGCATTTGGTCGTCCCCCCTAAAAAATTTATGATGTCACCACAAAATTTTGCTGAAAAAATCCTATCTAAAATGTACAAAATATGGTGAGTCTCTTCTTGTGATTTATCATTCCATTCAAATTTTTTCGATTTGCATATACAGGGTGACTCAAAAAAATTAATGAATGCGTAAATTTATTTTATTGATTTAATCAGGAACTACAAAACCGAATGCTTTGAAATCTTGCAGATGTTTTAAGGTTATAAAGAGCATAATAAATTTTTAGTCAAAATATATTTGGTTATCTTCTACAAAAAACTGATGACGTCAGCTCAAAAGTTTGCCGAATAAATCGTATCTAAAATGTACAAAATATGATGAGTCTGTACTTGTGATTTATCATTCCAATCATATTTTTGGATTTGCATATGCAGGGTGACTCAAAAAAATTAATGAAGGCGTGAATTTATTTTATCGATTTAATCAGGAATTAGAAAACCGAATGCTTTGAAATCTTGGGAATATTTTAAAGTTATTATAAGCATGGTAAACTTTTGTTCAAAATGTATTTGTTCATCCCTCCTAAAAAAATTGATGACGTCACCCTTAAATTTTGCTGAATAAATCCTATCTAAAATGCAAAAAATATGATGAGTTTGTACTTGTGATTTATCATTCCATTCATATTTTTTAGATTTTCTTAAGAGGTGGTTCAAAAAAAATTAATGAAGTCAATTTATTTTATTGATTAAATTAAAGGCAACACTTATTATTAGTATTACACCCCAACCAACCCAATTTGGTAGACACAAAATTTGTTAAAGGAAAAACTCGGTTGAAACATAAGGGTAGCACGCTTATTTACATCGACTTTAACATTACAGACCTGCATTTGTTCACTTGGTTCCGCGAATGTGAAATAGACATGTTTATAATCAACCAATTCTGAATTTCACCGTCAAGAATTAAAATAAAACCCAATGTTTTATATAATAAGCGGAAGTCGAAGCAATAAAACTGATGGTCGTTTTGTTTACAGTTTCTCTGTTTGGCTCTCACGTATGCTGTTACGCTTGTCATCTTAAATTAAGAATGTTTATATATAAACGATTTTCAGTTGCCGTATACGTGAGTAAATTGTTTCGTTATTTTATTGATTATAAAAAATCAATATTCAAAACGACCCAATTCATTTTCCCGAAAATTTGGGAATACAATAATTTTATTCTTAGTATTACACTACATCTATCCCAACTGATATCCGTGTCCTTGCAAAAATGTTGATGACGTCATCGCAATTTTAAATTCCCACTACAAAAATGTAATGAGAAAAAAACACAATAGCCATGCAGTCGTCAAGTTTCCGACAGCGAGGGAAGTACTGTCTAAACTCTTTAGACCAATTTTTTTTATTGTAATGAATTCGTTTTAATTTTAAATAAGATGTGAAGCATTTAGGCAACCAGTTATACAGATGCGTCCTTGGGCATTTAGTAAAGTCTAAAACTGAGACGCGGCACGCTTTCATGACCCATTTCGACCCTACAATCATTTATAGAAACCCTGCAGAAATGACTGTAAATATTCGTCTGTCAATTGTTAGAAACAGGGAAAGTATTCTTGATGTTAACTCAAATTTTTTATGTTACAAATATATACATTCTTAATAGGTTAGACTTTAGTGTGGTGCCAATAACGACTGTTACAGTCGTTAAAATTCACTTGACTCAGGGTACTTTTAACAATAGTGCATATTCCTTCAGCCCTAAGGAATAGTGCCGTAAAGACAGAATTGTCTTTTGAAGATCTTTCTTCATTGTGTTAATTTCTCTTGACAACGTAATCACTAATCATTAATGACTAATAATAATGACCCTTGAATATCTTATACCGGGTGTCCCACGTAACACTTTCGACCGCAATAACTCAGGTGTTTTTGAAGGAATATTTATGAACGAATTTTAACACAGCTTCCTGTTGTTAAAAATTATACAAAATTGCGTTATAACTTTAAGCAACTAAAATAACGCCTGTGTGCGAAAAAATAATTAAATCACTGTTTTTGTTTAAAAGAATTCCGTTAATAAAACTGCAAAAATTAATTAATTCGTTTTTGTTAAATTTAATAGTGCTGTCGGTGCAAAACAATTGCCTGCGTGGCCGGATTCAATTTTGTACACCCCTGACATGTTTTGACTTGCCAGATTTTGATCTGGCAAGTTATTGAAAATGGTTCTCTTTTCTTTAATTATTAAAACTAACCTACGGAGAATGCCGTACAGACCTAGATGAAACAATCAGGACTCTTATCGAACGGTATCCTGATGACGAATTTACCAACTTCAAAGTACAGAGAATACTAAACTTATTTGAAGATACTCGAAGTGTACAAGACCTAAAACGAGTGAAAAAAACAAGGTGTTAAATACACCTAACAAAATTATTTCCATTCAAGTTAGAATTAATTCCTGAACCTAAAGCAATTTTGCACCTTCGAAAAGGTTGTAGCCGAGCAACTGAAAATTAGTATTTTCTTAAAATTCATAAAATAACGCTTGGCGAATCAAATTTCCGCAAGGGTGTCCAAAATGCGAGGATAGCAGTTTTTTGTTTCATAGTTATCTATCCTTTAATACTTTTTGGAGTTATTTGCGAAATAATTTACGAAATAATTTATCATTTTTTGTCTAACCAGACGTATTTCGGAGATGAATTTTTGCATACAGTATTTATCTTTCATGTTTAATCAAGTGATACAAAACTTAATTCATTCAAAATTAAATTAAGGCATGAAAAACTTACTTTTTCAAGATAATGATTATTCTCATCGGTTCATATTAATCCTCAACTATCAAAATACTTACATTTCAAATTTCATAACAATCCGTTCAAAAATACCTGAGTTATTGCGTCCGAAAGTGTTACGTGGGACACCCGGTATTTTGATCTATTTTAGTTATTTATTAAACCCTCACCATTTAACTTTCTAAACTTGACCAATTTATCATCATGTAATTTTTATATAATACTCCAATAAGTTTTATCACATAAATAATGTATAGCCGGTGATGTATTATTTAGGGAGAACGTTGACCATCTGTGTCTAGAAATTGTAGCAAACTTTCTTAAATTATGCCATGATAAATTTTAACATAATACTAATTTCAAAACTTACAAGTCGTTCATCGCTAAGTTTAAAGAATTATTAGACAAATGTAAAATGCAGCTTGGAAGTAACATTAGGCAAGGTGTTATTATTAGATAAAGAAATATTCCAAAAATGTTATTTCTACTTAGAATTTCCATATTCTAAAATAACTATAATATCTTCTGAAAAAGATAGAGAGGAATTTTGATAGCCATTTTATCAGGCAGGGGTCAGTTATGCCATTGGTCTTAAATTTTATACCCATAGGTTCATCTTATAAAAAATAAAATACTAGTAGTTAGTTGACAAATCTGTAAGAAACATTTTTTACAAAAGCAGATCTGCTGATTTTTTCATACCTATACTGCTAGACTTACTATGAAACTCATGGAACTATAATGTAACAGGCTTCATTTCAGCTAGGTACCTGTAGGAATTGACAATCCCTATAATCGTCTAGTTGAGCGCAAGTGTCCTATGACCTTTTTGTGGATTAGACAACATTAAAGATTAAACTAACCGCGGCGCGTAAGTGACCAACACCTGTTTTAACTCGGTTCAATGGCTCAGAAATGTTTCTAATAAATTTTTAATAAACTAGCAAATTATTTTTAGTTTTTAGAACTGGATGATAAAACATAAACGAACTTTTTTAGTTTATTGATTATCTTTGACAACAGTCACACAACTTCCTGGAAAATCACTCACGATTAGTGTTACATCAAACTCACAAACATTAACATATCTACTATACCCACAGTGTTGATGATTGTTTCGCAATAAATACTAATGATAAATCAATATTTCTAGTCCACCAGCAACAGTTAGTGAAAGTAAGGAAAGTATTGTCATGTTTAATTTTATGTTGCCATGGTGTCTTAGAGCGGACACCTATATAAACTAAAAAATGTAAGTAGTTAGTGAGACTTAAAATTATAAATGGAACCTACTTCCCAAATTTCATGTTACTAGCTTCAGTAGTTTAGGCTTTGCGTTGATGAATCAGTTAATCAGTCAGCACAAACACTTTTATTATACTGATAAAAGATTATTATGCAATTTAGATAAAAACTCAAGGCGCATTCATAAACCAGAGCTAGAAAAAAAAATGCTATTTTGTAAAATTTAAATGACGTTTGCTAAAAAACTTTTCAATAGACATCATTAAATTTTGGTGGTTTCACCATCTACACAATATTCCTAACATACATATAAAATTTGAAAGCAATCGCTCCGGAGTTTCCACAGATTAGCTGTCTGAAAAAATCGATAGACAGACCGAAACACGAGACCTACTGTTTCATAGTCTTAGGGGTGGTGAAACCTCGAACAAACATAAAAGTAACCGTTCATCGGATGGACCATATTACAATACTTCTTTAGCTTACACTCGGGATATGAAAATAACAAAACTAGTTGTTACAACAATTTTAGTCTGAATTTTTGTTGATTGCAAATTGTGTAAAACTTCTGAAACATTACTATTTATTGCTAAGTGAGCAAAACATTTTACGCAGTTTATAACATCTAAACGAAAATTAAGTGAGATTCTAACATTCACATAATAAAAAAGTTCACTTTTATCCCAGTGGTTTAAGCTCACTGTTTAAATTTTTAAAAATAATGAATTATGATACACGACTTATGTTCATCAATACACACGTCACTCCTAACGTAAAACTAAATGAACATCCGCTATGTTGATGTGTAGATTTTTTTTTATTTGGAAGTAGAGAGATTCGATCTTCTGTTATAATGGAATTTTCACTACATTAGTTGCGTGCACATGAGGATGTTTTGTACGTGGATTGAGTGTATTATGTGAAAAGGCGAATTTTTGTCTCGCAGCAAATTCGATGAAGCAAAACGATAAACTCTATGGTTTTGCAATAAGCTGCAATAATTTCAATGCGTTGACACACCTGCAACAAACGTTTTTACTCGTTTTTAACTAAGGGATAAATACGTATTTACTACCGCTTATGTATAAATCTGTGCCTAGGATTTCGTAATCTAATAAAATTTTGAAAGCCCATTTGAATTTCAAGTTTCTGATATCGAATAAAAGAGTCAGTCTCGTGGCAGTAGACTAGGTATCCGTTTATAACTGCGCCCTTTCGCGCAGAATATTCAACATCAGGAACACTGCTACTTCCGATTTAATTAAAGCAGGTCCTTCTGGAAGGATTAATTAGTCAGATGACAGACGCAACTTCTGCCGAGGGTTTAGATAAATATATACGGACGACTAATAACAGGATGCGGTTTAAATGAACCAATTAATTTTCATTTAAATTCATTCCCAATCCACTTAAATTCCAAATTATACTGTCAATTTTCATTCTGGGTATGTAATTAATTTTAAAAGTCACCCACGTCATTCTTCATTATCACGAAAACGGTGTGTCCGTTTCTTTTGGTGTGGAATAATATGCATAATAACAGCTTTAGGGAAAAATTGCTCTTCACTTTTTTCTGTTTAAATGGAATTCGCTTCTGTTCACATTTTAACAATGAATTAAACGGTTACAATCGAATACATAAACGCAAATTATTTTGTGAATAAAAATATGTATGGTTTTGGATTTCGTAGAAATCTAAATTTGCTGGATCAAATACCAACCGCGGATTTTTATTGAATGAATTTGAAGAAATTAAAAGTGAACTACAGGGTCTCTAGAATGTATGGAAACGGTTAATTATCTTGAGAACCAATTGTACAAGTCAACTGAAATTAGGTGCAGGGGTACAAGACGTTGTGCTGTAATTTTTCGTAAAAAAGATTTTGTTTTTGCTTCATTTGTTTTCGAGATGCAAGGTTAATTTGATTTTTTTTAAACGGCACTATGCAGTTTTGAATAGAACTTTTTTTCTGAATTCACTACATCTAGCACAATAATACTTTCTTTCTGATTGAACTGGCAAAATAAATTATTTTTAATAAAAATAAATAAAACAAGTAAGATGACGTAATTACATTTGAAAATAACTTTAATTTGACATGGAAGATGTTTTGCAAAAATAGTGCTTCTAAGTGAAACTGAGCGTATAGAACTATTAATGATTATTATTATCGGTTACGGTGACAAAAGTTTTGGTCAAATAGTAATATTTCAATGAAATTCATCCTCATTTCTAAGATTTAATGAAATTGGAAGTGTCAAAGAACGCCCAAAACCTGGCAGGCCAAAAACGGCTAGAAATGATGAAAATGCCCTTAATGTAGTCATAGACGCAATAGAAAATCCCAAAACGTCAGTGCAATAATTGGCGCTGAATCACAATGTTAGTATAGGTATAGAAAATCAATTCAAAGAGTAATGAAAAAGGAAAGGTTTCATCAATACAAAATCGATTTGGTACTAAGAGCTAAACGAAGATGATTTTGATCGTAGATTTGAATTTATTGAAATTATTATGACCAGAATACAACAAGACGGAAATTTTATCAACAAGATTTTGTTTTCTGACGAATCTACGTTTTGTTTACATGGTCATGTGAACAGACACAACTGCAGGTACTGGTCTGACACAAATCCATACTGGATGGAGCCATCCATACACAAAGTCCAGAAAAACTGAATGTTTGGTGCAGTATTATTGGTTACCATGTAATTGGTCCTTTTTAATTAATGGGAATTTAAATTCTGAGGGATACTTAAGGCTGTTGCGGGAAGGTATAGTGCCTAGACTTAGAGAATTGTTTCCCAATTACCAAAATTCCGAGTTATCAGCAGAAACTATTTGGTTTCAACAAGACGGTGCTCCACCCCATTTTGGACGTTAAGTGCGACGATATATACTTAAATGAAACTTTTCCTGGCAAATGGCTAGGCCGAAGGGATACTATTGAGTGGTCAAAACACCGCTTGACTTTTTTTTTTTAGGGCTATTTGAAAAATCACGTTTATATCAATAGACCGATTCACACTGAAGACTAACGAAATTGCTAGCATTCGTCCAGAGATAAAGGAAGTAAATGGAGAGCATTTTGAGCATCTTTTGTAGAAAACAGAAGTTTAATTTTGATTTCGCTTATTATTGCTTAATTTATTTATTGTTTAATATTAATTTATTCTTGAGGAATAATTAGAGCACAACGTCTTGAACCCCTATACCTCATTTCAGTTGATTGATACAATTAGTTCTCAAGATATTTAACCGTTTCCATACATTCTAGTGACCCCGTATATAATATACGGTAAGCACGATAGTCGTAATCTCATATTGTTATGCCTAAAAGATAACAAGCTTTTGTCTTGTGTAATATAAAATCGAGAAATCATTAAATATATAAAATCTAGACATTTATTTACTTTTTACAAAATAAGTTAAATGCAGGGACTGTAAAAGCTTCTTAGAAAATTTTGTTACGTATGTCACTGTATTTTGTGGAAGGAGCATAACGTTATTCATACAGTGAGTATAAAAATGGACGGATTATTCGATGTGCTAATAAGAGGGTGGATGACCACTTAATTTCCTGTCGCTAGTCTGGCGAAAGGAAGTAGTGTCCACAAGTCGGATTTGAAACTACCGGCGCCTGAAATCCCTGCAGGCCATCTCTTGTCGTCTGTGCTTAAATTCAACACACGAAGTGAGCAAGAAACGTATCAAAATAGTAAAAATCAACAGCAAAGTTTTAGCAACTGCACGTCCGACGTTTTAAAATTTGCTCGGAAGAAATATGGTAATGGAAAATTATGTTGATTCATAGATCAAAAAGAAAATTTGATTACAGTGTGATGCGTAAAAGCAAGCACGGATCTCATTAAGTTTTTCATTAAACGTTTTACCCCAACTAGCAGGTGTTGTAACAACATCAATGTAGGCGCAGAACAAGATTATGCAAATTTCCAGCAACAGATGTTTACGATCATCTCCCCTTTATATCAACTTCTTAAACCTTTTGCAGAATTAAAATTGTGTCTCACTCATGAGAATTGTGCGTTTAGGTAATTCTTAACATTCAAATGCCGTTTTGTCTTTGTACCTGAAAGTGTGATATTTGGCGTTTAGTTAAATTAAATGGTTAAAGTTAGCGTAATTGCGGGTTGTGGTTAGAGTCATTAGTGTCCGGATCTTTACCATCAGCGTTGGAGATCCGCAGCTAATGATAATCGGAGCCTGCTTTAATTAATTCTTCCCCATCGCTAGAAGCTGATTTACTCCAATTTAACCTCATGCTTTACATTTTTTTGCTTGTTATTTGGACTTTAAATTTAACGATTCTAATTAGAAACTTGTTTAGTATAAGTATTAGAAAAGTTTAAAAAATATTCTACAAGAAAACACAATGTCTTTTGCAGAAATTTGTTCCAATCTAGATGCAAATACTGTTTATTATCTATGCACGACGCGTCAAGCTTTTAAACAAAATCACAATTTTACACATTAATTTTACCATTTGACTTAAAAATTAAAAACTTAATTGGTCTGAAAGTTTTCACATGCTTTAAGATTGTTGTGAATATGGTAAGCTGCTAATCAAACTTTATCCCTCCGAAAACTTGGTAACAAGCATTTTAAAATTTTGTTAAATAAATGTCGCCTAAAATTTGCAGTGACTTACTTCCTCATGTGCGATTCAATAATGTATCCATGTTTTTAATGAAACGTATGAGTACTTATAAACTAAAATTTGTAAAAGTAAAGTTTACAGTCCGTCTTAGTATCTGCAGAACGGTTTTTAGTAGTTTAGTTTTAGCAGCCCAATAATATTAATTTAAGTAAACAAAACAAATATTCCAATTGATTGATTCATCTCCTCTGGAACGATAATAACCACCGAGAAATTAAATTAATTGAGTGATAAAAAATATGATTCAGGATGCAAAACTGTTTGCGCTTTAGTACTATACAGGTGTCCCAGATAAAAATCCTGACCTTATATCGAGTAGAACGAATCGAAATATTGAAATTCTGTAAACGCCATTGTTTTTAACTTGAAGGGGGTAGCTTAATTAGCTCATTGCAAATATGACACTTAACAGATAGACGTTTAAATTACGATTATATTGAATTTATAACAATTATATGAGTCACATTATTTTTAACTATAAATCATATAAATTATATAAATAGAGAGATACATCTAGTTACCACACACTGTCATGGAAACAAATGTACAAACACAGTTACACTATTATTATTAAATGTTATCACCGGAAACCTTGGACTACTGCAATGTTTCTTAGCTGTCTATCGAAATTAGTTTTTTAATTTTGAAAAACATTTATTATGAAAACTGTGATTGCAATAGAGGCCCTACACGCTGATCAGTTGAATTAGTAATGTTTGTGTTTCTTTAACACGTGATGCTTTATTAACCGCAAGAAATCGCGAACTAATAAGAAGTTTTGTGTTGAGTAGGAAGAGCGACAGTTTAAACATAATATACGTAAATTGTTTTTAAAGAAGATCTTCCTAATTGTTTAAAAAATAACGTGGTAATACTTTATTTCATTAAGTTCAACTTTTTTATAATAATAATATTTTCGTTTTTGTATTATTGTAATCATAATTGAATTGATGATGATAAAATGATTTTAATTTTAATAAATATGTACATCAAAAATGATTTATCTAATTCTCGCAAGTTCTAGGAACATAATTTACCTATATACCTATATATACCTAATCATAATATACTTCTACCTTTAGATGTCGGGTTGTAACTAACCAAATTTACTCTACTCTTTCTTGTCATGGGCTAGTTTGCGTTTTACAATCAGTCAGTACCTCATAGTTACAGTATTTTTGCTACTTCATCTTCTACTTGTCTCTAGTTCTCTTGTTTTGTGACTTGGTTTCTCATATTATTTTTGCTGATCTTTTAGTATTCATCCTCGAAAGATGCCCAAACAATTTCACCGTTTTGTGTGCCTAGTAGTTCTAATTAGCTTTCTATTCCCAGATCCTCTCTTATGATGTTGTTGTCAATTTTATTTAACCTATGCTATAGTTGAAAGGGCATAGGCCGAATAAAATTCCCGGTTTTTTCATTGTTTAAAAATTGGTATAATAATACTTAGGTATACCTCTCTGGGTACTGTTTTTTCTTTTAAACTTGATATTATATATATTATTATTACGACCCACCACTGATTCATACATGACCGGCATTCATTCTAGACTTCTATCATTACGGTTACCAAGTAGTGATATGCATTGATTCGATTAATAAAAACGTTTGAGATCTTAGAACTACAGCATACAAATTTGTCTGCTATTATTTTCTACACTACTCTGACCTACTGGTGCTAACCTATTCTGACTGACATGATCACACTATTCGAGAAACTTGCGGACAATGTGACATGTTCCTATCAAAACAGCTTTTTGGGTTATCGAATCATATAGAAGTACTTAAAATATTTCAAAATCTCAACTAAACTATTTGGTACTACACCTACATAACTAAATGTAGAACTGTAATTTTCTTAAGATTTAGCATTGCCTTCATTTCTATTGCATTATGTTGTGTGTGTTATGGACAACAATATCAGTGAGAATGGCTTCATTGGTGTGTTTCTTTATAAGTAATATATCTGGTCTGTTGACTGTAATGTTTCTGTCTGTAAGTATTGTGCGTTTCCAATATAACTTGTATTCGGTGTTTTCAAGAAGTGGAGATGGAATTAAGTGTAATAGGGGATAGTATCTTGGATTAAGTCTTTATGAATGATTTTGGCTGCGTTGTTACGCTTTAGTCAGTTTGTGCAATCGTTTCTTTTGTTTGAATCTTTGATTATATATTTTCTGTAATTCTTTGTATTAATTACTTGGTCTTGAATAGCAAATAAAACGCTTCTGCTTCGGCATATAAACTTGATTTTTTGAGCCAAATCAATGACATTTTGTTGATGTGAATTTCGTCTTGTTCTTTGATGAGTCTTCATGCAGATGTTTTTGCTTAAGCCAAATTATTATGTTGTCTATACGTGGGGTGTGGGTTTTTCTTCGGTATTCGATAGATTTAAGGCTGTGTGGTTCAAATCTACCCTTGCCATGTCGCGATCCCCTTCCTCCATTCTGTCTTCTCAATTAATGACTTCGGATGATATTGTCTGAATGATTTTTTTGTTGAGATGTTTAAATTTTCCAAATCTTTTTTTGACCATTTAGTTATTCCAAAATAATATGTTACCAGTGGAACACAGAATGTATTTACTGCTTTCATTAAATTCTTCCCGTTTAACAGTGACTTCAAAATTAATTTTAATCTTCTCAGATATTGTTCTTTGAGCTTTGTTTTAGTCTTGGTATGATCAATACCGGAAGACTGATGAAAGCTCAAATATTTGTATGTTTCGTTTTATACTTGGACTTCGATTATGTGTATATGGTATTTGTTGTTGAACGCCTTTTCTGATTGCTCGAGTCTTATATTTCTCAACAACGAAGCTCAACCTAGTGTCACTGGTAAACTGTTGTTAAATTTATTAGATTTGTCAATTGATTTTTCGCACTTGCATGTATTTTGGTATCCTCCATATATAGCAAGTTACCTAATCTACTTTCTGTTTAGATCTTAATTCTTATATTGAAACCATCATTATTAAATTGATATTGCTTTTTGTTAACATTTAAAACTTATTGATTTATTAATTCAATTTTAACAAGAAAATAAGAGTCCTAGTAACACCAGACTGGGAGTTAAAATTTTCATATTTCGAAATAATTATCATTTCTTTTGGAAACGAAATTGATAAATTTTTATAATCACTGTATCACTTAATTTTCATTCGAAAGTAGGCATAATTTTAATTTTGTTAGGTTTAAATTTTCACTTCCTTGAATTTTATTATACTGTGGTGTTTAATTTCGTGTGGCACATAATACTTTAGTATTAAAAAATATATGGTCAATTTTCTCTGTTACTGCTAATACATTCAGCGAATAATGTCATAACTAGATCAGATTGTTAAATTCAAATATATTTTTCGAGAAATTGAAAAAGGGAGTTAATTGTCATGATGTAGATACAAAAACCCGTACTTTTCTAAGTCTAAAATGAAGAATAAAGACTATGCCAGCAAATTATAATTTACGCAACGGTGTTTACTTTGAACACATCTCTCTTTGAAGCTTGAACAGCAATACATATCGGGTGTTCAACTAAAAAAGTTATCGAGTTGGCTTTGATTTTTTGTAAACGTTGTGAAGTATCTCTATAATTAACCTAAAATTTAATAGATGACGTCTGACAACGCGGAAATGTCAATTGTGCGGTATGGATTAATAAAACACATGCGTTTTTCTCTACGTTTTCTTCTATCAAAAAAGCAACGCCAACTTGATGACTTTTTTAACTGAAACCCTCTATGTATGTACTCATACTAGCTGCATAATTAATACAAAAAGTAAAAATGTGCAGTACATATTTGGAAAAATGGATGAATGCAGATTAAAACAAGGTGTGAGAAAACTTCAACTGACAATATATGTGTAGTACAAAGAAATGTGTGTGTAAATACAAATCACCATCTACTCGTAGTACCTTACAGAGTAGTAGGAGATAAGGCGGTTAAAATCAAAACAGGGAACTAAGTGAATCAGTTCTCATGAACATACTGGTAAAGGTAAAAATAAAGATTTTGTTAAATCTAAGTACCCTTGTTTTTTAAAAATCTTTAGAGACACACAAATTATTTCAAAATTGTTTACTAATATACGTCATTATTTATAATAAGGTGTTTATCTCAAGTGTAAATTTAACTTACCACTGCGGAACTCGTCTGCAGGTGCTTTTAATTAGGCTGAATTGATAAGATGAGGTGCCACTGCGTCGTACCTCCCTCTTATTTTAACCCTTTATAACTACAGTAGCAACTAGATTTATGTTCGAAATAATCTCTTTTCAACAATTTCCGAAATTTTGAAATACTGACAGTTTGAGTGTTTCTGGAATTCATTGCATTCATTTTATAATTTAACTACCATACACTATGACTATTTTGGCACTTTAACGACAGAAACGTTAGAAGGGTTTTGAAATATGGAAGTTGACAAAGCAGAAATAGTTTGCAAACTTAAACCAATTTGTGTTAACTTTTGTTGGATTAATATAACAAATAATGTACAAAAAGATAAAGTTAATATCAATATGTAGATACTTATTGAAAAAATTTTAGATAGCATTTGGATATTCCTCTTAAAAGAGTGACAATAATTGGCGGTAAGAGGATTATTTACCTTTGATTGCTTCGACAAAATTTAGACCGGTCAATGTTAGATAAACCAGTAACCTTTGAGAAACACTTAAAATTTCATTTAAAAAGGCATTTTTGCTTAAACAATTTTCCTCATAAAGTGAAATAGACACAAAACTTTTGTATTCTACGATCCATGAAACGGCACGGAAACATGAAATTCGTCATCTTTCAAAGTGATCCTAGTACTAATTTATTTAATTTAGTTATCTTTCAGGAAGTAACACTGGTGTCGTTTTATTAATAACACCATCTACAATGTTATATGTATTTATTCCACCCCTACAACTCCACATTTGCATACCCTGTGCTCCTGTCGATGCATGGGCAACAAACGAACAAGAATTGCAAGCGCGTGTCTTAATTCAGCAAATGGTATTTTTATGAGAATACCAGGGAGTGGTGTGGTTGTCATGTGATCTAGTGATGTATGGTCGATTTGGGACATGTGGAGACGTCTCTCCACAGTGTTGCGGTTTTGTGGTTGCATGTAATGTTCCCGTTTCCACTACGCTGAGGTTGCACTTTACAGGTCATATGCATTTAGCCAGAGAAACACACATTGCGGCTATCCACTTTCATAAAATATTCAACAAAAATTTGTAACGACCAACAGCATTCCACAGACATGTCAGCACTGTGTTGGATTTTTTTGATGGTGCATTAGCAACTAAGTAAACAATATGTTGTGATTTTATTGCCAGGGATGTAAGTATTTCTAAAGAGTGCTGTCAGTGATTTTTACCACACGAGATAATGGAGAGTGTTGAAAACTAAAAATTTTAATTCGTTTATTAGACACTAATTAGATCTTCATTGATTGAAGCTAAATAACAGCGTTCACGTAATGTTTTGTTGGAAACAATTTATGCAACAACTTGTTTTATTTACAGTCGGTAAGCAGAACGCGCTTAACAGCAAAGCACTTACGTGGCTAATCACCCTCCTGGGAAATTTGTTGATTGTCGATAGTTACATCTTAATAATTAAACACAGACTTTGAAATTGCGATCGTTTGTTAGTCGACAGTGAGAGAGTCGACTAATTTTTTATTTTTAATAATTAATTTCTGTCGGCTTCAGTGGAGAATGAATCGGGTTTATGTTGTGGTTTGATGTTGCCTCAATGTTTTTACCTCATCGATTATTCCACTTCTATCAAGGATACTCTTATGCTATTTATACCTCGTTTAAAAAGTTAATTAACTTACGTGTCGAACAAATGAATGAAGTCTCGAACTGAATCGAATACGATTGTAAAGTCGGAGAAGTAAATAATTTAACATCGTCTAATTAATAGTTTGATGAGCTATCTCCCATAATTTTCACTTTGAGGAATTTTAATAGCAGGAAGAAATTTTAATGGTTATCTCTTGATGTCTTCATTAGATGACCGTTGCAATCTTAAAACTTTGTGTCTGAAATATCGCTCGGTAATAAATTCTGGATAAAGTATTAGCAGCTACTGTGAGTTATTTGCAAACATTTTTTTTTCATTTTACATTAAACAGCGAGTGACTATAAACTGTTATGTTATAACATAACATCGACATAAAATATACACATTGGTTACGAATTTTTGCGAATTTTGGTGTGGTCACCAGGCGGTATAGATTAACGATTTTTTTCTAGAACCATTTTATTTCCTATTCTTAATTTTGCATACTGAAATTTAATTTTGTGTAAACTTTAAAGTCATAATTCTTTAAATTTAAAATTAGCCTATATACAAGGTCTCTAGAATGTATGGAAACGGTTAAATATCTTGAAAACCAGTTGTACAAATCCAGTGAAATTAGGTATAGGGGTACAAGAAGTTGTGCTCTAATTATTCGTCACTAAATACGATTGCTACATTTTTGTTGTGAAGTTTTTCGAAATCAGTAAGTGTTATTGTTATGTACGTGCCAAATTGTAAACAGAACATCTGGAGTTTCCTGAGAACCCAACTAGATAAACAAAGTCATACAAATTTCTCAATTTTTTTCGGTGAACGGATGAACCGGCGTCAATAGCACCCCCCAATCCCTGCGCCACGGGAACGCAAATTTCATTTATTATTTTATCATTATTAAATAAGTATATATCGCCGAGAGCATTCTCTATTTTCATGAAAATAGAGGGACTCATTCTTAATTTGATGAATAAATAATTCTGGATTGATGTGATTAACATAGATAATAGTAGTAACAGATCATTACCAATGCAAGACAAAAAATACAAAAGTGACCATTCGTCCGATGGTCCCAATTACTATATTTCCTTAGCTTACGTTCGGGAAGTAAAAAAAATCTAGCTTTATTCTTTATATACTAAATATGTAATATGATATACTCTTTAGCTTTTTCTGATCCGAACGATAATGAGTTGATAAGTTTGCTGATTACTTTGTTTAATCATCAGTTGACTAAACTGACTGAGTTTATCTCAAAATATCTTACATAAAATTAAATATTAATTGGGAACAAAATATGATTATATAATATTAAAAAATTAAAATCGAAAATCAATAGTGGATTTGATCAAATGCCTATGGAAAATTACTCGAATTTGTTCTGTTTACAAAAGAGTGAAAAGAAAAAGAAATATGGCGAATGATGGATAGGTCTATAGCTACTGTTTATTATTTCGCCAAGTGTTTGAAATACTATTGCACACTTGCTTATTCAGTCATGTTTGCAAAAGCTTTCTCCAAATTAGCATGGCTTTATTAGACGGCACCCGACTGAGATTAATCTGATTTCTATAACTCAGTTTCTATGCGATTCATTTCATAATTAACGTCAAGTTGATGTTGTCTATGCAAGTTTTTCTAAGGCGTTATTTAGACAACCAATATCTGTTTGTTAAGTGAAATAGATTTAAGTCAGACTTATTTAACGAAGAAATTCCGTTTCTGAAGGTTCTGTGTGTTGGTTATCTGAATATTCATATACGATTAAATTCTAGATGTGCGATATAAAATGATGATGCGCTATAATTGTAAAAATGGCTTTTTAAACGGTGTTTGATTAATCCTTAACAACTTAATCCTAAACAAACTTAAATGCTATGTCAAGACTTTTATAAAAAAAAGAAAAAATTGAGTGAGTATATTGATGGCACGGTAGTCACTACAACACAGGTTCAGTAATATAGTGTTACGAAATATGTAGATTTATACACTACCCCGGTACGACGCCTATGGGCTGTCGAGGGGTTTCTAGTATGCACGGCAATGACGGGTGACGCATCGTCGGTGACGGAGGCCGGGCGGCGTTCGCTAAAGAAAAACCTGGAAGAGGAAGTCGCGAAGGGAGTATGGGTTTAAATAGAGGCTACTTTCGAGAACGATTATTATTCAGCCAACGAGTCGAGTTCAGTGAAGAGCAAAACCAGTCATGTTGCGCCGGAATTATTTTGTACATATTCGCAGTGTAATTAGTCGTGTAAATTTGAGTTACTAAGAAATAAATTGTTGAGTTTAACCCACGCCGACTTTTAATTACCAATCATCGTAACAATAGAATTTTGGAATGGTGTTCGATTCAGAAGTTTCATTTGATCTTGGTAATCAGCAGTAGTATAGCGAAATATGCTTGTACTGTTTTTCACACATATATAGGGCTGTTCACAAGAAGCTCCACGTATAAAAAATTCAAAACGCGACCAACAGTACAATTTCATAGTAGTCTTTGATATTTACCATAATTGTTATTTTATGTTAAATATAGTTGTTAAGTTTTGATAAGTTGGAAATAAACGCCAATTTTGTTAGGTTAAAATCAAAAACAAATAGATTCCGTATCACAGAAGTGCAACTCTTACGAGTGGTCTTCCCAGGAAGATTAGAATTTTGCAATTGGTATGTGAATATGAACAACCGAGCATTGGTGCAAAAATAATTTTTAGTGATTAAACATGGTTTCATCCCTATGGATATACAGGGTATTCCACGTAACACTTTCGGGAGCAATAACTCAGGTATTTTTGAACGGATTTTTATGAAATTTGAAATGTAGGTATTTTGATAGGTGAGGATTAATATGAACCGGTGAGAATAATCATTATCTTGACAAAGTAAATTTTCCATGCCTTAATTTAATTTTGAATTAATTATGTTTTGCATCACTTGATTAAACATGAAAAATAAATACTGTATGCAAAAATTCATCTCCAAAATACGTCTAGTTAGGCAAAAAGGTAAATTATTGGTCAAATAATTCCAAAAAGTATTAAAGGATAGGTAGCTATGAAACAAAAAAATTGCTATCCCTGCATTTTATTCCTTCCTCCATGGTCATAACGTGCATCGTGTCTGCTATTAATACAAATTTATCAAAGTTCCTTTGTGAATTTAAATATAATACTTATATTGCTGGATAGCCCTAAATTTGCTGTTTAGTGTGGTATAATCTGTTTCCTTCTGTAATCATCAATTGATTCGTAATTTTATTGGTAAGTTAGCAACACTTATCATCCAATAGATTATCGCGCATGTTTTTCTGAGTAGTTTTTTCTCTCACTGTGTTTATTGTACAGTGCCTCCACGCTTAATTAAATCGGTTTCATTATTTTCTCATTTCTCCTGTGTACTCCACTGCTGACCCTTACCGTTGCCATTTTACCTTTGTGAGTTTTCTTTTAAGCCACTGCGACTGGCACCGCTAGTGTGAAGATAGTGTCCCTGTTCTTTATCCTTTTTAGTACAACAATTACAATGAGTAATGTAAACTGTAGCTGCTGTGGTGCCATTGCTGAAGTGCACAAAACCGTAAATTGTTGTATTTGCGATAAAACTTTTAAGATCGAATGTGTTAATATCTCAGCAGCTGAGGCTAGGAAAATACATACCAAACATTCTGTTTTAAACTATACTTGTAAAACTTGCGTTCAACTGGGAAACAATATAACTGATTTGAAAAAAGTCATTGTCGAGTTGCAAAATGATATTAAAACCTTGAAGTCGACTGTCCTCGATCAACAATCTCCTAATTCTCCTGCTTCCTTACTCGAGGCCGAAAAAATTGTCCAAGAAGTAGCTGAAAGGGAGAAACGCAAATGTAATATTATTATATATGGTTGCAAGGAGGATAATGTTAAATCAAATTTAACATTATCCTACAGATTACAGATTCAATTAGATGAGACTGTAGTACCAAAAATTCTCTCCACATTAAATGTTAATGAAGAACAAATACCTAAGCTTCTTTAGACTAGGAAGATTTGATGGTTCAAAAGAAAATCGATGTCGGCCTATTAAAGTAATATTACCTACTATTAATAATGTGAACACTGCATTAAAGAATGCTGCTTCTCTTAAAACTTCTAATGATTTTGCTGGTATTTCCGTATCTTCTGATCGCACCCCTATGCAAATTCAGATTTATAAAAACACGAAATTTGAGATGAACAATCGCGTAACAAATGGTGAAAATAACCTACGAATCAAATATAGAAATGGTATTCCTACGATTATTACTCTGCCCACTTTAAACTGAAAAAGCCCAACAGTATCTTAAATAATCTTACTTTATATTACCAAAATGCTAGGGGATTACGGTCTAAAACTCATACTTTCTATGTTAATGCTTGTGAACTTGCTTTTGATATAATAGTTGTAACTGAGTCATGGTTGAATGATTCTGTTAAAAATGCTGAATTATTTCCGTCTAATTATAATGTAGTAAGATGCGACAGAAAATTTGACACTGTGGCTCGTACTATGGGGTGGTGGTGTGGTTGCTGGTTTAATTAATAAAATAACCTATCAAATAATTGACACTGCAGCTATTGGAAATTTAGTTCCACTAATTGATTTTATTATTTGTAAATGTCAGTGCAGCTCACATATTTTGTTCTTAGTAGCATGTTACATTCCACCTCAGGTCTCTCTTGCGGACTATGAATTATTTTTTGAGGCTGTTGAGGTTCTTCTGGTAGGCCAATCTATTTTGTTGGTTGGTGATTTTAACTTACCCCATTTTAATAATTTGCATACAAATTGTCCTAAAGTAAGATCACTCCGAAGTTTTTGTGACTCACTTCAACTACATCAATATAATAGCATTTGTAATTTGAACAATGAACGACTAGATTTAGTCTTTTCGAATCTTCAGAAAATTGTTGTAAGCCGAGAACTACACCCCTTTGTTAAAGAAGATTCTTATCACCCGGCCTTGTCACTATACGTTGAATATCCGTCTAAGTCAAATGCATCGTTCTTTCCCTCTGCAAAAACTACAAGGTATAACTTCCGTAAAGCCAATTTCTTATATTTATATGATGACCTCCTTAGTATTGACTGGACTTTTCTGGAAAAATGTCTTGACGTCGATGATGCGCTTGACACATTCTATGATCATCTATATAACATTTTGAATTGTTCCGTGCCTTAGTATGCCGCCTGTAGTCACAAAGCTTCTTATCCACCATGGTTTACACCAAGTATTATCTCTAACCTAAAAGCTAAAGACTACTATAGAAAAAAGTGGTTATCATCAAATGTAGACTCATTCTTCGAAGAAAATAAAAGACTTCGGGCACTTTGTAAAAGACAAATATCGCTTTCTTATCGAGATTATATAATGAAGGTTGAAAACTCAGTTCGTAATAACCCCCGTGAAATTTTTAAATATCTTCAGTTAAAGCAAGGTACTACAAGAATACCCGGTAAAATGTATCAAGATGACGTATCGTTTGAAACTCCTGAAGAAATAGTGAATGGCTTTGCACAAGTTTTCTCAAGTATATATCACCCTGCCTCAAATGTGACTCCCAATGACAATTGCAATCTTCCATCTTTTAAACTTATGTGTGTGTCTGACCAGGAAGTCGTGAAAATTATGGCATCTTTTCCTATTAAACATACTGCGGGAGATGATCAAATTCCCAGTTTTTTGATCCACGACGCAAGATATGCTTTAGCGACACCATTGACAATAATCATCAATAAAGCTATCTCCAGTTCTTCTTTTCCGACTCGTTGGAAACGTGCGAGAATTGTACCGGTGCACAAGAAAAATGATTACACCCAGTTGAAAAACTATCGGCCGATTGCAATTCTGTCTAATTTTGCCAAGGTTTTTGAGCAAGTAATTTACAAATCCATATTCAATCACATTCAGCCCTATATATCCCCAAATCAACACGGCTTCCTACCTGGTAGGTCCACAATAACAAATTTAATAACTATTACTCAGTTTATATGTGAGCAATTAGATAATGCTGGTCAAGTGGATGTTGTCTACACTGATTTTTCTAGTGCTTTCGATATGGTTGATCATGGCTTGCTACTAAACAAACTTAGTTCTTTTGGTCTTGCACCTTCATTTATTGCTCTTATTAAGTCATACCTCTCAAATCGAATAAACTATGTTTTTTATAACGGGTTTACATCGTATGAATATGTCTCGACATCAGGTGTACCGCAGGGTTCCAATTTGGGACCACTGTTTTTCATAGTTTTTATTAACGATTTGCTCAGATCTCTTACATGTCCTGTACTTGCATATGCAGACGATTTAAAAATTTATTCCTCTGTATTCAATGATATGGATGTAAATCTTCTACATGATAACATAAATATTATTGCTCAATATTCACTGTCTAATTTCTTAACTTTGAATGTGGATAAGTGCTATTTTCTTACGTTTACTCGCAAAATAAAGTCAGTTTCTTCATCATATAATATTAATGGTCATGTACTTCTCAAAGCAGATTCAGCAAAAGATCTCGGAGTACTTTTTGACTCAAATCTTACTTTTATTAACCATATTGAATCTACAGTATCATCGGCATCAAAATCCCTTGGATTTATAATGCGTACATCGAAATTCTTTAACGATTTCTCTCTCCTTAAGACGTTGTATTTTTCGTTTGTTCTAAGCAAGTTAGAATATGCATGTGTGGTCTGGGCCCCATATTACGTGTGTCATCAGTTAACCATCGAAAAAATTCAACGACGATTTCTAAAATATTTATCTTTCAAGATCGATGGAGTATACCCACCTAGACATGTTGATTATGACAATTTACTGCGACGGCATAATTTTCAGTCGCTTTTTAGTCGTCGAAAAGAATATGGTGCTCATTTTATTTGGAAGCTTATTCACAATCGCTTAGACTGTAGGTTCAACATATTATCGCTTATAAAATTTCATGTGCCACGCTTGAACTCTCGATATGCATCAACTTTTGATTTTTCTACACCAAAAACAAATATACTTAGGAGAGCACCGCTGACAACTATGTGCCATGATGCTGATATATTTTATTATGATATTTTTAATGATAAAATGTAATTTCTTCTCTATTAGTTTCTTTAATTGGTTAGTACTTATTATTTTATTGGTTTTTATATTAGGGTTTTACATTTGGTTATTGTAGTTATCATAATATTTTAAGTTAATCATAGATTTGTGCGTAACATTTAATTTAGATTTTGTCCTGTAATAGGGTAACAACCTGTTGGGCAATAAAGGCTATTATTATTATTATTATTATTATTTTGGACACCTTTGCGGGAATTTGATACCTGTTTGACAAGCGTTATTTTGTTATTTTTTTTAAGATAATACTAATTTTCAATTATGATGTTGTACAGAAATTCCTTGGCCACCTCGTTGCTGTGATTTGCCAACTTTTGATTTTTTTTCTTGTGGCCTCATATTAAAATCACAATTGTGCAAACGCCGGTTGCAAATTTGGAGAAATTACAGCAAAGAATTGAGCAAAAATGTCTGTAGATTAATAACAATTCCATTGTGTAAGAAAATGTTTTCAGAAATTTGAGAGGAGGGTTTTACGATACATCGGTGCAGAGGGACAACATTTTCAACATTTATTGTAATACCAAACCTGTCTTTAATATAAATTTAAAAAAAAATAGTCTTATTTACCTCCTCATTACATTGGAAAAGCGATGCTAGATTAGACGATCGATGACGGCTGTCATCGATCATAAATTTGAATTTTAGCGTAGAAAAATCAATGACAACTTGATGAATTTTTTAAATGAACACTCGTTATGTATGATATTGTTACGTTGAACGGGTGATTGAATTCGGCGTAGGTTAAAACTCAACAATTTATTTCTTAACAACTCGAATATACACGAATAACTACTACAGCGAAAGTAACTTCGGCGTAGCTTGTCTGGACACTCGATGGACTCGACGTGATGACTTCATGAATGAATCCTGTTCCCGACGGTGGCCTCTATTTAAACAGCACGCGGTCCTTCTCGAAACGCCTACGTCACCGCTTCTGGACTTCTCCGGAAAAGAGATTCGCGACATCCGTTTCCAGGCCTTTCTCTTTAGCGCTCCGCCGGCCGCTGATGAGTCATCTCCAGAATAAACACACATATACTAGAAGACCCATAGGCGTCGTACCCGGGCGGCGTATGGGTTTCTTTCGTAACAATATTATGTGAAGGATAAAGCACAAAATGTTACTTTTATGAAACATAACTACACCAAAACTATGTACAGCCAATCAAGAAATTAACAAAATTCTGCGGTTTCAAAGTATAAGATTACAAAACATTATAATAGAAGCAAAATTGAGGATGCACAAAATTGATGAAATCCAAAATAGTAAGTACCTACTTACATAGACGGAAAATACATATATACACAATTACCAAAAGTATGCTGCAACAAAATCGACATTTAATCGTAAAACAGCAAAGTGGCAAAATTTTCAGTTCTCTACATAAAAATAATACATGGAAACCTATTTTATTTATAAATATTTCTGATCGAAGTTGAGCCCATTAAAAATTAAAAAGAATACCGAACGTTTGCTGTGCGTACACTTAAATTTAACTCATCAATACTTCTGACGGAAATAAATAGTTTTTATTACATATCTTTACAGTTGTAGACAAAATAATACATTGCAAACAACAGTAACAACACACTTAGGTTTAATAACTACGTTTATTTTCCTTTCGATTTCATATAGTAAAATTACGATTGCAGAGCCATGTATTTTCAAAGTACTTCAATGATTTTGTGTTGATCCAGTATGTCGTTCTAGTGGAGTCCAATATTTATCCACATCAAACATTACCGAATTATGCGATCGATAAGCTCCAGTAAAAATTTACAAGTCACTCCGTGCCAGTCGACCCTGGAACTTCTACTCTATTTTATATTACTCTTCAGATACTGGACATGATATAATGTAATGTAATGTAATACATACATACATTTTACTCTCCCTGCGTTGTTTTGTTCCAAACGCTCAAGTCACACAACAAGAAACTCGATAAAAGGTAATCGTACTGTTTATTAAATATTCATTTTGTTTTATTCCTGCAGGTGTATTATTTTGTGAAAAACAATTTTATACATAATTTAAGACAAAATTCTTATTTCGACATTTGGTAGAAACATAAATAAAAAAGCTCCTTTTTCGATGAAATTGTTGTACGAAATGACGTAAAACGAACATGAAGCACCAACAATATCTTTTTATTCATGAAACTCATCATTTATACATCGAAAATGAGCCTTTTAATTTATTTACAGCATAGCTTTTTACTCTCGCTCACATTACTGCAGTGGTGTAATAAATTATGCGTAGAGTCCTGCGTCGAATTTCACTTTTACTCGTAGACCTGTAAAATTATTTAAACTTTATTAACCTGTGGCAATTGTTCGATAATTTTGCAATATACAGGGTGTTCATTTTATCTGCCTGACAATTTTTGCATAGGCAGCATATTATACACTCCAGAGACGACTTCCTCCAATTTAATATTTTGTTAATAAGCAATCATAGTAATCACAGAAAAAAAATGACAAAGATGTCAACGCCAAATAATGACAAAATTGAAAAAATGAATACTCAATTTATTAATGGATCAGATTACAACGAAAACGAATTTATAATAAATGTTCAAAATGCCTGCCTCCACTATCTTCACAAAGTCCTATCCTACGTTCAAAATTTCTACGAACTCTATCTAACATGTCGGGAGTTATAGATCTGCATAACGCTATTCTCCTTTCACGTAAGTGGTTTTTATTTTCGATTGGGACATTATAAACTTCCCCCAAAGAAAAAATCTAATGGCGTTAGATCAGGGTTCCGTGGAGGCCAATCGTACTTTTCTTCTCTAGCAATAAGTCTTGGTTCAAACGCTTTGTGTAAATAGTTCTTAACGTCTTTCTGATAATGAGCGGGAGCGCCATCATTTTGAAACCAAATTATTCTTCGTATGTCTATCTCTACGTTTTCCAACAGTTCAGGTAAAATATTCTTTAAAAAATTTAGATACATAGGTCTGTTTAAATTTCCTTAAAAAAATGTGGACCAATGACGTAGTTATCAACTAACCATCGGATAAAATCGCGTTCTGTTGAATGTTCGACAATTGTCATTTGGTCTAGATGAAATCGGTTTGCCTTTAATATGTTGAAAACCGAACACAAACTAATCTCCATTTGTTTTGCAATCTGTCTTTGGCTCGCGTGGAGATTTCTGCTACAATTTCAATTAGAGCAGCTTCATTATCCGGCGTTGTTACAGTTCGATTTCTATTTTTTTTTTTTTGAATTGCCAAATTCTCGTAAATTTTTTTCAAGTTTTCTAAACGCTTGATTTGAGCGAGTTCTTCTATTGGAAAATTGGTTGGCGTAAAGACAAACAGCAGCATCAAAATTTTTGTCACACTTTCCCAATATTAATAGTATATCTGTTTTTTCAGAATTCGAAAACATTTTAAAGCAAACGAAAATTGAAAATATTTGGCTGACAGAAATAATTTGTCATAATTTTGGTTTATATATTAGCGATCACGAAACCTGACTTTTGGGAAAATTCACTCTGATGAGTTCATCACAACTAAATTTCAAACATGCAATTTTCATTGTTCAATTGTCATACAAATGCATGAAAAAACATGATTAAATTTTTCAGACGTAAAGACTACATGTTTTTGAAGTATAATACAAATTAAATTTTTTGAGAGTTCGGGTTTGTATAAGACGAATAAAACAATTAACTTCAAATTACTATTTATAGGGCATTCTTCTTTCTGCAGTTAATTAAATAAGTAATTTGTCTCATGTTTTTTTAAGGTTGTCTTATTATTAAAACAATGGAAAAGAAAGTTTTTTTTTAGTTTTATATGGTTTTGTTAAATAAATTGTGTAATTACTTTTTTATTATATCCGTAATATCCGTCATTTAAAAAAACTACATCAACTGCTAATTTGAAAGACTTATCACAAACTGTTGATGAAATCATCTTAAAGTATATTAGATAAATCTTTTGAAAATTCGCTTATACATCACGGTTTATTGTTAAGTTTCAGAAAAGTTCTATGTCAAAGACTTTACACACGCCTTTATTTATTAATTGAATCTTTTATCTTAAAAAAATTGTTAGTCTGTTTAATGTAAAAAACAACCACCAAAAAAGTGAAGTAGAAATTCTTTATTCGGGATTTTTGTTTTGAATTTTATTTATGATTCTTTTTGAGAACAAGTTTTCGTTTATTATAATAGAGTTATTTTGCAAATATCTGATCTGATGTTTTTTCAACATTTCATAGTTTGTACAATACGAAAATATTAGTTTCCCGTTGCCGCCTAACTGTTGTATATCACTATCGCACCTTGCAGGTAGGTATTATACTCAATCTGCAATTTATGTTTTGAGTACTATATGAATCATTATATTTTAATTCCTTATTAGATGTACAATATTATTAAAACTGGTGCAATGTTATAAGGTATATCTAAAAAATTAAAGGTCCAGGTTATACAATATTTTAACTGAGATTAAGTTAATCGCGCATTTCACGAGGCGTTTAGCCACGTCTGATTGGCGTAGAGTCGGTCACGTGGTACTTTAACACCGTGTTAAAAATGTAATTGCAAACAAATATTTAATTGAGCTTCTAATAAGCCGGCTTTAAAAGTGCCATATTTCTGCAAAACTAGTAGTTAGTTAGCACATTTTATGACATATTTGGTCTTGTTGTATACTCATCTTAAACGGCATAAATAAAATAATCAAACGGTGATTTACTTGGTTTGTAAGAGAACTATATTCTACCAAAAATTTAAATATTTTTCCATATATGTTGTACTGTAGGTATGTACTTAATTCAGGGATGAGGGAAGTTCTGTCTAAATAACCTTAGACCATATTTTATCTTTTTTGAAAAAAAGTACGAATACAATTTATATTTTCATAAAGACGGATTATTAATTTCATATAGATTTAAATGTTAATAACTAATGTTATACTCCTATTTTATAGCATACAATGAAGTATGAATTTTTAGGTACAAAATTAGTTTTTAAAATAAAATTTTACAGTTACCACGTGAAGTATTTCTTAATAATAATGATAATAATAATAATAGATTTATTTTCTACAGGTATTTTCACCCAGTTACAGAAAATAATAATAAATTAACTAATATATTTCTAAAAATAAAGTAAACTTAAAATAAAAGAATAGGAATGAAAAGAAAAGCCTACCATTTTTCTACATTTCCACCCTAATTACAATCCAAAAACCGAGATAACCTTTTCTTTAATAAAATTAATTTTGTCAAAATTTATATCACACCAAATTGATATTTTATTGAATGTTTCGCACATAACTACAACTGGAGATTTTATTAAAATGTTAGTCCTGCAAGTGTCACAATAATGATTTAAACCTTTTAAATTTAAATTACGTTTCATTCTGTACTTGTTTGTTTATGCGTGCTAGAAAAGTTTCAGTTTTAATGTTTTGTTATTTCTGTAACTTATATTTCAGTGGCGCTATACTCTGTCTAACGTTATTAACGGATAATATGTATAATAAGTAATTACATAAAAAAATTGTCCCTGCTAAATATTGACGAAGACTAAAAATGATAGAGAAAAGAATTGATATGTAGATTGTGTGACAGTTTTCGTTTCTAATGTCACGAGTCGGCACTGCTTGGAATAGAGAAAAAAAAAATGGTTTAGGCACCAAATGACGTAGTTATTACCAAATAAGTATCTATATATGTATATCGCCTGGTGGATGTTGCAGGGTTGCTGTCTGTTACGCCACTGCATTAATTAATGAGATATGATTTCATACATTGTGTTTTCCAAATTTTTGCTACCGTATTATCTGTAAGAGTCTACGGCTGTTAAAGTGTTAACAATCTCCTAGCGGAAAAATGCGGCGCTCTTGGTTATCTCTGTTTGACCAGAATCGAGTGAAATTGATTGCCACGAGACCCCCGGAGAGTAAATCAGGCCCGACAAGTAACACTTGTTCGGGCCCTTGTTTGAATGTGAACCGAACTGGCACCACAGAGAGAAGGAAAATGATGGCTCGTCCTCGGCGACGCTGTCGCCCATTTCCTTATAAATGTTAGGGAAACAAAAGTCGTGCATTTTAAATGACTGTCATCAATCACCCTAAATGCCCACGAATACTTTTAAATGGATGGTTACATATACTGTTGGAAACAAATTGTAAGAGTGCTCCATCATTTTTGGTCTGCAATATTGCTTACAGACAGGTGATATATTAAGTTCTCCTGCGTCTGCGCTTCGCCGACAGCTCCACCATGGAGCGAGAACGGTCTGCTGCTGGTGCTGCCGTGCTTGGTACAGTAGCGATATTGATTGGCCTCCGAAAGCCGCTGAAACTGGAGCTTACGCTCACCTGAGGCTACGGATTTATACATCGGCTTCATAAACTTGACTAAATAGACTACGTAGTTTGTATTCCTTCCAAGTAATTATTAAGTGCTACAGCGCCGGTAATCTTGTAACGTTTACTCATGATTTAGATAGTTGCCCACAGGACAACCAACTTCAGCGGTCTGGTAGCCGGCGCCGCTGCCTATCCCACAGAACTCGTGCAAAATTCATGAACGGGAGGGCCAGACAATATATAGTTATTACTACAGTAGGGGTCCTTACAATTACCTGAATACTTCAAAGTTTCTATGCCTAACGTCTCCAGAGGGAACTTATTATTACAGAAGGTAAAATTTTCGATGCAGTAATTTTGACAGATCTTCAAATTTTGGGACATTCAGAGTATAGTTTTTACCATTTGTAGTAAAATTTTGCTCAGTTTAAGAGGAGGTTTTACCCACACGGAAAGTAGCCCGTGCAATGGGTTATGATTTTTCGCATCACTGATTTATTATTGCTTAAAAATAGTTGAAAATTTAACTGAGTGTTGTCAAAGGATGTGGCATTTTGCCACCGTTCGAATTTTTTAAATCTAATAAGTAACTGTTGCAATAAAAATTCACAAAATCACATAAAATTGGCTTAAAAGAAGCGTCTGTAACTCGGCAATTAAGTGACGCCTTCGAAAAATTCAAATGGAGGCAGCAAGATCAATGTTTCGTAACTGTCTATATAAAATTGCGACGTTGTAAATTAGAAAATGTTGCTGTAAGACGAAAAATCAGAGCGCATGTTTTCGGACAAAATGTAAGCCGATTTCTGCTCGCCCTCACTTAACTAAGCGGACTGTGGATGTATATAAATGTGTGAATTTCTCTTTTTGCACTCATGACCTTTTTTGATAGCTTTCGCGCATTCACCAGAGTGCGGGAGGTCGAACTTCCCGCACACGTGCATTTAACTTCCCGTTGCCATGGTAACCTTAAAATACTCGGGTAGTGTCAACATTGTGACGTGTTGACGGCGCTGTCAATGGCGTTGTTTATAAATAACTCACAGTTAATCTCTTCAGTTTAAAGGTTTATTCGTCGCAAAAAATATTGTACACAACACGTTCGTGAGCCTGCTTCCCGCATTCACGCAAATGCGGCACTCCCTTCGGTCGTGCCTCAAACAAGCGTTCATGCGGGAAGCAGGCTATCCCGAACTAGTTGCGTAAATTACTATTTTCCCACAAGTGTTTCAAAATGATTCATGTATAGTATTTGCATTCTAATGAAAATATTTTTGTAACGGATTTTTTTCTTTAAACGTTTTTAAAATATGTGAAGGAACAGGTATCTAGACAGCAACCGTAGTCTTTTGTGTCATTGAATTTTGTTTAATCACTCCATTTGTTTTATTGAAATTTACCTCTGATTTAAATTATTCAGCTTGAATGTATCAGTTGTTCATTTAAAAAAGTCATCAAGTTGGCGTTACTTTTTTGCTAGAAGAAAACGTATAGAAAAACACATGTGTTATATGTTATATGTTATTAATTATTAATTGATACTGGTCTATATAACTGACATTTCAGCGTTCTCAGCTGTGATCGATTAAATTTGAGGTTAATTGTAGACATACTTCACAATGTTTACAAAAAATCAAAGCCAACTTGATGACTTTTTAACTGAACACCCGCAATGTTATCATCATTATTATTAAATAAAACTTTAAATCAAAACTTCCTCTATTGTATCCTGCAAGAATAAATCTTAAAGGTAAGAAAAGTTATATGCATCGAATTTCCCTTGGGTTTTGATGACTGATGTTTTCAAATATAAATGTTTTAATATAACTTATACAATTAGTTATAAAAAGTGAAAAGAAATGTTTGTTACTGAAAGCCAGGCACAGGGTATTGGTGATGCTGTACTTCTTATAAAATAAGTATATAACGTAATCTACGAAACTAACTACTGGACTGATTACTGTGACATTTTGGATGTGCTTTAACACTATCGTGTTAATCGTTAATCGCTGACCAAAATTTGTTCGTCTTCACCAACATCTCAAAATTTTTCTAAGTAATGCGTATTTAAATTTTATAAAATAGTTAATAAACTGAAGAAAATTTGAAAATACTTCTTAGAACATATAAAATCGACTGTCCCATAATTTTGTAAAGACTTTTGGACACGAGCATTCTAAATTTCTAATCAGAATTCACCTACTCATCCTTTAAAAAAAATGATGATATATCCAATTAATGAATCAAGCGATTTACTTTTTTTTAACGGCAAAGGAAGTTATGTCTAAATGACTTTAGATCAATTTTTTTAGACTAGTTCCAAAGCGTGAAGCTGAACATGTGGTTGGACTAATAAAGTCACAGCAAAGAAGTATATTTGCTATATATACATTCCAAATCAGATTTTCTTATAAAAATTTTGGGATGATTAAATGATTTTATTTTTTGGGGAAATGCTAATTGCATGGCGTTTTACCAATTTTGTGGTACTTTTAAAATACACTAAAAATGTTGGAGTTTCTGGTGTAATAGTTGTTAAAAAATTTTTAAAAGACTGTAGATACACAAACAAAAACATAAAACCTGTATTTTCATATTTCAAGAATTGTAAAAGTCTAAAAAAGAATGTAAAAATTATCTACTGAATTTTTGTCAAAATGAACTTACAATTACAATTTTTCCCTATAGTTGGTGACAAAGAAAGTAAATTAGACTATTTACAGCAGTTATAGATATAACAAATAATGGTAAAGTTTTTCGAAAACTATTTGGAAATGGAGTCCATCACTTTATGGATGTCGTTAGTCTTTAGCAGTGTTGAGTAGTAGTTACCTACTTTGTGTGGTTAACTACATTTTCAATTATTAACTACAACTAGTTGCAAAGAGTAACTAACTAACTACTAATAATTGGTACTTAAGAGTGAACAAATACTTTCTTCAAGCTGTAGTTAGTAGTTGAGTTTCTGTTAACTACTAACTACAAGTGGGAAAAGGTATTTGCTCACCCTAAACTGTAACAACTAGTAGTTGTTACTTCGGTAGTCAACTGATGCGATTATTGTTAATAAAAAATAGTAATTTGAACTACAAAAGATTCGGAATTCGTTAACTGATCAAAAATAAGGCTTAAACAGTCAGTGTAAATTTAATTTTACTTTTATAGAAAATAATAATATCTCTAAGTTGTATATAACAGATGTACAAAATTTGTGGCCATACAGGATGAGTCACTAAACTCATCGTCCTCGATATCTCATTAATTATTATCAGAGATAGAAAAAAAATACAGAGTTCTGTTTTTGAAGCATAGCACACAACTTTTTTTTTAACTTAGTCTTTTAAAATAGAACATCCTGTATAGTTTTACATACTATTGCAAATTTACCAGTGAATTATTTTCTTTACCAAATTTGCCAGATTATTTACCGGTCACTAATAAAATTTAAATTAAACATTATTTTTGTATTTCTCCTATAACCTATATGTATTTTCGATTGGTACCAAGTTAATTATTAGATAAGATAATAAACAATTTGTTTTGTTAAAAACTTTAGGACATCTAAATCAACATAGTAATATTCCAATTTTGAGGTTAAGTTAGTGAAAATTTTTGGCTTGTTGCATACTTGTACAGCACCAAATAAAAAAAAAATCTGTTCAATCAATAACGAAAAGTTGGTAATGCTACTAACCGGTTAACTTACTGGTTAATGACCACGTAAATACCCGATTCCTGACAATATTTTATATAATCTCATTAGATTCTTCATAAACTTTATAACCATTGTTTACGATTTTTTTAATCTTTCCATTGCCAAGAAAATTGGAATAAGGTGGCAACGTCGTATTGACATTTCAAAAATATACTGTGATTCTAGAGAGCGGATTTTATGAAATTTGCATATCCGTTATGTTTTGCATATAAGTCTTGATATTTAATATGTGAACGAATCATGCTAATTAAAAATGAGTACAGCTATAAAAAATTGCATATTTGCATATATTTGCCTTCTGCTGCATATTTCACGGAACGAGTGCATATTTTGCATTTTTATCAATTTTTGTGCTAATTTGAAAAAAAAAAAATTATTGTCATTCTATCGGCATTTATCTAGAAAGACGAAATTTTATGAATCATATTGGAAATATTGTCCTGAGCTTCAAATAACTAGAAAAGGTTTGGGTTTTATAGTAGTTTGGAGACATCACTGGGTGTTAAGCTTCAGGTAAATTTGCGGCCTAATTACTTTTGGAAATACCGTTCATTCCCAATATTTTGTTCGTTAGTGTATTAATGGTACGTTTAGTGGTGGTCGAAGGGACGTTATACTATTATCTATCATTGTGAGTTTGTATTGAAAGCATTTAAAGGGATACAGGTGTATCAATATGTCGAAGATAACACAAATTAATTTATGGATTAAACTTTTTCCTGAACTTCTTCAAGAACGAACTTTGTTTTTTTTACATCTGTGGACGTAGTACGCAGTTTTTCTATTTACAAATGCATTTACTTTAGAATCACCGGAAAAACTTTTTGTTAGAATATTTCGAAAAATATCTAAAAATAAATTGTTACCAAAATAGTAATTAAATAGTGGATTACTACTATTTTTTAAATTGATCTGTTTATATTTAATTTTTAGTATAAGAATATTATCTTTAAAAACGTGATTTATGTGTTAGTGAGATGTAATTAAACAGTTTGCAATGCGATTTATGTATTTTTTGTAATAAAACGTAAGCTCGGGAAACCTGTTTTTGAATTTTATAAATAAATTTAGTTCGCTTATTAAGCTTTTTTTTTTAATTTTTGGAGCATATGCAACTGCATATCTCTGCATATATTAAGACAGTTACTGCATATTTGCATAAATTTGGTGCATATCATATGATCATATTTCTCAAAATTTTGCTGCATATTTTCCGCTCTCTAGTGACTATAAAGCCTGAGAGATCAGTCAGAATATGTAAAAATATGTAGGATATTTCATTCTAAACAGAACACTCTATGTAGTTGAAAATAATTTTCGATTGTCTTCAAGAAACCATACAACTAACTGTCTTTGACTTTTTTTTATTTCTAATAATGAATGAGATATCGAAGAGCGCGCCCTTAATGAATCGCCCTGGATAGTATTTGTGTTATTGTTTATTTTATACCATACCTTTCGCAGTAACACTTTTTATACAAGGCTGCTGAAAGCCATTGCAAATAAACGTAGGACTGTGAAAAAAATATTACACCTAACTATTTTTTACTTCCCGATCGTAAGCTAAGGAGTCCATCGGGCGAATTGTCACTTTCATAGTACGAAACAAGTGCTTTCCCGTTTCCGTCTATCTGTCTGTCTGGTGTCTGTATCCATTTTTTAATCTTCGAGATTACCAGATCAATTGTTGTCAAATTTTGTCCGTATAATAGGAGTATCATGTAGATAGGAAGTTTTTTTTCTAACTTTTAGAAAATAAGATACTCCTGCACTTGTTGAATATGAATTTATGTCCAATTTTAACGTTATCGTAAACATTACATAAATAGTTATCTTCGAATGTATCCTTATATTTCGAAAGAATTCGACTATAATCAGGTACAAGCATCAGCGGCCGCATAAAAGAAAATGAAATTCGACTGATTTTGTCTCCTTTTAACAGAGGAGTGGACTGGGAAAAATTGAAAACGAAATGCTATAAGAATATGTAGTTTTAATAATAATCCTAAAAAAAAAAATACATACAAGATCAAGTCTGCTTAAACTGTTTAAAATAGTACTTTATTCCTTATAATTTGTTTTTCTTTTATATAAGTTTCGACAAGAAATGACTTTAATCTAACTTTTGAGCCGGTGCTTGTATTCATTTTTTAAACAATCGTTCAGACATTACAGCATACACTTCTAATTCAGCTTGTAAAATATTTTTGGCTACATTCACTCACATTTTTCCAATTGTCGTTTTCATAATGAATAACCTATCTTGTTTACTTGCCATAACTAGCTTCTAAATTAGGTAAGTCAGTATGTAGTGGATAAATGTTAGTTTTATACTGGACAAATGAATTATTTTACACAACATTTTTAGATAAATTTATTTACATTTCAAATATGCTCCAATAAGTTCAGATCAAAAACAGAAAAATATGCTGAATAACTAAATATTTTCAAAGATTTTTCCCATCATATCTTTTGAATAAAAGCAACTTCATCAAAAGAGTTACTCATACGATTGTGTTCTCTACTGAAAAGATACCTACTTGTGTCAGTCATCTTTTGAATACAAACGTCAACCGTAACGCCCTTTGTGGAATCAAATATGTATTAGTGCGCCAGTACCCTTCCGTTTTACCCTTCAACGTCAAAAGCCGACCTGTCTCAATCTCAATGGAGCTTCCATTATTTATCGACAACCGAATCCTGAATCTGAAATCTGCTCTCTGACGTTGGAGATTAAAACCGATTTTATTTATCTATGAGCGCGATGCTTTAAAATTTACTGAACGCTACACATGTGAGGAAGGGTGCATTTTTGAGTACACATTTTGTAGGTCACAAGGTTTTTATTCGGCAAATTCGGTAGCTGCCGGCGGTCGATTAATAACAAAATGTCTGTCGATGTATTTTTATAATAAATGATTCGTGAATTCGTGAATGCACTTGAAGCAGAACGAATTTTCCAAGTCATCGAATTTAATCAATTCAGATAAGGAGTATTGAAATCCTTGGTTCTAATTGAATTTTCTTATAAATGGATAAATTAAAAGCGTGAAAAAATGCTCATCTAATACATTAACAAAGATGATACCTCCGGCAGGGTATAAATTAATTATTAAGTGTAATTAATTCCATAGGCATATCTCATTTCAGAAAGCAGATGCCGATGGCAGGCTGTACCTAATGGGGTACTTGTACAGCGACAGAGTTAAATCGATTAGCGTTGGTTGTCATTTACAACAAGTTTCCCTGTGTGTGAAACAGTCGCACATATATTATCACTCTGATTTACTGGGTTAACGTAACGCGATTACGTTCAAATTGCTCAAATTAGTTCTTGCACAGATTGTTGTATCAATTAATTAGTCGGAGATCTCAGCTTTCTGAAAGCTTCCACTACTCCGAAAATATGAATTATGCTCCCGAAAGCTCATGCAGAAAGCTTACAAATTATTGAGCGGTATGTATTCGTGCCTCCTGTTTCCAGAATTATACGTAATCAAATTTATAGCTCGCAATTGAGAAAGTAAATTACCGTTAGCGAATTACGAGTGCAACTATGAATTGTTACAGTGTTGCTCAAAGCTTCGTTATATTCTAATGAAAAGTCACAATGCAGCATACCTACTTTTTACATTAATTATTACCCTTCGCATATTAAAATAAGCATTCATATTGTAGGTTTCAAAGTTAGCAGCACTAGCACGACTACGTTATTGTCACTGTAAATTTTCCTTTATGTATAAAACAGGATTTCAAGTATAATAATAACAACAAAATTTAACAACTCTGTTAATTAAAACTTGACATTACACTTTTGTATTGTTGCCTGCATTAATAACTGACTACAGGTTTTTTTTTTTATTTTTAGTAAAGTTGGATGTTATGTATTTTCAATAAAACAATCTTCACAATAATAGGTACATTTTTAATTCTTTTAAATTAAAGCTGTCGCCTTAATTGTACACTTTAAATCGACTGATTTTCACTACCTACAAACTTAATATTGGTATGAGCGTAATGTCAACAAGTAATCTTATTATACTTTCTCATAACAGAAACTTTCCTGTGCTACGAAATTGAACGAATAGTAAGTTACTACGTTTGAACATACATCAGTCGCGAAAATCACATCTGAAAAATATGTGCTTTAAAAAATATAAAATAGTAAATTTATTTGCACACCAAGGTAAAATAAGATTTTCTTGCTTTAAGAGGACTGGCAAAGGGCCTAGTCAAGAAAATTTTGTTTGTTTCGCTAGCCAGGCAAATGGACGAACTTCCACGGGAAAAAATTGGTTCAAGGTTACTTCGACAAAACTTCCCTCTCCCTTGAAGTACAGTCCAACGTTTCTTTGGAAAATTATGAAAAAAAAATGTCTTCTGGTAATCTTTATATAGTAAAAACCAGTATTGTAAATGACAAATTCCAAGGAGGTGCAGACATACGGACAATATGAAATATATGCAAAGCAAATAACCAACGGAAAAGAACGTATTATCAGTGTACATGCTTAACTTCGATTGTTTATGTTTATACATGTAAAGAATGTCACGTTTAATTTGAATTGAGTTGTCTCTTCAAAACAGAGGACTAAAAATTATTAATTTTATTCTTATATATTTGACCATAATTAAAAATAAAGACGTATTCTCACATTTTCTAGAAAATTCATAATTTGATCAATAAAAAATTGATCGAAGGCTGTAAGTACAAGGTTTCTATAAATGATTATAGGGTCGTAGTAGGTCATGTAAACCTGCCGCCTCTCAGATTTAACTGTACGGAGATCCGTACTAAGTGCCCAAGGTCCCAAGGACGTATGACAAAGATCACACCTGGACCACACACATGCGTATAACTGATTGTCTTCTCAAGACAGAGGACTAAAATTGTTAATGAAACCCCAATCGAACAAAATGTTATGAATATTATAATTCTTATATTTTATCATTAGTGGAGTTTTTTTTTGTACTGATTTAATCGGTAAAAAAATTGGTCAAAAGTTATTTCGACAGAACTTCTCTTGCTTCTAAAATACAATAAAACCATTAAAACGAATTCCGCTTTTTTGAAAAATTATAAAATTTGATTATGCGTATTTTACTTTTTTTATGAGAACACTTATAAGTTAAAATAAAGATATGTATGTAAGGTTAAAGTAAATGTAAAGAAGCGTGCTGGGCGTACGTTCCAAACGAGTTTTCCCTAAACAGAATTTTGTGATGACGCTACCAACATTTTTGCAAAGATACATATTATTTTGGATAGATGCAGTGTAATACTCGTGATAACAGTCAGTATTGCATTCCCAAATTTTCGGGAAAACGAAGAGAGCCGTTCCCGATTAAGTCAATTAAATAAATTGACTCATTCATTAATTTTTATGAGCGATCCTGTATAAGAAATTTAAAAACTTTTAACGCAACGATAAATCACAAGTATGGACTCATCAAATTTTTCACGTTTTGGATAGGATTTATTTGGCAAAATGTTGAGATGACGACATCAATTTTTTGGGAGGGTGTAAACGAATAAGTTTTCCTTAACGATGTACCATGATTACGATAACCTTAAAATATTTATAAGATTTCAGAGCAATCGGTTTTGCAGTTTCAAAGTTATATTGCAAAATATTTTTATTCAGTTTTAGATTGTTTAATTCGATTACTATAGTTTCTCAGCTTACGCTCAGGAAGTAAAAAAAATGACTCATAATTTTTTTTGAGCCACCTGTATAAGCAAATCTAAAAAATATTAATACAATGATAAATCACAAGGATTAATATTATATTTTGCACATTTTAGTTAGGAATTATTCAGCAAAATTTTGAGATAACGTCAACAATTTTTTGAGGGAAATAATCATATATATTTTGATTAAAATTAAAACGTCTGTAAGATTTCAAAACATTCGGTTTTGCAGTTCCTGATTTATTCAATAAAATAAATGGGCTCATTAATTTTTTTTTCAGTCACCCTGTATAAACAAATCTAAAAATATGAATGCAATAATAAATCACAAGTATATTTATTAGGCAAAATTTTGAGGTGAGGTCATCAATTTTTATAATACTTGTTATGTTATGTTATATTTATATTTTAATTAAAAGTTTACTATTGCTGTGACAACTTTAAAACATCTGCAAGATTTCAAGGCATACGCTTTTGCAGATTCAGTATTAAATTGTATAATGTTGTTATATAGTTTTGATTTTTTTTGCAAAAATTTGGACATTTCGGGTAAAAACTCAACACGGATTCATAAGCTACAGGTATAGGATTATGTTTTTTTGTACAATTTAAAGTCTATTTGCGCCATCACATTGTTGGTGGGGATGATTAGCGTTTTACCATCTACACGATGTTCATAATACACATATAAAATTTGACAACAAACGGTCCGGTAGTTTCGGAGATTATCTGCCTAACAAAAATCGACACAAATGGTGAACAGACAGCAAGTCTCCCGATGGACTCAATTATAATACTTCCTTAGCTTACGGTCATATTATATTCTATATTTGAAATAAATAATGTAATTAACCTAATTTGTACTGCAATTTGTTTTCTTAAACTTTTTTTTGTTGAATAATTTTAATTTTTTGCTGTAGGATAAAAAAAGTTGTTCTCCGGGTTTCAAGAAGTAGCCAGGTGAGACGTTGGCGGGCCAGAAAACCCTCACTTTCCTGCCTTGGTGTACAATATATTATTATTTAAGAATTTTAAAATTCATGGTTCAAAAATGCCTAACGCCGTAGTAACGAAGAACTTTTTTGGTAGTTGTTGTATGCACAAACAGTAGCAAAAATAGTCTAAACAAAGTTAAGTAAATTATTAATGCATATTTTTTAAAATGACTTATCTCTGTCGTTATATAACTTTTTTACATCGAGCGAACTAAAAAACCGAAAAATGTTACAAGACAACAAAAAACTTGTTACTGATTTTACATTCGTAATACCACATAACTGTGGTTAAAAAAAAACAGGAATGTATAAAAACGAATCGCTACAATTTATTCTGTCAACACCTTATTATGTTATAATAATTTACATCCAGACAGTCAATAGATCATTCCAAAGTAATAACAAGACGGTTCAAAAAATCTCAAACCTCATAAAAATGTACATCCGCATTTTAAATTTTGTTTTAAACTCAAACCTCTCTTTGTAACAATCAAGTAACTTGTGGTAATAGCTCTGAAATGTGGGTTACTTAATTAATGATTCCTCAATTTATGCGTTTCTTGGTGAGCGGTAATTACGTTCAATAAACCCATTACTTTTAAATATTTAGGGAGAATCCTCCACATTCAGAACGTCATTTTCCTCGCATCAAGGGGAGCATTATATTCGAGTTCTTCGGAAAATACATAATGCGTTGAAAGAATGAAAAGGTTTTGTGGGACCAGTGCCTTTGTGAATAGTAACGACTAGTTGACAGACACGTTGTCGATTAGGACTTGTTTAACAGCACAGAACAAGAGGGAATATCAGGTGCAGCCTTCTGTAAAAGCACAGATAATGGAAATGAAAATCTTCTACAAGTCTGAGGCGCTAATCAGTGCCTACTGTAAAATGTCTTTGTGTGCTACATTTCCAATTTCAGTGTTATCATTTATGAATGGTTAAATAGCTAAGTGGGTCTGCCCTTTGAATAATTTTCTACGATTTCGCCTGAGGTAAATTGCTGTTTGTTCCAATTTTCTCAACTTTTTGTTAACGGGCAATTTCACACTAATTAATATTTACGAAGAGTTAAGCCGGCGTTATTCCGAATTATTGTTAGCCATTAATCATCCAAAGGGTTTCTAATAAATATGCGTGTTTATGGAGATAATTTAACGCATTCATTAGGTGGGAAAACCTGGTAAATTCAACTGTCGGCGTGGAACTGCGAACTCTGATAACGTCAGGACGAATATTACATGGGGCGACACTGGCAATTAACGAAAATTTGCAAAAATACCTTTTCAAAATGTCATTTAGTTGGAGTGGGGTTCGTTTAGTCCGATGATGAATATTTATGTTTGTTAAATGCAAACCAGAGCCGTCGTAATTACAATTGCATGAGCCCACATCGAAATAATACAATGATTTTTTTATACAATTTTAAATTATTAACACTCCATTGTAGTTCATTAAACCGTCAGATCCGTTTTAATTGCATTCCGGCATCGATTTCTACATTGCCGTTTAAAAACGAATTTTTACAAGCAGAAAATTATGCAGTTTATTAAATCTTACAAACTTTTTGCAGAAGATAAAACATAAAGAGCATCCGGTGGCTGCGTCCATTTTGATTTTGATAAATGGTGCAAAGTAAAATTGCTTTAAACAAAAGTGCCTCAATGGGGTTGACTCCACGGCATGGAATGAAGCTTTCACGAGAAAATTGAAACAGTTTAATACCATATCGGTTGCTGGACAAGGGTGATATATGGACAGGTCGATGTAAAGCAAGCTGCATAGGCCATTAATCAAGGGAGGGCGTGAATCGAAATGTCCACCCGCTCGACGTAGAGCTTCATTATAGTAGTTGATATAACCGAATGGTACCCTTTAATTATTGAGAAGTCACTGTTCAATTTCCGGTGATACGTCATCAAATAATGACTCGCGGGTCAGTGTGCCGATGCTTGAACGAACCTCTAAATATATTAAACTTCTTTTTTGTGACCTGTACTACGATTCAGAAGCTTGTATGTACGTAGTAAAATGTGTTTTGTTGTTTTGTCAAATAAACAAAAGGTCATCCTGTCCACACAGTTTCCTTATTTTTTGTAGGGAAATTGCGATCCAAGATGTAATATTTACGAGGGCTCAGATTAAATTTAATAAATTGTATAAAATCAGACTAATAGTCTCCATCTTGGCGGTATTTACCATTGATAACACTACCATCTTTAAATAAACTGATTTTTTTTTAACTTAAATACTAAATGCAATGAGAGTTCCTTAACTAAGAAAAATGTATGTAAAAATTAACATGGGAGATTGTTTCTGTTCATAGATCCTAAGCTTAACAGTTTAACAGGAGGACCCGCTGGGATTGCACAGTGGCGAACCCCCTCAAAACTAATCTTACTACACGGAAAATTTGTTGTTCTGAACTTGGAGTCCTAGATTTTACGTAAAAATCGATGCTCAATTGTAATTAACAGTTAGAAAAGGAGGTTAACACATAAACTAAAAAATTGCGATTAATGAGCCTATTCCAGACGATTATACTAATTAATTTAGAATTCCGAGGTTATGATTTCGGCTTGATGTAGGGAGTCCGCTATTAAGAAATTAATGATGCAATCCTGGATTCAATTCATTTTCGTACAAATGTTTCGTTTTAATAGCAGTTGACTAACAAATGTGCCTGTTGGGACCTTGACGGCGTAGTGTCATGGATCTATTTTTTGTGATCACCTAAATCCGACCCTGACTACATGAATGCTACATAATTTTGAAAATTTTTGTCTAAATTCTACCTTGTTTCGCAAATATTTCATCAAAAAATGTGAATTTTCAAGTATGCTTGGGAAATATCAACTTTTTTACATCCCGAGTGCAAACGAAGAAAGTAGGTACTGTTGTAGGATAGGGTTCATGAGACGAATGGTTACCTGTCTGTCATCTATTTGTGTCGATTTTTATTAGATAGATCTCCGAAACTAGGGGACTGATTGTTGTCAATTTTTATATATCTTTACAAATACATTCGTGCAATATTTTGCCACAAGTGCCACGGTAGCTCATGTTTTGACGTACAACTAACTTTCGTTGGACGTGTGGATTTTTCCATTCGTTAGAATGTTAGGCTTCAGGTGTGCAAGGGTTGTCCCGTTTAAATAACTTTGGACCAATTTTTGAAGTGAAAATTTCTTCGGCGCAACTCGCATATTGCTCATTTTTACAGGTTTTTTTATAATTTTGATTTTTTTAATATACTTGGCAACAATAAGTCTACCACATTTCTTTATAAAGGGTTTTTATAAATGATTCTAAGGGATTTTAAAAACCCCGCTTGGCTGAAATTATGCCTCATTATAACAGTTCTTACTTGTCATTAATGTCATTTGTAACTTGTCATTCAAAGTCATGGTTTTTATTGTTTTAACGTTTTACAAGTGTGAATTACAATAATTCTCTTTGATATAAACTCAAAACAACAAAACAGTCGTTTTCAAAAATTTTAGTGCTTGCCTATGAAAATTTTGTTTTTGTGCCAGGAAGAGAGGACCGTGAAAATGGTTTACCCTGTTGAACAAGACACCTTCATTGTTATGATTGTCTCGATATCGCAATGGGACATTCGTAAACGAAGTGGGTGGGGGAGTAACCGTTTTTAGAAACATCGTTAGATTCTCACATTAGAGATGTAATCAACAGATTTGTTCGAACTAGCATTGTCAACAAAGAGAAATCTCTGGAAGACTTTCAGTATCTGAGGAAATTGTTGCTGATTTGAGACGACTCCTCAAACATTTTTGACAAGATTTCCTCAGCAGTCATGAGTTCCTGTTGCAACATGAAATTGAACAATGGATATTGACAAAGGATCAAATCATTTTCAACATTCGCTGTGATGTTTAACCGCAACAAATTTGTTTGTTTTCATGGTAATGAATTAGTTTTATTGCTTAATTAGATATGAAGCATTTAGGCAAGCAGGCATACAGATGCGTATGGTATTTGTCGTGCGTTCTTGGGCATTTAGTAAAGTCCAAAACTGAGAGGCGGCACGTTTTCATATATATAGAAAGCCTATACAACAGCAGGGGGTCTACACTGCTCAATGAGGGCTTTTTGACTGATCATGTCACGTAACATATTGATAAGATAAGATAAGATGTTTATTTGATGCTTTATACATATCAGTACATGCATTTGTCAATAAAAAAAGATTTAATGCAACACTTTTCTGTCTTGTACAGAATAGGTTATGGCTTCTTTATCCTACATACAATTTCACACATATGGCAACAAATACAATAAAATACAATCAACGTAGACTATCAACAAATTCTTTTGTAGTGTAGAAAGCCCCTTCTTTCATATATTGAACTATTTTTTGTTTAAATGTAGACTGTGTCAGTGTTTTCCACTCAGTGGGGATTTTGTTATATAGATGTATGTTACGTGTATTTTTATTTGTGTATGTGTAACAAAATTGTTTTTCAACTCTTGTATCTCCAATAGTTGAGAAATCATAAATACACACGGTAGCGTCAAAATTTCCAAGTTTTTGAACAGAGGTCGACAAGAATCCCTATGTTTTACATTGCCTATAATTCTTAGTGCTCGTTTTTGCAATTTGAATATCTTGATGGCATGTGAAGAGCCACCCCAAAGAGCTAACCCATAGGTCATGTGAGAGTGAAAGAGCGAGTAATATGCAGTAATTAATAGATTATGGTGCAAGCACCTTTTGAGCTTTCTTATTAGATAGATACATGATGATAATTTTTTTGAAAGATCATTTACCTGTTGATACCAGGTTAACTCATCATCTATTCATATACCAAGTAATATTACCGAGTCACCCTTTCGCTTTCGCAAATTCGAGGACACTAATAGATATTGTGTTTTATCTGTATTTAGCTTAAGCATGTTTGTTGTAAATCATAAGGTGGCTTTTTCTATGGCACATCTACTCTTTTGCAGAAGGTCCTCATGGTTGTGACCTCTATTTAAGACGCTAGTCTCATCAGCAAACAGGGTACTAATTGATGGTGCCAATGCATCGGGAAGATCATTTATACAGGGTTAGTCACGAGAGAATTACTTCTGAAAATTATTTTTACGCAACCCAAAATACGAATACCATGTACCATTTGATACTAACTGAATTTAAAATGAAATGTTTAATCCATGATTGCTTTGAGTTTGGCAATCTCATTTTGACAATTGTGGAAAAGGAGGTTACGCGAGTGTCCATGGTGGTACCGCAGCCAGTCGGAAATCTCCTCCGGCGCCGCTATTAAATTTGTCAGTGTGCCTCTTGATCTTTTACAACCGATTAATCACGAGAAAATTATTTCTAAAAATTCCTTTTACAGCATTTTATTCAAAGGTTACAACACAAACTCAAACAAGTAAGTAAATAATTTAACTACTAATCTGTTGAAAATGTTGGGCATTTTGGGGGGATGCTACGGCTTTTTTGTAAATGGATGGCCGAAGAATCCAGAGGTTGCAGATTTGCACTTCGAAGAGGCTCTAGGTGACGCAGAGATAGCGAATTAACACATGCACATTAGCGGCGAACAACATTGGTAGAGCACTTACGGCTTCAGTATAGCCCAGATTGATCTGACTGTATGTTCGTCGATCCAATGGGGCTCTAGACGCGAGTCAACGATGAAAAAAAAATGTTAAAAATTAATTAACGTCAAAGTGACACTGCCAAAGTCAAAGCAATCATGGATTAGGCATTTCATTTTAAATTTAGATAATATCAAGTAGTACAGCGTATTAGTATTTTGGGTTGCGTAAAAATAATTTTCAGAAGTAATTCTCTCGTGACTAACCCTGTATATACTGTAAATAGAAACGGTCCCAAAATTGAACCTTGTTTAATTTTAAGAAAAGTTGATTGTTCAGTGTTTACGATGACACACATGCGTTCTGTTAGTAAGATAACTTACCAACATCTCAAGAGGTTTACCCTTGACGCCATATTTAGATAGTTTACCCAACAGAATATTGTGGTTTACACAATCAAAAGCTTTGCTTAGATCATACAAGGTAATTTGCGAATCAAGCCCCTCATTTAAACCTTCTACTATGTCACTGACTATGTTAGCAACAGCTTTTACAGTAGAGCGTCCCTTCATGAACCCATATTGATGTTTTGATATGATGTTATGTTTGTCAAAAAACGAAAGCAATCTATTTTTTATCATCGTTTCGAATATTTTGCTTAGAACCGGCAAGATGGAGATAGGTATATAGTTTGTGATAGATGAGGGATCACCCTTTTTGAATATAGGTAGTACCTTTGCGGTTTTAAGACAATCAGCGTAACTCTTTTAGACTTAAACTTATTCCGGGTTATAGTAATGTTTCTATTTCGTCGGATGTATACCATTCCAGCTTCAGGTTTATAAAATAGTTAAAAATGAATTGAGTAATCGCGTGGCCAACGGAGAGTTAAATCCTGAAGTTAAATATAAAACCGGTATTCCTGCCCTTGTTTCAAATTTAAACCCCAACAATAATATCACCACCATTAATATTTACTATCAAAATACAAGAGATATTCGTTCTAAAACGCATAATTTTTATCTTCGTATGCTTGAATCGTTTTATGATATTATTATAGATAAAATATTGTACAACGTTGTTGATCAGTACTACATGTACTGTTTAAATCCTAAACTTAAACAATTTTTTTTTAAATTCAACTTCCTATTGATGCAACCCATAACGATAGGTCAATATCAAACGACGCAAATGTACGATAACATCGGTATTGCCAGGGCCGGATTTAACTATTCTAATGCCCTAGGCACCAAAGACTGGTGGTGCCCCCAACCCTCCCCAGGAATAAGGGAGTGTTTGCATAACGCCTTTATTAATTTTATTGAACAAGAATCTACCTTCATTTACAATTTATACTTGTAAATATATAGTCTAAAGTATTTATTATCTTATTAAATGATTCCAAGATTGCTGAAGTTGCACAGCATGAGTCTCCCGAAAGTCTCTTCAAAATGTCGTCATTTTGAATAGCAGATTTCGTAAGATTGTACCCGCCTGTTGAAGCCGAAAAAAAATTATACCCTGTTTGTATAACAGAAAAAAAATTAACAGCAATTTGACATTTTTTTTTTATTTGTGGCAATGTCAAAGGGCCTTTTTAAATGTATTAATAATTTACGAATTTTAATTTTATTTTAAACATAAAAAATTCTTCAATAAAAAATGAAATGGCGTTCACTTTTATGAAAATTACAAGAACTGAACACCTTTTCTAAATATGACTGACAACAATAACATTTACAGTACAAAGGTACTAAAATAAAAATCAAATTGTAATGCTACTGCACAAATTGCGAAGCGCCGAAAGTTTACTAAATCTGCTACTGTACGATGCTGAAATATATTGTTTCTTTAACGACCTGTTTAGAAAATCTCCTATTTAAATTCTCAGGAATTTCAGAAACTACTTTATGGTCTTGCACACGGTTTGTACGGCAAACCAACCTTTGTTAGCATAGGGATACGGGTTCTATAAGGTTCAGTATTCTGTACTGATTTGTTCGCAAACTGGCCACCTCTGCACATGTGATTTCCTGTTCAGCAGCGGTGACCTACCACAAAGAATTACTCGCACAATTAAAAATTTGTCAATGAGTACTAAGATAATAATAAAATGTTGCAATTTTTAATTTTAAATATACATTTCCAAAGGTTTTGGGGCCCCTCCAGCTTTGATGCCCTAGGCCAGTGCCTACTGTGCCTTAGTATAAATCCAAAGCTGGGTATTGCACACACCTGAACTACGAAACGCTGACCACCCCAAGAGCATTATCGTCAGCTTTACGAAGACAGCGGTAATGAAACAAAAGAAAATACAAGAAACTGGGACGCAATATAATTTCATATCTATTATTACCATTAGTTTAGAAGCACTGATATATTGTAAATATGTAGTTTTGTATACATAAGTTAGGTTGTTTTGAATAAATTAGTATGAAGCTTTATAGGCTTTTTACTCACTCCCCACAATTCTATCCCAGAATTGTTGATGGTGCTTCGAGCCACGTTCCAAATCAAAAAACTAGGGTTGTGAGACTGCAGTCCAGTGGTACCATCGTTAGACAAGCACCACTTCCGAGACAATTTTCGGTTGGCGGTGTTCTTTATACCCGCACGCCCTCACAGAAATAAGGGTACAAGATACTAACTAAATCCTCCATGGAAGAATTCAACAAGAAAGCCAAAGAGCAAAAAGATTTGGGGAAGAAAATTCAAGCTCTCCTAACCAACACAAGGAAAGATCCGGCAAAAAGAAAAACTCAAAATTGGCGATCCAAAAGGGTAGAACAACTCCAAGAATATTGGAACGAAGTTCAACGAAACCATGAAGAACTGAAGATAGTGTGACCCATCATCGGAACAACCCATAAGTACTTCGAAGTGAAAAATTTCGATCAATTGGAAGCGTTACAGGAAGATGCAAGGAAACACCTAGAGTCAATTGTTCAGACTACAAAAAATCTCCACCGAAATGATCAAAATAAGCAGCGATTTGGCTCAAGACTACAGCAGAGCCGTATGAACTTCTATCCGAAAAAAATCCAAGGTCAGTGGAGAAGCATCGTAGAATTGCATGAAGAAATTTATGTCCATGAGACTGATTTCGGAGAAAAATATGTTGCCGATGAGATGTACGAGAAAGCTGAAGAGAAGTACGAGGCTGTGGTTGACAAATTGAAATAAAAATTCCATCGCCGTCCACGAATCAACATGAGAAAGCAAACATCCAACGATCCCAAATTAAAGTTCCAATTTTTACCGGAAAATACGAAGACACTTTCCACGATTTATTCAAGAAAGTCATCCACAACAACACATCGCTCTCCAAGATTGAAAAGATGCAGTATCTGAAGACGTAAATCAGAAATGAGCCCAGCAGAATCATCCAACATCTCCAGATAACCGAAAACAATCACAAAATAGCATTGGATCTGTTGGCTAAAAGATTTAGCAACACGAGACTTACCGTAAGTAAGTTATTAGGTAGAATTTTGAATCAGCCAAGAATACAAGAAAAATCAGTAGAGAAGCTGAAGAAATTACATGACACAACAAAAAAATGGCTAGAAGCATTAAACAATTTAGACTTTCAGACCGAAATATGGGGACCAGTACTCACCAGAATAATCTCTCAAAAATGGGACGCAGAAATCAACAGGCTGTACGAACAGTTATTAAACAACCCACACGATCTGCAAGAATTCGACAAAATTATGGATTTTCTGCAGACAAGATTTCTATTTCTCGAAATATATAATTACGCCAAATTAGAAAGAAAATGCTCAGTTTGACAAAGTGGAAATAATTTCCAAATTTAAATCATGCAACTACTGCAGAGATTCTCATTCAATTTACGAATGTCCTGACTTCCGAATCGCCAGAAGACAATGTTTCAGCACAGCATGATGCTACAAATGTAAAAGAAGACAACATACATTATTATTACACAACGAACAAAGAAGTGACCCAAAGATCAGCCAACAAAAAACACTCACCTCAACAAAAAAAGAATCTTCAAACTCTGAAGAGCACACGATAAAGAAAATTCAGAGTCATGTTGGAATTGAAAACAAACAAATACTTTCAGCTTTATTGGCTTTTTACTCACTCCCCACAATTGTACGCCAGAATTGTTCATAAATTAAAGCTAGATCTCTTCAAACCTTATGCAATTCTCTTCATCTTGCGCAATTTAATGATATTCTAACAAAGACAATAAAATTTTAGATTTAAGAGAGCCTAATCCGGATTACAATATTGAGGTTAAACGTGATGATCAACGACTTGTAACTGAGGACAACTATTACCCTGTCCTGGCAATTTCACTACAAATACCGGCCACATTGAAATCGCTTCCATTTCTTCTTCTCAGAATAAACGATTCGACTTCAGGAAAGACAATTTTATTACATTAGATACTGGTCTTAATAAGAACTGGTCTTGTTTAGAAATGCACTCTGCAGTTATAATAATATGCTTACATATACATACCTATTTTGTCTAACAAGCGTTGATAAACATTTTCTTAATGACAATAAACTTCATAGTATTTAGAAAGTTGTCATGGTTTCATAATTAAAACAATACTACAACAAGCAATTTTGTTAATTTTTACCAGTCTATTTTTACTGCGTTAAGTAAAAGATGGAAAGATACTATTTACCGCGCTAAAGCCTGTTTATATTTCCTGCAACATACTGCTACGGTCGGCACTCAGATACGTATCAACGAGGGATAAGAATAAGAACAGTCTGATATCCAAACAGGCAAACGAGGTACGGTGACTGTACAGCAGGAAAACGGATTCAACACTTCTTAATTAAATCTTGGTAAAATACTTTATCAAGAAGTCAAGGTACAAAACATCTAAATATAGCTGAATATTCACTTAAATAAATGTGGCGAGCACCTGCCTGCATTGATAAGTCATCATTTATAAAATAGCGGCTCTGTTCAGAACTAGTGGCTTCATCATTCGTTTAAAAGATAACATGACCAATCGAACAAAGATTTATTTATTAGCGTGTTAAATGTACTTTCGTTTAAATGTCGGTATTAAAGTTTTAATGATTTAATTTTTTAACATCCGTTTAAGGATAACGATAAACATCTCATGTAAAAACTACCTATTAATATGACCATTAACGTCAGGTTTTAAAACAAGATTTACTGTGTTACTTCAAATTTATAATAGATAATTCTGAAATAATTAATTTTAATTCTCTTTTATGGCACCTTTGACGCTCGAGATAAATGAGATCTTGTTTAATACCCTAATAACAAGAGAGAGGTGGTTTCTTATGTTTAATACCTCTGAATTTTTCTCGTTAACGTGGGCGGTATTATCTTTGATTGCGAATATAACCGCAAAGGTTTATTTTTTCTTAGAGTAAATTATTTTTAAGAATGCAGAATTCTATTTATGCTATATTTTCTCGTGAAATAAATAATATTTGACTAAACACATAATTTCGGGTATCGTTTTGGTTCTCGTATTTAGTGGAGACAAAAAACTGGTTTCAGATTATTTAGATAGATAATACTAATATGTAATAATATTAGTACGTTTTTATATATATAAGAAGGTAAGAATTATTATACCATCAAATTGTATAATATAATTCCTAGTAATCTAAGAAACATGGAATAGTTAGTTTTCTAATTTTAACAAAATTAATTAGTATTGAAATATTAACAACTGTAGCATCTGAATTGTAAAAAGACTCATTAATTTTGAGATTTCTTGATGTACTTATGCCTAATACCGTTTTTCGATGGCCACTAATTCAAGTTTATGGAAGAGCTAATAACACATTGGACAAAATTTAAATGTCTATAAGAGTTACAAAAGTTCGATCCAAATGAAGAATAATTACAGACACTGAGGAAGTGAACTAAAAAAATTAACAAAAAAAAAAATATCTACTAACGGCGAGAAAAGCATGCACATTACGTTACTTTGCAGCTAGTGCAATAAACTGAAACTTTACCGAGACGTGTTCCTGTTCAAGTAAAATTTAGCGTTTTGTTTAAAGCAATAAACAACTAAAGCAATCCATAAACGATCTCCAAAGAATCTAGGAAAAATTATTGGTCTGTCGGAATAAAATACAGACACAGGACAATTCACTTCTCAGATACTATGTGTCCGTAGACAGGAGTTGTTTTTTTTTTTTGTTGACGAAACACAAGTCCATACGATTTCAGATTTTGTTTAAAATCAATTTAAATAAATGAAAAATATTTTTATTCTGGTTAGAAAATGTAATCAATCTAACTAATCCCACACATTGGAGTGGGTAATTTAAATGAGTTCATTAATCTTACATTACCTAACTCAAATGAGTGGGTAAGTTAAATTTATCCCACTTTCGTCGATAAAAAAAAAACGTACGCTGGTACTTAATTACTCGTATCGTGAAAACGTAAAGATAATCTTCAAAATACGTAGTTAGTAAATTATTTGGCCAAAATTAAAATTTGAACTGCACACGTAAACATATGTTAAAGCAATAAATACTTATTAATTTCATATTTTTTAACGAATAACGCATAATACAGATGTGTAATTAAAGATAAAAATCGAGTGAAGTGTAGCAACAGATTGTATCTTATGTTTCTTTCAGTGATTTTAATTGTAGATAGAAACTTTATAATGACTTTCATGCGGTTTATCTCGGAACAAGTCTGGAGAAAATCTCTCTATACATACATAATTTTAAGCGGTATCGCTGAAGGCAACACAAATCCAATAATTAGAGAACTAATTAGTAAAATTCGATTTAAACGACACGGACGGCATTCAAAGTGTTTCAACAGTCGGCACAGTCGGCTGATTAGTCCCTCGTCAAGTGCAATTTCTATCGGGTTTAAATTGGATTGAATTAGCTTGTGTTTGTCATAGGAACATGTAGAGATGCTCCCACGAGATACATTCTGCAAGGATTATATAGACTAATCCCGCTTTCCGAGGACTAACTAGACTTACTATGCGCGTAGTCTGCACACCTGATGCCAGATATAACTCATATATAAGTGAAATTATTGGCTTTACCACTGGACATTTTATAAATGGCCTGGATTAATTCCACATTTTTTCGACCACGTAAAAGCGGCCTCGGCAATAAACAACTTACATTTACTGCACGCTAGTTCATTACGGTTTTCCTTAATGACGTAGGTAAGATAGAAGCCAATATTTTATTAAAGAGAATATCAATTGATTTTACGTAAAACCAGTTTTAGTGCATTCTCGGTAGACCACGGGTTATTACTCTCTATTAGAAATTTATTCCATAATGGATGGTTGTTTTCGAAGGCGATAAACAGAACGAGAACTTTTAAAGTCTAACTTTATTATTAAAATATCCCTAAGAACTATTTTATTTCTCTTCATAAAATATATTCCATTTATTGAGCTGAAGAGAATTAAATCGCTACAGTTGTTCATTGTAAGTTTAGGACATAAAAAACGTATGCTTTACGTAAACATAAAATTTATGTGTTTTAATGTATGGAAAACTTGCTACCGTAATATTTTCACTTTAAACGGAGGTTTCACAATATTTGCTCGAATGTGCCAGTGAAGCAACTTCCAGTGTCCCTATAGGGCTAGTCCTATGTTTTTGAAGGTCGTTACATCGAAGGGTCCTTCAATATCCAAGACCATTCCTAACGTGGAGAGTTTGATCTGTAAGAGTAAGACTATATCCGTGGATCTTGCTGGGATGTAGGCATGTTGGTTCGGATGTAGAGGTTGCTTATTTAAGGAGGTCTCCCGAATCTTTTTTTCACTTAGTTTTTCTAGTGTTTTCAACAAGAATTATGTTAAGCTATTTGGTCTGTAGGATTTAGCCAAGGTGTAATCTTGCCGTTCTGGCTTAGGTATAAGGATGACCTTGCTTTTCGCTGTGCATTCGGTATGTAACTGTAAACCACACACGCCCGATGCGCCTTCACCTCTGCAGGAGGCCAGGATAGATGCCGTCCACTCCCGGAGATTTATATGGGGAAAACGTGTCAACTGCCCACTCCAGTCTTGCCTCCGTGACTACCTTTGCTGTCAGCGCCCAGTCCTTCGGGGAAGGTGGAGTACTGATTACATCCTTTTTTGAATCGGAGATAGTCCTGGAAACATAATATGCAGCAAAAGTTCTGCGGACTCTTCTAAGGTGGCTGTAAAGGTACCATCTTCTTCCTTTAGGAAACCTGGTTGATGTGCATATATAGTCCTTCAAGAGAACTCTCTTTAGTCTTGTGATCGAAGTAGTCAACGTTATGTCGCTGCAGAAGGACCTCCACGTTTCCCGTTTCTTAATTTTTTCTTAAACTCTTTCCGGTGCTTCCTAGTCTTCAGTTTTCTTAGTGGTTTTTGTTTAATCCCGATGGAAGTACGTTCCGCCATGGTGTACCTTTGCGCCAACCTTGCTTCTTTAGGGGGCCATTTTTCTCATAAGCTGACATTAGAGAGTCATAGATAATGGTCAAAGTTTTCTCTATATCTTCTGTCGATTTATATTATATTGGTATTGACTGTACGGAGGTTCTCTGTTTGACTTCCACTTTTTGACTGTGTAAAGCCCAGTCCGTCAGTTTAGGGTTCCTGTATGTCTTTGTCTCTATGTCTCACAACTCATCTTTATCTACGATTTTACTTCCCCAAAGGTATGTAATAAACATAGTAGACAGTAAAAGAAACGAAAAAATATGTTGCATGTAATTACGACTTATTTTCAGAATGAATAAAAAAGAAAAAAAAATTGCTATTCAACCGACAGATTTTCCATACATACAGCAGAACGTAGACCCCTAGTTACAGTAAGATAATCTCTCCCATATATAACTCAGGCTTCTTCTTGGTCTCCACACGCCCCTAATTTGTCCCCAGTAGATATGGAGTATGCTGAGTCGGAGAACCCCAAATTTGCCTAATCCTTCTCATAGCCTAGGACACTTTGGGTAAGTTGTTCAAGTGGGCAAGCAAAATTAGTGTGCCTTAAGAGGATGTCGCCCATCTAGTCAGCTAGATGCCATGAGGTGTTACGGAAAGTGTAGCTTCAGAAGGAGGTCCTAAACATTACTAGAGTTACACAGCCCTAAAGTACTGCAATTAGGTTCCAGTTGTTATCAATTATTATTAGACAATTAGCGAAATTACGTTCCGTACAACGTATTATCCGTTAACGTACACAATCGCCAATAGGTACACTGCATTTTCTATGTTTCGATAGATATAACAGGTTTGTCTACGTTTTGCGTGCTGTACGTTCTACGGAACGTGGTTTCGCCAATTGTGTACTGAAGGATCTGACCTTAATGTATGTACCAATTGACGTTAGTATTGCCATTTCTAAAAAATTTAAGAATTTCAATAGACGGACAACCAAAATTTCATTGCAGATTGCTTTGGTTAACTAACGGAGCTTAAGTACAAGCTTAGTAGGACAAATATTTTTTCAGTCAAAGAGCGTGATTAATTTTGACATACATGTACATGGGCACCATTAATAATAACATGAAATTAGGGCACCTTACTTACAAATCGACTTTCGCACCTACGAGTATCTTGTAACGGGAGAGAAGATATCAATAATTGCAAATGGATATTACCGTAGTACTATGCAATAATAAGTAAGAGTTGACTGAACAAGATTTTAAAAAATAAATAGATCAGAAATTTATCAAATTCATCCAACATTAACAGTAAAGTCCAAAGTGCTTGCTGCTTTTCAGTAATTTTTTGTCAGTTTTGCCAAAAATTCCAAGAACATAGCCGAGAACATAGCATTTTAACTGTAGCAGCATAATAAACATTAAAGAATATCTTTTATCCGACACTTGCTATTATTTTCAATTTTACTATAGTGATTTTAAATAAGGAAATAAACTGTGTACCAATTATTGTAAAAAAAAAACACTTTGCCAAAGCCAACGTTGGTAAATTCCTCAAAAACTCACTACTGAGCTTACTCTACATGTTTTTTAGACTGTGTAAAGGACAATGCAAATTGTACACAATTTTTTTTTTTTTTCAAAATACAAATTAATACATTCAACATTAATTATACAAATTTTTGTTTCCAAATTCTTGAAAATCAATTTCATCACTCAATGGCTTGTTATTTCTTCTACTAGGTTGACGTGTTTCTTTACACACATTTCCCGTACGTACCGATATAAGTTCATTATATTCTTTGGATTCATTACCTTCCAAAATCTTCTTTGGTGCATCTAACTTGGTGGTTAGCTCTCTACGCTACTAAACATCCAGCTGCCATATCACTTCAAAGCTGTAAGGTCACCACCAGCGTTGACTAATAATGTGGCCGAGAACGCCGGTAACAATGGCCTGTATATAGGGTTGAATCCGACAGCTTGGATAGCACACTTCTGGTTTTGGTAATTAAGGGAGAACCTTTGATGAGGGAAGTTTTTGGGACGTAAAAGTCCATATTTTTTTTATAAACAACAAAAACATTTACTGAATTCCCTTCTGAAATAATAGCAAAACTTCTGGGTTTATTGTTTTTGTATCTAGTATTTTTATATGTAAATAACTGTCTTTGTCTAGAATGTCGTCAATGGTTAATTTGATCAACCCGTCAAAAGGACAGGCCCCAGAAATTCCAAACAAAAAAGCAACCTAATTTATACAAGTATTATCATTATGTAATAGTCAAATAAGCGAATATACCTTCATTAATAGATATTTGTCATTTGGGACCTCTATAAATTAAGAATCCAGAATCCATCCACCTCTATAAAGAATTTTTTGACGCCTTCTCCCTCGAAAACAAACATCTGAAGTGATCACCGTTACTTTTAGTAACAAATGCAACGACAATATGCCTAGGCTATTGCAGCTATTATAGCGGTGATGATAAGAATAATATTCCTGATAGTAAGTACAAACTTTTCAAAAAAGTCCTTGTTTAAGTTGTAATTTCAGAAAAAGGAATTTCAAAGATCGTTGTCAGAAATTTTTCAGGTTTGTTTATCACTGCTAAAGTTGCTTAGCATCAGTGCCCACCAATTGTTCATCGGTTTAATGAACATCATTCTGATGGTAATTTTGGTCTCATTTGACAAGCTCCCATTATACTATGTCCACCCGGAACTGCTGAAGGTATAAGACGTGAAAGTCGCGTCTATTAATTCAAACAATCCGAAAATTCTCCCCTTTTTTCATGTAGAATGATTCAGAGTGATGGAGGGGCGGCCAAAATAGCCCAGCGATTACGCAGGGTACAAAGACAGCTAAAAAATTAGTTTAGTGATTGTTCAAGATACGAGTCGATTGAGAAAATTAGTCTCATGTTACCCGCGACCTTCGCAGTATTAGTATGACGCTGCAACCACCTGAGCTCTTACTGAACCTTCTTCTTATATTACAATAAAATGTTTTACAATTTTAATTATTTTTGAGAAAATCTGGTTGCCTAGAACAAAAATGAAGGCGGATTAATAAAGCACAAGTACAGGAATAAGTTGTTTTATAAAATTAAGACAGCATTTACGATGTAAAACTGTGAGTTCATGTCATCAAGTTGTTGGTGGGCATAATTAGATAAATTTTGATTAGCGTTGTACCATCTGCACGATATTACTAAAATATGTACCTATAAAATTTGACAACAATCAGTGCAGTAGTTTCGGAGATTATCTGTATAATAAAAATTGACACAGATGACTGACAGACAAACTTATTGTGTCGCACACTAAAGGTCCAGAAAACAGAGCTAATTGCAATACTTTCTTAGTTTACGCTCAGGAACTAAAAAAATCGAAGGAGTTTTTTTTACTGTTTTGTAAATATTTTTAGTTTTCGGTAGTGAAGCCACATACTCCTAACTACATTCTTTAGATATATAATGTTGTATCAGTATTACTAAAAAAGGTATGATTACCTTCATTCATCATCATCAGTATTATTGTTATTATTATGGCAACAAACGCGCTAATCTCTAATCCTTCCGCCTAACAACTGGTCCGTTCGCAACGACAAACCTGTTACAACACAATGGACATAATCTACCAAAAAAAAAAACACAAAAATTCCAGCCAACGGGCTGTATGACTTTTTTACGTCCTGTGTGCAAACATGCTAGATACAAATTTTTGATCGGCGTAAAAGGGTCTTTAAAAATTGGCTTGACAGAAATCCGACCTCCAAGGGTGTTCAACAATGGCTATTCAAAGACTGCCTCGGGTGGTCCCTTCACCTACTTGATCTCCGTTTCAGTCCAACTGACGTAGAAAATGTGCACAATGGCTTGACATTCATATGAAAGTATTCAGTCACTGCAATTACAGTCTGGCCGACAGTCAGTCAGATTGATTCATCAGGGGCGACGACGTAGCTGCAGATTTCGCCGTCATATAAACGCCAGCAATCAGTCTGGTTCGCAGTGAAGGATCATCGCACATCTGTCCTTTGGGAAATTTAACATTAGAAAGCTGGATTATTATGAGATTTGGAGTCGGTTCGGTAACATCTGCGTTTGATTGTTGACCCACAGTTTAATCGCGGCATCGCTATAGTCAAAACATTACAGAACATGGCCTATAAATGCCGTCCAAGGAAAACCATTAGCACTTCCATTCATCAGAGTTGTATTAAAATTACTAATGGATTCGTGTTCGCACCCTCAGGTTCACGACTGGAAAGTTCCAAATTTCAAACTGCTGTTACATGCAAACACACGCAAAATTTGTAAAAGCAAGAATTACGTGCGAAACTTTTTGTACAGCTTATCCGCAAAGGGCTTTGTTCTGTATTAACGCTGTTCCATAAAAGTCAGACACTGGTACAAGTTAACCGTAAATTCACCATTTACATTTTATGGTAATTCATTCTTTGATCATTTTATATAAACACATTTGTTAAATATATACAATATACAAGGTGTTTTTCTCATCTAAACGATAAAATTATTTTATAACTGTCACCTGTTGAACAAATAAAACATATCACAATTTACAAATAGAATTAACTCATTTAGGTATTAGACAAGTTTTTCGTAATACCACAACAGTTCAAAATTCATTGTAGCTATCCTACCTTCTCTTTATTTCTAAAAGTATCATAATTAAATAAATGGCTAAACTTATTGCTTGTGAGTGAAGCCAGCCAAGTGGCCAATCAAACAACAATATCGTCAGTGAAATTGTCTTTTTAAATTCTAGTCCTCAAGCAATAGGGGCTCTATTTGGCCAATATCTAATGCAGATTGTCTGTTTCCATCTGTCTCGTCACCTTGTAGTGTCAGTGGAACCGATTACTTCGATATTTAGTTATATAAGTACTTTAAGATTATCAAGAAGGTAGTAGACACTAACCAAAAGTGTGTTACGCGTTCTCCCTACAATGTCATTTGTTTAATTCAATCCAATAAAAAATGTCACTTATAAACTATTTAACAATCTACAACGAGGTATCAGAAAATTTACACGGTTGGTAAAATACCGAGAGAGCCATTTAAAAATACAATCAAAGAAAACCATGGAATGCTTTCTTGATATTTTATTAGAAGCCGGCTGATTTCTTTTAAAAATGCTATAAAATAAATACTGCAAAATATTTTTCAATGTTTGATGATTTATTGAAAAGGGTAAACCTTTCGTTTAGTTATGGAATATAATTTCATTGGCTGCTTCCTCTGGCTCGGCAGTAACCCCATCCCGTCAACTCAATTTTACAGTACGTTTTTAATAGTTTGGGGCCCTATTTCACAAATAACTCGATCAATATTGTGCGTAAGTGCCTGAACGGTTCGTAGATTGTCAGCATAACATCGATTTTCAACGTCACACCACAAAAAAGTCTAACAGTTAAAAATCATTGCAGCTCCGTGGAGGCCAAGGAGCATTATACCAAAACGACCGATTACACGATTATTAATGTGTAAAAGATCGCTTGTTGGACAACTTGTGTGGCACGTAGCACCCTATTCGTGGAACTAGAGGTCGCCCAAATCCAATTCCTCAATTTCTGGCCAAAAAAATCGGTTAAAAAGCACCAAATTCTCGGCTAGGTGTACAGGACGAACACGAGGATAACTTTAATTATCAATTAGTATGGCAGTTTCACGAACTTTCTCCAAAAACCTGTATATACAGCAAGCAAGTTTGGTTCGACCAATTTTTTTTTCAAAATTAGGTCTATATTGACAACATGGCACTTGCTTTAGAAATAAGTTTTCCATATCTCCCAGCCTTATTCAAGCGTAAATATTCATCTGATAGGGTGGAGGTATGATATCGTGTATCTATTAATTTTTTGAACACGAAAGAGCAGTCTAGATCAAAATAACGTTCGATTTAAAAAGAAACCAGCAGTTGGCCCATCCTATATAAAAACAAAAACCCGATCAAAAACAGTTATGGATTCTTGAAGATTTGCCTTTGACAGAATTGTCGTCTTCGTCAATTTCCCTCAAACTTTCAAAAATCTATGGCTGTCTTTAGTCGTGTTATTTTTGCTGTTTTGGTAGAAGTCACTAAAATAAAAAAAAATCTGGAAATATATTTAGGACAACTAGAAAGTAGATATAGTCATATGTTGTGTTGTATGGTATTTATTGTCTTCTTTGGAAGAATTTGAAACATGTTGAACTGTATCCTGTTTGAATATTGAAGATATTTTATAAGTGGCTTTATATACTGATCATTTACTAGCAATAATAGTAATAATAATATTAAATTATATTTAGTTATAATTTAGTTAAAAACCTCAGTAAACCATACATGCAAATGTCACGGTTAATTTTAGTATGTTTCTAGAAAAACCTATTTTGTGTATTTTTATTTTATAATTTGTGTCCTGCATGGCATGCTTTTGTCGTTAAGCTGCGACAGACGATATAAATATTGAATTAGAATGAATTACTTTTATCGTATCTGTTGATTTTGAAATTAATTCAGTTACAAAAATGTAAAAGAGTTCGCAAGAGCTTTCTATGGCAAAAAATTAATACCAAAGCGGGCGTACAATAAAAAATATAGTTGGAGCAGACGGTGAAAATTAAATTATTTACTGCTTTTTTAGAGTGTAGAAAGAACCGCTCAATTGACGTTAATTGAAAATTACATTTTTAATAACAAAATAATGTGAGATTAGAAAACATTTTAGTGCAAATATGCTTAACGCAGATTATTGAAATAAAATTAATAAATAATTACATTATTACATCCACAAATTATGTGGTAGTCGACACCTTCACGTCAACATAAGGAACAAATTGAATTCTGCGTTTATTTGTCTTCTTTTTTTTTGCTAATTTGTACATTATGTGTCAATAGTGAATGGTTCTTTAATAAAATAACGATCACTAGTTAAATTAATCATTTTTAAAGTGGTTTTGAGAAACATTTCAGAGTGACCGGTTTTTTTCTGCCGATCAGTGTAGTTTTTTAGGTAAATGTGTTTCTTTAAACCTAGTTTATGAAGGAAATTCAACCAAATATCTCTCAATGACACATGATCTCCAAATGGTTGTTTTCTGTCTTATGCTGGGACTAATGCAGTACTGATAAAAAACACCTTGTATTTATTAGCTCTTCAGACGTACTAACACAACACATTAAGATGGTACCTTTTATTTTCCCTATTTCCGCATGTTAGATACATATACACTCGCCTTTAAATATTCTTAATTATAAGAAAAGACTTTGTCATTGACCAGTCTGAAAAGTTTTAGCACTGAAAAGAAACCTCGTCTGCTGAGGTTTTCAAAAAACATTTAGTAAAGGTTAAAATAAAAGTAATGTTTTAAGGAATTTATGTTACCATGTTCTGAAATGTGATATAATAAATATGAACAAAGTGCAATTTTAAAAAACGTGAAAATACAATGTCAATAGATAAAAATTAAATTTTGCTACCAATATGACTGTGTATGATAATGTATGTGGGGTGAAAATTAATTTATAGCAAACGGAGCAGGATTCATGTAGCGATTTTGTCAGAAAAACCAAGTGTTTGTAAAAACTGACCACATCGACACGAAATTTAATATACTCCTAAATGCATTGCTTATAGGTTTGATACGGTGCCAATTCCGAATGAACTACTGTAGAGAAAGTAATGACACTCTTGTTTATGAATTTGTGGCAGTACAATATTTACTCTTATTTTTGTTTCAAACAATATAAACACTTTTTTTAATGTAATGAATGCAACGAAGATTGAATTGCATTAAAATACAATTAAAACCGAAGAACTGAATTGTACAAACAATTAGATGGCCATAACCAAAGCTTATTTAAAAAGATTTTCAATGAATAGATTATAACTATTGCGTGAAACAAGTAAACAAACGTTAAATTACACTTACTTGCATACAAAATAACATTACAATTTCTAACGCTCTTTCTCTTTGCAAAGTCTTGCAGTGTAGTATGCTTTCCTCATACCCTTATTTTTTTAACTATAATATATTTCCAAATCCCACCACTCGTACATACCATAAAATTTTTTATAGTCTTTAACAATGACATAAATATTCAATAGACATGTAATTTTAATGCGATATTCATAGGCCGTCTCCAGATTCCATCTGAAGAATGTGTGTAATGGCTGGGTTTCCGTCTCAGGTAAGGTTGATGTTTTGCAAGTGCAGTACTGGGAATTGCAAATGGTGCAAATATAATGATAATTACGCATGCAGAAAGAGTGGCCGCTGTCTGGGTCTCTCCCGGATGGCGCCGATGACCGTGTCTGTTTTATACGATCACGGACCAGACAGTTCTAAAGCTTTCGTGTGATCCCTGATTTCTTTACATCACGCGAACACCTACACACAATCAACTCTTGGTGTAATAATTTAAAATATCAATTGGGAATTATCAACCTTACAAACCTGTTTGAATCATGCAAGTGTACTGAATAGGTCGAGAACATAAATTAAGACATATGAGAAGGATAAAAAAAAAACTATATAGCGAAGGAGAAATTTTCGTTTTGAGCCTGTTTTCAACACTAGAGAAAGCGTATTGGAGCAACAAGACAGCATCAGTTAGTGATATACCCGGACATATTTATTCGTAAATCCAAGGCGTTTTTATTTTTAAAGAGTTGTATAAAAAATTGAATCTTCAAAATAATGGACTCCAACATGTAAAAAATTTCAGTTGCTCACGATTCGGTTTTGCCTTGTTTTTCATCTACAACAATGACCTTACCTTATTTTATGGTGATAAAAAAATGCTTAAACGTGTATTAAATATCTGCAACATATAAATCACATGCGCATAAATAACATAGCAAGCAATAAGCAAAGTGGTTGTTTTCATCTTAGAATTAAGAATTTAGATAAAAATTACACAATTACACAGTATTAGGTGAAATAATTAAACAAAACACCCTGATAATAATTTTTGCGGGACAATAAATACAACGATCTTAGATTTCCAAGAATAATTTATCCAATAAAATCGTCAACAAACGAAAAACTAATACCTAGCAATAAGAATAACAAACAAATCGACAAGAGATAAAACAAGAATTTGTCGTACACCCTTATCAGTCATTAAATATTGTCAAAAGGATATTATTACAATATTCCTCTAAGCTATAACTCGAGAATTTAAGAGCCATTTTGAATTGACAATAATCCTGGAAACGCAATTTTAGAGCTTGTTTAGTACGTTGCACTGAAAGTTCAAATATTTGAAACTTTATGGTTGAGTGATTTAATTGTTTCGTCACATTTTTACACTGTACAGAACTCGTAGAATACTATAACACTGGTTGCCTATTGCTGTTTATCTGTAATCTATCTGTTAGAAATATACTTCCGAGGCCATTTTAATGAACCGATTACTTCGAAATTTTAAATATATTTTAATATAACGAAAATGGTAAAAATTAATTATGTCATTTAAAATCCTATTAGGTAAGTCTTACGTTAGATGTGGAGTATAAAGACTACTTGTGGTTTAATAACTTACTCTCATTTTTATTTTTACGGGTGGTACGAATTGTTCTAGGCAATTAAGTTACGTATAGCCTTCTTAGAAAATTTGATGATTAAGTGGTTAACACTGATTAGGAGATCTTAATTAAAACTTATTTATTCATCCCACACAAAAAATGTCTGGATGTGTGTTGCTAATGGAGAATATCTCAATTATAATGACTAGACAGCGGATTTCTGTCGGGTTACGTCACGATTATAAGTGGAAACGCGCTGGATCGCCGGGACTCAGTAGCGGGTGATAGATAATCACTGAATTTATTCGTCACTTATTCCATAAATACAATTAACGATTTATTAATCAAACGGCTAAGTAAATGAGAACGGGAATTAACAGCAGAGTGCAACGAATCAGCATTATTCTAATCTCAAATAAACGAAGTGCAGTCCGTAACTGCAATGAATTCCCATCCCGTACGAGCCGTACCGAGTTTGGCCTTGATTAGCCCGACAGAAATCCGCTCTCTAATAATGACTGTTCGGATCCACATTTTTTCTATAATTGACATCGTACACGTCAGAATTAGTGTCTTTTTTTTACATCACATACACAAGAATTAATGTCTTTTATTAATGTTTTTAAAAAATCGAGGAAACATGATGTCAACAAATTTTAGTACTTTAATTTTTTGAAATTGTAATTTAGTCTTAATAAAAATGATTTTATTTAATAGTATACATTTCATCGTAGCTACTTTAGTCGCAGAAAGCCCAGTGGGTTCTTAAGTTTAGACATATAACTTTCGCTTCCTGAGCGTACGCTAGGGAAATTTATTGTAGTAATAAAATCCATTTGACGAATGGCAAATTTTGTTTTCTCGATGTAAACATCTTGAGATCTTAGAAAATGAAAAAGTAGGTCTTCTATTTCGGTCTGTCAATCGTCCTAATTTCTTAACCTATTGGAGAAATTGGCGTAACGTTTTAGATTTATTTTAAGAATATCGTGTAAGAGGTAAAACTACTCCCCACCAAAAGTTTGATGACGTCATATCAAAATTTTGCTAAGTAAATCCTATTTAAAATGTATAAAACAGTATGCCTTTGCACATGTAGTCGATTAATAGGTTCCTGTTTTTAACCTTATGCATGAAGATACTTTGGAAAAAATTCAATTTAACATTGAAACTGTGATATTGACTCTGAAAATTTAGACAGACTTAATGGTTATTACGAACGTGATAAATTGCTAAACACTATGTACCTATACATCTTTTCTAAAAACTTTATGACTTAACCGTAAATTTTATTAAGTAAATTTCGCTTGTAATTTGTGGTACGACATGCTCTTTTGTTTGTAATTTAATAGCGTATTCCAGGTTAATTAAATATTGTTTATACAGGGTGTCTACAAAACTAGTGAATGGAGCAATATATTTTATTGATTAAGTAAAAAGTGTGAACATATTTTTCTAGCTTAATAAACTATTACCATATCTATCGCTCTTATCACGTAAAATCATTCATGAAAAATTAATGTTCAAAGATGATTGAACAAGTGATTATTTTTCTACCTTTGCAAATTTTCGTTTCACTTATACGTTCAAAAATAATCGGTATGATGCAAAAGTTTTCTCATAAAAGCAGGCTATCATCAGCGCATCTAGATATAATAGATAGAGAGCTGATATAAAAAATTTCAAAAGAAGTAGGTAGGCTTAGCTTACGTACGAGTATATATATATTAATTACAGCCTCCCTTTATGAGAATCATTTTGTATCATATGTTATATAACTAACTTCAATAAAATTATCAAAATATACATAAGCATATCACTTTTCTTATGAAAATAGGGCATTTTTTAGTTCTTAAACAAAAATAACTCATCCAATTTTCCGCATTTGAGTTTCACTGAAGTACATTAAGAAACTCTCAATGTTTTCTTCTTTAATCGTGCACATGAAATTGTTCCGCTTCTTTAAATCCACGATAAAAAGAATTTATGAGCGAAATAATACTCTGTAATCCGACATTTTTTGATTTTATTTTGATCTTTAAAAATCAAAAGCTTCTGAAGAATGAATCTAAATTATCCAATTAAGTTAATTAAATATTCCGTTTCTGCTTTAAATTGGATAAGAACAATCGAAACACGATTTAATACCAATTTGCAATTCTTGCTGAACTCACCTGAACAAAATAAGCCAACACAATGTTGAATCTTATTGATCGTAGTCGAGTGCGTTCCGGGAGTCTATAAGCACTAGGTATAAGGAAGATTTTAAATTCTCATAAAACTGACAGAATCCAGGTCGGATGGGAAGGGGGTTGGATTTTACTTTAATATCCAAGTCTTTTGTGTTTCTTGAAAACAGCATGCTGCCATAAACGCATTCGCTGTGTAGCAACTAAAATAACATGTCCGTGGAAATTTCATCAAGATAAACCGATAATCACTAACACCGGCTAAGCGTCAACATAAATAATTCATTAAAATTCGGTGGCTTTGGATATTTGCATTATGCATTCCACTTTGGAAAATGAATGGCATACAAGGTTTTTTATGTTGTTGTATACACTAGACAGATCGGCCAAAGATTGTCGTGAAAATAATATTTATTTGTTTTTAGACTCTTTTGGAAACTATTAATATTCAACTATATCAAAACTATTATTAATATACTGAATTCATAGTAAGGGATATATATTTACTATTTTATACAGTACCGGTCGAATTGTTGTCAAATGTTATATGTATTTAAGGAATATCTTGTAGATCCTAAAACGATAATTTAATAATTGTTTAATCATTCCCACCAACAATGAGATGACCTTACCTCAAAATTTTGGCCTAAGACTTTTTATAATTTTAATCATCTTACTGTTTACTGTCTTTTCTCTCATAGTTTTCGATATCTTTTTCCTCTGCCAAAGCCTTTTTTAAATCCATTGCGCATACGAATAAGCCTTTATCTGCGGCGAAAATTTGTTTTTGCTATCTGTCATACTACAAAAATCCACTCTTGGGTAGATCTACTAGATTTGAATTTGCTTGTGGTTTCTATTTTTCTAAAGAGCTTATCTTCTAATTTCTATCTTCCATCTATAGAAGAAGCCGTTCGTAATAATATTGGGTTTATTTTTTTCTTCATGCAATATCAAATCATAATTCTTCCCTGTATTGACATATACTATAGTAAATGAACTTCATTCTAATCGCAGTAAAATTATCTTTCACAACCATATACATTTTACCTTTTCTTTCTTTCCATAACTATGCTGAAGTTTTTTTTTTATTATTATCCTTATCTAATGTGAATAATAATTGATAATAATGTTAATAATACTTTGGACAGATTTTGACGGAGTGCGTTGTTTAATATGAAGATTAAAATTGCGTTATAGATTGTGCCAGCAGAGAAGAAATACCTATCTGGTGCAGACTTGATTTTCATCCTAATTAATTTCTCCTGAAACGTTCGTCTAACAATACCGAGAGCTAATTCCGGCTTCGCACCGAGATATAATTCTGTAAATATCTGTGTGTTATTATTATTACTATAAATGTCCTCTTTGTGGTCGTGGAAGAGCTGTTTATCTATGCGAATATGTCCTTACTAATATGTTTATAAGTGTTAATTCCATCATTGTATGCACGGACTAGCCAATATATGTATCTATTGCTCAGTAAATATGTTTAGAATGGACAATATGTAAACTATTACTAGTCGATGTATACACTGACGATTCCCGCTTAGTCAAAGTGCACCATCAAATAACACATAGGTAGTCACATTATCTTACAGTCTACTGGTGGTTTAGAAGCATTTATTATATGTATTTATTGTTGTTGTGTGATGTTTAGCAATAAGTGCTACTGTAATTTACTTACAATAAACACAAACGCCATAAAAATGAAGTTTTATCAATGCATTGAAAAAATTCCACAAAAAAACTCACAACTTCGTACAAATTTGCAAAAATATCTTATATTAAAAGCGAAAGTCAAAATTACAAACACTGCCAAGAAAAGAAAACCGACATTTCGACATTTGTTGTCAGAATTTATTTTTTGTATTTAATAAATTTATAAAGAACAAATTAAATTGTGATGTTTTTTGACTTTGACTAACAGATTAGCAAAGTTATCCGTTTCCATGCGCACTTTGACTAAAATCGCACGTCAGTGTATACATTCCCTGAAATGTACGCTTTGACTCTTAAGTGCTCATTCACAATGGGCATAAATGGGATGTCATAAGCATTAATGCATAAAAATTTATGTTTAGTGCTCTATGCTTGTATTCGTGCACAATGAGTAAAAGTGCTCATTCACAATGGGCATAAAGTATAAGGATGTCCTAAGCATTATGCTCATTGTGAAGCATAGAGCCTTAAACATAACTTTTTATGCATTAATGCTTATGACATCCTTATGCTTTATGCCCATTGTGAATGAGCACTAACATATATGCAGTGGCGTAGCAACAACTTAAATTTTCGATGAAGGGGGGTGTAATCCAAACAGTTTTGCCAAATTTGCACAAAAATGCCAACTAACATGATAAACATATTACTTGGTAAAATTGTAATATCTGTCTACATTATTTACTTAATTAACTCTATCACAAATATTATCAAAATCTTTCAAATCTTTTTTGACGACAACATTAACAGATATTTTGAATGATCAACGTCCAATGTACAATACGTAGCTGACTTTTTGTAAACTTTAATGATCTAAACCTTCATTCATGACGGATTTTAGCAAAAAAAAGTCAAAATGGGCAATAAAAACGGGGGATTTAGGCCCGAAAAATGGCAAAATATACGCCTTAGTCAAGTTTTAGAAAAAATTAATTTTGTCGGTTTTCTTTGAGATCTAGGTACATTTATTTTATTATTTCACATAATGGGCGATCCTAATCTTCGTTAAACAAATTCGATATTTTTCTAAATTTTCGGCAGAAAAATGTTTCCTTTTATCTGTTAGGACATTTTTATACCTACAGAAGGATCTCTCAACATCACACGATGTTAAAGGAGAATATTTAAAATTAAAATTTTCAGCGGGTTTCATTTTTATTTTTTTTCTACATTTTCGCCTTGTAATTCTTTGCTGGCAGATTTAAGTTCTTGGTACCCGGTATTTTTTTGAAAAGTATCTTGCAGCTTTTTAAATGCCATTTCTACCCTCGCCGGGGTATCTCCCAATCGTTTATACTACTATACTATATCCTACTACATATATCCCCAGACTGACGGCCCAATGGTCTCTAGTCTAGTTATACTTGTTTTTAAGATGGTAAAGTGAGTTTTATATAAGCCAAATTGAGGTGCTTTTGTTGGAAATAGTATCGAGCATCTAAAAAACTATAGCTTTATCTTCAAGAATAAAACAGTTACAGAAGTTGTATCAATTAAAAGAGACACCCTGTATAGTAAAATTTTCTCGTCTCAGCTGCATTCAATTTTGGCGTTTTTAATTGTTCAATTAACAACTTGATTTTATACTACATATATAGAATGTGATGAATAATTATTGTTTCAGTTGGTATCAACAAATTTTGCTTGAAATTGGTAGAACTGTCACCCCCCCTTTCTTTCTGTTGTCAAAATTGACATGGTTGACAATGACATTTAACTTGAAAGAAAATTGGTAAAGGATTGTTGTTAAAAGTTGACACTACTATAACTTAAGTTTCTTGAGCGACAACCATTTGAAGTAGCTTAGACAATAAGAAACATTTCCCAGAATTGCTTAATTCCACTGTCAACTCAAATAGTATTCATTGATTAAACTATATTTTTCATGGCAAAAAATTTTGCATATGACTGTTTTTTCCATTCAACTTAATTTTTTTTTTAATGTAGATAATCGAATGATTTGCCAACTATTTATCATTTTGGCAGCTTTTGAAAGCTTCTGAATTGGGGGGGGGGGGGTACGCTACCCTCTCAAACCCCCTCATTACGACGATCCTGTGTATACATACTTACCTACAGTGCATTTTTTTTAAAAGTGGCCATGGGGATTCCGATGTAAAATTTTAAACCCCATGTTAACTTTTGTTACGGTGAAAACCCAGAAATGATTTTTGCCGTGGAAATAGCTTTAGGATCCTAGTTTTTCAATCCCCACCTCCACTTTTTGAAGTAGACTGTTAATTTGTGCTTTAAAAAGTAAAAATGATTTTGGTTAAAAAGTTTACGTACATCATAGAAAGTTTTGAGGTATCATAATTTAATCGCTTAACACTTTTATTGCAGTTTTTATAAAAGAAACAGAATGATGGAGTTCATACATAAATGAAGAAAATAAAAGATAACTGCGTTTTTAATCTACAAAATCGAGGCAACCTACAGGGTTTCTATAAATGATTATAGGGTCGAAGCAGATCATGAATACGTACCGCCTTTCAGATTTGAACTTTAATAAATGCCTAAGGGCGCATGACTTCGACCACACGCATCTGTATAATTGGTTGCCTAAATGTTTCATATCTTATTAAAAAATAAATCTAATTCATTACAACAAAAAGAAACAAATTTATTGCGGTTGAATATCGCAGTAAATGTTGCAAAATGTTCACCATTTTGTTCAAGACACACGTTCACTCTCTTTTTCATTTCAAAAATTGTTCAATTTCATGTTGCAACAACTCCTGACTGCTGACGAAATCTTGTCAAAGATGTTTGCGGATTCAGCTTAAGTCGTCTCAAATCATTAACAACTTCCTCAGATATTGAAGGTCTTCCAGAAGATTACAATAAAAAGGATGACTTTAAATGACAGCTTACAAATGACATTAATGACAAGTGAGAAACACTGTATAAATCTGGCATAAAATACTGCACCAAAACTTTGGGCAATTTCTTTTATCGATAAGTCTTTAATGATAATCCAGTGACCATTTCCACTTTTTCTTTAAAAATGTACTGCAGCATGTTGACGAATTTCCGTCACTAAAAACCAGTAATCGAACGAGTAATCAAAGTTTAGAAACGTCAGGTAAATGTGTGCTTTTACGTGGCTGCCTACAATATTACCGACAAAAATATCCAAATATTTTTTTTTTTTTCAAGAAATATCCTTTAATTTAAAATGTGACATTTAATAACATCGATAAAAGATTAAATTACATCCAGTAAAAATTTCGACTCTGAATCTTTACTCAAACATAAGTTAACATGGGAATCCCTACGGGTACTTTTCAAAAAGATGCACTGTATTATAACAGAACGTATTTCAATGTAAATGTGTTATATATGATTATAAATATTGTTATAATTTTGTTTTGGGTCGTTTTGTTAATTGACGTAAAGTATTAAATATGCTAAGTACGTGTAAACAGCTAATAAGGGTGACATCGTGAGGATTCTTGTAGTATGTGGCACACCATGTCGGCATAGTTGATTTCGCGATTCCATAACAGTTTAGTCAACTCCATAAGTGGTAACCACTTTGTTTAACGTGACAAATAAAATTGATCTTCGCTTTATATCTACCTTACTGGAATTTAAAAACCTAAAATCGGCGAGCGCTTCCCTGTTTTGCTGGTGATGTTGTTCGAATAACAAGAGATTTTTAGATTCCGATTTAAATTCCGATCGTGTACGACCGAAATGATATAATTCCTTGCTGACGGCCGTGCGACATAATGATAATAAAGGTTAAAATATATGGGTTCTGAGCTGCAGGAATTCTCGATGTTTATCTAGAGTCCATCCGAATTTATGCAGTATCGACCCTCTTCTACAGGTGACGTGTTAAAAGCGATCTTTCTAACCGCCCTCATCTAACATGCAAATGTCGATTCGCCCTTTTTGTTCTTTCCACACTACCTGCCGTTTAAATTTATAGAGGTCATTGGTCTCACTTTTCGAATTGGGGGATGAACGGCACCTGAATTTTTATACGTTCTCAGGTAAACAACTTGCCAGCTTTTCGCCGTTTATTAACTTTAAATTTCAAACCGTAATGCTCGCTTGTAATCCGATAGGCTTTGTTTCGAGTGATGATGTTGCTGCATGTCAACTTGTTTGCTGGCTGTAATCAACTTTTGATTTTATTTTTACGGGGGCAACGCCAGTTTAAGACCGACATCTGCCATAAGAAGCTTGATTGACGTGATACACACGCAGTGCATACAGCAGAGCCGTAAAACACAACATTTAGACTGCGCTGCCTGCTATCAAATTGAAAAATTATAGGACGACAGAAAATGGATGGGCAAAAACCAGAACCTCGTAACGAAATTTTAGAAAGCGCAGAATAAATAGGAATACTTAAATTACAATTTGAAACATAGGCTTGTAGCCATACGTACACGTCTACTTTAACTTTTCGTAATAAATTACGGCTTATTCTAAATCTAAATCAATTTCAAATATAATTTTTGGTTTCAACAGGTCGTTAACAGCACCGGACACTCATTTAGGACGCATACTTTTTCACATTCAACTACCGCTATATAAAATAAGCTGACATGTTTAGCATAGGTATAATTTCTGAATGAGAGATATGCAGAGTACTTTACTCCTTCGTTTACGAAACGAAACGAATTTTATAAACATGACCACTAAAATTTTAATAATTTTTGTGAAGTCAAACCAAATTATTGCAGTAATAATCATGCAAACAATTGCTTTACATTCAGCAATAAGTTGGTACCATGAAAATAATTTTCGGACCGTTTTGCTGTGTATTCAGGAAACAATATCAATCAAATTTCACTTGCTTTTATGTGGCCGCTGATGCTTGAAGGTGATTATAATCGAATTCTTTCGAAGTATAAACATAAATACTCGAAGTTAACTATGCAATTACTAATAAAATAAGAGATCATTTTCCCGTAGGTTATCTGATTTAAATTTTTCTATCGTTCGCACTTGTGCGGACGGTACCTTGCAATTTGCGCCCTCACGCCTCAGGGGCCGCTAGAGATGTTATTTACGCCATTCATTTTTACTTTATAGAGTTTATCACAAAACAGAAATTGCAAAATCAAATTCTATAATTTTTCAAAAAAGCGTGATTTGTTTCATGGGCGAGGAAAGTTCGTCGAAAAAAACTTCGACCAATTTTTATTGTTTTTTTAAAAATAGAATAATCATAGGAAATGCCGAACCAGGGCCAGCTACACACGAAGTGAACTTTAGTGCTGCTACAAAGAAAGCATGGATCTATGTCGGCCGTGTCAAAAGAGGCACTACCTGTGAAAACGTGACGTCTTTTTTAACCAACAAATACAAGGGTAAACAATTTGAAGTAAAAGACTTGCCGGGTAACCAAGATGCAAGAAGCACATCATTCAAGGTGGGTGCAGACTTGGATCTTCTAGAACACTTATATAAATCAGATAATTGGCCTGCCGGCGTACTAGTAAAGAAATTTAACTTCAGGTTTTTTCGAAGACCCGCAGTTGGTAATTTCGAATAAAAAAAATTTATACCAATCAACGGAACAGCAAAACGATCTAAACAGAAGTTATAATCTATTTTTCTTGAACTGTCAGTGCATCCGCAATAAAGTGTGCCAGCTTGATGTATTCCTAGAAGAAAACCGGATTGATATATTTTGTGCTTGTGAACATTGGTTATTACCTGCTGAACTACATGCATATAAGTTATTAGAATTTGAAACTGTAACCTCCTACTGCAGACCAAATAAGAAACATGGTGGAGTGGCCATCTTTATTAGAAGAGGACTTGTTGCTGTTGAAATACCAGTTGGGAATTTCTGCATAGAAATACATTTTGAAGTAAGTGCTCTTCACTTAGTTGATGAGAATATTATTGTTATTGTAATATATCGGTCACCCTCAGGCGACATTGAAATTTTTTACAAAAATTTCGAAAGTGTTTTAAATTATCTTTCAATTAAATTTAATAAGGCTTTTTTCATTGTAACAGGAGATTTTAATATAGATTTTTTAATCAACAGTAACTATAAAAACCGATTTGTAGATTTAAGTTCCTCTTATTATTTGGAATATACTGTAAGAGATCCAACAAAAATAAATAAAAAAAGTGTAACCACCTACGACAACATTTTGACAAATATTTCCAATAAATATGCTGTTAACGTTTGCGACAAAAAGTTTGGAGATCACCTTGGTATTTGCTTCACATTTGAAAAAAGTTGTCCTTTAAAATCTAAGAATGCAAATAAAGTTATTAGAATTGTCAATGATAGGTGTAAATTATTGTTTAAGCAAAAACTTGAGGAAGTGTCGTGGGAGAAAGTATATATGTGTCCTGATAACAGTGTTAATGAACAGTGGGACAAATTTATAAACTATTTTACACCACTATTTAATGAATGCTTTCCATTAAAAACCATCAATACACGTTTGAACAAATTAAAGTATTATAATTGTCCTACTGTTAAAGAATTTAAAAAACAACTTGACAAACTGTATGTAGTAAAAGAATGTGACCCTAATTTTAGTACTATTTATAAGAAAGTTAAAAAAGAGTACAATAATGTTTTGCAATGTGCACGAAAACAGTACTACAAAAAAAAAAATTGACACTGCAGAAAATAAGTCCAAATCTGTATGGAACGTGGTTAATGAAATTCGAGGCAATCACTGTAGTAATAATGACGTAAAATTGTTAGGCGATCCGGATAAAATAGTAAATGACATGGCGAGTTATTTTGCAAATGCAGGTTCAACCCTTTTAAATAATCTAGATCTTAATTCCAGTTATCATCCTTCCAATATTAATTGTAACGAAAAATCGCTGTACGTCTATCCTACCACTGTAGAGGAGATCGCTAGTATTATAAATAATCTTAAAAACAAAAGAAGTAGTGGTTATGATGATGTATCAAACGTTATTATTAAAAGTTGTGCTTTTCAAATTGCCGCTCCCTTGGCACACATAATAAATAACTCTATAAAGTTTGGGATCTTTCCTGATAAGTTGAAGTTAGCCGAAATAATTCCGGTCTACAAAAAAGGAGATCCCGGTATCATTAGCAACTACAGGCCAATAAGCTTGCTATCTTCCTTTGCAAAAGTTATTGAAAAAGTAATGCATGATAGAATAAAAAATTTCTTTATCAAGAATAAACTATTTAGCCCCGAACAACATGGCTTCCTGGAAGGAAGATCGACGGATACTGCGGTATTCCAGTTTTTGAGGAAAATAATCGACAGCTTAGAAAAAAAAGAAATAATCTTAGGGCTTTTTCTTGACTTATCGAAAGCATTTGATTGCTTAAATTACGACCTTTTTATCTTAAAACTAGAGAAATATGGAGTCAGGGGCCAGCTCTTGCTTGGGTCAAGTCGTATCTGTCCAATAGATATCATAGGGTTGTTTTAGAAAAAGATAACACAAAACATGTTTCTCGAGCAAAGAAAGTTGTGATCGGAATTCCGCAGGGTAGTATAATTGGGCCTTTATTCTTTATAATATATATTAACGATTTGCATAAGGTACAAGACGGTAACAGCTGTGTCGTAAACTTTGCGGATGATACAAATTTGTTGGCCTGTGGAAAATATTTCCCTTCAACGCTAAGAAAAGTAGAAGATCTCATGTGCCGAACAAACATCTGGTTCAATAATAACAAATTAGTACTAAACAAAGACAAAACTGTGGCTGTTACATTCCAGACTAAGCAAAATTTAGAGCTACCAAATGTAATACAGGTTGGTGACACTGATATGAGGTTATCAAAATCTACCCGATTTTTGGGAATCGAAATAGACTCGACCTTGAGCTGGAAGGATCATGTAGAATATTTGTCAAAAAAACTTAATACAGTCCACTATTCTATCCGCGTACTAAAAACATACTTAGATAAAAAACAGTTGCTAATGATATATCATGCTAACTTCCATTCTCTTTTAAGATATGGAATAATATTTTGGGGTCAAAGTACAGAAATCAATAGAATATTTATTTTACAAAAAAATATTTTACGAACCATTTTCGACTTAAAGTTCAGGGAGTCATGCCGGGGAATTTTCAGGTACAACAATATCCTTACAGTGACAGGACAGTACGTCTACTCGCTATTAATATTTATGTATCAAAATCAAAATGATTTCGAAATTCCAAAAAAACAACAAAACTATAACACCCGAAACAACAATTTGATGTTTCCAAAGCACAGACTTACGCTGAGCGAAAAAAACTGTTATTATGCGGCAATTAAAATGTATAATCATCTCAGTGACCCAATAAAAAAAATACAAAAATTGAATATATTCAAAAAGGAGCTATGCAAAATGTTGGTGCAACTAGAGCCATACAACTTGGACGAATTTTATAATTGTAAATAATTAAAATAACTTATCATTTAAGTCAAAATTTGTGTTTTATATGTAGTTATCATTTCGTTTGTTAATTGTGTTATAAAAATGTCTTCGTTATATACTGCAAATTATACTTTGCCCTGTATGTTTATCGATGTTATTTTATTGTTATTTATTTATTTTATTTGACGTTTCTTGCCCTGTTTTATATAATGTACCTGTGCAAGAATAAAGATATTCTATTCTATTCTATTCTATTCTATTTATAACCAACACGTAGTAGAATCAGTTAAGAATCAGAATAAGGTAGGTTTTTAATTTCGGTTGTCGTTTGTCGTGTCTAACAAAGAATTACATTTCAGTGTTTTAGCAAGTTTCTTGGTGGAATAAAATCCTGAAACCTGAACCAAAATATCCTAAATATCAAAAAATAACATTAAATATATTTTATCGGATAATTTATATACTATAGTTTCAGTGTCAAATTAACAATTCATTTAATGTTGTCATTGCTATCTTTATTTTTTATAAATAATTGTGCCCCGTTTTTAAATTTATGGGGTACACAATTACAATTCTACACTGACCCACTTGTTGCTTGAACGAGCCGCTACTGGGATAACTGTTCTAATTAGAAGGAACGCCGGATTGAATCTGTTGCCGGCTGCATTTTAACGATTATTTTAAATTTCATTTTCATGTAAGGATGCCATGAAAAACTGTAATTTCAAGATGTTCGCACAAGCAATTCATCGGTTGTTATTTACGACATTGAGATTCATGATACTAATTCAATTTTTATACTACTGAATACTGGCTTACTACTTAGTTATTTTGAACCCTTGTTTATCCCCGAATATTCTGAATACTAAATTTCGGAAATATTTAGTATATATAATATAAAACAATCAGAGGTGTAGCAAGAGCTTATGTGTTGGGGGGGGGATCCAAACAGTTTTGCCAACTGTACCAATTAATATGACATATATTTGATAAAGATCATCTCATTCAACGACTTTCCTGTGTAGCAGTTGTCATACAGTATTTCCAGTATTTCCAATTATCACTGCAGTATGCCAACATGTCTTTTTGTACAGTTAGAATAAAGATTTAAAGTTTAAAGTTATTTTAAAAAGGGAAAATACCAGTTCTTAAGTCTGAAACCACTGTAAAACCAGCGACAAACTGCATTCACAACAACAACCTACACTTGGTTTGTCAAGATTTTGTGTACATTTAAGTGTCAAAACAGAAAGGCACAAAAGTGACAGACACAATTGATATTGATTAAAGTTGTAGGCTGCCTTTCGAATCCATCAACTTTTTCCGGTCAGTTTTTAACAGTTAAACTGGTGTTTTGTAATTCATAACTAACTGTCTAACACGAACCTAAAATGAGCTCTGTAACACTCCATATAATTTAATTTTTCTTAGGTTTTATGTACTTCTTAGAAGCTACAATTTTGTCATTCCTCTCTTCTTCTTTAGTATCAATATTTAATTTTTGAAACTTTTCTCGTTTCAATTAAATGTATTCAATTTTGGCGTTTTTAATTGTTTAGTTAACAACTTGATTTGTCACTTTATATAACATGATCAACAATTACTCTTTCAGTTGATGTCAACAAATTTTGCTTCAAATTGCTAGAACTGTGACCCTACCTTGTTGTCAAAATTGACATGGTTGACAGTGACATTTAACTTGAATGCAAAATGTTATGAATTATTTTTAATAATAATGAAAAAACTTTCAGAGTTTAGCAGTGACTACAAATATATTTAAACTCTGAAAGTTTTTCCATTATTATTAAAATTAATATGGAGTTTAAACACGTATCAGCCTCATCAATACAAACGTTATGAATTATTGTTAAAATTTTACACTATCATAACCAACCTTTCTTGAGCGTTTAAAACTAATATACCGCCAACCATTTGAAGCAGGTTAGGTAATAACAGCGCAAGAAACATTTTCCAGAATTGGTTAATTCCACTGCAAACTCAAATACAGTATTCATTGATCAGGCTGACAAAAATTTTTCCACAATACTGCTTTACCGTACAAGTTAATTACTTTAATGGGATTAATCGGACGATTTACCATCGATTTATCATTTTGCCAACCTTTGATAACTTCTGAATTTTGGAAGATTACGCTATGTTCCTGTAGCCCCCATAACGACGACCCTGACAGCAACTGTTAACTATTACAATTTCCCTCTATAAAAGCGTTTCGCAGTTTAAACTTTGGTTAAAGTAAGACTAAACACAAAAATTTTAATAATTTTTTTGAAGTAGATTTCGATATCGGAGATGAAAAATGAAAAAAGTAAGGGATATTAGCCCTGGAGTACTCTGTTGGTGATACTGAACTATTTTGAACATCTCGTATACACTTATACAGGTTTGGCGGTCCGAATATTTTGGGAGGAGTTCACGAGATCCGGATATTTTAAAAATTTGGATCGGATCCGGATTTGGAGTCTTGTAAAATCCGTGATTTAGGTGCATCTGAATTGGCATAATTCGGATAATGGAATGAATGCGGATCGTTACCCGGATCTAAAAGATTTACATTTTAAAATCCAGATTTTATACAGCTTTTTATTTTTGCAAAAATCGTACTATGTTCTGCTGCGTCCGAATGTAAATCGTTCTAGATTTTTCACTTTGCAGAATTCGTCACCTTAGAACTGGTTTGCCGCATATCCAGATCGCGTCCGAGGGATTTTCGACTCTACTGTTTGGTGCAGATTTGCCGCATGTCGCACTTGGGTGAAGCGAAACATAGTTTAGATTCAGTGCTGATTTGCCGCATATCCAAGCAGAAATCGATACAGTACCGTTATCCGTTTTTACGTACTTCCTTGCTGTTTTGCTTTTCAGCGTTAGGTTTGGGGTTGGGAAAGATATCGTATTCAACTTCACGCGCAGAACAATAAGAATAATGTGAAATAAATAAAAAAGAGACTTAACAATTTTGATGAATCTGAGATTAAAAAAAAGCAACTGTAATTTGTGCAACTCTTTTTCTGTTGTTATAGATGTTACAAATATTTTCGAATTTTTTTTTTTTAAGAAAGATTGTGTTTCAAATTATTAGATTCGAAATTTTACAAATTTAAATTTTAAATAGATTTGTTGCTCGTTAAACAAATAATTTAATTTTTTACTTAACAGTAACATTTTTATTTAATGATTTCTCGGAAATGATTGAACTTATTTTCTCTAAAATTTTAGTCAACAAAATTCATAATGCTGCATACCTGTATTCGTATTTGTGGAAATGATATTTCCACATCAATAATTACAGATAATAATAGATACATTTTTCAGAGATAATTACATTTTTGACTTGTATCTTTTAAAAAGAATTATTTCCGAATTTATAGCTATTTACAATTTACGACTTACTTCAAGAATAAATTCCGTATTAGAATTTTACCTATAATAACTAAATAGATGATGTTGTTAACTTATATAAGGTACCTTACATCGAAACGAGTAATTTGTTTTTTAATATGACATTGCCTTTCTTTATCATTCTATTTGTCTAACAATTATTGTTGTGCAATTATACGCGTGTAAGTAAAAATAACTTTACAATGACTTATTTATGGGTAAATTTTTTTACCAATTAATTTAAGTGGATGGTTATATGTAATGGTAATAATAGCCGCATAAAATTCACTCACTGTTTAGGTATACCAGATATCAAAAGCTATTAAATCCAAATGTTATTGTTTATTTTATTTATGTCTCGAGCGCAAGCTAAAGAAGTATTGTAATCAGGTTCATCGGGCGACTGGCTACTTTTATGGCTTCTCAACGTTTCATGACTCCTATAATACGAAAACATAGGTCTCTCGTTTCCGGTTGATAAAACGCTGACCAACATTTGTAATCATCCTCCCCATCATATAACGTCATCTCCAACTTTTACAGCAATAAATGTTATATAAATTTTAAAAAATAACATACTTCTTCATTTGTTGTTTATTAAGTTTTTACCCTAAGCACCCAGATTGAATTGAATTACCATAACCCTAATTTCTTGAGATTTTGGAAACAGGATATACTACATAAAGAAAGTTAAAAGAATTTGAAGTAATGTAATGATACTCTTTTTACATAAACATACTATTATTTATCAATTAATTGGGCATCGTCCAAAATACTGTTCATAAATTATAAGTGCAGGAAGTTTATGCAAAAGCATGCAAATACATTTTTTGCGTATAATAATATGTATTACTTTAGTATTAAATATCTACTCATTTACAAGAATTATTAAAATTAGTAAAAAAAAGTATTCAAGTCTCTGTCTAGTTTAATACCTTACCTTATTAAAATAATAAGTTTAATCAATTATGTAGTTAGCAAACAATGACGTTTAATTTATACTTAGTAGGGTTCACGGCATTAACTTTTCACATTGCATGTTTAATTCGGAGTTATAATTTGAGAATACAATTTACCCGTTTATTTATTTTTGTAGTTTAGTAGTACTTCAGCAAATTTAGAAAACTGTATGTTATTTAAAAATACCTACGTGACAAATCACGAGGCCAGGCAATCTAGAGATCTGACTGCTGGTTTGCGCGGGAAATACTGCATACTTTTTAGATAAAAGGAGTCTATGATAAGCGCACGTAGGAGATGATAGACAGAGAGCTAATATATAGAGCTAATGTATTGGAAAGAAATAGGACAAGTTTACGTGCGCACACCACAGCCTCCCTTTCTTCTCTAAACAGTTTGGGATCATACCATAGTATCATAAATAATAATTGACAAAGAGTTCGCAAAGGAATCCAACGGAAATATTTATACAATTGTTTACAACTACCAGTAGAAATAATTCTTTCATTTTCAACTGAAAAGCGTATAACTATATTAAGTACTAGATATTATGGAGTTAGGGGTAGTCAAATAGATTTGGGTTGCAGTCAACATATATAATTGTCACTGATTCATAAGACATGGAAACGAATGATTTATTTCCAAATCCAAATATACTGCATTTACAGTTTTAAACAGTATCACTGCTAATTTTCTCTGGTTGCCCGACAATAGCTACTTGTAGTCAATATCCACGTAATGTAATAAAATACTGGAATCTAATTGTTTCAGACAACAACCCATTTTTACCCGAGTGTTCTTTATCAGTTTGAATATTTTATATAAAAAAATTACATATTAAGCTGCAATTTTAGTAGGACTGCAGCGAGTCAACGAGCCGCCATTACTCCGCCAATGCAAAGAAAATATCATTTTATTATCCTTTGTAAAAATAATTCCTTTCTGTAAAACACATTTAAATTTGGTACTCCGTAATTCGTTCACAATTCACCATTTAACAATGGAAATTAACAATGCAATATTTGGATTCTACCATTTTTAGGTAAAATGAATGACTGCAATGAGTTTTATCAAATGTAGATTTTATATAAAAATAAAGAAACATAAGTCTCTTTATTTTAAAAATATTTAGAAAAAATCGAATCAAAACATCAATAACTTAACATTCATTGTTCGTTATACTTACTTAACTACTTCACCACGCGATTTCTAATATCGTTTCAATTTTTCATTTATTTCACATTATTGGTCCTTGGTGTATTACTTGTTCTGCGCGTGAAGTTGATTAAGAAATCTTAATCTTAATTATCTCTGAAAAATGTATCTATTATTATCTGTAATTATTGATGTGGAAATATCATTTCCACAAATACGAATACAGGTATGCAGCATTATGAATTTTGTTGACTAAAATTTTAGAGAAAATAAGTTCAATCATTTCCGAGAAATCATTAAATAAAAATGTTACTGTTAAGTAAAAAATTAAATTATTTGTTTAACGAGCAACAAATCTATTTAAAATTTAAATTTGTAAAATTTCGAATCTAATAATTTGAAACACAATCTTTCTTAAAAAAAAAAATTCGAAAATATTTGTAACATCTATAACAACAGAAAAAGAGTTGCACAAATTACAGTTGCTTTTTTTTAATCTCAGATTCATCAAAATTGTTAAGTCTCTTTTTTATTTATTTCACATTATTCTTATTGTTCTGCGCGTGAAGTTGAATACAATATCTTTCCCAACCCCAAACCTAACGCTGAAAAGCAAAACAGCAAGGAAGTACGTAAAAACGGATAACGGTACTGTATCGATTTCTGCTTGGACATGCGGCAAATCAGCACTGAATCTAAACTATGTTTCGCTTCGCCCAAGTGCGACATGCGGCAAATCTGCACCAAACAGTAGAGTCGAAAATCCCTCGGACGCGATTTGGATATGCGGCAAACCAGTTCTAAGGTGACGAATTTAGTTTATCTACATTATCAGTGCGTGTGTTTCGAGTGCACCTTTAGGTGATTTAGATGATAAAAAAAAACAATTTGCAAATTGCATAGAAATGTTTCCATAGTTCAACATAATTTGAGTGCATATTTTTGGTTTATCCCCTTAGTACATGCATATGTATACTTAATATGCAAAATCCGAGTTCTTTGTTTTATTCAATTACACAATTTTTTTATATTGCATGAAGAAAATAAAGTAAAAAACAAGTTATGATGATTCTAAATCGTGTACAGTGATTTGGATGCTCAGTTTTGAAAAATCCATATTACAAAACCTTATCTACGTTCGGATTCGATCCGAATCCATAGATAAGTAGATGAGATGTGTAGATCCATACACGACTGTTTGGGAGCTTACATCGATCTTCTAGAATTCATGTCAAAATAAAACGTGGTTCCCGGTATCGAAAGCTTTCTTGGAGTCGGTAAAAGCTGTGAAGAGTTTCCGACCTTTCAGGCGTGGATGCAAACGAGCAATTGTCGTTAATGTAAAAACGTTATTTTCGCAGCTTCGTCCCTTCCTAAATTTAGATTGACATTCAGGTAATACTGAATGAATATCAGCCCATTCAACTAACCTTGATGCAAAATAGATGTAAATACCAGAGAGCGGATTCGCGAGCTTGAAATTTTGTACACTGGTTGGAGAGCCAACACCGTAGTGAACACAATTTGCGTGATATCGCTCCGATTTCATATTTGAGCGATTGGACGGAGTGGCTTCGCTTGCCTTATCGCCATTACATATTACTTACTTATATTATACATTACTTACTTTTTATGCGCTAGATACAGAAAATTCAGCGACTCAACTCTTATTTGAGTTTTGACCGTCAGCATCACCAGCTCCAATGACCCCTACCACTAAAAGCATGCTTATATAAATTGCCATTGAGCATTATTCTCTCTATTGCTGATTGACAGTATAGAGGTATAGACCATAAAAAGTGTATCTCTCCGAATTTATTTGAAAAGTAAGCTGCATTGTTAATTTTATTATAATTGGGAGCCTATTTTTTTTTCGATTTTGAATGAAACTTGTTTGGTTTTTTAATTTTAATTTCAATTTTTGGGGATTAATTCAATTTCTAGTTCATAATATTAATATCGATCAATCACGGCCTCCTTTGTCTGAAAAGTTGTGGATCATACAGTATTAGACAACCATTGCCAATGGCTAATTGCCGTAATTTCCTGAAGACTTTCTACTGTCGGTTTGCTGAAGTGCAAAAATAACTTTATTTTTATCACGTAAAATTATGTTAAATCTGTTAAATATTTGTACCATAACCTTTTCAACGTCTAATACAAATTAGGATTTTTACACCGAATTAAAATTTTATGACTCCACAGAAAAACTGTTTTCATGTTCGAAAAATAAATAGTTTGTGTATCGAACCATAATATTTGGGTCTCTAAAAAATCTGACTTCATAGAGAAATCACAATGGCCGTCTGTTTTATTTTTCGTTGTTAAATTCTGTTTCTGCTTCGGAATATGGATCCTATTATTTTATCTTACCGACATAATTGGGATGCAAATGTTTGTTAATCACGAAAATAACTGTTTTATTACTGTGCAAAATCGTAAAATTTTTAATTACCAAGTTTTCAAACACCACAAATAATACCTAAACACGGAAAATGCATTATAGTATTTTTGTTTCTCTCAAAATATTTACCTATTAACATTTATCGAGTGGATGAGTATTTCCTAAATAAATGTAAATTTGGTCATTCTATTATTTATCTATCTTTAGCTATTTTAAGCAGAAACTTAAGACAAGTTATTGCAAAAGAAAATTTCATTACACCTGTGTCTGTGTGATCTAGAGTTTGTGAAATAAACTACTTCCGTATAATTTAGACTCTTCCGATTGTCGTTCCTCAAGTGATTTTCTTCTTAATCTCCGACATTTAGATTTTGTTGTCTTATGTTGTACACCCAGCAGTATAAAAAATTAGCTTCATTTGTTATATAAGTGACTAAAAGTAAGTTAAAATAATCTTTACACTACCACAAATACGTGCCGAAGGTGAATAATTTCAAAAAATAAAAATTTACCAATTTTCGTTAATTTAACTACAATGGTTGCGCGTGCATTCTAACAATTTGGTGGTATTGTTTGATGAATGATGATATCATTTTATAACGTAGATATTGCTTTACAAGTTCCCAACTAAATGGTTTGAATCCGATTTAATTCAAAATTTTATTGAAAAGAATGGGAAGTTGTTAGTTATGATAACAAGTTACAAATACTGTAACCCTAAAAAATTACTGATAAATTTTAGTGGCGCAAAAACCGTGCGTAACAGTTCGCTGAAAATGTACGCACGATCATGAATCTAAATGGATGACATTTAGATATGTTATCATTAAAGGAAAAGTAAAAAATGTGAAAGCAACCAGTCGTCTAATAGACTCGATTACAATACTTCCTTAGCTTATGCTCAGGAAATAAACATGGCCATTCTGTTTGTAGATGTAGAACCATATTTCTTATAAAATTCAATAGTACAATCATAAAAATTGCTGTATATAATATAAACCATTCGTTTCTTTGAAATGCAACACAATGTCATAACAAATAACTCTAAAAATATAACAATTTAACATTTCTACTTTAAACCAAAAAATGTATAGGTACATAATTGATCGTTCTCGAAAAAAAGTCTTATATTCTATCCGCAATTTTCAACGTAAAAGTAATGAGTTTCTGTTCATAAAAAAATTGTTATCTGTTATTTGTTAAGACATGAGTATGAGATAAAAGCCACGCTTAATAACAAGTTGACTATTACACAAAAATCGACTCATGATAAGGGTAGAAGGATAAAATTTGACTGCATACGTGTCATTAGTAAGTTTAAATTTTTCTTGTTTTATAATCAACATAAGAAAGTAAACCTCTCTTTTTACAATTCGAATTTTCGAAACATAATACGGACACATGTATTCGTAAAGATCACACTAAAACCGTATTTTGTCATTAACTTTATCTTCTTACGTTTCTTAGTTTCAATTTTATTACAAATGAAACCTCTGTAAACAACCATAAAAAAAACATACAACCCAAAAAATAAAAAATAAAAACTTTGATGTTTATTTTATTTCAACGTTTTGAATTTACGTGTTTGAATTATTGATAACAACCTTTAAAATTGCGGAACCATTAAGTTTCCCCTTCAGCTTTTTATGTGGAACAATTTCGTCTTCTTTATTTTACCATGAAATGCATCCCGTTAACTCTTTACGTTGTGCGGAGATCTCTCGTACGATAACACCCCTTTGATGACATATGGATTCGAGTCGGGAATAACATAAAGACGAAATTACAGCGTCTAAATCCAGGGACATTAATCTCTTTCTTATCTTAAAGAGACAGGATAATTAATAAAAGTTAAGATACTGTCAGTCAATTAGCTACAAAGTGTGTGGGGTTTTTGAACATCAAGGAGCACTTACTGCAGACCGTAGCACCACAGCGTGTGCAATTATTACATTCCCGAACACAGAATCGTCTAACTGCTGTGTACTTATAGGGGATAATCCCTATGCCAGTCATTGTGGTCACAGCAACAATCAGAGGATTAGGGAATGCTGACTCAGCCGTTTCAGCTCCGAACTTGTTGTTGTTTTTTAATCTTTTAAATTGTCTTAATTGGGTGCTATTTTGATTTCCGCTTTTATAATTTAGCTTGAGGCGGCACAAGCTTAATCTCCGCTTTTGTTTCGACAATGAAGCCATTTAAAGTAGACAATGCCGTTAAAATGTGTAATTAGTTCTATGCGAAACTTAACACTGCCAACTAAGAAATAATTATTTATTAAAATAAATAACAATTAATTCTAAATTAAGAATCTACATTTTTGTGTGTTGTTTTTAGTGGTGTATTTTTTGCAAATTCAATTCTAGAGGCAACGAAGTTCTGCAGTCTACACCTATTATTAATTGATAATGGATGATAATGTTATTTATAATTAATTAACGAGTGTAAGTGACATCTTGTTTGACAGGAAATATGTACTAAATAGAATGTCATCATTAAAATTATCGTTTCGGAAACTGAAAAACTTGTCACTTTTTACAGGATGTCACATTTTACCAAAGAACTATTTAACACTTGAACCTTCTTCGACATGAGGAACATTGAAGCGTAAAATTAGAGCAATTTGCGTTGATTGTGTTTCAAATAATATGATTTTATTGTAATGTGTCTCAGTTTTTGTTAAATCATCAAAGTTGTGGACCGTATGGAAAACAGATTTCCCTTTTTTTGTTAATCTAACAAACAGTCGATAACGGGAGCAAAATGGGAACAATCGCACATTACGTGTTATTCACGCTTGTTCAATACGCTTGAAAAATTATGGTTTCTATAGTCGGTGTTTCAGGTGTATGCAGTAATGCAGCCGTGTAACTAAATTATATTGTATGGCACGATATAACTTTTCATGTTTTAATACTTCAGGGAATTTTAGCCGGTTCAGCTACAAATTGTATAATTTCCATGCTGAAATAATAGTAGTCGAATGTATGCCTCCGCACAAAAGTTGAAATTGAAATATGAATTAATAAATAGACAAAAATGTTGATACTTTGCATTTTTGTACCTCGCATATTGTACGGCAAATACTGGAATTACGTTGCTAAAATTCTTCAGCTTGGGGAGTTCCTAAAGTATGCATGGCGTTTTTCTAACTAAGCGAGAATTACTTCAAAAACATAATTTTCAAACAGAAATTTTAAAAGCTGAAAGTATTTTTACAAAGAATCTTTGCGTTATTTGCAGTAATAAATAGTTTAATGAACATAAAATATTTTATGTCTTGCGATTGAAAGAGAATATGAGTTGACAGTGCTTTTACAATTTCTCTGGGTTTGTTTTTCCTTATATCGTATGAGCATGTCGGAGCAGCACCTGATCTTGACAACATATCGACAGCATCAAAGCGGAATAACAAATTGATTTTTTTGAAACCGCACAATTTGTACATATACAAGAAACTGATCTGGTGCAGATAAACTGTTAACAGTTGCAACATATTGTTGAAATATATTTTCGGTATTTATTTAGTGCTAAGTCAACATTATCAACAAAATGAACACAGTATTAGAACACAGTACGCAGTGAAAATTGTATTAGAAAATGAATAAATAAATAATTAAATAAATAAATAAGTAAATGAACTTTATTCATTTTTATATTACAGTTTATAAAATGACCTGAAATAATTGGGCTGGTCAATTTTCCAATAAAACAGAGACAACAAATTGTAAATTTAATTACACATACATCGATTTATAAATTGAATAAAATTATTACACATCAATGAATTCGTTAACGCTGCAAAAACATTTGTAAAGTAGAAAATTTTTCACCTCCCTTTTGAAAATATTGATATATTATCAATTCGTTTAAATTTTAGGTCTAGTTTGTTGTATAGCTGTACGCCTACATAGTTTGGATGTTTTTATGTTACACGAAGTGTGCCAAATTTTGATACAAGTGCATACATCATGACTGCTTGAAATAATCCAAACTACACGAACCTCAAAATATCAAAAGATACTGTATGTTTCAGTGTCCTCAAAATGTAGCTGTGAAAGTTTTTTGTTGTCAATTAATAATCCCAAAATATTTACTCCATTTTTCTGAATTATTGTTTTTCATTTAATTTTATACATAAGGGAGATTCATAGTTAATATTTTGAGATATAAACTGAACCATACAAGTCTTCAAGGTGTTTAGCTTCAGCCCATTCACCGTTAAGCCCCAGTAAACACAGTTGTGATGTTAACGTGTCAGGTACGTACTCACAAAAGAACAATAAGTACATCGCATGATTATGTCTTAACGATATACCTGGAACGTAAGCTATATAACATCACAATGGAGTACTCATGCTATGTAACAAACACGTAATGTTGACTACATTTCCTAGATATCTCATTATTATGTCGCAGCGATATAGCTTGCATATTCTAATACTATTAAACGAGCAAAGTTTGTATATATATATATATGTAATGGGTTTCTCGAAAACGGCTCTAACGATTTCGATGAAATTTACAGGTTAGGGGTTTTTTGGGTCAAGAAATCGATTGATCATAGTTTTAACTTCTGAAAATTACAGCTTCATGCATTTTCAGCAATTTTCAGGCAGTGAATTATATTTGTTGCTAGGCAACATCAGATGACACTACACGAACACGAGATTGTTTTATATGAGAAGTTTGGGTGACAGTCTGACAGTACGTTTGACGTACCGTTTTATCTTCAATTGTACGTACCGAAACATGCTCCACTGTATAGAGGACGTTGAAATTCACCTCCTGAGGTGAGAAAATTTACCAAAAACTAAACAGTGAGCGGATAAAAGGCACACGAAAGTGTGTTGAATTGAGATTATTTTGTCAAGCATTCATTTCAGAGGTTCCACGGTCAGTGTCAACATGTGATCGTTTTCGGGGATGGGACCGTGTTATTTGAGTTTTTGGGCTCAACGTTTCGCACACTTTCGTAAATGGCATCTTCGGGAGCAGGGTTGAGATTGAGAAATTAGGAATAACACAAAAGAGCACGGTAACTCAGTATGTTAACCACACCAGAGGCGAAACTCTTCTGGCAGTAAGAATGTGGTTGTGACCTTTTTCTAGAGTCGAGAGAGAGAACTAGGAAAAAAAAACGACAGAGAGAAAACTTGGGTAACAAATGAGATGTCAAACAATAATTCCAGTTTTCTGTTCTTTAATCTCTACATGTCACTTATCAGTGTTTAAAACAAAGACTGCTTATGGAATTTCTTTTTTAATGTGTATTTTTAAGTAGCGCGTGTACTTCAAAATGCATACTATACGCATATTTATCTGTCTTAATCTGATCTAATACTACCAAACGAGCCGAGTGAAACTCGGTCAACCAGATATTAAGCATTTAAACATCACACTGTGGTACTCCTGTTATGTAACTAACACCTAATGTTAACTGCATTTACTAGATATCTCATTATTGTGTCGCTGCGATATAGTTGGCAGGTAAGCCTTGTAACATCACAATGGAGTACTACGGTTATGTAACCAATAAGTAATGTTAACTGTAGTTACTAGATATCTGATTAATATATATATATACATGCTTCGGAATGTTATTAGTTAATTATGCAAAGTGTTTTTCAGTTGATTTTACAAAATGGCATGTTAAATCGAAAATTAACGTTTCTGACAGGGCAACAGCAAAAAACATTTAAAAACATACATATCGAGTATTATATAGCTCTATTTTATATTTATTATTTACGTTTGTGTTGCAAGTAAATAGTATATTCATAACAAAAGATGCTGAGTCTTAAAAAAAGAAATTTCTTCCCTGTCTTAAATCTTGCACAAGCGAGATGACGCCAATAGTGAGTTGCTCTTAATTTTTTTTTTCATATTATATTTTCTGTAATTATATTTATTTATAATTTTATTTTTATAAGTGCATAACGACCTGCGCTTTATAAAACAGAACAAGAGACTTAATGCACATAGTTTATGATCAGAATTAAAAAATGTCCCATCTAACAGGTAATACGAATTAAGACTAGTAATGAGACATTATTTTTTAACCTCTGCCTATGCGTCACTGCCAAAAAGGAACAATTATACATATACAGAATTTTGAAATGACCTCGAAAAATAAAATGATATATTTCATTATTTTATTAATTCTAATGCAAAATATGTTGATCGGCAACAAAAGCAACAAAAAGAAAAAAATCGAAATTAAAAACCAATCTATTTCAAGGTCAGCGATATCGTTCTTAAATAAAAATGAATTAAATAATTTCTTCACTTTGATCGTAAGGAAAATAAATAATAATTTGAATACAAAACAATAATTGATCATCGAGTTTTGTGTATTGACTTTCGCACTCAGTTATAGGTATATCTGTTTAACATTAAATTTTCAAAAGTTTAGATTTTTCCAATGTAATCTTGGGCTCTAAAATAAACTGGTAATGTATAATGTATAATTATAATTGAGTATTTTTATGGTTGATCTTTAAATTATTATTTATTCAAAAAATTCACTTAATTTCATATCCAATATGTAACTAACTGAAAACTGATAATAAAGCAGCAGATATGACGAAATAGTGTAGGCTTTTTTTAATGTCGGTAATAGAGTGTATGTATAATAACTAGAGAGCGGAAAATATGCAGCAAAATTTTGGGAAATATGATCATATGACATGCATCAAATTTATGCAAATATGCAATAACTTTCTTAATATATGCAGAGATATGCAGTTGCACATGCTCAAAAAATTAAAAAAAGCGTAATAACCGAACTAAATTTATTTACAAATTGCAAAAACACCTTAACTTTTATTACAAAAAATACATAAATCACATTGCAAAGTGTTTAATTAGATCTCACTGAAAAATAAATGACATTTTTAATATAATATTCTTATACTCAAAAATAAATATAGGTAAACAGAACGAATTAAAAAATAGTAGTAATCGACTATTTAATTACTATTTTGGTAACAATTTATTTTTAAATATTTTTCGAAATATTCTAACAAAAATTTTTCCGGTGATTCTAAAGTATGTATTTGTAAATAAAAAAACTGCGTACTGCGTCCACAGATGTAAAAATACTTATCGGATTAGAGCAGGCACAACAAAACACAATTCCTTCTTGAAGAATAAGTTCAGGAAAAGGTTTAATTCATAAATTAATTTGAGTTATCTACATATTGACACACATCTCTATCGCTTTAAATACTTAAATGCAAACTCACGATGAAAAATAATAGGATAACGTCCCTTCGACCACCATAAAACATACCATTAATACACTTAAGTAACGAACAAAAATATTGAAATGAACGGTATTTCCAAAAGTAATTAGGACCCGAATTTACCTGGAAGGATGGCTTAACACCCAGTGGTTCCTCCAAACTACCATAAAACCCAAACCCAGTTATTTGAAGCTCAGGACAATATTTGCAATATGATTCATGAAGTTTCGTTTTTCTAGAAAAATGCCGATCGAATGGCATTTTTTTTTCAAAGTAGCACAAAAATTGATAAAAATGCAAAATATGCACTCGGTATGTGAAATATGCAGCAGAAGGCAAATATATGCAAATATGCAATTTTTTATAGCTGCATTCATTTTTAATTAGCATGATTCGTTCACATATTAAATATCAAGACTTATATGCAAAAAATAACGGATATGCAAATTTCATAAAATCCGCTCTCTAATAATAACCAATAGCCCAATACATCGATCGGGTATGTTTCTGTTGTTGTCTTCGTTCGACACCACTGTATTTACAGTATTTAAGCAGGTATACGTTTCCGCCCCTAAAATCCCACGTACGGCATCTTTTGCCCAAGTAAATACAGCACCTGGAATGAAGACAGAAACAGAAATAGTTTTACAACACCTTATCAAAATTTAAAAAAACCACTATGGTATTATTTGAAATTTATTGTTAAAGATTGTATGGTCAATTAGATGTGGGTCGTCGTATTCTTTAAAAAGTGACCTTCGTCAGTGAGTTCGTAATGCTTAATTAATAATTATATTCAGAGCGAAAAATACAACGGCTTTATTAGAAATACACCAAAGACAAGTTTTTTCATTGTAATAATTTCTAAGAATTATTTCTGTAAACTTGTTCACTTGAAATGTTATTTTGTAAGTACCTGCTTGGCAAATTATAAATAGAACATCTGTAAGGTGACCAGATTTCAAAAGTCCGAAACCGGAACATTAGTTTCCATTTCCATCGTAATCTGATATATAACTGCTTTGAAAATTTTTAGTTGTAATATACTAACAGTACTGACATCTGCTGACATTTAAAACAGTGCAGTGCTGACAACCGTATCGATACAAGTTTTGTTCCCAATTTTTCACAAAATAAAATTACTATTAGTGATTTATCCGAGGATTTATCTTTATTCTTATCAGATTTATAGAAATCGGAACATTCACGGAACGAATGTTTTAATTGGAACATTTATTGGACGAAATTTGAAATCGGAATTATTAGAGTATTGAAATCGGTACAGTTCCGATCAAATCGGAACGTTTGGTCACCTTAAACATCTGGGGTTAATATAGGGAAGACCCAACGACACAAACAAAGCCATAAAAATTCTTTGCCCATTGTCCCTGAAACGGGACAAGGTTTTGAAGAGTTCATTCTTCGAATTTTGATTTTATAACGACGTTTATAAAGCGATGATGGGTAGCAAAAAAACTAGAGAGAGGTTAATTTTGATTTTATTAAATTTATTTTATCTAGTGAAAAAATAACGCTCAACTTCTGCATTTACTATCCACCAGATGTTTGGGGGGTGCAGTCGGACCTTTGTTGGTTTGGTTTGTCTATGAGTCGGACGATCCCTTTTTTCCGTATTTATGGTTATTGCACTTCAGACTCACAGTGAAGCTGTCGAATTCCATTTGGCCATTTGGTTCACAACCACCGAACCTTTCTCGTGAATCCGTAAATCACTTCATTTTTAATGCAGTTTTGTGAAAATTGTGCCATTCAGTGTGGATTAAATTTACACTAGGTAAGTTAATATAATTCTAATGAAGTAATCATTTTAATTTTTACATGCTTCTGTTGTTTTTGATAACTGTACGTAAATAACAACAACAGTTTTTTCAGACAAGCTGGAAATACCACCATTAATCACTGAAGATACTCCCGCTGATTTTGAAGAACTTACGGTGATTGTTTTTGAAAGTGAGGCGCTTTGCCATAACATGTTGCAAAGGTATGTTACTGCAATTTTTTATGAACTAGGTGCTAATGAACATAATTTTACTCTAGACTTGAAACAAATACAAAAAATATGTGCGAAACAAAAGAAATTCTAAAGGAAACGAGTGAACAAATCTCCAATATGAAAACGTCATCAAATGTGACAAATCAAAAAGAAAACAGTAATAGAAGATATGCCGCCAAGACCACAGGTAAACAAATTTTGAGGAATTAGAAGATTATCTCTGCCTACTACAACAAGCAGGCTTCTTTGTAAGTTAAAAAAATACAATTAGTCCAGTCAAATTAGCGATCAACCTCGAAATGAGAGATAATAAGCTGAATTTTCGTATATACCTTCATTTTAGCGTTCTAAAAGTTGTCTCAAAAGTCTCATAAAATCTCGTGTCTGCGTCGTAAGTTATTCAAGGTCAAAGGTCAAGAAAAACATTATTTTGCGATTATCTCGGTTTCTATTGCTCTAATGATGTTAACACCTATTATCATAATTGTAGAGCACAAATTTGGGACAAATTTTATTTGAAACATTTTTTGATACACTTAATCGTTTTTGAGATAGCGGGCAGTGGGCGCGCAGCGTTCATCCATACATACTGTAATGCAATCAACCGTGAAAATATCTGTGAATACTACCTTGAATTTTGAAAAATTTGTATTATTTATCAGTTAATACATTGCATTTAATAACATTTTGCATATTTGCAATACATTTATTTAATGATACTTACCTACTTTGTGTAATTAAAAACTCTTTAAATGACATATTTATTGTAGGTATATCTTAGGTTAGATTATTATATATCTTAAAGTTATATTAATTTTTTCAAAGTAAATTTTAAGGAAGTAAAACGAGTTCATATATTTTAATTTTATCTTTATTCAGCAGCTGGACATTTCTTACGATTCATCTTGCAGTGAAAATCTATAAATTTTTAATAATTTAAAGAACAAAAGTATCAATTTTCTTCTTATTCACCGTCATCTTCTGGACGTTCGGGAATTTCTGTTTCATCGTCGTCATCTTCGGTGCCCTGAATTGTTGTTTCCAGACCTTCCCGTTATAATCATGATAAGAAAATAAGTATTTAAAAACTTGCACATTTTAAAGATACAAATAAATTGAGATATACAATAAATATTTCATTAAATGAGTTTTTAATTACACAAAATAGTTAAGTATTATTCTATGAATATATTGAAAATATGTAAAATGTTATTAAATACAATGTATTAATTGATTAATAATACAAATTATTCAAAATTCAAGGTAGTATTGACAGATATTCACGGTTGATTGCATTACAGTACGTATGGACGAGCGCTGCGCGCTCACTGTGCTCTATCTCCAAAACGATTGAGCGCATGAAAAAATATTTCAAATAAAATTTGTCCCAAATTTTGTGCTCTACAATTATGATAATAATTGTTAACATCATTGGAGCAATAGAAACTGAGATAATTGCAAAAAACTGTTTTTCTTGACCTTTGACCTTGAATAACTTACGACGCAGACACGAGATTTTATTAGACTTTTGAGACAACTTTTAGAACGCCAAAATTAAGGCGTATACAAAAATTCAGCTTATTGTCTCTCATTCTGAGGTTGATCCCTTTTTTATGCTAAAATGACTGGACTAAATATATTTATATGTAGGTACTTACATAACATAATTTTGGATATTATATACAGGTAGATGCCTGTAATACTATAACACTTTTTAGGAACCTACTAAACATGACACATTTCGCTTAACACGTTACATACATATTGGGTTGCAGAAAAGTCTTATAGTGAAGCACCCTGTATGTTATACATACGCGGTGACTTCCAAATAGATTCGGAAAAAAAAATCCTTTAATTGTCACACGGATTCAAAGTAATTAAATTGCTGCTCCAGTTTCAAGAAACAAATACGGAACAACTTGTTAAATGTAAATGATGCGGCAATGATTTATTCAGTTTCCATTGTGACTAAATTTTTTCTTTATTTTTGCTGTGTGTTGCTTAGATGAAAACAAATGACACTGAATGAGGTGTGGATCTTGATATTTTTCCCCTGAATTAGGACTAGATAAAAGAAATTACTTAAAATTTTCTCTACTTCGTGATCTTGTGGTTTTATTTTCCGAACTTAAATATTTCAGAGTTACTCGATATATACACATAAAAATATTTTCTTCTTTTCTTATTTCAGGAACTGCTATTGTCCCAGATAGGTGGTAATGGGAAAAAGAACAATGTGGAGCGTATATTAAAAAAAAAAAAATCAGCGAATTTGCTGTAGCTTGTTTGTTCGGTAGGAAAATTCCAAAATGGTTGGGACAAAAACAATGAATATTATGAAAGGTATTTTTTTTGCAATAAATATAATTATTACAATTTTTATTTTTTAAGAAATTACAATGAAGACCCATTCCGCAATAGAAAAAGAAGTAGAACAACGCTGCTCAGATTGGCTACGACATTCTAGTCAACGCCTGAAGAAAGAAAAAACAACGACAGTTTATAGTTTCTGTGTCTTTTTTTAAGTGTAAATTATATTGTATTATTTTCGAATTAGGAAATCATATATATATATATTTATTTATATTATGAATTTATATTAATTTTTGTATTTTATTACTTATTACATATTATATTTTTTCAAACATTGAATAAAATAATAATTTACTGTAAGCTCTAAATTTTACTCTCCATATCCATATCCCTAAATGGTAACTAGACTTTCTGAAATGCCTATTCATATCGCATAGATCATGTTAATAAAATATACTGAGAGTCATATGTTTACGATGTTGCGATATATACGTAACGTCTATGTCCATTTAATATGTTATATTGGCGTTTAAAATAAAACGTAACAGATACATAAAAATATAGAGAATCTAGCGACATACTAACACAACGTTATGATGATGTACCGCGAGCACGTCTCTAGTCTGAAACGATGTGGATGTCACCAGTATGTTACAAGCATGGGTCACTGTTGATTACATTACATAGCACAGGGAAAGCAAATGTACGCAGTTTGGGATGTAACAGCTAACAAGATCGTAGACAGAGTTAAGTGGCATTAACATCGCTAAAACGTAACTGTGTTTACTGGGGCAGTTCAGTATTTCTTTACATGCGTTGTTACCATTAGTCACTAGCTGATTAGTTATTAGAAAGTTTATATCATCTACATAATGTCATTTACAAAAGCTATGAACAGTAAAGTGCCCAAAGTTGACCCTTGGGGTACGCCCATATTTATTTTGTTTGCTTCCGAAATTGTGTTATTGATTACTCCATCTTGTTCTTTATTACTTAAATAGTATATTATCCACTTTTTACTTATTCCTCTAGCACCCATTTTTTCTAATTTATTGATTAGTAGTTCATGATTGATTTATTATGTATTTTAGTAGTGCATTAGTCAAATCTATCTATCTATCTATCTATCTATCTATATAAATAGAAATGGATCGCTAAATGTGTTGCTAAGCGCATAAGTCGAGAACGACTCAACCGATTCGGGTAATTTTTGTTTTCAAATATTCGTTGAAGTACGAGGATGGTTCTTACGGAAAGAAAAATTTAAAAAATTGCCTGAAAAAGTCTAAAATAAAGTTCTAAAAATTTTGTATGGGAATCGCCACTTCGAATTAATTTCAATAGTTGGCGTTTCTGACGCACCTGTCATCTAACGACGTGTCATACAAAACTAATTCTTCCATCAGATTGTGAAGAGTATATTGCATTTCAAATCGTTCTTTGTTTTTTCGTAAAAAAAAACGTCGTTTATTTTAAGAAAAGTCTTGGTTAAAGTGAATTTAGTTCCACATTGCGAAAGTGTCTTATTAATTTTGATCTGCCATTCTATTTGCCTATATTCACTTTGTTGGTTTCGACAAAACCTCAAACTTTACCGTTATTCGAGGATTTAATTTGAAGTTTTCAGTATTTTAAAATTCTCAAGACAAAATTTACAGATTTGATTGACTGTGAAAATAGTTCTGTCCTTTTATGAAGTTCATTACAATGCCGAGAAGACGCCAAGCTGACAGAGGTCCACGAAGTCAATCAAATGTGCGACGAACTACCTCAGGTGCAAACCGCAATGATTTATTTCATGGATAATTCGGATATGGAAGTTGATCAGCGTTGTGCTCATAATCAACATAATCAAACATTGAAGCGAGACATTGGGTGGTATGAATAAAACTGAGTAGATACTCATATTCGAAGTACGAAGTACCTACTTCATTATTACTCTTATATACCTGAGGATCTAATCTATGTACTGAGTACCTGCTTGGAAACACTGTATCTCCCCGGACACAAATTGAACATCTACGCGTTTTGTGAGCATTTAATCTAAAAATGAGCATCGGCGTGGCAAATAATTGAGCTGTCTGTAAACCAGCTTAGAAAACGAGTAGGATCGTTGTAAGAGTGAATTTTAACTAAACATGGCGACTTTCATGAACGTGGAACGTCGTCAAAAGGTGTATTCAGTTTGAAAAACACATTAGGAGCGGGAATATCGAAAAATTTTCAGGTAATTAACTTTTATTTATGCATAAACTGTGCAGTGCGTTTTTTCTAACACTGGCCATAGAGATTCCCATCTCAAGGTGTCTACCCCATACTAACTTATGTTTCGGTGACTCGATTTTTGCCTTGATGGTTGAACACTGTCACTGTTTTCCTTTTTTGTTGTATCGAGATGATACTCGAGCATCAATTGTTACCTACTGAAGTATTAGCATCATCTAGAAAAATTAGAAATATTTTGATATGATATTCGAGTAGATACTTCGTATTTCGTGGATGACCATCTGCTGAGTTTTATTTATGTCAACCATTGTCAAAAAATTGATCGAACGTTGTTTCGACAGAACTTCCTTCTCACCAAAAGTATAATGAAACATATTTAGCATTTTCGAGTTGAGTCTTTTCTTCACACGATTTTGTGATGACCTAAACAATATTTACGATCAACACGTATACCACCTTGGATTGGTGCAGTGTAATACTAAAAATAACTGTATTGTATTCCCAAAATTATCTGCGAAAATCGAGTGGGCCATTCCATCAGTTTTTTGGGGGGAATAAATAAATATTCTTAACAATTTACCGTGCTTACAATCACTTTAAAACGTCTGCAAGATCTCAAAATATTCATTTCTGCAACTCTTGAGTTATTCACTAAAATAAATTGACTGATCCAAATATTTTTTTTGAGTCACTGTAAAAGCAAATCCAAAAAATATGAATGCAATGATAAATTACGAAAATATACTGATGATATTTTGCACATTTTAGATAGGATTTATTCGGCAAAATCTTGAGATGACGTCATCAAGTTTTTGGGCTTGATAAACAAATATATTTTGATTAAAAACGTACCATGTCAAACAGTAACTTCCAAACGTCTGCAATATTTTAAAATTCAGTCTTGCAATTCTTGATTCAATCAATAAAATAAATTGACTGAGTGATTAATTTTTTTGAGACACCCCCTATAAGCAAAACTAAAAAATATGAATGGAATGTGTTACGAGCCAAACTCACAGCTCGTTGCCGGCCTGCTAGTGGAGAAGGGGTGAGTTCCTGCGGGTGCAAAGGGTCAGGTCGCTAGAGGTTCGCAAAGAAGAGAGAGCACACTGTTTTGTGTAGCGACGTCGCCAGGGCGCCACCAGTTTTTATTAAGACACAATTACAACAACAAAAAACCGGAAAAATATTTAACTATTGTAATTGCAAGCTGTTACTTAAATTATTGGTTACAATAAAACCTAAGGTCACTAATTAAAAATAAAATAAGAGTGATAAATAACTAAATAAGTAAGCAAAAGGAAATGAGTAAGATATTAATGATAACGATTTAATGCGACTAACGGTTTACGATAAATACGAGCAATACGAACGATAGTTTAATTACGAAAGGCGACGAACTAATTAACGATAAATACGAGCGATACGAACGATGTTTACGAAACGAACAAATTAGTTGGAGTCGTAACGAATAACGATTTGATTAATTATTTCGAGGGCTATGAGATAAACGAAGTAGGCCACACGCTCGGTAGTCCTAACGTACGTACGAAGGTATCAACGTAGAGCGAAGCGTCACAGTCTTACCGGTTGTTATTATTAGGTTATGTGCGAGTGTTAGTTACACCAAACTTCGAAACGTTTTGCGATACAATAAAGAAAAGGTAAGGCGACTAATACTTAAACTTAACGAGATGGAATGGAAGTACCATGGGCACCTGCCTCCTTCGATATCCACGACGAGATGTCGAAACACAGCGGCGTCGCAGCGAATTTCCAGTCGATGTCGAGTCGAGGTTTTTGGTGATGGCCTGTCCAACCGGTGGTAACTCTCCAGCTGTTCTGGGAGGGCTCACAACTGCCCACGACAGTTGGAATTCATAGAATTCGTTCTCCCACTCAAAACTGGCTCCAATTCTCGATCACGGGAATAACAAGATCAGCGACAAAACAAAAAAACTGCGGATCGACTGCAGCTTCTCCGATTTTAGCGGGATGGTCGAGTGCCCTTAACCCAAAATCCGACAAAGTCGTAGTGCTCGAATGCACTATATCTTTTACAGCTCACAAATGCGCTCCAAGCGATAGCACCATTTCGGGGACCCAACAGATCCGACGAATGCGATTCCAAACGTAACGCCAAAGAAAAGGTTGCTAAAACGAACTGCAAAAGAGGAAAGCACTAACCCCCAACACCATTCAACACGGAGTACCAAAGCAAAATGGATTCCCTTCCACCTGCGATGACGTGGCAAGGTAACGAAGCGAGAATTCACGGAAGTTTGGCCCTCTAGTGGCAAACTTACGAAACGTCGAATTCCGACGAAAATCCCTAATCGATGTAACTAATGAGTGGATGCGATGGTTATTAACAAAAGAAAAAAAAACAAACAAGGCTATCAAGATTCCAGAAATGACGAAGACTCTAGGGGACGCTCCACGGCGTTTGTTCCCACCTAGGTAAGCAAATGAAATTCGCGAACAAAAATAACAAACAGAACGAAAATCGAATTTCAGAGTGAAGCTCTGGGATGGCGCGATCCATCCAGTTCCTTATAGCAAGAACCAAGCTGAAACGATCCAGAAGACCGATCTACAAACAGCGAGGCTGAAACACTCAGCTGAGCCCCTCCAAGCTCAGAATCATCGCGACAGTCTTGCGACTGGGGGAGTCAAAAGCTCGGGACGAACCCTCCACCAAAGTTGTCCTTCATTGCCACCGTGCCCAACCCAACCACCCATGCACGAAATGACGAAACAAAAAAAAAAAACGAGTAAACAAAATGTAATCCGATCCGAGAATGCCAATAAAAACCGAAATAGCTACTGCGAATTTTCAATTCGTAACAAATGATAAATCACAAGTATAGTCTCATCCTATTTTGGACATTTTAGATAGGATTCATTTGGCAAAATTTTGGACTGACGTCATCAATTTTTTGGAAGGGATAAGTAAATATATTTTGAATAAAAATTTATTATGCTTATCATATGTTTAAAACATTTGCAAGATTTTAAAGCATTCGGTTTTGCAGATTCAAAATTAAATTGTAGGTGAGACGAAGTTCACAGGGTCAGCTAGTGCACTACTAAAATCGAAAAATATTGCAGGAATATTATTTTTTTAATAGAAGATTTAGTTCATCGAGACCAAAAGAAAAACTAGCTCTCGGTTTTAATATTAGTTTATCAATTTCTTCTGGTGTATTGGTCCTAAGAGAAAAGTTTTATTAATATTGCATTGACAAGTTGAGTTTAATTTGATTACTTCTATTGATGCATCCGATGACGTAAAGAATGTATTTAGTTCATTTGCTATTTCGTAATTGTCCGTTATAGTTATATTGTCTATTACAAGTTTTGTTGGGTTTCCTTTATTATATCCCAACATTCTTTGTTGATATTGCTTGTTCTTTTTATTCTTTTAGCAATATTTTTTTTTGTTTCCGAAGCAAGTTTTTTGTAGTGCTAAACAAACACTACAAAAAACTGATTGAAGGTTGAGATACCTATTCTTATTTTCTAGATTACTTGTGTGCTAATTGTTGTAGCTTAATCGAATTCTGTTGCATGTCAAATTGTGTTTAAAAAAATAGGATTAGTTTTACAAGAAAAGATATGGTGAATGTATAAGCCACTAAATAACAGTAATGATAAATTTATTCAAAGCAGCGCAGACAGACTATAGAATGTCTGACTAGACAGACACGATGACAGCGTTAGTAGTCTATTGCTTACGAAGAATTTATTGCTATGTATGTTGATTTGCTTAACATTGTAAGCATGTAAGTAATTTCAGCCAGCAGATCAACAAAATAGAAACTGCAGATAGTTTAGAAAACATACTACATGAAAAAACAATAACTTTCATGTATCGTGTCCATCTGACTTGTAACTATGCAAATGGTAGAAATCTATTGCTTGTTTATCACATACACACACGGTATATGGGACATCCGTAAAATGTTACTTATTTTGCGCGTGGTAATTTCCTTTTTGTACTTGACAGTTTATTTAAGGTGATCTACCCACGCAGAGCATGGGTATATCACTTGCAGTTAGTTTTTTTTTTATATAAGGAAAACGGTAAAATCAGGAAACCTACGATCTGGTATTCATTGATTTGCAAAAGACCAAGGAAACATGAAACCAAACATTTGTCGAAATAAAGTCTTATTCTTTGCTATCCCGGAAGACGTAAACACACATTTTAATAGCGTACAGCCCTAAAATTTTATTTTACTGCCTAGCCATAACTTTATGTTATTTAATTCGATACACGCTCATCACAGTAGCGCGGAAGTTGCCTTCAATCTTACTCGAGTAATCTCATTCACTTACAAGTGCTGCTTGGTTCGTAACTGTATTACAAGCAGACACCTGTACAAATTTCATGAGAGTACTCTCCTGGATGAAGCCTTCCAAACATTCTATGGCCTTAGATGTCGCCTGCATGCTTCGACGCCGACGTCGCATCACCCAAGACATTTCCTGCAGAAGTATTCCTGTATTCTATGAGTGTGTTAGAATTCCCGGTCATTTTAAACCCTTCATGAATGACTTTGAGGTGATAAGTTGACGAACTGTAGGTTAAGCTTGCGATTTAGTTGTGTTTCATACTAGTTTTTGATATTTTTGTAAATAAATTCACAAACATCTCAGTTTTAACAAAGAACCAATCTAAGGTCAGCTGGCATCGGGGAAGGACACATGTTTGGAGTCACTTGATAATCGAGATGCGTCTGTAAATTGTATCGGGGGCTTTATTAAAAACACAAAAGTTTTGCAAGCCTACCAGGCCTTCCCCTAAAAAACCTAACGTAATAATTATCACGACAGAGCAACTCCATCAGCTAACTGAAAACCTGAAGTTCGAGATGTAAATAAACCACTTCATGCACAATGCTCCATATACAAAACCAAGGAGAAGATTGCGGAGACTACGGAGCAACATAATTCCTAGAGGCTTCCAATGCGTTTTGTAGCCCAGTGACATGAAGGTCCCATGGTAGGAACTATACTTATATCTACCAGCTTTACCAGCTTTTTTTATTATACAAAAACGTGTCTTGTTGGACCAAGGAAATCCTGCCGAGATGGAAAGCCGACAACTAGACTTGATTTACGGATGTCTGTGATGAAAGATAAAGGACAAAATGTCGCGACGATCCAACTACATTCGTTCTCAACAAGGTCAATTAGTTTCCGCTCGATGAAGATGATCTTCGTAGGAAGATGCTCAAGGTTGTTAACAGAAGGCAACCTCATGAATATTGCAATGAAACAAATTTTGGCGGACGGGAAACCGCGGTAACGGTACCGGTGACATGGTTAATTCTTGACAGCCGTGGTGACGCGATACCGGAAACCAGCGTTGAGTCTTCGACCTTTGTGGAGAGAAGCTTAGAATACCCCAGATATTCTCTCTCCGGAGAGGAAGCTGACGCCCGAGCAACCGACCCAGTAGAAGACGCCACACCGTGACGTGAAAGCGACGTCTTCTCCAATACTGACCAGGCTTGTTCCAGTGGTACTAGTCAATCTAAGGCGCGGTGCTGACGTACACACGCCACAATCCGATTTCAGATATCGGCGATGCCCATTATCGTTACCGGTACCGACCCCTGCGGGTTTCTTCTAAGTATTCTGGATTCTTAATTTATGGGGGCTGACCGTAGCCAGCCGGCACTTAGGCCTCGCCTTTGGGCCCATTGTACCTTCCCCAAGTCCATATCAGGGTGTTTTCCCGCTCCTCTACTCGTCAAGTCTTCTAAGTATGTATGACCTATGCATTATTTTGTTTCTACCTAAAACCGATAGTTTTAGGGTACGTACCTCATATAAAGGAAATTTACCGGCAGTACATGTATGCTACAAGACGCTGCTGTGAACATAAAATGAGCTATTGTATTTACTCTTGTTGATACGCAGCTTTCTACAGCAGAAAAGGAACGGAAAGTTCTGGGGTGGGATTTTGTTTCTCGATCGAAAAAAACTCGATAGCGATAAAATCTCGTTTGCTGATTGTTTGAGAGGCTGAGTTGGTGAGACATTTCTGTCACATTTCTCGATTCTGTCACGAAATCAAGGGTGCGATTTTGTTTCTCGATCGAAAAAAACTCGATAGCAATAAAATCTCGTTTGCTGATTGGTTGAGAGGCTGAGTTGGTGAGACATTTCTGTCACATTTCTCGATTCTGTCATTAAATCAAGTCTTGAAGTGATAAATTTTGGAGACACAACCTCGAAATTTATGTCAAAATAGAAGTTCAAAATCGTAATTCCGAGTTGTAAGTTCTTAAAATTAAGGTAATTGTAAACTTTTGAGTATTTAATAAGCTTATATGCAAAGAATAAATGCAAACTTTGCATTTAAAAGCTACGCAATGGCATTTATCGCAAGTGATAATTTATCACTTCGATCAAGAAACAAAATCCCACCCCAAGTCTTCATGGAGTGATATTTTCTCGATAGCTCTGAGTGAAGTGATAAATTTTGGAGACATAACCTCGAAATTTATGTCAAAATAGAAGTTCAAAATCGTAATTCTGAGTTATAAGTTCTTAAAATTAAGATATAATTGTAAACTTTTGAGCATTTAATAAGCTTATATGCAAAGAATAAATGCAAACTTTTGCATTTAAAAACTACGCAATGACATTTATCGCAAGTGATAATTTATCACTTCGATCGAGAAACAAAATCGCACCCCTGGGGAAAAGAGAGAGATCTTCTGATTTATTATGTACAGGGTGTTAGGAATAGTTCCGACAAAGTTTGTGCTTGTCTCCACGAAGCTACTTCTTGGCGATAAGCACAACAAAAAATTTAACTACAATTTTTGGCCATGGTGCCCAGTTTTCTCAGAAAACTACCAAAAAAATTTGGGAACTGTTCTTTTGTCTTTTTTTTTTTTCTAAAAATGAGCAATTGGAAATACCAAAAGCGTTACTTAACAACAGTGCAAGAATATTTGTCAAAACTTTCAAACTGTAGTGTTAATGTCCGGTATTAACGCAGCCGATTTTGTGGTCAGTGATTTTAATTAATAGCTTTGGAGCTACAATTTGAGGGCGATTTTCTACGGAAGGTGGTTCAAACATTTTTACCAATATTTCGTTTGGAAATCCCCTATGGTTAGATATACACCAGTATTTGTAAAATCTATGACACTTGGTTCATTGATCAATTGATGGTATGTAAATGTAGTGCAAAGTCAATTGAGCGCAAATTAAAATTTACCAAAAAGAATAAATAAATAAAGAATAAAATAATTCAATAACGTAGGCAATCACTCATGTGTGTTCTAGAACATTTAGGTAATTAGTGAATGCCACCCTTTAGGCAAGATAGTTAGGGTGGGAATGTATAATAGGTACAAAAATTGGAGGATCACTTGATGTAGTTTCTTCGTGATTAGTGAGCGCAGTGACACGGTTGAAAAGTCGATTTATAAACTTGCCGTTGAAGTTGCTGTTCGTCTCAAAAACAGATTAGGTATTATAATTACAAGGGCTTAGAAAGATAAAACATGCTTAAAGTGGTAAATTTTTGTAGGAAAGTATCGATATAGTCGATTTTACAACTAAGCCCCGCCCCTCGGTCTGACGACGAATGAAAAATTCATCAAAATTGAACTTGGGATGGATATGGGTGGGGCTTAATTTTTGGCTTGTTTTTCTCTTAATATACATAGTATATTGAACACGTACTTATTTAAACAACACGATACTTAAAAACATGTCTTTAATTTCCCGTAGAGAAATAAGGATTTTGCAGTTAAGCTCCGCCTTCTTGGCTAACGACGAATAAAAAAATCATCAGAATTGAGATAGGGTGGGTGGGCGGGGTTCACATTTTTGCTTTTTTCTTATCATATATAGCCATCTTTTCACAACAAGAAACTTAAAACGTTGTACATGTTTGCAAGGAAGTATGGATTTTGCAATTATGGGGCGGAGTCTAATTTCAAAATCGATATTTCCTTCTACAAATTTTCCATTTTAAACATGTTTTAAGTTTCATGTTGTGAAAAGAAGTTACGCAATTTAAAACAAAAAGGCAAAAAGTAAGCCCGCCCACCCGCCCTATCTCAATTGTGATGATTTTTTTTATTCGCCGTCAACCAAGGGGGCGGAACTTAACTGTAAAATACTTATTTCTTTGAGAAATTAAAGACATGTTTTTGAGTATCGTGTTGTTCAAAGAATACTATGTATATTTTAAGAAAAAAAAAGGCAACATATAAACCCCACCCACCCACCCGGTCTCGATCGTGATGATTTTTTTCTTCTTAGAAACTTAAAACACATTTAAATTGGTAAATTTTTATAAGGAACCATATAAATACATATATAATTTCTCGTAGAGAAATAAATATTTTGCAGTTAAGCTCCGCCTTCTTGGCTCACGACGAATAAAAAAAATCATCAGAATTGGGATAGGGTGGGTGGGCGGAGCTTATATTTTCGCTTTTTTTCTTTTCACAACAAGAAATTTAAAACATGGTTAAAATGGTACACAAAATTTTCCATTTTGAACATGATTTAAATTTGTGAATTTTAATGTTGTGAAAAGAAGTCTATACAAATTAAAAAATTTGTGTAAGAACAGTTAATTAACGATTTTCTATTTGAGATGTTGTCTAACTATGGGCAGTTCGTCAACTCGTCTGATTTTGTTTTATTCTTCCAAAATTTACAGTTCATGTTAAGATTTTTAACAGTTCATGGTTCTAGTACAATTTAAAGACGATAGATGTAAATGTTCATAGATGGCACGTGCTGGAAATTCACTTATTTAGGCTTAACTAATTTTTTTAACGATATATCTAAAGTCTAGATGTTTTTGTTTATGTTATTACATTATTCACATTTCTTAACTTCTCACTCGATATTTATAATAGTTCATTTAAGGCGTTTAAGCTATTCTTAAACGTTGATACATTTTGAGAGAATGGAACTTGAAAATTATTATGAGTTATTAATATTGTTACGTTGATCGGTGAATAAAATCGACGTGGGTAAAACTCGACAATTTATTTCTTAGTAACTCGAATTTACACGACTAATTACCCAGCGATTATGTACAAAATAATTCCGACTGGAATGGATTTGACTGGACTCTACTTCTCCAGACATTTAAGAAAAGTATAAAATTAGAACGATAATAAAATATCTACATCCTGGCATGATCTAATTTTTCGACATAAATGGCAACGTTTTAATTTGCGCACTTCGAATTAAAAAAGTTGTAATAAGCCTTCAATTATGATGAACATGACAAGCTGCATGAGGAAGATTTTAATTCAAAGTTATGGCCCCGACGCCTCTGACGGGCCTCTGCGGGCACCCGCCGTTCCCGAGACATTTCGAGTGGCGGCTGCGATATTCGCCATCACGAACAAGCTACTTCTGGTTTAATTAAATCCCAGTTCTCTTCTTGAATGATTAATTAAGCATGTCGCGAGCTCTTCTTCCGTGACCGAACTTATGAAATTAAAATTATAACTGTCTGTATTCTGGAGACCGCCATTTTATATGAATATGCTTGTAATTTTATTTGTCTAAAATTGAATACAGGATCGCTCCCTCGCCATACGTAAGCACTTTCTATGCAAACTGTTGGAGTTTCTTAAGCCCGTTCCGCAATTTCACTAGAAAACACACCTGGTTCAGACCAGAGCGCTTCCACTGGATTATTAAATCTATATGGATTTACTGGATTATGGACTATAATCCGTAAATTGCACCTGTTTTAATGAGTGTATATAAATGCACGTGATGGATGGTAATGCGAGTGGGAGATCAGGTTTTAAAAGCTCTGTATGGGCATTGTTGCAGTAACACACAGATTGCAGTTCGCAGTGTTAAAATTATTATTCAGTGAAAAAAGTTACGTCCGCTGCAGATTGTCCAGCATGTGACTAATTTAAACATATATGCCCCCTTCCTGTTGAACTTCTAGCGACCAGATATGTGTCCCATCCATGCATTCTGAATTGCATTTCCATACTTAATGAGACCAAAGCGCAATTGTACATAATGGCTCTTTTTCCTATAGAAAGAGAGTCTGCGGTTTCGAAGTTGAAAAAAAAGAGTTAGAGATAGAAATATAAAAGTTTGATCCATTCAGGGTCACAGCAGCGTTGCCGAAGAGGCATTAAGGCATTACAAATTCTGACACATAGAAAATGAAATTCTACGTACAAAGCCAAAACTTTATAAAAGTTTATTTCAGGCGGCGAGCTCCTGTAAACATCCTGAATTATTGGCCGTAATCCTCCCGAAATGTGTTTGAGTTTTTCAATATATTCTTTTTTGATGGTGTAGCGAGTGAAAAACGCCGAGTTATTAAACTTTGTAATCTCTAGTTTATGGCGATTATTGAGCATTATGCGTCATGCGAAGTACTTAATGCGGAAAATTGATAAACCAGAGGTAATTTTTTTTCCAGCAGGTATGAGTAGATTGTGCCTCGGTAACGGTGTCACATTTCACATAATGTAGCATTACAATGAATCATAGAATTCTTAAGCTTCCTTTTCTCGCATAAAGTAAATTCCGACATAAAATTATTCAGACCAGCGCCAGCGACGCTTTAAAATTCCCAACTAGACAGCAAACAACACTTTATATTTTACACACAATTGTGTTATTATTAAATTGGAAACTGCACTTCATAAAATTCACAATATTGAATTTTATATTGTAAGTTTTAGAAAAAGAAAAGATATGACACTTTTATGTCTTTGGCAACTTCCGCCACTAGAGCATGAAATTAATTTATTAATCAGAACGAGAAAGAAACTTATAAGCTTGTCTAATTGATAACTTATTGTATTTAATATCTATAATTTTAGAAAATCAATAACAAAAGTAACTGGAAATATGTATTAAAATTCTTTAGAAACTATAAATTATGTTAAGGTTTGATGGTAAAACACCTTATTGTACTAAATGGAGTAAAAAAATAACTATATTCAAACTAAAATAACTAATCTATAAATTATTCTTAATGGCATATAGGGTTTGCCATTACGCGAACAGATGATCTTACATACCATTCTAGCTTTCCTTTTGTGAATGCAACAACAAGCACTAGAACGAAAGTCTAAGAACAATATTTATTTAATAAAAATTCATAAAAACTAGACAATTGACAAGATTATCAAGAATATTTTCATTTCTCCTTGTGAATAGTAATCGACAAATAAACATCTTTGGTCACTGGTCTCTAGTTAAACAGTCGTACGCTTCTTCTGGAAAGATCGCGAACGTCGCTTTCCAGGTTGTTCTGGAGTCCACCATCGAGATAATTCCCGCGACTTCCGGCGAACAGCTTCCAGGCTTTTCTTTATTCGAGTGCCGCGATACTAGAAAACCCATAGGCGTCGTACCGGGGCGGCGTATGGGTTAATTCGTAACAGTATCATACTTCAGTTAGAAAGTCATAATTTCTATGACTAAGTATATGGATTGAGTTTGGAATTTCAGTAAATATTTTTATAATAATCAATAATAAAATATTTATTTCTATAAGTTCCATAACTTTTTTTTTAATTATTATTACAGTTTTATTACAACTTTTCATTTGTTTTATTGTACTATTTCATAAATTATGTACAAGTGTAAGAAACTTCGTTCCATACGGGTGTTACTCGACACCTCACATTTTTTTTTTTAATTTTATTAATATTCATCAGTGCAACGATACCGAACAGATACAACACAAAACATGTTTCACGGTTTGCACCTAAAAATTTTAACAAATTATTCTTATTCACATGGGTAAATATATTTTCTTATTTTCGTTACTATTGCATTTTGCTGAAAAGATACAGTAAACATTAGAACAAAGCAAAACTAATTTTTTGGTTTGTCTCTATATGCCATACATTTTATAAAATATATTATTGTATTTTGTCTGAGTTTTTGAATTTTGCTATTTATAAATTTTTGCTAGGTGAAATTATTTTTATTGCAATTGTTCTACAGATTTTAAAAACCGACAGCGGGAGCCAACTCGTATGTTGCCACCGTTTTTCCAGAATTGTCCATTGGAATAGTGCAATTTTCTAAATTAAAAAAAAATTGATTTTCAAACCGAATATTTCTAAAATCTTGCTCCGGCTGCATAAACACATTATATTTTGGAATCACAACAAGTGAGTTACGACACTTTTGAACAATGAACTAAACACATTAATTGTACACTGTAACCTAAAAGTTCAACATCTTTGTGCATCGCAACACCTGAAATTTTAAAAGTGCCCTTCTTATTTGGATGTTTATCTAGAAGTATTTAGTGCCTAGACAAATAGTTATTTGTGCATCAGCAAGGCCATAAAGAAGTCCTTCTTCGATAGAAAGTTTGCGGCCGAGGCATAGGAGTTAAGATCTACAACATCATATGACGCCGAAACAGTTCTCTTTGGCCGAGGTAAAATAATTGGTTATGTAAGTGGTTTCGAGAAGTCCCGAAGATTTGATAAAAACCAAGTGGTGTTAATTTGCTTTTTTTCTAATAAAAAAATTGGTACCGTCATGTTTCGTAACGCTATTCAGTAAAGATAGAGTTCTAATATCAGAAAGGTTCTGTTTGCAAACGGCGAAAAAAAAAAAGTTGAACAAAATACAAGGCCAAAAACGCAAAAGTAAATTTTTTATATCTGAGTACAAAAAAAGTGAAAAGTGAGTCCAAAATACCAATTTTGACATTTCCATAGGAAAAAGTGACGCTTCATGGACGTGATTGGGAACATAAAACGCCTCTATTTGTAATGGTCGCCTAAAAGATTTATTTTGTCATAAATACCTAAAATTAGTTTATACGAATAACTCATTGCTGTTTACGAACGAGGCGTAGCCGAGTTCGGAATATAAGATTAGTCCACAAAAACTTTTTTAGGTACGTATTATAACAAAAGTTTTTAGTTAAAGCTCCTAACAACAGCAACGATTAGTCCGAAAAAAGATTTTAGGTACTAGCCCGAAAAATAACTATTTATATATTTATTATTTATAGTTACAAAATTTACTAAAGTAAAGGTGACATTTTATTTAAGTTATAAACACAGAATAGTTTTTAACTAATTATAAAACGTTATTTAGATCCGGGTATTTGACTTACAATTGGCTGAAGGATCATCTTGGCGCCCATTTGTTTCTGTATTTGTAGTTCGGATGATTCTTTAATAAAAAACATACGACCTCTGAGTCGCCACTTACTTGTCATCAATCGAATGAAGTAGGTCAATAGAACTCTTTTTCAAATTCTTTCATGATCTTTTTTAAATTATCTGTAATAATCTGTAATGGGGTAATTAATTACAAAGTATTTTTCTGGTAGTTTAGTTAGAGTAAAAAATACTAGTAGAACCTATAAAAAACCATCAGTTAGTCATGTTCAGTAGTTTCTATTGCCTAATGTCCACATCCATGGAAGTGGAAAATTTTTAAAACATTTCTTACATTATTATTTCTTGAGCATAAGTTAAAGAGGTGTTGTAATAAAAACTCTCAAAGGAATAACTACGTTCATGTTTTCTTGATGTTTCATGGTGCCTAGAATATGAAAAAATTGGTTGAAGGTTATTCCAACAGAACTTCCCTCGCCTTTGAAGTACAAAACCCGCTTTATTAAAAAATTATAAAATTTGAATTTGCGATTTTTGTTTTTTGATATTTTCTATAAAGTAAAAACCAGAGGCATAAATAACCCCACAGACCCTGCGTCTTGGGTGCAGGGCAAATTCTTGGAATTTGCACTCCCAAGTACGGACAATGTAAAATATATTCAAAACAGTTAACTAACGGGATAAAATGTCCTCTCAGCATTAATAACAAGCTTACTTCATATGTTTATGGTTATACGAGCCCTAACAACTAAATATTGGGACAACAAAAATTTTTTTATAAAAAAATCACCAAACTTTTTAACAAAAATGTAATTTATTTTAGATAATTAAAATTTTAAAATTACTTCGTTTTGCAAAATTGTTAATGTTTACAGCACAACAAAAACTGATTTCTAATTCAAACAGTGACATAAAACTCTAAAACAACGTAACATTTTGCGACACATAAATATTGGGACACAGTAAATTCAGTAACTGGTCATATCTCCTTTTGCCTTAATAACTGCAGGAATTCATGCCATCATACTTTCAACTAATTTTCTGCAATACACAGGAGTTGTTACCGTATCCTACACTCGCTAAATTTCCTGTTGAAGATTGACAATCGCTTGTCATGGATGATTTCCTAAATATGTTTTTATTTCACCCCATACCGTCTCTACTAGATTAGGATCTGGGCTATTCGATGGTCAGGGCAAACATTTATATTATTATTCTTTGTAATAAGTGTTGTAGGTGTGTAACTTGAAGCATCATCCTGTTGAAAAATATAAATATCAACAGGATAGACTGCCTCAGTAGTTGTTAATATTTTTTTACAAAGCCTCTTGACATTTGTTTGAATTTGTAATTTCCCTTCCATGAATGTTATTAACTGGTCTTTAAATTCCGTTAATAGACATGCACCCCCAAACCATTTTTCCGCTTGCAAACTTGACTGATTGTTTAAGATAACTCTTTTTCGACTATTATCTCACCCATACATCAAATTTGGACTCAGCGTTATATATTACTTTTCTCCAATTATTATTTTGGTCATATTAACCAATTTTTCTTATGGGCAGTTTTTAATTGTGGTTTTATTTTAGCCTAACATAATATAAATAAATAATAAAGTAAATCAAAGATGGCTTTATTTAAGATTTACAATGTAAAAACCAAGGCCTGATTTGTGTATCCATTCGCGACAATATTGTCTTGAAACATTTGGTTGGTTATCGCTATTCCAGCAAGTAGTAATTTCTCTTGAAGTACTCCGTCGTCCACTTTTATAAATTTTCATCAGTTGTCGTTGATCACGCGGCTTCACAAGTGGTGGCCTACCGGGAATTTTACCTTTTATTCCTATGGTACCACTGTCTGCGTAATATTTTACGATGTTTACCATCGACGACTAAGCTATTTAGAACAAATCTTCACTTTTTCTTATCGATTTTCCCATGCAGTACTGCGAAATTATTATTTTCAGAAATTTTATAAAACTAGCCCATCACTAACTATTTTCTTCTAAGTGAAACCAACACTAGTATGAAATGCTACGATCCCTTTAATAATAATGGCAGCATTTACCAGCTACTACGTTTGTATTTCCATGGTATACTTAGCAAATTTTCTCGGGTGTCCCAACATTTAAATGTCAGCAACAATGGCACATTTTTTATTTAGGTGACAATTTTTGCGCTGTAAGAAAATTTATTAATTTGCAAAATACCTCACTCTCTGCCAAAATAGATGCCCATGCAAAATTTGCATTTGCTCCAAACGAATTGAATGATATCAAAAATATGTACCGGATTTTTTTGAGAAATTGTCTCTGTCCCAATATTTAGTTGTTAGGGCTCGTAGATCTAAACAATGTGCCGTAGAAATTACTTCATACTGCATTCTCTATTTTCGAGAAAAAGGGCTGAATCGTTCTTAATTTGATCTACCAACAATTATGTGACGATTAACGTAGATGTTAATGGTCACAGCGCTTTACCAATGCAAGAGAAAAACAGAAATTTAAGGAAAAAATTCAAAGCGGATTCGTACACCACAAACATAAGACTACATTGTTGTACAGCGTCTAAATCGTACGCGAGTTTGAATCCCCTTTTCATCGTTTTTTTTTCTTGCTTTTTTTTTCTAACACATTGAATTTGTTTAAATGTTTGACCTCAGGTGCAAGGGAAATCATATCTAAATAACATTGGATCCATTTTTTTGTTCATTACTTGGAAACAAACACAACTTCTAAGCAATACTAAAAATTGTATTAAATAATGAAGAATTTCTCCTGCTTTTTCGCAGTTTCGCTCAACTGATTTAATTGTGTTTTAGTTTTAATATTCTGGATCGTTACCAAATCTACACCATCCACTATTTATTATTCTTATCATCTATAAATCTTAAGCCGCAAACACTACAGTTTAACCTAAGTACGCCTTGGATTTTATGACCAAAATTAGTTCGATCGAAATACATGGCTACTGATGGTTGGTACTCACTGAAAGGTTAGTTCATTTGTGCATACCAGTCTCTACAAAACAAACAATGTCCACTTTATTGACTGCACTGTTCGCGGTAATCAAAAATATACTCTAAATAATAAATAATAAAACATTAGTAATTTTATAATGTTAACGTTTTAATACCAATTGATTTAAAAAAGGTATATATTTATCTTCAAGATGCTATTCCTCGCAAAATAATTATTAAAGAAAGTGATGTAATATTTCAATTACTTATGTTTCAATTGCTTCATCAAATTTCAGTCTGTATCAACGATTCCTGTAGAATATTAAAAATTAATCAAAAGACTCTCTCGTACAATCGTCAATCCCTCAAAAACGCTTGAATAAAAGATGAGATTTTTTACACAGATGCTATACCTAATAAAGCACCGAACAATTGAACAAGCAAGATTCAAAACTGACAAATGTATGTTGTGTAGGTTTCTCTGTTTATGGTCAAAAATTCATCTGGAGTCATTGTAACTTAAACTTAGTATCTTCTTCATTAAATCAAGGGTACCAACAGCGTGGTACCGAGAATTGGGAAGCGGTTAAATGACCAGCCATATCTACCGTGGTAGTGTATCAGCCATAGAGGTTAATTCTTATTTTCAAAGCATTATTTATTGCACGAACTGTTAAAGACGCTAAAAGTTTGCCATATTTCTTGTCTTGACATGAGTATTTAACATTTCAGCAGTTGTGATTACATACCGAACGGTAATCCTGAAAGAGTACAGTCAACCTAAATGGCACGGTTCGTTAGAATACAGTAGAATCGAGTCTTGCCGTTAACGGCTAGGAGTATGAGGGTAATCCACGTTTTGCAAGATAATAATAGGATCTGACAGAAATTATGGATTGTATACTACAGCAGACTGGCAACAGTAACTACAATCCACCTTTGCAGAAGTTCTATGCATATATTTGTATTTACGTCAAATCGGCATTTTTTTCAGATCTTGTACTTGAAATACCATACAGATGAAATTTTGTTTTGACATTTTATTTTACGCTTATATATTGTACTTCTCGGGTGTCAGAAAATTGTGAAATAAATATTATGCATAGGCATCGAAGATTTAGCAATCTATTACAAGCATTTTTATGAAAAATATTTCATATTATCGGTGGTTGATAAAAAGATTACTCGACATGCCAGGTAATAATTAGCCAATGGCGTGCTTGGCTCACGGTCGATAAGACCTCATGCATTATTGCCACCCTACCTGTAGTGTGATCGTGCGTGGAGTTTTCAAGCATTTTCATTTTGTGAATCGAATAGGAATTTTCACCTTGGAATTTGAATCGATTAATAAAAATAAAAAAAAAGTTGTACCAACTTTTGTATTAATCTTCACAATATATCATAAGTAAAAAATGCATCCACAGGGAAATCTCTTTTTAACAATAACAACGTATATTTTATGGTAAGAAAGGAAAATTTCATAAAAAATAAGTCCCGTCAAAAATACGCAATCGCAAAATGCTCGAACTTTGTGGTGTTGTTTGCTGTGCAGTTTGTTGACACTTTCCGGTAGCTAATGTCAATTATACATTATGGTATGCTCATGAAACGCACGCGAACAGTAAAGTTGGTTCTGTTGTTTGCACATACGCGTTAATTATCGTGTTTTTTTCGGATTTTCTTTGTCTTGCAGCTAAATAACAAAACTCAAACACCGCGGTAACTACCTACATGTTGCACCGGTACGAACACAGAGCGTCCATTGAATTCGAAATTCCACGCAAGTTCTGCTTTTTAACAATCCGGGCTTTGCAAACAGGGAATGTAATGAAAGCAACCGCGTTGTTATGTCAAACAGTTGTTCGCTCTCAGGTATGAATTCCATAACGGCTTTTATGCAGCGGGCGGATTTAATTAGAAAATTCCGGACGAGTTCGTATACCTACTTCACTTCAGCCCCTATCGGCGTATGAGCGTGATCATCCGAATAATGCCATTTTTATAACGTGATATTCCAGTGTGTTAGGCCAGATTCCTGCACGCTGAAAAATTCGCATGGACGTACCTACCTGCATATTTCGCCTTGGCTCTTGGCGACATCTATGCTGGTATCTTTAGACTTGCATTTCAGTATCGACAGAAAAAAATTCATGCACACTATCGCAGGGAATGTTGAAAATTCGCTTTAACTCGCATTAACATATGAATTATGTTGCATGTTAAAAAGGAAAGATTTCAACTTGGTTGGTTTTTGTCATTGGCTTTCGGTATAATCGAAGAATAAGAAGGCAAAAACGTATCACTTTGGTATGAATTAAATTAGCATTCATTACAACAGAAGCAAAAATGGAGCAAGTATTTATACTCAATTCAATGTAGATGGCAGCAATTTCATGTCGTTAATAAAAATGTTTATATAAATGCTTTGTACAGATAAATTGTTGTTTTGTGCTTTTTTGTAACTTAATGTTTATTTACTTTAATCCAGAAAACATTCTAAATCTTTAATTTTGATGTTTTATCTGGGATAGTGGGATAAATTTCACTTATCACATTCATTTGAGCCAGGTAATGAGTTACATTACCGTATTCATAGGATAATATTAGAACTTCGCACTCTTTTAACTCAGATAAATGGGGTCTGCATAGAGAAAACCTCTGTCGAGAAAATTTTAATCAGTGTGGGAAGAAATACCCCGCAATCTCCCCACGATAGGGAGGCTACGGTCGTAGGGCTACACTGGAATGTGATTATTAATTAAATATAGATTTAAATGCATAACTTCCATTAACAAAACAGTAGACAGAACGTGATTTCGAAACAATTTTATTGGTGTAATTTGTCATAATATATTGTAATGGTGTATAAGGTGAATTTCATTTTTCTTTGTGGTCAAATCATTTAATTCAAAATTCTTCAAATAAAGTAGGTACCGTTTGGATTATTTTACAACCTTTCTTTTGGCTAACTAGATGTGTTTTAAATCTTTGACTTACAGCATGTTCAACAAAGTCTAGTACCATTATTAAGAGATTTTCTAACTTTCTATAAACACAGTTGTACAGTCATCATTCTAAATTTGTATTGCTTGCCATATACTTATTTCAAAAACATTCCTATGGTCAAAATCAGTTTTCTTTATTGCAATGTAAAGAAATATTCTGCAGTTTTATTTTGACGTTTCCTAGTTTCTTCTAGTGTTTTTTTTTTTCTAAACCTGTTTGTTCTTTCCTTCTATTGCAAAGTTGACTAGGAAATTTATTGGGTGTAGACGTAAATTTGGAGATAGGTAAAACTTTTAATACGCACTGTATAAAAATGGAAATTTGTCTGTTCAGTTTTTTCAAGAAGTTTGTATACAGAGTCTTCACGCCAACATTGAAATCTTCACATATAATTAGTACACGTTGGTGAACTATAGATAGTAGGTGTAGAATTCTTCCAGGAAACATTTTCTTGACGCTCTCTACATGCAGACTATACGAAGACAAAGTAGCATAACTTCAGAGTTTCTCAAAAAGTAACTTTACTTGCTTAGTAGGAGGACCAAAACGATTCATAGTAGCTAAAATTTAAGCGCTTGAATAGTTTCTTATTTTTCAAAGTAATAACTCATTATTCTCACATACCTAAGTAATTGACGCATGCTTTTTTTTGTATGAAATATAATAAACAAAATACATAAAAAATATTATTCACTTAAACATTTTATAATAAAATTTAACTCTAAACATGTTGCTGTAGGTATTGATATTTTAAAAATAAGTTCAAGGTGCTCAAAAAATGGATATCTAGGATATCGCGAAGGGTTTTAAAACGGAATGAAAAAAGTAACGATAACGGAGTACCCACCTCAACTCTCTACTTCTCAATTTTATTTTCTCTTAAGAAATAATTAACAATAAGTTCCTAAGTTATCATTAGATCGCTGCGATAGTAACAAAGTAATAGAATTTTATCTCTGAGATAATTGTTTAATTTTTTGTCTAGTCATAAATCTTGTGTACTTCGATTCCAGCAAAACATTACTAAATTCTCACATTGACAAAACCTTCAAAACGTCAACGATTAATTTGTTATTAAATTTATTTTATTGCTTTACCTCGTGCTTATCACACTATTATTCTCTCCTTTATATAGTTATCATTCATTCTCTTAGTCATTCTTTGCTCAGTGTAAGGAAATATTTCTCAAGTTTTTTTCTTCCTGACCGGAAGCCAAGGAAGTATTGTAACTGAGCCCACCAGGCGACTTATCAATTCCATGTTTTCTTGACCTTTCATGACCCCATGAAAAATGTGGCCTCCCGTTTCCGTCTGCTTGTCGTCTGTGTAGATTTTTATTATCCAGATAATTCCCGATACCACTAGACCCAATGTTTTCAAATTTTGCATTTATATTAGGAATATCATACTAACCAAGCTTGGCTAATCATCCCCACCAACAATTTGATGGCGTCTTATCGAGGGATTCTAAACTAAAATGATTTAAATATTATTATATTAATATTAGATAAGATAAGACTGATTGCGCAAATCAAATAGCCTCTAAGAAAATAGAGAGCGAGCGGGCGGGTCTAGTATTTGATAAGAAAAGACTGATTTTGGCAGATGACATACCCTCTAAGAAGATAGACGGTGGGTAGGCGGGGCTAGTATTTGATAAAAAAAGACTGATTTTGACAGATGACATACCCTCTAAGAAGATAAAGGGTGGGTGGGGCTAGTATTAGATAAGATAAGACTGATTTGACAAATCAAATAGCCTCTAAGAAAATAGAGGGCGGGTGAGCGGGTCTAGTATTTGATAAGAAAAGACTGATTTTGGCAGATGACATACCCTCCAAGAAGATAGAGGGTGGGTGGGCGGGGCTAGTATTTGATAAAAAAGACTGATTTAGGCAGATGACATATCCTCTAAGAAGGTAAAGGGTGGGTGGGGCTAGTATTAGATAAGATAAGACTGATTTGGCAAATCAAATAGCCTCTAAGAAAATAGAGGGCGGGTGGGCGGGTCTAGTATTTGATAAGAAAAGATTAATTTGGCAGATGACATACCCTCTAAGAAGATAGAGGGTGGGTGGGCGGGGCTAGTATTTGATAAAAATGCTACAGAAAGGCTCCTCTATACTTGTGGTGTACGAATCGAATTTTACTACTAACACAGGATATGTAGATATATAAACCAGTACTCCATAGAGTAGTAGTATATACACCGGCATCCGGACCTACAATCGCACGTTCGGTGCCAAATTTGGCCTCGAAAAACTCACTTAAATTATACGCTTAGCCTGCGCTTTTGTTTTAACCCAACTGCATGCGGCGGCTTGTGCTTGGTGTCTAAACGTGCCAGTCATCGAGTTCTTTGGAAATATAAACATAAATACTCGAAGTTCAGCATGTTATTATTTTTCTCCATTCTTTTTTAAATATAATTGACAATATCCGCATTTGTGCAGACTGCATCTCCTTGGAATTTGCGCCTCCACGGCAAAGGAACAGCAGGAATGTTTAAGGTTTTACTTTATAGAGGTTATCACCAAACAAAAATCTCAGAATCAAATTTTATAAAAGTTCAAAAAAGCGGGATTTGTTGGACTGTACTGCAGGCGCGAGGGAAGTTCTATCGAAATAAAATTCTACCATTTTCTTTTGTGTAAGTACATACTACATTTCTGATTTTTAACTGGGCAACAATTTGTTGGTTGGTATGATAACATCAGCTGCGGCTTAATGTCACATAGGACCAAGAAACCATTTTTTGAGTTACTTGTTACATCTCAATTGAAAAAAAGATAAACCGATGAAGATGATGGTAATAAAAAAGTCCATTATTAGAGTTTATCAATATTTAAAGAATTGGAACATAGGATTTAGATAACAGAATCTCTTCAACAATAGGCAAAATAATATGCACAACACAGAAAAAATCGATTTTCGCTCTACTTTAAAGAGACAACTTGAAAATAAAATTCTCTCTCTCAAGAAATATTTATTTTTTTCTTTTTTTAATTACCGAGCGTAGGCGAGGAAGTATTGTAATGGGATCCATCAGGCGACTGGTTACTTTCATGTTTTCTTGACGTTTCATGACCCCTGGAGTACGAAAAAAGTGATACCCCGTTTCCGTCTGATTGTCGTCTGTGTCCATTTTTTAGACAGATTTCCGAAACTGCTGCACCGATTGTTGTCAACTTTTATATGTAAGTTACAAGTATCGTGTATCGTTGTCTAATCATCTCTACCAAGATTGGAGTGACGTCTTCTCCAAAATTTACTATAGTACATGTTGTTTAAATTGTATAAAAGAACATATTCCTGCACTTGGAGTTTATGAACCTCTATTGATTTTTTTACCATATCTTTATTTTAACTTATAATGGTTATCAATTTATCATAACAAAAATTGGGCGAAGGTTATTTCGACAGAATTTCGCTTGCCCCTGAAGTGCAATAAAACAAAACCAGCTTTTTAAAAAAATCATGAAATTTGATTATGCGAATTTTATTTTTTGTATGAGAACACTCATAAGTTAAAATAAAGGTATGTATGTAACGTTAAAATAAATGTAAAGAACGTTGCTGTGCGTATTTTTCAATTGAGTTTTCCCTTAATAAAATTTTGTGATGACGTCATCAACATTTTTCCAAAGATACGTGTATCACTTTGGATAGGTACAGTGTAATACTATATCTGTACTATGCTAATGTATCATTACTTCATTAGTAAATGATAACACTATTGTATTCCCAAATTTTGGGGAAAATGGAATGAACCATTTCCGATTTAATCAATTAGATATATTGACTCATTCATTATTTTTTAGTCACCCTGCGTAAGAAATTTAAAAACTTTTAATGTGATGATAAACCACAAGTAAGGACGTCATTTATTTCACCATTTGAGAGATGACGTCATCAATTTTTTAGGAGGGGATAAACGAATAAATTTTGATTAACGATTTGCCATGATTACGATAACTTTAACATATGTATTTACAAGATTTCAGAGCATTTGGTTTTGCAATTTCAAAGTTAAATTTCAAAATATTGTTACACACTTTTGATTTTTTTCCCAATTACGTGATATTTCTTATTTACACACAAAATTTCACAACATTTCCGGTGGTTTCGAAGATTACATGTCTAATAAAAATGGATAGCGACAGACAGATAGAGACAGCAAGACAGACAGACCGGGCATTTGTATTTTCTCAATTATTTTGACAAATAAAATGTCTGATAGTGAAATAAAATTTACTCCTCCAGAACTACGGGAATTTACAGAAAAAATAACACTCAATCTCTTAACTACTGTGGCATAAAATTGTAAAACGACGTCCAACTTATTAATTGGCGTTAGACGGTGGTAAAGTTCTTTTCCTATATTATTCTCTTTGAAATTTGCCGTATGGTAAACTAGTCTTTGATCTTCGTTATCTTTACCACTATCACTACTTTCAGAAAAATTTGTTCCAATTCCCACCAAAACTTGTGCTGCTGCCGTTGCAATAAATACTTTCATTTGATATTTATAATTCAAATCGACAGTGGTGCTGCTACAAGTCGGAAAGTGGGTCATTTCTGACCGAGTACGAGTCACTACTCATCCCTTACAGGTTTTTTCGATTCGTTGAAAAATGTATTCGCAGAATCGCTGACTTTATAAACTTTCAGGGGTCAGAAAAGCTCTATGTTACTGACTGCTTCTGAATAAATATTTTCTACAACGTAATAAAAAGAAAACGCTATCCAAAACACATATGCATTCCGAAAAAAAAACACAACTAAGAAACACAGAACTAAAAAACTAATTATTTTCCTGTTTGAGCGTGTTCCAAACACGCCTTTCAATTTTGTCGTATAATATGAAATGATTTCAGTCGCTCTGCACGCCGTTGAATGAAATATTGCATCGCAATTTAATCCAGCGCGAAATTTAAGATTTGTACTTCTCTATTGATCTGATTTCCATAAGCATTATATTGAGTTAGGGCGTCGAGTCTTATCTTTTGTTGTACAAATGATGCTTGCTGGGCATAAATATGAGGAAACACATTTCAGATATGAATCAATAAAGCCAACTAACCCGCAACGCAACCCACAAGTCGGAAAGAAGAAGCTTGAAGATGACGAATAGAATCGAGAAAAGAACGTGAGCATCTCGAGTGGCGTGGAAGTGTCTATAGATAGCGACTCCTCATTACCGGTTACCCCAGGCACTGCAAACGTGCTTTATTATTCCACCACATCAGTGATTCAGCAGAAACCGCGAAGCGCGAGCTTTCCAATGGACAACATTTTTCTCCCAGCAATTCTTCCATTCGCCCGTTTCCGCTGAATAAATTTAATATATCTCATCTACTTCATATTATGAGATTGTTTTTCTGTGTTTTCGGACAACGAAGCCAATAATTATTGATGTATAGATATGGATGTATAAAATAAAACTATGGCTAGAAACCAACAGCATGCAAATCGTGTAGTTGTAGACCGCTATGCAGTAGTTTGTTCCTGCGCTTATTGATTCTACCGTAAATAATCAACACAACATAGTAGTTACAAATATTTGGTAATCAAGTCAGTACAACTCTAAACAGGATCGAAGTAAAGTCAACTGGTGCCTAAACGCAGACCATCAATGGGTCCCTTAGCACTTCCGCTGTTTAAATGGTTAGACTGACATTAAAAGCAATTAAGACTAAAAAAATGTTAGTCAAAAGTTTTTCAATAATCTTACATGTCCTTTGAGGTTGATATTTTTATATACTCGTATGTATCTAGCCTGTGAAAGATTTTATCTCAGTTATTTATTAGTCATAGTTTAAAGAAAAAATATTTAACAGAAACAATCTAACACTTATCGCCCAGTTATTAACTTTTTTTTAACACGATCCATCAGTACTAAATATAAAAAAGATATTTTTTTCAGTCTATTATAAGGTAGGATAACGTCTGTTATTGATTTTATGGAAATTAGATAGTGAGAGCATTATAATTCGTTTGGAAAGTTATTATTCTGCAGAAAATTATAGTAGAGGAAAATTGAATAAAGAAGTGAAGTAAATTCATACGTTTTGTGTACATTAGGCGTAATCGACATTAAATGGAAAGAGATTTTGAGATGTCGTTTATCCTTGATGCATTAGCATGTGCTTACTTTGTTTATAGGTATTGTAATAGGATGATTTTGACAAATATTTATTTTCATGTTTTCTACTCTCAATTTTCGAAACTACAGAACCGATTACATTGCAGTTTTAGTCCTAAGATAATTTAAGATAAATCGCATGTGAAACGTCCAGCATTACTTGTTCTTAATCCTCGCCATAGTGTCTTGCTTGTTCTTTGGTTTTTTTTTCAGGAACCTACATAACACTCTTCTGGTATCGTGTTAAAATGCTAATGTTGACCTAACTGAAAAATTAAAATTATAGTCTGTATCGTTTATCTCAAAATATTATAAAATAGATGCCTTTAATCTTACACATTTGTCTTAGAACTACATAACACTCTTCTAATATCGTGTTAAAATGCTAAGGTTGAGCTAGTAACTGTAAAAGTTAAAATTATAATTTGTATTGTTGTCTCAAAAAATTATACAACAAATGTTTTCTGAAAAATATGTACCTAGACATACGGTGTTGTTTGTAACGTACTAATACATTTTTATCTTTTGAATTACTTGTAGCAAGTCGCTACTAATACATTTAAATTTTTTACCTATTTATTAAGTCAAAGACGAATTACCTACGTAATTTTACTAAAATTCTAGGAAGGACAGTGTTGTTACTGATACGTATCAAAATTTACACGGATTATTCTAAAAAATAAAGTGACCACCATTAATAGTATATTGTACACCAAGAGACTAAAATGCATGATTTAATCCCGAAAGTGGAGATTATTGTCCGAACGTTAGCGAGGCCAATAACCACTTGAGGGATTACACCGCACTTTCGTCTTGTGGTGTATATCCTATTTTTTTGCCCTTTCGGAACTATAGATACTAAATTTTAAATTGAAAAAAAATATTCGAAATTATAGTTGTATAGTATAGTTGTAAATAAGACGAACCATTTTGAATTTTTCGATTGTTTATATTACCACTTTAAATTAAAAAGTGTGTTGGTTGTCATGGAAACATTTTTTATCACTAGGGTCAGAAGGAGCCACTGCAGTCCCGATTTACAGTGACCAAAATATCAATTTTAGTCCCGGGAGGGTAAAATTTTTTTTATTTGTTACAATGGATTTTTTAAAATTAAAAAATAATTAAAACAATAATTCTTAACATTTGTCGAAGTAACCTCATTTAAAATGTATAGGAATATACTAAATTCACTTGAGGTGCGCCACCTAGTAAAAATTTTGCCTCAAACGGCTTAAGCCAAACTATCCTTATAAGTAGAGAGCGGATTTTATGAAATTTGCATATCCGTTATTTTTTGCATATAAGTCTTGATATTTAATATGTGAACGAATCATGCTAATTAAAAATGAATACAGCTATAAAAAAATTGCATATTTGCATATATTTGCCTTCTGCTGCATATTTCACGGAACGGGTGCATATTTTGCATTTTTATCAATTTTTTGCTAATTTGAAAAAAAATTATTGTCATTCTGTCGGCATTTATCTAGAAAGACGAAATTTTATGAATCATATTGCAAATATTGTCCTGAGCTTCAAATAACTAGAAAAGGTTTGGGTTTTATGGTAGTTTGGAGACACCACTGGCTATCCTTCCAGGTATATTCTCGCCCTAATTACTTTTGGAAATACCGTTCATTCCCAATATTTTTGTTCGTTAGTTAAGTGTATTAATGGTACGTTTAGTGGTGGTCGAAGGGACGTTATACTATTATTATTTTTCATCGTGAGTTTGGATTGAAAGCATTTAAAGGGATACAGGTGTATCCATATGTCGAAGATAACTCAAATTAATTTATGGATTAAATCTTTTCCTGAACTTTTTCTTCAAGAACGAACTGTGTTTTGTCGCGCCTGCCCTAAACTGGTAAGTATTTTTACATCTGTGGACGTAGTACGCAGTTTTTCTATTTACAAAAATACCTACATTTACTTTAGAATCACCGGATAAACTTTGTGTTAGAATATTTCGAAATATATCTAAAAATAAATTGTTACCAAAATAGTAATTAGATAGTGGATTACTACTATTTTTTAATTTGATCTGTTTATATGTATTTATTTTTTAGTATAAGAATATTATCTTTAAAAACGTGATTTATGTGTTAGTGAGATGTAATTAAACACTTTGCAATGTGATTTATGTGTTTTTTGTAATAAAACGTAAACTCAGGAAACCTGTTTTTGAATTTTATAAATAAATTTAGTTCGCTTATTAAGCTTTTTTTTTATTTTTGGAGCATATGCAGCTGCATATCTCTGCATATATTAAGAAAGTTACTGCATATTTCCATAAATTTGGTGCATATCATATGATCATATTTCTCAAAATTTTGCCGCATATTTTCCGCTCTCTACTTATAAGTCAACCTGGCTATTTGTAAGCTTTATGGATTCGAACCGCAAGGATTATTACTGTCCATTGTGGCCACAATGCAACTCTTACAAGTTTTACTAGGTATATGTCAACTGAGTTAAGTTACACAATTTAGTTTTACTAGTTGTATGTCGAGTGGGTTTAGTATAACTGTAATTTGTTCGTTACAATTGTCTGAAATTTTCCAGTAATTTATATAATATTAATAACTCAAAATCGACATCATTATTTTCAAATGGCAGTGTACCGTTGTTGTCGTCGAATTGTATTTTTTTCTCAGTTTAGTGATGTTTTATACGTGTATGAATTGTATAGTTCTTTTTTTTTGTCGAACAAAAAATCTAAATGATCAACTAACTAATGTTTTAACACAAACTGCAAAAGTTCTGGGTTGTACCAGCAACTTAATTTTTGCAGAAACGTAAAGACAATTTAAACCTAATTATAAGCTATAAATTTAATCTGCCAATAGAAAAACCGGCTAATTATGTACAGAAATAATTCAACTAAATAAAAATCAGTTAATATTACATTAACGAACAAATTGACATACTTCCTGGGGAACCCGAAAACTAGAAAACAATAAATTTGTTTATGGTGTCGTATTATACATATTAAAATTAATTTAAGCCTTACAAACATTTAACAATTTGCATATTGGAAGGTTTTATCAAAAAGTCGCTCTGGCTTTTTTTTTTAAACACCTGACATGCATAGAGTACAAGCCACAGATTTTCTGTTTATAATTTTGTGATAATTACATAAGTGCTTACATTTTCAAAAATCTTGCAATAATGCTTTATAGTAAACATTTTAACAAAGACGACAGTCTTTGTAATCAACGTTCAGTATAAAAAATTGGTCAAATTTTCTCCAGTCTTTGAAACACATTCATTTAAACAAATACGTTTGTATCTAAGTTATAAAATTTGATTCTTCGAATTTTATTCTTAGCCATTTATTTCTTTATTTTTAAACATCATACAATTGTCACTTATAGGACGTTATTATACCGGAGTTTAAAGCTCATTTATATGACAGCGTGTTTGAGTGGCGTATAAGTACTACTTATACCTACTCCGCCAGAGTAGAAATAGAATACGTTTGTGTGAAAATCATCGTGGTTGTCAACCATGGTACATCAATGGCATTTTTTTAATGAAGCAAGGAGACAGAAAATAATAGTTTTAAAATAAAATATTGTAGGTATATAGTTCGGAGTTTATCTGACTCGTAAAGACTTACATAAAGTATCATTTAAACTCCTAAAAAAATAAATATGTATTATTGAGTTTTTAAATGCTCATGTTAGGAAAAACTATTTGGTTTAAAAATCAGTAAATAAATATTTTTCACTTATTTATTTCTACCTATTTATTAGTATGAAATGATTACTCTAGACAGTATTCTGCATTTTGCTATGTGTAACTTAAAATTTCGTTATCTTAACTTACTGAGGTATAATAAAATTGTGCACTCATTCTTTTTTCTGTTTGAATGTGCGAATGTCTTCTATTAAATCATTATATAAATATTATATTTCTCGCTAAAGCTTTGTAAATATTATTGGCAACTGTACTCTTTGATTAAATTAAAAAAAAAGTTAATATAGTAGTTTTTTTTATTTTGGTAAAGTGTTGTAAAATTGTAGCAATTCTAACAGCAGGTACGTATGTTTCTGTTTCTATCTTAGGCCGACATACTGTATGTACGGAGGTATACCTATCTGCCCCTAAAATGCTAAGAAGTGCGAGCATTCTTTACTTTTTCACACCCTCTGTTGGGTCTAAGTCATACAAATGTGTCCACAAATGTTGGTAGCTGATTTGATAAATTGAACAAATTATAAAATTTAATTTTGTTAATTTAATTTTTTATGACACTTCTTATTAGTCAATAGAGTATATGGACTATTAAAGTTTAGATAAAAAGGCAAGCTATGCGTATGTTTCAAGAGAGTTTTTCCATAACAAAATTTTGTGAAGACATCATCAACACTTTAGCAAAGACACGTATATCAGTGTGAATACGTGCAGTGTAATATTAGTAATAATAGTACAGTATACTCAAAGTTTCGGGAAAATGGAGTGAGCCGATTTTGATTTGGTCAATAAAATAAATTGCCTCTTTCATTATTTTTGTTAAATAATCCTGTTTAAGCTTAGCTGATGTTCGGGAAGTAAAAATACTAATCAACAATTCATAATATTTTACGTATTTTAGACAGGGTTTACTCGCCAAAATTTTTCGGGGGCGGATAAGCGGAAATATTTTTATTAATACAAATTTATTTAAACGAAAATATACTTATATCCGATTTCTCGCGGCAAATCAAGTTTTGCCAAAAGTTACGCAAACAAAAAATTTAACGCGGTAGGCACGAGTTGCTTTTGGCAGTTATGGTTAACATGAAAACGAACCGTGCCATTTTTTATTTACTGACTGCTCACTTGACCAAAAAAAAATCACAAAAAGAAAAATCGAATTCATAACATGGTAAATTCCAAAAGAATTCAAAATTCATTCAAATTTTTTCCATATAAATCCTCCATCTAAAATACATTTAGTTTCAAATAATATGATACGAGTATCTTTGTGGTTTATCAGTGTATTCATATTTTTTATAACTGTTTATACACGCTGACTAGACAAGCAGTTTATTTTATTGATCAAATCAAGAACGCCTCACTTCGTTGTTCAGAAAATTTACTGTTATTTTTAGTATTACACTACACTTATACAAACTGATATACGTGTCCTTGCCAAAATGTTGACAATGTCGTCACAAAATTTTGGATAAGTTCACTTGAAACATACGCATGCCATCTTTCTTTACCTTTACGTCAACGCTAGTTCAGTGGTAAAAGAAGTTTTGTCTAAAAAAGCTTAGATATATTTTTTTTATTTTCATTGATTGCATAGTATCTTTGCAAAAACTGTTAACAAATAACAAGTGTTTTTCAATTTATAGTGTGAGGAAAATATCAAATTTATAATATGAATAAAAAAATTTTAAATTGTAACGTTTTCACTCTGTGGCAAAATAAAAATTTGTTACCAACTATTTTCATGTACAGCAATCACAAACACACATTGTAATCCACTTTCCAAAATAGTGAATATTTAAAACTCTAAAAATTAAAACAGTCTTAGATACATTAATTTATTTTCTTTTATATTTTTTCTAGAGTTTTAAATCTTTATCATAACAATACTCTAAACGTTGAAATAAAAGAACTCTTCCCGTTTCAGATAGTCTACATTATGCAACACTGCAAGTTTTCATTACAGCCACCACACTCGTTGTACATAAATCAGATTGAATAAATCAATAAGGTAGATGGGGCTAATTTTCCAAGGGACTCTAACCGAATCATACAAATACTGAGACAATCAGATCAAAACAGTAGGGTTCCAGTGGCTGCCAAAAACCTGGGGCGTACTTCGGTAGGAATATGAGTCAGCCCTCTCCCTAATACCTTAAGCCACCCCCAGGGGTCAATTGAAACCGAGCGAGATTCGCATGAAGTTATATACGAAGCTACAGATGCTGCGGATTAAAAAAAGTTCATACAAAACCGAGCCTAGCTTGTATTACACGCAAACGAGATTTAAATTTTTAATGAGTGTTGTTTACGTTTTATTTTTATGAAAAAAAGCTGTGCGCCTACCTTTTGGGCTTGTTCATAGAATTATGGATCGTAAATTTTTATATTTCGTATTTAAACGGGGATGCTGTCAGGTCGTATAATATCCCGTCGTGTTTGTTCGAGTTTGAGTGCTCGAATAAGCTTCTTAAAATTTGAATTGTTTAATAATGATTTGTATACACTCACATAACAAGAATTCATCCGACAAAACGATCGTTTTTAGAAAGAACACATTGTTGGCGTATCTTAAAACTTAGGATAGCGAATAAGATGTAGAACAGTCCCAGACTATAAAGCTTAATTTTCTTAGTTTTAGAGTTTCGGACCTTTACTAGGGGAGTAATTAAACATAGTTAGCTTAATGCACTATATGAGTAGCAAAGTTTATAAAAAAATTTTAATGAAAGTTTAGCAGCATGGCTTGTTAGTTTATTGTCGAAGACTGAGGAAGAGTTAAAGGTCTTTTAGCAGAGACATATTTCACGATTAACTGTGGCCTTCCCAGGAGACATACAAGTCGCTCGTTTGTCCGTTGCTAAAAGCGAAAGCGTGTAGTGCTTTGAAAGATACTCGGAGCACATGTTCTAGTTTGTTGCGGTGTGAAGAACGATACAACCAAAAGGCTGAGATCACCGTGAAAAATACCAAAAAATTACATGGACATCTTTGAAAGCAAATAATGAATTCAAATACATACTAAACTGGAAACTGATTTTTTCAAATGAAGCCTTCCCTTGCAATGGGCCTAGTTATTATTATAACAATAATATTATGTATATAATTTTTCAAATTTGCATTATTTGCAAGGGAATGAAAATATTCTTAACAACAAAAATTGTTATCTCTTGCAATGAACTATAAATATAGCCGTTAGAGATCCTTTCTGAATAGACCATTCTTCTCATTTGATCTGAAATGAATCTCTTTTAATTTAAAATAAAAGTCTCAGGTAAGTTTGAGATGACTGTCTATATTTATTTAGCAGAGGTGTCTACTGTGGGCAGCGGTAGGATCACTCGTTTACCTGTAATGACTGAGACTTACTCGAAACCCAGTTTTGCGTCGTCTTTTAGCACAGCTGGATCTGCAAAATAGCGGCAGATATAATGTCCTAGCAAATAGAAGTGTGAGACCTAACTTTTAAGACCGTAATAGGATCACCATAAAAGTATGAACTTCTGTCAAGTAATGTTTATTACCCTTCTATTTATGAATAAACATCTGCATAGGAGCGAGCTGAAGACGAGTCAAGCGAAGTGACATTGAAAATCCTGTCATAGAGCAGGTGGAAAAGAATTATCTTATTAATGTTTTGTGTACAATTATCAATTTAAACTATTTGTTTCTTATAATAACAATGAACAATGGATACAAATTTTAATTAAATGCTTATGCTTATAATAAACTAATGAAATTTTCGTTATTTCAGCAATTTTCTGTAAATTAATAGTGGAAAGTAAAAAATATACTACCACTTATACTAAATTATAAAACGTTTTACAGTTTAACTTAAAAAAAGGGCATGGAAATGGTTTATCTCCCCCCACCCAAAAAACGTATGACATCATTTCCAAATTTTGCCGAATAATTCCAATTAAAATGACTAAAATATTATAAGTTTATACTTCTAGTTTATCAATGCATTCAAATGTTTTAGAATTGCTTATAAAGGTTGATTAAAAAAAATAATGAATGTGGAGATTTATTTTATTTATTAAAAACGGTTCACCCAATTTTCCCAACATTTTGGGAATACAGCACTGTTATTATTGGTGTTACACTGCATCTACCTGAATTTATATACGCGTCTTTGATAAAATGACGTCATCATAAAATCTTATTATGGAAAAACTCACTTGATACATACGCGTAGCCTGCTTCTTTATCTGTAGTTTGGTATAATTAACAAAAATCTTTGCTTTGACATAAGGGTCAATTCCAAGTTAGCCACTTGCGCTAATGCAACTCACTGCTGAAGCGCAACTTTGTAGTACCGATTTGGGTATCAAATACTGGTTGCTAGGAGTGATGGAGTAAACAAACCATCTATGTCGAATTTTCCGTTGCAATTTGTAGCATCAACTTGGCGGGACCTGTCGTAGGTAGCGCAAGTTATCTCGAAAAATGCCAAATTGTTGTGAAATTTTGTACCTACTTATATTAGGAATATCATGTAGATGGTAAAACACTAACCAAACTTTCTCTAATCATCCCCACCAATAATGTGATGACGCCACTTCAAAATTGTACATTTACTTAAATAGATTTCAAATGCTATAAAATCACATAGTCCTACACGTGTAGTTTATGAGGCCGTATTGAACTTTTAGTCGAAACGTCCAGATTTTTATACAACATTTTGCAATTTAATTTTCAATCTGCAATACAGAAGGCTTTGAAATCTTGAGATGTTTCAAAGTTATCATAAGCATTGTAAATTTGTAATAATCAAAATATATTCGTTTATTCCCCTAAAAAATTGATGACGTCATTTCAAAGTTTTGTCGAATAAATCCTATCGAAAAGGTGCAAAATATGATGATTCTATACTTCTGATTTATCACTGCATTCATTTTTTTTTAGAATTGCTTGTACAGGGTGACTTAAAAAAATTATTAATGGGTGAGTTTATTTTATTGAACAAATCAGAAGCTGCAAAACCGAATGGTTTGGAATCTTTTTTTTTTTTCTTTGTTTATTACAAGATTTGGTCGCATCGACAGCTAGGTCATTAGCAACTTTACATGGCAAAGTAGGAGACTTATACAGTATTAAAAAACTAAAAAAAAAACAGACTAGATGCACTCAAACAAGTTGACGTCTTTAAGGAACGAAAGCGCGGTGACTAAGTTCGGAATGGTACTTCCCAGAGCTTCGGCAAGTTTGGGTGATAAAATGAATGAATGAATGAATCGATTTATTTTATTGATCAAATCAAGAACGGGTGACTCCATTTTCCCGATAATTTGCACATACAATACTGTTATTATTAGTATTACACTCCACCAATCCGAGTTGATATATATGTCCCTCCCAAAAAATTGATGACGTCATCTCAAACTTTTACCGAATAATTTCTATCTAAAATGTGCAAAATATGCTCAGCACGCTTCTTTACATATACTTTAATATTACATATTCACATATGTTTATTTCAATTCATAGGGGTTTTCATAAAAAAATAAAATTTGCAAAATCAAATTTTATAATTTTTCGAAAATGCTGGATATGCTACATTGTATAGTTTGTCAGATACTATAAGGTTATATGGCCCCACTAAACTTAAGAATGGGATATTATAATTCCTTTTGTGCGGCTGGTTACCGGCTCAATCCTAGCGTCATAAACCAAGGATTTGTCTCAATATCTTGCCACCTCAGTATCTACTGCTGGGCAATCCGCTTTAAACATTTTTGGTACATTAAACCAACACAAACACAATTTACAACTGTGGGTTTGTCTTATTAACTGCTCCATTGTCGACTTACAATACCCTAATTTTACAACAGCCATATAACCTTTTAGTTTCTGACTGACTTCAAGGGCGAGAGAAGCTCTGTCGAAACAACTTGCGATCAATTTCTTTATAAGTGTCAGATCACTTTCAAACGTTAATCAGTTGTTTGGCTCTATGCCTTACTTATTTTTATACAAATTCAGGGTTCTATGTCTGCTCTTTCAGGATAGTACTTTTTTGTGAAACCCAGTATATGTATATTAATATTTTTAATGTTGCATGTATTAGTTATCGTGAAAATATCAGATTTAAAATTTGCTTTGAAAGTGAGAGGTTCTGCATCCTTGCATTACCAGTTTTTTTTAATCCAGAAAAGTTTCATTTAATTTTTTCCTAATTCTTAGGACACAGTAAAATTTGACAGTGCTTGTATTTATTAAAACTGTTAATATATTTATTATTTTCTAAAATTGTACTAAATACATTTTTAATTGAAGAGGGAACGAATTTGTGTCTAAATAATTTGAAATCAATTCACTTTTCTAACACTAACATTTTATACTATATATATTCTACGGTACATTTAAACTATTGTCTTGTTTTTCATAAAATACGATTTTGGATATAAAGTACGTGTTCAATGGCAACGTATTTTATAGTAATTTAAAATACTGTATATTATATAAGAAATATTTTAAACATGATTTTAACATAATTTAAAGAAATACTAAAAGTACAATTAGTGAATTGAAAAGTGTGACCACTTCTTGAGCAAGAACTTCTACATTCGTTACTACTTCTTGACTTAGTACTCCCATGTTCAACCTCCACTTTATCATCTAGTGTTTCATCCAGCACAAGTGTTCCATCACTGAAGGCTTTTTTGGCAATTTTTACTCTTACTGCAAACGATTCTTCTATATACTGTATTCTATATTCTACCTTTAACGATTTCCATCCCCGTGTCGCTTTAATGACGTAACAGCTCCACCTGCATTAAAATTATATTACTTGAGACACTCTAAACGTACCACACAATGCCTGCATTAACCAAAACAGTTGCCGAACTGCGACGAAAAGAATGACCAGTGTAATTTGATGGATTTTCCAGTTTAAAAAAAGTTACAATTTTTCTAAGAATTGTTCTTAAGGAGGTAATTCTTACATTTTTGCGGCTTAACTTGCCCCTATGTATAAAAAGTCTTGAAGGTGAATTTTTCGGGCGTAAAGCTATATAACGTCGATAGAGGCCGATGGGGTTAATACCCAAAGCTCCATTAATTATACTGAACCTTCTTTCCTTACTAGTCTTACTCTAATCTCATTTGACATACACCTGTTAAAACTTTTATGACTTAAGCGGCTTAAGCCAAAGCACCCTTATAAGTCAAACTGGCTATTGTAAGCTTTGTGGATCCGAATAGCAAAATTATTATTGTCCATTGTTGGCACAATGTAGCTGTGAACTAAGTTAAGTAATATAATAGACAGTTTGACTTATAAGAGTGGGTTGGCTTAAGCCGCTTACGTCATAAAAGTTTCAACAGGTGTATGTCAAATGAGGTTACTATACTATCAGGAATAACAACATTCAGTACATTGACACAGTCTTGTATGTTACTGAATTCTAAAGCGTACAATTCGGCCTTTCTGCAGGCCCAGCAGTTCCGAAGATTAAAGCAACCTGAACAATTCTGTACTTATTACTTTTATTTATTATTTACTTTTACAAATAAATATTCTTCATCATCTGCTTGCTCTAAAAATGTTGTTATTTCTTCTCGTGACAGGACTTTCGCTTTTTTACAAGGCTAACAAACATTTAATTTCTTTAAATGAGGAATGACAGCCAAACTCTTTAATATCTCTATATTTTATTTCATCTTCAAAGTTGCTTTTAACATCGAATATTTTGGCCACAAGGAAACTGGCGACAACTTTTGTGAATGTAAACGTGTTACTAATTAATTTTTCTAAGAAGTTCTACGGATCTTAATATTAACACTTACCCTCATATCGAGAAAAAATGACATCTTCGGTTACTTCCGCGATGCCTTTTTTGTTCTTCCACTCTTTTAGAACGAAACATACACTTTTTCGTATGCTTTTTGAGATTTCGCAGGTAAGAATAAGTTATCCCTCAAGTCTTCTCTTTTTTTTTTTTTTAATTCCACGTGGAATGTTTTTGCACATTTTATTGATGAAATTTGTTTTTTTTTTTCAAATTAGTTGACATTACTACCGCAGTAACCACCTACTAACCACAGCAATCTTCACATACATTATAGTAGCTCGATTCAGATAACTAAACTAAGAATAATTATTTATTTATGTTTTTTTTTTTTTGGTATTTCATGGTTTAAACTTCGTAATTGGGTTGCGACCTGTGGAGCTTATATGATAATAATAATAATAATAATAATAATAAACTGAAATCTGATAATTTCTGATAAGTTGTTAGTGTTGGAAAAATCGTGAAGACAGCTCAAATTTTATAGTTTAAAAATGTTCTATGATATTACTCCCTCGTAACTCAATAGTAATATTAACTGCGAACTCGATTTTTAAACTCTCTATAAAACCTTTGTTGTCTTAATAGCTATAAAAGCCTGATATAAATTGTAAAACTTGATGATTGAAACTTAATTTTTACGACAAATCTCATAACAAAAATTAAAATAATGTATTTGTTAATTATTGTTGGAGAAGTTGACTTAAATTTAAAAAGAAAATCATTTGGAGCTTATTTATTTAAGTGGACTATTTAATTTAGATATGTTTTAGTATCTTATAAACTTTGACACAAAAAATATAAAATTGAACAGTCCTTAAAATATTCAATGAGATAAAAATAAAAACATCTACAACTGTATTATATATATGTACGTATCACGTAGATACATGCGAAGATAAATCAGGTAATAAGAAAATAATTTGAGTTTTCTTCTAAGACAAAGATTCTACACCCTTGATTCGAAGCGGTGGCTGAATGCGGGGAACAACTTGAGGCTAATTGATTTCGATTCTAGGTAACGTTTATACAATCTGGCAAAGCTGAACCAAACAATCGTCTGCAGATTCAATTACCGTGAACAAAAGAACCATTTCTCCTGCAAATGGCGGTTGCAGGAACAATTGCACTACTCTGTTTCTGCAACAATAGGCCGGTTTCGGTTATTTTCGAGCCAACTCGCCTTAGAGACAATAAAGACTGCATCAACCTTATCTTCTTCACATTATAAATAAGAAACGCTAGTCCACAAACAGCAATTCACAAAAAGAAAAAATACTTTTAAAACCCTAACCCTAACTTACTGTTTGTTAAAAATTATTCAAAGATGATTCATCGTTAAACACATTTTGAAATACGTTATACACTGGTACACAAGGGTACGCATATTGTATGGGTTTTCTTTTGTAAATACATGGGGTAATTTTTAATTGATAAAGCCAATACTATGTTGATGGATAGCAAAATAAACGCCAGGAGTAAATTTTAAATATCCACCTCACAGATGACGTTAGTTCTCCTAATATTACAGCTATTAATTACAGAGCTTTGATTGAAGATGTCCCTTGACATAGCCCTATTATCTGATTAATTAATGCAAGTATTCTGTTTATGTGTACAATCTCAGCTCGCAGACTACACCGACTCTCATCAATTTATAGTTTAGCCACTATTCGACCAAATCTGCACAGACCGACAGATGTTTGTATTAATTAAAAGATTAAGCTGGCGACAGAATTACACAATTTCCTTATTTTTTGTAAAGATACTTTTCATACTGTTTTAAGTGTTCCGGTTGCGGAACAGTTATTCGTCAGTGTGAATAAACAATGAGATCAACGGATACGGATGTTGTATTTAGCCAAAAACACATTCCTCAATTTTAAGAGGTACTTAAGTTGCTTTATGGTGATTAAATATATTTCACAAGAGCAGAAACGAAAAAATATTGAGAGTCCAAGAAACAGTTATAATTAGCAATAAAGCTTTATATAAACACTTCATATACTCCTGTAATTACATGGTAGTATCCTGTTGGTGTTATTTTCTTCATCCAAAATGAACTAAAATTTGATTAGAATAGGGTCAAAGCATTTATAAAGGGTACTTTAACGACCACAATAAAATTGAAAAATGACGAGATTGACATTTTAACCTTCTAAAAATATGCAACATTAAGAAAAATTACCAAATAAATATTTATTGAAGCTGTAAAGTAAACACTTTTTTTGTAGTTGGTTTAAATATTAAATTCACAAGTTCAGTAATTCAGTCGTTCACCAATTTGAACAAACTGAAAATGCAGCTGCGTTAAACCTAGAATTGTTCTTGTGATAACATGTTGATTTTATTTATTATTTTACGTTTTTGAGACACAAGGAACTCACAATAACACAATTATATAAAGATAGATTAATTTTACGTTGTGTTGGTGAACGCTGGATTAGCATAAAGGACGAGAAGAATAAGATCAAACAATTTCTCCGATTTCGTCTAGTGTAACACAGACATCATCAGTCTATAAAGGAATTGGCATGACACAAAACATTTTATAACATACACTGACTGTAAAAAAAAACGACCACCCTGAAAAATTTCGCAAAACCACTTTAAAAATTATTAATTTAACTAGTGATCGTTATTTTATTAAAGAATCAGTCACTATTGACACATGATGTACAAATTAGCAAAAAAAAGAAGACAAATAAACGCAGAATTGAATTTAATTTAACAAAATAACAGAAACGGACCAAGTACGATATTTTCTTAATTAAAACAATAAAGGAGGCTGTTGTTGTAAACAGTGTTTTTCATCATTTGATTATAAGTTTGGCAGTTAATAAACGTTTTCACACGAAAACAATGCCATTGACTCTTACAGATGTCCCTCAAATTGTCGCTCTGTTTCTCTTATTTTGTTAAATTAAATTTATTCTACTTTTATTTGACTTGTTTTTTTTTGCCAATTTATACATCATATGTCAATCGTGAATGGTTCTTTAATAAAACAACGATCACTAGTTAAATTAATAATTTTTAAAGTTTGGTTTTGCAAATTTTTTTAAGGTGCTCGGTTATTTTGTCGGTCAGTGTATATAATTAAAATGTTATTTTGATATCCGCTAAAATTTTATTACTCTGTAAATTTAAAGACGGTATAAAAAAAAATAGTAATAAGTGTCTAAACATACCCTAAATAATACTGTACCAATAGCAGGTAAAATTCCGTGCCCGGAACGTACTGTCAATATTTCAGTATACTATCAGACATTTAAAACTCGGTAAAATGGGAAGAAAATATCTTATACAAAGTGTCTAGAACTGACTCATACATCGCGAGATCTCTGCGAAATGTTAGGTTACATTCACCTACAAAAGATGGAGACCACTTTCAACATTTTTATAACTCGTTTAAATTTTGATTGTAAAAATAAAACTGTACATAAGAACATCTTTTCTCACAAGTGGCAAAATTCTTTAATAAAAAAAATGTTAACATGCTGGAATGTCCCATATGTCCTTATATTTTTTCTACAGATCCATCTGTGTTTTTCTCTCTTCCGTTGTTAGTTTCGTCCATTATCTTGTGCTTGGCAATTTTCCATTTCGTTATCTGTACAATTTGAATATCCTTTTCTATTTAGTTTATCCATCTTTCTCTAGGTCTCTTGCCGTGTTTTCCGCTAGTATCCATTGTGTTAATATTGTTAGCACTTCTGTCTACCGTACCATTCTACTTTGTTCTTGCTGTTATTATTTTTCTTGTGTTTACTTGTTTCATTAATATTTTTCTCAGTTGAAAAATTCAGTAGTGATGAGTACTTTTCTTTCCAATATTTTCATTTTCTCTTCACTGCTCTCTGCTTATAAAGACCATTTTTCGCTGCAATATACATATATTACTATTAATCTAATTATCGTCTTGTCATTTTGGTGTTCTGTGCTATTGTCTTATTATTTTGTTGTTGCTGTAGAAGGCCTTAAAGCGCATTTAGATTCAAAATGTTTATTCTTTGTCTTCAATTTTTAACTTATCATTATCCAAAGATATTTAATTGTTTCTATATGTCTATATATTTTATATCTTTTGGTTTTACATATTCCTACAGTATACTTAGTTGTCTCTCTGTCTTCGTTAGTTTCACTGTATCATAAGCGCATTTCATTTTTACTCTTCGAGCGTAAACTAAGAAAGTATTGTAATCGAATCCATCCGCCAACTGACTATTTTCTTGTTTTCTCGACGTATCATAAGGCCAAGAGTACGAAAAAATAGGTCTTCCGTTTCCATCTGTCTTACTATCTGTCTGTCTGCCGTTTCTGTCAATCTCCGAAACTACTGGAGCGATTGTTGTTAAATTTTACACACAAATGTGTTATGAATATCATGTAAATAATAAAACAGTAACTAAAATTTGTCTAATCATCCCTATCAGCAATAGGATGACGTTAAAAAAGTGTACTTATGGTTTACGAATCTGTGTTGAGTGTTTACATCCATCAAATCAAAGTTGTATAACAACACTTTGAAATTTAACGTTGAAACTGTAAAACCGAATGCACGAAATCTTGTAAACTTTTTAGGATTATCGTAAGCATTAATCAAAATTTATCCGTTTATTCTCTCCAAAAACTCGATGACATCAAAATTTTGCCTAATAAATCCTATCTAAAATATCCAAAATATTATGAACTTAGACCTTTGCAATGCATTCATATTTTTTAGAACGCAATGTAACTGAATTTTTTTATATTTTATTGATCAAATCAAGCATGGCTCACCCAATTTTCCAGATAATTTAAGTGGACAGTGCTATTATTAGTAGTATTACACAGCATATATTCAAATTAATACAGGTCTTCATTTAAAACACTTGAAAAAGTCACTTGAAACACACGCATAGCATGCATGACAGTCCACATGTATCTTTATTTTAACTATCACAAAAAATAAATTCGCAAAATGTAATTTTATAATTTTTCGAAAAACTTGTATTTGTTCGCTTGTATTACAGAAGAGAGGGTCTTAATAATTTTAGACCTATTTTTTTTTTGTCAGTCCTGTTTGTGATGTCCTGTTCCGTCAAGATTATCGGTAATTTAATTAGCTTCTTTGAGATACCCGTAACCTCCATTTTATTTTATCTAAAACCTGTTTGAAATCGATAAAAAAGACGTGCACGTCAACTATGCTCATATCGTCATATCTTTTCTTTAAAGTATATCTCGTAATATACGTTCTATCCGTGGTGGATTTTTCTTTATTAAAACTGTATTGGCAATTTCCTATTTTATCTTCGACGTACTTTATTCGCTTTGCTTACTGTTGTTAGCACTTGTATTCAACACTGAGCGACGTAACTCCTTACTTCTGTTCATCATTGTTCTGATATCTTTTCTTCTTTCTATATTTCTGCTATCAACTTATATATATCTTTTCAGACAGTATTCCTAATAATTCATCATTTTTTCGTGTTTTTAATTTTTTTAAATTCTTACTAGCTTTTCCTATATCATTGTGTTTAGATTCATTATTCCTGCTTTCCTACTGTGGCACATCTACCTATTTAGTCTTCGTTAGTGTCTTCACCTTCGTATAATTCTTGAAAGTAATTTTGTCAATTTTTTTTGGTTATTGTGAGTGTGGAATCTTACGTATTTGTACATTGGTCTCGTATTGTTGATTTTAGTTTCATTTTTTATTTCTCGTAATACTTTGGATAGCCAGCCATTTTTCTTCTTCTGAAACACCTTGTTTCTTTGTTGTCGTTTCCCCTATCATCATTCCACGTCTACTGCATTCTTTGTTTTCAGCCACTGCATCCGTCTTTCTTTCTTTTTTTTTGTACGTATTTCTCATATTCTTTGTCAAGCCTACCGTTGTTTTTTTTTTCCAAAAAGTTTTGTTTGCAACTCTTGTAACTGCCTTTTTTATTGTTTTTCAAGATTCTTCAATATCATGATTTTCTATATTTTCGTATTCTTCTGCAGCATATTGACGTTTGGTTATCAGTGTAACATTTATTCTCAGCTTTTATTTTCTTACCTGATTTTTTAATTGTTTTGTTTGCTTCATCATGTATGGTTTCCATCCCTAGTTCCCCGTGGTTTTTCTTTTCCAATCTGCACACTGAATTCAAAATTAACATGTGTGTTGGTAGAACCATACCACAGATTTCTTCTAATTTTTCATATGCATACATTATTATCTGCACGTATATACACGTTTATTATTGAGATACCTTTGGGCGGTTGTCTACCGTAATACAGGATATTTTTTCTCCGTAGTTTTAAAGTCATATTTCTTCATTTCTCTTGTTCCAAAGAAGTTTAGTTCGCTCACTGTTTTTCGTTTCCTCCATATCACATACTGTGCTTGCTTTTTTCAATATTTCCTACTCCGCTTCAGTATGTATTTTTGACATTCCATTTTCAACTTCGACTTATGTTTTGATTCAAATGTTCTCTTCTCCCTTATTTTCGTTTACATTGTGTTTATCTTGTCTCTTATCCGTTGCATTAATTGCGATGATTTTCAGCCCTGGCTACCCTGTCTTAGCTACTTTTTTTGCCATTGTATTAAGTTGTTCGATTAATGTTTTGTTGCCATTTAATTTTCACTTATGGAAACCTACATTTGTTCCCTTTTCTTTCTTTTTTCTCTTCATTTGTATTTATTTATTTTGTTTGGTTCTATTTTCATTAATAAATATTGGCATTCCTTTTAATGCGTTCTTTTGGATATGCATTTTTATATAATTTCTTGGATTTATCACTTTAGGTAATATCTCACTACCTCCTTTTCTTTAACTAAGTATGTCTTGTTTTCGTTTATTTTTAATACTCTAATAACTCTATCATTAAACTTAAGTAACGCTGCTATTGCAGAAATTGATATAGCGGGTGTCAAGATATATGGTGATAATCAAAAAACCGAATTCGTTTTCGTTATCTACATTCAACCATCTATATCTTTTAACGAATTTGAACTATATATTTTTTAATTTATTTATGGAGAAGACTTCGGGAAATAAGACTTCTAACACTACTTCCCTAATATCTATTAACGAAGAAATCTTCCAGGTCTTAAAAAAGTAAGAATTCGTTCAGGACAGGCGGTAATAACAGACCAGTTTTCTGGTAAACAAATGTCCAAGTATTTTTGTTAAACCCCTTTTTTATCTTTTTAATTTAATCAAAGTTCCTACTTTTCTTGAAGAAAGCTGTATTACTCCAGTATTCAAAAAAAGAAATCTGAACGAGATTGAAAACTACAGAGCCATTACTCTGTAACTTTACCAAAATATTTGAAACCATATTATGACAGACATCTTCCATCTGAATTAAAATACCGGATCTCACCGTTTCAACATAGTTTTATGGTCAATAGATCTACGGTCACTAAAATAGCTTATTTTTCTCAGTACACCTCCCAGACAATAACTGATAGCAAAAGCCAAGCCGATGTATATACACAGCCTTCGACCAAATAGATCATTCTATTTACGAAAATGCGTTCACTTGGGGTTTCTGAACCCTTAGTTTTACTCTTTATTTCTTATTTGAGAGGTAGAGAAAGTCGAGTCAAATATTGGAATTTTGAATCTGATTATTTCACACCAACATCGGGAGTTCCGCAAGGATCAAGTTTGGGACCTTTTTTGTTTTCAATATTTATTAATGACTCTCTGAAATTCTAAACTGAGAAAAACTCGTATACGCAGATGATCTTAAACTACTTCATACCATCAATTCGACTAACGACTGAATTTCTTCAAAGTAATCTCTTGTGTCAGCGATGTTGTAATAGGTTGACGCTTAATGTACGGAAATGTTATATTTTCTCATTTTCATGGAGACTAGGTATTATTCAGTTTAATTATAACCTATATGGAATTGTCTTGAATACACCTGAAAGATAAAAAGATTTGGGAAGCATCTTTGATCCACAACTAACGTTTGTTGCACGTGTCAATGAAATGGTCGCCAAGGCATTCAAAACATATAGATTTATATACATATAGATATGTCTAAGATTTTTCAAATATAAGATCGCTATGTGTATTGTATTGTTGATTAGTTAGATCTAGATTAGAATACGGTTCCCTGATTTGGTTTCCTATTTATTTAACACATACTGACTACATTGAATCAGTGCAAAGAAAATTTCTCAAATTTGTAAATTCCATAATTGATATACCCGGCCAGAGGCTTTGACCAATCTCTACAGTTAACTAGGTACAATTTTAACTCTTTTCAACCTCGTAGAAATGTTTTCTACAGTAGATTCTTATTCAACTTATTAAATAACAAAATAGATTGCTTTTGCCTGTTGCATAAATTCAGTGTTTTAGTTCCGACAGTAAACTCTAGACTTAATCGTTTAATGCACCTACGTGAAAGCTAGCACAACTAACACGTTGGTCAAATAACCTTTATTTATCACAAACCATTATGTTGATAGTATATGTGATAATTTTTTTTCACCAACCAACCCATATTCGTGATAACGTCAAACAAATTTGGTATTATATTATGTAGTTGTAGGTAAGCGAAGAAAAATGTTGCTTCTCCGGTGGGAATCGAACCGCACGTTTACCGCTTGCCGGGCGGGTGCCCTTACCACTAGACTAGGAGGAGCTTATCTTTCCTCGTTTACTACTACGTATTATTGTGCCGCCGCATAGTAATTAAGATTTTATAATATTTTTATTAATTAAACATATATATTATAGTAGGTACATAACTAGAATTAGGTACGTACATTGTCGACACAATATTCTTCTTTTTGCATATGTATTTCCTGTAATTGGGTGAAAATCGGTCGGAAATAAATGTCTATTGTTATTATTAATAATACTATATGTATTCCTTTTTTTGTCTCCCTTTTTCCATTGTTCAATTGTACTTTCTATTAGTATTATTCAATCCTCAATTGTTTTTAGTTGTCCCTTTAGTGCCTTGTTTTCTAGTCTTATTTCAGCATTTTTCGTCTTAATTGTGTTAATTTTTCATTCGGAATCCAACTAAAGTTCCCGTAATACACTTGCTTCGGTTTTCTATATTTTCCAGATTTTTTCATATTTTCTCCAACAGTTCCCCCAATATTTTGTTTCTCTTGTTAATTTTTTTGGTCATTACTTCCCTAACGAAATTGTAATTTTAGTTAACTAAAATGTTGCATAGTAAATGAATTTTACAATTTAACATAACTTCTTTGTCTAACACTGGAAAATCAAAATTCCAGAGTTACAAAAAAAAAAAATTATTTTAGTTTAACCTTTTGAAATCCTCAAGATGGTTAAGTTTGTTATAGTAAATAAAGATGTTACTTAAATAATGTTCAAATCATTTATGATAATCTTCAAATTACTTTACCTAATTTTACCTTCAACTTAATTTACCTATTTAGGGAGGTATAAATTGAAGGCTTTCAGAAAATGTACAAAACGGTTTATTTTTCTGTGCATCCATTCGTTGTAATAACTCCACCCTTTCTGATGCCGTAGTTAAGCTGCCATTTATGAAGCAAAGCATACCGCATGTACATTTCTGACACTTGTATTATTGCATTCTGACTGACAGGTGATAGATTGGGTTCGTCAGCAGGGAAATGTTTGTAATGTGGCACCCCTGACGTGTTGATAGACGCTGACTGATGCACATTTTCTCCAAGCTTCTCAGTTATCTCTGGCTGTTCGTCCATCTAAAACACGCATTACCGATGCCATATGTACCTTCAATAATTCCATTGTTACTGTACGTAAATATTTTGGAGAAAAATGTACGCTTGATAGTAATTTCCAGGACTCACAATAGTCCTGAGTTTGACAGATCGTGCGTTTCTTCAATGCCCAAGCGGCGAAATGTTCCATAAATCTTTAATTCGTATTAGTGTATGGTCCATTGTAGGGTGATTATAGTGGGTTTTCGTGTATTTTTCTACGAAATAAATTGCAACACGAAAAAGTTAATGCGTTGTAACTTTTCAGGGAAGCTTCCTAAACCACTTAAAACTTCAAACTGCTGAATTAGCAAAAGTACTTTTATTTCAGCATTAAATAATCCCGGTGTGTTGTAGATTTAAACTTTACCTTTGTACTTATTCCTTTTTGAACTCTTCGCAATGTACACTCTTGCTGGCTCGAGTCCAGGTGCATGTAATTTTCACGTTTTTTATTCCTAAAATTAACCGTTTCGCAGGAATTCACTTCATCTTTTTAAGATTCACCATTCATACCACCATTTACGTGTTGGATTTACGTGTAACTGGCAAAAAACGAAAGAATGAAAAGTTAAATTTGGCGCTTCGTGTTTGCCGGGGCGGGCAAGCAGGTATTGTTAGTAATACCATTAAATAAGAACGTCTGCCTCATATTGAATCTTGATGTCTCTCTTGAGTACCGAACATCTAAAACACGAACAATTTGTTTAATTGACCTTCTCTCTTCGTAGGCCGATGTGGCGGTTTTTCGATCACATGATTTCCCGGGAGTGCAATATAAACCTTCTAACATTCGGCCCGTCAGGTGTTTCAAGAGTACGGCAGTATCTGATCTATTCCCAGACTAGCTAACCTCAATGCAAATTTTAACACAAAGCCAAAGCTCTAGGCTTCCAGCTAGTATAATTTCGTACTCGTAATTTATTTATCATTGTATGTACACAGAATGTACGCTCCGAAATGGGATTAATTGTCAGCTCTAATAAGTCCGCACATTAAATTATTTCTAAATTCCTATTTGAATTGACCAGGCACTGCAGTAAAAAATTGTTTTCGCATATAAATGACAAAAAATACAAATTTTACGAATCGAAGTGAAATTTGTTACGAGGTAGATACACAGAAACAGTTTCATTTACGTTCTATCATAGGCTTAGAAAATATAATCACATTATATTTTTAGTAATTTTATTTCAATTGTTGTATAAGTATGAATTCGATGATTAAGATAAATAAAAGTTTCAGTCTATAGTAGTCCAGGTTTGCTTAACACATTTTTACTTTCACAGCGATAACAAAATATATTATTTTACCGGCTCGTGTTGAAAAAAGAGAGTAATAATATGAATAAGCGAAACAACATTTTTCTCCAATCAGGTTGGAAACTGTTTCCATCGCTGTCTCTGTCACCAAAATATTCGATTCCAGTATGACGAAGCGTTGTTAGATAATCCACCATCAACCGGAAAAATCCTGACAATAAAATTCTTAATATCAAATAAAGAAGTAGAAAAAATGATGAACGATTGATAAGGAAATAAGACAAGCTATTTTTGGCACGATGATAGTCCATTAAGCATCTGTATGCAAATTCATACTTTTCTCGTGATTTCGAAGGGAGTAAATTCAAAGGCGACGCGCTTAGCACTGTCTACTTGTTCCGGCGGTGTTCCAGGTGTAGTGTCACTGTGCTCATCACTATTCATCGTGCCCATTACTTTGAAAACCACTAATGATTGCTAATAATTATTTAACTGTTGACCTAATAACACAAGTCAAATTCGTCGAGCAAATGTTTGAAAAAACAACCTCGGCTCTTTGGTTACCTTACATAATTCAATTAAGTACCTACTTGATCTTGCTGCTTAAACGTAAAATGGAAAAGCTTTTCTTTGAAATGCAAATTTTTTGCCATTATTTTCGACCGGAGACAACTATAGTATCATATGTTTAATTCGTAGGAAAGGTATATTTACAGATTATTGGTAGTTGCAGAATTTCTGCTAGAAATTACGGAAATACTTATTAAACTTTTGCTACTAATTACACGGTCTACTTCTACACTATCTCCTTCAAAAAATTATAGGTGCAAACATAAATCTCATTGTGCACATGCTTCGCTAAATTGCCCATATGAGTTACCCCAAAAAAATGTTGAGTCTTTAAACATTTTGGACATCACAAACTTCCAGATTGCTCACAACAGTTCATAATTTAGCTCAGAAATAAAATTTCAAAAAAATATCATCCCAGGCCAAAATCTGAACATTTTCTTAGTATTTCTGGGTCCGCAGGGTTGAGGAATCGTTAAAACGTATGAAGTAAAGCGCAACAAATCCCGCTTCTTTGAGAAATAAAAAAAATTTGATTTTGGGAAGTTTTATTTATGATAACCTTTATACCATAAAGCAAATATTGTAGATAAGTAATACCAGTAACAGTGTAAAAAGCTATAACTAATTGAGTTCATCGGGCGACTTGCCTCTATCACGTTTTCTCGACGTTTCATGGTCTCTAGAATACGAAAAAAGTGATATATGTATGTCGTCTGTCTGTTTGTGTCAATTTTTATTAGAGAGATAATTTCAGAAATAAGTGGATGCGTTGTTATCAAATTTTTTTTGTTTGTCGATGACATCCAACTTTCTTAATGATACTCAACACTATGTATTTTGTCAGATTTTTGTAGAGCTTATTTTTCTGAATTAATTAATATATTAGGCTTTAATCACCCATATCCTGCCACTGTCTGATTTGAGCCCATCATGTTACGAAAACACACTTGTCTATATTTGGTTTGGAATGATTTAATAGGAATCGGATTAACAATTTTTTTGCGAAAATTTGGATGTTTCGGGGAAAATATGAAGACTAATTCATAAACAAGTACAGGAGTATGTTCTTTCATCAAATTTAAACCCCACTTACTATGAAAAAAATTGAGGAAATGCCATCCCATTGGTGGTAGGGATGACTAAGCAAATTTTGGTTAGCGTTTTACCACCTATCAAGACATTTCTAATATACATACAAAATTTGACAACAATCGGTCCAGTAGTTTCATAGATTATCTGCCTAATAAAACAGACAGATAGACAGAAACTGGATACCAATTCTTTTAGTAATCTAGGGGTTATGAACCGTCGAGAAAACATGAAACTGGTAAGTCGCCCGATGGACTCGATTACTCGGGAAGTAAAAATGCAATAAAAATGTGTTTTCCCAACTTCGCGACTAAAAATACTGGCAACAATGTTTATGATTTTGACACATTTCTTAACCTTAGAAATATATAAAACAATATAGCCTAGGAAGCAAAATTGAAGGAATTCTGATTATTCTGTACCGACTACCGACAAAGTTACTAGATTTTTATAAGCAACTCCACATCGAAAAAATCGTGAATCGATAATAGCCCAGAAATGATAGTATTCACAGATTAATTAATATAATTGAAGTAAAAAGGGTTTGCATAATTTTTTCCAAATTCTGGGAACACTCCTTTATTCCTTAATTTTTTAGAGATTATCATAAAAACAATTGGTCGAAGATTATTTCAACAAAACTTCCCTCACCCATAAATTACAGTATATCAAAATTACAAGATTTGATTTGGCGAATTTTATTTTATAAGTTAAAATAAAGACATGTATATAAAATTTTAAGTGAGTTTTTTCATTACAAAATTTTGTGATGACGTCATCAACATTTTTGCAAAGACACGTATTATATCAATTTGGATAGATGCAGTGTAATACTAGTAATAACAGTACTCTATTCCCAAATTTTCGCGAAAATGCAGTGAGTCGTTCTTGAATCTTGATTTAATCAATAAAGTAACGAAACAATTTAATAAACGCATTTAAAGCATGATTGGTGAAATAGAATGACTATGTTTATGTGTATTTCTTTTTAAATCAAGTAGGCATATTCACTAACAGGAAACGTCAAGTTATTAAGCAGTTGTCAAACTATAAAGCGTATGACATCAGGTTTTGTTAATAGTTTACTATCAAAAATGAAACGTGCGGAAAGAGAAAACTTTGCTCAACGTGTGTGTCACTACTACGAAAATATCGCTAATAAGGATAAGTTTCGTACTGTGTGTCACTTTGCTGACGAAAATCAAAACAGAAGATCTTTGTATAATATCTTATCAAGATATGAGCGAACTGGAAACAGTAATTACAAGAAGATATCAGGTCGTCCAGTCTCAAAAAGAACTCAAAAATTATGTAGTGCCATCGAGAAGATGTTTAAAAATGATCCGAATACTTCTGAGCGAGCTGTTGCTGCGAAGCTTGACATATGTCAGTCATATTTACATGAGTTGAAAGTTAAGAGATTGGGGATTAATGCACATAAATGCAAGACAGTTCCTTACTACACTCATGATCAAAAAGTTCGGGCAAAGACAGCTTGTCGCAAAATTGTGGACAAAAGGGCTCCAAAGCAGTCAGGAAAAATTATTGTCATGGATGACGAGACATACGTGGCTTTTGATCCTGCTGACATTCCAGGAACAAAGTATTACCATTGTAAGGCTGGGGACGATATTTCCTTGCAGGCCAAAATTAAACCAAAGAAAAAATTTTTCAAGAAGTACTTGGTATGGCAAGCGATAGATGAAAACGGCAACGTGTCAGAACCTTACATTTCGGAAGGTACTATGAATGCAAAAGTTTATTTAAACGAATGCATCAAGAAGAGGCTTCTTCCTTTCATCGCTGGGCGGGATGTTCTCTTCTGGCCTGATCTTGCAACATGCCATTATGCAAGAGAAAATGTGGAATTTTTAAGAACGCAGAATATTGATTTTGTGGAGAAGGAAAACAACGCTCCCAATGTTCCTCAAGCTAGGCCCATTGAAAAATTCTGGGCACTTATTAAAAGAAGGTATTCTGCCCGGCAAACACCTGCCAAAAATTTTACTGGATTCAAAAGAATAATAAAAAAAATCAGTAAAGAAGTAGCCCAGGAGAGTGGTCAGACGTTAATGAAGCACGTGAGACAGAAACTTCGGCTGATCGGAAGAGTGGGGGTATATGCGCTTTTAAAAATTAATAATTAATTTACATTGTTTATTGTTAACATACGTTAAGTTCCTGTTAAATATGTTCACTCGTTTGGTAAAATAAAAATTTTAAAATGAGTCATTCTATTTCACCGATCATACTTTATAAGCACAAGCGAGACTTTTTTGTAACTTCGACTTCCGTTTATTAAATAAAACATTGCATTTTACTTTAATTTTCAATGTTGTGATTCACATTTTTGGTTAAAACTTGCCTATGGACTACGCGAGGCAAAAAGTTCCGGGGGGGTGGGGTGGCGCACAGCCTCCCCTGGCCTCCCTCTAGCTCCGGCCTTGTCTAGAGGTCATGAAAAGTCGAGAAAATATGAAAGTACCAAGTTGCCTGATGTACTCAATTACCAATACTTCCTTAGCTTACACTCGATAAGTAAAAATGGTCTCCCAGCAATAATTTGATGTGTTTATGTTTATACATCGGTAGAAATTAGTTTCATTTGAATGAGCTGGGCTTCTCAAAACAAAGGATTAAAATTAAGAATTAAGCCACAATCGAACAAAATGTTCTGACAAAATAGGATGACTCGTTCTTAATTTGATGTACTGAAAAAAAGGGGTAGGGTGGTTAGCCAAATTTATTTTGATTACAACATTACAATGTGATAACCTTGAAACGTCTGCAAGATTTCAAGGCACCGCTAAATCACAAGTATAGACTCATCAGATTTTGCACATTTCCGATGGGATTTACTCGGTAAAATTTTGAGATGATGTCATCAATTGTTTAAACAGATATACATATATTGCAGCACTAATTTTTCCAAATTAATTATATTGTTCAACGAGTGGGAAAGTTGGTCATTACACGAGGACGAGAGTTTCCGGAACGAGCCAAAGGCGAGTGAAGGAACTCATCCGAGTGAAATGACCAAAATCTCACGAGTTTAACACTATACTTTTTCTGTTCATATAATCAAGAAAATAAAGACAAAAAAATCAAGAATTATTTTTATTAACATTAATGATGACGTGTAAACAAAACATAACCAGGGTAACGCATGGCATTTTTGGGGAACTGTGGAGAAAAGGAAATGTCGCGTTCTAATTGGACAAAAGCTGTGGAGAAAAGTGCTCATTCTTCAATCGACTGAAAAATGGCCAATTTTCTAAATCCAAAATGCAGTAAAAATTTAACATTTTCTCAATATGACCAGAAAATCTAAATTGCCTCCTTCATTTATTTATTCTGTAAAATTTTGAGATCACGTCATCAAATGGGTAGGGGTAAACCGAGAAATTTGGATGAACGATATAATTTGCTTACGATAACCTTAAAACGTTTGCAACAATTCAGAACGTTCGGTTGTGCAGTTTCAAAGTTAAATAATTGTAAAATGAAGATATACAACTTTGACATTTTTACAAAAATTTTGACATCTAGGGTAAAAAATCAATAGGAATTCATAAACCACAACTTAGGAGCATCTTATTTTATAAAAATAATATTTACTGTGTAACACTTTGAGGCGATGTCATCACATTGTTAGTAGGACTGATTAGAACAGAAATGTTGGTTAGTGTTTTACGCGATATTCGTGACATTCAAAATGTGCCAACAATATGTCCGGTAGTTTCGGCGATTGTCTTCCTTATAAAAATCGATACAGGCAGACAGCAGACGAGACCTATTCTTTCATATTTTAGTGGACACGAAACGTCCAGAATACATGAAAATACACGTTCGCCGGATGGACCCTCGTACAATACTTCCTTAGCTTACGCTCGCGAAGTAGAAAGAGATTTAAATATGATGAAATTTTGCCCTATATGACATCTACATAACATATAATGTTTAAAGTAAAATGTCAGAGAAATATTACATGACTGACTGTAGCCCGATACCGTGGTTAACAGTTTTCCGATTAAACTTTAAAAATGACTTACAAATGTATTTTGTATCTATTTCATATGTTAAACAAGTTTTTATAAATTGTGCTCTCAAGATTCTTGATTTATTTATTATGTTGATTTAAGAATTTTTCTTTCAAAATATTCCTTAAATCAAGCCAACAATATTTCGGTGTAGAAAAACAAAGGAGTAATACATATAAGCTCTTCAGGTCTCCAGGGCCCATGGCTTTTGGGAGTGACACACTGAAGAATAATCATGTTTTTATAACATTTGAAAATTTTGCTGTTGTTGTTGTGTGACATTTACTTTATTTTGTATATAAATGAAACACTATTTTAAAATTGCGGTTGTTTAATGGTTTCGTATGCAGTTTCTGCTATTCACTGAATATTTGCCAATAAATATCTTCCCATCAACATTTTTATAATAAAACTTCAATGACACCTTGAACGACAGAACAAATATTTTGCACGTCCAATGTTCCACGTTCAAACTGCAGATATAGGGTATCATAATATCAAACTAATAAAATAACAGTAAACATCACACATTCAAAAACTGTCGGCGACATAGAAATCGATACCTTATTGTCGAGGTCACAAATGGCTTCTCTACTTCCTAGTTTCAATAGATCACGCTTTACAACAAGAACATGACAAAAATGTTTGCTTATCCATCGCGACACATGTTTGTTCTTTGCCGTTTATTCCGGTACAAATATCTTACAGGATGAGGTTGCTATTACAGACTCTTGCAAAACGTCTTCTTTCGAAAAATATGACCAAAGTAAATTTCTGATAATAAAAAAGTCCGATTTGTTTGCAACGACAAGAGTTTGCTTTTGTTTTAACGCATTTCCACTCTGGCAAATTTATAAAATGTTAAAATATTTTTCAGATAAAACGTCGATATTTTCACGCGGTGATTGAGGTGATATATTAGGGTAACATATCGCAAATTCCTGAACTCTCACTGTTGACAGGCAATTTTTCCAGAAGATAAATAAAAGTCTATAATTTAAACGGCTACAAAAGTCGAATAGAAAACGTATTCCGGCATCATCCGCAACTTGTCTTACAAAATAAATACCCCAACATTCATCACATCTGAGACAATGGTACAGATATACCGTTCTTTGGTTGTCAAAGTATGGGAAAACAATTTGCTGCAAAGGGCAAACACCAGGACCGGCCCGACAGAAGCAATATTCCGGAGAGGTGATGTATTAAGCTCCAGAAGTGCGGAGATGGTTGTGCGTGCGTCTCTCATAGTCTGACAGTTTGATGGACGTTGAATGATCGCGTATTTACGCGCAAAGTCGAGCTTGGTACCAACAGACAAACGCTGTACCCTGTCATGCAAGAACCGAATTAATAATTGCAAAGAAAATTGCGCCTGTCAGGAAAAGTTCATTGGAATTGTCAAATAAAGTAATTCTTGTGCAATTAACTTGCACCCTTCCAATGAGAAATTCCCTAGGTTATTTTTCTCATAGAATACTCCTTGCCACCGAGCAAGTGGAGGCTCAACTGAAATGAGTTTGCATTCCTGGTGCAGCGCGGTTACAGCCAAATGAAGAAAATAACTTCCACTGAAACTTAACAACAAATGAAATTGATGGCGGTGTTAAACCGAAAGAGTGAAATTGGTTGCATTTTCGTTGTTATTCCCAACTTTGCGTGGCAATAAGTTGAGTTTTTGCAATAAAACAAAAATAATTTATTATCTATTATTATTTATCCATTAATTTATTATGTTTTAGTAGTTTTTTCAACATTACTCACAACATTATTTTTCTTGTCGGAAAATAGGAAATTCATTAGAAATTAATAAATATATACTTATTACAAATATCTATTTCATTCTAATATATGCTGTGTCTCATGCTAACTACTTAAAAATACTGTTTTGATAAGAAATAAATTATGCAATGCATAATACACAGGAATGAGTCCATTTCATAATTTTAGTTTTTACTTCCGGAGCGTAAGCTAAGGAAGTATAGTAATCGAGTTTATCGGACGAATGGGCCACTTTTATGTTTTCTCGACGTTTCATGACTCCTACAGTACGAAAAAAGTAGTTTCCCGTTTCCGTCTGTCTGTCTAATCCATTTTAATAAAAATACAGTCTAATTAGACACGGAATCTCCGATAGTTGTCAAATTTTGTACATACATTAGAAATATCATGTAGATATTTAAATGCTAACCAAAATTTGGCTAATCACCCCCACCGACAATTTGATGAGCTCATTTCAATGAACTGTATTTTCAAATTATTTGAATGTTATACAAAATATACTCCTATACTTGTAGTGTACTAATCCGCATTCAGTTTTTTTCTTAAACGTCTAAATCTTTGCAAAAACATCAGCAAGCTATAACAACGTATATTACCAACACGGGATATAAGTCCTCGTGGCGCAATTGGCTTCCTCGGGGAACGGCGACCTGTCGTCGTGGGTTTGATGCCGAACTTTGGCCCTTTACTTTTTTTTCTAGCATTGGTAATGCGCTGTGACTAGTATTATCCATGTTGATGTCTTTATATATTATGTAATGATATAATAAGAATTATAATATCCGGAACGTTTTGTTCGATTATGGTTTAATTAAATTTTAGTCCTTTGTTTTGAGAAGACAAACTCATTCAAATTAAACTAATTTCTACGTTACATTCTTTTTACTTTCAAAAGTAAAAAAAATTTTGTTTAAATTTATATTTTTGAGAAATTGTTCGGCAGATTGGTCGACCGAATAATATGCGTTGTCAAGAAGGTGCTACTTATTTAATATGCATTAAGGAAAGTTTAGGTGGCATGTTTTTAAAGAAGATAATTATGGTAGATTATTGATAAACTTGGTTGCTCAGTTTTAGTGATTTGAAAGCTATTTTTTCCGTTCAAGTTTCAAGATGATGGAATGATTTTAGTAGAGAATAGTTTTCAAAATTTTTTATTAAATGTTCAAGGCAGTGTAGTTTGCAGTCATCTTGGTAACTACAATTCTAACAGCTCTGCTTTGAAGTTTAAAGAGTCTTTATAAAGAAGATGAGTGACCCCAACTAAGAATACCATAGTCAAAAAATGACAATGTAGTAATGAGAAATAGGTAATTCTGATACATTTAGACGAAAGGCTTTTACTAAAATTTCGAAGCAGATAGGTGTTTTTTAGTACTTACTTTGGTGGCTACGTACTCACCATGTTTATTTCTACTTAACTTTGTGTCTATAAACAACCCGAAATATTTTGTAGCAGTGGTGGACAACACTTGTCATGTTTCAAGCTAAAACGCATGGTAACCATTTTATCTTTATTCAGGCAGAGACAATTAGCCCAGAACCCGTCTCCTGCTGAACTTTTAGTTTATTATTCATGAAGAAGACGCTAATATCCACAGATGGTAGAAATCGAGGCATGTCTTTTATATACAAAATAAATAGAATTGGGACAAGAATTGATCCTTGAGGCACTCCATAGGCAACTCGGGATTCATTTGACACTGACCCTTTAAAATAAATGTTTTGCGTCCGATTACTTAAATAACTCATAATAAAATTAGGTAATACTACTATGATGGAAGTTGTAGAAATACAGTTTGCGCCTACAGTTACTACGATCATCTGCATATGCTTTTTTTAAAAATAAATAACTTCTGATTTTTTTAATGCATTAGGAAAAATATTCGATTTAATACGATGATTGATTAATTTTGTTAACGGTAAATGTTATTTTTACTGCTTTATTAACACTGACGTTAAATCCATATATGTCCCTCGTATGACTATTACGTAGACTCTCCAAAACTACACGTACTTCTGTTCGAAAGACACTGGCTAAAATGAAAATTAATGAATATTGACTTTCAAGTGAGTAAATGCCGGTAGAGAATCAAATTTTAGTTTCGGTAGGGAATTTACTATAGCACTGGGAATTGTAGTAAAATAGTAATTTACACAACTAGTTCGGGATAGCCTGCTTCCCGCATGACCGCTTGTTTGCGGCACGACCGAAGGGAGTGACGCATTTGCGTGAATGCGGGAAGCAGGCTCACGAACGTGTTGTGTACAAAATTTTTTGCAACGAATAAACCTTTAAACTGAAGAGATTAACTGTGAGTTATTTATAAACAACGGCATTGACAGCGCCGTCAACACGTCACAATGTTGACACTACCCGAGTATTTTAAGGTTACCATGGCAACGGAAAGTTAAAATGCACGTGTGCGGGAAGTTCGAACTCCCGCACCCTGATGAATGCGCGAAAGCCATCAAAAAAGGTCATGAGTGCAAAAAAGTGGTTAAAATGGTCAGGCGTTATCCAACAGCCATTTATTATTTTTATTTTTTGGATCATTAATGATTTTCCACAAAGCCTTCGGATTATTTTTATTGTATACTAAATATCCTTCATTGTATTCAATATTTGCAGATTTTATTTATCTAAATTGTACGATTCAACATGTAGTCAGTTATTAAATCTAAAGTTTCTCTCATGGATTTTAACTCTACAATAAACTAGCCATTAAGGGGACTATCGGATTTAAGATTGTATGCATTTTTTTTCAGGAAAGGTATAGAGCTAACTATTTAAGAACATTGAGAATTTGTTGTCAACGTTTATGTTTTCCTCAATAAAGTCTCAGTTGCTAGTGCTACTAAGATCAAAAAACATTAGATTTCCAAAAGCTGTTAAAGGTCTGCACAGTTGAAGTCTCTTTGCCTTCTTTGTTTCATCACAAATTATGGATAAATCCACTAGTACATTTACATGATCAGGGATCAGGGATCAGGTAGATTCAGACCCAAGCGTGAGACTTCAATGTTCATACAAACGTAGTTTAAAATAAATAAAGAAAAAAAGAAGATTTAGAAGAAATGGAACACAAAAAGAAAAATCAAAAAGAAGAAAATACACGAGAAATAAAACAGACACCAAGCTAAAAATAAAAAAAGTTGATTTCCAGTTTTCAGATAGAATTTCCTGTGGACATTCACAGCAGCCACTTAAACAGCTCCAGATGTTTAGACAAATTATTATAAATTTTTATTTCGCAAATCTTTTTGTATTATATGTTTAAAAGAACTTGATATTAGACTGCAAGCAAGAACCATGCTATTCTACATATTTCTAGAGAGATTTATTTTGTAAAATTTTGAGATAACGACACCAAGTTTTTGGAAGGCATGAACAGAGAAACTTGAATTTAAATTTACCAAATACACGAAAATTTTAAAGCACATAAAATTTCGTTGTAGGTACTCGGATTTATGTCTAAATAAAATTCTCCGGTAAAATTATGATTTTTTTGACAAAACTAACGTGCACATGATTAAGAATAAGGATGAATTAATAAGCCATGAGCAGAGAGGCATATTAATTTGTAGATTTTGATTAGTATTTGATTAACAAAATTTTGAGATTACTGCATCAAATTGTTAGTGGGATAAATAGACAAAATCATCTACACAGTAAATCCCCAAATTAAGTTTGGACCACACAACAAAAAATCGCATAAGATGAAGCAATCAGACTAAAAATGTCAAATGTGAAGTTATTACAGAAACAGTGTGACTTACATGTCAGATAAACGGAACTTAAATTAAAACATTTAATGAAAATCAAAACTAAAGACAAATTTTAAACCCAAATTAGAAATAGTCCAGAGGAGCTTTCAAAATCTTAGTAGACAATCTTAATACATATAATAAGAAGGCAAAGAAATATGGAAAAATAGCACGGGAAAAAAATTAAACACCATATTCCTAAAGTAACATAGAGCGTGTCACAACAATCAGTCGCTAACTGACGACAGTTTAGCAACAACGTTTGAAAATCGTTACCTTTACCCTGAAGGTACATATGTATACAAATTGCAGGAATTCTGAGAATCAAGATTATCAGGCCAACGATACACACTCAAAACAGAAAAAAGCCACTTTGATGATCTCATACACTTCAGCCAACGAAAAATATTTTTAGCATACTGAGCGTTTCCATTGATATTTTAAATTATTTTTAAAATAAAATGCTTTGTTATTTATGAAAAGATAGATTGCTGCAATTCAGAATAAAAATAAATCGTACACATAAATCCTCTAGGATTTTATGGGACATCTAAAAAAGTGAAAGATCGTAGGAAAGAACTGACAGCGTATAACCTAAGTATGTTTTCAACTTTCGTACCCATGAAGCCTATTAGATGCCACTGAAAAATTCGCTTAGAGCAGACGCGTTTTTGTATACGAAATAAATCTTTGTTAGTTCAATAAAATCTCTGTTTGAAAATTCACCACGCAATCTACTTTATTTAGCTGAGTGTTCTTAAAACTCAAGAGGGTTGAGTGACCTGGCTGTTACTTGCATCATCTAAAATAAAGTTTCCTATTGTGGTAACCCAAAATTCTGTCAATATTAATATGTGAACACAATTCTAAAACCCGCGAAAAATTCAAAATTTGGCCTTGAATTGTGATAGTCTCGTCGTATGTTTTTTTTATGGCGGAGGGCGTTCAAATACAAAGCGGTGAAACCTAAGTTTGGAAAAGTGCGCCTAAATCAAAATGCAAAATATGGAGGATAAATTGTTTATTCCCATATTATTGAGAGAGAAAAGCTATGAATAAGCGGACCTATTTCGTAGTTCCAAAAACTCTCTGCAGCTTTCAAAAATGAAATCATATATTACAAACCAAAAGAAATATTTGAATATCACAAATTTAAAGACACAAAGAAAAAAGAGAAACCTGCATAGAAGTAACCGGATACAAATATTACGGTGGTGTGGTGACAAATTCAAATATCGACAAAAATCCATGGACTGCATCGAAAGTCCAAATCGTAGACCACCGTTTCGAGATCGATAGCTCTGACCAAGGCGATCGAGCTCGTCTAAGTTTTCAGCGTTAGGTTATGTTGCGAGATTCACGATCTAGAATACTTACTCATCCTCGCAGTGCAAAGGTGCAAGGACTGTTACATAGTTCACCTCGTCACCAGACTTTCAGACTGCAGAGGCTGCTCATTCGACGAAGAAGTAGGTCCCCAGGAGAAACGAAATAAAAAAATTGATCGAAAGTTATTTCAATAGAACTTCCCTCGCTCCCGAAGTAGAATGAAACATAAAAAATAAACATCCAATTAGATTTAGGAATTTAACTCGTTACTATGGAAATTTGTAATTTAACACCTTTTAAATTTAATAAGTTTTCACAAGATTAATAGAGGCAAAATCAGCCTTGTCTTAGCAAGTACTAGCCCTGCCCATTCGCCCCACACTTTCTTAGAGGATATGCTATTTGCCAAAATAAATCTTATCTTAGCAAGTACTAGCACCATTCACCCGCCCTCTATTGTCTTAAATGTACGTCATTTGCCAAAATGGTAGTATTTGCTAAAATAAGACTGATTTTAACAAATTACATAATCCTCTGAGAAAATAGGGGGTGGGTGGGCGGTGATAGTACTTGCCTAGATAAGACTAATTTTGGCAAACGACATATCCTCTGAGAAAATACGGTGGAAAATCTAAAAAATATGAATGTATTGATAAATTACAGGTATAAACTGAACTTATTTTGCACATTTTAGATAGGATTTTTTCGACAAAATTTTTAGATGACGTCATCAATTGTTGGGGGTAGATAAACAGATACATTTTGATTAAATGTGACTATGCTTACAATAACTTCAACACATTTGCAAGATTTCAAAGGATTCAGTTTTGCAATTCTTGATTTAAGCAATATAATATATCAATATATATTAGGAAGGATGAGCAAATACATTTTGATCAAAAGTTTACCATGCTTATGATAACTTTAAAACATTTCCAACATTTCAAAGCATTCGGTTTAGCAATTCCTGATTAAATCAATAAAATAAATTCACGCATGGTCGCCTGTATAAGCAAATCCAACAAATATGAATCGAATGGTAAATCACAAAGTATAGACATATCATATTTTGTATATTTTAGTTAGTAATTATTTCGGCAAAATTTTAAGCTGACGTCATAAATTTTTTGGAGGGGATAAGTAAATATATTTCGATTAAGAATTTATTATGCTTATCATAACTTTAAAATATTTGCAAGATTTTAAAGCGTGTGGTGTGATTTTGCAGATTCAAAATTACATTGCAAAATGTTTTATATATTTGATTTTTTTTCCAAAAATCTGGACGTTTCGGGCAAAAACTCAAGACGGGGTCATAAACTACATGTGACTAGGACTATGTTATTTTTTACAAATTAAAACCCATTTACTATGTACGATTTTGAAGTGACGTCATCACGTTATTGGTGGAGATGTTTGGACAAATGGTGAGCGTTTTACCGTCCACCATGTATTTCTATAAAAATATAATCATTAAATTGTATTAATACCATAAACACTAAAAAATCTTAACATAACTGTAAAATTACAAAGAGTAAAACAAAAGTAACACATATTACTGATGTAAGTACATATAACTGATTTTACAATAGTTACACTCGTTCAAGGAGACCTTGGCGTTGAATAGGATTCATTTTGTTCAAACAATTGCCCTTTTATGGAATTACGAACTAAATTAGACGTTCCCTTAATTTTAACAAGTATTTTCACTACACTTATTAAACAAGAATTCGCCAAGAGAAATTTAATTTATCTTTGATTTAATTTAAAAACTTTATCTTGTAAAAATTTATACATATTTCTACCGAATTAAACCACACGCAAACCATAGTTGCTGGCCTTAATTATAAAATCAAACCCATTTTAATTTTTTAGTCTCCAAAATTCAGAATTCACAAAGTGTGAATAAGTTTTTTTTCGAATATTTCTATAGTCGGGCATATTTTAAGGTAATTTTAAAACATAGATCTAAAAACTCTTTCTGTTTTCAAAATTCTAAATTATATTTAATACCTGTGATTTTTAATTATAGTAAATGCTACAGCAACTATTTAGCTAATGCCCACGTGCGTTAAACGATCGCCAATTATCAGATTTCTTCTCGTCCAGTTAGAAATGATGCCGACTTATCTCGACAAGTAGTTTTAACAATTGAAAATCGAATAAATCAATAAAATAAATCATTTTTCAAAGAAACTAGCCATTGTCAAAAACAAATAGAAAACTCACTTTCTGACACAAATCTAACTAATGCCAAGCGAAGGAAACGTTAAGAATTTTAACCACCAAAATAGTTCTGTTGATAAAGTGAAATGGACGACAAATTATGTTAAACTGATACTTAATGCTCACGACGAATCGATAAAAATGAATTTTCTTTGATATTGATTGTATTCATTTATTATGGTATTAATATTTTAGTTTCCACCAAAAGGATCAAAGGAACATATGTAGACACTGTAACTATGTAACTCATGACATATGTAGACACTGAAAACTTGTAAGCTAATAAAGAACTAATAACGAATAAAATAAAAAGAGAAGAGACGACTATTAGCTGTTTGATGGACACATGTTTGTATACAATAATGATATACAGGGTGTCTCAGAAATAAGTACATTAATTTTAACCAGTAACAGAACTCGTGAAACGGAACAACTTTTTTATCTAGCATTTTTTCGAAAACTCAAGTCGAATTTCGAATTTTCCCACCCATATATTCACGAGCCGTCTATGTTCACCTTAAATAATAACAACATTACAACAATGAAGAAGGTACCGTAGCAACCGTTTTGACACTGACAATCACTTTTATGTCAATGTTTTTATTAAACGTTGTCTCTTTAATAAAGTTTGTTTGGCACAGATTTCTAATTTATAGACGAAATGTGTTGAAATGGCTTTGTTTTCAAATCTGGAATGCACCTGTAATTGTTGTCGTCGAATTACTAACGGAAACGGTTTTAGTACAGGTTTATTTACAATACCAACTACAAAAATGATAACAAGGCCCAAGGTCGTATGTGTATGTCCACGTGGAGGTCTTGAAGAGAAGAGGACGTCTGCCCACGGTGAGTGGTCGGAGAAGAAGAGGGTCTGTTTTACGTTTCCACCGTGGCGTTTCCTCTTTGGGCTTGCGCGTTGTAACTGCCAATCCGGTGGCTGCATTATGTATGTATAACTGGTTGCATACTTCCAGGCGGCCACACACCGATATCGTTTTAACGTACGGTGAAGCTCGGGGAAGCGGCACTCGCGCCCAAGGAATTTTTTCAGAAAACCTCCCAAATCGTCTGCCAAATATGCGCAGTTTTAAGAACGTTGCAGCATTTTCGAGAGTACGGATCTTTTAAACCTGCACCTCAGGATCGGGGTAAGTTACGTAGTAATAAAATTGCTAATATTGAAGAGGATGTTTTGAAGAGTGTCGAAGCTCGACCGGGCACTAGCACGTACCACTGTCTAGTGTGATGTATCGGAGAGTAGTATTTGGAGGATACTCAGAGAACAAATGTACGCCTTTCAGGACCAGAAAGTTCAGTTATTGCAACTAACAGACTTACCACGTAGGCAAAACTTTTGTGAGTGGGTTAATAGAAAAATAAACGAACAAGCAAATTTTGTATCTTATACCATCAACTGATGAGGTCGGTTACACGAGGGAAGGTGTTCAACACCCACATTTGGGCCGACGAAATTCCGTACGCCATTAGGGAGCAGGATTTTCAATTTCTCTCTAAATGTTTGTCACATTGACAAGATTAGGAAAATACGTATCCTAGTAACTGTTTTTGACCATACATTATTAATTATAATAATTATTAGTGTCCATGGGTGACTGAGGATCCATGGGCGGGTAACCTTAATTGGGGTATAACTTTAACAATTTTTAATTTGATAATTAAAAAGTTCTTGACAAAACTCTACTAAAAAAAGTTGTTGAGTTCAATGAGCTCTATAACTGATTAAAATTAATGTACTTATTTCTGAGACACCCTGTATAAAGACACATTTTAATAAAGTGTATTTGATATCAGTGATCACATTAGATTTGCTGTAAAATCGCTACTTATCAGAAATGTAATTTGATTGTTATATCGTCGTCTAATTTGACGTATCGAAAATTTACGTGATTCCCACCCTGTTATAATAGTTAGTTGTCAAAACGCTGAATTATGTATGTGATCCAATAACAAATAAATCACTAAAAACTATTGCAAAAAACAAAAACGGGAGAGTTTGAGAACTGGATTCGTGGAAACGATTTAAATCCGTTTTATTGTGTAGATTGGAATAAATTAGTTAGTTAGAATTTAACTGGATTAGAGTGTCTCCAAATGAATTAGTTCGAACGTTAACAGGTTCGCAGAACGAATAAAATAATTTCTAGTGGGAATTCAATATTGGATATTATCGCCACTACATCTCCTCAAAGTTTTAAAACTAATTACATTTTCTTCAAACTGAAAGCTAAATCCCGCCGTTTTATTTTTTCCTGGTAGTGAATAATTTTATTTTAGATTTATTAATTTGTCACCCGATATAGAACCGAGGAACAATATTTTAATGCTAATTAATTGCGCGGCTATTTTTCATGTTCTTGCCTTAAAAACGACGTATGTTAGGACTTACTTATTTTTATGTCTGCCATAAAATGCTTTTAAATTAGATTTCGAGATTGTGTTGGTAAATTACCATTTCGCTTGCATGCCGTTGTAAAAAGTAAAACAAGTTCATTTTAAAATTCCAATCTCTGCTTGAATTAATTAATCTGCAAAACCTCGACTAATTAAACCGTCCAGAGTGAAAGCCAATTTATTTCGATCATTCGTCAAATTTTATCCCTCTCTTAGCAATTCCGAACTGCAAATGAGCAATGCCGAATATACATGGATTGCCACTAGGAAAATCAAACAATCACAGCAGTATGTATGTAATGAATAAAAACATGTTTCCGATGAATGCATGAGGCTGCGGGCTAACACGAAATGCTCATATGAGCTTTACTAGACCGTTTAAACCCTAAACACCTGGGGCTGCAAATTAATTAAAAGCGGTTCGATTGAGGCCAGATTTTCTTTCAGTTTTACTGCATTCGGTCATAAATTACATCACCAGCTAGAAATGCTTTGTGCAAATGCTTTAATGCACATAAAGTTTTTCATTAAGTACGTCCAACTATACCTGGAGAGTATATCTACAGGTTTTTTATTAGTTTCACTGTTAAATAGGAGTGTTTTAAATAATTCGCCAAGTTTATAAATTTACATTTATTTAAACTCCACGAAGTTAGTTAGTTAAACTACTCTAATTATTACTGACCATTCGTACTTTTAAATATAAGAAGTAACGGAAAATTACCCATACTGGACCAACTTTTAAACTTGCTTGTATTCAAACTTTGATTACAACGCACAATGAGCTATTTATAGAGTAATTAAAAGGCAGAGATGTTTTTTTATTTACCGAGGGGTAAATTATTGTAATAACTTCATTTATTTTGGTGTTTCACATGTTGTAAAAGACAAACATACAGGTATCTCGTTTCCCTCTCTCTCAAGCACAGAGTGGAAGTGGAAGTGGAAGTGAATGAACATATGAGAGCCGTATTCCGCCAGTTTTGTATCTTGTTGGTAGTTTTGTTATACTTAGATTCTTATTAAACGAATTATACTTATTGATGGTGACATGAATACAACAATCATATTAGTCGTTTAAGGAAAAGTTGTATTTGATTCAGATGGCATGCTTTTTGCCGACTTACTCAACAATTATTATAACAATTCGGCCAACTTACACAAAACCTTCATAAATTATGCACCTAACCCTTCCTTGTAAATCATTCTATCTATTGGTGAAAACCACATGAAAATCCATTATCACGTTCAAACAGACAGAGAAAATCTTTCTTTTATACTATGTATTGATGATTGATATTGATTGATGATGATGATAACATATTGTGTAGACGAGTGTAAATTCTATTAACTACGATAGTTCATCGTTTGATTCAACCAATGCAGTACATCTGACTTTCTTATGTTAATACTAGAATGTTAGGGCTTTGTGTAGGAAGACCAGAATGTTTTATTTATCTTCTATTTCTGCATCTGTGTATGAAGTAGTTGCACTAACAGACTTGGTTGAACGATAGTGTGAGTGATTCTGAACTATTTAACCCAGTGAAAAATCAGGTTTTTTAAGAAAGATCGTGAATATTCTACAGTCGTGGTAACACCCCTAGTCAAAAACACTTAGAATGTGACATTTTTTAGTAACTTTTCATAGGTGAAATCTTATATGTTAGAAATATGTTGCTATGGATAAATCTAAATTTCAAATTCGCAGTTATTCAAAGATGTGTAAGACTATGCTATTGATACAATTTAAGACCCAATTATTATGTACAATTTTGAAGTGACGTCATCACATTAGTGGTGGGGATGATTAGACAAATTTTGGTTAGCGTTTTACCATCTACATGATATACCCAATATAAATACAAAATTTGACAAGAATCGGCCCAGTACTTTCGGAGATTATCTGTCTAATAAAAATCCGGGACGGCAGACAGGCAGACAGACGGACAGACGGACAGACGGACAGACAGACGGAAACGGGAGACCTATTTCTTCGTCTTCTAGGGGTCATGAAAGATCAAGAAAATGTAAAAGTAGAGAGTCGGCCGACGGACTCGACTTTCCTTACGCTCGGGAAGTAAAAATGGTAAATTTTAACTTTTTTTTATAAACTGGACCATTTAATCACCTAACTAATTGAACTTCATTAAAAAACGAAAGAACGGAAGCTTTAATAAGAAAAAGTTTCAAGTTATAACAAACATATCGACATCTAAATCTTCAAGGCCACTGTTATTATCCTCACTTCCACTCTCTCTATCACCCGGATTATTAACATTAATAATAATTTCATTCTGTTCTGAAATATCTCAAAATTTTTCATTTTCCCAAGCACACCAATTTATTATTTTATCAGTATGTTTAACGTAATTGTTCCAGTGCACAGCCCGAACTTGATCGATCACATTTTGCCAAGTTGCACAAACATCATTAGGGGAAGAGCTGATTCTTGAAATGATCTTATCATAATTTCTTTTAACAGCGTTGAAATGACAGTAGTGAGGTGGCAGCCTCAATCCCCAGTGCCCATGATGTTGGGCGTATAAATAAAAATGATAACGTTTTTGGGGTTTTCTGTTAGCCAATATTCCCCAGATTTGGTCATTCATGGCCTTGGGTGTATAATCAATCCCATTTTTATTTAAACATGCTATCATTTTGGTCTTTGTCCAAGTTTTTCGAAGAATTTCTTTCCTCAAATAAAGTGAAGTTTTATTACAACATATGAATACCTATGAAGACTAAATTGACACCTCAAGTCTACTATGATAACTTGCGTTATCTATCAGATCAAAAGAAGGTTCCCGCAAACTTGGTATCAACTGTTCTTCCATTTTTCAAAATTTCCCTGGTTCATGTTATCATGATAGTCTCCAGATTTGCTATTAGCTTTAAAAATTAAAGAAGCTCCTTCAATAAAACCGTTGTGGCGGCACAATAATACGTAGTAGTAAGCGAGGAAAGATAAGCTTTTCTGTAGTCTAGTGGTAAGGGCACCTGCCCGGCAAGCGGTAAACCACAATGTATCTGCACCCTTCTCCAGTTTTTGAAATAGGAGTGTTTATTAAACCGTCTTTTTGCATATGCTACCCTTACTAAATACACATGTTTCAAAAAGAGGTTCATATAAATTTTGCCTTTGTTCTTTTTAATTGAACAGAAGACCGTTCCATCAAAAATAATCTGTTACTATTTTTCTTAAATTTGAAACCAATTTTCCTTATCCAGCTGGTTAACGATCTAGGACCAACGTTAAAATCGGGAATCTCTTCCATTACTCGATCATGCAGCAACTTAATAGTAATGTATTCTTTAGAAACAAACATTTTATAGATAAGCTCCCGGAGTGACATTAAATCTACAGGATTCACTTTTGTCTTTATGCGACTAATTCTAAAGGACATATTTTTCTTGTAGTCAAAGTCATCTAAAACCCGGACTGTTTGTGGCCTGTAGATAGATCTTTCCGAAATTTTCAACATTTCTGCGCCCAGTTCAGTCTTCCTTTTTTTCTTAAATTCAAAAACATCTTGGTTTCTATTAAGAGAGTCTAACACATTTAAAATTATTTGTTTTGCTTGGTCGTTAAATCGCTTCATTTCTGAAAGGAACAAATGACAAATTTACAAATTTGATATAAGACTGTACGACCTACTCAAAATTTGGTGATTTTTTGTCTCACACAAAATGCATTAAGTTGACCATATCACCTTGTATCTGTGATATATTATTCTCTAGTAACGTCTGCGATATTTTGTCTGGTGTACATTTATTAAAGATCAAATTAAGTATTATCTTCCGCAGCGTAGTTATTTATTATTATTATTAATCTTGTTATTATTTAAAGCGATCAAGTGGAAGAACAAATTCGTTTACGCAATTTGCGAGTCATACCTTATTTCGTAGACATTCGTGGATTGACTGTCTACAATTTCATTATGTAACGAATTCCAATATTGAAAAATCGTATTGCTGATAAAGAACTGCTGAATGTTGTAAGAAAAGTCTCTTTAAGTAGTTTAAATCCATGCCCGCGCGTGCTTTGGTTGGAATTAATACTCGTATGTAGTAAATAGATGATGAATAGGAAACAATGGCTTGGTCAGTGCTTGGAAGGTAATGATTAGGATAGATCTTATGAGTCTCTGAGCTAAACTGGGCAACTTCAGTTGCAAGACTATTTCGGGATAACGATAACGTATTCTGCCTAATGATATTCTGCTTGCTTTGCGCTGTATTGATTGCAACAGCAAAACGTCTTGCTGCAGGACAGGAGTCCAAACAGTTTGGAAACTCCAGAATAGGCCTAACCAAAGTTTTACACAATTTAACAAACACCGTGGGACGTATTTTGCAGAAAATCTTATTTAAAAGAAAGAGCACGGCACTAGCTTTCTTAGCGACATATGTGATGTGATGCGGCCACAAAAGATCAGAACTGATGAAAACACCCAAATTTCGACAACAGACCGCTTTAACCAGTTGCGGGCCACCGATGCTGTAGGAAAACTGAGGATTGTATTTTCCAATGTATAAAACTCTACATTTTTGGTACCTATTATGTCCATTTGAAAATTGCGTTAAGATGCAAAAACATATTATTAGTGTTAACATTGTACAGCTTGATATCGTCCACGTACATTACAAAAAGGGATGTCAAAATTAGTGGTCCTAACACTGAACCCTGTCGTACGCTACTCAGTACTTCTACAGGCCTACTGAGAGAGTTATCTACCTTACAGAAAACGTGCGATCCACCTGATGAGACTGCCACGTACACCAAAAAAAACGCTGAAGTTACCTCCCTTGTCCAGTCTGACAGAGACGAGAAAGGACATTCGAATGGATCGATTTCCCGGCGAGGAAGGTGTACTGTTCGGGTGGGATTAAGTTCTGATCTAACAAGAAATTACTCAACTGATCGTAGATAAATCGACTCCATAATTTTACCACAATGACAGGACAGTTGCTCTTTGCCAGTCAGGTGGCAACCGTCCTGATCTAAATGACTGGGTGAATACAAGACTGATGGGGACAGTCAGGGTGTCTGCACAACTCCCAAAAATTGGGATATAATATGGTCGGTTCCAGGCCACGTGGAAGATTTCAATTTTATTAACTTTTCATGAACCCCTGATTCAGAAAATGAACCTCGCCAAGAGATGTGGTGATTGGTAAACTAGCTAAGTGAGGCGTTGATTTGATGACAATTTCATTTGTTTGAATGATGTTGAGAACATGTCGGCAAAAATGTTTGGTGTCTTCCAACTATTTTTGATTCATATTTAGTTCTCGTGTCTTTAATAATGAACAAAACCTGGTTAGAAAACACTCTGTGAGCCCTGTAGTCAGCATCAGAACTCGATCTTTCAGAAGCTTGCCCCAGTGCCCGTTTTTTACTTCCCGAGCGTAAGCAAAGGAAGTATTGTAATCGAGTCCGTCGGCCGACTCTCTACTTTTACGTTTTCTCGATCTTTCATGACCCCTAGAAGACGAAGAATTAGGTCTCCCATTTCCGTCTGTCTGTCCGTCCGTCTGTCCGTCCGTCTGTCCGTCCGTCTGTCCGTCTGCCGTCCCGGATTTTTATTAGACAGATAATCTCCGAAAGTGCTCCACCGATTGTTGTGAAATTTTGTACTTATATTAAGAATATCATGTAGATGGTAAAACGCTAACCAAAATTTGTCTAATCATCCCCACCACTAATGCGATGACGTCACTTCAAAATTGTACATAGTAAATGGGTTTTCAATTGTATAAAATAACATAGTCCCACACATGTAGTTTACAACTCCGAATCGACTTTTCACCCGAAACGTCCAGATTTTTGGAAAAAAAATCAAAATTATAAAACAACATTTTGAAATTTAATTTTTAATCTGCTAACCAGAATGCTTTAAAATGTTGCAGATGTTTTAAGGCTATAAAGAGCATCATAAATCTTTAGTCAAAAAATATTTGCTTATCCCCTCCAAAAACTTGATGACGTCAGCTCAAAAGTTTGTGGAATAAATAATATCTAAAATGTACAAAATATGATGAGTCTGTACTTGTGATCTATCACTCCATTCATATTTTTTGGATTTGCATATACAGGGTGACTCAAAAAAATTAATGAATGCGTAAATTTATTTTACTGATTTACTCAGAAACTACAAAACCGAATGCTTTGAAATCTTGCAGATGTTTTAAGGTCATAAAGAGCATAATAAATGTTTAGTCAAAATATATTTGCTTATCCCCTCCAAAAAATTGATGACGTCAGCTCGAAAGTTTGCCGAATAAATCCAATCTAAACTGTAAAAATATGATGAGTCTGTACTTGTAATTTATCACTCCATTCAAATTTTTTGGATTTGCATATACAGGGTGACTCAAAAAAATTAATGAATGCGTAAATATATTTTATTGATTTAATCCGAATGCTCTGAAATCTTGCAGATATTTTAAGGTCATAAAGAGCATAATAAATGTTTAGTCAAAATATATTTGGTTATCTTCTACAAAAAACTGATGACGTCAGCTCAAAAGTTTGCCGAAAAAATCTTATCTAAAATGTACAAAATATGATGAGTCTGTACTTGTGATTTATCATTCCATTCATATGCGTGAATTTATTTGATCGATTTAATCAGGAATTACAAAACCGAATGCTTTGAAATCTTGGAGATATTTTAAAGTTATTATAAGCATGGTAAACTTTTGTTCAAAATGTATTTGTTCATCCCTTCTAAAAAAATTGGTGACGTCACCCTTAAATTTTGCTAAATAAATCCTATCTAAAATGCAGAAAATATGATGAGTTTGTACTTGTGATTTATCATTCCATTCATATTTTTTAGATTTTCTTAAAGGGTGGCTCAAAAAAATTAATGAAGTCAATTTATTTTATTGATCAAATTAAAGGCAACACTTATTATTAGTATTACATTGGACCAACCCAATTTGGTAGACACAAAATTTTTTAAAGTTAAAACTCGGTTGAAACATAGCTGACTAGGTTCCGCGAATGTGGTATAGACATGTTTTAAATCAACCAATTGTGAATTCCACCGTCAAAAATTAAAATAAAATCCAATGTTTTATATAATAAGCGGAAGTCGACGCAATAAAACCGATTGTCGTTTTGTTTACAGTTTCTTTGTTTGACTCTCACGTATGCTGTTACGCCTGTCATCTTAAATTAAGAATGTTTATACATACACGATTTTCAGTTGCCTCTGATATGTATACGTGAGTAAATTGTTTCGTTATTTTATTGATTATTACAAATCAATATTCAAAACGACCCAATTCATTTTCCCGAAAATTTGAGAATATAATAATTTTATTCTTAGTATTACACTACATCTATCCCAACTGATATACGTGTTCTTGCAAAAATGTTGATGACGTCATCGCAATTTTTTTTTAAATTCCCACTACAAAAATGTAATGAGAAAAAAAACACAATAGGCATGCAGTCGTCAAATTTCCGACAGCGAGGGAAGTACTGTCTCAACTCTTTAGACCAATTTTTTTATAAGTGTCAGATCACCTTCAAAATTTAATCAATTGTTTGACCACTGAGAACATCAGCTCTGGCTAGTTCGAAAGAATTTTCCGAGAAATATGTCGTATGTAGACAGTTTTCGGAAAATTCTATGTTTTCGTAGCATGTTTTTGCAACAGTAACAAAAAATGAAGGAGGAATCGGGCAGCCGTTGGACAGATATATATAGTAAAAATTCGCACAAACATAGTGCTTAAATGCACTTTTCTTGCTCACGAAACATATGTTGTAGAAAATTGATAAACTTCTTTTAAAATCGATCTCACTAACTTAATTTCGTCGTTTTAATGCAGCTAACAAGCTGGAAAAAGAAATGGCATACCTACTGCTTTTCTACCCACCTATTACTTTTTTAGCGAAAAATTTTTCCAAGATAACTCATTTGTCATTTTAATTTTTCTGAAAATGTTTAAATTTAAAAAAATTTTGAACCAATTATGGGATATGTTTTATTAACTGCTGACTGTAAACTAGTCGATGCTAGAACCTGATATTTTACAACTGTAACGAATGGGGCACTATAGTAAATATGGAAATACTATCGCCATTTACGTGGGATCGAAAATTTTTCAAATTATTTTTGTATTTAAGATTATGGCTAGAACTGAAAACGTAAACAAACTGAACAACTCTGTTATTTTTAATATAAGCCTTCTTTATAATGCTAATGGCAAACGGCAGATGTGAAACGTGGCTACCCACGAGTGCTTGGTTCAATTATGATCACACGTGCAGATAAAATCTCCCAGGACCCTAAGGCTAGCTATTTTATGTGTACTCGCAGTTCATTTGGTTATTAAATTTGGTATCGTTTTGATTGAGAAATAATAGATAGGGACATGCTTTTTGATAATTATTAACTAATTTCGATTCATTGTCTACCCCGTAATCAACAGTGACACAAAAATGTGGTTATTAATATTATTGTACCTAAAGCTATTTTTAACTCTATTGTTATGCTATAAACTACATACTACAACAGCATCATATTTTTTACCGGCGTTTGATTGTAAGAAAGCTACATATTTTGGACATGTCGCTTTCTTCTTAAACGTACTTGAGGTAAATAACATTGTTTCAATTTACGAGCCTGCAGATATTTTTTAACGACGTAAATTATAGAGTACAGACGGTATTTCTTTGGAGCTTGGATTAGAATCTACAAGAAATTGGATCTAAATAAATCCCCTCTGTGGTAATAAAACTCAGTGAAACATTAAACAGATGACTTGATTTCCAGTAGGTGTGTCTTATACTTTTTATTGCCAATTAGAAGTAAGAAATCATATTAAACATGCTTTAGTTATCAAAACATTACAGCTGAAGTGAATTGTAAACAAAGAGTTCCTTAACATCAGTTCAGTTGCAGCCGACAACCGGCTGACGTTTTTGTGTGTCTCAGATTCGAAGTGTTTATTTGCTTGGCGGCAACTTTCGTTTTAATTATGTATACATACATTTCTATGAAGATAAATTTATGATATTTTAATCCGTTTAAAGCAAATAAATTATTGTAAATAATTGTTCTAAAGTTGGCTGCGGTCCACGTGGTGTTCGAGACATCTTCGCTTCATTTAACAACACGAAAACAGGCGATTCTTCTCCAATTTTCCGAACGACCGCAAAAAGAGGATAGACTGCAATGTTTGTTTACCAAAAATCACGTTTATAGAATACGCATAACTTGTGCTCACACTCTCGCGTTTCATTCTCTGAACATAATTTCATACTCTGAACATAATTTCATAATGAAGTGTAGTGCATAAATACAGTCGAAGACTCAAGAAAAATAGAGCTGCCATCATCGTTTATATACGGACGAAAATACGTCTAAATTGTGAAGAGACATAACGAGAATTTGCAGATAAGTTTGCTTGATTGCACATCTAAGTATGAAGTCTGCTCAAGACCGTCAACGCGAGTGTCACAGATGCTGACTATGTTCTCTACAATTTCAGGATTTGTGGAATGAACACATGGTGAGCTCGTAATACTCTCTCCACTGTCGCTTGAAATGTTGTATAAATTCGCCAGAGATCGTAATATCTTGCTAGGACATGTCGCAAAACAATATGACTTGTCAAATTTAACTTATTAACTTCCTTCTATTGGGATTTGTTTCTGTTTGTGATATCCTATTTCGCTGCCGACGGACGTTGTAATTTAATTGTTGAAAATAAACTATTGCTTTGTCAAATGACAGATTTCTTGTCGTGAACATAGTATTTACTTCTGGTAATAATAAAAGATTAAAGCTGTAATCTACGATTACGTTTTTAGGGATGAAAATGGATTTAAAATTAAATTTTAAGCTGACGTCATCAATTTTTTGGAGACGACAAGGAAATTTATTTTTATTAAAAACGTATCAAACTTATCATAACTTTAAAACATTTGCAAGAATTCAAAGCAGGCGGTTTTGCGGATTCAAAATTAAATTGCAAAATGTTTTTTATAGTTTTGATTTTTTTTCCAAAAATCTGAACGTTTCGGGTAAAAACTCAACACGGCGTCGTAAATTACATGTGTAGGACTATGTTATTTTATACAATTTAAAACCCATTTACTACGTGCAATTTTGAAACGACGTCATTACATTGTTGGTGGGGATGATTAGACAAAGTTTGTTTAGCGTGTTGCCACCTGAATGATCTTTATAATACACTTATAAAATTTGACAACAATCGGCCCAGTAGTTTCGGAGATTGTCTGTCTAAAAAAATCCGGAGAGACGGCATTTTCACAGTCGTTTTCCTTTCGATATTATCAAAGAGAATTTTGTTCGATCTGATGAATTATTACGTCATTTGTAAATTTTTTGGTGTCACATTGAAAACGCAAAATACTTAATTGACCAATGTTTAGTTTCAATTACTTCCCACCTGTCGGAACTAGAATGAAAAATTATCTTCCAAGCTGGTCCTTTAAAATATGTTGATATGTGTCTACAGCGTTGGTTTTATTTTAGAATAATTTATTAGCGATTTACACAAGGTGACCTTAATTGCAAATTAAGATTATTATTTCACAAAATATATAATTAGGAAATAAATCCGCAGAAATAAATGTGTACACATAACAATTTGAGTAGTCCACCAAAATTGTGAAGGAGGTAGTTATGGAATGTGGTTGGGTAATTTACTAAACATTAAATCTGTGTTATGCCAAGAATTTACATACTTTTTATACCAGTAAATAAATAATGTTGACGTATTAAACAATGAAAAATAAGTGAAGAAGTGGTAAGACGTTTTCAGCAAAAATAGTTCTTTAAGTCACCTGTAGTATATATTAAACCTCCGGTATTTCTATGTAATCAATCGCACGTCGCTATAAACCCAGTACAGATTCGACACCTAACCCTGAATAGTTATAAATATTATAAAACGAACATTCTTTTGAAATAGGTAGGAAATAACGGTATACCCGTCGGATTACCAACTTTTTTCAATTTGCGTATAAGCAAATTTGTTTTTGACAATTTATTATAAATACCACCGACCTGGTCATCTTAACGTTACTTTAGAATTAAGGTGAAGCAAAATTCATAATTCCGTTAGTTTTCTTAAAACATCCTGGAACAAGTCAATTTTATCTTATATTTACCTACGTTATAAGCAACTGTGTAATAAAAATTGAGAACATAACAGAAGACGAAGAACTTGAAGCATTAAAATGATCCAAAGATTCTCATGCAGATAACATTCCGAGTTTTATCGTAAAAGACTGTGCATCGATCTGTATAAAACCTCTCCATTCTTTGTTTAACCTTATCATCAAGACTTCATATTTTCCTGATATCTGGAAAGAAGCCACAGTTACCCTAGTATTTAAAAAAGGCGGTCCGTCTATGATTGAAAATTACCGACCAACATGTGTTCTCTGCAACTTTTCAAAAAATTTTGAATCTGTTATTTATAAACGTTTGTATTTTTCGGTTAAAAGTTTAATCTCGCCCTTCCAGCATGGCTTTGTAGAGAAAAGATCTACTGTTACGAATCTGCCTTGTTTTAATATGTTTCAGAGGCTATTGATCAAAATAACCAAGTAAACGTTATCTACACAGATTTCCGTAAACCCTTTGATCAGATTGATCATTATGTACTACTTCGTAAACTAAATCATGTCGGATTTTCGGATTCTCTGCTTCTGCTACTTGAATCATACTTACTTAATAGAAAGCTTTCAGCCAAGTACCGTAATTTTGTTTCCGAGCCATTTTATGTTACGTCAGGTGTCCCGCAAGGGTCCAATCTTGGCCCCTTGGTTTTTTTGCCATTCGTTAATGATGTAGTAAACTCTTTAACTTGTTAAAAGCCACTGTACGCCGATGATCTCAAAGTTTTCTTATCTATTAGTACAACTTTTTTTGATCTGTTAATGTAGACGATAGATTTTAAATACTTCCACAAAAAATCTAGGGGCGTTAAATCTGGCAAATGAGCCGGTCATTGAAACGATCCACATCTACGTCAAAATGCGGAAGTATCCCATCCTGTTGGAACTAAGTAAATTCTTAGGTCCTGTCAGATGATTGCCTAGCATTCGTACCCACACATTTATTTTCCTGCAATACTGGGTATGAGATTCTTGTGTCCAATGAGGGTTATTTTGTGACTAGTATTGACTACTATGGCGGTTTACTGTTTCGTTTAAGGTAGAGGTAGTTTAATTGGAAAAGAGAGGATTATTTAGAAAATTGTGTGTTCCATCTATATAGGTAGAATGAAAGGAGGGAAGAAGTTTGAAAAAGTGTTTTCGGGTAGTCATAAATGGTTCTTCCCGCTCCTCCAAAAAAGTGGTTGTTTCAGTGAGGTGCTGGACAGCGGTTGTCAGATCCTGGACATAAAAAACAAAAATAATTTAATAACATAGAATACAAAATTAGTAGCAATAAAATTTATTTCAAGTAGTAAGACATTTTTACTCCCTATGAACCTAATTTTAAACCAAACGGCACAGCCTCTGAGCCTGTGTTGTTGACCGACCGCCCCCGATGTGGTCCGGAAATGGTCATAAATGGCTCTTGTGTGGCACTCTTTTGCCACCATTTGTTTAGCAGGTTCAGGAAAGCATGCTCCCTCCTGATATTCTACCTACGTGGTTCTATCACAACGTAACATCGGTATTTGAGATTGAAGCAAGTTATTATCTGACAGGCATTATACGGATTTTCTTCATAATAATACTTAATTTGGCAAATAATTTAAAGTAAATTAAATATACTTAATAATAATATGCAAAATGATGAACTTATTAATTTGAGATTTCTGAGGAATCGGAATTTGGAGGAGTAACGTCCGAGCCTTGACTAGAACCATCACTCGGATTTTTTTTGTCTTCTAGTAAAATATTTAATTTAGGGTATTGAGGTACAGGAGATCGTCTAGGTAAGTCGCCTACAGTATCATCTTCCGAAAATTTTGTTATTATTCCACTTACTGTAGATCTGGCGTTTAGGGGTAGGCATGCTTCCTCATAGTTTCTTATTCTAGAATCATACCCAACCGTCAATAAAATTTCGACTCTCTCACGTTGGGTTAAATACATCATGATTCTGACAACTGATACAGGCTCTTTTGGACAATGTGTCACCTTTTGTCAAATTTCATACGTTTCATAGCAGTGCGCAGGTATACGATTTCCATGAAGTAAAATAGTTTGGGATCTGTCAACTATTTCCAATGAAAACCGAATTTTTGTTTTTCCAACTCCAATAGGATTTTTCCGAAAAAAGCGCTGATGTAAGGTGCCAATTTTTTTCCACGACCATTTGACTAATAGTTAATAACAAGATCAGTCAAAATCCGAAGGAAAAAGTTGAGAATGCCATTTAAAGAAAATCGTTGGTGACGTCACTGTACAGAAACGGCTGGTTACAAAAAATGATTTTTTAAGTCATAAAGTGCCACTTTAAAAAATAAAATGGCCTGCCTGACGATTTTTCAAGAAAACAATTAATTAACGGAATTTCGTCAACAAATTTTCATATCCTGTTTTATTCTCAATAAGTTGTTTAACTAAACAATAGTTTTTCAGTTATTTTATCAAGTTAGTTACCCAAGAATTAGTTGACAGAGTAAATTCAGCAGAAAAATAAGTCGTAATTTGACACAGTTTTTAACTTTAACAAATTATAAAATTTTAATGAATTTAGTACATAACTTTGTTCTTAAAAATATGCATCATTGTGATGAATTCTCAGTGTCACAACATAACTTGAATATGGGTTGTCTGAGGCTAAACTTATAAATTTAATTATGTTATGTCAAGAAAAATTAAACCCTCGCTGTACTGAAAATGATTTATTTATGATAAGGAGAATATTGTTACGAAATAAACCCATACGCCGCCTATGGGGTTTCTAGTATGTACGGCGATGACCGGTGGTGACTCATCATCGGTGATGGCGGTGTTCGAATAGAAAAAAGCCTGGTTGAGGTGCCGAAAGTCTCGTTGGCGAACTCCAGAATAACCTCGAAGGCAGCGAACGCGAACGATCTAGAAGAACGTATGGCGGTTTAAATAGAGACCACCGAGAATATGAGTTTAGTCAAATCCATTCCTGTCGAGTCGGAATTATCCTGTGCATAATCGCTGTGTAGTTGTCATGTAGTTTTGTATTACTGTAAAATAAATTGTTGAGTTTTACCCACGCTAATTTTAACGCCCGAAAATCGGAACAACAATTAACTGAATTTACAAAAATTGCTGGAAGTGTTGATCCCCAGCTTCGATAATTTAGTATGTCCCCGGATTGAGTTCACATGAGGAAAAAAACTGGTCTGTACTCTTAAAATTAATTTTTTCATATTTCTAAGTTCTTCGTTACTTTTAGTTTTTTTCGATTTTAAAAACAGCCTGATAATATTAAAATTTTAATTGCAAATTTATTCGTTTTGAATTAAGCAAAAAATGTTATTCCTATGTAATTTTTTTGTAAAATAAAAAATACAGTTTTTTTTTTCCTCTTGGGAACTCAATCAGGGGACATACTGTATATAAATTGGCTAGGGGTTTTATATTCTCAAATACTCGAGTAAGAACTTCTGACAAACATTTTCACACTCATGTACGATTTTCACTTTTATGTCTTCAATTGTATACCGATTGTTTAAAAATAGTGTTTTTCAAAGTTGGACGCGAGAAATAATCTAAAGCTGTCAAATCAAGTAATCAAGGTGGTTAGATATGGTCTGTCTCGTCATAAAATTGTCTTAGAAAGTTCAAACTTGTTTGAGCTGTATCGGTTGTTGCGCTATCATGCTGAAAATAATAACCGCCTAGACGAAATCGTAATATTAAAAAAAAACAATTCGTTTTTAAAAACCATAGAGATCCTCAATTTGACCTATTGGGAAAACAATAAGTGTTCAAATTGAAACTTTTATGACTGTCTGAACTATCAAACACGTCGACATCGTTGTGGCTTCATTTCATTGCAACATTGCTCACATGTTTCCCTAGAGTTACAGAAAAGCAAATTTAACAAACCAGTAGCGAGCTCATCTGGCAGGATGTACACAAATACGCTGCAAGCCTTTACTTTATACTCTCATCGATTCTTTTCAATATCTTTTGTAAAACAAGTTCTAAAATGAAGAATATTCTTCTCGAAATGTATATAAAAAAAAATTACAAACAAAATTGTACATTTGAGGTAAAAATTATAGTTTTTATTTTGTTCGCAGTTTGCAGTGAGTATTTTCTCTTCGATGTGGAGTTACTTTTGTCTGGAAAAACTACAAATAGAAAACTGGATCACGTCTAAAAATCGAGAACTTGGAATAAATTGTAATTGTATCATTCAGTAAATATCTTTGTACAGAATCCAAATGTTAAAATTTGCAGATGATTCCATGTAGTTAGTATACGAGCAGTGCACAGAAATTATATTATACTACAGTTGAACTTGTTGGACATAGTGTCTCCTTTAGTTCATTTTTATTGTCACTTTTACTGCTGATGGCAGTTTATTTTTCCGGAGTTATTTAAATTTATGAAAACTGTCCGTATAAAATAGCAGTTTGTTTTCACATCCATTTAGTTTACACACGTCACAAAACAGATGGTGAAATTCAATCAATTGATTTCCCATGGGGGTGATGTGATACATAAATGCTCAGGTGCACTTTCCGCCGAAGCTTCGAAAACCAACTTGTACATTTTATACATTTAAATACAATTACACATGTCGCTAGTGTGTGGCTGGTCACCATACAAGGTGCACAGATTTAATGATAAAATTCTGTTTAAAGTGGCGTTAGAATAAAGCCAGAATGGCATGTGCTTCACTAAAAGGGTAATCGATTCAGATCTCTTCCATTGTAGATCGGAGAGGGAGCTAAATTTTTAAAGAATAAAAGGAATATGCTTTAACATTTTTTTGCAAACCTACACAACAACCAGTCGCCGGTAATTAGGAAACGCTGCCATTTTTAAGAGAGATATTTGTTCAGGTGTATTTGTTAACCCGTAATGTATTAATAACAGTTATTCTCGAAGAATTTACCACAAATGTTTTGTATAACAGATAAAGTATTTTATATGTCTAAATATCCATCATTCAATAAGTTATGATCTATAAAAACCTAGAAATATTTAAATATAATTAAAGACTGAATTGTCCGATAATAAGGCTAAAACTCCTGTCGTTGTGATTTTTCACCGGGTATGTCATACAGAAAGTTAAGGATTATTTATTGTGGAAAATTTAAGAATGCAAAAAATATTATTTCCGTTTTTGAATAACTGTCCACTGTCTATTTTAAATTACACTTACATGCTGACAATAAAATCGGTTAGTAATTTTAAGTCTACGGCTGAAGTTAGTGGTGTGATTCGAAATTATAACATTTCGAAAAAAAATCTTTAATAGTCGGTAGCTACCCGAAAGCATGTCTAAACTTTCAGTTTCAGTGGAGGATTTACAAATATAGTGGATTATACCGCTCTACATTCTAAATCTGAGGCTGCTCACGACAAGCAATTAAATACCATTTATGATACGTGATATTAATTTTTATTACTAATAAAACATGATCTGCAGAATTTTATTATTACGCGTAGTTAGTAAGGTCTAGTTTTATAACTTCAACCCACTGTCTTTTCTGCCAAATTTGTTTGATACACATTTGAATTAAATTACCATTTCTACCACACAGCATCACAGCGCGCTGTTTGAATCAAGCAAATACATATAAATATAAATATTACATCAGTGAGAGAAGTGTCCCTGTTCATATTAATGTCAGGATGTTGGTGTTAAAACTTAGGTTAGAATCCACCCACATCTATTCCACATCTCTGTCTTCCAAGAACTCCTGTCTCTAATAACGCTGACAAATCTTTATTGAATTGTCAGCTGACTAACCGAGTGGTACGGGTCAAGTCTCGCACCACTGTTACAGTGACATCTCTTTTTAATTCAAGATATTGAACTGAAATAACAGATAAACGTACATGTTTTACTTGGATCGCCCCTTTGCAAGTACTACTTCACGCTTTGAACATAGATAGAGGAGTAAATTTCCAGCTATAATTTGTTAAAAATATGTAATTGTGTTACTAGAAATCTATTTAGGTTGTTAGAAAAAAATATTTTTCATATCATGTGTCTAAGCTTTATTAAGACCGGTTTTAAAGAACAAGTTCAAACGTCAGTTTAGTTTTAAAGGTCTTGTAACTACAGGAACATATTTAATCAGGTCCAAAATGTTATCGATTTTTAAAACATTTTTTTAAACTTCTGTCGAAAACAATTTCGTATAATTTTTTGAAAAATATACCTTTTGAATGTGGCGTGCATGAAAAGCTAAAATTGAGAACTGAAAAATTGAAGCCAAGAGATAGATTATCCATTTTCATGTTTGATAAAGTATCCTTATCTACAAATTTAATTTAAATTTAACCTGTTCAAGATCTACAGATAAAATTGTTGGTTTTGAGGATCTGGGGTGTTTGGGACGCAGTAAAATCTATGCTAACGACGCGGTACTAGGCTCCATTAAAAATACAAAATTAAAAATAATAATCGAAGACACTATTAGCCAACTTAATATGACACCCACAAAAGTGATAAGAATCGTATGTGATCAGGCTAGTTCCAGTGTAAAGGCTCTACGATTGCTAATAAAAGGATCTAATGTAGACTGTAAGGAACCTTGCTTATAAAGTAAATTCAGAAAAAATTATATACAAGACAGTCCCCATTTAATGAAATCGTTAAGAAATGCTCTTTTTAAATAAACGATTTATTATGATAAAACCAAGAAAACTAAATGTATGTATTTGAGACAAGCTTATCAATTTGGCAGTAGGCAAAAATTTCAAACTTTACATAAATCCGGGAACCTTTTCTTTATATGAACAGATATGGCTATTAAAGATGTGTCAATTGCAGCAAAAACACTTAGTGCCAATGTGGCCGCTGCAATTGAAAGTGTAATAGACTAAAAAAAAAATAGATTCCTCGAGAAGCAATCGAAACAGATTTCTTTTTAAAAGACGCAAAAAATCAACGTAATTCTAAGCTACGATGTGGTTTAACAAACAACAAGATCAAAAATTAAAGTTGAAATATGCTACAAAAGAATTTGTAATGAGCTTGACTGACTGCAAGATTCATATTGTTTATTTAAGAACCTTAATTATTAATTTAACACTACGTCTAATAATACATATGTAATAAATTGATACATATGAAAAAACAGTTTGAAATACTTACATAATCGTAGAAGAATTAAGTATTAATAACTCAAGTAGTAGATTTTAAAATTAAAACCAATCCGTGGTTTCAACAGGTTTTTTTGACTAGTAATAATTAAATTATTTTTTTGTTTGGTATTTCAAAAAGAAATTGTATTTCTTGAAATTTGTGATTTTATCATTTTTATCAAAGAGGAGTATATAGGGTTGCTAAAAAGTATGGAAGCAGTTGAATGTCTCAGGAACAGTTAGTTGGACCTTCCTGAAATTTAGACTATACTTAAAAATACTCAAGCTCTCTGAAAATGCAAAAACTTCAGTGCAGTAATTGTCATCAAACCACAAATGAGTAGAGGCTCAGTTCAAAAAATACTCAAACGGGAGAAACATCATCCATACAAAATTCATTTACTACTAGAATTGAGGATGACTTTGACGGCAGAATCGAATTTTGATGAACAAATTAATATTTCCCAACTGTGAAAACCCAAATTTACCTGCAGAGTCCATTTGGTTCCCACAAGATGGAGTACCACCTTCGGACGTCAAGTACGGCATTACTTGAATGAAACTTTACCTGGAAGATGGATAAGACGAAGGGGAGCAGTTGAGTGGCCAGCTAGGTCACCCGATTTAACCCCACTTGATTTTTTTCTGTGGGATTATGTAAAAAATCGAGTTTATGTTAATACACAAAGCATCAAAGAATTCCAAAAAAGAATATGAAAAATGTGATTTCTGATATTCCTTGTAATATTCTAACAGATTCATTTGAAAACTTTGTGCATCGTATTTACTGTTGCCAGGAAGTAAATGCAGAACATTTCGAACATTTGTTATAAAATATTATTAAATTTTAATTTGATATTTTTTCAATAATGTATTTTTTTATTTAAATATTACAAAACGTTTTTATAGCAATGTATTTACTATTTACAATCATTAAATCGGAGTATTGTTATTTCTAGAATGTTTTGTAAATTAGGAGTATTTGGAAGCAGCATTTAAATCAATCTGTTAGGGTGGCACTTTTATTTCAGTTTATGTACCCTCAGTTCTATCATTTTTACAATGATTGGGCACTAGTATAAATTTTGAATAAAGTGTCCTACGCCAGGACTATAACAGGTGATAGTATTATCACGGCTAGCTACAATTTTCTGTTTTTCGTTTTTTTTTTATTTTGACAATTTATTTTACCATGTTGTAATTTCAGAAAAAATGCACTATTTAAAAATGGAAGGTTTGACTACTAGTCCTATTCAGAAAAAATTGGTCGAAAGTTGTTTCAACAGAACTTCCCTTGCTCCTAAAATACAATGAGAACATCCAGCATTTTCGAGTTACGTTTCTCCTTTACACAATTTTGTAATGACGTCATCAATATTTTTGCAAGACACGTATAGTTTTGGAAATTTCATTCTACCCTATAAAATTTTATTGACAATATCGAGACGGACAGTAGTACAATAGCAAGAGATATTTACAACTTAATTTGTCGCGTGCCGGTAATCCCCAGATGTTAGAAAGCAGAATAATTCAAGTCCGGACAAGGACCATCGTTACTCATGAACGAAAATGACCATTGTTTTATGACTACAACTACCTGCTAAATGTTCTCATACAAATTTGAGTGAAGTGGTGTGAGCCATAAATATTTGTTACCATTGTACTAGTGTCCGTCTCGTTATCGTCAATAAAATTTTATAGGGTATAATGAAATTTCTAAAACTATATGTATATTGACAGTATTGTATTCCCAAAATTTTCTGGGAAAATAGAGTTCCTGATTTAATCAATAAAATAATTAATTTTTTGAGCCACCTGTTTAAACAAATCTAAAAATATGAATGCAATGATAAATCACAAGTAAAAACTCATCATATGTATTTTGCTATCTTGGGTAGAATTTATGCAACCCAATTGTGAAATGACGTCACAAATTTTTTGGGATCGATATACAGATACATTTTGATTAAAAAGTTACCATGCTAACTTGCATAACTTCAAAACGTCTGCAAGATTTCAAAGTATTCAGTTTTGCAATGATTCTTGATTTAATCAATAAAATAAATTGACTCAGTGATTAAATTAAATCTTAAAAAAAAATACAGTGTTAAATTACAAGTATAGACTCTCATCATATTTTGCACATGTAAGCTAGGATCTATTCAGCAAAATTTTGAGGTGACGTCATTAATTTTTTAAGGGAGGATGAGCAAATACATTTTGATCAAAAATTTACTACGCTTATGATAACTTTAAAACATCTCCAAGATGTCAAAGCATTCATTTTTGCAGTTCCTGATTAAATTGCAAAATGTTGTATTATAATTTTTACTTTTTTTTTGCAAAAATCTGGACGTTTCGGCTAAAAACTCAACACGGAGTCATAAACTACATGTGCCGGCCGACGGACTCGATTACAATAGTTCCGAAGTAAAAATCAAGTTAGTCCTGTATCTCAAAAACAAATAAAGTATACACTTTGAAAAAATTGTAAAAATAGAACTTGGGTATCCGTAGGGACAGCTTAAATCTCAAAAAGATTCAACAAACCGTGTACCGTACTTTTTAGCGACCCTGTATGTTCTTCATTAATCAATTTAGTTTCAATATTTTTATGGAATTAAACACAAATTAAAAATGAAATTACTGATTATAAATAATTATAATCTAGTCTCTAGTGATTAATGCGCTGTTATCACAACACTAGATCATAGTATTTATAATGGCTTTGGAACGTCTTTCTATTCGGTTAATAGTGTGTGCTCGGTACTAATCGGTACTCAACCAGACGTGAACTCATAATATTTGGCAGAGTTTAAGGTAGGATTTATGCAAAAAAATTTTGAGATGACGCCATCAAATTTTTGGAGGGGATGCGAATCCAACGAACTCAGTGGAAGGTGCTGCGATCACTGGTAATCTGGACACCTGAGGTAAAAACTCGAACAAATCTTATCTTATCTGTCACGTAATAAATCACAACATTTAAACATAATGCCTAAGTATAGACAACAATAAAATATGTACAACTTTTTTTAATGTCTTAACTTTGTGTTGGATACAGAGTTTTATTACATACCTATAACAATAATTACTTGTTAGTATAATATTACACTCAGTTGTAAGCAACAGCTGTACCTTCAGGTGATCAAACTGCCTGCCACGTGTTGATTGACTACAGTGTGTTGTGCTAAAAGTAAATCATACAGCTTTATTTTCTTGTACACGTTTTAGTGGTGCCATATATAGTTCCCCCACTGCAGAGCTTTAATTTGAACTAAAATTGAGCCAAATATGTATATTGTGTATGCGTTGTAAATTATTCGAAAATCTGAATCATCTGATCTAGAAAAATTCTCCTCTGACAATTTAATACAATAAAGACAAGAATAACGATACAAGCACCAGTATTATTGCAATGTATTTGTCTGGTAGCACGCTGTGTACAGTTTAAATAATTGTCGTAACCTTCACTGAATTATTATTATACTTGACAGTTCGTCTTTAACCGCACCATTCCTATGTCACAATACAAGTCTCTTAGGAGAATACTACTAATGAAACAAATTTCACTCTGCTTTTGATACGCCGGTCTATTATGTAGGCATACGAACCTATTAAATAATACCGCCTATGCAAGGCTAGAAACGCCACAATGAGTTTCGGAACGTATGATTTTGCTATTGTTATGTAAATGGAGACAAGACTCTGTTATTACCGATATCAGCTTTTAGTATTTGAATTCGGATCATGTTTTCCTTTGTTACGACGTTGAGAAACTTTATAATATCGGGCATGTATCCTAGAAATGCATATGAAAATGTCAGTCAAGTCATAACATCTCCATATGCCGTTATTGACTGCACCCATTCAACAAGATCGTTTAATATCCGACACCATGCAATACTCGAATGCGATACCTAAAAGACAAAATAAAAATATCTTGAATACTTCTCTTTCACGGATCGTATTTAATAAAGTCGCTCTGTCTCAGAAAAAAGCCATAACAAACAATTAGAACGCCGGGTCGAACAAAATACTGTTGTGACAGACAAACATATACCGAATTTCAATAACATATACACATTTATCTTCATCCTCTGGCAACGATTACAGGATACATTCCGTTTGTTGTTAAATTAAATATTTATCCGTCGAACTGACTATGCCGCTGTATGCGTGCATACTGCTTTCTATTGGGGAACATCGCACAAAAAACTCCAGTTCCGCACTCTATAGAAATTTCAATCCCTTAAGAAAGTGCTTTTGTTGAGGTCCCTTTCCTTATGGTATGGGAGTATTGTTCGAACACGATCTTGCATAAAAGGTACCTACATACAAAACGATTGAAGTATTGTTAGTGCACTAAATGAAATAAAAACACCCAACAGGGCTCTTCAAAACAGCAGTTGAATCCAGACTCCAACAATTTTCTAATAAAACTTCGATTTGTTTAATAGCTTCTAAAATTCATAGCACATTCAGATTCGTTCTTGTGGAAGACATGATAATACGAACTCTGCACATCGCGTGACTTCAATATGCATGGATTTTATGAATATAGCCTCGTGTAAATTACAAAAATAAAATGCTGGAAGATTTATGCCAAATGCTCTTTAAAGTGGAGCTTAAATTGTGCTGTACTAAATTAGCGCATAAATTTTAAACAAGGCATTTTGTATTCGGACATTTTTTTGTTATGACGGCGCCGGATTTTCTTCCGTAAACAGTTATCAGTCATCAAATTGAAGCTATCAGATGCTTCTGTTCAAAACATGAGATCATTCTTGTAAATAATACCATTTTCTTGAGTACATTTTTTCGAGAAACATATTAAATCAAGCCGCTGAAATCAGTTCGTGGACAATTCAAGACATAAAAGGAAATCAGTAAAGAAGAGAAATCTTTAGAATGAAATTTTTAAAGAAGTAATTACAGTGTAATTTGGTACTGACACACAAATTACAATGCCTATATACTGTCAAGAAAAACAAAGAATTACACGCAATATAGACTTATAACCATTCATTAGACGACAAAATGTTATACGAGTGTTTTTACTTCCCGAGTGTAAGTTAAGTAAGTATAGTAACCGAGTCCATCGGACGAATTGCCACTTTCAAATTTTCTCGTGTGTCATGACCTCTAGAGTACGAAAAACTTGGTCTTCCGTTTCCGTCTGTCTGTCTGTCAGGTGTCTGCGAATAATCTCGGAAACTACCGGACCGATTGTTGTAAATTTTTTATGTATATTAGGAATATCGTGTATTTTACTTGCGGAACTTAAACTAAGAAAGTATTGTAGTAGAGTTCATTCGGCGAATGACTATTTTTTTCTTGACATTGCATGACTCCTAAAATATGAAAAAAGATCACACTCCCATTCCCATCTGTCTGTCTGTCGTCTGTTCGTCATCTATCTGTCGTCAAATTTTTCTAAAATTATGGAACACAGCACAATTTTGATTAGTGTTAATTAATAGTAGGTACTACCAATCAACACCTACGAAGAGGTTGATGAAATTCTTAATATATGCCGCATAACAATATATATTTCTTAATTTCTCGCCAAAAATATTTGTATTATCAAAAATCCTTGACTAACTGATTCAAAGCAGGTCACCGTTTTTGCAGCGAATTCTGTAGATCAAATTGTATCTTCGCATTTTTGTTCTAATTTTAGGTTATTCTGTCGATAAAAGTTTAATCCATATTTCCAATTTTGGAAGTGACGTTTCTGACAAGAACATTATTTTTTCATGCAAAAATGTATTTTCTAAATAAGAAATTAATAAGTCCTTCTAAAAATACCGTGACCCTGATAAATAACTGTCATCGACATTTATTAAATGAAGCCCCACAGTAAAGAGAGGAATTTTTTTTCAAATAGTAGCATACATATTTATAATTTGTTACAGAACGCGACTCCCTGTGGACTTTCATACCCGTTACCTCGAGTCGTTTGTTCTCCCGTAAAAGCCTTACAGTGTCTCGTCCTCGCCAACGTTCTCCTTGTAGACTCATTCAAGAAGAAGATATACTAAGAGAACCTCTAAGTGCATATTTGTCACTTTGTTTACTGGCTTGCTTAAATATATTACAAATAAATTTCCGCGACACCTCCTTGGGATTCAACGCATAATTGAAAAATAAAATGGTGAAAGGTATTTTCGTTCTTTTATCCACAGTGCGCGCGTTGTAATTCCCACATGTTTATCTTGACAGCCCTTATATTTTTCTAGAGGATATTTGTGCAGTCCGATGCATTTCTTTACTCCTATAACCAAACTAAACCTATTAGATTAGGTTGCTTTCATTTGTTATTAACAGGGGAGTGTTGACTCACCTCGGTTTTCATACGCACTTTTCTGCCAAGGGGATCATGATCCATATAACTTCCAACACATGGGACCACCAAAGGGACCTCATTGTGACTCATACAATATCAAACTTGCCGCAGCAGGAACCCTGATAAAATTGTTGGTCCGTTAAAACTTAATTGACACATATTCCTTAACCTTTTTTGTTTCTTTCATATACGAGCACGAGCATGTTGAAACCGGGTTTCATATATTTTGTTGAGTCAACGAAGAGCAAAACTAAATAACCCGTCTAGGTTTCTTCGAGTGTTATTATGCACATATGTCGTGAAATTTTTTCAATAAAAATCTGGATCAAGTGGGTCAACTTTCTAAGCCTAAATTCCCACAGAAAAAATGTTTTGTGCAACGGAACGAATATAACATGATTTTGCAGCGAATCTGATATTTTTATAAATACTACAAAAACGTTTTTATTTGGGTTTGGTGGTTTGGCTGAATTAAATAATTCAGCAATACCTTGAATTCTGTGGGTCGATGCTTTATTTGTATCTGAACGATAGTGAAGTTATCTAAATGAATTATTGCATGATAACATTTTTCTTACGTTTGTGTAGAATCAAACAATATGGTCAAAAGTAATCATGATTTTGTTATATACAGGCTTAGTCACTAACCGTGGACTCTTCCATATCTCATTAATTATTATTAGAGATAGAGAGAAAATTCAAACACCGTTACACGGTTTTTAGAGCAACATATAATATATACTAGAATTATTTTTAACTACAGAGTGTTTTGTTTTTGAAGCGTAACATACAATTTAAGTTTTTATAAATGCACCACTTTATATAATTTCCATGCTTTGATTGGCCTCTTCTTCGACTTTACTACATTTTTTAGTTTTGAAATTCCCATACAAGGTAGTCATTTTATTTCAGTTTTCTTGAATTGTTTTAACAATGCAAACTTTTACAATATATCATCAATGATCCAATGTTTTCTGGATTGCAAAGGTACAGGAGGTTGTGCAAAATATTATGAGTCTATATTTGTGATTTATCCTTGCATTCATATTTTTTAGATTTGCTTATACAGGGTGACTCAAAAAAAATAATGAATCAGTCAATTTATTTTATTGAATAAATGAAGAATTACAAAACTGAATACTTTGAAATCTTGCAAATGCTTTGTTAGCATGGTAAATTGTTAATCAAAATATATGTGTTAATTCCCCCCAAAAATTGATGACGTCATCTCAAAATTTTGCCGAAAAAATTCTACCCAAAATGTGCAAAATATGATGAGTTTTTACTTGTGATTTGTCACTTAATTCATATTTTTTAGATTCGTTTAACACTCCATTTTCCCGGAAAATTTTGGGAATACAATACTGTCATTTTTAGTGTTACACTTCATCAATCCAAGTTGATATACGTGTCTTTGAAAAAATGTTGACGACGTCATCATCACAAAATTCTGTAAAGAAAAAACTCAACTCGAAATTACTGGATATGTTTCATTGTACCTTAGATGCGAGGGAAGTTCTGTCGAAACAACTTTCGACCAAATTTTTTTCTAATAACCCTTGTAGGTTCAAATAAAGATATGTGTATAGTGTTAAAGTAAAGGCAAGGAAACATGTTATGCAACTGAGCTTTTCCATTACAAAATTTTGTGCAATAATAACAGTAATGTATTTCCAAATTTTCGGAAAAATGGACTGGGTTGTTCTTGATTTGGCTAATAGAATAAAATAATTGTCTAATTCATTTTTTTTTTTTTTGGTTCTCTAAGCTTTAAAAAATATTAATGCATTTCTAACCCACAAGTATAGACTCATAGTATTTTACACATTTTAGGTACGATTTATTCGCCAAAATTTTTAGATGAGTCATCAATTTTTGGGTGGGAATAAACGGAGAAATTATTGTTAACGATTTATTATGCTTGTGATAACTTGACAACGTTTCTAAGATTTCACAGCATTACGGTTTACACTTCCAATCTAAAATTTTAAAATATTTTTATAGAAATTTTATTAATTTTTTCTAAAAATCTGAGTGTCTAGGGTAAAAATTCGAGGCGCCTTCATGAACTATACGTGTAGGAATATGTACAAAATTTAAATAACATTTACTATCCAAAATTTTAAGGTGACGTCATCACATTTTTGGTGGGAATGTTCAGACACATTTTGGTTAGTGTTTGACCCTATACAACTACGTGATGTTCCTAAATACACATGAAATTTGTCAAAAATTGGTCGGGTAGTTTTGGAGATTATACCCCTAATAAAAATCGCCACAGAGGATTGGTGAACAGACAGAGGGACACGCAAGACCCATTTTTTCATACTCCAAGGGTCATGAAATGTCGAGAAAACATAATAGCCGCATTGCTATACTTCATTTGCTTACACTTGAGAAGTAAAAAGTATGTACGTGCACTGCACACTTAGGTATTTTATTTGAAAAAAAAAAAGAAGTGTTTAACGAAAACATTTGATAAATACTTCTATAAGTAAGCTAGTAACTAGTAAAAAGTGAAAGCCAAAATACGAGCTATCTGTTTGCCTGTTTCAGTCAATTTCACATCTATCATCTACTTGCTGTTGTTGTGTCAAATAAAGTCTGAAAGTATCGAAGCGATTACTTTGAAATTGAAAAGATGCACATGAAGCACATAGCGAAACGTGGTAAAACGCTAACCAAATTTCTGCGGATCCTTAGGAAAATTTACAACGCCTTCTCTCAAAATTTTGTAAACACTGAAAATAGGCAGTCTGGCATATTCCTTTACTGAAAGATTTAATTTAGCCTACTTTTGAACCTAACATATCAAAGATCTCTATTATATGTAGATGGTGAATTGATGTGGTGGGGGTTGAGACAAAACGTGTATACTTTTTTTATGATGGAGGGGAAACCTGCTCGTCCAAGTATCTTGAGTGGCGTACCCATTAAAACCCCTCCTTTCTTTGACCGGGAGCACCCTAGTCCCGTTTTGCACCTACCACATCACAGGGCGTCCGAGCCCGATTCTGTTTCTTTCAATCTTTTCTCGTCTACTTCTTTACCCTTCATAACTCGTTTTATAAAATTTTCAACCTAATGCCATCGTTCTCCAAAGGTCAACATGAGCGAAATAATGTTGTCAGGTGTCATGTTAGTGCCAACATCTATGTTAATTGCTGTCCTTGTCACTTCCCATTGTGGACATTCGAATAATGTGTGCTTCACATCATCCACCTCGTCACATTTATCTGAATCTCTTTTTTTTATTCCATACAAATACCTTATAAACGCACCGTGTGCTGACAGACATTGTTCTTCATGTACCATGTCCTTTCAGAACTTTGGTCAGTGGTCACCATCATAGCGATTTTAATCTTGTTGACAGCTATTCTGAAGAGTGTGTTCGTATCTAGACCGTACCAATCCCTCAAGACATTGAGACATGTAATACCCTACCTGGCCTGATTTCCGGTTTATCCAGGGCTTTATCTCTTTAATCAATCTTCTTGTCATTTTGCCATTGGTTTATTGTTTCTTCTCGTATGTAGTCTCCAGCATGTAGGTACGATTGTAAGTCTCTAGGTGCCGTTCCTGGGCTAACCACCATGTCCTGTTTTCCTTTCGAGTGGAACAAGACTCTGCTGTCTGCTACCAGGAGATGTAAGGATGTAAGCCCCGCCACCACCAGCAGCGCATCAGTGGACATGGTGCAATAAGGACTGCACGATCTAAGTGCCATTACACACTGTACCGATTTAATTTTGTTTTTGGATCTCTCTATTTTGCGGGCACCCATATAAAATAATTGCCTGTGTTGGCCAGTATTCTCCTCTTTTGAGATCCAGGTCCTCAAATGTTGGGCAAAATTATGCATAGGGTTTTTGCTGTTTTACGCGTTTTCTCGCATGCAACCTTTATGTGCTTCCCAAAGTTTAGCGAACGATCTAGTATGATGTCTACGTATGTGGTATTTTTACTGCTTACTATCGTGTCCTTTCCAAACTTGAATTTAATGGCCTCGATTTTTCTTTTATTATTAAGTGTTGTGACAGTGGTTTTCTCTGTCGTCAGTTCTAACTTATTTCTCTTCAGTCTCAGGTAAATAGAGTGTAACACTTCGTCGGCTTTGATCATTAACTCTGTTATGTTTTTCCCTGTCACGGACACTGCCAAGTTGACGTCTTCTGGCATATTTATACCCATTACATGGTCGTATAGTACGTTTCACAGTGACGGCGCTAGGACCGACCCCTGCGGAACGCCACCTCCAACTTACTTGATGCGGTTTGCCGCACTTTCTGTTTTTTCCTCATCAAGAATAACTTTTTGAATTCGTTTTCTTTTTCATCTAATGTCAGCGTAGTTTTTGGGTTAGTCACTTTCATTTGGGCTTTTATAATTCTGTATCCCTCTCCAAATACGTCCGTGTTTAGTTTCTCGCACAGAGTTTCCTAAGCTTCCCTTTTAGCATTACATAAGGCAAATCTCAGTTCCTTTTTGCTTGCTCTATATTCTAGATATTTCAAGTTTCTGTCTAGTTTCTTTTACATTTTCTTTCTGGTACTTCCTTCGTTTTTTCTTAGTTCTCGCTATTTTTCCTTGTATACTATCAGTCGACTAATAAGGCATTTCTTGCCCTTCTTCGCGTTTCAGTCTGACAGTGCTTTTAAAGTATGCAGTAGTCACTGATGCGTTACATCCCATAAGCTTTATTTAGGGTTGTCAGATTTGCCTTACTGAATTCTACCGTTCTTCGGTGTTATATTCAGGATTTTCAATAGTATAAATTGGTGGTCACTTGGACAGAATTCCTCGTCTAATACCGACCTCTCAGGGTGTTCGACCATTGTCTTTTTGCAAACGATAGTCAGGTTCACATATGATATTCCATTCTGTTTTATCAGGCTCGGTTTCTTCCCGTCAATACGGTTGTTCTATGTTAAAGTCGTCCCTGACGACCAATTTTTCCTTTTCTTTATTTCTCTTCTTAAGGTCTTTCCTTAATCTTGTTTAAACTTTCTGTAAGTACCAAACACGAGTCGTTCGGACTGACGTATACGCTATATAGGATATATTCTGCAAGTTCGACGCATACAAAGCTCAGACCAGTACCATATTCCATAACTGTGTTATCTGTTCCAGTCGGTCTCATGTATTTGACTTTTAATTCGTCTGCGTTTTGTACACAATAGTTGTTTCGTCGGGCAGGTCTTTCACATGTATTGTTTTACGTTGCACATCATCTAATGTCCTTACCCTACAGCTTTGCACTATTTTCGTTATTGTCTCTTGGACCGATTTTGCATTTTCCTTCACTTTAATCAGTACCTTGCCTTAGATTGTCTTTTTCATCTGGAGTATTTTATCCTTTCATCTCTTCTTTGAGCTTCTTCAGTGTTTCCGCGTATGTTACTTCTACATCGCCACTTCCATTTTCGATTAATCCTGCTTCGCTTCTTTTCCTGGTTAATTTCTCCTGTTCTTTACTGCTGCTCATTATTTTAACACTACACTGAGCACCATTGAATACGGCCTCTGTCAACTTTATCATTGTTTCTTCCCCAGTGTCCTTTGGGTTCTGAATAACGAAGTTTTTATTGTCTTGTTTCTCAACGAACTGCCTGAAGTCTTTCAAAATTTCGTACACATCCTCTTGCCTTTTGTATTCGTCTCCCGTGGGGTCATAGAAGGCTCCTAGAATGTTTTTCTTCTTAACATTTGTTCCCACCTTTGTTCTAAGTGTCGTCACTTGTTCTACAACCACTATTCTTTTCTCGTTATTGTCCCTCATATTAGCCTTGTTTTCGAGAATGAAGGTAATGTTATCCGCCTTACTCTGTAATATATCAGAATGCTCCACTTTTGTATTCGTAAAGCATTTGCTGTGTCAATTCTTTTTACTTATCTTGACAACATCCTCGTGGGTTTGTACGTTTTCCGTATCTAGGTCTATCTCCGGTTCTGTGTTATTCTCTTCCACGTTGTTTCTGCATTTCGTACATATCGTAGATTTTTGTGACAGTTTTAGTTCCGTTTCCGAAGCCACCATTTTTTGTTTTTCCTTCAATTTTTCCAAATCATTTTTCAATTTCATATATTTCTCCTCTTACTTTTTTTGTACGCTTCGTACTCTTGTTTTAAGTTAATAATCAGTCCCAGGTTTACGTTGTGTCTTTTGCATTAAAGAATGCCTCGTTGCCAAATAAAATCGTGTAAAAGTTTAATTAATTATTCAAGATCAGATACTCGTATTAGCTTTCACAGGTAATTCAGAAATCAGAATCAATGAGATAATAATAATGAGCAATAAAATGTTGTTTTTTTCAGGTTACCTTATTCAACCCCTGGTTGACTAAATCGTCGGGTACTGCATTTTGATTCGAGTTGTTTCTTGAAGACAAAAACAAATTAGTTGTTAAAGATAAATCAAAAATTATACACCTCGTTGTACCAGCAAGAAAAAAAATTGCTCGGAGGTTATTTGAACAGAGATTCCCTCGCCCATAAAATATAGTCCAACAAATCCCGCATCTTTGAAAAATTACAAAATTTGATTTTGGGGAAATTTTATTTGTGGTAACTTTTATACATTAAAGAAATAGATAATAGCAGTAACAGTGTGAGAAAAAGGGACTCATGAGAGTGCGAAATTGCCCACGATATTCACTGCGCTACAAATGTTCTTCCGGGAATTCCGCTTCTATTAGTATAAAAGGTTGTTATGCTGTAACCTACTTACAGGATTTCAAATAAATGCTACTGTATTGTTACCTCACGAAGTGGGTTTCAACCCGAGCCCAATAAAACTACGTTTACGACAAATGATATTATTAAAGATATTACATACGATAAGCCAATCACTGTTAAAATATGTGGGAGGGCACCTCTTCTCTCTCAGCGTAGGCGGCGGAGGCTCCTGACTCTTCCTTCGGTTCTCAGGTCCCGTCTCTTCCCGAAAATCTTCCTTGAAAAGCCCCTGAACTTGATTCTCTTCCTCCCGAGCTCCTCACTCGCTCCTGCCCCGCTATCTCTCTCCTCCTTATCTCCTTTTTTCTCCCCGTTTTTTCCCGTAGCTCACACCAACACTACGCGTGATAGATGCGCCACCACTTCCAATGCAAATCAATTCAAAATTAAATAAAAATCCGTTACAATGCAGTTTCGATTTTTTTACGAAAATTCAGATGCCTCGGGGAAAACCTCAAGACGAATTCATAAACCACAACTACATACAGGACTTTATAAAATTTGAATTCTAAACGTCATTGTATATTTCTACGTTGTTTTCTGAAATGGAATAAAATTCACTATTAAAAATTTTGAAGAAATCCCATCACATTGTTGGTGGGTATGATTGGGTACATTTCGGTTAGAGTTTTAACATTTACAAGATATTCCTAAAATATGTACATATAAAATTTGACAATCATTGGTCCATCAGTTTTAGAGATTATCTAGCCAATAAAAATCGTCACAGCCAAATAGACGACAAACAGACAGAAACGGGAGACCTACTTTTATGTACTCTAGAGGTCATGAAACGTCTAGAAAATATAGCCATTGGACATAATTTCTTAACTTACGCTTAGTTTTCCTAAAAACTGTAGGCAATAAATTACATCCTATGACTGATTCATTACATTACATTCATTACTGAACATTTACACACTCAATATTTTACCAAATACATATAGAGTGGAGTTTTTTTGGTTATGTGCAAAACAGCACTGAAGTATGTATAATATGCACATATATTCACAACAATACGATTAAAGTAATCAAATTATTAAGAAATTATGAGTGACTAAACAAATACAATAAAATTCATACAAAATAAACCGCATTCACAAGAAAGTCGGTCAAATTAGGCCATCTCAGCACATTATATCGTATTACATTGTTTGTTAAACATTTCACTGCTTATTTTATTAAAAACTGGTACTAAAGTATATATGTAATAGAGTATATAAAGGGTAAATTCCGTCGACAGAAACTTCCATGAATGTCTTAAAACACTTTAATAAATGGGACCAATTTTATGGATATTTAAGTAAGTCTAAGAAGACCAACAAATAAAATGCACTATTCACAGTTTAAATTGCAACAATTAACTTACGGCACTATAATAATTGTTGTCTTTTGTAGTATTTTTGTAGTTATAATTATTGTCATCACCTTATGTGTTAGAATTTAGACCGATTCTTAGAATTTAGGGATACTTTATGTACATCGACACTCAAAACAGCAGTCCGTTAGATTCAACTATTATATGAACACTGGAAGTGTTTATTAACCGAAAGTTACAAAAAATAATTAAAATTACATCCGACATTCTTATACTTTTAACATTATTTAATTGCTAATCTGCAATTCAAAGTCTGCAAAATTAGAGTGTACCTACATTTTTAGCGGAAGGAGTTATGAAAACACATTTATCCAATTTCAAGTACCAATTATTTTTCCTTGAACTTAATGAAGTCCCAGTGCGAGCAGTTAGAGAGTAATTTGCTGTATAAGCAAAAGTTAATTAAAAGGAAGCGCAATTTAAATAATTATGGAAAAAACACAATGAAAATTAAATTTCCCTTCGACCAAGAGAAACATCAGATTTTACTCGCTAATTATGTACATGGCGTTCCATGACATGTTTTGTCATTGTTTTTGTTTGCAAAAGAACATAAAATAATACTTCATCATTATGAAGAAATAGCGCAAATTTTCTTTTGACAGCAAGTTACGCTTAATCCGTGCATTTTCTTGTCGGGGTTCCGGAGCAGACCCGGTTATCCCGTAATGAGTTTTTTTTCTTGTACTTCATAAGCGAGTAGCGTACCCAATAAATAAAGGCCCCGTCAAAGAGCGGGAGCGTGAAAAAATCTGTATAAAATACAATCTAGTTAGCGGCATTCTTGAATTTAATTTTAAAGTGAACCTTCAAAGCATTAATATTGGATGGAAACTAAGCGTATTCACACCTCCTGCAGTGCGAGAATCGAAGCCCTGCAGTGGTGCGGACAGGGTGCAATCTTGACCCTCCAACCCCCTGGGGATGACCTGATGCTCGAACACTGAGCCCCGTGAAGAAGGCGGACCCTCGTTAGTGTAGAGTTACACTTCTCGGAACTATTCGAGCGACGACTACGGCACACAGTGGCCAATATAATGAGTATAATAAAAATAGTAATAAAATGGTTTTTTTTTGTTTAAACGGTAAAGTATTAAACACAATTTTCTTACTTTGCGATTACTTTATTATCATTAAATAACACAGTAATCAAAAAAATATCTTCTTATGACGCACTCTATTATAATGCCGTTATACTTCTTTAGTTTAATAAACCCATGTCTAATTTCATATTTTACCGCTTGCTGGAATATAACGTTTATCCCCACAACACCAACTGTGCAAAAATATATTGTGTGTTTTCGGTGTTGTGGGGATAAACGTTATCTTATTAGAATAGCGCACCGAGTGGTCAAAAAGAGCTTGTAGGATACGAAAATGTCAGTTCGCTGTTTGAGTTTATCTGTGTTCTGTTTGTCTGGTGTATTTGACGACGTTTGGTTGTTTTTTGATAATTTTACTAAACAGTTTGTGTGCAATTACTGAACTGGTTACAATGAAATTTAGGCACGCTTTAAAATTATTGTATAAACATAAACAGCTGTCAATGACAAATTTGTGTATTTATCTCAAAATTTTGTGAGTAAAATCTCAGTTGAAATGTCTATTAGGTATTGCACCACGCTAGGTACCTACTATACATCTGTGATTAATTATTACTAATGTACCTATTCAAATTTCTAAAGTTAAACATATACTTAGTTTTAAATGGCATTGTCCTAGAACTCACATCTGCTTGACATATTACCAAGGCGTTAAGTTTCATCTAGTGATCATGGATCTGTCTATATGTCTGTCTGTCTATCTGTCTGGTGTCTGTATCAATTTGTATTAGAACACGTAATCTCTGAAACCACTGGGCTGATTATTGCCAATTTTTACGTACATTAGGAATATCATGTATATGGTTAAAAGCTAACCAAAATTTTTCCAATCATCCCCACCAACAACGTGATGAGAACCCTTCAAAATTTTTCATAATAAGAACATATGTACTGGGAAAACTCACTCGACAGGCGTAAGCATCAATTCTGTATCAAAATAAACAGCCAATCAGATTTATGAATTTAACTCTTTACTGTGAAAATTTGCAATTTAACACCTTATAAATTTAAGAAGTTTTTACCGAATTGCACCCATCAACGCATTCATAATTTTGAAGAAATTGTTAATGTGTTTCCTGTCATGGTCACTCGAGACGAAATATAGACAAGTGTGTTTTCGTAACATAATGCCATCGAATGCGAAATAGCAGTGTATGGGTAATTAAAGTATAATACATTAACGAATTCAGAAAAACATGCTCTACAAAAATCTGAAAAAAGAAATGTATAGAGTATTATTAAATAATAGTATATTAATAACCAAGGGACTAAAGAGGCGTGGGCATTAACTACTTAAAAACTGCTTCAGTCTTGCGGTGATTATGGTATTTTTTCCATGTCCTGAGGAGTACAATGAGAAAACATTTTTTTTTAACATTTAGCTTTTTACGCTGTTACTGGTATTACTTATCTATTATACTTGTTTTAATGTATAGACGTTATCATAAATGGATGTTGGGAAAATCTTTCTTTTTATTTTTCAAAGTAACGGGATTTATTGGGCTGTACTGCAGGGGCGAGGGAAGTCCTGTCGAAATAACCTTTGACCAATTTTTTCAAATAGAACACCTTATTACCGTATCTTACTTTATTTTTTGTTCTAATTATTTTTATGTACCTCTTAAAATAGTAATAGCATACAGAATTTCCCTCGCTCCTGAAATACATACAACAAATCCCGCTTCTTTTCATGATAACCTAATGTTATTATACCGTGTTATTTTTTGTGAACATTTGGCCGTTTAAGAAAAAAATTCAAAGCGGATTCGTAGACCACAAGTATAGAAGTATGTTAATGTATAATATTTAAATCATTTTAAAACAGAATTCTTTGAAATGACGTCATTAAATTGTTGGTGGGGATGATTAGCCAAATAATTTTGGTTCTACATGATATTCCTACAAAATTTGACAAAAATCGGTCCCGTAGTTTCAAAGATCACGTGTCTAATAAAAATCGACACAGACGCCAGTTAAGAAAATTGGAATAACGTCGCAACGTCGCATCGGAATTTACTGTGATTGTCAAATTTTGAGTAGAGGACAATCAAAATATATAAAAATATGTAGGGAATTTTATTAAAAAAAGAAACAAAGTCATCTATGTGTTATGTCTTAAAAAAAAGAACGTTCCACATAATTAAAAATAATTTTAAAGTATAGTCCTCAAGGAATAAAATTTTTTCTATATTTAATAATTAACAAGATATCAAGGACCGCGCGCTTAGTAATAGAACTCATCCTGTAGATTTTTTCGTAGAAAGTACATGAAAAACTCCTTTTACACCTTGGTAACTTAATGGGTTTTATTTATGGGTATACGTTAATAAATATTTTTTACATTAATTGGAAAAAGTTAACTATAAACACCAAGTTTTAAACATACGTAATAATACAACAAACAAATTCTAATTATTATCTTTATAAAACATTCCCAGCCAATAATTATTATTTTTTCGTGTGACATACGTTTTGGAAACAATTTTGATTAATGACATTTTCTTAAAAGTAAATGTCCCTCTCCCTATTAACCGTTGAATGGCTTGATTAGATAAACGAAATTGGCTAGGACAAATAACAACTGGAATATTACAGTAAGGACTTATAATACGATCTAACATCGTGCAACTGCGTTAATCAGCTTTACCGCACTTAAGTAAAAAAAGGAAAACATCTCACGAAAACGATAAAAATAAGCTTCTTACTCTTAAAATCAGAAAGTTATGCTAAATATTTAACATTTCCTTTTTATAATTTTTTTCGTGAAATAGCTAATAATAGACTTGATTTTATAGAAATATTTATTATAAACATTCTGTTTGTTGTGCGTTAAATATTTACATTATAAATAATGTTTTACGTACAACAAATCTTGAAACGAATGAACAGAGTATCAATACTCAATTTTCAATTTTACGCTTATTCAATAGAACTTTTCGCTTTGCGAAAATCCTCAATTTATTTGAAATTCATGTAATAAAAAACTGCTTCAACTTAGCTTTAACGTCCTCAAAATTTTATTTTCAATATTCGAAATATTTTTTATTCATAAATTACGATAACCTTGTTTTGTAGCAAAAGACGATTCACTGTAGTCCCCTTAACAACGGCAGGTTTGCCTGCCTTGTGGGGTTGTGGGGGAGGTTGTGGGCCACTGGGGTATGGAGTCACATTAGGCAAAGTCTCCGCATAGTGAGGCGCCGGCCGGTGTGATAATGGATGCCATTTACTTACTCATAATGCATTGATAGCGCTCCATGTGTATATTAAGGGTAATGTGTTGTAGGCTGACCGCTTTCAAAGTTTTTAATGAATGCTAATGGTAGAATTCCTATATTGTTCTTACACAATGCGATAACACAAAGTAGAAATAATCAACTGCCTTTGAGTTTTGACGTCAAATGGAGCTTTCTAAAAGGTGGATTACGTTCTTGTGTTTTCGAGATCGTGAAATGTGTGTATTATAAATATTCTAACAGATCTTTAAAACGAATGTATCAGTGTTAGATTTTTGAAACATGCCTTAAAAGTCAAAAAATGAAGATTTCCATTTCCGTTCGTATTTAATATCTTCTGAAAAAATTGTCTTGTCATCTTAGGAAGGCTGTGAAATAGAATAACACAGGTGCAAATAGTTTTGTACCTTTTACATCCCGACTCTAAACTAAGGAAGTATTGTAATCGAGTCCATCGGGTAACTGGTTGCTTTCAAATTATCTCGATGGGTCATGACTCCTAAAGAAAAAATAGGTCTCCCGTTACCGTTTGTCTGTCTGTCTGTCTGTCCGCCGTCTGTGTCGTTTTTTGTTACACGGAATCTACCAGACCGATTGTCGTCAAATTTTATATGCATATTACGAATTTCATGTAGATGGTAAAACGCTAACCAAATTTTGTCTAATTATCCCTACCAACAATGTGTGGGTTTTGAATTGTATAAAATGGCATAGTTTTTACGCGTAGTTAATTAGTAATGTTTCCCGATAAATACGATTTTAGATTTGGCATTGTGCCTATAATAGACGCCGAGATGCACGCTGCATTTATGATGGTTCACGGGTGAACGAAGTATTGCGTAAATAACTAATCAATAATAAAATTATATAAGCAAATAAGTAATTATTCAAAACCGTGATAACTTTATGCAACTGTTGCGATATGCAGACCAGTCTTGGCGGCAACATTCAATTAAACTTTCAGACAAAGCATAAAACGGAATGTTTTTCCGTGCCATATTTTTCAGTTAACTTTAGGTAATTTGCACATTTTATTATTTAAACACAGCTGGACATGTCGAAACGAACCCATAAAACTTGTGAATTGAAACTTAAGTACTTTATAACCAGTAATACTGCAACTTGTTTAAAAAGTTAAACGGTAGCAATCATGTTAAATTATGGTTTTACGATATCCGTCTGCAGATGCTTTCCAAGACAACCGTAAAACCAACTGGGAAGTTAACAGAAATTACAATTTCTCTGTGATCTTTGCGGTTTAAGCAACATTTAAACCCCATTTCAGGCAAATTAAAATTTTAAACGGTTCGGGAGAATAAGGAGCAATATACTTTATTTATGGAGCAGAGGCATGTTGTAAAATTTTATACACCTATAAGGTGTTGGTAGCAGTTAGAAAGTATCGATTGGCTTTGGAGTATAAAATAAACTAAATCTAAAAAACACGTGCAAAAGACTGTACATTAAATGCAATATAAATTGACAGATGTGTTCTAAAACTGTAAAGGTACTATTTTAATGTTAATTAATTTAAAGAAAATATCCGTTGTCTTGTCCGATAATACGTGGATATGAATTTTTATCAAATTATTTTTACTCTTTAGAGAGACGATTGAAGACTAAAAATATATTAAAAACAAGTTTTTATATTCGTCCCTTTGTCAATCGTCCTCTACTTATAACTTAATCATGTCGGTCTGTATATAAAGTGTATAAAATTTAGGATGACCCTTCTGTGGGGCATGTTAAATGTACTATAAACAATCTCGTAAAATCGATTTGTAATGCCATTTTTCAGCGTTTCATCTAAATCGCTCAGGCTTGTATTTTATAAACATCGTTACTGTAAGAACTTTTTTATCGTCTTTTAAGTGACATTAATAAATATTGTTATCAATATTCTTGTATACATGCAGCTGACGGAGCTAACAACAGAATCGCATGAACTGTAAAATTTCACGATGAGAATTTTTGTGAGTTAAGTTATAAAAATGTTCTGGATTGATGAATACGAGTGATAAATCATCGGTACAACAAAAAGCGGTTTATTGCAGAATAGTTGTATAGCTCTATGGAGTGCCATAGTCGATTTAAGATTAAATGTGTCTTGCTAGCTGTTTATTGATATATTTTAAATCCACAATTCAAGTTCAAGTTCAACTGGTACACGGTAAAATTCGATCCAGTCTGAAGAGCTGTCAGCGCTCTTGTCATAATATTCATTAATTTAATTTACAACGTTCTTGATCGTTGCTCAACTTTTTTCGCCAGTAGACATTACTTAGCTACTTTGGTAGTTCGTGTCGGTGAAGTTTCTGGGTAACCGGATTGATTACACAGTCGAACAATTTTAGCAAAAATTCATGTTACAAGCATTCTAAAAATGTATTCTGAAAGATCATTTTCTGCTGAATAACTATCTAATAAGACATTATTCCTACGTCGTCAAAAATTTTTTTTTTTGGAGATTGTTCATAGATAGTTCCAGTTAAAGGTGTACTATTGCATAATAGGAATAAATATCTAGTACCTACTGCCGACTGCATACTCCATAGAAACTGCAGAAACATATGAGAATATTCAACACTTGTTAAACTGTATTAACGACAAAAAGTTTGAGTGCAATTTGATAGGCCATTTAAAAATTGTAGCTTTAGTAACTGGCTTCCAATCTGGATATACCAAGCATATGTACTTCTTATGCAAGTGAAATACAAGAGAGAAAGCATTTCAACATCTGAAAGCAATATTTCCTAAGATTTCTGCTGCCAAATAAACCAAGGTAAAAACTAAAATATTACAGTTAATTTCAGTTTTCATATTATGTACGTTTTCTATATTTAGGAATTTTCATTGGGCCTGAAATTCGAATGAAGGATCAAATGTTCTACGCCTATTTGAATGATGCTGAAAAATTTACTTGGGAATCAATTAGCTTAGTGATCAGTGAATTTTTAGGAAACAAACGTTCCACTTTGCTGATAATCGTTTCATCGAGAAATCAAGAAAGTCGAAGAAAGATTTAAGAGAAAGTCCCAAGTATACATTCTTTTCGAATACAGGCTTTTATAAAGAGTTAGATCCTTCTCCATATTCTAGGCAGGTTAAATATTCGAAGACGTAATTAAATATCTGTCGACAGAAATCTGTGGAACATTTTTCTAGTGCTTCTTGCCCGTTTTTCTATGTAAAATTAGAATTCACTTCATTTTTCTAATTGTTCACCGGACGACAACAAAAATTTGAATAACTTTTTTTTTGACGACATGGGTATATTATCTCTTTTAAGAGTTGTTCAGCACAAAATTACGTTTCCGACCATGGTTAGAAAATAAATGTAACAAAAACACTGTTCTACTGTGTTATTATATAATAAATATTTAGTAAAAATAAATAATTATTTGCCATTATAAACACTTACTAGTGTTATGAATTGTAAAAATAAACATAAATCGCACATATTTGAAAATATTTAATACATATAACAGAAACACTTTTACAGCAGAAATGTTTATGCCAGTGGAAATGTTGTAATAAATGTGTTTTGTCAAAAATTACTCCATTTTGAATAACTTATTACAAACAGGGTCTCCCCTTATCACAAGAGAGAACAAAGAACGCCTAAGGATAATCGATAAATAAAATAAATTAATACTGCCACACACAGAATTACTGCATTCTATTTTATTGCTTTATCGAAATGCTAACATTTTGAACAGTAACAGTGATAATAATAATAATAATAATTAATATATTTTATATTATACAACAATAATATTCGCTCATACATTATATGTAAATTAATTTATGAAAATACATTTAGTCTTCAAAGAAATAGTAGATTTTCAGAATTTGTCTAGTATCGGTCACCACTTGAGATAATTTTAGTAACCCCGATAGAGAGTGGCGAATTCTCAAGGAAAACTCCAAAGATGACTCATTACTGCAATTTTCGTTGCTCGTTCTGTTGTTTTTTTATCACAAGCTAATTATTACATGTAAATAAGCTTGTTTATGTTTTTATTTCTTTATCTAATACGAAAAAAATATATAAAATACATATACCTAAATGCATAAACTGATACTTTATTTTTCGAGTTTTAAATATAGAGTTGCACAATAATTACGTATTTTGGAAGCCAACTGTACTGTAGTGATATAAGAGGAAACGAAACGATATTTCCAATCACTACAAAAAGGTAAAAATTTATCACCTGAATCCTAAGACGTGGGTTGGGGATGGCAGTGTGGCGGTTTCGTTTATGTGTCTGACCAAAACTGACTGTATCGAATGAATTTTCGGATGGCATGGTTCGTAAACCCTATTGTGCTTTGCCGACGTCGTCACGCCTCTGACTGGTCATTGCAGCATTATCGGTTCCATTCTTTTCTTAATAGAGGCACTGAAATAATGGAATTTCTAAAGTAATTTGGGTTCACGCGGAACTGTTCCGCCCTGCATTCTGGACCACCGCCATTACCTCCAATAGTCTTTTCAGAGATTGATAGTTTCAGGCATGGTTCAAAACAGTCCCAAAGCACAATCGTAAAACTGTCAAACTATGATGAATGGTTGAAAGCACCGGGAAGTTGTTCCCGTATTAGCCGAACAATTCTTTTAAAATTTGATACATTTTGTCACTTGCATCGGTCTGGTTTTATCCGTCTTTTTTGTTGGTCCATTCGATATTTTGTTTATGACAAGTGCTAAGATGTAAAGTCGATAACCCGTCACGTCTCGACGTGAAAGCGTGTTTTTTAAAGCATTATGTGCATAAATGCCATAAAGGTTTTTAGACATCGTAATCTGAGGATACAATGAGTCGCCTAATAAAATTTTTCCAATATATCCTCACAATAAAAATATTACGTCGAGATAACGATACGAACGAATCCACTAAACATAATACCGTTCCAATCCCTATTGAACACATGACATTTCCGTTACAATAGAACTTGTCGGGATCAAAATCTTTATTGGTCTGTGTGATTTATTTGTCTACACAATATCCCATAGGCAACATATGACCTATTTTTGACTGGTTTTGTGTTCTCCAGTGTACATATACTAAGCCATATGGGATGAAACATACGTAGCTACAACGTTTAACTGACTTATTCGTAAAATGCTGAATAAGTCCCTCACTATTTCGACACTACACCCCATTGAGTTGAATCCCTGGATCTATCTGTGCACTGTTGTTAGAAAGATTAGGTGCTTAAACAAACAATTGTCTGACATAAATGACGTACGACATGACCCTACTAACTTCCACGTTGTGTGCATTACAAATTAGAAATTGTTATTCAAATTAATTGAAAGCGTTCATAATTTATCATTTTTTTATTACCCTAGAATATTTTCCGCTCGAGGCTCCTCTACCACCATATATATAAGAAGATTAAATGCATACAATTTATTCTTATTTTTATTTTATTATTAACGAACAGGTGACCCACAGGCTTGGGCACGTAACATATTTTATAACATGGACAAATGGATTTTTTTCAGTTCACGTGAATATCCGCTAAACCTCTGATGAATAATTTGTGTAGGAAGAGAGTTTTTGAAGAAAAACAAAGACCACATTATTACAACAATTAAAATGCTTAATTTTACTTATAAATTATCCACAATCAACTCCATCTACCATCCAATCACTCAGCTATAGCAGCTTGTAATCATGTAATTGGTCTAAAGTTTAGATAGAACTTTCACAACCCTAAAACACATTCAATACTGCATGCACAATTTAATTTTATCGGTGTAATACAAACACTAAAATAACATCAATTTTTCTACAGATTCTATGGTAACTGAATTGGTTGTTGTTGAAATATATGCATACTTATTAAAAATATATACAGAAGCCCCGAAAATTGACCTTTCTTTGACATGCTCAGCGAACGCCGTGCTCCCGGCTTACTCTCTACACTGAGTCTACAGTGTTGATATTACAAAATTTAAAAACACCTCTGCTTGTTGGCCATTGTTACGGTCAAGTTGGTGTATTATCAAAATTTCAAAAGAGTTGCAAAAGACAGACAGACGGACAGACGACAGGTAAACGGAAATCGACATTTCTCTAAAAACTGACTAAACAGTTAGTCGAACAGTGATAAATCCCTTGTTTATTGTATCGATTGGAAGTCAGATTTCACTGGATGACAATAAATGTGACTGTTAAATATATTGTGATCGAACGTAAAGAAATAAGATGTTATTTTTCACTAGTTAACAAACTGACGGAATGTAGTTTTTCTTACCGCAAATAACATTAAGGCAATTTGAAAAACTGGAATATATGAAATGTTCAGATGTAATAATGACATTTGGGTGTATTTAACATTTTCTGTTCAATTAGCATTTTTGTAGTAAGTATTAAAAAAACACTGCCTGACAAAAAAACCCGAACACTTGAATATTTGTAAATTTACGCTAATGTTTGTGTTATAACTTTTTTTTTACTTTTTTTCTATTTCCACATGTTGTAGAATAAAATAATGTTTTTTATTAATGAATACATTAATGATGTGCTTTTCGGAATATCTTTTACAAAAGTTTGACCAGTTGCAAGTAATTACAAAAAATTCAAGCGTGCGAGTTTTTTTGTCTGGCAGTATATTTTGTAATCATTCAAGGCACGTGCGTATCTATTCGTAATTTCATATATTATTCCTTTGCAGAGTAGTAGGTATATTATAATGCATATATAATATATATTGAATCGTGTATTCGGTCATTATTCCATTAATATTACATGATCAATAATTTTGGTAATCACCGTAATTTATACAATATTTCCAAATGACAAAAACATGGGTCTTATCTTATCGCAACAGTTAGAAATAACGTGAATATGTTGTTAAAAAGCAACAAAATTTGTTTTAAATTATTCGGACGTTTTACATATACGTTGGAGCCTAATCTTCAATAAAGATTCATTAGAAATATTGAATAAATTGTTTTTTTAAATTATTTTTGAAGAAACTGAAAATATGGAATTATTTCATGCAGTCATTACTTCTGGACATTCTCTAAGCAGTTGTAAAAAAAATAATTTGTCTAGATAATGCCAACGTGTTTGTGTTCTTCGATTTTGTGAGGTAATAAACTTTATAGTGAAGTATGTATATCTAGATTTCTCGGTGTTTGGATTTAGATGACGACGAATTTCTTCATAAGAAACCTATTATTTAATTTTGTTTGTAACTGTTTGTAATTTAGTGTGACCGCCAAGATACTAGCTAGCACGCAAAAAATGGAACGTAAACCTGAAGAATAGCAGAAGATAGGGTTTGAAAAGTAGGGAACTAAATACAATCAAATTACAGTGTTTCTCAAGAATCTGTCGTCATATTACATAAAGCAACATAAATTTTAAGAGAGAAAGATATACGGAGATCTAACCAAATTTTGAGATGACGTTATCAAATTTTTGGTGGGAATGAACAGATAACTTTTCATTAGAGTTATACTAATACATATGTTACAGTAATCAGTGCAACGTATTGTTACGAAAGAAACCCATACGCCACCCCGGTACGACGCCTATGGGTCGTCGAGAGCTTTCTAGTAGGTATGCACGGCAATGACAGGTGATTTATCCTTGGTGACGGCGGCCGAGCGGCGTTCGAGAAGCCTGGAAGCGGAAGTCACGATTCGAGAAAGACTTCGATCGCAGAAGTGTGGGTTTAAATAGAGACCGCCTTCGGGAACGATTATTATTCAGCCAGTTGAGTCAAGAAAGTCCAATCAAGTTTTACCCACGCCGATTTTATTCACCGATCAATGTAACAATATTTATAGCCAGTACACAGAAAATAACGTAAGTATATACAAAAAGGCAGATGACGACAGACAGAAACGCCTGATCTACATTTTTATATGCTACAAGCTGTGAAACGTGTGAAGCAATGAGATGAAACACCTTTTTAAAATAAGTAGTAAATAATTAAAAATTAAAAAAAAGTTCTAAAAAAACAAGCAATTAGTTAAGTGCGGGAAGTTTTTTTCCAAGACATTCTTCCAAAAAAAATAAGGATTTTATGCCCTCTTTCATCATTTATTTTGTTTTTATTTATTTTTCAGGCTCTAGCACACTGGCCTCATGGTTACGGATGAAATGAATTCCTCAATTTTTTTTGTATTTGTTTCAAATATGAGGTGCGGATTCGTTTTGCCTAGGGTCCTAAAAATTGATGTATCTGACCCCTGCAACAAGTACATTTACGATAAAGGTTCGTTATTTTTTTCTAGTATAGAATATAATAAATGTTAAATTATAATTAAAATAAAAACATGACATAAATCAACGTTGTAAATAAAAATAATTCATACTGTTTATGAAATTATGAAATTTCACTGATATATGTTTTTATTTTAGGATGATCTCATTATTCATGTTTATAAAGCAATTAACCACGTCGTCGGGTATAAAGACCTTGCATTAGTGCGTCTTCATTTATAATAGCAAATAAGCCTAATTTTCGTTTATCAATTTTTAGAAACGAAGTGTATTGATTTAATTTTGCTTGTTTAGTTTGTTCTAGAATTGTAAAGACCTTAACATTTTATAATTACTTTATAACACGTAGTTGAGAACGACCATACATTAGGTCTCCGTCGATACGAGTCTGGAGTAAATTACTTTTTAAAAGCATTGGTAGGCAGTTCGTTTATTGCTTTTTAGTGTAACGCGTTAGCAACAATTTGTTCATGCATTTCTGGTTGACAGTGAACATTTTTTTTCAATACCAACAAACAAAAATTTTTACCGATTATTCGTGTATTAGGCATCCATGTTTTACGTCTAAATAAAGTTAAGAATAATACATCCATTTTATCAAAATCTGGACATTGTCAATACAATATTTTTTATATTAGTACTTCTGATAGAGGTCGAAAACCCATGAAAAGAATAAATCATTTAAATTACTACGTACATTATTTCTATCATAAAGTTTATGATCAATGAATTGTCAGATATGTATGATTATATTTTTTTCAGGCATTTGGTTTATATTAGACACTATTGTGTAATAAATTCGAAGATACTTATCTATTATGAAATTGGACATGCCTTAGTGTAGAAACCGATAATTTTTATCGACGAACTTGAAGAAACAATAGTCAATTTTTTTAATTAATAAATTTAATGTTAACGTAGATCACATACCTACATGTGATTTAATTATTTTCCAGAATTTTGTTCTTCTAACTTATTAGTAACTCCTTGATATCTGGAACCGTTTAAGGACAGTAAACAATGCTTTTAAATTCAACAAGTATTCTAAAAATTGCTTCCGGTTCCTTAAGCATATTACGCGGTTTTTCGCTGTCTTTCCATAAGAAGATACTTCCTGCATAGTAAATTGCACGTACTAAATTGCCGTAACAGCCTAGATATTAAATTAAAATGTTACTAATGTAATTTTGAAAATTTTTTACAACAAAATTTACTAAATAAGGTGTAATGTTTTTTGTAGTGTTTAAAATATGTAAATGAAAACGATTTATTCAGTATAGTAAACAATATGATGTGTCATCACTCATCAGTCATCACCTTGTCTAGTCAAATAATATTCATCTTTCATTTTTAAATCTCTCTGCCAACAAAACCTAATCAAATAAAAAAGTGTCATATGTTAATTTGATTAAATTATTAACTTTGGTGGGATCTAATTTGAGGCTTGTTGGGGACATGAAAAATCTTCTGGTTTCAAATTATAGATAAGATTTTGTCATAATGAGCTGCAAAATTTATGAAACGGAACTAAACTGATGGACAAAATTAACACTTCACCAAAAATTGAGTTAAAATCTATTCGAAAACCGCTATACCAATACAAGGTAACCTTTGTTGTACCAAGTTTGTTGCCATTTAATAGGTTAGCACAAGTGATGCAACCGCATCTGTCAACCATAGTCAACTGATGAGTGCAGTAATTATAGAATGAGAGATCATTCCCCGGGGAACTACCGAAAATTTAATCTCTAACAAGCGAAAGTAGATTAATGAGATAATGAGTAGGGAAAGATATGTGTGCTGTTAAAATCATTTTCAAGCTATTAATTAGATTGCATTTGGTTTTTCTCGTCTATTTATTTTTACGCATTCTTAATAGTATTTTAAGACTTACATTCATTCAAAAACGAATCACGTAAAATAAGATTGTATTCCACTGAGGTCGTTTGAAAATGATCATCACCTTTATCTATAAAGCATATATGTAAAGGTTCCATTAATTGACTGTAGGCAAAATTATATACAAGTATATAGTTAGTTAAGAAAGTGACGAGCTAATTTTGTCTGTGGGTTTATGTTATCAATTTACAGAATAAATAACAACCCCGTGTTAAAATGAGGGAATTTATGGATAAAAAAAAACTTGTCTTAATATAGTCCCTCGTTTAAAATAAATAATAGTCTGTTATTGGTGCCATATCAAGGAGAGAAAACTGTTGTAGTGTCAGATGCACAGGCAATCAAAATACTTCATTGCACCACTTCGTCGAAGATCGGTGAATAAAGTAATTTTAATGCTCATTTCAACTGGACGCGTTATGCAAATATTTATGAAATGTGGTTATGTTTCTTCCAGGTACTAAAAACATCATCACTTAAAAAATTTCGTTTCAGTCGCGGCCCCCCAGCGTGCCAACATTAAAAAATAAATATTGTGGCCGTATCTGGCCCATGTTTTTTAATCGTGAACCGTTTCATTTAAATCTCGTAATCCCCCAAGACCCGAACTCATCGCGTGTATAAAACTTTAAACGATCCGAAAAACATTCCGTAATCCGTAAAGTTTTCACATTATCGGTTGATAGCAGCCGAGTCTGGCCAGCATGCCAGGTAATAATTAGCCAATGGCGTGCAGCGTACTCAGCTGGGTCGATGTGAGAGTTATCCATTATTAAGCTGGGCTACTGCCTACCTGTGCGGGGGCGAACATAGCCTCGGATACCTGCGAGCTTTCATATGGAGCATACGGCGAAGGCAGGAAGTTTTCAGGCCCAGGCATTAGATGGGCCAGGTCCAGGATCACGATGGTGGGAGACGCTCTCGATGGTGGGGGCAGATAGGGACCTCTCACCATTGGATATCTGAGTTTTCGCTTTAGTGTTCCGTTCCAGCGTTCGTTGTGTACGGGCTTGAATTGAATCTTTACGAGTGGAGCTTTACGCGTGTTTTACGAGTGTGCTGTTAAACTATATTTTAATTTTTATTACTCGAATTTGGTGCATTTTTTTTTTTTGTTTTATTCGACGCCTCGTGCGGATTATGCTATGTGATGATTGGTGAGTTTTATTTTTGCTGTAGGTAGCATGATGCGTTTAATGGTTAAAGATGAGGTTATTTTTAATTCATTAGATGGTGCCTTCTTCAAAAATTAACGAATCAAATGTAGACGTGAAAGCGACCGTCGTTTACTAAGTCATGCTTATTCGCAGTTGTCTACGGTGTGGGTTTACGGATCATTAATTTGGTAATAGTGTAACGATTATTATTATACGAACACAATGTAATAAGGTGCATTCAATTTTGACGTAATAGAGCCTGGCTTGGTAGTATTAATTTATTTGTGATGGTAGAATTTATTAAATTAATAGTTATTATAGTGCTTCATTGCAACTAAGCGAAAATGAAGGTTTATGGCCGGCCACAGCTTCATTTTCATTTTATAATTATATCTAATTGTTTGTAAAGCTGTATGTGCTATGCTGAAAAATTAGTTATTTTAGTAGCACAATTAATGGTAGAAGATAGAAGGTAAGAAATTGGAAAGCAAAAAACATATATTGAAGGGCAATATTTTGATAGATGTAGGTAATGTCTTCCAGTATTAGTGATTAAATATAATGTATACAACGATTTTCGGTACCGATAACACAATGAATGATTTTGTTTTTCCTATAATCATAGCGAACACTTTGATGATACCACGGGTCATAAAATTCAAATGTCTTCAAGGCAAATAAAGGTAAATAACCTTTCATTCGTTTCAGAAGTTAAGCTTTTATCATCACATAAATTATATGGTCTAATTTAAAATTGTAAATTCAGGTAAGAATTTTCTCAAAAAGATCTGAACTATTGATTGTTACGTAGATACAGTTAAATTGATCAATGATGTTTTAGTTAAATATTATATTGTTTGTTTTGCCAATATTTATAGCAAAAACGCAATGTCAGCAACGTTTTAGAAAATTTTCTTTGAATAACGTAGAGGTATACGGTTAAATATGTTAAATATCTTTGATATTTTTGTCAATGTTTTGAAATCGGTACCTGTATCAACAACGACCATAATTTATGATAACATATGTATTGCTAATTTCTGCGTATTAGGAACGTTCAGGTAACGGTTTAGATAATAATTATATTCAAACTTCCAAACTATTTGTTCTATTTTTCGCAAAATTTATTTTGCCTTTAATGGAAAAGAATAATCGGTTTATAAACTATTAAATACCAAAAAAGAAGTTTCTTCCAATAAATTAAACAAATTCCGTAGATTAATAAGAACTAAATCAAGTAGTAAGTAGTTTCAAATTGTTTGCAATAAAATTATATGCCGGTATCGAAATCAATTCACTTCATGGTATAGTATTACAAACGGTTGTATTATCAGTTAATTTTTGTGTGGTCAAAACGAGATTACTAAAACAATGTTTCATCAGTAAGTAAACATAGCCTGTGATCAAAGTCGCTGTAACTTAGAGCAGATAAATCATTTATTGGATAATATTTTTTATATGAAAATATATAGTAAATGACTCACGCCACTGTGTTGTCACGTCTTTATTAATAACCACAAAACTGTTTCATTTAACAATGATCGTCGAGAATTTTTTTGCAAGAGAGATTCATGTAATTAATATCACACTGGGGAGATAAACTTGGGCTGAAAATCAACCTTTTTCCAAAGATACGTTTATTGGAGAGAAAGAATATTATTGAATATCGACTTATAAATTGTTGCTTTTGTAGTAATTTTCTCCCGATTTTGTTTAGACTATACGTTTGCCTGTATTGCTATACCAAGCACGTCCAAATTATAGTAAAATATTGAAGATTCTGTACCTACTACCACTTTCCAGTTTTCTGTAAAAGTCACTCTCATGTGTCATTTGTTGATCACGTCCTTTTAACATGGTACACTCCTTAGTTAGTAAATTTTAATAACTGCGCATGACCTAATTAAATACAGAATACATAATGTGAAACTTCAATATTAACAGTAGTAATTATGACACTGCAATGAATAATTACAAATTAATAAATTTTGGTAGAATCGAACAGTGGAAGTTTTACATCCTGCAGATGAACCAAATATATTGTTTTATTTAATTAATAAGTATGTAAATAACTGTTATGTTTAGAGCATTTTTTAGATTTAACGATATTTTATATCCACAAATTTGGTCAAGGTCATTTGGTGGAAGAGGTGATCCAGATTTGTTTTTCAGGCATTATCTAACTGACCAAATCTGGAGTTGAGCATTGTATGAACAACAAACTCATAAAGTATTTTTCCCGACTATATATTTTCAGACGTATCTTAGTTTCTTTACGGTCAGTGGTTTTATATCACATGTAGCTTTCATTCGTGGGTGACATGTGTATGTAATACAGAATATAAGACACCTAGTATATGTATGTAAATATATTTTCGACTGCAACATAGAGTTATGTCATATAAAAGTGTTCCGTTTATTATATTGGTGAACCACTAATATAACTTAAAAATTACATATCTTCTTTTGTATGTTCTTACCAAACAAAACATCAGCCACACAAAAGCGGACATAAAGGCCAATTTTACTAATATGGAAATAATTTATCAGTGTTTGATCTATTTCCTGAGAATAGAAAATTCGATAAACAGTAGAAAGACAATAAAACGAGTTAGTGCTTACGTCATCTGTGTACCTAAATTACCAACTAGCGTGCCAAGTATAAGAAAGTTTATACAAGTCGTTGCTGACGACGAAATAAAAAAAATCATTCAGTTCTGCGCCCGCCAAGATCCACACAAGCCTCATTACTTTTAAACAGAAACGACATCGATTTGTGAATAATTGATGCTTTCCGTAAAACCACGTCAGCTAATTTATGTCGTGTATTTATTGGAAGTCAAATCGATGTTCACTATCCTGATCGTTGCGGTTTACCTGACTGTTGATGTTGGAGTGAAATATATTTGATCCTTATTTGGTTGGTGGTATTCCAAAAAACTGCAAAAGGCATTTAATTCACCTTTCCTTTACAATTATGTCAACATTATTTACGATAGAGTATGCACTTATCGCTAAAATATTAAAAGGGTCGTAAAATTAACTGCATTGAGGCAAAGTATAATCTCTAGAACCTTTTATAAAACAGTAAAAAAGTGCCACACAAGCAACTTTAATATCTCTTCTTTAACCCACACAGAGCTATAACTTAGTCTTAAGCCTCATTATATATGGAAATATTTATAATTCCCTCGACAAATATTTTTTCTCTCGGAACGGGGATGCGTTTGTTTAGGCTACGCTCAGGCGCTTTATACATTGTGCACATTTTCAAGTGTTCAAGGACGAGCTGAATTAAATGCGTTCAGTATGTGGTTGACGTATTTTTAAGAACAAGTGTTTGTGACCAAGTAGTTTTGCCGGCCTCTAGTTTTTTACGAATCATGCATAAAACATTTCTATTAAAATAATTCCCCTCTCTTTTTTGCTCTAACGCGCTTATTTTCGAGAAAGGAATCCATTAAAACGAAATCACCTCAGAAACCAGCGAATCATCCCCTCGTAGGTGGATGGATGAGTACGACGGGAGCTTCCCTTTCTCATATCGCGTTTCTTAACAGTCGTTATCCAAACCGCCATGGTGTGTCTCATTTTACACAAACATCCTTAAAACTTTCAACCATGTAAATAATCATGACATTTTTACGAGTGAATCTGCCTCCTAAAAGGAAATAATATTTCAGTAGTTACTTTATATTCTCATAAATAAACTGGGCGAGTGCTGATTTATTCTATTTTTATAATAGAAGTTCCTTTTGGTTGAAGCAAGCAAGCTAATAGGTTCAAATGCATCTGTGGGATAACGTAAGCCAGATACGTCGAGCGCGACTGAGTAAATTTATTTAGATGATAAGAAGGCCTGAATTCTTGATGAAACGATGTACTGATCATACACTTCATTCTTTAAGACACATGACAGTTTTATGGATTTTCGTAGAAAAGTGGACTAATGTTTGGTGCGTTTATGAGTCATTTCACCAATAAAGTATAATTTACGTTTTGTAAATTATAACTGTTTATTAAATTAACTAGGGCGAGTGCAGATATTTATGTGGTGAATTCGACAATGGTCTTTATTTTTTATCTTTTTAGTTTTAGCTCAACATTAAATAAAATTAGGGCGAAAGTTCCAGCAACACCACGATTTTTTAAATATTTTTGAGAAGACTGTTAACTTTGGAGATAAAATGGCGGTATTAATATTAATATATTCAATGTAGTATTAATGACAATGCTACAATGTTAGAGAGAAATTGAAATGAACTGCTTTTTAAATAATAAAAATATGTATTTATGTTCTTCACTTTAATCATGAGTCTTGTAGAGAGTATAAATAAACAAATTTTGTCAGTATTCTACAATCAATAGGTCAGTCGTAATGTTTACTGAAATTTATAAACAATCCAAGGTAGAGTTTTGAAGACAGATTTTTAAATGTGCTTCTAAAATATTTTTTTTGATCGAATATATGATATGTGCAAAATTAAAGTTGGCGAAGGGAAAAGAACGTGTCCTGCTGAATATTGTGAATGATATTTACATATTTGAGAAAATTTTCTATTTTATGAAAAAGATAATTAAAGAAATTCTTTATAAAAAAAATATTAGGAGTATTTTATAACCTTCATAAAATATTTTATAACCTGTAACAACTAAATTTTAGATTAATCGAGTCGATAGTTTCGGAGCGTAAGTTTTCAAAAAATTTCAAAGGCAGATGTGGAGGCCGGAAACGGACTTCTTCGTGAGATGTGAAAAAATTAGTAACATAAAATTATACATGTCAAAATGGCACTATTAGCCAGCACGAAGAAAGTGATAAATATGAAGTCACAGTGAAATAACTGTCGGGCCTATCTGTAGAAGTGTTTCAAGAGTATGTATTAACTCGTGCTCGAATGTAATTTCTTAATTATTTCATATTTGTTGACATTCTTAACGATATGTAAAGACTAATATTTGTCCAATCGGGTTACTTATGGAAAATATAATGACGTAAATATGGTGTCAATTATTTTATATTTTAGAGCTACGTGCACTTGCGCTCGTGTTAATGTTGCAAATCGTATGAACACTTTTTTCAAACATTATTCAAAATGTTCAAATTAAAGTTAAAATTTTAACTTTGAACACTTCACACCATTTTTAGCAAAACTCGTCACTCTGTATATATAACCATGATGGTAACATAAATATGGGATCACGATTAGGTTGCCATACATCCGCTCATTTATTTTGTCGTCCTCTACTCAAATTTACATTTTTCACATGCACTTGATCCTGTAAGTGAGAAGAAACATATACGCCCACATACAGGTAAAAGACACTTGAGGAAGGAAGTCTGCATCATATTTTTCCCAATAAGTGATGATTAATGTTGAGCATTCAGCCACATGCCTCCTCTCTCTATTTATACATTCATCTAAATATAAATCTTATTAACATGGTAAAGAAACAGTGTTTGTTTTAATATGTCGAGGTAAAAGAAACAACGGCCTGGTAATGTCACAGTCAAGACGGATGAGCCAATGTGAGCTCCTGGTTATCACCGGTTCTCATCATCCCATTATTTACCGGTGTAACAATAAAAGAGACTCAAATGAAAGTAGCAAGCACCTTCTTTCTGCCGCCAGGGGCAGGTCTGTACTTAGATTTATGTGTGGCGGCCTGTCGGCTATCGATACGGATCGATAAGGCTTGTTATAAATCTGGGGAGGCGGGTAACTCGAATTACTGATGTTGACAGTGGTTCTGTTTTTGTCTGAGTTAAAGGTCAATGCACAATTACTCTTTTCCATTGTGACGGCGTGGTTTATTTCTTCGTATATAAAAATAGACGGCGGAGTTTAATTGGAATGAAAATATTACGGGAGACAGTGGCAGGTTACACGGTATACAGTAAAACAGTTCACGGTGAACAGTTTAAAAATAGATTTTGCAATATTTCGATTTTTATTGGTGTGATTAGATTATTCATACCAGGCTATTGACTTGACAATTCGTATTTACATCAATCTTTGATTCAACGTTAACCGCGTCAGTTTAAAATTTCTTTTCAATGAAATTGTGAGACTTGATTCTTCAAATCTGAGTGAAATTTGTCCAATCATCCCCACCAAAAGTGTGATGACGTTGTTTCAAAATTCTGCTTCGCAACTCTTGTGTAATATGTCCGATATGCTTCTACACCTGTGGTATGTTAATCCATATCTGTAGTTGTAACCCTATACTTTAAATTAATTTTTTTTTTCGTTAAGAAAAATCTCACTTAAAACATACAGCATGGATAGGATTATCCTTTACCAGAAGTTTAATAATTTACACCTATATTGTTCGAATAACCTGAAATTTTTGTAACAAAATAAAATTTTACAGTTTATTATAAGACGTTCGATTTCGAAAAAAGTAATTATCTTTTAGTGTTATCTGTTCTGGATTAAACATAAATTTTTGTACAAATTGCTTTAGAATTTTAAATTGAGTGAACCATGGAGTTGTGCTATGTATTGTAATAAGTCTTCTTTCTCTACAAGTTTGACTTGGAAGTGATGTATCTTGAAACTTGCTACACCTAACTGTGATGTACGTAGGTACATCAATACGTCAAAAAATATTTCAAATCGAATGTTTCAAATGAAATGATTGGTATATGTATATGTAGTTTTATTATTCAAGTAGTAGCCATAAAATCGAGTTTATCGCATCGACCGTCATTACTTAAATTTCCACATAGGTTTGAACTATCGTACATTGAAGGATGACTTGATTATATATTTTCTGGCTGACTGCAGATATTGTTGTGAGTAAAAATGCTTTATTTGTGCTTGCAGTGAAATTCCATGCATGAGATGTATCCTTCCTTACATGGAGATGCAATATAAATTCGAGTAATATTTTCTGAGAAATGAATAATTTTTTCTTCGTATAGCTTGTAGAAACGGGCAAATATCCTGCATAAATATAAAGCTAATCCGATGTGCAGTCGCCATGAAATTAGCGGACGCGTTAGTGCACTGAATTACATGCATCGTTCGACAGTTTTATGACCAATAACAGAATTAACTCTGAATGAGTACATTCCAGAATTTTTCTCATCCCAAGCTAGCTCCTCATAAGGTAATGCGGGAACATAAATAAGCGCTTTATACAAAGTTCATCATTGAAAATAAGCAATTTTACGGTTGAATTTATGACCAACGCGAACATAATACAAGAATTACGTCCTAGGACCAAAAAATACAAATCCCCTATTTTAAAGCGGCAAGTCATACCCGTGAATATTGGCTGAAGCCGTTACGTTAAAATCCGCTTAAAGGTAATTAGTGAAGACCGCCTGGCTCTTTATGATCACACACCAAATCCCGGCGGTTGCATTATTCCAACCCATTGCCACCATCCACGCATAATAGACATTACGTTGATGGCTTGAATTAAAACTTTCAAACTGCCACTCATTGTTGTTTTATGCCAACGAATCTGTTTGGTGACTACTATACGGGGGTTGTTCCCATGGCAACAGGTGCTGCTGCTGTGAACTTGGCTTCTGTTTTCACTTCTCGCCCATGTTAAATGTCGTTTTGAAGGCACCTTAGAGAAACAGAAGTTTGCTTCCGACTCGTTGTGTTATCTAAAAAAATAATGACCTGTTAAAATCGTTTGTCAGCCTGTGAGAAAAAAGTTGCGCTACTGAAACGGTTAGTTAGATTGAAGAGACGAAAAGGATGTTGGTTATTTTTGTATGGGAAGGTAAATATTGATGCTTCTTTAATTAGGAATGGAGATCTAAGAGACGCTAAGCCACTAACCGTGTGTTGGTTTAGATTTAACTGTGATCATTTCATTCATCTTTCAGGATCTGATGATAACACTATTAAAGACTTTGAAAGGAGGCCAATCAAATCACTTTGATCGTGATATTTTTCATTTTCTTTCCTCCCAGATAAAAAGTAATTTTTTGCTTGTGCGTCCTGTTAAATGATGGAAATAAGGTATATACTTACATACTTCGGTCCAATTTTTTACTCAGCAGAGATTTTCTAAGAAGTCGGTACTAAAATTTGGTTTAAGTCGCCACTAGATTCACTGGATAAAACCCATTTAAAAATATTACTTTTGTCGCATCACTGTCTTTTAATATACTTAAAACAAATTCTTTTCTTTTACCTACACGAAACTTTTTTGTAGTGATCTTCTGTATTCTCACCGAAAAATTTGATGTTTGTATTTGCTTTTCTGTTTATTTTCATGAAGACTGACCCTAATATTTAATATAATTAAAATATATATATAGAAATGTAGAATATAAGCTCCATAAAATTATATAAACGTTTAGGTCATTTTTTTTACAAAACGCAAAATACAGAAACGAATGCAATATTTTAAAATCCAATAATTTTGCTAATATTTTGTCAATGTTCTTTCTAAGTTATCAGGAAACCCATCGCTCTAATGTTGTTAATCTGAAGTTATTTACACAACTAAAGCACAACGTCTTATAAGAGGTATAATGTTTATAATTTTTTTATACTAAAACAAAAGTAAACCAATTTGGCTTTCATCAGTCAGACACAAAAATTATGTTCAGAGCGGAAGAGTTAAGTCAAAACAAAGACCTCGTTTATTAAATCAAATGTAATTTTCCTTCCAGAAAAGGACTTGATATTTTATGTATGAGCGCCTAGGTAGTATCGTTTAATTAAAGGTGTTGTCGGATTTTAGAAGAATAAAAATAATATCATCATCCTCTTACGAAAGCAGTTCAGTGACTTTCGTCTCGCCACTCCCATGTCAATCATTTTATCGCTTCAAAAAGTTGAAGATGATAATATATCATTTAAGTCCACATAGCTAAATAGATATTTACATAAGCAAATGTTAATGCAAACAGCAAATAAATGAATTTATTGACAGTTGGAATAGTGACAAACAAAGGCGTGCTCATACGGAGGAGTCGTCGTCTGGTGTATTTTTCTCAAACACTTGACGTCGGAAACTAAACACGTCGAGTGGCTTCTTTACTTTAAAAATCCCACGCCAATTAAATAGTATCTCCAATCTCTGTTGTTAACACAACAGGTTGAAAGTGAAGCAAATCTTCCACAGATGACAGTGCGTCCGTTCAAAATAAATTGACACTATCTGCTGGCTTATTAATTTACTACTGTCTTGTCCTTTGATAATGGGAAGATTTATGTCAGACACAGACCGATTTAGGCCGCTACAACAGCAACACACTTATCCGTTTTATTTATGGACCATTCCTCACTAACTGCTTTAATTTGATTTGGATCAAATCGCCGGGTTCCCGAAAGGTAGGCACGTTCAATTTCACTTTTATGGAGCTCCAATGGGTCGAATAATAACTCGTGCAGCTGTTGGGTTATATATTGAAAACAAAGTGGTATTGACATTTATTCCAGAAAAATCCTGTTCAAATCCCTCAGCTTAATCGTTCGTTGGGATCTTATTGACAAAAGTGGATAAACTGAACAATGCGCAATAGAATGCGTGGGGTAGCTTTCTTCTAGTGTTACGTGATATAATTATCGAGTATGAGAAGATATGCGACGGAAATACAAAGCAGTTATCGTTCTTTGATTGTCGTGTGCGGCCGCAAAGGTATAACTAGCACGTGTTTACCATCTGAAGCAAAAATGACAGGAACTTTGATCTGAGAATGCCATTTCAGTGTCGGGTACGTCTCGAGTGAGTAATGTGTGACGAAGAATTTGAGATTTTTCCCCGAACTTCATTTACGCGAACACATCTGGAAATAATTGTCGTAAAATTAATAGGCTGTTTTACATGACAACGCTGCATGATTTTAAATATCGGATTATTGTTAAGTGTGTCGTTAGTGCCAATTTTAACTGTTTTACGACATGTTACTTTACCTGTTTTATGGTGATTTAGTTAAAATTGACTGCGTTCAATTATTTACCTCTGGGTGGTCTCCCAAGATTTATTGTACTTCATAATATACGCTACTTACAACACCATGATGCCTGCCATATACTACACATGATCATGAAACATGTGCAGTAAAGTTTTTAGCGGTGTACTTCTCTTTAAGGAGTTATTTTTGCACTCATTTTCGTTCTATTTTACAATAACGATTCAACTACTCAACGTCAACCTGTGGTATTACTAAAATTAGCTTGGAAGAAACTTGTCATGGCAAATTTAAAGTCGATTATACAATTGGACGTTGTGATAGAGGTTTAATTATGTGGGGTGGAACGAGAAGTGTCATTCTTCTGTTAGTTAGATTGGCTTCTAGCCAATCAAAGCAAATTTTAGTCAAACAAAAATATAAACATGCGCCACCTAATTAAAGCTACTTTTAAAATGCTATAAAAGCGGGGCAGTTGCAAAGATTTTAGTTAATGTTTGTGATGGGGACAAATTATCACTTATATAAAAGTAATTATTCACCGAAAAAATTTGCATTCGAACATTACTATAATACACTGTGATAACGAAAAGTGCTTAATTAGTGTAAAGTGTGGAGCTACCTGTGAAGTTATGTTGGTAGTAAAATAATATATGCGTTTCATATATACGTTTTATTGACCGCGGTATACACAGGCAATTTCAAACGTAAAATTAATAGTATTGTGTTATTTAGATAATGATGGCTCGATTTTTGGACTGCATATTTATTTGAATTTTTAACACTGTTTCAAAGAAACTTTTAAGAACAAGTTGTGAGAAAATATCAAATTTCATCGAGCACTTATGATTTGTAAAAGAATCAATCGTTGATACTTTTCTGGGACATGAAAAATGTCACTTTTACAGGCAACTGATATTAACTGTAAATGTGCTCATTTAGTAAACAGTTGTTCACGGTATGTTACACAAAACGATTACAGAGATTGTAGTCTAGATCTAGTCGATTTTGAAATTTTGTGAATTTTGGCGTTTCGTTGTGATACTTGTTGATTATTTATCTAAGTTAAGTAAGTAAATTAAGGAAGTACATATTGTAATAGGGTCCACCCGGCGAATGGCTAATGTCATATTTTTTCGACGTTTTATAACCCTTTGAGTATGACGAAATGGGTCTCCTGTTTCCATCTGTCTGTCTGTCGCAGTTTCTGACTATTTTTATTGGAAAGATCATCTCCGAAACTACTGATTGTTGTAAAATTTTAATTTGTGGTTACAGTGAAAACACGATTAAATTTATTGAAAGATATTTACTCATTAGACAGCAAGTTGCATGTTACAGTGGCTTCAATCAATTAAGTGGTGTACCACAAGATTCGGTATTAGGTCCCTTGCTTTTTCTTTTATATGTAAATGACCTAACAAGCCTTGTTCGCAACAAAACATTACTGTTCCTTGACGACTTCAAAATATTTCGCACTATTAACTGTGTAAATGATTGTTTAGAACTACAGAAAGATTTGGTAAATATTGCGGATCGTTGTAATTCCAATGGTATACAATTTAATTAAGTACTCTTAAATGTAAGGTATAGTATCATATTCACGTAAGAAAAATGAGTTTCTGTATAATTACACCATATCCGGCCAAACCATAGAGGGACTAGCTTCTGTAAAAGACCTGGGAGTTCAATTCGATAAGCGATACTAACATCTAGTGATCAGATAGATACAATTATTCAAATAAGTTTTAAAACACTTGGGTTTATAGTAAGCACCTGCACATGCTTTCACAGTAACGATACAATTATAACATTCAATAATATGGTCTACAAACTACGTCACACAAAGTATTAGATTAGAAAGTGTTCAGCGACGATTAGTTAAATATCGATATAAAGGAGAATTTGGTAGATTTCCTCACAGAGGATTTGGTCAAGGAGTTTTTATCACATTTTAATTTGTCAAAACTTCAAAATCGTAGGCAACTATCAGCAGTGAAAGTCTTGTTTAAAGTTCTACATGGCAACTTTTACACCTATCATTCTATGTTCCTTTGCCCAAAAGCCAAAACTAATGTGTTAATAAACTCAAAACTTGGAATTAGTAAAACAAATGGATATATGTATATTAATTTTAATTTCAATTTTTGTAGATTTGAAAGGAATATAGAGAATAGCCAAAATGTGAATTGCGTGTAAGTTGTATTTATACTTAGAATTAGATATTTTTGTCCTATAAATGCAAATTTCTGTTAGGCAAATATATAATTAGTGATTAATGAATTAACGAATGTACTAACTCTTATACGGCTTTACAAGAATTGCACGTAAGAATATCAAATACGAGTTGTACAGAAATTCAAACTAATGGAGGTTCGAGTTATAGATGTTCGACTGTAATATACTCCTATATTTGTATTTCTTAAACACATTACTTTATAAAGATGTTCATATAAAATTTGTCGCTTGTTTCATGTAACCGATATCTCGCATATGTAATAGATAAGCCCTGGTCAGATTATTTGAGGCGTTGAATCTGGGCAACTGGAGTTCTGCATTCGTAAGTTCGAATCTCATCTTCGTCAATATTTTTTGCTTATTTCTAAAACTTTGTTTAAATGTTTGACTTCAGGTGCGAAGGAAGTTCTGTGCAAATAAATTTGGGCACATTTTTTAAATTCAAAAGTGCCATTGATTCAAAAAATAGAAGATGCTTATTTAAGAAGAGCTACTGGAACTTTTTTTAACAACTTTATAACAACAATAATTGTTTCTTTTTCTTATTTGCTCACAATAAGTCGCCTAAACGTATTATAAAAAATAGGTAGAAGGTTATTTCGACAGAACTTTCCTTGTCCCTGAAATACAATAAAACATATCCAGCTTATTCCAAAAATTATAAAATTTGATTTTGCAAATTTATGTGAAGTTATCAATTTGGATTGTGCAATGTAATACTTATAATAATAACAGTATTGTATACCCAAATTTTCGGGAAAGTGGAGTGAGCCGTTTCTGATTTAATCTATAAAATAAATTGATTCATTCATATTTTTTTTCGTCGCATTATATACATAAGCAATTCTTAAAAATATTAATATAATGATAAATAACAAGTATAGTATATTTTGCACATTCTAGATAGTATTTATTTGACAAAATTTTGATATGACGTGTTCAATTTACATATATATTTTAATTAAAAATTTATCATACTTACAATAACTTTAAAATAGACTGCAAGATTTCAAAACATTCGGTTTGGTAGTACAAAATTAAATTGGACAATATTACATGTATATACAATATACATGGTTAAATTTTTTTCGAAAAATTTGGATGTCTGTTTTAAAAATTCATCACGGATTCCTAAACTACACGTGTAGCTTATACAGTTTAAAACCCATTTATTATGTACAATTTTAGATTTTAGGCTAAGTTTGGTGAGCATTGTATCATCATATGATATTCATAATACACATAAAATTTGACAATAATCGGTCCGGTAGTTTCGCAAATTATCTGAGTAACTAGAGTCGGCATAGACGACGGACAGACAGACAGATAGATAGATAGACAGGCAGACGGAAAGGGGATAGCAATCTTTTCGTACTCTCAGAGTCATGAAACATCCAGAAAATATGGAAGTAGCAGTCGCCCAGTGGCCTCAATTACAATACTCGTACTTAATCGGAAAGTAAAAATGCAGTAAACTAATTTCATTCTCTTATTCATTTTATGCTAAATCTAGTCTTCCGGAGTAGCTGAAATTTGTTGTTTTGACCAGCTTTAAGCTTCGAAAGTCTATTGCGGTATTTCATATCATAATGTAACGCGTGGATTTACTCAACGTTATAGTAAGATGAGTAAGATTGCTGGAATGTGAGGGATACCGTGTTAAGTTTGGACTATCTTTTTTGACTTTTTGATTTGTATTTGTTTATAGCGGAAATGGTGGATTTGCAATGTTTCGACCTTCAATAATAGAATTTGTAAGACTATTTTGTCATTAATCAGGACACATTTCACATTCGAAAAAGTAAAGATCGTAACTTCAAAAAAAAACACATTTGCTGATCATAACAATTCGTAAGTAGTGGACAAGTGAGAGTTTCTTACTAACTAGCAATTTGGACATGAATTGTTAAAAATTTAAATAATTGTGTTGGATTTTTAATAGTGGCATGTATTATGTTTCTGAACCGTATCTGCAAAACCTAGGTTAGTCTTCTACTTCTACAATTGGATTCAAAACTTGTACATTGCAAAAAATAATATGGAAAATTTTAGTCAAGCACATTATTTCGGAAGTAATACTAACCAAGCTCCAAGAACTATTTAAAAGGTACACCATACCAATTCCTTCTATGGGCTGCTATTTCCAAACTATCTTACCGCCTAGAAAGTATGTAAACAAACACTTCTGGTAAGGATTTTTTTTATTAATTACCCATGAAAACAACAGTCAATCTTGAGGTGCCATCTGATTACGTAGATGTAGATCGTAGCGTTAGTACAATTTTTATCTTCATTCGTATCATTAAAATCTCGTAAAAGACACATGTTTTCCGTATATAACTTTGGCGACAAGGAAGCGACTTTGTTATGGCAATCGACCTGTGGCGAGTCTTGGTTAAAATAACGTCGTTTTGTGTGTTCCGTGGCGATCGTCAGCCATCAGGATCAGTCATCAGTTCTGTCGGCGGTTAGAGACCGATAACATCTCAAGAAACAAGCCGCCCTCTGTCTTTGGGCGCGCCAAGTACAGCTGCTGGTGACGGTAGCAGCGGGAAAGATTTAATTATTCAGTTTTTAGAATCCCGTTTCCTTTAAAGGAAGAAGGCAGTAATTATTTGATAAGAATAGCGGCTCTGTTCGTAAAGTGTTTGTAATGGGTAATGACGAAGATAAGCAGGCTGAGACCCGGTTCAGAGACGGACGCCTTGTGGGGCCTTTCCCTTCTCCACCATTCACGGATTATACGCGCTTTGGTACTTACATTCCAGTTTTGATTGTGCAACTTCTTGCTGACCCGACAAATCGTCTCGGCTAAATTAAATTTTATGGCCATTTAAAAGAATTAGTAATGGGGGCTTCAGCGCGCCTATCTGCAGAAAGGAGGTATATTTCGCTTAGTGGATTTACCTTTTCGAACGGTTTTTTACCTTCTACGATATTATATTACCGACCGGAAATATCAAGAAACTTTAGTAAAGCAAGCGGCAGTTTGTCTGGATATATTATTAACGCTTCCGTGATCAAATATGGAGTCAGTTTCGCGGTCTTCGCTTGTTCGTCCCTCGACGTATAGAGCTATAATGAACTGTCTAACAAATGTTGGGCTTCCAAGTTTCGATTACCTGTGATGAAAGGATCTTGGTTTATTTAAATAAGTAAATGATATCGTGCACACAATAGACTCACCCATCTCGATTCCTGGTGCCCAAATTATATTAAGTTACTAATTAAATATTGAGTTTAGCTAAGCAGTTTCGGTGTTATGATAAAAAATTCTTTTGTTTTGCTAACAAGCAAATAATGGTGGTAATTAGCTGTGTCTGTATACAGAACATCTTAAAAGCAATGAGGCGTAATGTGTGAGTAGGTGAGTGGGGTGTCGTAATAGTAATTTAAAAATACAAGGCACATCCAAAAGAAAAGTAAGGTTTTAATCTGTTCATTCTCCATTCAGTATTTAATAGAATTATTTTAACTAAACCTTTTAGAATTTAACGGCATCAGAGGTTCACACCTACGTCCTTAAATCCTGCCCTAATTATAGATAGATATGCAGATCGTCTCTACCTTTAATATCGTTTTGCCTGCATGTAAAGATAACTAATGATATCAAGCGTTGTCCACTTAATTGCGGGACTTTCATTAGCGATTGAGCGATACATATTAAAGATAAAGATTCTGCGCGCTCAATGAGATAAGACATGCCACCATCCAGACTTATTTTATTTAAAAAACAAATTGTTACTTGCGTGTTTTATTAAGCCTAAAATAGTTGTAAATCAGGCTCGGATTGTATGCATCAAAATATAGAAGAAATATGCGCATAATGTGCATACATTTTTGGTCAAAATATGCACCATTTTATTGAAAATATGCAGCTAATTGTGCAAAACATGCATATGCAAATACTTAATTTGAATATGTCTAATAAAACAAAATTACATTTTTATTTATTTATTGTTAAAATAATAATCTTGTAACGTTTATTTGCAACATAAGAATTCAACCTATAACTAAATTAAGTATGTAAGAAACTGATGTTTACACAGTATTTCTATTTTAGCTATAATTTTGATTAAACCAGATTATTATTAAATATTTTTCAAAATTTTCTATTAGAAATGATTCGCGGTTGTCACACAACACATGTTTTAACATTGAAAGCCATTGTTTAACATCGACAGAGTTAATGGCTTATATACCTACACATTTACAAAATCTCCTACCAAAATATTACTCACGCGAGCACAGTGTTAAAAACCTAATTTTTGTTGTAAAACAGACTTAAATTTCTTGTTTGCCTGTTTGTCTGTCCGTCTGTCTGCCGTCCCGGATTTTTATTAGACAGGTAATCTCCAAAAGTACTGCGCCGATTGTTGTCAAATTTTATATTTATATTACGAATATCATGTAGATGGTAAAACGCTAACCAAAATTTGTCCAATCATCCCCACCAATCATGTGATGACGTTAATTCAAAATTTTTAAATAGTATAAAATAACATAGTCCTACACATGTAGTTCATGACTCCGTGTTACATTTTTACCCCAAACGTCCACATTTTTGTAAAAAAAAATCAAAATTATAAAACAACATTTCGCAATTTAAGTTTGAATCTGCAAAACCGAATGCTGGGGCTAAAAAAAATTAATGGATGCGTGAATTTATTTTATCGATTTAATCAGGAACTACAAAATCGAGTGCTTTGAAATCTTGGAGATGTTTTAAAGTTGTCATAAGTATGGTAAATTTTTGACAAAATGTATTTGCTCATCCCCCTAAAAAATTGATGACGTCCCCTCAAAATATTGCTGAATAAATCCTATCTTAAATATGATGAGTCTATACTGGTGATTTATTACTGCATTAAATATATTTGCTTATACAGGGTGTCCCAAAAAAATTAATGACTCAGTCAGTTTATTTTCATGATTAAGCCAAGAATTGCAAAACTGAATATGTACTTTGAAATCTTGCAAATGTTTTGAAGTTATTGTAAACATGGTAACTGTTCAAGTAAAATGTATCTGGTTATCAGCCCCAAAAAATTGATTACGTCATCTTAAAATTTTGCCGAATGATTTGGACTCGAAGTTCACTTGTCGGTACCAAAATAAGGACTGACAAAATTAAGAATGAAATGGGTAAAAGACAAAATGAGTAACTGCTAGAAGGATGTTACCTGAAGAGTTCAATAAGGGAGAATTAATAAAATTTTATGCCCGATGCGGCCTACTCAATATACCAATAAGCGGTGTATCTCCAGTTTGAATTAGGATGTCTTAATTACTGGTTTTTGGGGTAAAGATTCTACGGAAATGCTGAATAAACCTACAATTTTATAATTTTACAAAAATGTGCATAAATATACACTTAATCAAAATTTCAAGGAATATGCATTTTGCGTACAATCCGAGCCTTAGTTATAAAGGACCCATTGTATAGTGACCTTACATAAATAAACACTAGTTTCCTAATGCAGATAACAGTTTCCAAATATTTCCACCGATTAGTTGAAATAAATCATTTTGTATTATATTCAAACTTAATTAAAATATCAATTTCCCGTTTACCTTTCCTTAAGCCTTGAATACACCACAACTTCAAACCAAAACCTCGCTTCTCGCGACAATGCAGAAAATCTACACACACTAAAACCTAATTTAGACTACATTTGTTCCAGATAAGATAAATGCCTTAGCCTACGAGCATACAGGTTGGCGCTGAAGATGAAGGTGCTCCTGTTGGCTGTGATGGTCCTGTTGGTGACAGCAGCAGATGGCATCGAACCCTGTAAGTAATTGACCCCGTAGGAGGTGAGTGGTGGCGCAACGAAGTGCGAGAGCACAAAAGGACCGGTATTTGCATGTCACAGCGTTTTCAGCAGGGAATAGATCTCTAATGTGCCGGTTTCCCTTTGGAGCCTCGCATCACAAACGCGCGTTTAATAAAGAGCGCTATTTGCATTTAACGATATTAGCCACCAAAAAAAAAGCTGCGACAAATGAACTTCGCCAAATTCTAATCCAACTAGTAACTTTTCGTTATTGCAGCACAATGTATTGCGCCGATGGGCATGGAAACGGGCGCCATCAAGGACGAGGATATCACCGCCAGCTCCTCGTTCGAACACGGAAATGTTGGACCTCATCACGGAAGGTATGAACTGCAGATATTGGTGGTAGAAACGCAGCTAGGTTTGAATTATGTAGGCGCCGTTTTTGTTGTTTTAATTATGCGTGTTTAGAACGTGGTTCTGGTTTTACGTTAGTTACATTAATAAATTTAAAATACCTTCTTTGGCAACCGGGATTATCCGCTTATATTTAAACTAGTTAGTTTGCAAACTAGTCTCCGTCAAAATAACTTAAAAGATTTAACAACCATCATTGAAAGAAATATATATATATTTGGCTGAATGTACGAGGGATATTGGTGATTAAACGTTTACTACTGAGTAATAAATCCAATTATTACAATACTGATAATGTAATTTTAAAAACTTTTGAAAACAAACATGTTTGCATTAATTTTCAAAGTAGGTTACCACTACCTCATACAGGTTATAAACATTTAAAAACACGTCGAAGAAATTTCCGTAATTATGACATAGATTTTAGCCCAATTTATCAATCTTTCAAGGTCAAGTGGTCGGCAATTTGGAGGAGTTAAAGCGACAATTGATTTTTTGGTTTTTGTTCGTATCTGATTTTCATACTACTCATTTTTACTTACAGATGATTCATAAGCCCCAGTCTTAGAGTATGAAAAAGTAGGTCGCCCGTGTCCATCTATGTGTCGTTTGTTGGTTGTACTTAACTGATTGTTATGAAATTTTAAACGTTTCTTCGGAGTATTATGTATGTAGTTGGTAAAACGCAAATTAAATTTTGTCTGATCAATTTAGACAGCGGATGACCGTCGGGCTAGGCAAGGTGAAACTGGCTACGGCTCGTACAGGATGGGAATTCATGGCAGTTATGGGCTGCACTTGGTTTATTTTAGAATAGAATAACGCTGTTTCGTTGCACTTTGCTGTTAATTCCCTTTTTCATTTACCAAGCCGTTTGACTAATTAAGTTTTTGTTAATTGTATTTATGGAATAAGTGACCATTAAAAATTCAGTGATTATCACCCCTTACTGAGTCCCGGCGATCCAGCGCGTCCCCACCTATAATCGCGACGTAGCCCGCCAGAAATCCGCTCTCTACATCATCCCCACAAACAATTTGATAACGTACTTTCAAAATTTTGAGAACTAAATTCTCTTCTTTATTCGCTTACGCTCGAGAAGTAAAAACGAAAAATTAAAAACCGAATAAATGACAAAGTTTTAAAATCAAATATGTAATTGAGAAAATGAAAATTTTGAGTCATAAAATTGAAAATATGTTTTTTTTAATACCCTAATTATTATTACATATTTAAAATGAAAACTAGAAAAATTGCACAGCAAAATTGAGGAAACGAAAAATTGAAAAATCAAGAAAACTGAAAAATCTAAAATTGAAAACTCGTGGAACTTCAAATCGAAAAACTGCAAAAACTAAACATCCAACAAAAGAATAGAACCCGGAGAGTTGTCTATCGCAAAATTAAAGAAACAAAAAAAATTGGTCGAAACTTGTTTCGACAGAACTTCCCTCGCTCCTGAAATACAATATTTTTTTTTGAGTCACCCTGTGTATGCAAATCCAAAAAATATTAATAAAATCATAAATTACAAGTACAGACTCATCATTTTGTACATTTTAGATAGGATTTATGCAGCAACATTTTGGAGTGATGTCATCATAATTTTTTTAGGGGGTATGACCATTTTGCTCAAAAATTTACCATGCTTATGATAACTTTAAAATATCTCCAAGATTTCAAAGCATTCGGTTTTATAGTTCCTGATTAAATCAATAAAATAAATTTACGCATTCATTCATTTTTTTGAGTCTCCCTGTATATGCAAGTCCAAAAAATATGAATGGAATGATAAATTACAAGTACAGACTCATCATATTTTGTACATTTTAGGTAGGATTTATTCGGCAAACTTTTGAGCTGACGTCATCGATTTTTTGGAGGGGATAAGCAAAATATATTTTAACTAAAAATTTATTATGCCCTTTATAACCTTAAAATATCTGCAAGATTTCAAAGCATTCGGTTTTGTAGATTCCAAATTAAATGTAAAAATGTTGTTTCCTAATTTTAATTTTTTGTTCCAAAAATCTGGACGTTTCGAGTCAATTCTCAATTCGTAGTCATAAAGTACATGTGTAAGACTATGTTATTTGATACAATTTAGAACCCAATTACTACTAGTATGTACAATTTTGAAATGACGTCATCACATTACTAGTGGAAACGGGAGACCTACTTCTTCGTCCTCTAGGGGTCATGATAGGTCGAGAAAATGCAAAAGTAGAGAGTCGGCCGCCGGACTCGATTACAATACTTCCTTTGCTTACGCTCGGGAAGTAAAAAGGGAAAATTGAAAAGTTGCAACTCAAAAAATTGAAGAAACAAAAATCGAAAAATTGTAAACATGAAGAAATAAAAAACCGAAACCAAAAATTGCAAATCGAAAACTTTAAGAAAAAATTAAAGGATCGAGAAATTGAAAAATTAAAATTCGAAAATTCGAGAAAATTTATACCGAAAAATTGCAAAAATTATGTTCACTCTGATGGCATTTTTATATTTGTGTGAATTCAAATAAATTAATGTGCAAGCTCCGATCGAGTTTTGATTTCGTGCTACAATTTAAAAATATAACAAACAAGAAAAATAGAAAAATCGCAAAACGATCACTTGAAGAAACGACCGATTTTTTACCTTTTTTTGTGGAAAAAATTAAAACTTTATAGCAAGATTCTACAATTTAAATTATAAATTACAAAACCGGAATGCTCGGAAATTTCGCAAACGTTTTCTGGTGATCATAAGGGTGGTAAAATATTAATCAAAATTTATCTCCTCCCTCTCCAGAACGTTGAGGACGCTATCTAAAAATTTTGGTGGATATATCATCTTGTCATAAAGTATGACACACCTTAACGTATTATAACCTAGAAGTTTTTAGTTTAGTCATATTTGACACTGCGAGCATGCTAACTGCATGCAGCGTGACAACTCTTTAAGTTTCAAACGTCAAACTAACAATAAAATCAAGACTACATTCAAATTTTTAAAATGACAAAAAAACGATGTCCGAAATGATTTTGTTCACCAGTGTATTATACTGTTGTTCTGCTAACGCTAAATGCAGGGCTTTCATAAATTATTCTAATACCCATGTGGGTAGTAATTTGTTCCGCCTCTTGCGGAGTGTAACTATATGTTATGTTATAATGTTATAATTGTTATAACAGATGACATATTAACCGTTTTAATTAAAACTTATGATAATGTCTACCATTAGGAAGAAGTGGCAATTCTGCAACATTTTTAAATTTCACAGCTCACTGGAAGTAAGAAATATTTATGAAAGGTCTGTTACATTTGAATTGACGATTTGCTGAGTTTTATGTTTCATAATAAAATAGTAAACTCAGGCGCCTTCCACTCCCTTGCTTTTGCTGCTGCTCTGCGTACAAAGCTTTATTTTCACTGAAATTTTTGCATTTCTCAGGCTAAGAAACGAGCTGGACGGTGGTGCGTGGTGTCCGCAAAGCGCAGCCACTCCGGACCTGAAGGAATGGATTCAGATCGATCTGCACACCGTTCACATGATAACGGCGACAGAAACGCAAGGTCGGTTTGGGAACGGTAAGGGCATGGAGTTCGCGGAGGCATACGTTTTGGAATATTGGCGGCCTCGCCTTCTGAACAAATGGATCCGCTATCGTAATCGCACCGGTGCGGAAGTCCTGAAAGGCAACATAAACACGTACCTCGAGTCGAAGACCGTGCTCGATCCGCCCATATGGGCGAGTAAAATTAAGTTTCTGCCGCTCAGTCACCACGAGCGGACCGTTTGTATGCGCGTCGAGATCTACGGATGTCGATGGACTGATGGCATCGTGAGTTATTCGATGCCGCAAGGTGATAAGAGGGGAACGAGCTGGGAGTTCTACGACACTTCGTACGACGGGCACTGGGACGGCGAGAAGCTCCAGTACGGTCTAGGGCAACTCACCGACGGAAGGGTCGCCCCCGACGACTTCAAGGCGACGTTCTATCAGACGAACTCGCAGCAGGGATGGGTGGGCTGGAAGAACGACACCCGCAAGAACAAGCCGATCGAAATAGTTTTCGAGTTCGATAAGGTGCGCGAGTTTACGGCGGTGCATATTTACAGCAACAACCAATTCACTAAAGACGTTCAAGTGTTTTCGCAAGCGAGAGTGCTGTTTAGCGTGGGCGGAAAGCGCTACAAAGGTGAGCCCATCACGTTTGATTACATCGAAGATCGCATTTGGGAGACTCCACGCAACGTTTCGATTAGGCTCCACCATCGCGTGGGGAGATTTGTTAAAGTACAGTTGCAGTTCGCTGCTAGATGGCTGATGATTAGCGAAGTAACTTTCGATTCGTCCGTCGTTAACGGCAATTTCACGGAAGAAGAGGAAGAAGAGCAAGAAGAACAATCGTCGCAGAAGGACGAGATCGCCGCCGCGGGAGCGGACAATAAAAACGTCGTAAGTGCCGTGAACACCCCGTCAGGACTGGGACAATACCTCGGCGTGATAGTCGGAGTATTATCAGTGCTCGTAGTGTTAATGGTGGCGGTAGTAGTTTTCGTTGTAATACAACAAAGAAGATATAAATCATCGCCGCGGCCGTCTCAAGTGCCAGGCGGCTGCGATAAGGCAGCACTCTATCGCGAGCCGAGTATGGGAAGACTTCCGGGTAGTTCCGATTATGCAGACGTTCGCGACCCCGAATATGCTGTGCCCTTACAACCTCCACAAACTCCCCGCGCACCGCCGCCCCTGCACAACTTCCTTCCGAAACCGCCTCCGGTTCCGCCACCCCCTGAGCGTTACTACGCGGCCACAGAAATATGCAACTCTGGCTTTGTGCCACCGCCACCTCCTTTGTCTACGCCGCCGCCGGTTAGGCTCAGCAGACAACCTAGATATGTTTCAAATACCAGAACATATGTTGGACCTTAAACTGTGATAAATCATCCTTAAAACGGCGCCATTAATGTTGCCGTTACTTTTTGGGTGAGTAGTTCGTTAATAAGTTCCAAGAAACCCTCGTAAACTATTTTTTTTTCCTTTGATTGCATTGCATGACATCAGCAAATCGCCACGTTAGTGTGTCCCTACTTGAAGTTTTATAACATACTTCGGTATTAGCATTCAACATTCGTGTGTATAAAGTAAATACAAAGTTGTTACATTGAAAAAGCAAATGAATTAGTTATGGTACCCCGGGAATAATAAAGCACTTGACTGGTCATATTTACTGATGTTAATTGTGGTTGTTGAGAATGTTTTGTAGCTGTCATGTTCTGCTGCGTGTACACTTTTACTCTATTTTTTCCGTATCATGTTACTTACAGTTGAACTTTTCTCAAATATGAAAATATTTCAGTACCTGTCCGTCTCAGTACTCAGTAGCTTTTACTGTACGTAACGACGTCATAACGGATATCGGATAGAATTTAAAATCCTTTCTACACCACTAACAAGTTTTGCAATTGCAATTTTTAGATTTAATTTCATCAGCTGTGTTTTCAAAAAATATTGCCTTTTGTTAAATATTCGTGAACCATTGAACCTAATAATTTCTCATAGGGTTTGATAGTTACGCAAGAGTTTTATCTACAACACAAATTTTTATGTTTGAGTGGTAATATGTATACATCCTTTAATTAAAAATTAAAGATGAAAACATAAAAAGATGTACTAATATAATACTATATTTAACAAGATCGATGGCCAATCGAATTATTTTCCTGCTCTAGTGTGTAATTAAAATATGATTGTAAAAACAATACAATGAATAAGTAAACTCTGGAATAAATTTGATGAAAAATTCAGGAATAAAACTGATGTTCTATAAATTTACTAAATTCTGAACATTTTTTTAAACTTTGTGTGGTAATACCTACAGCTTTATCTAAAAAATAAATTTCATATTACAGAGTTTACTTTCAGAATGAAATACGCTGCGCAAATAGCAATCTGTCTAGTGTGACAGGTCCATTTCAGAAGTTGTAATTTAGAAAAGTGGATAGATTTACACACGGGGAAAACGTGGAAATGTAGATACAATTTGTATACAAAAAATAAATTCTTTACAAAGCGTTATGTGAATGTGAAAGCAATAGTTATGATACACTCAAGAACTCATAATGCAAGTCATAAATGTTGATAAGCATTCTGTCTATGTTTATAAATAGGATATAATTTTAAAGAATTATGAAACTTGTTAATTTGACATTTCAGAATTAATTGTAACATATTAAATGACGAAGGATAAGAATTTATCACTCTGTATATAGATTAGAAGTACAAAAATTAAGGCCGCAATACAGTGTTATTCGACTATACTGGTGAACAGGGTTATTTTATCTTACCCTGTATAAAAAAAAAGAAACAATTATTCGTTTATAGTGAAAATTTAGTTCTATTAGTTCTATTGATTGGGTTAAATTTAAATGTGAATAATGTTGTTTTTGATGTGTTTTCTCTAATATGAAAATGCATTACTGTCAGTGCTAGTCTGGAAAAATACATCTTGCACAACCGTGCAAGCACCAATAAAGTTAAATTTTAACAATTAACGTAGATATATGATTTAAAACGTTTAGGTTTTGCTAACAACGTTGCTTGTGAAAACATATTTATTTTAGTATGTACCTGTTTTTTCAACTCCAATTTTTTTGGTGCCATTTTGGTACAAAGAGAAAACGTAGCAAAATTAGATGTTTTACACAAACTGGTGAGAATACAATTTTTTATATACAGGGTGTCCCAGGTAAACTCCGCGGAATTATATGTTGAAAACGGTCGTACACGAATTGCGGTGCAAATTTTGCTCAAATATCAGGTATCCAGGTATAGTAACCCTATTCGAGATACACCCACATAAATTTTTATGGGTCCAATCACTCAAAAATCGGTGCTCCTGAAACCGCAACCATAAATTATGAAAAGGGCTTGACAGGTCATTTTATACAGAACCGTATTCGGGTTGAGTTGAAAGTTTTACCTGGTTTCGGTAATGTTATAGATATAATATTAGAAAATATAATAATCGTCCAGAAAGTTCTCCCGCTGTAGTAAATCTCATTAGACAACAATCAGAACTCATATCTTCTGAAAAATGGCAGAATTGTATTCGGCATGTTATAAAATTTGAATCAACATTTGTAAATACACGGCCTAACGAAATTATAATTTCAATAAATAATGACTCATCTGAGTCTGAAAGTGACTTATAAATCTTATAATCTTATAAATATTATTTAACTAATACAATTTGTCTATTATTTCACCTTATTTTTTTAACAGAGTACGGCCCTGAAAAATTCTGCCGGAACGTGCCGATATCTGGTCGCATAGGGTGTTAAAAGCAATAAATTACTGTTGCCATTGTGCAGGGGTTTCACTCATTATCTGTCATAAAGTTTTATGTGGGTGTATCTCGAATGAAATTTGTATATATGGATAATTTTGACCGAATTGCGATTTTACGATATATGTACATATTGCAAAAAGTGTACTTTGTAGACATATGTTTATAGAATCTAAAATTGTTCAATTCAAAAATAATGAAAGTTCAAGGTATAATTTTGTGAAATGTTTCAGCTACACGTTTGCTAATATCATGTCATAATTATAGATATGTAATAAGATAATTTACATAGTTTATTTTAGCTTAATTTACGATGATTTTATTGAACAATTTCAGAAATTATATCATTTGGAACAGCATAGATCAATAGCAAATAAAACTACAAGGGATTATAAGATATCAGGTAGGTGCAAAATTTTTGCACCGCAATTCGGTCAGTGTCTATAAGATACCGGGTAGCCAAAAAATTTTGAATCGCATTTCGGTCAAGGATTAAAAATCCACCGTAGTTCGGACAGGCGGTTGAAAATGGATAGAGATATTGAAATTCTGTAAACGCTGGTGTTTTTAGTTTGAAGAAGAAATCTTAATTTTGTATGTACATTGCAAATATGACGTATATATGACGTTGGCTTAAACTTATTTTTTTTATTGCTACGTATATTGTTAGAACAGATTTTGATATACATATTATTAAATTACGATTACAGTGAAATAAGTATAATAATAAAACACTTCGCTATTTATTTCAGTTTCAGTCAATAGAAAAAAATAAAATTTATGAATGTAACAAAATGTTTATTTTACAAACAATTACTAAGACCTGCTCCAAAAACAATCATCTAAACATATTCATATTGAAGACAAGTTAAGGTTAAAGGGACACATACATTCCTAACAAATATTTTTTTAAATCTTCAGTACACAAACATCTGAGGGCGTTAAATCGGGGTTGTGGGCTAACCACCGTCGACCCAATTTTCATAATAAATAAGTGGTCTAGGCCTTCCAACGCACCTGAAATCATACATTTTAAGAAATTCGATGGGTGAAAAAAGTGTCGACGAGGATGGAATTCGAACCAACGCGAACAGAACGCAATTTCGGTAAGACGCGGAAAAATCCATACTTCTAGTTGGAGTTCGTTGTGCGTGTAAACCAAATATCAGCTATACGACACTCACGGCGACATATTGCACACAATTTTTGTAAGGCGGATTCATAAACCACCAGTACAGGAGTATGTTAGTTTATGGTAATAAAATATAAATAGGAGCTCCTATAAAAAAAACTTTACTTTGCGTTATTTAATTGTTGATGGATAACAACAAATTTTGGTTGGTGTTTTATCATTTACACGATATTCTTAAATTCCTATAAAATTTACCAGCACTCCAGTAGTTTTGAAGATTACCTGTGTAATAAAAGTCGACACAGGCAGAGAGACGAACGGACGGACGAAAACGGGGACCTATTTTTTTTGTCCTGGGGAAGGGGGAGGATGGTCATGAGACTTCGAGAGAAAATGAAAGTAGTCATTCGTCGGACGGAAGAAATTACAACACCTATACTTCCTTCGCTTGCGCTTGATCATTAAACATTCAGCCATATTCGACAGGCAACAAAAAAATATTGTAACAGTCCAAGATTTTTGACATCAAAAAATTTAACAATTAATACACACTTATATATGTGTTTTGTGAAAATCCGTTAAAAAAGTATATATTTGCGTCATGACACCGACATATATATATATGCTATATTTGCAATGTACTAAATTAAACTTCCCTTTCAAGCTAAAAGTAATGACATTTGCAGAGTTACAATATTTCTACCCACTTTCAATATATAAGACAGCAAAATTTTATCTGGAACACCAGGTATTTTGTAAAACGTTCTAACGTACTTGCTAGGTAATTTTTAAAATTTTCGATTCTGATTGTAATGTCAAGAAATATAAAATTATTTAATTTTTAATAAATATTACATTTACGCGGGGTACAAAATAGTGTGCATCACTCTGCCTGAAACTGCTTTTGCGAATAGTCGTTTTTTGCAGCCTCGCTAACGCTCGATGTAGCAAACTCGCTCGTATTCACAAATGCTTATTAGTTTCTCGCCTTGTGATCCAAATAACTATTGTTTAAACAGTTTGAAAAAATTGTAGCGTTTAAGCGAGAACTGTAAACTTGAAACAAATGTGTTAGATGAACATTTCATTATGTAACGGGATTGAATGCTTTGACGGCTAGAGTTTATAACAAAGGCGTTTTTCGGGTTTGGACCGTGTCAGTTTTGAAAAGGGTTTCGACGTTTCGCCCACTTTCCTAAAAAGGGCGTTTTGTTGTCATGTAATTATGTTGTAGGTGTAAAAAGAACCTACCGTCTAAACTGGAGGTTTTTACCAATAATTGTTTCTTTGAGAGCAGAGTACTTCTTTCAATTTTTTTAAGAGGCAAATTAGAAAAGTAACGAATCTTTGAATTGTATACAAAATAATTAGAATAACATCTGACTGTGTAGTGTTAGAAATAAATGTTCTAAAAGTCAGAAATCGATGATAATGTAAAACGGTAACATTGTATACACCTTATTAACTAATGTATTTTGTCGTTCAGGAGGTTCGAAATTGTTGCTTTGCGATCCATACAATCTCCTTAACAACGTTTCATAGAATCAGTGCACGATTTTTTGAGCAGTCTGTATATACTTATGCGAATGTAGCATGCACCTCGTCATTCTTTTCGGCTTCAACCCAGCAAATTGGATGCACAATTTTGACAAAAAACTGAACTTTATTATCTTGATCACAAGTAATTACTTTTCAGTAAACACTCATGTTCACTGAGGTGTACATAAAGTTAAGGACAAATTCAAAATTATCAAATTTGGTACAAGTCACTAAGCAAACCAACTACCAAGACTGTATAACGAAAATTTATTTAAGAAACTAAAGTGTTATTTCATTTTTAGCGGTAAGTAGTATAAAACCTGAAAATGAAATATCTGTTCCGACGGGAAAGACGTCAACTTCTCACTCTATTTTCATGTCTGTGTGTTATTAACAAAAAATACAAAATAAGTTTTTATTTAAACTGCGGTGCCACTGTACACATGAAAGAAATATTTTTTAAAGTAATATAATTTTTCATTTGTATTTGCTTCAGCGAAACAGTGAATCTTTGAGATTTTCTAAATGCTATGTTACGTGTCAATTTGAAGTAGTTCATTAGGAGTTCTTTCTTTATATGAGATCAGAAAAGTTGCTGCTCTGAAACTTACTTAGCAGCAACGTGTTTCACCATCAAGGCGATGGACGTTTGGTGGTTAATGTTGAGTATAGTAAGATCAATACGAGGAGTCTTGGTAGAGCTTAGTGAAGTAGTATTTAGTTATACTGATATTAACATTATTAAAGTATTGATATCTCAATAGAACATTACAGCAAAAACATTTCCTTTTTCTGTTTGATTAGATTACAAATACGAAAATTAATTGAATGTTAATAGATTCCTTGAGATTGGTTAATTCAAATTTTTCCAGTCATAATTAAAATTATAAATTTGTCGTTTTCTTCACATATACTTGTTTGGATTTATTTTGAACAAAATGTTTAAATGTTTATTGTTCACGGACGTGTTTGTATTTTTACGTCTAAAAGAATTTCGCAGCTGAAATAACTGGTTCAAATACGTTATGACGTCGTCACTAGATCGGTGAAAATTTTCGTCATTTAACTCGATTGTGTTTGTTTTTCAGCTCCTCGCCATGATTTGCCAAGGCTGAAGACTACCAAATATGCTTATTAATTCGTCGCTTTTATAATAAGACAATCCACTATCGTACCATGTGCTATCTGTGTTGTACATAGAAAACCCTATTTTAAATTATCAGAAATTGTTTATACCTTTGTACATATTCGTGATAAATGTAAATAAATAGCGTATACGTATTTTCATTTTTTCATTGGATACTTCACAAAAATTGATTTTCCGCCTGCTGCTTCATTTTAGTTTCTCATTTGCTTAATTTATTTTACAATGAAAAAATTTTCATTTTCTTACAGAGTAGGTACCTAATAATTTTAACGTTGGGGTTTTTAAGTTGTTGAACACCTACGAACTCTATAAAAATATTGATATCTATTCCTGTTTCTTGCTGTATAATCGGGCAAGTGAAACTGTTAATTAACTTAAAATGTTTAATGTCACATTAGCAGCAGAACCTGCGTCACCTGCCATCTTCATCGTTCTCATTTCATGTAATTAGGACAGGTAGGTATCTTCTGCAAAGTTAGCTGATCGTCACGTCACAGAAAGCGAAGGAACGAATTTAATTATTACAGTTCTTCTTTGGATGAAAGTAAATGTAGCATTATTAATTCTGTAGGATAATAGGATTTGAGAAGGGTATCAAAAAATAAGTTGGCAAAAAAGTAATTTAATGCGACACGGGGCATTGATTGCTTCAAGTTTCAGGTTGAATTCGTTTCCGATGAAGATTATGTTGGCGAATAAGACGCTGCCAATATTTCTATCTTACATCATCAAGTCCCTCATCTTCAGTGTTTGCTGGAACGTAAACATGTCTCCAAGATTCGTTTGTTCTCGAGACTTTGGCAGTAATCACGATATATGAAGTTTAACTAGCGTCGTTTGAGCTGTAAAGAATGATCGTGTTTATCGGAATCGTAACTCCAGTTGTTTTTCAAAGATGTTCACAAAGTCGCCTAATAAAGGCAATTAAGTAGTCTACATTCAAATAGTTTGTCATAAAGAATAAACGACCCTACATTAAGAACAGTGAATTAATTTAATCACAACGCTCAAAGTTTTCCGACTTGTCGTTTTGTTTGTGCTGTTGTGAAGGAACATATTTTAAAATTACTTTGTTCCGATTTATGGCGTTGGTAGTGTTATTTGGTTGGTGTCTAGAGTTCGGCTAGACTTGTACTAATGGCACTTAAAACACCACTTTGCAAACTTCGCATTTTCTGTTGATACGAACAATACATGTTCACAACACTGGCAAATACGAGACTGTTTTGTGTCTGTTTTAGCGTAATAACAATTACTGTAACATGGAAAATAAAGAAAATACCCCGAAAACTACAACAATTAAAACACAATCAAACACAGTTTACTATGCAATAACGAAACTGACTTTTCCCTAATTTATCACTAATTTAAATAAAAATATCTAAAGAAAACTTCTTCAATCAGCGAATAATCAGTCTTAATGTTTTCATGGATTTATTCACAGTCAAATTTAGGTGAGAAACAAAACTTAATTTGAAATCAAAAATAACCCCCAAATCCTGAATCTCCGATATCCTTTTAATCGACACTGTATCAGCTCTATAGTTAAAATTTATCCATGCCAGTGATCTAAAAAACGTTATAATATAAAATTTCTCAAAATTTATATCCACGACATTGACGCTGCACCAAGACAAAATGTTATCCAGATCCATTTGCAGCTGAATAGGCCTCGATGTCCGAGACTGCCTTATATATTTTAATGTCATCTGCAAGAAGAATGGACTCTGAGAACTCGACTACTTTACAAATATCATTAATAAATAATATAAAAACTAGCGGACCGCAATGGGAACCTTGTGGTACACCTGATGTAAATTGAAATCAAGGTTTTACTGCTTATTTTAACGAATTCTGTATGTTCTCTTCGGAATAAACCTGTTGATCCAGGAAAGAAATCATCAAATTTCGTAGCTCTTAGCTCGGAATTTTTGGAGAACTATCTATCCAATCGACAGAAGAGATTTTGAAGTGATCTTCGTTCCGGGTACTCAACTGATGTACTTCTTAATTTTTAGGAAACATGTCTTTATTTTTAGATACTTCTACACACAATACTAGTGTAGGTAGCGACAATTAAAATATTATATGTACTTTTTAAAAAGATATCTGCATGATTGGAACCTGGAGATACGAGAAATTATATTATATGTTTTGCCCAATGAAAACGTCCGAAGTCATTGCGGAACTTCCCCAAAATTTAATTCCATATTTTAGTGTTGAGCCAGCTTGTCTATGATGTAAATTTATCAACTGCTCTAAATTTAAAATATCTCATAAACTGCGAATTAGATAATAGGTGGAACTGAGTTTTGATATGATTTTTAAACACTATTTTCTCCAATATAGTGTGTCATCTATATGCAGTTCAAGAAAAATAACCAAATTTTGTAATGAGTAAAATCTAGTAAAGGTATTTTTTATATAAGTAGAATTCGTTACTATGGGACTTCACTTTTATTTTCATTGCGTTACTTAATTTCTAAGAAATTGTTAAGGAGAATGTGTCGCGTGTATAAAGAATAGGAGCAGCATTCTTGCGTATGCAAGGGTCTATATTATTTATTTGTATAAATAAGACAACACCAGTATCAAACCCTGAGCTAGATCTAAATCTACATACTTACGTATAAGCTCCTATATAATATGTATATATCCATATATACAAAATATAAAATAAGTGGATATAATGGGAGTCTTCTAGGATGAATCACAGCAGCCGTCTTCATGTCGCGAGTCAACGATGAGATTGTAATTACGGCGTCGGCCAAGGCAAAAAGCATGAACTACTGGCGTTTAATAAACATATCTCATGTCTTTAAGCTTTATGTGGTGAACCTTGTGGAGAGCGAGGGTAGAGGAAAGAAGTTTCACCGAAGCGGAACATAATCTTTTGACAGCTAATCGAGATGTTTTAAAACGAGGCGGCTAACACATTTTTAAGTGTCCAGTGGATTGACATCAAAACCTTCATGGATAATGTTTATATTAAAATATGCAGATGCAGACAGACCAACAGACTTGTGAGAATCTATATTTTGAGTCTGTTGAAGAACCTAACTAAACTAAAAACACCATAGAAGTGGTGCCCGAGAAGCTTAAATATGTCATCGAAAAGAATTTAAAAACATAACTTTTAGAAAGAAATAGCGCACCATCTGGATTCTTCCTCAAATATATTACGTATGTTCAGAGAAACAATTTATAAATTGGGTGTTCTACATAAAAAATGGGACTTAACTTAAAATATTTCTTCTATGGACAATGTTTGCAGATAACACCTTCATTACCTCGTATCTAAAAAGAATCCAGGAATCTGAATCGAGGATGCTAAGGTAATGAAAAGATTCCATACTGGAGTGAGGGGCAATGAATAGGTGTGGAGCGTATGGCAAATAGTGAAAATTAAATATTTAGGTACACAGAAACCAGGACTTTTGATCAGATTTCGACTACATCATGAGGCTTGTGATGTAGGGTTCATGTGTCATACACATGACATGGTCCACAGGTGGTCCTTTTACATGACGTTACTTAATAGTGTAGAAGATGCTGGAGAAAAAGCTTTCCATTTTAGCAATATTCTTAGGTAGGTATTGAAGGGACGTTTGCGGAGTCATGAAACAGACCCTCCACAGACACACCCTCTATTGATGACCCCGTAAATAGGGAATCTCCTTAGAGTTCCATCTTCTTCTGTCTTTGAAACAGTATTATTATCGATAGCCTGTTACGATGTCTCGGTGGTTAAACAAGATACGGGTATCACAACGTTGTTCACCTCCGAATTTCATGATTTGAACATGCAAAGTAATAGTATAGCCTGTGATCCAACTTATTAAAAAATGGTGTACCTATTGATGGGAACTCTCAGAAGACTGATTTACTCCTGTTCCCAAGGAGAAATAGAAGAACACATTGCTTTAAATTTCAAAGTCAGATATTCTGAAACTGCACTTGACGGGATAGCCTCAAAGCACTCAGGCCAAATACGCTCAGCAAATGATACATGGTTTACTGTTACATAATAAAGGCCACAGCTATAGATGATCCTAGGGGTCTGTTCTATGATTACTACGTCTTGATTTCCATACCATAGACATGTCTCTTAGCCTTAGTCTTTGGTTGTGCGAAATAATCTACCTTATCAGAAGAAGAAGTCCAAGATTACTTTATGACAAGAAATATAGATTATCCGCGAAAAGTAATTCAGAGGTAACAGCTATCGTTAATATTTTTGTAGACGACTTTAATACGTGGAGTGTCACGAACCAATCGAGTGAATACACAAGTGAGCATATCTATCGTTAGCTTCATATCTTTTGCAAACAGAATTGATAGGAAAAATGCTAGGAACTGGGATAGTTATGCAGTATGCATCCTGTACGCACATTTACTACCACTAACTAACTGCATTGTACCAATCCTAGAGAAACCAGCTAAAAATATTTCATGTGGATGTTTGGTATTTTCGTCGTGCGGAGGATCCACATACAGGAAGATTAGATTCATTATGGCTTGAATCAAAGATTCACTTCCTGATCTGAACAGATAATAATACCTAATTTATTGAATTGCTGGACAGTTGGGAAGACATTCAGATTTTACAAAGTGGAAACCGTTATTAGGTTTTGTACGCAAGTATATATTATAAAATAATGTGTCAGAAATGTGCACGCTGATTGGTGATTTCGAAATGTGTCCAATAAAAAAATGGAGAATAGCTCACAATAAGATTTATTGCACTGTGTAACGTTCATGTTCCTAAGTGGTAGCAATATCTAGAAAAAATATTTGAATAAATATAAATTGTTATACACGCCACTGGTAATGTTTCTTGACCTAGCATAACTACTATTCAATGAATGGCACAGAACGACTAGGATTAAGAACAAAAAAAAATGGCGCACTGCTAAGCAACATGCAAAAACTCTATAAGAGCCAGTCACGTATCAATTGGTTGCCGTCGTATGTTCGGATATCGTCTTTGACCATGGTGAATTTTTCCAATTTAGAGCGTGTTGATATCATAATGCTTTATGGTGTGGCTGATGGAGACGCCAGATTGGCCCGCCAATTGTGGATTCTGTGTTAGCAAACGTTTACATCAGTGGTACAGGATATCCGAGATTATAGTATCTTCAAGCCTGAAACTCACGATCGTGACTGTGATACAATCGAAAGAATACTGCAAGCTGAAGAAAAAATTTTGAAAAGCTTCGAAAAAAGCCCGACGTCGGTACTCGCCAACTTGCAGCTGAGTTGCAGTGCATCGTAGATTAAAAGAGAAATACCATGTTCAAAAAGTGCAAACTTTGGAGCCCGCAGATTTTCCATGTCGTGTAATATTTTGCGAACGGTTGTTACAGCAATATCGTGAACGCCCTAACTTTTTAAATTGCATTTTGTTTACGGATGAGGCAGAATTCACTCGCAATGCTGTTTTCAACAGTAACAACAATCATATTTCATCCGATGAAACTTCATAATTGTGTGGGCCGGTATCGTATATGATTGTTTAGTTGGACCTTACGTTTTACCAAGCAGGTTAACCGCATCACACTACCTCGAGTTTTTAAACAATATGTTGGAAGAGCAGCTAGATGTGAAAATGCCTCTAAGTGAACGAGTTCACATGTGGTACTTGCATGAAGGAGAACGACCACATTTTACGAGGCCAGTAACTCAATGGTTAAACAATCAGTCAGTAGGAACGGCCCAGTAGCGTAGTCTCCGCGTTCACCTGTTCTCAATCTGTGTGATTTTTGCCTGTGAGGTTGGATGAAACAGTTAGTTTATGGAAATTAACAGTGTCGAGAAACTATCGAAGAGCTTCAACAACGAATGAAAGTGGCAGCTGCGACAGTTCGTGGGAGTCCCGGATTTTTTTTTTAGTTTTGGAAATATCGTTGTACCCTATCAAATTTTCTTGACAACAACTAGGCGGACAGTAGTACAATGGTAAGAAATATTTATGGTTCACACCAGTTTAACCCGAATTTGTCGGAGAACATTTAGCAGGTAGTTGTACTCGTAAAATAATGCTCATTTTCGTTCGTGAGTAACGATGGTCTCTGTTCGGACCTGGATTATTCTGCTTTCTAATATCTGCGGATTACCGCCACGCGACAACATTAAGTTGTAAATATCTCTTGCTATTGTACTACTGTCCGTCCCGTTATTATGAATAAAATTTTATAGGGTACAACGATATTTCCTAAGCTATACGTATCTATCCGTGCAAATATATTGTGACGTGCTGAAGCCTGTATTGCTAGTCAAGGAAAACATTTTCAACATTTATTATATAAAGCTAGTATCCGTCAGAGTCAAAAGTTAATCACCATGAAGCCTTATCAAAAGTCGGTCCTTCTAAGGTGCACCATTTGTTTCTATAACTAATAATCTTTCGCATTGATCTTTAACGATCAATGAATATGAATAAACGGATGATAACCAGCAAACAGTCAGTTTTACTTTTAATTGAAACTGAAAGTGGCCTCACATCAAGGATGTTCCAAGCGGGTTTTGCCCCATTCGACTTTTAATTTGTTTTTTCTATATTTCCACATTATTGTACAAATTGTACAAATTATTGAACGCAAGCCTATTCATCATGCAAAGTAGTCTTTTCAGATACATTTAAACCGTCCAAGAACATACGGATGTCCATTACTACGGTACGTGATGCCGTAGTTACAATGATTGCATATACTCGTATGACCCTGTATATGTATAATCAGTTTAGTTCAAAGAAGCCAACGTTGATATCTTAGTTCACCATCTCGCGATATCAGCTGTATCAAGCAAAGATCAACACATGTAATACTTTCCTTTTAAAACAAAAGAAAATAACTGGGGTAATATTTTTTGTATCTATATTGATTTTACTCTGTACAACGATACCATCCAAGTTAATTTTAATGAAGATATTGTGTATATTTTTATTTTTGCAATCTCGTAGAAAGAGCTTTATAACTATAATATGAGGAAGTAAAAGTCGAAAAGTTCTGCTAACATTGACTTTGATAAATTTTCCCTGGTTCTCAGGCCTCCTGTTAAATTTTCCATTTTTTTCTCTTTTTACCAACAAGTTATACTACTTACTCCGGACAGTTTACAGTAACTGTACTATGCACTCCATTTTGACGATTTGTGGACAAATTAAGCCAAGAATGGGCCAGGTTGTTTCCTTGTCAACTAACAGTAAGTGTATTTCAACACTTTGGCTCAACAGTAGCTTTAAAGACAATTTTCCTTAAATCGTGTGAAATTCAAGTGTTGATAAAAATTGTTTAAGAGAAAAACTGAGGAAAAAATATCTACCGGCACAAATAGCCATTACTAATATTATTCCACTTATGAAAATTTAACAATAATATAAAGAATGGACCACAGATTGGGTTGAGTTATTTATCTTGTTTAGGATTCATAGGGCAAATTATTAACTTTTAAAAAGGTTTTCTTCGCACACTATCACAAGCCGAAATATTGATAGTTGTGAGACATTTTGTGCACGAAAATTTTGCGTACGTATACACAGGGTTAGCTTGAGCTCTTCTCAATTGAAAACCTGCGTGTGTGATGCCACATGGTGCAGTTTATGATAATTAGCTAAGTAGCCGAGAATTAGCCACATTGGCTGGAAATTACAGTGGTGATGTGGGTCCAGCTGCAGCATTGTAATGAAATTCGTCACAACAGAGAGGATTCGAATTACGTGCAGTGTGAACAATAGTGAACCATGATTTTAATGTGAGGTGCCCAGCAAAGACCCCTACCGCCGCAGAGGAGCGTATTAGCTTAGCCGCACATGAAACGAGACAAAACGACAATAGACGTCAACTAGGCGTGTAAACTGGGCTTTGATTGTTATTTTAGGGAATTTATGTCTAAACGCAAGCAGCTAGCTAGACAGTGTCAGTCGTTAAATTTATGGAATTAAGCACGGTCCCTCGCTCGAATTCTGAATATCAATGCCTTTATTCCAAAAGCTCCGAGTTAAAATGACTGCCATGAACAGAATAGAATTCGTTAAATTACATCAGACAAGCGTGAAATATCTGACCATTTTATCCTAAGCTTAGCATCATCTGTAATCTTCAGCACGTGACTGAAGCCAACGCCTTCATCTTAAATTAAAAATTATTATTTATGACACCATATGTGTAATTATACAAATACTGATGGGATTTTAAACATAGCTATTGTTAAGTATTCAATTTAATAAACGGAAGTAGTTAAATCAGGGCAGGCTGGGAACAACCCGCCGCGAAGAAATACGTTTAAGTTATTGAGCTCGTTTAAAACGACGTGGTTTTGCTGCATCACTGAATTCCACCTTATTGCTTGTATATCAACGTCAGAATTTCATAATATGAAATTTACCTTCCTTTATGTTACGACGAATATTAAACTGTTCTTTGGTGCGTATTTGATGCTAAATTATTAAAGTCCTGAAATGAATGTTTTCCAATATTAACTTTCGAATCTAATAAACTTTCGACTCTTTGTTAAATACAATTGAGTGATTTTATTTGAAAAGCTACAAACACGCACAGGTTCAAAATGTAAAAGTAAATTTTCCGTTCTAATTCATTCCTACTAAGGCAAACAACGAACCTTATGCTATTATGCCAATTTAATATCACAATAGTTAATTAGCCCATATTTTGGTCAGGCATACACTTGATATATTATGTTGATATGCCCAAAATTAACACTTTAATTCAGCCAGCAACTCGGCCATATTTAAAATACTACTCATTAATTTCTGATGTTGCAAATTGCATTTTTTATAAAGAAAAATTTAGATCTTGATCAAGACAGTTTAAGAGGTTATCTATCCTGTCCACGTATCGATTTCCTTGTCACACTACATAATTTCCAGTCATGTAGTAGGACTCTAGAATAGGAAAAATAGGTCTTCCGTCTGCCTGTCGTCTGTCCTATGTGTAGATTTTTATTAGATAGATAATTTCCGAAACTACTGGAGCGATTGATATAAAATTTTAAATGTATGTTAAAAATGTCATATAGATGGTGAAACGCGAACTAAAATTTATCAAATCGTTCCCACAAACAATTTCATGATTCTTTAACATTTTGCATGAGAAATGCCATTTAAACCTACATACTCCTATTCTTGTGGTTTATGAATATGCCTCTATGTTTTACTCCAGACATCCAGATTTTCGCAAAAAAATTGGTGGAGCAACATTTTAATAGTAACTGTAAAATTGCAGTTTTTGTTTTTGAATATAAAAATAAGATTGCTTTCGAGACAGACTCATTGGAGTTACATACTAGTAAATATTTTGAGGCATTCGTATTGTCCCAAAGTTTATAACATTGTTCACAATACTTTGTAATTCTAGAAGGGACTTTTTTAAATTAATTTAAGAAAATTAAAGTATAAGAGTTTCACTGAAGCCGAGCAACACGTACACACCCCATCAAATTTAAACCCGAAGTGGATCAGGAGGCAATTTGTTTCGAATTCTCGAATCTATTCGGATTTCCGAAGCATCCAAGGGAGCAACGTGCACGGAAAATGTTCGTTAAAATAATATCTGATTGCTGCCATTACGGTTACCTTTTGACAGACAAACAGAAGAAATATATTCCATCTTGCCTACTATTTAGGGGTTTGGCCAGTTGTATATATTACAGAAATCCGTATTAGCCTTCCAAGAAAGGCTTTTTTTATGTATTTCCAGAAATCTTTTTGGTGAATATTTTGTCTCTTGAAATAAAATCCAGACGCGTTTCTGTTAACAGCTTTATTATCCTGACATAATAACATTCAATACTACTTAGTTAGGGATTTAAAGGTCAAAATATTTATTAAAAAGAATGGTCGATGGTTATTTCGACAGAACTTCCCTCGCCCCTGAAGTAACAAAATAAAACATCCAGAAATCCATTCATTAATTTTTATGAGTCAGTTTGTATAAGAACTTCAAAAACTTTTAATGCAATGTTAAATCACAAGTATAGACTCATCATATTTTGGATACGATTTATTCGGGCAAAATTTTAAGATGACGTCATCAATTTTTTGGGGGGATAAACTCTAAACAGATGTATTTTGATTAAAAATTTACCATTCTTACGATAAGTTTAAAACTTCTGCAAGATTTCAAAGCATTCGGTTGTGCAGTTCTTGATTTAATCAATAAAATAATTTCACTCTCTCATTAATTTTTTGAGTCACCCTGTATAAATAATTCTAAAAACAATGAGTGCATTGACAAACCACAAGAATACAGTCATAATATTTTGCATATTTCAGAGAGGATTTATACGGCAAAATGTTGAAATGACCTTATCAAATTTTTGGGATGGGATAAATGAATAAATTTTGCTTAACGATTTACCATGATTAGGATAACTTTAAATATTTACTAGATTTCAGAGCATCCGGTTCTGCAGTTTCAATTTTGATTTTTTTTTTTTCAAAAAATCTGGATGTCTAGGGTGAAAACTCAACAGGGATTCACACAGAGAAGTGCAGGAGTATCTTATTTTATAAAACTAAAAAAACCACATTCGGGGTAGGAATGATCAGCCAAATTTTGGTTGGTGTTTAACCATCTACATCATATTCCTAATATACATATAAAATTTAGAGATTAGATGTCTATTAAAAATGGATACAGACACCAGATACACAGACAGACAGACAGACAGACAGACAGACAGACAGACAGACAGAGACAGACGGAAATGAGAAACTACTACGCTCGGTAAGCAACAATTAAAATTTAATTCTTTGTGACGGAAAAAGCAGGAGCAAAAAAAAGAAAAACGTTTTAGACAAGAAGGATTATCGCGAAATGACTGACTGTTTGTTTAATAATAGTTATCAGTTTTTCCTAGAAATCCATTATCGAAGATATTAACCGAAGTAAAGAACAACATTGTTACCTCTGAACTCAGATTTCAACTGCATGTTTCAAATTCATTTCTACTAATGAATACGCGTTCGTATAATACAATATTTCGAAGAAATTATCCAAAGAATTTAATAATTTAGCTGTTGCGTAACATACGTTGTCATTCAAAAATTCATTAAAATTTATTAATAATGACAAAAATCATGATGTAAAACTCACTGGTTTCATTTGATTTTTTTGTTTTCAATGCAACTGAATTCATCTTTGAAATTTGCCAGTTCAGAAGGGCTTGAAACAACAAACCATAAAAATTATATTCAATGGGCAGTTTTTCAACATCATTAAGGATAATTTTTTATAAAACAAATAAGAACTGAACGAATATGTGCAGATAAATTTTTAATTCAACTTCGTACAAATAAGTTAAAAGTTAATAAAAATAATTTAACCGGGGGAACTGGGAGTGCTAAGTCTGATTCGTCTACGGTGTAGCAGCACATATTTAGTTTGATAAATGATCTTTCTTACTTTTAAACAAAGAACAAGTTTCGTATTTAATAAATAAATATGAAATCTCTCTTACATTTATTCTAGTCTTGAGCCAACCTCAGAAGGCTAGATTCCGTACATAATTTAACGAAACATGGGCGGAGGTGAAATCGTACACAGCTGCCTGTAACTCAGAAAACATACTCAACATTCGATTCAAACACCCATCATAAGCTACCGAATTCAGCACACATCTGCTGTGGGCGTTGCAATATTATCAATGGCAACCGCGTGAGGCACTAACCATAGCACTCATTAGTGGTGGAATTCGATCATAATGAACTGGTTTCATATGTAAAAATGAAGAGCTCTGGTTTCGGCACAACACACTTCTCGGCACTAATTAGAATAGAAAAGGAACTTGAGATTTTTCCAGTGCATTTTAATAAGCGAGTTTCCTGTTGCTAACTGTTAAAAAACTAATAAGCGACTAATGAAGCTGCCTGCGTCTCTATTGTTGTCATATTTGCATAATTCAATTATTTAGTTACTTGTGTCTGTCTTTTACTTTTACTCATCCGATTAAACTGGAGACGGTGCTCATGAATATACACTGGTTGGAATACAAAGTAAAAGCGTAAGCAGTGAACAATTTATAAAGTGTCACAATAAAATATGCGACAATCTAGTGATGGTATCTTATTAAACATCCGAAAAACATCCGAGTAATGTCCTCAAGAGAATGTAAAAACAAGAATCATTAATGTCATCTGTTGCTATAACATTAGCATAATTATGCATTTTGATATCAATCCCTTCTTAGTTCGTCGGACAAAGTGAAAAGAAAGTTTTTTTTTTTAAATAATTAAGATTCGTCACTGATACACGTCAACAAAATGGAATTCTAATTAAGCAGCTTACGATGAAAGAATGTCCTTTAAACTAAGATGATAAGACTCCGTGCAGCTACTTATCGTTCGAAGCTGATTTGCAATTTAATATTCCAAACTTTTACAAAGTATCTATACATCAAAGGAAGAAGGGACCCCTGCTTATGAAGCGACACTGATATGAGCCTCATTCAAATATTATGTCATGTTGACTAAAGTTAGTAAAATTTTGATTTGCCTAACAACTCGTGTAAACAATTTGATAACCATGCTGCGACGACTAGCGTTAATTAAAAATAAATTAGGGCATCTGCGTTTCCAAAATGTTATAAACGCAGGTCAACGTAACATACAACATAAATATTTGACTAGCCGTTTTCTCTTACGGCTAAATCGTCCAGTGAAATAACACTGAAACTGTCGATCTCTCGATCAATGCATACAGATTCAAAACATCCCATCTGAACAAATACTGAGAGGCTTATGGAAAAGCTTATGTGTTTGTTTAGGACGTCCAATTTTTCACATGATTCAATAAACACAATAATACTTAGTATTTATAGGGCGGCTTGAAGTACTTGTGAATGCATTGAAGCGACGGTGGACGGATTATTCCTAGTCGTGTTTCGTTATTCACAATAGTCCGTCTGTACCTACCCTCTGTTCTCCTCTTCAAATCCAATTCATAGTAGTGAAGTTATATTTCATGGAATGCGAAATAAAACAAAAATAACTAACATGGAATGTCATCAAATAGAAGATATGGATGTAAAAAGTAAATTGTAATTTTTTCATGTATTTAATACATTATACTTGAAATAAGGCTTGAAAATAGTTTACTCAATTTTAAATAATTAGAACGGTATTTTTTTACTCGTCTTAAACGACATAATATTGAAGTTGTATACCTTTAAGAGGAAGTTTAAAATACTCTATACTGAAAAAAGAAATACGATAAGGGCTTGACCGTATACATTAAAATTTATGTTCATTTTGTGGAGTTCTGTCCATTTTTGTAGGAAAGAGGACAAACGTGCTTTTCTGCTAAACTGGTGTAGTTGTTTTCTAAACTAAATGCGACAAAATCTAGAAGTCTAAATCTTGTGGAAAAACGAAAACAAAAACAGAGTGTCCCAAATAAAAATCCGCGGTCTAATATCTTGAGAACGGATAGAGATATTAAAATTCTTTAAACTGCATTGTTTTTAACTTGAAAAGAGAATGTTAATTTAGTCCGTTTCAGATATGACGCATCTAGATGCTACGCTATCGTAGCGACGCCGACGCCAGTGGTTTTTTTTTTAATGTATTTAACGTATATATTTTTTAAGTGATTAAATTGCGCTTACAGTGACATAAATTAAAAAAAATAATAATACGTTGAGTGAAGAAATAAAATACTACCAGTTTATTGACTTACTGGCAGCTGACATTACACAAACAAAGAAAAATCTCGTGGAAGACGTTCAGTATCTGAGGAAGATGTTGATGATTTGGGACGATTTGAGCAGAATCCGCAAGCATCTTTGACAAAATTTCCTCTGCAGTCAGGAGTTTCTGTTGCAACATGAAATTGAACAATGGGCCTTGACGAAAGGATTACAGATCGTTTTTGAAATTAAAAAGAGAGTGAACATGTGCCTTGAACAAAATTTTTTCAACATTTACTGTGATGTTTAACCACAATAAATTACTTTCTTTTTACTTCCCGAGCGTAAGCAAAGGAAGTATTGTAATCGAGTCCGTCGGCCGACTCTCTACTTTTACGTTTTCTCGATCTTTCATGACCCCTAGAAGATGAAGAAATAGGTCTCCCATTTCCGTCTGTCTGTCCGTCCGTCTGTCCGTCCGTCTGTCCGTCCGTCTGTCCGTCCGTCTGTCCGTCCGTCTGTCCGTCCGTCTGTCCGTCCGTCTGTCCGTCCGTCTGTCCGTCTGTTGTCCCGGATTTTATTAGACAGATAATCTCCGAAAGTACTCAACCGATTGTTGTGAAATTTTGTACTTATATTAAGAATATCATGTAGATGGTAAAACGCTAACCAAAATTTGTCTAATCATCCCCACCACTAATGCGATGACGTCACTTCAAAATTGTACATAGTAAATGGGTTTTCAATTGTATAAAATAACATAGTCCTACACATGTAGTTTACAACTCTGAATCGACTTTTTACCCGAAACGTCCAGATTTTTGGAAAAAAAATCAAAATTATAAAACAACATTTTGAAATTTAATTTTTAATCTGCTAACCAGAATGCTTTGAAATGTTGCAGATGTTTTAAGGCTATAAAGAGCATCATAAATCTTTTGTCAAAAAATATTTGCTTATCCCCTCCAAAAACTTGATGACGTCAGCTCAAAAGTTTGTGGAATAAATCATATCTAAAATGTACAAAATATGATGAGTCTGTACTTGTGATCTATCACTCCATTCATATTTTTTGGATTTGCATATACAGGGTGACTCAAAAAAATTAATGAATGCGTAAATTTATTTTACTGATTTACTCAGAAACTACAAAACCGAATGCTTTGAAATCTTGCAGATGTTTTAAGGTTCTAAAGAGCATAATAAATGTTTAGTCAAAATATATTTGCTTATCCCCTCCAAAAAATTGATGACGTCAGCTCGAAAGTTTGCCGAATAAATCCTATCTAAACTGTAAAAATATGATGAGTCTGTACTTGTAATTTATCACTCCATTCATATTTTTTGGATTTGCATATACAGGGTGACTCAAAAAAATTAATGAATGCGTAAATATATTTTATTGATTTAATCAGGAACTACAAAACCGAATGCTCTGAAATCTTGCAGATGTTTTAAGGTCATAAAGAGCATAATAAATGTCTAGTCAAAATATATTTGCTTATCCCCTCCAAAAACTTGATGACGTCAGCTCGAAAGTTTGCCGAATAAATCATATCTAAAATGTACAAAATATGATGAGTCTGTACTTGTCATTTATCACTCCATTTATATTTTTTGGATTTGCATATACAGAGTGACTCAAAAAAATTAATGAATGCGTAAATATATTTTATTGATTTAATCAGGAACTACAAAACCGAATTCTTTGAAATCCACTGCGAAAAAAAAAACATAATAGGCATGCAGTCGTCACGTTTCCGACAGCGAGGGAAGTACTGTCTAAACTCTTTAGACCAATTTTTATTGTAATGAATTAGAAGAAGATATGAAGCATTTAGGCAATCAATTACACAGATGCGTGTGGTATTTGTCATGCGCCCTTGGGCATTTAGTGCAGTTCCATTCGAAGAGGCGGCACGTTTACATGACTTACTGCGAAATATAATCATTTATAGAAACCCTGTACAACATAAACGCATACACAATGAGATGATTATTGCTAGGTATATTCACATAAATTTACACAAAATAAAATCTGATAGCAGTGTAAGGTGAGTACTATGGAGGAACTGAAGGGTAGCTGCTAGGTGGGGTTCTTCAGGTCCCAGAATGAGTTATAAGGAAGAGGAAAGACCTGATTGCTGCTGGGGAATATTATGGGTACTGCACTAATAAATGTGGTACTATAGTACTCTTATAAGAAGGGTCTAGCCAACGGAGTGAGTTGTTGTCTCTTTAATTTTTCTTAAGGTACTAGGCGGAGTTTACCATTTCACCATTTTCTTTGTTGTGTCATGTAACCTCAATCGCAGTAATATATTTTTTAGGCAATAGTTTTCAGCGCTTTTATTACAATTGAATGTAATCCTTTTGTTTTCACTACATATAAACAAAAATCGTTTTGGAGAATTGTGCTTTGATATCTCACAATATTGTAGGATTTTTTTAAAGTATGCCACAGTTGCAATGCCAAATGAAGGGGTTCCGCTGCCCCCAGGACTAGGCGGAACCCACCCAAGGGAAACCGCCGCCAGGAAGCCCGGACCGATATGTCGAATATTATTTCTTATTTTTTCTTTGAATTTAAATAAGTAAATTATTTTATTTAACGGTAAGGTTTTAATTTTAGCTGGTGGCAAGGAATAAAAACCAATTATTGTAATAAATTTCCACTGTATTATTTCTTTAGAGACATGCCGGTGCTCTCTTTTGTGAGAAGGAGCTGGCACCCGAACACACCGCCTCCCGATCAAAGGCGGTGACGTGAGTGCATAGGTCGGCCAGGCGTGTTCGTTTCAGTGGGACTAGTTGTAATGTAATCATGGTTTTAATGTCTTTTACAACATTAAGAAAAAAAAGAGAGTCCATCGACCCAGGGACGCACGGATGGAGTTTTAACTTTGCGTTGTTCCTACTGTAAAGAATCTATACGAAGACATTTTATTAAATAGTTTATTTTTAGGTACTCATATAAAGGATATTATTTCTTAATTTCTATATTAGAAAGCTTATTATCAAATTATTTAATCAAAGTATTTGCAGACCTCTACAAAAAAATCAACATTACTTACTTAAATTTGTTGTGACTTTTCTCAGTTTCTGGTGGCTCACTTTCACTACTATCCATTGTCACAATAATGCTATCATGAAAAAAATATGTATATACACAACAGTAAAAAGCAAATACCATGATGTAAAAGGGAGGTTATGACATTCTTTCTATGATTACATTCAGACCAGTTTATCTATTTTCTCTCTTTCTGCAGCGCGGCGTTACATGCCTATGTTCAGACTGGTGTCGGTACGGAAAAACGTCAGGTCGTAGCTGGAACTCAACATCCTATTCCGGCGCGCGTCGTATACGTGTTCTATAATACGAAAAGAAAGGAGTTAAAACTCCAAAAAGTAGGACCTAGCACTGAGCCTTGTGGAACTCTGTAGAAAATAGGCTGATAAGTGGAATAATTACTTTCAAATATTACTCTCCGATGTCTGTTTAATAAATAGAAAATGAGAAGGCCTAAATTTGTACCAGTAATATTAACGCTGATCAGTTTACTTTTTAACACTTCCATAGATAGAAAATTAAGTACTTCACGAAAAAGAGCACTTAAATATGCATTGTTCCCAAAAGTGTCGTTATATATTTCTTACTAATAAGTAAGTCTGTCATGTATCTGTACATATTGGTTTATCGTTGAACGCAGAGAGGCTATTCATCGCATCGCACGCTCCACAGGGTAGTTCCAGTTCAAAGACTGGGATATGCGTCAAACTATGAAAGAAGTTCAAGTAGCACGTGTTACGAGTAAACTCTTTTGGGGTACAAAGTTTTCACATAATGCATTTGGTTTTGTGACCTGCCATAGTAACTGGAATATTTTATAGAAAATTGGAGCGTTGATATTTCAAAATGTGATTTTGATTTAGCTCCAGTCGTTGATGTGTAAATAGATATAAGTAGAATTTATAGGAATAACGTTTGTGACCTCTGTTGTCTAATACGGGCAAGCACAGTGCTGAGAAATCTTGATAGTCACACTAAAAAGTTGGAACCAAAAAGATTAACGATATCTATTACTCATTAGTAAATAATTTTAGTAGTAGTTGCGAGTACTTAGGAAGATATTAATGTTACTTACTATGATTACAAATAAAGAAGTTAACAAAAATAGGTTTTATTAATTATTTGTATAATTCTTAAATTATACACTTCTGTCACATACGTAACGCTGTAAACTACAGGGTGTTAATAAAGTATTTATATCTAAATGACTGTGGACACGATTTGATAAGATTTGCCGCTTTCGAAAAATACAGTTTTTGGTGACAGAAGTTGCCATTCTCCACCAGTTTCTTGACCAGACCGAAAATAGGCTTCGATAATAAATTTATCTTTTTTTAGAGTCCACATTTTTCCGTATTCTTGGCGACTTAAAGAAATGAACACTAAAATTTTATTCAAAATTTGACAACTATTTGACAGATTAATTAATTTACCTAGCAATGAAGCGGCACATTAATAAATGAACTTCATAACCCACTAGCTGTAAGTCATTCATCAGCATTCTGTATAGTTTCATAGAGTTACTCTATTGTATTCAGGTAAGGTTGTGAAGATTACAAATGTTCTGTAGGTAAGTGAAGCATTCAGAATTAAGTTCTTCTTTTTCCTTAAACTTTTGTCTCATTTATGACTAGATTTTTGCTTCTAGCTGCCGGTAGTATGAATCAGTGCGGGTCTCTTTAAATAAACTACTGGCTAAAATCAATACACCTCAACTGATTATTGCCTGGATAATAGCAGTTATTTACCAAATTGTTGACGCCAAAAAATACTAAGTCTGTAAACATTTTTGTCCCACGTAACTTTTTTTTCCTATGAGCAAGGATCGTTTCTGTTGCAGGACGCATCTGATTTATCCTATTCATGTGTAGGTAGTATATATACATAAAAGAACACAAAGAAGGAAATTTTATACATAGGGTGAGGGGAGAATACGAATTGATAAGAATTTCAGTGTTATCGGTCCAGTAGTTTTAAGAAAAACAATTTTTTTCTTGTACACTGAAGAAGTACAATTACATTCCCTGACACGTCCAGACATTGACCTAATGATGTCATCAACACCATTTTGGGGTATTTCATCCTATGCCACCTATATTTGGTGCCGAAATCCTTCCAAAGGTCCACATCCCAAACATTTTGGATTGAGGGTATGTCAAAAGATTTTGGACGGCAAGGGAAAAGATTGACTTCAACTTCTTCAAAACAGTGACAGTGTCTACAGTGATCCTAGCAATGCATGGTTACGCATTCTCTTGTTGAAGAACAGCGTTTTGCGGGGTGTGAAGATATGGAAGAAGAGGTGTTTCTACATTATCCACGATGTATTGTCATGGGTCCGGGATTCCTCTAACGAAAATCAGGGTGATCCACTGCCGTATCCAATCGCCCCCACACTATAACGCCGGTACGACATAAGTCCGAAAGACTTTATATGGTTGTTGACGGTCTTGCTTGTTACCAGTCTGCAGTCTTACTATGATTACACCACTCTAGCTACGGCCATTTCCAGTTTGAATTTTACTTCCCAAGCGTCAGCTGTCCTGTGTCGTCTAGCTGTAGTTTATAGTATGTTGGCGATTGTGTTAGAAAAATAATCTCCCAAACTAAAGTCTCAGACAAAACTTACCGAAAAAGTGGATTCGTAACAATAGTTTACACTTAATTCGTCAATATTTTGAAGCTAGAGCCACTACAATGAAGTGTCAAAACAAAATGAGGCAAGTGACAGATATAACATGAATTTGAACATCCATTTGACGTAGTGACACTATGACTAATTTTTGCCACATTGATTTGTAGCTAAACCCACGACTGTGTATAGCTTTATAGCACACAAATTTCTTGAAAATTTTGACACAAATGACAGTTCTTTATTGCTACGTTTTGTCTGCAACTTTACAGGACTGTTTGTTGTGAAATTTGGTATTTATTTTAATAATATCGTATAGATGGTATCTCATCCTCACCAACAACTACGAAGTTACGTGAAAATTTTTTCAAAGTAAGTCCGACTTACGTTTTATAAAATCACATACTTGTGTACCTATAGTTTACGAATCTACATTTTTTAAGTGAGACATCCAGATTTATTTTCGAAAAAAAAATTAAATTGTATAGCATTTTACTGTGTATTTAATTTAGAAACCGTAAAACATAGTGATACTAAATCTTTCACACATTTTCAGGTTATCGTAAGCATGGTAAGTCGCTAATCAAAATGTATCTGTTTGTCCCGTACTCCCGTGCAAAAATTGATGACGTCATCCCAAAATTTTGCTGAATAAATTCCTGTCTAAAATGTGAAAAACATTACGAGTCTACACTTATGGTTTATTGGTGTACGAGTCCGCTTTGATTTTTTTTCCCAAACGCCCAAATTTTCGCAAAAAAATAACACAATATTATAACGTTTTACCAAACTGTGGATATATCCGTTGGTGAGGTAGTAGCTAAGGGATCAGCATTCGGATCGACGGTCGCACATCTTTATTTAATAATGTGGAGAAACTCGTTCAAGTCAAACTAATTTCTACGTGACATTCTTTCGATGTATAAGCATAAACACTTGAACCGAAGTTTATTATTAGTGCTGAGAGGATATCTTTTCCCGTTGGTTTTCTGCTTTAAATAAGTATAATTTACAGTGCCCGTATTTGGGAGGGCAAATTTTTGGCGCAGGGGCAACGGGGGTGTTGTTTATGCCGGTAATTTTACCCTATAGCGACTATCACAAAAACGAAAATCGCAAAATCAAATTTTATATATTTTTTAAACGAACCGGAATTGTCGGATTATACTTCTAGAGCGAGGGAAGTTCTATCGAATTAACTTTACGATACATATTCCACGAAATTCTGAAAAAGGACATTGAAGACACCAGTATTTTAATGACAACTGACCAACGAACAGGAAAACGCGTCCTGAAAAAAGTATAAATTCATGATCAATTAATTTAATTAATGCCTAACGAATCAAATACTAAATAACAACATGATCTTATACATATTTATTATGTATTCATTTAGAAATAACTAGGGAGATAGAACCTGAAGACCAACTTTTATCATTTTTAGGAAAAAACTGTTTTTCCTTTAATACGTTAGTTTTATATCATCTTTATGTTCTGTCAAGAAATGGGATGAGCGGGTTGTCTTTAAACAAAATAAATTAATATTTTAGGCAATTACTGAGTTTGAGTTTATATATGTAGTACATTTAAAAATATAATAATAGAAACATAGTTCCACATCCACAATTTTGTGAAAACTTGGAATTTGTGTGTAGGAATTTTTGTTTGGAAGAGAAGAAAACTTCATAAACTCCCCTGTCTTGAAATTTTTTATTTAAGTTGCGCCCGAATTACATCCTCCAACCATAAGCGATATATTTTTCAGTCGTCTGTATACTTCAGTCATACTCATGATCCAGCTTATTCAAAGCTTAAATGTAAGCGATGTCCTGAAAAAGTAAATTTAAGGTGTTCCTTTTTTAGTTACACATACTTATTTCTGGTTAGACTTACAATGACTAATAAACGTAATTGAAACTGCCACTAACTAAGGTCCTAAACAACTACTGATGTTTACCCATGTCTGCTGACTAACCGACGAACATCAATTTTATTGCTGTTTGCCGTTATTCGGACTGTTTCCAAGTTTACGATTTAACATTTATGTGAAATAAAAGTACTGGCTACAACACAATTTTTTTTCTTTTTTTTTTTTAATTTAAACCTGTTAATAAATTTATAACATTAATACAGATTTCTTCTTGGCGTGCACATAAAATGAGAAGTCAAATACAACGTTTTTACGACACTGTAATCTCAAGATATAAACAAACACGTTTCAAATTACAATTTAAACAAATGAATTTAATGGTTCACGTAACAAAAAAAGTAGTAAACTGTAAACCTTTTTTTGAAATCCGATTTTATCAGTTTGCTTCCAGGTCGACACATTTTAATATGTTGGCTCCCATGCTAATAAAGTAAGCTTTTTGCGTGGAAAATAAAACAGGCAACAGGATACGGACGTATATGCGCTAGTATTTATTTCTTTCAATTCTCGTGTTGTTTCTATTTTTTATCAATCTTCCGTCTCGGCTTAATATAAAGTTTGAGATAAAAAGAAAGTAGCGTTGTTTTTCGCGGCTGACCAGATGGTCTCCTGGGAAATCTGTCTGTATTAGTTTTCGGCCGGCCGTATCGCCTATAAATGTGTGGCTGACTTTGATCCATCCTAGATTAGCAGGATGAGGGAGATTTATAACGTCATCACTCCGTGGCAGTGGCTTATTTTAATGTTTGCTCCCCTGTAAACATAAATAAGCATCATCCTTGCCGTAAACCAGCCTAATATATTGTTTAAAGGAAATTGAAACCGTACTCACCACCATCATTCCAACGAAATAGACAAAAATATGGCGAGATCAATGGTTCATTGACGTTGTCCCAAAGGAAATTGAGCTGAAAATATAAAACCATTTTCGCTAAGTTGTTTACAGTTAGACATTCCTGTACATATTTACATACATATTTACGTCCCGCGCTAAGGAAGAATGGCTACTTTCATGTTTTCCCGACATTTCATGTTTAAATAGATAATCTCCAAAACTACCGGAGCGATCCTTGTCCAATTTTATATGTAATTTAGGGATAGCAAAATGTTTACCAAAATTTAACCATCTACAACGTGGTGACGTCACCCCAAAATGTTGCATAGTAAATATTATTTAAATTTTATAAAATAAAATATTCATATGGGAATGAAACTGCAGTCTACAGATGTTCATTGTGTTGTCTAATCTCTACAGTGATACAGGATGTTGTTGGGAAATTCTTCACGAAATTCATCCCCGTATGATTCGAGTCCTCCGGCACACCTTTAACTTTCTCTCCTTTTCGAAAATACGACTCGGTCCAATGGAAATGCCATTTTTGAGTGAATACGCAAATACGTAAAGAAAATTGTATAAGGAACTGCTTCAATGTCAAGATTAGGTCTCCAGAAAACCACAACAAGCAAGAAAAGAAGAAAAGTGGCATTTCATGTGACAGTTGTTAAAGTAATTGCGAAACGGATTAATAAATTAAGGAAAAAATTTAAACTCAAGTTAAAAATCAGTTTATGAGGATATTAGTTTCTGCCATTTTGGGTGTTTGTTTCAAATAAGTAGGTATTAGGTTCACAAAATTATCGGCAATTAAAATCGATTTTGTTAAAAACTTTTCAGTGACCTAGCTTTAAATGCAGCATTAAACATATCTTTTTAGAGACGACATACGGATTCAGTTCCAAGGACGACTCTATTACAAATTGTGTTGTTCTCAGACTGTCAGTACAAATCAAATTAAATTGATCTTCACAAAAATAAATTTCTCTTTATATGCCAACTGTGTAAGAGAAAATATGACTAGTAATAATAATGATTTTGTGCTAATATTTACCTTTAAAAGCTGCGACGTTTTGTTACTGAACGAAATTTGTTGACGAGGATGGGTGATACATTCCTTTAATTGCCTCGTTATTGACAACACGAGTAAAATAAACACTTTTGTTTAGTAAATATTCAGGGAATGAATATCAATAATGATTACACACTATTTTCAACATGATTTAACTGACTAACAGATGTCTTCACCACCCAATGATCTGTCTTCAGCTCTGTATTTTTTCCGCTTTATTTGACTCAACACCGAGAGTATTTTCCTGAAAATAGCTACTTCATTTTTAACGAATCCTTCAATATAACCCATAATAATAGAGATGATTTTCAGCCATCATGTACTCGTAGGTAACTTTTACCTTTTTTGTGATGAACTGACCATATTTCCAATGTATCATTTCCTAGTCACTTTCAAGAAAGTATTGGTTATTAATTATTATCAACGAAAGACTTAACTGAAAATGATCAATTTTGGTTTCAACATTATGTATTTGTAGATCACTGCTACTGTGTATTTGAAATCAAATTTGTATTACAAAATTTATTTGAAAATTGGAGTGCCAACAGGTTCACGCCCCATATATTGAAAACGGCATTCACAAAAAAATACTTTCTGTTTCGTAACAAATTAACCGATTCTGATTCTGATTGCAGTAATAGGGTCTGTCGGGCACACAGCTACTTTTATGTTTTCTAGACGTTTCATGACTCCTAGACTATGAAAAAATAGGTCTTCGGTTTTCCTCTGTTTGTTATCTCTTTTTATTAGGCAGATAGTCTCCAAAACTATCAGATCGATTGTTGTAAAGTTTTAGATAGGATAAACCAGCAAGAGATGCCCCACTTTTTGAAAAAATCGACAGATTGCTGATTTTGCTTACTGAAATTTAGGTATTTGCTGGAAGTTAATCAGTAATGATCGCTTATCATAAAAAAAATTATTGGAAAATAACAAACTATGAAATTACAAAATAGTATATAAGTTTCATAAAGCAAAATTGAGGCACGAATACAAGTTTATAGAACGAGCGAAGCCGCGAGTTATATAAAGGATGAGTGCCACAATGGTCTTATGAACGAGTAATTTATACTATTTTTTCTACCGCGTACGTTTTTTCGCAAAATTTAATTGAAATTCGAATTTTTACACCAACAACTGTAATTTGAATCAATTTGAGTTTTTGTAAGTTAAAATTGGTTAAAATGTCTTGTGAAGAAGTTAGTGAAGTCCTTACGCCTCCGGAAATACGGGAAATTTTAATTTGACATTTGCCACTGACATTCACCTGACATTTCTCGTCATGGCTATCAATCTTACCGATCTAAATGACACCAGATCTATTAAAGAACGCCTTTCCGCTATTAACGAACTGCTGTGACGTCATTTGCGTGCTTTAATAGCTCTCTCTCAGAAAACCAAAAAACGTGTGCGGTAGAAGAAAACAAAAACGAAATCAAAATTTTTGGTCATCTCACCTGACAGGTGGGTTGAAATGCCCCAGTACAGACTTAGACTTTTGCTTGGCTCAAATTTTGCATTTATCACCATACTTGGTGCAATGTTCACGGAGCCACTTGGAGCAGTTTACACATTGAATCCAATCTTCTTTGGAAGTAGTTAAATAATAGGACTCATTACACCCTACGCAACATACATTGTCCCCGTCATCGGAATCATGCAGACTGAAGGATTCGTCACCATTTTCTGATGACTCTGGGCTGACAACTTTATATTTCTTTAATTTGGGTTCAGGCGTCTTTTTAAGTCCCTTACCCTTTTTCCTTTTTTAGAAAAGTACTCCTCTTGTTGTGATATTTTCATTTGAAGATAAAACAGAATGCAGAATGGTTCTTTCGTTTTCCCTGTTTTTTGTCAACAAGGGAACTGAAACTCCTTGAAATATTTTAGTTGGACTTGCTTCTAGACTGTTGTCTGTCTACCTCTTGTATCAACACGTTGATGTCTGCATTATTAAATGCAATGGATTTTGGAGGGTGAATATTATCAGAGGTTAAAGTTTCGTTCGATTGTAATTAAAAAGACTTATTATCAGAAAATCTGCGTTTATGATAGGGTATTTCACCATCTCTTAAATGGGGTGTCTCTACCAAATGTGCAATGGTTGGGATGCCCCATTTGATTATTGGAATAAAGGCAAAAATTGTGTTTACTGCAATTCTCTGTAACTACTGATACTCATTTACTAACCTCTCTATACCCTCTATACGATAGACTTTAAGTTATTCAAAGTGAGGCATCTCTCCAGCTGGGGCAGGGCAACTAACCCGCGTTTTGCCTATACATTTAGCAATATTGTGTACGTGATAAAGTACTAACCACCTTTTATCTAATCATTCTCATCACTAATTTGACTACGTCACTTCAACATGAAAAATTTAAATCTTACAAAATAACAAACTCATGTAGGTACTTGTGGTTTATGAATTCGTCTTGATTTCCTACCCTAGGCATCCAGATTTTCGGAAAGAGGATCCACATTGCATAATAATATTTTAAAATAGTATAAGAAGAACGGAGTCCAATGGTCGGTTGGCTCAGTTGGTCATGCGTTGTACTAATAACGTGAAGGTCACCAGTTCGCTCTTCTCATGGGCCCCTTGTTTATTTATTTTTTTCTTTGGCTGGGACTGGTATATATCTATATTTTTATTTTAACTTACAGAGGTTATCATAAAATAAAAAAAAATAAAATCACATTTTCTAATTTTTCGAAAAAAGCTGAATTTATTAGTCTGTACTTCAGGGGCAAGGGAAGTTCTGTTTAAATAAACGTAGATTAAACCACGGTAACATTATCTAGACAAAGCTAAACTGACGTTAAATAACAACTGTACACTTATTTATACCCTAACTAGAACTCAACCTACTCTATTAGTGGTGTAGGTTTTCACCAGTGGCGTAGAGGAACTATTTTAATATTAACATTTTTCCTTTTCTAAAATTCCAAGACGTTCGTGAACGTCTCAATATTTACAATTACTGACAACTTTATCAAAATTGGTTTTTCATTTTATTTCTGCGGATTTTTTTTTGTTAATATATTATATATTACCTATACAAAACCCAGTTCACAACCTTCTAATTATTTTTACTACTTTTTTCTCTCTATTCAGAAGAGTGTAGAGGGACGAGTTCGAGATGGGCCCGTGACCTGAATTTTTGGGAACAATTCACGTCTGTTCTGTGATCATTCTAAAATATGTTAAGCAACGCTTGAATTTGCAAATCTTCTGAATTTTAGGTGAACCATGTGCTCTTTGAATCTCGACTTTTTTGTTTGCCCAATATATTTTTTATTACAATCTTTACAACTTGTTTCATAAATCCCCGACTTTTTATATTGTTACGTTTACCGGGTAATTAAAAACGGCGTGGGTTAAATTCGTCAATTTATTTCTTGGTTACCCACATTCACACGACTAATTATTACACAACGATTATCTACAAAATAATTTCAATTGGAATGGATTTGATTAGACTCTACTTCTCCCACTGTCTGGGCTTCACTGCTGCTCCCAACGGTGGTTCTTATTTAAAGAGCCTCGCGGTCCTTCTCGAAACGCCTCCGTCACCGCTTCTACACTTGTCTGGAGCACCTACCGCGGCTTCCGCTTCCAGGCTTTTCTCTAGCGAACGCCGTCCGGCGATGAGTCACCCATTATTGCCGTACATATTAGAAAACCCATAGGGGTCGTGCTGGGGCCGCGTATGGGTTTATTTCGTAACAATATTATTATGACGCACCAAGTGATCAAAAAATTGCAGTCATCAATGATAATCATATAATCAAAGTTAGCCCATGTAAAATAGATCTTATTTTAACTGACACATTTCACAGTTTGTTTGAGAGAGTATATAACGTATCTCTAATTTTGATAGATTGCCAACATTGATAGAAATTAGAGATTGTCGGATAAAATTTATTTTTTGTATCTCCGGCCCATATCATTGGTTTTACCTAGGTACATCTCCAACGCACAGAAAACAAAAACCTAGGGAGTTTTTATGGTTATGGATATCGAGTGGTATTATCTGTTGTCATTTTGTCACTGCCAAGTGGATTATCCGCGCATGTTTCCCAATAAAGCAAAGTTTCTCTAAGTTTTGAGCTAGAAACCCCAATGAAAGTAACTGTTAAAATACGTACACCTTCAACCCAATTTATTAAAGTCTTTAATGAAAAGTACGACCGGAAACAAGGTACAGCTCATGTTTCAGCAATCAACTTTCACATTTTAGAGCCGCTTGCAGAAAATATGGTAGAAATGAATACAGTAGCTTTGTAAATATCAATCTTTATTAGATTTGAAAAACCATTTTTGTTCTAGGTTGCTGAAATTTTTGTATTCAGATAATATTACTACGTTGTTGATGTTCTTCTCGTTTTAGCATAATCGGTAAATTATAAAAAGACTACTGAATTAATAGTTAATTGTATTAAAATTTATTATGTGATAAACATGTCTGCTACAAGAGCTATAATTTAACTTTCCGGAAGAAGGTGGGTATAAAAAACGATGAGTCATCCTTGACAAATTGAAAATTTAAGAATGCATCTGTCGGCTCGTTTATTGTGCAGGTAATCAATTTAAGGATGTGTGTGGATTCAGACCCATAAACCTCAGCGCATTTATTATAAGGGAGTGCCAATCCCACTGTTCCTGATTTATAATGAGCAGTTGTGAAGAATAATAAAAACCAGATCTGAGTAAGTTTCTTGGAAAGGGGACAATTAAAAAAATGTGTAATGTTCAAGGTTTTTTTTATCATATCATCATTTCAAGAATAAAGTCACATTTTTTTTGCAACCATAACAACAATGCCATTTCTTTGGTTTTATTTAAATATATTTTTTATTATAAGTTCATTTTAATCCTGAATTTTATTCCTCTAAAGAGATAAGCGTTTTTCGTACCGTAAATTTGTCTTTAAACTATACTAAATGCTTTAGGTTAGTAGGTATGAGCTATTTTTAACATCTTTGAGAGTTAGAAATTTCAAAGTTGTATTAAAGTTGTTTAGCCAAAAAAGGCATTATGGGTTTAGAAAAAGTAATATTCGAACACAACTCTAAAAATTATGGTAGACAATATATCATTTGCAAATTATAGGCCTTGGTTTAATTAATTTGTTATAGAAGTAAAAATTTAAGAAATGGAAATTTTTGGAAAAAAAACCATTTAACACAAAATTTTCCTAATTCTCTTAAACATTGTCACATACACCACTCTATATTTGGAGCTGAATATTTCGTCTAATCTAAATCACGATAAACTCTATTAATTTATAAGGTTAAAGGGTTCACTGCACGTCAATAGATATAAATTGACTAAATTATTAATATGATTTATATTTACGACCCACTAATACATTCTTATTAAGGCGATAAGAAATCATTTAAATTTTTGTGTATAGAAGTCGATGGCCTACGTCCGACAGATTAAATTTTTGCAATAATTTTTTTGCCTGATTTATAAACGGAAGCTTTGAATATTTGCATTATTTAAATTTAATCCTGCTTAAAAAATATGGAGAGGTGTAACGAGAAAATTATGGCGGCTATGTCAGAAATATCGAGTAGGTAATCGGTTTGATATTTTTCCAATTCTGAGCGGATTAAAGACGACATGTTTCCCCCACAAAGTCATAAATCGAAGATGCTGCAGATAACATCAGTATCAAATGTCAATAAACTAGTGTAGGCATATTGAAATGCGACTGATATCAATATTTAAATATGTAAATCCTTCTAATTAAAATGTAAATTGAAGAAGATGTCCCTATCTTCTTTATCTTATTGTCGTTGATAATGTGTAGATTTTTACTTTGAAACACATGTCTTTCATCAGAAGATAAGCAAAGCTGATTACATTGAATTTCAATTGTAATTTGGTAATGATGTGCGACAATTTTATCTTGATCTTACAGTGGTTAATGTGACACATGTTGCATTCTTGGAAACCATAATTTACATATTCTTATGCTCTCTAGTAACAGTACCGACGTTGTTATCTCAACGATAAAATACAGACTTTATTTCATAAAGAAAGTAGTATATATTTTCATAAATATTGCATAAGCCAAAGTTTCAATGTTGATGACCCCTTTCACATATAATATAAAATGCAGTACGGAAATGTTTTTAATTTACCTGTATGTAGTACAGATAACATCAGGACATTTTTCGGGTTAAGTATTATGAGTTATGTCACGAGTGGATCTGAGCAATTAGTTTGTCTAAAAATTTAAAGGTGTAAATAAATTACTGTTTTGGTTTAACATTTTTAAACTTATACTTTTGTTCTATTGTAAAATACGTTATAAATTATTAAACATTTTAAATAATTAAAAATGTATTATCCCTTTATTCCACATGTGAACTCGTCATTAAAACCCGAAAGATGCTCATATTCTTTTTACGACAGCTTTATAATTCATAAATTAAAACTTAAGCTGCAATCTAAAATTTATTATTTCCTACGAGAGGACGTACTCGAATCTTCTCACAGAATAATAAATTAGATTCTATAGTTATTATTGTAAGAACTAATAAAGTTTATGTGACAATTGGACAAAATTGACATTTTAAAATACATACAATATTTAAAAATGATATGTCCGTGAAATCTCACCGTTTAGTACAGTGCATTAAGTTTCACCTGGAGTGTGCCATGAATGTGATCGCATCGATAAGTATAAAATATTGACAAGTGTCAACAAATGTAAGTTTTCCGTTGCGACACGCAAGTGTACGCTTATACGGAGAGAGCAATAAAAAATACGATCAGAGACAGCTATATTTTTGAAAGTTTGTCTCATCTTGATGGCGTAGAAGCTAGTCTAGACGACTTCTAACGCCCAGAGAGATCTGTAGGACCGTATTTCAAAGACGCGGAAAATTCTGTCTAAGAAGAACTGTTGAAAATGGGCGTAACAAATGTTCCTTGAAGAGATTTTTAAAGGTGGCATTCTATTAAAAAAATCACATGACGTCATAGTTCGAAAGGGGATGACGTCACATATAGTTACAACAATTTAAAAAGAGCGTAAATAGAAATACAAATTGAACAGTTTTATCTAAAAGTACTCATTAACAGTACCCAAAGTTTTAGCACGTAGGTTTAAAAAGTGTCGGTTAAACATAATATTGGAGAATAAATTTAATAACTGTGTCTATATCACAACCTCTTCACAACACAAAAGTGGTGTCAGGTGTGGGATATTGTAAAGAAGAAAAGAGAGAAATTGCTTGTGGTCGCTGGTCCTCCGAGGAGAGTTTGTAGCCTCTAGTCTTCAGAAGAGACAGGTAGAGCGAGAGTAGAACAGCACGAAGAAGAATGTGACAATAATACTTGAACAGGGTTAGACTAATGGTGGTGTGAAAAATGTGAGTTAAACATAAAATTGGGGAATAAATCTGATACTGGAAATAAATGTGCCTACATCATAACCACTTAACAACGGCTTAGATCATTTTTTTTTTAATTAGATGTTGAATGAAAGCAATTAAAATACAGAATAATTATGAGGTGTTGCAACGAAATTCCGGTTGGGACGAACGGTCCGGTGACGGTCCGGAATCTCGCCGATAACGTATGGGGTGGCGGCGTACTTGGGTGCCAAGCTTTGGGTCGACTAGTATCGCTGATATCAGAAACTCAAGTTTATGCGGCTACCTTCACGCTGCCGGGGGTGGGGCCTTCGGTCAGGAGCGGCGGTCGCTCGGGCGCCAGCTCCCTCTCCGGGGGAGGGAGCGCCGGGGTGCTCTAAAGCCGGAGACACGGAATTCAGGTGGTGAGCCGCCGCGAAAACTCGAGAATAATAAATAAAACGGCAAGGATATTTTATAACAAATAGGGTTTATTCCCTGCCACCAGCTACGCGGTCTAAGATAATAAAACTACGGCTAAACAACCTAAATATCTAACAAAACGGTTTTACGAATAAGATTAATTTAAATGTCCGGCACGGTCGTTCCTCCTGGGCGGCGACTTCCCTCAGGACGGGCTCCTCTTGGCTCTGGGGGCGGCGACCTTGAGATCTGGAAATTGCGCGAAGACGGCACGGCGACCCGGGTGGGGAGCGCGGTGACGGTGACACGGTTTTTCGCTCGGGGGCGGCGATTCGAAAACCGGTACTAACACGGGCAGACGACCCAAAAAGGTACTTACGGTGGTCGGAGGGTAGAACTGCTCACTTCTGCCACACTTCTCAAAATCACAAACCCAAAAAAATAGCCCCAGCACTTCCGCACTCCTTGGAGTTTCAGGCAAGAATCCTCTTCTTCCGCCGCGGCGGCGCGGCGATCGCGAATTTACCCTCGGCTCTTGCGGTACGCGTCACGGTTTCCGGCCCGCGAAAATTCGCTTCGTTACAGTGTGTCAGTAAATTTTTACGCTAAATATTTTCTAAACATTCATCCTATGATTTTAAACGTGAGAGAAATATTGTTTTCGTTTCAAGTGATAGAAAATAAACTTTCTTCTTTAAAAATTGTATGGAACAGAATATTTACTTCCAGGTACTGTAGCATTGGAAATAAGTATTACGTTATGTTTACTACCCTATCAAATCTAGTATTTGTTGCATGATGTTTGGGTATGCGTATAATAAATAGATACGATAACTTTAATAATAATTTACTAACACCTACGAAATAGAGTTTAGTTCACGGTGTGTGGTTTTCTAAAAGTAAGTTAATTAATTTGTGTCAAGTAGTTATGATTAATTACATATAGATCTGCAACACCTATGCGTAATATTTCTATAGATTGCTTGGGATCTGGGTAGGTGTCAGACGTATCTTACACCCAAGTCTGAATTTAAGCGAAATATTTTAGATATTCAATGACAATTAACTACCAAAAAATCTCATTCGAAAATCTTCAATATGCTTATCAAAATGTACGTGCAGTGAATACGAAGACTAATGAAATTTCTTTTAACAAAACTTCTGTTAGAACATAATATATTTGGTTTAACTGAGACTTGGTTAAGCTCTAATGTAAATAGCGGTGAACTAAGGTATTTGACGATAATTTGTTTAATGTATATACAGTGAATCTTTTTTAAAAGTGGCCCTAGGGATTCCCATGTTAAATTTTATACCCCATGTTAACTAATGTTTGAGTAAAGATTCAGAGCTGAAATTTTTACTGGATGTAATCTGGATTCTCTTTTGTCGATTTTATTAAAAGTAATGTTTTAAATTAAAGAATATTTGTTTAAAAAAATTAAAATATTTGGATATTTTTGTCGCTAATATTGTAGGCAGCCATGTAAAAACAGACATTTACCTGACGTTTCTAAACTTTGATTACTCGTTCGATTACTGGTTGTTAGTGACCGAAGTTCGTCAACATGCCGCAGTACACAATTAAAGAAAAAGTAGAAATGGTCACTGATGAATACATTAAAGCCTTATCGACAACAGAGAAACTGCACAAAATTGTGCTGCAGCATTCCCACATCGTTCTTTCTTTTCTTAGAGGATTTGCGAAAATCAATTTTACCTTAGCAGGTGCTAAACCGGCCCATCTACCCCCTATTTTCTTGGAGGGATCTCATTTGCTAAAATCAGTCGTTCTTAGAAGGTACTAGACCCACCCACCCACCCGTTCTTTCATTTTTTTTCAGAAATAAGAAATAAACGTGATAGCAAATAAGTAGTATAACAAAAAAAAAAAAAACGATTGACGCTTTTTTTCAACAGCCTACGTTCTATTACTTCCCATTCTCATTTACAAAACAATATATAATTCACCTCGCCCACACACCCTTTCGTTCCTTTGAAGGTATGTTATTTGCCAACATCGGTCTTATTTTAGCAGGTACTAGCCCCACCCACCCGCCCTCTGTTTTCTTACGGGGTATCTAATTTGCCAAAATCACTCTTATCTTACCAGATACTAGCCCCGCCCACGGACCCTCACTTTTCTTGGAAGGTATGTTATTTACCAAAATCAGTCTTATCTTAGCCTTCTAAGAAAATAAAGGGCGGGTGGGCGGGGATAGTGGTTGCCCAGATAAGGCTGATATTTGCAGATAATATACCTCCTAAGAAAATAAAGGGTCGGCGGGCGGGGCCAATATTTGCCAAGATAACACTGATTTGTAGGTACTAGCCCTCCCCGCCTACTCTCTATTTTCTTAACGGGTATGTCATTTGCCAAAATCAGTGTTATATTAGCAGGTACTAGCCTCGCCCACCCACCCTCTCTTTCGTTGGAAGGTATTTTATTTGCCAATCTCGGTCTTATTTTAGCAGGTACTAGCGCCGCCTACCTGCCCTCTCTCTTCTTACAAGATATCTCATTTGCCAAAATCAATCTTATCGTATCAGATACTAGCCCTCTAAGAAAATAAAGGCTGGGCGGGCGGGGACAGTGTTTGTCTAGATAAGGCTGATATTTCCAAATAACATACGTCGTAAAAAAATACAGGGTGGGTGGGCGGGGCTAATACTTGCCATAATAAGACTGATTTTACCAAATTATATACCGTTCACCCTCCATTCATCAGAGGGTATGTCATTTGGTAAAATCAGTCTTATCTTAGTAAGTACCACCCCCGTCCACTCGTCCTTCATTTTCTTAGAGAGTAGGTCATTTGCCATTATCAGCTTGATCTTAGCAGGTACTTGCCCCACCCACCCACCCTCTCTTTTCTTAGAGGATATTTCATTTGCCAAAATCACTTTTATCTTAGCAGGTACTAGCCCCGCTCACCCATCCTCTCTTTTCTTGGAATGTATATTATTTCCCAAAATCGATCTTATTTTAGCAAGTAGCTAGTACCTGGTAAGGTAAGAGTGATTTTAGCAAATGAGATACCCTGTAAGAAAGAGAGGGTGGGTGGGCGGGGCTAGTACGTGATAAGATAAGACCGATTTTGGCAGATGACATACCTTCCAAGGAAAGAAAGGGTGGGTGGGCGGGGCTAGGACCTGGTAAGATAAGAGTGAGTGTGGCAAAAGAGATACTTTGTAAGAAAAGAGAGCTGATAAGGCTGATATTGCCAAATAACATGGTCTCTAAGAAAATAAAGGGTGGCTGGACGGGGTCAATACTTTCCATCCATCCTCTATTCATCGGAGGGTCATATGGCAAAATCAGTCTTATCTTAATAAGTACCAGCCACGCCCATCCACCCTCTCTTTTTTTAGAGGGATCTCGTTTGCCAAAATCAGACGTTCTTAGTAGGTACTAGCGATTAAATCAAAATTATGCTGTCAAAAATGGCAAGTTGAAATGATAAGTCAAAACCGTCTATGATGTACCAAACATTTTTAAACAAAATAATGTTTATTTTTCAAAGCACAAGTTAACAAATTACTGCAAAAAGTGGTAGTGAAAATTAAAGTCGAACCCTAAGGCTATTTTCTCCGCAAAACTCATCTCTGGGTTTTCATCCTAACAAAAGTTAACATAGGGTCTAAAATGTAACATGGGAATCTCTATGGCCACTTTTTAAAAAGATGTACTGTACATATATCGTTCTGCTTAACGTCTATAGCCAGAGGTAAAGGCGTTCATGTTGCTATCCAAAAAGAATTTCATTCATCTAAAATCAAAAAATATCTTCTTTCGGTGCTGTTTTTGGAGATTTCGTACATATAGACACTCTGGTTGTTAAACGTTAAATAAATTTCATTTTGTGATTCTGTTATGGCACTTCATGGTTTATATGATTCAAAACTCATTGTCCTAGGATATTTCAATGTTCCCGAATTCTGGGAACGATCTAAGAGAGAGAATGAAAGCCACAGCAAGAAAGTTCAAAATCTTAATAAATTTTCTGCTTTTTTTGAGCTACACTGTTCTGAATGTTGACAGTCGCTTGTTAGATTTGGTATATTCAAATGTTAATATCACTGTGTCTCGGGCAGAGGAACCAATAACTAACGAAGATCGGTACCATCCTTCCCTGGAGATAACATTTCCAATTTATTATTGAAAAATCTAATATATCGGTATGTGATAATGATAATAAACTTGAGTACAATTTTAAAAAAGCAGAGATTTGAGATATCTGTACAGTGAAATACTGGAAACTAATTTTGAAGATTTGGAGCAAATTCAGGATGTAAACACTGCAGTTGTTTTATTGTACTACAAGTTATCGCAGATTTTTCAAAAATGTGTACCTGTTAAACAAAAATCACTGGGTAATTTTCTTCCATGGTATAATAAAAATATTATTTACATGATTGACAAAAAATGCATAAAAGGTATAAAGAAATTGGAAAGTTACAAGATCATGAAAAGATTACTTAAAGAGGGTTATACTTCTTACTTAACCAAGGTCAACGTTAACTTGAAAAATGAGCTAAAGAAATTTTGGAATTTCTTTAAAGTCAAAAATAAAGTTCCGTCAATTCCAACAGTCATGATCATGACATACAATGACGAGTATTTAAATAATCCTCAACTTGTAGTAGACGCCTTTGCTGATTTTTTTAGTCACATTTGTGCTTAATCAAAAGGAGCTTCTTCTGATAATTTTAATAATGACAATTTTAACACTGTGTTTAACTCTGACTCTCTAAATATACTTAAATAAAATAGAAATAGAAGAAGATACTGTCGCCAAGGCTATAGGGAAGTTAAAGGCTACACTTATCGCTGGTTCGGACTTTTGTTATGCCCAGCAGTGCTATCAAAGCCGCAATTTCCAGATACTTGGAAGGAATCTCGTGTCACCCCCATTTTCAAAAAGGGCAGCCGCTCTGAGGTCGTCAATTAAAGGCCTCTAGCCATAAAAAAATTTTCAAAAGTGTTTGAGTTTGTTTGTCATTCATTTATGTACTCTGATGTCTCCCGAATGTTTACTGCTAGTGAGTAGGTAGATTTGTGACGGGGAAGTCCACCGTTTCTAATTTGGCTGAAAATATCAGTATATATGTAACGTTTTGGACAAAACAGGGTCAAGTTGACTGTATTTATGGAGATTTCTCTCGAGCTTTCGATAAAAAAAATCATCGTCTTCTAATTCGTAAACTCAGATATTTTGGAATTTCAGATTCTTTAGTAAACTTGATTATGTCGTATTTAGAAAATAGGACTCAATATGTTTATTGTCGGGGTTATCGCTCAGAGTCATAGACTCAGCTTTGTGGTGTACCACACGGAACGGTCATGGGGCCACTATTTTTTAATATTTTTATTAATGACGTTGTTGAGAATTTAAATGGGAGGTGCTTAATGTACGCAGATGATCTAAAATTTTTCTTAGAAGTAAACAATGTTGTCGATTGTGAAGAACTTCAATCAAATCTTAAAAAAATAATAAACTGATCGTCTGCCAATGACTTAGCATGAGAAGTGTCATGCTACTAAAAAGAAAAATGCAATCTAATTTGATTACAAAATTGGTGGTAATATATTAGTCAAGCCAAAGCACATAGGTACGTGATTTGGGCATTACATTTGATTTGAAATTAAATTTCATTGTACATATTGACAATATTGTTAGATCTGCTTATAAGTCACTTGCATTTGTCATACGTATTATCAAAGGTTTGGAAGTAGTGGAGTCATTAAAAATCTTGTATTACCCTTTTGTTCGTTCGCAAAAGGAATGTGCTTCAGTTATCGGAAGTTCTGTTTACAACGTACACATTAATAGGTTCGAAAAAATTCAAAGACGATTCATAAAGTACTTGGCATTTTTAATTGATAACACTTATTTGCCCAAGTCAGCGTTTTCCACAAAACCTTCTGTGAAAAAAATTTGGCATGGACAGTCTCCTTGCAAGAAGAATTGCTGAGTCAACATCCTTTTTAAGTGTACCTACGGGTGCCTCAGTCAGTATATTGAATAAGATTTTGATATATTTTCATCAAAACTTTTTGACCTTAAAAAACTCTGTCAAACAAGTTAACTGTTATTCAGTTTACTTATTTTTACAACTCACTAATTGAGCTCTACGCCTGTTGAGTTGATTTTGTGCTTAATAATAATATTAATAATAATAACAAATATTATAATAAATTATAAAAGATTTCCATGTATTCCTCGATAATGTAAATTCTCCGTTAAATACAAATATATAAGACATGTTTGAATCAATGCAGAAAGTAAGTTTACATTAAAGAGGAATTTTAGCCCGAGTTAAATTTTGATTTTTGTCACCGAACACAAGCTCGTCGAAGCAGTCTTTATTTTATTAAAATGTCCGATACTTTAGTGCAATTATTGAAGTTTATTCATTTTTGGTTAAATAAATAATTCGTCACTCGATTTTTTTGCTGATTTCCAAACTTGCATAATAATTGCATATATTTTAAAACATTCTACGATTAGGTAAACTTTTTTAAAAATTTTTGAAAGTATCTAAAGCAAATTAGATTTACAACATGGGATCTTTCGTTTCTCCAATTTTAGACGATATTTTGTTTTTTGTTAGAAATAGTAAATGATGTCACAGATTCCGATTCCCTTGAGTTTCGTAGAACTCGATTTGGCTGGAGGTTGAATCTCTGACAGTGCATCTTGCTGTGGAACTTTTTTGTGGTAAACACTTCAAAGATCATTAAATACACCCTCGTTCCTTCATGCAAAATTTTTAATGACTAATCTTTTGTAGTCACTAAGCAGATAGATTAATATTGTAATTCAGTAACCATAAGATTATTATTATTAACTTAAAATATTTGATAATCATTTCCTTTCTTTTGTATTGTAATAAAAGAAAGATTTAAATATAACAATGTATCCGTATAAACAGCTGTTTTTGTTTAATTAATGAGTGAAAATTGTTTATGGTCCAGTTATTTATTTATTTAGAGCTAAAAAATGGACACCTTTTAGTACACGTTTGAAAGTTTCGGAAGTGAAGTTGAGTTCTGAAGAAACTCGAACAAGCCCCTAATACTCCAACATTTTTTGTGCGCTTACATACAAAGTTTTTCCTGCTACGTTGGGGAGGAAAAATTAAAAGTCTGTATCTCCTTTAATTATTTTAAGTATAATAATCTAAAGTATTAAATTATTACCGCTGCTAATTAATGTTCTTTGGATTATATTCAATAAAAAGTGTTCTAAAACGCTTCATTTAGAACTTCATAGCGTCTCCAGAAGTCAGTGTCAGTAATGACTACAGTTCTAACACAAGAATGTCGAAGCGTAGAATGATCAAAAAGTTTTCTGTGAACTCAACATGTGAAAAAACTCCACAAATCGCGATTTTTTCAAACAAAATTTTCATTGGCAATTCTGTGTCTCCATAATTTATTAATGGCAACTGTATTTTTGCGTTGCTCTCGTCATTTTTCGCTTTCTAAATAGTTAAAAATGTAGATTTTACAGCTGGTGTACACAAAATACTAAATTTTAAAATATATTTTTTTTAATTACTTACAGTGTGTGTAGTAATGCAGTAGTTATAACACAATGAACAGTTATAGCTTATAGGTACGTTTGGACTTTTTTATGTTGTATTAACTCTAGAATAGACCTAATCAAAATTCAGAACGACGAAACGTTCAATTTACAATTCAGGACAGATAAGTTATAAACCGGAGATTTGGACAGTGTGCAGGTTGATATATGAGAACACCGATGTAAAGCATGTTGCCCGCACCATTAATCAGGCGAGGGCGTGTTACCACGTGTCTATCCGCCCATCCTAGGTTCATTACAATCCCGATATGTGCCAGTTTAATTATCGGTTTTATCTTAAATCACCCCTCAATCAAAGTTAAAAGTTTCTCAAAAACATTTTAAGCGAACCTTTTCGTAATTAAAAATTTTAAAAAACTCATCCCACTTGAAATATTTCAGGAATCAATACCTTTTAGAGATAAATTTTTTCCTGATAGCCGATACGTAGGTAGAGAAGAGATATTTTATATTCAGCAGGAACCATTTCATCTCCTAACAGGAAATTATTTTTCATTGATGACTGACTTGGTTTAATCAGGTTTTGAAACGACCCTTCTTGATTATCATCTGCCCCGATTTATCCGTTCCATGTAAGTCCGAAGAAGTAAATCGATACAGAGAGAAAGTTTCAGAATTTTTAATCATCAAATTTTAAATTAAAACTCCGCCGTCCATAAATCTCCGAAATTACACAATGGCCACGTATCTCGAGGAAGGTGTTTTAAAGTATACTTTCGGATTTCCATAACTAGAGGGTTGTTTTTTCTTGTGGAATTACGCGAAATAAATTCCATCGGTGAATAAATCCCCGTAATGCGGTGTTATTATTGGATGTATCAAGACCGACACCGCCAGCAAGGTACTGTATAACGGGGGTTGCTATAAATACTGAGCCCCCAAACGAATAAATGCCGCGGCACACGCACCTCGATACTCATGCAAATCCTAATCCCCCTAGAAGGCGAACCCCACTCCACCGACTCCTCGCTTGGGATCCTTGAAGGATTTATAGTTTTATAAATGAACGAACGCACATGTGTACGGCAGGTCCCTAGAATTTGCGTTGGAAGTGATTTACACCTGATTTCTTAATTAGATGGATTATAAATTTTGTTGTCTTTATTTTGACATTTTGAAGTAGATTTCTATCGCAGGGCAGTATTTCACAATAGGTTTTTCATTACCTAAGAAAATAACTACACCCACGTAAAGAAGAATAGTAAATAAAACGCAATGAGACGTGCAGGAAAATTACGACATTGTTGCCATCAGCAAATTACTGTTTGAAACTTTCAGCTGTAATTAAAATAAGCAAGTTCTCTAAAATCTTTTTTTTTACTATTCAACATTTTCTATGTTAAGGTGGTGTGTGCAAATTTTGTTTAACACCTATTAATTCCTTGGTGAGATAGATATACGTGTCGGTAGTGGCTCTAGGGATTACATTTTTGTTGTAAATGTTGAGCATTTATTGACTGAACCAAACCAGTGGAAACAGCTACTTCACAGAAAAGAGTCCTGCTGGACGCTGGACTACATTTTACCATCACTGCTGTCATTGTTTTTTTTTTACGGAAAACTTCCGTTTGGTTCATACCATTAAAAAAATGAACTATTTTTGAACTGAAACTTTCTTGGGTGCACAGCGCACACTTTTAAGTGAAAATTTAAGTAGATTTTTTTCGTGGAAAGTGAATACGTCTGATCCGTAGGGTTGGACAACACGGTATTGTTGATATGGGTAATAAATATTGCATTTGTATCGATAAACCACCAAATATCGAAAATGATCAAAATTTGGTATATCGTTATACTTAGTTAAAATGGAAAAATATCTATGCAAGCAAGTCGATATTGCAGTGTAATAAGTAGAGAGCGGATTTCTGTCGGGCTAGACAAGGCCAAACTCGGTACGGCTCGTACGGGATGGGAATTCATTGCATTTACCGGCTGCACTTCGTTTATTTGAGATTAGAATAACGCTGCTTCGTTGCACTCTGCTGTTAATTCCAGTTCTCATTTAGTTAGCCGTTTGATTAATAAATCGTTAATTGTATTTATGGAATCAAGTGACAATTAAATTCAGTGATTACCTATCACCCGCTACTGAGTCCCGGCGATGCAGCGCGTCCCCACTAAAATCGTGACGTAGCCCGACAGAAATCCGCTGTCTAGTAATAAGTAAGTGTCATATAGTTTCATTTCATTTAAAAAGGTTTATTCTAAAATCAATCACCAAACAAAAATGCTTTATTTGTGTAGCATTGGTATTCTGAACTTTAGTTCCTATAATCGGACATAACTTCCTCGCACGTGAGGTACAGTCCCGTTTCTTTGAAAAATTATAAAATTAGATTTTTTAGATGAACTAAATTCTTTTCATATCTGGATATCCACAGATGAAACTACCGATTCACATGGTAGATATGTTGCCAATTATACAAGGTGATTGCGAAGTACATCCAAAAAAAAAAAAATGGGGAATAGCTCACAATATCATTATGACACTGGGTAAAATTCAGGATCCTAAGTGGTAGCAGTGTCTAGAAAAAATTATTTGAAATTACATGTAAATTGTTATACTCGTCGCTGGTAATGTTTCGTGACCACAGCAAGATGCACTGTCAGAGACTCAACCTCCAGCCAAATCGAGTTCTACGAAACTCAAGGGAATCGGAATCTGTGACATCATTTACTATTTCTAACAAAAAACAAAATATCGTCTAAAATTGGAGAAGAAAGATCGCATATTGTAAATCTAATTTGCTCTAGATACTTTCAAATATGTTAAAAAAAGTTGACCTAATCGTAAAATGTTTTAAAATACTTATTTGCAATTATTATTATTATGCAAGGTTGGAAATCAGCAAAAAATCTAGTGGCGAATTATTTTATATTAACCAAAAATGAATAAACTTCAAAAATTGCACTAAAAAGTGTAGAACAGTTGAGCTTGTGTTCGGTGACAAAAATCAAAATTTAAAGATGTTTTCTTAAATATTTGTATAACGGAGAATTTACATTATTGAGTTGTTAAAATAAATAAACTAAATAACATTTAACTTAATTGACAGAGCTTTTTGAGGTGAAACAGTTTTGATGAGAATATAATTCATGGATCACATGACCCCATTTCTTCCAATATAATTTGTCCATGCCCTTAGTTACATGTCTATCACAGCGATAATAATTTTATTGCCTTATTGTGGTCTGTTGCTACCTAAATTTAAAAACTGTCAAATTGACAAATTTTAGAATTTCATAAATTTTTTTGTCTTTTATGGCTTGCCAACGTTGGAGGCAAGCTCAAAACGACGAAATCAACTCTATTATCAAAAAATGCGTTCATTTATTATATTCTCATGTTGAATATAACTCGTGATATGATTAATAACACTAGTTTACAAATTTAAACTTTTTTTCGTATCCAAAAATAAAAAAAATATTTTCTACTTCTAAATTACTTACTGATAACAAATCAAAAAACGGATAATCCCTATCACGTCAGGTTTTTTCATAAATCCAAAATAATGAACTTTGCTTTTACGTTCTTGTTAGTGTTAAACTGATTCATGTTAATGCACCATTGTCGCATAAAAATGTCTTCGAGATCGTGCAAAGTAGGTGCAAATCAGTTTTCTTACGTTTGTGGTAAAATTATAGTACCTAAAGCTGGAAGACCTGTTCAAATATGCTTAAAAAGAAGGTATCAAGGTTTTTGGGACGAAAATGTGTTACTGTTGGTCTATTATAAGGGAAACTGACAGTACTGCCAATAAAAGAAAGTGTTAATCATTTTTAATTTTCAGTCATACTGTGTTTACGTCGTTTTTATTCGAACGTTTGATTTTTAATTTGTTTTTTCTATATTTCGATATATATCTATATAGGCTGATATCGTGGTTAAAATTATTGCATATATTTCGCAGTCACCCTGTATTGTCAGTAAAGTATGGAATGAAAAATCTGGAAACTTTTTTGTTCTGGTCACCGAACATACTTGATTTACATATGAATTACAAAATTTTCCGGGATAACTTCCTCACAACTGATGGGCTTGCTGCCTGGCTGATAGCAAATGGATGTCGGCCCTGCTTGGGCTCAGCTGGACGTAGACACAATTTTTTTCCCCGAAACCAATGGTAAATGTTCTAAATCAAATAAAGTCCAAGTTAAATTATTTATGCTTTCTGTATTAAAAGAAATTACAAAACTATGACTTGAGGTTAAGAAAGAAAATTTTCGTGCAATCGTTGTTTGTAGAGGAGCTATTAACAGGATACGATGTAAGAAATGTAATATATTAAAACGAAGTAGATGAGCCAAATGAAGTGACTGAAATGTGTGCTAATATAAATCATCGTAAAGTCGAACAGACGGCTCGGAACCAAATATGGAACTAGGACAGCAACACTGCTTGGTCAAAAAACGATTCGGTCCAGCTGAAAGTAACTACGCTATGCGGTCTAAAGAAGGCCCTAAAAGGACGATACGAAAGAAAAAATGGGTAAAGACAGCACGGTTACCATTAGATGTAAAATGGCAGAAATGTCCGGAAACTTCCCTATATTATTCCAGTCAGCAGTCAACAACACTGCTCTGACCAAATCCTGCCTCGAGCATCATTAATCTTACTGAAGGAAAAATTGAAAAATTCCGATTTAATCTTTAGAATGAGAATTAACTAAAAGTTTTCACGTACATCCACCACAAGGCTTTTAGTAAAAGAACAGAAGGACATGCTGAATTTTTCATCTGGGTGGGAAATTAAATAACAACAAAAAATAAAAACTTTTCAACCACGCCGGAAGTGTTGGATCGAAGAGAGGGGAATGAAAATCGATCGATTTGGGGAGTTATTGATTTTAAACACCTTAACCAATCAGAACAATATAAGGTTAGATCACGTGGATGAGACTAATTCAAAACACTGCTCTAAGGCCTTACCTGCCTTCCAGAATCGCCTATCATACTAAGAAGAACCTCAGGTTAAGCTTTATCATACGACAGTACATTTGAACACCATACATTGGCTCAACACGCGACCTTGATCTAAGTTCTCCGAACAAGACCGGACTCTAAAAATTCAGCGCTCTCAGGAACCGAACCGATGATGGTGTTACCGGTGGCACAACCCTAAAGAGACATCCTCCACATACTCAGCCAACACCCGAAGATGTTAAATATTAACTTCGACAAAGCTGGGAATTACCGTATCCTTTTTGGCTTATAAAATGGCTATAAGGGTTCCGGTAAAAGTAATACCCTGATTTGTAAATTCAAGAAACGTCGTTACAGTACACATTAGAGATGCAAATCAAGAGAATTGTTCGAATTGGCAATGTCAACAAAGGCACATTCGAAGAGAATTCGCAAACATTTTTGACAAGATTTTCTTAGCAGTCAGGAGTTCCTATTGCAACATGAAATTGAACAATGGGTTGAATATAAGGAAAAAGAGTGGATAGGGCCTTGAGAACAAAATGGTGAATATTTTCAACTTTTACTGAGATGTAAATCTGTTTATTTCCATTGTAAGTTTTATTTTTTAATAACACAAGACATCAAGTATTTAGGCAACCAGTTATACAGATGCTTGTGGTATTTGTCGTGCGTCCTTGGGCATTTAGTAAAATACACATAAAGTGATAGGCGGCACGATTCCACGACCTACTTCGACCCGATAATCATTTATAGAAACCCTGTACAATGTAATATAAATAAATAAAAAATTTAACCCAAACGAGACATTTTTTAATGGAATGAAATGAAACTTTCTATTCATTGAATTTTTCATAAAGTCTCCACTCGCTATAATTATTTCAATTACATTTTATTACCTTAACAAAGTCTTTTGCTTTTCAAAGAATGCATTTTTGGATAGAAGATCTTTTATGTATTTTTTAAAGTGTTTTAAGTCATCGGATCTGTCGAGGTTAGGTGGACAATAATTGTACGTTGTAAAATAGCATACCCGGTGCTATTTCTGGTGCGTGTTAGTTGAAGTATGCCACCTTTGTAGTAGTGATGATGATGACGGTACCTATAGTTATATACTACATATTTATGATCTGGGAAATTAGATTCATTAGAATTCCCATGTATATTAAGAAGACTTTGTAGAATATGATAGTTAATAGTACATTATGGAACTAGTGGATGAAGTTGAATTTCAACGGCGAGAGTGATTTTTTCACACGAGCGAGTGCAACGAGCGAGTGCGAAAAAGAAACTCGAGCCGTTGAAATTTCTTCATCCGCGAGTTGCATATACTATTTTTTCTAAGAAATTAGGAAATAAATGTTTGTTTATGGTAGGTATTTTATTTTTGAAATACATTAACTGTAATAGAACAATTTGTGCAATTATCAACAATAATATTTACACTTTTATCGTAAGTATTATTTGAACTTGTATCTTTGTTTAAACTTAGTTGGCTGCTTCCTGTATCAATAACTACACTGTATCAGATTCGAAAATGCCGCATTGGCAGCATTCAAAATTTCTTCAGAAACTTCGTCAGTCTCACTCATGTTCATTGTTTTCACTTGTGTAAACTAGCAGTATTAAACGTCAAACACTAACGGGTCGTCCAGCCTAGGCGTCATGATTTTCGAAGCGCGCGAAGCGGACGGTGCGGTCGGTGCAGGCGATACGCGACACGTTTCGCTAGCTGCGAAACGCTCAGGCTGGACGACCCGTTAAAATCGTAGACGGCCGAGTATTTTTCCACTAGAGGGTGAAATGAAATTTCATCCACTGCCAGCGATGGGAAAATGACAAACTTCAACCTTAATGAGTAGAAAAAATATATTATTTCGAATTTTAAGGGATTCTAATATATTTTAGGCACCTATTATCAAAATTTTAACGACCAATAAAAAGTTGTTCCTAAATAATACCGGAAACTTTTGTTTTAATTTATCTTCATAAATTAAACTATATTTACCCAGCAACAAAAATTAACATAATATTTTTATTACACATTTTTCAGTTTATAGCTTAGGAATATCGATTATTACTACAGTGGACAACAGTTTGCTAACAGGTTGTATATTTCGGAAACCCCTGTATTGTCATTTGATGAAGCCGCATAATCTCCAAGGCCTTTGAAGTACTTAGTCAACATGGACGTTGAAATCAAGTTCCGAATCAAATGTTACACCGACGAGTCGGCGAATTTCAGCAGCCCTTGTTTTCGTATCTCTCCAACAGTTGTAAGTAGTGCATGCATGCTAACATCTCGCAAATGAAATGTATTTACATTTATCTTGCTCAAATTGCACTATTTTAACACAGAAGTGAATACTATCTTCTTATAGCTTAATGCAACCGTAAATCGATACGTTTTACTAAAATTTTAAATTGTTTTAGAAATTGGATAACAAAAATTTAAATTCAATTTATTTTTCAGATATGGTTCTTCTGAGGAAAGCTTAATGCGATTTTCGTTTTGTGTATGGACTAATCAGTTCTGTTTACAAACTGTCTTTGAGAGGTGCCACAGAATAGACAGTCACTGAATTCCACGTTTATTTAATACACTCATAGACGAAAAAGATAACATTTTTTGTCATCACAACTACTGGAAAATAATAAACGAGAGTTAGTAAAGTGTATAATGGAAACAAGTATCCTGTTATGCCTCCTCTATAAGTTTAGGTCTTTTAGGCTTACATAAATGTATAGGTTGATTTATTTAAAAAAAATATGAGAATTTCATATATAATACATATTCCACATCTTCATCCGTGAGTGTATAATTTCGTTAACAAAACAAAAAATATTTATAATTGTTCTAGTGTACTTAAGTTTTTTATTTTAGGATTAAAGTTGCAAAAGTTTTTGGCATATCTCTACACTTTGTCTTACCAAAACTGTAAATCGTCACGTAGTCCAAAAAGCATATGACACTCCTAAATTTTGATTGATTTAAAAAATCGAGTGTTATACTACTACTGCAATACGACTACCACTTGAAATTGTGTAATTACTTTTAAATTTTTATTTTTAAACGTCTTGATGGTGCTAACCTTATTAGTGAAAGACATCGGCCTTTGGTAACAAGTTAGTGTTTTTAGTGTTATTATGCTGCAATTTTCAAACCATAGCAGCTGAAATGTGTATCGTATTTTCTGATAATTTTTGCGTTCTTATTTTTTGTTAGATTAGTTAACACTTTCTCAAAAATGCGAATATCATGTACCTAAAAGATAGTCTGCGATGTACGACGTTATACCATCAGTTTGAAAGATAATATATATGGTGATGAAATGCAATTCTGTTGATTCATTCTTTCGATGAGTAACAAGGTACATTTGATAAGATGAGATTTTGTAAGAAGAAAACTTAACAACGATTGTATTGTATCGTGAGAAACTTCCATATGTCTGTAATATATGAACCCCTTATAACTAGATTAACCGAGGGGTCACCTTTAGTGCTTAGAGTGTTAATAAAGAACGTCGTTGCACCCTCCGCTTGTAGGGTTTTTATAAATGGTGTATATTTAAGACCGCTTTAGATAATTTAAATCGAACAAAATTCTACTAGGCGATAGATTCGAATTCATCGAATTTCATCTGGTAAATCTAGAACCTTCACTTGGTTTAAAATATCTATGTAGTACGCCCATTCCTGCCGGTGAGGAAATATGTATTCGATCCCGCCCAATGTATCAAGTGTAGGGAGATGCGTTTAACGTAATTTATTTATGTCTTCGGTAAGAGGGAAATTCGTAAATATTTCTTGAAGTAAGCGGTAAGGTTGATTCGTGGGTGGCCACAATAGATGGTGCAGCTCCCCTCATTTCGTTATTCTCTACTTCACTAACACTATTGTTCAAGTCTAATGGAAATCCATTAATAATAAATCAGTAACACCACCGCATTCTCAAAGTTATTACATAGGCTGGATCAGGTATATGTTGCCAAATGTATTCTGTGCATGACGTGAATTAAATTATTCAATACTTAACCATGATTTGCGAGAGCATTTTAAAGCACCGCATCGTAATAGGGCTTTATCATTAATCATGTTACCAAGCTTTTATTTTTACGGCGACGAGCTTTGATGAACTTACTTTCCTGGCAAGTTTAATAAATTAAGTAAATGGATAACACGACAAACACGTAGATCGAGGATTTCTCACTAACATTGTTAGTTCAAACGTGCTACCCAATAAAAGTCTCGAAGACCGTTAGTTGTTGTCCATAGTAGTTTCAGACAAACCTAGCCTACTTGACAACAATAAATCTAATTTAACGACAAATCTGATTAGGACGGCACTGTAGTAAATATTTTCATATGGTAAGTAATTGTCAAGGATGTGGGTAGTGGAGATGGCTAAAGGAATCTTGGCTTTTCACAATGAATCATGAGTTACAAATAACTTCATAAACTAAACGGAATAGTTCATTGAAGACACAGATGTGACATCATTTTCCTAATCGGTTTTAACTTTTATTAAAAACAGATCTGTAGATGGAATTGCTAAAGCTACCAAAGAGAATTTTGCATTTTCATTAATGTAAGAATAGTTTTTGTCCTACTAAGGGCAAATAACACATTCGAGCTTGAGGGTTTTTTAAAAATATTACGAAAAAAATGCTACTTCATAATAATCAATTTAAATGTCACTGATTTTATTGATATCATATTTTGAAGAACTGATTTCCAATTTTTTAGTATATGTATACTCGTATAGTCCTATACACATCAAATTTATCTTCATTTTTTATCGAGTTGCACTTTAATTTTTGACTATTTATTTTAATTTCTATGGCAAATTCTACAGAAAATTTATTACCAACTCACTGAATTATAATTTTGTTTATTATAATAAATATAATCACTCCATTTTCTCAAAATTTTGAGTATACAGTCCTGTTAGTATCGTATACACTACCTCCTTGATGACCTCATTACAAAATTTTGTTACGGAAAAACTCACTTGAAACAGACATAGCATGCTTCTTTACCTATATTTTAACAATCCATACATATCTTTATTTTAATTTATGTATAAATTTGCAAAATTACATTTTATAATTTTTGGAAGAGTTGCAAACGTTTTAAGGTTATTTTAAACATGGTAAATCGTCAATCAAAATCTATCCATTTGCTCCCTCAAAAAAAGCATCATCTTCAAATTTTGGTGAATAAAACCTATCTAATTGTGCAAAATTAAGCATATATGCTTGTGGTTTTACAGTGTATTCACATTTTGTAGCAACGCTTGTACGAGGTGGGTAAAAATATTTAATGAATAGGGCAATTTATTTTAAAGATGATATCAAGAACGACACCTTTCATTTTCTCGAAAATTAGGGATACATGACTGTTATTATTACTATCACACTACACTTATCTAACTTGATATACGTTTCCTTGCTAATATGTTGATGACGTAATCACAAAAGTTTGTCATGGCAAAATTCACTTGAAACATACGCATAGAACATGCTCCGTTAACTTAATTTTGACACTACACACATATCTTTATTTTAACTTAGGGGTTATCATAAAAAACAAAATCAAATTTTACAATTTTTCGAAAAAGCTGGATATGTTGTATTCTAGTGCAGAGAAGACGTCTGTCTGAATAACCTTAGACCAATTTTTTTGCATTTACATTCAATAATTTCAAGTGTTGTTTGGGCATTTCGCTTCAAATACATATTTCATTTAATCTACCACGTGTTTCTTTTATTTGATACAACCCTTTAATTTTTAATTTTTTAAAGATAAACATATAGTTCTTTGAGCAAATTTGTATCATTTTAAAAGATCACTTATGTGAATAAATGACATGTGTTATTTTTTCAAGCTATTAGATTGTCATCAATAAATATGAGTATTTCATTTATTTTATTCAATAACTTTTTAAGTATGATTTTAGAATATTGGTTGCTTTTGATTTTTTACAAAAAATCAATCTTTCCAGTTATGAAAAGATATAGCTGGTGTTTCATAAAAAAAAATACAGTTGACGTCATTTCCGGTTCTACCGAAATTGATAATAAAAATGTAAGGTTGCAATCACATAGATCTTTTAAAATGATACAAATTTGCTCAGCGAACTACAGATTTATCTTTAAGAATAAAAAAGTTACAGGGGTTGTATCAAATAAAAGAGACAGCCTCCATATACTCGTCTATACAGGGCAATGTCCCGGTTGACTGACTTATCAACGCCCAGCCCAAACCGCTCACGATATAAATTTGAAATTTGGAGAGGATGTTCATTTTATACTGGAGGCATCACCTAAGAAGGGATTCCTCCAAATTCATCCCCTAAAGGGGTGAAAAGGGGTGGTACAATTTGTATAGGACTAATATTTTTACAGTAAATTTAAATTTTTACGTGAAACGTGGTATTAATGCTCTTTATTTGTTCCCCACTTGTAAACATCAATTTACCAAGTCACTGTATTCAACATGAAAATGTCACTTAACTGGCTATAGCCTGTAAAATTTATACAGTCCTGCTCGTGCTCATACAGCCATGTATTTTAAACTATTATAAGTTGAAATAACGTCCAAAGTTGATTCAGGCAAATTTTCACTCATAATTGCTGCTTCCTCAGTAACATAGCTTGCGCCACGCTCATTTCAATACATCGAAAATGATAAATCGAAAAATCTAAATGACAGAACTAGACAACACAATAAGTGCTATGATAAGTACCATGCTGACATGCGTTTCCAAGGCAATACGTCTAAAGCTCATATAATGTTTCCTCAAATATTGGACCTTCTAGAGTTTTTAATAGTTTATAATAGTTATTTACAAGTGAGAAACAAATAAAATATTGAACAATACACGCAAGGTAACGGGTTTTTATTGGCTCTAGAAGGTGAAGAAGGGCCAGTCATATCCTTCTGGGTTTTTACTGACGGACAGAAGGACATGACTGGCGAGCTGCAGGCAAGCCAGTCACCTTCTGGAGCCAATAAAAACCCTTTTACCATGCTAGTAATGTTAAATACTATAACGCAAAATAATGAACGCGTATTTAAGCATTTTCCCAGATTGAACTCCTAAAGGGGTGAAAAGTGGTGGCTAAGTTTGGATGGGATAAATATTTCTATTATAAATTTAAATTTTTACGTGAAAATTGGTGCTTATACTCTTAAATACAAAAATAATGGAACCCATAAATATGGGGAAAAGGCTTAAATAAGCATTTTCCAAGATTCAACCCCTGAAGCTTGATTAACGCTATTCAACACAAGTAATAAAACACGTGTTTTAGTATTTTCTGAGGTTCAACTCCTAAGGGGGTAAAAGGAGGTGTGTCTAAGTATGGGAAAAATATTTATATGGTGATGTTTACTTAAACCTTGGTATTAATACTCTTCAACACAAATAATGAAACACGTATTTCAGATTTTTTCGAGATTCCACCCCTAAGAAGATGAAATGGGGTGACAAAGTTTGTATGAGGAAAAATACTTTTATGGCGATTTTTACTTGAAACTTTGTATTAGTGCTCTTCAACACATTTTTTACTTGAAACTTGATAATTATGCTCTTCAACACGAAGTTTATTAAAAAACTTAGAACAAGTGACTTCTAAAAATGTGGCTGATGATCTTCTAAAAGCATGACCTGTATATTCTGCAGGATTTTTGAGATCAAGATATTCGGCTATCAAAGACGGTATTTTTCCTATGGTATTAATTCCAACCACTTGTGTTGAACACCTTTCATGTCTGTAGTTTCCGAACAAACGCTTATGGCCAGTGTGTGGAGGTCGAAGAAGTGCATATTTTCTATAAACATCCATTAAGTTGATCCCTTCTGTATCTCCAGAAACAATTGTAAATGTTCGGCAAATTTTAATTTTCGCCTCTGGGACCCTAATTACTAGAACAGCGCTTCTATCTTCGATATCATCAGTGGACATGTTAGTCAATTCTGTTCTTCGCAACCCACCGACAACGCCGTAAATGAAAGCTACCTATAAATGCAAGAATTTTCAAATGCACACAACATATTGTCAAAACGTACCTTCATCAGCAAGTATTTACTATCCTCAGCTTCTTGCAGAAATTTATGAAACTCTTCTTTGGAAAACACTCGCGATTTTTTAGCTTTGTAATCATCGTTCTTCCGTTTCAAAAAGGACACCAATTTCTAAAAATTACCAATGTTGATATTGTGTTTTAGTAATTTATGTCTCGCCCCTAACCTAGTTCTCTCTCCCCTAGGCTTTTAATTTTTCCTCTCGATTGTGGCTTTTCTTATCGCTGGACTTTACCTATCTGTATTGAAATCATCTCTGTCGAACAGTTGTCTACGCCCCTGCTTTCTTTGGAGGTCATCTCACTGGCTTGCACAACGTCTTGAGGAAGGTCCCCAACCAACGACTTTGAATCTCCAACCCCGTAGAGTAAAGCGCCTCCCCGAACCGGAAACGACGCCTAGTTGCCCTGGGATTGTTGTACTTCTCACCAGAGACTCGCAAGTCCGTGTCGTAAATTTTAAAATTAGTCCCTTGGACCTGGGGCGAAGCTTCTAGTCGAGGCCCTACCTTCTTATCGTCATCCGATGACGGGTTGACCTTCAGTAATATTATATATGTATATCTATATAGGCATCTTTGTTAAAAAGGTAACGTAGTTTCTCGAATTTATTTTTGTACACTCGGTTTTAAACCATCCCGCTCTGAATAGATGGACCCCTTTTCGACGTCATTTTTTTTTACTTGGTTAGATCTGACATTCCAACCCCCAGGTTTCGAATTTAACCTAGGTCTTTGGTATACTTACATCGTTATTTGAACCCCGCCACCTCCGCAACTGGCCATAAAAGGGCCAGGGGCCCGACCGAGCCACACCTTTTTTTTTCAACTTTTGAATTTAAGACAAATTTGGGAAACAAGAAATAATCGCTGTGGGATAGGTCTGGTCAATAATGGGGTTGTCCAAACATTTCAAAACTCGCACTGTGAGTGAATTGACCAGTAAAGTAAGGTTAGAATTTAGAATGCGCGGCAGTTCATAATTCAAAAATTCTACTATGTGTTTCTTATGGGAGCTTGATTTTACAGACAAAATACATCGCACAAGTAGAAATCTTAACTAGTTCATGCTACAAGCGATAAAGACTGTTCAATTATCTTCCTGTTACTGAAGGCTTAGCTATATAAAAAGCTTCTGTTAAAGAAATATCGCAAATTAAAAACAACGATGTTCATCAAAGTAACGTACATCGTTTCTAATGCCTTGCGCATGAGTGAAACGGAAAATCCAGAAACACGCCGGACAGAAAAAGAACGCAAATATTTTGCGGGGCTAGTGACGTTTGGATCGTGAAAATCCCGAAAATATGGCAGTTGATTTCGTATTTTCATCACAACAAACAATCATAATCACAATTTTTAGATGATATATTAGTTCTGTGATATTGATTCACATTAGGTTGTATGTATCTGTGGACTGGTTTTTTTATATTTGTTATTAATAATGACAGAAAGACATGTGTTAACAATAGAGGCAATTGACATTTTTTTTGTTGGAGAAAATTCTTTACAGTCAAATAATGTAGTGAAAGTCAATTGGTATACTGAATTAAATGTGCTTGAACAGTTTATTCGAGCTATAATGCGAGAAGATTATGGTAAGTTAATGTATATTGATAAATTCTGTATCAAGTAAAATTATGACTTATTTTGTTTTATTATGCATAGATATTCCTTAAGAGAGGCAACATGTGAAACCCCAAGAGGTGCATTTGTATGTCACCATATGGCTACACCTGCCCTACACGGACGTTATAATGTATGCATTTTGGACCAATAATTTGCGTGCTTGGGACGTACATCTGAAGAAAAGTGAATCAGCTGAAGTCAGAGCTGTTGTCTCTGAAAATTCTTTTAATCCCCAAGACAGCCTAAAAACAGCTAATGTTGAGGTACAACTTCATGAAAGCTTACGACAAACTGATGGAAGCGAAGCACTGCTTTGGCTATTGGGCCTTGAACCAGAAAGATCTGAAGAAAACCTACTTCGAAGAACTATTAGTGTCCGAGGACTATTTAAATGGCCCATCAAGATAACAGTTTGTGGGTCAGTTTTTCACCAAAAGTGAATCAGATTATTTTGCATTAGGAAGTGCAATTTTTTATTGTAGAATATTTTTTTTGTTTTGAAATAAATTGTTCTTTAAATTGTGATTTTTTTTTTAAATCGGTGTTTCACACCCAATTCGTACTAAAATGAAAGTGATTTTTACTTGTACATGAAAGGTTTAATCAGGAATGCCAAGTTTTTCCTTTTCTAGCAAAAATGTGTGAAAAGAAAAAAGCTTGGGATTGATGATGATTCTTAAATCAAAATTTGGCAATTGATTGAAAACATTTGCAAATATGAGATCTCCTTTATGTATTATTTTAAATTCACAGCCGTATCTGTAGCATCTGAAAATCAAAGCCATTTATGTGGAGGGGGAAGTCAATGGCAGTATGAACCACTGTACGACATACGTTCGAGGCAAATGTAGTGGTAAAAGTTGAATTTAAATATTTATTAAATACCACAGGTTCCGTTCATGTTTGGTATCAAGATCAACAGTAAAAATATCAGTCTTAATGGTACAGGTAGTGGGATATATAAGAAAATTACTTTAATGGTACAATTTAAGCGTTAAAGTGACGCCTCGATTTCACCCATAAGGATTACACGGGGAATTGAAATACGCCTCTCGTGTTATGAACTGAGTTCAAATTTCGCGCGTCATTCACTTTACTGGTCAATTGCAGCCATTAAAATGCAGCTCTTATGGACCGAGGCATTGTTCTAATGAAACAGAATGCCTCGTCTAACTTTCCTCCTCTTGTTTCCTCGATAGGTTGGCGTAATTTTTGAATTAGCTTAGCATAATATTCACCAGTTATAGTATGCCCACGTGCCCAATAATTAGTGAAGATTACCCCCCAGAATCACTGACAAACTGTTGCCATGATTTTACCAGTAGAACATTGGACACGAAATTTTTAGTGAGATATTTTCGACGTCCCAGCACCTGGTACATGTTTACACTGCTCTCTTCCGTATTTAACATTCCGATAACACTTCTTAATGACAAATTTACACAAAACTTCAGTCACATCCTCATAAATTTCTTGAGGTGATAACCCCTTTTCGCAGAGATACTTAGTAACAGCCTTTATTTATTCTTTTTCCATTTTGAAAAAAAATATGAACACCTCAGTAGAAAAAAAAATTAAATCGGAAGTAACAGACTAGTCTAAATTTACATCTAGTAATGTCAATAAATCACAAATACAAACATATACACTTTTCATTTATCATTCAGCGCCAACTATGTTAGGGACAATAATAGATGAACCGTCCTCGTATGGAAAAAAGTTTATATAGTACAAAAACAATATGAGAAGAGTCAAGTTTATCAAAAAATGCTTGCCTTTACAATATAAAAGCACGGAAAATCTAAAATCGGAATATCACCGATTTTACATTTCTGCTCCTATGTAGTTTAATAGATATATTTAGTTAGAATTAGAAAAAAAATGGAAGTGTACTTCATTCGTGAACAACAACTTGAGTCCAGTCAGTTCAAAGATGCAGACCTAATTTATTGTTTTTAACTGGCTCGGTCGGCTCCTCAGTCCGAGCAGTGACTATGTATTTAACATCTATACTGACTGGTCCGAGTTTATCCGAATAAGCGTTTCATCCTGAAGCCTGAAGCGCCTGATGGACCAGACTCATTGCCTGCCCAGGAAGAAAACCTATGGAAGGTTTCGCTTGACCAGTGTATGGTGCCAAAATAAATCGTTCGCAATATAAATTTAGTTACGAGTAAATTAAAACTCGAATAGTGGTATTTTTATCAATAAAATAAATGTAATCAGTACTAATTTAAACATATTCAGTCATGAGAAAACGCATTGAATGATTTGTAGTATATTAGGCATTATTACTATAATTGCGTAAATTTTAGGCATGAAAACATGGGTAACATATTTGGTGAATGTTCCTGTGGACACTTTCGTATAAAATAAAATTACAGTGGCATAGATTTACGATTGTCTATATTTTAGGACATCTACATTTGTTCTGAATTTATGGATAGATTTTCCTGAGACAGTAAAGCCAAAAGAACTAAACTATAGAAAAAGTTTATTCGAATGAATATCACATCAGCAAATGATTTATGTCATGCAATGAATATTAAAAGTCCATAATGCATAACGACGTACCTACATAAATAAAAATACAAGTTGAGAACAATTATTTACGTTCTTACAATATAATTGTATTTTTAAATGAAAACGAAATGAAGCGATCATAAATCATAATTGAGTGAAGGATAGGAAAAGCATGGTGCAGGTTTCGGGACGGCGCTGACTAATGGCTTCAAGACAGCGGCCGCGCGTTCACTTGTCAATCATGAGCGCGAGAACAGATGCTGAAGCCATCCATCATAGTCGCTGAATTGGTGAAATGCTGACACAAATGTTAGCAAATATGTTCGTGGCAGCGAGAAGCTGAAGGTGCAAATACTTTGTACATGAATCGGCTTCTTTTTAGCTGAAAAGGGTGATACATCGAAAATTCTGACGTTTGCTAAATAAAGTAGCGAGAAATCCGATTGTCTGTAGATCAGTGCATGTACAATATACATATATCATCCATCTCAGGCCCGGGGTTATATTTGAAAAGGTATTGTTTGGGATAGAGCAAAAATTTTATGTTTCATTTAAGTTAATCAAAAAAAGAGACTGGGTAACGTGGTATCTAACCAACCGTAAAACAAAAATATTTTAAAATAATACTGTAGTAACATAACAAATAAAAAAAATTAGGTAAAAATATACGAAAATAATATTGAAATAATTGTCATCTAGTGTTAAGTATGTATTGTGTTGTAATGTGGAATTTGGTTATTACACCACCAGCTGAAACAGTCTTGCCAAAACCACTACGTTACTGAATCTTGATTATGAAGTAACCCAATTTCTTTTTCTGCTACAATTTATCGAATCCCCTTACCTTGTCAAATAAAAGATTTAGGTGTCATACTCATATAACAGACTCAAAGTACACTAAAAAAAATTGGCCTAAACAGCGCACACACAGTGCCCAGGAAAACTGAATGTTTGGTGAGGTGTTATTGGTCACCATCTAATTGTTTATTTTTTTTATTAATGGGAATTTAAAATGTGAGGAATACTTAAGGCTGTTGTGGGAAGGTATAGTGCCTAGACTTAGAGAATTGTTTCCCAATTACCAAAATCCGGAGTTACCAGCAGAAACTAAGTATTTGGTTTCAACAAGACGGTGCTCGACCCTATTTTGGATGTGAAGTGCGACAGTTCTTAAATGAAACTTTTCCTGGCAGAGGGATATGCCGAAGGGGTACTATTGAGTGACCTGCCAGCTCACCTGATTTGATACCACTGGATTTTTTGTGGGGTTATTTGAAGAATCGCGTTTATATATATCAATAGACCGATTCACATTGAAGACTTACAGCAACGCATACGTAACGAAATTGCTAGCTAGTTATTGATTAATTCATTTATTGTTTAGTATTAATTAGAATTAATAATTAAGTATAATTTATTTAATTATTGTTTCATAATTTATTTTGCCATTTCAATCAGAAAGAAAATATGACTGTGCTATATCTATGAATTCAGAAAAAAAAGGTATATGGTAGTGTTATTTTAAAAAAATTAAGTCGGCCTTGCATGTCGAAAACAAATGAAGCAAAAAAAATGTTTTTTGTTCACGAATAATTAGAGCAGAACTTCTTGTACCCCTAAACCTAACTTCAGTTAATTTGTAGGTACAATTGGTTGTCAAGATATTTAACTGTTTCTATACATTCTAGCGATGGTGTATGATATAGTTGAAAGTAATAATAAAAAGCATAAATACAAAGAAATATGGATCTGCAAAAAAATCTGAACAAAAATCTTCATGAATAAAACAAATCGAAATTATAGATAGAAAGGACTCTAGACTTAACTGCTGATTCAGAAGAACTATATATACATTTGCAGAAGTAGAGACAATTTACAAGAAGTGTAAAAATAAATCAAGAAATGAAATCAAGGATCGCAACTGGAGCTACGAGTAGAATGCGTTCTCACTAAATGGGATAGATAGGCACAGATACTTACAAAAATAAAATAAAAATAGACCAATTGAGAATGGAAAATACTTTGAAAACAAATAAAGAAGCATCTAGCAACGATTAAGACTGCCACAGAATTATAAGAATAGCTCTTGCCAGTACAGTAGGTGAAACACGGTGAATAAAGCGAGATGGAAAAAGGAGATAAGTACCCGAAGAATCTTAAAATAAAGGGGTGGAAGAAAAATGTCAATAAACAGGCGTGTGCACCAGGGATACTGTACGCACTAAATTAAGTGGGTTTTAATAAGTTACATTTTAACAACATAACGTTCATCCCCACAACACCGAAAACACACAAAATATTTGCTACGCTGTCAGTTTGGCTTTGTCCAGATAATGCCGACGTAGTTGGCGAAACGCGTCGGCAAATATCTTGTGTGCTTTCATTGCTGCGGGGATAAACGATATATTATTAAAACGCACCGAGTGGTCAAAAAGATTCCATTCATGTTGCATTTTCTTTTATTGTATACCACACAAATATCAAGCGTCATTTGATAAAGTGACCACCACCACCACATACATATCCATAAAGGACCTACCAAAAATAATATTTGTGGTGTCTTACTGAGTTTGTAAAATTTAATATTTATCCAAAGAGTTTACGTGCTGCCTTTTTCAGTTTGTAACTTATTGCTAAGTTTAACAAAAATTTTATCTGATTATCTCCATATAAATATATACTTTCCTAATATTTATTTTGATCCATAAGTTAAAAAAGATATGTCAGCCATTTTAACACAGCTTTTATGCAACAGTGATACAAACGGCATCGGCATCTGCTGTCTTTAGTAATTAATTATTATTATACATCAGGAATTACGTTAGTATCTACACGTGGCGTTTTACCAGTACGTTATATTTTGCACTTCGGCAAAAATGTCTTCCATTTGTTCTGTAGTGTCAATAGTGTGTTTTACGCAAACGAATAAAGAGAAATTTGGTTTATTAAAGAAATCAGAGTTAGCAGCAATTCTTTAGAAATCGTGAAGGTGTTATAATTTTAATACTTACTTCACTTCAGGCACACTATAAGAAGGCTATTATTATTGTTTATTAACTATAAAATATATAATGATATTTCACGTAATGTAGAGATACAATCTACACAATGTACCACCCTCAGCGGTATAATTGTATTCTGTAATAATATGTTGCATTATCACACTGTTCCATTAAATGTCGATCTCTGTGTAGTCTGTGGTTTAATTAACATACACACAATTAATTATGTTAGTGACCAAATAGTTACTGCCGCAGTTAACCTGCGATATATTATAGAGATTCTGCTTTTATGGCCCGACAAAAAACGTACCGCTTGTCATTAATAATGATAACAGTCCGATAACAAACAGCCGACAAGGTAATTGTAAAATGTTTTAAAACGCCACAAAATATAAATCAAGCCAAAAAACTTGTAACAAACAGAAAACATAATCACAAACATCATAAAGTTTCATATGACATGGAGTAAAATTGTTTTGCTGTCACTAACAGACTCTATATTTCAGTCGGTAATTTAAAACTCTGCTTTGTTTTCCACCCCATGTGGTCCACGTCAAATACAGATGAAAGAAACTATGAAATACCAAGTGAAATGCAAGTTGTAGAAGTAAAAAATTTACTTCAACTTTCCATTCACGTAAAGTTTTCGAGGAAACTTTGATCTTTACCCTTTACACTGGCTCATTATTCATCATCTCCTGAATCCAAACTTGCTGCGATTTGACAGCTTCTTGCTGCAACAATTCTCGGATATTGAAATGGAAAAAGTTTTAACCTTCAATTTATTTGAATATGCATTGCGGGGAATGCTGTGATTTAAAAGCTGTTTTTTATCTGAAGTTACGGTGTTGGTCATGTTTTTAAAAGCGCAGGCATGTTGCAGTTTAATATCAGTCATACTCATAATTCTGCAATAAATGTATGAGAATAACACATTTATTTTATTTTTCCAAGATATTGTATTAGATATGGTTAATACAATTTTAATTAGCATGAATTTATTTATTACTGCTGATGACAATATGTTCAAGTATATGATTATCCAATAAACAGAACGAGTACGGATTAACTACACCAATGTGTAGTTTCCTTAAATAAATACATTTATTAGTTTAATACACTCTGGTCGAAGGGTTGAAGATGAGCTTAGAAAAATAATTAAATTAACCCAGAGAGGAATGACTTCATAAAAACAATATGAATCGCCCAATGTAGGAAAAATCCTTTCATGGATTTTTTTCAGTTTTCCCTTCAAAAAAAAGAAGAACTGAATAATACTTTCATTTCAAAGTTCCTTAATTTTTAAAAATCACTCGACACATTAGTACTTATTTAATTCCTACGTGAAGAATTACTGACAGAATGATGTGACATATACAAACGTCATCTATAGGAAGCCGACTTGATTATATTATATGCATTTATTGTTTTTTTTTCACCCTCCAAGACTACGCGATCAAACCATCCTTGTTAGAATTTTTCCGATTAAACCAACTTTCAAACAAAAAAAACCTATTGAAATTGGTTCGTCTGTTTGGGAGCTAGCATACAGACACCGGCTGATGATCTGAAGCGATTTTCATCAAACATAGCAAAGAGCCATCGACACTACACCAACTTTTAAATAATAATAAAAAAACACATTGAAATGGGTTCACAACGAAGTTAACGATACACTTACAAAGTTTACAGGGCATCAGAACAACAGGTTTTGTACTTTCTACGATAAACTTTGAATACTTTTCTAAAAATCTAGACTCCCAAAATAAAAATAATACCAACTAAAAACCACCCACACAGAAATAACATAATTTGACAGCAGAAAGGCAATCTATGAAAACAGCTGAAACGTAAACACGTTTTTCGTAGTGTATCTTCAATAAAGCTGTAATTATAATATTAATAAATAATAATATTGACAGTAATGCTCAGAAATTTTTGCTACGCATAACTGTAGCTTTACTTTGTAATATTTGTTTCACTTTAGCATCCAATATAGATGGTTATGTTATGTTATGTTATGTTATGTTATGTTATAAAAGATATACAAACAGAATTAAGTTGCTATGAATAAAAATGATATAGGCTTAAATAAAAATTTGAACTACGTTTATAAAATGTACTGTAAGAATAATTCTGATACCACTTAACCTTGGCATCTCGATAAGGGTCGAGAGTACGCAGAGGGCGCAGAGACGCGCATGACAGAAGATAATGACGCACGATACAGGGCACTTATGTAGAGTTCTTGACGTACCTACGTCGTACTTGTAACGCAGTCACCCTTTATTTAAATAAAATATTATAAAGGTTTTATTCTTTTTACAATCAGAAGTGGGATAACAAAATCCGACGTGCGCATTTCTACGACGTTTAAATGTGTTGTTGTGTTGTTATTATGTGAAAATTACGGCCATCCAATGTCACACAAAAACCATGGAAATGTGAACACCCTTGTGGACGAAGCTCAGTCAATCTGTAGGAAAATCTGACGACGATGGTATCGACAATGTTCACTTTTACGTTATTGTCGAATTAAATATGAAAAACGAACAACTAGTTAACGAAACTCCGAGAATGTGGCCATATAAACAATCTCATCAGGGGCGCCAGAAGATGCCTTGCTTACAATTTATTGGGAGGTTGATTTCTCGCCAGCTGACTACGAGTAAACGGATGCTTGACTGGTGACAATTCATAAGTATTTGTAATTATTGCAACAAACCTTTGTAAGTCTTCTTATGGTAATAATTTTCCACGTAATGGATGTAAGTATTACGCTAAAATGTAAGTACGTTTAATTGTTTACAGTTTGAGTAGTTCTATTTTACTAGACGTTCAGTAAATAACGTTACGTAATTGAGAGGATCACAAGTGTTAGGTACGTTTGTAAACGATATGTTGTTCATAGTCGTACGTACGTAAATAACGTTGCATCTAGTTGGGTTTGAAGAGATACGTTAACAATTTAATAAAATACGATTATTTTTGAAGAAATACGTTTACGATCTTAATCTGTTGATGGATTATTTGTAAATAGACATGTTCACGATCTTAAACAAACGACATTAATTTGTATATGCTGGTCGGAATTGAATTAACGACCAAAATTAATAATTCTTGTGCTATTGTTGAGTTTGTGATTCTCAAAAAAAGGTATTTTACGTTTGAAGTCTGTACGTACAAGTAGTTGTCTCAGAGTAATTTGTGTCAACTCTAGTAAGAAATCATGTTACGAATTTATGATGATTTTAATGAAATACCTTGTTTTACGGTGTCACAAAGGACACTATGCTTTCTTCTGTTGTTATAACGTTGTTTTAAGTTTTCCTGACAGCAGAGAAAATCACCTTATTGCGAGTGGAACGTTTCGATTCCTCTTAAGTTAATTTATCAACAAAATGAAATGACAGGAAAGTACCTGCCTTTTTGAGTGAAAACCTAGCGCAGAAAATTTATTTTGAAGGAGTTCTTGATAGAAGGTACTAACATTAAGTATGTACTGGGTACTTACTGTAAGAGTATTGTTAGCCTTGAACGTTTCTCTGTATTTTCAACCAAACATATTATAAAATTAAGGGAAAAGTGATAACTTAATCTTTAGAGGCCCTAAAATTAAAGATATTTAGCTGCGATAACAGACCAAGCCTTGTCGTTAGCACTACATGGTGGTGAGTGATGAAATAGCTAGGAATTCTTCGGGCTCGATAAGATGAAGTGTCACTGGATTTACGAATGCAATGCTTCAGTACAAGTAGACTTGAGTCACATATGATCCCCATTTTATTTAGATATTTGATAGTTATGTAATCATTTTAAATTGCAATCATAAGAGATAGAGACAGAAGAAAACGGTCTTGTAGTTGATTTATTTTTGAATTTAATTCATTTGTTGCTGATGAATTGCTGAAGTTTGTTATATTAGCACTTCTGTGCTTTGTTTGCATAGTTGTCATTCGTTTTATGTTAGCCGAATTCGTTATGATCTTACTCAATTGGATTCGATATATTATATTATAGCTTAAATGAAACGACACTGATTTTAACTCCAGTTTATCTAAAGTATCGAGCCATGAGTCGACTTTTGTTTTACGATGCCTTTTCGTTAGTTCTCAAAACTATGTCTTGAAATTCAGAAATAAGGAATAATATGGGTTCACTCGATTTCTGTAATTTTCAAATATTTCCACTCCAACGTGAATATTCATTGTAGGCAATACCATTTAAATGAGACAAGCTTTTATTAATAAATGTACTATTGGCACCTTTTAAAATATCAATTCGTGAAGTTTAAACGCCAATATTGTTTAAATTTGAAATCAAACAAAAGCAACGTTATATTAATACGTAGAAATCAAACAAAAGAAACGTAATATTCTACGGAGGAAGTTTCATAAATACAATTTGTCTTAAATTACGTAATGCCTAACATGTTGGTACGTTCATATGATGGTTTCTCTAACACAAGAAGGTAACGTTTTCGCAGACACCAGCATGATGATTTAAGATATGATATAAAGTTCATCATTACAACATTGACGATGTTTTGTTGTCACAGTGGCAACATTCATAAGTACCTGCTAACACGAAGTAGTGCTCCCTTACGTACGCCCATTTTGGTGATTTATATCTAATGCTGATATTTTTAAGGTTACTACGAAAGCTTTCTTCCGGCAAAGAGATGACGAGTAGATGGAAGTAGTCAACGGACTAGCTACCACTGCTGAAGTGACGTTACGAACAGACGGAAGCGATCGCAGGCCAGCAACTGATACCTTACACCAGGCCAGAGGATCTGCTTCACGAATTTTTAAGACCAACGGGTCTACCTTACGAAGCGCTTAGGCCAACGGGTCTATGTTACGATGCGCTAAGACCAACTGGTCTATTGTATGCGACGCTTTAACTATTTCAAACCAGTTCAAAAATAAATAGAACCAGACTTAAGCCATCATTCAATAAAAATAAAACAATAAATAAAAAAAATAAATCAGAAAAAATGTAGCTTTAACATATATTATTACAAAAATAAAACAAACTATTGCGTGGCTTTTTTCAAAATACAATAAAAACATTCGTAGATCTACTATTACACAAATACAATAAAACTAGCGCTAGATTTATAAAAAAGACCACTTAATAGGTCTACCACAAAATTAGATGACGAGACGAGTAAACTTAGGTTTACTTTAACAATTACGACGAGACCACTCAATAGGTCTACCACAAAGTGAGATGACGAGACGAGTAAACTTAGGTTTACTTTAACAAATAAGACGAGACCACTCAATAGGTCTACTTCCAAGTTACGCCACGAGTAGCCTTAGGTTTACTTTAAAAATTAAGACGAGACCAACGGGTCTATTTTACGAAATAATAAGACCAACGGGTCTTTTCTTTAACCATTTTAGGAAATCCATCTTAACTATTTTAGGGAATTTACGTTAACCTTCTTAGGAAATTCTGTAATGATGCTAAACGCACAAAGTATTTGCACTTAAATGCAGCCTAGAAATTATACGATGGAAGGCCCAGATGACGATTAAAATCTAACGAGCAGAAATATGTAAGTTTCGAAACTTTCTAAAATTTGTTTTAGTATTCGGTTTCCAATCACGGGTCTGTGGACAGCCCCATAGTCAGGATGGCCGAATGTAAGAATAATTCTGATACCACTTAACCTTGGCATCTCGATAAGGGTCGAGAGTACGCAGAGGGCGCAGAGACGCGCATGACAGAAGATAATGACGCACGATACAGGGTACTTATGTAGAGTTCTTGACGTACCTACGTCGTACTTGTAACGCAGTCACCCTTTATTTAAATAAAATATTATAAAGAAGGTTTTATTCTTTTTACAGTACCTTTTCCGAAAATGAAAAATTGTGTTTTCAATAAATTTTAAAGTACTTTCGTAATGTAGTCCTATGGCTGTTTCGAAAAAATATTTGTAAGAATTCACTGTTTTGTGAATTTGTGTGCTGTTTTGTGTTAAATTTATTATCACATTAATGTATTACTATTATCATGTATTGATTTTCAAAAATTAACCTCTGACTGTATCAGCCTATTAAGTTGCTTTATTGATGATACAAACAAGTAGCAGTACTTGACATATGCTATTTTTCGCCTGTACATGAACCCGCATGAAAAGCGTAGAAAATTTTGTAGACAGTATTTTTGAAACTATATGGGTAATGGAGGTTATCCACATAATTAATGATTCACCAAAATTTTAACATGAAGTAATTAAAACAGGTAGCGAAGTAAAACTTTTTCGTTGTAAATTTCATAAAAAGAAAATTAAATCAAAATTAAATGTGCAACATTTTAAAAACACGTTGGGAATTTAGGTTTTTCCTTGTACTTTTAATACCACAATAATTTAACATCGTCTGTAAACTTGACTACATAATAATAATAAATTTCTTGTGTTTCAACTTTATATTTAAAATAATATAGTTCCTGTTAAAAATTTTTGCGATTCCACGCGTTAATTTTTCTGAAGAATACTGCTTTTATTCATGCTAAAAATGTCGTGTCGGACTGTCACTTACAATATTGGCTGTGGAGAAAAAATTATATGCATTTTTCATAAAAGAACTACTTTCTTATTCACCTTTTCTTTATAAACCCTTTCTCGTTGATTAACAATAGACATTTTCCCAGCTTACCTTCAATTTCTTTGATTCAAGTTTTTGCTATTTTTGTATTATTGATCACGGTCGTAGACGTGAGTAGTGCATTTGTTAGGATTACTCTATTCTGCTTGTGTAACAACCCTCCTTGTGTAACGGCACGACATCACCCTCGCCCTTAGATTTTTCACTCCCTCCTTATTACATTCAATGCGGTCAATCGATTCGGCACTGGACATTTATTTTTCTTCACACTTTCTCTAAGTGGCGATAAATACATGCGATAATAAGTGGGCAATAAATCTTTCGATCACTTATCAACATCTTCTGAGAAGGTAATTGAAATTAATGGGATATCTCTGTCCAATTTAACATCAAATTAGCTCGAATAAATAAACGAGATCAATTTCCATCAACATTTTTATAGAGTATACGTCTTCACATTAATTGAGTAGGTTGTTATATGTGCATTTTTTGTTTCTTAGCAGGCCTGGGCATTAAAGTTACATTTTCTTCGAGAATACTTCCTCGACTTTCATAAATGGAAATATCATGCAACCCTCCGCGGCAGTTATGGAAAATTAGGAAGATTTATTGGTCATCGCCTTACCACAGTTCGGTCAAGCAGAAACCGTTAGAGTTGAATTCCTTACTGTACGAGAGATCTGGTCGTAATGGCTTCAGGGTAATTTCAGAAATAGTGAAGGGTAGCTTGGAGTTCATTTAGAAGTTTCAGCTGACCGAAGATGGAATTATTTTTGATGAAGACGTGGGGAAACTTTATACGTATTTGCACATTTTCTCGAATGTCAACAAGGAAACTCTTCGACTTCTGCGATCTGATGCTAAAAGTGCGAGCGGTAAAGCAATAAAGGGTAAAATTTCAGTGCCGTGTATGTTGTGCATTATTCTGAATGGCTGCAGTGTTGGGGAAAGTTTGAACAATAAAACGCAAAAATTGTGGGGAAGAAAAACAGTCGGCATAAAATTAGATTACCTTTGATACGAGAAAGTATCATGGAATGCAGGAAATGCTAGCACCTTTCATAATCCCGGAATATTATAATTGCTCAAATTTACGCCTTGGAACTTGAAATTTATTAGTTTTGCACCGTCTCGCTGTCATACGTCGTAAATAATTTTGGCTGTTAGTGTTCGGTATCAAAGTGAAGTCAAGTGAAACCATTTAATTTGTAAGTAATTTAAAGTGAGTTCGTTAAAATATTTATGCACATGTGTGTCATGTTTAACCGGCAGTTTATATCCCGGCGGTCACAAGCCTATCCTCACCGCTTGGTATTAGGCACGATTGGGATGGTACTTCGTTAATTTTAGCTCACGTATTATGGTTAATGGCAGGAATCAAACTCCTTTAAAACAACCATAACGGGGGGCACTTTACCAGAACCATGTCGAATCCAACTATAACAGAAACTACAAACAATCTTCATAAAATGGAAATAAAACTATATCCCATAAAACCTTAATTAAAATTTACGTACCAGGTGGTACATTGTGAAATTACTTAAAAAGCGAGAGTGGAATTAGTTTAAACACCTTTTTCCACGTTCGTTAAAAAAGTGTAACATTTTTTATTAATTTCTGTTTATGAAGGATAGATGCATTTTTTTCATTGCACTAGAAGCGTGAAAAAACTGTCAAACCGTTTAATTTTTTCACGCATTTGAATGAAAAAATGTGTCGTAGCGTGTCATTTTTTAACAGAAGACATTTAAACGCAAAACAGAAGCCTGCCGTTGCTATGACGATTCATCAACACATTTGTCAGAAATTAAAATGCATCGAAAAATTTTGTAATTTAATCCTTATTTAAGTGCTTTGTATTAGTTTTCACGGTGTTTTGTAGTGATTTGTGTGCTCGCAAAATTGAATCGGACAGCGACGAAGATTTCTCGTGCGGCAAATTTTCCTTCTTATGAAAAAAAGATACTAACTATTTATGGAGTTTTTTGCCAATCAGATTCAAATAAAACGTTTGTATTTTATAGAATATTATTTGTTGTTGATTTACATTTCAACATATCACACATTCGCTGCAACAACGTGAGGAGTGCTAAAATAGTATATTAAAGAACGAGTTTCATAAGGCAAATATTAAGGCACGAATCCAAGTTTATAGAACGAGCGGCGAAGCAAATGTCAAATTAAAATTTCCCGTATTTCGGGAGGCGTAAGGACTTCAGTGACTTCTTCATAAGACATTTTAACCAATTTTAACTTACAAAAACTCGAACTGATTCGAATTACAGTTGTTGTTGTGAAAATTCGAACTTCAAATGTTTTGTGGTTCGTATCATATCAACCAATATCAACCCATCACCAACCACGACAAAATTCCCCAGATTTAGAAAAACTCAAATTGCAATTAAATTTTGCGAAAAAACGTGCGCTGTAGAAAAAATAGTATAGATAACTCGTTCATAAGGCCATTGTGGCCATAAACTTGGATTTGTGCTTTAATAAGTATTTGTCTTATGAAACTCGTTTTTTAATATACTATTTTTTCATATGTATTTCTAAAGTGCCTATTTATGAACTGTTTTAGAGCAGAGAAGTGGTACTTCTCAGCCTGTAATTATTTCACTGCTTGTGACAACGGTAACTAAAACAAATAAAACACAAGGTAACTTTAAGACCAAAAAAATTTCTATTTAATAGAGTAAATTACAAAACACAGTTAAATTTACTCCTATGTTTGAGTCAAAATTAAAACTATATACATAGTTTTGAGCTGAGATATATGTATACCGCGAAAGGAACGACTAGAACTAACATTTTCGGGTAAATTGGCTGATATTTGAGAACTGCAATTTACGTTCGAATGTGAATTGATGCTCCAATTTTAACATTCCAAAAAAAATTACGTTATTCTTTGAACTTTCACCCAGTATTTTTTTACTGACATTGATGTTCATACTTTGTGGATTCTTCTACGTAACCAGAAGCAACTGCAGATGAAGACCAGCCGCCTAGGCGTTTTAAAGCCTGCTCGTCGCCTCCATTCTCCACTCAGTCACAGAAGTACGCTTTATGCCGTGACTCGTATATAAATGTGCATGTTCTAGCTTGAGAAACTGGGCTATTGTTTTACGTTTTTTACCAATTAAGTGAATTGCAAGTGGCTGAACAGTGACTTTCCCCTTTATATACGTCAAAAATAGATTAGATGACTCGGCGTGTGCAGGTAAGAGCCTATATCCTTCACATCCGATACCTAAAAATTATGCAGCTACTCTCTCCAGTGATTAAAAAACACGCACAAGCTAACAGCATTTGTCACTTAGTGCAGATAATTAAAAAACAGCTAATTCGTATTACCTTAATTAGCAAGAATGTATCGTCAGGTGCATTTAATAAAAATGTCTGCAGTTCTTCTCTCGATAACGTTTTCAATTTCTTCGGCTGATAACCAATATTCTTCTTTTTAAGAAATGCTCTGAGCTTTATCTGTTTCGTACTAACCTTTGTAATTTTACATTTTCTCTGAGAGCTAACATTGTTGGGGGCATTGAAAGTTGCAGTCCATAAAATTGATGCCTTGAGATTTTCAGATAATTCAGAAAAGTAAGCCATGGCCACATCTTCATTAACCCTCCTGATAGTCTTCTTCACACACCACTCCGAAAACGCTTCATACTCTCTAAGGTAGTGACGTTTCGATTGTTCAGGTAGCAGACCTGTTTCAACTAGATGCGCTTGTTTCATGATATGATCAGACACAAGTACAATTTCGTCTCGGGTTTCGTCAATTGTATTTTCATTGTTTTCCATTTTTATCGCACAACTTTTAACTTTTTTGAAATAAAAATTTATTTACTAATATCACCTTACCAGTTCATATGATTTAAAGGATAATTGTTTTTTTTTAACTTTTATTCTACAATTTTCAAAAAGTTTTAATTAGAAGTACTAGTGAAAAAAAAATATGTGTTCACCTCGGACAAGAAAACTTCGCTCGGCTACGCCTCGTACGCAAGACTTCCCGACTAGACAGCGAATGCTCACTTCTCGTCCTTGATAAACAAATAATTATTCAACAGCAAAAGCTTTTAAAGTTTCCAAAGGCGAAAGTGTAGCACGGGTTCATCATACTATAATTTTAACCGGATTATACTCTTGTTTACAATTGTATTTTGAAGTTTATGTTCTTTGATATCCACAAAACTTCCCATGTTGGTTAATTTTTTGTTTTTTTTTTCGACAAATACCTTAATTATGTCATTACTGCTCTGAACTTCAATTACAGTTGCATTTATGGCAACATTTTCACTTTCTAGAAGTGTACATATGTACACTTTCTAAAAATTATTTTATTTCGTTAAAAATACTGAAAAACATCACATAAACTAAAGTAACAATTCTTTGGCAGTAACAACAAAATCAAACATATTCAAAGTTCTTTATAAAAGGTTTCATAGCAACGTGGCACAATATTGTTTTCAATAAGTTGCATAAAAAATTTTTTTTTCGTTTCAGGAATAGCGAGTCGATATTACATAAATTCCAATGATACGGAATGAGACATCGCGCAGGCGAAGTCAGATTACGCATGTGTTTCCGGCTGCATTCTGTCAACTTCAGAAGTGGTTTGTCGTCAGAGGTATTTGCTCTGCTGCCGGATACTATTTCGAACGTGGTTTTGAAGATGCGTGCGCACGGAAAGTCACTATGGAAGTTTTACGATCTTACAGGAAAAGGGTCACTTGTTTTTTCTTTATTTGATCACCCAATGCTCAGTCTTAATTTTCTGGCACTCTTTTGTTCCATAACAGCTTTTACACTGTGCCAATTGTCAGTATTGTTTGTACATTTGCACAGATAATTATCATCATTTATTAAAAATTGTATCGCTTTGATATCACTTATCTGGATAGTCGTACCATCAGTATTTTTTGATGTATTAAAATTTATATCCTCCGCTAGTTTTTTCATATCAAAGAAGTCGTTATATATAATTGACTTCGTGTACCACGAAAGGCTTAGTTTGGCCCCTCTGATCAACAAAACGTATTTGTTCGAAACGTAAATAGAAACTGAATTTTTGGCTTTGGTGATGGATTTAACAATCACCGTTGTCATCTGTTTGCTAAATTTTTGTGTTTAATGTGGTTTTCCGGATATTTTTGAAATTGGAAAAGAGATTTTAGTTCTAAAATAACAAGACTGAGATAAACTAACTATTGTCGAGATTATATGCGTTTCTTTTCGAAGTTCTTTGAAATGAGTATATAACTGATATTTATCCGCACATGCAGAATTTCTTGTCACAAATTCAATTTCAATAACATTTCAAAACTATATAAGAGCAACTTTAACGAAACAAAATAACTTGACCATTTTGTCATTGTCCCATTAACCTCAGTGACGTTATTTAGTCTCCTGGGAATTGAGAGGAATGGATTTCTGCAGTGTCCTTGGGGTAATACTTACTTACATGCCATGTGATGCTAATCGTAACCAAGAGCTCGTATCCACTATTAAAAATCACCTGACGCCTTTGGAATTTTTTTGCCAAGAGCCCCCACATATTCTCGAATCATCTTCTTACTTTATGATCTGTGAGCACTGAACTGACAGATAAATTAATTGTTGGGAAAAGTTCTTCCAACTGAAGCCAGCGTGATGTTTTCCAGAATTCTAATATAAACGTCGCTATTTTGCTTTTCTTCGCAAGGCAACAATAGCTGAGGGCAGTCACTTCAATAGCCGTTGTAAAAGGTCTGTTTTCCACAAAATTTACTAAAATTTGATCGTCGTGAGGGATAGAGGTTCTGCGTCTGCTGCCACCAGAACGTTGTTATTATAGTTTCTTCTTCTCTCCACTTGTTCACTGTAAAATGAATTGTGCTTCCGGATATCCCAAAAAATACAGAAATTTGTCTGTAATATATTTCGTTGTAGACATAACTTATAATTTTTATAAATTTGAATAAGAAACACCAAACATTTTGAAAGAAATTAAAATGCCAAAAAAATCTAAATGTTTTGTTTATTACGTCAGTCGACATGGCACTTGTGGACAACAAAGCTTAGACTACGTTCAAATTTTTGAAATGATAGAAAAATGATGTACTTTTAACAGTCAAGATTTAAGTTCGTCCAGTAGGTTCTAGTCGTTTAATGTATACTACCATTGTGAGAGATTCTACAACTAAAAAGAAAAACATTTAACAAAGAAATCCTTACAAGAGGGCGTATGTATTGTTTTAAGTTTTATCGACTAGAGATCAAGTTGACCAGATATATTGGGTGTCTAATTAAAAATTTGGTCAAGAGTTGCCGTTTGACATCGACATGACAACAGTCCACGACTACGGAAAAACATTAAAATAGGACGCAGTTCTCTTAATCAGATTTTTAATTAGACAGGTTGCGACGAAATTCCGGAAGGGACGGTCCGAAATCTCGCCGATAACGTATGGGGTGGCGGCGTACTTGGGTGCCAAGCTTTGGGTCGACTAGTATCGCTGATTTCAGAAACACGTCTGGTCGACCAAGCTTATGCGGCGACCTTCACGCCGCCGGGGATGGCGCCTTCGGTCAGGAGCGGCGGTCGCTCGGGCGCCAGCTCCGTCTCCAGGGGGAGGGAGCGCCGGGGTGCTCTAAAGCCGGAGACACGGAATTCAGGTGGTGAGCCTCCGCGAAAACACGAGAATATTAAATAAAACGGCAAGGATATTTTACAATAAATAGGATTTATTCCCTGCCACCAGCTACACGGCCTAAAATAATAAATCTTACGGCTAATATTGAAATAAACAATGACAAAACGGTTTTACAAAAAAAAAGAATTAAACGTCCGGCACGGTCGTTCCTCCTGGGCGGTGACTTCCCTCAGGACGGACTCCTCCTGGTCTGGGGGCGGCGACCTTGAATCTGGAAGTCGCACGACGGTTACAACTTGTGATGGCGACAACAAAAAAAATCGGTGACGGTGACACGGTTTCTCGCTCGGGGGCGGCGATTCGAATACCGGTACAAAACAGGCAGGCGACCCAAAAAGTACTTACGGTGGTCGGAGGGTCGAACTGCTCACTTCTCGCTTCTCAATCACCAAAAACAGCCACAGTACTTCCTCACTGCCGAAGACTTCAGGCAAGAATCCTCTTCGGCTCTCGAGATACGCGTCACGGTTTCCGGCCTGCGATAATTCGTTTCGTTACAACGTCGAAAAAACAAAACAGATCCTGTCATTAATATTAGCGAAATGAGAGCGAGCGAGGAAGAAGAACGCATAGTGGGAGAAGCATGAAATATGAAAAAATAGTGAAGCAGAATGTAGCCAGAGTGGATCTACAGAATCGAAAAAAAACATCATAACACTTCTTCAATTCTAGAAATTCTCTAGAAAAAAGTAAGAATATTTATTTGTAGTATTGCGATTACGTGAATTATAATTGAAATGAGAATAGTCTGCCACCAACATTGAAAATAGTTATACACCATCTAAGGCGAGTCATTCAGGTTAGGAGCGCCTTAAAATAGAGATCTTTTGGAAGCATATCAGCAATGTTCAAGAGGTTCGAAAGTATTAAATGTCGAGAGTTTTAGTAACAAATTAATCAGTTAAAAGCTCTCTATTCGTGAGAATATCGTGTAATAGTTATAGTCTTTTTTAAGGAGGTGTTGGTATTTCCTGCCTAATATAAGATTTTCCTTATAGAAGATAGTTTGCCGACTTATGTGTTTAAACTGTTCTGACTCTTATATTTTATTTTTAATGAATTTCTTTTATACCAACTAATTAAAAACTTTGTACGATGTCTCTGTCCACCCACATGTATTTTTTTGTTGCAGTGCTTCAATGTGAAAGATATTTCATGTCTAAATGTTGAGGTAGATCAACTTCATGACTGGCCATACATGATATCATTCCTTTTAAAATAAAAAAAAACTTTATTATAAAGAACTCGCTGTAAATAATGAATGGCTAGCAGTACGTAAACCTTCATTAACTTTTACAGTTACTTGATACGTATGTTTCCCTGCACTTGCTATTTTTCTAGATTTACACGCACGCTGTGAATTTATTGTTCTTTGCAATTATCGTTTTCCTGTTTAATACATTTATATAGCGCAGAATGCACTTACTATATTATATTCCCGACCTTTTTAGACGTTAGTAGGTTATTGTTTTTTTTTTCTTTTTGTTGACTCCCATGACCAAGTGGCGGTTTTTTTAATGTCACATCCAACATGTATCATGCTTGCTAGTTTCCCACTTTTCCGGTACCAGAAAAATCGTGTTTTCCTTTTTTTGCAATCAAGAAATTACTTAAGATCGGAGCAAATAAGTTTAAGGATTACTTGCATATTTTCTGTAACGTACAAAGACCTCGTAGATGTTCATTTTCAAAATACTGTTAGGATGATCGATACTTAAAGTCGGAGTGGCTAAAACTCAACAAACCATGTTTCAGTAATACAAATTTACATGACCAACTACATTCTGAAAATGCAACAGCGAATAATTTTGACTCAACTTGACTGATATTCATTAATCGACTCGGCTGGATTAAACTAAACTACATTGCTCCCGACGGTGGTCCCTCCTTAAACAGCCGTACGTTTCTTCTGGAAAGATCGCGCTCGCTGCCTTTTAGGTTGTTCTGGAGTCTTGCGCCAAACCGCTCGTAGGTTTTTCTTTATTCGAACGCCGCCGTCACCGGTCATACTAGAAAACCCACAGGCGTAGTACCGCGGCGGTGTATGAGTTTATTTCGTAACAAACTTTTATAGGGCTGATTCGCGCAGTTTCAAAAAAATCTAAGTGACCAAAGACGAAAACTTGTAACTTCATCCTGACAAAAGAAAAAGAAATGAAATTTTTGTGTTTTTGTGTTCAGAAAAGATCTCCAAAAGTGATCTTAATGTTGTTAAATTACCCCATTGTCAATACAACCCTATTGAAATAAGGTTGGGGTTTTGTAAATGCAGCAGTAAATGCACACAACTTTTCGCCCGTCACCCAAAAATAAACTCGAGAATTTGTGGTTCGAGATTCTTTCCAAAAGTATCACAGAAATGTGTCAAAATTTTAGTAACAATTTGCGCTTGACATCAATTTTCCAGCCGTATGTCTTTCATTATTGATTAGTTGTTAGTTATTACATTTGCCTTCAGTTAAAAAAATAATTTATAAGTTGAATCTACATAAATATTCAATAAAGTTATCAAGCTTTGAATATTTAAGTAATTAGTTTAATAATAATGTTACTTAATGGCAACAATGATTTCAACTTTTAATAAATAATAATTTTTAATTCTAACATAACTCATAACCTTAAATAAGTAACAACCCGAATGGACATAAAGAATGTTAGTCATTCTCACGAAACTTCAGCTTACCTTAATTACCAATCAAGTTAACATCTAATTTCAAGTTGGATCTGCTAGTTCGCAAGGTCTCGTTACCATAGAAGATGCGATGACAGCAGTCGCAAATCGCAATAACTGTCATCGCATAAGTAATAGTAAGGTCAGTTTTCACTATTACAGAAGTTTACGATTTACGGTAAGTAGTTCAAGAATTTCGTTACCGAAAATTGTGAGAATTATTTTGTGTTTCTGTATTTACATGTTGTTTTTTATTTATTTTGCTAAACATCTCGGTTTCTCAAATTTACACAGGTATGTGGGACATATGTTTCTATGAGGTATAACTCGGATTTCGACGCTGCGTGGTTAAAAACAACGGTCACTCCCGAGGGAAATTTTCGTCTGCGGTTGATCCAACTGTCGGATTTAATATGTCACCTTGTTTGATAGTGGTTCGTAACTCCCGTTCAATGCGACACCCCGTAACGACATTACAACCCCATTCGCTTCAAAGAAGTCCTAATGCACTGCGGGTAGAGACGTCTGATTTCGTTTGAATATCTTCTGAACGTTTTGAAGATATCTCTTTCAGTTCAAAGTTAATGCACTTTCATGCAGTAAAGTAAGCGAACACAATGCTTTGTATTTGCGATTCTTGGGATTTATGTTTCATGTTTTATAACACTTGTTGCGATACATTGAAGTAGTGCAAACATGGAAACATGACTACAGAGGGAACGTAAAGAAGTCTTTGTCGAAAATAATGTGATGCATCTCTTACTATCGCGGTTGAAAAAAAAATGGACTCATGGTTTTTGATTCGCATTATTTTTCCTTTGTCAGGTTCAGTCGAAAAAAAAGTTGGTTGAATTAAATACACACTTTTATTAATCTTTCTTATAATAAAACAATGGCTATGATTAGACACAAAGGTAATGTTTAATCAATCAATTGTGTAAGATCTTGCTGTATCAATCGTGAAGAGAAGGACGACTTTTGTAAAGTTGTTGATCGCTGTTTGTCTTGGAAATAAATAACCCAAGAAGACAAAAAGAAAATATTCATATATATACATGTATGTATTTATGCAAGTACATAGTTGCTGTTATTATTTTTGGCAAATTGGCTCAGTCATTGACGTTCGACATTAATATTTCTGGGACATTTTTTAACAAAATTTTAAACTTTATGAGGAAGTCATGATTAATATGTCACAATTGACCGACTTTTGCTGTCAACTTTGTAACCAAAGAAATAGCCGCGTTGTGCATTCAGTTTTAGATAGAATAACAAATATAGCAAAAACATGAACAGTTTTTGATCCATTTAATCAAGCAGTTTCAACAATAAATGTGTTTTGTAGTGAGAACATTAATCATGTACTTGTTCACAGTATTGTCTCAAATCAGGATGAGAAATAAGAGAGTTCAGCCTCTGCGTACTGTGTTTATTTATTAGTTATTATGAATGAGTTCATTTTGTTCAACTTTAATTTTTTTATGTTTATATTTTTTATCAACTGCGAATAATATAAAACTTAAATGTGTTACATCTTTGTTGCAATAACAAATATAATAAGTATGCTGCGACGCCTGTGCCAAAGTTATCTCACATGTACTGTGTTTAATTCTCATGTGAGAGGGGGGTGTAATATTTATTTTGAATGTGTGTTAAATGAACTAAATTCAACCAAGTAACTCTAAATTAAAATACATCTCTTGGTGACAGTGACAGTCTTTTAAAATATTTCGGTGGTACATATTTTGTGAACTAAATATGTGTCATGTCAGTTCCAAAAATTCATTTTGATCTTTTAAATAACTTTAGAAAAATGTGTCAAGTAAGGCTAGAGAGAAGAATGTTTTACGTCGTAACTGTATATAACGAATTTTTGCAAATTATTCAACTCAAATTAGAATATAAGTTTTAAGATACTGAAGAACCAACAAGTTCTAGTAATCCATTTAAGCACAACAAATAGTTAAAAATCGAGCAAAATTGCAGCATTTTCGTTTAAGGCGTGTTTAACTTAACGACGCTATAAACGAGTTATTGTGTTACAATACGATTTACCTCAAAAAGCAGGCAATTGACCGTACAGTCACAATACAAAGTTAATTACTTAAAAAATATTTAACTAGTTCTAATGACATATCAGAGAGTTTACAATCTGACGCTTTACAGATCGTTGCTTTATTTCGTTTTTTTGATCTTGGATTTGAGATAAGAGCTAAATAACTAAAAACAGAAAACAAATAACTATGTGTACAAACCTTGACCTATCTCAGTACACAAATTGTTTCTAAAGTGACGATGAAAACAAATCCAAGTCAGTTGCTCGGTTCTGCGATGCAGCTCGTGATCTAAACAGGCAGTGAAGGAGAAGGTAAAGGCATTTTTGCTTTGAAGTGTTGGATATGATATGTAGCCTCATATAAAAGAGTTATTATGAACAGGCGTCGCCGTCGACCTTCATCCTTATTAACGAACACAAATAAACTCTTCATCTTAAACGCATCCGGTTTCTCTCTAGACCAAAACGATCCAAGCGTAAAAACGGCGCCCGCTTATTATAATTTCGCTAAACCGCAACAATACCCAGATAAATGCGAACTGTGTGGAAGTCAGCTTTGTTATTTTATTTCTCACGTAAATCCAACTTTTCTATGGGAACGATGATGCTTTATGCTTAGTAATTTATGTAAAAAGAAATTATTTGTGGGAAATCCTCTTTTCGCTTTTGATGTGATTAGACTGTGAACAAAAAAACAAACGTTTTTGCCGTCTGAATAACGGAGTGCTCTAGTCTGAGCTGTTAGAAATGAAAATGTTTTTCGTAACCTGAAAGCTTCCGCAGAATTTACTGAAGTGGAAGCTCGTGAAATATGTACGTGGTTGTTGGACCTCGTTCTTAATTGTTGCGATGCTGGATATTAAAGTTTTAAATTTAACTGTGTGCGATTACGGGGCATGCAAACACAAGAGTAATTATGATACAGCGGAGTACAAAAGGCAAATTAATGAGTGTACCATATTTTTCTCTTTCGCGATGCAGAGGGTGTTTAATTTTCCTTGTCTGTTAAGCTTTCAAGTTGATACAAACGGCGGCACTTATGTATTATGCACTTTTGTATAGTTCGGACCAAATTGTTCTTTTTATTAATTAGAAGCAATTAAAACAGTCAGTGCTCGCAAAAATAAAAGGAAACTACCCTTTCATTTTATTTCGGAGCAGGCAGCTGCTGGAGATGAGTGAATATAAATAGAAGCGGGCGGGAAACGGCTGATAAATAGCATTCCTTGCCGCAAGTCTTTGGATACAGCGGCGCAGTGTGAAGTGTGAATGAGTGATTACTTTTAGCTGCCTGAGTGCGATCTTTCACTACTTACACCACAACTCTTATCTTGGAAAAACAACTTCATGGCGCAGGTATTACCACAGATACCGTGTCTTGTGACGTTCTGGGTAATTGTTACGAGGGGTTAGTTTGACAAATCGTCAAAAATTGACCCGTGCATGTTGCGATGCATTTTTTCGTAAAGATTTTATCAGGCATCAATTTATCAATTGTTCAGTGAAGTTTAAATTAATGTTGATGTATACAATACAAAACTAAGAAAACGTGACACGTTACACGGTTGAGGTCCTCAGAAAACTTATTTATTATTGCCAGGGAGTGAATGGGGATACCTTTAAGTACCTGCTGTAAAATTAAAGTTGTTCGTTGTTCTAACGTGGATTTTTAATTTTAGTTATTTATTTTAATTAATTAACCTGTTTTTTCAAATAAATTTATTGGTTTGGGGTCTAATTTCAAACTATATGTCTACAAACTGAATCTGCCATATAGCAATAACTAATAGATTGTTTATAATAACATAACCCAGCATTAAGTATAAATGTGCACCAACGTAACAACTTCGAAATTACTCGTTAAGTGATAAGAATCAAGAAAGCAGCGCACTGATAAGCAACGTGCAAAAACACGACAAAGGCCACTCATGTATCAGTTGGTTGCCGCGTCTGTTCGTTTAACGTCTTTGACAGTAGTGAATTTTTCCAGAGTGTCGACATGGTATTTCTTTATGGTCAGTGGTACAGCATCTCCGAGATCATGGTATCTTCAAGCCTCAAACTTACGACCGTGGCCGTGATAGCACTGAAAGAATAGAGTTTCACAGTTTGTAGTGCATCGTACATTAAAAGTACCAGGCTCTACAGCCATATCACGTTCAAAAAGTGCAAACTTTGGAGCCCGCTGATTTTCCATGTCGTGTAATTTACAGCGAATGGTTTTTACAGCAGTGTCGTGAACGCTGTGGTGACCGAATTTCAATCAAAATTTTCGCGCTGAAATTAATTAACAGTGACGAGAAATCACATTTGAATAATTTGAATTAGAAAGAAGAAAATTCAATAAAAAAATCGTTAAACATAGGCAACGAAATATGCACGTTAGCTCTTGGGACTAGTTGGTAGTTCTGCTTATTAGAGGGCGGTAGTGGTAGACAAGCTAGCGGCTAGCGGCATGACGAGAGGGTGATGCACCATTACATTTTTGTTCGGTGTAGTGGACGCATGGTGAAAAGATGCTGTAAGTAGCTAGGATAGATCAGCTGGTTTGGTAGTTAATAAAAGGGATGAAGCCTTTGTTTAAGGACAATCAATTGTAACGCCGACGGCGCCCAGTTTCTCCAATCCGCGTGGCTAATTCTTGTAGCTTTTTAATCGGAAAAGTGTTAATTTTCGGGACCAACGCGGACCACGTGGTGTAGATTTGTTTTACTCTTTGTAAATTCACCAATCAAGTTAGTTTTTTTAATCGTCAGCTAGTGCTAACACCACTTAGTAATCAGGATTAGTTAAATAAACCACTTACTATGAGATTTCATGAAATTCATTTAGTCAGGATAATAATTCTTTGTTTAACAAATTACGAATGAAGTTTCTGGATGCATATATGTAAGTGTTACATTATAACACTTTTTAATTCTCCACACAAGATTGCTAATAGTTCATTTACGGCAGTTAAATTAACAAAATTCATTATACTGTGAACTGACGGGGGGGTTAAAATAATTTCTTCCCTTAGGCGGTTATCATCGTTATCATGATTACATCACTGAGGCATGTTCTCGTTACGCTAAAGATTGATTACATCACCGAGGTTTATTTCCTCGCAACGTTAAAATTTACATCATCGAGGCGTTTCCTCGCAACGTAAAATTTATATCATCGAGGTATTTCCTCGTAACGCTAAAATTTACATCACCGAGACGCTTTTTCCTCGCGACGTTGTCTGGATATTTTTGTGTTTATTTATTATGTGTCTTGTTGGGGTAACCAGTTCACGGTATTCTAAACTCTCAAAGTAAATTGTTTTTTTTAAGTAACCAATCACTTGGATCATGCTATAATTTAACATAATGTAAACTCTTTGTTTGAATCGTCGGTAAAGTGTGACAAATATTAATCTTATGTAGGTTTTGTTAACTTTGCAATTTTTCACCTCATACAATTTTTATTTATCTCACAATTTTAACTTCAGTAATTTTCTTTGTTGTATAATGTTAATTGAACGTAAATCTCTGCTCTGCAGTTTTAACCTCACATAATATTTTTATTTGCACAAGTTTATTTCGCACCAGATCTTTTGTTTTTATAAATCTTTGCTAGTTTTACTTTGTAAATATTTTGTTAATGAATGTTTCTATCATATAAATTATTTGTCGTTTAATATTTCACAAGATTTTATGGCGAATTTAAATGTTGTTTACTGTTTCTTTGAAACTTTAACACTTGTTTAGTTATCGTTAATATCAGAGTTATAAGAAATTGAACATTTAAAATGGAATTGAGGTTAAATAACACAGAAAACATGGCAGAAGCGAAATGCGGGTCCTAGTCGAGCTGGCGAGATTGATCGCGTCACCTGCATAAAGGGTACAGGTTTGGATAGATTCAGAGGCGGTAGCGATGTTGTAGCGCTGTCAACTTGGCCCAATAGTCGAGACCCAACTGCGGTTCTGCGATCGTAACGGCCTAGTTTCGGACGGCATGTTCGTCATGGAGATGTGCTGTGTGGGTAGGCTTGCGACAGATAGAATCATCGTCGTGGGGGGAGAACAGCTCCGACCGGTAGTCCCAAACTCCGCTTGTGCTAGAACGCCCCAGCACAAGCTCCTGTTGTGCTCCTGTTAACTGCCGTAACTTTAAATTTGACGCCACACGCCCGTAATAACTTGTGTATTTGCATCCAGTTACTTTAATTCAGATTTTGCTTTGTTTTTATTAAATTTGTGATATTCAAATATTTACATTGATTCAAAACATTAGCGTAGGGTTTTTGTACTTGTTTGGTTTTCATATGTGTACGTCTGTCAATTCGCGGTTGTCTTTTCTGTCATATTTTTATGTCTTTCATTTGCGAGGTATTATATGTCGGTGAATATACCATAGGGGGTTTTTGGGGCTGAGGAGTGAATGCGAAATGGCAAGTCCGTGTCGCCCTCGCTCGCAGACCTTGTCCTCCTAGAGAGGGGGTGCGAATTTTCGCCCCCTCCCAAACATTTTGTCTGTTATTTCTTGCGCTCTCAAATCACACGCAGTGTATGCTCACTTGTATGAAAGAACGTCTTCCCGCCACTTTTCAAAAAAAAAAAACACGCAACGTAAGTTCCTTTTCAATCAATTTAAGGCGGGAAGTTTGGGTTATCACAACGCCCTAACTTTTTAAACAATGTGTTGGAAGAGCAGCTAGATGTGGAAGTGCCCCTAAGTGAACGAGTTCGCAGGTGGTACTTGCATGATGGAGCACCACCACATTTTGCTAGGTCAATAACTGAATGGTTAAGAAACTATTTTCCTAACCAATGGTCGGTAAAACGTCCTAGCAACTTGGCCTCCGCGTTCACCCGATTTCTATCCGTGATTTTTGTCTGCGGGGTTGGATGAAACAGTTAGTTTATGGAAATCAACAGTGTCCAGAAACTATCGAAGAGCTTCAACAACGAGTGGAAGTAGCAGCCGCTACAGGTCGTGGAACTCCCGGAGTTTTTTACGTATCCGTGCAAACATGTTGAGACGTGCTGAAGCCTCTATTGCTGCATTTTCAACATTATTGTAAAAAGGTAGTAGCATTCTAAGTTGCTATTTTTTTTTTGTTCAAATAAACAAAGTAGAATCGTTGTTGCAAGGACTAAACATCCGTCAGAATAAAAAGTCGATCACCATGAAGCCTTACTAAAAGTAGGTCCTTCTCAGTACCATCATTTCTTTCTACAACTAATAATCTTTCGCACTGACCTTTAACGATGAATGAATACATGAATGAGCTAATTATAGCCAGCAAAAAGTCGGTTTTACTTTTAACTGAAACTGAAAGTGTTTACATCGTTTTTTTTTTCGAACGTTTTTCCACCTACTGTTTAAAAGGTGTGTGTATCAGTGGCCTCGTATCGAGGATGGTGTATGGTGGTTTTGCCCCATTCGACTTTTAATTTGTTTTTTCTATATTTCCACATTACTACGATACGTGATATCATGGTTACAAAAATTATTGCATATATTTCGAAATCACCCTGTATTAGCATAAACAGTTGTGAAATCATTTAATTCTTTAATATCTAAAATCGAGTCATTAATATCAATATTTATAGAAAACAAACCAAATGAACAGAAATCCAAGTCTAAGAAATGACTTTTGTCAACTTTGTAAAGAAAAACCCGAAAACCCGAAACGATTCAACACGTCCTTTTATCCTGTAACATCCTGGCACAAACTGACTGCAAAGCTAGACATAACAACGTAGGGAAGATCATTCACAAAGAATTAGCGCCAGTTCTGAATTTAATCCAAGATACGACACCCTATTACACTTAAATACATTCCACCACCATTCCTTGAAACACCGAATACAAGCTACCTTATATTGGGATCGCACAACACTTACAGATTCAAATATTAGATGCAGACAATTTTGTCTTACTGATGTCCAATGTAGTACCAAATAGCTTGAGAAATTGAAATTTTTACATTTAATATAAGTAAGTCAATAATTTTAAAATTCAAAATTTTTTTTTGTCGAAAGCACATCATATTGTTCACAAATTGCTGAAATAGTTAGATAATGTTATTCAGAGTGATGTAGGCAATTTTTTGGATGATGCTGGGAGACAGGATCGGTAGTCACATTAGATCTTGGGGGTGGGGCAAGATTAGAAAATAATTAACTGTGTGCTGTAAGCCTGAGATCTCGAAATTAATTGTATTTTATCACGAATCTCATCATATCAGTACATATCATTACGATCATTATGATAACCGTATCGATAGGAATCTTGTCTGAACGCCGGTCATTTCCGAGTCGGCGGGAGATCTAAACTAATAATAATGATACTAATGTTTTCCAAATTTGCAATAACAAATTCTTTCTTCTTTTGCATGCAAATCAAATGTTAACCAACTTCAAAATCGTTGTATTTTAAATATCCTGTCATTATATAGTGGTAGCCAACATTACTATGTATTTATTGATTGTGCCTCGTCTTCTCGCCTGAACACTTTTCCTTTATCTAACTAGGTAAAACAACGATCGCATATCCCATTTGTCAACAGAGGTTGCCCCAACCTGTCAGTTGTCTACTTGCGCACTTTTCCAGCACATATCGCAAAAATTGAGGTAAATCTACTGATTACGTTTTGAGATGTTTCACCTCACACTCACAGCCCCACTACAGCTCGAAGTGAGTGGGTACATTTTTGCAGCACGGCTGCTATCGATACAAAAGCAACCTCTACAGCAAGCGCCAAGGTTAGCGGTGCTGCCTTATCGTGCATACTCATCTGCTCAGGAAAATGCTCATAACACCTCTTACCTAAAATTACAAACCAGTTCTTCTAGATTATATGTAGATGCTTATCTTATTTTAACACCTGCAACAATATTTCTTTAAATGGCTAACTAGTTAGATGAAGAAAGAGTGTTCGGAATAGAAGACCAGGAACAATAATTAAACAGGTCAAACGATTTTATGACGTTCGACCTTGATTGTGCTAGTCTTCTGTTAATTTGCAAATCAAATTTCGTTTGTGTGTAAGTTTAGCTTATTTAGTGTTCTTCTTACAAAAAAGGATTCTACGTAGAATTAGCGAACAAGAATTATAACGTAGAAGACCAGTTACTCGTTTGATGGCTCTAAGGGGTCGCTCTGTGGATCCGACATCCTCAGAGGCAAGCATGAGACTTTTTGGCGGAGTTAGAAGTTAAAGGAAATATTTTCTTCTAGAATTAGATATAACAGATGTTCTTCTATACACAAAGTAATCCGAAAATTACGTTGCACTAGAACATAGGTATATTGGTAGTGTCCTCCTGGGCTACAGCTTCTTTCTCTATACACTGAGAAATAATTTTTATGATTTCATCAAAGCTGTTAAATACGTCTAAGTTAATTAGACTGCTCCGGAAATTAACTTATGTTATTGGTCAAAAACAGTTGGTGTATGATTATTATTGATTGAGAAGGTCGACAGTTCATTCCTATGAATACTGCGTCTAAAAACTTATATCCTGCTACAAATTTCTCAATAGCGGCATCAACTACTTTATGAAATAGAATCTGGTAAGTTAACAGTTTCTATAAATAGACTTTTTTTAATAAAACCCATGGAGCTATTCGAACATGATTGTCAAAACTTATATTTTAATACTATCACTTGCTTGTTTACTTCACTATTAATTAAAAGTATAATTTACAGTATATCTATTAATAAAATAAATATTTATTAATAGATATTTTAAAAGAGAGAACTGCTTGCAGAGTGTTAGTTAGTTTTTAAATCAGTTGATATTTTTGATTTCAAATGGTCTCAAACAGAAAGTAATTTAGACTTTTTGCCAATTAGTTACACCTTCGCTTAGCTCTTCCGGTTTGCGGTTTATTTAAGGTAACGGATGATGTGAGACGGTTTCGGAACATCGCGCTCAAACAAAGCACTTGCTTTAAACATCGCTAATAGTTCTGCGATCGTGATTTATGAAATTTATTCTAGTGTAACAAGACGTGATTTACGTTTACAGAGTTTTAAGTTTTTTTCCAACAATGGTATCTCAACTAACTAAAATGAGTGAGTAACTAACTAAATTGGAACATAAGTGCATTTGTGTAATATGTATGTATTCATAATCATCATCTTCCTAAGGGTTGACTTATTTGTTTGAAATAGTGCCCACCCGTAAAATAAGACCAGAATACTAAAACTTTCACGCCATCTCGGGCTCAGGGACTTCACCGGCGACCTCTATAAACCTCGACCACCTTTACGACTCTCCTACTGTTGGACTGATGGACTGTTCGAATCAATATGTACTTGCAACTTTATAGGCAGCTCTCAAATTCCGTTATATATGTTGTGTGTACTGACCTATGCAAGTTTGTTACTTTTTATGAGCAGTAAATTTTGCATTTAGGCCTTACACTCGCTTATAAAGGGACTTTTTACGATAGTTTTAGTTTATACGACATTTTAGTCAATTGGAAGCAAATTATATACATTTTGATAACAACAATACAAATGTTGCCGCCAGTTTGTGCATTTTTTGTACAGCCTCACTGATTTCTATTTATTAATAGTAATAGTGACACAACACCTGGTTTTCAACTTTTAGAATAGTTTGCAAAAGTGACAAATATATTGAAAATATAATTATTTATAATTCTAAGTTATTTTCATATCCGTATAGTTTATTGTAAGTATTGTAACTAACAATCGATTTGAAATAGAGGTTTTTGGAAATGGCTTTATTTTTGGAAATAATATAATATATTGACACATGATAATTTCAAACACTTTATTTTTAAGCATTTTTATGATATATACAGGGTGTTTATTAAACATGGGGCAAAAGTTTATGGAGTTAATTCTTGGCTTATTTTAACTTCTTTTTCCTTGGAATTTATATATTAAATGTATAAGTTCTTATTCGACAAAATTACTGAAAATAACTACCATCAACTAGGACACATGACTGCTGAACTTTTTTAAAAATACCAGAGTTGTTTCTAATTACACTATATACACCTCAAATATCCAATTTTTCGAATCTTCTTCATTTTCCATTGGAGTTGTACAAAATAACAAGAGATTTAAGTCTGGAGATTAACCAGGCCATAAGTGAAGTCCACCTAGACCAATCCAGGGATCTTCATTCAACGACAAAAAAGTCCTAAAATAATCCAAGTAATAACCCCTTCAATTTTTGGCGCATGTTTAGTAAAAACTCTGTATATAACATTATGTTTTTCTGGAAATTTTTTCAGTGACAATTCTAAAATCAGCGAAAAGATGTATATTTTCAAAAATATGTAAAAATATGTATATTGACTCATACATTTTAACTAATACAGTGTTATTCCGCTAAGATGATCCACTTGACTCTTTTAATGCGGCAACTCAAACTACCGACTACAGTTGTTGCTGGGTTTCAACACATATTTTTTAATTAATTTCAATCCAAATTTGCCTTTAAAAAATTTTCAAAGGTATTTTTAACTATCAGAAATTTGTCAAATAGATACGGTTATCAAATTTGAAAGAAATTTATAATGAAACCAACCTAATTAAACAGAGATTATAAATATAAATTAAAAAAAATATATTTCTGTTAAAACGTCTAGGGTGTCCTAGATAAAACTCTTATATCTTGAGAACGAATATAAATATAATTTTGCAAGATTTCAGAGCACTGGGTTTTGGAGTTTCAAAGTTAAATTACTGTAACACGTTGTTAAACAATTTAGAATTTTTTCCCAAAAATCTGGACGTCTATGGTAAAAATGAACTCGGATTCATAAACCACAAATCAAGACCGGCTCACTCCATTTTCTCTAAAATTTGGAAACGCATTACTGATGTTATTAATTACACAGTAGAACAGTGTTTTTGTTACATATATTTTGTAAACATGGTCGGAAAGGTAATTTTGTGCTAAACAACAGAAACAACTGAATTAGAAAATTGGTTAGAAATTTTCAAGCGGTGTTAAAATTAACTAACTTCTTCTAGAATACTCGATATGCTGATTTTCTCTTCAATATAAATAAAATTCCACAGGATGCTATTATTACACGATAATCAAGGAGCAATGTTAGGTTAAAAACGTCTCTGAGAAACTGAAGATGGAACGACAACCCTAGCGTCATGCTTATGGTTTCAAGGCGGGAAATGTTTCTAATTGTGACGTGTTAAACATTTGTTGGTTAATTTAAACCTGATTAGTTGTACCACATATGCTAGATTTAAATTTTTATGATGAAGGTGTTCTATTCTAGAAATAGAACACATGATTTACGCGTAACAAAGCGTTAAGAAGTCCAGCAGGGAAAGTATAATTGAGTGGCTAGTAAAATGCGCAGTGTATACTGTAAAAAAATATTTAATGTCAGTCAAAGATGCACCCTCTCTGCAGTGCTATTGTTAGAAAATTTTCACCCTTTGTAACCTAAAAACCACACGTGGATATATCGCCCCAGTAGCTGCTGCCGTATTAATTGTGTCATTGTGATCGAAACGAGTCATTTATTTTACAAAAGGCCCTTAAAAGCAATAATGTGTAAGTTATGCTCGGTTTCCCATGTATTTTTTATGCCCAAATTATCCCACGGCTTGCTGTTATCCATTATAATAGCAGATTTGACTACATGACAACTTCATTTGACGGTGGAAATACATATTTTATTGTTTCAGTTATGGATTTTCCAAGCAACAATTTTCATTGTGTAATGTTTGCTTTCTCTGAGTTAGCATTCGTTTGGTATAGTTTTGTTTGTTGACGCGCCAGCCAATAACTCTTCTGTTACAAGAGGCCGCCAATCCAATTAGTGTTATAGGTGTACGTTACGGGCACGAGAGCTCAAATGCGTCTGTCGTTTATTGTAGAGGTGTCACAAACAGCTTCCAGTTCCCACTGGTGATTGCCGCACTAAGACTGTTAAGACTTTCCACAGTAACGAACACGTACTTGCAACTAACTAATGCTGTTTTAAATGGGATGATTTACTCCACAGAGAAAAACATTCAGAACATACAACATATTCCACTAAAGTGTAGTCTTAAATATTAATACGAACACAAGAACTGAGCTAGAATCCTTTGACGTTTCACGAGGCTAAATGTTTCATAAGGTAATATAAATTTCCCATTAAATATACAGGAACTTCTCTACAATCAAATTATTGATAAGCCATGTACCGAGAGACAAAGGTATAGTTGTCGGTGGATGGACCTGTGGGTTAATATTGCATATTGCTATCTCTGAAGTGTGGTCAGTTTCCGCAGCAACCGACAGAGCATATAAATTATTCAACTATCTATTCAGTCCCTTTGCTTCTGTATTTCGGCTTACACTAACACATACAACATTTTATGTTTTGTGTTTCAAAGCTTGTACATTTACATTCGGCCGTATGGATTTACGACTAACCTAATGTATTTCCTGTGCCATTTTTTAGTTTAAATCTTCCACGTACAGACTTCGACGATGAGGCGACAATAAAATTTTATAAATAGATGTTGAATGTAGGTTTACGCTTTTTTAAATCTCTATCTCAGTACACACATTTTCCCTTATTACTAATAAATAAGATATATGCATACGCAGTAGATAAAAACTTAAAGACTTTAATACTAAACATGTATTTTAAATATCACTGTTTGATCGAGTTACGTCAAAATATGCACGTCCATCGATGATCAGAAACGGAAAATTTCAAAATTGCAAAATGCAAAAAAATCCAAACACCCGTCAATGAACAGAACGAATACTTAAGTACATTTGTACATTTTTAAAGTGTTTAATATTGATCATAGATTATATTATCACTTATTTTTTAGTTTTTTTTTAATGTTACAGTGTTTGTACTGAAAAAAATAGTTTAAAGTTATTTAGATAAAACTTTTATTTTCGTCTATACTTCTTTATATTGTAAAATTCAATTTTGTGAACTTTATATTTTTTTGTAATAACCCCTATTAAGCTAAAATAAAGATATGTGTGTACTGTTGAAGTACAGGTCAAGAAGCATGCTGTGCATATGTTTCCAGTGAGTTTTTCCATATCACTTTAGCAAGGACATGTATATCAATTTGAATAGGTACAGTGTAATACTAATAATGAAAATACTGTATATTCAAATTTTCGGGAAAATTGAGTAAGCCGTTCTTGATTTGATTTTGGGATGACACCATCCATTTTTTGAGAGGAGGTAAACGAATAAATTTTGTCTAACGATTTCCCAAATTTTGAGCATTCGGTTTTGCGATTTCAAAGTTAGATAAATTGCAAAATGTTGATATGTCATTTTGATTTTTGTTACAAAAATTTTAATGTCAAGGGTAAAAACTCAACAAAGATTTATAAGTGCAGGCGTATCTTGTTAAGTAATTATCATCTACACGATATTCCTAACATACATATTGTGATAGCCCAAATATTCTATCAAAATTGAGACGTGAGACATTTGAAAAGCCGCAAAAAATTTGAAAAGTCGCCATGAACTGTCATCGTCAACAAAATGGAAGCCTACGTTGTGTCAGAATGTCAGAATGCGTTCGAATGCAAAGTGTTGAGCGGCAAAAATGGAAAACTGACCTTGAACTAACGACATAAATATATGGAGAGAATAATTTTTATTAAGCTTTTATCAAAGGACTGTATTTTCTCAGCCAAAAACTTCTCCCCGTTCTTTTCAAATGCAAGATTACAAATTTCGATCACATAAATACAGCTTGTTGTGAAATGTACACAATTCTCTAGTTCGCAACAGCTTATCGAAAGTGGATGGGTGACAATGCCCAAATTATTATTCGGTGTGATACAAATTTAAAAACAAACAAAATCAAAACTTATCAGGAGTTCCCATTGCAGATCACTGTAATTTCGACGTTATGTTATGTTGATCGCGGACTTCCACAGAGACTACACCTTGTGCGCAAGACATTCGAACATGGACATCCTAGCCTTCGCAGAATATCAGCCCAAAGGTCAGACTGCACAATAACGCTGGCCCGGGTGCCACAGTTCGTAACAAATGTTGAAAAATGATATTGATGACATGAGCTAAGATGCAACCAAATTAAACTGTTCACATCTACATTATTTTAAACATCTGACTCTGTGTTCATCTGAAATTTTATTGTACTCCCGAAGTTATTAGTCGGATTAAATGAATTAAAAACTGCGGAATAATCAAAATTTCGGGACACCTCACTACAACAACAATACATACATCGGGAATCGAATTCTCCATCACTTAAATAAAAACATGTGTTAAATACGATCAAAATCGTAACGTCGTTCGGTACACACTTCGCTGTGAGAGAATAATGTTCAACATTTAGACCATAGAACACTTAAATGATAATATAAAGTTAGCACTAAATCCCTTCGAATTCACGATGGCATTTTCTTATTAATAATTTTTCAAAGTGCAGCAATGTTTAAAACCATCCATCTTTTTAGACATATAACAATTTCAAATATTTCTGGGAAATCAACAGACGGTCCGTCGACACTATTCTAAACAATAACTGACGCAATGTGTGGAATCTCCCGATTAATCTCGACAATGGAAACTTCTGTCCTTTCATTACCATTGACTGAATGAATCTCCCTCTTGAGTGGGGAAGCGAAAGATCCCCGCTACCTATGAAAGCATACAAGTCGTTTACATTACTGAAATGTTTTATTTTGTACTGTAGGGCTCATGAAACTTCGAGAAAACCTGAACGTAGTGATTCGTCTAATGGACCTCACTGCAATACGTCCTTGGCTTACGCTCAGGACGTAAAAAAGTAAAAACATAACTATTTCCGCTGATACTAAGTAAGTAATATTTATATTCGTTACTTGTACACGCAGGATAATATGCTCTGTCGTAAATTTTGTAGATATGCTGCCAAAATTTTTCTTAACATTCAAATAAAATTTTCCCCAGACCAATTTACTCTTTCATATGTTGTAAGTATTTGGCATTAGCACTGTGAGGGACGTAATAGATTTAGAATGGCAGCTATTGAAAATTAATTTTTACTTCCCGAGCGTAAGCAATTGTAATCGAGTCCATCGACCCACTCTCTACTTTTACATTTTCTCGATCTTCCATGACCCCTAGAGGACGAAGAAATATGTTCCCCGGCTCCGCTTGTCTGTCTGTCCGTCCGTCCGTCTATCTGTCCGTTTGTCTGCCGTTCCGGATTTGTATTAGACAGACAATCTCCGAAAGTACTAGATCGATTGTTGTCGCATTTTGTATTTATATTAGGAATATCATGTAGATGGTAAAACGCTAACCAAAATTTATCCAATCATCCCCACCACTAATGTGATGACGTCACTTCAAAAATTGTACATACAAATGGGTTTTAAAATGTATAAAATAGCATAATCCTACACACGTAGTTTATGACTCCGGATTGTATTTTTACCCGAAACGTCCAGATTTTTGGAAAAAAAATCAAAATTGTGAAACAACATTTTGCAATTTAATTTGGAATCTTCAAAACCGAATGCTTTAAAATCTTGCAGATGGTTTACAGTTATTATGATAAGAATGATAATTTAATTGTTAATATATTTATTTATCCCCTCCAAAAAATTGATGAAGTCAGCTCAAAAGTTTGCCGACGAAATCCTATCTAAAATGTAGAAAACATGTTGAGCCTGTACTTGTGATTTGTCATTACGTTCATCTTTTTTGTATTTGCATATACAGGGTGACTCAAAAAATTAATGAATGAATGAATTTATTTTATTGATTTAAGCAGTAACTACAAAACCGAATGCTTTTAAATCTTGCAGATGTTTTAAAGTGATCATAAACCTGGTAAATTTTTGATCAAAATGTCTTTGCTCTTCCCCCCCTAAAAAAATTGATGACGTCACCCCAAAATTTTACTGAATCCTATCTAAAATGTACAAAATATAATGGATCTGTACTTGTTATTTATCATTCCACTCATATTTTTTGGATTTGCATATACAGCGTGACTAAAAAAAATTAATGAATGCGTGAATTTGTTTTATTGATTTAATCAGGCACTACAAAAACCGAATGCTTTGAAAACTTGGAGATGTTTTAAAGTTATCATAAGCATGGTAAATTTTTGATCAAAATGTATTTGCTCATCCCCCCTGAAAATTTGATGACGCCGCCCCAAAATTTTGCTGAAAAAGTTCAGCCTTAAATGTACAAAGTATGATGAGTGTATACTTGTGATTTAACACTGCATTAATATTTTTTTGAGTTGCTTATACCGGGTGACCAAACAAAAAATGAATCACTCAATTTATTAAAGAAGGTGAAACCATAAGCGAGGGAAGTTCTATCGAAATAACTTTCGACCAATTTTTTTTAGATTTTTACTTCCCGAACGTAAGCGAATGAAGTATTGTAATCAAGTCCATCTTTACTTCATGTTTTCTTCGCGTTTCATGACCCCGAAGGTACGAAACAAGTGATCTCCCGTTTCCGTCTGTCTGTATGTCTGTCGTCTGTGTCGATTTTTATTAGACAGATAATCTCCGAAACTACTAAGTTGAATAATGTTAAATTTTGTATGTATGTTAGGAAGATCATGTATATGGTAAAACCCAGTGGCGGCTCGTGACCTTTTGAAATGGGGGACATAATTTGATTGATGAGCTAAATTTAAAGATATAAAACAGGTTGTTATTACCAATTAATAGACGAAATTGTGTGACGGAAATAAATACAAAAATACATTCAATAAAAGTAAAAAAGGATTTCTCCACATACTTTTTTGCCTTCAGTTAAAATTTTACATTCATGGCATTTAAAAGTTCATTTTGAACAGTTTTAGGCGTTTCTTTAAAAACCGTTGCTTCTTTCAAATAATTGATAAAGCAGAGTCCAATTCAGCCGTAAAATCAATCAGACCTCGAAGTATACCTGGATTTTGTGATTTCCTACTTTCGTTATGTCCACGTAAAGCAAGTTCAAACACTCGACAAAATTTTATGCACATTACCAATCGGCGTAATATATGGCGATTTTTTCGACCCTTGCGTTATGTACCCGAATATGATTAATATAGGCGGTGTGTAGTTGTTTCCGAATGTCTGTATTACCGAGAAGGTAATACAAATAGTATATTATTAGCCAAGGTTGCAAGGCCAAGCATTCTAGACCGAGCGCAAATTAGAACCCGAGACGCGCAGCGTCGAGGGCTCTAAAGCGCGAGGTCTAGAAGTGGCTTTGCAACCGTGGTTAATATACTATTTTTTTCACTAGTAGACACCATAAGACAATAAATTGAAAAAATAAACGTTCAATTTTTTGACGCAACATGATTTTGTTTTGATTTCTAATCAAACTTAATCTAAATCTTCAACACAAAGAAAACCGTTTATACTTGTCGCTGAGTTAATCATTTTATCTTCTACCGTCTACCAACTATCATGCGTATACTCAAGTAATGTTTGTAGCACACATTTGTTCATTTTTTAAGAAATAATCACATCAAACATTGCGTACATAACCTCAATTTTTCTTTTTGAACCCGTGGTAGCAAAAGTTGAATTTGCTACCACTAAATGAGTCGACATTTGCATGCGTCCTGGCTGCTAGTGAAAAAAATATTTAATATACGTGTCCTCGCAGAATGAAAATAAAAACCCGCGATAGTAACTCAATCCTGCAGAGCACGGTTGGAATGGGTCCGCAGTCCAGTTGTGAGGACGTGTTTTTTCCATGGCAGCGGTGTAAACAAAACATCTAAATCAGCCATGATTCTCGGTCTCTGTGCCCGGCTTTTATCAGTATTTCATCAGAAACAACATATCATATATCCAAGACACGTCTTTAGATGTATGTGGATGTAAGTTTTGATACATTTTATACAAGTGGAGAGAGATAAAATAATAGTTTTCATAATTATGACACAAATTTCCGGATAATTTTTAAATACTGAAAATTACTATTTTACCATGTCCAGTGTGTTTGTAGACGTTGTAATTTTGGGGGGGCACGTGCCCTTGTGCCTCCCGGCACCAGCCGCCCCTGGTAAAACCCTAACCAAAATTTGGTTAATCATCCCCACGAACAATTTGATGACGTCCGCCCATTATATTGCGTAATTACATTATCTAAATTTAATGAAATAGTATACTCCTGTACTTATGGTTTACACTAAAGCCGAAGTAGAAACATAGGCAGTGGAATTTAAGCATGAACTGAGACATTGAGAAAATGTGTTATGTTATTCCTATTATCTACTTTTGTTGTATAAGAGATTATCACAAATAAAATGTCGCAAAATCAAATTGTATAATTTTTCAAAGAAGAGGGATTTGTTGGACTGTATCTTGGGGGCAAGGGAAGTTCTGTTGAAAAAACTTTAGCAATCCGGTGTAAATACGCCAACATAATTTCCTTGTTTTCCTAACGAATATTCTTTGATTTTCGCTATTGACTGAATAAGGCTAATTGCTTTTTGTACTTGTCTTTAAATTTTGTAGATAATTGCTGATGGGTTGCTGATGTTGCAGCACCATTCTTTGCTACAAAAACATCATCTAAATCCAAAATTAAATTTTTCCAATTTTATCAACTATTTACAGAGAACAAACAAGCAAACTTAGTAACCAACAACCGCTTTCTCAATAAATGCAAAACTATTTGGAATCATTTTATTTGATTTACGACTAAATTAATATTTGCGGTGTTGAATAAAACATTGTCTTACACTCGTGAATAAATCGGTATTATCCACTCGAGAAAAATAACCGAGTTGGTTAACATTTCTGTCGTGGACAGTGTCCAACTTGTAAAATAAATAACTAATATTGAATTTACTGTATTTGTTAATTATTCTACTGGTCGAGTATTAGTGAAATTATCTACGTTTTTTCTTATAACTTTATGATGGCGAATTGAATGAAATGACAGCTACTAATCAATAGTTTACGAACAGCTATGATGATCGACCACTATTATTTTCAGAAAAAAATTACAATTCACGAAGCATCCTAAAATCGATCTTTGAATTCATGACCCATCTTACAGCTAATGTACTTACAAATCACGGATTGTAGAATCAGCACATTTACTGAACATCGGAGTGAGTGACTGCTGAATAGTGTTGCTATCCATTTCAAAGTACCTACTTGGTCATTAATTTCTCTGAGTTCTGTTTTAGTTCCTGTACATGTTTTAATTAATTTAACATGATTTACTCTAAACGAAGTAGTGTTACATTGTGTATATCGAACACAATGAAGAAATGTAGCCAGATTTGCAATTTTTAGATATGACTTGCAGTTTTGTACGAACACATTTCAGCTCTTTGATTTACGGTCACGCACGCTAGCATTGTCACGATTGAGAAATCTGAGTAAAATTAGCTCGTATCTCTCTTGATGAACGGTTTGTGTCACTGAGACCGTGTAATGCTTGACAGAAACAAACATTTTGAAAAGATTGGCAGGTGTTCAGTATCTTCAACCAAGCAGAACGAAATGTTTGCACTTTACAATAACAGTGAAACTTACACCCTTATGGGTTTCGAAACAAGGCTGAGGTGACAGAGGTTTTAATGAATATGCACAAACCAGTATTTAAGTATTGGATGTCTTGCATGTGATAAATAATCGTTTTGATATGGAGGACAGCAAAGTTGTAACTTCACCCTTGGGAGACGATACATTAGTAAATGAGAAATGTGACAGAAGACAAATGTGACGTCATCAGTCTTTGAGATTTGTACATCGCAACAATTAAAATAATGAACCACTGACATCATATACCAGATATGATAAATTACCTCCAAGAAGGAAATATTGTCACGGTAACTGTGTGGGATGGGAATGAATGCGACGAAAGAAATAAGATCCGTTACGAATGTAGCAAGACTTCCGAGTTTACTTTAGTGTGTCTTGTAAAGAGAACAATTTTTCATAGGCGCTACATTACGCTAGTAACTGAATGACATTTATTTATGCTCTTTAGCACATTGCAAAACCGCAATAATATTTTACTCTAACATTTTGGATGACACGAACACAAAAATACAGTTCTGATTTAAGCGCCGAGATTAAAATTTATGTTGATTTAACCAGGCAAAATATTGTCATTGAAAGAATGCTAATAAAAGAGAAGAATTAAGTCATTTACTGTACATAAAAAACACGCTGTCTTCCAAAAAGTGATATTGTGTTGGATGCGGTTGTTCAAAATTTACAAAAAATTATCCTTACATATAAAAAATCAACCTACTTAAACAAGGAAGTTTAACTTAATAATAACTTATTAGTCAATCTTTCAAATCAGGAGTGGCAGCCAAATTTCAAATTACTTTAAAATTTGTCAGCTATTTTAATATTTCAGTTGTAAAATATAACTAATTAAATGCCTGAATTTCTTAAATAAAATACCCCGTGACGGAAAATGTCAGCTTTCAAGCAATAACAAACTTTTTCACTGATGCACCTTTTTACGTTTTTAAATTGGAAAGTCAGAAGTAACATAAATATAGTGTCACTGAAGTTTGTACATATTCACACTAAAAATTGGAGTCATTACTAACAGTTTTTACCAAATAAGTAAATATACACTGATTGAAATGCATTGCATTACATGCTGTTGCAAAATTTGCAAGCCTCATCATCAAGAAAAAAACTATTTGTACACTCTATGAATCACCTACGACATAAAATAGTGTGCATTTTAAAGCCGGAGAAATTTCGTCACCCAGAGAAAGGTAGCTCATTATTTAATTTAAACGTCATTTTTGGTCTTTTTGCAATTTGTTGATACTTAATAATGCCAATTTTGGTGCAAGATGTACTAATATTTCAAAATTTAAATTTACTTCTTATATGTATGTAACCAAGCCTAAATAAAATGTACTATTAATTTATTTGCAGTGTTTTTGAAACTTAAATTGTTTAAACTCTTCAACATGATTTTTTACTTCCCTGAGCAGAAATTAAGAAAGTATTGAAATGGTGTCCTTCGGACAAATGCCTACTTGCATGTTTTCTGGACGGCTCGTGACCCCTGTCGTACGAAAAAATAGATCGTGTTTCCATCTGTCTGTCTGTTTATCTGTCGCTACATCCGTCCCTCCTTGAGTCCGGCGGTTATAGTAAAAAATTGGTCTAAAGAGTTTAGACAGTACTTCCCACGCTGTCGGAAACGTGATGACTGCATGCCTATTACGTTTTCTTTTCGCAGTAGATTTCAAAGCATTCGGTTATGTAGTTCCTGAGTAAATCAATAAAATAAATTTACCCATTCATTGTTTTTTTTGAGTCAACCAGTATATGCAAATTCAAAAAATATAAATGGAATGATAAATTACAAGTACAGACTCATCATATTTTGTACATTCTAGATAGGATTTATTCGGCAAACTTTTGAGCTCACGTCATCAGTTTTTTGGAGAAGATAACCAAATATATTTTGACTAAAAATTTATTATGGTTATATAACCTTAAAACATCTGCAAGATTTCAAAACATTCGGTTCTGTGGTTCCTGATTAAATCAATAAAATACATTTACGCATTCTTTTTTTTGGGTCACCTGTATATGCAAATCGAAAAAATATGAACGGAATGATAAATCACAAGAAGTTTTGTGGTGAAGTCATAAATTTTTTAGGGGGGATGAGCAAATACATTTTGATCAAAAAATTACCATGCTTATGATAACTTTAAAATATATTCAAGATTTCAAAGCTTTCGGTTTTGTAGTTCCTGAGTAAATCAATAAAATAAATTTACGCATTTATTAATTTTTTTGAGTCACCCTGTATATGCAAATCCAAAAAATATTAATGGAGTGATAAATCACAAATACAGACTCATCATATTTTGTACAGTTTAGACAGGATTTATTCGGCAAATTTTCGAGCTGACGTCATCAATTTTTTGGAGTGGATGAGCAAATATATTTTGACTAAACATTTATTATGCTTTTTATAACCTTAAAACATCTGCAAGATTTCAAAGCATTCGGTTTTGTAGTTCCTGATTAAATCAATAAAATATATTTACGCATTCATTAATTTTTTTGAGTCACTCTGTATATGCAAATCCAAAAAATATGAATGGAGTGATAAATTACAAGTACAGACTCATCATATTTTGTACATTCTAGATAGGATTTATTCGGCAAACTTTTGAGCTCACGTCATCAGTTTTTTGGAGAAGATAACCAAATATATTTTGACTAAAAATTTATTATGGTTATATAACCTTAAAACATCTGCAAGATTTCAAAACATTCGGTTCTGTGGTTCCTGATTAAATCAATAAAATACATTTACGCATTCTTTTTTTTGGGTCACCTGTATATGCAAATCGAAAAAATATGAACGGAATGATAAATCACAAGAAGTTTTGTGGTGACGTCATAAATTTTTTAGGGGGGATGAGCAAATACATTTTGATCAAAAAATTACCATGCTTATGATAACTTTAAAATATATTCAAGATTTCAAAGCTTTCGGTTTTGTAGTTCCTGAGTAAATCAATAAAATAAATTTACGCATTTATTAATTTTTTTGAGTCACCCTGTATATGCAAATCCAAAAAATATTAATGGAGTGATAAATCACAAATACAGACTCATCATATTTTGTACAGTTTAGACAGGATTTATTCGGCAAATTTTCGAGCTGACGTCATCAATTTTTCGGAGGGATGAGCAAATATATTTTGACTAAACATTTATTATGCTTTTTATAACCTTAAAACATCTGCAAGATTTCAAAGCATTCGGTTTTGTAGTTCCTGATTAACTCAATAAAGTAAATTCACGCATTCATTAATTTTTTTGAGTCATCCTGTATATGCAAATCGAAAAAATTTGAATTGAATGATAAATCACAAGAAGAGATTCACCATATTTTGTATATTTTAGATAGGATTTATTCAGCAAGATTTATTGGTGACGTCATATTTTTTTTAGGGGGGACGACCAAATACATTTTGATCAAAAATTTATCATGCTTATGATAATTTTTAAACATCTTCAAGATTTCAAAGCATTCGGTTTTGTAGTTCCTGAGTAAATCAGTAAAATACATTTACGCATTCATGAATTTCTTTGAGTCATCCTGTATATCCAAATCCAAAAAATATTAATGGAGTGATAGATCACAAGTACAGACTCATCATATTTTGTACATTTTAGATCGGATTTATTCGGCAAACTTTTGAGCTCACGTCATCAAGTTTTTGGAGGGGATAACTAAATATATTTTGACTAAAGATTTGTGATGCTCTTTATAGCTTTAAAACATCTGCAACATTTCAAAGCATTCGGGTTAGCAGATTCAAAATTAAATTGCAAAATGTTGTTTCATAATTTTGATTTTTTTTCCAAAAATCTGGACGTTTCGGGTAAAAACTCAATTCGGAGACGTAAACTACATGTGTAGGACTATGTAATTTTATACAATTTAAAACCCATTTACTATGTACAATTTTGAAGTGACGTCATCGTATTTGTGGTGGGGATGATTAGACAAATTTTGGTTAGCGTTTTACCATCTACATGATATTCCTAATATAAGTCCAAAATTTCACAACAATTAGTCCAGTACTTTCGGAGATTATCTGTTTAATAAAAATCCGGGGCGGCAGACAGACGGACAGACGGACAGACGGACAGACAGACGGAAATGGGAGACCTATTTCTTCGTCTTCTAGGGGTCATGGAATATCGAGAAAACGTAAAAGTAGAGAGTCGGCCGACGGACTCGATTACAATACTTCCTTTGCTTACGCTCGGGAAGTAATAAATATAATCAAATTTATAACTTATTTAAAAAATATTTAGCTTGTTTAATTGATTGTACTTCAGCGACGAGTAAAGTTCATTCAGTTCAAATAAATTTATATCACTTTGTTAGTTTCTTCTGTGTCCTAGTCGCGTTAAAAATTAGTGTACCAACAAAATTTTACTAACAAGTTGCATACAAAACTATTTCGCATAAATGTATTTTAAACATTAAATAATTGAGCAGAATTAATGTGTACTGATTTGATAAAGACCAGTGCATTTCTTCACTGTTGAGTTGTTCGTGCTTTATCACATATAACATAAATAAAATAATTACGTATTAAAATGTTGCTCTTTTTGCATATCGTTTTCACTCAATTTATATCTTATCTAATCTTCATGATGTCATTGTAATAACATATCCTGATTTATTTCTTCACCGTAATTTTTTTAAATAGGGTGCAAATGATAATTCTGCATACCGTTGGTGATATATAAATATTACTATTTTTTAACGGGTGCAGAAAAATACATTTTTAATGTAGTTATGTCTAATTTTAAAAAGTCGTTCTCAATTTATGTAAATACAATTTCTCTCGTCTCTGAAACAACCAATTCTGCATAAATTTCAGAACGCATTTTTTAATAAAGAGTTGTAATCTTTCGTAACACCAGCTTAATTCTGCTGTCCTCAACGAATTTCAGTGAAACTAAATAAAATTATCCTTTCAAGCTAGTCGCGGAAACTAATATCAGAGGTATAGGATTTCAAAGCATATTTTTTAATAAATCTTAATTTAATAATTTTCTGAGATATGTCAATATTTGGAGTGTATGAATAAATAATATTTTGTTAACATTTTTTATGAACTGTAGTGTACTGGCAAAGACGCACGCTATAAGCATGTTTCAAGTGAGTTTTTCGTAATAAAATTTTGTGGTGATATCATAATTGTTCTAGCAAGGACACATACATATATCCATTTGGAGTAGTGCAATTAAGCAGCTTTAAAAATTATGTATCTATTTATAAAAAACAAGTATAGATAACATTTTCAAGATTGCACAGCACTCGGTTTGCAGTTTCAAAGTTAAACTCTAAAACATTGATAAGTATATGTAGTTTTAATTTTTTTCCAAAAATCTGGACGCTTTTGGTAAAAAATCAAGGCGAATTCATAAATCACAGGTGTAGGACTACCTTTTTCTATACAATTTAACTAATATTTACTGTGCAAAATTTTGAGCATGTAGCACTAAGCATAACGTAACTCTACTAGCATAATAGAACTTCAAGGAAATTGCTTTAATTACTCAAATAAATGATCAATAAATAAAACGGTGCTTCCATCAGTACAGAACGTTCCTGTGTTCAAGAAAATTTCAGTCGTGTCCTCAAAATAATCTTCTAATAATATTATCCGAAAAGTCCGTTGTATGCTTTCATAAAATTTGCTAATGCAAAAAAGTTGACGCCATCAAATTTTCAGAGGTAAATAGAAAAACTTGTTTGGAATTAGTTCACCAAAAATTTCAAAACAATCGAATCGGTAGCTCTGGCTTTTTGTGAAATAAACCAAACTGAAAGCAGGCAGTAGACAAACAGAAACGGAGAGCTTGCGTTTTTCTTATAAATTATTATACGAGATGTTAACACCCAAAACTTGTAAAATTAGAAATTTATTAACATGCAAATTAAAGTAAAAAAATAAATGAGGACATTTTTTAGATTCAAATTAATCTACAGTAAATAATGTCTTGAAACTAATTGTTTGCACTAGTCACACTTTCGTGTACCTTCAACGTTAAAAATGTCTTTAGACCATGCATCACATTTAAACCACTGCGCTCCATTGATTTAAGGGTTAAAAACATCAAGTATTTATTTAATCTATTTTCACTCCTTCACGTGCACCGGTTTCAAATCTCTGTTTTACAGAATTAATAAAATTTAGGACAGTTAACACCACTATATTTATTACTGAAAAATGAACAAAATCTATTTTATACTGTCTGTTTATTTTTAAATCCCGTGTCCACCGCAACAAAGGAAATAAAGATCATTTGAAAGGATAAACGGATTAGTAGTTTAAAAACGACGCCACACTGAACTTATTCACGAAATAATGTCATTGTCATTGCCGCTATTCCTCACAGAGTGCTGCACGTGCCAAATCCGCAAAGCTCGAAAGCTATAAAAAGCTCCATACAACAGAAAGCTTCCACAGGCGTCGCCACTTTCCAGCCGGCGTCGGTGCGGGCGTCCTCCGACAGAGGGCACGTCATGGCGCGAAAGCAACTTTTATATTTGAACCCAAGACCGAAAGCAGTCACGATACGACACCACGCAAGAATCGCTGTGTCAGACTGTGCTCTAAACTTCAAACCTCACGTGTTACGAACTTTCTAGACGAGACTCCGCATAATTCGAATCGAAGCAGAACTTCGATTTGCTGTTTTCGTATTGTATCAGACGTGAAATGACTCATGGTTTACACGGGGTAAGTCCGTGGCTCTAACTTAGTCTGCTTCAAAACTTTTCGTTTTTTTTTTAACATTCTTTTTTCTCAGGCATTCGTAAATTGTTGCGCTGTGTAGCAGGAAACATTGTTCCGAAAATATTTCTTTGTGTAAATGAACCGCGGTTATGTAATTTGAATTATGTGCACTTTACGAAGTCATGTCAAACGGAGTTACGACAGGAATGCTTTTGTAGTAGAAGTAATTGTAATAAATTTCATCTTTAATATATGTGTGAGAGTTATGCTTTTATGGGTAATTATTTTTATTGTGGAATAGCAGACATACTTTAATTTGTTTGCTAAAGGATATTATTCGGTTTTTTAAATTGCGACAATTTAGGTCAATTTAGCAAGTACAAAATTTCAGGAAGAGATAAATTAAGACTGCAGAGACGAAAAAGGAGCTTTGCAGCGGTCATAATAACAGATGTTAAGCGTTATTTAACTGTTGCATATATATATCTGTCTCTCAGAGATTGTTGTCAAAAATTTAAATACGGACTTAAGTAAATATGTATGTACATACATAAGTAAATAAAGCTGGTAGCTGGGTAAGCGATAAATAGTAGTTATAAAAATTTTTACAAAAAATTAATTACATATGTTACCACAGAGACAACATTTCTGTTAGTAGAAAATGAGACTTTACGATGTCTCTTAAAAAAAAAACACTAAAGACGATAAAAAATTATCAAAATAAATTTCGTTCGTTGCTTTCTGAGAGGCAAGTAATTATAAATACAGAATGGTGGGAAATACAGGTAGCAAAATTTTGGTGTCTCTATATTCTATATATAGCCTCATACTTAGTTCCCTGGCTAACATATTTTGTCCACAAACATTTTTTTATTGTAGAAATTATCAAATTCTTAAAATTAATGTTAAAGTTGCGATGTAAGATTTACAAAATTGATCACGTTGTAATCTAGCCTTCCCAAAAATTTTTTAAAAAGTCAAATCTAAAAATTTTGAACTGCAGGTTCAAACTTAAGGGAAACAAACAAAATTCAAATACCCAAAAAATATTTATTCGATTCACAAATAGTGTTTCAATAAATCTCTAGCGGTACATCTTTCCTTTAACAGTTTTAAACAATGCATTACACCGTATACAATTTACAACAAGTTGTGAACACAAGAATTGCAGTAATTACCATGAACAAAATTGGTTGTCAAAAAAAAAATGCTTATTTTTGTTGATTAAACAAAATCACTGGCAAAAAATACTGTTGAATGCTTCATTCAGGATAAAATCATGTTTTATTCTAGCTTTTTGAAAATTTTACAAAAAAATAAATTATTATCAGAGTGAAACCAGCTTAAAAAAACTGTATAGTTATGTAACAAAATTTGCAAGTAGTTCAAAATTTGTATCCGGAGATGGATCGTACACCAAAATTTTCATGTGTTGGAATTTGCACATAATTGCAGCTGTAAAAGTCCCATTTTCTATTATTTACCTACAAGAACAATAAAAAAGACGATCAAAGGTAGGCATGGATTTTTGAAGATTAGAAAATACAGCATTGGTGATATTAGTGCCACAATATGCGTGACAGACGTGCCTCTGCTTTCATAAAGAATCTCCTTTTTTTTCTTCTAGCGTATCAATATATATCATTTTCAAATGATAAAAAATGAAATTTATGGAATCAAATTTTGTCATTCATCTGAAAAACTGGATAATTTTGGGCATATTATTTTTTAATTTTAATTACCTGTAACTCTTAAATGGCGACGAACAATTAGTTCGTTGCCATTTAAGAGTCACAGGTAATTTAAATTAAAAAATAATATGCCCAAAATTATCTATTAGCAATGATAATAATAATAAATGAGATACGTAATGTGTGAGTCTTTTAATTTTAGAGACTTTTAAAACCTGTTTTGCCTTCCTTTAAAGAAAAAAATTAGGCGGTTGATTTGCTTGCTTAGATATTTTACCATGTTGCGGTTTAGAGGGGACAGACTGGTTTAAGTTGACTAAAGACACTAAAAAAATGTTGTAACATTTAAACAGCATAGCCGGATATAAATATTCAAGCAGATTTGTTTTGAGTTTTTTTTTCCATAAAAATTTCATAAATAGTTTAAACATTTGCTCGAAGGATTTTATTTATTAGTTGATCAGTCTTGCACAGATATACTGGGTGTTCCATTTATTTTGCTTGTCAGTTTAATGTCTCAGATATCTGAAAAGACAAAAGTTTGAAACTCAGAGCAATGAATTAACACAAAGAAATGCATGAAGTGAATACATCGCTTTTTGTTTTTCCGGAAATGGCATCAACTTTTTCTTTGCAAATAGAATGAAGTATATCACTTACCTAACTCCGTTCAACAGGATATCTATTTTTTTTTATTTCTTTAGTCGTGACCCGTAATTACATAATTTGGTTTCACGTTTAAAAAAAAAATTATTTTAAAACACTAAGGTCCAATTTATACAATATTTTTGAGAATAAGTTAATCACGCATTTAACGAGGCGTTTAACGATGTCGGATTGGGCGTAGAGTCGGTCACGTGGTACTTTAACGCCGTGTTAAAAATTTTACCGCAATCAATTATTTAACTGAGCTGTAAACCGGGTCTAAGTGAAAGGTCATCCCACCGATAAATAACAAAAATGTGTTGTTTGAAACACTTAAAAAGCCGGTTTAACGTATTTGAAAAACACACTTCATAATACTAAAGGGACGTTTATTTTACATACCTCTATGTGGTAATTAAATTTCAAAATTTCCAACTTTAATTTTTTTTAATAACTTAGATTCGTATTGGAGTTCAATGGCTAAATTGGGACACTCCATATATATAGACGCTAAGCAATAAAAAGCAGTATCTAATAATTCTAACTGTTATTATCTTTATTCATTTTACCCTTGATCATATTGTTTTTATTGCTTTTTACTTCCCGAGCGTAAGCTAAGGAAGTATTTTAACCGAGTTCATGACTACTCTTATGTTTTCTCAAATTTTCATGACCCCTCGAGTATGAAGAAATCCCGTTGCCTTCTGTCTGTTTCTCTGCCGTCTGTCCGAATTTTTATTAGATAATCTCCGAAACTTCTGGACCGATTGTTGTTAAAATCATCCTTACTAAGAATAGGTTGACATTATCTCCAGAATATACCTACATTAGTAAAGGTTATTTAAATTTTATGAGATATAAGAGAGAAGTGGGTCGATAGTGACTTACTGGGTTTCATTATTATCATTTTTGTCATAATTTAGTACAGCATAACTATTTCAATGGTTGTTCAGCATTGGATGGAACTCAATGAGGCACTTCTCTCTTATGTCTCACTAACGTTAGTTTGCTTACCAGAGGCTTATAAGAATAAATTAAATATTCGAGTACTAGACAACCATTGCAATATACTATATAGATGAGACCTTGTAGGTTGAAATTGCAGTCTACAAATTTTTTGATTGTGTTGTCTAAATGTTCCAGTTTTTTGTAAAAAAAAAATCAATATGGGATAGCAACATTTTACAATTTAACTTTGAATTTGAAAAACCGAATGCTCTGAAATCTTGCAAACGTTTTAAGGTTAAGGTAAGCATGGTAAATCGTTGGTCGAAATTTTTCCCTTAAAAATGATATCGTCATTTTGCCGAATAGGAGTTCCTTAAATTTCAAAGAATTACATACTCCTGCAGGTGTGAATTATGCATCTGTGTTGTATTTTTACCCTAGACATCTAGATTTTTGGTAAAAAGTTGAAAATTAATAACAACATTTTACAATTTTACTGTGAAATTGCAAAACAGATTGCTGTGAAATCTCGCAAATATTTAAAGGTACTTGGACGCATGGTAAATCGTAAAAATCCATGTTTTTTAAATCTATGAGTATTTACGGATAGACATCCAGTTTTTTGGAAAAGAACTGAGTGTGCTTAATTAATTAACTAGTACTCTCCTCTACGTTATGGAGGTAGAATCAAGGAATTTCATTTTCTTTTAATCGCTATTGCGTGTAATATGAACGCACAAATTGTCGCATTCTTTCGAAGTATAAACATAACAGTCGAAGTTAAGCATGTACTGAGAAATTGAGAATATGTACATTTTTTTCCGCTAGTTAACAGCTTTAGATATATTTCATTGGAATGTATTCCCCGCGGCCCGCGGCGCAGGGTTTGCGGGGGTGTTATTTACGCCAATGATTTTTATTTTATAGAGGTTATCACAAATCCAAAATTACAAAATTAAATGTTATAATTTTTCAAAGAAGTGGGATTTGTCGGATTATATTTCAAAGGTGAGGAAAGTTCTGTCAAAATAACCTTCGATCAATTTTTAAACAACAAATTTATTCTCTGGTGGTGTTCGCTTTACGTATTTATTTAGACACAATTCAAATAAGTAATTTCTAGTTTGTAAATAGAATTTATTTTATTATAAATATTTTAATCAAATAATGAAAATATTTTAAATAATTTAATCAACCGTTGAATATCGTTAAAAACTTATATTCATTTGTGTGGTGCTCTATTTTCAAGTTTAAAACTAATCGATGCTATTAATATTTGATGAGTAATTATTTTTATAAATCAATGGATAGTTGTTTTCTGAAGGTATAAATTATAAATACAATAACTGTGAAATATCAAAGTGTTAAAGTTTGAACATAAAATGTCAACTGGTCTGTTACGTGTGAAAGATGTCTACCTTTTATTAATAAAGAACTCTGAGAACTAGGATTATCTGTTGTTGGGTAGTGGAACATCTAGTGGTTGAAAATTTCTAAACACATATGTTTTTGAAAAAGTAATGACTTTCGTCCAAACACACAGTAGCGATTTTCTAAATAAAAAATAAACATTGTCCTGTATAATAACGTATCTAAGAATTTGTTTGTGTATGTATGTATATAGTACGTGTAGTTCTTGGTTTTATCATTTTTGTGTTCACTTTTAATAAGTAATATCCATTTTCGTAAAAATTGGCTACGTTTTTTGTTTCATTTTACTCTGTAATTTGTGTCTCTAAAATGGCAAGGCTCGCAAATAAAAGATGATATAATTGCGTTGAACGGTTTTATCTCAAGTGAAAATGGATGAAAATTGCGGTTAATGGATTCAGGTAAGCAACGTAGCATTAAATAAATTTGTATCGACGTCGACTAAATTATTCATAATCACGACTAATACCCATATTTCGGGATACTGAAATATATATAAATCATATAAATCTTTCAGGTTACGGTCAAACTAGGCTTCGAGCTTAACCCTTAATCCTTGTATTAAGTTAAACTCCACGAGATATTGTGAAATATGAGAAATTGTTTCAAATAGCGCTGGCTTCAGTTACAATGGGCTATATCGCCTAGCTGAGAATACGAGGAATTCAATGAGCTCGTTTAAAGTGCCATAACTTCCAAAACTAAACTTTACACTCAAGTCATAGTTTGTGCTTATGAACAATGCGCCTTCAACAGTTATTTGAGCAATTCCATTGATATTCCTTCCAGGTTTACCATTTTAAAATTCTGTCTTTCTCTATGATTCAATTTTGCACTTTACGTACTTATCTCTAAAAATACATACATTCGTACACTGCATTTTCGTTCGTGTTTTTTTTGGTAAGCTTTCGGAATCAGGGGGAAGAGAATTGGAGAAGTTTATGTAAACCCATCTTATATCTTTCATTTCCAGTCGCTTACAATTGCGCCTATTTTCTGCTAGATGGGATTAATTGTCCGTGGATTTAAAGTGCTGAAGACACGTGCTGATGCTACAAAATAGGAATGCCTTAGATGTTTTTGTCGCAGGCGAAATTGTTTTCCGTGCCAAAGGATTTATCAAAATGTTCAGTTTCTGTAATTATTTTGGAACAAAATTAATCATCAAAGAAAAGCAATGGAAGCATAATTGTCTCGAAGGATTACTGTCACATGTAGATATCTCAAGGAGTGTTTTATCTTAAACAGATGCGAATTATTTCTAGCATAAAGGAATTCTTTGTTAAATTAGCGCTCTACATTATTGAGGGACAAATTCGATTTTCACGTAGTGTTTGTTCTAAGATCATTGGAAACACAGCCGATGTATGTGTTGCTTTATTTCTAATTTAAATGACAATGTTCGATATTAATTCTCATGGTTAAAATATTATGATAACTTTAGGAAACTGCACCTTAATAAAAATTTTGCTTCAACCTACTTTGTTTAGTTTACAAATTGTCTGTTCTCCAACTTTCAATATACATATAAGTAAGTTGTTTGGTACATCGTCGAACGTCGAAGCAAAATATGCAATAGTGCATTTTAAAAAATTATAAAACCATAAAAAATGTCAGCCTAATGTTTATAAAATTGGCGGAAAATGTTTTGTGTTATAAATACAATAAAATTTGTCAACTAATAAACTAAACAAAAACATTGGATTAAAACAGCCAAAAACTGATTCCAGGTATGGATCGTGATTGTTTACATAGTTAAATAATTTATTTGAAATGGCGGAACAAATATCAATAACATTCGCATTAGTATTAAATTTTAAGTTACTTGTGGTAACAGTATTGGCATAGTGCCCACATTTAACAATTTAAATATGCAGAAATCGATATTTTTGTGTTTCGACGCTAATGCCGTAACAAATCGATTTGATTGTTGAGATATAGTGGAGTGCCCCGTTGGATATTCTTATGAATCTTATGATATTTCAAGATTTTTACTTCCCGAGCGTAAGCAAAGTAGGTATTGTAATCGAGTCCGTGGACCGACTCTGTACTTTTACGTTTTCCGACCTTTCATGACCCCTAGAGTACCAAGAAATAGGTCTCCCGTTTCCGTCTGTCTGTTTGACTGCCTGTATGCCATCTGTCCGAATGTTTATTAGACAGATAATCTCCGAAACTACTGGACCGATTGTTGTCAAATTATATATGTGTATTATGAATATCATGTAGATGGTAAAGCGTCAAACAACCCAAAGGACAAATCTAATCTTACCCACCAATAATGTGATGACGTCACACATATTAAATAGCTTGCAAATTGTGTAAAATAACAGTCCTACACATGTAGTTTATAACTCCGTGTGAGTTTTTACCCGAAACGTCCAAAAAATATTGTAATAGGATCTATCGGACAAATGACTACTCTCATGTTTTCTCGACGTTTCGTGACACCTAGAGTACGAAACAACGGGTCTCTCGATTCGGTCTGTCTGTGTCGATTTTTATTAGACTATTTTATTGGATACTGTAGATGGTAAAACTCCAAAAAAGTGTCTAATCATCCCCACCAATAATTAAATGGCGTAAACTCAATCTTTTTATGGTAACTCATATTTACATTTTGTCAAATACCTAACATACTCCTGTACTGTGTCTGTGTTTTATTGTTGTTATATCCGAAGGGATAATTACTCTGGTAGTTATATGGTTTCTAGATGAGGCTTGACTTAATAATTTTTTAAATTGTGATTTTAGCTTTATGGTCTTCATTAAATTATGTCTACATAGATGTTCCGAATTTAGCCATTTATGTGTATAAATAAAGATTTTACAAGGGGAGTGAAATCCAGAGAATGTGCAATCCCATTGCAACGCTGCATTGGATTTTGACTATTAAATTGTTTAGGTTTTGTGTCCACTACAATATTTCTCGCTTGTCGGGTTGTTACGTGCCATGACATGTTTGGCTGAATTCTTTGACGTATAATTTTGTAATCGCACGTTAAAAATGTTGGAGTGACTTCCTAACTACTGGTGATGTTTTGTGGAGATTACGTGCTGTATTAAACCACTTAACATGGGGATAATGACCAATCATGCTAAATGATTTTCGTCATGTAATTATTGAATTTTGGAGTAGAAATTGACACGTATTATGTCGTTGATACTGTCCACAACAATAATGTATTCAGATCCTTTGATAAAGAGTGACATAACACATAAACAATGTTTGTCGATGAAATTTAAAAAAGACCATTGTTTGAGGAAAAAACACAGCTAAATGCATTCACAATCAATAAAGTTAATGTAATTATAAACAAAAGTGGAAGCTACAATTCAAATGGTAAATTTAAAATCATGCTGTTTTGCATTATTTAAACAATTCGAAATAATGTTTACGCTGTATTATATTTTATGAACAATCGTATTTTAAATTCTGCACATGACGAACCGCGGGAATGTAAATATTTACAAATGCCAACAAAGTGAAATACACGAAAACTTTGTTATAAAAATTTAAATAACAATTATTTTGATTTGGATATGGACAGTTAACAGAAGCAATTGCTATTGAGTAAAAATAAACGAATAGTGATATATGCACCTCTTGATTTAGTAAGTGCTTTGATACTTGAAAAAGAAGATACGTTTAAAATAATTGCAAAAAAATCACAGGTTCTAGTGAGATGAATTTTTTAAAATATCATTTCGGGTAGGATTTATCATTTTCAGCATTGCATATGGCATATGGAATCTTATTTGATTACCGTTTGATGTGTCATTCTTGTAACAAACTTCGGACATTTAATTTAACGGTTTGTGACTTTTACCAAAGAATTTCCATTTTATGTTTGTCGTTTTCCTGTTGTGTAGAACGCATTAGTTCTAAGGCCAATGTTGCAGTAATATTTTTTTATTTTTAATGGGGAATTTTATGTCTCTTAAGGTTTTGCCGTTCATAAAATACGACTATGGTCTGTTTGTCAGTTACATTTTTCAGTTGTTCTATAATTATTCCGTTCAAAAGGACAGTTGTTCAGTGTTATGACTTGTTATTTTCTTTTTTTTTTTCTTATTTCTATGTCCGTTTTTGTATATTTTCGTCTACTTCGGTGGTACATGTTCTGTTCTGAGTCAGTTTTAATATTTCTGTGTTGTTTATAAAATAACGTGCACTACAAATGTGATCGAAAATTTAACGATGAAAAAGAATTTACTATTTCGTGAAGTGGGATTTGCAATAAAAGGTGTCATGTGAAATGTCGTAATCTAAAGGAAAGTAAGCAAAAAGTTCTTTCAGAAGGTAATAATCTGTTGTGGATTTGTAACTATCGTAAAATTACGATTATGGAGCAAAATGATCTAATAAATTCACCGACCAGTCATTTTCTGTTGGAAATTAAACGTCAGATAGCTCAAATCAAATGTATCAATCAAGAAGCTTTTTCGCAAACAATTTTTGCCAATTTGGATCGATAAGCAAACCTAAACCAAAAATTGTGTTCGGCACGGGAAAGTTCGTACCGAGGACATTGAATCATACTGGATCTATGTGATGTAAATGGCTATATGGAAGACTTCAAGGTAGAGACGTTAGAACTGAAGATGTTGAAAACCACTTAGTGGGCATAGGTGTAAAAGGAGAAGTAATAATTAAAAAAATGGAAATTCAAGATAACAATCCAGTCTTCAGTGTCGGAGTTCTTCTTGAATTTTATGTCACTCTATGAATTCAGAACTGTGTCCTGTGATTTTTTAGTGAAACGTCAGTAAATAGCGACATAAAAAGTGTATATTTGCGTTTTTTCTTCCGAAATATTCATTCAGTGTATAAAAAATAAAATTAATATAGGTACAGCATGCAATAATACAACAACATAAAATAGCTCTCTAAATAGGAAATGATTTGGGAATCATCTAACATTTTCACTTCATCTAGTATTTTAATAATTATTACTATTCGTAATAATTCGGGGGACCTCAACGAATTTTTTAACATAATGAGTGTATTTCTACAAAAGATTGAATGTGAGTTGTTTAATTTAATAATAGAAGGTGATTCTAATATTCATTTTCAAACAAGTAAAAATAGTTCGAAATTAGTACACACAGGGTTGCTAAAAAGTATGGAAGCAGTTGATTATCTCGGCAGCAGTTAGTTGGATCATCTTGAAATTTGGACTATACTTAAAAATACCCAAGATTTATTTTCTGCAATTTTTTTAAACTTTAAACTTCATTTGTTTTCAAGATGCAAAGCTAACTTGATTTTTTTTTAAATACCATCATTACTCAAATCGTCTATTTTTGAATAGAATTTTTTTCTCAATTCCGAACTATAACACTTTTTAACTAAAACGGCAAATAAAATGATAAATTATTTATAATGAATAAATTCTAAAACAGAAAATTGTGGTTAGCTTTGAAAATACTGTCATCGATTTTTCAATGTGTACTGAAAAGCAAACTGCTACATCCAAGTGTAAAAATATTTCAATAAAACACTAAAATGGCACCATTAACAGAAACTAAACGAACAGAAATCTTGATGATGGTAGGCAGCACTTTTTAATGAAACTCATCCCAATCGAGACCAACGGGCCAATTTCAAGTTGCATTTACGATTTCGCAAGTCCCCGTTGCCATGGAAGACGCGATGACAGCAGTCGTGAGGACGAATCAAATCGCGAATCGCAACAACAAACTGTCATTGAAATTACCATAGCAACGACACTTGCGATTTCGCAAATCCAACTAGGTTGACGGAGATTTAACGAAACTGGTAATGTTAGAAATCGTCAAGGAACCGGAAGACCAAAAATGACGAGAACTCTTTTAATATCATGTTAGATGTAGCTGAAAATCCAAAAACTTCAGTATAGCAATTGCCATTAAACCACAATATGAGTATAGGCTCAATTCAAAAAATACTCAAACGGGAAAAATATTCATTCATATTCATACAAAAGTCATTTACTACAAGAATTGAGTGAGGATGACTTTGACCGTAGAATCGAATTTTGCGAAATAGTGGCAGACAGATTAGATCAGGATAAATCAATTATTATTTTCTGATGAGTTTACTTTTTGTTCGAATGGCCATGTTAATCGCCATAATTGTAGATACTGACCCAATACACACTAGTTGGAGGAGGTTCATATACACAGTACTCCCAAAAATTAATGTTTGATGCATCATTATTGGTCGCTCGTTCTTCAGTAATGGAAATTTAACGTCTGACAAATACCTCGCAACTTTTGCAACAAATAATTATTCCTCAACTTAGACAAATATTTCCCAACTATGAAAATCCAAATTTACCTGCAGAGTAGTCTATCTGGTTTCAAGAAGATGGAGCACTACCTTACTTCGGCCGTCAAGTACGGCATCTGTACTTGATCACTGACTTGAATGAAACTTTTCTTGGAAGGTGGATAGGACGAAGGGGGGCAGTTGAGTGGCCAGCTGCGTTACCAAATTTAACCCCACTTGACTTTTTTCTTTCCAAGAAAAAATATTAAATGTGATTGCTGATATTCATCTTAATATTCTAACACATGCATCTGAAATCTTTATGCAAGGTATTGCTTACTGGCCTACTTGCCAGGAAGTAAATGGAGAACATTTCGAACATATTTGTTGTAAAATTATTGTTTCTTAAATGTTAATTTGATCTTTTTTCAATAACGTAATTTTTTATTTAAATTTTTCAAAAAGCTTTCATAACAATGTATTTACTATTTACAATCATTAAATCGGAGTACTGTTATTTCTAAAATATTTTGTAAATTATTTAGAGACAGGATTTAAATCAATTTGTTACGATGGGACCTTTATTTCAGTTCTATAATTTTTACACTAGTATAATTTTTGAGTAAAGTGTCCTACGCCAGGATTATGAGACGTGATAGTATTGTCAAGGCTAGCTATGATTTTTTGTTTTTTTAGGAATAGATTTTATCATGTTGGGAAAATAAAACAATGCATGCGTTACATTTCTGAATTCAGAAAAAACTGCACTATTTAAAAATGGAACATTTGACTCCTAGTGCTTTTTAAAAAAAAAGTTAGCCCTGCATCTTAAAAAGAAATAAAGTATAAAAATTGGTCTAAAGAGTTTAGACAGTACTTCCCTCGCTGTCGGAAACTTGACGACTGCATGCCTATTGTGTTTTTCTTCTAATTACATTTTTGTAGTGGGAATTTAAAAAAAAATTGCGATGACGTCATCAACATTTTTGCAAGGACACGTATATCAGTTGGGATAGATGTAGTGTAATACTAAGAATAAAATTATTGTATTCCCAAATTTTCGGTAAAATGAATTGGGTCGTTTTGAATATTGATTTGTTATAATCAATAAAATAACGAAACAATTTACACACGTATACGGCGCCGGTGAGAGGCAACTGAAAATCGTTTATGTATAAGCATTCTTAATTTAAGATGACAAGCGTAACAGCATACGTGAGAGTCAAACAGAGAAACTGTAAACAAACCGACCATCGGTTTTATTGCATCGACTTCCGCTTATTATATAAAACATTGGGTTTTATTTTAATTTTTGACGGTGGAATTCACAATTGGTTGATTATAAACATGTCTATTCCACATTCGCGGAACCTAGTCTGCGCAACAAAACAAATGCACGTCTGTAATGTTAAAGTCGATGTAAATAAGCGTGCTATTCTTATGTTTCAACCGAGTTTTTACTTTAAAAAATTTTGCGTCTACCAAATTGGGTTGGTCCAATGTAATACTAATAATAAGTGTTGCCTTTAATTTAATCAATAAAATAAATTGACTTCATTAATTTTTTTGAGCCACCTCTTAAGAAAATCTAAAAAATGGAATGATAAATCACAAGTACAAACTCATCATATATTTTGCATTTTAGATAGGATTTATTCAGCAAAATTTAAGGGTGACGTCATCAATTTTTTTAGGAGGGATGAACAAATACATTTTGAACAAAAGTTTACCATGCTTATAATAACTTTAAAATATCTCCAAGATTTCAAAGAATTCGGTTTTGTAATTCCTGATTAAATCGATAAAATAAATTCACGCATTCATTAATTTTTTTGAGTCACCTGTATATGCAAATCCAAAAATATGAATGGAATGATAAATCACAAGTACAGACTCATCATATTTTGTACATTTTAGATAGGATTTATTCAGCAAAATTTTGGAGTGACGTCATCAATTTTTTAGGGGGGATGAGCAAATACATTTTGATAAAAAATTTACCATGCTTATAATAACTTTAAAACATCTCCAAGATTTCAAAGCATTCGGTTCTGTAAATCCTGATTTAACCAAAAAAATTAATTCATGCATTCATTAATTTTTTTGAGTCACCCTGTATATGCAAATCAAAAAAATATGATTGGAATGATAAATCACAAGTACAGATTCATCATATTTTGTACATTTTACATAGGATTTATTCGGCAAAATTTTGGAGTGACGTCATCAATTTTTTAGGGGGAAAAGCAAATACATTTTGATAAAAAAATTACCATCCTTATGATAACTTTAAAACATCTCCAAGATTTCAAAGCATTCGGTTCTGTAATTCCTGATTAAATCAATAAAATAAATTGACGCATTCATTAATTTTTTTGAGTCACCCTGTATATCCAAATCCAAAAAATATGATTGGCATGATAAATCACAAGTACAGACTCATCATATTTCGTACATTTTAGATAGGATTTATTCAGCAAAATTTTGTGGTGACGTCATTAACTTTTTAGGGGGGACGACCAAATACATTTTGATCAAAAATTTACCATGCTTATGATAATTTTAAAACATCTTCAAGATTTTAAAGCATTCGGTTTTGTAATTCCTGAGTAAATCAATAAAATAAATTTTGCGCATTCATTAATTTTTTTGAGCCACCCTGTATATGCAAATCCAAAAAATATAAATGGAGTGATATATCACAAGTACAAACGCATCATATTTTGTACATTTTAGATAGGATTTATTCGGCAAACTTTTGAGCTGACGTCATCAAGTTTTTGTAGGGGATAACCAAATATATTTTGACTAAAGATTTATGATGCTCTTTAGAGCCTTAAAACATCTGCAACATTTCAAAACATTCGAGTTAGCAGATTCAAAATTAAATTGCAAAATGTTGTTTTATAATTTAGATTTTTTTTCCAAAAATCTGGACGTTTCGGGTAAAAACTCAATTCGGGGTCGTAAACTACATGTGTAGGACTATGTTATTTTATACAATTTAAGACCCATTTACTATGTACAATTTTGAAGTGACGTCATCGCATTAGTGGTGGGGATGATTAGACAAATTTTGGTTAGCGTTTTACCATCTACATGATATTCCTAATATAAGTAGAAAATTTCACAACAATCGGTCCAGTACTTTCGGAGATTATCCGTCTAATAAAAATCCGGGACGGCAGACAGACGGACAGACGGACGGACAGACAGACGGAAATGGGAGACCTATTTCTTCGTCTTCTAGGAGTCATGAAAGATCGAGAAAACGTAAAAGTAGAGAGTCGGCCGACGGACTCGATTACAATACTTCCTTTGTTTACGCTCGGGAAGTAAAAATCGAAAAAATCGCAGAAAATAGAACTTTAGTATTTATAGGGAAAAACAAACCGTTCGTTCCGTTCGTTCTCGCGATATTCAACTGGTTCCATAATTTTTAATGACTCTGTATATGATTTGTTGAAGTATTACAATTTGAATCGTTTTGTTGATTTTGCTACAAGAACAAATGACAAATGCTATTATTAATAATGTTTTTAGTAACATGTTTTGTGACTGTATTCTTACCACCTGTTGATACATCTTTATTAAATCATTTAGGATTATTAGAAAAACAAAACAGAAAACAAAATTGTTAAACCTATTTCTAATTTTGGTAAATGCACTTTAGTTAGCTAACGTTTCCTAAGAAGAAATTAACTGCTAGCCGTAGAAAAAAAAACACAATTAATTGGTTTACTCCAGAATTATATAAAATGAGAGAAATACTGCATTTAATATTAGATTCCTATGACTGCAGAAAACTTTAAACTTAAAAAAATTAATTTGTAATTAAAAACAAATATATAATTTAGCGATAAATAAGGCCAATATCCACGCCATTAATGCTTATTTACTGGAAAACAACAACTTTCCAAGAGCGATGTGGAATATGATCAATCATAATCGAATCAAACTCGAATGTCATGTTCCTCAGACTTCGCCAAACGATGTTAATACTTATTAATTAATTATTAATTTGACGTTACTGTAATTAGTATAAAATTTGACAGTACCATATCCTGCAACGATAATAATCTGTCTCTTTACTTTATTCAAAACTTCAGGCAGCAGAAGTGATAATTACGAAGTCCATAAATTTCCTATTTACTACTGCAAGCAAAGCGTCAGATTTGTAGTATTTATTACCTAACGACTGTATGTTGTAATGAAAAATGTCCGGTTTTCGCTGAAAAAATGATTCACAGGTGTTTTGTTGATTTCAGGTGTTTAGAGATTTTATCGCTGAAGCTAATTTGTAAGTTATTGATTTAATTTTGGCGGCAAAACGTGAAATATATGTTCTTTGTGGGCTGATAGGTTTCAATGACTTACCTTTTTTTATCAACAAAATGTTAAAAGAAGAATAATAACTGGAATAATTTTAGTTTCGTCCATAGTTCCATTTTTTACTTCCGTCCACCCTATGAACGAGTGTTTTCTTTGTGATTCTAAAATTCACGTATGGACTTCTTCTTTGTTCTTTCTTTAATTTTAATCATTCAGTTTGAGAACAAAATGTTTTTCCGTAGAAAAATATTATATTTTCTTTTACAAAATCTTTAATGTATCTAAGTAGTTATACAACTGACACAAATTTTTGTCTTACTGTATTACACGTATTGTGTTTTGGAATATATATCTCTTCGCCTAGAGAAAATGTAAATATTGTGCTCCACTAATATTAGGTTGGTGAATATTATGGAATTCTGGATTACGGTGTATCTGTATGTACGCTCATGTAGGTAAATTTCAAATAATCAGCTATGTTCCCCAAGTGACTATTTAGATAAATTTCCCTTCCTACCTCACATTACGTGCACGATTTTCTGTTTTAAGAGCCCATTGTTCATTAATATGGGTACATGTATACTTGTTATGATAATCCCATCAGGAAGTTGAGTGCCCATTTTGCGTGGAAGCAGCAGAGCGTAATCCTTGCCTGCTAGCCCCTATTTTTAACCCATGATAGAACTTTATTGTTCTCCGGTTAGTGAATTAGTAATATCCTTGTAACGCAAGTAGGATAACGGAAAACAAACATTACCTGCCCAGCGTGAAAAACAGCGGGAGGAAATTGAAAATATGAATAAAACAGGTCACGTGGCCCGTGTGTCCCGTCCATAGGGACCCGACATGCTTCTGACATGCGACAAAACATAGGAACACGCGCTAACTCGCAGACGACGGGCTTATTGGAATAGTTGCAGAGAGGGACGTTGAGGGGACAGTCGGAGGATGTCTCGCGAACATCTACATCAACATCACGCCTCTCTATTGTCGAGCGCGTTTATTAGGTTCTGCCGACACTCAATAAAACCAAATACGTGCACTGAATTGCCATTTTAAAAGCTGTTAGTTTTTAAATTCACTTAAATGTCCTCGAACGTTCAACTTCACAGCTCACACACTCGTAGACGACAAACGGTGCAACAAATTACCAAAATGTAGTCACCATCATCGAAGCCAGTCAATCTCTTTAAGATGGACTAAAAAGGACGAAAATACATAAACGATCCTCCCCTGGATGGTGGTTACTTGTCATGCTTATCTTTAAATTCTACTAGCTTTTGTCTCATTATTTCCCGAGCGGAAGCTAAGGAAGTATTGTAACAGGTTCCATCTCGTGCTTTCTCGAAGTTTCATGACCCCTAAAGTATCAAAAAGTGGGTCACGCATTTCCGTCTGCCCGTCGTCTGTGTCGATCTTTATTGGACAGACAATGTCACCACTCGTTCCCAAACATTAGTTAGTTGAAAATCAGTTGCAACGACAAAACCGTGGTAGTTATAATGGCCGTGATTAACCACGTATAAATAAAATAACTTGGACAAAATGTTATTCAAAAAGGCAATGGTTACATTAGTAGGATACTGACCCATTTCTTCCAATCCATTTCCCAGGATATTTCTGACTGAACCATTTTTGCACTTCGTAAGCCTAATGAACTGGAACTTGGTCCTGAAGATACCACATATCTCGGCGAGTCGCTAAGGGAGTATCACCCAGGAGAATTTACTTGTGGTTTTAGGGGTATTTATCCGTCCAGATATGAGTATTAAGGCACTGAAAACCCGTTCCCGCGTAAAAGTTGTTTCATCTGTAGATAAGATTCTTTCTACAAAATGGGCTTCATCTTGATTTTTTGCACCAACCACTAACAAAATCTTATTCTTCGGGGTGGTTTTTTTGGTATCAAGGCCCGAACCCGTCGAACATGGTAGGGATGAAAACCTTGTTCGTTTAGCGTTCGCCAAACAATACATGGCGAAGCGTTTACCCGGTACTAATCTTCTGATGCTTATGGCAGGCTCAATCATGTCCATTGTTGGTCAAGCGTCTTTTGACGACCACGGTCTACAGAGGTAGTACGCCAGGCAGAGCCATTTTCCCGTAGCTGCTGTAAAAGCTAACTGAATATTATGGTCTGCAATAATTGCAATGGAAATGCTGTTTGGTGTAGGCGTGAAACCTCACGAGCGTTCCCTTCGGCCTCCCCGTACATAAAAACCGTATTATCCATTTCAGCATTGGTATCATTTGCAAAACTTTCAATGACAATAAAAATAGTATCTATAAAACTGTTGCTTAACCACTAAAGAACTATCACCTTAACCCAGTGGCGCACGATTTTTAAGTAAAAGTCAATGATTTATTATTATATCAAAAGTGAGACTACTTTGTTTAGAACTTTTTTTATTTGGTGTATACCCACGAAGACCTGTTACCCTTTTTTTAAGATGTATTTCAAAAACACCCTCTATAACTTTATTAATTGAGTTACTGAGAAACGCAGTGTCATTTACCATATTTTTGAAAAAAAAAAATGGATTATCATTGTTATCATGTTCAATATAGCTACAAATGTGTGTATCGGACTATTGAAGTGGAGATTTTTAGATATTAGCATTGCTTGTGGTTGATAGAAAATCAAAAAACAAAATATGTACTATTCACACTTTATCGCTCGGTCCAATAGAATTTTTGCTCAAGGTACAGGGTTTCTATTTGTGATTATACGATCGAAGTAGGTCATGGAAACGTGCCGCCTCTGAGTTTTGGACTTTACTAAATGCCCAAGGACTCACAACAAATACCACAGCATCTGTATAACTCGTTGCCTAAATGCTTCATCTTATTAAAAACTAAAACAAATTTATTGCGGTTAAACATCACAGTAAATATTGAAAATGTTCACCATTTTGTTCAAAGTTCACTCTCTTTTTAATTTCAAAAATGTTCTGTAACATCCTTTCGTCAATACTTTGAACCCATCGTTCAATTTCATGTTGTAACGGGAACTCCTGACTGCTGAGGAAATCTTGTCAAAATGTTTGTTGATACTGAAGGTCTTCCAGGAGATTTCCCTTTGTCGACACTGCCAGTTGGAACTAATCTGTTGATTACATGTCTAATGTGATCATCTAACGATGCTTCTTGAATTATCAAATCAAGGTATTTGGCCAGATATTCTTGCTTACAAGCGGTTACAGAATAGAGACACTCTCCGCTTACGAATGTCCCATTGCGATAATAAGACATAAGAATGAGGGTGTCTTATTCACCAAAATAAACCATTTTCACGGTCTTCGCTTCCCAGCACAAAATCAAAAATTTTCGTACGCATTTGAAAGCGACTATTTTATTGTTTTGAGCTTGGATCAACGAGAATTACTGTAATTCACACTTAAAACACATTAAAACAATAAAAACGACGACTTTAAATGATGGGTTAGGCATAATTTCAAGGAAGCGGGATTTTTGAAGTCCATGATTAACTACTCCCTTAAAATCGTTTATAAAAACCCTGTATTAAGCTTGAGTGAAACAGTATTGTATAAATTACCTTTGTTTAGGTGAGGTTGTTAGAAAATTATGGAAACTCGAGTGAAACGGACTTCGGGGTTTTAATTAAATTAATGTAACTTCCATGGGCTCAGATTTCTCTAACAACAAAAGAGTGTAAGAATGGAAGTCGCCAATGTTTTTTAAAACGTTTTCAGCAAAAATTTTACTATTTTACTTGTAAGTATTGCAATTGAGTCCATTGGGCGACTTACGTCTGTCATGTTTTCTCAACATTTCATGACCCCTAGAATACAACAGCCTGTCGTCTGTCTGTCTGTCTGTCTGAGTGTATGTTTGTCGTCTGTCTGTAGTCTGTTTCGATTTTTATTGGACAGACAATCTCCGAAACTACTAGATCGATTGTTGTCAAATTTTGTGTGTATATTAGGAATGTACATAATGAAACGCTAACCAAAATATGCCTAATCATGCCCCCCAACAATTTTAGGGCGTCCGCTCATTATATTGCGAAATTAACATTATATAAATTTTATGAAAAAATATTTAATATATATTTCTTTACTACTATTAGAACCCACCACTGACCCGGAAATGACAGCCATTCAGGCAAGATTACCATTACGGGGACCAAGTAATGATATGCATTGATTAGATCAATAAAAAAAATTTGAGATCCTAGAATTACACTTACACCATACAAATTCGTCTGCTGTTATTTTCTAATCTCATCCCATCTCCAAGAACCTAGACATAACTACCGATCATTTATCCGCGCATCACTTGAAAAGTGAGTTACACTACTCTGAACTACTGGTGCTAACCTATTCTGACTGACATAATCAGACTGTTCGAGAAACTTGCAAACAATATGACATGTGAATGATTTTGACTGCGTTGTCGTGTCTAGCTGTGTAGTCATTTTGTGCCAATATACAAGGTGACTGCGAAATATATGCAATAATTTTAATCACGGCATCCCCCACCCTAGTAGAGTCGAAATTTAGAAAAAACAAACTAAAAATCGAATGGGGCAAAACCCCCACGAATCACCCTCGATACGAAGGCACTGAGCCACCTTGTAAACAGAGTTGGAAAAACGTTCGAATAAAAACGACGTAAACACTTTCAGTTTCAATTAAAAGTAAAACCGACTTTTTGCTGCTTATCATTCGTTCATTCATTTATTCATTCACCGTTAAAGGTCAGTGCGAAAATTTTTTGGTAATGCTTCATGATGACTAACTTTTGATTCTGACGGATGTTTGGTTCTTGCCACAACGGTTTTACATTGTTTATTGGAACAAAAATAAGAGCAACTTAGAATATTACTACCTTTTTACAAGAAATGTTGAAAATGTTGTCCTTGACTAGCCATACAGGCGTCAGAGCGTCGCAAAATGTTTGTTGATAGGTAAAAAAACACCGGAGTAGCGGCTGCCACTTTCACTTCAGCTCTTCGATAATTTCTGGACACTGTTGATTTCCACAAACTAATTGTTTCCTCCAACCGATACACATTTAGTGAAAACTGTCTCCTGAAATCGTACTTGTTGACGAGCATGTGGAGTTTCATCGGACAAAAAGTGAATTACATAACGTGGACAATCAGCGGGCTCCAAACCCTGTACTTTGTCAACATGGTATGGATATATGGCCGTGTTCTTTTAATGTAGGATGCACTACAAGCTGTAAAAATCCAACTTCTTCTTCTTTCTGTCCTATCACGGCTACGATCGTGATTTTGAGGTTGAAGGTACCTTGATCTCGGAGATGCTGTACCACTGATGCAAATGTTCGCGCACACCAATTACCATATCGACACACTCTGCATGGGAAAACTGCACCATAAACCGATTTCACCGACCGCTCGATGCTGACTGGCCCTTTTCGTGTTTTTCATATTGCGATTAAAAAAGTACCTGATAAAGTCACTTTTTTGGTTCTTAATCCGAGTCGCTCTGTTCCATTCATTATAGTAATATGCAGGTCACAAAACATTACCAGCATTATATAACAATTTACATTTAATTTCAAATAATTTTTTCTAGACACTGCTACCACTTAGGACCGTGAATTTTACCCAGTGACAGTCATATTGTGAGCTATTCCCCACTTTTTTTTGCATGTATTTCGCAATCACCTTGTACGTACTATAGGATGAAGTGATGTGCTAAATGGTTTCGGTTATACATTTTCTGTAATTCTTGGTATTAATTACTTGGTGTTGAATACCAAAAAAAACCCTTGTGTTTCGGTATATAAACTCGATTTTTTGATCCAAATCAATGACATTTTCTTGTTGATGTGAGTTTCGTCTAGCTCTAGAATTTTCCAGGCAGTTGTTTTTGGCGCGAAACAGTTCGTTTCTTTCTGCGCGTCATAGTAAATATTTCTTGAATTCCGAAATTTGTCTCTTGTAAAAATTTTCCAAGTTCCGGAATCTTCTTCCTCTGTTCTGTTTTGCTAGTTATTATTATTAATATTATTGTGTTTGTTTGTTGTTAATCCGTCTTGTTCTTTAGTCAGATTATGCGAACATCCATCAACCCAATGTTCGTGCAGTGGTAGTGTGCTGGCGTTGCAGATGAGAGGTCCTGACTTCAGTGCTCAATACCAGCGCGCTAGCTTATATTTAATAATAATAATAAAATAAATATTTTCATAATAACAACTCGCCCAAAGTTATATTTGGCCCGTTGTGCTTCATTCTTCAATTAGTCCTCTCTTCCGATTTGAGTCAAAAATCAAACTTCATTTTCTGTTAACGCAGATACTTGTTATCGGAACGTGCAAATATTTGAATTCTTTCGAAGTATAAACATAAATAGTAGAAATTGCTTATGTCCTGAAACAGTGAGACAGCAGTTCAGCAGTTTTCCCGTTAATTGTCTGTTTCAAATACGTATAATTCATGTTGTCCTCACTTGTGCGGACTGCACACTGGTTTTACTTTTTATAATATATCAGAATTCTTTTGATCAATTTCATCTGATACACTGTTTTTATCGTTCTTGTTTTATTTTATGTTTTGGTTTTTTACTACCCTAGCGCAAGGCAGTTTATAGCTTCTAAAATATGAAACAGTGGTAGATATCTCATTTACGTCTGTCCCTCGTTTGTGTTGTTGGCTTGTCTTCTGTTGGCGATTTTATTAGACAAGAATCTCTCAAATTACTGAGCAGCTTCTAGTGAAATTTTAGGTTTAGATACATTTTTTTATAGGGTAAGATTTTCGACGAATTTAAACTTTTGCTTTTGATTTCAGCATGAAATTTGTTTGTTTTTCGATAAAAATTTCCGTTGGTGGTCAGGTAGTATTGTAACGAAACTACAATTAATGCTGAAATATTTGCTATATATGATGATAATAACCAGAATTGCACGACTGCATTACTTTTAATTGTACTATTGAATAATTAATGTTGCCAGAAATTACTTGCATGATAAAGATGATATAAATCCACTTTACTCATAAAGAGCTGCCTCCGCTTAACTTGACGTCAGTCCTATTCATAAAATTCTTGCAGTATCAAATTAATGTACACTAGGTTTGTATTTTAACGTATTAGTCAATAGTTTGAGCAGTGTGCTCTATTCAAGTGCTACCAGACAGACCGTAATGACTCCCCTATTTTTACATCGATTATTATTATGACTCAACGAACTTGCCTTACCGTGAAAATATTAACCAATCTCCTTGCCAATCTTACGGCGTCGTGTCGTCATTGTTCCTGTGACTCGAATGTTTTTTTTGTATAAAAGAAATCCTGTAATCCAATAATACCTTGCTACTAATCCCACTCTCATTGTGCCGCCCGTGTTGTGCTCGAAAAGTAACGCATTAATTAATTACTTCCATTCCAATCAGAGCTAAGTTTAGACAATACTAAACCCATCACAATATTTGCGTATTGTAAGCCGTATCACCTCCTGTTACGTGGAGTTACACATATGTTGCGTTAATTATTATCAAATCGTCAGTGTAGGGTATGATCAACAATTAGATATAATTAAAGCGTACTTTAATAAAGGAGTAAAGGTAGCAGTTGAAAAATTGATGGCAAAATGAATGAACAGTTTTTTACAGAGACACCAGTTCGCGAAGTGGTATTTATGATAAAAATACAGCCGTGATGAGCAACAGGTTTTTGAGGACTCTAAATCTGACATCCCAAGGGTTAGAAAAGCCATGTTTAATGATTTGTTTTTCTCAACATCCATCATTACATAAGTTAAATGGTTCACGATGGGTTGCAAGATAGACGGGATACTCTCATCGTAATAAAATATTTCCTGTTGCACTGCTCGCTTATGTGCTAGCGTTTTAGCTTACTTATTTTACGTTTAGTCATCTTTAAAGCCTTCATTATCATAATTAATTCTAAACAAAATATACAATTCCAATATGTCGGTTTTTAGCATACTTAATCGAGTATAATGTATTCGAATCCATTTTTATGGAAATCCAGTATAATTTTCATGCCACGAATTTTACAAATGCCAGCTTAGAAAAATAATGGAACTGATGAAATCTTTTTAAAAGCAGATAAGTGTGGTTTTTATGAAAAAATAATCTCTTGATATTTGAATCTTAAATTGATTTTTTGTGTTTTTCTCTTATTTTAGTAAGAATGACTATCAGTTTATCAATTTATCAGTTGCAACAGTTTTGGTTTTAACTTACGGCTAAAACTCTCATTGTTGTCAATTACTACTTTATTTGGTTATTATGCATTCCCGGTAAGCTTTGTTTAACCAACAATTTACTTATTTAAAATTTATAATTCCGTCGAATTGTTTGTGTTATCTTCTAATATAGTTTCTATAAAACACGCGTTAATTTCTATTGTCTGGCATTTTTTTTTGCACTTGTCTTGTTTCGATGTTCACGTTACGCGTATTACTTATTTATAAAACCTCCCTATAAAGGATAAATGTCTCATAACAACAGAAATTATGTGAACGCACGAACTATCACAGATTGTTTTTATGAAAGTTTTAGTAGATTAAAATGAAAAATTCTCATACTTAATAATTTCGTCATAAATATTTAAAGAGTCGCCCATTATGACATGCCGCGCCGCTACCATTTATTTAAATGTATATTATAAAATAGTCACTAAATACGATAATAGTAGGATCTCTCTCAGTGAATGATTGTGTTATTTATGACAATATGATTGGGGTCGTCGTAGGTTAAATCAATGAAAGCGCGTCTGGTGGCGCCGAACTGCACCGGACACTAGAGATAATAACACCTAATTCCCACTTGAATGTCTCGGCGATGACTTCTCGGCTCACACCCCTCTTGTTTACTCCGGCTGTAGTGACAGTTTTGCAATAAGGAAGATGGAATATTTGTCTTTAACTTGAACAAACACTGCCTCCTTTCGGAAGATGACTGGCACTATCTTCCATGTAGGGCACTCATTCGAAAAACTAATTAAAATTGTAATTTACCAACATCGCGCCGTAGCCAATCAATCACTGGTTAAAAATATGATAGCCTGGGATAAGAAGAAATACGAACATTGTTTTATAAATGTTTATATTGTAATAAACTATAATATTTTCTGGCAGAATATTTGGTCAGGGTGCTAAATTTCATTGTCTGCCATTTTTACTCAAAGTATTATATGCAATAAGGATTTTTCAAGGTTATACTTCTGTCGTTTTAACCTAGATGGCACTACAATAGGTATAAGTGTAATGATTATTATGTCTCAGTAATGTAAATGCTTACCAATCTTATTATTCATTACATATCAATCACTAACAAAAACTAAGTGTTTTATATAACCATGTTAAAAATTGAATCCATCTAAAGTTCAGCTGTTACAAAGGTAGTGTTTACTTACTTTTAAAACACAAGTTGCTGTGGCCTTTAGTTGCAGCTATATAGAAGAAACAATTTATTCTTCAATTCAACATTAAATGTTCCTCTGTTTCACTGTCTAGTTTTTCCGTCGGTAAAAATATGTTTATATTCTATTATATTTTACAGTTCGAAGTAAAGATTCCCTCCTATTGCTATCACAGTCTACAAATTTTTCCACGATTTTAGATCTATGCTTCCAAATATAATAGTTAAAATAAAACAGTTCCAGAGAAGTAGACATGTCGAAGGAATATAAATTTCTAGAAGGTTCTTTATCTTTTCAGTGGTTAACTTTTGCTGCTGACATAATAATTACAATAGTGCAAATAAAATGTTTTTTCCAATTTCTACTAATAAAATGCTGATTTTGTATCTTAAATCTCGCTATTAAAACAATAGTTTAATCGAAAGGATGAATAAAATGTTGATAGCAACACTTTATTCACACTGTCATTGACAACACGAATAAAGTAAAAAAAAACTAAACATTCGCACTACCACTGAAATCTTCGTTGCTATGGATGTGTAAACATTATTCAACTAAAATTTGCAGGAACATCCTTTGAATTTGACCGTGACGAAAGTACAGGCAACTTAGGCAATTTACCTTCTTTAAATGTTCATCATATTAGTAATAGTACAATTAATATTTACTTAAACGGATTACCTAAGCAATAATTTTTTTTTTAATTTTGCGAAAATGGAAAAAATCTTGTATGATACACGTGAATAAACGAATTTTATCCACTCGAAAACATATAATCACACTCGGCTTCGCCTCGTGTGCTAAACTGTTTTTTCGTTGGATAAAATTCGTTTTTATTCACTTATACCATAAATAGCTATTATTTATACAAACATTTTGTTAATATCACGGTGTAAATTTTGCAATTGTACGCTAAAATCGCAATTTTTTCGATCTCGATTTTGACAAAATGAAATGATAAAGTCTTATTAAATTTTTTAAAGTTATCGAGGGACAATTTCTCTCTGAAGTAGAGTCGAACAAATACAGCTTCTTCGAAAAGCTATAAAGTACTCTCAAATAGTATTCTCAAATTTTCGGGGAAATGGAATGGGCCGTTCCGCTTAGTCAATAAAATAAATTTACTAATTCATTAATTGTTTGAGTCACCCTGTATAAGTAATTCTAAAGACTATGTTTGCATTGATAAACCACAAGTATACAGTCATACTACTCATAATATTGTCTATTTCAGAGAGGATTTATTCGGAAAAATTTTGAGATGACATCATCAGTTTTTTTGGGAAGGCATAAACAAATAACGATTCACCATGAATACAATGACCTTAAGGTGTTTAAAAGATTTCAGAGCATTCGATTTCGCAGTTTCAAAGTTAAATTGCAAAATATTGTTATACATTTTACTTCCCAAGCGTAAGCCAAGGAAGTATTGTAATCGAGTCCGTCGGCCGACTCTCTACATTTACGTTTTCTCGACCTTTCATGGCCGTCCCGGATTATTATTAGACAGATAATCTCCGAAAGTACTGGGCCGATTGTTGTCAAATTTTGTACTTATATTAGAGATGGTAAAATGCTAATCAAAATTTGCCTAATCATACCCACAAATAATGTGATGACGTTATTTCAAAGTTGCACACAGTAAATGGGCTTTAAATTGTATGAAATAACATGCTCCTACACATGTAGTTTACGATTCCGTATTGAGTTTTTACCCAAAATGTCCAGATTTTTGAAAAAAAAAATCAAAATTATAAAGCAACATTTTGGAGATGGTTTACAGTTATTATAAGCATGATAAATTTTTAATCAAAATATATTTACTTATCCCCTCCAAAAAATTGATGACGTCAGCTCAAAATTTTGCCGAATAAATCTTATCTAAAAAAAAAAAAATTAATGACTTGGTCAATTTATTTTATTGATTATATTAAGAATTGCAAACTGAATATGTACTTTGAAATCTTGCAGACGTTTTGAAGTTATTGTAAGAATGGTAATTTTTTAATCAAAATGTATCTGTTTATCAACCTCAAGAAGTTGATTACGTCATCCCAAAATTGTGTAAGAAAAAACTCAACTATACTTGTAATTTATTATCGCATTAATATTTTTTAGATTTGCTTATACAGGGTGACTAAAAAAAATGAATCAGTCAATTTATTATTGATCAAATTAAGAACGAGCCACCCCATTTTCTCGAAAATGTGAGAATACACTCGTCTTTATAACAATAAAATAATGATAACGATTGATGACGTCAGCTCAACAGTGTGCCGGATTCTGGATTCTGGATTCTTAATTTATGGGGGCTGACCGTAGCCAGCCGGCACTTAGGCCTCGCCTTTGGGCCCATTGTACCTTCCCCAAGTCCATATCAGGGTGTTTTCCCGCTCCTCTACTCGTCAAGCCATCCAACTGCTTGAATGTACTTGAGTAATGCAGAGGGTGGAAACTCCCTGATATTTGCCATACTAGGCCAGATGTCCCCTAGTATGGATTCCCTGTAGGAGGCTAGGGCTGGACACTCACGAAGAATGTGCTCAGCTGTTTCCTCTTCTTCATTGCATCCACGACAGATTGGGTCTGTTACTACCCCTATCGTATGTAGATGTTTGTTAAACTGGTAATGTCCCGTAAGGAATCCTACCAGTTTACGCAGTTTTTCCCTTGAAAGTGAGAGATAAAATTTTGTCAACTTACGGTCTGGTGTCGCCATACAAGCTCTACTATGCCGACAGCTGCTCAACGTCGCCCATATCTGCTCATGGCGTCTATGGGTATATTGCTTTACGAGTTCGTTCGAGAGGGCGACCGAAGGCGTGATTGCCGGTTCGGGTCCCCAGAAGGGCATGCGCGCGGCTCGCTTCGCCATCTCATCTCAGTGTGCCGGATAAATCCTATCTAAAATGTACAAAATATGATGAGTCTGTGACTGTGATTGATCATTTTATTCATATTATGTATTTGGGTTTGCATATACAGGGTGACTCAAAAAAATTAATGAATGCCTGAATTTATGTTATTGATTTAATCAGGGATTACAAAACCGAATGCTTTGAAATCATGGAGATGTTTTAAGATTATCATAAGCATGGTAAACGTTTAATTAAAATGTATTTGCTCATTCCCCCTAAAAAATTGATGACGTCACCCAAAAATTTTTCTGAATAAATCTTATGTAAATTGTACAAAATATGATGAGTCTGTACTTGTAATTTGTCATTCTATTCATATTTTTTTGGATTTGCATATACAAGGTAACTCAAAAAAAGGAATGAATGCGTAAATTTATTTTATTGACTTAATTAGGAACTGCAAAACCTAATGCTTTAATATCTGGGAGATATTTCAAAGTTATCATAAGCATGGTAAATTTTTGATCAAAATGTATTTGCTCATTCCCCTTAAAAAAATGATGACGTGACTTTAAAATTTTCCCGAATAAATTCTATCGTAAAGGTGCAAAGTATGGCGCCTCAATACTTGTGATTTATCACTGCATTAATATTTTTTATATTTGCTTATACGGGGTGTCCCAAAAAAATTAATGAATGAGTCAATTTAATTTATTGACTCCGTTTTCGTGGAAAATTTTGGCTGTTATTTTAAATAGTTACAATGCACCAATGCAAGTTGATATATGTGTCCTTGCGAGAATCTTGATGACGTCATCACAAAATTGTGTAAAGAAAAAACTCAACTCGAAAATGCTGGTTTTGATGCATTGTACTTCAGAAGCGAGATAAGTTCTGCCAAAACAACTATTGACCACTTTTTACTTCCCGAGCGTAAGCAAAGGAAGTATCGTAATCGAGTCCGTCGGCCGACTCTCTACTTTTACATTTTCTCGACCTTTCATGACCCCTAGAGGACGAAGAAATAGGTCTCCCTTTTATATTTTAACAACATCAAATTAAAGTCTTAGTTCCTTAAGATTTTTACACATCTCACCGCTTGGCGCCATCAGGTATTAGGATTTTAAGGATATCCAAAATATAGTTATGGTTATTTTCCAATTGGAGTGAAAACAGGCGTCTCACTTGTCTCAATTTACCTCGTATTAGTTCGGATGTCATGCAGATGTCATCTAAATTCGAATAGATTTTGGATTAAAATTAAAGACGTGATTATGCGCTCTCTATAGTGGCAGCCTGGCAGCTTGAACTATTTCAAATTTTGTTCAGCGCCGTTTATGATATTGATAATATTACACTATAAAGATATATTTTATATAACAGAAGTTACACAAATATGTTTAGTTATATATTGTTCCTCATAACTGCATGTGCAACCATCGAACTAAATATAGAATATTAAATGGCGAAAACCTGTCACGACTTATCAGTGTAAAGCGGGAAATATAAGATATTTTCATTCATAACTGACGGAAAGCTGCAGGTGCTTTCGTAATTCTATACGTCATCGTTTCCGATCGAACACATAAATATAACATGTTTCATGTTACTTTCGAGCTTGTTTAATGTATGCACCCTATGTGTAATACCCTCTTTTATTTCCCGAGTGTAAATTAGAAAGTACTGTAATAAGGTCTGTTTGGCAAATTGGAAGCCCGTTTCCATCTGTTTGTCGTCTTTTGGAGATTTTTTATTAGACAGATAATATCCGAAACTACTAGATGAGTGTTGCGAAATCTTGGATATATTTTAAGAATATCGTATAGGTAGATGGTAAAACGTTAACCAGAATTTGCCTGCTCGTCTTGACCATACATTTTATCAAAATTTTGTTAAATATATTTTAATTAAAATGTACAGATCTCTAATTTATCATTCAACCCCTGTTTGGCCTTTTAACTTGGAAACCACAAATCCGATGATTGCAAATTGCACATATTTTAAGAGTATCGTGAGTATGATACCTCATAATCAACGGGCGGAATTGTGTTTCACACGCTAGATCCAGTGCTGTCGCGGCGATAGTTTGATTACAAATATATTTTTCTTTTGGACTATATCACCATAATATAACATTTCAAGATCACAAATCTGTGGTCCTGTGTTTGAAAAATTAAAAAGGGCATCAAGTATTATTTTTTGAAGTAATATAGTAATATAGAAGTAGTTTTTTAACAAGCTGTAAACACTCCTAGGGACGCACTGGCTACGACCTTGTGGACCAGATCAAAGCGTCCCCGCTACTCGCCGTAAAACACACCTTGCTTCAACTGGGGAATTGCACCCGAAAAGATAAATTTCCGCCTACTGCTCATAATTCATCTATTCACTTCGCTCGAAAATTTCATGACATTAGTTCAAAATTTTGTTGAATAAATTTTACTTGAAATTTATACTGGCATATATCTCGATGTAAAAGCAAATTTTACAGTTTGCTTTAGAATCTTAGAAAATATTTTGTTTTGGCAAAGTTCAAACGTTGATTCAATGATTTTTAGAAAAATTAGTCAATTATTTTTATTGATTAAATCAAGGTTGGTCTGTCTAATTTTCCGAAAATTCTGGGAACACAATACTATTTTCAATTTTAATATATACATAGGTACGTGTTATCGTAAACTATATTGTATAATTTGTGGAATCAATTTTTGAAATCTATCTAAAAAACTCTACTTGTGTGAATGTCCATCAGGGGGAAGGGAAGGTCTGTATAAATAACTTTGGACGAATTTTTTGAGATTTGCCATTTTAACCATAAAATACATCTCCAATAAAAGTGAACACCAGCGCTACAAATCTTGCTGGACAAAATAGAAGCTTTGTTTTCCATGCGTCCGGTATCGAACAGGTTTTTAATGGAATTATATAGGTTTTTTTTTTGTAATTTAGGAACTTTGGTGTAAGTTAATGTTTACGAAAATAATGACAATGTCGTGACAATGTGGTCAGAAAAATTTAGCTATGAGTAGCATTAAAGAAGTTTTACAACTCTCCCAGTTGTAAGTTTTTAATAGTTCTAGTGAGTATGTTGTGAAACTATTTTCTTAGAACATATCTCATTTGTAAACATATTTATATTATTAGACGTAAAAATGGGTGCGTAAAAAAACGCAGATTTTTTTTATATTCTTAAAAACCAGTATAATTAATATGTATAAACAGAAATATTAAAAAAAAACATGACAATGTATATCAATGAAGTTATAAAATAAGCGATCCTGGTGCAAATTAGTACGAAAGCTCGCAACTTCCCCGAAACCTATTTGAACAGATACACACAGTGCCAAAAATTTACTGATTTTATTCACAGTTGTTATTTATACTAATAATAGTTATTAGTGTTGCGTACAAAAGTACTCCTACACATCACCAGTGAAATATTACATTTGAAACATATACTTAACAATAATAAACCCTGTCAGATTTTTATAGCATTTTTGCCTACCTTAAATTGTAGACTGTTAGATTATAGTCAAAGAAATATGCCATGCTATACATACATACACTGAGAGGGACAAATTTTGGGTTTCGTTCTAGTATACAGATAATTATAATTATAATTTCAAACTAAATGGTTCAATACTCTCGAAGAATATCTGTCATAAAATGGCATATGGGCAACAGAAAGATGCAATCGGAAAACCTACATTTAAGCAATAACTTATATATACTAACAATTAGTAGTAAGTTTGGAACAGTTTATTAACTCGAAGGTAGAAAAACAATAACTCCTGTTTGCAAACCCGGATCATACACGATTTTGTCGTGTGTCTGTCTTTTATTAACACGCCAATAAATTTTACTAGATCATTTTGAGATTGTTTGTGTATTGCTTTAGAGGTTTATTGTCTTAGTCAGACACGCCAAGCTGCAGTTGTAAAATAATATAAGGAAAAGTTGTCTTCAACGTCATGGTGGTTGCGTTCTTACTGCCTGCAAGTCAAATTGATATCGCTTAAAATTGCCATTTTATTTTCAATAAATTATTTTGTGTTAGGGGCCAGGATTCGTAAAGTACCTGCATAAGATAGTGTTGTTTTTCGTATAATTGTCTTGTCCGTTATTTTTCTATTTAAATAGTTGAAAAGTTACTAAGCGGCTAATCCTCGAAACTACATATCCGACTACTTTAAAATTTTAAGTAACTAGGTATGTCTTGTATCCAATTTTTTTTACAAATCCACCTTCAAACGTAAAAATTGCCCAATAGTGAACACAAATTCTGTATTTTCTAAAGCAGATGATAGTGTGGTAATATACTAAGTAAAACTCAGGTTTTCCCGAAGACTCTGTCTGTTACACTGTAGAATGAGGAGTAGAATCGATTGTTAATATAGTGGTGGTTTAATGTGTTCAAAATTTGAAGAACACCAAAAACAAAAAATTTAAAATTTCTTAAATTGTTTAATTTTTTGAGAAGTTCAAATATTTATGCACATGTTTCTTTAGTTTGATTAAAAAAAATCGATAAATGTAACTAATAACAATGTAAAAAGTAAGATTCCCGCAGTAATTTATGAGAGTGTTCAAAAATGAATTAACTAATGATGTAATTAATCAAACTCGCAATGTAAATGCGAGTGGATTTTACATAGGTATACTTCTACAACAGTGAGTCTTCGCTGGCCAACTCTTTTATTGCAAGTCATTAGCTTATACAATACTGAAACACTGCGCAAAAGACGACGTAATTATTTATCTTTCAACCATTTGATTCGAGCTGAACTTTTCACGTTATTGATTTTTTAAAAACCTTTTAAACCAAGATTCAGACGAGGGTTCTGACAAATTCGCAACTCTCAAACATTTTCATTAATTAGAATCTAATGGCTATTGCCGGCAGAGAGATATTCTGGTCGATAGATACTCCGTTCGTTCCATTATTGGAAATACACCAGAAATTAGTCTGCTACAAACCAGTCGCAGTTTTTTTACTTAACGAAACAGTGTAACCAATTAAGGACCATCCATTTTGCTGACGATAGCTAAAAAATAACTGCGGAACAAAGAAACTTATGGCGACCCTTAATTCATAATCATTAGTATTAACGCGGCAACAAAAAGTGATTCAACTGCAAATATTCAGTTGAAAATGTATGTTTTTATTTTTAATTAATACCAATAAAGTATTAATTTAATTAAAAATGTAGTGTATTAATTTTTCGGTTTTTATTTATTATACGTAACACAAAACACAGTGAATGCATTCCAGTTTGGCGTTTATGGAGTATGGAAAAAGGGATTTTATTCTGTAATATGCCATTATGATATCAGTACCATATTTTTTACAATTCGCGCCGTTTGGCACAGGTTTCGGAAATCCGCTGTGCCATGTTTGCGGTCAGTTTCGATAAGCTGTTATCTATACAACGCTATTTCCGATTCTATAGCTTGTTTGACATCAACCCCACAATCTGACGACCCGACGACTTACCAACCAATCTTTACGACTAGCTGACCCGAACAATAAAAGCAGTATTTCAACATTATTTTTATACCATTTATTTATAGTCGACTGCACTAATGTTACAACCGCATTATGACAACGTTCATATAATTTGGGGAATATTTTTTTATAATTGAATTAATCTCATTAGAATAGTTATCTTTATATCTTGCTAATGACTAAATAAAGTTTAGATTAGATGTGAATTTCGGGCCACCGTCTTTAACAAAGTTGAATAAAATTATACATGCAAATTTTGGATTTATGTTATTAACGTTCATTGTTAATATCTACTTTGAAAAGGTACCTCATAAGTATCAATATGTGCTTAATTTAATGAGACTTCAGTAAGTAAGTAATTCAGGACTGAATGAGTCGATCTATATCTGTATCCCTAATACTTCAGTTGCGATATTTGTAAGTATTAGGAAATCAGTTTCAAAATAATAAAGCTGTATCAACAACTTAAACAAATCTTATTTTTATCACGGTTATCAATAACACAAGATTGCCATTTCCCTTATCTTCTTAATATTAGCATATTGTGGGTTCATTGGCACGATTGCATGTTCTTTTGGGGGTTGTTTAATGGAATTTTTTTTTCGCTATTAGCTAGATATTTACTAATCTACCCTCTCCAAAGATTGTAGGTTCAATCCCATGATTTTGAAAGAAGAGCTACATACCCACTAACGTTGTCGTGGAATATTAGAATATTTTTAATAATAATTGTTAATCGGAACGAGTCAGTTCAATCATCATTTTTGCAAGAACACGTATTTCAGCTTAGTAGTGCTAATAATAAAGTATAATAATTTAGATTTTATTTTTTCGCCGAAATTATGACATGACGTCATCAATTTTTAGGGGGGGGGGGTATAAAGAGATATATTTTGATTAAAAATTTACCTTGCTTGCAATAACTTCAAAACGTCTGCAAGATTTCAAGGCATTCGGTTTCGCAGTTCTTGATTTAAATCAATAAAATAAATTGAGTCATTATTTTCCATTACCCTGTATAAGCAAATCGAAAAAATATGAATGCAAATGCAATAATTTCAAATGAGAAACGATACTGCAAACAGAACTCATGCGGCAGCTCTTTGTGCAGGTGACTGCCTGGTTGCAGGTCATAAATTAGTGGAACGGCCGGAAGTGATTGATTTTGCATTTTGCACAATCTCGAGATCATATGTGTCAACAAACGGTCAGTCGAAGACAAAATCGTATTTTTGTAATAACCAAATTAACAACAAATAAATTTTATTTTCCGTTACATTTAGGTCTAAGGGTTGTTGATGGTCCAGCATCACAAGCATATCTGTATAAACCGTCTCTGCATAAGTACAAATATTGCAAAATATATTTACAACACATTATCAACGGAAATAGTGCTAATATGCGTAGGTAGTGTTTAAAATGTTGATGTTTATATATCGGAATAATGTCATGTAGACGTTTGTTTGTTTTGAATGAGTTTATCGCCTCAAAACTGATGAGTAAAATTATTCATAAGCCTCAATTGAACAAAATATTCTGAATGTTACTATTATAATTCTTATACCTTATCATTATTTTATTGTCATAAAGACGAGCGTATACGCACATTTTCGCGAAAATGGGGTAGTTCGTTCTTAATTTGATCAATAATAAATTGACTGATTCATTAATTTTTTGAGTCTCCCTGTATAAGCAAATCTGGAAAATATGAATGCAATGATAAATTACAAGTATAGTCTGATCATATTTTGCACATTTCCGAAAGGATTTATTCGACAAAATTTTGGGATGACTTAAACAACTTCTTGGGGTTGATAAACAGATACATTTTGATTAAAAAGTTACCATTCTTACTGTAACTTCAAAACACCTGCAAGATTTAAAAGTATTTAGTTTTGCAATTCTTGATATATTCCTAATATAATATAAGTACAAAATTTCACAACAATCGGTCCAGTACTTTCGGAGAATATCTGTCTAATAAAAATTCGGGAGGCCAGATTTTTGGAAAAAAAATCAAAATTATGGAACAATATTTTGCAATTTAATTTTAAATCTGCAAAACCGAATGCTTTTGAAAACTTGCAGATGGTTTACAATTATGACAAGCACGATAAATTTTTAATTAAAATATATTTACTTATCCCCTCCAAAAAATTGATGACGTCAGCTTCAAAGTTTGTCGAATAAACCCTATCTAAAATGTACAAAATATGATGAGTCTGTACTTGTGATTTATCATTACATTCATAATTTTTGGATTTGCATATACAGGCTGACTCAAAAAAAATTAATGAATTAGTGAATTTATTTTATTAATTTAATCAGGAACTACAAGACCGAATGCTTTGAAATCTTGGAAATGTTTTAAATTTATGATAAGCATGGCAAATTTTTGATCAAAATATATTTGCGCATCCCCCCTAAAAAATGGATAACGCCACCTCAAATTTTTTCTAAATAAATCCTATCTAAAATGTACAAAATATGATGAGTCTCTTCTTGTGATTTATCATTCCATTCATATTTTTTGGATTTGCATATACAGGTGACCCAAAAAATTAATGAATGGGTAAATTTATTTTATTGATTTAATCAGGAACTACAGAACTGAATGCTTTGAAATCTTGCAAATATTTTAAGGTTATTAAATTTTTAGCAAAAATATATTTGCTCATCCCCTCCAAAAAAATTGATGACATCGGCTCACAATTTTGCCGAGTAATCCTATCTAAAATGTAGAAAATATGTTCAGTCTCTTCTTGTAATTTATCATTCCATTCATATTTTTTAGATTTGAATATACAGGATGACTCAAAAAATTTAATGAAAGCGCAAATTTATTTTATTAATTTAATCAAGAGCTACAAAACCGAATGCTTTGAAATCTAATGCGAAAAAAAAACATAATAGGCATGCAGTCGTCACGTTTCCGACAGCGAGGGAAGTACTGTCTAAACTCTTTAGACCAGTTTTTTATCCCCTATAGAATGGCAACAATATTATTGCAGGAACTTTATAAAAGAAAATTTTGCTAAAAAATGTGCTTCAACAAGCAATTTTATTTGCACTTTAATAGAAAATTTTTATCTTTTAGAATTTTGTTTGCAGGATTTAAAAAAAGACTGACAGAATGGTTAACCGAATTTTCTCAAAACTCTGGGAACGCAATGTTACGTTTTATTTTAAGCTATGGACGTCCTTATATGTATAAAAAAATAGTCTAAAGTTATTTCGACAGAACTTTCCTCGCCCATGAAGTACAAGCAGACAAATACAGGTTATTCGAAAAATGATAAAATTTAATTTTATTAATTTTTTCTTTTTTATAATAACTCATACGTGTAAGTTAAAAAAATAAGCACCATTTGCGTTTTCGGCAATTTGAACACCTATAAGAACATCTGATGTAGTGATTTCAGATTAAAATTTTTTTTTACAGAACGCATGGAATCAGGCAGTGCATTGTGAACTATTTTCGAAATCATCTTAAAATTAGTTTTTTTTTAATGTTCCTAAAAATAATGTCAGGTTCCGCCACAAAGTTATTTAATTAACTCCGTTGTAAACATTTTTAATAGACAGTCTTAGTTTTGATTGCTGAACACAATTCGTTGATTTTCGGTGGGATCATGTTGCTTGTTTTGGGGCCATAGTTAACTACATGACGCGACTTTGTTACAAGTTTATTTTATTCCCACTCAAAGCAAATATAATACTCTGAGCGGGGTCAATAAAATTTATAATTGACCCAACGAACCGCGAATGAAAATGGTTGTCTTATTGTTGAATTTTTTGTTCATGTCATGGTACAATATATACGAATACACAAGTTATAATATAGTATAATATTTCTTATTTTATTCTTATGAAATATAGGCGGGAGCAACATTACAGTATTCTCAAATTTTCGAAAAAACAAGGTGAACCAGGCTTGATTTAATCAATGAAAATAATATTGATAAGAAGAGTCTTCATTTAAGATAAAAAAATAGGTCGAAGTTTATTTTGACAGAACTTCCCTCGCTACTAAAGTACAGTCGAACAAATACTGCTCTGATGACATCATCAACCGTAATGATTTATCTGCTTCCGATAACAGTACAACACTTGCAAGATGTCAGAAGATTACGTTTTGCAGTTTCAATTAAGAGAAAATACTATATAACTAATTCAATTGTAAAATATTGTTGATCTGGATTCATAAACCACAAATGGAAGAGTATGTTATTTTATAAAATTTATTTATTTACTATAGTAAAAATTGGAAATGACACCATTGTTCTTGGGGATGATCAAACAAATTTTGGTTAGCGTTTTACATTCCTAGTACACGATATTCCTAGTATACATACCAGTTTCGGCGATTACCTGTCTCATAAAAATCGGCGCATATCTATTTTTTCGTACTCTAGGGGCCATGAGACGTCGTGAAAACATGAAAATAGACATTCGCCCAATGGACTCGATTACAATACTTTCTTAGCTTACGCTCGGGAAGTAAAAAAAAGCCACGCGTCAGCGCTTCTCCTGACTACTACCGACACCTGATCGGTGTGTCCTTTATTATGTTAGTGTACATGATTAAAAGGTAATTATACATATCCAGGAGTTTTTTTTACGAAAATTTGGGTATCTAGGGAAAAAATTAAAGCGGATTTGCACACCACATTATCGTATATTTAACATTTAAATCATTTTAATAATATAGAATGATTTTAGATAACGTCATCAAATTCTTGGTGGAGATCAGTAGCCAAATTTTGGTTAGTGTCTTATCATCTGCATGGTATTCCTAATATACATACAAAATTTAACAACAATTGGGCCAGTAGTTTCTGAGATTTTCCATCTAATAAAAATTGACACAGTCGATAGACAGACAGACAGACAGACGACATAGAGACCGAAATGGGAGACCACTTTTTTGACACTCTATAGGGTCATGAAACGTGGCTTTCGTTCGGGAAATAAAAAGAATAGTAAATTTAGAGAGTCGTTTTATAACTAATAAAGAAACTAGACTTGATTCAGTGTGCTTCAAGGACAAGAGAACAAACCTCTGTCTAATAAATTTTTCAAGAGTCTGTAACAGCTTAGTAATGTTTCTGTTTAAAATATAATCCTTTAAGTGTTTTCTCTCCAAACGTCTGTATTGGCAAGTAAAACTATGATGCGGAAATATCAATATCATTAGCAGGAAAGAAGGAAAAAGTGGCATTAAGCTCATTAATCATAAAAACGAAGCTGATACCAAAACTGCTAGTCAAAAACTCACGTTTAATCCGCAGTCAACAATTCATCGCAAAAGTACAAAATATAAAAACAGCCTGGTATCTAAGTAATCATGACATTCTTTACCTATGCCTCTGTTTTGTGAAAAAATGTGGGAGAAGTGGCACAAAAAGTGGTTTTAGATTTATTTCCGCCAAATCTCGGAAAATTTATGAGTGTAAAATTTTAAGGCAGCATCATTTTTAAAAGAAATGGATAATTCAAGATGAAAAGATTTTTTAATCCAAGCATTGATTAAATACATATAGATAGACCCATGCTATTGTTTGGAGCGAACAGGCCAAAGGCCGGCGAACAAGAGATGGCGCACCAACATTCGGCCGTCAAACGCCGGCGAAAAGTTTGGACACCAATCACGCGCATAGGCAACCCAAATCACAGCAACAATATATTTAATAAATCTACCACTCAATAGAGGGCGACGAAAAAAATTTGTAAAAATCTCATAGTAAGCATTTATATAATTAACAACGTTGCCAGATGAGCCTAACACAACTTTGCCGTTATTTCTAGTCAAGTAGATTTTATTTCGTTTAAAAGTTTCTGATAACGTAAATGGGATTATTATAATGAATAAAAATAAATAATACAAACAAATTATTACTTGTTATTTTAAATATTTGTTAGTGCTAACATTGTTATAAATACGGTCCGGTAACTCAAATTTTACAGTACGAGTGAGATGTTTCAGGACGAGGCGACCGTAGGGAGCCGAGTCTTTAATTTCGAAACGAGTACTGCGAAAAGAGTTACCAGACGTATCTCGTTATGAATTTTATTTCATACTGTCAACATATTTTTTTATTCGATAAAATAATTACTATTTTGAGAATAAGTTCAAATCGAGTAACTTTTTCTGACATCGTTAGCAACCGCTGTTTGGCAAATGTTTTAATTTGTTGATTCGTGCAAATCAGCATCAAAAATGTTTAAACACATAGTAACACTTTACAGGACTTGTCCTTTTTAGCTCAATTTTACCGGACTTGTCCGTTTTTTTTTATTTTACCGGACTCCTTCGAATCCAGAAAACGTCAAATTTGACACAGTATGAAGTAAAATAAATGTAAATAACACATTGGAAATTTTTTCTACGCTTTCGTGTGCTCGCTTTTGTTACTAATAATACAAAGGAAAATGCTTTTAAATGCGTTTTCTCAAAACTTACTATATTTTTTTAGAAAATTTATTAGACTAGAGACGGGCAGATATATACTAAAGACAAAACATATGCATTCATATATACCTTAAAAAGCGGGTAACATATGCCGCATAAAGTCAAAAATAAGACATTTTCTTTCACATTTTATCATGTAAATACAATTAAGTATATCGATAACTCGCTACTGAAAATTTATTGAAATATAATTTGTGTTAAAAAAAGATTTTTGTGGTTTTATGGTTTATTAACATAATTTACTTATTTAAATTAAATATTTTTAATACATAGCACAAGTTCTTGATCTTCTTTATTTTTATTCCAAGTAATAATTGTGTTTCCTTTAGTTTTAACCAAGAAAATTTTTCGGTTATTATCTAACAGACTTTTGTACATTAAGAAACTCCATTCCACGTCGCAGGACGTTACAGGACAATATTTAAATAAATAAAGAAGTCGTTTTTATGTGTTTTAAAATTCACTCTGATTTCCGAACTTTAGACTTTTTGGTGTTTCACTGCGGCACAAGAACTACTCGTATCCCAAAGAAAACAAACAGTGGAATATAACGTATTGTACCTATATTTCATAGTAAAAATGTCGATCCGGTTTAAAATTCTACCCACGTTAACAAACTGAAATTTTCATTGAAGAGACAGACTGTTCTAGTAGACTTCACTAAATCTCTTCATTTACGAGCTATTGAAAGACCGCCGGTCTCAATGATACTTCTTACATGGCTCCTACGAATGAAACGAAAAATGCACAGATTGGAAATATAGTAAATGGGGTAGTACCTACTATGTATGCGTAATATGTCGTTAGACATTAAGTATTTTGCAAATAAAACTTATTTCATTGAAAACAGAAATATTAAAAAACATATCTGTACAAGTTTCGAATCGATATCGCCAGTTGTTTAGAATATGCAAATATGCTTTTGTTCGTATTTACAATTATTACGAAACAAATTATCAAATAATCTATTTTCACATGGCGGGACTTTCAAACGGCAGAAAAGTTAAAAACCATAAATTTTCATTGAAGAAACAAACTCTCCCAAGAAAATTTACCAAATCTTTTAGTTTACGCACTATTCGACGAGCACTCCTTAAAACGGTCAGTATACCTAATCGCATTATTCCATTGATATCTAGTACCTACCTACCGAAAACGTTGCCAGATGAGCCTAACACAAATTTGCGGATATTTCTCGTCAACCAGATATTATTTCATTTAGAAATTTCTGGTAAATAAATGGGATTATTATAATGAACAAATAAAACAAATAAATTATGGTTATTATTTGTTGTTTTAATCCATTAGACGCTTATAGGCTTTTAAGCATACTTTTCTTGAAAAATCGGTAATAAATTCAGTGAAGCATCTTTGTGCCTTAATTCCTATTGGTAAATTGGGATTTTGAATAGAGGTCGCAGGAAAATTTTGTATGGTTTTATGGTTTATTTACATAATTTTCTTATTTACAATGAATGTTTTTAATATATAATACAAGTTCTTGATATTATTTGTTTTAATTACATTTAATAAACCATAAAACCACAAAAATCTTTTTTTACCACAAATTATATTTCAATAAATTTTCAGTAGCCAGTTATCGATATACTTAATTGTATTTACATCATAAAATTTATTTATTTTACTTCATACTATGTCAAGTTTGACGTTTTACTGGATTCGAACGAGTCCGGTAAAATCAAAAAAACCGACGAAGTCCGATAAAATTGAGCCAGAAAGGACAAGTGTTCCATTTCCGGAAGTGGCCACTGACTCTTTTGGGTCTCTTTTGCTTTACCTGTTATTGTAAATACAAATGTAAATTTAAATTTAGTACTTCTGTAACCGTCCTGTATTAAGCATTGAAATCGAACGCTGTCTACTATTTCGCACACAACAAAACAAAGGTCCTTCGAGCAATATAAAATAGAGGACCCGGTGGGTGAGGTGGCTTGGCATCTGCCCACTACACCTTGGGTCGTGGGTTCGATTCCCGCTCTGTCTCTGGGTGTTTTTGTATGTCCCCTTTTCCTGTAATTGGGCCTCTCGGCCTGTTGGAAAAGTAATTATTAAAAAAAAAAAATATCAAAGTACAATTCGGTATCACATTGTCGTATCAACCAGATTACAAAAAACACTGGTAGGACGAGCCGAGTTGCACCAACATTGGTCCTTCGAGACGGATTGCACAAAACATTGGTCCATCGAGCCGGATTATACAAAACAACAAGTCCTGTAAAGTGTTATACTATGTGTTTAAACATATGATGCTGATTTGCACGAATAAATAAATTAAAACATTTACCAAACAGCGGTTGCTAACGATGTCAGAAAAAGTGACTCCATTTGGATTTTTTCTCAAAATAATAATAATTTTATCGAATAAAAAAAGAATATGTTGACAGTATGAAATAAAATACATAACAACATACGTCTGGTAACTCTTTTCGCTGTACTCGTTTCGAAATTAAAGACTCGGCTACCTACTCGTCCTGAAACATCCCACTCGTACTTTAAAATTTGAGCTACCGCACCGTATTTAGAATAACTTTAATTACCATTTATGTTTTCATCAACACTAACAAGTATTTAAAATAACAAGTAATAATTTGTTTGTATTGTTTATTCATTATAATAATTCCATTTATTTACCAGAAAGTTTTAAACGAAATAAAATCTAATCGACTAGAAATAACGGCAAAGTTGTGTTAGGCTCATCTGGCAACGTTGTAAATTATGCAAATGCTTACTATGAGATTTTTAAACATTTTTTTCGTCGCCCTCTATCGAGTGGTAGATTTATTAAATGTATTGTTGATGTGATTTGGGTTGCCTATGCGCGTGATTGGTGTCCAAGCTTTTCGCCGGCGTTTGACGGCCGAATGTTGCTGCGCCATCTCTTGTTCGCCGGCCTTTGGCCTGTTCGCTCCAAACAATAGCATGGGTCTATCTATATGTATTTAATCAATGATCCAAGGAACAAAATTCTGAATAAGAGTGAATTTGTGAAGCCGAGCCGATGTACGAGGCCTGCAAATAACGAGTGCTCGCAAAAGAATCTGAGTGAATGATACAGAAGATTTTTTGTTGCGATTTTTATGTCTTTTTTTTACATTACATACATTATTCGTATTATGTATTCCTAACATAAGGTATATATAGATAATCATAAAAAAGTCGCTAGGTTTTTTCCTGATTACTCCGATAACTTTTTAGTCTCAGGCCGTTAGAGACGTGTCGAAAGCTAATGATGCGAAAAAATTGGTATTAAAGTGGCATATTTTTAAGACTGCTCGAGAAAAATATCATAAAAATACAATGTTTTGGACAGTTATTTAATAAAGTTGTTTTTGTTACATTTGTTTTTACTAAATTTTTAATCCAATGTAAGCACAATATTTTATGAATAGATTTTAAACTGAGTTAGTTTACAGAATCAAATGCCGTTTTATAAACCGAAATATGCAGTCTTCCTAAAATGCTTCAATTTTTAATTAAATATTTGTTAGCTTTACTATTATAAAGGGTAGGATAAAACCGTCACTGATTAATATGTAGTAATGTTGGACCAAGATGAAACTTCTAAAATGAGATAGGTATATTTATCAGAAATGGAGGTTGTACTTTGGCAACGCACTAGTTCCAATGAGTTAGATAGTACTCACAGACTTCAACGGATCCAACATAACAGAGTTCTTAAAACAAAATTCTACATACTGCAAATACTCATAAACAATGCAAATGTGATCTTGTAGAACCAAATAAGTTTATTGCAAAGCTAACATTTTTAAATTTAATTGAATCAGTAACCGTCAAAATTCAAAAAGTAATTACATTAGAACGAAGTCGTATTCTTATTTGGACAGCAGCTTCCACACCCAAAAGACTAGATCCGAGTAGTATAAGTTATTTGTGACGTGATTCGTAGTTATGTAAAGATTGGAAATTATAGAGAATCATTGTAGACAAAACAGTCGAAAACATATTTTCATTGCGTTATAATTGCGGTAGAAAAGTTGCCTGAATGACGGTGATTCAAAACAATGATAATAATCACACAAAAAAATCAGTTTAGCATCATAATTTCAGTCCATTTGATGGATGAGGTTACTTGAATCAGAGCGATTATGACGGTACACATGTTGCATTTTTGGGATTTTAACGTCAGTGCGCAACTGAGCATAGAATATACTCTTTTGAGTTACAAACTTCAAGACTTTTATTAACTGTTTGAAATTTAGAATTGGTTTAATAAATCATTTATCGTACTGTTCGCTGGTCTTTATTCAATTCTACAAATTCGACAAATATTAAAATAATTAGGTAACAATGTCTATAAAAAATGTTCGTTTAGCAAAAAATCTTGTAGCAGTGAGTTTTACAAAAAATTTTGCCGATTTATAAGATCGGAGAAAATAAGAAGTTTTAACTAGCAACCTAGAGCTGCAGGCTATACCCTAAACTTAAAAAACTACACACACTGATGCAAGCAGGTCACACTGGAAACAATTTTCCATGGTGTGATAATCAAAAGCTTGGTATATATTATGAATGATAAAATTTTTTTCATGTTTTGTTTTAGCTGTCAAGTTCGTAGTCTGTTTTAGCCTTGATGTATAAAATTGCTGTCATATCATTTAACACTTGAATGTGCATTATCTGAAAATTGCATGGTATGTATTGCAGTGGAGTTAATAAATATTGTTCTATCAGAAATTTATTGCGCGCTTTTAAAATTCTTTTTCATATCCGTTCGTAATGGCTCTAAAATTATTGGTCATATTTAACCCAAAAAAGTTAATCACAATAAAACAGCTAATGCGCTCTGATCGTGCTGATGATGGGTATTATCGGATACAGAATCTCATTCGCTGTAATGTAAAAGCAATTCCTCCATTTTCTGTCTGAATACGGACAATCGGGATAATTCAATCGGACATTGATCAATGAGTTTATGGGTTGAGGTGATGCCGTCAGAATGCTTGTTCATTTTTAAGATTTATACGCACACGCGCGATAACTTTTAAATTAAAAAATATTTTTACCCACTTTAAACGCGTTGATAAATGGTGCGAATTTTTGGGTTTCGATAGCCACACATTTGAATTTCGTTGAATTCCAAAAAGTTTAATGAACAAAATTTTTGTGTTATTAAAATTACAGCATGACTGCACTTAATTAAAAGTCTAGACTCCCCCATCTGGTGTAACTAAGTCCAGTATATCGATCCTGTCAAAAGTGACTCTGATATATCGACGATTAGGAGGTAATTAAGTGCGCGGTTGGTAGAAATCGTCGGTTAATGGAAACGCGATCCGGTGGCCGTGATGAAACTCTTAATATATTACAAATTAAACGTCATGTGTTAGTGACTCAACAGTCTCATTTTGAACAAACCTTTGTTGGGGATGTGTACAACATTCCACAGTTTGGCATCACCAGCGCCAGAGTTTAAGCTCGCCGCAAGTTTAAAACAATTATTCCCGTTGAAAGTTTCTGGAGTTTTGATAGTTAAAGTTAATTTAATTTCTTTACTTAGTAAAACAAACAAGACAGTCCTAGAAAGAAAATCGGGATTAATTATATTTAGGTCAGAGAACTTCAAATATGCATGTAATAGCAGTAGGTACTTTAGAAGAAAGGAATCTTGGAGAGGTCGAATGCCGTTTCACATGATCTGCTTTTTAAAAGTTTTTATTTCTTTTAGGAAAGCATTAAAGATGACTTATGAGTATGACAGAGAACACCCAAGCCGTCCCTTTTTGGGGGACACAGTTTAAGTGTAGATATATTACCGTCACCAACCAAAATAGAATTATTAAACAGTTAATTGCAGCTATTTTCTGCAAAGATTCTTAATGACCCAGTGATTAGTGAAAACAAAATAGATTTTCTGTTTTTGATGTAACATTTATTAAGCGTTGTAGAGATTTACATACCATTTTTTAGCAAATTTACACACTTAAACAGTTAGATCCGAATCTTGCTTTACATTGATGGCAATATGTGCTTTTGCTAAAGGCCACACTCGCTTAAAATCAGTGCTGTATAACACGTGGTTTATTCCGTAAAAACTTTATTCAACAAAACATAGTATATACACTGCATAGACATAGACTGGTTACACGAGTTCTTAAAAATGGTCACTCCGCGGACGAACAGTCCTGATAACTCGTACACTCGCGAACACCCGGAGCGTTTTTCCACGGCCGGACCTGCGGGACCCCTCGGATACGCCGCTGATACTCAAGCCGACTTACTACTCGATTTGGACCTCCAAGACCCCTCGGATGCAAGGTGATACGCAAATGAGCTGTGAAGTTCGCAGATGGAAAAACTTGCCGAATCTGGCCGCTCGGGTCCTATGTAAAGGCGGCTAGAAATGCGTCGCGTGGGAGTGAAAGGGCGCACCGCCCTCTGGTAAGGGAGCGAGCGAGTACCGGGGTGCTGCGGCAGGGTAGTGGTGGTGCGTGGGCGTGACAGAGGGCGCTAGGGGTACTGATCGCGCTACAGTCTCCCCCTCAGGACCATAGGGTGCGTCCCCGCCTATTGGTCCTGCTGGATCTTTTTGGGCGGCCTCGTCGTCGCAAGGGTTGTACCGGTGGCACGGGCTGGGTGGCTTCCTGCGTGGGAGGTTGGTACGGAACAAGGTCAGAGGCGTGATAGAGCCCTAGCACTACATCGGGCTGTTGGTGGGCGGCGATCTCGTAGCTCGTGGGGCCGTGCCTTCGTAAGACCACGTATGGTCCGTCTTGCTTGGGGGCGAATTTTGACGTGAACCCCTGGGAGGCCTTACTCAATCGGTGTGTTTTGACTAACACCAAATCTCCGGGGGCATAAGCGGTGCTTGTTTTTCGGTGACGGTCCTGGTCGCGTTTTCGCCGGTCTTGCTCGGACTCGTGTATTTCCCGAGCTCGTTTCAAGGTTTCGTCCAAAGTGAGTAACAGCGGTGTGGCCTCTGGTACGAAGTTCTCGCGGAGGGTGATTGCGCGGAGGTCGTGCGTGACGTCATCTACGGTGCGGAGGTCTCGGCCAAACATTAGGTACGCTGGGCTGTACCCGGTGCCGCTACACCATGCGCTGTTCATGGCGAAGCGAATGGAGGGTATCTTCTCGTCCCAATTTTCGTGGGGCTGGTTGCCAATCTGTATGGCGAGCTGCGTTTTCAGGTCGCGGTTTTTTCTCTCTACGGGGTTGGCCTCGGGGTGGTATACAGGGGTGAAGCTCTGGGTGATACCTAAGCAAAAAGTAATTTTCTGCCTTACCGCGCTTATGAATTGGGTCCCATTGTCGCTCACGATACGACGGGGAATACCGTATCGGAGGAACACCTCCGTTACCAAGGTGGTGGCGCAGGCTTCGGCGCTAGCTTCAGCCAAAGTGAAGAGTTCTACCCATCTGGTTGCATAGTCCTCTACGATGAGGACCCATCGGTGGTGTTCTTTGGTTGGGGGCAGTGGGCCAAATAGGTCTACGGCCAGTACTTTCATGCGGTGTCCCATTGCTGGGGTTTGTAGTAGGCCAGCGGGCTTCAGATTTGGGGCTTTGTAGCGTTGGCAGTCGATACATCCCTTCAGGTAGTCGGTAATATATCGTCGCATACCCGTCCAATAGTATCTTCGCTTGATCCGATAGTATGTTCTTTCGACGCCATAGTGGCCGGCGGTGGGTGAGTCGTGGTACTCGGCCAGTACTCGGGGTCGTTCGTGTTTGGGGACTACTAGCTGAGCCTCCTCACTCTCTCCATCTTGAGAGTATCGGTAAAGAACCCCTTGGTTGAGTAGGTAGCCGCGAGAGGTCCACTGCTGGGAAATCTCGGCTTGGGCGTGGACCAGGTCGTCCATAATCTTCCTAATTTCTTCGTCCTTGCGCTGCTCGCTTCGTAGTTCGTTGGCTTTACGTGTGGGGAGGTCCACTTCTACGGAGTCGATGGCCACCTCGGGTAGGTGGGGTCGTGACAACATGTCTGCTACTACGTTGGCCTTACCGGGCGTATATTCGATGGTCAGGTGGTACGGCTGCAGCTGCAGTGCCCACCTCGCTAGACGTCCGGTCGGTGTCTTTAATGTCATCAGCCATCGGAGGGGCTGATGGTCGGTGATGACCACGGTTGAGGATTCTTCTAGATACCCACGGAATCTTCGCACGGCCCAGACAATGGCGAGGGCTTCGCGCTCCGTGGTGGTGTAATTCTGCTCGTGGTTCGTGAGCAGGCGGCTTGCGTACTCGATCGGGCGCTCCTCCGGGCCCTCCCCCTGGAGTAGAGCCGCTCCTAGGGCGTAAGCGCTTGCGTCCGTACGCAAGACAAACGGTTCTTCGGGGTTGGCTTGTCGTAGGATGGGGGCGTCGGCCAATCGCTGCTTCAGTTCCTCGAACGCTTCTTGGTGGGTGGAGTCCCATTGCCATGCGGCATCTTTCTTTAAGAGGGAGCAGAGGGGTTTAGCAACTGTGGCGAAGGCGGTGATGAATCGCCTGAACCATGAACACGTTTGGATGAAGGATTGCAGTTGTTTGACGTTTCGGGGCGCCGACATCTGCGTAACTGCGTGTACCTTGTTGGGGTCCGCCGCGATCCCGGCGGGAGACAAGACGTGCCCTAGATATCGTACCTCGTGACATCCAAATTGGCATTTCTCTCGGTTGACCCGGAGTTTGAACGTGCGGAGCCTTTCGAAGACCTCCCTCAGGTGCTCCAGGTGGCTTTCTTCGTCAGCGGAGATGACGATTAGGTCGTCCAAGTAGGCCAACAGCGTAAGGTTAGGTAACCCAGACTTGAACCGGTCCATGAGGCGCTGGAACGACGCTGGAGCGTTCCGTAAGCCGAAGGGCAGTCGCCGGAAGCGAAACAACCCGAAGGGGCAGATAAAAGCTGTCTTGTCCCGGTCCTCTGGTCGCATTTGGATCTGCCAGTATCCGGCCTGGAGGTCAAGGGTGCTCATGCAACCAATGGGGCCGACGGAGTGCAGGAGATCGTCTAGCCTCGGCAGTGGGTAGGCGTCTGGGCGAGTGACGGCGTTCAGCTTCCGATAGTCGACGCACGGTCGCACGGAGCCGTCTTTCTTAGGGATGAGGACGATGGGGGCTGCCCAAGGGCTATCGCATTCCTCTATTACTCGAGCCTGGATCATCTTCTCCACTTCCTCCTTGAGCAATTGCTTTTTCGTGGCGTTCAGCTGATAAGGAGGCACCGCGATCGGGGCGTGGTCGCCTGTGTCGATGCGATGCTCGGCGTATGGGGTAGGCGGGCCGTGCGCCTCAAAAGCGTCGGCGAAGTCATCCACCAAGTCGTCAAACTTCGCGCGGGTCGGTTCGGTGAACCCGGTGCCTTCGTTGGCTTGCAGGTGCAGAGATGTTATGAACAGTCGCCGGGGCCCGTCGGGGAAGAGGCCCATTTCGTATTCGTCCATTTCGCCCGTCGTCATCGCGGTCTCCGCGTCTTCCCACATGTGTTCCGTCGCGTACGGAGCCTGATACGTGGTCCATATGCCGTGGGGGGTTACCAGTCCCTTGGAGGTATCGCGTTTCGGCGGTGCTGGTGGCGGGGGCCCGTAGCCTTCTTCGATGTCTCCCGCTTCCATGGGTTCCGATTGTGTGATTCGAACTTCTTTTATGGTCGTGGGAACTCCTTTTCTGGCGGGCGCCTCGGCTCCGTCGACGTCGACGAACGGGTAGGTCCGCGTGATGTCGCCGCCAAAATAGAACCGTCGTCTCGCCAAGTCGGGGATGATTCTCGCGTCCTCTATGAAGTCCGCGCCCAGCAGGGTGCGGGTGTTGCAAGAGTCGGACAACACGATGAAGGTGGTTTCTACGTGTCGTCCTTGTACGCCTACCTTGGTCGTGACGGCCGGCACCTGCAGGTGCTTGCTCGTGCCGTCTGCAAGGGTGGCGATCACGTTTTCCGTCCTTGCTTTGTGTCCCGTTTTTATCAGGTGGCGGTACAATGTAGCGCTGGCCACGCTATTGCACGCGGCCGTATCGAGGTAGCCGGTGCCTTCTTCTCCGGCGATTTTTATGTGGATTGCCGGGCGGGACCGTGGTTGGATCGTGCCGGACCTCAGCGCACAGAATGCCATGTTGCGTGCGGGTTGGCTGGCGTCGGTCGTGTTACAGGTGGGGCAATTTCTTCTAAACACCCCCGGGGCGTTGCAACCGTAACAACGCACTGGCTCAGCGGGCGTCCGGGTTGCCGGTCCGGGAGCTGGGGCAGGTCCTCGTGGTCTCCGGCGGCAAGCGGTTGTGTCGTGGCCAAAAGCTCTGCAGACGTCACAGCGGAGTCTGGGGCCGCGACTTCGGTTTTCGTCTGCTTTGGGGCCCTTACCATTTGGTTTCGCGTGCGAGTTTTTCCCTTCTCGCTCGCTCTCTTCGACGGCGCGGGCCTTGTGGAGGAGATCTGCGAAGGTGTCCACTTCCGTACGGGCGATGCGGTCTCTAAGTCTACGTCGCAGCAGTCCGTAGAGGATATCCATCTGCCACTGTTCGTCCAGCTGCCGGGACATCCGCGACAGCCGTTCGCGTTGGCGCGTGATGTACGCGTCGGTGGAGACCTCGTCCCCCTGAGGTTCGTCGAATATCTCCTTGAACAGGCGGTGGTTCGGGGCCCTCGGGGCGAAGGCGTCCCTGATTAGTTGGACTGCGGCTGGCCATGTGTTGACGGAATTCCTTACTCCGTTCCACCACGTCAGCGCTTCCTCGCGTAGCAGGATCGGTAGAGTTTCTAGGGCGTCTTCGTCACTAATTTTCTCCAACCTCTTGTACAGGCTCGCGGTTGTAATAAATTCCTCTACACTCGAGGCGTTGCGGGAGCCGTCGAACCGGGCCGGGCAATGGCTGAAGTGTCTCGTCCCTGAAGATGGGTGCAGATCGGCTTCTCGGGGCCTCGCGACATCCCTGATGCCGTTTATCAGTTCGTTGAATTGTTCTGCGGACATTTGAATCGTCATCCCGATGTTGGTTCGCGGACTTCTTCGCGTCGGAATCTTCGTTTTTCGCGAAATTGTGGTCGGTTTCGGGCCGCTTCGTTGGGCGTCACTTTTTATAACAGACGCCTTCTTCGTGCCACTAAGTTGGGCGCCACTTTTTATAACACGTGGTTTATTCCGTAAAAACTTTATTCAACAAAACATAGTATATACACTGCATAGACATAGACTGGTTACACGAGTTCTTAAAAATGGTCACTCCGCGGACGAACAGTCCTGATAACTCGTACACTCGCGAACACCCGGAGCGTTTTTCCACGGCCGGACCTGCGGGACCCCTCGGATACGCCGCTGATACTCAAGCCGACTTACTACTCGATTTGGACCTCCAAGACCCCTCGGATGCAAGGTGATACGCAAATGAGCTGTGAAGTTCGCAGATGGAAAAACTTGCCGAATCTGGCCGCTCGGGTCCTATGTAAAGGCGGCTAGAAATGCGTCGCGTGGGAGTGAAAGGGCGCACCGCCCTCTGGTAAGGGAGCGAGCGAGTACCGGGGTGCTGCGGCAGGGTAGTGGTGGTGCGTGGGCGTGACAGAGGGCGCTAGGGGTACTGATCGCGCTACAGCTGTTATTAATAATGTGCACGTTATAGCTTTTTTATGTTCTGTGGTTGGGGCCTCAATAAAATTTTACTAAACTTTTACTAATTCTGAGAGAGCTGGCTTATCAATTAAGTATATCATACTGCTTTAAGAGCAGTTAAATTCGCTATAAGTCATGTGTTAGAATTTTATTACTAGGTGCGAACCCATCTGAAAAAATAAGAAAGCTCTCTGAGGAAATATAGCCCTTTCTTAACTGATACATTTTGTACAGTTTTCAATGAAATTAAGTAGTATAATGGACGAAAATCAGGACAAAATTTCAACAAGAGTGGACATGCATTAATTTTGCAGTATTGTTGTTGTTTTCGAGTACAAGCTGTTAAAATTAAATATTATGTCTAATATGATCATTTGCAAAACCCTTCATGGTTTGTATATTATGAAAATGTTGTTTTCCCACGACTACTATTGAAAGTCGACAATTTCACACAATCAAGATGCCACGAAATTTGGCTCTAACCTACGCGTGTAATACAACACATATCGCACAGCTTGACTATGCGATTTACTTTCACACGGGTTCAGCATTAAAATAGTTGGCTTACTTTGGTTTGACGTTTAGTTGTTGACAGTTTGCCTTTCGTACTTCGTTTGTGTTGTTTTAGTTTGTGAAAATGGACATTGATAGTGTTAAGTTAAGCAACAAAATTTGAAATTATACCCTGACAAATCCAAAAAATAATTTTTGATTGATTTTGTTGCTAATGTTTAAATAATAATAGTAATATATAATATATAATGATGTATAATTGGTTTGGCAAAATAATAATAGCTTTTAGTAAAAAAATGCGCTGTGCCGTGGTCGTGGGAAAAATAGCGTACATAACTCCTGAGAAAGTGGTAAATATCGCCTACGGCTCGTGTGAAAATTCCCACTCGTATGATATTTGCTACTTTCGACACTTGTAATGTAAATAACTATTTCCATCTGTCTGTTACCTATCTGTTGTCTATTTCCCTGCTATCACTTATCAGTTTTCAATATCATCGAAACTACAATCCTACTGGAGACTGCAAAATTTTGGGTGTTTTTACTAAACTAAAGATGTAATAGGGTCTATCCGGCAAATGGCTACTTTCATGTTTCCCCACGTCTCATGACCCCTAGAGTACAAAAAAATAGGTCTTCCTTTTCCGTCTGGCTGTCTACCGTGTGTCGTCTGTGTCGATTTAGACAATAGATAATCTCTAAACTATTGAACTGATTCCTGTAAAATTTTACAAGTGTGTTAGAAACCAACAATGTCGTGACGTCACCTCAAATTTTTTCATAGCAAATATTATTTAACTTTATCCTACAGATTTTTGGAAATAATTAAAATTGCAGTTTGAAGTTTAAGCTGTAAAGTGTAGAACCGAAGGCCCTGAATTCTTACAAGCATTGTAAGGTAATCGTAAGCTTTGTAAAACGTTCATCAAAATGTATTTGATTATTATCCACTCACAAAAAATTGATGCCGTCATCTCAAAATTTAAAATATGTAAAATATTATAAATCTATATTTTTTATTTAAGAATGCATACTTTCTGGAATTATTTATACAGGTTGAATCAAAAGATTAATGAATGTGGCAATCCATTTTATTGATCAAATCAAGAACGGTTCATCCCGTTTTCAAGAAAATTTGAGTAAGTATAGAGCACTGTTTTTATTGGTATCACATTGCACCTATTTAAACTGATATATGTGTCCTCGATAAAGTGTTGATGATGCCATCACAAAATTTTGTTAGATAAGAACTCACTTGAAACATACGCATAGCATACTTCTTCATCTGTACTTTAATAACAGTTCACACATGTCTTATTCTAACTTATAGCGGTTAACATAAAAAAAATCTCAAATTTTTTTGTAATTTTTCGAAGAATCTATAGGTATTTGTCCACTTGTTTTTGGGGAGTAGTATACTACCTTTGGCGCATGCGATTTTCAATACATTGTCAAAATGTAATATCTTGATTCCAAATTTTAAATAGAACTTATCCACAACATTCTCTATACCGGGTACCAAAAAAATAATTAAAAAATTCTTTATGATGTAGATTACGAAAAAACGTCATTTTATACAAATAAAATTGGCAACACTGCACGCACCTAATGCGTGAATACCTCCGGATTTCTTAGTAACGATGGTGAATGAAATCCACCTTTTATTTTTTTTTTAGGACAATAACCATAACAACCGGTAGTCATTAATCGTTGTGCATTACTACATATAATTAATAAAACAAGCTGTTATTTTTCATTAATAAATAAACCAAAAAAAAAAAAACATTGATGGGGTTAGTAATACAGTTTCGGCCACAAAATCTTGGGCACTTCTGTCATTCCAGTGACATAAGCTCCAAAACAGGCTTTAGGTACTTATAACATCAAATTTGCCATGTTTGTCATTTTAACGTAGACTGGAATGTGGATGATGATGTAGGTATGTCAAAATTTATTTTTTAAAAGTGTCAATCATTATGACAATAAAGCATGGACTACATCCTGTTTTTTTAAAATGACAGAAAAATACTGCCCAAGACTTTCTGGCCAAAACTGTACCTGTTAAGACTGATTTTGGCAAATGACGTATCCTCTAAGAAATTTATTTAAATTATTATAAAAAAAGATACTAGAGCTCGAAAGCACTTTCAAATTCTTTTCAAACAGGAATATCTAGAACTTCAAGATTGTTTTAAATGTAAAAAAAAACGGGGTCCCAAAATTAACTCAAAAACAGGTCAGGTCAGAATTTTTCAAAAATAGGACATCAAAGTCCCCCAAAACTGTGTTTTAAATAATTTACAAAAAATCTTTATGGGCTCCCAAAATAATACACCATGGGTCTCGAATTAAAAAAAAAACTTTTTCAAATTTATAAAAAAGAAAACATTAAAAGCTCAAAAGATTTTTTCAACGAAACAGTAGATTTCTTTAAACTTATCCAAAAATAAAACTCAGGGGACCTAAAATTAACTGCGAATATTTTAAATGTAACGTTTTGAAAACTTTGACAATTTTTGATACGTCAAACATTCTGAACTGCTTACTCGATTTTTGCTGATTTGTACCTTCACTTTTTATCAGGCAAACATTGTTGTCAAATGGAATTTATCAAATTATTACAAAAACAACACAACCATATCTTTGTTACATTGTAACTGAAATGGTAATTAAACATGGTCATGTGCGAGAGAAATATTAACTAAAACTTTTATTGCTAGTTATTGTGATAATGAATGCGTTGTTGAGTTGTTGAACGTGGCAAAAGAACCATTTTTAAAATCATTATAACCCCACCAAAATGTGAGAAGGATTTTTTTTTACTATTTTTCCCAGACTCACCAGTTGATTGTTAAGAGCGTAGTGAAAGGTTAATCCGGCATTTTCCAGGCACCCAGTGTATCACAAGTGCAGTTTTTTTAATTAGTTTATTATCATCTTCTTTTACCATTGGGTAAAGTTTTTCATGACGTACCTTTAGCTCAATTATTTATGTAAATTTCGGAACGGGGTTTCACCATTGTTTTTAGCTCATGAAAGTCTATTAGTCACGTGGGAAACATTTTTTTCTGAGAAAGGAATTACAGTAAAGCAAACTTGTATCGAAGAAACTTTATCTACTGCATCTTATTTCCGACAAAAAAATCGACAATCCATTCTGTGTTATCTGTCTATGGAGTTTTGTAAGCTGAACAGTGGTGGAAACCATGTTTCTAAATTTTTATAAATAAAATGGCTGAACATTTTCACTCAAATACTAAAAAGAAAATGTCGACAAATTAATTAAAAAATACTGTGTTATATAGACCAAGTTGTGAACAGGTAATATTTAAAATTTCATAACGATATATCGGGTAATAATCGGGATATTAAATTTTGAAAATGAACTGAAAATCCTATGCGTCGAATCCAGACTCCTTTTAGAGGGTGGAAAGAGAAATTTCCTCACCCGTGAAGTATAATAAATTGTATAATCATGCTGAGGCGATTCTTCAGTAAAATTTTATTTATAAATTAAGTGTTACAATACAACCTTTAAATGAGATTTACTTGGCAAAATTTTTATTGTGAACGAACAAACAGATTAGTTTTTGGTGTAGAAGCGATTTACAGTCTACACAACAATTATGCACATAAAATTTCACTGTATGAATTAACCTGGATAGATATCTGAAAAAATCACCAATAGACAGAAGAGAGAGAGACAGACAGACAGACACAGAGACACAGAGACACACACAGGCACGAGAGATAGACAAACAGACAGACAGGCGACAAACCGACGGAAACAGAATACGGATATCGCCGTATTTGATGTTTTTAAATGTTTCACAAGCATTGTACACATTGTCCAACCTGTGAAATGTCTAAAAGACATAAAACTCAGACATTAATTGTGATAAAATTACTCTAACATTTTTCATTCAGAAAATACAAAATAAAGAATGTGCCTTAATTCTGGTGTCTACAACACTTTGACATTAAATTTGTTTTTCCTGCAAATATCTATTTGTCGTTAAATTTATGCGATAAATTATTGTTTATACTATAATATACCTATGTCAATTAGAATTATTATTTTTGTAAATTAAACTTACGGCTCTTGTAAGGTTGTTCTCTCTTTGTCTATTGCCTTGTCATTTTTGAAATCTTTGTTTTAACATTTAAAAACATGTTTTTTTAAACTGATACAATAAAAGATTTTTCTGGTAATATAATAATAATTAACAATTTTTCAAACCGGTTAAAACCTGCATGCAAGAAAGAAATGTAAAAGCATACAAAAATATAATGAAGTAGGGAGACCAAAGTAAACTGTATCACAAGAAAAAATCGTCTACATTCTTAAAAAAAAAAATAACAAGAAAATGACAATTCGTAACCCATTATTCCGTTTCTACAAATAAATTGTAATGATTTATCTCGTTCTTCCCTCTCTCACTCTCTCTTATTGTAGTCTTTCTTTGCAGTACATTTTTAAAAAACACTCTGTATAAGAAAATTTCATTTCATTTATACCAAATAAAGCGTGTACCTTTATAACCATACTGCGATTTTCTGGTGAATTCTTGGATTCCCAAAAAATTTCAAGAAAATTATAACAGGCAACGTCGCATTGAAATTTCAAAAATAAACTGAAAAGAGGTGAATCAAAACACGTAAAAATATAAAGTGTGTTTCATTAAAAAAGTCTAAGTAGGATGTAAGACCTTAAACACAAAACACTCTAGTTAAAAATAATTTTAAAGTAGCTCAAAGGACCGTACAACTTCGGTATGTGACTTGTTCTTGTATTTCTTATAATTAATGAGATATCGAGGAATGCGCAGTTCGAGATGAATTATTAAGCATAATTTAATTTAATCTGTTTGAGTTATGGTTTTTAGACCGTCTGAACAGAAGTAATGAAAACATATAACAAGTCTTTAGTAACACTTCTATCATTTAATCAACCTTCTTCAAGACTATGACATAGTTATTTTATACGGATAAGTGTTTTATTTCCGACGAAAAAAATTTGAATGAAGTTTATTTGTAAAAATTCGACATTCTAATACAATACTAAATTAAATTGTATTAGTAGGGTAAATTCCAATAAAAATAACGAAAATTTACCATGCTGCCAGTATTAGTTTTCAAAATTGTAAGCAGATCATTCTTCGACGAAAAGTTTGACTATTTTAAATTTGGTTTTTATGTACCTATCAATTCTAGCAAATATTTAGGAACAAAGAATTCGCATCTACGTATTAGATAACATACGTAGTGTGCCAGACATTACACATTGATCGAACCAAAAATAAATAAAGCAAAGGTAATGTAAAACAACAGCTGGTTGTCAAAATGCACGGTTCCAAGTCGCTGCTGCTATGAAGATTTTTTATCAAAACCTGCGACTTTTACTTACCCAAAACTAATGTCGCAATAAACAGTAAAACGATTCCAAAGGTAAACAGTTCTTTTTTATTACAACGCGTTCAAGAAAGAGAGGTACCTGTTTGTTAAAAGTTTATTTAAATTAAATGCTGCACGCAATGTGGGTACCTATTTCATGTCGTTAAATCTTTAATGTTAATCTGGAAACACAAAATATCCCGAATCGTCATTGGTAATTTTAATTTTGTACTCAAGAAAGAAATGTAAGCCTTTATGTTCATGTGTGCTGCGTAAAGTTTATGGCTAACACAATCGTAAACTTACTATAAAAAAAAGTCGTTGACTCCACCAGTCAGCATTATTATTTTTCCGTGATCAGTAATAAATTAGGTTTGTCCACTTGTGGATAGGTAGAAAAGTGTTTATAAAAAGGAAGGACAAGAATTTAAATTAATTGACGAACATTCTGTATATCATTAGTGCAATATCGGAACTGTTACGCAATACTTTTCCTCAGATTTTGCTTTTATAATTAATTTATATTATAAAAGCAGTTTCTATAAAATTTTCTTGTTTTGGTATATTTAGTAATTCAATTTTGTAAATGTGTAAAAAAAAATGACAAATATCGTTCTACTTCGTTTGAATTAAGTATCCGGAAAGAAGAGATAAAAAAAAATGAATTTTGTGGATGTAGTTGTTACCGGGGCATTGTTGCTTAACTCATGTTTCAAAGTTATTTATTTTATTAGAAAACTTTGCCAGATTATGCATACTTTTTATTGAATTTGATTTTTTTAAAGTATGATAATGCCAAGTAAACTTCTGTAGAGTTTTATAAGTAAGTAAGTAAAAATAAAATTAAAGCAGCAATTTAATAAAGGAGAACTTAAAACGGACACCAGGTGTTCGTAAAATGCTCCAACAAAATAAATTAAAGAATCTCGACTAACAACAGGGACTCGACGATGCAATTGCCGTATGGGGTTAACAAGGACCTTATTGTTTTAAATTGGCACTCGAAATTGAATTGAATGAAAGGGTCGCATATTTCTCACTACCCTTGCGGAACAGTCGGTTATTGAGAAATAAAATTACGGGATTCACGAATATTCTCGTCCAAATTCCACACATGATTGATTCAGTTAACCCGGAAAGGTAATTAAATTGTCTCTTTTAGCATCTGCGTTTGAGATTGATTTCATATCGACGGATACATGTTTTACTCGATCGGCGTTACAACGTATCGTGGACGTTGCAAATTTTGATAGTTTTGAGATTTCTGTCATAATTTTGTAGAAATGTGTCTTCGTAGACATGACTCATTATATTACGTCATAGAAAGTTAAAAGTGTTCAACCTGTAAAAATGCTATATAGGTAGTGCAAGCAACGCCCTTGCAGTTAAATTGATTATTCGAAAAGTGTATTGTTACAAATATATCAAAAATAGATTTGAATCGTGTTTTATGTGATGAAACTGATAGATAGTTGATATAATCAGGTTAAGTTTTTACACGTGACGCGTGTTTGTTCCCATCATCTATGATGAGTGAATCTAATCAAGTTTCAGATCTTTATATACTGCGGTACCATGATCGTTATAATAAAATATCAGGTTACATATGAAAGCAGTCACGTGTATACCTTTAAATCATTCTTATTATTTGAAAATATGACATGGCTATGAGATATGATCGTATTTTGGTGCCTGACACAGGCAACCCACTAAAGTAGTAAATATCGATCTGTTCTGTTATGATATAAAACTAAAGCTGGGTCTCTAAGAGCGCCATCGCGGTGACCTCTTATTATTTCATATATTTGCACACTCTATTTTCTTCTGTAAATGCACTTTCATAGTTCGTTACCTTCGGCTAGCAGAGCGAGCTCATAAAGTTTCGATATATCTACTTACTACCCGCTACTGTTTCAACATTATTTTAGGGACTTAGAATAAAGAATTACTAGAGGAAAAAGGGAAAGTTTTATCAGAAAAAATATTGCTAGGCTTTTTCGCACACGGCACTCTAAATTTAAACACTATTAAATAAAATGATCGTACATTTAGGTTAAGTCTGTTTTTATCTAAAGTTTATGGTGACGTAAATGTACGTTTGTATAAAAAGTGCAAGGGTCACAAGGAAATATGTGCTGCAAAAATCTGATTTCATTAATGTTTACTTATGCTATACTTTGATCAGTATCAGTTTAACAATATTTCGGATGTGTGTATGTTTAGGATTCAGGTTTGATACGGATAAGTGGGGAAGGAAATTATAACGCAATCTAAATTAAGAGTAAAAATTTAAATTGGATTATTCAAATATCAGGGAAAAATTGATTATATCCGTATCAAGTAAATTGTCAGGTGATGCAAACCTGGTTCAGATTTAATATCAAAATCCCTCTTTCCAGTCACGTGTTATAATTCTCATGGGTATAAATCTGAAAGTGTTAAAGTTTGAAATCCTGCACTCTACAGGTCACACGTTCGCATTGAATGCTTCTAACTAAACCCTAAGAGATATTGCAGTATCATCGTAATCTGTTATACTGCAGTTAAGCTTCAAACTCCAGAAGAATAACGATTTATCAGTAATATTGTTTCAGTTCACATAGTTTGTCGGTAGTAATCAACGAACGACTTCTAAAATTGGAAAAGAAAGAGAAATATGTGTGTGTCAGATGAAAGAATGTTTCAATATCGCAACTACTACAAGTCTTTGTCTTACTTATCGCGTTAAAGAATCCCTCTGAGAGTTTCTTTGGCAAAGATTTCCATTCCAACTTAATTAAAAATACCATCTTATTCAATAGAATCGTATTGCACTTACCCAATTATACTCAAGTAAGGATTCCGAAATATTAAATATTAAGCGAAATTTGAAAAATAATTGTTATTTCAATATTGCAAAAAGTACGTTTTAAAACGTCGTTAAACCTAGAAATGTACACAAAGACTGCAAACTACGCTACTTTCTTACGCTTCATGCTTTTTTTCTGGAGTACTATTAAGTTTTTCTTGAGATTTCAGTAATCATAACTTCTAATACCACAGTCTCGATGCAAATTTCTGCTGCGTGAGTTCCAGGCATTGATTTTCTATTGCTTATGTAAATTAGACAATTAAAATTTAAAAGAGCATCTCAGAATTCTCTAAGCATGTTAATTTACCGAAGCATTTGAGTTTGAAAAGTGGAAACAGGGATACAATAAAACGACCTGAAAGATAAAATCCACAAAGAGATTTACTGCGGAGCTACAAAAACCGTAATAGGATGACACAGGTACTAAGAAAATTGGGTCAACTTTGTGGAAGTTTGCGTTGTAAATTAAGTCTGGTAAGGTGTAAAGCACCATTTTTCACTTAAATGACAAATTCTCTTTTCGTGTTGGTTGAATTCGAGCCGCGGCTTGCAAAAATATAAAGTAAACTGACGGCTTGTCAGTTTTTCTTCCCGATTATTACGAAGCTTTGCCTCAGACGTCTTTTTAAATCAGAAACAGGAATGATGGGACTTTGAAATAAAAAAATATTTTTTATATTTGAGACGACTTTATCTAGATCAACGTCTGTCGTGTACTTTTTAAGAATTATTTGTATTGCGTTTTCCAATTTTTTCTTCAAATGTATATTGCTAACAACCACCACATTAAAGGCAAGTTTACTTGTCTGCTTTTAGTTTACATGTTACTCAGCAGCAAATAAATTCAATGCCGTGATCATATCTCATTAAAAGTAAACGATGCACGTTTGCTCACCCTGGAGATTTATTTCGATAATTATAAAACGTACAATTGCATAAACAGAAAATATATCATTGTTCATTTACGAAGGCTTTACACAGGCTTCTCTCATGAATATTCATAGGGTTGCGTTTCGTTGTCCGCCTACGCCACTGCATCTGCCTGCACATTAATACAATTACAATGTTTGTAAATTCTAGTTCGAAAGCAGATGCTGTGTGAACATAACATATAAATTTGATTGCCGCGGTTTTGATGACATACAAGCATATATACCGTCCTTAAAAATGGAGGACCAACGCAGTGATACGTTGTTTTAAACCACTGCTAGTGGAAAATACAATAAACAATTATTTTGTTCACAATTTTATTAGTAATTCTGAGAAAAAAAAGGGAGCAAGTAATATAATATAATTAGACTGTTCTGACCATAGTTGTCTAATTTTGTGTTTTTTTGGCGTTACATAATTTTTAGAATTCGAGGCTCGTATTTTAGTTCGTCTTTCGATAGACATTTTAAATGTTATCGTAAAATTTTGTTAAAATTGTCACTTGAAATTTGTAGCGTAACCTGTAGTTTAATAACATATCCCTATTTGCTTCTTTAAAATTTTAGCGAGGTACTAAAATACTAATTCTTATAGATATCGAATGCAAATCGTTAAATATATGTTTATAAATGTACGCATTTTTGAAAAAAGCAGTTAATCTTTTTAACGCGCTTGTACATGGTTTCTATAAATGATTATAGCGTCGAAATAGTTCATAGAAACGTGTTGCCTCTCACTTTTGGACTTTGCGAAATCCCCAAAAACTCACGACAAATACCGCACGCCACTGTATAACCGGTCGCCTAAATAATTCATATCTTATTAATAGAGCTGTGCGGTCGAAATTTATTTACCCCCACTATCGGCCCACAGTGCCGATCGCTACACAGCCTTGCCTTGCTCGCTTCTCGCTTTTCAGTTGTGGATTATTTTTGATAATTCACACAAATAGTTTTATTGTCAGCGAGACGGACACCTGAACATTATTAAAATTATTATTACTCTTATTTCGTGAATATGGATTTTAAAATCATCAACTGACATGCCGTTAACATTATTTTTCGCGTAATTTTCTTCGCGATACATAACGTCGGTTGCAAGGCTCTGGCTTGCCGGAGTGAGGGTCAATTCGCAGCGTTTAAATTTCGACCGCACAGCTCTACTTATTAAAAAATAAAACTAATTCATTAAACATATTTATTACGGTTAAAAATTACAGTAAATGTAGAAAATGTTTTGTTAAAGGCACATTTTTACTTTCTTTTCGTCAATATTTTGGACCCATTGTTCAATTTCATGTTGCAATAGAAACACCTGACTGCTGAGGAAATCTTGTCAAAGATGTTTGCGTATTCTGCTCAAGTCGTCTCAAATCATCAACAACTTCTTCAGATACTGAAGGTCTTCCAGGTGATTTTCTTTTGTCGACACTGCTAGTTCGAACAAATATGTCGATTACATCTGTAATGTGAGCTTCTAGCGATGTTTCTTGAATTATTAAATCACGATATTTGGCCAGACATTCTTGCTTACAAGCGGTTACAGAAAACACACACTCTTCGTTTACGAATGTCCCATTGCGATAACAAGACATAATAATGAAAGTGTCCTGTTCAGCAGAATAAGCTATTTTCACGGTCTTCGCTTCCTAGCACGACTATTTTGTTGTTTTCAGCTTGAATCAACGAGAATCACTGTAATTCACACCTATAAATGACATTAATGACAAGTAAGAACTGTCATAATACGTCATAATTTCAGCGAAGTGGGATTTTTGAAATCCATGGCTAACTACGCCTTAGAATCATTTATAAAAACCCTCTATTACCTTCATTTGTAACAAACTATGTAAACAAATATAGGACGTCGATTTTAATCTACTTCTAATTGTCATTAATCAAATTACATAAACTTTGCAAGTATATGTAATTTGTATGACAATGCAATAATTTGGTAATATCGAGCAGTAGAGAGCGGATTTTATGAAATTTGCATATCCGTTATTTTTTGCATATAAGTCTTGATATTTAATATGTGAACGAATCATGCTAATTTAAAATGAATACAGCTATAAAAAAATTGCATATTTGCATATATTTGCCTTCTGCTGCATATTTCACGGAACGGGTGCATATTTTGCATTTTTATCAATTTTTGTGCTAATTTGAAAAAAAAAATTATTGTCATTCTATCGGAATTTATCTAGAAAGACGAAATTTTATGAATCATATTGCAAATATTGTCCTGAGCTTCAAATAACTAGAAAAGGTTTGGGTTTTATGGTAGTTTGGAGACACCACTGGGTGTTAGCCATCCTTCCAGGTAAATTCGCGCCCTAATTACCTTTGTAAATACCGTTCATTCCCAATATTTTGTTCGTTAGTTAAGTGTATTAATGGTACGTTTAGTGGTGGTCGAAGGGACGTTATACTATTATTTTTCATCGTGAGTTTGTACTGAAATCATTTAAAGGGATACAGGTTTATCAATATGTCGAAGATAACTCAAATTAATTTATGGATTAAATCTTTTCCTGAACTTCTTCAAGAACGAACTGTGTTTTGCCGCGCCTGCCCTAAACCGGTAAGTATTTTTACATCTGTGGACGTAGTACGCAGTTTTTCTATTTACAAATACATTTACTTTAGAATCACCAGAAAAAATTTTTGTTAGAATATTTCGAAAAATATCTAAAAATAAATTGTTACCAAAATAGTAATTAAATAGTGGATTACTACTATTTTGTAATTTGATCTGTTTATATTTATTTTTTAGTATAAGAATATTATCTTTAAAAACGTGATTTATGTGTTAGTGTAATTAGTAGTAATTAAACACTTTGCAATGCGATTTATGTATTTTTTGTAATAAAACGTAAGCTCGGGAAACCTGTTTTTGAATTTTATAAATAAATTTTGTTCGTTTATTAAGCTTTTTTTTTAATTTTTGGAGCATATGCAACTGCATATCTGTGCATATATTAAGAAAGTTACTGCATATTTGCATAAATTTGGTGCATATCATATGTTCATATTTCTCAAAATTTTGCTGTATATTTTCCGCTCTCTATCGAGCAGTGAAGGTCCACTCTACCCTCTAAATTTTGCTATGTACAAAATTTGAGTGCAGTACTCTTGACAGTAATGACAAAATTCGTGTGTGACATATGTACCTTTAAAAGCATGTTTTTTAGTTTTTTTTTAAATCGTAATTATTTTGTCGAAATATAACGTGTGAGCCACAAATTTTTTTTCTGGAGTAGGCCATGAACAAGAAAATATTCTTTTGAACTGTCAATAGGCTAGGGCAACTCTGGGATATGCAGCGCACCTAAGAAAAAATGTCGCTGTAATTTTTGTTTGATATCAAAAAACATAAATGTGTTTTTGGAAGTTATCTGAGCGTTATTTTTTTTTCAAAAAAAAATATGTTTAAACTTACATTTTTAAATTTAATTCAAAAAAGCTCCAATTTAAAAAGAGATGTCTTTGGCCATATATCCCATCTTTAATTTACATATAGGTTTTATGCCTCGTTACGTGGTATAAATGCCCCATTTTCACTTACGTAAGGGATATAAGTCATAGCAATAAAATTCCAAAGGGAAATAAATACATATAGTAAAGTAGGTCATAGGCAAGTCTTTAGATATTAGGATTTATTACAAAAATATAAATGTAGGAAAATTGGTAACAATTTTGGCTATGACATTTTTTGTTTCGTCTAAAATATTACACCGATGGCCCAGCATCATCCAAATTTCATGTAACCATGATTTGCAATCCGTAGACTTAACCCAATACAATAATTTTCTAAACATTCCGAGCAATCCACATTGTCTTCAACTCTTTTGGGGATGTAGAAATTACTAGTTGTTTACCGTTGAACTTTCCTTTTTTCCTTTCATAGATTTTATTTGCCTCGTTTTTTTTTTCTTATGACGAAATTTCATTTCAGTTAAAATTTCTGAGAATGATGAAACAGGTACGTTATTGTACAAAACTTTTGACGGACTTTCTGTACAAGCGATTACATCAACAGTCGGTGTTACATTTTGATGTGAGGTAACAAGGGAAGTTAAGGTTGTTAAGGTTGTTAAAGTTCAACATCTAGTATTTCTATGATAGAAGAAGCGCTTAGTCTAGACGGACCAGCTTTTACGTCAAAATTGTTACCTGTTCCCTGTATTGGTTTTTTTGCAGAGAAGTGCTATTGAAATAACCTTCGACCATTTTTTTCAGTTTTGATATCAGGTAGGATACGGTTTTTATGCAATTCACCTTTAACAATGGATATATAAAGTTTTTCATATTCAGTCTATTCTACGTAGACAAAATATCTGTTTCTACGACAGCACATTAGAACCAATTCTCTAAAAAAAATGTGGGAAAAGAAAATAGATGGGCCTGTTACCACTCCCACAAGATCGGGAAGCAACTACTTAATTTTATTCCCGTCTTCAGGACGACAAAAGGAATTATCAATCCGTGCCTTCAATCTGGGAGTTCTTTTTTTTTGTAACCGAAAATTCTTATTGAGTTTCCACACACCTAATTTGTTAGTTGTCAACCAGGCATACTTAATGCTTAATACTTAATGCATGATTTTGTAAATCGTATTACTATTGATTTTTCATTGCAGTAATTGTAGATCTAAATTTAACTTTGCAGCACGTCTTCTGAATTCTAACGCGACAATCTCAACATCACCCGGAAAATATTAATCATCTCAAAGTTCCATGAGCTTTTTTACCACAAATTTTAATTGTAGCGGCACAACAAACAAGTGACCGTGAGAATAAACCCATAGCTCAGTTGGAAGAGATAATAGATCCCACACGATGCTGCACACTTTTCTTCATTTCTACATAATTGTCTGAAATACAAGAAGTGTTTTAATGTTTGTTTTTTATTTTGGCGCTGCAGTTTAAGGGATCAGTTCATTTACAAGGTAGTCACGGTTGTAACTGACAACAGTTCACGCCTGGAACATATAGGTAGTAATAAGAACAACACTAACAACTAATACTGTTTTGAAAATGCTTTTGCTCTTATAATGAATTTATTAGACTCGTTTGCGATCGTTATCAATTTAAGTAAATATAGTTTAAATTATAACTATTAACTGTGTGTTAATGATTATCGATCTGTTGTAAATTTTGATTCGCATTTCTAAGAAACCTCTACTAGAAAACAACATGGAAAACGAATTTATAACCGTCGAATTATTGCTGTAATTTGAATGTTGTAGTGAAATGACATCGCGACGTAAATGTCTTAATTTGACATCTGTTCATAACAACGAAAACATTCTAAAAGCAGGAAACTTGATACCAAATGTTCTGTAGTTTGTGTCGCGTTTGATGTTTTCGTTGCCGTGTCAAGCGCACAAGTGAATAAGTGATTTCAGTAACATCTGGGTTTTTGCGGTTAGATAAACTCTAAGTGAAAAACTGTGTTTGTATTCGGATTTTATTTATTTTTCGTATCCTTTTTGCAAAAGTTAAATTGTTACCAATTCTAAAAAGCACAAAGGTGCTACTTTAAAAATTGTAACTGAGTAACAATACAAACAAATAGAATAAATAATACAACCGGCGTTTTGTACCGGAACCAAAAGTCTGCTTCGTTATAACATCAAAAGGATATTCGCTAAGAGGATAAACGCGTCGCGTAGAACGATAATATTATACAACTCAAAGTTGTTGGAACACTAATACAACATGATTTTAAAAATAATGGTTGACAAGTCAAACGTTCTAATGCAGATATCAAAGTTTCTCAAAAGTTTATAGTTGAATGTTGTTAAGATTCACCAACAAATGTTTAAAGCATGGATGTGGATCAGCCCCATATTTAAGCTGTGTTTCTCGGAGTCTGCTACGCACAGCACCTTAGAATAAGAAAGGTAGCTAAACGAATAGCGCCAACTTAAAGACGATGTTGGTTGACTCCTGTTTATAGATACATTAATTGTCATCTAATAAAAAATTACTTTAGAGAAATACGGTCATAATTTATGCTGTTACTACAAAAACGATGCATTAAAAAAACTCTTGACTATTGATGAAGAAATAGTAAAACAATCGTTTCATATCATCCGATACCTTTATAGCAAGAAGTACAAGAAATTGTGCTCTAATTATTATTTGTCAAAAAAATTTTTTTTTTGCTTCATTTGTTTTCCAGATGTTGATAAAATTTCCGTCTTGCTGTATTCTGTTCATAATAATTTCGGTAAATTCAACTCTACGATCAAAATCAACTTCGTTTAGCTCTTGTACCAAATGGATTTTGTTTGAAAGTTTATTGCTTGATTTTCTACTAACATTGTGATTCAGAGTTAATTGTTGCACTGACGTTTCGGGATTTTCTGTTGTGTCTAAAAGGACATTTCTCTCTAAATACAATCTAATAATAGTTATTTATTATACAAGTGAGTTAGATAGCATATAACCCACGACAGATAAGTTTAGTCACGAGCGACGAAGGAGCGAGTGGACTAAATTTCTCGAGTGTGTTAGAGCCCTAACTCTTTCTTAATTTTTTCATCACTCGTAGTAGTTTTTGGCCTGTCACTATGGTGATTTCTATTAAGTAAAGTGGTTTATAATTCACTCTGTGAATTATTACTTTAACCTATGAGTAAGTTATAATCCTAACTCACTGTAATGTCGAAGCATAAGATAAACTACGTATTCATTTATTGAAAAGAAAGTTTAACAACAAATTAACATTGAATATTTGGTCCACGCTAAAGAAGAAGCAACTCTTTTTGAAACATTCAGGAAATACGCCAACAGGATGTTCTCTTCCAGCGCGTTTACGTCCACATTTTTGTTTTCGCACCATGCAACAAATTCCTTAAATTCCTTGTTGTAGACGGTTTTAGATTTCTGGGGAATAATCTTTGAAGATGCTATAGCGGCTTCTTCCCGAATTTTTTCCATAATTATTCACGAAACAAAGCACAAATTTCCACAATTTCACCAGATTTCTAAATTTTTCGTTTACATTAGCAACAAACAAACACACTTAAGGGCCAATTTCAAGTTTGTTTGCAATTAATTGCAAACGCCGTTGCTATGGTGATCTCGTAGAACTCTTAATACAAACCATTATATTTTTGCGAGGTTACCATAGCGATGCAGCTTGCAATTAATTGCAAACCAACTTGAAATTGGCCCGTTAGAGACCATTCCACTACCCACGTCAACTGCAGTACATTTTTGTCAACTTTGACACAAAATGTCAAATAATTTATCAGTATTTTAGCGATTAATTCATGTGTTGGATAAAATATTATATTAAACTCGCGAGTTAGGGCTCTAACACACTCAGGAAAATTAGTCCACTCGCTCCTTCGTCGCTCGTGGATTATATGCTACTTAACTCACTTGTATAATAAATAACCATTATTAGATTGTATTTAGATAGAAATTTTGATTTACTCAAGGCAGTTGTTTTTCTTTGTCGTGTTTTGCTAATAAATTAATTATTCTCTTTCTTTCTTAATCAATTGCTGTTTTGATTTGAGAAAAATAACATGGCATATGTACCTTTAAGCAACGTTAAAGAAGTCACTATGAACAAAAGTTGTATTCTAATAAGCAAATCTGGACGTTCACCTATTATTTTTACATTTAAAAGACACGATGAAGCTACAAGTGGATTTTTTGCAAACCTCTAAAAGCCGTTAATTCTGGGGTGGATTGAGTAAGGTGGGGTGTAGCGTACGCCTTGCTTGCTGCACGGTTTGCACTCTGAAAAAGCAGAAAAATAAGTCTGTTATTTATAGTTTTTTGTTACTTTCAACACATCTGGTTCTACGAAAGACTAGAACACCATTTAGTTCATAAACTTTATTTACAAAATAAGTCTTCTTTGAGAAATCATATTGAACTTTTGTGCCGCCACCCTCAGTTGCTGTAAGGTATTTCGAATAACATAATGTGCTTGCCTTTTTAAAGAAAGATCGACATCCGTAATTGTGATGGAATAAATGTCTTCCAATATACCGTTTTCAAGATAATTTTCCAAACAGCCTTTTTACTAAAAATAATGATTTGTAAGCGACGATAGCTTTTCTGATTTATTAAGTGCTATGTATCTAAGTTTGATACTGATTTTTGATGTGTTATATAGGTTTGCATAGTCCAGAAAGTAAAGATTAAGAAATAAGTGGAAGTTAGATTTTTTGAATAGTAAAACAGTACATTCAGTACACTACTGACCATTATTATAACTATCATTCTCACATTAATGTTATGAGAACATAATTCATGTATCACATGATGCGATTTCATCCAATAGAAGATGTTAATTTACTTAGATACAATTTGTCACAGCGGTAGTATTTTATTGTGCTCACATGGAGTCTGCTGTTACAAAACATTCGAGAAATGTCAGATTTAGGGTCCAGTTTTTTTCAATTTGAAATTCGAACAGAATTTATGAATTCTAAACGTTAGGGAACGGTAAATGAAAGGGAAAATGGTAACATTATTGAAAGTAGTGTACCCAAGGATACTGTGGTAAACAAACAAAGTCATTGGCGGCAGTTTTCGGAATTCTGTGGAGCAAAAAATTGTAAAATTGATGTCACTATGACAATTCCCGAATCAGCAATGATTTTTTTAGACTATGTACTAAACGTGAGGCGGAGAGATGGAACACATTATAAAGAGTGCATAATAAAAACATTGTGGAATGAAAGAGCTAAAAGAAACATTTTTGAAGAAACTTAACATAAAGTTGAACTTCTTTGAAGACACGGAATTCTTATAAGCTAGGAAAGCAGGACATACGAAATGGAAAGAACTTCAAAAAAGATCCGAGAAACGTAAAATTAGTACTGCAACCTTTACTTTAGAAGAACATAGCAAGATGATGAGGCTTTCGGTTGAATATACCCCTGAAAGCTCACAAAAAAAGTTTTACATTTTAGCATCAAAGGAACTTGCTTGGAGAGGGAATGAAGCAGTATACGCAATGACCTACCATTTCAAAGCTGAAAAAGATAATTGTGGTCATTTTACGGGGCGTGTAGAATATAATCCTATTTTCTCGAAGACGAACCAATGAGCTAGCAAACGCTGTGCGTGAAGCAAGTGGTTAAATAAAAATGTAAATAAGGACAATTGTCCAGTTCGCTTGTATTTCAAAAACTCGGAACTCCGTCCCCAGAATTCAACTACAAATCGATTCTTTCTGACCGAGAATCCGTTATTGGTAAAACTCCGATTGGTATAAGAACTGTCTAAGTGGAATTAACAAATTGTTTTCCTGGAGTAAAAAAAGTGCCAAGAAAATCGACTTAATATTGTAAATAAAAAGTTCTCAAATCACAGTAACAGATAGATATACGTCGATTACCCATCTAGCAAATGCTAATATTCCGGATCAATAGGTAATGAATATGACAGGACACACTAATTCCAATTTTATTGAATCATTCTTGAATATGCAATCTGAACACCAACAAATTATCAACTCTTTGAGTAACATATGTATCAATTTTAGCGCCAATTTCATTTCAGAATCAACCTACAATCGTATATAAAAACTGTACATTTAATGTTTTAATAAAAATAAAAAATATGTTTCTGATTTTTCCAATTATTATATTGATAATGATTAAAATTGTAGATAATATTTTCTCGTGAAATCGTAGCTGACTCGAATTCACTCGAAAATATTTTCGGCAATAATCATACCACTCGTTATTATATTAGAAAATATCACCAATACAAGAAAATCTTCTTCTATTTTCCGTATACAAGGCGGTGCTCGATATCTCATTAATTATTATTAGAGATAGAAACAAAGTCAAAGACCGAACAGTTTTTTGGGGACTATGTACAGCCTAAAATTATTTTTAGCAATACAGAGTGTTCTGTTGCTAAGATGTAATACACAACTTAGTTTTTTTTTAATGAAGCACACTATATATTTTTACACATTTTCATTGACCTCTTCTTAGTCTTAAAGCCACAATTTACTTTTGAAATTTCGATGCGACGTTGCCACGTTATTCCAATTTTCTTGAAATTTTTTGGCAGCGGAAGGGTTCACAAAAAATCGCAATGGGTTTATTTTTAACGTTTGTCTTATAATATTTGGTGTGAGGATAAATAAATACAGATACGCACTTTGTTGTGATATTAACGAAATAAAATTTCAATATACAGAGTGTTTACAAAGCATTTAAAACTTTACAATTTTCAGATATTGATATTTCAGTTCATTCAAACCCTGTATTTTATTACTGTGTTTTACTCTATTTTTTGTTCTTATTCTTCTAATACGTCGACGGATCTCTTAAAAAAGGAGAAAATTGCAGTAACTATCAATTTTAAATATAGAAAATACTCACCAAAAAAGAAAGAGAACAAAAAATAGAATAAGGTGCAGTGCAATAATAAAATGTACGATGTTTTATTTCAAAAAGTTGAAATATCGATATTAGAAAATTATAATAATTAATTTTTTTTTACAAACACTCTGTATACGAAAATTTTAATCTCGTTTATACCACAACAAATCCCGTACCCTTTTTTATCTCTAAGTAAGATGTTATAACACATATTTGAAAATAACTTTTCCATTGCCAACCTATTTCAAGAAAATTAGATACTTCTTTGCTAATTGACTAAACTTCATTCCAAAAGTATTGAAAATTTGGGATTTATGCTCTAAAACCGCTGAAAGTATTTGCGAATTATTAATTCTTGTATTTCTTTTTGTTTTTAGTAAATTTCATTGTTTCAATCTCACTTAAAGACACGGAATAATCATTCTGGAACTCATATTTTGTATAGCAGTTATTTCTACAGATGTCTACGAGATGCCGACAAGCGAAAATGATGTAATCGATCAAAGAACGTGATTTGGTGACAAGCCAAGAGAAGCATCAGATTCAGTTTATAACATCCATCATGAAATGAACAACTGTTGCTTGTGAGGTGGGGCAGTGACGCCTAGTGATGAACGTTCGCAGTGGGGGGTTTAACTCTGGCTATCTGACACAGGCCAAAACTGCTGGTCCGAGAAGATGAAAGACAATAAACCGACGCGCAGGGATTCCGGGGTATATTTTACGCCGAATATTACGAGTGTAACCTAGATTCCATTCATTTTTATTCTATAAGAGAATGAGAATTCAGGTACTCCGAAACTGTCACTGATGAATGTCTGAAAATTAATCGTAATTCTTACCGTAATAAATTGCAAAGCTCTGAACGTTTCATGTAGGGCGAATTCCTTAATTGTATATGGAAGCAAACGTTTGGCTCATAAAGTTTTGTTTATATTTGAGAATATTTGATTTTTCATTCAAATGAAATAAAATAAATATTAAACTAATTAGAGTCTGCTTTATTACTTTATTTGTTTTGGTTGATGTCAGTTTTTTTTCCTTGTGGTGTCTTCATAAAGGAAAAAGAATAAATATTTGTACTTCAGGCTATTTCAAGACCAGAAAAAAAAATGTAAGTTTACTATAGCTTTAAGTGCTACTAAGTTTTAAAATCAAATGCTCAAGACAGTATTTCGTCTGTCCCAACTTTGAAAGTGTCAGAAGATGTAATATAAAAATCTCAGGAAACGGCATTTAAAAAGTTAAAAATTACGCAAATGGAATGTACGTGGTAGAAAATTAAAAAACGTATAACATACATACGGGTAAGGGATGTGTTGGAAGTTTGTGTGATATAGTTGAAGATCTAGCCTTCAAACGGTTGTTCATAATCAAATGATACTAACTGTCGTCATAATGACACGCTCTGACCTTGAAATGTCAAAACTATGACATCTAGGTAAAAAATTTAAATGGCATAGGTAGTAGTAGATCGAGTGTTCCTTCTTATTCTTATTTCAGTCTACACATGTTAGCTAGGTTTAACCTGTAAAGTTTAAGAGTTAACGCGTCTACATTACTATTAGCACAAACATCTAGTATTCTTTGACGCAAATCCTGCAAAATGTGGGGTATGTGTTAAATCCGGCCAACGAGCAGGCCATTCAGTAGGACCACGATGGCCTATCCATCTGCCGTTATGTCGGTTATTTAGGAATTCTCGAAATGATCCAGCTAAATGCGGAGACCGCCGTTTTACTGAAAACCAATTTCATCATCAAAATGATTTTCAACAATTTCCATAAGTTAAGGATCGATGATCAGGATTTTTTTTTCAGTAATTTAAAGCCGTGAATGCAATCACAGTTTTATTGTTAGGATTAGTATTATTTGTGTATACTACTTGTAAAAAAACACGGCAAAACCTCAAATAGATTTTAAAATATGACGTGATAAATAGCAAAAAAATGTAATCCCAAAAATATGAAAAATTCAACAACAATGCTATTTGCAATAAAATTTAAAAAAATAAAAATCAAATGGGTTGGTTTTTGATGAAACAATACCACCGTGAATTTTCTCATACAAAATGCATTGTTTATGGTTTTTGTCTACGACCCATGTTAAAAGTTGTTATTTTAATGGTAGTCTGGGCATTTAAAAATTACATATGATTCTTCTGCAGTTAAAAAGTAACTAGTTTTTAATTCTAGAAATAAAAAGCTATCAAACCTAGTTACTTTTGACAATAATAAAAAGCTGTAAAATTAACTAAACTTTATTTAGATACATTGGCACAATTAATCAGAAGGGCTAATTATTATTTACTTCCGATAGGAATTTTTCAACATTTTTAGAAGAAGAAGAAGGCAGTTATTATTATCAACTGCTGAAACGGAACTGCTTGGTTTCCAGCTGCCGTTAAGGAACTATGTTCTTCATGGTGCTTAACTGTGGTTAAATTTGCCCCGGAATCAGTAAAGTCGCAAACGTCCTTCGAAAACAATGTCCGGTGTATAAGTTAAGGTCTGGCAACTTCCGGAAAGTCGCAATGGCTGCAGTCATTTTTCTAAAGTTGTTGAGGCCGACTGAAAAGCGACTGCATATATTTGTCATGTATTTGATAAAAACTGATGAACGTGAGATGGTCGAGGAGCGTTAAGTAACACTTAACAATTCTCAAAATTTTGGTTTTGCTGTTCGGTATGCTGACCTTCACTTTTTTTCTAACTCTTGTATGTTACCATCGTCACTGGATAAAGATCATCTCTTCGACGTGCCCCAAATAAGCCCATATTCGTAGTGACCTACAAAATTTAATTTAATGCCAAATATGAATCTTCAATATAAAAAGAGATTACTCTGGTCTTCAGATACTTTTCGTCCGGAGCTTCACTTCCTTCCTTGTTTTGCTTGCTCATTATTTAAATATGTAGATCTTGAACATTATTTACACCAGCCCAACAAGCAACCACCAAGTTGTATTACTCTTTAGATTTACTAGACCGTTAAATTGCTTCTTCAATCTCTTTAGACACTTTCTCAATCGAACTGCACGTATCAGTAAACCAAAACTTACAGGTTTTTTTCTATAATTTTTACAAATTTTCTGTAACTAATAAATTAAACGTAATTACTTTCCTCTCCATGCATAACACGTTCTAACACTTTGTCAAAATGTCACTAAAACATGAAATTCAATTTAAATTTTTATTCCAATTTTTAGTTCGTAGAAAAAGTAGTACATATATTATAGACGAGTTAAAAGTGAAATTTTATCGTATTCGAAGGGTAGTAAAACTATTAGACGTCTAAGGGCCGATTTGTGGTAGGTGAATTAAATGTTTAATTCAAAATAAACTTTAATATGTGATTATCACCTGAATCTAAGCATTCAATTGGTCACGTGATTGATCAACGTGATTAAATTGATGACGTGATTAGGCGCTTCTGTAAATCGGTCTAAAGGTGCTATTACTGCAGCAGGAAACAGAGTAGGGGAGACCGGGGCTAGTTGGCGCACTTTTTACTTTAGATCTTTTATTTCCGTTTTGAAACCGTTTATGGAAGGTTTATCAGTGTTAGAAGAAAGGTGGAAGATCCAGCAACATTTAGACACTGCTAAACCACGTCTACATTTATGTAAAAATTTGTTTTGATTTTTTTTTAAACGCCTTGCAATTGCGCCAAATTACCCCATTGTCGGGGCAAGTAGGCGCATGTTAAGAGGCATGTTGGCATATGACTAAATTGATAGATAATTAAGTCACAGAAAATTTATTAATAGATAAAACAAAAACCAAGGTTTATTCTTTGGTAAAAAAAACAAAAACAGCAAAACACAAAATTTTTTCTAATTTACTGACTGAAAATGTCAATCTTCGTCAGATGTGCAATTATGGCACACATAATGATTATCACCATCGGTGCACTTTTCATGAACCCACATATGGCATTCAGTACACTGGATCCATTTCTCTTTTGAAGCGCTGTTAGAAAACCTATCTAAACATACAAGACAGAAAGTATCTTTTTCATCGGAATCAGTTTCCTCGTCAGCAACTATATGCTTCTTAGTGTTAACGCTTTTCATTTTTTTTTTTTTTTTGAAAGACATTTCTCTTTATTCCTTTTTCTTTGGCTCCACTATTGTTTTTTTTTTCCTTTTGTTTTTCTGCTCTTCTTCTAATGTGTCTTTAATTGGCGTATCTGTTAATATGGCTGTTACTCGTCTTTTTCTGCTAGTACTTTTTAGCTTTTCTGGTGCTGCTTTTGGTAGCGGTCGTATATTTTCTGGTGTAGGAGGTGGGGGGGTATTCGATGGAGATCTGCGAGATGAGGGACCAGGTTGTGGCTCGCTAAAGTTTATTTCAGCTGGATCTTCTTCAATGGTCACGTTAGCTGGAACATCTTGAACATTTTCTGGGTTCGGTCTGTCTGTGACATATCCAGGCATATACTCTTCATCTTGAAACACATGCGCATTATATGGAAAAATTCCTGTTACTGCAAATCCGGCATGTTAGCAGGAGAAGCAGCAAGAGGCAAACAAGAGTTTACAATTTCAGGAATGTCATAAATAGTCATCGTATGGCCAGGGTGATTGGTCATCCATGCATCGCAAGAAGAATTCACATATTTCTTTAACGGCCCATAAACACTTCTGTCTAATGGTTGTAGTTTATGGCTACAGTGAGGTGGAAAGGATAAAACCGTGACTCCATTTTCTTTGCAATAATTTAAAGCATCTATGGACAGATGTGAGTCGTGGTTATCCAGTATAAGCAGGGAAGGCCTTTCCCTAGATGTTTTTGAATGTTTAACAAAATGTTTAACAAAAGCAAAAAAATGTTCGGCGTTCATCCAGCCTGACGGATTTGCACTTCCTGCACTGCTTGGTGGTGCATTTCTTAAAAAGTGATCTCTAAAGTGTACTCGAGGGAAAATAAAAAAAGGTGGAATAGAATTTCCCGTAGCGGAAACTGCTAAAGCCAATGTCACTAACGTTCCTCGTTCAGCCGAGACAATCTTTCCAATTTGTTTATACCCACGCCGGCCAATCACTCTGTCCGGTTTTTGCACAGTCGTTATTCCCGTCTCGTCCATGTTCCATATATCCCCGGACTCAAGCTTAAGACGATCTAGCACTGTCTTTAAATTTTCGAAAAATCGGTTAACATTTGTTCTATTAAAATTTGAAGCTCTTGCCAAGCTGGTAGCCTCTGGTTTTCTTATGCTAAGCTCCACATTTCTTTTCAAATACCCGGAGAGCCAGTCTTCTCCTGCTAATTTATTTGTTTTCCAAGATTCAGGTATTTTTATTTTTAACGCAGTTGCATATTGGAAGGCAAACTGTCGAACTTCTTTTGGAGTGAGTCCATAATAAATATCCGACGCTTTTTGCAAGTATTTTTTCAAGTTATTTTCTTGTTCTAAACTGAACACCTGTAGAAGCAGAAGAGTGGGTAGGTATGTATGTATGTATATGCCTACCTAGGTGTTTAAAAAATTTCTTACCTGTCTAACTTTTTTATAACCAGGCTGAAGAACGTGACCTAGTGTGGCTTGTTTGCAGTACCTTGTTAATGTTCTAGGAGGAATATCAAAGTCTTTTGCTACACTTCTAATTGATCGTTTCTCATTTTTGATTATTTTTACGGCTTGTGCTACAATATCCGGTGGAACATTTGCTCGTTGTGTCTTTCTTTTGTAGTTACGCATGTCTGCCAATCAAAGATGTTCACTTCAACAAGGTTTTTTAAACCTGACTATGTTTTAAACCTCCTGGGGTAACTTGGCTCAATGAGTCAACTAGCCCCTTAATGACTTAGCCAACTAACCCCTGGAGTATTTACTACATTGAAGACTAATTTACAGCAACAATTGAAAAATTATTGCATACTGTATCAATGTATCACATTGAGAACACTTTGAACTACTTACCTGATTAAAATTATTTAAACAAATACCGTTAGATCTTAAAATTTAGCAACTTTTCTAAGGAAGACGAAATTTACTTACTGACTACAAACACAAAGAAGTTGCTGTGTTTTCTAACTTACCGACTCTACGATGCTATAGAGTTTTGTACAGTTGGAAGCAGATGTCAGCATGACACAGTGCAATTTTAAAAGAATTCTGTTACGATGTTTTTTAATTATTGCCACCGAGTCAACTTACCCCTGTAGCCAACTAGCCCCGGTCTCCCCTATTGTTTGTGGACATGTACAAATTCATAAGTAAAGTTTGATCAAAGGTGATTACGACTTCCAGTTCCTTCATAAAAAATCAATAAATGTCACGTTACAGAGACAGTTAGGTAGGTCATGTACCGCATTGAAATGAATTTTATTTGTTACTCTTCCAATAGGAGAAGGTCTTGAGCGGGAAGCGGATCCTTCCACTGTGACGAACTTCCTATGTATATTTAATATAAGTCGCAATAATTTAATTTTATGTTGTTTACCTATATCTAGGGGGTATGAAAAAAAATATTACTAATTTTTTCATTCGTGAATTTTTTTGTGACGTAATTATTGGCGTTTTTTACATTTAACCATCATTAATTGTCAAATTACGGTTAACACTCTCGTGTGATAAAGCTCATAACCAACAAACGAAAACTTCCTTAGAACAAGGTTATTAATTTTTACGATACTAACAAATTCTTTCAATACGGTTTAGGTACGTACTTATGGATTTCCGCAGCTGTTACCAAATATAAATAGTGTTTTCAGAAAAATTTACCTTACGACACCGTAAATAAATGCGCCATAAATTTGTAAAGCAAGTCAACATTTTACCACAAAACATTTAGATTGGTACTTTTAGAATGTTAAATTTTGTTTGACTTTCTGACTCTTCTTAAAAATATTTTAAAAAGCTGATCGTTATAAAGATATAATTTTTTACATTCGTTTATTTCACCAAAATGCAACGTGACAAAAATATACTGTCTGGGCTATTTATATTCATAGGTAATCATAAAAATTATTTTTGGGACGTTATTTAACTTCGGCCCAAGGGAGCGTTTACGGCAACTTCATTTACATACGTAATAATGGAGATTTGTGGTGTTGGACAAATTAAAAAGCTTCAGCAAACGTTGGGTGCGTCTATCAGGGGACACTCCTTTAAGCACGTTTCGCTTAACGTAGTTGTGTATGCTGAATTGTTCTTATATTTAGATGTAATCAACACTGTATGTTGCTACCAATCTGCTGCATATGCTATGAATATTTAAACATTTGTTTCATTATCACAGAAAATTGTAGAACACACATATAGAACACGTTGTTTGCAGTTAACACACACACTGCGAAGTTTTATCGTTAATAGCATCTTGGTTAATGAGATTCAGAAATTTAGAACTGTTGAATAAAATTATGTCCCCAGAGGATAACACAGCAGCAGCACGCATAATTATTTCGTCTTTAATTTCGTCTTTAATTTGTTCAATTGTGGCTGTGGGATTGGTTTAAAATTTCTGTGTTGCACGGATGATAGTTGTAAAACTATTATGAAGGACTGAAGACCATCAGATTTAAAAAGTTGAACTAATATATTTAAATTTTTATTATCATATTGTACAATGTTTGAGAGGTTTTTGTGGTAATAATAACTTCTCCAGCTTTAACCATTTGTGAGTTAAATACTATTTAAGTACTTAGCTAATATTTATTGCGCAAATAGTAACGAATCTACGAGGGTAAAAGAGATGAAAATCATATTCATAGGTTCATAAGGTTATCTTACATGTACAATATGTACTTATATTGTGTTATTTATCTTCGTAAATATTTTTTACATTACATATTTGCACTTTCTCCTGTAATCATCTGTAAATATTGCAAAGTTGCTTTTAACTAGGATGTTATTTTTTAGTCTCCTGTCTGTCTCTCTGGCTGGTGTCTGTATCCATTTATATTAGACGCGTAATCGCCGAAACTGCAGGACCGATTGTCGTCAAATTTTGTATGTAAATATATTAGAAATATCACGTAGATGGTTAAACGCGAACCAAAATTTCGCTAATCATCCCCACCAACAATTTTATGTCATTTGAATGAATTGTATTTTAAAATCATTTGAATGATATATAAAAATATACTCCTACACTTGTAGTGTACGAATCCACTTTCAGTTGTTTCGCTAAACGTTCACAATTTGCCCAAAACATTTGCAAGGTAGAATAACGTTATATTACCAACACGGGATATAACTCTTCGTGGCACAGTGGCTATACCGGGGAGAACGGCGACCTGCGGTCGTGAGTTCGATACCGAACTTGACCCTTTACTTTTTTTCTTGCATTGATAATGCGCTGTGACCATTGTTCTTTTGTACTGTGACTAGTGTTATCCATGTTGATGACGTCATCACAAATCTTTTACTGGTCAAATTAAGAACGAGTCACCCTATTTTCTCGAAAATGTGAGAATACGCACGTCTTTATATAATAATGATAAAATAAGAATTAAAATATTCAGAACATTTTGTTCGATTGTGGTTTAATTAATAATTTTAGTCCTCTGTTTTGAGAAGACAAAGTCATTCAAATCAAACAAATTTCTACATATAAATAATCGAAATTAAGCATATACATTGATAATAATACACTCTTTCCCGTTGGTTATTTGCTTTGAATATATTCCATCTATATATATATGTATAATTCAAGAGCGAAGGAAGTTCTGTCGAAGTAAGAACCTTGGACCAATTTTTTTTAAGATGACAGAAGATTCCACAACATATTAGCTGAGTCCATTCTTTACACAACGTTTTTTGTAGCAAATTTTTTGTTTTTAAAGTTAATACGAAATTATTTTGAGAATTTTTTATACAGTTGGAGAACATTGACAAGAAAAAAATATGTATTTTCTTCTATTTTTTTAAGTCTCTTGATACATATTTTTTAAGAAAACGTTTAAGAAAACCATTTTAAAATTGCCAAGCAATTTTAATGTCGCACAAAGAATATAAAATACCTTAAAAATTGAAGAAACTGTGTAAGTTCAAAGTCAGCGCATTATAAATTTACGATGCACTTTATTACCTTTTATAACGTATTCAACATTACACTTTTACAAGTTGTAGTGTAGCTTGCAGAATATTCTACTGTTCCTGTTTCGCTAGTTGTATTGTTTCTCTACATTACCCAGCACCGAATGAAGTCATTCATTCGTTAACACAGTGATAATTCTGCTCTAAAATTAGGTCGAAGATTAATAGAGGATAAATAATTAATACATTCCATTGATGTTTTATCGTCCCGATTTCCTTCCATTTAGTCACACTAACACGAAAATAACGCGATGACGTTGAAAGACACGATGACAAAGTTTATTGGTTAGGTATTTGTTGGGGAAACAGTTTATTAAAGCAGTTTTATCGGTTAGCGCACAGTCGACAGTCATAAAAAAGTAATTCGGAACTTTCACATTTTTGTACAAAGTTTGCATTTTCGGAAGTGCTTTTTAAACAAGTTATTTGATTTGTATTGGTATGTGAGTTCAATGATACGTATTTCTAAACTGCAGTCTCTGCCTGATACCTAATGCATTTTGATATTTTAATATAAGTATGTACATAGTTGTTATTATGAGGCATGTATGCTGTGCTTGGAATATTAATACATATATTTATTTTTGTTAGTAATGTCTAGTACTACTATGATATGAAACAGCCTTTTTTCTGAAGAAACACAGAATGTCTTCAGGATCGACATTAAATTTAACCCAAAATATGTTAAAGTTAGAAAGGATCCAATCATTTTCAAAGCTCTTTAAAAGAAATAAATTATGCAACAGTGGGGTAATAAAAACCGTATTTAAGAACAACATTTAATTCAACCTTCGGTTATAATTTTTAAATAACGCTACGTGATCTCGCGTTTGCTCTTAGAAAATGATTATTGCGTGAATGTAATAACATGAAATTTTTATCCAGTCAATTGACACAGTTTTACAATGAAAACTGTTGGAACCTAGGTTTTAATCACATTCGCAGTATGCTGTTTTCTAGAAAAAAGTTTAGTGAATAAACTTTTTCATGTTAAATATTTTTAGTTGTGTAAGTGAATGAAGACTGATTTTATCCACCAACGAAAAGTTTATTACATGAGGCATTCGGCCGAGTAATTGATTTTGCCGAGTAGACAAAATTATGTGTGTTGTATACTTTGTTTCCGATTACCGCCTTTACAATTCTTTTAAATTAATTATATGTAATAACGAGTGGTTGGTGCCATTTAATTTGTCAGTTGTTATAAGTTCATTGTTAAAATAATTAATATTTCAAACGTTAAAGTCAGACGACCATATTGTAGGGTATTTTAACGGTGTTCTCAATATACGGGGTGAGTAAACCAGCGCCCACTCGTCGATGTCTTATTAATTATTAGAGATAGAAAAATCAATAACCAAAATCATACGTCGTTTTGGACTGCATAGTCTAGAATTATTTTCAACTGTGCAGAGTGTTGCTTTTGAGGATCAACATATAGTTTATTTTTTTTTAACGAAAGCTTAAATTGTTTCTTTTTAGACTTATAATACATATATTTTATTTTTTAAGTTTCCATATGACTGATAATTTTTTCAAATTTTCTTCGATTCTTTTAAATGCGGAAGTTCACAAGAAGTATAATCGGACAAATCCACCTCTTTAAAAAAAATGTAAAATTTGATTTTACAATTTTCGTTTTGTGATGACCTCTGTAAAGTAAAAACCGGGGGATTAAATAACGTCCCCGCAACCCCTGCGCCGTGCAGACAATGTAAAATATGTTTAAAGCACTTAACTAACGGGATAAAATGTCGTTCAGCACTAGGTAATAGCAATCTGACGCTCAAGTGTTTATTTATATTTATATTTACATCGAAAGAATGTCACTTGGAAATTAGTTTAATTTAAATGAGTTTGTCTTCTCAAAACCGAGGACTAAAATTATTCATTAAACCACAGTCCAACAAAATAATAATATTATAATTCTTATTTTGTCATTATTACATAAAAACGTGCGAATTCTCACATTTTCGAGAAAATGGGATGACTCGTTTTTAATTTAACCAATTAAAAATTTGTGATGACGTCATCATTTTTTTTTGCAAGGACACGTATATCAACTTGGATTGGTTCAGTGTAATACTAGAAATAACAGTATTGTATTCCCAAAATTTTCTGGGAAAATGGAGTGAGCCGTTTCTGATTCAATCAATAAAATAACACGACTCATTCACTATTTTTTTTGAGACACATGTTTAAGTAAATCTAAAAAATATGAATGCAATGATAAATCACAAGTAAAAACTCATCATATTTTGTACATTTTGGGTAGAATTTATTCCGCACAATTTTGAGATGAGGTAATCAATTTTTTGGGGCTGATAGACAGATACATTTTGCTTACAATAACTTCAAAACGTTTGCAAGATTTCAAAGTATTCAGTTTTGCAATTCTTGATTTAATCAAAAAAATAAATTGACTCCGTCATTGATTTTTTGAGACACTCTGTAAAAGGAAATCTAAAAAATATTAATGCAGTTATAAATCACAACTATAAACTCATTATATTTTGGACCTTTTTGATGGGGTTTATTCGACAATTTTAACCTGACGTCATCAATTTTTTGGACGGGATAAGTAAATATATTTTGATAAAAAAATTATCAAGCTTATCATAACTTTAAAACATCTGGAAGATGTCAAAGCATTCGGTGTTGCAGATTCAAAATTAAATTATTTTTTTTTCCAAAAATCTAGATGTTATAGGTAAAAACTCAACACGGCCTCATAAACTACATGTATAGCACTATGTTGTTTTATATAATTTGAAACCCATTTTCTATGTATAATTTTGAAGTGAACGGCATCACATTATTTGGCTAGCGTTTCATCATCTACATGATATTCGTAATATATATATTATTTTCGAAGATTATCTGTCCGGGACGGACAGACAGACGGGCAGACAGACAGACAGACGGACGGCGGGAGAACTATTTCTTTGTATTGGAAGTACAGAGTCGCTCGATGGACTCGATTACAATACTTCATTTTAATATGCAGCAATAAAATACAGGGTGTTCTGTTTACAAAATACTGTAATATTATTATTTGAAAATCGTAATGTTTTAAATTTTTTACAATTAAAGTGTAGGGTACTGAAGTATTCTAATAGGGTCTATCAGGTGAGTGCGTAATTTTATGCAAAACATTAACCAAATCTTGTATTATAATGCTTACTAAGGACTTGAGCCCAAAATTTTGAAAACTAAAGCTTATTACAATTTTATAAATGTTCTCTACGTGTGTATATATTATTTGTTATAATATTCTATAACAATATTTTATAATTTAACTTAGAGACTGACAAAACCAAATAAAATTTTAGGGTTATAGGGTAAATGTGTACAAGAGTGCGAATATGTATAAGAGTACGCACTGATGATTTCTGCTTATTAGTGCCATCTGGGTAAGATGAAGTTATACCATTCAGAATTTAATGCTAAACCTGAGATAAAGGTGCAAAAGTGACCTGAATATAGTTTATAGTTTGGTCGTACTGACGATTTTATGTTCACACGTTGTGTGGATGTAATTTTTACCGCTCATAGTTTTAGTTTTTTGTAAGGTACGTACCAGTTCTTTTATTTTACAGTAATAATTGTCATTAGTTGTAACTTTTAAGGTGTCGTTATACACTAACAGTTTTACACTTTCTGTCAATCAAAAGCTTTTAACTTTGAAAACATTAGGTTATGTACAAATGTACAAGAGTGCGCAGCGAGGTATTGTATAAGAGTGCGCATTGCTTGCAATACGTAGTCTAATAGTCTTGGAGATACATATCATACGATACTGCATTATTTAACTCTACTACTTTGTACTGCTTCTCAAGTTGTGTGGTGGTGGTTATGGTGATTTTTTTTTTATTTTTACTTCCTGAGCGTGTTGTAATCGAGTCCGTCGACCGACTCTTTATTTTTACGTTTTCTCGTCTTTTCAAGACCCCTAGAGTACGAAGAAATAGGTCCCCCGTTTTATGTGTAGTCTGTAGTCACTTATTCCCATTTATTTTCACCTTAGAAACAAATATTTTTTCATAAAATGTAATGCGTACTCATAAGCGTTGAAATGCGCACTCTTGTGCAATGAACTGTCTAAGAGCGCGCATTTACACATCTTGACAAAAATTGAAATTACTCTTAAAATATAGTGGTGTTGGGACGTACAATTAAATATATCTGATCTCTAAACATGTATATAACGAACCTATATCATAAAATTTGTCTATCCAAAAAAATTAAAAAGTTGTTGACAGTTTTCCACTAAGTGCGTACTCTTGTACACATTTACCCTAAATATAGTAAATCACTAATTAGAATTTATCTGTAAAAAGTTGCCGATGTTATCTCAAAATTTTAATGGAGAAATTCTATCTAAAATGCAAGGGCGGCTGGTGCCAGGGGGCACAAGGGCACGTGCCCCTCCAAAATTACAACGTCTACAAACAGACTGGACATAGCAAAATAGTAATTTTCAATATTTAAAAAATTATCCGGAAATTTGTGTCATAATTATCAAAACTAATTTTTTACCTCGCTCGACTTGTATAAAGTGTTTCAAAATATACGTCCACTTACATCTGAAGTTGTGTCTTGGATATATGATATGTTATTTCTAATGAAATGCTGATAAAAGCCGGGAACAGAGACCGAATCATGGCTGATTTAGACGTTTTGTTTACACCACTGCCATGGAAACCTCACGTCCTAGCCGCCTGATTCACCGGGACTGTGGTCCCGTTGCGACAGTGCTCGGCAGGATAGAGTTACTATCGCGGGTTTTAATTTTCATTCTGCGCGAAAACGTATGATACATATTCTTGGGTAATCTTAATAATGTGTATAAAATTTTGTGGAATGTTTGAATTTGCTTTACCTGGACATGACCAAAGTAGGGAACCACAAAATCCAGGTATATTTCGAGGTCTGATTGATTTTGTGGCTGAATTGGACTTTATCAGATCATTTGAAAGAAGCAACGGTTTTTAAAAGAACGCCCAAAACTGTCCAAAATGGACTTTTAGCTGTCATGAACGTAAAATTTTGACCGAAGGCAAAAAGGTATGTGGAGAAATCCTTTTTTATTTTTATTGAATGTATTTTTGTATTTATTTCCGTCACACAATTTCGTCTATTAATTGGTAATAACAACCTGTTTTATATCTTTATATTTAAACTCATCAATCAAACTGTGTCTCCACTGCTAAAATGTACAGTTGCTTATACAGAATGTCTCAAAAAAGTTTAACGAATAAAATAACTTATTTATTAAATTAAAAATTGTTTATATCATTTTCTAGGGGCACAGTACTGTTGCGATTAATTACAATTACAACAACGCCGATTAAAAGTTGATGACGTAATGACAAAATTCTATTAAGAAACATTCACTTTTACATACTGTGATGTCCAGATTTAAAATTTGCATATTTTATTCGTGTTTTAACTTATATGGGTTACCAGAAAACAAATAAAATTCGCAGAATGAATTTTTATCATTTTCATTTTATAATTTATTATTATTATCTAAGAAATTGGATTTGTTTGATTGTACTTTAGGAACACTTTATTTTATAACCAACAAGATCTGTTTCAAAATAGTTGTGTTACTATATGTTTGAACTATCGTAAAATAGTGTAATCCTTTATATTTTATAATTGTTATTTTTTTTGTATCAACTGAAAATGACATAAATATTTAAGTGCTGTATTTATTTGCTTCCCACGAGTAAGCTAAGGAAATATTGTCATGGCTACTTTAATGTTTTTGACGTTTCATGACCCCTACAGTGCATAACAATGGATCTTCGGTTTACGTCTGTCTGTCGATTTTTTTTAGAGCGATAATCTCCGAAATTACTGGATCGATTTTTGATGTTCTTAACAATATCGTGCAGATGCTAAAACGCTAATCAAAATTCCCCAGCAACAATTAAATGAGGTATACTCAAATTTTTATATACTCCTTAATTCCTAACTACATTTTATAAAATTAAATAATTATGCTGAAATTGTGCTTTATCAATCTACCTTGATTTTGTTTGATTTGCTTTACAAAAACTTTTGTTCGGTATTTGTATTGGACGATGGATTTCTCCGCGCCTTCGCGAAGTTGAACTCTGGTCGCAAAAGTTCAAATGCAATCCTCCATTTTTTTTTCTAACACATTGAATTTGAATGTTTGATTTGAGATGCGAGGGAAGTCCTACCTAAATACCTTCACTCCAGTTTTTTGTTGGTCATAATGTTAATCTATTTTAAGGCAAGGACTTTGCCTGATTTTGCAACATTTTTTTTTTTATTTCTAACTTGTAGTTTAGTTTTTATAGTTGAGTTTCATAATGCTAAAAAACTGTAAACTAAATCAAAATCATTTATTGTACTTAATTTAGGGAATGACGTGGCAATTTTTGTTTTCTATACACTGGCGGAACATCTATAAATACGGCCTTTCCGGTATCCCTAACCATACTGTGATCAGTATGGATGAAATCCTTCTCGCAGACTTATGTTTTCTGATATTTCGAGAGCTAGCCCATGATGGTTTGTTTATCGGAGTTGCGTTGATTATAAAATCGATTTCTTTTCTTCTCTTTGTAATAGGGGTAATCAGGGGCGGACTGGAGGCCGAACGGCCCAGTGGGAAGCGAGTGAGTCATATTTAATTTACTAAATAATTATTCACAACTTATTTGCTCACAGGCATAGACCGAAGTACCCCCATTTTGTATTTGTACAAATCAATATAGACATTAAGCTCGTTATACATGTACCTGATCAAGTGCGTATGCAGTAAAAAACCTATGTCAGAAACAGAAAAACATACTATTTTTCTAATATTAGAAAAAAAATTTAGATTATATAACGCAATAACCAAATATAATAGTACATTATGGAACTAGTGGATGAAGTTGAATTTCAACGGCGAGAGTGATTTTTTCACACGAGCGAGTGCAACGAGCGAGTGCGAAAAAGAAACTCGAGCCGTTGAAATTTCTTCATCCGTGAGTTGCATATACTATTTTTTCTAAGAAATTAGGAAATAAATGTTTGTTTATGGTAGGTATTTTATTTTTGAAATACATTAACTGTAATAGAACAATTTGTGCAATTATCACCAATAATATTTACACTTTTATCGTAAGTATTATTTGAACTTGTATCTTTGTTTAAACTTAGTTGGCTGCTTCCTGTATCAATAACTGCACTTGTATCAGATTCGAAAATGCCGCATTGGCAGCATTCAAAATTTCTTCAGAAACTTCGTCAGTCTCACTCATGTTCATTGTTTTCACTTGTGTAAACTAGCAGTATTAAACGTCAAGCACTAACGGGTCGTCCAGCCTAGGCGTCATGATTTTCGAAGCGCGCGAAGCGGACGGTGCGGTCGGTGCAGGCGATACGCGACACGTTTCGCTAGCTGCGAAACGCTCAGGCTGGACGACCCGTTAAAATCGTAGACGGCCGAGTATTTTTCCACTAGAGGGTGAAATGAAATTTCATCCACTGCCAGCGATGGGAAAATGACAAACTTCAACCTTAATGAGTAGAAAAAGATATTTCAAAGCGTAAGCTAGGAAGGCATTCTAGTGGGGTCCATCCAGTGAACAGCTGATTTCATAATATCTCGACGTTCCATAACTTGTAGAGTATGAAAAGCTAGTTTACCGTTTTTATCTGAAAGCCTGTTGGTGATTTTATGAGAGATATAATCCAAAACTACTGTATAAGTTATTTCTATACTAGTGGTTTATGAATCAGCCGTTATTTTTTGCCTTAGATTTGTACTTAATTATCCAATTAAAAAAAACTTTTTCTTCTAATTATTTCCGACTTCATCTCAAAGATGAGAATTGATGTTTTAGTGTCCACTAATGCATAAATATTGCCCCTCCTTTAATTAGCAGATTTATTAATTCAATTATCAATTTTGATAATTTTCAAGGATTAGTCGAATTTTCTTATTACATTCCGCTTTAATTTAAACTACTTGGACTCCAAAAGTACATGTAAACTTAAAAAGTTGTGAATGTTTTGAGACTGAAAAAGCAGGTGTTCAGCCCCTTAAAAAAACTAGAAAAAATAATCCGAGATTTTTTTTCTGTCAATACTATTGATTAGGTTCTCTGATCACTTCTTGTGGGCAAAATGAATGTGTATTTATTATGACCCGTAACTGATGAATGATGAGGTATTTTTATGTATCATTTGCTAGATACTTTTTTTTTGAGAACCCCTGTAAGTTTTAATAAACATATGTATGTAATATTAAATTATATGTAAAAAAGCGTGCTACGCCTATGTTTCAAATGAGTTTTTCTTCTACAAAATTTTGTGATGAAGTCATAAACATTTTTGCAAGGATGTGTTTATCAATTTGAATAGGTGCAGTGTAGTACTAACAATAACAGTACTGTATTCCCAAATTTTCGGGAAAATGGAGTGAGCCGTTCCTAAACTAATCAATAAAATAAATTGACTCATTCATTAATGTTTTTGAGTCAGCCTGTATAAGCAATTCTAAAAAATATTAATGGGGTGATAAATCACAAGTCATCAAGTCTTACACGTTTTCGATAGGATTTATTCGCCAAGATTTTGATATGATGTCATCAATTTTTGGAAAGGGGTTAAACAGATATATTTTGATTCAAAATTTACCATGTTTACAATAACTTTAAAACTTCTGCAATATTTCAAAGCATTCGGTTTTGTAGTTCCTGATTAAATCAATAACATAAATTCACGCATTCATTAATGTTTTTGTGTTACCTTGTATAAGCAATTTCAAAAAGTATGAATGAAATGACAAATAACAAGTCATCAATTTTTGAAGGATTAATATATTATATTTTCGTTAGAAATTTACCATGCTTACGATAATTTTAAAACGTCTGTAAGATTTCAGAGCATTCGATTTGCCGTTTCAAAATTAAATTGCAAAATGTTGTTTTATAATTTTTGTCCAAAAATCTGGATTTACTATGTACAATTTTGAAGTGAAGTCATCACATTGTTGGTGGGGATGTTTGGTTAGCGTTTTACCATCTGCATTATATTCATAATATCACATTTGACAGTTTCGGAGATTATCTATCTAACAAAATTCAGACGGGCGGCGGACAGACAGATATACGGAAACAGGAAATGTATGTTTTTGTACTCTAGGGGCCATGACACATCGAGAAAATGTGAAAATAGCCGGTCGCCCAATTGGACTCGATTACAATACCTTAGTTTACGCTCGGGAAGTAAAAACTCACGAATTATTATTAATAATTATGTTATTACATTGTTGAATTGTAATTTAATTTTTCGTGAATTATTATATAAATAATTATAATATTAATTTTTTAAACTTAATCGGCATTTGAGACATTCTTTGTTTGTTTACAACTAATAACGTGTTTTATTTATTACAAATGTAGTATGGAATTCACGGCCCTTCTTAGATCCCACCGGGCTAGTCCGTCTCTGAGGGTAATCAATTTCTTTGGTCATAATACCTTCTGTAAAATATTATACGACAGATAGAATAATTACGCTTAACATGAACGTTATGCACAACAATAGGGTACATTGTAGAAAAAAATACCACTGTATATGTGGACGTTGAGGTAATTTAAAGTCATAAAGAAAATCCGTCAGAATGAAGGTTTAAATTGCATATAATTAATTCTATAGTATACGTGAATACGCAGAGGATCCGCCACAACAAAGAAAGGTGTTTTGAAAAGGCTAGAAACACGTGTCACGTTGTAATTCTGGTTATAAGGGTTTTCTGTCGTGAGTCTAATGACCGCAGTGTTTCGTTTGTAATTCATTTCACACATATGAATCAGTATGCAACGAGCACAGGCTGAGTATCTTTTTGTTTCAGGAGGAATAAAAGCGATGTGCAGAAGTGGAGCCGGATTCACAATCATCCCTCATCAGCAGCGCGGACGGGCACAAACCAGAGTTAAACGAGCTAACAATGAGCGGATGAAAAGAAGATTCGAGCAGCGCGGACCGTCAGTGCGTGAGTGACCCGGTGCGTGAGTGACCCGTGCGTGAGTGACCTGTGCGTGAGCTGGCATGCGGCCGCTGGCGCGATAATGACGGCGGTCGGCATGGCCACTATCGGACCATCGACGGTCGCCGCGGCGTCGACGACGCTCGTCCTGTTGCTCCTTGCTGCTCCCCACACCGACGCATTGGAATTAGGTAAATTACTGTTGTTTTACTTAATTTATTCGACGCGGCATTGAGAACGGCTTACGGAATAAGGAACGTTATTCACGCAACTCGACGAAATTAAATTAACATGCCATTTTTATGACTAAATAGAACGAAGGGGACGCACGATAATTTCAAATGGAATACGCTTTATACCGCTGCTTTATTGAAATTTGTTGAATATAAATTTTGCAGGGACCACACTTTGCCGCTGTTACGGTTTGGTTCTCGACCGTTTCGTCCCGGCAGTTCGTTCTCGGCCTTTTTTGAAACTTCCGTGTTTCGTCCCCGGTCCGATCATTCCTGTCGTTTCTCACCATTTTGTCCCCGAATCACTTCGTCTTCTATGGCTGTGTTCTTCACCGTTTAGTTACCGATCTCCCAGTTAATAAAAACAACAGTTTCGAAACATAAATATCTCACACTTCGATATTATTAGTGTCTATATATAGGCGAATATAAATTTTGTTAATATTTTATTATCGTTATTAACACAACATAAAGTCCTACATGAACTCTGCAGGAGCAAAAATACATACAATACAGGGTGATTTCGAAATAATGCAATAATTGTAACCACGGGCTCCAAAGCTTGCACTTTTTGAACGTGGTATGGATCTAGGCCTTGTTCTTCTAATGTATGATGCACTATAAACCGTGAAACTCAACTTCAGCTGCAAATCCACGCGTGCTGATGTCGGACTCTTCTTCGGCGTGTTCCAAAATTTGTTCTTCAGTTTGCAGTATTCTTTCGGTCCTATCACGGCCACGACCGTGAGTTTGAGGTTTGAACGTACCATGATCTCGGAAATGATGTTCGCGCACACGGAATCGCGCCATTTGAAAAGCGCCCGATCCACAATTCGCGGGCCACACTATAAAGCATTACCATGTGGACACGCTCTGAATAGAAAAAATTTACCATTGTCCAAGATGTTAACCGAACATACGACGGTAACCAACAGATACATGACTGGCCCTTATTGTGTTTTTGCACGTTGAATAGTAGTTATGGTAGGTCAAGAAATACTATCAGTGGCGTGTATAACAATTTATATTTAATTTCAAATAATTTTTTACAGAGATTTTTTTACTTTGAAAACATGAAATCTCTTTGAAATTGTCTCAAAAAAAAAAATAGGGAGCGATAATAATTTGGTTTCTGCTGCCTACATGAAACTTTTGTGGCGTCGACTGCTTAAAATGCCTTTTAGTCCAGTGAGGGTTATGCTGTGTAATCATGACAATTATGCTTGTTTATTACACCATTATTTGAAAATTTTGCTTCATACGAAAAAAAGGACCAATCTTAAAAGGGTGATTATACCTAATTTTGGTGAAGCTGCAATTGGGTAATCTTTCAGGATGATTTGTGGGTTTCAGTTCTTGGACTAATGTTAAATGATAGGAATGATGGTTGTTTCCTTTCAGAATTCGCTGCACAGATCGTTGACTGATGTCGACTGTTCTGGCAACTATACTTTGGTTCACATGAGGATTATTTTAGTCCAATACCACTGTTTCGTTTACCGCTCCTGTACTTGTTGTTTCTCAAGGTTTATTAGAGGTGGCCAATTTTCTCTCAAATAAGTTTCCAGTCGTTTGAAAATCGTATCCGTTTGTGCTCTTCTATTCGGAAAACGTTCTGTATAAAACCAAGCAGCCAAATTAACGACACTCAGAAGTCGACTGACCTCAAAACACTATGTTTAATATTTTTGTAAATTCACCTTTCAATCAGGGTAAAATTGTACTATGCTGCGTGAGTACTAGTAAAACTATTGCTTAATGTCAATTATACGGGTGCGAATTGACATTATGTTGATTTCCTGGATTGCCTAATCCCCTCTACTTCAAATAAAAAAAATAAAAATGAAATGTCTGCAAAATTTGAAAGCATTCGGTTTCGCAGATTTAAAATTAAATTGCAAAATTATGTTAATTATTTTTGATTTTTTTTTTCAAAAATCTGGACGTTTCGGCTAAAAACTCAACACGGATTTATAAACCACACGTGGCAGACAGATAGACAGACAGACAGAAACCGGGGACCCATTTTTTCGTACTCTAGGGGTCATGACCCATCGAGAAAATATGGAAGCAACAGTCACCCGATTACAATACTTCCTTAGCTTACAGTAATATTTTTGTTAATACTTAATTCCTCCATTGTTTAACTAAAGAACCTAAAAATAATTGCATAAGTCATTATCTGAACTAGAAGGAGTTTATCGCATGGGCAATATCATCAATTACACAATAAACAGTAGCGTAGTTGGTCTTGTGAAAATTTGATGAAAACCTTGGAACTTTGAGGTGGAATAAATTGAACAGTTCAGTACAATTGACCTTGTTACTGAGTAGTTTAGAACCTAAAATAAATTATGATTTTTACCTTTCCTGAATTTAAAAGATTGAAAATTGGCTAATTTTAATCTGTTTGTAAATGTTTTCAATCCCATTTTAAAAATTAAGTAATTTACGAACTTCCGTTGAACTTTTTCGGGCCAGGCTTGCTGAATTATAAAGATACTAAATTGTCTTACAATATTCAAGAGTTGGTGTGATAAATAACTTACGAACAGCTCTAACCTCATTAAATTTTGGGATTTGCCTTTCTATAAAACCACATATTACATATACGATGTTTTACTTGTAATATTGTCAAGATGAATATAAAAATTAATTTATCAAAGAACACCAAGGTTAGCAATTTCATCTACTTCGTTGAGCGAACGTCATTGTACGCTAAATTTTTGGATTCTACACCAATTATAAATTACGTTCAGATTTTTTATCAAACACTTTAAAGTCATCCGCGAACAATAGTAAACGACTGCAAGAGGAGAGAGAGACTGCGCTAGGTCGTTGATAAACAACGAAAACAATATAGGCCCCAAATGGGTATCCTGTGGGACATCAGATGAAACGACACAAATAATCACGGCGATATACTTTTAAAAAACTTCTTCTTATTGTTGCATATAAGAACATAACCAATTAAGTAATTTGTCCCTATTTTCATTACGCCAAAATTTCGGAGACCGCAAGTTGTAAATAATGCGATCGAGAGTTTTTTCAAAATCTTGTTTCATGTCTACTAGTTCTGATGAACTTGCAATATAAGTTATTTAAAGACCAATATTTCTAGCAGTGAGTCGACCACTGAAAAAGACACGTTGGTGAGATAAGAGTTTGTTTCTGTATTTTAGTGAAGAAAGCGTGTGGAACTATTGCTTCGAGAATTTTTCTGTTTTACTCAAAGCTGGAATTATGCAGAAAATAAGGCAAGTTGGGAATGTTTTCTCCAATTTTAATTAAGTTTGTAAGATTTAAGATCAGTTGGTCAGTTTTTTTATATCATAAATTTTAGTGTCATCGAGATAAAAACGTGTTTGCTAATTAATCAAGGGTGGAAGCCTTGCAATGTGAATAATGAACAACAGCGTGACGAAAAGTCCGAAGTAATGTCTCCAACCTTAGTACAAAAAGTTCGACGAGTTAGAGAATAATTTATCCAGTCAAATAATTTGTTTCTGATATCAAAGTGCTTAAGTTCCTTGATTTCTAAAAAGGCTAGCAAAATCCAAGTAAATGACATCAAGATGAGATGCTATAACTAGTTTAAATGTATGAATAACTGGGACAACTACAGTAAATTGGTGCAGATCGATTATCCTTTTACAAAACCGTGAGAGAAATAAAATAGTTTAACTGCAGGAAAAATCTGAATTCAACAACCACAATATGCTGTATAATTTTCAGTGATACAAAAAAGCTATAGGATGGTATTACGCTTCCAGATATGAGAAATTGTCGCCCTTTCCAAATATAGTGATCATCAACAATGTTGCAGAAAAACAAAAATGCTGGATTTACTGTAGCAAATTCAAAAGAAACTGTCACAAAAAGAACTTATTTTTTAAACCGAGGATATTTTTGGTCAAATAATAATAAGATTAACATTAACTTTATTCTAGAATACCCATTTGTAAGAAAAGGATTTTTGAAAAGCTGTAGTTAAAGAAGACATCCAGTAATAACCACTATTTTTATATATTTATATTTGAGTAAAACTTATAGTTGTAGTTAAATTATAATAAGATTTGTGCTACTCTTAAGATTTACGAAATGCTTGATGAAAAGCTAATGTATTGGTTTACTTTAAATGCAAAATAATTCTCAATTTTTTATATTGCTGACGATGTTAAAATTTTAGTATTTTGCACTTGTAGGACGCTAAACCAAAAGGTGACTGTGATTTTTGTTTTCGCAAATCTACGTTAGAGATTGGTGTTTGCCCATCTGATACTTCACTTTCGACAGATCTGTGTATAGCAAGTTTTCTTGCGCTAAAAAGTTTTGGGTTTCTGCCATCGCGAATGATTTGTTTTTCTATACTTTTTTAACTAAAACTTTACGTCAAAGTGATTACTACAAACCCCGTTAAACAAGTGCTGCATTTAATTGTGGTACGTTTTCTCATCCGAACACTAGTTCTTTATCTTACTAGGTGGTAAAAATTGTGAGTGGAAACGAGTACGTAGCAGGTACTCGTTTCCACTCACAATTTTGTGATCATGTCCTCTGAACAACGATCTCATTTCCGTTCGGATGAGAAGATTAGCAAAATCAATTATTAACTAATTGTTTCAAAGGTTAAAAATAAAGTTTATCCCATTCAATTACGTTTGGGGTGAATTTGGAAATATTTTTCGTATCCAAGATAACCCTAACATTTTTCAAACCAATTCCAAAGTATCAGACTCCTAGTGAGAGAGCATACTTTCTTTGAAAGAAATTAATACTTGTTCTTTTATTGCAAATAAATTAAAATATTCACTGCAATGACCTCAATGCCCAAAATGGTAAGAGCTGCTCCCGGAAAGCACCTGGCTTCCTAATCATAAAGTTTAGAATTTGCTTGCATAGGGTGGAGTTCATTTTGGGTCAATTAAAAATTAATTTGTTAATTTTAATTTCTAGAAAAATTGGGTCATTTAAAAATGCTACCACACTAGTTTTAAGCCACGTGTAAGGAGGTGGTATCCTATTTAATTACTGGTATTAAATCGGATATATTTCATTTGATAAATTCCTGACACAGAGGGTGCTTTTAATATAACATTTTTGTTGTAGAGATTAGAAAGTTTTTTACATCCTTAACACTTACCTATAATTTGATGCCTGTATATGTATTATCTTGGAAAATTTCGTGAATTATCGATGTAGTGAAAAATCGCTGCTTTAATTTTCGGAATCAAAAAAGTCTGATAAACTTAAACATGTTTAACATTTCGTATATAAAACGCTACTTTAGTGCAAACTCCTTCTTTCAAGTAAAGAAAATGTAGAGTTTAATTTTTGAATTACCCTGGTAGCTACATATACATTTACAGACGGGCGAAAAATGAAGCAGATTTACAAGAACTAGCATTTATGTGGATGTACTGCAGTAAGACAAGAAATACGTATTTACCAATTTTCAACAGCGCATAACATCGCTACACGATGTGGTCTTGAAACTGCATGAACTCACATCTATGTCTACTTACAGAGAGCAAAGAACGTATTGAATATTCTGGTATGTATTCTAGCATGTCTGCAAGTCGATAAGACAAAATGGTTAAAGCTGTAAAGTAGAGAATTTTACATGCTTCGTCCGAGTCAGTGACAGGATATGTCAACCGTTTCTCTGCAAATATCTTTTCACTTTGTTCTTGTTTCGGGCCGGAATCCCGCTTAAGGGCAATACTTTGTAATAGCTGAGGAGAATATCCTCAAAAGAAAGCATTATTATCGCATCACCGTTAAAGAGATAGAAGTTTTTATTTAAACGTCGTTATGCACGTAGAGTGTCATTTGCCCATTCTTGTGTTAACCTAAAACAAACTGAAAATGAACTACCTTCGTTGCTTTAGGAAATGTTAGAAAAATGCGTCATTCAAGAAGTTGTTTTGTCAAATAAATAGAATTTTTTTTTCAATTTTTTTAGTTATAAGTTAAGATATTTAATAATTATTTATATTTCTTTTGCTTATATAATTGGAGTTTTCCGTTAATAAACCATTGGTATTATTATTAGAATAAATTATAAGAACGTTATTTTATAAAAAAAAATTGTTGGTCAAATTACATGTTGTTTACTATGAATTCAAAGAACAGCTATTATTTTAGTTATCCTAATGCTTCTACTATCAACTATCCTAAACGTTAAAATAGTGAAGGCATCGAACAAGACATGCATTTCATATAAAAATATGAAAAACAACTTAATCTCTGAAATAATGAATATTGATTTTGTTATATCTAGGTGTTTTTTTCAGTCCGGTGTCTATAATATATTTGTGTGGTACGTGGTAAGTTTCAAGTATTTACTGTCAATATACATTGTTTCAAATTTTAGTGGAACGACGTATATAGATTCCATTAATTTTTGTTTATTATAGAAATGCTATGTTCCAAATGGGAAATTGATTTAATGTAAGGAATCTAAGGTTATATTAATTTTACATTTTAATGAATTTTTACTTTGATGTAGTGGATATTTATTGGACCAAGTTTCACATGAAAGTTTTATTAATGCTGTATCATATTTTGAACGTTCACGTCTTCATTATATCGATACCTATTTAAAAATGTAATTTTGCACTTTCCATCAATGATATTTAAACTATGACAAAAATAGTTATTTAGTTAACAAATGGGTTGTGAAAATTTCACTAGAATAATTTATTAACTGCTAAACATTTATTGTTTTTACTTAGCGATTCCCTGCTTTTTTTAAATTGTATAAAATAATATATTCCTATACTTGTGATATATAAATTTATGTCGAGTTTTCACGTTAAACATCCAAATTTTGGAAAAAAGTGTCAAAAGTGAATAAGAATATTTTTGCAGTTTAACTTTTAAACTGCAGAATCGAATACCCTGAAATCTTGCAAACGTACTAAGGTTATCGTAATCATGGTAAATCGTTAACCAGAAGTTATTCGTTTATCCCCTACCAAGAAATTGATACAACACGTCATATCAAAATTTTGCCGAATACACCCTCTTGGAAATATGCAAAATAGTATGCGATAGTGGAGCTTCCAAAGCGCTCCGCTAATACCCTCTCGAGGGCGCTGTCTTCGGCAGCGCCAGTACCAACCTCATCCTAGCCACCCTCGCCCTGTTGGTGCGTCACTACGCAGGCTTCCCCCACGCATCTCAACCCTGCCTATATAAGGTCCAACTTTTCAGGCAGATGGAAGTCCACCATCTCCACCTTAAGGGCTGCACTGTCTAAGTCCCCGTCTGGTCATCACCAGGGCTGCACCGTTTTCGGTTCTATGCGCTGCTTCGAGATCTTCATCACAGGGCTGCACCGTTTTCGGTCCCCTGCACCACGTCGACTTCTGGATATTACCAGGGCTGCACCGTTTTCGGTCCCCTGCGCCGCTTCGAAATCTTCATCACAGGGCTGCACCGATTTCGGTCCCCTGCACCACGTCAACGCCTTGATATCATCATGCTTGCACCGTTTTCGGTCCCCTGCGCCGCTTCGACGACGTCATCTCCAGGGCTGCACTGATTCAGGTCTCCTGCATCACATCGGCATTCAGGGCTGCACTGTCTAGGTCCTATGTACCGCATCACCGACGTCTTCATTACCAGGGTTGCACCATCTATGTCCCCTGTGCCGCATCGCCGACGTCTTCATCAGGGTCCCACTGTCTAGATTCTCTGTACCTCATCACCGACGTCTTCATCAGGGTCGCACTGTTCAGGTGGCCTGTGTCACCGCCGCCGTCATCCCCTACGACGCTCCGAGTCCCAGGAGCCGCCACCATCCCCGCTGGGATTGCCGCCCCTTCGAGAACACATACCCATACTTTTGACTTGTATTATTTTTATATAACAATAAACCACTGAGCCACCAGAATGCCTAATACGTGGTTTATGAACATACTCATAGTTTTTAGAATTATTTATACGGGGCGACACAAAAAAATTAATGAATGAGCCAATTTATTTTACTGATAAAATCAGCAACGGCTCACTGCTTTTTCTACAAAATTTCCACTTAAGATATTAATTTTCAACACATTTGGGGTATCAGCGTTTGGTATGGAATCATCAGCAGTCAAATTATCGGGCCTAGATTTTATGAAGCAAATTTAAATTTGCCAATCTATTTAGAATTTCTTGTAAACGAACTTCCTTAGATGTTCCACTCGTCGTGAGAGAAAGAATTTATTTCCAGCAAGATGGTGCACCATCACATGACGCGCGAATAATAACAGATTATTTGAATGATACATTTTCTCATAAATGGATTGGCAAAAATCGAGCAATTCAGTGGCCTGCCAGATCTCCAGATCTAACACCTCTCGATTTTTTTGTGGAGCTATTTAAAAGATAGAGTGCATCAACAATCTCTAAGAGAGTTAGAATATCTGGGTGATGGGATTAACCCAGAAATGTTACAAGTAGTAACAAGCAGGGGTCTACTTCATCCAGCAGAATGTTGTTTAGGGGCAGAAGGTCGTCAATTTGAACATTTAATTTAAAGTTATTGTTTTTGTATCGTTTTATTTTGCTTGATTTTATTAAAATACTTGGTTGCATGTTGCATATGATGGTTTTACATTTTTTTTTTTTTTTTTGTATTTTAAGGACGTTTTAAAACATTCTAGTAAATAACATCGTATCATGTGTATATCGTTGAAAAGACCAAAAAGGGCACTATTTAATCTATTGAAAAATTATACCCTTTCGTATTAAAAAAAAGAAAGTTGATGCATTTTCCGGCGAAACTGAAACTAATACGACGCCAGTAATCAATCTATTTAATAAACTGTGTTACATATATTGAACATACCAAATAAGAAATACCAAATGTCATTTTTTTATGTTTTAAAATAATTGAGATATTTGAGTGGAGCAGGTACGCTGGGACACCCGGTATAATACTGTTATCATTAGTATTGCACCGCACCTATCCTAATTTATATACATGTCCTTACAAAAATGTTGATGATGTCATTTCAAATTTTTTTGTAAAGGTAAAACTCATTTGAAAATTTACATTACATACATATTTACTTGTAGAAAATTGTGTGATTTAAAATGTAAGGTTGTGTTTTTACCAAATGGATGTTATAAGAGTAGACAGCCTTTTGTGTCAAATAAAATTCCAACGACTACTACGCGTGACTTTTCAATTAAATACCTGTTATTTCAGGGGCGAAGGCTGTTTTGTGAAAATAACTTTCGACCATTTTTTTATAGTACTCGTATTATTACAGTTTGTGATCTTAAAAATTCGTCCTCTAGGTAAACTGGATAAGCACCTTCTTTTCTCAGAAGTTGTTAAACTAACACAAACAGACTTTAGTTTAGCAGTTCAATACAATTTATTGGCTAGTCATCAGGTTCACTGTGAACTTGTAGATCCATTAATTTTTTAAAATAAATTTTCGTCTTAACATCAGTTTATTATAATGACGAATTAACGGAATTTTAAACTCGAAACTCGTCAGTTATGTTGTTTTTCATTCTTAGTAATAAAATATAATCTCATTTTAACAATATAAATTCTTGTTTGTTGTACGTAGTAAAAATGTATTTGCTACAATTCTTTTTCTTAAAAAGATATATCGCATAATTCAAATTTTTGTGTTAATTGAAACAGTGCAATAAAATACTCATTTAATCTATATCTCTCAACTAACGAGAGAGCACATATAAGAACCTATTAATAAAAAAGATATTATCTATCATATCATTAGGTTACCGAGAAGGAACTTCGCAGGGGTCACTTAATCTACTTATCTTATTGAACTCAATAGTTTGTAGAAGCTAACTACCACTAAAGTTGGTATTGTTGTAGTAAGTACCGGCTGGAAATTGCAGTTCACCGATGTTTGTCATGTCTTGGAACTGAATTATCCTGTGTAAAGGAGAGCAGTGCGGCAACAAATTGGATTATGTGGGACTGTCGGTCCCAAAGTCTTGTAGTGACCAAGTAAAAGGACTGTCTCGTAAGGGATACTTAGTAGGCCCTCCAGCGTCATATCACATACGTGCCATTTTTTGCATTCTCTAATGCACTTTGCAGCAGTGTTAAATCGATTCTGAACAAATCCTATATCTGTTTTGTCTCAACAGTTATCATGATACAGATTTCCAGCACCTTAATAAATTTGTGAAAAAGTTGAAAAACGCGTGTGAAATTAATGAAAGAAACTTAATTTCGTAAAAAAATTTTACGGTTTGTGAAAATTTAAAGTAGATCAAAAGAATTTAATCGTTATTTAACTAAGCAGAATTAAATAGATTCATGGTGATTTTGCCAGCAAAACGTAAAATTGCTATTATCTCTTTCATAAAACGATTTCAAATTAATTTTAAATTAACTGGAAATGGTCGTTGAACGGATTATCGCGGGATGAAGTTGGCTATTTATTGCAATTATAAAGTTTGTGAACTCTGAAGTTTTTATTGCGAACATCCTGAAAATTTCACTGTTAGGAAATTCAATTCTATTAAAACAGTTCATGTGTTATATTCATGGTGTTGGATTTCGGGGCCACGGCTTTAACTTTATTGATTTACTAACACCTAGTCGTAACAAAGTACATTATACAGCAACCATTTTTGTGCCGACCCTACTAATAATTTATAATCAAAGAAATAGAGGAAATGCCAACTAAATCTCCCCGAAGGACAAAGTTGAAACACCGATACGCCCTACAGGACCAATACATCTTAATATTACCAAACGAGAAAGTATGTTCTTCTAGTTAGCGCTGTCGCATCTAAACTTTGCAAGGGTAATTAGAACACAATGAATAATTTAGCTCCAGAGTTCATAAATACTAATTACTAGCACACTTGCTTTGCTTGCGTTCTCTGTCGTCTGCATTGAAATATATACTGTCTGTGCATTTCCAGACACCGAGGGCATCCGGGCTCACTGTGATCAATCTACTTGATTAAAATCTGTTAAATTTGCATTAAGGTACCTAATGTTAAGCAATTAACCTCAGCAAAAGTTGTTAAAATATTCATTCGTTACACTTTTGTTTTTTGTTTTTTTTTTTTTTTCGTTAAGCAAGAGCGTCCAGGGAATATTTATTAGGTTGGATATATTACTTAGCATTCGTAAGCGAATTGGTGAAACTGCAGTTTTTAAATTCTTAAATTCTTGCACATAAACGTCAACATGCAATAACTGCACTTTATTCGGGATAGCTAATATTAGAATTCATCAAGGTTTAAAAACAACAGCAATAATATTTAAGATAAGTTATTGATAAATGAATTATATATAATAAAAATGAGGGACAAAAAATATCAGGGTTACAATTTTGGTGTTAAGTCAGAACGCATTTACATGAAAATACAAAATTATGTGAAAATAATTAATTTGGCATACTTTATTAAAATATAACAAATTCTGTATGTAATTTCCGTTGAATTGAATGATTTTGTACTCTAGTTTCTCCTTAAGTCTTCATCGAGGTGGCTAGATGTAAAAGATAAATAATAATAATCTATGTCCAAGTTACCTCAGGCGTTGAAAATCATCGATACTTTTATACACTTTTCACAGGCCGTGGTAAAAATGTTATATTTTCATTGGCAAACCATTCTTAAGAGAACTAGAAGTATGGTTGGGTACCTTATCTTGCTGAAAAATGACTTAATTTTTGTCAAACAAAAGTGTGTGTTCCATTTTGTTTGAAATAAATGCTAAAGTGTATGTATGGTAGTGTTTCTTATACTTGCGAGCGATTGAACAGTAGAAGTTTCTCTATTATTTATTCACATACAGAGGATACTTTTCCAACTTGGTTAGCTCAGTTTTATTGAAGGAGTTATTTGATTTTAACACTTGATTTTGGTTAAAGTTTTTTGCATGTTGCATGCTCGTGTTGTAGTATCAATTGTTTCTGAACTTTCTCTTCGACGACGGAAGGCTCTCTGAAACAGGATTGCTTTTTTATTTAATATATTATTATTAGCATGCCACGGTCACTACTGTAACCAGCTAATCCAATAAAAACAAGTGTTTAGCCTCGATCGTTTACTGAAAGTGCCAATTGGTTCAAAATGCATTGTGCTTGCGGATTTTACCCGTCATGCCTATGCAAAATTTTACAAGTGTTTCGGAAAATAAGTGTGCGAGATTTCTCACTTATTTTCTCGTTATCTCAAGAGATTATGCATGCGGTGTCGGTGGTGCTTGTCGCCGCAAAGCAAAACATTAAAAATGTAACTCAATGACTTCGTCGTTAGGAAAAGGAGATAAAGTTGAGTGGTGAGGGTGACCTAGAACTTCTGTTAAGTTCTAAACGACCCCAAGGGTGCTCTAAAAGAAGTAAAGAGTCGGGCAATAATTATCTGCTGAAGGCCTGCGACAGATACGTGTAGGTAAACACGAAACCGCAGAACGTGCTACTTGTAACACCATTATAACTATGAGATATTTGCGTGACGCTTCCTGTGCTCTGGAGGGATGTAATGGGTGATATCAGCGTTTTAGCAACTAAAGCTATCTCGGTGAAGTGTAAACCCGGAGCCAACAGTTTGCGAGTGTTTAACAGCGAAGCCGATAAGATCGCGTTCACACAGTCAAATGGCCCATTGTCCCATCAGGTTTTAGATGATTACTGCTTCGGCCTTCACGAATAACGACTTAAGTCTTTCTTCGGCTGTCGAAATTTAGAGACGGAGAACAAATTTATGCGAAAAGTTTGTCTGTAGAGCGGTTACGTTGCTTGTCTGTTTTTACGAGATGGTATTTTTAACACTAATTAATTCCCTGTGATAATGCTGCGATCAGTTTACACATCTTTGTGCAGTTCGGATGTATAATTATTCATTCCGTACCAGACGTATTCGTTTAACTACTAAGGGCTGAATTCAATTTAACACCAAAATACGACCGCACTCTTTGTGCTCTATTGAATGCAAATCGCGAATCTAACGTTTCCACTGTACCAAAATACTACCCTCTACTTTGGCGTCTTTGATCTGACTGCACTTTAATTATCACAACACTTGGAACTTGTGCAACTTACGGGATTTGGTTCGACATTTATTTTGCTACATTTTAATCTATTAGTAACGAACAGCTGATGCGTGTGTACGAATGGCAAATTATTAGAAATTTCACTCAAGTCGTAATTCGAGAACACAGCTGAGTCTAAAATAGAAATCAATAAACACAACAAACACAAGTTTTTATATGGATACAACTGTAATCATTATGATTACCCAAATACATGTAGGTATACATGTCTGTTGTGTTTAGGATTGGGATTATTAATTTTCCAATTACGCGTGAAAAATTAACTAATAAGTGTGCATAATCTATTGGAAACATGATAACTACAGTTCTGTTGATATTACAATGATGTTTCATTCTTTTGCTAGAAAATTAAAGAAAGAACACTTTAATAAATTACCACTTACCTATTTATGTGGTAATGTTTTTTAAGCTAATTTCTTCTAAATCGTACTAGTTATTTACAAAATTTTAACAAATAACGTATAGTTTGCCAGAAGTTCATGCAGTATTGTTTGCCGTATTTCAGTTTTATGTTTGTGTAATATTAAATTACATTTTTTAAATTATTATTCTGATCGAGTACAGGTTTGTACCTCTTACGCCCGCGCTCGCAAATGCCGTACTCAAGTAAGACGTTTTAATTATGATTGAACTTTTTAGCAACATAATTATCATACTAAATTTAAAATCTGATTGCATTCATATTTTATGCACCTTTTTCAGGCGTCAAACACTCTGTTAACTATAAAAAAGTGCCTAACACCCTTGCGAAAGTAGTCTTTAAAAAGTTTGTAGGAATGCCCTCATGCTCGCCTATCTGAAAGGAAATATTGGAGAATTGATCTCTGTAAGTGCATTCTAAACAGTTATTGCATAAGCTTTAACTCGACGATTCGAAAGCAGCGAAGTTGAATTATCGGTAACAATCATTGGTTATGTTGGGGTCTATGGTAACCAAACGGAACAAACTTAAGCAAATCTTTGTAGTACTGGAATACAAGAGCTGATGCATTGCATTAGCAAATTTTAAGACTGGAGTAATTGTTTGTTTTAAACGGTTTACAAAAAGTGAGTGGATCAATTTTTACAAATCTTTAAGTTTTTCTTGACACTTGATTAATACGCCCAGTCCAATAAAGTGGAAGTTACCAAGAGATCCAAATCAGCACAGGATTCGGCAGACCGCAAGCCGTGACAAGGGCAGCGATAGACTAGGGATTTTGTGACAACCGCGCCACGCCGACGCCACTAGAATATTATTCAGTTTCTGGACTTGGTTGAGAACGATCCGGTAGGGTGGACGAAAAAATAAGATGAAAAATGTGAAAAAACCGATAGATCTTTTCAAGTGCTGTCACCACAGACACCGTCCCCGTACGTGAGCGCTGCACGTTACCATTAACCGCTACGTAGAGAACGTACCATACAACCACCACCATTCCATTTTTATGCATAGGCGCGCTATAAGCGATAAGAGCCGATAACCGCCACCCGTTGTCACATTTTCGCGACGTAACCCCTTGAGGCGTACCGTATCGCGAGCAACTTCCGCTAGGAAACCTCTAGGACGATCTTGAGCAGGCTTCGTTTCTTCCAGTTTTCTGCAAATTAAGGTAGTTTTTCCTATTCCATTTTATAGCTGGTGGCAGGGAATAAAGGGCGCATATAGACGTGTTATGACCTGTAGAGTACGAAACAATAAGTTTGCCGTTTCCGTCTGTCTGAAAGTCTGTTTGCCGTCTGTCCAATGTCAAGGTTTAACATTTGCTGATCATGGTTTTGTGGCGAAGGCCGTATTAAAGGGTTTCAGGACAAGTTTATTAACTTTTATTAATCAACGACAACTGACTAAAAATTACGGCCAAAAAATAATAACAACTTTGGACTTAGCCTACTATGCACGGTTCCGTAGACTGTGGTCAACAAATGTCGCCACACACTCCCTACCCAAAAACTGCAAAAACTTCTTAGGGAAGTGCATAGTGCGGCCAAAGCGTGTTGTGATCTGTGTGGGTAATTTATTCGGATTAGGTTGTTGTGGTCCTAGTGTTGTAGTGTCGGCCCAGTTCTGTAAGAGATATGCAGGTTTTAACCTATCAATTGACACGTTTTTCTGTCCTCTGGGAGTACCAATCGTGAAAGTCTTGTCCGTTCGTTTAACTACTCTAAAGGGTCCATCATAAGTGGGTCGTAGAGGCTTTGGAATGACGTCATGTCGTAGGAAGACATGTGTTGAATTACGGAGGTCTTTGTGGACAAAGATTATCGATGAAGCGTGGTGCGTCTTCTTAATAATAATAATAATATATATTTATTCCCAACAGATAATGCACCCAGTTACAGGGAAACAGCAAAATATACCCTAAAACTACAAAATTAAGAAACAAAACAATCATTCGCACAAGGCATCAAACTAAATTAAAAATTCCAACACTATTCTAACGAACACTCCAGCAAACACTTTTTTATTTTGTGAAATGAATCGACATGTAGATCACAGCTTCCAGATATTTTGTTGTATAATTCGCACATGAAGTTAATTGGCGACTTAACTGAGGCATTAGTTCTATTCCTTTGACAATAAAATATGAGGGATTGCCTTGAGTTACTTCTTGGTACAAGGAAGTTCAGCTTACTAAGTAAGTAATTACAATCAATATTGTTATTAACTAAACTAAACAGAAACTTTAATGCGATAATCCTTCTACGTGATGCAAGAGACAAGAAGTCGAACGTAGATAATAATAGGGACTGATCTATACCTCGAACAGGATAGACACCATCAATTCGATATGAGAGAAATTTTAAAAATGTCCTCTAAGTGCTGAATATGTACCTGATATATAGGTGACCAAACTAACGCAACATAGTCAAGTTTTGACCTCACTAATGAAAAGAAAAGGGTACGTGAAGTTCCAGTTTCGGAAAACTGTCTGCAGTTCCTATAAATAAACCCATAATTTTTTAAAGCCTTCGCCACAATATCGTTGATGTGATCTATGAAAGTAAAATTTGTATCAAACAAAACTCCTAAATCTTTAAATGAATCTCTATGTTTAATGACTGTGTCTCCGGAACCACTTTTCTAGTATACGTAACGCTGCAGCATTTGCTAATAATAAGGAAGAGTCGATTTTTTATGCACCAATTTCTAATAGCTATTAAGCTGGCTAGAAGAATCATGCAGTCGTCGATAGAGCTTATAATTTGAAATATTTTCACATCGTCTGCAAATAGCAATTTCTCCGAAGGAATCGTGTCTACAATATCGTTAATAAATAACAAAAACAAAAGTGGGCCTAAATTGGACCCTTGCGGTCCTCCAGAAGTTGGTCTAATAACCTTAGATATAAAACCACGATATTTAACATACTGTTCACGACCAAGTAAATAGGATTTAAACAAGTCAAGTAACCCGGTCGAAAATCCATAATGACACAATTTCTGCATAAGAACGAAATGATCAATTTGAACAAAGGCTTTTTGGAAATCCAAATATATGGCATCAACTTGTTTTTGATCAATAGTTTCAGAGATGCATTGAATAAAACATGCTAAATTGGTAGCGGTGGAGCGATTTTTCATGAAACCATGCTGATGAGGCGTAATGTACCTACTGCTTGACCTTGTAATAAATATTCTTGTGTATAATCTATTCAAGCACTTTTGAAAAGTTGCTTAATAAGGAGATAGGACGATAATTTGTGACTTCGGCTGGATTTCCTTTCTTGAGCATTGGACAAATTAAAGCTTTCTTCCAAACGCCCGGGAAAGTTGCGCTACTGAGAATTAAATTAAATAAATGATGCAACGGTGTTACAAATATGTGAGCACAATCTCTGAGGAGAAATGATGGAATCCCATCCAATCCCATAGTTAACGAATTTTTGGAATGTTTTAGCGCCTCTAGGATCTCCCTCTCTGATATATAAATTAAGGAAACACCAGTTGTTTTAACGTCCGTTAGTTCTGGCTCATTGATTAGAATTGAAGCTGCGTATACCGAGTTGAAATAATCGCTAAATGTGTCAACGATCAGTTTTGGACAATTGATTTCTGTGTTGTTATAATTCATTGTACCTGGAATTCTAGAAGTACCTCTTTTACTTTGAACAAATGAGCAGAATTTTTTAGGATCTTTAGAAAGAGATAGTTCAATGTTCCTCAAATAACTCATGTAGCCTTGATTAATAATATTGTTAATGGTTCTTCGATATTCCTCATACAGATGACGATAATAGGAAGACTTATATTTTTTATAATTTTTGAACGCTGAAGATTTTTTGCGTAGATGAAACAATATTACTTAATAGGCTGTAGACACCTCATATGCTCTTTTAGTAAGTGCAAGACGGTATTCGGATCGACTTCTTTTCTTGAAATTGCGTTTGTAAAAAAATCTACCGGTAATCGTATAGGTGTACCAGAAATTATTTCGGCTGGTGATGTCTCATATTTGGGAATGATGTAGGATCGAAGACCCATCAGCACCAATGGCAGTTTCTCAGCCCACTGAGCTAACTGAGCTTTATAGAGCGGCTTTTAAACAGCGGTTTTCACTCTATTTTGCCATTTACAGCAGGATGGTAGGCCTTGGTCTTGATATGGCTTATGCCGAGTAACGCAGTCAAGTTATCAAAGAGTTTACAATCAAATTGCTGACCTCTGTCTGTAATTACAAATTTCGGTATATCAGAGCGAGAAATCCATGTCGATTCTAGCACTGTAGCAACATTTTCGGCCGTTATGTCGTTACTTGGTACTGCTTCTAGCCATGGTGAACATCTGTTTATCATCGTTAGTAGGTATGTAAAATTATTGGACGGAGGTAAGTGTCCAACAATGTCGATATGAAGATGCGAAAATCTGTTAACTACTTCTGGGTATTCCCCTATTTCACTGCTAGTATGTCTTGTAACTTTAACACGTTGGCAAAGAATGCCGGTTTTGGCCCATGCACGGACGTCTTTTCTAAGAGGTGGCCAAATAAAACGGGGTTATATTAGTTTAACGGATCCCCGGATTCCTGGGTGAGCTAGATTATATAGCATGTCAAAAGTGTGTCTTCGCATTTCCAATGGCAAGTAGGGCCTCACTTTGTCTGTTGATGCATAGGCAGTAAGCTCGGTACCGTCAGGAAGTGTGATTGGAGTGAAGAGCAGTGAAGTGCTATTGTTTTCTTAGGAATCTAAGCTCAGGATCTGATGCTTGAAGTGGGGCTATGTTTTCCAAAGACATTGTGTTAGCGATTGACGAAACGGTTCTGGAGAAAAAAAATCAGCAGGAATATTGTCTTTACCTCGAGGGTATCTTATGTCTGTTGTAAATGGACCTATGAAGTCGAGGTGGCGGAATTGTCTTGGCGTGGTTTTGTCGCCTTTTTGTTGAAACGCAAAAGTTAACGGTTTATAATCACCAATCAATATACAAAACGAAATTTCGTGCCTCTAAACAATAACGAAAATATTTGATAGCGGAGTATGCAGCTAAAAGCTCCCTATCGTAGGTACCATATATTTGTTGAGTGAGAGACAGAGCCTTAGAGAAAAACCCGAGAGGCCTAGAGTTTCCCCGTTAAGTTGATGAAGGACACCACCAATAGCGGAATAGAGGAAAGTTACTAGCTTGTAACGCCGATAAAAATTTAATAGACCAAGAAAACGGCGAAATTCTGCGATAGTTGGTCTTGGAGCTTCGTCTATAGCTCTGACTCTGTCTGCCAGAGGAGCGATGCTTGCAACTGATACTTGATTTCCAAGAAAAGACACTTCTGAAGCACCATATATGCATTTTAAAAGGATGAGATTTATACCAGCTTCTGAAAGTCGCCTAAAAACTTGTCGAAGGTGAATCTTATGTTCATTTTCATTCTCATGCTGTGTAGAGTGTAGATAATGTTGAAATGATTGAGCTGCGTTCCGAAGTCCAAAAGGAAGTCTTGTGAATTCAGATAAACCAAATGGAGTTGTCACAGCGGTTTTTTGAACATCTTCTGGTGCTATGGGGACATGGTGATACACACGCACCAAGTCCAATTTAGAGAATTTAATTTTTTTTTACCAGGCAGTTGGCAAATGAAGTCCTGCAGATGAGGTATTGGGTAGCGGTCGGGTGATAGAGTTTAGTGCGCGATAGTTTCCGCATGGACGCCATGTACCATCCTTTTTGCTGACAACGTGAAGTGGATTGGTCCATGGGCTATTAGAAGATCTGCAAATACCCATGTCTGTCACACGCTGAAATTCTAGGTATACTTGTTTAGTAGAAGTCAGTCGTCTGGGTTTAGCATGCACTGGGGGACCAGTCGTGGTGATGATATGGTAAAAGGTACACTTCTTAACACTGAAGGTGGAGTTTTCATTTAGCATGTTTGGAAATTCCCTCAATAGAGTCATATATTTCGTGTTTGAAGCGACGACCTGGAGTGTTGGATCACTCGTACAACAGATATATATTTCCACGGGAGGACAGATGTGTAGTGACTCTAAGCTACGACTACAGAAGAATGCATCGACCCAACGTAAAAGTTTATTCGTATTCCAAAATATTGCAACTTTCCTTTGTATAAGACGTCGTTAGGGATGAGGTTGAATACCTGGAAAAAATCTATACATATTACATCCGTTACACTCGTACATAAGAAAGCAATACAATTAATATATGTATATACAAAATAACTTACAACAAAATTAATTCAATGAGAGAAGCCACAAATCTTTTTTCCTTAGGTAATTGTGTACCGTCACACCGCTCGTGTCTGTTCTGCAGAATATAAAATTATAGGCAGACTGGATTGTTCCGGTACTTGGAAATTCCCTTTTGAGAGAAAATATTGTTGAATTGTGGTATGATATAGGGTTTATGTAGCTTGAATCTGTGACCCCTTGTTTTTCTTAAAACAAATAAGTATTTGAGCGTAGAAAAACTGTTTTTTTTTCCCGACGCGACTTAAGTGACATTTTAAAAATTTGTGGGTAAGGATACAGTATTTAAATATGCAATTGAATTGGAAAAATAAGAATAACTTTTCACATAATGGTGGACTAGGGACTGACGCAATTAAGATGCTTTTGTCCTCTTTACCTTCTAATTATATTTGTTCTCGTTACTAGTGTGAGTTAGAAGCCGACAAATTTGTTATAATATCTCTAAGACATGCCTATATCTTCAGTATATTTAAAAGTGATGCTTAAGCCGTGAACTTATCTTGAAACTTCTTTTTCTTTCATTGGTTTATTTTTGTTTGAAAGTTAAAAGAAATGAACACCGGCTTCCGAAAAAATTTTCTTACCGATAAGGTTTTCTGTGGCATCACTTGTCCAATAGTCCATTTTTTTTTAGTGTTCTGTACTGAGGTGGTAGTAATACTACTTTAATACTAATACTAATTTTTCTGTTTGGTTTTCAAGTATTTCGTTGTCGTTAAAATAAGTACATCTAATATTAGATGCTTGAACATTTAGAGTTTTTGTCAGAAGTTCTAGGAGTGGTTTCGTTGATGAGGGTATATGTAGCGTTATTAGAGTACTGAGTGACTATAGGACCAGTCGTAAGGGAATTGAAACAGGTTTGGTCATATAATTAAGAAATATTCGGTAATTGATGTTTCCGTGCTTAACAACTGTGGATGGCGGAAGATCGATGAAGTCGTCCTGGTTGACATAATATATCTACCGCTTGAAATTGAACACATGGGGACTGTTCATTTGTTTATATAAAATAACAGGGAAAAAAGGTTTCAAATTCCTAGATTTAGTGATGTTGATCATGATTTTATTCTGGATAGTTATAACATACATTCTGCGACAAAATTGCTCGACGTACTGGAGTAATAAGACGTTGTATTACTATTTCCTCATTATTGACGATAATGATGGGGTTTTCGTGGGTGAATTACGTTAATTATTATAATAGCTTGATCCTTCTGTGGAATTACTCCCTCGTAAAATCCATGATTACTTCAAATTCTCAGTTAAGTACTTCGGTATAGTACATATACATATTTGGTTCACTATTTCCAGGATTACAAAAAAATATTAATAAGTTTCTCATATGACAAGAACTTTCAGCCAGTGCAAAAATTAAAGAGGTTAAGGCCATACCCTATTTTTCCAGAAATGTTGCAGAACTGGTAACAAACTCGAGCGGAGATTAGTGATGAGATTTCGAGATTACTCGGTGAAGAAAAAATGGAAAATTCACTGAAAAAATCAAAATCAATTTTTCAACTCCACCATACTCTAAATACATCTCGACATACTCTGGAGTCATATATTCTGACATTTTTATATGAGTGAGTTTAAGTGTTATTTAAGTACGTGAACAACAATGTATCTTTTTTACCTCTTTTACTACTAGAAGTAAAAAACTAGCTCGTCTACAATGCCAGATAAGAGAATCTAATACAGAAATACCTATCATCTACACGATCATAAATATGACAGAAATCGGCCCTTATATTAAATACCCTAAGTTTTTATCATGGCGAAAACTGAAGTGTATCTCAAATTTCACGGCGATTTTAATTAAAATGTTGAAAGAGATTAGTCGATATGCATGTGAATCGTACTGTAGTCTTTCTCCAACCCTTTATGAAAAGGGACTTTATAACACTTTTAGATATTCTAAAACTAAACTATGTTTCAACCATAAACAAACATAATACCCATGAATGTTAATATCTCACAGTTACCAGATATGAAGTCCTGATGTTGACTTCCCACATTTCATTTAAAATTTCTATTTTCTGCTTGCAATAAACGCGTCATTGTTTGTTGGGGTAAACTAGAAAATACCGCAATTTCAACTTCGCAGTTAATTCTCCATTTCAGCTTTTCAGCTTTGTCCATATCGATCTTATGGTCCAGTAACCTATATCGCCGCTTGCGTTCTACAAACAATAAATCGACCATTTCTTCGTAAGGAATTCAGTAAATGTCAAGAGTGTAATAGACTTCTATTCAAGAAAACTTGTTCCTGAAAACTGTTTCACTGCGATGTAACAGATTTATGGAAGTTATAATTAAATAGTCACTACCTCTATTTAAGATTGTGTGATAACTCCGTTCCGTTTGAGGTAACTGAATTATTATTTGCTAATGCGGTGGTTACGTGTACGAATATAGAGGGTGAGTTTAACGCTTATGTAAATATTTATTACTGTATAAAAGGAGGTCAAAAGCAAATGTATGGTGTCATATAGGGTAAATTTTAGCAGATAAAGCATTTCTAAATTTTAAAGTAGTGTATTTTGAAGTTGAATTCGTCACAGTTGGTTGACGCATTTCGTTCCTCATGCAATGTTTAAATTCATTCTTCCGTCAGTTAACCGAACTTTGACACGTAAATACAATAATTAACGCCAGTAGTTACCAGTGTACGTTTTTCTTTACTTGATTTTAATCAGCGAATATATATGTGGTAAAGTTGATTTACTAATCATAATAAAATTTTATACACATATTGTTTATCAGTTTTTTTTGCAATATGTTATTTTAAAGTTGAAAAAGCATTCCTCCGAGAAACAATTTTTTCCGAGTTAAGTGTAGGCATACAATATTCATCATCCTTGACACTTTCAATTTTGCAACATACGAAGACGTTCATAGATAAATCTCAATTCGCGGTTATAAGCGTGGCGTTGCTTTAGTTTTTAAAATTCTTCTCCGTCTTCTGGAAATAAAAGTTTCGCGTTTACAAACAGTGAAGTATACCGCTCTGTTGACCCATAAACAGTCGGAAAAATTTCAGCTCGTCGAATGCGATGTATGTGCCTCACCATTATTCACATCATGTGTGCATAGTATATTTTGTGCGATGCTATTTCGTGTAACAGCTCAGAGTGTCTAGATTTGACAAACAGAATTTAAATTTACACGTAAAACGAGCAGAAATGTAAATATTTCATAGCGAACGCTCTACAAACAGCGTAGGTAGAATAATTTATAGTTATGTAAGATTTCTTCTAGTTTTCATACATTTTCCTAAAATTTATTTTTTCTTTTCGTAGGATTTTGTTTTATTTATGTAAATGCGTGAAATACTGACATAACTTATCCGAAGATGTTTTTCAATCAAATAATCTTATGTAAGTACGCATAAAGTGGTTTCAAATAACTTCAGAATAAGAAGTAGTTTTACAGTCAAGTTGTCGATTAAGCAACGAATTTTGTATTTTATGTAAGTTTTATTTTTTAAATGTGATTATAATAATAACACATCTGTTGTTCTTTTTTTGTTATTATCTGGACTGCCGGAATTAGATTCTCGAGGCCATCTTGGCCATCAGCGAAGTGAATTGATACGTCATTTTGACGAATACCTAGTTCCACGTTTTCTTGGCGTTTCATATATCGTAACATACAGAAATGTTTTTTGTTTTTTTTTTCTGTTTGCATAACGCAATTCACACGAGAACATTGTTAAGTAAATGATACTGCTTTTTCATAGAAATTAAACAACAAATATTTGCTTTAGGAATCACAGAAATTAATCATTTTTTTTAGTTGTCTGCTTCAATATGCATGCGTTTTATCTTGGATTGTCTAATTTTCCTTCAGATATGATAACAAAATAATACCGAGACAGCAATAAAAAACGCGGTCAAAGTAGCCATGGTTTTTTTTAAGTTTATTTATATTCATGGCTGTCTTTGATCGTATTTTTATTGCTGTCTCAGTGTTATAGTCACTGCCATATTGTTAACTGTTTTAAATGATTTTCATTCGGGCCATTCTCGTATTTGGCACTGACTTAGAATATTATTGGTGATCAATGATCATATTTAATTTCTGAAAATTTACGTGTAAATTATACTCCAACAGAAATCAATGCATAAAATATTTTTTCTACTCCCACATAGTAATCCATGAATTACGAACTGTCTAGCCTCATAGTAAAACCATAGTTACACCCACTGGCATGTAATGAATGAACAGGCACGTAATATATATATATATATATATATATATAGTTGTTATACCGCCTATACAGTCCCGACTCGATACATCTAGTAAACGTTACCAGACCTTTTGAGACGTTACCAGACCCGGGTTCGGGTCTGATAACGTTTAACCATGTATATCGCCTTCTTGAGCCCAGTACAATTAAAAATTGAAATAAAAAAGTGGGTCTGGTAAAACTGTTGAACGTCAAATTTTATACAGAAATAGTTCATTCCCCTTTTCTGCAGAGGGCGTCGTGTCGCTTAGCTGTATATAATATCTGCCTGCATAAAATCGTCCACATCGGACCAACGTTACCAGATCCGTAAATCTGCAACACTGCATTCTAGCAGATCAGTTCAGCATTTAAGAAAATCATGAGTGCTTTTCTTATTCTACTTTTATCTGACTGCTTGCATTAAGTAAAAATATGTTATTTGAATTAATAAAGCATTTTTACAATGAATGGTTTGAGGAATGGGTAGTTTCATGTTTTCTCGATGTTACATAACTCTTATTAGACCTAGAATATGAAAAATTATGTCTTTCATTGTCATTTGTCCGCCGTTCTTGTTAGAGACAATTTCCAAAATTATATACTATACAGATTATTTTGAAATTATAGATACAGTTTAGGATTATCGTGGAGACGGGGGTAAAATGCTAATTAACTAAATACATAATTCAGCCTTATGTTTAATAAAAATAATAAACATAAGGTTTTTTAGTTTAAATATACCATATGTTCGAAAAAAAAAAGCCCGGGACCGTAGCTATCTTATTTTTTTGAATAGATCAAATTAAATCATTTTAAATGTATTGCGATCTTAATTGTAAAATTGATTTTTAACTTTCTTTTTTTTGCCTATGACATTCAACTTTTGTTTTTTAAATGACATCCTAGATATTTTTTTTAATTCTTGTGATTTTTTTTTTCTGAATACATTGATGTACCATGTTTCGCATTTTGTTAAAAAGTTGTGGTAAAAATTAATTTAATTTTTTTAGCAAGGTAACTGTGACGGAAAAATGTACCAAAATTTTTGTTACATAGCAAGTTTAACACGGTTTATAACACTTATTAATGTATAGGAGTTTTAAATTTGAAAATTAAACTTCTATACGAAAACATTATTAACTCAAGACATTTTATTGCAAATATGATGTATTAAATTATTAATGTTTGAAAATATTAACGTATTATGTACACTATGATACATCAATAAATTTAGAAAAAATCTCTACATGAATCTTAAAAAAATATTCAGAGTGTCTGGTGTCATTTAAAAAACAAAAGTTCTATGTCGTAGATAAAAACAAATGAAAGTTAAGAATTATTTTTTTTAAATCAGATCGTTGAATTTATATTTAGTAGACGATAAATGTAAATTTTTTGAAAAATATATAAAAATTATACATTTGACAATTAATTTCAGAAATTAGAAAACGACTCCGCAAAATTTTGCATAATTATGCCTTAGTGCTCATTCACAAAGGGCATAAAGCATAAGGTGTCATAAGCATTAATGCATATGAATTTATGTTTAGTGCTCTATGGTTGTATTCGTTCACAATGAGCATAAGTGCTCATTCACAATAGGCATAAAGCATAAGGATGTCCTAAGCATTATGCTCATTGTAAACGAATAGAAGCATAATAGAGCACTAAACATAAATTCTTATGCATTAATCCTTATGACATCCTTATGCTTTATGCCCATTGTGAATGAGCATTTATAGTTATAATGAACGTGGTCAGGTCAGGTCACCAAAGCGTTTAACTGAATGTAATTTGAAAAGTGCAAAATTGTATACTTCTGTAAGTGTAGTTTTTTTTAAATCCTCTTTTATTTTCAAATTCGCTATAATGATCTACGTATCCATATTTTACTTAATTTTTATTTGAAGATATGGAACTTGATTATATTCTAAATTAATTGATTCTCACTTAATATTAATTGACAGAAATCATTCTTTTAACTACATCTAATTTGTACATCTATTGGTAGATTTCGACAACAATCTTTTTAAAGCAACATTTAGTTTTTATTCAATTTTTTTTTTAATGAATATATTTGTCGGCAACTGTTTTATTTATTTCTGTTCGTTAGAATTTCGCATTTAGTTAATTTTTTACTTACTGAGCGTAAGTAAAGGAAGTATTGTAATCAAGTCCATCGGCCGACTCTCTACTTCTACGTTTTCTCGACCTTTCATTACCCCTACAGGACGAAGAAATAGGTCTCCCATTTCCGTCTGTCCGTCTGTCTGCAGACCCGGATTTTTATTAGGCAGATAATCTCCGAAAGTACGGGGCGATTGTTGTCAAATTTTGCATTTACGAGTATATTAGGAATATCATGTAGATGGTAAAACGCTAACCAAAATTTGTCTAATCGTCCTCACCAACAATGTGATGACGTCACTTTAAAATTGCACATAGTAAATGGGTTTTAAATTGTATGAAATAACATAGTCCTACACATGTAATTTATGACTCCGTATTGAGTTTTATCCGAAAAGTGCAGAATTTTGGAAAAAAATCAAAATTATGAAACATCAAAATTTTGCGGTATAAATTTTATTCACATTTTTTGAATTTGCATAAACAGGATGACACAAAAAAATTATTGAATGCGTGATTTAATTTATTAATTTAATCAGGAACTGCAAAACCGAATGTTTTAAAATCATGGAGATGTTTAAGATTATCATAAACATGGTAAATCTTTGATCAGAATGTATTTGCTCATCCACCCTAAAAAACAATTGATGACATCACCTCAAAATTTTGCTAAATAAATCCTATCTTAAATATGCAAAATATGATGACTTTATACTTGTGATTTATCACTGCATTAATATTTTTTAGATTTGGTTGTACAGCTGTCTCAAAAAAATTAATGACTGAAAATTAGTATTTTCTTAAAATTCAAAAAATAACGCTTGGCAAACAGGTATCAAATTCCCGCAAGGGTGTCCAAAATGCGAGGATAGCAGTTTCTTGTTCCATAGTAACCTATCCTTTAATAACACAGGCCTGCGAAATATAACTTTTAATTTCCCTTTTAAATAATATTGTTTTTTTTTATATATTTATGTATGCCGAATTAAAATATAACTCTAGTTTTTTTGTAGCACATCGAAATTTATTTTTATGTAGGCCTAAATATTCATAGTTTTTCAAACAATTTTTATGAAAAAATAAAATATAAAGAATATAAAATTGAATGTTTATTTATTAAATGAACTAAATTAGTTGCATATAAACAAGACTTAAAAAAACCAATAAATCAAAAAGCTTCTTTTTTTCTTTCTTCAAAGCTATAATTTAAGCGTTTTCTCTTGTATTCACGATAGGATATGTTATTGCTGTTACATTTTTCGCATTATATCTTTTTATTTTTGAACAGCAAAAGTAACAATCGTCTGTATGATTTTATGGCTCCATCCAAATCATTGGTGTCAGCAAACTTATTTTTTTTTTCCTATTGACTATTTGCGAGGTGCATGAACAGTTAACACATTTTATGAGGCACCCATTTTTTGTCTTGGTTTTTTTATATTAACTTTAAAATAACTTTCGCATAGTTATTAGATAAATTCAGAAATTATTTGTTGTTGTTTTCTGATTAAATAAGTTCTACAAATGTAACAGAAGTTATCTGAAGAATTAACCCATTTCCGAGAAGACATTCGTAATTTTTGTTTAAATTCAGGGTAGTAAGCGCATAGTCGACACAAATAACTCTTACTAAGCTGAACACAAAATGAAATATCAACACCATTATCCATACATATTATTACCACAAAATCTAGAAGTTAATTTTTATAGTACTAAGAACAAAACTGAAAAAAATATTTTTTGCAGAAACTGTACGTGATGGAAATTTTTGCAATTTTTTTTTATACATGAGTATCTAAGACCTACCGAAATTACTACTTCATTTTGTTGGGGGAAAACCATCGCAGGCCTGTGTAATTTTTGGAATTATTTTCGCAATAATTTATCGGTTTGGCTAACCAGACGTATTTCGGAGATGAAATTTTGCATACAGTATTTATTTTTCATGTTTAATCAAGTGATGCAAATTAATTAAAGTTAATTATTTCAAAATTAAATTAAGGCATGGAAAATTTACTTTTTCAAGATAATGATTATTCTCACCGGTTCATATTAATCCTCATCTATCAAAATACCTACATTTCAAATTTCATAACAATCCGTTCAAAAATACCTGAGTTATTGTGCCCGAAAGTGTTACGTGGGACACCCGGTATACTTAGATGACAGACAATCTAGAGAAAGATGAAAGTCTTAAAATGTGTCTCAGCAAGCATAAGGATTATTTTGCAGAATTCATATGGTTCAGACAAAATATGTACACGAAAACTAAAAGTGACACATGGACTTCACATGTACTAATTTCATTGTAGCGTTTGCCACGCTAAGGGCCGGTTGCATAAACGCAAATCAAACTTAATCTCTGATTAAGAACAATTGTAACTATGATAATAACAATCGTTACTATGGAGTTAATCAGAGATTAAATTTGATTTGCGTTTATGCAACCGGCCCTAAGTATTATTAAGGGATCGAGATCCTTCGAGGGCCTGTAAATTTGCAAACGTTTTATGCATTTTGTTTTGACACTAAGATTACCGATAATTCATGAAATTATTTTTTTCTATTTAACAATATAGACAGAGACAAGCTTAAAATTGCAGAAAATTATAGAGAATTTTGTTGTACTTCTAAAGCTGCCAGCTAGGCTTAAAAACATTTTTTGGTGATTCTGTCTCGAAATCATTCATTAATTACGGCTATTAATAAACGATTTATATATTAATGGGTTAATACAGCAATCAGATATACCCCCGCGCACTTGATGTGAAATTTTTTATTTAAATGTTATAAATATCATGAAATTTGGAACTGATTTTTAGTAGTTTCGTGTATGAAATTGCAATCACCGGAGAAGTATTGCAACCAACTCGTTTGTTAATAGGCGATTATTAATCGCCCTTATTAACAAGTATTGATTAAATAATTGCTATGGAGCATTGTAACTATTTTGAAGAGGGTCTTTTTAATACTAGTTTAGCGTTCTTAAATTTTTTAATTAATAATTTGAAATATTAAAGTTACTCTTAAAGAATATGCAATTTTAGATCTCTAAATCAACCTTAAAGTTTCTAACACATATTGTACCATTTTGTGGTAAAAATTTCGATTTTTTTAGGATGTTAATATTAAAAAATCTTAATTTGTGATTTATGTTATGTGTAAGAAAAGCTTAGATAACATATCATTTTTTTTACAAATCTGTAAGCCTAAGGTCAAATAAAAATTGCATTAATAAATCGCAAGTGTAAAATTATGTTATTTTATAAATTTTCTTAAAATTTTAGGTGGGAATAGGTGTCCAAATTTTGGTTGAACTAACTCGATAGACATGTACAACTAGTAAAAAGAAAATGTTACTAATGTCTATCAAACTTGCATATCTGTTAATAAAAAAATCGCCTTGGCGTTTATTTTATTAATGAGTTATCCGTTTGTCATGGCACTCATGGCGTCAAAAAGACAGGCAGATAAGATATATTTTTGGTTTTCCTTATTTTCTTTTGTGACACTTTTGCATATCCACTGGTTGTAAATCCAACTTTCAATAAGATACACAAGAAATTTTACAGATCAATACAATGTGAAGCGATTTTCCATAAATTTAATGTGGCAACAATGTCGGGATTGATAACGTCGGTTAACTGTGTTATTTATACTGAAATGGGACTGAGAAAGCTGTTGGACATAGTGGGTCTGGTAACGTTGGATGAATATGGTGTTAACTTTTTTCAAGGAATAATTTTACCCCTCTACTTTTTTTTAAGTTTGTTGTTGCAAAAACCATTAAATTTATTATATTATACTCGGAAAAACAGCCGGGCTTGGTAACGTCTGTTTAATATGTTGGGCTTGGTAACGACGGTTGGATACGTATATATATATATTACGTGCCTGTTTGGGTAGTTTCCATAGCAACTATAAATATTTGCTTTCCCAAAAAAATTTCTTCTGAAAGTGATTCTTCATTATAGATCGTAGAAAAAGTATATGACACAACTCTGGTGGTAAGCTAATTACGAACTCATATTACATCACTCGCTCGCTACGCTCGCTCGTGTATAAACTTCGTTCGTAATTAGCTTCTTACCACCCTCGATATGTAATATACCTACTATTATACAAATGTGGTTAAATTTAAAAATTTAGGTTTTTATCCTAAATGAAGTTAAGCTGACTATTAGCTTCGGGATTTAGGAAATTTTTAACATTTATTTAAAAAAAAAAACGAACATCAGGAATAGTATCAATTTTAAAGGTGATATTTAAGTCGTTATTGGAACAGATGTTAATTACACTTATAATAATAGTAAGGAAAGATATCAGATTTGCTTTTCTATTCACTGAAGAGCCAGAGGAGTCAAAACAAAAGTTCAGGACAGGAGAAATTCAAGAATATTGGATAAATAAAAACAGATACGAAAAATTAATTTAGAGGAACTCCAAGAGTTATTTAAAATCGGTTAAGACAATTAACAGTAATCAATTTTAGATATCCTTGGATTAGTTGTAACAAGGTCTGTGCAAAACGTTAACATCCACTTATGACGTCTGCGAGGGCGGTCGCAGACGATGTGGAGTTCGTTATTAACATGCAATTGCAGTACATAGTTTCATCGAAGCTTAGGTTTGAAAATGATTTGTTCTTTTTGAAAGGTGAAAATTGTAGTGGCCAGATGACAGAAAACTCGGGTACTAGTTTTCTTAAACTGATACTATATCCAACCCAGCGATTGTCTACGGAGCTTGGTGAGGAAAGAAAAATTTAGGAACATAAGAACTCATGGGAATCTTACTTAAGATGAACTAAAGTCCACGCCATTTCTATCTGTCCACTCCCTAGTGTAAATTTTGAAAAACTGCTGAGTGTAAGATGTCAAAGGACTTAAACGTAAAAATGAAATTTTGAATTTTTAATTCAAAGTTATTAGCTTATTTTATTTGAAGCATGGACATGTTGGTCTGTGTATATTTATATCGTTATCTATTTGTATCTTATTGTAATTATTATAATTATTTTTGGATCAGCTGGGCAAAAGAAGGTAAAAGAGTAAACGGAGTGAACACCATCTAACTAAACAGCATTATTGCGCAACTATTGTCGACTTGTCGTAGAATCTTGTACTGGGAGAATCTGGTATCTTTGACTTGTAGTGAGTTTTGTGTACAAACCGCCTGAAATAGCCACGATTTTATGCTAATTTGCTGGTGGTTACATAGACGTAGAAATAGTCACCACATCCGCAAACATAATGTGGCACACGACAAATTCCTATTGCGTTATACCGAACCACTGCACTAACCATGAATTTATACGTAAAAAGTAAACTTTTATTTCTGCATTAAAACTTTTATTTTATGTTGTAGTCATTACCATCTAGTTACGACAAGACTGCAAACTGGGTATATGAAGTGAATAAACAAACATTCCAAGATGTTATATATGTAGTCATCATCATTATCTAGTTATGACAACATAACAAACTGGGTACATGAAGTGAATAAACGTTCCCAGATATTATGTTTTTTAATGTTCATATGAGTATTATTAGTTATTTTCAAATTTATTATAGTTCTGAAAATATGTCATGTCCTGTGCTCAATGTAAATTTGGTAAAATTGGTTGTGGGAATAAGTATTGGTTTTCGACTCTTCGGGTGTGTATTTTGTTAACGCTTCATGTCATAGCGTGGCAACTTCTGATTTGTTCAGGATTGTTTTAACATCGCTTATTATAATAGGGCTTACAGAACCCCCAAACCATCTCGATGTGATTATAATGGCAGTGGTAAGGAGGAAGTCTAAGCATGTCTATACAGTTTTTGAACAGTAATTCATCAATTTCGATTTTTTTTTTGTTGAAAATATTCAAAATTAAAATTCAAAAGGAATTTTGTTGCCAAGCAGCTAAAACTGTAATTTTGATTTTATGATAGACTGGGGAGCCGTTTAGGAAGAACTGAGTAGGACGATGCGTTATCTAGTACTACTACCACTTTTCATAGTTTTGTGGTAGTCTCTGTTGTCAATAGCTCACAACGTTCCAAAAAACGAGATCTACCCGAAACATGAAGAACCGTGAAATGTTTTCCCTCACGTGCAACAACTTTAATTCAGGCATACCTCCTCGACCACCCTCAAACACCCATTTTTTCACAGAACAACCTCTCTGGTAAATCCATGTCTCATCCAAATAAGTAAATGTTACATCTTCTTAAAAATCTAAGTTTAAAAGATTTGAAGTATGGTCCTTCCACTAGAATTTTCCGATTGTAAACTTTTTTGTACTTATACCCCACAGATTTTATTATTCTGTCCACGGTTCTCATGCTCGCAGTGTAATCTAGTTCATTTCTTGCATGGTCAAATCGATCGTCTGATGCAAAGTACTTGTTTTTCTTGTTTCTTTTATACTCATGTATGTGCCTACTAAAATTCTGTTTAAACTGAAAGTCTGTGTAGAAAAGAGACTTTGGCTTCTTACCAGTTTGAGGATTTTGGAAGGGATAACCGAATTATCTAATAAGGTGAACAGTTCTAACTAATAGATAAAATGGGCCATAGACGCCAGGGGACAAAGATGTTTCAATTTTCAGTGACTATTCCCATCTTCATTTGACGGGACAACACAGTTCTAGTTTGTCTTTTTATTGAATCGTCCATTTTAAATTCAAAAATTACTCTCTCAACAATTTATGCTTGTGTGCTTGTCGACAAAACGTCAAATGTCGTCGCTGCCAACCCTACTGAACAAAAATCCAAGAACAGCAAGGTAACCAACCTTACTTTGTATCAAATGGACAGATAGAAATGGCGTGACTTTAATTATTATTATTTATTGCCTACCATCTGTCTACGATCTGTATGCATGGATCTTGAGGGTACGTTGACACCAATACTTTCTATTCGAGATTACGTTCTCTTTGCAGACCATCCATATATCCATATTGAAGGGGTGTGAATGTGTTGATATCGTACTTATGTTCAAGGTGATTTAACCGCTATTCGTTCAAACGGGCTTACACCGTATCGTCGAGGGTTCACTACATGGTACCTGGATCGGCTGTATTTTCATTGTTTTTACATTAGATTTGCAGGAATTGCCTACCATAATGAAGGGATTTTTTATCTGTTACTGGTGTAAACGAAGTGGTCACATTGCATTCATTGTTGGAGTGGTTGATTTGGAGAAATTGGAGTGACTGGACCATGTCCATTATAGCTTTAGTTACCCACACCCATCTGATAGTTATAAATCGTAGAAGAAAACCACGGTTGTACTTGGTTTTCGTTCGGAAGTGAGAACCGATAGTTAGCTGGTGTAATTGGATGGCGCAATGTATGGAAATTATTATTGATTTTAAAACTGGACCCACATTCAATTTCATAAAAATTAGTTTTCGCGCATACTCGATTTCGCCATTTCTAAGTAATTATCCTGTCGTGTCACTGATTGGAGCCTAGGCAAGTTCCAGACAAAGCGGAAAATCAACATGTTTCAAAACGAAGACTGGCAAGGCTTTTGTATTCATGGGATTATAAACTTACCTAGAACTTCTGGCACTGTGAAAGTTCGAACGGGGAAAGGTTTAAGCTGTGCTGTTTGTTAAAATAAATGAGGACGTCATAATCTAGAGTTTTTGTTACAAATGTTTGAAAAGTGAATATGCGTATGAAAAATATTTATGAAAACGGCATAAACATGAAAAATATTTATGAAAACGGCATAAACAAAACCTTCTAGATTTTAAGAAATACCGAAGAGTGACAAATATTTTAGATGGTTGTTCACAATGTAAGTTACTGGGTTCAGTTACTATAAAGCTTGTTTAAAATGTTACACATCTAAGTCGTATTTTTATTTCATTTTAAAAGAATTTTGTAATTTTTTGATATTGTACAATAGATATTATAACGTAGGTTTATACTATATTTGAATAGGTGCGCACTGTTAATTTTTAGTGTGGACACTTGTCAACACCTATGTAAAGATGTTAAATTTAGCAATTGTTTATTTACAAGTTTATTTTTCTTCTTAGTTAATGATAAGACAATTTTATGAACGATCAAATTTTATAATTTTTCGGAAAAGCTGGATATATCGTATTTCTGGGACGAAGACCAATTTTTTATTTTAGAAAAAGTCTAAGGTAGTGTATTTGGCGAATAATATCGTGTTGAATAAATAGGTAATTGTGTGTGACATTAAGTCCGACTAAGCTTAGAGCTCAAACAAAAGTGATGAGTAGAAATCAGTGATAGAGTTTACTACAAATCCATAAAACTCGAAGCACGATCTTCACAGAAGCCTAAAGTCTAGAATGTTAATGAAAGATAAGATTTTGAATTCATGAACGTTGGTTTAATCCAATTTAGAAAAACATTATTAACAATCGAAAAGAACTGCAAATTCACTAAACAATATGATTAACTTTCCTTCAAGATATAGTGAACTACGTTTTGTCGTGGGACTAAACTAATACCACAGAAAACTCTTGTTGTTTCCTAAAGATCTAATATCTGAAACTAGCGGACCAATTGTTAAATTTTATACGTACCTACATATGCTAGGCATATCGTGCAGATGTAAAACGCTAACTACAATTTGTCTAATCATCCCCACCAATAATAATTTGGTGACGTCATCTCAAAATCATATGTAATAAATGCTATTTAAATTTTATAAAATAACATACCCTTGTACTTGTACTCTTCAAAAAAAAAAAAAAATTGTGTATATAATAACATTTTTTAACACTATACGAAGTGGTAATGATTGAATGACTTAGTGGTAAAAGCGTATGACTAATGACGCGAAGAACACGGAGGTCGCTGGTTCGTTCCCCTCATGGACCACTTTTTTTTCGTACACGGTGGCTGGTATTATCTATATTTTATAACTTATAGTGCTTATTATGAATAAATAAAATTTGCCAAAACTAAATTTTTCTCCTATCATAATTAATCGACGAAAGTAGATTTTTTCATAATGTATTTCGAAATTCAGATACGAAAATGTAAAAACCTGACGAACTGTTCCCAATAAAACTTAACACGGGAAGAGAAACTCTCTGTCTTTAACGAGAGAATAATTTAGGAGAGTACAATAGCGTGATCGGCAAATACTGTTTGAATTGGTAATAGAATGAACCAATTCTGAGAAATTTTTCTTGTGCTGCTATTACCGAACTTGATCCAAATGCTGGCGCGATGTCTCTTATTTATAAATTTAAATTAAATGCCTCTCTCAACCATGTCAATTCTAGCAATAGAAAGTAAGGTGGAATGACAGTTCTCCCAATTTCAAACAAAATTTGTTGATAACAACTGAAACAGTAATTGTTGATTATCCTGTAGATTAGTTAATAAAACTTATTTATTAGGTACTTGTGTCGACAATAGATATCGTTTTGTTTATCTACTAACTGAGTGACTCAAAAATTGTACATTTAATTTCCCTGAAAATCGGAGACGATAGTAATCTTGCTAGTGTTATCTTGTAATCACATACAATATTAAAATTACTGTATTTATTTTTACGTAATAACTGTTTTGTATTAAACGTACTTCAGCTGTATACTTATTATTTAAAACCACATTATGTTTCAATTTAATATTCCATAGTTACTTTTGATGCTGTTAACTATGCATTTCAATTAAAATTAACATTTTTTCTACAAGGTTGAGTAAAGTTCTGTATAATTAACTTTAAAGATTTTTTCTGATACATTTTTTATCATGAAATTGTGTTGATCATGTTAATTAAGCTCGAAGTAAAATTGTGTGACTCAAGCTTGAGTTTTACTAATTTGTTAGCTGCGTTTTTTAATTACCTTTGTAATTATCTTTAACTAATGAGTTTGTTGATAACCGTTTTCTTTTCTTTGTTTTGGCATTTCTAAATGGGCGTAGCTTTCCCTAAAATGTGGAAAAAGCAATCTTTCGTGTAATTTCTTATACTTTTCAGGGACGCGTACGTGTTCAAGTTATCTGCGATAACAGTTATTTAAAAGTAATCCAGATAACTTTTCTACATAGTTTTTATCTGCAATAATTCACAACACTGCTGTTAGGGTCACGAATTTAATTATATCCAACGAATTAATTTAAACGATTTCGTACTCTTTCGTCACGCACCAAGCTCATTTTCAAACTCCTGTTGTTTCCCCTCCAGTGTTAAGACCTACAGATTTTTAAACGTTATAAAACGCTACCCTTTAATCAGCACGAATTTTAAAGAATTCAATACGTTAAGCTTTGATTCTATTCTCGTTGTTTCAGAATATCTTTAGTTTATTTTTATGACGAGATAAATTGCTTGGGCTTTTGTCTCATCTCGGAAAATGTAACGTATAGAAAGAACTTCAAAGTAAAGTTGCGTTCACGACTGGTTCACTTGATTGACATGTTTGTGTGTCGCTGATTTGCCCTGGAGCGTGGTTTTCCAAGACCGTAAATTATTAAAACAACCTGAGCTCAAAAGATTGATGAACGTATATGGGAACTTAATAAACGTTCTTTGCATGCTAAATCCCTCGAGGTCCCTTCTGTATTTCGTCATTCGAAATGCAAATTCGCGTACTAAGATTTAAATAAATGAGAACTTTTTAGGTACAAATACATGTTTGGTTGTATTTGCAGGCTCATGTGGATCACCGTTGGGAATGGAGTCAGGGGCTATCAAGGATTCTGCAATTACAGCAAGTTCAGCTTATGACTCAAGTAGTGTTGGACCTCAACATGGAAGGTAAAGGGAATTTTAAAATTTAAATAACTAACATTGTTTACAAAAAAACTAGATAGATTTTCTAATATTTCATTACTGGAGTACATTTACTAAATTGCTGACGTAGCCAATACGACACTTTAAAATCACTTGCAAAAGTTGAATGTTCAAAAATATCAGTAAATCTACAAATTTAGCTAGGCCAAGTGTAGAAATTTAAAGGTTTTATAGATGGTCTGATAAATTAAATTAGTCTTTTGAGTGTTCCCCGCATCGATCAATTCATGTACAAATTTAATCACAAAAATCCTAGGCAAATCACGTTATGGAAAGATTACATATTAGTAGTCTTCGGTGATAACAGTTATTCAATTGAAAAAGTCATCAAGTTGCCCTTGCTTTTTTGTATAAGAAAACATAGCGAAAAACGTATGTGTTTTATTAGTCCGGATTGTTTTATATAATTGATAAATGAAAATTTCCACATTTTCAGCTGTCATCGATTAACTTCTAAGTTTATTTATTACAAACATACTTCACACTGTTCACAAAAAATCAAAGTTAACTTGATGAATTTTTCAGTTAACACACATGCATATACGAGTAGGTGGCTCCCAGGTTTACTGTACTACTTGGTGTAACTAATTATTTCGATGAAGTTTGTTGTTCTTTCATGTAGATATTTAATGTAGGCCACATTATAACTAACCCAACATAAAAATGCATCTCTACTAAAAATATTTTTAGATCATTTACCATTAAAAACAATCAGTTGATTTTCTTAAATGATGTCTAACTTATAAAATAAAAAATAAGTACATACACAGGGTTCTTTTTTTTGAAAGTTAGGTACACATTATAGTTGCATTTTTTGAAAGGTATGTAATACCCAATCCTATTTTTACAAATTAAGGAATAAAGCAAAATTGGTCTAAGGTATTACACACAACTTCCCTCGCCTCTGAAGTACGATCCAACAAATTCAGCTTCTTCGAAAAAGTATAAAATTTGATTTTGCGATTTTTTTATAAAATCCCTGTAAGTTAAAACAAAAATAAGTGGTATTAAAGTCAAGGTAAAAAGTACGCCATGCGTATGTATGTTTCAAGCCAGTTTTGCGATGACGTTATTAAGATTTTCACAAGGACACGTATACAGGGTGACTGCGAAATATATGCAAATATTTTAACCACGGCATCCCCCACCCTAGTAGAGCCGAAATATAGAAAAAACAAATTAAAAATCGAATGGGGCAAAACCCCCATGAACCACCCTCGATACGAAGGCACTGAGCCACCTTATAAACAGAGTTGGAAAAACGTTCGAATAAAAACGACCTAAACACTTTCAGTTTCAATTAAAAGTAAAACCGACTTTTTGCTGCTTATCATTCGTTCATTCATTTACTCATTCATCGTTAAAGGTCAGTGTGAAAGTTTTTTGGTAATTTTGATTCTGACGTATGTTTGGTCCTTGTCACAACGATTTTATATTGTTTATTGGAACAGAAATAAGAGCAACTTAGAATGTTACTACCTTTTTACAAGAAATGTTGAAAATGTTGTCGTTGACTAGCAATACAAGCGTCAGAGCGTCGCAAGAGGTTTGTTGATAGGTAAAAAAACACCGGAGTAGCGGCTGCCACTTTCACTTGTTGAAGCTCTTCGGTAATTACTGGACATTGTTGATTTCCACAAACGAATTGTTTCATCCAACCAATACACGTTTCTCGAAAACCGTCTCTTGAAATCGTACTTGTTGACGACTATGTGGAGTTTCATCGGACACAAAGTGAGTTACACAACGTGGACAATCAGCGGGCTCCAAACCGTGCACTTTGTTAACATGGTATGGATGTGACCGTGTTCTTTTAATGTAGGATGCACTACAAGCTGCGAAAATCCAAATTTTTCTTTCTGCCCCATCACGACCACGATCGTGAGTTTGAGTTTGAAGGTACCATGATCTCGGAGATGCTGTACCACTGATGCAAATGTTCGCGCACACAAATTACCATATCGACACACTCTGCATTGGAAAACTGGACCATACACCGATTTCAACGACCGCTTGATAATGAGTGGCCCTTTTCGTGTTTTTCACGTTGCGATTAAAAAAGTGCCTGATAAAGTTACTTTTTTGGTTCTTACTCCGAGTCCCCTGCCCATTCATTGCGGTAATTATGTAGGTCACGAAACATTACCAGCGGCGCGTATAACAATTTACATTTAATTTCAAATAATTTTTTCTAGACACTGCTACCACTTAGGACCGTGAATTTTTGCCAGTGACATAATCATATTGTGCGCTATTCCCCATTTTTTTTGCATATGTATTTCGCAGTCAGCCTGTATCAATAAAATGGGTGCAGTATTGTAATGATACTAAAAATTGGTTAAAAATTGTTCCGACAGAACTTCCCTCGCTCCTGAAGTATAATGAAACATTTTCGAAAAATTATAAAATTTGACTTTGCCGATTTTATTTATTTTTTATGAAAACCCCTACAAATATGTAATGTATGTCTACGCGTATGTTTCAAATATGTTTTTACTTTTAAAAAATTTTGTGATGACGTAAATCATCATTTTTGCAATAACACGTATTTCAACTTAGGTTGGTGCAGTAATACTAATAATAACGTATTATATCCCTCCCCGCCCCAAATTTTGGGAAAAATGGAGTGAATCGTTCTTGATTTCATCAATAAAATAAATTAATCTATTCATGCCAATAATAAGTACAATATATATATTTTGCACAATTTTTATCATTTTTTTGAGTCATCCTGTATAAGTAAATCTAATAAATATAAATGCAATGATAAATTACAAGTATAGTCTCATCATATTTTGCATATTTCCGAAAGAATTTATTCGGCAAAATTTTGAGATGACGTAACTAACTTTTAGGGGTTGATAAACAGATACATTTTGATTAAAAAGTTACCATTCTTACAATAACTTCAAAACATCTGCAAGATTTCAAAGTATTCAGTTTTGCAATTCCTGATTTAATCAATAAAATATTGACTCGGTCATTGATTTTTTCAGACACCTCGTATAAGCAAATTTAAAAATATTAATGCAGTTATAAATCACAAGTATTGACTCATCATATTTTGCACATTTAAGATAGGATTTATTCAGCAAAATTTTGAGGTGACGTCATCAATTTTTTACGAGGGATGAGCAAACACATTTCGACTAAAAATTTACCATGCTTATGATAACCATGGCTGACTAGTATAAAGATTATGGCCTGTCCAAAGGTACCATACGTGCTGCCATCTATTAATAATTCAAAAACGACAAAAGAATTATTAACACTTTTTGAAAGGCACAAAGGTATTCATACCGAAACAAACGACCATTACACGTTTTTGAAGTCTCATAATGTCAAATCAAATTAAAATTTTGCTAAATTATTAAGTGTAATTATTAATAGATGGCAACACTTATGGTACCTCTTGACAGGCCATAATCTTTATACTAGTCGGCCATGATGATAACTTTAAAACATCTCCAGGATTTCAAAGCATTCGATTTTGTAGTTCCTGATTAAATCAGTAAAATAAATTCACGCATTCATTGCTTTTTTTGAATCACCCGAAAAGTATGAATGGAATGATAAATCACAAGTACAGACTCATCATGTTTTGTACATTTTAGATTTTGGGCTGCCGTCATACACTTTTTGGAGGGGATGAGTAAATATATTTTGCTTAAAAATTTATCATGCTTATTATAACTGTAAATCATCTGTAAGATTTCAGAGTATTCAGTTTTGCAGATTCCAATTTAAATTGCAAAGTGTTGTTTCATAATTTTTTTTTTTCAAAAATCTGGACGTTTCGGGTAAAAAGTCATAAACTACATGTATAGGACTATGTTATTTTAGACAATTTAAAACCTATTTACTATGTACAATTTTGAAGTAAGTAAAGTCATCACATTATTGGTGGGGATGATTAGTCAAATTTTTGTTAGCGTTTTACTATCTACATGATATTCCTAATATAAATATAAAATTTTACAACAATCGGTCCAGTACTTTCGGAGATTATCTGTTTAATAAAAATCCAGGACGACAGACAGACAGACGAACAGACGGACAGACAGACGGAGACCTATTTCTTCGTCTTCTAGGGGTCACGATAGGTCGAGGAAACGTAAAAGTAGAGAGTCGGCCGACGGACTCGATTACAATACTTCCTTTGCTTACGCTCGAGAAGTAAAAACTTGATTGTCTCGTAATTGAGCCCTCACGAATTCGCAAAACCCTAACCGTCGGATAAAATCGCGTTCTGTTAAATGTTGGGCAATTGTCATATGGTATGGATGAAATCGGTTTGCCTTTAAGATGTTGAAAACCGAACCCAAACTAATCTCCATTTGTCTTGCAATCTGTCTTGTTACAGTTCGACTTCTAACTTTTGAATTGCCCAAATTCTCGTAAATTTTTTTCAAGTTTTCTAAACGCTTGATTTGAGGGAGTTCTTCTATTGGGATATTGCCTGGCGTAGAAACGAACAATTGAAAATATTTGGCTGACAAAAATAATAATTTGTCATAATTTTGGTTCTGATCATTGCTATCTATGCTTACATTAGTATTTAAACATAAAAATTAATCAAAGCTGTTTATGAAACGTAAAATGGGTTGCCTATGCAGAAATATTCAGGCGTGAACAGATAAAATGAACACTCTGTATACTAGGATCGCGCATTCTATAACTTGTGCGAATATCACAAATCATTAAAATGCTCTGTGGCAAAAACATCTGTAATCTGTTTCCTTTCACTGAAAATTTTGCGGCAGTCCATTGTATATATAAATCGGAAATTTTGATTCTACGAACTTCATACTTCGGATAAATTTGTAACGTATGTCAAAAAAAATTGTGGTAAATTATTAAACCACACAGGGAGCAGCATGTTTTGCTGCATATTTAAAGAGAACTTTTATTTTAATTTTAATTTCATCAATAATAAAACTGATTAATTCATTAATTTTTTCAGCCATCCGCTGTAAATATTAATCCCGGATTATAATAAAAATATGTTGTTAAAACAATCAATATTGAACTCAGACATGTTTTTCTCATTTTTATTTTATTTTATACGAGTTATTATAAAAACAAATCTCAGAAACAAATTTTTAATTTGAAAGTGACGACTAGATAAATTTAAGTCGATGTTCTATAATCTGTGGATCAAACGTACTGTCTTTCCAAGATGTCAAAAAGGTTCGTTATGTAAGTTCCAAGATAAATTGTAAGAAAGGTTAAGAAGAGTATGATTAAATATAGACACCTGATTAGACTGCAGATCAAGTAATATCATAATATAATTTCAAGCGAAATAATTGTACCAAAGTATAAGATGACATTAATATTTTGGCTTGGAGACAAATTGTAGTCACAAATTGTACTCAGAATTTTGCCATCTTAACGATAATTTTAAAAACCTACCTACACCGAAAAGTTCAGAGTAAAATGGCGAGCAGAGCGATGATTGAATGAAGAGACGGACGTATTGGATTCTACAAGCTGCGAAAAGTCGAGGAAACATAAAATTAGATAGATGCTCATCAAAGTGATTCTCTTCTTTAGTTTATGCTTGGGAAATAAAAACTATTGTGTATTTGTTGTAAGTGTTTATATTTCTACGAGTAGCACGCCTCAAATAAATTTTATGTAGATATAACGTTTGTTACGCCCGAGATGTTTGTCCTTAAATAAATGAGACAAATAAACCTGCTTGTATAGTAACGTGTCGGAAAAGAGCTTCACTTATTTATCTCTAACTTTACATTAATTAAACTACTTTGTGTTTCTAATAAGCTAGATCAAGCAGACCAAACAAATGGCCCATCGTAACAGCCTTACACTGTAGAGCCCCATAACATTTAAAGACGATTTTAAAGGCTTAGTAGGGAACTTTTGGGACAAGGTGATTATTCTGCATAGCCGGGTATAAAGGGAAAATTGGGGGTTCACTAGTTAAATTATCGGTCGTCCATTAGGCTGCAATATGCTGGACTTTATTGTTACAGTGCATTAAAATTTGATAATCGTTAAATTGGGTTTAATTCATCACAACCGACTAGGGTTCGATTGCGTGGTTGGACTATACGAATGATAACCGCAAGGCTCCGTTGTAAATTTATTACGTTTACATATGTTGATCATGAACGGTCCATCGTTTTAACGTGACGCGACAAAATTTATATTCTAGGAAATTGAATAGCTACCATATCGACTGGCAGTTTCCAACCAGCGACGCCGAAGTCGTCGTTGATCCGGAAATGCTTTTAACGGAATGTTATTCCAGCCGATCTCCATCAACGTTTTGACATTTTACGGTGTACCTGTTCGCAGAGCCACGCAGTCTTTCGGAATTTTGCTCTTTGATGGCAGGTGATATCGGTTCTATAAAGCACCAGCCATCATTTGTCAGTTATCGACCTGTACAGTTTTTGGTTTTATGACGATATGCTGTCATGTTTCAACTAAGGTGTGTTACGTTTTTTCAACAGGCTAAGTTAAATGAGAATCTGGAAGGGCCAGAGAGACTGATATTCCGTAAAATATTTAGAATTCACTCAGACTTTTTAATTAGTTTTCAACTTTAAGAACTTTGTTAAGTATTCATTAATTTAATCATCTTGTGCATATAGTATTACATAGGGAGAACACTTGAATACACTTTATAAAGTCTAAACTTATCTAGATGATAAAATTATCATAAAAGTGCAAATTGCAAGCTTATTACTATATTATACATAGGCCGTTGACTCCAACTGTTACAGCGTAGGTGTTCCGTACTCTTTAAAAATTTAAAAAAATATACGGAAAGTATTTTTAATAATCTTCAGCTTTACTTTGACTTTACTAATAAACTGCTGTCAAGTTTTTAATGTAGAACTTTCCTCGTTCCTGAATCACAACCAACTCTGTAGGCATGATGTAGCGTATTCTTCAATAAAGACTTATTTCTATGAATTTGAGGTAAACTAAGTAAACTAACATTTATCATTTTTGAACAATCGCTATAAGCAGATGTACAAACTAAAATCATATTAGTAAAATACCAACAGGACCTCGTTCCAAGCAACCAAGCACATTTCTCAATAAACAATAAAAAATAAACAACCTCATAACTTTTAAAATGTCATCAATATTTTGAAAGTGATGAATAGATAAAAATTTGTTCTCTAAAAAAATGTATTCTTTTTCGATAAACTGTAAAATTTAATTCTGCAAATCGTATTGTTTAAGGTAACTCCTATAAGTCAAAATTAAATAACTGCGAATCTCTTAAGCTTTATTTAATTTACTGTGTATGGACTGCGTTTCCAAAATTTTTGGAAAATTCGGTAAGCCCTATCTGATTTAATCGATAAAATAAATTGTTTCATTAATTAATTTGTTTGAGAGATGCTGTATAAAGAAGTCTAAATAACTGAAAAGTCTAAAGGACAAACAACATTGTATTTCGGCACTATTTTCTAACAAACATTAATTTATTACATTTTTCGGATGAAGATATTAACTTTATAAAGTTAATTATCTATCATTCTGTATTCATTAAGTCCTACTAAAATTTCAAAATAACTAGTTGGTTGTCCAATAATGTTTAATATTTTTATGGTAACTTATTTACCAAAACCCATAATATGCGTAACATTTAAAAGTATGATTGTCACAATATCAATTTTGAGATGACGTTATCAAATAATGATTAGCGATTTATCATCTATACGATAGTGTTAAACTTTACTCTTTTATGTATTACAATAGCAACATTTTCTAATTGTAAAACTTGTGAAACATCGACAAAACTTGAAAAGGTACATGCGAAGTTGACGTAGACAACCTTTAATAGCTATTGGCATTTTGTTACACCCTTAAGGATTTAGTCACACTATAAACCAATTACAAAGATTACGATTTTCCAGTTTAGTTATTCGGGATCACAATCCAAGTAACGCTTACGCCACTGAAGCGAACTAAGGGACTGAATTTTCAGTTTTACAATCTTTCTGAGATTCGCTGTATTTGAAATCATTTTTACTTTGGATTAGATTTCCGATAGTAGGAAACACTAATTTTTTTGGCGAAGGTAACAAGATAAGAACGTTAAGCGAAATCTTACAAACAGTTTTACTTACTTCTGTCACTACATACAAGTTTTAAGTATATATTTATTTTTTTGTTGATCCGATAAATCCCGTAGGAAATAAAAGGGCAATAAAATTTAAGATATTATAGAGTTTAAGTTTGGCTGTGTTTATGATTAGTTCGACAATTCGTATTGATTAAAATGTAATATACGACCTTTTTTAAGAACACGACCAAAGTACTAATTGTAGACGTTCCCAACATCCCAGGGACACATTCGGGATGAATATACATACAAATTTGACGTTGACAAGTACGTTTAAACATTTCCATTTGTCCCCTAAATTTAGCCCGTATAAATAAATGTTTGATGCATATTAAAATTATTACTTTATTATTCGTTTTATACTTTATTCGTTGCGAGCGTGAATATATGAATTCGTATTAGATGCCAAAAAATTATGAAACGATTTTAGAGGAGTGACACAGCATATCGCATATCTGAAAATCTATACCGACCTCATTGCGACTACTTTGTAACGATTCATTGTAATGTCCAGCAAAAGATTGAATCAAGATAATCTAAAATTCTTTTTCTTTATTGAGTTTCAAGGGATCTAAAAGAGCAGATAAACTTTTAATTCCTTCAGTTTCATCCCGAGCGATAGGTAAAGAAAGTCTTGTGGAATAACAGGGTCACATTCAAGGAAGTCAATGTTTAGTCTAAAACTCTAAAATGGTCCTTTACCTTCAGCGTAATAATCTTCCCCTATTTTCGACTATAACTACGTTAACATGGATTGACTTAAAAAATTACAGGTTACATTAAAGCTTGCGTATCATAGACAGTCTTCTTTGAAATTTCGGTAAGGTAAAATAGCGGTTTATGAAAAATAATAACATTAAATGAACTTCGTTTATTCATCCTTTCATAAAATTTATAACAACGTCTCGAAGAATTCAGTATGTCTTGATTAAAAAAAAAACAAGCCGAAAAATGTAATATTGCTCGTACCTTAATGATATGTTCTAGATGTTATTATCTACGAAACCGCCCACGAATTCGCATGAAATTTTGTAAACACAGCAAAATTATGTCTGTGAATTTAGAAGAACATACGCTATTTATTTATGTTAGATTTATCTTATACTGCCATTAGAAAATTACATTTACAAAAAAAAAAAACCGCATTATGGGCCTTCAATTGTGTAAGGCCGATGTAAAATTTCAGGTAAGTACTTTACTTTTATAATTAAAGTAAGTTATCAAGGTTCTAATGGAGCTGATTACATAGTCTCTAAATTAAATTACAAAATTTTATTAAATTGTAAACATGACTTTTAAGTACTCCACAATTTTGTGATGACGTATTCAACTTCTTGGAGGAGATGAATAGATAAAATTGCGTTAATATTCCATTCCTGAATCAGTCATTGATGTTTTCTAAATTGTTTAAAGAAATCATTATGTGGTTTTTTTACATACATAATTTGTAATCAAGGGTCCTTGGAAAGGAGTTAGCGTGTCGTTGATTAAACCACACTGATAAATGTTAACAAAGAGCAAACCTAAAAGTAAACATTGCGGATACATTTTAACAATATTTTTAATGAAAACAATGTGAAGTTACACGGAAAATTGCTGCAAGATTAATTAGTTTTATTAAATAATGAAATTAAATTACAGTAAATGTCTTTCCTCTCGGTTATTCCTCCAAATTATTGACAAGTATTCGATAAATAAATTATCCAAAAATTATTATCGTATTGAGGTCCTAGCCGAACCCGCTGTAGTCTCATCTTGTTGAGAATAACATACTTCTGTGGTATAAGTCTGCCAAAATTTCTTGCTGATACCTAGTATAGGTTACCTTCATAAGGGTTGCATTGAATAAGCCAGTTAATCACATGATAATTATTATAGCCAACATAAGCTTCAAAGAATAAAACCCCTATTATCAGTCGTGGACTAACTACAACTCCAACACCAATTTTTTGATGATATGTATTTTCAATGCTGCCATACTTTGAGAATTAACGTAGTCACTCAAACGACTCAGGTGTCATCTGTAAAAAGGTTTTTTCCAGCAGCCGGTCATCAAACGGATCTAAAAACCACTGACAATGGTCAACTCTATCTGAAAAAAAGCTTCACGTAATTCTTGCATATTCGATAAGGAAGCTGTGCTAAATCTTTTCGAGAAATTTCTCGCCAAGTTCCATAGGATAATTCCTTTTGCTGCGCTAAATATCACGTGGATGTTGTAGGGGTTTGCTCCATTATCTGCCACACTTTCAATATTTTATGGAGTTATTTCTCGACCTACCACTTTCGTCTTTTCTTTACAGAGAGGAGGTTTCTTGAAACTTTGCCACACATCGTTTGAATGAGTTGCAAAATTGGGCATAGTTGACAATGTTGCTGGGAAATTCTTCCCGGAATTTAGTCCAAGCTTGAAGTGAGTACGTCCACACGCCGTATACCTTCTATACATTTCGAAACTACGACTCCATGGTAAACGCTTTCTGCTCAAATGGAAATGTCATTTTGAATACGAAAATAAAGTTCTAAAAAGAATTGTTTTTAATGTAGAGATTATTTCTCGATGGAATGACAACAAGCAAGAGAACGAGAAAAGTTAGAACAGACATTTCATGTAGCAGTTGCTAAATGAACAGTGTAAACGTAAATTTTAAAGCAAAATTAAAGATCAGTTTATGAAGGATTTTAGAATTTGTGTCGTATTTATTTCAAATATTAGGTTTATAATATTATCGGGGTTTCAGTGAAAACTGTGGCCGTAGAATGTAAGGTTGGTATGCTAGGAGAAATTTTGTGTAATAAAACAAGTGTATCATAGGAGGCCTCAGCGCGCGTTAGGAAGTATCGCCATTTGTGCAACACTATTGTTCAATAATTTTTTTAAAGAAGGAATGTTCCACTACCACAATCATAAATTGACAACTAACAGGACAACAAAATTATTAAAAAATATCAAAATTGTAATTTCTGTCGGTATAATCTTTTGATGCCGCACAAGTTAGTAGTTCTAAATGTTGTAAGAGAGCCCTCGGTGAATCCGGGGATTTATGGCCAACTGGTACTTGGGTAGATTATTCCACCTACTGAAGCGTGAATGATTGAAAGATACTCAACCTTATGTTCCATAGCCGTAGTCTTCACATACGGATTCAATTCCAAGGATCACTCGATTACAAATTATGTTGATCGACCGACAGAAGTGGGTTATTAGACCACAAGCAGCATGCTAAGCTGCATGTCTGAAGTTGAGTTTTATTAAATAGGGGAACTATATAAATTTTGATAGACAGTGTATCACTAATAGCAACAATATTGTATTCCTAGAATTTAGAAGTTAAATAAGCCGCTTTTGATTTGATCAGTAAAGAAACTGCTTTTTTTATAATATTTTTAGCTATTCCTTTATTTTGTTCATCGAAAACTCTGTTCAGTTAAAAATTTGTGTTAAAACCGAGCGACAGCAGTTTCATATTCTATGCATTCATCCCGCAAAATAGTGGAACCGTGAATGATGGAAGCAGCGTGTAGTTGACCGTATTTTTTCGGTGGCTATCACAAAGTAATTATGGACCGTTATCTGGTTTTATGTTTCCACACTAATTCTCCAATTGCACCACCGTCCAGATGTTCGATTGGTGGATAAAAAAACTTCAAAGCACAAATGCAAAACGTGAATCGAGCATCGATATTGTGTCTGTGTACATACGTACGCGCTGTAAAAGCCACGTTTGTTATAAAGTATCGCACAGTGTGATATCTGATTGCTTTCGTCCTGAACTTTTATTACGGTCAGTTCGTTTTGCAGTCAAGGTTGCAATAAAATATCCTGTTGAAGTAGTATGCATATAGGGCAGAATAAAATGTCGAGATGAAACTATAGTACCTAATATCCATAAATAAACCGGTGTTTAGTTACAACGTAATCTTCAACCGTCGCAACCAGAATAACAAACTTTTCTAATGCGTTTCCTTTTCTTCTCTTTAGAAATGATTTAATGTCGGAAATAAATTGTTTGGTGTTTCTGCCGGTATATTTATATATTTCGTCGAGCAAATTTGAGTAAAATTAGCGGCAAGCAGTGAACTTCCTTAGGCAAATTGAATTTCGATAAAAATTACAATTTATGTTCGAAATTGACCGCTGTGCTTTCCTGATCGAGTTTTTAGTAATAATTCATTTAACGGGGGCACATGTTCAGTTACGCTCTACTTCTGTGTAACAGTTAAAACTACTTTGCTGCAACTCCCCTTCTAAATTATTCATTTAGTAGTCTCCAAGATTGCCCGGAAATATGGAATCGATTAAATTTATTAAAAGTTTACTTCAGTTGGAGTCCTGCAGCGCTTTGAAAGAGTTCGTGATCTACCTGGTTTGTAAGTACATATATATATACGTAAATGTTTTGAGTCAGAAAGTTAACCTATTTTTTTAACGGCAGTTGGAGCCAAATCTAACATCGTTTAGAAGGATATATTTTTGTAACTAATAGGTAGTACGAGTGGTAAAGGTACGTTCAGATCTAAATCTTTTCTTTGCTTATGTAAACTTTTGAAATATTGTAGCAGCCAAAACTTGCATTTCATATTCAAGTCGTTTTTATAAATTGACTTGTCCTATTTAATAAAACCATTTTATTATTGTACAATTTTCAGTACCGCTGAGTGAGGTTTGTTTATTTAACTTTGAGAGTTTTTCGTTTTATTTCTATTTACTTTAGCATAAGCTAAAGAAGTATTGTAATCGGATCGGTCTGTCGTCTGTGTTCATATTTATTAGACAGATAATCTCCGCAACTACTAGAGCGATTGTTGCCAAACCGTATGTTTATTTTAGGAATATTGTGTAAAATGATAACCAAGTTTGTTTGATCATCTCCACCATGTGACGTCCTCCCAATATTTTTCATAGTGAATGTTATCTAAATTTTATGATAAAATAACATACATATGTATTCCTACACTTGTGGTTTATGCACCCGTTTTGATTTTTTTACTCTAGATTTTCGGAAAAAAATAAAAACTGAATAAAAACATTTTATTACAATTTAATCTTGAAATTGCAAAACCACAGTTTGGCGTGATTGAAGTCTGTTATATGATGTGAACTGGTGAATTGTAGGAGAAAATGTCAAAGGAATATTTAAAAATATTACTTTATATAAATGTCTTCAAGTGTGTTTAGACTTAAGGATATAATTGTACTAGGTGTGGTTATTATTATTACTTGCCTGAATAACAGTTCTCAATGCAGCTTTACAATGACTCAGACGTATACCTACTAGTTTTCTTCTAAAAGGATATCATACAAAGGACACTTTGCAAAAGACGTACTCAATAAAACGTTTCTTATTCATGCAATCTTCAGACAATAGTAGACGCAATTATGAACTAACGAAACAAAAGTTTTTTGAGACAGTCGTATACCTATTAAGCATTATTGTAAATATGAGTATCGTTAGATTTTTCGAATAAAAGCTTGGGCTTGACTATGAATTTGTTCCTAGGATGCAGCGTTTTTTATCATGAATTGATCCTTCATCTCATTTTATTGTGAATTGTATTGAAAACGCGATTAAAATAATTATGTTAAGAGTTTTTCAAAACAAATATAACAAATCTTACAACAAAGTTCACAAAAAAACAATCGCAGACTGCTATTAAGACAAAAAAAGTTAAATTTAAGTTTTTTGCGACTTTTTCATTTAGTCTGTTATGTTGCCTGCGTGTATACCTTGTTTTGTTTTTCAATTCTTAGTTTATGAAATGATTATAATTAGTTAATTACTCTCTGTAAGTACTCATTGTCATGATAAAAAATATTAGATTCATGGAAAATATGTATATTACTGTGAATTTAAAAAAAAGGAAAACATACACATCAGAGAGTCAACTGATATTTTTGAGCTTGTATTTATTTATATGTCACATTCCGTGATTTATTTCTTCTACAACAATTTAATTTAAGAAATTCATATTTATGTCAGTAACATAATTATCAACAATATGCCTCTTATTTAACTTTTACTTCTAAAACAAAATTAGTCCTCAAACTTTTATTATTTATCGAAAAGTCCGATCTGTTGCACCTACCAATAAAATTTTTGTTTTTAATTTGTACCTCCTCATTAATGTTATAATCTTGCTCGAAATAAATTCGCCATTAATAAATTCCGAGCCGTTTTAATAAAGTTTATTCTTCTCAGGCTTCGCAATGACAAAAACGGAGGCGCCTGGTGTCCAAGACAAATGGTGTCTCGAGATGCCAAGGAATATTTGGAAATAAACTTAGAAGAGTTGTACGTGATAACAGGCTGCCGCACTCAGGGACGATTTGGGAATGGCCAAGGGCAAGAATATGCCGAAGAGTACATGATAGAATATTGGAGGCCAAATTTTACAAAGTGGATTAGATGGAAAAACCGCGCTGGGAAAGAGGTAAGCAAAAATAACAAATTTCCAACTAAACAGATTTACGGTAAAATCATCAGTTTCATTGTTTCTTGAAACACTATAAAACTGCAAATATGTTGTAGTTTTTTTAGAGTTATTTTAATAACAATTTTAACTTTCATTTAAACTTAATAGGATATTTAATTTAAGGCGGCAATCGACTGATACTTTAGCCGATTTTTCCATCAATAGTTAACCTGAGAAATAGTTAGTACAAACACCGACTGTTACAAGATTTTGTACTTCGCTGGTAACTAGTGGTTTTTAGTTAGCTGACAAACGAAAAATTGGCAGTTTGTGCAATATTTAAATATTACTCCTAATTAATTATTTGAAATAAATTACGTTGAGTTATGGCATTTAGGGCTAATTTATACAATATTTTAACTGAAATTAATAATTCATTAATTAATAATTCATTTAATCATATATTTAACGAGGCCTTTAGTGTTAGAAATTTAATCACAATCAAATATTTGATTGAGCTTGTGTAAACAGTTTTTATTTTTGACATTACTTTTTTTATTTATTATATAACGAATTTCCATTTACTGTTAGTGAGATTATCTTTAGGGTATTTTTGTACAAGTAATCACAAAACTTCCCCTAAGGGTGACCAAAGCAACAGTGGATAGAAACTAGTTCGGGAATAAGTAAATCAAAATCTTGAAATAAAATAGAAGCTTATACTTGTGATGAAAAAATAGAAAATAATGTAAGAAAATCATTTCCATTTTATTTAACTGTTTTGTGCAAAACGAAGGAATTAGTAATTAGTATCATCTAAAATTGAACAAAAATCCACTTTTTATGCGTAGGGACATGCTGAAACAAAATAATACTAATTCAGTTTCCGTTTTTACGGCTTATTTTTTTACGCAATTCTCTTTAAACTGGCACAGAGTCAATTTCAAATATCTATTATTTCATAATTCACTCGCGTCGAGTGAAGACTGAAACTTTTTGCCGAATAAAACTTAACAAGTGTATCAAAAGAATCTGAAATCCAAGATCGCAACTTTCTTTTCGTTGTTCTATAGACAGACGGACGTGATTCCTCCAAGTTTTCTTTTTAATGGCATTTTCACAAATATACATACTTAGTAAATAGACTATTGCTATATTAATCGCAAATTCTATTTTTTAATTATATCTTCATTATTCATTTTAGTTTGTAGGGAGTCGCTATTAACCTTTTAAAACTGATTAATAAAATTTAACAACGCTTCACTAACAGTTATTAAGTACTTTGGGGAATTTGAAATTTACATAATTTTTTTTAGGAATACTAAATTTTTCACATAACAGCCATCAACATTTTCATGTGAAATACTAATTTGTTTACTTGCATAAATTTACTTGTGTTTTATTATTATTTTGTGACATTCGCTAGCGAAATGATGAGACAGGCAGTCATGCAAAAGTTTACGAGTTGCGTAAAGTTAGGTATGGTGGTATGTGTGCAATACATAACATCAAACAATTTCGGGGTTTAAATTTCACGTATGGAGGCACGGTCGAGTTGAGCGGTACATTTGCATTTTGATCTGCAAAAAAAATCAGTGAAATTTTAACTGTAACAAAAACTACGGTCCGCAGCTTTTCAAGCTTTTATTGCGTTGCAGTTTTATTTGATAACTCGACTACGAAGTTTTGATGAGTTGTTTAATATGTTTTAGTTGAATGCTATGAGGTGTATTGAAAATTTATTTTCCATTATGAGAATTTATTCGAGTCCCTAAATGCAAATGTAATTTCATTTGAAAGGCTTTAATTTGTAAATCGGTTTTAATTGGATTTTGTTGTTAATTTCAACAGAAAAGTTACATTTCGAATTTTGAATTCAACAGGCGTTCTATCTCACAATTTCAAATATTAATGGTATTAATTTACAGATCAATTTCATAGGCGCGTACGATAAACTTCAATTTACCAACAAAAGTCACTTGTTCCTGCATGGATACAATGAGCATAGTATTTCCAGATTTATTTATCGCAAGGTGGTTCTCAATAATAAAATCAAATATTTTAGGAAGGGCAATGTAAGTTTTTCTGTGAAAATGCAACACAGGGTAGATATTCTAGATATGCAGCATTTCATTGAAAAACAAATTTTTTGCCATTGCATTGAGGGACGACAGTCCAGTGTATTTTTTTTCTATAAATTATCCCTATAAATGATTCTAGATTAGAAGAATCGCAAATAATACAGTCCATTGCTAAAGAATGGAACGTCCTTGTTTGACTGGCAACTAATAGGTATATGAAAAGTAAACATTGTCTGTAAGTTTTGCATATTTAATTAACAAATAGCAATTACAGATTAACTAATGAAAAGCCATTCTACCTGTTTAAAATAAAAGTCACATTTTGGTAAAATGTACCTATTTATTTATTTTTTTGAAAACTGAAACGGTCTAATTTTCATTTATCATTTCCAAGCGTTGAACCTTCATTTCTGTCTACCTTTCTGTTTGTTACTGATTTTATTAGTCAGATAATTTTCGAAACTACCGGACTGGTAACGTGAAATTTTAGATGCACTTTATATGATTTTCATGTAGGAGTAAAAAGTTGTGCAAAATTTGATCACGTTATCTCAGAAGTTTGCAAAGTAAATCTAGCTTCAAATTGATCGTTATTGCAAAATCTGTAAAGTGAAATTTTATTGTTTGTCTTAAAACTCGATCTGGTGACTGCATTGCATTGTTATGTCCTCTTCAAAAATGTTATAACGTTGCCTCAAAAAGCTATATGTACTTACTTAAACAGATATTTATTAAAAAATTGGTCTAAAGTTATTTAGACAAAACTTCCCTCGGCCCTGAAGTAAACGAAAAGAAATGGGAGACCTACTTTTTCGTATTCTAGGGGTCATGGAACATCGAGAAAACTTTAAAGTAATCACTGGTCGGATGGATCTTGTAATAGGGTCCAGGAAAACTATTACCAAAATAATTTTGCCAAGAAAAATAGAGAATTTATTCTATATTTTGAAGATAAATTGTGTAGTCGTTCAGAACCTAACAATTTGTATGTGGTTTGTTGTTAGCAAGCGTGCCTCGCAGTTTTTATTACCGATAATTTTTGAAGTAATTCTCCTGACAATTTTCGAAGGAACAGTATAATAATAATCTACCGGATATGTTATTTTGTTTTTTTTTACGAAAGCTACATGTTTCAAAACTAGTTACTATAAATTTATGTTCAACAACAAAAACAACAAATAAACATTGAAAAAGAATATAGCAAATTGTTGTTAAACGCTACTTTTTCTGTTGTTGGAAAGATAAGAACTTTGTTTGAGATGGCAAAATAATTGTAGCAATGGTAGAAACATTGTTAAATAATCGAACCAGAATATTGAAAGTTTATAAAACATATGTAAGGTACATATATTAAATATGAAGTAATAAGTACTCAAACTAAAACAACGCCGAGCGTGAAATCTCTGGTGATTTCTAAGTAGTTCATGCTGTGGAAAGCAACTAATGTTGTGAATATAATGGTATTATTGTCAAGCGTTCGTACGGCAAACTGATCACTTAAAATTAAAATATTGCAGATTTTATGGCTACGATTTCGTTCAATATTTATGGCTTTTAAATGGCAGTATACTTTATTGTAACATAGCGCTCCAGCTTTTCCTTACAGGTAGATTTGAAATAACTATCAGACGCTGACTAAAATCTTAAATGAAAAATTAATCTAAGTATGTAAAGAAATAATATTGATACATATATGTATTCATATAAAAGTGCTGTTCTTACTTGCCTTATTATTCCGAAAAAAGGTTTGTGGTCTTGAACAGGGGGAGATCTAGGAGAAAAGATCATCCTGTGCTTGAGCTTTAATCTATTGTGCATGTAAAGCAATAAGAGGTTGTTGCCACGTGTCAGTAAACAGATTGACGTGTTTCAGTGGATCCTCAAATTTAATTAACATTTGCTTTGCTGCTCTCAGAATCGGCAAAACCATGAGTTCATCTATTATCTATATGGATATAAGTTCCGAAGTATTAATCGTAATTTTTAATCCAGTAATCGTTAGGTTACATTAGGTATTCACCGATTGCATCGTCACTTTCCAGATCAGTACTAATCCGGATGTTCTCCACGTATGCAAGTAATCATGTTAACTCTCAATATCCAGGTCAGAATATATACCTCTACCACGATTGACATACAAAGTTGGTGTAATGATAGATGTGATACTACATTTAACGTTTAATGGCGTTACACTTTCGCTACAGCTGCATCGAGAGTTAGTTTATCGGGGTTGAAAGTTTGTATGGAAGTTCATCTTTTTTGAAGTTAGAGATATATACTATTTAATTCCTTGTCGGAATTGGAAAATGTTTCTATACAATTTTGAATATTTTTTGAAAAACTAAATGTCTGAGGTAAAAACTAAAAACTGATTAATAAACTACAGATATAGGGCATATATTTTATGAAATTTAAATGATTTCGCTGATTTTGTGGAAACACTTTGAGATAATAATGTCATCAAATATTTTGCTGGGGATGATTAAACAAATTTTGGTTAGTAGTGGTTCTGGTCGTATATGAGGTACAAATGCAGACACCCATCAAACCGTCAGTAGTAATAAGTGTATAAAATTGTCCACGACCTCCAAAACCATATAATACTCCCAGTTAATACGATAACGTTAAAATGAAATACGTTTCAGAAATGTATTCTAACAGCATTTGAGTTGTCACACGATTCTTACTAAAATTTATCATTTTTTCTATGATCACTATTGCAAATCACCAAGATCATACAACCCCCTAATCATGTATGCCTGTCGCACAGCTTGCGTATAAAATTTTTCGATTTATTCAATTTAGGTTGGTAGTGAAAATGACAGGACTGACAGGCTAATTTATACAAAATTGTAGACATTAGAGGAATAATCGAAGCTGTTTAAAAGCAGAAAAGGAAGAAGGTAACATTTAGGACTGCAAAAAATAGCAAATTTCTCCCTTCTTATTGATTCTACTTATTTGTAGTCTAAAATGTCTAGCGATAGTACCTAATGAATTATTATGCACGCCCCCGAAGATTACTGAAAAAGCCGAAAAAGCTGTTGCCTACAAAGTCGCATGACGGTATGAAATTGTTTACCAAAAATCCATGGAAGGGAAACGAAAAAAAAATTGGTCTAAAGAGTTTAGACAGTACTTCCCTCGCTGTCGGAAACGTGACGAGTGCATGCCTATTATGTTTTTTTTTGCAGTAGATTTTAAAGCATTCGGTTTTGTAGTTCCAGAGTAAACCAATAAAATAAATTTACGCATTCATTTTTATTTGAGTCACCCGGTATATGCAGATTCAAAAAATATGAATGGAATGATAAATTACAAGTACAGACTCATCATATTTTGCATATTCTAGATAGGATTGATTTGGCAAACTTTTGAGCTGACGTCATCAGTTTTTTGGAGAAGATAACCAAATATATTTCGACTAAAAATTTATTATGCTCTTTATAACCCTAAAACATCTGCAAAATTTCAAAACATTCGGTTCTGTAGTTCCTGATTAAATCAATAAAATACATTTACGCATTCATTATTTTTTTTGAGTCACCCTGTATATGCAAATCGAAAAAATTTGAATGGAATGATAAATCACAAGAAGAGACTCACCATATTTTGTACATTTTAGATAGGATTTATTCGGCAAACTTTCGAGCTGACGTCATCAATTTCTTAGGGGGGATAAGCAAATACGTTTTGATCAAAAACTTACCATGCTTATGATAACTTTAAAACATTTTCAAGATTTCAAAGCATTCGGTTTCGTAGTTCCTGATTAACTCAATTTTGAGTCACCCTGTATATGCAAATCGAAAAAATTTGAATGGAATGATAAATCACAAGAAGAGACTCACCATATTTTGTACACTTTAGATAGGATTTATTCGACAAACTTTTGAGCTGACGTCATCAAGTTTTTGGAAGGGATGACCAAATATATTTTGACTAAAGATTTATGATGCTCTTTATAGCCTTAAAACATCTACAACATTTCAAAACATTTGGTTTAGCAGATTCAAAATTAAATTGCAAAATGTTGTTTTATAATTTTGATTTTTTTTCAAAAAATCTGGACGTTTCGGGTAAAAACTCAATTCGGATTCGTAAACCACATGTGTAGGCCTATGTTATTTTATACAATTTAAAACCCATTTACTATGTACAATTTTGAAGTGACGTCATCACATTAGTGGTGGGGATGATTAGACAAATTTTGGTTAGTGTTTTACCATCTACATGATATGCCAAATATAAATTCAAAATTTGACAACAATCGGCCTAGTACTTTCGGAGATTATCTGTCTAATAAAAATCCGGGACGGCAGACAGACGGACAGATGGACAGATGGACAGACGGACAGACGGACAGACGGACAGACAGACGGAAATGGGAGACCTATTTCTTCGTCTTCTAGGGGTCATGAAAGATCGAGAAAACGTAAAAGTAGAGAGTCGGCCGACGGACTCGATTACAATACTTCTTTTGCTTACGCTCGGGAAGTAATAAAGTAAATTCTTTTCTCGAGAACGTATTCTTTGCATATTTTTCAAAGAGCTGTCGACTACAATGAAACCATCTTCTTTTTGGACGATATATTCAATGTTAAGGACTACAATCAACATAAAACAAAACAAAATCAACATTGCCACTTATCCTAAATTAATAGCTCTAAAAACAAAAGCAAATGCCTTTAAGATGCAAAAGTAGGTATAAATGATTTTTTACAAAATGCACAAAATAACCAGTATTTATTTATGCAGGTCTCTGACATCTATGTTACATAAATACAATATATTTTTACTTCCCGAGCGTAAGCAAAAGAAGTATTGTAATCGAGTTCGTCGGCCGACTTTCTACTTTTACGTTTTCTCGATCTTTCATGATCCCTAAAGGACGAAGAAATAGGTCTTCCGTTTCCGTCTGTCCGTCTGTCTGCCGTCCCGGATTTTTATTAGACAGATAATCTCCGAAAGTACTGGACCGATTGTTGTGAAGTTTTGTACTTATATTAGGAATATAATGGTAAAACGCTAACCAAAATTTGTCTAATCATCCCCATCACTAATGCGATGACGTCACTTATTCAATATTGTACATAGTAAATGGGTTTTAAATTGTATAAAATAACATAGTCCTACACATGTAGTTTATGACCCCGAATTGAGTTTTTACCCGAGACGTCCAGATTCTTGGAAAAAAATCAAAATTATGTAACAACATTTTGCAATTTAATTTTGAATCTGCAGAACCGAAATCTTGCAGATGGTTTATAGTTATGATAAGCATGATAAATTTGTAATCAAAATATATTTACCTATCCCCTCAAAAAATTGATGACGTCAGCTCAAAAGTTTGCCGAATAAATCCTGTCTAAAATGTACAGAATATGATGATTTTGTGATTTATCATTCCATTCATATTTTTTTTATTTGCATATACAGGGTGACTCAAAAAAATTTATAAATGCGTGAATTTATTTTACTGATTTAATCAGGAACTACAAAACCGAATGCTTTGAAATCTTGGAGATGTTTTAAATTTATAAGCATGGTAAAATTGTATTTGCTCATCCCCCCCTTAAAATTTGATGACGCCGCCGCAAAATTTTGCTAAAAAAATGCTATCTAAAGTGTGCAAAGAATGATGAGTCTATACTTGTGATTTATCACTGCATTAATATTTTTTAGATTTGCTTATACGGGGTGTCTGAAAAAAAAATAATGACTGAGTCAATTAATTTTATTGATTAAATCAACTATACAGGATGTTCCTTTTATCTGTTTACGCCTGACAATTTTTGCATAGGCAACATATTATAGACCCCAGAGACGACTTCGTTCAATTTAATTTTCTTTTAATAAGCATTCATAGCAATCACCAAAAAAATTACAAAGATGTCAGTGCCAAATAATGACAAAATTGAAAAAATTAATACTCATTTTATTTTAAAATACCCCGCTACAAAAATGTAATACGAAAAAAAACATAATAGGGATGCAGTCGTCACGTTTCCGACAGCGAGAGAAGTACTGTCTAAACTCTTCAGACCAATTTTTTAGATTGTTCACAGGAAACAGGAGTTGCGAAATATTAAACCTTAACAAGTGAAGGATAGTGGATACTTTTTATCCAACTTGTGTAAACCTACGTCCTTCAGAACATTTTACAAAATTGTTACCATTTTTCCTAAATTATGTAAACCAAAAATGCACTAAACAGTATACACTAATAAGTTCGGTAGTGTACCAAAAAATATCTCAGAATATTTTGGTTTATCAGAAGCAAAACAATCTACTGGTCACTGCTTCAGGCGATCTTCTGCCACAATCCTTGATGATGCTGGCGGTGATCTACTAGCATTAAAAAATATGGTGGATGACGATCGTCTATTGTAGCTAAATAAAACTGACAATTCAGCAAAAATCGCATGTGCTTATAAACAACAGTTCTACTATATCAAACAACCAGGCCACTATTTCAGATTATAATATGACTGCATCCTTTGATCAGAGTACAAGTAGCAACAAAACTAATACTAATGACCACTCCCAATTGTACAGTGAAAATAAACAATTGCTACAAATAATTAAAATATCTAAATAAACTAAAATGTTAATTTTCATGAAAAATGTTAGAAAATATATTTTTTTCTTTGCCTGTGGTCGTAGAAAAAGTGTAGTGTATAACTCCAGTTGTAAAACCCTTAGGCATTCATGGAAATAGGCGACTTTTTCCATTCGTGCGTAATATGCTTCTTACAACTCTTGTTACGAAATTACTAAGTATTACATGCATACGTTATTTTCTTAAAGCGACCTGTACATTATGCTGCAACAAGTGATTGTGCAAAATTAGTCACGAAGCCATCCATCGCTACCTAAAAACACAGTTTATGTTATAAAATATAAACACGCATTTGACCTACTACCAGATTCAATTAATAATAATAAGTGGATATCCGGTAGAAAATTCCACATTCTTTTTGTATGTATGTCTAAAAATATGAAACACATCCGTTAAAAAATTCAAAAGGTTAGGAAAAAACCCGGTTCCCCAAACGCAATTTCATTAAAAAAGATTTGAATTTTTGAATTTGTCAAAGTTCCCACAATTTCATGCATAAGTAGTACTTCTATTTGAGTGGCACATATTTTAAAAACGGATAATAAATAAATAATTAATAATAAAAAATAAAAAATTGAAAAACCTGCACAACAAAATACGGTAGCTAAAATTATTTTCCCGGAAAATAGGGCTTGATGGTTGCAAATTGTTAAATTGACGGCAGATCCGGCTAGATATCAAACATGTTATGTTCAATTTATTAATTATAAGGTATCTCTGATAAAACTCCGCGGCCGCATATATTCAGATATATCGAAATTCTGCAAACACCATTGTTTTTAGCATGAAGAGGGAAGCTTCATTTAGTACATTGCAAATATGATGCAAATCTATGTTTTTTTAAACTACAGTAACGTGTATGTTTTATGATGAATTCTGATAAATCATTATATTATATACAATTACTTACAGTGATATAAAATATCTATGGGTTTATTTCATTTTCAGTAAATTAAACATTCCGTTTCAAGCTAGAAACAAAGGCGTTTATATTTCAATATCTCATCATTTTCTGTAACTCACCTATTAATGATTTAAGGTTGCAAACATTTGTACAAATTATATTTCTTATTTTCAGAAATTTTATTTCTAATTTTATTTCCAACGTTTATCATTTTGTTCGAAAAATGCCAACAGAACTTAGCGTTAAAAAAATAATCGTCTGGATATTACTGAATTTATTTATTAACTTCGTACCTCTGTGTATAACATCGTTTTCCCTGGACAGTCCCAATGCCTAGTTGTAGCGGTCCACGAGAACATCTGTTCTGCCCCAAATATTCATACGCATTACGCTTGTTATGCCTCAGCCAGTAGTGTTACTATTAGTTTATGCAGGATGTAATTGTTATTTAGTGCTGAGAAAGACGCAGACTGATCACGTTCATTAAATTTATTTGAAAATACTGAATTGTAAAATGAAATATTTTTAAATAACTTTCATTTTTCAAGTTCAAGCGAGATTAGGGATAGTACGTTAAAAATTTTCTCGTCTTGAGAAATAAAAATTCTGCAGCAAAACACGAATGCTGTAATTTCCACATTAGACAAACTATGTAGTTGGTTTAAATTTTTATCAGATAGTAATTTACCAATTCTGTCTAAAATAAACAGGTAGATATGTTATTAATATGTTTTTACTCTATGTCTTCTTTATACCATGCCCCGGGATCGCGAATACACTGTAGAAGACTGAATATGCACAATTACCAAAAGCTGTACGCTCTTGGAATTGATATTCAAATAGGCCGCTCTCAATTTCAGTAAACGTGCCAGGGTGTCAGATTTTGCCATTTCGAGTGAGTGCGCGTGTCTAGGATATAAAATCTGTTTGCTCCAGTTTCAGTGTAAAGGAATAATCACTTAAAGTAATACACATCGAAGATGATTTATTCGACTCGTGAAGATTACCAAACAGGACATGACCGTACACGAGCTAATTTTAACTAAAAGCTTGCAGCTGATTGACTTCCAAATGGAAATTTTGGACGGGATGGTTTACAGTTACAGCAAACAGTATCACTCGCCTGCTGATATTATTTCACGTATTGTGGTGCAGGCGATAGCGGATGATGAATGGTCTCTCTAGATTTGCAACACTAATGTCCTTTCTCCCTCATTCGGAATGAATGCTGGCACATCGCATCGTTGCATTCATTGTTAATTTATCTTTTTTTTTTATTCATTTGCATCATGTATTATCTGCCTGTTCTGTTATTAATTAGTTTGTTAAACAATTATAATTACTAATGGCATGCTACCTGTTTTAGAGAGAAATGAGAAGCTGTTGTAACTAAAATGTTATTTATTTTAATTATGACGGTTGATGAATTGTTTGAAGTGCTCAGTATGTTCTAACCAATCAAGTGCTACTGTAGTGCCTTTCAATATGATATAAATAAAATTATTTGTAACTGAGTTATTTCGGAATATCAAATCGCGTGCGTATTATTGCTGGAATGTGTAAAGTGGTGTGTTCTTCACATTGCATTGATCTTTACTTCCCGAGTTAAGCTAAGGAAGTATTGTAATAAGGTCCATCTGATGAATGGCTACTTTCATGTTTTCTAGACGTTTCATGACTCTTGAAGTACGTAAAAATAGACCTCCCGTTTCCGTCTGTGTCAATTTTTGTTACACAAATAATCTCCGAAACTACTGGACGGTTTTTTTTACAAAATCATGAATTATTGAAATCAAAAAAAAAAAGTTTTTTCCGCAAAAAATCAGGAAGTGAATTCTTGAGATAACTTACGTCGTCTCTGGAAATTACAGAATTATTAGTTGCCAATTACAATCACTCGCTCTATCAGTAAGAAATTCGTTTGTGATGCTGATATTAATTTTGATTTACGACGTAGAGTAATCAATATTCATTTTAACCACTTCTGTTGTTTTAAGTAAAACTTTACGACTCGCCAAAATTGCGTTGGAAACTTATTTTGGAGTTTTCCCTTCTCAATTATCTTTTTATAGACACGATATACTAAAACATGGTCATTCTTAATCTGACTGCGCACTTGACAAAGATCCAATTTTAGATAGCAATGGACCGGGATCTAAAGGGATTTAATAATGTTTAATTTTTTGCCTTGAAGTTTTATTGTTACAGGAAAATTCGCACAAAATTTTATCGGATTAACTTTTTCAGCAGTAGTTCAGATTACTTTCCTATAAACTCCGAACGCTAAATGAGGTGAAACGGTAATTATACCAATGGAATTACTAACTTGTTTTAACAACGACCGCACTGCATACCAATTATACCTAAGTTGTTAATTTGTTCACTTTTTCTTTCAAACTGTAACAACGAAATTGTTTCGGAAGTATTCCTAGACCAACAATGAATAATGGCTTTTATACAATAATTTGTTTTAGTCAGACAGCAGAAACACATCTTGGGACGTAATTTTCTGAAACCGCGTCTTTCCTCTACTTTTCGGATTAGTCTACAGACATCTGTTTACACAAGAGGGAAAATGCTCTAAAACAATGGCACGTTTCAAATCCGACATGATTGGATACCCATTTCACTGCAAGAAATGCACAAGTTCCTTTTAAAGCAAGCTTTAATAAGGATTTAGAGAACTAATTCATTAGGAAAATGAATTCATGAGGTAGTATATTTAATCCTACTTTGTCTTTTGAAATCCAGCAATAAAAATAACTTTCCTTAGTTTTTGCCGCCAGGAAAGACTTTCGAGTTATCTGATTTGAATATGTACTATACAAAATATCTACAAAATGTAAAAGGAATATAATCATAATTTCAGAGATTCGTCGCGGTAAAAAAAGGAAACGAACTCTTGAAATATTTTCTTTTTAAGAAAAAAATTATATCATTATATATTTTCTTAGCTTGCAAAACTTATGATGTACATTTTTGTGGTAATTAATTTTAATTTTGAAACTAGGGCAGCAAACTAGGTGACTAATAGAAAATTGTAAATGCCAGCAACGAGCCCAGAATATAAAATTACTGGATTGAAAATGACTGACGATAATCCTCATGTCATTCAGAATATGATTTCAAGAGCAACCGGTATTAATCAATAATAATAATAATAATAATAATACTTTATTACCCTTACAATGTACAGCTTGTTCAGGATCGTCGGATGATGATAAATTGTATAATAAAACAGACAAGAAGCTTAAAAATGACAATATACAATAATAAACACATGTTACAAATAACAAACAATTTAATGTGAATACGAGAATAGTGGACTATTACAATAATACATTGAATGAGGTAATAAACTCTTCGGTGCTATAAAAGCATTCGGTTTTTAAAAGTTTTTTTATTTCCCTTTTGAAATTTTTTGTATTTAAGGTTTTGAAGTGTGGCGGTAGCACGTTAAGGAGCTTAATCGCGCCAAACTTCAAACACTTTTGACTTTTCTGTAGGCGATAATGGGGAGTGATAAATTTATCCCGATTTCGTGTGTTATAATCGTGAAAATCGGAGTTTTTCTGAAAAATGGTTGAATTTTCGTATCCATAAATTAATACGCTATATATGTACAAACATGGTAAAGGTAATATACCAAATTTTTTAAATAAGGGTTTACAGTGTACACGTTGGTCTGAAATGTTGGCTAGTATTCGAATAGCTTTCTTTTGTATACGGAAGATTCTAATGGCGTAAGTTGAATTTCCCCATAATATCACTCCATAGTTAATTAAACTATTGAAATTTGAAAAACAAAATGTTATGGAACCTTCAAGAGTACAATAGTTGACCAATTTTCTTAACTGGTAAAGAGCAGAATTCAGTTTTGACGCCCAACTATCAATTTGTTCCCCCCAGTTTAACTTATAATTTATAATCCAGTGTAATGCCCAAGTATTTAACTTTATTATAAGTTGGCTGTTCTTATTTTAGAGAAAACAGTAAAGATTGAGGTTTATTTTTATTTAGAGTAAGTTTATTGGCTTTCAACCACATTTCGCAGCAATTCATAGTGCCTTCCTCTAATTCTCTTAGTTTTGTTAGGTTTTTATTCTGGCTAATGATGGTCGTGTCGTCAGCAAATAATATCGCACTCAGGGCACGGATATTTGGTGGTAAATCGTTTATAAAAACAATAACAACAATCTTCAGTAAGTTGAATGATCAAAGGTAATAAATTCCATCTGTACTGTGTAATTATGGTGCCAGCATTGAAGGAGACAGATTATCCTAAAAGACTGGAATTTTGTAATTTTTTTCAAAAAGTTTTTTTTTTCTAATATAATGTTCTTTTTTCCGATGAGGCTACGTTTTCTAATAACGGTGGTGTTAACTATCTAAATCTGCATTACTATGCACTAGAAAACCCTGGATGGATTGGCGAAGGGCATTTTTAACGAATGTTTTGTATGAAATAGATCGTTGCTCCTAATTGTTTTCGAAACAACAGGAATTAGATACTTGGATTTTCTTAGAAATGCTTTAAGCTTTATCACTGCTAGCAGAAAATGTGAATTTAAAAAATGAACAACTTTATGGCTTCAACAAGACGGTGCGCCGTGTGATTATTATTATAGAATCGTTCGAGATTACCTTGACATAATTTTACCTAATAGGTGGATAGGAAGAAGTTCCGTCAATCCTATCCTTGGCCACCGCGAAACCCAGACCTTACGTCCCTGGATTTTTTTCTATGGGACGCAGTTAATGCACAGGTGTATCAAATTTCACTTGATAGTGTTGAACATTTGGAGAATAAAATAAGGAATGCGTGCAGATCTGTCACCCCAAAGACATTAGCCCGAGTGAAGAGGTCATTCTTGAAAAGAATTTTCGCTTGTAACTTACGGGGGTCAGCATTTTGAGCATGTATTATATTGAATAAACAATAATTACTTGTTAATGTCATAAAACCTAAAAATTGACTTTTGTCTGAAGATTTCTAAAACAATGACTATGTGTTATGTCAATTAAATTTAGGAACGAAGATCGAAGCTACTTTTGAAAATGTGTTAATGGTTGCATTTTAAATTTTCCAGGCTCGTTATCTGTCGTCATTAATCCCATATATTAAAAAGATTTGCAACAAAAAAATTTGAAAATTCCGGTACCAAATTTCAATATAGTTTCTAAAATGTACTTTGTATAAATAGATATTTTTTTTGTGGTTAAATTTTTATAGATTTTACTTTCAGAATTGTTTTATTTTCATTTTTAGAAAAGACATAAGTGGACAATATTCTAATTCAATTAGTAAGTAGAGGAAGTTGGGTCAAAGAGATGGAATACGCCCCATATTTCTTAATTTGAATAGGTATACCAGTAATGGTTCACCACCTCAAAAATATCATCGAGTCCATATGCAACACTGGACTAACCGTCGTTATTCCCGTCAGTGACTGAAATTTTCCTGTTTCTAAAATCATTGACAAGGTCGAGAGAGCTTGTGGCTTGTGTGTTGGGCAAGATAGAAGTTAAACGTTACTAGACTTACTTAAACACGGTTTGAAATTATTATTGTTAAGTTTGTTAGTTGTGTTTATTAAAATAGCAAGAAATTTCAACTGTAAAATAAACGGCATGAGAATATTACAGGAGTATACTTGCAATTATTTTGCAAGTGAAAAAAGCGCTTGAATATGTATGAGTCTATTTTATGCGTTAAAAATATTATATAATATAACATAAAAAGAAGATGGTACAACAATAACCCAGATTAAGGTAAATTTAAATGTTAAGCTATCATAGAAAACGGAAAGCAAAAGACTTTTCCATAGACCAATATTTCATTTTACGTTAAAGCTTAAGTACTTCATTACACTCCACATTTTCCTCCACAGAAATGAAATTTGAGTGGAAAATTAATCCGTTTGTTCGAAAGAGTAGTTCAGTAATTGGAAAAGTTGCAGTAGGTGTAATTTTATTACGTTTTATTGTCTTTGCAAGAGAAATAGTTCAAGAGGAAGATTTTATTCATGTTGGATCAGTTGAGTCACCTGAATATTTTGTTTTTCTTCATCATGCGAAATTCCGGTTGGGACGGACGGTCCGGTGAGGGTCCGAAATCTCGGCGATAACGTGTGGTGTGGCGGCGTACTTGGGTGCCAAGCTTTGGGTCGACTAGTATCGCTGATATCAGAAACACGTCTGGTCGACCAAGCTTATGCGGCGACCTTCACGCCGCTGGGGGTGGCGCCTTCGGTCAGGAGCGGCGGTCGCTCGGGCGCCAGCTCCCTCTCCGGTGGAGGGAGCGCCGGGGTGCTCTAAAGCCGGAGACACGGAATTCAGGTGGTGAGCCTCCGCGAAAACACGAGAATAGATAAAATAAAACGGCAAGGATATTTTATAACAATAATTAGGGTTTATTCCACCAGGTACACGGTCTAAAATAATAATCTTACGGCTAAATAACTTAATAACCAACAATTCGGTTTACAAACAAAAAATAAACGAAACGAATTAAATGTCCGGTACGGTCGTTCCTCCTGGGCGGCGACTTCCCTCAGGACGGGCTCCTCCTGGCTCTAGGGGCGGCGACCTTGAGACCTGGAAATCTCGCGAAGACGGTACGGCGACCCGGGAGGGGAGCGCGGTGACGGTAACGACGCGTGCACGACGGTTTCGACTTCTAATGGTGACAAAAAAAAAACGCGGTGACGGTGACACGGTTTCTCGCTCGGGGGCGGCTATTCGAAAACCGGTACTAACATGGGCAGACGACCCAAAAAGCTAATTACGGTGGTCGGAGGGTCACACTGCACAGTTCCAGAAGTCAATGGCACACCGATGAGAAAAAAGTTGGGACTGTAGTTTGTAAATCAGAGCGGTCTAGAAGTATCAATATTTCCGCTCAGAGAGAGGTTGTCTAAATAACAAAACACGTGAGTGAAGTCTGTGAAAGATAGTATAGACAGAAGAATAGGATTCTTAAAAAGGGAAATCAGCACCGACTTTGCATTCAATTTGAGCTTAGTATTAAAGAGATGAGAGATGCAACAGTATAGATCTAGTTGAACTTCTAACATAATAAAGTTGTGACGCACGTCAGTGCCCCACCTTCGAAGGACTAGTGCCGCTGAAGAAACGGCTCGCCGGTTTTCGTGAAAACGGGCACTTTCACATCTGCGCCTTCTACGGGAACAGTTGCTCGGGCGCCAGCCTCCTCCTGTCGTTCGGTAGCCTCCTTAGTGGCGGTTCCTCGCCGAACGCTACAAATAACAAAGCTTCTTTGTAAAATAAAAAAAAATATTTTGCGACTTTTATTTTTTATCACGACCCCTATAAGTTAAAATAAAATATGTGTGGACTGTTAAAGTTAGGTAAAGAAGCATGTTGTATAGTGGCGTAAATAGTAGGTACTTCTGCAGCACCCGCGCGACGGAGACTCCAGTTCGTACGGCACCGGCGATGTCAAATATATTTAAAGCAGGTAAACAACGCGAAATTAGTACATGTTTAACTTAGATTGTTTAAGTTGAAAATATTACGTACTCTCCAACTGTACTCTAACAGATTTACTACAAAAATTGAAAAAAAAGATAGCCACATGACACGCAGTTTAGAGCCATCTACATCTGGGCTCGATCGGTATGCTTTCATTATCCCAAATTATGCAAAAGTCATTTTATACTGGTATATTACCTCAGATTTGGAGAACTGTCTCTGTCACTCCGATTTTTAAGAAAGGCGATAAATTTGAGCCTATAAATGATTTTTTGTCTTGTTCTAGTATGTTTTAGTAGTTTTAATTACTGGCATTAAAGTGAATGTAGTTATTTTCTTAAATTTTCTTTAATTATTATAACTAGTACGTGCACAGTGCTATCTGCTAGTAGAAATGTAATATTTAAAGTCGCCCTGGATCGCAAAAGCCGAAATAACAATTACTATTCATTGCTGCTACATTAGAAATGAGGACGGATGAAGCAGTAAACTGCGTTTGCTGTAATTATTTACTGACTTTTAAAAATTGTGTTGTTTCATTAGCTCATTCGTTACCGACTTCATTGAATGTTCTACTTTAAAAGAGACAAGAAGACTATTAGTGAACTTCTATGTTTAAAATTCATACAACTAGCAATTGCTTTACACGTGTATCGCTGCAATTGAACAATCATAGTCTGATGCCATTGACACTTTTTACAGAGTGGTGAACTCGCCAACGCACACTTTCACCATTAGCTATAATGAGCGCGTCGCGGCGCTTCAACTTCCGGTCGTCACAGTTGAAAAGCGGGCTTCCATCCATATCAACACCCGTTTCCTTTCATTTCCATTACGGCTCTCATTATCGTTTGTACCAAAATTTTATGTACTCATGTCGATATATCATCATGGGAGTGACAGAACACACCTACAAAATAAAACCGGTAATACTCTTGTTTCGCTGTTTCGTGTTTTTGGAGCTTTGCTCTTTCAGTTAAAAATGTCGGTGCGTTAAATGCAGAGCGAGAATTCAGACCACATCGATACCCGTCGTTCGTCTTAAGGGGAGCGTTTGTGTGCCAAAGTGTTCCTTTTAAAGACTTCGTTTTAATAACGGTGTATTTAATCAATGATCAGACTTACCTTTTGATAAACTGTGTTTAAATGATGTTGTCACTTTCTCAGGTACCTATCATTAACGCGTCCCGTTTAGGATTTTTACAGCTATCAAGCTCAATAGTGATAGAGACTGTTTTAATAAAGTTTATCAATACAAATAATAATGTCTTTAAATAGAATATATTTATGCATTTTTGTATTTTTCTGTTACTTTGCTTTCTTTTAACATTCGAAACATGCGCCAATAGCTAAATGACAAAAAAATAATATGTTGTGCTTGCGTATTTAGGAGTTCACATGGAAATTTTTTCAAACCAAAAGTGTGAAATTTTTCTATACCAAAAAATGTAATTTGTATTTGATTAATTATTATTATAATATCAAGAATTTCGGAAAATTTTGCTTCAATTTCAGTTGTTTATCATTTATTGCAGGTCTTTTACAACGTTTCGACTGTAAAATATCAATATCAAATTTTCCACAGTGTTGTTAAAAAGTGGACACTGCGTTTAAATTCGCGTAATTGTTGTTTGCAACAAACTCCTAGGTCTAAGAATATCTGTGAACGAACTTACTTTGCAAAACGTAATCAGTCTATTTAAATATTAATGCCGAAGATTGTAGAAAATATGTATACACTTTGTCATTATATTCAGTTAAGTTTAAGTAAACAAAAATTCCAATTTGTGATCAAAAATATTCGTATTTCTTATCACCGAAATCAAATTATGGCGACCACCAAAGCACTGAAGGTAGGAACATTTAACACATTTTTTTTTTAATGATAATTTGAATAAATAATGCACAGACAGACTTATGATAAAACAACGAACGTCCTAATGTTGAATATTCTGATTTTTAATACTATGATAACTCAAATTTCCCACCTTAAATTGATTTTGAAAAAGTTTGAAAGGCCCGCGAAAAATTCAAAAATTCAAATTTTGGCCTTGGCTGTGATCGTCTAACAAAATGGAAACCTACGTTGTGTTTTTTTTTTTGAAAAGTGGCGGAAAGACGTTCTTTCATACAAGTGAGCATACACTGCGTCTGATTCGAGAGCGCAAGAAATAATAGACAAAATTTTTGGGAGGGGGCTAAAATTCGTACCCCTTCTCTAGGAGCAAAAGAGTTGCGAGCATTCACTCCTCAGCTCAAAAAACCCCTATCGTATATTCACCGACATATTACATTTCAAATGAAACACCTTAAAAATATGAAAGAAAAGATACTCGCGAATTGACAGAGATACACATATGAAAACCAAACAAGTACAAAAACCGTCCGCTAAATTTACGGCAGTTAACAGGAGCACAACAAAAATACCCCTGGGGCGTTCTAGCATAAGCGGAGTTTGGGGCTACCGGTCGGGGCTGTTCTCCCCCCACGACGGTGATTCTATCTATCGCAAGCCTACTGCCAAGCACATCTTCATGACGAACATGCTGACGAGATTAGGCCGTTACGATCGCCGATCCGCAGTTGAGTCTCGACTATTGGGCCAAATTGACAGCGTTGCAACACCGGCGACTGCCCCTGACTATACAAACCTGCGGCCTTATGCAGGTGACGCGATAAATCGCGCTAGCTCCACTAGGAATCGCACTTCGCTTCTGCCACGTTTTCGGTGTTATTTAACCTCAATTCCATTTTAAATGTTCAATTTCTTATGACTCTGGTATTAACAACAACTGAATGACTATTAAAGTTTCAAAAGAGCAGTAAACAATATTTAAGTTCGCCATACAATCTTGTGAAATTTTAAACAACAAATAATTTATACGGTGGAAACATTCATCAATAAAATATTTACTAAACAAAACTTACGCAAAGATTTATGAAACAAAAGATCTGATGTGAAATAAGTCAAAACAGGAGTATCTAATTTTATATAATTTAAATAAGATTTACTATTGCAAATATTGGAGATGACGTCATCCTATTATTGGTGGAGATGATTATCCAAATTTTGGTTAGCATTTTCCCATCTATATTGTATTTCTAACATACATATAAAATTTGACAACAATCGGTCTAGTAGTTTCGGATATTTTCTGTTTAAGAAAAAAAAATTCGCACAGACAGATGGAAGACGAGACCTATTGTTTCGCTCTCTAGGGATCATTAAACGTTGAGAAAACATGAAAGTAGCTTTTTAGTAGATGAACTCTATTACAATACGTCCTTAGCTTACGCTAGGGAAGTAGAAATGAATCATGAAAGAAACTTGGCGAAACGATACTCGGTGTGTTATATTGCAAATGTCATAAATCGCATGCTAGACCGAAGGAATGAGACAGGTTCTTGTTCGTGAAGACCAGGACAACGGTGAAACTTTTCATTAAGCAATCCGCTCTTAGAAACTCACAAGCAGTTTGCTCCAAAATGAGTTCGTAACTGTTCTAAATGGAGTAAACCATCAGTTACTACAGAGTGCAAAAATTTGCAAGAGTTCGTTTTGTTAGAGACCATAAGGATTGGACTGTTGATGACTGAAAGACGTGATCAGGAGTTGCCAGCAACTGTTGGAGATTTCCAGAAATTCCATTTTCTGGTAGCAGTGTGGTAATGTGTGGGAAAGGCGGAACATCTTTTTCAATGGTCACATAGAGTTAGTTCCCGTTGGTAGCAGAACCGTAAGTGCAAATTATTGGCTATAAAACGTCAAAGTTGAATATGTTATGCCATTTGATCCCTTTGTGGACCCCATTTTCTGTACGTGCTAGTGCTCACATAGGGAGAGTTGCTATGGATTATCTGAATGCTGTAGATATTCTTCTTTTGAACTGGCCAGCTAACAATTCCGATTTAAATCCCTTTCAAATTAACTTTATTTAATAAAATGTGGACATTATTAATTTAATCTAGTTAATGCTGTAGTACTCTGTTAGTAATGACAAACAAAAACAAATAATAAACTTTTCATCTTTAGGGAAACTTACGTTGTAATTGTACTTATATACAATACAAGGTTTGCTAGTAACTTCTGGAAAACTATTTGGGTCGGAAGAAGAATAACGTAGTGAAGTATACTGTTACGAAATCAACCCTTACACCACCCCGGTACAATACCTATGGGTTTTTAAGGGCTTTCTAGTATGTACAGCAGTGATGGGTGATTCATCGTCGGTGACGGCGGCCGGGCTAAGAATAATCCTGGAAGCGGAAGTCGCAATAGGTATTCCAGAAAATCCTCGAATATGGAATATCTCCAAGGGAACGTATGGGTTTAAACAGAGGCCACGTTTGGCAACGATTCATTCAATCAACGAGAGAATCCAATCAAGTTGCACCGGAATTATTTTGTATATAATCACTGTGTAGTTAGTTAGTGTAAATTTGAATTACTCAGAAATAAATTTTTAGTTTTATTCACCCCGGTTTTAGTTACCAATCTTCACAACAATACATTGAATGATCATTTTTGTAGACGATGTTGCGTAATTATTTAAGAAATAAAAATTAAAATAAAAATGTACAAATAACGAAACATTGTATTCAGGAATTCAAGAAAGAATGTTTAAGCATATAGTTTTTCCACAGTTTTCCCAAAGAATGTTTTCTTTAGATTGGATGTAAACTGCAAATAATTTTTTGCATCGATTACAAAAACCTAGGATTTGTGGAAACCGATTCTAATCTAAATGTTAAAATAACCATGAAAGTTACGTTTTTTTGTTTAAATTTGCATATACTAATCAATGTTTTTATTTCTTGTTTCACTTTACAGTTTATTTGCCTAATATTTGTAGTGCTTTTGTATAATATTCAAGAGTGTAATTAGCTGGTATCGTTCAGATCAACCTGCTGTTTTTCTAATCGAGTAACTATGAATTTGCATGGTCAGAAGCATTTAAATGAACGCTGACTTATGAAAGGGCGTTTCACCAAAAGTTTTGTGAGTTAAGTATTTAGAAGTAGAGCAAAAAACATTTATTTCACTGTGTGATTTTACGATAATCCTGAAGGACCTTATAGAATCAGGACCACTGATTCATTAAATTTGCACACTGACAGACGAACATAAAAAATATGCATTTTCATTATGATATTATTAGTAGTACTACATAAAGCCCTAACTAAGCACACTTCGTGTTTTAAACATAATTCTAAAAGTAAAAAAAAATATTACAAAAACGCAATATGAATAAACGAATAAAACTAAAATAAACACATACAGATTGATAGGACCAATTGCGTTGTTAGAAGAGGATGTCCACGCAGTATGGGCTTATTAAGCAACAAGTTGACAGCTAGATTTATAACGTCGTTGTGACATTTGAAAGTTAAAATCAAATCGCTTTTAATTCTTGTTTCAGCAGGGATACGAATCCGTAAGTTTGCGTTTGTTCATTGGGAAGATTTTTCAAGATGGGGAATAGCTTTTTTGAACGGTGAACTCTTCCTAGAATTAGAATATCTTTAATATAATAAGGGCATCAGACGACAGCACCATTTTGTACAGTTAGTTGGCTTTATGGACAAAAGAACTAACACGTTTTTAAAATGACGACACGTAGATTTGTGTGTGCTTCGTGATAGTTTTAATAAGCTAACTGTTCAAAAAACACTAAAATTAGGACTGATTTCTCTCAAGCATCTACGAAATCTGGGACGCCAAAGAAATGTAATATTAGACATTTATCAAATTGACTGCTGCTGCAAAAATAAAAAATGTATGCAGAAATATCTTAACAAGAAATTATGTGCTTCATAGATTGTATTAAATTACTCAAAGTCAAGCAGGATATTATCTAGTATGTTCCTTATTCCATCGATTGTAATATTGTCCTAAGTTTTCTTGACGGTAAACTGCGCTGTCTGATTTCATTACTTTATACATGAATGTGAATTTCCACAGATATAAATATATTTTTGTATTGTTTCAGCTTTTACCTGGAAATACAAACACTTTCACGATCGTAGATCAGAAGCTTGATCCTCCTGTAATAGCCTCGAAAATTCGCTTCCTTCCATACAGCGATCACGTGCGTACAGTTTGCATGCGAACCGAACTTGTTGGCTGCAAATGGACAGGTTAGTTATATTGTGAATGCTTCGTTGGCGTATTTTTAGTCAAACTTATAGTGTAAGATCTATTTTGACTTCGACACTGAACCTAATTCCAGATATGATCTTTTACCACAAAAATTGCTGATTTGGCTGTTTTAGATTTCTCCTCAAGAGCAGTAACTGTGTATTAATGCAACTATTTACTAAATTAGGAATTGCTAGACCAATGGTTGTCAAATTTTAAAAATATGTTACGAGCCTCATAACGCTAGTCAAAAGTTATCGAACTGTCCCCACTAGCAATTTCACGATGTCATCTGAAAATTTTGCTTAGTAGACAGAATTTAAATTTTATAAATTAACATACTCTTGTACTTGTGGTTTATGAATCCGCCCTGAGTTTTTATCATAGGCTCTAAATTTTACTGTAAATGTTTTGAGCGTGGAAAACAAATAAATATTGCAACCGTTTTGTGATGGTTATGAATTATAATTAATTGTTTACATATATGAAGACAGTTGGTTTCACAATTCTAGAATTAGTCTTTCTAGCCATTAACCGTCGTGAAGCAAAACATTGAAATACTTCTTTTCTGGTTTAACTCATGAAAACGTGTACAATAAGAAACTTGGGTCTTAGTTTTGCGTCGTTTTCCGAGTATAACATTTAACGTCATTTTAAACATTTCAGAAAATGTTTAAATTATGTTGCATTATAGTTTACATACATGCCAATAATTCTAGGTAGCCATAATTCTCAACATCAGTGTAAATCTTGTAAGTCTTAAATGTTTGTTGACATTAACCAAATATCCTCAATACAAGGTCAAATAATGTTAGTAGTAGTACTGTATCTGCATTTGTAACCTTTTTTTTTAATATTTACGAACAACGACGCGCTACATTTTATGGCCGAAATAATTTCACCGAGGTTTTATCCAGTTATTCAGAAAAAAGAAACGCGCCGCAGAGAACCACAATTAGCAAAACCACGCTGGGGTAATTAACGAATGAAATAATTTTAAGTCGCTTTACGGGTAACATGGTTCCTACACATCGTTGATGTTTTATCTGTAATTGGGCTTTCTGTGCGAACTTCTCTAATAATGACGGCTAGCAGCAGTATGTTATTTTGTTTGTAATAGCGGCTTCTGCTGAACAAGCAGGGAATAATGTAACGGCGGTGGTAAATTTCAATTGTTTCTAACTTGCCGATACGAAACTGCATGTCAGCACTTTAGCTTTCCACTGCGAAAATTTGCTCACTTTATACATATGAAATTAAATTCGTTGGTACTGTGGTAGCGTCTTTAAACATTCAAACAGTGGAGATTAAACTGGTAGGTAGTTTTGGTAATAGCAATAATTATAACGTAACTTTTCGTTTTGTCTGTAATAATGGAAATGTTACTCGGAAAGCGAAAACTTTATTTTTGTGGAAGCACAAATATCCTAGTCAGTGAAATGACTGTGTAGGTATTATGCAGAACATGACGGATATGCAAATAATGAAACAATACGCTAAGAACACCTGTATTTTGTTTTTTTTTTCTTTTTTATTTAGGGTATTTCTGTCTCTTTAATTTCGAGAGATGGCTGACGAAAGTTTCTTAACAGGGTGGTTGTTACAGATGTCTGGTTTCTTGTTTTTTAAGCGCTTTAGTGCTCAATGAATATGGAATGCAAGTTTTCAGTTTCCTGCTATCCCTCTGTGATCTACTTGTTTGTTAGGGATTTGTTGGACAATCTGTGCAATTTCAAATGTACATTAAAGTTATAATGAAAATGGAAAATAATAAATTAAAGAATACCTAATTCTGCTCTCCACAACACTAATGACGCTCTGAATTATACCGTGTCGTGTGCTTTTTCAGTTACCGTTTAATAATAAATGTTTTAAAAATTTGGTCCAGTTTTGCAATTGATTTCTTAAGTTCACAGAAGCGATAACTCCATAAAATACTTCTAAAAACTTTGTCTAGTTTTTCAAAAGCTTAAAAAAATTAATTTAAATTTGTATTGACTTTCCAAGACTTGTTCTATTGTGTTATTGTTTCACATGTCTATACCTACCAAAGTCTAGGTCTCTGTTCCACTGGTGTTATTGCCTTTTCATATACTTGTACGACAACGGTTCACCTACTATTGTCTGTGACTTTTCATTTTAATTTTTTTTTCTGTTGTGATTTAGTCCATGACATGGTACTTAAAGATAGGAAAATTAAAGTGCGAATTGCAGCAGGAAAATCTGGGTTTTCGTTGGGTACCGTGGAAAACATTTTGCACACAGAATTGGGGCTCAAAAAGTGTCTGCACGTTGGGTGCCAAAAATGGTATTGTCTGATCACAAGCGCATCAGGCAGATGACTGCTCAAACCAATTTCGTCATAACTAACGCAGACCCAGATGAGTTTTTGAAAAAATTTGTCAGAGTAGATGAAATTTTGGTTCATCGGTTTGACCCTGAGTTAAAACGCGAAAGAATAGAATAGAAGTTCTCTGCCCTCTCGAAAATTTCGTGTCTGAAGGAGTAATCTTCACTGATGATTTTTCACGTGGGGATACGATAACTGGTGAATAAATCTTCACGTTTACGTGAATATTAGTACACATCTTAATATTAACTGATAAAAGTTCTCATAAAAAAATAAAATTCGCAATATCAAATTTTGTTTATAAATATTTTTTTCGAAAAAGCTGGATGTTCCATCGCATTTCAAGGGCGAGGGAAGTCCTGTCGAAATAACCTTGGAGCAATTTTTTGTTCCCAACCTTTCCGTTTAGATCGCCCATTATAATTGTTTTATTATTGTTGCTTCTGTTTAATTTATTTATTCCTATGCTACCATTCGGTCTAAAAAACTTCACAGACTTTTACTACCCGAGTGTTAGCTAAGATGGACCCTCTTGTCATAGGCGAATGGCTACTGTCATGTTTTCTCGACGTTTCATGACGCTTACAGTACCAAAAAAATAGGTGTCCCGTTTCAGTCTGCCTGTCGTCCGTCTGTCTGTGTCGACTTTAATAAATTAGACAGGTAACCTTTGAAACAACCGAACTGATTGTTGTGAAATTTTATGTATTTCAAGCATAGCGTGTAGATGGTAAAATGCTAACCAACTTATTATACTAATATAAGCAGAGCTCACAGGAATTTTCAACAGGGTAGTGATGATCGTGGGTGGTTTCACACATGTAACGCGAAGGTTTCGAGTTCGATTCTCTCATGGGCCTTGTTGCTTCGTACACTGCTACAACCATATCTATAGATATTTTTTGAAACTATAGAGATTATCACAAATAAAATTTCGCAAAATCAAATTTTATAATTTTTCAAAGCGGGATTTATTAGAGCGTAGTTCAAAGGCGAGAGAGGTTCTATGTAAATAATCTTTGAACAATTTTTTTCATTACTGTTTTGTTACTCGGAAGGGTAACCAACAACCGTATCAATATAACATTATTGTGAGAGCTTACATATTATGTACCTGTAATTTTTGAGTAAATACAGTATATATTCATGTGATAGTAAATAGCGTGAAAAGTCTAGTTGGTGTAATTTTTTTACAAAGCTGTGTACAATTTGTATTTCGTCTAGAACCGTGTCTCTTGTGAGTTATTCGAAAACAGAAAACTAATAGGATAGCCCACGGACCGACGGTTACTTGTAATTAATTCTCGACCATTGTTTAGGTTTACACTCAATATGCAGTGAGCGGTACAATGCTGCGAACAATATTGTCGATTTAGCTAGAATCGATGGAAAATTGAATAGCTTGGGTTATTTGGCTATATACTGAATGAAACTTCATGCAGTTCCAAGTAAATACAATTAATTTTTACGATCACGGCTATCATTTTTTGCAAGGCAGTAACATCACATTACAAAGGTGTGTGTAACAATGCGCTGTCAATATGTCCATGTAAAAAAGACTTCGATATTTGCAAAACAACGGCAATTTTGTACTAAAAATTAGAATAACACGATGTCGTCTACATTTAAATAATCAAAATTGGTATAAAAACCGTTAAGTATTGAAAAATAAAAAACGAAAATACTTATAGTTCTAACTGAATTCTTTCAAAATTTTATGTTGTTCAATTTCTTGAAAATTTTAGAGTAAATTCGTCGATGTTGTAAAGAATAAAAATAGTCGTTTTTACATAATAGACATAAACATGAGAATGTAAAGAAAAAATAAGTACATGTAAGTATATAAATAACAAATGTAACAAGGCTGTTGTTGACCACTCATCTACTCTCTGAAGTTTCAGGAATAATTTGTCCGGTAGAGGTTTCTCGAAAGCATGCTTCTTGCTAATTTTATAACATATATATATTTCTAGAATGAACCGATTGTTTTGGGTTAACATTAATGTTAGCATAACTGTTTCATACGTACGGTGCTTCACACATTTGTGGCAATGGTTGTTACATAATGAATAATTTAAACAACCACCTGAGGAACAAATTTTATTTAAACGAATGAAGTCAACACATAAAACATTTGATTGTAGGGCCGCATATAGCATACCTTAACGCTTTTGTATTTGTAAAACATATTTTATTGTGGATAAATGGCAGTTAAATTTTTATGGAAGCATGAAAACGTTGTTTGCTGGACGACTGTGTTCAAATATTGCCTCTAAAGTGCTGACGAACCACAAAGGGCTGTTTCACTGATGTTTTATGTTGTAGTTATGCTTAAAGTATGGATACACATTTTGCATTTGGCGTTAATTTCATCGGTGGAGGTAATTAATAATTATAGACTGGGTTGTATCTGGAGAATAGTACGGATTTCCACTGCAGATGGCATAATTTGGGGCGATCATATATGTTTTTTTTTGTACACGTGTTTCGTAATAATTAGAGAAAATCAGCGGAAATCTGCCTGATAAATCAAGCTTGTGAAATGAAATTTTTCGATCCAAACTAGGGAAATAACATTTAAATTGATTAGAATTATTAATGCGATCATTTAATCAATACTAATTAAATAAAATTGAATCAATAAGAGGTCACATTTTTGTCATAACCCACGCTAAACCGACGGATCCAATGAACGGAAATTAGAATTAGAAGTGTCAATTTTGTTGTGTATTGAAACTTATTATTCCCGATGATGAAAACTTCTACTCCTGATCAATGAGATTATTTTCAGACAAACTGGTGCAAATTATTTCCGTATTGTTTTTATTATTTTAAATAATAGATATAATAATAAATCAGCATTACTGTCGAGTCTAATCCCTGTTATGAAGCACAATTACTGTCAAGATTTCTTGGACTTTCAATATGTTTCCTATTCCGAGGATGCTACTTCTTAATCTCTTAACGTTGAAAGCAGGGCTTGAATATTTTCTCTTTGTTCTTTTTCTTGGGAACTCCGCTCCTGACACCACTTTTTACGTTAGGCATTTGGGGATTGAATTTATACAGCTGCAAAAATATTAAAATATTACTTTATTATTCGATTATTCGATATTTACAATTTTTTGCAGAGAAAAACTGATTGGTGGTGAGAAATTCAGAAATACACATAACAAAGCATTTTCATTATTATTAAGACCCACCACTGACCCGGAAACGACCGGCATTCAGGCAAGACTTCTATCATTATGGGTACTAAGACCAAGTAATGATATGCATTGATTAGATTAACAGAACAACTTTCGAGATTCTAGAATTACAGCATACAAATTAGTCTGCTATTATTCTCTAATCTCACCCCATCCCCAAAAGTCTAGCGTAACTACCGACCATTTATCCGCGCATCACTTGGAAAGTTACCTACACTACTCTGACCTACTGGTGCTAATCTAATCTGACTGACATGATCAGACTGTTCAAGAAACTTACGAACAATATGACATGTTCCTAACAAAACAGCTTTTTGAATTTTGACAATTATTGAATCATTCAAATGCAAAGACTTTAAATTCTCAACTAAGCTATTTGGAACTACACCTACATTAGAGATAACTAGGGATAGAATTGAAATTTTTTTAAGATTCAACATGGATTTCATTTCTATCGATAACTGTAGATATTTTGAAATCTTGGTGTGGTATGTTTGAATAATCTTGTTTGTGTTAGGAATAGCAATGTCAATGAGAATGGCTTCGTTCGTGTGTTTTTTGATAAGTATGATGTCTGGTCTGTTAGCTGCAATGTTTAAGTCAGTAGGTATTGTGCGATCCCAGTATAATTTGTATTTGTTATTTTCAAGGAACGGAGATGAAATGTAAGTGTAATAGGGTGTCGTATCTTTGATTAAGTTCATAAGTGTTGCTAATTCTTTGTGGATGATTTTGGTGGCGTTGTCATGTCTAGCTTTGTACTCAGTTTGTGCTAGGATGCTGCAGGAAGAGATTATGTGCTGGATCGTTTCAGGTTTTGCTTTGCAGAGGAGACAGCAGTCGTTTCTTATGTTCGAATCTTTGATGATGTATTTTCTGTAATTCTTGGTATTGATTACTTGGTCTTGAATAGCAAACACAAATCCTTCTGTTTCGGCATACAAACTTGATTTTTTTAACCAAATCAATGACATCTTCTTATTGACATGAGTTTCTTCTAAGTCTTTGTAGAATTTTCCATGTAGTTGTTTTTGTTTTAGCCCACTTATTATTTTGTCTATTGTGTGGGGGGTGTGGATTTCTTCGGTGTTCGACAGATTTAAGGGTGTGTGGTTCAAATCTGCTCTTGTGATGGTGCGAAACATTTCATTTCTTTCCGCTCGTTTCAAGAAATACTTCTTCAAATCTGAGATTTGTCTCTGATATAAGTTTTCTAGGTTCTGGAAACCCCTTCCTCCATTCTGTCTTGGTAATGAGAATCTTTCAATCGACGATTTTGGATGATGCCTTCTATACTGTGTGAAGATTTTCCTTGTTGCGATGTTTAAATTTTCAAGATCAGTTTTGGACCATTTAATGACTCCAAAAGAATATGTTATTAATTATTATTATTATTATCCATGTGATATTGTTTATTGTGATTTGTTCCTTAAGAGAAATCAGGTTTAAAGAAATAAATAAAAATGGAACTGACTTTTTTTGACACGGACATTTTTTTTTGTAAATTTTATTCGCTTAATTGTACATCTGAAGAGAACAAGCAGTTTTCAACCAAGCCTATATGGTACATTAATACGTTACTTTTGCGTTTGATAATAATTTTTGGCGTTGTGTTAAAAGTTAAAGACTATATAAAATTCATGGTTCTTTGCATTCAACAATAATTTATTTGTGGGATAAGATAGGAAAAGTGATTTTTTTCAGACTAAGCGTCATTGTTAGAATTATGCAAAAATTTCAAGAGATTACAAACATTTTTTTGAACATTTGGATGATTCAGATTTATAATGAGTAGTTGCAAAATCTCAAAACTTAAATTTTTTGAGGTTAATAAAAATACTCCTATATTTTAATATGTTCATATTTTTGCTGTCATTAATTACACATGGAAATGTCCCCTTATTACATCAATGTAAAGAATAGAAAAAACTCCAAAAGATACACTGAACCACTCCAGTTGAACAAAATTGGTCGAAGGTTATTTAGGCAGAACTTCCTTCGCCCCTGAAGTACATTTGAACAAATATAGCTTTTTGAAAAATGAAAAAAATAATTTTGCGAAATTTATGTATTTTTTATGATAATACCTATAGGTATTATTTAAAGCAGATAATCAAAGGGAAAAATATATTATCAGAACATGCTTAACTTCGATTGTTATTTTTATACATTGAAAGAGTCCGATTAGTAAGCACGTACCAAGCTGTCTCTTTAAAGCAGAGGAAGCGACTAAAATTAATAATTAAACTACAATAGAACAAAACATTTTGAATAATATTTTGGGTAAGCAACTGTTATTAGGGTAATTTTTATTTTATTATTATTAAATATAAGCGGCGCAACATTACTATATTCTGAAATTTTTGAGAAAATGGGGGAATCATCCGTGATTTCATCAATAAAATTATGTGGATAATAGCAGTCACAGCGTAAAAAAAAACCTTTGATGAAGGTGGAATTCGACTCACACGGGCAGAGGAAGTCCAATAATCCGTTCCCTAAACACTTGGCCACGAAGTATTTCATGCATAAGCGAGACAGCGACTACGTGGAAAATATTGCAAACATTTTTATTAAATAAAAACAAGACGGATTCATAAACCACGAACACAGAGGTATATTATTTATAATATTTAGGTGGTGAGGGGGTGTCATCAAATTGTTGGCGGCGATAATTAAACAAATTTTGTTTAGCTTTGGTTCCTTAGCTTACGTTCGTGAAGTAACACGTTGTTGATAATCAGTATAATCACTTTCGGGAACACTGAATAATTGTTATTTTTATTATGACTATTTTCTACATCAAAATAAATGTAATTGAGTACTTTAGTGTGCCATAGTTAAGGTAAATGGCCGGTGTAAATCAAACTAAAATACCCTATATATTCCCTGGGAAAGTGGATCCAAAAGTAAAGTTATCATTTTCGAATGTCAAAAATGTGTTAAATAAAAGCTAAATTAATATTTTATATAGTTTTCCATAATGTGCATTCTTGGTTTAATTTGATTATTCAAAATTTTTTAGTGCTTTTAATGTGTCTCTAAAAAAGATGTCATTAAAAAGACAACAATTATGTGATAAATTAACCGATCCGTAAAAATTCTACTTCCTAAAGTGTTCGACAATTTGGCATTGATAGAAGTTATTTTTCGTGTTTGGAAATGATGTCTGTACCTGTTTTTTAAGTAGACGGGCAGCCCTTTTTCTGAAGACAGCACTGATTAGAGGTCGATTATTATAGGTATATAACAAAAGTTAAGTAAAACCAGTGTAGACATGTCACTTATCGTCCCCATAAATCAAAATTTTTAAAAGATTAATATTAATAGCCTGTATTTGTGTTTGCATCGCGAAAAATGATTTTTCTCTCTTTACCGTTGATTTAATACACAGACTCTAACTATGATTAATTATGACGGTATTTGTGCCGGGCGCGAATATTATTAATTGCGGAGATTAATAGGTATTATAAATAACTTTGCGGCACAGGTGCTTCCGTTGTCATATCGCTGACATGTTGCAGACGGTCTGCTGAGCTATGATGTGCCGCAGGGACTCCATCGAGGTCCAGAATTAGACCTCACCGATCGCACTTACGACGGCAGGGAAGAAGGTGGCCATCTTTCGCGAGGATTGGGGCAACTGGTCGACGGACAAAAGGGACAGGATAACTTCAGACTTGACCTCGCAGGACATGGCAAAGGTAACAGCATTGCGATATTTGGTTTGGACGCATTTACATTTATATTACGGCCCTTGCCAGGGGCACTTGCTACAATGTGTTGTTCGGGACCGATTCATTCCGCTTTATGTCTGTATTTTGTCTCCATCTTGTCCGCTCTGCGCCACACGTGCGCTTTTTGATGACACGTTGAAATAGATATGGCCAGCAGATTTATTCAATTGATTCTTTTCCATAAAGTTTATTGAATCACGGACGGGTTGGGGATGTTTGATGATGGGGCTTCATCGTTTCTCTTTATTTCTTAAGAGGTTTATTTTGACATTGTGGTTACGTCCGCATGCCACATTATGAGCAGTTTTAATTTTACATTCGCTGCAAAAGAGAAGAAAATATCAATGACAAAAATTTTAAGATGGTTATTTTCTAACAATTACGAACGTAAACTAGCTATTTATGGTATGTTATGCTACGAATTGCGTTTTTACCAACAGAGATTTTTGATATGAATTCTAAAATTTTTTTAGAAAATTGGCAGTGAGTAATTTCTGATATTCGAAATGTTAGTTATTCATTTAATTTAATATTAGTACGTATTGTATTTAACAGTAAATATACCCCATTTCAAAATATTTTGTAGCTACTTTTTGGTAGCATCAGCAGTTGAGATCTCCATGCAAAAATTTTAATGTGCGATTTCGAAATCAAAATTGAAAGTTTTGATTTTCTCCCAAATGCATCTAGCGAGAACAAAAATTATTAGATTTGACGACCACCCGGTGAACAAATGTTGTGCTTCGACGATGTCCAACGCGATTTCAATTACTATTTTCAGCGTAATATAAACAAGAAATATAAATAGTTAGTGGTTATACTATGTAGAATGTTACCTAGATATGTCGAGACTCTGAAAAACAAAACAAGGACAGTGACAAAGCTGAAACTATACCAATAACATTATACATTATTCTCTCATATTTATGGCGGTAAAGGATGTGTGTTAAGGGACCCACATATTTACTTAAAACACTTCCGAGGAAAAGCTAGTATCCAATGCAGTTCTTTATAAATTTCACTCCTAAAAATAAAGAATCCCTCAGGACTAGGACTTCATAAAAAATCATCACCTTCTTATCGCAATAATTTTCGAATGAATATTGACGATGTCGAAACTTCTCTTTTCTTAAGTTGCAGTAGATGTATAGTGACAAACAAAAAGACAAAAACGAAACCATATCACGCGAAGGCTGAACGTGTACTATTACACACACTATATATATTATACTAGCACAAAAGAAGTAGGTATCGTTAGTGAAAATCTGTAGGGCTTATTTCCCAGATATTCAAAAATGACACCAAATTGTTACAAACACTTGAATATAATAAATTTAAACACACAAAAAAAAGAAGGCGTTATTAAAGTAACTGAATTGTAATACGCAAGTTAATACGATGCTGTGGCGGCAAATTTAAATATGAACATTCAACTACAACGGACGCTAACTATAGCTACGTACGCGACGTACGATTAACACTCGCAGTCTTGAGACTTATCATCCCCACAAAGGATGCAGCCAGCTAGACGGCCAGATTCACTGAAAATCTGGTATTGTAAATAAACATTCACATGAACAATGACAATAAGGAAAAAACTCTCGGTTATTTCGATTGAAGTTAAAATCTCCTTAATTTTGACGATGCAAAATGTGTATTATAGTTACAACAAAGGAAATAAGCAAAATTTATTTATACCACGCTATCAAGAATTTCAAGTAAAAATAATTTACATGATGTTAAATTATGTAATTTATTACTAATTATGCATTAATTGAAGTTACTGATTAACTCAAATTCGGTTCACAAAAATCACATCGGAGAACGAATGAATTTCCAGTTCATATAAAACACAGGATATTTGAAATAAACACAATAAACTCCTATTCAATACAATAAAAATCAAATAAAGTAGTATCGGTGTACTTCGAGAATAAATATTCAAATTCAAGCTGTTAGAAATGATTTAAACTTTTAAGAGAATATTAGATCCCACTCGTATTCGAAGCCGAGCCCACAATTAAATTAATTTAATTGATGATAATTTTCAAGGTCCTTTCTCTTAAAATCGAACGATATTTAAAATAATTTTAAATAACTTAACTAAAAAAAAATCTAGACATTTCGTTACTAAACTATGTTAAGCCTGAATAAGTCAATTTCCTGCCACACGTGTTTTACGGGAACATTTACACGTTTTCGTTATCGTAGTTAAATTGTATTAGAACCATAAACTGTAAAATCTTAACATAAACTGTGAATTTACAAAAATAAAATAAAAATACTCGTAACACGTGTTGACGAATTCACGGAAGTTTCACAATACTTCAAATTAGAAAATCTCTAGTTAACTGGCCTTATCTTAATTACACTCATTGATGGGCACAGTGGTATCGAATGCGAATCAATTTTGTTTAAAAAACTGCTTTTTGGTGAAATTACAAACAAAACCCTACGTACTGTTTCGCTCTTCCCCCAAAAGCACTAAAACATAGGTGATGCCTAGAGTTATTTTCTTTTTTTTAAATGCAATTTCGCAACGTTGTTTTTCTTTTCTCGGTGAGAAAGTTAACTTTTCAAATTGGCACACCACATTACCAATAGTATTATATTATAATGTATTATAATATATATACCGATTTCTCTAAATACTTTAAGGTTAGTCAGATAGAACATTTTTTTGTGATTAATTGTAAGAACAATACATATATGAAAATTTGAATTTAAAGTATTTAGTTATATTGATACAATCATTAATTTAAGGTTACTGCAAATGTGCGAATATTTAATTTTTTTGTGAATCATAAAAAAATGTCAGTGCAAAGTGGCAGACAGAAATTGGGAATACTCTTGTGGAATAAAGTATGTACATAATTCACAACACGAATAAAATATATATTTGAAATAATGAGACATGTTAAGGAGAAATAGTGTCCTAAATTGCTCACCTAAATATTTTTTTTTTTTCACTTAAGTAGCAAGCAAATTAAAGAATGCTTGCTTTAATGCTCTCAAACTTGATGTTATTCACGTGTTTTAGGATAATACATGTCATTAAATAACATATAATTTTTGTTTCAAAAAAACACTTGCATAAATGCTAACGTTGGACAAAGAATTAAAGAAAAGAAAAAATTATTATATTTTCATTACTACTGAGCATTTAAAACTGACGGGAAGTCATATTCATTAAGAGGAGTCACACTAAAGGGTTTTAAATTTGCAAATGTTACACATCTCCAAATTTTATCTGTTTTGCTGAAAGTCATTTACACTTTTGTGTATATGTTACAGTCAAAATATTCATTCACAAAATTAATAAACAATTAGGTGTATTATTATCACGAGGTTATTCTTTTTAAACAAAGTATGAGGCCATAGCCAAAAATATAAACCCATAGACAAATCTAATATTACGTATTTTAAATGGTTCTTCATTGTTTAGTTTGTATTTTCGCAAAATACGCCTAAGGAAAATTCAATTTATTGTTAAAAAAAATAAAATTACGTTTTATTGTGGAAATAGTTTTGCTATAATCTGACATCCTTTTGCTTTAATAATCCGCATGCATATAAATAACTTTAAATAAATGTTTATTTATTAGTTACATTATACGTTTACTCGGTTTTATAAGTTTACTGTTTTGGATGTACCTACGTTACGTATTTCTCACAACTGGTTCACATTTATAAATGAACACAAAAATCGATTGTGTTGGGATATTTCAGATATTTTTGCTGCTGTATTTTACCACTATCTGTTAGTTAATGGAGATCACATTAGTAATTAAAACAGAAATCTGAAACAACAGATGCAGCAGCCGCACAAAGCAACCCCAATAAAAGAAGTCTCTTCGTTCTCTCAGCTTTAGTCATGATTAATGGTAGGTGAATCAGCAGTTCGCGACTAGATTTATTACGAGTTCGGCTGTTTCGTGGGATTAATATCGGGCCCGCCTGTTGAGCAAGTGCGGTCATCACCTGTACAGTGACAGTTCCTTCAGTTACGCCAAAGCTTTGCTGGCATGAGGTGTTCCCTGGAGTCTAACTCTTTCCGAAGATAAATGGAAGCAGACCGAAAGTGGAAAGATACAAAGTGGTCGAACTTACTTTGGTTAGGGTCCTGAGAGAAAAGTAGTTAGTACTCTAATTGGAGATAACTAAATGGGTAGGTAGCCACTGACGGCGTATTTTTTATCTTCAGTGCGTATGATAAAGGGTCAATAATTGTGGGAGAACCCTTCCCATGTCACTCTAATTATCGTTTCTATAATTACATTCTTACAAAAATAACACTGAAATTTTGTCAAGAATTTTTTATTCTGTAGTGGTTAAAGGGTCTATGAATAAGGTGATGCCATTTTATTGGCCATATCTAGGACTTTGTTCCAGAGTTTTCGTTAATTTATAGAAGCGTTTGTTCGTTTGTTTATCGTTCACTCTAAATTCTTCTAGATTTAATAATAAGGATATTTAGAAAACATCAGCTGTCGAAACATCAATTTTCTGAACACAATTGTGTAGTAGAATGAGGTCTCAAAATAAATGGCACATTTATTTTTTTTACGGAGATAACATATACATTTTTATATTATTATTTTATTATTTACAGAGTGTACAACGTGACATTCTAGCCACTATAGCATTATTATCCTATATACACATGAAATCCATCGCCTTTTGTTGTTACGAAAATCTTTAGCGTTTTTTAAAACCGGCTGGAATGAGCAGTTATGATTGATAAGACAAGCACTGAAAAAAAAAATTGATCAACAGTCGCATTCAATAAAACCATAATAAAATCATTGGTTACTTTGTTCGAAGAATAGACGTAAACGTGACCGAAGGAACTGGAAGAAGACTGCTACTAGAGCGCTTCAGTAATTTATCAGCTTCTCTGTTTTAAAAAGTTTTTAGTGTCAGTGTCAGTTCGACGTTTATAAATAAAAGTCGAGTTGTAATTGTCACTCAAGTATTTCGTTAGTTTAAAATAACCACAGACAGTTCACTAGTCAAATTTATTTAGTAGTAGAACATTTTTTGTACAATAAATCGATAAATATGTATTGATTGAATATCAGATTTATATGAGTTTTAATTAAATTATAGATCGTTTTTAACTTGAATATACCTGCTCCATGCCATATTAATTCAAATTAAAAAAAACAGAACCCATCATCTCTAAATGAACAAATACATGAAGTGAAGAAGGAAAATTAAATAAAAACAAAATGTAATAGCAAAATGGATTCTAATTTACTTGAGAAAAAATTGTTGTAAATTCACATGGTGTTCATAAGTTCATAACAACGAAATTATTGATTGTGAAACAAAAAAAAACGTTTTAAAATTTTCAATATTTGTTGTTATTTTTTTTTTTTAGATTATTAATATTTACGGTATTATCTTCTGAGGTTACCAAGTCCTAGTCGTATTTCACGCAGTTTCACATTTAATTTGTATCACGTATGAAAGTTTACATAGATGAGAATCGGATTTCATATTCTAGTACAGCTTGTTTAAAATAACGAAAATTGATCTCCATAATTGATATATAATGATGTCACGTCATCGGCATGTTGTCACAGCATACAATGCTATTGGCCTTTGAAGCCAAACAATCACAGCCAAAATCTTGATTAACTTTGTTACCATTAGCACTGATAGAACAGAATACAACACAAAATAATTTTGTTTTACCCTGCGGGCTTACGTAAAGTTGCATACATTTCATTTACACTCTAGATATATTAATAAACTTTACTAAATTTATAAATAGTTTATGTCTGTTCCTTGGCCCTCTCGTTTGTCTTGCTTTGTTTACTTACTTCATATTAGTTAGTTATCACAAACATCTTTATTCAACATAATTTCTCTGCTTTAATTATTTTTCTATTTATCTTGACATCCAAGTAAGGTAATTATTCTTTTGTTTTCTATGCACTTTTTTTAGTGATTGTGGCAAGGGAATAATTATGACTTAATGAGAGAGAGGAAAAAATAAATAATAAAATTCCGTCACATAACTTAACTAAAAAAAAATATATCTTATTTATCTTATTTATGAAATAAGAATTTTATTTAAAGGTAGAAAAATGTGTTAAAATTTAGACCCCAGAACTCGTATTAATGTGGAAACAAAAATGGGATAAATCAAGATTCGAAAAATTCTGTAAAATTTAATTCCAAAACAAAATATATAACAAAAGACGTCAAAAGCAATCTTGATAAAACAAAAAAAAATGGTCATTAAAATTTAACTGTATCAATACTGAAATTATTACTTAAGATTTGTTCTTTTATTTTGTTTTTAAGAATTCAATTAGAGTAGCCACATGATAACTCAGGGCACTTTTTGAAAACAAACTCGCTAAATAAGAAAATTGTTGGACTCGTGAGCGTTTTCACGAGCCGTAAAGAAATGAAAAAAGGGGTAAACTTAAACACAAGTTTATTCTGTGACGTCTACATGCAAAATCCCCCTGTCGTACCTAGCGTTCCGCTCTCTTCATCCCTCTCCCATTGGGGGTGGACGAGCATGCGCACATGATCCTAACATAGCTCCCCCCGCTGAATTTAATGGAAGATTACAATTCAGGATATAACAATTGATTACAAATAGGTACAGATACTTAGAAATACTATATGAAATGTATAAATAAAGTACATATTAACGTTGACATAAGTGGAACATATATGAGTCCATTCGCAAACAAATTGATTGCGCACATAACACGACTAAATTGATTGCGCCCTGTTTTCACTCACAACAGTCCTTGTTAGAGTCCATGGGCAAAACGCAAATTTTCGTTAATGGTCTTTTGAACACTCCCCGCATTGTTTTGATCGTCACTACACGACACTGTCCGTCCTTTCCCGGGTGTAGCTCCTCGATTCGCCCTAAAGGCCACTGTTGTGGCGGAGTGCTGGCCTCGCGGACTACCACCAGGTCCCTCTTGGCGGGCTTCAATGCTGGAACGTTCCTCCACTTGTACCTGGTTTGTAACTGATGCAGGTACTCGTTGGACCACCGTTTCCACACATCTTGTCTCATCTTCTCCAGAAGCTGGAAGCGGATTAAGCGATTGGTCGGAAGGTCCCTCAGGTCTTCCTCTACCGGAGCGGTCAGCGGACCGCCGATTAGAAAATGGGCCGGAGTGAGTGCGACGAGGTCGTTCGGGTCATTTGATAATGGGGTGAGAGGTCTGGAGTTTAGACATGCCTCTATCATAATCAACACGGTATTCATTTCCTCATAGTTCAGCAAAGTATTATTTAAAACTCGTCTAATGTGCCCTTTAATTGACTTTATAGCAGCCTCCCATAAACCGCCCATGTGGGGGGCGTTTGGAGGAATAAAATTCCAAGTAATGCCTAAATTTGAAAGATTGCCTACTATCACATCTTTAAATGATTTTGTTTGGAATAATTGATATAACTCTTTTAAATGCCGGTTACTGCCTACGAAAGTCGTTCCGTTGTCAGAATGAATCTGACTTGGTTTACCTCTACGGGAGATAAACCGCTTTAATGCATTCAAAAATGAATATGACGTGCAGTCACACACAAGCTCTATATGCACTGCTTTGGTAGCGAAGCACACAAAGACGGCGATGTAACCCTTTATTGTTTTTACCGTCCTTCCATGGCCGTTTTTTAGTGTGAATGGCCCTGCATAATCAACACCAGTTACTGTAAATGGCCGCGATGGAGTTACTCGTGTTACCGGGAGATCAGCCATCAATTGTTCATATGAAATTGGTTTGCATCGATAACACCTTAGGCAATTGAAAATGACTAATTTAACCGCGTTTTTGGCTGAAACAGGCCAATATCGTTGGCGTACTGCTGCTAAAGTACCTTGACAACCGATGTGCAAATTTTCGACATGATATTTCTTAATAATTAGATTTGTAATGAAATGCTGTTTCGGCAGCAATAGAGGGTATTTCCGATCGTTATGAATGTTGGAGTATGCTAATCTACCTCCAACTCTTACTAACCCAGAAGAGTCAATGAAGGGGCTTAAGTTTTTTATTTTACTGTTATTGGCAACCTGATTATGTTTTTTGATATTGTGAATATCGATGTGAAAGGCTTCGGATTGAACTTGTGTTATTATTAAGCTATGGGCCTCTCGTAGTTCGCTGCAAGTTACAGCGCCCAATTTTTTATTATGTTTGTTTTTTAAATTAAAAATGAAACGACGCACGAGAGCGGTAATTCTTAACAATTTGTCAAAATTTGAAAACTTAGACCAAAGGGAACAATGTTTAGTGACCCTTTGCACTATTAAACAACATTTTGGTTTCATTTCTGGTAAATTAGTGCCTGAGGGGACTTCTTGTATATAAGGTATGTGGGGCGTTGTTAAAAAACTAGGGCCGTGCCACCACAAATCTGAAGACATCAAATGACGCGGAGTGTCGCCACGCGACAGAATGTCCGCAGGGTTTTGATTTGATGGAATGTGGTACCAATTGTTATAAGGGGCTAGAGACTGAATTTCTGAGACTCTGTGGGAAGCGAAAGATTTTAATAAGGCGGGTTCTGTACGGAGCCATGCCAATACAATTGTAGAATCGGTCCAATAATAATGATTACGGATTTGAAAATTAGATAAAGATTTGGTTACCTTATATACCAATTTGGCCAAAAGCAGAGCTCCGCACAGCTCTAATCGGGGAATGGTTAATGATTGTAAGGGAGCCACCTTGTTTTTTGAGCACAAAATATGGCTTTGATAAGTACCGTCCGGACCTTGAGATCTCAAATAAACACATGCCCCGTATGCAAGTTGACTTGCATCGCAAAATCCGTGGATTTCGACTTGTTGATAATCGCAAATAGCTCGGCGCGGTATCGCTACCTGGTTAAGCTGTGAAAAGGTTTCTAGAAATTCGCACCACATTGTGTGTAATTCAATAGGTAAACTTTCGTCCCAATCTAGTTTTAGTGACCATAATTTTTGTAAAATAATTTTAGCAGTTATGACTACAGGTGCCGCTAATCCCAACGGATCGAAAATATGAGCGATCGTGCTTAAAATGCCGCGTTTAGTAATTTTGTCAATTCTTGGATTTTTCGAGTGAGTGGAGTACTTAATTATGTCATTATTATTATCCCATAATAAGCCTAATGTTTTAATGGTATTTTGTTTGTCTAAAGAAATCTGCTCTTGTTGTTGAAGTTCCTCGTCAAAACCGAAATCACATGAATAATTGGAACTTATTTTGTGTAACTCAAAACCTGCCTTAATTAAAATTTGCTTGATATCATTTAATAATTGTGCCGCGTCCACAATATTGGATGAGCCATAGATCAAATCGTCCACGTACATGTCACGTAAAATAATGGTTGCTGCTTCCGGAAAATTTTGCATTTCTAGATTAGCTAGTTCATGCACACATCTCGTTGCTAGATATGACGAACTAGCAAATCCATATGTGACCGTGTTCAGTTGGTAAACCTTGATATCCTCGCCTGAATCATTTCGCCAAAATATTTTTTGATACTTACGATGGTCTGGATGTAAAAGTATTTGACGATACATCTTTTTTAAGTCCGCACAAACGACTACTTTATGAATCCTAAATCTAATTAAAATGATGAACAGATCTTGTTGGAGATTAGGGCCGACTAATAGATTATCATTTATGGATTTATTGTTATCAGTTTTCATGGACGCATTGAAAACAACCCGCAATTTGGTGGTCGTTGACGATTCGTTGTGGACCGGATGATGGCTTAAAAAATAACCGGAATTGTCGGGTTCACATTCGGTCATGTGCCCCAGTGCTAGATAGACCCTCATAAATTCCGAGTACTGCTGAAATAAGTTCCGGTCCTTTGAAAAGCGTTTCTCAAGGTTGTAAAATAGCCTCAAAGCTCTTTCTTTGGAAATACCCAAGCAAGGCGGTTCGTTTATCAATGGGAGCTTTACAATAAACCTACCACTAGTTGCATCCCTTGTAAAGGTTTCCTTGAAGTGTACTTCGCAGGTGTTGTTTACGCTTGAACTGTCTGATTTTTCAGGTAAATTTTCTACTTCCCAGAACTTTCTAATCTGTTTATCTAACGAAATATTTGAAAGGTTACATGAGGTTAAGTTATTTGATGAATTAAACTGATTTAGAACGCCTCCAATTACCCAACCGAACTGGGTTTTTTGTAATGTCGGGCCATTTTTGTTAATTCGGAACTGACCAATGCAAAGTATGTCCCAAAATATTTCGTTCCCTATCAAGAGGTCAACGGCTAGTGACTTATTATAAAACGGATCGGCTAATTTGATATTGGTGGGTAGATTTTGCAATGGTGTAAATGATTGCGCAGGTACGTTACCCGTGATTTCGGGAACAATTAAGAAGTCCAAGTAGGCCTTGAATGAATTGGAAATTGATGAAATTTTTACACTGACTGCTTTACTAATAATAGAAGATTTGCATGCAATTCCTATCAGGGGTAAATTGATTTTGTGTATATTTTTTAACCCCAATTTTTGTACAGCTCGCTCGGTAATAAAATTTGAGACTGAACCATTATCTAGCAAACTACGAAATTTTATGCCTTTGTTATTAGCACCTGTCGCCAAAACTTGTGTGGTTGATAAAATTACATTTTTGCTTAAAATTTGTGCACAATTGCTCATTGTACTTGAAGAGGGTTGTGGCTGCGATTCTATGTGCAAAAGAGTATTATGACGTCTATTGCATTTTTTACAATTGCCGGCGTTGCAGGTCTCGAGTGTATGTCCGCTACGTAGGCAATTCGTGCATAAATGTCGTTTTTTTATTTCATTTAATCTGCGATCCACGTTAAGACCTAGGAAACTCTGACAAAAAAAGATAGTATGCGATTGTTTGCAGTAATTGCAAGATATTTGACTATGTTCGTTTCTGTTTACGATATGACTGGATGGCTTATTGTACTTAGCATTGAACGGAAATTTGGGTTTATTTGGAACGTTAAATTTATTACTAAGAAATGTCGCTTCAAATGATTCGAACATTTGACAACGTTGTGTCAGAAATTCAAGAATGCTTGTTGTTGTGGGAATGTCTTTGGACAATGTACCTTCCCATGCAATAGTTGTGCCGTGATCAAATTTACAAGAAATTAAATGAATAAGAAGATCATCCCATTGATGTACGGGACGTCCAATTCCCTCTAATGCCTTAAGATTCGAATTGACTATTTGCAAAAGGGTTCTGAGCGATGCAGAATCCTTTGGATTAATGTTGGGCAATGAAAATAACGAGCGCACGTGATGCTGACTGATCAGTCGGTTATTTTCATACCTTTCCACGAGTAACGCCCATGCTGCCGCGTAATTATCGGTGGACGGTGTCAAATGGCTAATTGTTTTTTGTGCTTCGCCCGATAAAGTACCTTTTAAGTAGTGAAACTTTTGAATGGCATTTAAACTGGTATTATTGTTAATTAAAGATTGAAAAGAATCTCGAAAACTAAGCCATTCAGTAAAGGAGCCATCAAACGTGGGCAAACAAATTTCAGGTAGCTTGACCGGAAGCGTTTCGTTACGGTCTGATGACGAATTCGAGTTAGGTACTGACTCCAAAGCCCCGGCGGCTTGGATTAAGCTTTCTGCATTACTCACAGCTTCAAAATATTTATTTTCGAATTCGGTTGCTTCGTCGTCTTTGACTTGTATTTCGTCCACAGTGGATATTTGCACTTCAATGTCTTGATATTCGCGTAAGCAAGGTTCGATTGATGCTAACCGCCTTTTTAATTCTATTGCCTTTTTAACGTTTCGAGGGTCTGCTATGAAATTGTTAAACTTTGTCAAACGCGTTTTGAGAGCAGCCCGTTTGGCTATTAAAGTTTTAATATCGTCCAACATTATGAGGAAACGAACTGACGAGTAATTGATTATGACAAAACGTGAATAATAGGATAGGAAACAAGGAACTGACCTGAGACCTCGTATACTTGATGTGTTGATGTTTTCTTGTCCACTAGGTTGGGCTGATGATTTTCCCCTGGAGTGGCTAGGAGTGATGCGTTGATTTTTTGCACTTACTCGCGTGTTGCACGAATTCGTAGCACACCGTTATGCTTATTTATCCGGCTCGAAGGACCATTTTATGTTGGACTCGTGAGCGTTTTCACGAGCCGTAAAGAAATGAAAAAAGGGGTAAACTTAAACACAAGTTTATTCTGTGACGTCTACATGCAAAATCCCCCTGTCGTACCTAGCGTTCCGCTCTCTTCATCCCTCTCCCATTGGGGGTGGACGAGCATGCGCACATGATCCTAACAAAAATGAAGTTTTAAAAATTGACATTTTTTACGAAGGTATATTGAGTTGTGGATCGACAAATCGTAATTGCCCGGAATGAACTTGCGTTCTTTCCAATATTTTATCAAAAAGATAAGAGACTATGGACAAAACAAATGTAATGAATACAACGTTATTCGTTCATTTTAAGTAATCCAAAAGATCTCAAATATGGAGTAATATGATCACCAAAAGGAACATTTGTAACAAATCTAATGCAATTATTTTGAAGTTTCTGAAGTTTTGCCTTGTCAAGTTAGGCAAGGACCATATAGTTAAGTGGTCGCAATAATTAGGGCATGATGGAATCAACGAATTTAGGTATAAGTAAAAGTTTGATTGTTTCATTTAGAATATGTTTTGAAGGAATAAGTTGGCTAAATTTTAAGTAATACTCTCTACAGATATGAGACACTTGGAAGGAAAGAAAATGTTAAATCAGAATGGAGAATAGCCTCAAGATTTTTAACCTTGTCTACATACTATATTTTTTCGTTAATATCAGTAATGTGAAGGCCGATATGCTTGAAAGTTTACTTGATGTGCCAAACAAGATATTGTGGCACTTTTTGTATTGATCAATAAAGGATTTGATGATGTCCATTTATAAATCTCGTTTAAGTCATGTTTAATCCGTTCTTGAGCACGTAATACTTCACAGTGGAGGCAAACTTAAAATAATTGAATATCGTCAGCGAATTGATGAATGATGAATTTTTCAAAACTTTGGCATATAAACAATGTCACCTATAAAAACTGAAAAAAGTAAAGGACCTAATTTGGAGCCTTGAGGAACCCTATTGTTAACATTGCACTTAACCAACAGTTGTATTTAAACGACCGACTTGTTTACGATTGTATACCTAAATAGCTTCTGAACCAGTCAAAGTTGGAATTACAGATACCAGAGTTTCTCTAGTAAACAGTGTATGTTCAATGAGTCGAACGCTTTGGTTAAGTCCAATAACGTGACAGAAGTTAAATTTCCTAAATCTATATTGCGAGTTATATGATCTGTTAATGACGCAAGTGCAGTAGCGGTACTGTGACATTTATGAAAACCTGAGTGAACCGATGGTATGACTTTTTTGGAATTAATAAATTCACTAAGCTGCTAATAAATAACAGATTTAGCAATCATCAAAACAACATACCGAATATTAATGGGCACCATGTCATTCAAAGAAATTTATTCTTTTTTAGTATGAGAGTTACGCATGAAGTTTTCCATAATTTGGGAACATAGTCATTTGCAAAACTGAAGTTAAGGATGTGTGTCGAGGGGGCATTAACAAATGGCAAAGCAATTCTCAACAGCAATACCGTCATATCTAATAATAGAAGGTTTTAATTTCAGTATTGCTTCTTCAATTTTCCCTACACCCACAGATGAAAATACAAAATTACTGTCATTAGAGAAACTTGTACAGTTAATGTAATAACGAAAGCTAGATGTTGCAGTGACCGCGGGAACAGAATTAGTAAAATTGCTGTTAATCTGGTCAGCATTAGCTAGTTGAGGAGGTATGGTTTCATTATTTTTACTTGCTACTATATTGGAGTTCCGTAAAGTTGTCCAAAATTTTCTTGGATTATTACTTCCCCAGCGTAGCAAAGGACTAATTGTAATCCGTCGGCCGACTCTCTACTTTTACGTTTTCTCGATCTGTCATGATCCCTAGAGGACTAAGAAATAGGGCTCATCCCCACCACTAATTCGATGACGTCACTTCAAAATTGTACATAGTAAATGGGTTTTAAATTGTATACACCAACATAGTCCTACACATGTAGCGTATGACTCCGAATTGAGTTTTTACCCGAAACGTTCAGATTTTTGGAAAAAAAAAATCAAAATTACGAAACAAGATTTTGCAATACTTGAAATCTTCCAGATGGTTTATGTTAGTTGTGATAAGCTGATAAGCATGATAAATTTGTAATCAAAATATATTTACTTATCCCTTCCAAAAAATTGATGACGTCAGCTCAAAAGTTTGCCGAATAAATCCTTTCTAAAATGTGCAAAATTAGTCTGTAGTTGTGATTTATCATTCCATTCATATTTTTTGGATTTGCATATACCGGGTGACTCAAAAAAATTTAATCAGGAACTGCAAGACCGAATGCTTTGAAATCTTGGAGATGTTTTAAATTTATAAGCATGGTAAAATTTTGATTAAAATGTATTTTCTCATCCCCCCTAAAAATTTGATGACGCCGCCACAAAATTTTGCTGAATAAATCCTATCTAAAATATTAGATACCTCAGGGGCGACTTCGTCCAATTTAATTTTTTTTTAATAAGCAATCATAGCAATCACAAAAAAAAATGACATAGATGTCAATGCCAAATAATGACAAAATTAAAAAAAATTAATACTCGTTTTATTTTAAAAAATTTATTACAAAAATGTAATACGAAAAAAATATAATAGGCATGCAGTCGTCACGTTTCCGACAGCGAAGGAAGTACTGTCTTAATTCTTTAGACCAATTTTTTTTACAATTGTGTGTAAAGTTATACGTCATAGGGGCACGTTTCTCTTGCTCTAGTGCAATACTATAAAAAAATCTTAATTCACAATAGTTCCTTTTATGCTGTTCAAGATTCGTCCTACAAAAAAGATTCCAAAGTTTTATTTACAATTCCCAATTTTCTAAGATTGTATGTATAACATGGTTGATGAAATGTAGCTGTATAATTAACACATATCACTTCTTTCTTAATTACTGGTCTTTAAGCGTAATATAATTGAAATTAATAAGCCCGACTTTTGATCTGTATTAGCGTCAATCATCTTAAAACCTTTCTAACCTTTCGGCTTTTTCTTCTGCTCTCATTTAGCGAATCTCCTCATCTTCATTTACGAACCCATTGTAACAAAAAAACATGACATTTTTGTGTACATGAAGAAAAATATCATAGAAGCTAACATCAAATTTAAATTTACCTTTGAAATATACTAGTCATAAAAAGTTTTGAAATCAGAATATAAATTCTAAATAACGTTTTACATTTAAATACATCACACGATTCTTGGTGAAGATAAACAGAAAAAAAAAATGTAACTAACTTTAAATCCACCAAAAAAAAAAAAAGTTTCCGAGAATATTTGCCTAAAAATTCGCTAACAAACAGATGGAAACGGAAAATCGATATTTTCACTCCATGTATTGGGGAATGTCCAGAAAACGAGAAATGAAAGTTTGATAAAAATAACCCTACTACTCTACGTTTGGAAATTAAGAACATTCTAAAGTTAATTTAACCGAAACTTCAATAAACATTTACCAACAAACACAAACATTGAAAACCACTGTTTTCAATCAAAATGATTGAAACGTTTTGTTGATTCAATGAACTTCTTTTAGTTGTAGTTACGTATGTCCCAAATGCAAAAATGTTTTCAAAACAATTCTGAAATTTAAAAGTGTTACAAAACAATAATGATAATTGCCTGAATAATATTACTAATTGCAGTGATGCGCAAAACGTAAAGACTGTCCGTAATGCAATGATATAAAAATCAAAATTGGATTTAATTTTTAAATACGTAATTAACATTTAAGTGATAAAAACTATTAAGTAGATATTCCAAATTATTTCAGACCAAAAAAACAGTTTTAAAGAATAAATATCTATCTATCAATAGATACAGCTACTTCTCCCTTAATATCCGTATTTTTATATCAATTTAGAATAAAAGAACTGAAGAAATAAGGCACAATACATTGAATTATAGACCGATATATAAAACCTAAAAGCAACACTTACCCTTTAAATCCTAATTTCCTTTCGTTCCGCGCCGATCCCTGCAGACTCCTTCCTCATGGGCACATCACAACACTTACCCTTCACTTTAAGTCCGAAACCAAGTTATTTTTAACAAAAATAAACCACTTAAACTAATTTACACAAGCTCTCAACAAAGTCAAAAGCGACTGCGACCGAACTCATTTGCGTAACACGAAAAATGAACAAAAAATTATCGCCAATGACGATACCATATCAGACATTTCTTGTAGAGTTTTTCTTGACCGGTGCATCACACAATAAATGAATCGTAATTAAAATATTGCAACATTATCTATTAGCAGAACATAATTTTCACGCTGTGTGGATCAATAAGAAATTATGAATGTTACATACAATTGACCAAAAATAAATTAAAAAACTCGATTTAAACATATACGTCCTTCGAAAATATTTTATATTTAGACAGTTAACGACACAACACAGAATTCAGATTTTTTCACCATTTCTGCCAAAATACTCATATGAAATAGGTTCATATGGGGTGTTCCAACGGTCAAAGGGCGCAACATTCAACATTCGCTGCAGTGTAGAAAAAATTCTTCAACGCAATCTAATAGCGGTACAATTTAAAAGTATTTTCAAACATATAGAGTGTTCCATTTAACTTATACAACAAAGCTGTATGTTTACTTTGTAAGTTAGAAAAGTACTGTAATAGAAACCATTTGGCTACTTTCATGTTCTATCAACGTTTCATAATCATAACTCCCAGAATATAAAAAAAATTGGTCGAAGTTTATTTCGGCAGAACTTACCTCGCCCCTGGCAGAAATCCCGTCTCTTTGAAAAATTATGAAATTTGATTTTGCGGTTTTTGTTAAAACGTCGAGAAAACATAAAAGTGGACTCAATTACTATACTTAGCTTACGCTCAGGAAGTAAAAATGCAACGAGATATTTTTTTGCATTAAAAACAATTGTAAGTGTGACCCTCCTCTGTATCCGTTTGCTGTTCTGATCTGAGTGTATGGTTTCTTAGAATAATGCGTTTATATCAATGCAAGATGGAGTCCTCGACAGCAGAGCAGCCAGTAACGATCCACTCTTGCCTTTGATATTTCGATGTGTATGGTTGCTTACACAAAATGATTCAAAAAAAACAATTAATGAAGCAATTTATTTTGTTGATTATATCAAGATTAACTTTAACTTATGGGGATCATCATAAAAAGATAAAATTGGCAAAATTTAATAATTGTGATTGAGGCGCGAAGGAAAATCTCTCTGAAAACTGGAGATTAATTTGTTTGATAAGTTTTGGTGGATGTTTTACTATTCTAGTACAATATCTGTCTCTTGGTATGTAGATGTATATATACTTATATTTCGTCGTTTTGGTTTTACATCTATTTCTAGATACCTCAAAATTCTTTCATTCCAGTGGCAGCTCGTACTCTACTCTACTGGAGGCTTAGTTAATTTATATACACATATGGATGCAAATCTTCTATAAACGTACCTTCTATTTTTTAAAACGCCTTAAATTTCAGCTCAATTCTTATTTTTTTCTGTTTAAAAAATGTTAGACCACTGCATCATTATAATCCACTATGCGTGAGGTCAATATTTAAATTGACCCAACGAATAGCGAATGATAGTTGATTTTTTTGTTCATGTCATGGTACCTACATGGTACGAATACACAACTGACAAATGCGATTTTGACAAAAAAAAGTATTTTATTCGGTTTTTATTTTTTGAGAGGTTATTTTTAGGGGATTTATTGATACCATGGACGAGCCGCCACTGTTTGATTTCCCTTTTATCTTGTAATGTCTGCAAATTTCCTACTTTTTTCAGTAAAAGTAAAGGTATTTTACTGCGTGCCACAACTAAGAACATAAACGTTCAACAAGCAGACCAGGTGAGAACAGTATTGCAACAAATAATGCATCAATACTACTTAGAGAAAAAATCTTTGTTAATTAAATACAAGAGCTAGTTGATTTAGCTGAGAAGCAGAAAACTGAACAAGAGGTCGCTTAAACTAAAGTAACAGTAGGGAAATAATTATTCGTTATCGATTTACACCAAATAAACGTCTCACCTGAAGTCAGATGTCAAGTGTGTAGTAAGAACGATTTTTTTACCTAAAAACACTTGGAATTATGCTTCTAAAAATTTAACTCAGTTTCCACATCGCATCAGAGTGCGAAGAAAAATATTTGTTCATCGAGGTTGTTCTCATGTCGGGCTTGGACATAATGCCGTCAGCAAAACACTGCGAGTTCCTTAAACAAGCCTTCATTGTGTTATAGAGACAGACGAAATAAGATCAGTTGTTACATTATTGATAAAGTGGAAAGAATCTAATGGGTCGGCAAACAGTTTAACACCCACATTTTATGTTGTGGCATCCGCAGAAGGTGGCAAGAGCTAATCTGGCGTCAATTTAATTAGTTTGTTTGTGAAAACTCCATACACACTTTTTTCATTTTAAAATTTAGACACTTTGTCGTTTGTAACAACACGCTTTATGAAGCATAAATTTAATAAAACGTTTCATTGGGATTTGCAGAGTTCCACATTCGTACACTTAATCCCGCTCTCCAGATCTGTGTAATTAGTCGAAATAACTAGTTGATTAAAGGTGGTTTTAAAAAAGAAAGAGTTTAACCAGAGTAGCGATTATATGTTACGTATACAGCGCCAGCGGTCGGGATTAGAGAACTGTTCATTATACTTTTTACTTTTTTCGAAACGGTATTTATATTTAAGTACATCTTATTTTTACGTGGGGTGGGGATTAATAAAGGCAACAGATTTTTTACTGCTTAAATTAATTTTAAAGTATGAAGGTTTGAGATAAATTTCATTATTTTGTACCTAGGGTATGAGTGGGTAGGATGGCGTAACGACACCCCTGGATGGTCAGGCCACCCTTTGGAGATGCGATTTGAGTTCGACAAAGTACGCAACTTTTCCGCCGCTCATCTGCATACTAACAACCTTTTCACCAAGGATGTACAGGTAAATTATAGGCAGTTATAAATACACAAGAATTAACGTGCTCTACTTTTAACTGTTTGTCAGTTTATACCAAAACGAACATATACCTACATTCTGGATGTATACCTATAACGTTCCACTAACTTGAAGTTTTCATTATTAAGAAATTCAGTGCTATTTTAACTCTTATTCACACAGTTTGGTGAATGCGCGCAGTTACAGCAATAAGTACCTATTACATTTAACATATTTAACTTTTCACTTTAAGGCTTTCAAAGATTATTTTGTTGGGAAACACAAAAAAATATATATTCATGATCTGAGTTGAACAATTAAATATTTCTATGAGAAATGGATATTATAATAAAATTGACAAAATAAAATAGTCATAACTACAGAAATACAAGCTGTGCGAAATGTCGTGAACACCCTTAAGGGTACATTATTGAGGGATGCCGATAAATATGAAAAAAATAATAATAAAACATGTCTTTTCGATGTAAATTGCAAGAAAATAATATAAGGGAAATAGTATTTAAACATTACCATGCAGAAAAATGAACTAAACCTTTCAGAATGACTTAGGTACTGTGATAATTGAAGGGTTTAAGTATTTATGTTCAAAACAATCAAATATAATACCTACATAATGATAATAGCTCTAATATAGGTGTAAATTTATTTAATGCATATTTCTCATCTGTAGCAGATAATGTAAGCAAATTATTAGACCCGACACAAATAAACCCATCAGTTGTTGTAACTACAAACATAAAAAGTAAATGTAAGTTCCGGGAATATAGTTTTCTATACGCTTTTCTAGAAGTCGGAGCTACAATTACTTCATTAAATAATGGTCGCAATAAAAATGTTTTTTCACTAGTAGCGTTGAAATGTACCATTATCATGCTTGTCTATGAGTTGTTGTGAATTCGTTTTTCTCTACCAAAGTCAATAATTATAATTTTGATCAAGGTTAATAATGGAAATGCAATTAATCCTTCTTAATCAAGGTCTATAATAAAGACTGAGGTTATTTAATGTTTGACAAAAGAAAGTAGGCCATTATTATTACCAGATTTTTTAAATTTCTTTTACGAGAAGTGCAAAAAGTGCTAACTGCCATAACAGTATCTCGGGAGGGGTACATAATTCACTGTCTGACATATTTCGTGAAAAAATTACATCATCCAAGACAAACATTTTTTAAAATAACCCCTTGAATTTTTGGCGCACGTTTAGTATTATACAAGGTGTTAGGAAATGGTTCCGACAAATTTAGACAGTACCATTCCCTAACACCCTGTGTATTGGCTATCAAGAGGCCTTTTAGGCTCACAGTTTTGTTCCTTGTCTCCACCATTTTAGATTCGTAGGCATCTATTCTTTTCCAGTTCTTCACTTCTTTTTATCTCAGATTTGTCATTGTTGCTTTTCTCCAACTTCTTCCTGCCGTTTATCTCCAAGATATCTTCTTGACCGTTCTTCCATCCTTTCGATATGATTAATTTCCTTGATCTTATTCTGTCAACAATAGGTTCTTGATATATCTGATCACTCAATTTCACTTACTTTTTTCCGATTTATTTTTAGAGCACTTTTCTTCCTATTTCTATCCACTTTCGTATAATGACTTTGAGTTCCTCCATATCTCTCGTTATTAGGGTTACATCATCGCTGTAGCTTATAACCTGATGATTTTTTTATTTTATCGCTTAACCGTCACTTAATATTATAACCCATTCTCATTTTAATAAAATCCTGTTTTTTGTATTCAAGTCCTGTAATTCATATTCACTTAAATTATGCCCTTTTAGTTTGAAATCATTTTTAACACTTGAAAATCTTTTTAAGTTACAAAAGAGATCTATGTATTACGGCACAAATTAGTTATAGAGGCCATTTCATTATTCATTAGTTTTAAAATCATGACTTTTCCATACCTAAATATGTATACAAGGCGTCTAGAAAAAGTAAGGTTGTTGATAGATCAGGTAATGCTATGATTTATTACTGTATCAAATTTTTTGATTTCCTTCGAAATCTTGTTAAAATTATGAATGTTAATGAAAAAAAAAAAACAACAAACGCTTTTACGGTATAGAAAAATACCGGTCTTACAACTTTTAAGTTTAAATATGTATTATTGTATAATTATATTTAAATATTTAAATACATACTTTTTGTTTTTTTGTTGTATCGCCTGAAAAGAAATGACTGAGACTGTTGGCAGTACTGGTTAAACAAAAATGTGAACTTTTCTTGGGTTTATGTTGGCATAACGGAAGTAATTGTGTGACAGATATATCAATCGTGACATATGATAAATTTAGGTTATGTTTTGAATACATTTTGCAAGTTAAAAATGTCATCTATCTATCAATCTTGACAGCTGACAACCGGAAATTGTACAAAACATCATGAATTACCAATTTCAACTAAAAATCCAGTGCCAACGGTCTCAGTCATTTCTGATCACGCGGTATTTTCAACTGACGTTTGTAAGCCTATATAGATATTGTCATGAATAAATCACTGCTATTATGATGTTGTTAAACACAGCAGGAGAACCCAACTTTAAGATCACATATCACCGCCAAAAAGCGAGAAGGAATTTTTTCAATATTTTTCTCGTACTTAACGACATCCCTCGATAATGTACCTTTGGGGCTTTCACGACATTCCGGACATCGTGAATGTTTTATGTGCATTTTTCCCAAGATGGTCAGCCACCGTAGTAATATAATTGCAACCTTCTGCAAATATATTGCGTATTTGAAAATTTTGTTACATTACCAATAATAATCTTTGTAAAGTCAGAAAACTATATCATTATTTTTAAGGATTAAAATTCACAATTATTTTGAGTGAAAACAGTACCTACATTTGTAGATTTAAATTCGATTTTCTGTTTGAAAATTTTCTGTACATGTAATTAGATATTTTGTGTTATCTTTACGTGGTGATAACTAATAATCTCTGATTAGCAGTTGATATTTAACATTATAATACTAAGACATTTTGTAGAATAATAAGGTCTAATCTACAATACACATATGAACTAATTATTCAAATAAACTTCAAATCAACCAACTTATAGTTTTAAAGCATTTCGTACTTTTATGCCACTGTAATATTCACTTTTCATGAACACCCGAGGATAACTTTCTCACGGAATTGTTTAGGTATACTTCACAACAACGACAATTTCGGTCAATCTTGGATAATCCCCATTCATTTTTTTTTTTGTTAACTTAACCCGTATATACCGTTTAGGATCTTTTTAGTAAATCTAGTAATTTAGTTGGCAATTAATTTTGTATATGCAAAGATCCCTAATGATAAATGAAATTTATCATATTGGGTTCAGTTGTAAGGTTAGAAAACCTGACAAAAACTGTAACACTGTTGCCAGTAATTTCACACTTTGTATTTTCATTTTCTATTCCAATAAGTACGAGTCAAAACAACAAACACCAGGTCAAAAATAAACAGTAATAAATTGTACTGTACATAATTAAAAACTAAATGACGAATTCTGTATGCTTACATGATGTTGGAATTTTTTCTCTCAATAGAATATGGAATCCTTTACTCACAAAAATTTGTAAAGCACATTGCAGTGAGATCTAAAACTATGGACTAATGAATATAAAATGATACTAACAATTTATTTACGATCATTATAGACCTGAAGAAGCCAGCAAATAAAGCGGCGAAACGTCGGCAACTTTCAGTTAGCTTGTCTTTATTAAAACAGTGCCCAAAACCCTGATAACTTTCCCAAAATTTGCATAAAAGTATGGATGAGATGATTAAGAATAAAATGATACAACATCAAATAAAATAGTCATTTAAAGAATGTTGTTTCAATTAAATAATTTCTGAAATAAAAAAAATCATCCTCAGGCAAATTACCCTTTACTATTTTATTCCATTTCTGTTATTTCACTAGAAAAATTTGAGTCATCAATATTATCATTTTCATCATCGTCCTCTGATTCTGATTCTGACTCTGGATCAGATTTACCTAGTCAACTAATGAAAGAAGGAATGTCTTCATACGAAAATTTCCCATATGGTTTTTCCAGTCTAGCAAAATAAGTTTTTTACAATGTCCATAAAAATTTGGGAAAAGGGTCCCGAACATTGTTTTGTGATGATCTCTTATCATTGTTTTTCGGATTTAATAAAAAGTTACATCCGTCTAAAGACCCAAATTCACTTCCTGGGTGTAGAATTGTGAATATTGATCCTTCATTTTTAATTTTGGAGGGATTACTGTTTAAATCTGGTTCGTACACTCAACGGCGAAGTGATCCTGAAACATTTCGGTAAATCTAAGTTTCGTCGAGGCACACGAATGCTAAACGCTCACAAGAATTTTGAAGTTGGAGGAATTTCCTCAAAAAAATAATTTTTCTGCGGCAACAGGTCTTCGTTCACCTAAAATTTTGCAACCGTTTACTTTCCTATGTTTCTAACCCATCGATTTGAATATTTTGTACAAGGTTGTTCGCTCCTCCTTAAATTCCAAATGTTTTCGCAAATCAGCCAAAAATCACATCGGTTGTAAAGTATTCAATTTTTCCGTTGTATTGCCAAATGGCAGGACTTTTCTATAAATCATAATTTGAAAAAGTGTCAGTGAAGTTTTAAAATTTTAGTCTTCTGTGATGACAATTTTTTATGCAGTTCTGAGCTATAAACATTTGTTAATTAAGAAATATTTAAAAGCTTTAAGAGTCATAGAAAATATGTTTACTATACCATCATTAACTCTTCACGCTTAACTTGGGGACTATCTCTCTTGATTTGCAAATAGCACCTTTTTTGTTGTAGCAACATAATTTTTGGCATTTTAAATTTTAATGACAGAAGTCAGAAATGTTGCAACTTGATAACATGATTTCTCAATAACAATGTGGCAAATCAGCCTTAAGTAAACGTCAGTCTCACGCATTGACAAACCGTTTTGCCAATGAATCAGTTTATCCAACATGAAGAAAAAATGCATAGCTAATTTTTGTCTAAAAACATCCTGAACGGTTTATACACACGAATGAAAGTGATTTTTTGTTAATAAACTACTGGTCTCTGAAAGGGATTCTAATTTATTTTATGTATTTTCTAAATGTATGAGAAAATTAACTTTGTTCAGTTGAAGATGCCCCTAGTGAAAACCTCAGTTCCGATGTTTGTAGTATAACGTAAATCTCTGTATCTCAACATTTGGTTTTGTATTTGTCCCTGTTTATAATTTTAGTTTTTATTGACCTACGCCTCTGTATTGATTTTTATTACCAAAAATGCTGCAAAACTTTAATTCCATTATTTATTCATTCTTTGACGAAAATTTACGACAGTAATAGATATTTCATGTTGTACTGTTATAAGTTTTCCGATCATTAGATCGTGTTCAAAGTTAATATTTTTATTCTGAGAATTTTCTACATAAAGATAAATAGTGCTCTTGAACTCAATTTATTTTTTAATAAAAGTTTTTGTCGGTCATTGAATAAATGTTAAACTACGTACTATTTGATAAAGCAATAAGCATAAAACCCAAAGACGCTTTCATATAACGTATTAAAGTATATCTTTTCCAGTCAACGATTTGGAATTCTGGTTGTAGTCGACTTCAGAGTTATCCATTTACATCTATAGAGAAAATTTAATAAATTTATTTTTGTTGTCAATCCGTAATTACTAAAATGAACTGAAATTGATTTATAAAATACTAATATAATATTCTACTAAATTTCACTTGAAAATCCGTGCGATAAAACTTATTACGTTTTAGTACGTAAATTCGTATAGTCAGTCTCAATTATATCCATTATATTCCAAAAGGTGAATGTGCGTTTAAAGGTACATTCTTGTATTGTAAATTCCGCACATTTGAACAATATAGAAAAAAAAGTGTGGTGTCGTGACTTCTAAGGAAGGCAAAGGAATCGTCAATATTTTATTATAATTTATAACTGTAAGATACTTGAAATTTTTGCTTTGTAGTTTGGCAGGCTGTACATATACAACAAAATTTCATTATGGATGACAAAATTGTAGCACCTTAAGTGTAACGCAATCTGATTTTTTATTGCTTAAATAAATAATATACATATGTACAATGAAAAAACTGCATTCTTTCAAGGCATCAATCTACACGCTTTGTTAATACTGTTATCACAATTGAAAAGATGCGAATAACGTCATCAATTCATTATGTATGAAGCTAACACAATTCAAAATTCAAATCGTCCGAGGTGTAGGGTAAGCAGTGCTCCGTTTGTTTTCACGAAGGACGTGCCACTGCGATTCATTATTCATGATCAAAAAAAATTCTTTAAAATAATGCTGCTTAGCGTTTATAAAATTTTAATCTTTTTTAGTATGATCGAAGTATTAGTAAGTAAATTTGTTAATTTTTACGTCGAAACTGTGTGCATGTAGAACTGAACAGATCGATTCAATATAGAAACACAAATTCTTATATTTCTATGTAAGTTCTGTTGACAAACAAATTTGTTTGCTGTGTATGTAGCAATGAAATCAAAGTGTAAAATCGAATGTGATATTTTTCTAACAAAGTTGTTTTCTTCGCTGCAGGTGTTCTCGCATGCCCGAGCATTTTTCAGTGTGAACGGAAATTTATTCAACGGTGAGCCTGTTCATTTTTCGTACATGCCGGACCTGGTTTTGGAACATGCCCGTAATGTCACGATCAAACTCCACCACCGTCTCGGCCGATTCCTCAAACTTCAACTATACTTTGCTTCACGATGGATCTTGCTCAGTGAAATCTCTTTTGACTCCGGTAAGCGTCTTTAATCTTCCAACCATCCATAATCAGCCGAGTGACTTATTGTTTTACTACCGAATCCATTTTGCAAACGATAAAATGCTAACATTAATCTCTATCAAATAAATCAAAATGTCGCACGCAAAATGAACTACAGTATCGACCTCGGAGAGGCTACGCGTTCTTTAGCGAGCTGCAAAACTCCAATTAATGATACAGCCGAGAGAACATTTGACCAGACAAAATTGCGAATTTGATGAAAATATAATCCGAAATTGTTAAAAATGTTTGCCGAGTCGGTAATTAAAAGCTGCTTGACTTTAAATAAAACGAGAAGCTGGGAATTAACCAGTGGAATTTAGGAATCCATTCTTTCGTTGTCTTTTTTCCTTTTTAATAACGACGAGCTAAAATCGTAATACTTTTTTCGGTCTCTGAAATTCCTACTTTCTAAATGTTATTTCAGTGGTGATAACAGGCAATTTTACGGAGACGACGGAGGACATACCAATTCCAGACTCCGGCAAGGAATATCCGTTACAGAGAGATGAAGTTAAAAGTACGTCCAGTAAAGTAAATCGTAATACTACTGGAGTTTCCACAAAAACCGGAACTAATGAAGAACCTAAGCACTACATTGGTTTCGTTATTGGTGTCCTTACGGTTGTAATATTGATCCTCGTAGCAGCGATTGTGTTTATCGTGTTTCGAAATCAACGACTCAAAACGACCACAGGGCTTACGGCCGTGCCTAGATTGGAGAAACGAATTGAATCCGACAAGGTAAGCAAGCTACTTATGAAGTTATACACATCTTAGGTCCACGCTGCCTTTTTTGTTCCTTTCATTTTTTTTATTCATAAAGATAATCTTCTACCGTTTGAAACACTCGTATACCATTTATGCAGCGTGTCACACTATTATTAAACACTATGTTTGACTTGAATTATTATAAGATATATAAAATTGCTGTGTTGTAAAGATAACTGTGGGCATAACTTTTTAGAATTCATCAAAAATTATTTAAGATGATATTTAAAGTTTATTAAAATATGTATATTAAACGTGGAATATAATAAAAAAAGTTTCTGTTGCTAATATTAAAATTATATAATATAATATAACAATAAGATTTTTTTCGTAACTCCAAAATTCTGAATCTCTCAGTATCATATAAATTTCGCCGTCAGAAATCTAAGGGGCGAACAAAATCCAGTTCTTAACGTTATATAGCTATTGACGAATGGCTAATTTCATGTTTCCTCGATATTTCCTACCTCCTAAAATATAAAAAGTGGATTTCCCCTTTCCGTCTATAACTTATCCCGTCGTGTGCCCGTCTGTCTTGCGAACTATCAGATGGATTGTTGTGAAATTTTAGGCGTATTTTAACAAAATCGTGTATATGCTAAAACACTAACTAAAATGTGATAGCGTTATACCAAATACATATTTTGCTAAATATGATAAACCCTATCTAAAATGTAAGTAGCATGGATCGATACCTTTGGTTTATTAATCCAACATTACTTTAAACCGGGTTGCCTTAAAATTTAGTACTCGCTGTAAGGTTACCTTGCATATGGTCACATGCTAAATTCCTATTCAAAATTTGTCTGCTCATTTTTCAAAAACTTTGCAAACATTTTTGTAAAGTCAATCTCTTTTGAAAAACGTGATTCCTCGTACAGTCCCTATTGTTTAAAAGTGATGTGTGAAAAAAAGGAATGCAAATTTATCGTATTGATTAAATAAAAAAATGGAAAAAGAAAATACCAGGCGATTTTAAATTTCTGCTCTAGTTACCCACGACGCTTACATCAGCTGTGAAACGTGTTGCTAACTTGAACTGGAACGGTGTATTTTGAGTTGCCTGAATCTTTGGCGTTATTTCAAAAAATTGATCGAATATTATATAGAACTTACCTCGCCCCTGAAGTACCATAAATCATATTCAACTTTTTCGAAAAATTACATGGTTTGATTTCGCGAATTGTTTTTTTTTTAAGAATTCCTATAATTTTAAATAAAGATATGTATGCAATGTTCAAGTAAATGCGAAGAATCTTACTATGCGTATGTTTCAACTGAGTATTTCCTTTACAAAATTTTGCGATGACGTCATCAACACTTTTTCAAAGACACGTACTAATAATAACAGTATTGCATCTATTTCTAAATTTTCGGGAAAATTGAATGGGCCACTTCTGGTTTAATTAGTAAAATAAATTGACTCATTCATTAGTTTTTTTGAATCACTTGTAAATCAATGTCCTGTATAAGCAATTCTAAACAAATTGCAATACAATGTAATATATTTCAGACAAACAACCAATGGGAAAACATGTTTTCCTAGTGTTTCATTACATACATACATAATTTCGACTGGTTAAGTTTATACTTGGAAGGAATTCAGTGTTAGTGCGTTTCGATCACAAGCATTTCCGTTAAAAGGAAATCAAATTTGATTGTTTTTATCTCCTCAAAAGAGAGCAGAAGAATAATTTCATTAATTAAGTTACAGTGGAGCAAAACGGGTCGAAGTCAATGTGAATCGTTGTCGATTTAAAAAATTTGGTCGAAAGTTATTTCGACCGAACTTCCCTCACCTCAGAAGTACAATAAAACATGCAGATTTTTCAAAAAATTACAAAATTTGATTTTGCGAATTTTATTTTTTTTGAGAACCCCTGTAAGTTAAAATAAATATATGTGTGAGCACTATGCGTATGTTCCAAGTCAGCTTTTCGTCTACAACATTTTGTGATGACGTCATCAACACTTTTGCAAGGATACGTAGGTATATCAATATGGATAGGGGCGCTGTAATACTATTAATAATATTATTGTTTTCCCAAGTTTTCGGGAATTGGAATGAGCCGTTTTCGATTTTATCAAGAAAATAAATTGACTCATTCATTAATTTTTTGGCTCATTCCTCTATAAGCAGTTCTAGAAAGTATGAATGAAATGATAAATCATCAACATAGACTCATCATATTTTGTACATTCTCGATAGGAATTATTGGACAGAATTTTGAGATGACGTCATGAATTTTTTGAGGGAATAAACAGATATATTTTGATTATAAATTTACCATCTTTTCGATAACTTTAATATGTGCAAGATTTCGAAGCATTCGGTTTTACACTTTCTGATTTGTTCAATAAAATAAATTGACTCATTCATTTATATTTTGAGACCCATATATAAACAATTCGAAAAAACATGAATGGAATGAAAAATCACAAATAAAGACTCAAATTTTGCATATTATTGAGATAGAATTTATTCGGCAACATTTTGAAATGGCGTCATTAATTTTTAGGGGGTCGTAAATGGATAAATTTAGTTAACGATTCACCATGTTTCCGATACACTTAAAATGTTTACAAGGTATCAAAACGTTCAAAATTAATTTGGAAAATGTTATACAATTTTTTTTTAGTTAGCGTTTTACTATCTAAGTACATAATATATCTACAAAATTTGATAGCAATCGGTCCGGGAGTTTTGAAGATTATCTGTCTAATAAAAATCCACACAGACAGATAGACGGAAACGGAAAACTATTTTTTTCGTACTCTAAGGGTCATGAAACGTCGATAAAACATGAAAGTGGCAAGCGGCCCGATGAACTCGACTAATATACTTCCTTATCTTACAAGCCCAGGAAGTCAAAAGTTGGATTATTCATAATTGATGCCCACAAGATTTCAAATGCCCAAAAAATCATAGAAGATCTTTTATTTATAACAATTGAAATCATGAATACCACACTTAATTTACAATAATTGTTGGAGATGTTAAGCCCTCGTAAGTTGTCGATAGTATGCACAGGTTTTTTGAAGGGCGTCAAATCTGGTGTGGTCATTAATCAAATGGTCATCATAAAATTCCTTTAATAAATTTAGCGTCATTTGAGCTGTATGAGCTGTTGCGCCGTCATGTTGAAAAGAGCCTAAGCGTCATGGGCAACTACAGCAGAAATACAGAAAATAATAAAGTATTTTGTTCAGAGTAGTTCACTGGTATTATAAAAATAATACCAGACAAAAACAATTTGACTTTTTTTAAGAATTATTAAAAGTTAAGACCAAAGAAAACAACCTTGCAAGCAATACTATTTTGTAAGAAATTTTAAGCCGAAATTCTGTAGCCTGTTGAGACTAGTACCAATTGATATCAAATGGGTCAATAGTTTTTCATGGTTTCTTTAGTCGAAGAAATAAACGTTTGGACTATAGTGACGTTTTTCACAGTGCAAAGCCAGAATTTGGTCTCTAAATCTGTAAAGAATTCAGTATTGGATGTAAATATGTAATATTATTCCAATTAGTTTACCGGTTTTTTAATTTGTTATTTAATAACAGTAACACATAAATAATAAATAAGTGTCGGGTTACAAGTATTCCATGTTCGTCTGAATAAACAATGAAATTTTGTCGTTAAGATACGTTATTATTTTATGTGAGCTTCAGTCAACAAATTATTTATTTATGACAGTAGATATCATAATCAGTAACCTCTCATCGTATATTTGCTTATTGCTAACCGCTGTCTACCTAACTTAGTAAACGTAGAAATTTATAATTTATTTTTTACAGAACTGCTGCGTAAAGGACCGATTTAGAAACATTTTTTGCATGTTTGGTTTCTTCTCTTAAGGTTGTCGTCTTCTTTGTTTTTATTTATATCATACAATCATACAAACAAACAATATTTTATTCCATGAACGTTGTTAGCAGAATAACGTACGTCGAGTAAGTGAAACAACAAAAATGCTGCAAAATATGTTGTCGTTTTTTATCATTTTTCTTAGTGACACACCGCTCATCAATATTTATGCATCATACACTTCGCGTTTTTTTTTTTTCTCTTTCCATAGACTGTGTTCCAGAGTGCGACATTTACTTGGTGTTAGATTTGTGAAAGACTCATCCGATATATCTCCGTAACTCGTTCAGCATCGTGTTCAAGGAAAATGAGAGCACCTAAAAGTCATTTTTTACGGCAAACTCAGCAAAACGGAATTAATGTGGCGAAACTTTATATTGAAAAAGTAGTTACCCAATCGAAGTTCGACAAACAAACATGATTATAAAGTCAAGCAACGCTAACGTGTTTTATGTTCTGTTTTCTGTTCTTCGTAGATGGCAATGGAAGACTGCGACAAATCAGCACTTTACGTTGAAACTTGCGAGACAAATCTCTACGCTCGTCAGACACACGCAAATAGCCCCGACTACACAGGTAAGTGATTCACAGATGTAGAAATTTAGTAGAAATAATTTGTTTGATTTTGCTAAAGTTAAATTTTTTAAACTATTTTCGACGACTTCTAGCTTAAAAAGAAGAAGCTGGAGCAATTATTTAAACATGTGTTGTGATAAATGCAGGTTTGCAAAAAGACAAGTAAATTTTGTAATAATATGAGAAATCAATATTTTCCCATACTTTGCGAAAATGAAATTCCAAGGAAGTTTACTGTTGGAAGATAACTGATAACTCAATTTGCAACACACCTCCAAATGTGGAGGCAGCTGTGAAAGCAATAAACGGTCATTCTCGAGCGAGAAACAATTGCCATCCGAGTTTTTATACTTCTTTTTATACTAACTGTATTAAATACGTGTGTGGAGTGATATTACAAACGGCTAAAAGATCAAGTTTTATGTATTTTAGATTTTACAACCCATTTTACTTTTACGAGAACAAAAAACTTGGTTATTTTGGAGAAATAGATTTGTAGAGGAGGGTATGGAATAGGTAATTCCAAATGAGGTAACACCGTATTATAAATGACTCACTAATGGCATTTACTAATAAATATCGACACAATTAAGTATATATTTTGCATGTGCAAAGACTAGTATAAAAGAATTATAATTTAGTACACAATGCAGGACAATTAATTTTTCGCATGTTATCCCTAATTCAGTAGTAGCAGTTTTAACAACATGATAGAGACTTTATGTGACAAAAATTTCCTGCTGTGTTATTATTAACTCACACACAATGAAATTAAACACATTATTTGCGATACGATGGAAGTTTAAAAATTATCAATATATGAAATTTTAAGTTACTAGATGCGCACTACAAAGGGAACACAAAATGGGAAATAAATTAGTGGTTAAGAAAGTCTGAAACTGTTACATTGGTAATATTGAGGGTGAAAACCACAGGTTTTCATAATTCTACTTGGTTCTGTTAACTTGCCTAAAAAGCATTAATCGTAGCTTAAGGCAAAATTGTAAGATTATTTTTGTTTATTTTCGAGCATATTGCTGGCACAAAGATGTAACACTTAGAGGGAACAATCTTGATGCAACTTGTTGTTAATTTTTTTTCCTCTAGATTTTCTCTTTTCTCTTTTGTCGACAGTGCATAACTTCTAGAATTTGCAAGAGTAGGTCGCCCATTTCCGTCTGTTTTCTGTTAGTGACTTTATTAAACCCTACTAAACATTTTATGACGTCTTCCGAGTTTTTGTTAAGTATATTCAAGTGATTCCCATTTTTAACTTTATACATTATGTTTTTAGAAAAACTCTAAATTATGCTAAAAAGTTTTACAAGTCACTTTAAAAACTACAGAACTGAAATTTTGTATACGACGAGGCCATCTTGAAAATTTGTTAAGTAAATCTCACTTATTTAAGGTCTAATAATATATACATATTTTAGAATTGTATATACAGAATGTCCCAAAAAATAATGAATTATTCAAATTATTTTTGATTAAATCACCAACGGTTTAGCTAAAGCTAAAAAACCTTTATTTTACTCTTTAAGATTGTCTTAAAAACAACAAAATTTGCAGAAGTAAGTTTTATAATTTATCTAAGAAACTGTATTTGTGTATCAAGACCGACGAAAATTGTCTAAATAACTTTTAAAGCTTTGTGAAGTCAATAGTCACTTCCTTCACTTAACCATAATTTCAGACTGCAATTGTGTTCTTTATTTAACCCTTGTAATGTTTGTATTTGCTTCTGGAATGGATCATTGCAAAATTTAGACTGTTCATGTTCGGTGTTTTACATGTGTAATTTGCATAAATGGAGTTTTTACTGCTACTGTGACAATAATTTTTGCTATTAAATGAAATATGTATGTTGCGTGATAAACTGGGGCTTGAAGTATATGGGATAAATAAAAAGCTTTTTAAAACATCGTCAACAAAGTACTTGAAATAAAATATTTGTTCTATTATTTAGTTTCTTTAAAGTTTCAACCATTGAAATTAAGAAATTCTAAATTTTGTAAATTACAAAAATTGGGAACAATATTTAATTGGCTATGATTTAAAGCGGCGGTAATAAATATATTACAGTTTAGGACAGTATGAAAATACAGTTTGTATGTGCAATAACATATCTGCCGATAAAATATTAACAGTAAATAGTATGAGAATAGAGAGTAAACTATCTTGAAACGGGCAGCTCGATGAGTATTTGAATGGCTGAAAATCCAGTTGGATAGTAAAAAGAATAAATGGGCAGTTACGCGTAATCAGTTATTAGATCATCAATCTGCCAGAAATATTTGTGTTTTCATTTAACATAAATTAAACAGTTAGTAAAACGAAAACTAATAATAAATAGATATGTACTGTAAAAAAAAATGCCTGATGCGGTATCCATGAAAATTAATGTGAGAGAGAAACGCTTGAGAGCGAAAATTGATTCAGTGTTCAATAATTTATTGATATAGCTAATATTACGAATTTGGATGAAATAAAAAAATAAATACATTGCTACGAAAATAATTTGTTTTTTTTTTATTCGAAATATAATTTCAATTAACATCAACAAAGCAAAGATGTACGACGCCTTTGGGTTTTCTAGTATGTACATTACTAGTAATTCATCATCGCCGATGGCGGCGTTCGAACAGTCTGGAAGCGGTTCGCCGAAAGTCTCGTTGCCGCAATCCAGAACAACGTAGAAGCAATGATCGCGAACTCTCCAGAAGGAACGCGTGGCTGTTAAAGTAGGGACCACCGTCAAAAGCGAGCAGTCTAAACAAATCTATTCCAGTCGATTAATGAGCACAAGTTAAGTTGAGCTGTATAGTTAGTTGTATAGTTGCGTATTATCGAGAAATAAATTGTTGAGTTTTGCCCCTGCCGACTTAATTTCAATAAAGTTTAACAGTATGGTAAAAATAGAGATAAAATAACGCTCAACTTTTACCGAACGTTGAAAACTGGCCAATTATTTCTTCGAGTAAGTTTTGTATTGTCGATGTAAATGTTGTAAATAACTAAACAATTTTTTTTATACTACTAGCTAAATTTTGCTGCCACAATTAATTTAATTACCGGAAAAAAATTAAATACTGCTCATATGAATTAACAATTGCCTAATGTTCGGATAGTTAGGAATGCGCTTCAATATTTAGTTCCACATTAAATACATTCAATCTGTTAAAAATTTCAGTGCTGCAATGTGCTAAAATTACTCAGTTGAACAAGAGTCCAGTTTCATGGGTAAACAATAAAATCTGATGCAAGAATTTGCTTTTGGGGTAGGCGAAAGGTTAGTAAATCACAGGTAGAAAAACATGCAATGCGGAGGCTTCAGTGAGGTTATTGTATTGAAATTTTATGATGACGTCATCAACTTTTTGGTAGTGCTAAGTATACCAATCTGGATAGGCAGAGAATAATACTACCTACCGAGAGAACAATAAAAAACTATCAAAGACAGCCATGCATTTTCGAAGATTTGTTTTGATAGAATTTTGTATTGTCAGATTACAGTCATTTTGAAAGTCTGAGCGAAAAATGCAACAATCAAAGACACACTTTCAAAAATCCATCACTGCTCTTGATAGTGATTTTTTTTGCTCCCTTGATAATAACGAAAACGTTGTGTTACTTTAATTTTAGGAAAATGAGATAAGCCGTTAATTGAGACACCACGTCTCCTACAAAGTGCGAGTGTATGCAGAAACTATTTATACAGAATTATCTTTCCTGAGCATTTCAGATAGGATTGTAAAGTTTTTTCCAAAAATGTACATGCGCAATGTTAACAATAAGTCTGTATTAATAAATGATTATTTTGTGTATGTTCGGTAAGAGGGCGTTCGCATGTACAAAAAAGAGACTTGCACTTTTCCACAGCTGTCGTCCTCTTCGCTGTCGAAGAACTTTTTAATGTCGCTTCGGGCGGGTTTCACGATCTCACCAGCTACTCTCGGTACCCTTACCACAGTTGTCGGGTCCGCCAAAATTTGCATCGTTACAACGGCAACGGAAGACCTACTTTTTCATGTTCTAAAAGCTGTAAAAATTTGAACAAAACTAAAATTAGTCAGTAATCAAATGAACCCCATTACAATAGTTCCTATCCGACGCTCGAGGATTAAAAGCGGTCTGTCAAGTAAAAGAAAACAATGAACATAATGTATCTAAATACTTATGTTGCAGAGAATTTTTACTCAGAAAAGTAGGTCTAGATCTTATACTATTTCTCGTATAGTACTTTTTGTGAATTGTGAATTGTCTTTTATTACTTCTTTCTCGATTACGTTCCCTTTTTGTTTTGATCGGCACTTGTTCTATATTTGACGCTATAAACTGTCTCCTCATGTTTATAGTTTTATTTTCATTCCAAAATATTGCATGTTCATTTAAGTTTGCAAGATTTCAAACAGCTCGACTTTATCTCTTTCTTTTTAACCACTTTGTGTGCTTTTTTCATATGCTTCATCAGATAAGCTTTTGTGTTTAACAATATTTTTCTTCCACTTCTCGGAGTGCGCTTTCCTTTTTGGCACTTTAACAGTAGCCTATTCTTATTCCTCTCCTGAACTAGCAGTCACTTCCTAATCTTTATTTTTAACGTTGTCATCGCTGTCTTCTCTTGCAGCATAAAAAAATTCGTGTTTTTTGTCTAGTTCCTCATTGTCCGTGCCAACAGTTACATACATGATGGAAATTACGACTTCATGCGAACCTTTAGATTCTTTTTTAACACCAGAAGAATCGCTGTCATTATCTTCTTACATGCTTAGGAGTTCTACGCTCTTGAATATTCTGTCTCGTTATTATTTGTCACAACAAATGTGTCTTTGCGTGTGCTGAATGACTCCTGGGATAAAAAATGCGATGTTATCAATATCATAAAAAAATAGTTTTACTCTAAGAAGTATTCGACTTAATATTAGTTATAAATGAGTAACTTTTAAATGGAGACAGATATGTTAGATATGCTTTAACCACCAACTAAAGCACCTTCACATACGTGACTTAATATATTTTACTCAAAATACCCTAAATTGGACTTAACATAGTTAGAGTGTGGTTATAAAAATTTCGTAGACGGATCAAGTTCATTAAAATTTTTAATCTTGTGTGTACCTATTAGCAAAATAATAATTTTTATGGTCCATAAATTCTTTTCAAGTGAAATAACAGATTCGTGGCAATTTTTATTTAGTGGAACACTATTTTAGAACTTGAAGTTATACAGGGTGTCTCAGAAATAAGTACATTAATTTTAACCAGTAACAGAACTCGTGAAACGGAACAACTTTTTTATCTACCATTTTTTCGAAAACTCAAGTCGAATTTCGAATTTTCCCACCCATATATTCACGAGCCGTCTATGTTCACCTTAAATAATAACTTAAATAATAACAACACTACAACAATGAAGAAGGTACCCTAGCAACCGTTTTGACACTGACAATCATTTTTATGTCAATGTTTTTACTAAACGTTGTCTCTTTGAGGTTTGTTTGGCACAGATTTCTAATTTATAGACGAAATGTGTTGACATGGCTTTGTTTTCAAATCTGGAATGCACCGATATCGTTTTAACGTACGGTGAAGCTCGAGGAAACGGCACTCGCGCCCAACGAATTTTTTCAGAAAACCTGCCAAATCGTCGTCTGCCAAATGTGCGCAGTTTTAAGAACGTTGCAGCACTTTCGAGAGTACGGAACTTTTAAACCTGCACCTCAGGATCGGGGTAAGTTACGTAATAATAGAATTGCTAATATTGAAGAGGCTGTTTTGAAGAGTGTCGAAGCTCGACCGGGCACTAGCACGTATCACTGTCTAGTGTGATGTATCGGAGAGTAGTATTTGGAGGATACTCAGAGAACAAATGTACCCCTTTCAGGACCAGAAAGTTCAGTTATTGAAACTAATAGACTTACCACGTAGGCAAAACTTTTGTGAGTAGGTTAATAGAAAAATAAACGAACAAGTAAATTTTGTGTCTCTTATACCATCAACTGATGAGGTCGGTTACACGAGGGAAGGTGTTCAACACCCACATTTGGGCCGATGAAATTCCGTACGCCATTAGGGAGCAGGATTTTCAATTTCTCTCTAAATCTTTGTCACATTGACAAGATTAGGAAAATACGTATCCTAGTAACTGTTTTTGACCATAAATTATTAATTATAATAATTATTAGTATCCATGGGTGACTGAGGATCCATGGGCGGGTAACCTTAATTGGGATATAACTTTAACAATTTTTAACTTGATAATTAAAAAGTTCTTGACAAAACTTTACTAAAAAAAGTTGTTGAGTTCAATGAGCTCTATAACTGATTAAAATTAATGTACTTATTTCTGAGACACCCTGTATTCCCCACAAAGATTTATTTTGTGAAATGTTGTATATACACCGTATTTTAAGTAAATTCTCAAGTTTTAAAAAACCTCCCACTTGCTTTTAGTTCTCACCATATCCACACGTATACAATATTTACGCGAGGAGGTTGAAATAGACATTTCGTGCAACGGAAGTTTGCGGAAGGAAGTGGCTGCTTCTTATTTTTCATTACGTCGTTTTACATTTTCAGAAGTACCGGACCTGGTCTGCCAAGAATTCACTGTTCCTCACATGATGGACAAGCAGCAAGCATTCTCACAATCATCCCGGGCGCCTCCGCCGATGTTGAACTTCCTGCCGAAACCACCACCCGTGCCGCCACCTCCGGCAAGTTACTACACAGAGCGAGATATATGCAGTCCTCTTCCGCTGGTGGCGTCACCGGCCCTGTCGTCCCCTCTGGGGCCATGCAGGTCCAAAATTAACCGCCATTTCATGCTGCCCCTGAGTCCGGAACCGGATGATTGCTCCGATCAGGACGAAGACGTAGTTATCGAAATTTTCCCGCGTGAACAATTAAGAATAATCGAAAAACTAGGCGACGGCCCGTTCGGAGACGTGCATTTGTGTGAAGTGCTAGCGGATAATGGCAAATTCAGTGATTGCAAGTTCGTGGTTGTGCATACCCTGAGGCTGGAAACTTACAGGGATGAGTTTAATAAAGAAGTGAAGGCGCTAGCCAAACTGAATGATCCGAATATTGCTCGTCTGTTGGGTGCTTGTCTCAACACTGAACCTATATGTGCAGTCAGGGAGTACGCGCCGATGGGAGATTTGTGCCAATTTTTGCAAGATCACGTCGCCGAGACGGCCACCCCACTTGCTCCTACTGCCAAAACGTTAAGGTAAACTAGTTTTTAATTAATTTTATTACTTATTAGTATTACGTTGACATACTCAGTCCCATTTATGGCAGAATGGTTGAACTTTACGCACATAATAAAGATCTACCACTTGTTGATTTATATGGATGTTGGTAACTTGTTCGTGATATGACAGAAATCCCTATACGGCTCACTAAGTGCCACTAATTAAATTACATTTAAATGTAAACTGACGCAAACACACCACGTTTAAATTTAATATAATCCTGGAGAAGCAAATATACTTATCTTTTCTACTCGTAAAGGAAGTCTGCCAGACCATCAAATTCTAAATAGGTTTTCTTTCAAGATTTCTGCTATATCGTCGATTATTTTATTAAAAATACAGTTTTTAAACATTTGTGTGTACAATGGACTTTATGCAATTTTATTGATGAATACTTTACGTAATGTTAGTGAATGTAAATACTCAAATATGGTATAAAAAGAAAACAATGAGTTGCTCATTAGAAGCTCTTCTAATTCGCAGAGTGGTTCTCAGTCAATTTCTGCTTTCAAAATTTACGTTTCTATCATCCATTTCATTGTAGTTGATGGAAACTACAGCTAGCATCAGTGATTAAGTAAGAGCTACTAACTGTATAACAATTCTTCCACTTAAGCTCTCATTTCCTGTGCACAAGGGTTGTTTCTCATTGATTGCACTACGCAACACGAAAAAAGTCACTGATATTCTGAATACTAATTAAGGTTTCGTTGGATTAGTCGATTCCACCAATTAGCAACTAGTTTCTGAATTACGTCCCAAAACATAACAACATATTTATTTAACTTTGAGTACAAGTTGAAATAGGTTTTTTTTTATAGACTGAAAATTTGACGTCTGCTATACACAACAACGAGTTAGTTTTTTTAATCTGAACCACAATGTAGCGCAGTTGTGGTATAGAAATATTTTCATATTTTTATAATATGTCACAAAGTAAAATTGTCCATGTTAATTTTTTCAAAGGCATCTGTCAGTCCCTGAAAAGGGAAAAACGTCATATATTTGCAGCAAAAAAGAGATACATGCTCAAGTTCGGGAATTAGCTTGTAATGCTTATGAGTTATGTGTACACATGCGACGAATTTTTCCTGTTGAAACCGGGGCGAAGAGCAAAGAATGTGTGTCGAGTGTACAAAATGATGAAAAGAATTTTAACAGAGAGCAAAATATCAAATGTAACGCTATTGTTAGGTCACCAAAATTGGTCGAAGATTAATTATTTCGAGAGAACTTCCCTCGCCCATGAAGTCTTTGGATTATCGGATTCATTCTTTGTATTTAAACAAGTTGTAGCAACAAATTTTTGGACAAACTTTTTAAAATATACCTCTACCTGATTTATCTCCGCAAACAAAATACTACTGCGTGCCATTTTGACATTTTTTGGCTGTTTCCATGATGTTGAAAATTTTAAATATGTGGATCACAGTCATTTAGTCTTATGTAGAATAAAAGAAATCTATTACAAACCTTTTCACTTTCTTGTTTGTACGTCTACCCTTTGGTACCATTGATAGACAGCAGTTGTTCATTACTGAAAGGTGCGAATAAGGTTTTTGTGAAGTCAATTTCAGCTTACTGGAAAGGACAGAGAACTATGTATTATATATTTCTACTATTATTGCAAACAGGTTAAGGTTTTTGCCTAATGAGCGTTATAGGATTGTGCTTTAAATCTGGTACTTTTTGAGGCTATTGTTTTAACTTGGGCTGTTCTGGTAGGCAGTGTAAGAAACTTTGATTTATTTTACAACTCTTTAAGATTTTGCGTAAGCTACGAAGAAATATCAAAACGGATAAGTCATGAAAGAGGGTGTCATTTTATTCCAATATGGTAGTATTATTTGTTTCGTTTTTTGGGCGAGGTGGTGGACTTTGGAGGCTACTGAATTTTTGCTATTACTTGGTAATGTTGGTTATATAACACGACTTTCCACAATCCTATTTATCGTTTAAATCACGCTTGAATATTTTGATTCAGTCGCACAAGTGAATTGGAGTCACCGGAATCGCACCCGTTTGGTTCCTAAAACTCACTTTCAATTGTTTTTCTTACGATTCCTTGCTGCTACCACATTTTCTGTTGGCGAGAAATTCATTATATCCTTTCCTCCGTGCGGATAGGATATTTTATCAAATAATAATATAACTTGCTTATTGGTTTATTTGTGTTGTTATCGTTGTATTTGTCTTTGCCTACTTCGCTGGTATAGTATACGTTGGTAGAAGAATCACGTTTCGGTTTACTCTTTAAAAATTAAAGGTCGCTCATTTTTCACATATTTCAACATCACTGGAAGTTTTTAAATGGCAGAAATTAGGCTCAGCCATTTTGTGCGTTGTATTTTCATAAAATATCAGTGCCAGAGTTTGCTGAGATGCGTAATTAATAAAAATTTTGCAAATGTTACGTTTTTTGGAATTTTAATCAATTGAGTAGATAAGATAAAAAAAAGTTGGTAATACTTATTATTAATCAACAGAAAAATATTTCGTCGTTCAATAATTTATTTAGAAATAATTTAATTGTTGTTGCTTTCAAAAAGGCATACCTAATTAAAAAAATTTAGCAAATCTTAATTATCATTTTTAATTACTTTAAGTTGAAAAAATTAAACATTTCCTTTAGTAGTTATACCTAATAAATTATTCCTAAACAACATCTAAATCTGATGATATTAATTTTTCACCAGTTAGAAATTGAAAATCTGAGCTGAGGACTTTTCGTTTCATTTCTACTGTCAAAAAAGATCTTTCTGAAAAATTATTTTTTGCAATTGATTCTTGATTTGCTTTCCTCTATTTCTTCATATTCCGGTTAGATATTTGTAGTTAAAGTGGACTTCGATGTTCACACATTCGGCTTATTTCTTTCCGTGTTATACACACCCTCTTGACATGACAATTATTAGAACCACATAATATCGCTAATCACTAATGAACATTAATTTTAGTTAGTATTATCTTCTGCAGAACCGTTAATTAGTTACTTCGTTCTTTGTTGCTTCTGCAAATACATTACGGATGGTAATTTGTAATGGCAGCGTAGCAGAAGAAACACCGGTTGCACCGAATTAAGTAGTTTGTACATTTTAATTAATAATTCATGTGCTGTTTCGTAGTAGCAACTACTATTAGTTGAATACTAAAGTGATAGTCTCTTTGTAAGGACCCAGGCTAATAGTTACACCGTTAGTAATCTTTAGAAGGTGTATCCATTTTAGTAACCATCTCATTCTTCGTATGATTAGTTTAAATTTCACTACTTATTATATTAAAGTAGTATCGTGTTCGATTTGATTGTTGATTTAAAGATCTTAGCGCTCATTTGTTTCAATACTGGTAGCTTGGATCGATTGCTTAATAAAAAAATATACGACCCTTCAGGAGCTACTAGTCGGCACTTATTTGTCACTAATCAGCTCAGCTCAGGTAAGCCGTAAAATCCCTGTTATATTATCGCTGAGTCAGACTTCAGACACCACAACCAGCCAATATTGCCATAATATTAATAATAATCGTAACGTCCGTCTCTACTTCCTTTAATTTTAAAATTTCAGTAATAAAAATGGCATACCAATGACCTTCAATACGTCTCCCTACTTACATTCTAGACCCTCAAACGACTATTTGATTTGTGTTTTATATACGAATAATTCTGGCCATCATACTTACTGTTTCGAAAATTTCCAGAACATTGTTATTCTTTTATGACCAGAATGAAGCTTCTTTAGATGACTTTTGAAAGGCCACATAATACTATTATTGCACTTGGCATCACAACAAATTTTGTTTGCTATCTAGTTCCTATGTCTAGACCACACTTTTCAGTAATAATATCATAATTCACAACAAACCGCAACGTTGATTTATCGAAGGGATGTTTCTATAGCACATTGACTGCAGCTGATATCTCTCCAGCTAGATCAGATGATGTCGATTCGCATATAACTTTTGTCAAAATTTCGCCGATAACCAGTTCGTTACTTGACATATATTTTATTTTAAATGAGTATCTTTTTTAGACGCATTTTAGTGCTTTAAAATCTTTAAGCTAAGTTTAAATTTTTTGCACTAAAACACTTTCAACTGTTTTTATACATATCGTTTTTCCAATGGTTATATAGGATGATTTCGCAATAAATGCAATAATTGTAACCACGGCATCACGTACCGTAGTAATGTGGGAATATAAAACAAACAAATTAAAAATCGAATAGGGCAAAACCACCATACACCACCCTCGACGGATGTTTGTCCTTCCCACGATTCCATATTGTTTATTAGAAGAAACATAAGAGCAACTTAGAATACTACTACCTTTTTACAGTAAATGTTGAAAATGTTGTCCTTGACTAGCAATGCAAGCTTCAGTACTTCGTAATATGTTTGCACGGAAACGTAAAAAAATTCCGAGAGTTCCACGAACTGTACCGGGTGCCAGTTCCACTCGTCATTGAAGCTGTTGATTTCCATAAAATAACTGTTTCATCCAAGCCTACAGACAAAAATCACACGGATTGAGATCGGGTGAACGCGGGGCCACACTACTGGGCCGTTTCTACCGATCCATTGGTTAGGAAAATGGTTATTTAACCATTCAGTTACTGGCCTAGCAAAATGTGGTGGTGCTCCGCCATGCAAGTACTTCCACACTTAACTGTTCTTCCAACACATTGATTAATAACTCGAGGTACTGTGCCGCGTTTAGTCTGTTTGGTAAATGATGAGGTCCAACTAAGTTGTCATTTACGATACCGGCCAACATTTATGGAAAACCGTCGTTGAAATCATACTTCGTGATGAGCGTGTCGATTTTGATCCGACCAAATGTGAGTGTTGTGGCTGTTGAAAACAGCACTGCCAGTGAATCTTCCTTCATCCGTAAATAAAATGCAATTTAAAAAGTTAGGGTGTTCACGACATTGCTGCAACAACCATTCGCAGTAAATTACACGACGTGGAAAATCAGCGGGCTCCAAAGCTTGCACCTTTTGAACGTGGCATGGATGTAGGCGTTGTTCTTTTAATGTACGATGCTGATGTCGGGCTCTCCTTCGACACATTTCAAAATTTGTTCTTCAGCTTGCAGTATTTTTTCGGTCCTATCACGCTTGATTCACAATTCGCGGGCCAACCTGGCGTTTCCATCAACCACACCGTAAAGCATTACCATGTCGACGCTCTGAATTGGAAAAATTCACCATTGACATTAACCGAACATAAGAGGGAAACCAACTGATACATGACTGGCCCGTATCGTGTTTTTGCAAATTGCGCTTCAGTGCTCCGCTGTTTTGATTCTTAATCCTAGTCGTTCTGTACCATTCATTGAATAGTAGTTATGGTAGGTCAAGAAACACTACCAGCGGCGTGGTCAACATTTTATATTTAATATCAAATAATATTAATAACCACTTGACTGGGTCATCTTTACTTTGATCATTAATAAATCAACAAACAGTTCTAGAATTGTTTTTATTAGATTCTCTCTACCTGTTCTCACCTGTTTTGCTTGTTAAGTGAGTAGAAACAATAATTTAAAATAAATTTTTTAACAACAATCTTAGATTTAGAAGTAGTCATTATTCTCCAGTGCTCAGGTAATACGTTATAAAGTATTAGATTCAGAGAATTTCTTACACTTTTTGTTATCAAATATTTAGGCCAATTTGATTGTCTGTTATTGTATGTATGGTAATCCGAGTTTATAGCAACTTCATCTTTACTCTTATGCACGATTATAAGACAATTATACATATAAAGTGAAGGCAGTGGCATGATATCTAGTTGTTGAAAAAGGGGCTGACAATGTTCCCTGTTTCCTACTCCCAATATTATACGTATTGCTTGTTTCTGAAGAGTAAATAGTTTTTTGGTGTATAAACTATTTCCCCAGGAAGCTATAGCACAAGTTAAGTTAAGTGTGATTGGAAACATGAGAAATAGACCATTCTCATGGCGTAATAACGAAGTTTGACTTTTAGTCGCCGAAGTGGAAATAATGACTTTGCTAACTTTTTTGATAGGCTCTCAATATGCGGCAGCCACGATAGAGAATCATTAAGAATTGCGCCTAGAAATTTGACGTGACTGTCCTGCAGGTACTTTCTGTTAGCTGGAAAAATGATGTTTTTTTGTTTTGTCGTTATTTATAGTTAACTTATTAGCATAAAACTATCAAAATGCTGACATTTCATTTATTTTAGCCTTATTTTTAGCGATGTTGATATTGATGTCAGTCGAAATGAGAGTAGTGTCATCCGCATATAAGATGTGTTTCGTCAAATTTGAGTGCATAGGTAGATCATTTGCATACAAAATAAAAATGAGAGGACCTAGAGCCGATCCCTGTGGGACACCAAATTTTACCTCACGTAAACCAGATTGCATGTTCTAATACATAACCTGTTGTTTTCTATTCATTAGATAAGATCGAAAAAGTTCATATGCTATACCTCCAACTCCATAAAATTCCATTTTGAATAATAGAATGGGATGCCAGACACAGTCAAATGCCTTACTGAGATCGAGCAAAGTCAGCGCTATATGAATACCATTCTTGGTGGGTGATGATTTCTTTCATAGTGTGGGCAATTGCGGCATTCGTTGACCTGTTAGATCTAAAACCAAATTGAGCTTCATTCAGTAAATTGTACTTTTCAAGAAAACTAACCAATCTTTCATAAAGTATATATTCAAATATTTTGCCTAATACTGGGATGACTGATATTGGGCGATAATTGCCTGGTGAGTTAAAGTTGCCCTTTTTAAAGATTGGTACAACTCTAGATGCTTTAAATTTGTCGGGAAAATTTCTTGCTGCGAGACACTTATTTATGAGTTCAGATAAAGGTGCTGCTATAATATTTACTGTATATTTAATTATTGTATTGCTAAGGTTGTAGACGCCATAGCTATTGCTATTTTTAAGTGACATGATTATCCTCTTAACTTCATGTTCCGTAGTTGGCTTATGATAGAGGGAATCAGATGATCGCTGGAGTTTTCCCAAATATTTTTTATAATTTAAACTACTATCAGTCAACGTCTTGGACAAATTTTCGGCAACTGAGGTGAAGTAACGTTTGAATTCTTCGTAGTCAATGTCAGATTTATTATTGTTTCTATAAGAATTACATTCAGTATTTATTAACTGCCATGCAGCTGTGGTAGTATTGCTGGCATTGCTTATGTAAGCGTGATATGACTTAGCTTTTTTTGTCTATATTAGGTCTTTATATACTTGCAATTTTTGTTTGTAGACTTCGAGTAGAAATAATTGCTTAGTGCTATTATAAATTGTTTTTATCGTCATTAGATTATCTCGCATTCTACGGAGTTCATAATCAAATCAACTAGTTATTAGTTTATTAGAATTGCGAATTTGTTTGAAAGGAAAAAACTCGGTCGCTGCTAATTGCAAGATCTCAGTTAGGCGCTCGGCGCATGAATTAGTGTTACAGTCAGTATCTCTAATAAAACTCCAGTCAGACATTCAAGAAATTTCGTTACTCTGTGTGAATCAGTAAGGCTGATAGTTCTGGGTGTAATACTAGGTTCTATATTATATCTGATATCGAATAACGAAAGCAATATTCGAAGAAGTATTCTTGAGATTAGTTATTTACGAATTTGTTACCATTACCATTGCTATAGTTAGTATAATTCATTAAATGTGGACTTCGGGTCGTAATGGTAACAGTTGTAATAAAATAATACGTGGTGGTCAATGTTGGAGGATTTTCGAAAATTGGACAGAACTTCTAGCTGAGGACGAAGAAGATATTTTAAACAAATGAAAACATCGACGCTGATGGTTCATTTTGACATACCTACTTGTTAACTATCTTCATTTATGTAAATTTACCTTACTTCTGGGTTGACGAAAAATCTTATTCCAGTTTTTACTTCTTGAGATCTGCATAATATGGAAAATAACTCTTTTAGATAAATAATAGTAATATGGCGGTACTCTGTCTTGCAACTTTATACGTCTGATATAAATGGCGAAGCGCATTTGAATCAAAGTTCCTAAATTCTGAGATGTTACTTAAGTACGAACATTCAGCGACTAACAGCTTCCGTAATATCAAGGAATCCCTATATCCGAAAATTTCTTAGCGGATATTGAGTAGCTTAGATTGTTTTCCATATATTCCTTTAACAGCGCTCTTTAGGTGAAGTATGTAAACGTTGAAATAGCAATTTACTCAGCCTCAGTTGATGTTAATAGTTTGTCTAATGGCGGTGCTGATGATGCGAAAACAGTACTTAATTAAATAACATAAAAATACGCCGCAGTGACAAGTGACAGTGTCGGAAATTCCTAATTCCAGCGGGTGTCAAAAAATATCAGATCTGTTGTAATTATGTAGTACATATGAATCTAAATATCCATAGTATGTGCAATTTTGTGAAGTGGGTTTTGTCCTTTTACGTTGTATAACGGGAATTTTTTCCTTAAGTTCGTCTTGCTGCTCGAAAAGAATCAGTATTCAAGCAGGTACGAGTATTTAATTCCAACAATTTTTTTTTTATGTTAATTCTGTTGTTATGTGTGTGTGTACTTTTTTAAGTGAACCTAGTAAAATATGCGACCTTTTTTTTATCTACAAAATATTGAACTAATTATTCTAGGCCTCCATTTTTTCAGGCGTAGGCACGATTATTTTTGTTTATATTCAAATATTTCGACTTGTTCCAAATGTTACGTACTCGTGAAGTGGCAGGTTTATTTGTTCGAAAAAAGTCTTACGTAAAAGTTTAGCGAAGTTTTTTATCGGGACATTTATGTTGAAACATTTTCCGGCGTTTTAGAGATGAAGCGGGAAATTTATTGTCAACTTTGTAGCTTACTTTTATTTCGTTTTATGTGTAGACCAAATTAATTTTACTGCCATAAATTTTAAAACGATTTGTTCCTTTAATAAAATTTAGAGACCCCCAGGTTCATAATGATCAATCATAAATAAAAATTTACCGCATAAAATTAAGGTCTTTAGACATAAACGTAAGGTTTGTTTTTGCAGGTAATAGTTAGGCCTGACTGACAGTCTTTAAAATGCTACAGAGGTGAAATCAAAAGTTTTACACACTAATAATACGATTTTATTGCCCAACAGACTACCATCCAATGATTGAACAATGATATATTGCAAAATACAGATTAGAGTAAAATATTGTGTATATGTTATGTATACTTCAAAATATAATAAAATTAATAGCAATTATCAACTACAATATTTTTTCTCTTCAGAACAAGGTCACGTACAAGTAAGTATGTATTACTACCTAAATTGGACAGTGCGACAAGAAAAAAGAATTTTGTGTTGATAAAAGTTGTTGTAACTTACGCAACAAAGTTAAATATTCTCCGAAGAAAAACGGGAAGCAAACCAAAACATTCAGTGAATGAAGGAGAACAGTTGTAGTTTAGCTCTATATAAAAAACATTTGTTTGTTGTTATTTCTAGCATTTCATGTATACCTACTCTTGTTTGTTATGTGTTTGCCCTAAGCTGAAATTCTGCCATTATCAGTAATGGCCGGTTATTATTAGTGCAGACTGTTGAGTCTTTATTACTTTATTAGAAATAATAATTAAACATAAATACTCTGAGTTTGAGCCGGGCAGTATTAAAATTCCCACTTTATTCTGGCACAATGCGAATAAAGTACTGCACAACTCATTATATAGGTATATGGAACTTGAATTTCTCAAAACAAAGATAATACATTCTAATGATAATACTAAATATTAAGCAAATACAAGATTATTTACTTTGTACCTATCTCAATGCAATTTTATTATTCCATTTCCTTCGTTTTATCACTTACAATAATGAAAATTACTGCAATAATTGTTCGATAAAATTAGTATGGTTTTCAGTCCTACGCTAAATATTACTTGTTTTATATAAAGACTATTAAACCAAATAGTTTAAACATCACTTGCATAGTAAACTTGTTTTGCCATAAAAATATCTCCTAATAAAACCAGTATCTACACATACCGTTCCTTGAGATTACCAACTGTCTAAATAGAAACAAAATCGATAATACCAGTTACGTGTTGGTACTAATAATCAGAATTTTATAAGGATAATAAAAGCTTTATAAAATTTTTACAACCGAAATCAGGAACGTAATTGATTCTATAACTTTTATTTTAGATCTGACGTGCTTTCCAATAACGCGAGATCGATAAATACGCTAACTACAAAAAATTTTAGACAAGAACTGAATATAAATTCAACCCCTGCATAGGGAAAGAATTATTAATCACACGGTGCATGAAAATTTAAAAAATCATTTTTAATTATGTTAATAAATGCAGTCATGTTTGATGTTTTATTAATATGGTATTTGTATAATAGCACAATATCAGTTATCCAGTTTTACTTGTCAAAGTAAAAATGAAAAATTTTGGAAATGAAATTCGTTGAAGAGAAAATCAATTTACATTCCCATCCCTTTTTAAGCTTTTTCCTGACTTTTTAATGTACAGCTGAACGTGGGGTCAAATCCTATCGACAGGATGAGTCGTTTGAATAAAGTCCGTGCAAATATCTATGAGTAAAAGGTCGAGAAGAGTATTTGCCTTAACAAAACAAAAAGGTGTAAAATAAAATTTTTCATAAATTGAATTAATAGTTTTAGAAAGTACATTCTAAATGTGTAACAGTGTGCATATATAAAACAAATAAATGTAGATTCATTGCTTGTATTTTCTGGAACGTTCTAAATCTTTGTTACAACTTGTTAATACTTAGTATTAAATAAGCTTTCATTTATGTCCATATTCATTTGAAACTCGTTTAAAAAATGTTATTTGTAATAGTTTAGTATCACAGTTCGACTTATTTTTTTAGGCACGTATGTTTATTGTTGTTGTTACAGTTGGTCTACAAATGTATTTTGCTTATTTAGGTGCTTAAAATACAAAAATTACGCAAAAATTTAGTGCACCAAAGTACCATTTCGAGTAATTGTTGCGCATTTAATATGACCAGTTATCTTCACATTAAAGTAGGTTGATGTTTGTCATGCAATCGTATCGGTTTTTATGACAGACGTGCAGAAGTAAAAATACTTCGCTGCCGCCAAGAATTGATAACGTAAAAGGGTACATAAAACTGGTAACACAATTTTTTGTTAGAACTAAAACACGTCTCAGACGTCCTGCTACTGGTTTTGTTTTAACCTAGACCTTTTTAATTTGTGTAGTCTCTTGCTAAAACAAGCAGAAATGCTATGATTCGCTTTGTTCCATGCGACTAACAGACTCTCATATTTTGACTTCCAAATGAACGCGCTAAAGTAATATACTGGAAAATACAATGCAGATCATCAATTCTAGGCAATGGTAAGTTTTTAACTTCACTCGGTTGCGTTCCCATGAAGTCATTATAATATTCAGATGTATATGCTCTACATTATAACAGTACATTCTCCTGTCTGGTTCACCTGCTAGAGGTCACCACGTATTCAACTTCAATATAAAAATCCTAGATTTGTAATTTAATTTTTAACTGCAACCATAATAATGCAAATAATGCACTTCCAACTGAACTGAATAAAGGTGGAAGTGGAAGAGAAGCTGTTAGAAAGGAAAAAGACGCTATGTTCTAGTACTTTTAGTACCTATTGAAGCAGTAAAATAGTTTTAGAAGATATTGATGACAATACGCGCTATTAATGATATCATCATTTAAATTAATTTTAAGTCTTACACATTTTATTGAAAATTCTGTTTTATTAAAGTGATTGAATTTTTTTCCCGATCTGTTAATTTCGTGGAAGAGTGAGTTTCAGTTTTTTATATTGACATTTAGACTGTACTAAATCTTAACATAGCCTGTTTTTAAATTCCATTTATTTTTAACTTTCCGAGATATAATTAAAATTATATATTGTATAAACAAACAGAATATTCAAAATTAAGCTGTTGATTGTTTTGTGACAAATCTGTGTGTGCATTGTTTATTCAAAATTTCACTAAATTATTTTTTGTATTAAATGTTTCTACATTGTGTGTGTCAAGTCATTGCTTTAGTGGTTGTCATAATTTGGTATCGGTAATTAGGAAATTGGAATTTTTGTCTACCCAACTTAAGTGAGTGTAATGATAAAGTGTATTTTTTATAGAAACTTTCGCATTCATTTTTCAACAAAATTGTTGGTTATGTTTTAGAAAGTAAGTTCGTTCACAGATATTTTCAGAACTAGGAATTTGTTGCAAACAAGTTAAGGTAAATTACACGAATTTAGAGGCAATGACCACTCTTTAACAAAATTTATGGAAAATTTAATATTTTATTTATATTTATTTTACCGTCGAAACAACAGAAATCAAGGTTTTTTTTTCTGAAATTCTTGATAATTATCATTAATCAAATACAAATAATTTTTTCTGGCATACAAAAATTATGCATTTTTGACTTGCTTAATGTTTCTGAAATTTAATTTTTGCGAAAAAATTTCCATTTGAACATAATTTTTTTGCGATATTAAAGATTGGAGCATCTTGTGTGTTGCAGGAAATTTATGAATAATTTCTCAGCTCATGAACCGTCCCTCTCCGTTTGCTAAGGACAAGTACATTCCAGACCAAATATAAACAAGTGTGTTTTCGTATCATAATGCGTTCGAATAATAGACAGTGGCGGACTATGGGTGATTAAAGTATGATAGGTTAAGGAATGCAGAAAAAACCTCTTGCAGCAAGTTTTTAAAGACCAAGTGCGCCAAAACGCGTTAAGAAACATGTTTTTTGCTTTATTTTTTGTAATATGCGGAGTTTATTCCTTTAAAACTATTCCATTTTTTTTTAATTTAGGCAAATTTGAAGAGATCGGTGACATTTCATTTTAAATATCAAGTAGCCTTTGTATTATGACAAACTGTAGAAATGTTTCGAAGAACGGTTGATGCCTCGAAAAAAAAATTGGTCTAAAGAGTTTAGACAGTACTTCCCTCGCTGTCGGAAACTTGACGACTGCATGCCTATTGTGTTTTTTTTCTCATTACATTTTTGTAGTGGGAATTTAAAAAAAAATTGCGATGACGTCATCAACATTTTTGCAAGGACACGTATATCAGTTGGGATAGATGTAGTGTAATACTAAGAATAAAATTATTATATTCCCAAATTTTCGGGAAAATGAATCGGGTCGTTTTGAATATTGATTTGTAATAATCAATAAAATAACGAAACAATTTACTCACGTATACGTATCAGAGGCAACTGAAAATCGTGTATGTATAAACATTCTTAATTTAAGATGACAGGCGTAACAGCATACGTGAGAGTCAAACAGAGAAACTGTAAACAAAACGACCATCGGTTTTATTGCTTCGACTTCCGCTTATTATATAAAACATTGGCTTTTATTTTAATTCTTGACGGTGAAATTCATAATTGGTTGATTATAAACATGTCTATTCTACATTCGCGGAACTAAGTGAGCGCATAAAACAAATGCAGGTCTGTAATGTTAAAGCATGGCCGACTAGTATAAAGATTATGGCCTGTCCAAGAGGTACGATACGTGTTGCCATCTATTAATAATTACACTTAATAATTTAGCAAAATTTTAATTTGACTTGACATTATGGGACTTCAAAACGTGTAATGGTGGTTTGTTTGGGTATGAATGCCTTTGTGCCTTTCAAAAGGTGTTAATAATTCTTTGGTCGATTTTGAATTATTAATAGATGGCAACACGTATGGTACCTTAGGCATTCCTTTGGACAGGCCATAATCTTTATACTAGTCGGCCATGGTTAAAGTCGATGTAAATACGCGTGCTACCCTTATGTTTCAACCGAGTTTTTCCTTTAACAAATTTTGTGTCTACCAAATTGGATTGGTTGGGGTGTAATCCTAATAATAAGTGTTGCCTTTAATTTAATCAATAAAATAAATTGACTTCATTAATTTTTTTGAACCACCTCTTAAGAAAATCTAAAAAATATGAATGGAATGATAAATCACAAGTACAAACTCATCATATTTTTTGCATTTTAGATAGGATTTATTCAGCAAAATTTAAGGGTGACGTCATCAATTTTTTTAGGAGGGATGAACAAATACATTTTGAACAAAAGTTTACCATGCTTATAATAATTTTAAAATATTCCCAAGATTTCAAAGCATTCGGTTTTGTAATTCCTGATTAAATCGATAAAATAAATTCACGCATTCATTAATTTTTTTGAGTCACCCTGCATATGCAAATCCAAAAATATGAATGGAATGATAAATCACAAGTACAGACTCATCATATTTTGTACATTTTAGATACGATTTATTCGGCAAACTTTTGAGCTGACGTCATCAGTTTTTTGTAGAAGATAACCAAATATATTTTGACTAAAAATTTATTATGCTCTTTATAAACTTAAAACATCTGCAAGATTTCAAAGCATTCGGTTTTGTAGTTCCTGATTAAATCAATAAAATAAATTTACGCATTCATTAATTTTTTTGAGTCACCCTGTATATGCAAATCGCAAAAATTTGAATGGAATGATAAATCACAAGAAGAGACTCACCATATTTTGTACATTTTAGATAGGATTTATTCAGCAAAATTTTGTGGTGACGTCATAAATTTTTTAGGGGGGACGACCAAATACATTTTGATCAAAAATTTACCATGCTTATGATAATTTTAAAATATCTTCAAGATTTCGAAGCATTCGGTTTTGCAGTTCCTGAGTAAGTCAGTAAAATAAATTTACGCTTTCATTTATTTTTTTGAATCACCCTGTATATGCAAATCCAAAAAATATGAATGGAGTGATAGATCACAAGTACAGACTGATCATATTTTGTACATTTTAGATATGATTTATTCGGCAAATTTTCGAGCTGACGTCATCAAATTTTTGGAGGGGATAAGCAAATATATTTTGACTAAAAATTTATTATGCTCTTTATAACCTTAAAACATCTGCAACATGTCAGAGCATTCCGTTTTGTAGTTCCTGATTAAATCAATAAAATATATGTACGCATTCATTAATTTTTTTGAGTCACTCTGTATATGCAAATCCAAAAAATATTAATGGAGTGATAAATGACATGTACAGACTCATCATATTTTGCACATTCTAGATATGATTTATTCGGCAAACTTTCGAGCTGACGTCATCAAGTTTTTGGAGGGGATAAGCAAATATATTTTGACTAAACATTTATTATGCTCTTTATGACCTTAAAACATCTGCAAGATTTCAGAGCATTCGGTTTTGTAGTTCCTGAGTAAATCAGTAAAATAAATTTTGCGCATTCATTAATTTTTTTGAGTCACCCTGTATATGCAAATCCAAAAAATATGAATGGAGTGATATATCACAAGCACAGACGCATCATATTTTGTACATTTTAGATAGGATTTATTCGGCAAACTTTTGAGCTGACGTCATCAAGTTTTTGGAGGGGATAACCAAATATATTTTGACCAAAGATTTATGATGCTCTTTAGAGCCTTAAAATATCTGCAACATTTTAAAATATTCGGGTTAGCAGATTCAAAATTAAATTGCAAAATGTTGTTTTATGATTTTGATTTTTTTTCCAAAAATCTGGACGTTTCGGGTAAAAACTGAATTCGGAGTCGTAAACTACATGTGTAGGACTATGTTATTTTACACAATTTAAGACCCATTTACTATGTACAATTTTGAAGTGACGTCATCGCATTAGTGGTGGGGATGATTAGACAAATTTTGGTTAGCGTTTTACCATCTACATGATATTCCTAATATAAGTACAAAATTTCACAAGAATCGGTCCAGTACTTTCGGAGATTATCTGTCTAATAAAAATCCGGGACGGCAGACGGACAGACGGACGGACAGACGGACGGACAGACGGACGGACAGACGGACGGACAGACGGACGGACAGACGGACGGACAGACGGACGGACAGACGGACGGACAGACGGACAGACAGACGGAAATGGGAGACCTATTTCTTCGTATTCTAGGGGTCATGAAAGATCGAGAAAACGTAAAAGTAGAGAGTCGGCCGACGGACTCGATTACAATACTTCCTTTGCTTACGCTCGGGAAGTAAAAAACAAAATTGACCTAGCACAAGTGTTTCCCAACTTCGAAACCAAGTTAAGAATTTACCAACTTGCTCTTGAACTTCAAATTTAGTTCAATATTTCATAATCACGACATAGCTAGTTGCCCTTCAGCTCCTTAAGCCATTTACTCTTCGAATTTGGATGGATTGGGATTCTGGTATGACTATTATTTCAACAAATCAGTCAAATGTAACTGTTAATATACATATTTGTAATAAGTTATAAATTTTATCGAAGTAAACAAGTAATATATAGTTCCTAAATTACTGTGTCTCAAAACAACATAACCTACAAATTTGCTATTTTAAACAAATTTTCAGTTTCTTGTCGTCAATAGAAAACTACGTACATATTTTAAGATAAAAAGGCAAAATATAAACCCCGCCCACCCGCCCTCATCTCAATTGTAATGACTTTTTTATTCGCTGTGAGTCGAGAGGCGGAGCTTAATTGCAAAATGCTTATTTGTCTATAATAATCACCATGTTAAACATGTTTTTAAGTATGATGTTGAAAGAAAATTATGTCTGTTAAAAACAAAAAAAAAATGGTCTAAAGAGTTTAGGCAGTACTTCCCTCGCTGTCGGAAACTTGACGACTGCATGCCTATTATGTTTTTTTTCTCATTACATTTTTGTAGTGGGAATTTAAAAAAAAATTGTGATGACGTCATCAACATTTTTGCAAGGACACGTATATCAGTTGGGATAGATGTAGTGTAATACTAAGAATAAAATTATTGTGTTCCCAAATTTTCGGGAAAATGAATTGGGTCGTTTTGAATATTGATTTCTTATAATCAATAAAATAACGAAACAATTTACTCACGTATACGGCGCCGGTGTGTAATATCTAGAGAGCGGATTTCTGTCGGGCTAGGCAAGGCCAAACTCGGTACGGCTCGCACGCGATGCGAATTCATTGCCGTTGCGGACTGCACTTCGTTTATTTGAGATTAGAATAACGTTGTTTCGTTGCACTCTGCTGTTAATTCCCGTTCTCATTTACTTAGCCGTTTGATTAATAAATCGTTAATTATATTTATGGAATCCAGCACGTCCCCCCCTATAATCGTGACGTAGCCCGACAGAAATCCGCTGTCTAGTAATATGAGGGGCAACTGAAAATCGTTTATGTATAAACATTCTTAATTTAAGATGACAAGCGTAACAGCATACGTGAGAGTCAAACAGAGAAACTGTAAACAAAACGACCATCGGTTTTATTGCTTCGACTTCCGCTTATTATATAAAACATTGGGTTTTATTTTAATTCTTGACGGTGAAATTCACAATTGGTTGATTATAAACATGTCTATTTCGCATTCGCGGAACCAAGTGACCGCATAAAACAAATGCAGGTCTGTAATGTTAAAGTCGATGTAAATAAGCGTGCTACCCTTATGTTTCAACCGAGTTTTTCCTTTAACAAATTTTGTGTCTACCAAATTGGGTTGGTTGGGGTGTAATACTAATAATAAGTGTTGCCTTTAATTTATTTAATATTTACGCATTCATTAATTTTTTTGAGTCACCCTGTATATGCAAATCCAAAAAATATGAATGGAGTGATAGATCACAAGTACAGACTCATCATATTTTGTACATTTTAGATATGATCTATTCCACAAACTTTTGAGCTGACGTCATCAGGTTTTTGGAGGGGATAAGCAAATATTTTTTGACTAAAGATTTATGATGCTCTTTATAGCCTTAAAACATCTGCAACATTTCAAAGCATTCTGGTTAGCAGATTAAAAATTAAATTTCAAAATATTGTTTTATGATTTTGATTTTTTTTCCAAAAATCTGGACGTTTCGGGTGAAAAGTCGATTCAGAGTTGTAAACTACATGTGTAGGACTATGTTATTTTATACAATTGGAAACCCATTTACTATGTACAATTTTGAAGTGACGTCATCGCATTAGTGGTGGGGATGATTAGACAAATTTTGGTTAGCGTTTTACCATCTACATGATATTCTTAATATAAGTACAAAATTTCACAACAATCGGTCGAGTACTTTCGGAGATTATCTGTCTAATAAAAATCCGGGACGGCAGACGGACAGACGGACGGACAGACGGACGGACAGACGGACAGACGGACAGACGGACAGACGGACAGACGGACAGACAGACGGAAATGGGAGACCTATTTCTTCGTCTTCTAGGGTCATGAAAGATCGAGAAAACGTAAAAGTAGAGAGTCGGCCGACGGACTCGATTACAATACTTCCTTTGCTTACGCTCGGGAAGTAAAAATAAAAAATAGCAAAATTCAGTGAAATTTTAGCAATTTACATCACAGAAAAAGAACGAAATTACTTAATAAAACGAATTCAACCTTGTCAAAAAGATTGCAACAACTGCAATTATTCCAAAAAGAAAAAAATTCCTGTGACCCAGAGTCTAAACGGCTGATTACGAATAGAATTTTTCACATAGAGAAGTTTAAAGCGATGCCCCACCCACCCACCCAAACTCCGCCTCCTCCTCATTGGCGCTAAAATTAATTGCGGAATTAATTATCTTTTGCCTTTCTTTTTTTACATTAAGTTTTCTTTGAACAACACGATTATTGAAGAACATGTTTCACGTGGTGATTTCACGTAGAAAAATAGGGATTTTTCAGTTAAGCTCCGCCCCCATTGCTCACGACGAACAAAGAAAAATCGTCACAATTGAGACAGGGCGGGTGCGCGGGCTGATGATTTTTATTTTTTTTCTTCTTATTGTACATATTCTTCATAACACGAGACTTAAAACATTTTTAAAATAGTAAATTTTAACCTCTACATTTCTCTATAAATTTGCCATTTTACACAACTGTTCAGTTTCTTGTCGTCAGTACAAAACTACGTACATATACATATTAAGAAAAACAGGCAAAATATAGTAAGACAGAGTTTATATCTGGGAAGTCCTGTCGAAACAACTTTCGACCAATTTTTACTTCTTGAGTGTAAGCAAAGGAACTATTGTAATCGAGTCCGTCGACTGACTCTCTACTTTTACGTTTTCTCGATCTTTCCCTACAGTACGAAGAAATAGGTATCCGACTTCCGTCTGTCTGTCCGTCTGGGCGTCTGTCCGTCTGTCTGTCTTTCTGCCGTCCCGGATTTTTTTCAAATTATGTTGGCGTTTTTTAATTGTGTAACTCATACAACTAGATTTATAAATTATTATTCTTAATAAAATCACATTTTTCGAGCAGATGGACCTAAATTTAAGTCGGTGGAAATTGTGTAAACTCTGATTTACGTTGAGGTATTAAAAGATAGGTACTGTTACGACACCTTTTGTGCCGACCGACCTATGCGCTGGTGGAGATGGGGTATACAAAAAAGACGGTTAACTTACTTATTTCTAATGAAACAAGGAATACACTGGACGCGACACAGCGCCCTTCAAATCACAGATTAATTACCAAATTACACCTTAGCTTAACATGTACACAGTGGGTCGCACACAGCGCCCTTTTTGATACGAATTACCACCATACAAGTTGCTTCCTCCCTCCTTTGTAGGCAAGTCCTGCGGGAGGATTCGTGGGGGGAAAAATCTGGCACGGCGGTTCCTCTCGTTTTCGTGACGCCCCCTTTGTCGGCTCAGTGGGACGAGTCGGGAGGTGTGGAGGCCTGAGGAATTCTTACGGTCTCCCCGAAGGTTTTTCGTTCTTCTTTCCAAAAGAAACTAGTAACGCCACGTCGAAGAGGAAAAAGTTGTAGACAAAAAAAACAGAAAAGAAATCGAAAACTTGGCTGTCTCTGTGCAAAGGAAAACCTGGTTTATACGGGATCTCGCAAGGGTGACTTACTTACGGTTCTCTCTTACACTCACTCGCACCCCCGGTAACTTTTCCGGGCTGTCGCTCCCCCAAAAGTTACAACCCCGTACTTTTTGCGTCCGCTGCCGACCGTTACTAGATTCTGTTTAAACGCGATCTCGTCGGATGAGTTGCGGAAATTCCCGATTAGGCGACCAATCGCGCTTTCCCTGCTCAAAATGCCACTCGTTCACCGCAGTCTCTCACTTGCGCCTGACTCGCTGTTATCTAGGCAACCCCTTATTTTCGAACCGTAACAGTACGTATTTAAAACTCCAATTTAACTGCTCCTAAAAATAGCCACATAGAGTCACAACATGAAGGTTGTAGGTGTACAATTTTTCCAAGAAACATACTCTAACAACCACTACATAAAAATGCAATGTATAGTAAACTCAGTTTACTTGTACCCACTAAAACTTTATAGCCCTATTAACCGACAATAGAGAATAATTGTGTCAAAATATAAATGTTGTTAAAAATAAACAGCCAATTAGATTTACGAATTTAAAAACGTTACTAACTGTGAAAATTTGCAATTTAACCCCCTTTAAATTTAATTTTTACTTCCCGAGCGTAAGCAAAGGAAGTATTGTAATCGAGTCCGTCGGCAGACTCTCTACTTTTACGTTTTCTCGATCTTTCATGACCCCTAGAAAACGAAGAAATAGGTCTCCCATTTCCGTCTGTCTGTCCGTCTGTCCGTCTGTCCGTCCGTCTGTCCGTCTGTCCGTCTGTCCGTCTGTCCGTCTGTCCGTCTGCCGTCCCGGATTTTTATTAGACAGATAATCTCCGAAAATACTCGACCGATTGTTGTGAAATTTTGTACTTATATTAAGAATATCATGTAGATGGTAAAACGCTAACCAAAATTTGTCTAATCATCCCCACCACTAATGCGATGACGTCACTTCAAAATTGTACATAGTAAATGGGTTTTCAATTGTATAAAATAACATAGTCCTACACATGTAGTTTACAACTCTGAATCGACTTTTCACCCGAAACGTCCAGATTTTTGGAAAAAAAATCAAAATTATAAAACAAAATTTTGAAATTTAATTTTTAATCTGCTAACCAGAATGCTTTGAAATGTTGCAGATGTTTTAAGGCTATAAAGAGCATCATAAATCTTTAGTCAAAAAATATTTGCTTATCCCCTCCAAAAACTTGATGACGTCAGCTCAAAAGTTTGTGGAATAAATCATATCTAAAATGTACAAAATATGATGAGTCTGTACTTGTGATCTATCACTCCATTCATATTTTTTGGATTTGCATATACAGGGTGACTCAAAAAAATTAATGAATGCGTAAATATATTTTATTGATTTAATCAGGAACTACAAAACCGAATGCTCTGAGATCTTGCAGATGTTTTAACGTCATAAAGAGCATAATAAATGTTTAGTCAAAATATATTTGCTTATCCCCTCCAAAAACTTGATGACGTCAGCTCGAAAATTTGCCGAATAAATCATATCTAAAATGTACAAAATATGATCAGTCTGTACTTGTGATCTATCACTCCATTCATATTTTTTGGATTTGGATATACAGGGTGAGTCAAGAAAATAAATGAAAGCGTAAATTTATTTTACTGATTTACTCAGGAACTACAAAACCGAATGCTTCGAAATCTTGAAGATATTTTAAAATTATCATAAGCATGGTAAATTTTTGATCAAAAACGTATTTGGTCGTCCCCCCTAAAAAATTTATGACGTCACCACAAAATTTTGCTGAATAAATCCTGTCTAAAATGTACAAAATATGGTGAGTCTCTTCTTGTCATTTATCATTCCATTCAAATTTTTTCGATTTGCATATACAGGGTGACTCAAAAAAATTACTGAATGCGTAAATTTATTTTATTGATTTAATCAGGAACTACAAAACCAAATGCTTTGAAATCTTGCAGATGTTTTAAGTTTATAAAGAGCATAATAAATTTTTAGTCAAAATATATTTGGTTATCTTCTACAAAAAACTGATGACGTCAGCTCAAAAGTTTGCCGAATAAATCGTATCTAAAATGTACAAAATATGATGAGTCTGTACTTGTGATTTATCATTCCATTCATATTTTTGGATTTGCATATGCAGGGTGACTCAAAAAAATTAATGAATGCGTGAATTTATTTTATCGATTTAATCAGGAACTACAAAACCGAATCCTTTGAAATCTTGGGAATATTTTAAAGTTATTATAAGCATGGTAAACTTTTGTTCAAAATGTATTTGTTCATCCCTCCTAAAAAAATTGATGACGTCACCCTTAAATTTTGCTGAATAAATCCTATCTAAAATGCAAAAAATATGATGAGTATGTACATGTGATTTATCATTCCATTCATATTTTTTAGATTTTCTTAAGAGGTGGTTCAAAAAAATTAATGAAATCAATTTATTTTATTGATTAAATTAAAGGCAACACTTATTATTAGTATTACACCCCAACCAACCCAATTTGGTAGACACAAAATTTGTTAAAGGAACAACTCGGTTGAAACATAAGGGTAGCACGCTTATTTACATCGACTTTAACATTACAGACCTGCATTTGTTTTATGCGCTCACTTGGTTCCGCGAATGTGAAATAGACATGTTTATAATCAACCAATTGTGAATTTCACCGTCAAGAATTAAAATAAAACCCAATGTTTTATATAATAAGCGGAAGTCGAAGCAATAAAACCGATGGTCGTTTTGTTTACAGTTTCTCTGTTTGACTCTCACGTATGCTGTTACGCCTGTCATCTTAAATTAAGAATGTTTATACATACACGATTTTCAGTTGCCTCTGATACGTATACGTGAGTAAATTGTTTCGTTATTTTATTGATTATTACAAATCAATATTCAAAACGACCCGATTCATTTTCCCGAAAATTTGAGAATATAATAATTTTATTCTTAGTATTACACTACATCTATCCCAACTGATATACGTGTCCTTGCAATAATGTTGATGACGTCATCGCAATTTTTTTTTAAATTCCCACTACAAAAATGTAATGAGAAAAAAAACACAATAGGCATGCAGTCGTCAAGTTTCCGACAGCGAGGGAAGTACTGTCTAAACTCTTTAGACCAATTTTTTTAAGTTTTTACAGAGTTGCAACCTGCGCTCCATTAACGGGGCTGTAAAGTTTTACCAGGTACAAGTCAACTAAATTTACTAAAGTAGATACATACATTTTTTATATAATTTATTTTACATGGATGGGTACACTTCCAGGATACTTCTTGTGCGCCGTAAATTTTAATAAATATGTATTATAATCGCACTTCACATTCCAAATATGAACATTCATGTGTTAATTTTAAATGAAATTCAGTTGGAACTGGAGGTTTTGTGATATACGGGTGTCCCAGATACAACTCCGCGGTCTTACATCTTGAAAACGGATAGATAGGTTGAAATTCTGCAAACGCCATTGCTTTTACATTGGAATCGAAAGCTTAACACTGCAAATAAGACGCATACATGGCGTCAATGTCGTGACGCAAACTCATATTATTTCCCGAGCGTAAGCGAAAAAAGTTTTATAATCTAGTCCTTCGGACGAATGACCACTTTTATATTTTCTCGACGTTTCATGACCGCTACAGTACAAAAACAGTAGTCTGCCGTTTCCGTTTGTCTGTCCGTCTGTCTTGTGTCTGTATCCATTTTTGTTAGACAAGTAATCTCTGAAACTGCTGGACCGATTGTTGTCAAATTTTGTACAAATTTTGATATATGATATTAGAAATATCATGTAGATGGTTAAATGTCAACCAAAATTGTCAATCATCCGCACCAACAATTTGATGACGTAATTTCAAAGAATTCTGTTTATCTGATTTAACTGTTATACAACAATATACTCCTATGACTGTGGTTTACGAATCTGCTTTGAGTTTTCCCTAACTATCCAAATTTTTGCAAAAACATAATACAGGGTATTGTAGTCACTCGACTGAGACTGTATCAATAATTTAAGTCCCCTGTTTTGAGGCGACACACATTCAGCTCAAAACAATTTTTACTTCCCGAACGTAAACTAATTCTTTTGTTACTTCCCGAGCGTAGGCTAAAGAAATATGGTACCTAATTGAGTCCATCAAATTAAAAATGAGTCCCCTTTTTTCTTGAAAATAGAGAATGCGCCCGGCGATATTTAATAATGATAAAATAATAATTGCCATTTGCGTTCCCGTGGCGCAAAGGTTGGGGGGTGCTATTGACGCCGGTTCATACGTTCACCGAAAAGAATCGAAGAATTTGTATGACTTCGTTTGTATAGTTGAATCCTCAAGAAACCCCAGATGTGCTGTTTACAATTTGTCAGGTACTTAACAATAAGACTTTGTCATTTCGAAAAACTGCACAACAAAAATGTATCAGTCGTACTTACGGTGTCGTGCTGCGTGCAGAGCTCTTACCATTTTATTTGACGTGTTTGTGTGACGAATAATTAGAGCACAACTTCTTGTACCTCTATACCTAATTTCAGTTGATTTGTACAACTGGTGCTCAATATATTTAACCGTTTCCATACACTTTAGCAACCCTGTATAAAGGTTATCAGAAAACAAACATTTTTTATATTTTTTCAAAGAAACGGAATTCATTGGACTGTTCTTCAAGGGCGAGGGAAGTTCTGTTGAAGTAACCTTGGACCATTTTGTTTTTAACTAGTATATTATTATAAAATTATCTAAGGGGGGCCAATTGTACCAATTGTAAAATAAAGAACTAGTACTTTATTTTATTCAGTTCCAATTTTTTATGTTCATGGATTCTTTTTGCCGACCGAAAAGGAAATAAAAAAAATAAAAAAGTGTTTTCATCACTGTAATCGTAATTTGACGATTTATCAAAATCAATTGAAAAATATATTATACATCGTTATTTAAAAAATATAGTCTTGCGTCGGAACACCGACGCCATTTATACCTATATGTCATATTTGTAATGTATTAAATTAAACTTCCCCCTTCAAGCTAAAAACAATGGAGCTTACAGAAAATCAATTTCTCTATTCGTTTTCGAGATATGAAACTACGGAGTTTTATGTGGAACATATGCATATGGATAACGCATTGGTTTATCCTGTTTTTCGTTGATCATAAAGGGAGTACGTTAAGATCCTTTGAAAAATAACTTTCAGACTTCTAGAGTGTTATCAAGGGTTTGAAAGTGCTATGAAACAAATAGCTACATATTGCATGACAACATATCCACCGTAGAAGGTCTTTGTTTCTTACGTTTTGCCTTGCTTAAGAACTTAAAGATTAGATTCCAATATTTAATTAAAATCGGTGTAATGTAATAATAGGATCTCTACCCTCAAACTTGCTTCAAGCTGCCACACCTAAATTTTCCTCCAACTTATGTGACTAAACCTCAGTCTTCCTGTTTCAAGTGCTTATTTAATTCGCTACAATAAATAGTTTGTCGACTAACTGTTCCAAAAAACGAAAATTATATATAAATTATAGGATTATAGAACATTAAAATTTTTTTAATTAAGTTCTCTAGACTCCTTCAGAAAACATTTAATGTTAAATCCGCTTCAAAGTACAATATTATCTTTGCTACTAATGATATATAAAGAATTATTACGCAAAAGGTGTTGATATATATCATCAAAACTGGGTATATAATTTCTGCGGGTGAAAAATGCATCGTGAAATACATGTGGTAGTGGTTGTGGTATTCTTCCTTAAAGTTTTTTTTATCAAATTAATTCTATGGTTGCTACCCAAATCACATTTTTCTTCTTGGTGAAGACAATAAATGTTTATTTTGTTGAAAATTCTTGTTAAAAAAGAAGTGATGCTGATACTGTTCTATTGTAAAGATTCATTAAAACTTACATAAGCATTCTATTTTCAGTTATGGCTGCCTTATTTACATGGCAACTCAAATAGCATCTGGTATGAAGTATTTGGAATCTCTGCGGTACGTTCACAAGGACTTGGCGGCGAGGTGAGTTATTCCCTAATTACTTGTAAAGTGTTCCTTTATTATATATGCACCAGACTTTATTTAAATTGTCGAGTTATATTTCACATCACGTACAGAGTGTTTTCCATTACTTGAAACTTACTCAAGCATTATACTAATTAAAACGCTCTGAAAAATGAACAGCAGCCCCTCCATTTCTTGGAATGTCTCATCAAGCTGTCGCATTGTTTATGCACATAAATATGTACTACAAATTGAAATCTTAATAGCGTCAAGATTGCGCCCTAATAACTGAATTTATCGCCATTTACATTTTACGATGGCGAGGAAATTTCATAAGTGCGGCCTCTTTAATTCGATCATTATAATATTAACTTTCTGGCGCTTTCCCCTAACTTTGGGGAAGTTTATCAATATTCGTATATCACATTATGATGCCTTTTTTCAAGACGTGTCTGCTCGGCAATTGCTTAGTCAATGGCTTGCTAAACTTTCTTCTCCATTTAGCACCAAATTATTACAGGAAGTTTTTGCAATAAACGTAAATTATCATTTGATTTTTGCCATTTGTGGAGTTTACGTTATCATAGCATAACAAAAGATACGAGACGTTAAAATATTTGTATTCTACTTTTTTACAGTGCGTTACGATGTACGCCTCATTTTGTATTGATTAAAAAAAAAATAATAATATTTTTAAAGACGGACGGTAATATTACAAAAAAATCTTGAGTAATTTAATTTATAAATTCTTTTGTAACGTGTCACTTTTATTAAAAATCATGAAGATGGAGAACTTTTCCGAAATTGGTGAATCAGATAATGAATTAATGACATACATATTTCATTGGAAAGAAAAACTTACGTACTAACTTACTCCGGTATGGGCCAAAACATTATCACAACTTTTTGTTTAATACCTTAAACATGTTCAAGAGTCATATTGTAATAAAACGATTTAAAAAATATTAAAGGATGGATGAGCATGATACTCATGTTTTATGTATTTATTACTATTTTTGCTATAACTTCAAGAAAAGTGTCTTAAGATGGTGGAGTGGTTTAGTAATTATACTAATTTAGTCTACACCTAAGCTAAATTGGTCGAAGGGACTTTTAACAGCAATGAATATTTAGCATTACCATCTACAAAGGATCGAATTACGGAAGAAACAGTAAGGCACAGAAAGAAGGCCAGGTAGAAATATGTCGTTCCTTTCGTAGTGTAATCGCTAGTTTAATATTCTAGAAATATGATATTATGGTAGTTTAAATGTGTGCAATTCTATTTCGCTTTAAAAGTTCTGTTTACCACTTTAGTTTTGGTGTACTTCATGCTACCATTTATGCCTTCATTATTTCCATTCCACTTTTCCTCTCAATAAGGGCGAAAAGTAGAATTTTACATAAGCTATTCTGAAAAGAACTTGCACAACATCAGCAAATATTTTCGAAGGATTAGGTTGTGGTACGAGGACGGAATTTTTTAATTAGAATTCTATTTACCTGTTTGGGAGACACATTTTTTGTTTAGATTTAAATGGATTCCTAACAATGCAGGCGACTACTTTTCTACTTTGCAAAGATGGGCTCATAATCATGAAAATTGTAAAAATCACGTTACGTGCTCATTTCTGAAGTCTAATGGTTAAAGGCATAATTGCGACATAGTTCCTAGTATTATATTATTATTAAACAATCATTTGTAGACACCATTTTCTATGAGTTCCTGCAAGAGCCTTAAGAATAAACCAAATTAAAGTCGAAAAATCAAATTTAGGGATACATTACGAGGTCACTGAGACAAGAACAACAGTTATAAACAGTAGTGAAGATCTTAGATAATTTCTGAAACTACTGGACTGATTGTTGTCAGTTAAATTTTATGCCTATTCTAGGAATATCGTGTAAATGGTAAAACGTTAACCAAAATTGATCTAATTATCGCCATAATATGATGAAGTGTTTCAAACTTTTGCGTAGTAAATTTTATTTAAACGCCTACAATTGTGTTTATAAAGTCGTCTTAATTTTTTACCGTAGACATCCAGATTTTTAGAAAAAATTAAAATTGTATAACAACATTTTACAATTTAACCTTAAAACTACAAAATCGAATGTTCTTAATCAACATTTATCCGTTTATTCTACATACGGAATAAACGGAATAAATCCTACCTAAAATGTCCAAAACATTACGTTTTCACATTTGTGCTTCATACATACTTCCGGTTTATCAATACGCTCATAGTTTTTAGAAGGTGCAGGGTGATGGTCTGATGGTGATTAAAAGAAATTTAATTTGAATGAGGCAATTTATTTCATCCATCAAATCGAGAAGGACTAACCTTATTTTCTGGAAAATTTGGGGAAAGAGTAATGTTATTATGAGTATTACCCTGCACCTATCCAAATTGATATATTTACGTGTCCTTGCTCAAATATTGATTATGTCTTCACAAAATTGTTTACCTTTCCCTTTACACCACACATTTTATCTTTTTAAATTTAACTTATAGGGGTTGTCATAAAAAAATAAATTTGCAAAGTTAAGTTACATAATTTTTCGAAAAATCTGGATTTAGTGTAGTGTACAGGGATGAGGCAAGTTCTGTCTAAATAACCTTAGACCAGTTTTTGTTGTTCAATTTCGCTTTTGGTTTTATTCTTTCAGTAATTAATAACATGTGCGCAATTTATATAGTGATGTGACTCAAATTAGTAATTGGTCGAAAGTTGTTTTGACAGAACTTCCCTCGCACCTAAAGTACAATGAAACATATCCAGCATTTTCGAGTTGAGTTTTTCTTTTACACAATTTTCTGATTGCTTCATCTTTTTTTTTTTTGCAAGAACAAGTATATCAACTTGAATTGGAGCAGTGCAGTGTAGTACTAAAAATGACAGTATTGTATTCCCAAAATTTTCTGGGAAAATGGAGTGAGCTATTTCTGATTCAATCACTAAAATAATTTGACTTATTCATTAATTTTTTTGGGCCATCTATTCAAGTAAATCTAAAAAATCGGGACGGCAGACGGATAGAGAGACAGACAAACGGACAGACAGATGGACAGACAGATCGACAGACAGACACACAGACATACAGACAGACGGATACACAGATGGAAATGGGAGACCTATTTCTTCGTACTCTAGGGGTCATGAAAATACAGTGAAAAATCACAAGTGAAACTTGTCCTACTTTGCACATTTTGGGTAGAATTTATTCAGCAAAATTTTAACATGACGTCATCAATTTTTTGGGGTTGATACAGGTATACATTTTGATTAAAAAGTTACCATGCTTATAATAACTTCAAAACGTCTGCAAGATTTCAAAGTATTCAGTTTTGTAATACTTGATTTAATCAATAAAATAAATCGACTCAGTCAATAATTTTTTGAGACGCCCTGTATAAGCAAATCTAGAAAATATTAATGCAGTGATATATCACAAGTATAGACTCATCGTTTTTTGCTTATTTAAAATAGGATTTATTAGCAATATTTTGAGGTGATGTCATCAATTTTTTAGGGGGGGGGATGACCAAATACATTTTGATTAAAAATGATAACTTAAAAACACCTCCGAGATTTCAACGCATTCGGTTGTGCAGTTTCTCATTAAATCAATAAAATAAATTCCCACATTCATTAATTTTTTGAGTCACCTTGTATAAGCAAATCCAAACACACATTTTAGTTATGATTTATTCGGCAAAATGTTGAGCTGACGTCATCAACTTTTAGGACGGGATAAGCAAATATATTTTGATTAAAAATTTGTTATGCTTATCATAACTTTAAAAAACATCTGCAAGATTTCAGAAGATTCGGTTTGGCAATTAATTTGTGAAATGTTGTTTTATAATTTTGATTTTTTTTTCAAAAATCTAGACGTTTCGGATACAAACTCAACACGGAGTCATAAACTACATTTGTAGAACTAGGTTATTTTATACAATTTGAAACCCATTTACTATATACTATCACGGCCAAAAAAATGGAAACACCTAACCTGCTCATGTCATCGATTTTTATTTAATTTTTCTATTGTAAGTGCAAATTTTCTGTCACGTTGATGTTAAAAGACGTCAGGAAATCAGAGGCGTTCATTCTAAAACAGACACAAAATAAATTTAACAAATAGAATAGAAAAATTAAATAAAAATCGATGACATGAGCAGATGTGTTTCCATTTTTTTGGCCGTGATAGTACAATTTTGAGGTGACGTCATCACATTATTGGTGGAGATGGTGGTAAGACAAGTTTTGGTTAGAGTTTCACCATCTACATGATATTCCTAATATAAATATAAAATTTGACAACAATCGGCTCAGTACTTTCGGAGATTATCTGTCTAATAAAAATCGGGACTGCAGACAGACGGAGCGACGGACAGACAGACGAACGGACAGACGGACGGAAACGGAAGACCAATTCCTTCGTACTCTAAGGGTCATGAACGGTCGAGAAAACGTAAAAGTACAGAGTCGGCCGACGGATTCGTTTACAATAATTCCTTCCCTTACGCTTGTTAGGTAAAAATGTTTAAATAAATGTATTATTATTAATTAATTTGAAATTAACCGTTTTCTGAACCAAAGTTAGAAAATAATATGTGCTTTTTGCTTCCGGAGCGTAAGGGTCAGACGAATGTTTACTGTCGTCTGTCTTCTGTCGTCTGTCTGTGTTAATTTTTATAGATTTTATTAGACAGATATTTCTGAAACTACTAAACCTATTGTCGTCAAATTTTATGTGTATGTTAGGAATATCGTGTAGGTGGTCAAACGTTAACGAAGATTTGTCTAATCATCCCCACCAACAGTGGCCAACGTCATCTCGATCATTGACAATAGAAAATATTATTTAAATTTTATAAAATAAGATACTCCTACACTTGTGGTTTATGAAGCCGTGTTGAGTTTTTACCTCAGAGCCAGATTTTTGGAAAAAAAAATCAAAACGGTATAACACATTATTTCAATTTAACTTTGAAAATACGAAACCGAATGCTCTGAAATTTGAAGCATACTCAATCGTTAATCGTGAATCTACATTTTTTCGTTCATCATCATTTTACAATTTAAATCAAAATTGTATAGGAACATTTTACAGTTTAACTTTGAAACTCCAAAACTGAATGTTCTGAAATTTTGCAAACATTTTAAAGTTATAGACAGCATGCTATACCATTAATTAAAATGTATTTGTGTATGGCCTCCCCAGAAAACATGCTCTCGCATGTGTGATTTATGAATCCGTGTTGAATTTTTACCCTTGACATCCAGATTTTTGGAAAAAGATCGAAATTGTTAGATAACATTTTTCAATTTAACTTTAAAATTGCAAAACCAAATGGTGCGAAATCTTGCAGATATTTATTTTAAGGTTATTGGAAGCATGTCGAAGTTACGTATGCGGTCGGAAATTGAAAATATCTAAATTTTTTCCTTTTGAAGATCTACTTTAAATATATCTAGTTATATGGTGTGGACAAACTTTGGAATTTACGCCCCGCGGCGCAGAACCTGCCGACATGTTATTTATACCAGTGGTTTTTACTTTACAAAGGTTATCAGAGAACGAAAATCGCAAAATCAAGTTTTATAATTTTTGGAAGTAGCGGGATTTGTTGGACTATACTTCAAGAGCGACGGAAGTTCGGCTGAAATAACCTTCGAGCAATATTTTCTGTGGTTGAGAATAAACGATTTATTATAAATCATGAAAATACTTGTTTGTTTCCACGTTTGTTTCTTATGTTTAATATACTGAGAAAACTAAAAAACTGCAACATTTTTCGTCTACAGGGTGAGTCACTAAGGCCTCGTTCCTCGATATCTCGTTAATTATTAGAAATAGAAAAAGAAGTTAAAGGATAAAGTTATATGTTGCTTTGTTTCTGTAGAACTTTCTAACTTCCGATCAACGTTATTGATTATTATCCTTCTGGCTTGTGGAAAATTCGGTGCAAATAACTTTTGTAGATTTTTATTTAAAACGGATTTTATACTAGGTGAGTCACTAAGCGCGCAGTCTTCGATATCATTAATTATATTACAGATAGAAAAACTTACGGACTATAGTTGTAGGTTCTTTGAATATCTCATACATTAAAGTTATTTTCAATTATACAGAGTGTTCTATTTTTGCAATGTAACTTACAACTTACATATATTTTTAGGCACTCAGATTGGCTTGTTCTTATGTTTTATAACAGAAGTCTGTTTTTTAAATCACCACCTTATTTCAATTTTCTTGAAATTTTCTGGCAATCGTATCAAGAGTTTACAAATAAAATCGAATCTTGCGGTATCAAAATTACGTTGTATTTTATAATGTAGAGTGCTTATGAAAAAATTCGAAAAGACTACAATTTGCAGTTAACAATATTTCAAGTTTGTCACATCCTATTTACTGTATCATATTTTGCTTTTATTTTGTTATTTTTTTGTTAAGTATTTTCCATATTAAAGTTGATAAGTTTTGCGATTTTTCAAAAAAATTGAAGTAATGCTTCAACGTCGCCTTGAAATGTCAAAATCGTAATTATAAAGCATAACAAGTGACCAATCTGAATATGTAAAAATATTAGGATGCCCTGTTTGAAAAAACTAATGGTTGTGTGTTACCCATTTAAAATAAAACATCCTGTGTGCTGCAAATAATTTTAGTGCATTCTAAACAAAGAGCTGTACAATTTTAATTTTTGACTTTTTTCTCGAATTGTAAAAATTAAAAAGATATCAAGGAGCGTGCGTTAAGTGACTTACCATGTACATACAAAGACCGATTCATTTAAAGTAGATTATACCAAAGCAACTTCTATCTGCATTTATATTTAATAAATTGTGTTCTTAATTAGCCGAGTAATTTTTAAATTATTGAAAATACGGATCACAATTATGAACAAATATTCTTGACACGGTAGTTTTTCTCAAGCTTGATGTGAATTTCTATAATTCAAATGTTAGATTAATGAATTTATAATTCAAGTAATGCAAACATTGTACAGCACTCTCCTATATTCTGTTATTGTTTATTGTACTTACTTGAGACAAATTTTACATTAAAAATATCAGTAGCGTATAGTTGTTTACAATCAGCGTCTGAGAGTATTTTTTTACAGAAATTGCCTCGTGGGAAGACGTTACGAAATCAAAGTTTCCGATCTGGGATCGTATCGGCAGTTGTACAGTTCAGATTATTGTCAAATTGAAGAGTCTCGACCTCTGCCGATTCGTTGGATGGCATGGGAAAGTGTGCTGTTGGTAAGTACCTTAAATCTTCTTAAAAATTCCGTTCTTTTTCTCAACGAGAAATTTATATTCGCTAAGACAGTAGTTTATCATTAAAATTCGCAACTGTTCATGATGTATTGAATTTTAATATCAGAAATTGCAAATGAGAGACAAAATTTACAACCTTTCATATTCAGGGCAAATTCTCGAGCAAAAGTGACGTATGGTCCTTCGCCGTCTTGCTGTGGGAAATAATGACATTCGCCAGAGAACAGCCTTTCGAGGAGTTAAGCGACGATAAAGTTATAGAAAATGTCACTCATTTCTACCAGGACGACGGCAAACACGTAAGTATTGTGTGAAGAGTCCTTTTGAGGGCGATATGTAATACTTTATTGTTTGCAGGTCTTGCTGAGCACGCCAATCAATTGTCCTAAAGAGATATTCGATCTAATGTGCGAATGTTGGCAAAGAAATGAATCTGACAGGCCAAACTTCCGAGAGATCCATTTATTTCTACAGAGAAAAAACTTAGGTTACAATCCTGAGCTTCACTGACATCTGCTAATGATGTACATTATTGACAATAAATTGAAAGAATTGCGTGATATATTCCACCTTTAATAGTGGCGAATCATAATCGTTATTCTAAAATGCTGTATAATAATGTTGAACATATATTATTCGACGCAGTTGTTACCGCTAATACCAGTTATCACTTGCGCTTCATTGATAGTACGCTTAAATCTGCGTTCGTGCCTTCTATATTCTCCTTACATCTCATCGCATTTTACTTACGAGTAATATCCATATCACTCAATTCAGAAAATGACTTTAACAAAGATCTCTGCTAACATAAAAACTCTCGTTTTAGGTATATTGCTATCTCTACGTCTTGTGATACTATTTTTATTTATCTTTTTGATATAATGTGCAATATAAAGCTGAAAGCATTTAATGATGTATTAAAGATAATAGTTTGTTAAGTGTGTTACAGTTTCTGTTAATTAATTTTGTGATGATGAATTTTTAAAGTAATAATTATTTTATTATGTATGATTCTTTGTATTTTGTGACGTAATTTGTATACGGATGTTTCGACAACAACTTTTGAGTGTTTGAAAAAATCGTCAAGAAAAATAAAACGAATTATATGATGTAAGCGCAAAAATATTTGCTTCCTTGTGTACAAATATGTTGTTTCCTTGTAGGCCTAATACAACGTTAGAAATTAAAAATTTTGTAACGAATAGAATTTTGAGTTTTATTTTTATATCTTACAACGTCTACAGTTAAAAGTTTAAAAATAAAACTGTCACCATTATGTACTATTTATTATAGATTATAAAATAATATGTAAAACTCTTAACGAATAATTATTATGAACTGCCTGTATTGTCGACTGAATAAATAGTGCAAATGATTACAAAAAGCATTCATATCATGATAGTATTATAAACTATAATGTAAATATGTATCTATGTAAAACGTATTTCTTTTGGGTTTTATACTTTTAACATGATTACACATTGTTTGTTAACACTGGTAAACTGGACCAATAAAACATATTAAAATTATGCGCAGTTTAATTTTCTACGACATCCTGGACTTATCTGCTGTACAACAAAGGCGTCTTCTGGTCGTCTCATTTTCTAAAACTATTTCTAACCGACGAGACCGTTACGCTAGTTTCATCGTTTTTAATTTCAAGATAACTTTAGTTTATGAAAGAACAAAATGTGTACTGTTCGTGATAAATAATTTGGTAGATTGGTAAAACGACGTCTCCTGCACGGCTCGTTGATGGCGAGACGCATCAGTGTTATCGTTATGATGGATTCTGGCGGCATATTTGCCCCTAACGATATGCAAAAAGGAAATTAAAGATGTTGCGATAAGTTTACATCGTCCTGAAAGTCTGCAACTGAAGATATCATTTCTCGTCTAAGATTAATATTCGGCGTTTTTTCTTTCTTTGTTAATGTTAAAAGACCAACAAGGTTTGCTGTAATGAGCATTCAAATGTTCAATATCTTCTTCCGTTCGAGATATCAGACAAACAGAGTTTTACTGTAAGATGTGCGGAAGTTGTGGGCTAGAAAAATGAGATTCGTATCTGTGTATAACCGTGCTCTGAATAACTGTTGGTACGAAAAATAATAAGCAAAAATTGTGAACGGATAACTCACATCTTGTTTATTCAACTTCAACTTTTTAGTACACCCTACACCATAACTTTTAACTGTTGAAACCATGCGTGGATTACATCAAATAAATCGAATTCTGCCACTTACTTTGCTCTTGAATTATAAGATCTAGTACATTTTTAACACTTATTAACGCACTTTGAAACTTATAAAGATAGACATATGAATTCTTAAAAATATTTTGAAAATTGTTCATATTAAATTTTAGAATGAAAAATAAAAATTTTGTACCTTGTCAAAAATAAAGTTTCTCTTTGTTCTGTCACATTCTGAGCGAGCACCACTCAAAATTGTAAGATGAAAAATATTCTTTTAAAATATATTAACTTTCAGGTCAATCAAAATAACAAGTAATCATGAGAAATAGCTCGGTATATCCTATGTAGCACACAGTTCGTTTAATGGTGAATGGATAATTAAACCATCTCAAAATATTCAAATAAACTTTGAGGACGGATATAAAGTACCTAATCCATTTTTCTAAGACACTTAAGAAAGCAATATCTATAATTAAAGTTTAATATAAGACACTTTTCTTCATATCCTAAGCAATCATCTAATTTAGAGCACTGTCAATTGTTATTAGAAACGTTTTTACTTCCCGAGTGTAAATTGGGGAAGTATTGTACTAGGGTCCATCTGACGAATGGCTACTTAAATGTGTTTTCGACCGTTCATGACCCCTAGAATACGAAAAAGTAGGTCTCCAGTCTGTTGTCTGTCATCTCTCTGCCTGTGTCGATTTTCATTGGATAAATAATCTCCGAAATTTCTGGAGCGATTGTTGCAAAATTTTGTACGTATCTAGACGGTAACCAAAATTTATCTAATCACCCCCATCAACAATGGGATGACGTCATCTCCAAAATTTATATTAGTAAATATTATTTCAATTTTATAAAATAAGATACTCTGTATTTGTGGCTTATGAATCCGTGTTGAGTTTTTACCCTAGACAAACACTATCTTGCAATTTAACTTTCAATTTGCAACCGAATGGTCTGAAATATTGCAAACATTTCAAGTTATCGCAAGCATGGTAAATCGCTAATCAAAATTAATACAATTCTATTTAAAGTATGCAATATATTATATTATCAGTATATATTTCTGGTTTGTCAATGTATAAATATGTTTTAAAATTACTCATACAGGGTGATTCAAAATAAATTATTCCGGCAATCTTTTTTTTGATCAAATGAAGAACGCCACACACTATTTTCCGGAAAATTTGATTATACAGTACTGTTATTAGTAGTATTACACTGCACATATTCAAATTGATAAAATGCTTAAAACATAACATAACATGCTTCTTTCGCTGTACTTTAACAATGCATATATCTTTATTTTAGATTGTAGTAGTTATCAAAAAACAACTTCTAACTTTTCGAACGTTAAATATGTGTTTGTTCTTCTATAATAATTCAAGGGTGAAGCAAGTTCGGTCTAAATAATTTTGGACCATTTTTTTTATTTGTACGCTTAGTTTAATTTATCTAGTAACAGCTTTAACTTAACAGTTCATTTTAGATTGTCCACATTTACTGTCATGTGTATTTATTTTTAAGGTGTCAAAAGAATTTCTAGACATATTAATGTAACGTTTACGTAGAAAAGTTTTTACGTTTGAGATAAGCAGGCTGACCTCATTTACTGGAACAAGTGTGGTGCCACCATGAGTTTAAAAGGTAGGTGTTATCGTTTACAGTGCAGGTAGGAAAACTGTATGTTTGTTTTAATTTGTTGATTTTTATTTCCTGACGATAAACAAAGGAAGTATTGTAATCGAGTCCATCGGCCGACTCTCTACTTTTACGTTTTCTCGATCTTTCATGGCCCCTAGAGTACGAAGAAATAAGTCTTCCGTTTCCGTCTGTTCGTCTGTCTATCTGTCCATCTGCCGTTCCGATTTTTATTATACAGATAATCTCCGAAATTACTGGCTCGATTGTTGTCAAATTTTGTATTTATATTACGAATATCATGTAGATGGTAAAACACTAACCAAAATTTGTCTAATCATCCCCACCACTAATGCGATGACGTCACTTCAAAATTGTATATAGCAAATGGGTTTTAAATTGTATAAAATAATATAGTCCTACGCATGTAGTTTATGAGTCCGTGTTGAGTTTTTATCTGAAACGTCCAGATTTTTGGAACCATGCAGATGTTTTAAAGTTATGATAAGCCTGATAAATGTTTAATCAAAATATATTTACTTATCCCCTCCAAAAAAATTGATGACGTCAGCTTAAAATTCAGTTAAAAAAACAATCTAATCTGCAAAACAAAATTTTACAGTTTACCTTAGAAATTTTCTAAATGCTCAATAATTTAAGATACTTGATATATCGCTAATAAAAAATTTGCATATTCATCCTGATCAAGATTTTGATGACGTCAATTCAAAAGTTTGTTAAGTTAATCCTATTTATATACACGTTTCAAAAAATTCATAGATGTAGCAATTTATTTTTTAGATTACTTTTAAATCAACTTGTTTAATTTTTCCAAAATTCTGGACCGTTGCTATTATTAGTGTGATCTTGTAGTAGTAGTAATGTACCTCAAAAAACATCGATGACGTCACCGGAAAATGTTATTGATAAAATCTGCCTTTTCCTGTATTTCCTTTTATCTTAGCATAGGGGTTTTCATAGAAAAATTAAATTTACAGAATCCAATTTGATTGTTCTTCAGGGACAAGAGAAGCTGCATCTAAATCACTTTAAACCAATTTTCCATTTAATAATTTTTTTCTTTAACAGGTAGTAGTTTTAAAGTGATGAATAATCAGCTTAATAAAACGTTGTGTCTAACTTCAGAGACACTTCAAACTTAGATAAATTTTAAAATTTGCTTTTACCAATCATTTTTATTGTGACAACTTAACCTTAAAACGTCTGCATAGTTTGAAGCAATCAGTAGTTTTAAAACTAAATTGTATTTTTTTTTTCGCAAAACTTACATCTACTTGTCAAAATTTTGAGATGACGTTATCAAATTTTTTGTAAAGATAACTAGAGGATTGTGGTAAACGAAGTCAGTCCAGTAGTTTTGCAAATTATCTGTTCTAAAAAAAAGGCGGACTGCAGACACACCGAAGTGCCTAGAAAACACGAAATTTACCATTCCTAAAATAAAGTTGAAGTTAGTTTACACATTGGTAAATAATAAATAAAATACATCAAAGTAAATACTTGAGTGAATATATGAGTTTTTCTCGTTTCCAGTTATTTAAATGAAGTTTAAAGGCGCAATTTCTTTTGGCAGGATTGGCGAAAATCAATCGCTTTAAGATATTTTGTTTCGACTTTAAATATTTGGTGTACTATGCGATTTTTTCGTATATCGAATATAGAAGGAAAAGGAAAACGAGCAATTCGAAAACTTCACTAAATGTTTCACTGGTTATCAGAGCTGTTCAAAGTACTCAAAAAAAGTACTTGAAGTACCAAGTACAAAGTACTACTTGAAATAGTGTTCAAGTAAAGTACCAAGTACTTACTTTCAGCAAGAGTATTTCAAGTATCAAGTACTTTTCAGATGTACTTGAAGTACAAGCCAAGTACATTACTTCAAGTACTTACGAGTACTTGAAGTACTGGAGGTATACTTCAAGTACTTACAAATACTTGAAGTACTGAAAATGCTTCAAGTACTTTCTAATTATTTGAAATACTGTAGAACTAGATAACTTTTCCTGTTTTTTTAAAAAAGCTTAATATATTTTAGAACTGAATTTTTTAATACTCAGAATTTAAGTATACAATAATACATATTTCGCCACATAAAAAATTGCATAAGCATCAACTTAAATGCAGAATGGTAGCTCACTTATTAATAATACTGTGTTATTTATAGACAATATTCTTTTGAAATACTTTTACATCTTTCTGTTGACACAATGCCTTCGACAAAATTAACGTCTATTTCTAAATTAAAATTTAAAATAAAATACATGAGGGCGTTGTCTATGTATGTTTACTATTAATTTATAACAAAAACATCGGCGCTGTATGGTATTTTTTCAGGCTTCTGTTGCTTTTTTTTAATATTTTGTATTTTGGTTCACCAGCAAAACGTTCTGATTTTTTAATAAAGTTGTGTTAAAAATATATGAATTTTATGAACCGGTTCCGTGTTTAAGTTTATGGGTAGTTTACAGCACCCTAAATCATTACCCATTGTGAAAAGGCACAGGGCCGGATTTGTGAAACTGAAATTTTTCAGAAAAAAATTTTAAGAGCACTGCGATACATATACATGCTCGTGACATAAAAATGTTTAAGTCACTATGTTGCATTTTGAAAAAAAAACGTATGAATTTTTTAAATAAAAAATATAATGCCTAAAACGAGAGTCCATTTTCAGCGAAAACTATAACTCTTGAAAAATATCAAGGTGATCAAAGTAATTAGTCGTTTTTTACTTTTGCGGTTACCAAAAATGCTGAGAATTTTCTTGGAATGAATGCCCCATATTTACGACTTTACCATTTACGTATTTACTATTCTAAAAATTATTAAATTAACCTAAATACTACAGTGACTAAATAGTAAACACTAATCACTACAATGTTTGTCTAACTAAGTATGTAATTTTACACTGACAAATCACAAATAATAGGTTCGTAATGCTGTTCCGTCCATTTATACAAAATATTGTTCCTCTAATGCCACAATACTTTCAGAATTTTCCTTTACATTTTCGATTGGCTTATTTTTTATTTTTACCTGAAAACCCAAAGAAGATGGCATTAGTAACTGATAACTACAATGACTTCAGGGAATGCCTAACAACGGCTTTTGCGAAAATTCAGGTAAATATGTACTAAATTTATTATTGTTAAAATATTTCGTAGGGGTGTATTTATCTAGGTAATTATACTAACTAAATAATCGCGAATTTCATTAACTTTGTATTTTTCTATAATGTGAATATGTATTTTGTTCCATTTACGGAAGCGGCCACTGACCCTTTTGGGTATCTTTACCTGATATTGTAAATACAAATGTAAATTCAGTACTTCTGTAACCGTCCGGTATTTAAACATCGAAACCGAAGGCTGTATATTATTTCGCACACAAAACAAAACAAAGGTCCTTCGAGCAATATCAAAGTACAATTCGGTACTCATCAAAACCATACAATCATGGTCGTATCGACTGGATTACAAAAAACATTGGTACTACGAGCCGAGTTTCACAAAACATATTTCATTTTGGACAATATTGGGTTTATGTAATAAGCGATGCAATGTAATACGTAAAGTTGTTGTACGGTAATAAATAAAATCCGCACAGGAAAGATAAATGACACTAATTAGTGTGACTTTTAAAATCATTGTTTTTCTGCATTACGTCTTTTTAAATTGTTGGTGTTCAAATAATTCATACAATTTAACAGATTATTTGAAACTGTAATGTGAGAAAATATAAGTAGTAATAATTCAAACTAAGTTTATATGGCTGAACCATGTATAAACAAAAAAAGAAAATTTGGTAAAAAACGAGTGTCTAACATGATAAAGAAAATTAAACTGCAAAATATTTAACATAAAATTGTGTTTAAATTCTATGAGGAAGAGGTGAATATGAAAGTCTGTACCTGCCATCGGCTATTGCTATTATAATAAAAGGGATAATCCCCTGCCGAGTTCTCCGCCCTGACCAGGCTTCTTACTGACGAATACACGGCGGGGTTAAGAAACTAATGAAAGAATAAATATCTTTTTGAACGAGTACTGAATCATTTCTCAAATATTTTCAAATCCGACCTTGCACTTTAGCAGGTACGTCAACAAACCCGATTCCCTTTGGGGTACCGGGAAGGTACTGAAAAACTACCCGCAAAGTTAAGTTCCAGACTAAAACACAAAAAAGACAAAATTCATATATTCACAACTTTACATCGCTGAAAATTTTACACAGATCTCCGACCCTTCTGCTGTCGTCATCCACTCTCAAATGACATATTTATGACATTAATTTTCTTACCTACCTATCTATCGGCATTATGCAAGTACCTATGAAATGTACGTCATATTGTGGATAAGATATCCACAATCACAGATCAAAATATAACCTCACAGGAAACAAACACGATTTTACTATAAAAATACTTCTAATCAAATAATTGAATTAATAACTTCAAGTATTTAACAGACCCTATTTTGAGATGTGAAAACTTTGTAAAATAGAGACTAAAGTATTTGAAATTTCCACTTTCATACTTCAAGTAATTCAAGAGTATTTAAAATACTGAGTGAAGTACTTGGAGTAAAGTACTTGGCAAAATCAAGTACTAAACTCAAGTACATTTTAGAAATACTCCAAGTACCAAGTACCAAGTACCTAAATATAAAAATACTTCAAGTAAAGTACTTGAAGTACTTAAAGTACTTGAAGTATTACTTCAAGTACTTTTACTTGAAGTACTGAACAGCTCTGCTGGTTATGATGGAAATTCGATTTGTAGTAATGTTTCGAATGATTTATCAAAGTATCAAGTATTAGTAACTACTACTTAAATAAATCGTAAGCATTAAGATCACTGCCACTGTAACAGAAAAACGCACAATCAATAATGTATTGGATACTGAAGATCTACTGCAAAGTTAACCACCACAGTTAAACTTTTCGTCCCTTAGCCCAGAGGCGTTACGTTAGTATACAATTTAGTACGTTGAGTTATTTGGGGCACCCAGCAAATGATGTCTGGCACGTTTTCAGGCATATATCAACCTAAAATTCTTACAAAATTCAAAATCCATGTTTATTTGAAGGTAAAGAGCCCCAATAAAACTGAAACTCTACGTGGAAATGTGAAAGCGCCCAAATCGAAAACATGTTTTATATTCTATACATGCTGGTCACGAACTATGACAAATATGGAAAGCTAGGGATCGAAAAGAAAAAAAACGCGTCTAATGTCGCTTTCGTCGAAGACCGATGAATGATTCCTCGCATCACTGAATGTCTGAGAGCTAAGATGGGGTAACAGCCATTGCGAAATCCACCGTTTTCTACGCCGACAAAATCGTAAAGAGGTCCGATTTTATTAATTCATACTGTAAATTTCTAAAATTTAATTAAGCATGCAACAAAATTTCGAAAAAAATATGAAATTGTATCGATTTTCTGAATATTTGCTACACGCTTTAATAGTCATTTATCTCGCAGATATTTTTTTTTTTTTGTAAGAGCCACCGATTTTATAGACTTTTAAAATGATTATTGCAGCTGGATGCGCTTGGGTCTTTATAAATAAATTGTCTTCATCTTTAGGACGAGTGGCAGCACCGCCAACAATTTAAGTAGAAAATTTATTTCCTATTTTTTACAATAATGTCTTCATGAGAAAGAATATTTTTGGAGTTGCGTTCTTATACAAAATATTTCAGTTCATCATTTTTACTACCAAAATTTGTGTCTGTGATCTACCTTTTACACAAAAACTGGTTGTAACGATTCATGATAAGTTTAACTATTACGTATTTTTCGGAAATATACAATTATGTGCTATTAGTTGAAAATATAGGATCTCAAAAATATGAAACATAATTTTAAGTTTTTCACTCATTCCTCTAAATTCAGTTGTTTATAAGAACTGAACTGAATGAAAAGTCAATATAAAGCAGCAAGACAACTTGTAAAAAACGAGTGTCCAATAAATGTATTTCTGTTGCAAATATTCAGGCACACACCATGCAGAAATTAATAAATAATTCAAAAAGTAGAACCATAAAAACTCTGTAGATTCTGCTTCCTTCACGGGAGTTTAAAAACTATTTTGTAACTATTCCCATAAAACTAACCAAAGATTTACCACCTACTGCCAATAGCATTACTTTATCTGTTTTGAACTCACTGAAGTTTACAAACTTTGTTTTCAACGAAGTATGTTACATTCAGGTACGCGGTATTGCTAACTATTAAAAAATTCTTCACTAGTAAATATTTACAAACTTGATGCAAAAATTATAAAATACTTGTTACATTTTGTTTATTCATTGCATTATGTAGAAGCGGCATTTAGTTGTTGCCCTGAAATAATTAAAAATGAAAAATGTATCACAAATTGATAGGGAAATTTCGTTAATTCTGTGTTAATTACTGTGATCTTAACTAATAAATAAGGAATACGTAGGAGTCCTAAATTTTACAAACATTTAATTTATATTATTTTTGGATAAATCGTTCTTGCTTTCAAAAAGTTTTTTGAGTTTTTAAAATGTTATAAACGACCTCTTCACTTTTTAAATTTGATTGTTAGTTATTCTTAGTTACTAATTTAACGTTGAGACGTTTGCTTAAAATTTAAGTAAAGAAGATATCAGTGGAAAGAAACCTTTATAGCTAAAATAGTAAATCAAAATCTACACCCATGATTTTAGAAAAACAGCTGCTGTTAAAAACTACATAATTTTTTATACAAAGCCTCATTTCAAATTTCTAATCTTGTCTTTGCTCAGCGAAAATCCCCCTTATCATACCAATTAGTAAAGATAATCAATTACTCTGCACAAAATTACTAGCATAATCTACGGTATAAATGAACGGGGTGCACCGCAACTAGAAAGCGGTGAGGGAGAACCGGTGCGGCCTTCACATTCGTCTTCATTACGGGATCCATTTACCTTAAAATAATAACAACCCACACAAAGCTTCTTTATATTTTAATAAGCTTTCCTTTAAATACTGTTAGATCAGCGTTATAACGTAAACAGGCGTAAAATTACATTTTTAAAAGACCGCCTTCATGCGAAAACTGTGTGCTGAATGATGATCGAACACAAGCAGGGGAGAAAAGAATTCCATAAAAGAACGATGTTGTATTTTTAGAATTATACAAACGGCCGTACCTCAATGCTTGAAAAAATAAATACGAAATATGGAAACTATAAAAATGCGTTAAAAGTTGCGGCTTTCAACACTGTACGCTCAAGAGACAAAAGATATGTCGAAATCGAAAGTATTTTCGACATTATTTATTACGAAATATGTTTTTAGATAGAAGAGTCTTTATTTATAGGTATCGCTAACTTTTGCATTTAGCATTAGAGTAAAATACTGGTATGTACCTACATATATGTTTTAACAGTATGTATATAGCGATATTTAATAAACCCGCTTGTATACTCGCATTTCGATCAGTTCTTTAACTATTTATTTACAATATGGTGTACACATTTTACTAAATAATGCACTGTATGTCACTGGTCAATCTTCTAACGAACAAACTGTATGCTGATAGCATAAACCATGTTTCAAACGTAGAGTAACCCTTCCAAAGACTATTGAATAGTCTATGTTTCGACCGGGCTTATTTTCTTTATGAATATTTTAAGTTCGCAAAATTTATTGGAAAGAAAAGGACATCTCGAAATCAAATAATATAGATACTGTTGTTTCAGGCATCCTTTTATGTACGAAAGCATAAATGTCAATCTTATTTACTAGTTCCGAGAATGAAATTTGGCATTTTATTCAAAATCAACTTAAATATTGTATAAGGAGAAGATGAAAAAACATGCTTTTAGATGGTCGATCGTACGAGCAAGCAGTTTCAATGTTTTACTGAACTGAGTAGTTTCATGAAATTATCTTTAGAAATTAGTAGATCATAAGAAACACATTCTGCTATACCTTGAACGCTTAAAACACAGACGACAGTCGTTGTAAATAACAGTTCTAGCTAGATAATACGGTGAAATTGTGTAAACTGTAACACTAATAATTGTGACTAAAAGTTTCTGTGCAGACATAATATCACAAAATGGTTCGAAATTTATTACCAAGTGAACATTTTTGCAGATACATTTTGCTCTTCAACGCATTTTTTCCATAAGGAAACTTGCGTTTTTAAATTGGTAACATATTTGAAAACTTTTTGTTTTTCAAATAGGAAATTAGTGAAAATTACTGGTGAATTATATACACTGCACTGTATGTATCATCAATATCAGTTTTAAGTAGGTATTCATTTGTCTCTAACGCTATTATATTAATACATAGTTCGTGATTTTTGTCGATTTTAAAAAATAAATCTTACGTTTCCAAATTTATTAAACGACTGCTTTAATTGAAATTTTTTTATCGGTAATTCTGTAGAATAATAAGTTTTGTGTTTTATATTTATGTTTCTATGCATACCCTCTCGACAGATGCTTTCCTGCTCAGATATTGATCGATTCATTATTTAGTTATAGATTTTTACTTCCTGAGTGTAACTAAATGTTCCATTTCCATCTGTCCGTTATTTCTTGGCATTTTTACGTATAGAATATGGCCAAACGCTATCCAAAATTTCTCTGATGATCTTCATTAACAATTTGATAACGATATTTCAAAGTTTCCGAGTAAATTTTGTAAGATAACGAGCGTCTCTTCTATACTTGTGCACTTGTGCTTTATTAATCTGCTTTCATCTTTCAGATTTAGAGAAAATTTTAAAGGGAGCTACAAAGCGTGACTGTTCTTAAATCTTTTAAGGTTATTGTAAACATGGTAGATTGCCATTAAAAATTCATCTGGTTATTTCTTCCAAAAGATTTATGGCGTCATGTCAAAAATTTGATAGACAAATGTCACCTAAAATGTGCAAAATATTGTCGGTCTACACTTGTGGTACATCACTGCGCTCATACTTGCTAAATGAAAAACTCTCTCTCTCTCATCTCATTTTACTGAGGTTTTGGGAAGACAATACTGTTGTTGTTGTCATTACTCATTAGTAGAAGTCTATGCTAATCATGTCATGGCAAGATTTTACTTAGAAGAACTAAGTTGAAACGTATGCATATCATGCTTCAAATAAAAATTGGAACGCCCCAGTGGTCTATTCTTGAGCCACTCCTCTTTTTATTCTTTATTAATGACTTTCCTTCATATTTACAGGAAAAAAGTATATTATTTACAGGGGCGGCTGGTGCCTCCCGGCACGTGCCTCCCCAAAATTACAACGTCTATAAACACACTGTACAAAGAAAAATAGTAATTTTCAATATTTAAAAAATGATCCGGAAATTTGTGTCATAATTATCAAAACTAATTTTTTTATCTCATTCCACTTTTATAAAATGTATCAAAACATACATCCACTTGTATTTGAAGATGTGTGTCTTAGACATATATGTTATTGTTGACAAAAGCCGGGCACAGAGACCGGAATCATGGCTGATTTAAAAGTTTTGTTGCCATAGAAACCACACGTCCTAGCCATTTCAGTCAATGGGACTGCGGTCCCGTTCTGACAGTGCTCGGCAGGAGTAACTCATTCGCGGGTTTCAATTTTATGATAGGTATGATAAATATTCTTGGATAACCTTCACGGTAATACGGACCTTCGAAAACAACTAAACACCGCCAAGGGCCTACAAAATTCGCCTTATATGCATAAAATTTTGTGGAGTGTTTGAATTTGCTTTACGTGGACATGATGAAAGTAGGGAACCACAAAATCCAGGTATATTTCGAGGTCTAATTGATTTTACGGCTGAATTGGACTCTGCTTTATTAGATCATTTGAAAGAAGCAACGGTTTTAAAAGGAACGTCTAAAACTGTCCAACATGAACTTTTAGATGCCATCAACGTAAAATTTTGACCGAAGCCAAAAAGGTATGTGGACAAATCATTTTTACTTCCCGAGCGTAAGCAAAGGAAGTATTGTAATCGAGTCCGTCGGCCAACTCTCTACTTTTACGTTTTCTGGATCTTTCATGACTCCTAGAAGACGAAGAAACAGGTCTCCTATTTCCGTCTGTCTGTCCGTTTGTCCGTCTCTCCATCTGTCCGTCTGTCCGTCTGTCTGCCGTCCCGGATTTTTATTAGACAAATAATCTCCGAAAGTACTGGACCGATTGTTGTGAAATTTTGTACTTATATTAAGAATATCATGTAAATGGTAAAACGCTAACTAGAATTTGTCTAATCATCCCCACCACTAATGCGACGACGTCACTTCAAAATTGTACATAGTAAATGGGTTTTAAATTGTATAAAATAACATAGTCCTACACCTGTAGTTTACGACTCGGAATTGAATTTTTGACCCAAAACGTCCAGATTTTTGGAAAAAAAAATCAAAATTATAAAAAAACATTTTGCAATTTAATTTTGAATCTGCTAACCCGAATGCTTTGAGATGTTGCAGATGTTTTAAGGCTATAAAGAGCATAATAAATTTTTAGTCAAAATATACTTGCCTATCCCCTCCAAAAACTTGATGACGTCAGCTCGAAAGTTTGCCGAATAAATCCTGTCTATACTGTACAAAATATGATGAGTCTGTGCTTGTGATTTATCAGTACTTTCATATTTTTTGGATTTGCATATACAAGGTGACTCAAAAAAATTAATGAATGTGTAAATATGTTTTTTGATTTACTCAGGAACTACAAAACGGAATGCTTTGCAATCTTGAAGATGTTTTAAAGTTATCATAAGCATGGTAAGTTTTTGATCAAAATGTATTTGTTCATCCCCCCTAAAAAATTTATGACGTCACCACAAAATTTTGCTGAATAAATCCTATCTAAAATGTACGAAATATGATGAGTCTCTTCTTGTGATTTATCACTCCGTTCATATTTTTACTTCCCGAGCGTAAGCAAAGGAAGTATTGTAATCGAGTCCGTCGGCCGACTCTCTACTTTTACGTTTTCTCGATCTTTCATGACCCCTAGAAGACGAAGAAATAGGTCTCCCATTTCCGTCTGTCTGTCCGTCTGTCCGTCTGTCCGTCTGTCCGTCTGTCCGTCTGTCCGTCTGCCGTCCCGGATTTTTATTAGACAGATAATCTCCGAAAGTACTCGACCGATTGTTGTGAAATTTTGTACTTATATTAAGAATATCATGTAAATGGTAAAACGCTAACCAAAATTTGTCTAATCATCCCCACCACTAATGCGATGACGTCACTTCAAAATTGTACATAGTAAATGGGTTTTCAATTGTATAAAATAACATAGTCCCACACATGTAGTTAACAACTCCGAATCGACTTTTCACCCGAAACTTCCAGATTTTTGGAAAAAAAATCAAAATTATAAAACAACATTTTGAAATTTAATTTTTAATCTGCTAACCCGAATGTTTTGAAATGTTGCAGATGTTTTAAGGCTATAAAGAGCATCATAAATCTTTAGTCAAAATATATTTGGTTATCCCCTCCAAAAACTTGATGACGTCAGCTCAAAAGTTTGTGGAATAAATCATATCTAAAATGTACCAAATATGATGAGTCTGTACTTGTGATCTATCACTCCATTCATATTTTTTGGATTTGCATATACAGGGTGACTCAAAAAAATTAATGAATGCATAAATTTATTTTACTGATTTACTCAGAAACTACAAAACCGAATGCTTTGAAATCTTGCAGATGTTTTAAGGTTATAAAGAGCATAATGAATGTTTAGTCAAAATATATTTGCTTATCCCCTCCAAAAACTTGATGACGTCAGCTCGAAAGTTTGCCGAATAAATCATATCTAAAATGTACAAAATATGATCAGTCTGTACTTGTGATCTATCACTCCATTCATATTTTTTGGATTTGCATATACAGAGTGACTCAAAAAAATTAATGAATGCGTAAATTTATTTTACTGATTTACTCAGGAACTACAAAACCGAATGCTTTGAAATCTTGAAGATATTTTAAAATTATCATAAGCATGGTAAATTTTTGATCAAAATGTATTTGGTCGTCCCCCCTAAAAAATTTATGACGTCACCACAAAATTTTGCTGAATAAATCCTATCTAAAATGTACAAAATATGGTGAGTCTCTTCTTGTGATTTATCATTCCATTCAAATTTTGTCGATTTGCATATACAGAGTGACTCAAAAAATTAATGAATGCGTGAATTTATTTTATCGATTTAAGCAGGAATTACAAAACCGAATGCTTTGAAATCTTGTAGATGTTTTAAGGTTTTAAAGAGCATAATAACTGTTTAGTCAAAATACATTTGCTTATCCCCTCCAAAAAATTGATGACGTAAGCTCGAAAGTTTGTCGAATATATCATATCTAAACTGTACAAAATATGATGAGTTAGTACTTCTGATTTATCACTCCATTGATTTTTTTTGGATTTGCATATACAGGGTGACTCAAAAAAATTAATGAATGCGTAAATTTATTTTATTGATTTAATCAGGAACTACAAAACCGAATGCTTTAAAATCTTGCAGATGTTTTAAGGTTATAAATAGCATAATAAATTTTTAGTCAAAATATATTTGGTTATCTTCTACAAAAAACTGATGACGTCAGCTCAAAAGTTTGCCGAATAAATCGAATCTAAAATGTACAAAATATGATGAGTCTGTACTTGTGATTTATCATTCCATTCATATTTTTGGATTTGCATATGCAGGGTGACTCAAAAAAATTAATGAATGCGTGAATTTATTTTATCGATTTAAGCAGGAATTACAAAACCGAATGCTTTGAAATCTTGGAGATATTTTAAAGTTATTATAAGCATGGTAAACTTTTGTTCAAAATGTATTTGTTCATCCCTCCTAAAAAAATTGATGACGTCACCCTTAAATTTTGCTGAATAAATCCTATCTAAAATGCAAAAAATATGATGAGTTTGTACTTGTGATTTATCATTCCATTCATATTTTTTAGATTTTCTTAAGAGGTGGTTCAAAAAAATTAATGAAGTCAATTTATTTTATTGATTAAATTAAAGGCAACACTTATTATTAGTATTACACCCCAACCAACCCAATTTGGTAGACACAAAATTTGTTAAAGGAAAAACTCGGTTGAAACATAAGGGTAGCACGCTTATTTACATCGACCTTAACATTACAGACCTGCATTTGTTTTATGCGCTCACTTGGTTCCGCGAATGTGGAATAGACATGTTTATAATCAACCAATTGTAAATTTCACCGTCAAGAATTAAAATAAAACCCAATGTTTTATATAATAACCGGAAGTCGAAGCAATAAAACCGATGGTCGTTTTGTTTACAGTTTCTCTGTTTGACTCTCACGTATGCTGTTCCGCTTGTCATCTTAAATTAAGAATGTTTATACATAAACGATTTTCAGTTGCCTCTCATATTACTAGACAGCGGATTTCTGTCGGGCTACGTCACGATTATAGGTGGGGACGCGCTGGATCGCCGGGACTCAGTAGCGGGTGATAGATAATCACTGAATTTAATCGGTACTAATTCCATAAATATAATTAACGATTTATTAATCAAACGGCTAAGTAAATGAGAACGGGAATTAACAGCAGAGTGCAACGAAACAGCGTTATTCTAATCTCAAATAAACGAAGTGCAGTCCGTAACCGCAATGAATTCGCATCCCGTAAGAGCCGTACCGAGTTTGGCCTTGCCTAGCCCGACAGAAATCCGCTCTCTACATATTACACACCGGCGCCGTATACGTGAGTAAATTGTTTCGTTATTTTATTGATTATAACAAATCAATATTCAAAACGACCCAATTCATTTTCCCGAAAATTTGGGAATACAATAATTTTATTCTTAGTATTACACTACATCTATCCCAACTGATATACGTGTCCTTGCAAAAATGTTGATGACGTCATCGCAATTTTTTTTAAATTCCCACTACAAAAATGTAATGAGAAAAAAAAACACAATAGGCATGCAGTCGTCAAGTTTCCGACAGCGAAGGAAGTACTGTCTAAACTCTTTAGACCAATTTTTTCGATTTGCATATGCAGGGTGACCCAAAAAAAAATTAATGCGTAAATGTATTTTATTGATTTAATCAGGAACTACAGAACCGAATGCTTTTGAGATTTTGCAAATATTTTAAGATTATAAAGAGCATAATAAATTTTTAGTCAAAATATATTTGGTTCTCTCCTCCAAAAAACTGATGACGTCAGCTCATAAGTTTGCCGAATAAATCCTATCTAGAATGTACAAAATATGATGAGTCTGTATTTGTAATTTATCATTCCATTGATGTTTTTTGAATTTGCATATATCGGGTAATTAAAAAAAAATAACGAATACTTAAATTTATTTTATTAATTTACTCAGGAACTACAAAACCGAATGCTTTGAAATCTACTGCGAAAAGAAAACATAATAGGCATGCAGTCGTCATGTTTCCGACAGCGAGGGAAGTACTGTCTAAACTCTCTAGACCAATTTTTTACTTTTATTGAATGTACTTTTGTATTTATTTCCGTCACACAATTTCGTTCCACACCTGTTATATATCTTCATATTTAACTCATCAATCAAATTGTGTCCCCCTATTTCAAAAGGTGACGAGCCGCCACTGATTATTTCTGCGAGTATACTTGACACCGGTGCCAACGTCAATAACGTAATCCACTGACATAAGAAGACACAGTCAAGAGCTAAAACTCGGTTTGCAGCTAATAGATTGCTTCTAAATTAATCAAAAACGGTTGAAATATTGTTCTCATTGAAGGGGCATGATTACCTTAACGATTTTGAGACTACTGCTAAATTTCTAGAGCTTTATATTGATGACCAACCACAATAGAACTGACATGAGGAAATCGTTTCCAAAACTATTTGTAAAAATATTGTTACGAAATAAACCCATACGCCGCTCCGGTACGACGCCTATGGGTTTTCTCGATGATGGGTGACTTATCGTCTGTGACGGCGGCCGGACGGTGTTCGCTAAAGAAAAGCTTGTAAGCGGAACTGGCCATGGGTGTTCCAGAACAAGCCTAGAAACGGTGATGGAGACCTTCTAGAAGGACCGCGGTCAAATTCATTCCAGTCGGAATTATTACATACGTAATCGCTGTGTAATTAGTCGTATAAATTTGAATTACTAAGAAATAAATGTTGAGTTTTACCCACGCCGATTTTAAATCAGCTATCATCGTAACAATATATTCCTAGTAGGAAACCTCAGAAGCAAAGTTCCTACGGATTTCTTAAAAAATTTCTACTTCTAGAGTCATTCTTCTACGGTCTAATAGTTTGGGGTCACTGTGTAATAAGATTATGTAATAAGATTTTTCGAACTTTACCGAAAGGCGGTGACGATCATTGTGGGACTTGATTATAGAAACAATTGTAGATTTAAATTTTTTGAGCTCAAAATTCTCACTTTGATCTCACTTTATATACCGAATATACTGAGTGACTATTAATGTTAGTGATTTTTTTGTGACGTTGGTAACACGTTTAAAAATTTATGGTGGCATACCTGATTGTAAAACTGACATTTATTACAGCAGTCATCGTCTCAATGACCAATCAACACGTTTGTTTGGCGTGCTCATGTCAGAATTGACAATTATGATCTGACATATTAACATGGCTGCCAATAATTCAAAAGTATCACTACAGAAATTTGCGTCAATCATTAATAGTCATCCGATATTTCATTTTCTTATTTTTATATAAAAAATTATATGACTAAAAAAAACTTGTTTCTTCGTAATGTTCACGATCACAATACACCGTACAACACTGAGACTTCCCAAAGTCCCAAAATGATACCGATTCCGGCATAAAATTTTTCGACAAGTCCAAACGCAACTGTATGGATGCGTAAAATCAAAGTAGTTTTGAAGCAATATTTGCTCTCAAAGAATTTCTACACTCTGAAGAGTTTTCGTGTTGTACTTTTCAACTTAAATGAATTTGCGATTTACCTAGACTTATGCACAAACCGTTGCAATTTTTTATGCACCAATAAATTTATTATCATGAAATCGTTTTGTGTTGACTGTGATGGACGACAGTCCGAAAATCTGCTTAAATGACTGCTTTTAAAAAAGGATTATAATCGAGTCCATTGGGCGACTTACTATTTTTATGTTTTCTCGACATTTCATGACCCCTAGAGTACGAAGGTTTCTCGTTTACCATCTGTCCTTATTCGTTTATCCGCCCCTGTGTCGATTTTTACTAGACAGATAATCTTCAGTAGATGGCACTGTAGGATTTTGAATGTTGGTAATTTGGTTTAGATATTATAATATAGATTTTGAAGAAAAAAAATCAACTACAGTGCCAGGTGCAGGATTCGAACCTGCGCTCATTTTTTCGAACCAGATCTTGAGTGCCTTAGTCTACCCGGCCATCCGTCTTTAAATCGAAACGACGTAGGTGTAAAAAAATCCTCTGAATTTGTTTTAAAGTAAGAACTTAAGAATTTTATTTGGGCACAAAACAATACGCCAGGAATAGGGTTAGATTTGCAAGACGAATAAGACAATCGGAAAGAATTAGTAGGTATAATTTATTTCTGTGTACACAGAAGGAGGAATTTTTGTTGTTATGTTGGTTCGATACCCCCTTTTGGCGTGACGTGTTTAAAAATTGTTAGATGAAGAAAACGAGTAATTGGTTATCTTTACTTCTTTTCCTCTTCCATTTCCGCTCCTTATCACTCTTTTACCTCCTCTCCTTGTAACTCTTCATTCTTCATCTTCGAATCCTCATCGGCCATCGCTGCATCAGTCCATTGGAAAGTTCGTCGCATCAGAAAAGTCATGTTCTGTAATATTTTCTTTCACTTCGGATGGTTTTTGCAGTGCTGGTAAATTTTTCTTAAAAAAAATAATAATAATTTATAAAAACTACTTGCTGTTCATCACTACAACTTTTACAATAGTATATGGTATATGTTATATAAATTTTATAAATAACATACTCCTCTACTTGTAGTTTATGAATCCGTGTTGAATTTTTACCCTAGGCATACAGAAATATTGCAAATCTTTTCAGGTCATTGGAAGCATGGCAAACCGTTAATCAATGACATCTTCCCAAAATTTTACCCAATATAATAGGGCGAATTCTGAATCAAACATGTTAAAATTTAAAGGTTGTTAAAAAATAAACAGCCAATCAGATTTACGAATTTAACTCGTTACTATGGAAATTTGCAATTTAACACCCTTTAAATTTAACAGGTTTGATACAGAATTGCCCTATATACTATCTAAAATTTGCAAATTATGATGAGTCTATATACTTGTGAGTTATCATTTTATTCATACTTTTTAGAATTGCTTATTTCCTGATTTAATCAAATTGACTCATTTATTAATTTTTTTTTGAGCGACCTGTTAAGCAAATAAAAAAAATATGAATGGAATGATAAATCACAAGTACAGACTCATCATATATATACATTTTAGATAGGACATACTCAGCAAAATTTTGGGGTGACGTCATGAATTTTTTAGGGGGGATGAGCAAATACATTTTGATTAAAAATTTACCATGCTTATGATAACTGTAAAACATTTCCAAGATTTCAAATCATTCGGTTTTGTAGTTCGTGATTAAATAAATAAAATAAATTCACGAATTCATTAATTTTTTTGAGTCATTCTGTATATGCAAATCCGAAAAATATGAATGGAATGATAAATAGATAGGATTTATTCGGCAAAGTTTTGAGGTGACGTCATCAATTTTTTGGAGGGGACAAGTAAATATATTTTGAATAAAAATATATCATGCTTATCATAACTGTAAATCACCTGCAAAATTACCAAAGCATTCGGTTTTGCAGATTCCAAATTAAATTGCAAAATGTTGTTTCATAATTTTGATTTTTTTGTTTAATCTGGACGTTTCGGTTAAAAACTCAATTCGGAGTCATAAGCTACATGTGTCGGACTATGCTATTTTATAAAATTTAAAACACAATTATTACGTACAATTTTGAAGTGACGTCATCACATTATTGGTGGGGATGATTAGGCAAATTTTGGTTAGCGTTTTACCATCTACATAATATTCCTAATATAAATACAAAATTTCACAACAATCGATCCAGTACTTTCGGAAATTATCTGTCTAATAAAAATCCGGGACGGCATACAGACTGGCAGACGGACAGACAGACAGACGGACAGACGGACAGACAGACGGAAACGGGAGACCTATTTCTTCGTCTTCTAGGAGTCATGAAAGATTGAGAAAATGTAAAAGTAGAGAGGCGGCCGACGGGCTGGATTACAATACTTCCTTTGCTTACGCTAGGGAAGTAAAAGATTAGTAACATAGAAATAACACTTATGACGAATAGCAGGGAAAAAGAAATGGGATAGAACAGCTGGTACAGCAAGAACCTGTAATGAAAAAATAGAGAAGCTACACCTAACTATTATGATATGGACCCAGGAAGATTAACCAGGTTGGAAACAATGAGTAACAGGAAAAGAGGGAGGCCCAAGAAGACCTCCAAAGGAAAAACGATGGAAGAAATCAAAAGACCGAAAAGGATGAAAAATTAGGTAAATGGGACGTCGACCCTTTAAAGGAATAAAGAAGAAGATTAAGAAAATCATTAATACTTTAGGATATTGTTGCAATCATCAGTCTTAGTGTCATACTGATAATAGTTAATCATGAACGGCTTCAGATTTTAACTCTTTAATGACTAAAATCGTGTTTTAACACGCCAATGATTCTAGTAAACTGTGTCAAACTGGTGTCTCGGAATCTTCGAAATTCGTGGTATTTTAAAATGAATTGTCCACGCGGCAGTTGAGCTTCTCACGAAAAGTGCACTGCTTTGTACGCTGCCAATTAAACGTGAACTACACTTTGGACTTACACAAAAACGGTTCTGTGCAATTGAATTGCGTACATTTGTCCCTTAACTGTGTTTGGATTCTGTGTTCAACAGTGATGAACTAATGGTAATGCTTTGTTAAAATAAATCATTACTGTGTTTTTATTCTACTTCATTAGTATACGTAAATACTTGACAGAACTGAATAGGTTATAATATGATAATTGGTTGCAAGAAAATTGTGTTATCTTTGTTTTCATAATTACTTATTCAATTGGTTTTCAAGCGACTAGTAAAATTGGCTTGTAATTTAAGTGCTGGCGAAGCCAAGTTCACAAGTAGAAAGATTTCGTACTTTGAAATTAATTGAGCGTATAAGTAGTCGATAATAAATTGCAACTCTAACAAAAATTATTTGGAGAAAAGATGTCATTAGGTCGAGGTGCGAGAACTGTGGACCGAGGCTTCTGTATAACTCTTTAATTGCCGCCGAGAGAGGAAATAAATCAATTACGTGCAAGGACTGATAACCCAATTACGGAAATAGTGGTTTCACAGAGACAGAGAGAGTGTGGCCTGGCTGGGTTTGCAGTCAGACAAATGTACGAAATCAGTTAAGGGAGCAAAACCCAGAGAGAAACTCATTAAGAAAATTTCACGATATTTTAAACCACTGTAGCTGAAACCTGAGTTATTAATTTTAATTTACTTTAAATTTCGACGGTACTTTCCTTTCATGAAAAATTAATCAATTAAATCAAGTGAAAGAAAAAAATAATTGTGAAAGATTACGTAACTGCATTTGCATATAAACGCTATCAAACGCGATTATTTAGAAACAATGGAGCGTCAAGAAAAACTTAACTGAGAAGGTTTGAGAAATGTTAAATAATTTCATCCCGGAGGTTCGTTCGCCAAGTCAGCAACGTCAGAAGTAAAATAAATGCCGAGCAATTTCTTAACTTGTTCTGCAAAACTGTGATAAGGCCTATCGAATTTGTTCCCTTGAACATGAAAATTACCATTATATATAACCAATAAATAATGCATAATTTAGTACAAAGATCAGGCGAGATATTATTTTTCCATTATGTAGTTATTTATCGAGACTGGGGGAGTGACATCGGCAGTCCTGTCACGTGCGTTCGGCTAATGTCTGCACCAGCTAGGGATAAGATAACTTGCAATATATTATCATCCACGCTCTCACTGTTTATATAATATGGAAACGTGTCACCACACGCTAACGAATATTAGTTGCAGGCATGATTAATAAATTAAATTACGTTTTATGGGATTTTTATGGTAATAAATAATAAAAAATAAATTAATCAAGTCAACAAAAAAAGGAGAGCACAGCACAATATTTTTGTGGCGTGAACCAAATACAAAAAAAAAAATTAAATTTAATCTTTTTAAAAATTTAAAAACAGCATTATGGTCCACGAGCACTCTACAAGTAACGAGTTAGCTGAGTATTGTTTGACTATGTTGTTGAATAATGCAGTATTTCAACTGAATACGAAATTTATTGATTGTAAAATAAACAGTGCAGTTTTGAAAGACTCTTATTTAACCGAATTCATATATTTTCTTCTTGTTGTTTACAAAATTTCAATTCTAATAATGGAAAATATACCGAAATTGTTATATAATGTCTGGGCAACTGAATTTCATTTTCTAGGTCACTCTGAAACTAGAATATACTTGCAAAAAAAGTTCTTTATAACTTAAGTATAATTTACATAATTTTAATTTCTTGTGCAAAAGTAACTCATCAAATGGAAAATGAAGTATAATTTCTATACAGCAAACTAATCTAAAAATAATTAGTTTCATAATATTCATAACAAAGTTTACTGGTGTTGTAACAATGTTAAAAACAGCGTTGTTAATATATTTCACCAGAAATGCTACGTCAAAGTGAATTTTATTCGAAATTCTATTTCTGCTCTGCAAATGCATTCCTAAAAAGTGTATGTAAAAATATGTTGGCATTTTTTTGGATTTAATTTCATTATTTTTGTTCATTTGACGAATGTGTCACATATCAAAGAAAATATTTAACTGACGTTACCAAAAAAAAAACACTGTTTTTTTACAAAATTATAATATCGTGTCCTTATTTTAAGCACTGTACGATTACTTGTGTGTTCATGTTTTTGATGCTGAAATTAACAGTGTTAAAATAATGTTTGCCAAAATTCAAAAAAGCACCAACATTGCATTCTACCTTGAAATTACAACTAACAACACCGTAATATTAAATCTGAACTTTGACATGGGGGGGAAACAAAGATAGGTTATGACTCATTAAAAAGAAAAAACACAATGACAGATTTTGGAAGGGTTTTGATGTTTCAAAACAAAGAGACATAGTAAAAGTTGTTAACCCTACAAACGTTAATATTCCATAAACTCAACTTCTATAAACCTTAATTTGTTTGTGCTTCCGTGTTTCAACGGTATAATATGAAAATCACCACTGGAGTTTTTTTTTATTAACAACTGAAATCAATAAGTGGTATTTTTTTAATTTTGGCAAAAACTATACCAAACTAATAACGGACGTACGAAGTGTGAAGTAAATCACCATATGGATTTTAATGTTATTGGCAATCTCCATCTCCATTATCATTTATGCTGAATGTCTTTCCAAATTCGACATGTGTGAAAATAAATTAACCATTTCACTTTACGGTCGACAATATCTCAAGGTGTTGTTTCTGCTATCCCCTCATGGGCCAGCACTTTATTTTCTAATTAGTAATTTAAGTTCTGAAATCTAACCCAGTTTGATCTGCTTTCAAAAGCCATGGACATGCATCACAAATTGTGGACAGTTTTATTTATTTATGTTTCCAGTTCATGTGCTGGTCTAAAAAATTATGTACTAAATTTCTTTAGTATTAAAATATTATGAGCCCTAAAATATTGATGATAACGACCTCATTTTCCTACAATATTCAGCCGGTCATCAACTTGATTTTTCGGTACATATACCGATATTTCCGCTAATAGGCGACTATAGTTTGTAAAAATGTGAGATACCCAATACGATCCTCATACTTAACTCCTTCAGGAATTATTTTCGTGTTTTCTTTGATAAGAAGAAAATTTCAAAAACGTACCAGATTTATTTTCAAATAAATAAAATTTTATTAAAATTTAATGAACAACATATGTTAATTGTAATATTTTCATTTAGAAATCATAAATCAATAATACTGTTACGAAATAAACCCATTCGCCGCCCCGGTACGACGCCTATGGCCTGTCGAGAACTTTCTGGTCTGTACGCCAATGATGACTCATCATCAAGTATGGGTTTATATAGAAGCCACCTTCGGCAATGAGGATTCAATCAGTCAATCGGGTCCACGAGAGTACAGTAAGTTGGGCCGGAATTATTTTGTACATAATCGCTGTGTAATAATCAGTCGTGTAATTCGAGTTATTAAGAAATAAATTGTTGAGTTTTACTCACGTCGATTTTATTCATCGATCAACGTAACAATACGAAGTGTAATCTTATCAATAGGAGAAATAGCCTTTCTTTTAAAAAATATATAAGTGGAGGTGAACTGCATATATCATTACAAAAATTGGTCGAAAGTTATTTCGCCAGAACTTCCATCGCCCCTGAATTTTAATAAATCATACCCATCTTTTTCAAAAAATTACAAAATTTGATTTTGCGAATTTTATTCTTTTATGGAAACCCTTGTAAGTTGAAAAAAATATGTTAAAGTAAATGTGAAGAAACGTGCTACGCGTATGTTTCAAATGAGTTTTTCCTTTACAAAACTTTCAGATGACGCCATCGACGTTCTTGCAAGGACACATATATCACTTTGGACGGTGTATCACTCATAATAACAGTATTGCAATTCTAAATTTTCGAGCAAATTTAGTGAGCCACTCCCACATTATTCAGTGAAATAAATTGACTCATTCAGTGATTCAGATGCCGTGTGTAAGCAATTCTAAATAAATTGCAATGGGGCGCAGTCCGCATAAGTTAGGACATCATATAATAACTGTTATATTTCGAAAGAATTCAGTCTTAATGCCTTTCGATGACAAGTATTTGCGTTAAAAGGAAATGAAAAGTGATTATTTTTGTCACCTCAATAGAGAAGAGAGGGCAAATTTTCTTAATTAAGCTACAATGGAGCAAAACGACTCAAAAAGGAGAATTCTATGCGTTTGTTTCAAGTGAGTTTTTCCATAAGAAAAATTCGTGATGACGTCATCAACGTAGACAATGCTAGTCATACCGCAAAAAAACAGCCAAGTTTGGCATCGAACGTGCGACCTACAGGTCTGCGTGGCGATATGCAAACCATTATTCCTGGGAGGTTTACATCCTATGTTAGTGGTAAAATGTTACTAAATCTTTTGCGACTATTTGACCGTTTATGGAAAAACCTCAAAGAGGATTCGTACATCGCAAGTACAGGAGTATATTATTGTACATTTTAATTTTTAATCTTTTAAAATGGCATCATCAAATTGTTGGTGGAAACGATTAGACAAATTTTGGATAACTTTTTGCCATATACATGATATTCCTAATATACATTTGACAACAATCGGTCCAGTAGTTTGGGATACCACGTGTTTCCTTTATTTGATACAAACCCTGTAACTTTTCTATTTTTAAAGATAAACATATAGTTCTTTGAGCAAATTTGTATCATTTTAAAAATACACTTATGTGAATAAATGACATGAGTGTCAATTTTTCAAGCGACTAGATTGTCATCAATAAATATGAATTTGTCATCTATTTTATTGAATAACTATTGAAGTATTGATTTTAGACTATTGGTTGTTTTTGATTTAAAAAAAATCAAACTTTCCATTTACGAAAAAATATACCTAGTGTTCCATAAAAAAAATAAGTTGATGTCACCGGTAGAACCGGAAGTGATAATAAAAATGTGAGGTTGCCATCACATAGATCCTTTAATATGGTACAAATTTGCTTAAAGGTCAAAGGTTTATCTTCAAGAATAAAAAAGTTACAGGGGTTGTATCAAATAAAAGAAACACCCCGTATATAATGAAAATTGACACAGACGACAGACAGCCAGACAGATAGAAACGGGCGACCCATTTTTTCGTATTCTAGAGCTCACGAAGCGTCGAGAAAACATGAAAGTGGCAGATCATCCGATGGAATCGATTACTATACTTCCTTAGCTTACGCTCGGGAAATAAAAAGTAAATTGTAGTTCTGTTCCAATTGCAAAGTTTTATCACAACACTACAATGTTTTGACACACAGTAATTTCACAAAATGTACTATTTCAGTCCGTTTTCCAGATACATGGAATACCAAAATCTGGTAAGTTCATTAAAAAGACCAATGTAGAAATAATAATTTTACCACAGAATAAAAAGTAGTCTTAAAAGTGTATTTGTTTTTGTGACACAAGGCGTCGTTTTTTACTTCCCGAGCGTAAACTAACGAAGTATTAGTAAGGTCCATCTGGTGAATGATTATTTGAATGTTTTCTCGGAATTTCATAACTTTTAGAGTATGAAACAATGGGTTTCCCGTTTTCGTCTGTCGTCTATCTTTTGCTGTCTAGTGTTACTGTCCGTCGTCTGTGTCAATTTTTATTCTCCGAATCTACTGGACCCATTGCTGTTGGATTTTACATATATTTTATGAATATCAGGTAGATAGTAAAGCGGTAAGCAAAATTTGTGTGGTGAACTGTAACAACAGTGTGAGGACGTTACGTCCAAATTTTGCTTAGTAAATAGGAATATTATTTAAATTTTAAAATATAAAATACTTCCATACTTGTGGTTTATGAATCGGTCTTCATATTTTATCCTAAGTAGATGTTTGGAAAAAATTAAAATTGTATAACAATATTTTACAATTTCACTTTAAAAATGCAAAACCGAATGCTCTGAAAGGTTGCAAACGTTTTAAGGTTATAGTGAGCATATATCGGTTAATCTCCATCCTTCTATACCAAAAAAATTTTTGAAAGTGGCCATAGGATAGACGTAAACCGTATTTGTAAATTTATGAACGTTCATGAAAATCTAGAAATTTTTGAAAATGAAATATATGTATGTATATTAAATTTATCGACAATTATAAATTTCTGGATATCTACGAGCTTAAGATTTTTTTTTTTTATATAAACAAAATTTAATGAATTCTTCGAAGCTCAACACCAATGGGATCTTATCTAGGTGATAAACAAGTGTTAGTTGTAATTCCATATCAATTTAATTTTGTCTAGATAATACCAATGTAGTTGTGGGGAATAAATGTTATTAAGTATATAATATTCTGCAATCACGATTAATGTCGCACCAAATGAAATCTGTTATGCAGTTTCTTTTATAAAAATAGTGTAGTTTATGTGTGAGAAATATATTTGTTTAATAAGACTGCTGTTAGCGTTTTACCATTTTTGCGATAATTTTAAACTACCTAGGGTGGTCATAGTTTCGGACATTACGTGCCTATAAAATGTACATTTTTGTGTTCTACAAACTATGAAATTCGGAGAAAACATGGAATTAAGGATTTACGGGAATTACAAAATAACTGTCACAATAATCCTTACAGTTACAGTTCAAAGGTCAAAAAATATAAGCTACGTTTTCCAGATTTTAGATGGTGTCAACTTTGACTCGATTTTATCGTAAAACCAAAACGTCCTAATAGTAAAAATGCATGTTATGATTGAGATCTTCTACGGACCGCGTTCTAACACAGCTAGAGCGAATAAGCGTAGAATGAATACAGTTTGTTTTTGCTTTAAGAGACGTTTTAGTCTCTACCATGTGACAATTTAAAATTATAATAAGCATGATATGCTATGTTTTTAAACTTCTTTGAGATAGTAGTAGATACACTTGCGAAGTTTATCTTACATAATAAGTGTTCGCATGGAAATACGCTATAAAATTCATTTTTTATAGGCATGTTCGTATCATCATCTTATCCAGCGAGAGTATGTGTCCCTTAAATAAGCTTGTATCGCTGAATATGTTCCATGATCGATACAGAATTGTTTGGGGTGAGCAAGCAAATAGCCGCTAGCTCTTTCATCCATTTATGGACGATAGACTTGATATTTTTGTTAAAGGAAATTGGATCACTCTGATTTCCATACACCTAAGCCGGATCGACGCGTGGCCACAATAACAAGGGTGGGTGAGAATCTATTGAGTTGGTCCTGTTCCCCCAAGGTACCATTTGGGTCACGGAGCTTTTAACGCTACCGATACCTGTGTACACCTCGGGCTGATTCAAAAAAAGCAAAAAAAGCGTCAGCGAGATAAAAAATCGAACTGAAACCGAGAGCCTACATACTTAGGCCTCATTATGAAGATGAGCTTTCATCGCCGATTCCATTTGTTTCATTTTATATTCGGCAACCTAAAATTAACATAAATATCCCTTTAATACTCTGGTTGTTGAATATCATTATTGCGACTACACCTTCTTTATTTCACATTTAAGTAAAGTTGATATTATCTGAATCTTTTATCAGAGTTAAATGCGCTTTGCTGGGGGTTTTATTGTTCTTTCAAAGAGAGAAAGGAACCCCAACCAACATTTATTTCATTACTTTATCCAAAACAATGCAATCTGTCAGACAACCAATTACATGATTTGTCTTTGAATGTCTCATAGCTTTTGCTGCCTGGACCACTCTTAGATTTTCTCATTAACTTAAATAAATGAGGAAATATTTCAAGCGTTATGAATAACAATTATGAAGAATTTAATTTAACGCCGGCCTCATCTTGAGTTTGCTGTTTGTTGTTCAATCTTTTCAGTTATCTCACCAACCCAGTCTTTGATCTCTGTGAACTATCTAGATGTAAGGTTGAGGCTTCGCTGAATAACTAATTACCCTAGCACAACAATTATGTAGTTTTATTTACTTTCTTATTATGAATACCGAAAAATTTTACATTCGCATAATTATGTGCTTTATATTTATGGCAAACTAAGATAAACAAAATTTTTAATTTGTATATTTATTTTCATCACAGGTTAAAGCATCAAAAACAAGGAAGTCAGACAATATTCGTGTTGACTAGACATTTAATCTTTGATATTATTTAAATTAATTGAAATTTAAAAATTTCAACATTAATAGACCATTAGTAGGGAAAGGTAGCGTAACGCGGAACATTTTAATTTTTAACATATATACATTCAAGCACAAGTTTTCAAAAGTAAATAAAAATTACCTACTAAATAATTTTTTTTGCTTGTTTCTGTTGTGCTGCGTTCAATAAAACGGACAAGACTCCCTTCTCTCTGAATATTGTTCGGTTACAATCTTTTTAATTTTTGAAAGTAATTTGGACGTTAAAATTCCATCACATCTCTGCAGAACGTTGTTCTTCATTCCAAATAACCTACGCAGCCTTTGACATTATTTTTTCATATTTTTGAAACTTTTTAATAATAAAAAAATTCAAACTAACTTTTAACTCTTTTGGAAATATTTTAGGGTTATTTAGTACCGACTGCTGAATAAACGGTAGGCGGCCATCTTTCCCTGTTTCGATATAATAAGTAAAATCAAACTTTATCAGAAAATTTATTAGAATTTTTAAGCCAAGAACCAAGTTAAATGTGAGCCATATATAAATGTACAGAATTATCAATAAGTACTGTTTCAGTGGATATCCAGTAACTTTGTTTGATGAAATTGATAGACCTGTCACTCCACCGTACTTCCTGTTGTCAAAACTGATGTGGTTGTCGGTGATTTTTCATTTAATTAAAAAAATGTTTATTGGTCAGTATTAAAATGTCATAACCAAATTTCCATGAATGCTTAAAAAGTCAAAAAGTATGTAATGAGGTGACGTCATCAATTTTTTGGGGGACAAGTAAATACATTTCGTTCAAAAATTTACGATGCTCATGATAACCTTAAAAGATATCCAATATTTCTAAGCATTCGGTTTGGCAGTTCCTCATTAAATCAATAAAATAAATTCACGCATTCGTTATTTTTTTTGAGTCACTCTGCATAAAAAATATGGATGGAATGATAAATCACAAGTATAGACTCATCATATTTTGGACATTTTAGATAGGATTTACGCGGCAAAATTTTGAGCTCAAGACATCAACTTTTTGGAGGGGATAAGCAATTATATTTTGATTAAAAATTTGTCATACTTCTCATAACTTTAAAACATCTGCAAGATTCCTAAGCATTCGGATTTGCAGATTTAATATATAAATAAATGTTTTGTAATTTTGATTTTTTTTTTCCAAAAATCTGGACGTTTCAGGTAAAAACACAACACGCAGTCATAAACTACATGTGTAGGACTATGTTATTTTAGACAATTTTAAACCCATTTATTATGTACAATTTTGAAGTGACGTCATCACATTTTTGTGGGGATGATTAGAAAAAGTTTGGTTAGCGTTTTACCATCAACATGATGTTCATGATGCACATATAAAATTTGACAACAATCGGTGGGAGATCATATGTGTAATAAAAATCCGGACAGATGGCAGACAGACGAACAGATATACAGACGGATATACAGACAGACGGACAAACAGACAGACAGACAGACGGAGACGGAAGACCTATTTCTTCTCGAGTACTTTCTTCGCTTACGCTCGGGAAGTAAAAAACGACTACGTTTTTAAAATGACAGTTTCTGGTATTCGGCACTATGTATTCATATTTTCCACTCAGTTTATAGTTTCAAATTCTATTTATACAAAAAAACTGCTGCAATGCTACACCAGTTTACGAGTATTTGTGTTAATAATGAAAAAATGTATATGTTGTTATCTTGTCCTTAATTATTATATGCTACATATACGAGTTTAATCATAAAACAACTGATTTTCTGTCATTATTTTTTATAAAAAACTAGAAAATTCTATTTATATATTAAGTAATTCAGTTTGTCAAATCTGCCCTTATTTATAATGTAGGTACATAATTTCGTTGAAATACAGATGGAAAACTCAAATGCGGTGGTAAATATGAATATTGCACGGAAGATTTTTTAACTTACTAAAATATAAAACTTTTTAAATAAGGACTCACTTCTACAGATTACACGATTCATAGCAGACCATTCTTTGATTTCCCAGTTGGCAATTATAAATTCTTAGTTTGACAAGTTAGTAACAAAATTATGAAGAGAATCTAACAAGAATGAATGTTTAGCATTGTCAGAGAAATTAAAACAAATGTCATTAAATACTGCTCGGAACGAAGAAATCTCAGAGGAATATGTTTAAATAAAACAGCATTAATCTTTCCCTTGTTATTAACTGTTACTTACTTACCTACACCGACTCGGGGTTGAAATTTTTGCATAATTCTAGGTTAAAAAAAATTGAACGTCTCCATTATTTAACAAAGCTTAGTAAACAAAGTAAATGGTAAGAATAATTTATTCTGTTCATTCTGTTTTTTTCTAAAGCTTTTCAAAGTAACCAAGTAATTAACAACTGATTAAAGGAATCTTTTAACGTGTTACGTTAATACAGTTAGATTAAAGCGTCAAGTTTTCGCACAACTAAGATTCAAAAAAAGACGTTACGCACGCTATCCATATGTATTTGCATCAAAGTTTGCTTATATTTACACTATTTTCATAATTATTATTTGTGTACGGGTGTTCCAAATAAAATCATGCGGCCAAATAACCTGAAAACGATTAGAGAAAATCTATAAACGCCATTGTTTTCACCTTGTAGGGGGAAGCTTAATTTAGAAGATTGCAAATATGACGCATAATATGGCGTCGCAAAACAATATTTTTTTTAAATTGCGGGACATATATATTTTTTAACGGATTTTGATAGATCATTAAATTACGATTACAATATTGTATTGTATTAGTTTTAAATGTAGATAATATAAATCATCAGTGTACTAAATTAAGCCTACCTCTTCAAGCTAAAAACAGCGGCGTTTACAGAATTTCATTATCTCTATCGGGAAGTAACAATTATAGGAACCTACTTGATTTTGAACAATCTTTTCATAAATACATACATTTTATATACCAATGTATTCGAGTCTCCATTCCAACAGCACTCGTAAGTTTTATTAAATTTTGATTATTAAAAATATAATAATAATTTAATATGTGCTCAGGGATGTATCATGGCAGGATACGCACGTTCGGATAATAAAAAATCTATTTGAATAAACCACCTGCCTCGAGAATTTTATAAATGTGAAAAGTTTGATTAAATTTTATTTATAAATTCAAGCAAATTTTCAGTTCAAAATAAAGAAGTTTTAGCGAACTGTGAAACAAGTATCTGTCTATATTTTTAGAAACCCGAGGGGTTTATGCCTATGAATACATACTGACTAATTAAAATAGCATGTTCAATTAATTCAGTTCGGGGCGAACATGCAAATTTGTCGATGCTGTGACGAATTTACTATAAAGATGAAATACAATTTTACTCATCAGTTTGATTCTGTCACATGTGGACATTATTTTACCATAACAGTGAACGTAATTAAAGTCAGTTATTTTGGTAGACTACCGTTCTAATATATGTATAATATGACTTCAAAAACAAGAAAAATAAGATAGTTCTTATTGTCTGGTGAATTTTATTTATCTGTCACGATATTCAAATGTAATTTTAATAAAACGCAGCATCCTTAAATTTACTTCTCGCTAAATGCAATCAAATTTAAAATTGTATTTGTCACAAGTTCGTCTGGATGATTCAATAAGAGCAAAAGAGCAAACTCCACCAATGTGTTCACAATTGTATTGAATCATACAATTCAAAATAAAGTGATACAGCTTCTATTTGGTGGCATGAAGAATTCATGATATTGCAGATGAGATGTGAATTGCAATGGTGTGCAATATTGGAACTGGATCCCAAAGCGTCGACTAACAACACAGCTTTTCCGTTTCTACTTATTTACAAGTCCCTGTTTCAAACTCCTTATATTATTATAGGAGTCTACATATGTATAAAGTATCAGGTGAAAGTGAATGAAAAATGCGATCATATCAACTTTTATTATCTTATCAAACCGCAATGTTCAATTTAACCGAAACAACGTGTGACGACTATTTTTTAATAAACTGCAAATGTCTTTTCCCAGGCCATTTAACTAGTGGAAATAGATATTTCGTATTAGTTCAGCGAAATTGATAAAAAGATTGCGTCTGTTTTATCAAATTCAAACTGTAGAAGTAAATTTTAAAAATTGTTTGTTAATTATCTACGACATTTGGTCGTTACCAAAAAAATAAAACTCATAGAAAAACTAAATTTTAAAATTACTTTCAACATTATTTATAATCAACAAATGTTACAGTTTTGGCAAACAGCAATTTATAGCTTAATTTAAGATCTCTATAGACAGGAAGTGTGTCAACTGTAAAGGACAAAAATAATATAGAACATCGTTACAAATAAATAAAATTGACCGGGATTTTCAAGTCGCTGTGTTCCTTATACTGTATGTGGTCGTGTAATCCATTTGATCATGGAGTTTAGGTGTGCTTTGTGGCTCAGATTTTATTTAAAAATAGATGTTAGTTTCTTAGTAGAACCATCGATATTTGTAAAAGTTACATTTAAGATGGTAAAAAATTGTTTACTAACAATCTTATAAACCTTACCTGAAGTTAATATCTTAGCATGCTCCTGTACGAGTTTAAAAATTGGTCGAAAGTTATTTCGAGAGAATTTTTCCTCGCGTATAAAGTACAGGCAAACGAGTCCGGTTTCTTCGAAAAAATATAAAAATTAATTTTGCAAATTTTATTTCCTTAATGAAATAAATAATTTTTAGTAACGATTCAGTATGTTTAAGAATACTTTAAGACATTTGCAAGAGATCAGAGCATTCGTTTTTTTTTTTTTAATAAGTCAAATTATAAAATATTGTTATTCAATTTTGATTTTTTTTTCCAAAAATGTGGATGTATAGGGTAAAAATTCAGCAAGGATCCATAAACCATAAGTGCAGTAGATAATATCTTATTTTATGAAATTTAAAATTATTTAAATTCATATTTACAAGAGTAAATATTAATTTACTCTTGTAAATTTGATGATAATGATAATTAGACAATTTTTGATTAGCATTTTACTAGAAGCACGATATTCCTAACGTACATACATTTGATAACAATCGATCCGATAGTTTCTAAGATTATTTGCCTAATAGAAATGACATAGACGACGTACAGACAGACAGACAGATAGACAGACAGACAAACAGATAGACGACAGACAGACGGAAACGGGAGACCTACTTATTCGTATTCTAGGAGTCATAAATCGTCGAGCAAACTTGAAAGCAGCGATTCGTCAAATGGACCCTACTTCTTTATCTTGCGGTAAGGAAGTAAAAATGTATCCATATTTTTACTCAGATGGGTAAGATTTATCTGGACTTTAGAGCTGAACTGGGTTTATTAAAAAGGAGACGTCGCTTGACGAAATTTTGGAATAGTTTATTCGACGAGAACTTCCATGTACTTTTACTGTAAAATTCACTGGAATCTCACATTAGTAGGTAGAGGCAAGATTGAAAGGAGACTTATACCCATTTTTGGCAAGTAAGTCTGAAATTATGAAAGAATTATAAGAAGTTTATATAACCACTTGGCCGAACAACTTTTGAAAAAGTAAAAAAGAGGTTACGATAGATCTCTGTAAGATTTTAATTAGTTATTACTGTGAGCTACAAAACTGACGATTTATTATATCATTTAGAATTTTTAAAACTTAAAAAGAATGAACTAAGTAAAGTAATTAATGACATAATTGGAAGAATGTAAGAAGAGAACGATTGACACAATTGGATAAATAAGAAGAAATAATGAAAAAGAAATGACGAAAATTAAGACATAACCTGATTAATAATAAAAAAACTGAAAACAGCAATTCAGCAAATCGATCGCACCACTGTGGATGACCCCTGAAACCTGTGTGTAGGTTACATCGTCTTTGTAAAAAAATTATTGATGAAAATAACAATAACATTATGTATAACTGTACCACTATTAGTTACAAATTACTATACACCGACTGTAAGTTATACTAGAACCGACCAGCACTTATAGATTTAAACATTACAGGCACCGTAAGATAAAAAAGTGATATTATATTATTAATTTATTAGAGACAAATTCCCTCGCCTCTGAAGTACAATCAAATATATCCAGTGTTTTAAAAAATAATTATAAATAACACCAATCAGAGATTAAGAAAAAAATCAAGTGGGTATAAAATTAGTATGAAAATTAGAATGCGAAAATCTGGATGCTTAAAGTAAAAAATCAAGGAGGATTCATCGACCACCATACGAGTGTGTTATTTTATAAAATTTAAATAGTATTTACTCTGTAAATAAATGGTCTGGTTAGCGTCTTACTATCCAACATATATCTAACATTTGATGATCGGGTCGCTAACTTGAGACACTATCTCTCGAATAAAAATCGACACAGACGGCAGACAGACAATTGGGCAGACGATCCACCATTTCCGCATGTTTTGCGTTAGTAGTTCAATACCACCATCACTCCGATATTTCAGCGTTACGGAGGTTTTGCTGTTATACTTGTAAAAAGTATTGGTGTAAAGTTATTTAGACAAGAGTTCCCTCGCCCCTGAAGTACAGGTGAACAAATACAGATTCTTCAAAAAATTGCAAAATTTAATTTTGTGAATTTAAAACCTCCATAAGTTAAAATAAAGATATGTGTGGACTGTGAAAAGAGCAAGCTATGCGTGTATTCAACTGAGTTTTTTTTATAACAAAATTTGTGATGACGTCATCAACACTTCATCGAAGACAACTATGTCAATAATAAAAGTACTGTATGTCCAAAATATATTTTTCATCAAATCAAAAACGGAAAGAGCCGTTTTTGATTTGATAAAAAAAATAGATTGCCTTATTATTAATTTTTTCGTGTCACCCTGTATACGTAATTCTCAAAAATGTGAATGCCACAAGTATAGATTCATAATATTTTCCATATTTTAGGTAGGATTTACAATACTTACGATACAATGCTTGCAAGATTTCAGAGCATTCGGTTTTTCAATTTCAAAGTCAATGTGTAAAATGTTATATAACTTTGATTTTTTTTTCAAAAATCTGGATTCCCATAGTAGAAATTGAACACGAATTCATAAACTACAACTGGAAAAGAATATTAATTTATAAAAGTTAAATAGCATTTGCTATTGTAAAATTTGGAGACAACATCATATCATTGTTGGTGGGGATGATCATCAAATTTTGTTTAGCGTTTTACATCTGCACGGTATTCCTATTATACGTACAAAATTTGACAACAATCGATCAGTTAGTTTCGGAGATTATCTATCTAATAAGAGAGCGAATACTTAGACGGCACACGGCAGACACAAGGAAATGAGAGCGGAGAAAACATGAAAGTAGCCACTCGCGATATGGATTCTATTACTTAACTTATGGATTATATTCCTTAACTTAACGCTCGAAAAGTAAAAATGTAGATATTAATAGTTACAATGTAAGACAAAACTGTGGCGCATGAGGAGATCGAACCCGTGACCTCCACGTGCTTCGCCTTAGTAATTCGACACGACCATCCCTCAGCTATTTCAGCGTTGCCCTTATTGTACGAGTATAATATGTAAAAAATTATAATGATATTAAACAAAATCAAGGCGGATTCACAACCCACACATACAGAAGTATGTTCTTTTATAAAACTTAAATTGTAATTATTATGCAAAATTTTGGAAATTATCAACACATTTTTGGTCATGATCATACAAATTTTAGTTAGCGTTTTATTGCCCAGATGATATTCCTAAAATACATATAGAATTTGACAACACTTGGTTCCGTAGTTTCGGAACTTATATGACTAATAAAAATCGACACAGAGGGCAGACGGCAGACGTACAGACGAGAATCGGAGACCTATATTTTCGTATTCTAAGGGTCATGAAACGTCGATAAAATGAAGGTAGCCACTCATCCTGTGCAATCGATTACAATAATTCTTTCGCTTACACTACCTAGTACAGTCCATGTAAACGGAAGTAATAATAAACTTCAACAAAATTAAAATTTTGAAATAGTAATAATGTAGTAATTTTGTTGAATTATCACATTTCAAAAAAAAGTTAATTAGAAAAATGTAGTATTGTTGTATTTGTGTCACGAACAATCTGACCATGTTAACCAGGAGAGATTAACATCAAGCAGATAAAAGCGAAGTTATTTGGCAATTAAAGCTCTGTTCACAGTGGGAGCGTTTTGTGTCGCGTTGCGTTCGCGTCGCGTCGAACGTGCCGTCAGCAGACAAACAATCCTGTGAATTTTAATGAGAAACCACAGATTGGGAGCGTTTAAAGGGCGCAGCGTTGAGCGTTATACATTGCAGCTACGAAAGATCACCCTGTTGAGCTGCTTAGAGTAGAAATTCAATCAAGACCTGCGCTATGGAATACAAAGTTAGCTTCTTACAAAAACAGAATTTTACAGGATCGATTATACGTTGAAGTGGCCAGTCTGTCTGGGTAATTCCTTAGCTTCGAACAAAGATGGTGTCAAAAAAATAAGTCAAAAATACATTTATTTAAGCTGGTTGGTACAGTTTTCCTTAAGATATTACATGGCATGGTGTGTGGGGCGCTGCTGAGGCTTAGGGCCTTTTCAGCGCTGGGAAGATGGTGGAATTCACAAAATAAGTATCTTTCTCCATTTTTAGGGTGGACACCGACTTTTTCCTTTAACTTGTTAAACGAATAGTACGAGGTTTCCAACAAAAATATTAACGGAACGACTTTCTAATAAAATAAGTACAGCGATGACATATTTTCGGTCATAATAAATAACACTTGGTAGACGCTTTGACTCTGAATGCTTCAACGCGACGCTAACGCAACGCTAATAACGTAATAACACAACGTTGTGCGCCCATCGAGCGCGATGCTCCTACTGTGAACAGAGCTTTACACATGTGTCAGTGATCGGGTATCGGGTGGGATTAATTAGAGAATAATAGAAAAAAGTAATTGATTTATTGATTAATTATTTATTTAATCTTCATTAATCTCATCAATGTGTGTTTTGCATTTGGTTTTGGTGTCACTAATGATACAAATCTTCTTGAATGTCGGTCATTTCGGGGTATTAAATATATAGTCATACAATGCTTACGCACGTTAAATATTAAGACATTACCAGGGAAAAATTTTAAAACCTCTGCGTTATATACAATAATTCTCAGATTCCACATATCTTATAATTAAAATATTATTTAGTGAGTACGGTTCGAACTTTATTAATAATTTTATTGTTCAACTTCCTTTTTATCGAAATGCATTTGGTTTCTGATCGATTTTGTAATAAATAGGTTTATAAATAAACCCCGACAACGAAAATTAAGAAGTGGGGTAATTTTAACGAATGGCTAATTTCATATTACAGAATACAAAATTGCATGTTGTGTCCGTTTTCTGACTGTTTGTCCAGCGGAGCCTACTTATTGGTCTGTTCGTGATTTAACACCCAGAGACAGATTATCTTAAAAAATGGTCTAGGTTATAACTTCCGTCGATCTTTAAATAGAATCGAATAAATCCAGTTCTCAATTTTTCCGAAAAATGGTGGCTACCGTAGCCAGCCGGCACTTAGGCCTCGCCTTTGGGTCCATTATGCCCTCCCCGGTCCATATCAGGGTTCTCCTTAAGTGTCAAGTTGAAAGAGGACACCATATAGTTGATCCTGCCCTCTCTCTCCCTGATCGTTTTGACCTCGTCCATTCCAAGGCTAAACACGAAGAGGTTGCCCGGAGAGACAGACTCAGCTTTAACTTCGTGTTCTAAATCTCCAGGCGGTAAAGTACGACCTCTGCATCCACCGGCGGTCCCGGTATCCACAGGGTCGCCCTCACCAGCCTTGGCAACCCAGCCAGGGGACCACGTTAACCAAAGTCTTCTCCACATACATCGAGGCACCCCTGACGGTCTGGAGGGGTAAATCCTTTATGGACACGGGGGAGCACCCGGTAGTGTAGGAGTAACATTTATTATCGCATACCCACTAAAAACCCCTCCAATCTAATCTTCTCTATGTCTCTTCTCTTCCTGTCGCCAGTCGTTTCCTTTCCTCTCCATTTTTACTTCCCCAGCCTAAGCAAAGGAAGTATTGTAATCGAGTCCGTCGGCCGACTTTCTACTTTTGCGTTTTCTCGATCTTTCATGACACCTAGAAGACGAAGAAATAGGTCTCCCATTTCCGTCTGTCTGTCCGTCTATCCGTCTGTCTGTCTGTCCGTCTCTCCGTCTGTCCGTCTGTCCGTCTGTCCGTCTGTCCGTCTGTCCGTCTGTCCGTCTGTCCGTCTGTCCGTCTGTCCGTCCGTCTGTCCGTCTGTCCATCTGTCTGCCGTCCCCGATTTTTATTAGACAGATAATCTCCGAAAGTACTGACCGATTGTTGTGAAATTTTGTAGTTACGAGTATATTAGGAATATCATGTACATGGTAAAACGCTAACCAAAATTTGTCTAATCATCCCCACCACTAATGTGATGACGTCACTTCAAAATTGTACATAGTAAATGGGTTTTAAATTGTACAAAATAATATAGTCCTAAACATGTAGTTTACGACTCCGAATTGAGTTTTTACCCGAAACGTCCAGATTTTTGGAAAAAAATCAAAATTATAAAACAACATTTTGCAATTTAATTTTGAATCTGCTAATCCGAATGTTTTGAAATGTCGCAGATATTTTAAGGCTATAAAGAGCATCATAAATCTTTACTCAAAATATATTTGGTTATCCCCTCCAAAAACTTGATGACGTCAGCTCAAAAGTTTGCCAAATAAATCCTATGTAAAATGTACAAAATATGATGAGTCTGTGCTTGTGATTTATCATTCCATTCATAGTTTTTGGATTTGCATATACAGGGTGACCCAAAAAAATTAATGAATGGGTAAATGTATTTTATTGATTTAATCAGGAACTCCAGAACCGAATGTTTTGAAATCTTGCAAATGTTTTAAGGTTATAAAGAGCATAATAAATTTTTAGTCAAAGTATATTTGGTTATCTTCTACAAAAAATTGATGACGTCAGCTCAAAAGTTTGCCGAATAAATCCTATCTAGAATATACAAAATATGATGATTCTGTACTTGTAATTTATCATTCCATTCATATTTTTTGAATTTACATATACCGGGTGACTCAAAAAAAATAATGAAATCTACTGCGAAAAAAAAACATAATAGACATGCAGTCGTCACGTTTCCGACAGCGAGGGAAGTACTGTCTAAACTCTTTAGACCAATTTTTTGTCATCATTATGAATCATTATGTATCATACTATGAAAATTCTTCCACTCCTACTTGTTTCTTATCATATGCCCTACCAAGTTTACAGGCGACAAGGCGTCGTTCTCGCGCCAGTCCATTGCGTTACGGACGTTTGTCTTTGGATCTCCCATCTGTCGCAATTTAAAAGCGTATGTTCAGCGGTGTCTGTTTCTCACCAATACATACAATCTTCTCTAGATTCTTTTCCGAATCGTTTGATGTAAGCACGAAAACTGCACTCAGCCAGTGGTCTGCATTCTGTCCAGGGCTTTACCTGGGGCATCAATCTTTTGATTCACTGCGCGTCTTGACTTTTTCCGTCCAGCGTCTTTGCCATAGCTCTAAGCTCTGTTCGCATGCTTCGTTTTCTATTTGTCGTCCTCCCGCTACAGCTGTGCCTTGTTCGTACACGTATGCTCTTTCCATTAACAGTAAGTCGATCGGTACCGTTGTTGTAATGACCTGCAATGTTCTAGTGGACGTCGTGCAGTAAGCAGAAGCTACTCGAAACAGTCTATTTCTTTGAGTTGCCTCTAACATCTCTTTGTATCTGCCAATTTCTGTGACACTTTGCCATATCGGGGCCGCATACAAGAGAATAGAATGTATCGTTCCACAAAGTATTAATCTCTTTGCACTACTTGGACCGTCAACATTTGGTATTAGCCGTCCAAGTTTCGTGCTAATTTCTTCTGATTTCTGCTTAGTCTGATGTGTACACCGAATATGTTATGACGATTTTGCGTCCACGTTACACAGAGATAGTTTATTTCTTTTTTCACCTCAATTCTGGCGCCGTTTGACAAGTCTTAATCTAAGGGCGCAGATTTCCTTTCCGATTCTGTCGAGCCCTTCGTCACTCTTTGTCATTAGCATCGTCTTATGATCTGCCGATACAACTAAGGCTGTGTCGTTGGCAAATCCTACTGTCTTTACTCCCGTCGGCTTTTCAGCCTTAAGCACGTCACCAACAGGGTTGGTCATAGTACCGATCTGGCTTTTACGTTGATTCTGTTATTGCCGTGTACGTACACGATTACCGTGTTGCTTAAGTATTCCGACACTATTTGCACCAAGTACACTGATATATCTTTTTCTTTCATCTTTATTAGCATTAGATCCCAATCGGTAGTGTTAAAAGCGTTGTCGATGTCAATCGTGACCATTACGCACCAGGCGTCTGCACACTCCTTTAGCAGTGCCTCTGTTGTGGATCTTTGTTTTCTAAACCCATAGTGCCTATCATAGAGTACATTTTTCTCTTCAATTTATTTCTCTATTCGGCCGTTGATTAGAGATTCGTACAGCTTACCAATAGTATTCAGTGTGCACAGTGGCGATAAGACTTCGCTTGTTCAGGATCTTTTCATACGGTCGTCCACAACCCAATTTCCCCACATCTATTTGGTAATCTTTGTCCCATGTATCTTCGCTCCGTTGATGACAGAGCTTTTTCCAGTGTTCGTTCTTAGATCTCTTAATTGCGTTGCGTAGGGCTCTTTCTCTTTTTTCCATGTTTGCGTGTTGTTCTTCCAGCTCTCGCGAAGTCGCTCCGTTGTTTCTGTGCAATCGACCGATGTTTCTTTTGGCGGTATTGCATTCCCTTCTTGGTGCTACAATTTTCCGTCCACCAATATGGCGTGCTTCTTTTATTTTGCTCTTTGGTAAATCTCTTTACTGAGTTCTTGTAGCTTTTGTTCAATACTCTACTGCATTGGAATTGGACATGCAATGTTCTCTCGTTTTCGTTCATGCTTTTGAGCTGTATCTCGATTTGCTAGCGAAACGCTTCCCAATCTATTACTGGCTTGGTTTGGTTTCTGCTTCGTCTGCTTTTGTTTCTATCCTTTGTTGATAACAACAAAGCATAAGCCGTCTACCTCAAAATAGATGTATCTGTGGTGTGTCAGATTTTCCATTATTAGCACCTCTCAGTTATTTATCGTGCTTGCAATACGGTTCGTAGCGGTCGTCACATCTATGAAAGACCGACTATTCGCCTCTTACGAAAGTGGGCACTCCGCCGTAGTGAACTACGACTAAGTTCTGAGCCATTACCCATTTCGACCATAGTTTGAGCTCATGATCTTCTTGTGATGCCCCCCACAAGGGGGATTTGGCGTTTATGTCACCCAGCACTATCGTCTACTTTGTCACTCTCGTCACGTACTCGTCCATAAGCAAACTTGGAGGTAGATAGCAGCATGTCATTATATATTTTTCGAACTCTAATACAATACGCCCGCTTTTATTGGTGTCCTCTCTCATAATTCCAGTGCTTTTATTTATGCATAGCACACCAACTTCCTGGTTTAAGTCTCTCAGCCAAGCTTCTCCACCAGTCATTTTTTTATCTGGTTTACTCACTATCCATATATCAATGTCTAGTGGTAAGCAGGTATGTAGCATCATATGCTAGGTCGTGCGCAACCCTTGTTCCTGCTAAGTTAGTCTGCAATACTCTTAACTTGGTGTGCTCCCCCCTTCCCGTCCCCTCTTAACATTTGCTTGTGTGCCCTCTGCTATCGCAATGGCGACTCTGGTCGGCATGTTGTTTCACCGTCTAGAGCCGCCTCCGTTGTTTTCCTCGCCATCGCCACGCTTTCCACAGACTTTGTTGTTTCCATTTGTTTCTATTTCTCTTATGCATTTTCTATACACCTGGATTTTGTTGAGCCCGATCGATGTCCAGCCTCTTTGCATACGGGGCAGTACGCGTCTTTCTCGCAGTTTTTTACTTCTTGGCCTTCTTTTAGGCAGTGCAGGCACAGTTCCCCTTTACTCCGAACTGTATTTTTGCAATCGTCTTTTCGATGTCCCGGTGTTAAACATTTAAGGACATTTAAGGCAGTACGGGACGTCCACTCTATACCGAGCGCGGCACTGCGACCATCCAATTTGATCGTTTCTGCTACCCGTTTGCCTATTTTGATGGTTGCATTTTGGTAGCGTCCTCTCGCAGGGCTGACTGATAGAACTGCGATCTGTTTTGCTCACTTTTACTCATGATTTTGTCTTTCAGGTTTTGCTTGTCTATGTCTGCGTCTAGACCTCTAATCTGCAATATAACTTCGTTTATATCGATGCATTCCACCTTTGTTTCAGGGCGACTCTTTATAATCTCTGTTTTTAGTGACTCAGATTTTTCTTTCCCGCCCATAACCTCTATTATCAGGTCTCATTTCATTATCTGTCTAACGCCTTTTATCTCGAGTCTGTCGCTTTTCACCAGTATTCTACTATTGTCGTTTGTTTCTTTCTTTCTTTCCCCTGTGCTGCTTGCTGGAGTCGCTCCTGTTACGCTATATCGATGTCGGTTTCACTGAACACATATTCAATCATTTTCTGATTTCTGGGTTATTTTCGTCTTCTTCGATCAAAGGGATGGATACGTTCATTCTATTATCCTTGATCATAATTTTTTATTAATTCTACCAGTCTCTCATATGTCTTTACCAGAGCTGTTCAAAGTACTCAAAAAAAGTACTTGAAGTACCAAGTACAAAGTACTACTTGAAATAGTGTTCAAGTAAAGTACCAAGTACTTACTTTCAGCAAGAGTATTTCAAGTATCAAGTACTTTTCAGATGTACTTGAAGTACAAGCCAAGTACATTACTTCAAGTACTTACGAGTACTTGAAGTACTGGAGGTATACTTCAAGTACTTACAAATACTTGAAGTACTGAAAATGCTTCAAGTACTTTCTAATTATTTGAAATACTGTAGAATTAGATAACTTTTCCTGTTTTTTTGTCTTTTTTTTAAAAGCTTAATATATTTTAGAACTGAATTTTTTAATATTCAGAATTTAAGTATACAATAATACATATTTCGCCACATAAAAAATTGCATAAGCATCAACTTAAATGCAGAATGGTAGCTCACTTATTAATAATACTATGTTATTTATAAACAATATTCTTTTGAAATACTTTTACATCTTTCTGTTGACACAATGCCTTCGACAAAATTAACGTCTATTTCTAATTTAAAATTTAAAATAAAATACATGACGGCGTTGTCTATGTATGCTTACTATTAATTTATAACAAAAACATCGGCGCTGTATGGTATTTTCTCAGGCTTCTGTTGCCTTTTTTTAATATTTTCAATTTTGGTTCACCACCAAAACGTTCTGATTTTTTAATAAAGTTGTGTTAAAAATAATGAATTTTATGAACCGGTTCCGTGTTTAAGTTTGTGGGTAGTTTACAGCACCCTTAATCATTACCCATTGTGAAAGTGCACAGGGCCGGATTTGTGAAACTGAAATTTTTCAGAAAAAATTTTTAAGAGCAGTGCGATACATATACATGCTCGTGACATAAAAATGTTTAAGTCACTATGTTGCATTTTCAAAAAAAACGTATGAATTTTTTAAATAAAAAAAATAAAATGCCTAAAACGAGAGTCCATTTTCAGCGAAAACTATAACTCTTGAAAAATATCAAGGTGATCAAAGTAATTAGTCGTTTTTTACTTTTGCGATTACCAAAAATGCTGAGAATTTTCTTGGAATGAATGGCCCATATTCCTGAATATATCTGTCTACCACTTAGATACGTATTTACTATTCTAAAAATTATTAAATTAACCTAACTACTACAGTGACTAAATAGTAAACACTAATCATTACAATGTTTGTCTAACTAAGTATGTAACTTTACACTGACAAATCACAAATAATAGGTTCGTAATGCTGTTCCGTCCATTTATAGAAAATTTTGTTCCTCTAATGCCACAATACTTTCAAAATTTTCCTTTACATTTTCGATTGGCTTATTTTTTATTTTTACCTTTAAACCCAAAGAAGATGACATTAGTAACTGATAACTACAATGACTTCAGGGAATGCCTAACAACGGCTTTTGCGAAAATTCAGGTAAATATGTACTAAATTTATTATTGTTAAAATATTTCGTAGGGGTGTATTTATCTAGACAATTATACTAACTAATCGCGAATTTCATTAACTTTGTATTTTTTTATAATGTGAATATGTATTTTGTTCCATTTACGGAAGCGGCCACTGACCCTTTTGGGTGTCTTTACCTGATATTGTAAATACAAATGTAAATTCAGTACTTCTGTAACCATCCTGTATTTAACCATCGAAACCGAAGGCTGTCTATTATTTCGCACACAACAAAACAAAGGTCCTTCGAGCAATATCAAAGTACAATTCGGTACTCATCAAAGCCATACAATCATGGTCGTATCAACTGGATTACAAAAAACATTGGTACTACGAGCCGAGTTTCACAAAACATATTTCATTTTGAACAATATTGGGTTAATGTAATAAGCGATGCAATGTAATACGTAAAGTTGTTGTACGGTAATAAATAAAATCCGCACAGGAAAGATAAATGACACTAATTAGTGTGACTTTTAAAATCATTGTTTTTCTGCATTACGTCTTTTTAAATTGTTGGTGTTCAAATAATTCATACAATTTATTTGAAACTGTAATGTGAGAAAATATAAGTAGTAATAACAAACTAAGTTTACATGGCTGAACCATGTATAAACAAAAAAAGAAAATTTGGTAAAAAACGAGTGTCTAACATGATAAAGAAAATTAAACTGCAAAATATTTAACATAAAATTGTGTTTAAATTCTACGAGGAAGAGGCGAATATGAAAGTCTGTACCTGCCATCAGCTATTGCTATTATAATAATAAAAGGGATAATCTCCTGCCGAGTTCTCCGCCCTGACCAGGCTTCTTACTGACAAATACACGGCGGGGTTAAGAAACTAATGAAAGAATAAATATCTTTTTGAACGAGTACTGAATCATTTCTCAAATATTTTCAAATCCGACCTTGCACTTTAGCAGGTACGTCAACAAACCCGTTTCCCTTTGAGGTACCGGGAAGGTACTGAAAAACTACCCACAAAGTTAAGTTCCAGACCAAAATACAAAAAAGACAAAATTCATATATTCACAACTTTACATCGCTGAAAATTTTACGCAGATCTCCGACCCTTCTGCTGTCGTCATCCACTCTCAAATGACATATTTATGACATTAATTTTCTTACCTACCTATCTATCGGCATTATGCAAGTACCTATGAAATGTATGTCATATTGTGAATAAGATATCCACAATCACAGATCAAAATATAATCTCACAGGAAACAAACACGATTTTACTATAAAAATACATCTAATCAAATAATTGAATTAATAACTTCAAGTATTTAACAAACCCTATTTTGAGATGTGAAAACTTCGTAAAATAGAGACTAAAGTATTTGAAATTTCCACTTTCATACTTCAAGTAATTCAAGAGTATTTAAAATACTGAGTGAAGTACTTGGAGTAAAGTACTTGGCAAAATCAAGTACTAAACTCAAGTACATTTTAGAAATACTCCAAGTACCAAGTACCTAAATATAAAAGTACTTCAAGTAAAGTACTTGAAGCACTTAAAGTACTTGAAGTACTTTTACTTGAAGTACTGAACAGCTCTGGTCTTTACTGACTGTCTTGTTCTTCGACCTACATACATGTTACATGTCTTCACTTTCGCCGTTTCTCTTAATTATTTTAGTAGTATTCACCACGATTTTGATTTGCCCACTAAGCTGTGTGAGTCTAGTTGGTTAGCTACTACTGAATATCTTGTCTTTATGCATTTTGTCATACTGTCTTCGTTGGTGGCATTGATTACCATAAAGTGTGCTAAGTCTTCTTGGTATCCTGTTACAGGATTACTTGATTCAATCTTTGTTATTTTGTACACTTGTAGCGGCCAAGTCTTTCTACTTAGTGCGGCACATTTTTGATAGCTCTGGCCGCCTTTCATTGCTTCTAGGATCTTCTCACTTTTATTTTCTTCCTCAACACGTTTCATTTCGTTTTGCTTGGCTTGCATCATTTATTACTTCTTGGAATTAACTCCCTGTCCTGTCAACTAGGAGCTTTATTTCTTTTATTTTTTCTTTTATGTCTTTTCATGAATTCGTATGCGTCTCTGTTAGTAGTGACCGTGAGTTTGCAATCCCTACAATACGTTTATAACTTGTGAGAAGGTCTTGATGTTGTACGTTATTCTCTCTCCTATGTTCCCTTTTTTCTCTTTCACTTTTTTGATTCTTCTCTGTATCTATCTCTGGTTGAGTGCTCATTTGACTCTGTTCTCTTCATAGGTCATTTAGTTGCTCTCTTAACAACTCGATTTCTTTTGATTCGCGTGCATAGGTCTTTACTTTTGCATGAGTATCCTTATTTTCTTTTGATTTCTCTTCGCACTCATAATACTTCGAGGCTTTCCCACAGAATGACTTTTCTCTTATCGTAGTTGCCGGGGAGCTTCTTGTTACAGACTCCCTTCTCTTGAAAGCAAACAACCTTTCCCTTTCTGGGTCTTGTCTTCCAGTCGCAATTTCTAGCTCTTCGGCCTGGTCGCCTACCGATGGAGCAGTTTGTACCTAGTGCACCTGGTCAGCAGTCAACTTGCCAAGCAGATGCTGGACATCAATCACAGATACACGGAGATGACTTCCACGTACTTGACTGTGACTGTGTTCTTTAGAGATGGTTTCCTGCCTTCCCATCCTATTTTGCGTTTGTGCTGCCGGAAGTGTGCAAGTTAAAGATCGCACTCTCTTTTTTGATCCTGCGGTGGTCGTTTTTCTCTCGGATTTTTTTGGGATGGCTATCGTAGCTTGCCCTTTGCCCTTGGAGTTTGTCCCAGAGGAGGATGTGCACGATTTCAACGGGTGGACATTTACTGCCTCAGCTTGCAAGCCAGCTTTCCTCTTCAGCCCCACAGATTCGCTTCCTCCTAGGAGGTTGTGGCCTCCCAGTTGCTGGGTTACTAGTTTAAGGTGCACCTGAACGCACTTCTTCAGTGTGTTGTATTTCAATTTTTTTATCCATACTTTAGAATTTTGTTTTGGTCATTCTGCGTCCCCACTCACCACGGAGTCCAACAAGGGGACACCAAACTTCGACGCCAGGACTAGAAGAAGGATATAGCCACCAGGGAATCTGACGACGCCGACGCAGCCAGTTGATCTGAGATGGCTTAATCCTGATCTCCCATTTTGTTGAAAATCCAGGACAAAGAGGCGTGTTGTCACTTTTGTAACCACACCGCCCCTCCAAAAATGTTTAGTTCCAGGGGATCTCTTTCCCAGACAATGCCGGTAAGATCCCTTTGAACCCACAGGTTGCGCTCGGGATGTAAAAACGTAAATCTATTTACAAAGTACGTATAAATAGCACTGCACCTGGAGACACATATTCTAGCAAGCATTTTATAAATAAATGTTTGACATGATGTCATAAACTTTCTAGAAACGATGAATAAACAAATTAATTAAATCGATATGTTCAAAATTTCTAGAAAGAATTTTCTTTTACAAGTTTTACTATTTAGGTATACGTAAGTTTAAAAATATGGAACCGATATTGAACTACAAATAAAGGAGTACTAATTTAAATATGTAGCAAAATTTTATAAATCTTAATTACTAGAAGATTGTCTGTCTAATAAAATCGATACCAGACGTAGACAGACAGACAGCCAGACCAAAGACAAACAAAAAGGAAATTCTGACAGTCTCTTATTGTACAAGCTGTGAAACGATTAGAAAACTTGAAATTTTAAATTCGTTAAAATCACCCTCTTAATAAAACTTCAGTAGCCTTCGCCAGAATATAAATGAAATGTCACAAATACATATATGAGAATAGGGTGGCTGCTTATTAACAAAAAACATATACTCCTAATTAGTGTCCTGGAGGAGTAGATGGCTCTGTTTATTCCATTTTTGATGCAAATACATAGAACATATGTGGTTATTGAACAATTTTCATTAAGGGCAAAAAAAAACTGTTTATTCATTTATTTGCCTCTTTGTCGAGCTTTACACGTGTTACGTCATTATATTAAATGAAACTGCGAACGAATAGGACGACTGTTCGTCTACCATCCTGCACGTAATCGAATTATTTTATCATTTATTGACATTTTCCCACGTGAATCAAAATTTAACATTTCACCAATAATTAGATTTCAAATGTAAACCTTTATTGTTTATCCAACCTCCCCACTGATTACTATGATTGATTCCAAAATTATATTTTAGTTATGTACACGTACGGCGTAATATAATATTCAATAAACTGTAATTGATGAGTGTGTCTGTCAGCTAATATTAATATCATTGTGCTAACCCACGACCTAGAAGACGTTTTATCACTAATTCAAACGCTACATTTAAAGCCTTAATAATAAATCATGGCTTCATAATGAATAACTAGTTTTCAAAGCACCAATTTTTAATCATTCTCAGCATGGATTTATCTTTATAATTTGCACAGCTTGAACAAATTTCCATTCACTTGCCGAAATGAAATCCTCCAATTGTTAACCCAGGAAGCAAAATCAATTTCCAGTTATTAATTAACTCTCTTAACAGGTACAAGAAATTAAACCATTTTATCTTTTGAAAATGTTTTATAACTGCAAAGTTATATCAATCGAAATCTCGGACACAGAATAAAAACATTTTTGGGTTGTATTTAGTAAATTGATCGAAAAAAGTAGTCGCGCGTACAAACCTGTTGCCCAAATTCCTTCATAACTCATGCTAACCGCAACTTGATATCGTTTTTTATCGTGGCTTATTTGGGAAACTCCACACGTGACCATTGAGAGCTCCTGCACTTGACAGCAATGAAGTTTATTTCGTATAATATAGACTTGACTTCTGCAAGTGTTTTTGTCATTTTGAAGCAAACACTGAATGTGCAGGAAACATCCCTTTTCAATTTCAGGTATAGGGTTTCCACGTAACTCTCCCATATTCTAATGGCTACATCGATTCTGTTTCATATCGAAGGCATTGTACATATGACGGGGTGACCTCCCCTGTCCTATCATAAGAGCAGGAATTTAAATGGGATTGTTATTTCAATAGTATCAATTGTATTTTCAGCTCCCGTTTTGGATACACCGAACCTGTGAGATCATATTACATTAGTTGCGCCTTTTTATTTGTTCCAGACGTTGCCTTGACATTCACATTCATAATGTCGAACAAGTGTGGTACAATAATTGCACACTACATCGATAAGCAAATAATCGTTTATTGGTTGATGACACGATATGTCATCGAAGTTCTACAACTATATAATTGGTTACTGAATGTAGGTATACGTAGCAGGCTTAATAGAATAGGTATCGGTTAATGTGTGTACATGAGAACTCATCACTGACCCATGTTGTGGTCGTGTAGAACAATGAATGAATCAATGACACATTATTCCCTTGTCTAGAACTTTGTAGTATACCGTTGTATGTTCGTAGACATATTTTTTAACTACTTTAACTGAACTTGATTAAATTTGTAGTTGGAAGAAATATTCTTTTGTCATAGGTTTTCCCCTATTCGACTGATATAAACTTGATAGATTTTAATTGTTAAAATATAGAACAGTGTGCATAATTAACTCAGCAGAGAATATAGTTAATGTGTAATAATAAATATAAAATTTATTAAACTGGAAATAGAATCCAGCATTTAATAAAGCAAAATAAAATTATTCCATTAACTTTACAAGATTTAGAGATACGGAAAGTTCTTTCATCGATGATGGATTTGTGATATCCGCACTATGAATCTTTAAGTGAAATCGAATGAAAGATAATCGAAAAAGTCATTAGTACAAAAAGCACGGTATAGTTCATTTTGTCGCTTATTTTCCAAAACTAATGTATGACATTCCAGTGTAAGGAAGAGTAACGGACAGGTTAAGTTTAAGCAAATTTATATGTGTTTTATGTGATATTCTGCGTAGATATAAAAAAATAATATTCCTTTCTGTGGTGTACAGATTCTGACATTTAATAATGTTTGGACAGGTATAACCTTATTAAGTATCTTTTATGTTTCCAAAATATATAAATTAATTATTTGTTGATAATATTACACAACTAGAAAACTGAATAAGTATACTATTTCCAATACGTAATATGTGCGCATGTAAAATTATTTAGTTAATATTTTGGTAACGTCTTTTTTTCATGTAGCTGTGTACTGAAGGAAGGTCGAATTAATAGCAATAAATCAATAACTTACAGCAGTGCGGTTAACGGGTTATCTTATAATAAGTTAACCTAACTCAAAGAATTTTCGCTAAAAGGTAAAAGCCAGGATATTTGAGTCAGATATTTTTTATTAGAATATTTCTGTTACAACAAAATGCAAATCTGTGATAACATTGTAACCATATCTTGATATGGTTGTAATAAAAGTTTATATTGTACAAACTTGTAGAGTGAATGTTCTAAAATCATGCAATATTATACATAAACTATTGAGATACAATCTTTCTATCAAACCTTTGTCAATAATGAATTTAAAAGTCATGCTCGCTAAAAAAAGCATTTTGATGTGTATCTTGCCTTTAAAATAAAAAAATAATAATAATAGAAATTGCATCATGCGTGACAATAAAAATATTTGAAATATATTTACTGATTTGCTTTATCTAAGATTATCCTCTTTCCGAACTTTTTTTATTGTCATTTATTTTAGTTATTGAAATTCGAAACACATCTATTATTCCATAAAACGAATGTTATCGTGTTGTTCACTAAACAGCATTTTAGCAAAAGTAATCTTTAAACATATTTTTTTTATAATATTTAAACTAGCTAAGTATTATCATCTTAAAAAAAACCTAAACATACTCTATGAAAACACTGTACAAGGAGCCGTTTACAATACTTGAAAAATAATCTAAAGTACTAGAGATTAGGTAATATTATTCCGAAAACTATTCTAAAATATTCACAGAAAATGCCAAGCAATAGAATTAACGTTTAATCTTGTGCGTCTCGGACAGTAAACTACTTATATCGGACAACTTTGGGAATCATTAGCAAAATTCTGAAGTTCTGAGTTCTGGTTTTGCATTCATACATTTCAGCAGGGGTCCGTATTGTTTCGTGTCCGTTCCAAGACTGCTTCTTGGGTTATTATATGCTTCCTTTTTTGACAAGTATTCCTTAATTTTTTATTATTTCGCGCTGTATTTCTATTTCCTTTGGTGTGAGTTCATTGTTTATGTAAATATATTTTTCCCTGTACGATGTTATTTTCTTTATATTTTCCAGTGCATTTTGCTTATATACAGGATGATTTATTCTGATTTGATATGTTTTTAGTCCAATTTAAATTTTTTGATTATTACCAAAAACAACTCAATAGGAGAACGCTCAAACTAACTCCCCTTGGTCCTCTGGATTACCATGTTGGGGTTCAAACTGGGGTTTCTTCACAGCGGAATCGTAATTTTGATGTTCGTTGGTACTTGGGAGGGATTTCAAAAACATTCCAAAAACTTACGACATACTCGTATCAAAAGGACGTTAGGTTGTCCTAAAAGTTTATTTGGTTACTCTTACGTTCAATGTTGGCGAGCATTATGTTTTAAATTTTCTATTTAGCAGTCCGTGTTTTTAATCTGTGTCACTCTGGAGACAAATAATAATTCTATTTTCTGCTAAAGGAAAAAAAGGAGTATGCAAATATTGCTTAGAGCGACAACAACTTAGACCGAATTAAGTAAATAAGGTATGTCTGAAATGGCTGCAAATATTCACCCTAGGGTCTATTATCTTTTACCCATTAAAACTAATTTTACAGTTTCTGTTCCCTTTTTTAGATAAGTAAATCATGTTAAAAACATCTACCCTGCATTTGAAAACGGTCAAGAGTTCCACGATGCACAAAAAGATGGTAGAAAAGTAAAACACGCATTTTTTTATGGAACCCTGTTGAACCGAAAAAAAACAAGAGCCAAATAGATTTTGGACAATGTAGTACAACTTTATGCCGAATTTTGAAGTCCATGAGATAGCGGTATAAAAAATGTAACAATCATAACATTTTATGTGAACAACTTTATGTATATGCATTGAAACTAAATTGAAATTGAATATTGAAAATTGGTATATCTTTATTTTTCTTGATGAGACATGGACATATCAAAATGGTTCTTAAATTCGTGTTTGACTTTATGATGAGCTGATGAACGTCAAGCTAATCCAAAACGAGTCAAACAAGAAGAAAACGATTCACTGGACTGCATATTGTGAACAAGCTTTTTTTAGAAAAATCCGATTTGTGGTTGGACTCCAAGATTGAAGATCGTGATTACCATAAAACCATCAAGGGGAACGTTTTCAGAACTTGGCTGACTCCTACCCAACCTAAGATCCAGACAAAGTGTGTAATTATAATGGATAATGCACCCACCAAATTCTTATTCACGAAAAGTTGATATGCAGAATTAACCTTAGCATCCTCCAAAACTTATTATCGTAAATATGTTTCGAACACTGAAATCAAATCATCTGACAAAGTACTGGAGATATTGAAACAGATACTTGCAGAATTTACACCCGAAAAGTGGAGAAACAGGGTATACGTTTTCTAAGACACTGAAAAAATAATTGAAGCTGATTGGAAACCTTCCTTGGGAAATTATACCTTCCCCGGCATTCTTCCAATTATTATTATTTCCTTGATGCATACACACACGGAAAGCGATTCTGATGACGACTTGTTTAAATAAATAGTGTATTACGTGATTAGGTTGTTTTCTATTTCCCTGTATGTTGTGGATTAGTTCACTAATTATATATTTACTTTTTTAGTTATCTAATGTGATCAGAAACTGAAGGTCATATTGCTCATATACGAAAAGGTTTGTAATATTTTCTATGCATTTTAGTTTAGTATTCCATTTAAATTTCGTGCCTACTTTTGTCAGCCATCAGTTGAAATAAAAAACTGGGACACTGAAAATTTTATCATTGTAAATTGTTCTTCAAAGAGTCAATCAAAATGCTTTCCTCGGTGTGAATCACACATGTCATAAAATGATATTTTGTTGACAAGAACCCAACTTACACGTTTTAAATTTCTAATTTTCCAGATCATCTAATTACCAACTGTGACCCAGTTTGTTTTGTTCATAGATAGTAACAAAGTAGGTGATTATCATTTATCAAGCTCACTCAAAAATATTCTGTAACAACTGTCAGTATCACGGGAGTTTCTGCAATGGACAATATAACACTTTTTGATAATACTTTTGGATATACAATGAGATTATCTATACTTCTATACTTATATAATAAAGCTGAAGCTTTTGTTTATTTGAACACGTTAATCTCAGAAACTACTGGTTCAAATTCAAAAAATCTTTTTGTGTTGGATAGTCCATGTATCATATCTACATATAGGCTATACAACATCACGCTACGACCATTAGAAGCGAAGTAGCAATGAAAAATTCGGAAAAAACGGGAAAATTATTCCTCCTTCGACAGCTTCCGTTGCTTACGCTGCTTAAACGGTTAAAGTTACGTAAAAATCATGTATGACGAAATTGTTCCCCTCTAAAAGTTCTAAAGAAAAGTCCGCGACAGCATATGCCTATCTTTTCAGGTCGAGTCAGTATAACCTTTTTTATGGTAATGAAATTTGTTCTAAAATAATAATGCATTATGTATAAAATTCTCGCGTCACAGTGTTTGTAACCGAACTTTTCCGAAATGGGTTGATCGATTTGTATGAAATTTTTTATGTATATTCGGTAGGTCTGAGAATAGGTTGTAAACTATTTTTTAAATCCCTATGTGATAAGGGTGGCCCACCCTAAAAAATTTTTGTCTATTTTTTGGACAAAATTTTTTATTTTTATTTTTTTAAGAATTGGCATCAAAAAATACACATAACCCTAAATTTTCACCTTTCTACCACCAACCCCCATTTTTTAATCGTTTATATAATAAAAATCAATTGCTGTTCCTGTTAGTCTCGCTAAGACTCAAAAACGGCTTGACCGATTTGAAGAATTTTTTATATTACAGGGTTTATAAATAAAAAAAAATAAGGAAAACTTAAAAGAACAGTTAAAAAATAAAAAAATTCTAAAAATTTTGTATGGGAATCGCCACTTCGAATTAATTTCAATAGTAGATTAGTTTCTGACGGACCTGTCGTCTAACTGACGTGTCATACAAAACTAATTCTTCCGTGCAATTGTGAAAAGTATATTGCATTTCAAATCGTTCTTTGTTCTTTCGTAAAAAAAACGTCGTTTATTTTAAGAAAAGTCTTGGTTAAAGTGAAGTTAATTACACATTGCGAAAGTTTCTTATTAATTTTGATCTGCCATTCTATTTACCTATATTCACTTTGTTGGTTTCGACAAAACCTCAAACTTTACCGTTATTCGAGGATTTAATTTGAAGTTTTCAATATTTTAAAATTTTCAAGACAAAATTTACAGATTTGATTGACTGTGAAAATAATTCTGTGTCGTTTTATGAAGTTTATTAAAATGCCGAGAAGACGACAACCTCACATAGGTCCACGAAGTCAATCAAATGTGCGACGAACTACCTCAGGTGCAAACCGCAATGATTTATTTCATGGGTAATTCGGATATGGAAGTTGATCAGCGTTGTGCTCATAATCAACATAATCAAACATTGAAGCGAGACATTGGGTGGTATGAATAAAACTGAGTAGAAACTAATATTCGAAGTACGAAGTACCTACTTCATTATTACTCAACTAACACTATACTTGGAAACATTGTATCTCCCCGGACACAAATTGAACATCTACGTGTTTTGTGAGCATTTAATCTAAAAATGAGGATCGGCTTGGCAAATAACTGAGCTGTCTGTAAAGCAGCTTAGAAAACGAGTAGGATCGTTGTAAGAGTGAATGTTAACTAAACATGGCGACTTTCATGAACGTGGAACGTCGTCAAAAGATGCATACAGTTTGAAAAACACATTAGGAGCAGGAATATCGAAAACTTTTCAGGTAATTAACTTTTATTTATGCATAAATTGTGCAGTGCGTTTTTTATAACACTGGCCATAGAGATTCCCATCTCAAGGTGTCTACCCCATACTAACTTATATTTTGGTGACTCGATTTTTGCTTTGATGGTTGAACACTGTCACTGTTGTCCTTTTTTGTTGTATCGAGATGCTACCTACTGAAGTATTAATATCATCTAGAAAAACTAGAAATATTTTGATTTGATATTCGAGTAGATACTTCGTATTTCGAGTACGAGCATCTACTGAGTTTTATTTATATCAACCATCGTCAAAAAATTGATCGAACGTTGTTTCGACAGAACTTCCTTCGCACCAAAAGTATAATGAAACATATTCAGCATTTTCGAGTTGAGTCTTTTCTTCACATAATTTTGTGATGACCTAATCAACATTTACGATCAACACGTATACCACCTTGGATTGGTGCAGTGTAATACTAAAAATAACTGTATAGTATTCCTAAAATTATCTGCGAAAATCGAGTGAGCCATTCCATCAATTTTTTGGGGGCAATAAATAAATATTCTTAACAATCTACCATGCTTACAATAACTTTAAAACGTCTGCAAGATCTCAAAGTATTCATTTTTGCAACTCTTGAGTTATTCACTAAAATAAATTGACTGATCCATATATTTTTTTGAGTCACTGTAAAAGCAAATCTAAAAAATATGAATGCAGTGATAAATTACGAAAATATACTGATGATATTTTCCACATTTTAGATAGGATTTATTCGGCAAAATATTGAGATGACGTCTTCAAGTTTTTGGGCTTGATAAACAGATATATTTTGATTGAAAACCTACCATGTCAAACAGTAACTTTAAAACCTCTGCAATATTGATGCAATCAATAAAATATTTTGACTCAGTGATTAATTTTTTTGGGACACCCACTATAAGCAAAACTAAAAAATATGAATGGAATGATAAATCACAAGTATAGTCTCATCCTATTTTAGACATTTTAGATAGGATTCATTTGGCAAAATTTTGGGTTGACGTCATCAATTTTTTGGAGGGGTTAAGTAAATATACTTTGAATAAAAATTTATTATGCTTATCATTTGTTTAAAACATCTGCAAGATTTCAAAGCATTCGATTTTGCAGATTCAAAATTAAATTGTAGGTGAAACGAAGTTCACGGGGTCAGCTAGTGTAATAATAATAATAATAATAATAATAATTTATTGTACTCAACAGAGATTAATCTCCAATTACAGAATACAAAACAAAAGTAAATAGTAGTCTATCTTACAAATAAATAATTAAATACAACGTATGCCTGCAAAATATATCTAAACATCAAGAAAAAAAAAAATAAAACAGTAAGGATAGCTCATTATAAAAAAGAGTAGAACAAAATTCTGACGCTCTGTAATTATGTGTTATGCTGTAAATGTATGGATTTCGATTGAAAAAACTTCCTTACCGCTACACCCTTGGGCCAAAAAGATGCAGCCAGAATATCATTTTGATATACAAAATCGATAGTAAGTTTGAAAGAACTATATAACTCAGGAAATTTAGAGTCCAATTTAATAAGCTTAAAGTCAGGAAGACGTTTATTTTTCAGCACTTCTTCATGGGATTTTAACTTAAATTTGATATAATCAGTAATCTTGTTCACATCAACATTAGGGTTTACTCTTGTAATATGTATATGACTGCTTTTTTTTCTGGTGACAGCTACGAAATCATGATCACTCGATGACAAATCTGACGAACCTGAACTAGAAGCTATATCTGCTGAGCCAATAATTAACTTACTTACTTTCGGCCGACGTTTTAAAGTAACACCTGTTACCTCCTTCTCAGAAGGATTTTTACCATTGTTTGAAGAATTATTTAGATCAACTTCATTACATGAATTCGTATTAGGATAAATAATAGTGTTCCGTATTTCAGGTTCACTTTTGTTTACCATTTTTCTTGCTTCCACACCACTCACGTTTTTATTCATAGTCTTACTCGAAAAAGCGTCCATTGATGATAAACTACAATCAGTGGAGCCTCCCAAGTTGTTCGAACTTTTTATCAAAATGTCTATCATCTCACTTTGCGTTTTTACACGATCCCTTAGCTCCTTTATAATTTCATCTTTTTGTTTAATAATATAATTGAAAACAGCAATATCAACCTTTTTCTCAGGACCACTCATTTGTTCCATTGCTTCAAAAAACTCAGAATCTTCGCACACAACAGGAGGCATTTTCACTTTATCACAGCAAACTAAAGACTTACTGTCCAAAATTTTTACATAAGATACACCCTTGGCACAACTAAGGTGGTACACATTATCACACGATATACATTTTAATGCACTGACAACTTTTGATTTACATTTTCTGCAGATTTGTGCAGACGTACCGGACTGACTACTACTATTGGCATCCATCTTGGCCAATTCTCCTAGTGTAATATATAAAAAGAGTTGGGAGTTTCCAGCTTGGAGATAGACCGCTGCCAGTGCAATGTTCACTTAAAGAAGGCGGAGATGTTTTTGGATCGTTCGGTGCCTTTTTGTATGGGTGTTAACAAAGGCGTATCGGCTACAGGTGTAGGGTGGTACGAAACATACTCGAACTATTCTGCTACATCTATTCCATGTTTAAGTAAACAATAATTTAAACTGCTTGATATAATTAATGGAGAGATTTTCATAATAGTTTTGGATCTAGAAATATCAAATGTTTCATCTATTTACCCTTGCGTTAAATCAAGGCATATGTAACTCACGAAATAAAAACAGGACAATCAGTTATAGTGTTAAATAAGTTGGATTAAAAGCAAACTGAAGGGCCAATTTCAAGTTGGATTTACGATATTACTCACCTTTGCTATGAAAGACGCAGTCCTGGTTCCGATGCGCGATAGCAGTAACTGTCATCACATTTTCCATAGCAACGGGGACTTGCGATATCGTAGCAAAAATCTAATAGAAATGTATTAGCGGCCAATTTCAAACGGATTTGCGATATTACAAGTCGCGTTGCTATGGAAGATGCGATGACAGTAGCTGAGATCATTGGTTTGAAACATCAGTAAAAGCATTATAGCATATAGCTTAAGAACTGTAGGTAAGTTAGTTTTTCGACGGAACGTATTTGAATCACGAGCGTTAACGAATGCCTGTAAAAACATTCACCATACCATGAGTTGCGTTAGCTATTTTTTTTAATAGTTGATTAATGAAGTAGTATTTAGCTTAAAGTGATCAATAGTAAAATGTCACCAAAAAATACTAAAAGCACTTAAAAAGTATTCACAGTGTTATAACAGGTGTTCAAATGAAAAACTCATGAAGTTGTTCAAAATGGAAATAGGTCGATAATTACTGAATAACGATGAACCCCCATTTTTAAAGATTGGACTTACTCTAGAGATTTTCCAACGATCAGGAAACGTACTGGTTTTAACAGATAAATTTATAATGATGGAAAGAGGTTGCGCTAGTATATACCTGCAATCACGAATAAAAAAATTAAGAATCAAATCATCATGCTCGTTCGTTTGTTTGGAAGTTTTGCCATAGTGGAAATCAAATCCTGCGGAGTTATAGATAAACAACTGTTGTAGATATAAGGAGAAGATTCAGTGAGAACACAATTACTTCTAGGTCTAAATATACATTGGACAAAGTTCTAGAAAACCCATTAGCAATATCCTGAGGATCTGAAAAGGTTTCTCTTCCCTCTTCCATAAGGAAGATGGATCAGACTTGATGTTACTCTGAACTCGGTCTAGATAATTCTTATAGAAGTTATCAATTTGATATTTAACGATCGCCCTTAGGCGTTTAAATTCCTCACAGTACCTACAATTTTTAAATTTGACCCACTTGCGTCTATAGTAGTCTTTTACCTTGACATTTTGCTGTATCTCACGATGATGGAGGAAATTTATAAACTATTATAAAGAGGACGTTAAAACAATCCATCTAAAACAGGTTTCTGATGTTTATAAATTGACTACAGTCAAATTTCACATACCTAGCGATAGTCGTCGAAAAATCAATAGGAGCTGGGGTTTTATTTGAGAAGCAGTGTATTTATGTGGTTTTCTGAAATCAAGATTACTGATTCCTTAGTTAATAAACTGTAACATTTTGTATTTAGTAACAAAAAAAAAATAATCCGCAATATTTTCTTTTTTGTCCTTAAAAAATAACGAATATACGGTCATCTTTAGCCTCTTTGCAACATTTTGGAAGAAAAATGGTTATAAATGGTTTCAAAGGGGAAGAATAATAGAAAAATAAATTATGAAAAACCCTAATACTCTTAACATTGGCTTTTGTGATGGAGTTTATGATCTAGTCGGTTAGAAACGAAGACATGATAAAAAATAGAAGAGTTAATAAAACAAAAATAAAATAAAGTACAAAAAAGGTTTGTTATTGTACAAATACAATTTAGAGGAGTTTGTACCCTTGGTGCATGCGATTTTCAATGCATTTTCAAAATGTAATACCTACATTGTTATGAACAAACTTATTGTTACGAAATTTTAAATGTAACTTGTTTCTATATAACGCAAGAGCATTTTTTTTAATTAGGTTATTATCGTCTTCTTTTTAGCATTTAATAAAGTTTTTCATTACGTACCTTATATGTACCCTACAATATTTAGTTACATAGAAGTAATTTTCGTCTCTGTTAATTAATATGTGTATTCTGTTGTAATATACCAACTCCCATTTTTTATCTTTAGGTTATTAAATGTTGTGTTACATGTAACTACTAATGAGTTTAGGGTTTAGTGTACGGTACGAGTACTTTCATAATAGCATCACTGCTCAGCGGAAGCGAGCGCAGAATTTAGATATAGACAAAATATACATCTAAAATTACCCTCGCTTGTTATCGGGTACTCCACTGTAACAATTTTATTATAAATTAAATTTAATTTTGTCAGCATGCACACTAGTGGCATGCATGTTTGGTCGGTATCGCATAAATCGAACACAACATTTGCATAATATCTGTGGTTTCTCTATTGATTGAGAGGGTGGCGTGCCGTCCAAGTCCACACGGAATCAGTGCATGGCGTTATCAAGTGATTAGGTCTCAATGGGCAATTATTGCATTTTAATTAATTCATTTCAATTAGTCATTCGGTGTCACGCTTCCCGGACACTCTCCTCTGTACGAAATAAAGGGTGGCGATTAATCGGCCGCCTTTGTGACGTTAGAAGGACGCTAATAGATTCGTGACACGAAATTTCGGAGGCATATTGAATTTTAAAGGGTAAATATTTCATACCTTCTTGCATGTGTCTGGTGGAGCAACAAGCGCTTAACGTAAACATTCCTGATAATCGTACATAACCGCGGTCTCCTGCAACCGCCATTGTCTGACGTTTATGTTGTTTCCGACGCTCCTGTAAAATACATACGGCGAACTTAGAAAATAAAGCGGGGACGGAAAATACGATACAACCGCGTTATGATTTTATATTGCTTAAAATTTATGCGTTTAAAATACGTTATGTCAATAAATAAACCAAAAGCTTCAAGATAAAATCGATTCAGTACTTTCCCAGTGAAGATTGTAAATTCTTGTTCTTGTCTTGAAATGTTTATAATATCGTAACTTTTGTATTTATTATCAGTGTTGCGTGAATTTGGCAAACATAGCGCTACATATAAATGTACTGCTTTAAAAATTAAGTGCCGTGCAGAAGTGTTTAGTAATTTAAAGTTTGACGTGAAATGAATTTAGCTATTTGCGAGGTACGTACTGAACATTTTCGTAAACTGATCCTATGTTGAGGAATCCTTCGCTGTTCTTGTACGTACTTCATCTACTTCATTTTACTAACATTATTATTGGTTAATCAATAAAAAGAAACAATATTACAGACTAAACATGAGGTATTTTTAAATGTTTGCGATGTCGTCTGTAAGACAGTTCTTGCTATTCTTTTTTGTACTAAGAACACTCCTTCCCAGTTAGATGAAGTTTACCAGAACATAATATTTGACGAGTTTAGGGATCGTATGTACGTAAGCATAGTAAAATACTTAATTTGAGTACCTCAATCGATATCTGACTTTTTTGGAAACGACGCAGATAACAAGCGCTGTTTATGTTTGCAATACATAAAACATGGCCACGGAAATGTGACTGAATGTCCAGGGTTACTCCAAATAACCCGTTTCAGTAGTTTGTAAAACGTTGTGTTATTCATTTTTTGTACCTACGGTCCGATAGGACCCAAAAAAATTGCCGATATACGTTGCCAACAACCTAGAAATGTGTTCATAGTTTGTATTATCGTTGGCTGACTACATGTTTTTGCAATGAAGCAAAGTTTTTTTAAATTTTGGGCTATAACACCAATTTAAGCTAAGTGTTAAAATACGTAGAGCTATTATTATAGGAATAAATAAAGTAAATGAAATTTGTAATGTAAAAAACATTCAGCAAGAAGCGGAATTCGAACTTGCGGTCTTGTTTCTCGGGCTGGTTCTATTCCTTTTGGATATTGAGAGTTGTTTACACTCTTTCATTTCCTTAAATTAAAAAAAAAATGTATATCGCTCGCGCAGAACATGCTTTTGCAAATATTCGAGGCGTCGCTTATTATATTGTTACGAAATAAACCCATACGCCGCCCCAGTACGACTCCTATGGGTCTTCTAGTATGTATGTGTCTCTTCTAGTATGTAGTATGACTCATCGCAGCCGGACGGCGTTCGCCAGAGGAGAGCCAGGAAGCGGCTGTTGAAATGGGAATCACCGTCGGGAGCAGTTAGTATAGTCCATGTAACGATGAATTTAGTCCAGCAAATGTTAAGAAGAGCCAGTCAAGTTGCGCCGGAATTAGTTTGTACATAATCGCTGTGCAGTTAGTCGTATAAATTTGAGTTAGTAAGAAACAAATTGTTGAGTTTTACCCCACGCCGATTTTATTCGCCCGTTCAACGTAATAATATCATATTCACTCGAATTCGTAAAAGTCTAATCTCTGACCTCGTGATACAATTAACTATTGATCGAAATTTCAACGCTGTTTTTAAAAAACATGGATTTTCTTTTATTAAAATTCAGAATCAATAAATCGATGTGCACACTAAAGTTCCATTCTTGCCATTAGGGCAGTAACCTTTCGTGCAAATGACCTAATACTGTTACTGTATTAGTCCATTTTCATTTCATCAAGAAGTGTTGTGTGTAAAGTGATATAAATTGGATCAGTTTATATTATAAATAAATATAACATCATCTAAAAATATGTAGAAAATTTAATTTTAATTGGGCTTGTGGCTTCTAAGTTAAATAGTAAGGTTTTGTGGTACTATTTTGAATGTTCTTCAAACATCTGCAACATATAATTAAAAGTACAGTACTACAGTGTTTATTTTACTTCACCTGGTCAACTTTTACAAATACTCGTATGTTACATGATTGAGAATAACATATATTTGAACCGGAATCTAACGATTAGACAACGAAAACATGTTTATAGTATTCGTAAAGAATCTAGAACTTGGATAACTAACGCAGAAGTGGATATTGTCCTTAAATATTTACACGGTGTACCTAAAATTCTAAAGAAAAAAACTATCTCAACCCAGCAGCCAGTAAACGTGCTTACGAGTCTTTTGACAAAATATCCTATGACGTTATCAAAATTTATTTTCCTCTCTTTTTCGATTGATAAAATGGATTTTTTAATCGCGTTTAGCTCATTGTAGACCTTACGCACAATTTTATCAATTTCAATTTTGAAAAGCTTCTTTCAAATGGTTAAAACAGTCTTAGACAAAGCACTAGACACGGAACATCTCAGTCGTAAAATTTCCTAAATTATATCCTCTGCAGAAAATTCATGGTAATTTTTTTTCAGATTTGGAACTATTCTATAATAGTTATTTATGTACCAAGGGCACAAAGAAGATGTTTATATTCGAGGGCAACGTTTACAAAATCGAGGGCCTCTGGCCCGAGATTTTGTAAGTTGCCCGAGATTTATAAACATCAAGTTGTGCCCGTGGTGCATACAAACTTTAATTTTTCGCGAGACAATCTAAAAAAAAGGCTAATTTATATAATTAATTCGTAAAAAAAAAATTTACGTGGCGTTGATTTTGTTGTCAAGGAGATTCTATGTTTATTGCAAACACGGCGTCTAATCACGGTGTCAACACGTATATTTTCGACCGCGGAAATGAATGAGGAAAATTGTGAAATTCCAGAAAACATTGTGAAGAAAGCACAAAAAGCCAATGAAAATGTGTTACCTGGAACATCAGGATCCATATATGAAAAAGAACACAAAATTTTCCTTAATTGGAAGATTAAGAAGTGGCTTACTTCCAAGAATTGGTGAGTTATTCTGTTTATAAAATAATTATTTAACTGTGTTCTTCATTTTTAGTCAGAAAAATATTCACCCAGTTCCTTATGGTGAAAATACTCGATGGTCAAGACAACTTTAAGAGTAAACGACAACATAGACATTTCTAATTATCATCGTTTGACATATTTCTATAAAAAATCCAAAAGGTTATGTGGCAAAAAAATCCCGAGTTTTGCGAACAAGTCATGCAATTTCTAAAAGATGCTTCCGACAACAGATATTTACTTCAGAAGGTAAACTAAGTTATTTTTTGATGATTGTAATTAATTTAAATACGAATGTTTTATGTTGTAAAGGTAGTTGGAGGATGAGTGAACACAATTCAAGATTTTTATATAACACGTTATTCGGTGCTAGCGGAATGGAAGCAGTGGCAGAAATAATTCCAATAGAGGCACCTCCCAAAAGTTTAAGTTTACCTGAATAGTTTGGTATGAATAGCAAGTTTGTAAATTGTAATTTGTATCTTCGTTATTAAATAAATTGTCAAAAAATAAATAAGTAATTAAAAATAAACAATTTTTTTTTATTTTTGTTTAATTCGGTTTAGCAAAATAGGGCATAATGAGAGGGCGTAATAACTCTTTATGCCCGCTCATTGTGCCCCGGATATAAGATGCCGCTTTACGTTTATCAAATCATGGATATAAAACAAACATTATATACGAGTGAAAAATAAACATCTTTTTTTGATGACGTTAGCAGTGACATCTATAAACTTACCGTTGCAGTTGCTGTTCCCGCTGACGTGGCTTTTAGAGCTGAAAATTGTCATTTATAAACTCCGTTGTCTAGTTGCCGTTGACAGTAACTTTGATGTTCAACTTTTGCCGTATTTAAAGGGGTTGTAGAAGAAAAGTGGAGGATTTAAGTTGATTACTACAAAAATTTACAATTTTAGACATGTTTTAAGTTTCTTGTTGTCGAAATAAGTTTACACATAATAAGAAAAAAAAAGGCAAAATGTAACCCCGCCCACCCGCCCTCTCTCAATTGTGATGATTTTTTTTTTATTCGTCATGAGCCAAGGGACGGAGCTTAACTGCAAAATCCTTATTTCTCTACGAGAAATTAAAAACATGTTTTTGAGTATCGTATTGTTCAAAGAATATTATGTATATTAAGAAAAAAATAAAGCCGAAGATTGTATTGTAATGATAATGAAGTCCATCGACCAACTCTCTACTTTTACATTTTCTCGGCCTTTCATGACCTCTAGAGGACAAAAAAATGGATCTCCTGTTTCGGTCTGTCTGTCTGTCTGTCTATTTGTCTGTTCGTTTGTCTGCCGTCCCGATTTTTTTTTTGTATGTTTTTGCAGAGTGATTCTTCTGTACGTATTATCTGGCTGTGCGAGTGAATTGTCGTTGTCACCCCTTGGTGCTTGGTAGCCGAGGCGGACCGCCCCCCCTTTACGCCGCCACTGCCAACATCCATCTCTGCAAATGTTGTTAGGACTGACCGTCATGTACGGTGTGTTATTCAACACTTAAAATACCATTACAATTACAAACAATGTGATTTTACTACTTTATATACCGCGTTAGCCCTTAAATGGTGATCTCTACAAAATACAGAACATCAGTAATGTTACTATTTTTTTCTATAACAATCTAATTAAGAATATTAATTCTTTTGTGTTCTGTAAACCTAGTAAAAACAGTACCTGTCCAAAATGGTACTCTTTGAAACTAATTAAATAAATTGAAAGGGAAAATCAATACATAAAATTGCATAAAAAAAATTAAATTACAGTATTATTTAGACGTGGTCAGTCGAATTCGTAATCAAGTCTAGTGTCAAAAAGGATTATGATTTCTAATTTCTCCCCTTCAAGATGAATACTAATAAATTTTCTCAAGCATTCTGTAACCCTTTAATACCATATACTAACATAGCATTTTTGCCTGCAAAATATGATGAATTCTTTTGTTGCCTCGAACAAACCCGCTATATTTGTACTGAAAGTTGGTTAAATGTAGCAATACCTGATTCTCTATACTCTTTACCAGGTCATTCAATATACAGCGCTGGCCAACAAGGTAGACGTGGTGGGGGTGTTTGTATCTATGTCTCTCATTCGATTAATTCTATATTCAAAGTCACCCGAAACACTCTTCCCAAACTTCAAAATTAACACTTGTTCACTTCTACTTGGATGTATTTATACGCCTTCATCTACGGTTATTAGCGATGATCAACACTCTCAGTGTTATTTAATACTCTGGATAGTTTATCTGAAAAATACGCTCATTTATTGCTATTTGGCGATTTTAACATGCACGAAATAAACTGGACGTCTTATCTGTCAAATTCTCGCTCCACTTCAGAGCAATTGTTAGCAAAATTATTGCAGAACTCACATCTTGTTCAGGTGGTAAATCAACCGGCGAGGTATAGAGATGCATCCAGGTTAGATCTTATTCTATCATCCGGCGAAAATCTGTTCACAAACATACAGTATTTGGATCCGATTGATAAATCGAACCATTTAGTTATCTCAGGAGAACTACCGTTATGCTACAAAGTCATACCACGTATGGTCATCAAAAATAAATTCGTCATTAATTTTGCTGAAGTTAACTCCGAATTTGCTAATCTAGACTGGACTTCAATCCTAACGAGCTCAAACATTTTGGAAAATTGGGCCGTTTTCAAAATTACCTTAACGAACTCAAATATTCTGGAAAATATGGGCCGTTTTACGGTTATATTTACTTCAAAAAAATCTGGTACAAAGCCGTGGATCAACTCGAGAATATTAAAAATGGTCAAGAAAAAACGTCGTCTTTGGAAAATCTACAAATGTTCCAGAAATCACAGTGATTATGATTATATATAACATCGAACATATTCGAATATATTGTCGAACATAATAAAGAAAACTAGAATTTCATTTGAAAATAACGTTGCTAACTCAAAGCATCCCAAACTTCTTTACAAATATATAAGGTCCGGTATTAACGAATTGGTAGAATCTCCACAACTGAAAAATCATAACGGTGACTTACTTAATTACTGATAATTATGTTACTACCGAGGTTTTCAGGGATAGTTACTCAGCAAACTACTTGTTGGAACCACCTATTCATTCTACCCTGACCTCTGATTCCATTGTCCACTCTTTGATTCTCATGGATGTAGAATTCTCACAAAACAGGATATCAAAAAAAATTAACTTGTTGAAAGAAAACACCTCTCCAGGACCAGATGGACTAAGTATCTACTTCTATGCTAAAAAACTGTGTTCAATCTCTATGTAAACCTCTCAGCATTGTGATGACTCAGTCGTTTAAATCGGGCTGTCTTCCTTCTGACTGGAAGCTAGCCAATGTGAAATCTATTTATGTATAAAAAAGGAGACAAATACCGCGTGACTAATTTATCGGCCCATAAGTCTCACTTCACTCGTAAAAATGATGGCATCGATTATTATTTGTGACAGTCTTCCTGCGTTTCTTAATCAACAAAACTTCATACCAATTGAACAACATGGTTTTGTGTCCGGAAAATCTACTACTACTAATCTGCTGAGTTGTGCAAACGATTGGACTAAAAATTTTGATAGAGGAATATCAACTTACGGTATCTAGTTCGACTTTGTAAAGGCGTTTGACAGACTCCCAATTCAGCGCCTTATATTAAAACTAAAATGGCTTGGTGTCTCCAGTAATCTGTACTTTGGGTTAAGTCCTTCCTTTCTGAGCGATTGTCTAGGGTAAAAGTTGGTCAGGTAGTGAGTGGTCATAACCATTTAATAAGTGGTGTTCCGCAAGGTTCTGTCTTGGACCCCTCCTGTTTGTTGTATACAAACGCTGAAATTATGCCTCGTTATGACAGTTCTCACTTGTCATTAATGTCATTTGTAACCTATCAGTTAAACTTATCGCTTTTATTGTTCTAACGTTTTTCAACTGTAAATTACAGTAATTCTCGTCGATAGACAATACACGCTCAAAACAACAAAACAGGCGTTTTCAAAACTCTTAGTGCTTGCATACGAAAATTTTGTTTTTGTGCTAGGAAACGAAGACCGTGAAAATGGTTTATTGGGTCATCAGGTAGATGTTATTTATGTAGATATGTCCAAGGCCTTCTATTACATAAACTTGCAAAATTTGATTTGTGTAATACCTTGATACCTTTTTTTCAGTCTCTACTCTGTGAGACATCAATATAATACAATGGTCATCGACCTAGGGTGTATATTTTGAAATGACGCCAGGAAATTTTTCATGAGCAGAGAAATTTGGGTTTCATCACCGACACGATATTCATGAAGTACACCTAAAATTTCACAACAATCTGTCGAATAATTTTGGAGACTACTTACCTAATAAAATCGATAACAGCACAGACAATAAACAGAACGAAACGGAACAACTACGTCTTCTTATCTGGAAGCTATGAAACATCGAGAAATAATCTCGTATTTACAAAATCTAAAATTTCCTATTATTTTTTATGTTATCAGGATCCCTCTAATGTAAAGTCATATTATAATTACATATATTATAAATAATAAAGTGTACAACTGATCTTGACGTCAAATAGTAAAATATTTGACAGTGTGCTTTATGTCTGTTAGTGTACTTTTTATCACTGCTCAAAAATTTTTATGCAAAGAGAATGTAAGATGGTAATACCTAAGCTTACATGCACATCCGACTCTGTATCTCTTGTGTATCCTAGTATATCCTTTCGAAATGAATAAAATGAACACAGTATTTTTATTGCCGCTCTTTCTATTGGCGCACTAACTACACAAAAGTTGAAATATTTAACAAAGGATTTAATTCATTAAGTGCTAAAATATTTGCGCGGTTGAGTTTTTCCTACTGGAGAGAGAAGGCGTCTTTCTAAAGTAGGCGTCGAAGGGAGGGTGTAGGGAGAACGACGCTAATCCAGAACGTAGTGCTAGGATCTGCGATGTTTTATGCCGTGTCTTCATCGGCTTTAATTCGAGGGTATTAAGAAGCTTACCGGTAAGGATTATGTCATTACTGAACCTTAATCCAACCACATCCATATTTAAAATTTACGTGAATTTACTGAAGCAGCAGTTGCATCGGTAAAACTTAAACTTGGAATACTTTCACAGATTTATAACTCTTTCGAACAGGTGGCTTCCGCTTTTGTTCCATCCGCGCTTTTTAACTGGAACAAAAATCCTTGTTTTAAATTCTACAATAACTTCAATCAATATCAATTTGACCTTACATAATTTGTCACATGATAACCATGTAGCTGAAAAGTGGTGCAAGATTAGGAGAAGCACACCAAAATATATATTTACTAAATACAAACTGTACCTGAAATTCAATCTTGAATAACTTACCAAACAATAGTTTGTACCCATCTGGTGGTAGACTTATTGAATGAAAAAAGTTGCAGTAAATGGATTTTTAGGTGAATAGATAGATTTTTTATTTAACAACAGTTGCAAACTAGGAAATATTGGACGAATAACCACTTTATAATTAAGGGGAAATGCTTATACCAAAGAAAGCAACTTATCCTTGGTACCACTCGATTACATTAAGGTAATGTAATAATAATAGGACATATTTGAGAAAATACTGTTTAACAAGCTACACTGTTACAGAGTGTAAATTTCGGATATAAATTAAAGCTCTACAATCTACATAATATTTAATTAATCATGAGCTATCACTATGCTACAACAAATTTAAAAGTTTAGACAACGCGGGATAATTAAGTACTATGGCGATTTGGTTTAACATGAACTTTTTCAAGTGGACTAATACGACAACAAGTTACAAATAATGTTCAAGATTAGAAGAAGTATTCTTTTATTTCTTTTCCTAATGGTAATGCGGCCAAAGAATCTATCGTGTAGTGCTCTTTGCGTGGAAGACGGAAAGTTTCGTTCGTTCGTGCATCTGCAATTTATTCTCTGTTCGTAGACAATTCCCGTAAGTTTAATTATTTCTTTTGTCTATAGAAATTGCACACTAGCAATGAATATTTGATACAACGTACAATTTTTATCCTTTGTGATCGCAATATACATGGAATTACTTGTGCTACTAGTGGAATTGTTTTCTGCTATTTCGTGAATTTGTAACGAACACTTTTAATACTTGGAATTTGGAAAAGAGGTTATTAAACATTTCTCAGTTCATGATTGTCACATTGATGACTAGTGGAACCAACATTATTACGTAGCTTTAATTAGGATTACATCTGACTTGTATGTGGAACGAAATTAGTGTTACGTCTGCTTATTCTCGTAAAAGACTCTGGTAAAATGAACTCAGGAGGACCCAAATCAGGATTCATTTAACCTCATTCTATATACTAGATAATCAGTGTTGGGGACAGACACTTTTAAAATTATCTGAAGCCCATTCCACTTTGACTTGGCAGCGTACAAAACCCGTAAGCATTGCATTTTATATAAGAGAATTCGCGGCGGTGTTGTCAATTATACAAAAACCTACCGATTTCTGAATAAGTTGATACATGAATCTTACACAAATTATCATAAAGTTTTTGTTACTCCACTTTTATTCGTGTTAAAATTTGATTTTTATATATAAAATTTTCATAGTAAATCGAATTAGTTCTTGATTTATCATAATTTTAAAATTGGGTTTTTGGTTCTTTATCACCTAATACAGGGTTAGTCACTAGAGAATTACTTCTGAAAATTAATTTTACGCAACCCAAAATACGAATACCATGTACCATTTGATACTAACTGAATTTAAAATGAAATGCTTGATCCATGATTGCTTTGAGTTTGACAATCTCATTTTGGCAATTGTGGAAAAGGAGGTTACGCGAGTGTCCATGGTGGTACCGCCGCCAGTCGGAAATCTCCTCCGGCGCCGCTAATAAATTTGTCAGTGTGCCTCTTGATCTTTTGCAACCGATTAATCACGAGAAAATTATTTCTAAAAATTTCTTTTACGGCATTTTATTCAAAGGTTACAACACAAACTCAAACAAGTAAGTAAATAATTTAACTACTAATCTGTTGAAAATGTTGGGAATTTTGGGGGGATGCTACGGCTTTTTTGTAAATGGATGGCCGAAAAAGTCCAGAGGTTGCAGATTTGCACTTCGAAGAGGCTCTAGGTGACGCAGAGATGGCGAATTAACACATGCACATTAGCGGCGAACAACATTGGTAGAGCACTTACGGCTTCAGTATAACCCAGATTGATCTGACTGTATGTCGTCGATCCAATGGGGCTCTAGAGGCGAGTCAACGATGAAAAAAAATTTTTAAAATTAATTAACGTCAAAGTGACACTGCCAAAGTCAAAGCAATCATGGATTAGGCATTTCATTTTAAATTTAGATAATATCAAGTGGTACAGGGTATTAGTATTTTGGGTTGCGTAAAAATAATTTTCAGAAGTAATTCTCTCGTGACTAACCCTGTATTTATTTCAAAAACTACAGGGTGAAGAGCCTGCATAAATTTGAAATGCAATCCAAAATAAATTTTCATGTGCTTTCATCTTTGAATTCGAAACTTTTGTCAAAACTTTTGACAAGTGTTAAGGTTGTTATGTTTAATGCTCCAATTGTAATTATAAAAATATCCAAGATAGTGGTGAAAATGTATTTTGGGTTGTGTTTCAAAGTTATTCAGGCTCTTTATTACTCGTAAACCACCCTGTATATAAAATTTTGTCACAAACTATAGTAGAACCTGAAATATAATAAACAAAATTTGTACAAAATCAATTGGTTTAGTTCCTAACAGAAAGAAATTAGAAGCCAACTAAATTTCTCTTACATCATATAAAACAAAGTTATCCTAGCTATAAGACTTTACTTACTTACTTACTACTATAAATACCAGAGACTTATAAAGATCAAAACTTGTAATTGAAAAAAACAGGCAAATGATACTTTTCTATCCAAAAATTCTAACTTTTGTAAAGGCTCATGGTGTTTAATCGGTAGTAGAAGAGGTCACTCCAAGGTTATAGTAGATTCTACTTAAGTCGACTAGCCAGGATCTAAATACGTTATTTATGAATATACCGAAACTTATTTTTGATAGTAGATCACTTCAAATCTCCAACATAACATTTCTTTCAAATTGTAGAATAATGGGAAATATATTTCACTTTAATGAAATTTCCTTCATCCAAATGCGTGACATTAATGAGCCTGAAAAAAAAGTGATTCTAAAAACAAGTACGAAATGTACATAAAATTAATAATTGTAAATAATATAAATACACTTATAACAGACACTCCATACTTCCAGATTGTTTAAAAATCTCAAAAGTGGTTTCCCGTTTCGAAAAAGGGGACACAAACGAATCGGAAAATTATAGGCCTACTTCTATCGTGCCGGTGATTGGAAAAATAATTGAAAAAGTACTCTTTAATCCACTTAGCGACTTTGCAGAAAACTTAATTGTAATCAATAACCAATTTGGTTTCAGTAGTGATAGATCCACCACTCATGTTGTTTAAGACTTAGTTGACACTATTATTAAGCGCTTTGATAGTAAACAGTTTGTAGGAGGTGTGTTTTGCGATCTTTCAAAATCATTTGACTGTGTTTCTGCAATTATACTATTACAAAAACTAGAAAATCTCGGTCTAAGTAAGTCAGGTGTTCAACTTTTAGATAGTTATCTAAGTAATAGATATCAATTAAGGTTTTTCAATGAAGAGTTCAGGAAAACAAAGAGTTCAACATGGAGCACCCCAAGGGTCTACCCTGGAACCGCTAGTGTTTCTACTCTTTATAAATGATTCAGCGTACCACATGAAAACTTTCAAGACCATACTTTGTGCAGCTGGTACCACCTTCTGTGTCTCTAGGAACAACATCAATGATTTGATGATATTGATGGAGGAATCGCTATGTCGAGCATTTGACTGGTTTGCGGTCAATAAACTAAAATTAACACGACCAAAACATCAAAAGTGGTGTTTTCTACTTAGCTTCAACCCACAAATAATAAGGTATCATTTTTAGGTAAACTTTTGATCCCAAGTTAACGTGGGAAATACATATATATTTCAGAAATTTCTAGAAAACTCTCAAAAATGGTATACTTGCTGAGAAACCTTTATTTAAAGTATTTAAAGTCGTAAAATTGGCTTACTTTGCACTTTTTCAAAATAAAGAGAATTTTTAAGATCCAACATCGTGCTGTCAGGATGATTGCAAATATAGGTTATCGAGATGATGTTACAGCCAAAACATTGTCTACATACAGATTCTTTTAAATTTTTTCGAAATGGATACAAAAAAACAGATACTCTACTTTTTAAAATTTTGGCCAATAAAACAACTGATAACAAATTTTTATTTATTTTTTAATTCATCTTTTAAATTAATAACATTTCAAATATGTTGTCACCCAAATTATTTCTTCTTGGTGTAAGAATTTGCTTTCCGCTGCTAATTAGCCGCTTCATAGATGCAGATGAAGAAGTCTGGAACCGCTTACCTGAAGTCTCGTTGCGTCGTCCAGGAAAGTCTCGAAGCGGCGTTCAAAAAGCCTGGAAGCAGTCGCGATGGATATTCGAGAAAGGCCTCGATCGCAGAAGTCTGGGTTTAAATAGACGCCACCTTCGATAACGATTATTATTATTCAGTCAGTTTAGTCCAAGAGAGTACAGTGAAGTTGCGTCGGAATTATTTTTTACGTAATCGCTCTGTAAATAGTCGTGCAAATCCTAGTTATTAAGAAATAAAATTGTTGAGTTTAACCCGCGCCGATTTTATTCACCGATGAAACGTAACAATAGCTTAGTCTTAGTATAAATGGACCTCAGAATTATTGCCGCATTACAGGATTATATTTATAGATATATAAGTACTGAAGTACAGTGTAGAAAATGATGGTATTTAAAATATGAAAGCTTAGGTAAACAGATGATTAATGATTTACTATTAACATAATATAGATACATTACTAACATCTATACGTTGAAAAACATATATACGTTAGTTATATATATAGTGACAAGGTAGCACTGAAATATGTCGTAAGTGGTCAGAGTTACATGGACTACAAGAGCAGTTTCGGGCTCATCGAGAACTTGTGGCGTCATTGTTCCAAAGAACTTGGAAAGGCAAAGAATATTTGACGTATGCTTTCCTGTTTAAAAAATCTTGAACGCTTCAGTTCTGCACAAATTTTTTCGAAGCGCGTGTTACTAAAGAAGAAAATCTATGCATTCAAGAAAACTGCGACTGTTAATGATCCAACTGCTGTTGTCATCAGTCCTTCCGTCCCCCTAAAAAAATATAAGGAAAGAAAGAAAATCTGTATTGAATCCATATCTGAACTAGGAAACAAAGGACCTCAACTACCCGGTAGAAGTAGTGCTGTTGATACCTCCAAAGCCCAGGTGAAAAAAAAGAGAAGCCCTGTGTTCAATCTACTTATTTGTGAACAAGCACATCGAGAAGACCAACAGGAAAGTGCATTCGCCGCACTTGATGCTCCAAGAAAATCACAGAGAAAAGCAGATTACAAATACGATGAGTACTTAATTTAGTAGTAGTCATAGTAGTAGAAAATGCAATTTACAACAAAATTTCATACAAAATTGAAATACTTACCTAAAAACTTCAGCAGTCTACGAGTATCAATAGAAAATCTAACATGGAACTATTCCGGTCAAAAGCCTTTGGTCGTCATTTCAGTCACTTCAAGAAAAAAGCAAGCTTTAAATCAAGCTTCTGCGTCAATACAAATAAATGACAGTTTGGGATCAGATTTTTCTCTTGGCAAAAATATGGCAGCTTCTGCTCTTTATAAATGTAGAATAATCTCTTTCGCTTCTGAAGGGTTATGTCTACGGCAAATAGTAGAACGACTATCTATATGAAAAGGTACTGTTACGTGAATTACAAACAAGTAGTACAGAACTGGCTTAATCGAGCCAAATCGGCAATGGTTGCAGACCCAGAATCTGGCGGAGAACGAAGATACTGAGCTTACTAAACGTCATCTTCTTCTATCTTCTTCTATATTTTGTCTTCTTCTATCTCCTATCTTCTTCTATTTTCTGTCTTCTTTCTTGTATATAAAAATGAATGTTTGTTTGTTTGTTAGTCCTGCATGCGTTCGTAAACCATTTATCCCATTGCGATTAAATTTTCGTGAGTTGTTGTTTATAGGCCTGCCAAGGTTTTTGAATTAGTAAATCATTACAACGAATACATCTACTTTCAGCAATATAACGTTGGCCCACATACAGGCCAGGCCTCCTTAGCATGCCTAGCAAAAGCAGAGGTAGCTGTTCTTCCTTGCCCTACACGCGCCCCTGATTTATCCCTGATAGAATATGTGTTTGCAAAGACTGAACAATCACACATTTGCCCAATCCTTAGCACACGTTAGACAAGCCCTTCAAGTGAACAAGGTTAGTATGCTGTGTGTCACAAAAAGATGTCGCCCACCTAATCAGTTTGATGCCGCAGTGTATAGCAGAATGTGTAAGTTTACGTGGAGATCCCACACATTAATAGGGTTACATACCCCTAAACAGTTGTAATTGTAATTAGGTTCCAATTATTTCAATTATTCCATGACCTGACGTCAGCATATGTATTGCATTTCATTAAAAATTTAATTTTGTCGAGGTGTTCAGTTTTTAGTTTATCATTTATATATTTTTGTATATTTAAGTTTATAATTTTGTAAGCCAATATAGAAACGAGTTAAATTCGCAAATTTGATTGGCTGCTTATTTTTTAACAACTTTTAAATTTTAATAGGTTTGCCCCATGTTATTTGCTTAAATGTTTGAAATTATATCCTATCGTGTAAATTGAATGTCCTATATTTTAATATGCACAAATTTGTTATAAATAGTATAGAATAATTATGAGAAAAAAAGTATGTTAGTATTTGTAATGTAATTTGTGTAACCCTGTCAATTGTTTGTAAATGTACGAATGATTTTAAGAAATTATTTACGTAGGGGCTTCCTTTAATGCAAACAGTTAATCCACTTTAAGAGGTTAAAATTAATAAAGTTTTTTCATAAATTTTACAATCCCAACTGATTTAATTTTGCAGTATTTGATTTAAATTGCTCTCCATAACAAAGGAAAATTGGTTCACACAGAAATAATAAAATTTAAATTTTCTTTCATTTGGAGTAGTCGAACGGATATTGAACATACCTTAAAATTTTATTTCCAAAATTTGAACGTTATCGGGTCTTAATCAATAGATTGCAATGATCCCGGTAAATGGCCTTATTTCCGGCACGTTCAGCTGAAAACTTAAATTAAATTATAGTGACCTCTTTGGCGTGTGCTGTTCCAATCTTACGGCGAGTAAGGCTACCGAAATCGATTTCTAAACGTTATTAGCAGGTTCACTAAAAGCTGGTGGACCACACAGGGTGGCAATTTAATGATCCGAGAAATCGCGACACAGACACAAAAGAACATATTATATTCAGAGTCCGGTCATGAATTCCGAAATACCGCCGTCTGAAAATTACAGCGACGCCATAACACACACCGCGCGCCCGTATATTATCCGGGACGCATTCCAGGGAACAATCCGCAATTAAGAGCGGACGTATACTTTGTATTTGCAGTGCGAATGGTTGGAATGCGTCCTGCGAATGTGATTCCCTTTCCTGTTGGTTGTTATTTCGCACGGACATCGACAATTGTTTGCAGGTAACTGTATCTGGCCGCTAATTAGAACACAATGCAGCTCGTTAATTACTGCCGCGGTGTATTCAGTCACCTGGGTAATGGCGTCTTTTCATATCAACAATGGAGGATTCCATTTACATCGTTGCACAACTACAAACACCTCAAAAATAGATGAATCGAATCAGAGCTAATGCAGTGTGGATCTGCTCATGACTATGATAAATTCATTTATTATTAATTTCATCTATAACATGAAACCACTACAGGTAAACTAGTTGGATTCAAAATTATGGAAACGTGCAAAATTACGCACGATTCAAATACAGTTCATGAGCATTGGCTTATACAGATGTACTGAAAATCATAGATTTTCTTCCTTTGATCAGTTCAGTAGTTTCGTAAGTTTGCTATTTAATCAAAATGTCAACAGACAGATAGATGGAAAGAACATACCGACATTCTTGTACTCTACAAGCTGCGCAATATGGTTATGTATTCCTGTATGGATATACTTGTTGATTTTAATCTATTCCATTATTATGTTAAGACCCACCACTGAGCCGGAAATGACCGGCATTGAAGCAAAACTTCTATCATTACGGGTACTAAGACCAAGTAATAATATGCACTAATTAGACTAATAGAAAACTCAAATTCGTCTGCTATTATTCTCTAATCAAGTAATCATACACCATCACCAATACCTTAGCGTAACTACCGATCATTTATCCGGGCATCACTTGAAAAGTGACCTACACTACTCTGACCTACTAATGTTAACCTATTCTGACTGACTGTTCGAGAAACTTACGAACAATAGGATCTGTTCCTAACCAAACAGGTTTTTGCATTTTGACAATTATTGAATCATTTAAGTGTAAACATCTCAAATTTTCAACTAAATTATTTTGTACTACACCTACACTGAAGATACAGATAAGTGAAGTTAGAATTGAAATTTTCTGGAGATTTAGCATATCCTTCATTTCATTGATAATTGTAGATATTTTGAAATTTTGATGTAGTATCTTTGTATTATGTTTTGGGTGTTAGGAACAGTAAATTCAATGAGAATGGCTTCATCGGTGTGTTTTTTATAAGATAATATTTGGTCCGTTGGCTGCTATGTTTCTTTCTGAATGTAAGTGTAATAGAGTGTAGTATCTTGGATTGAGTTTAGATTTGTTACTAAGTCAGAAGTCAGTTTGTGTCAGGATACTACAAGATGAAGTTAGTGCTGAATCGTTATGGGTTTTTCTCTACAAAGTCGACAAAAATTGTTTATTTTATTTGAATCTTTGATTATACATGTATGTTGGTATTAGATACTTGGTCTTGAATAGCAAACAAAAACCCTTCTGTTTCGGCATATAAACTTTATCCCTTAAGGCAAGTCTTGATGAAATTTTCCATTTCAATTGTTTTTGTTTCAGCCCACTTATTATGTTGTCTAGTTTGTAGGGTGTGGGAATTTCATCGGTATTAGATAGATATTGTGCGTCTTAGGAAATATTTCTTCAATTCTGAAACTTTTCTGTTGTAAACATTTTTTAAGTTCTGGAATCCCCTTCCTCGGTTCTCTCTCGGTAATGAAAATCTCTCAACTGACGATTTTGGATGAGGTCTTCTATATTGTGTGAATGATTTTCTTGTTGAGATGTTTAAATTTTCCAAATCATTTTTTTACTATTTAATTATTCCAAAAGTATATGTTAGCAGTGGAATACAGAATGTATTTGCTCCTTTCATTAAATTCTTTTCCTTTAAATGTGTCTTCAAAATTAATTTTAATCTGCTAGATATTGTTCGTTGAGCTTTGTGTTGGTTTTGCTCTGATTAATATAGGAAGACTGATGAAAGTCCAGATTTGTATTTTCCGTTTTGTTCTTGGACTTGAGTATTTATTTTTCTGCTTTATATATGGTATTTGTTGTTGAACGCCTTTTCTGATTGCTTGAGTCTTACATTTCCTAACACTGAAGCTCATCCCAATGTCACCGGAAAACTGTTCTGTTAGATTTGTCAAATTTGTCAATTGATTTTTCATACTGGCATATATATATTTTATATCATCCATATATAGGAAATGACTTAATTTACCTACTTTCTGTTCTGGTGTTAATTCTTATGAGTATTGAAACCATAATTGCAACTGTTCAAGATGATGTCGAAAAGAGGATTTAGTGCCAAACAAAATCATAGGGTATCGCTTTGAAAGAAACAAACTAGAATCCGCCCTAAACGAATAACAATGAATAACAAATTTGTTATAGTAGGTGATTCCAGCATTGATGTAATGATCAATAGTAAAGAAAAAAAAGATGTTTTATCCACTATGACATGCTTTAACTGAGTGCAGGTGACTGATAAGCCAACTCGAATAACTAGTCGCAGCAAAACTCCCATTAGAGTTTTGTAAATGATGTTTCGGTCAAGTTAAATACAATTTCCGACCACGAAACTACAGTTTTTTGTGGTACTGCTGATTTTTATAAAGACCCTGTAAACTGTTTTTCTTATGTTAGATGTTTTCCTAATATTTCAATTGTCACTTTTGCTGAAATGTTAGAATCTGAATCATGGGAACCTATGTATAAATTAACAGATGTTAACAAACCGTTTGAATTTTTTCTTAATGTGTTTACGCACCACTTTAATACATTGCTCCTAATCAAGAAAGTTTGAAAAGATGATTGTCTTAATCAGTCATCGATAATAAAATAAATTCGTGTGGCCAGTGAGATCCCGTGAATCCCGAACTGAAACATAATTACACTTTTAATGTTTGGTGTATTTTTCATTTTGACACTGACAAAGTCGAAGTTTTATTAAATTTGTTTCAATTATATTAACATGCAGCTTCTGCTCGACATTTGTTAAAAATTGATACAGCTGGCATGTCGAACCAACTGATATGTTTCAAAGTTAATTTGACAGTTTTTTCGAAAATATCAATCATATTGACGCTAAAGGTGCATTTACAGTGACATTTTTTGAAATGACAAGAACAGACTGCCCAGAATTCCATGTCCCTCATAGTAACCAATACTAACTCATTAATATCACGAAAAACACACGTCATGATAATCTAATTAATAATAGTATGGATTCATCAAAAATTGTATTTCTTTAAAATTCCTAATGATGAAATCTAACGTTCTATACGATTTCTCAATTACGTTTTTAACATGAGTATTAAATCGAGTTTTGAATCAAATATTACTCCTAAATCCTCAAAACATGTTTTTCTAGCAACGGACTGATTGTTTATCTTACAATCATAAAGATGTAGGTTAAAGTAACGTGTGAATTTGATGACCGCACACTTAGCAATATTGGGAATGTTGTTTAATGTACACCACTCTTGAAGACGTTCAAGTAAATTTTGTAAAATGTTACAATCATCGATTGTCACGACCTCACGATACAACTTTATATCATCAGTATACATAAGTGAATGAGCGTTTAATGCAAGCGGTAAGTCATTGACAAAACTGAAAAGCACACGTCCTAAATTAGATCCTTGTGGAACTCCAGACATAGAAACGTATGGTACTGACACAAATCCATTTAAAGTTACATAGTTTTTCCTGTTAGATAAGTAAGAATTAAAGAAATCAACTAAGGCACATGAGAAACCAAGTTTTGACATTTTATTCAACAATAATTCATGATTCACTTTGTGAAGGGCCTTAGACATATCTGTACATATGACGTCTATTTGGCCTCTGTTGCGTAAAGATTTAGCAATTGTTTGAATCATAGATGTTAAACTTGTTAATGTCGATGTTCCACCAAAAAATCCATAGAAATCCAAAAACTAGACAGAATAGATATTGGTCGACACTTGGACACGTCGGAGATATTGTCTTTCTTAAACATAGGTATTACTTTACTATTTTTCCATGTGTCAGGATACCGCGATGACTTAATCGAGAGTTGGAAAATGTAAAACAAAGGTTTAACAAATACTACGCCACAGTTTTTATTAAGGAATTATGGTATTTTATCACTACCCGCGACCTGATTGTTCTTTAATCTTTTAATCGATTTTAAAATTTCTTCTTCATTTACCCTAATATTTATTAATTGATTTATATTATGAGAGGCAGGAGTGTCTATCGACGATTCAGAGTGTGTTGTGTAAACAGAACGAAAATAAACAGCAAATGCATTGACAATAGCCGTAGGTTTGTCAAATGTAATGTCCACCAAATTCACCGTACCAGGAACAGAGGTTTGACCTTTATGTTCTTTAACAAACATCCAGAACTTTTTCGGATGGCGTTTGTTGCATGTTTAAAATATACGTTTGATAGTTTAACATAATAAGGCGTTTTATTTGTTTTCTAAGGTTGGAATACTTTTGATATTTCTCAGCAGTGCAATCTTTCCTATAGGCTAGGTATAATTTTTCCTTAAGCTTAATTTTTTTTTTTTGAGGTTGGTAGTGTACCATCTAGGAAACAGACCTTTTACATGTTTAACTACCGGTACATGTTTATCAATAACATTATAAATAGTTTTATAAAAAGCATCACAAGCATTATTAACATCATCATAATTTTTAAGACAGGACCAATCAATATCAAGTAAATAGTTCAGAGTATAATAGTAGGTAATTAACTTTCTTAAAGTTATACATTTTTGAGCTATAACAATTAGGAAATAGAGAAGGCGATACGTTTTTCAAGTCTATATTAATACTAAGACAAGGATGATAACGGGCTTCATCTACTAATGGAATAATTTCTCGAGATACACTACAAGTGGTAAAATTACAAAAAACCAAATCTAAGAAGGACCCGAAACTATTAAAAATTGAAATATATTGTGTTAAGTTCAATACATTTAGGAAGCTGTTCATTACCTTAGATTTGGAACAACTTATTCCATCACTAAATTTAGACACATTAAAGTTCCCAATTAAGTATACACAGATTTGAATTTTCTAAACAAGCTGCTTCATAAAAAATTCAAAATCAAATACGGAAACATCAGAACACGGAACACGGAATATATATAACAATTATTTAAACTGTTTTATAATATATTATTATATAATAACTGCATTGATAACATCTGTATCTCGATTGATATGCATGCATATGAGAGCTATGTAACGTGTAAGTTAAGGAAATATATAACCGAAAAAACACTGAAAATGAGGTAAGATACAGACAAGTTAATAATATACAAAATATATGGAACTTCAAAAATCTCTTAGATAAGGAAAATTGGAACACCGTTAGACACTGCATTGACGCTGATGCTCAGTATAACATGTTTTATAATATATATAATTACACACTATTTTAATATTGCATTTCCATTAAAACACAAAACAGATAAAAAACATGTTCCACAAAAAAAAAATGGATTACGCCAGAAATATATAAAAAGTTCCGCAAAATTTCTGAAGGAACTTTTCAAACAATCTAAAGACGGTGATGAAACAGCCAGAAATCTCTGTAAGAGACATAAAAAAATACACAAAACTAATATCATGCAAGCCAAAAAACAATACAATAATTATTATTTAATGGAAATCTCCACCAATAAGAACAAAAGAGCTTGGGAAATTATTGGAAAAAAGGCAAAAATAAAAAAGGAAATACAAATAGACGTTGATGGTAATATAACAAATGATAATTACGTATGTGCCAATAAATTAAACTACTCATTTAATAACGTTGCCAAAGAATTTAACTCAAATAACATATTATGTAGTCAATATAACAAAATCAGCAAAATTACGAATATAAACAATCTAACATTTTTTTTATAACCAGTCACAGAAACAGAAATCTGTAACACAATCTACAGATTAAAAAATAGTAATGCCAATGTTCCAGATGAAATAACTTCAATACTGTTAAAGCATTGTGCCATACAACTGGCAGAAATATTAACAATTATAATAAATAATTTAGTTAAAAGTGGAAAATTCCCAAGTTTATTAAAGATATCCAAAATATTACCATGTTTTAAAAGTGGGGATCCAACACAAACGAATAATTACAGACCGATATCAAACTTAAACTGCATCTCAAAAGTTGTTGAAAAAATTGTTGCTGAAAGATAAAGTAAGTTTCATTCGCAACAACGTGGCTTTACTAACGGGAATCAGCGTCAACGGCTGTCTTTGATTTTTTAAATAGAATACACGAAAATATCGACAATAACAAAAGTAGCACAGGACTCTTTATAGACTTCAGCAAAGCATTTGATCTTGTCAACCATCAAAAACTCCTAGGAAAACTTTGGCAAAATGGTATCAGAAGAGTAACATGGGATTTTTTTAAAAGTTACCTCGAAAACAGGATACACTATGTTGAAATAAATGGAATCAGATCAAGTAAGTTAGTCATGACCACAGGGGTCCGTACTTAAACCTCTTTTATATTTAACATATGTATCAGACTTCCTTTGCAACCAATCGGTGATGTACGCAGACGATACATCAATAATAATAAATGCAGACAAAAAAAGTAATATAACTAAAACAGCAAGAAAAAAAATAATGGAAATAGAAGAATATTATAGTAAAAATAATTTAGTATTAAAGAACCAAAAAACCACATTTATTGATTTTACTAATATACATAAAGAAAAAGATTATAGCATGTTGATAAAATCCAATGCTGGCTCAATAAGACAAGTGAACGAAACAAAATTTTTACGCATATTGTTGGATAACAAATTAAAGTGGAAAAACCAAATTGAAGTACTATGCAACAAGTTGTCTGTATGTTGCTTTGTTCCTAAACAATTAAAGAAAACAACTGAAAAAAAAAATGTACTACTATGCTACCGTTCAGTCTCATCTCCAATACGGTATTATTGCTTGGGGAATGTGTTCAGACATAGAACGAGTCCTCAGACTGCAAAAAAGGGCGGTACGAATAATGATGGGGATTGGATACAGGGATAGCTGCAGGACGTACTTCACCTCCGCAAAAATATTAACTGTTATTAGTTTATACATATACACAGTATTATAATAGTTTTAGAACGATTAATGATTATCATAATTATAATACACGGAATTTATACATACCTACTAGAAATCCCAAAACATAATTTAACATTCTATAAAAACCACAGTACATGAAACAACTAGATGTAAAATAACAGTTTAAATTAAAAGTTAAAGATTTATTAATAGAGAAAGCATATTACCCAATTAATGAATACCTAGTAGATAATATATAATTGACATGTTTACCCATACCTACCTCTGTATGTGTCTGTAAACTATGTTTGTACATGTCATTGTTGTATTAATTTGTATTCTATGTATTTGACTTATACTACACAATTGTATATAATTGTCCATAAGAATTAATAAAGGTTATTATTATTAATATTATTATTATCAGGGACGTGAATTTTACATGCAATAATATTTACTGTCAATTAACCCAATACTGTTAATATTTTGTGTCTCCAATGCTACTGCATTTAAATTATTATTTAGCAATGAGAACACCGTCGCCTCTTGGGCGTCCAGTGGAATCAAAGTTATGATCTGGCCTAAAAATATTATATTTATTGGGAAACATTTCAGAGTTCTCAATCGACGAATCAAACCAAGTTTCTGTTAAACATATTATATCAAAGTCACAATCAAAAATATATTAATATAAAAATCGTTAACATTTGTTTTGAGTCCACGTATATTCTGATGAATAATTCTTAAAAAGTTCCTATTGGGCAAAGTCAGTTTACAGAATTGACGATCTGTGACGCAGTTCCTTGAGCCAACTGAGTTGCATTTTTGTTTTATCATCTTGTATTTTCACATTCTTAAACAATGATTTGTTTAGCCGGTGTTTATTTCTTGAGACTAAGCGAGCCTTTTCAACAGTTTTGAACTTAATTTGCAGCAGGCGCGGTCTAGTGGACCTAGGATTGACTCTTTCTAGTCTCACGACGTTGTATTGAGAGACGACTGCAGACTCATCAACAACAGCCAAAATATTATTTACCAAGTCTACATCATTTTTACAAGGATCCTCCGAAACATTCATCGTTATGATGTTACAAGATTTTACACTGCGCTCACCGGCCTCCTGAACCAATGTTTCTTGAGGATGTAAATTACTTGCCGATTTGAATGATTTTTTCGGGTTGGATATACGAGTCTCAATTTTAGTCATGAAATCATTCAGCATGGTTTTAATTTCTCCAACCGCATTTGAGGTAAAATTGTGACTATTGCACAACAGCTTAATGCACACTGAACGTGTAACAGAAAAAAAATCAATTTCTTCTTTTGTTAGTTTGGTAAATTTGAGATGTAGAGGTAGTTCACAGCTACCACAGATAACAAAGTCACCGACAGCATTAGTAAAAAAATTGGTCTAAAGAGTTTAGACAGTACTTCCCTCGCTGTCGGAAACTTGACGACTGCATGCCTATTGTGTTTTTTCTCATTAAATTTTTGTAGTGGGAATTTAAAAAAAAATTGCGATGACGTCATCAACATTTTTGCAAGGACACGTATATCAGTTTGGGATAGATGTAGTGTAATACTAAGAATAAAATTATTATATTCTCAAATTTTCAGGAAAATGAATTGGGTCGTTTTGAATATTGATTTGTAATAATCAATAAAATAACGAAACAATTTACTCACGTATACGTATCCCAGGCAGCTGAAAATCGTGTATGTATAAACATTCTTAATTTAAGATGACAGGCGTAACAGCATACTTGAGAGTCAAACAGAGAAACTGTAAACAAAACGACCATCGGTTTTATTGCTTCGACTTCCGCTTATTATATAAAACATTGGGTTTTATTTTAATTCTTTACTGTGAAATTCACAATTGGTTGATTATAAACATGTCTATTTCACATTCGCGGAACCAAGTGAACGCATAAAACAAATGCAGGTCTGTAATGTTAAAGTCGATGTAAATAAGCATGCTACCCTTATGTTTCAACCGAGTTTTTCCTTTAACAAATTTTTTGTCTACCAAATTGGTTTGGTTGGGGTGTAATACTAATAATAAGTGTTGCCTTTAATTTAATCAATAAAATAAATTGACTTCATTAATTTTTTTGAACCACCTCTTAAGAAAATCTAAAAAATATGAATGGAATGATAAATCACAAGTACAAACTCATCATATTTTTTGCATTTTAGATAGGATTTATTCAGCAAAATTTAAGGGTGACGTCATCAATTTTTTTAGGAGGGATGAACAAATACATTTTGAACAAAAGTTTACCATGCTTATAATAACTTTAGAATATTCCCAAGATTTCAAAGCATTCGGTTTTGTAATTCCTGATTAAATCGATAAAATAAATTCACGCCTTCATTAATTTTTTTGAGTCACCCTGCATATGCAAATCCAAAAATATGAATGGAATGATAAATCACAAGTACAGACTCATCATATTTTGTACATTTTAGATACGATTTATTCGGCAAACTTTTGAGCTGACGTCATCAGTTTTTTGTAGAACATAACCAAATATATTTTGACTAAAAATTTATTATACTCTTTATAACCTTAAAACATCTGCAAGATTTCAAAGCATTCGGTTTTGTAATTCCTGATTAAATCGATAAAATAAATTCACGCCTTCATTAATTTTTTTGAGTCACCCTGCATATGCAAATCCAAAAATATGAATGGAGTGATAAATGACAAGTACAGGCTCATCATATTTTGTACATTTTAGATATGATTTATTCGGCAAACTTTCGAGCTGACGTCATCAAGTTTTTGGAGGGGATAAGCAAATATATTTTGACTAAACATTTATTATGCTCGTTATAACCTTAAAACATCTGCAAGATGTCAGAGCATTCCGTTTTGTAGTTCCTGATTAAATCAATAAAATATATTTGCGCATTCATTATTTTTTTTGAGTCACTCTGTATATGCAAATCCAAAAAATATGAATGGAGTGATAAATGACAAGTACAGGCTCATCATATTTTGTACATTTTAGATATGATTTATTCGGCAAACTTTCGAGCTGACGTCATCAAGTTTTTGGAGGAGATAAGCAAATATATTTTGACTAAACATTTATTATGCTCTTTATGACCTTAAAACATCTGCAAGATTTCAGAGCATTCGGTTTTGTAGTTCCTGATTAAATCAATAAAATATATTTACGCATTCATTAATTTTTTTGAGTCACCCTGTATATGCAAATCCAAAAAATATGAATGGAGTGATAGATCACAAGTACAGACTCATCATATTTTGTACATTTTAGATATGATTTATTCCACAAACTTTTGAGCTGACGTCATCAAGTTTTTGGAGGGGATAAGCAAATATTTTTTGACTAAAGATTTATGATGCTCTTTATAGCCTTAAAACATCTGCAACATTTCAAAGCATTCTGGTTAGCAGATTAAAAATTAAATTTGTTGTTTTATAATTTTGATTTTTTTTCCAAAAATCTGGACGTTTCGGGTGAAAAGTCGATTCAGAGTGTAAACTACATGTGTAGGACTATGTTATTTTATACAATTGAAAACCCATTTACTATGTACAATTTTCAAGTGACGTCATCGCTTTAGTGGTGGGGATGATTCGACAAATTTTGGTTAGCGTTTTACCATCTACATGATATTCTTAATATAAGTACAAAATTTCACAACAATCGGTCGAGTACTTTCGGAGATTATCTGTCTAATAAAAATCCGGGACAACAGACGGACAGACGGACAGACGGACGGACAGACGGACAGACAGACGGAAATGGGAGACCTATTTCTTCGTCTTCTAGGGGTCATGAAAGATCGAGAAAACGTAAAAGTAGAGAGTCGGCCGACGGACTCGATTACAATACTTCCTTTGCTTACGCTCGGGAAGTAAAAAACAATTTAAGTACAAATATTTCAAATTCTCAACAAAACTATTTTGTACTACACCTACAGTGGAGATAACTAAAGAAAGAATAGACATTTTCTGAAGATTTAGCACTGCATTCATTTCATTCGACAATTGTAGATATTTCGAATTTTTTACTTCCCGAGCGTAAGCAAAGGAAGTATTGTAATCGAGTCCGTCGGCCGACTCTCTACTTTTACGTTTTCTCGATCTTTCATGACCCCTAGAAGACGAAGAAATAGGTCTCCCATTTCCGTCTGTCTGTCCGTCTGTCCGTCTGTCCGTCTGTCCGTCTGTCCGTCTGTCCGTCCGTCTGTCCGTCTGTCCGTCTGTCCGTCTGTTGTCACGGATTTTTATTAGACAGATAATCTCCGAAAGTACTCGACCGATTGTTGTGAAATTTTGTACTTATATTAAGAATATCATGTAGATGGTAAAACGCTAACCAAAATTTGTCGAATCATCCCCACCACTAAAGCGATGACGTCACTTCAAAATTGTACATAGTAAATGGGTTTTCAATTGTATAAAATAACATAGTCCTACACATGTAGTTTACAACTCTGAATCGACTTTTCACCCGAAACGTCCAGATTTTTGGAAAAAAAATCAAAATTATAAAACAACATTTTGAAATTTAATTTTTAATCTGCTAACCAGAATGCTTTGAAATGTTGCAGATGTTTTAAGGCTATAAAGAGCATCATAAATCTTTAGTCAAAAAATATTTGCTTATCCCCTCCAAAAACTTGATGACGTCAGCTCAAAAGTTTGTGGAATAAATCATATCTAAAATGTACAAAATATGATGAGTCTGTACTTGTGAACTATCACTCTATTCATATTTTTTGGATTTGCATATACAGGGTGACTCAAAAAAATTAATGAATGCGTAAATATATTTTATTGATTTAATCAGGAACTACAAAACCGAATGCTCTGAAATCTTGCAGATGTTTTAAGGTCATAAAGAGCATAATAAATGTTTAGTCAAAATATATTTGCTTATCCCCTCCAAAAACTTGATGACGTCAGCTCGAAAGTTTGCCGAATAAATCATATCTAAAATGTACAAAATATGATGAGCCTGTACTTGTCATTTATCACTCCATTCATATTTTTTGGATTTGCATATACAGAGTGACTCAAAAAAATTAATGAATGCGTAAATTTATTTTATTGATTTAATCAGGAACTACAAAACCGAATGCTTTGAAATCTTGCAGATGTTTTAAGGTTATAAAGAGCATAATAAATTTTTAGTCAAAATATATTTGGTTATCTTGTACAAAATATGATGAGTCTGTACTTGTGATTTATCATTCCATTCATATTTTTGGATTTGCATATGCAGGGTGACTCAAAAAAATTAATGAAGGCGTGAATTTATTTTATCGATTTAATCAGGAATTACAAAACCGAATGCTTTGAAATCTTGGAAATATTTTAAAGTTATTATAAGCATGGTAAACTTTTGTTCAAAATGTATTTGTTCATCCCTCCTAAAAAAATTGATGACGTCACCCTTAAATTTTGCTGAATAAATCCTATCTAAAATGCAAAAAATACGATGAGTTTGTACTTGTGATTTATCATTCCATTCATATTTTTTAGATTTTCTTAAGAGGTGGTTCAAAAAAATTAATGAAGTCAATTTATTTTATTGATTAAATTAAAGGCAACACTTATTATTAGTATTGCACCCCAACCAACCCAATTTGGTAGACACAAAATTTGTTAAAGGAAAAACTCGGTTGAAACATAAGGGTAGCACGCTTATTTACATCGACTTTAACATTACAGACCTGCATTTGTTTTATGCGTTCACTTGATTCCGCGAATGTGAAATAGACATGTTTATAATCAACCAATTGTGAATTTCACCGTCAAGAATTAAAATAAAACCCAATGTTTTATATAATAAGCGGAAGTCGAAGCAATAAAACCGACGGTCGTTTTGTTTACAGTTTCTGTGTTTGGCTCTCACGTATGCTGTTACGCCTGTCATCTTAAATTAAGAATGTTTATACATACACGATTTTCAGTTGCCTCTGATACGTAGGTATACGTGAGTAAATTGTTTCGTTATTTTATTGATTATTACAAATCAATATTCAAACGACCCAATTCATTTTCCCGAAAATTTGAGAATATAATAATTTTATTCTTAGTATTACACTACATCTATCCCAACTGATATACGTGTCCTTGCAAAAATGTTGATGACGTCATCGCAATTTTTTTTTAAATTCCCACTACAAAAATGTAATGAGAAAAAAAACACAATAGGCATGCAGTCGTCAAGTTTCCGACAGCGAGGGAAGTACTGTCTAAACTCTTTAGACCAATTTTTTGTGATATGTTTTTATTATATTGTGTGTGTTCGGAACAGCAATATCAATGATAATGGCTTTAATGGTGAGTTTCTTTTTAAGTTTGTTGGCTGTAATGTTTCGGTTTGTAAGTAATAAGTATTGTGCGATTCCAATATATGTAGCTTGTATTTCGTATAAGTTCAGATTTGTTGCCAAGTCTTGTGAATTATTATTTCGGACGATATCTTTTATGTTGCGTGAATATTTTTCTTGTTGTCATGATTTTAAACTGTGTAATTCAGTTGTTGATTACTTAATTATTCCAAAAGAATATGTTAACAGCAAAACACATATTGACTATTAGAAGACGATGCATTATATGTATAATATTACGCAGTTACCGTGTTCAAATTTTAGCAGAATCCAACATGCATAATGATCACGACGTCACAAAGAACAGCGCTCTGTCATAAACAAGATTTACGTAGTATGATATTTCCACTAGAAATATGTGCAAATTTGATTTTCAGCTACCACTCAAACATTATGCTTATCAACAAAAATAATAGAGTAAGAAAACTTTGTATGTGTTCACTTGCATTAATATTCGTATTTTATAGTCTAGTTTACTCTGATGGTTCTGTTTATCTTTCGCTTCATTAACCCTTCTTAAATATTAACAAAAAGCTTTATACTGACTGAAAGTTTCGAAAAGAAATCAACATTAATGGGGCAGTGTCCGAGTTATTGATCGAGACTTGTAGTTGGCATTAGTAAGTCTCGCTGTGACCCGTACAAACTTCTAATTCCCGGGATTGTACGAATCTCTGATGGCAAATATTGATAAACGTCCTGTTTGTCACTTAGTCGGAGGAAGTCCCGGCGCGTACTTTGGTAATCCTCCAACCGGTCAGGCTCAACGTGTCGGTCAGTAGGATTTGCGTTTTGACATTGTATATGGCCAGCCGAGTTGGTAATTGCTTTTTATGTGTCCAAATATCGAGATAACTCTGAACCCTTGTTGTCTGATAATCTTACGGACAATAATCGAAATTATATTTTACTGAAGAGAAATTTGTTACACTGACATTTATATCGAGCATGTAAATGAATCAGCTACGCGATCGTTGTTCATTTTATTGAAGGCAAAATTGTCAAATAAGTGAGAGCAATTTAACAACCTCTTCGTCTCTGGGAACCGTCAGCTACATTAAGCCTTTTATCCGGCTGTGAAAATTAAAGAGTGTCTGATATTACCGTGACTTACCAGTTCTACTTTTAATGTTGCTGAAATAAAATGTGCGTGGTTTTTGAAATAATGTTTTAAACACGTACAACTTCGATTTTCGATTTGCTATCGTTTTTATTACTTCTTCTAAATTTTAAATGACTTATAGGTAAGAGTCGTTATCATTATAATAAACAGTAAGACCGTTCTCTCTGAAATTAGTGTTCAGGTAGTTTTCAACCTTTATGCAAAATTGTAATCGTTAGAATAAATATCTTGGCTCAACTAGAAGGCGAAAGTCATTGCCCAATTAAATATTTCACATAAAGATATTACATCGATGCAGATACTGCAGGACTGCAACGAGAAACGCAAACACTACAGGTGTACAAAGTCTCATTGTTAAAGTGCAAACTGTCTCACGTTTTAGCATATAATTAGCAAACCTTCCCAAGATGGATTCTTTCGCTTGAACGAAGATTTTAAAAATAAATACGCATATTCAATGATTTGCTATCCTTATAGCTTAAACTTTGTTCATGTACATGTAGACTTTAGATATACTTTAAATCAAAAAACTGATACTTGTTTGTGGGATAGACTAATTAACTCAGATAAATAGAAATAAATAAATTAAATGAAGAGAATTAAACAAACATTTATCATTGCACTCACTAACAGCAAAGTTAAACAAATATATTCGTAATTCTAAAGTTTATTTCTGCTTTAGTAATGAATTCGCTTTAATTATTTAACGGGAACTACATATTATTTATTAAACCTGAATGCATACAAAAAAGAAAAAATCTGGACTTTCATATGTCTGAGCTTTTATTCTTACTTTGTTTGTTTGATTTTTAAATAAATTATTAAGTTTAATGACAGTACAAATGATGAAGTCACCAATTAAGAAATATTTAGTTGTGAATAAACAAGAAATATGTGCACGAAAAATTGGTTGAAAGTTGTTTCGACCGAACTTCCCTCACTCCTGAAGTACCATGAAACATATCCAGCAATTTCGAAAAATTATAAAATTTGATTTTGCGGACTTTATTTTTTTTTATGAGAACCCCTATAAGTTGGAATAAATATGCAAGTATAAAATGTTAAAGTAAGAAGCGTACAACGTGTATGTTTCAAATGAGTTTTTACTTTATAAAATTTTATGATGATATCATCAACATTTTTGCAAAGACACGTATATCAGTTTGGATAGATGAAGTGTAATACTAATACTAATGATAACAGAATTGTATTACCAAAGTTTTAGGGAGACGGAGTGCACCGTTCCTGATTTAATCAATAAAATAAATTGACTCATTCATTAATTTTTATGAGTCACCCTGTATAAGAAATTTAAACATTAATAAATCGCAAGTATAGACTCATCATATTTTGCACATTTAAGATAGGATTTACTCAGCAAAATTTTGAGATGACGTTATCAGTTTTTTGGGAGGGGATAAACGAATAAATTTTGCTTAATAATTTATCATGATTACGGTAACTTTAAAATATTTACAATATTTGAGAGCAGTTGGTTTTGCAGTTTCAAAGTTATATTGCAAAATCTTGTTATTCAGTTTTGAATTTTTTCCAAAAATTGTGGATGTCTAGGGTGAAAATTCGACACGGGTTCACACACAAGTGCAGGAGTATCTTATTTTATAAAATTTGAAAAAAAATTTTATTATAAATTTTGGGAGATGACGTCATCCCATTGGTGGTGGGGATGACTAGCCAAATTTTAGTTAGCTTTTAACCATCTATACGATATTTCTAATATACATACAAAATGTGACAACAATCGGCCCACTAGTTTTGCGATTTTCGTTTTGTCGCCCAGGTGTGGATAATATGAAATATATTTAAAGTAGATAACCACCGAGAAAAATGTATACGTTCACGACTTCTCAATACATGTTTAACTTCGACTGTTTATGTTTATATTTCGAAAGAATTCGACTATTACCGTTCTCAACGCAGAGGAAAGAACTGATTAATGAATTAACACAAACGGTTATATTGAACATTTATTCTGCATAATTTAAAATTTCACAGCATTCGGTGTTTGCAATTTCAAAGTTAAATTGTAAAATATTGTTATACAAGTTTCACTTGGATTCATAAATCACACATGTAGGAGTATGTAATTCTACAAAATTTAAAGAATTCATCATCATTTTTTAGAGAAGCATAAATGAAAAAGTTTTGATAAACGATTTACCATGTTTACGATGGGCCTAAAATGCTCGCAAGTTTTCAGATCATTCGCGCAGGTAGATTTTTACAAGTCTCCTAACCACTTCTTGTTTAGGGAGTGTAATTATAAGTGTTGAAGTTGAAGGTATATCTGATTTAGTTTGTAATTTCATAAAAGGGCAATTGTCTAAACGAAGCAGTCCGCCTCAACGAGTGTAATTAATGCACTATCATGTTATTAATGATTTTATAACGTGAAATATGTAAAATTTCACCACAACTATTTCGTCAGCACGTATTATTTTGTTTTATTATTTGTAAATTCATAGTTCATGTTGAGATGTTTTAACTGTTCCTGGTTCTAATCCACTCTAAATGCAATCATGTAAATAATCGTATGAAAACACGTGGTGAAAATTTACTTATCCTTACTTTACTTTTTTTTTCATTAGGATATATCTAAAGTACTGGATGTTTTTACACAAGTCATTGTATTAACTACAGTTCATAACTTTTCACTCGAGAATTTATAATAGTTCATTTATGGCATTTAAACTATTGTTACGAAATAAACCCATACGCCGCCCCGGTACGACGTCTATGGGCTTTTCTAGTATGCGTGTCGATAATGGGTGACTCATCAACGGCCAAACGGCGCTCGCTAGAGAAAGGCCTGAAAGCAGAAGTCGCGATGGATTCCAGAAAGACCCCGATCTAGAAGGAATTGTGGCTTTAAATCGAGGCCACCTTCGGGAACGAGGCAGTCGACTGTAATCCAAACAACGAGAGCTGAATTCAGCTAACGAATCGAGTTGAGAGAAGACAAGTTGCACCGGAATTATTTTATACATAATTGCGATGTATAGTTAGTCGTGTAAATCGGGGTTATTAACAAGTAAAATTGTTGTGTTTAACCCACGCTGATTTTATTCACCGATCAACGTAACACTATTTTGAAATGTTAGTCCATTTTGGAGAAATGACCTTGAAAATTTTTATCAGCCAAATTAATAACATCATGGACTGGGGGATATGGGGGTAATTTGTGCTTTTTCATGTTATTATTTGTGTGTCATTGTTTGACAAGATGAATTTCAAGATTTTATTGTTGAGAAATGCACACAACATGATGTACGCACCAAATCCGCCTTATTTTAAGTTCTACTCACTACATTTAATCTTTGTCTGTTGCCTTTATGCTTTGTTTATGTGATATGTGGATTTGTTGAGCCGGTTCACGATATAAACTTAATAAACTATATTTGGACCATTAATTTGAATTAAGGAATGAATTCTTGAACAATATGTAAATTCTGTATTCTTTAAAGATCTTGTCAGAATGTGGAGTAAAAAAATAAAAATTTTGAATTTTTCGCAGGTTTTAAAAGTTTGTACGCATGTCTCATTTTGGCGAGATGTTTGAGTTACCATAAATTGTATCGTACGCCTTTTTTGTTGTGGAAATTTGTATAATATTTTGGAATTTACTTATTGTTAAATATTTGTATCTTTTTAAAATTTTATTATAACTTAGGTTCACGGATTATGTTTGGGAAAAGAAGATTTATGTCTTGTAGTTTTCAATAAAATATTGTTTCTAGTGTGGTAATTATTATTACTTCTAACCATCATAAGAGTCTGTAACAGACAGACAGAAACGGGAGACCTACTTTTTCGTACTCTAAGGATCATGAAACGTCGAGAAAACCAACGTAGCTAACGTTACTTAAGACATATTATAGAAGACTGTAAACACATAACGAAGAAACTGTCATGGTTCAAGACATAAATACAAAATGTGGCTTACAAATTACTCGATTACTGACACCCACAATTGAACTGGCAAATAATTTAAAGATTTCTGATACTTCTGATGGAACTTCGCAAACAATGATACCATAATTTAGCATAGATGATATATACAAGTGTAATTTACTATCTAGGTACTACTTGCCTAGCTATGAAACAAATGAAGAACGAATACAGGTTTTTGCTGTCAAACAGGTGCGTTTTTTTATGATGATTTACAGATAAATTTGGTCCAGTTTCAATCATCGATAAACAACAAAAGCTAAACTAATTTATTGGTAACATAAAATTTGGACTTTTTCACATACCAAACACGTTTACAATAGTCTACAGGAGCTAAACATTTTTTTTTAAGATACGAGAAAGGCCAAATGTCACAATCAAGTCATTGGTTCAGCCAGATTTGGCCGTTTGCTGCAAATAATTGCTACATATTTAAATTTAGATACTTAATCCTAATTTATTTACAAGCATTGCATCCGCAGGACTTCGGCAACAATGTTCGCTGACAACGGTGCGAATTTACACCAAATAAAAATATATGGTGGCTGGAAGTCATCGACAGTGGCTGAAAGTTATGTTGCTGACTCTATAAGGAACAAGATATAAACGACGATACGAATATTAACATCACTTTACACTTCTAATATAAAGTAGAATTGATAACAGTGATGACTCTTGTTCTGTTGATTTATTACAAAACTCTACGAATACCAGTAATACTGTTTTGTCAATTCTTGGTCAGCAAGGAGTAACAATCTAAAACTATTCAAACTTAACTATAAATATGTATAAATAAATATTGTTGTATTTAGTTTTCTGTATATTGTTTTTTTATGACAGTTGCAGTTGTATGAGAAATACACGCTTAATGTATAATTTTTTACTCTAGTTACATAAACAATTATTATATGCACGTTTCTCATTATGACTATTGCGCACGAGTTTGTATTTGAATCAAATGTTTTTGTATTCTATGAACTTTAGATGTGATATGTTGCTTTGATATTTTGTAAGATGTCGTAGGAGTTTCGTTAAAAAAACTATAGGAGTACAATTTTCAATGATAATTTGAATAAAGTTCAATCAAAATCAAAATTAAAGTAAGCTACATATTTAGTTAAAGTTATATCTAATTTAGTTCTATTAATTGTGCATCCGGCACATACTGGCAACAATGACGCCAACCCAATCATTACTTTTCAGGTGTAGTTTATTCAACAAGTTGCAAGTCCATTTGAGATTCATTCAAGATGCAAATACATAGAGTGTGGTTTCCATGAGGAGTCGTAAAATTATTATTGAACATTACCGATTTATATGTACACGTAGTAGGTATTTTAGTACTGTTATTAATTAATAAGTAGAGTAAAAACTACAAACTACAGAAATTTTCAGCATGCCAAAAAGCAAGGAACCTGTAATGATACCCAAATATCACATAAGTATAAGTAGATGACGTTTAAATGATTGTTAATTCAAAAGATTTTATTTATTTTTAAATATGAATGCTAACCCGGCGCATCCACCACGATTAGATGGTTCGGACCTTGCATACAATATGTGAATAACAATAATATTATAAACCACAACGTATAATTGTATGTAATTGTATCTTATCTATAGAAATGTTGTAGTTTCAATATTGTTTAACATGAATCTTGTCAGTTAGTATGTTATTACGGGTAACTAATGAATGCTGAAATTTATTATTTTGTTATATTAAATTATTTCCAAATTTCAAAATTAACTACTAACATGTTCATCCTGCGTATCGTGTAACCGTATTTGTAATATACAGTTTGATTATTCCAAAATTAGCAATAATAAAAAATTGATGTACTTAATTGGACGATGGACGTCCGTTTCAAACCGGTCAATTAAATTAATGTAGGTTGATTGTTAATGCAGGAAAAACGAACAAAATTAAATATAGGTAGGTAGTGATGCTTTAAAATGGAACGGCCGATTTCCATCAGATCAATAGAATTTCTCACTTCCAATTACCGGTTAGGTATTGTTTAATGTGTGATTGGATCTATTGGGACACCATCCACTCTTTCGCTAATTGGAAACGTGTAGATAAAAGCTCGTCTGCGGTGTTTCCTACCGTAAAATTCGCTTTGTCGCATTTACAATACTTATGTAAATTTTTAAGTAAATAAGAGCGCGTGCCAACAATTTCTCTGCTTGTGTATTCAGCACGATAAAATTTATTAAGTTATTATAATTATTGATCTAGCTTAGATAAAGTTTTTGTTGTTCTTCCTCTAAACCGGGTTTTTGTGGGTTTGCCAACTAGAGTTTAGTTGCGTTACCTACATACTTTTAAAATTAATGCAGGTCATTCACTTATTCTTAAGCATTATTTCTTATATAAAATCAATAAGAGTATATTTACAAATTTAGTTGAGTTTGTTTTAAAACTCGTTAAGAAAAGTAACGTTTAAAGTTGCGTATTTATTAGATAATAAATGGTTCAACGTTTATGCAAATAGGGTTAATTTAAACATAGCCAGTTATAGGATGAAACTAGTTGGTTGTTTTTTCATCACGTTCTCCTGATGCATTTGCATCATGGTCCTTTGCATCTCATCTTTATGCTACGGCACGATTCTAGTCCGTATTCATCGAAACGTGATTCAAAAATTGCTGTATCAACTTTCCGGAATCGGAGATAAACGCCAAAATTATCACCTTTCAGCAGTCGCTTTCGTAATTAAATGTATGGAACTTATTAAACTGATACACATGTTTAAACGCAAAGTGAGCGAAAATGTTTTAATCTTGTTTATTGCCCTTCTATTACTTTCTTCTGGTACTCTTGATAACGTTGTTTTTATATTCAGTTAAATTACAGAAAAAAATTTTTGAAAGCCATCATCAGTTTAACATAGTAAACATAATTTGTAAACAAGTCATCTTTGGGAAGAATTCAGCATGTCGATAATTATACCATACAGATTTAACATTTTAATAAGATTTTTATTAAAATAAGTATAAAGTTACAAGGAAAATTGATACAAAAATAATTATTTTTATTAAATCAATTACATTAAATGAAATTACAGCAAACATTGAAAATGTTGCCCATTTTGTCACAACTACAAATGACCCCTTACAGATCACATATCAGAACATCTCTGCTCTCACTAATGTCTTCTTATATGCTCAATCTTAAATCCCCCAAATTGCTGACCGATGTTCCATAAATATTGTTTTTTTAATCGGGTCACAAAAAGTCTGCAGGGGTAAGATCACAAGATCTCGAGATCCGATATTCTCTCTATTTAGACTTGTGTTCCGGTTGTGAAAGAATTCCCGTAGCATTGCTATTGTGGTCATGGCTGAATGCGCTGTAGCCCCGTCTTGTTGAAAGTAACCTAATTGTCCTGAAGTTGTGGTTCAAAATCTACACAAATTTCTTGTTGATCTCTACCAGCGGTTAGGTTAGGGGATTATATTGAATAAACGAGTTATTATTATCATAGTTACCTTCATTTTGACAATTGTAAATCCTAGCTAGAAATGGGGGTCATGTAATTCTAAACAGGAAACAACGGGTCCGCCGTACACAAAATGTCCGCTATTGTGGTCCCCGTGTCCTCTTCATAACGTAGAATTGTGTCTGCTTATTAGACCGCTGTGGCCCAGTTATGTAAAAACTCCATAAAATATAATGAAGGGCCAAAGCAGACACCGGTGTTTTGGTTTTTTTGAAAAATATGTTCAAAATTTTCGAATTTCAACAAATAACCTATGCAACTCTATATAAAATTTTATGTAAAATACGTACCTACCAATGGCCCTATGACTGTAATTGCATGATTTTGGTTTGGCGCTTAACGTGTTAAAAATGAATATCGAACACCTGTTAATAATAATTTGGGGAAATTAAAGTTAAGAATAACAGAAGAAATTAATGACAAACAATAATGTGGTCGATGGAGTTAGACGAAGAGCTGACTAAACTTACGATAAAATGGGCAGCATTTTTAGCATTCACTCTAACTTGATTTTATTTATTTAATAAAATTAATTGATCTTGCACCAATGTGTTGTTTTACGTTTCTCACTTTGTGTTTAATATTTCGAGTAGGTCAAATTTTTGTTACTCAGTTCGATATGATCTCGACAGCATGTTCCACTGTTTGCCGAAAATTAGGTAGTTTGTTTGACATTTATTTCAATGACATAGCCCAAAATGTAAGTACATAATGAAATTTGCAAACTAATATCTTATCATTTCAGTTATTAATTACTTAATTTATTATCGAAAAGAACTAAAAAATTAAAATGGATGAATGTTTAAAGTCGGAACGGGAGAGCACTTTTCAGGTTGAAATGTGCAAGTCTTGGTTGCGATGACTTCGGAATTACAAAATTTTGTAAGCAAAAATTCATACCACTAATCAGTGGGTTTTGTGTTCTTTGATATCGTATTTGACTAGTTTATTAAATTAATAGTCACCAAAATACCAATAAATATCACAAATAGTGTAATGAATTAAAGTACAAACAACTACACGTTAATTTTACTTTATAATTACTTATAAAGAAGTGCTTTTAGCCGTACAGAACAGTAAAACTTCCGATTCATAGAAGCAAATTCTATGCCTAGGTCAGAATTTAAAACGTTGGCATTTAAAGTAGACACCTTGGGGATCCAGCAAATACTTGCCACAAGTATTCGGGAAAATATGTCATCTTCTCTCTCGTGCTAACAGCACCTATCAACGAAGGAGAGGTGTACAAAGTTTGTTTTGTTATAGTTGTGCCGTTAGTTCGATTAGCACCCGAGAGTTCAATTGCCCGGAGCAACCTGATTCATCTAATCTATAAATTTCTGGACATATTCATAGATAAATAGGTAAAGCTACTTTGTTTTTTTATTATTCAGAGAGCCGCATTTTATTATAGTTGCTATTTTTTTTTCGAATTATGATAAAATTTTTATATAGCTATAGTTAGCTACTTTCGTAAATTCTAGCATTCATGAGATTTATGGCGTTCATAGTAATTCAAAGTTTCAAGGTGTTACAGATCAAATTTTTTAAAAAGTTGTAATATTGAAGTAATGTTTTCAAATCTTATGATGCAATAAACACATCAGTGTAATCTAAAAAAATGGAGTTTGGAGTAGGCTGAGACATACAACACAGAAACGAATAATAGATGTATCTAACAATTTGCTAATTTGCTTTACATCTTTGTTTTTTAGGTTAAGTTATATATTCCGGTTGTTGTTTACGTCTGGCAATTTTTTGCTCTAGTGGCAGTCTCGTAAATTTAATACAGAAATACATATGATTATGATTAAAAAAAATGCATGTTTCTGTCCTGGAATTATTTTAATTTATTTGAACGAAATTAAATGCTCTGCATATCGACAAACAAATCGTGAAAAATACTTTGTCTAACATTTTACTTTTCATTTTTAAATGCAACTTTATATTTTTTTCCGAAATTTAAAAAATCTAGCGAAATTTGACACTAGTAAGTACAAATAATATTGTTCGCAATGTGTATAATAAAATGAAAATCGTCCTATAACAGGCGCTGCACGACAAAATGCCAATTATTTTCGCTTCATTCTGCCGTATTTGGAGTAAAACTGGTGGGTTTCACAATAATTAACTACTTAACTGTCTATTCCCACAGTTATTTCGAAACTGAAATATCTAAAATTATGGTACTCCAAGCACAAGTCATCAATGGAACGTTGTAAACAAGTGACAGTACTCCGCATAGATATTCTTTACCAAGAATATTCTAGCATGTCAATATAAACGATTTAAAGCGCAACGGACGATCTTAAAAAGATTTACAAATGCAAGTTTTTTCAGAAAAGGGGTTTAGTCCTTAAATTTCAAATTAAAAAAAATATATATTTATTAATATTTTTTGTAAGACCGATGTAGACAGCACTTTTGTGTTCACTTGTAACAACGCAAAGGTGTCGTTTTCTCGTGAGCAACTTTTTTTGTAATCGAAATCGCATTTAACGACAATTATTGTAAGATACTTTTTCAAAACAGAACTTTAATCTTCGCATTAACAAATTTGCAACGTGTCATTATAATGACATGTCAAGTTTTACTGAAATTTAAATTCCTCTATCTTATTAAAAACTGTTGACAGTTTTTATTATGCTTTTTAAAGTTTCATTTAGGTTTGTAATGTGCACCTAATTTTAAAGGAAACCAAACCTAATTTACCAAATAAAGCATCAACGTGAAAATTCACGTTTTTATTTCATTAAACACGGTAACTTCAAGTTAAAATGCCGTATATTAAGTTGGTTTTTGAAGATCTGTATTTTAATCGAGAATTTACCGCTCTCTTGTTTCACCAAATAGTTTATTAGGAATTCAATTTAAAAATAATGTAAATAAAATATTGTGGTGTGATGTTTCATAGTATTGTTACGTTGACCGGTGAATAAAATCGGCGTAGGCTACAACTCAAGAATTTATTTCTTAATAACTCGAATTTACAGCGATTATGTACAAAATAATCCCGGTACGACTTGTCTGGCTCTTCTTAACATTCGCTGGACTCGACTCGGCTGAATGATCTGGTTCCCGAAGGTGGCCTCCATTTAAACCCATATTCCCTTCTCGATGTTTCGCAATTCTTTAGAGAACGCCGCTTCGATTGGCCGATGAGTCATACTACATACTAGAAGAAACATATAACAGTATTTTTTGTATTTAATTTTTAACTTCTTCGATAATAGAATAGAAGTTGTAGAAAAGGTTTCTTCTATCTCTTCTAAAAGCGCAAAGGAAAAAATCTTTATATTGTTATTGCAGTTACCGTAGAGCAATAAAAATTACGAAACACAAAAAAACTTCCAAAAAAATTGAAAACTAGGAATTGGTATCCTCACCAATTTTGCAATTTTTAGTACAAAACACAAGAAGAATTGAAGAAAGCCAAAAAAAGTAAAAATGTCTCCTTGTGTTTTTAAATGCCAGGACAAAAGTCTACGTTCTGTATGGGACTAGTAAATATAACTATTTAAGTATAATATAATAAATTTATGTACAAACATTAATAATATTATTAATATTATTATCATTAACAAATAGTAATAAATATGTACACGTTTCTGGTCATGGTTATTGGAGTCACGAAATCTGGCCAACTAACAACGGATGTACAATGAAAAATATATTTGGGGAAGGCCTTGGAATTATTATCTGTTATTTACTTATAACAGGATAATTATTGTTTTTGGAGACTAAATAGGCAACCGAATATACTTTAGAGCATGGATGGTTTCATCATTACCATTTTAAATACAGTCAGGTTGACAGATAATTGCCATTATTTCTTGGAATTACATATACATTTTTCGCGGTTTTATGTTATTTCATCTTTTGCTTTGTTTGCGTGATAAAAAACAGTTCTTTTTAGAATTAGTTTGTGACTTTTGCTGTTTACCATTTTTACGGCTTTTTCTGAATAACATAAAGTGTTCATGGTAATGTCGTACTATCTAAACGATATAAAAATATACAGAATTTGGTAATATTCAATTGGATTATGTTAAGTGTTTCGAAAAAGATTGCTTGACTTTACCGTAGAATATACGCAGTTTCGGCAAGCTTTAAACATCTGTTTAAAAAAATTCCAAGAAGATGATTTTACGTCACGAAAATCTGGAAGCGGCCGTCCAAAGAAGCGAAGAACTCCAGAATTTATTGAAGAATCGTGAGAAGTGATGCAAGAAATCCCGGATACCTACTTCTCTCCGTCATTTATCACAACAGCTTGGTTTTTCTGTTGGTACCTGTAATATTATTCAAATAAAATATCTGCATTTGTTTCCCGGTCGTTCCACATCTGTACTCATACATGAATTACATCCAACTGAGTTTCCTCAAAGAGTTCAATACTGTCCAATGTCCATGGTTTCTAAATATTCGTTGATAATTCGAAATGTAACCTTGCAGAATATTTTATTGAATTATGCAGAATATTTTCTTATTGTTTTTACAGAAAATTTCAATGAAGTGACGTATTCTTATGTTTTCTTCCACTTTCTAAAGAAACAAAAATTTTCCTGTTATAATGAGGTGATCCTTCTAATAACCATTATGATTTTGATTACTTCCATTTTTATTTCAAAAGTAACTTGTCAACACAAAATACTTGTCACTTCCTTTTTACTTTCCGAACGTAAGCGAAGGAAGTATTGTAGTCGAGTCCGTCGGGCGACTGGCTCCTTTCACCCTTTTTCGATGTGCAATGACCTCTAGAGTACAAAAACATAGGTTTCCCGTTTTCGTCCGTCTGTTTGTTTCTCTGTCCGCCGTAATCTCCGAAATTACCACACCGACCCATCTGCACCAACATTTTGCAATTTATTTTTGAAACTGCAAAACTGAATGCTTTGAAATTTTACCAACGTTTTAAAGTTATCGTAGGCATGGTAGATTTTTAACCAAAATATATTTCTTTATCTTTCCAAAAAATTAATGACGTCAACTCGAAATTTTATCGAATAAATACTATCTAAAATGTGCAAAATATGATGAGTCTAAACTTGTAATTATCATTCAATTTATCATGGAAGCGTGCCGCCTATCAATTTATGTGTATTTTACTAAATGCCCAAGGACGAACGACAAATACCACATGCGTCTGTATAACTGGTTGACTTGATGTACACCTTTAAAAAGGTGTAAACAATTGAATTTTCAGGTTTTTTTCAAATATAGTCCTTATTGTACACTCTTTATATCGACTTAAAACCGTCATTAGATTACTAGAACCGTCAAAATTCAATATTTGAGGTTCAAACTCACATAATATGAAATATATTTAATATTCTTTTGTCTAACTAGTTATGGTGTGTATTGAAAAAATGGTTAGACGTAAAACACTAGATATTCTGAACACAAATTAGAATGTATTCGTCAGCACCTAACTAAACTATGCTGATGTATGTTGATGTTGAGCATTCTCTGTATTCATTATCCTGTCATACGATCCTGCATATGATGCGAAAACTATGATGACACTATGTAAAATCTTAAATTAATTATTAAATACTCGTTCCCGTAAAATCAAAAAGTATGGAAACATATTTTTTCTAAGAAAATGCGACCGCATATGCTTCGTCGTCTTTCAACTTAACTGTGCTATTTAATCGGCCGATTTCACGATTCGCTGCTCAGAAACGAGCAAGATTTGTGGCGTAAGCTCCGAACCCGTGCGGTAATTCCACATTTACATACACCTTGCTTGATCCAAATGGATATTCATATTTCACATTTAACGCATATTCGATGCTATCATACTTTTCTAATTGGTTTTGCACCACGACCAGGGTGATATATGGGACTTAACCAGCATGAACGCGAGCACCGTATTTTCACTGGGCCGCTTTGCATTTATAAATTTCACGACATTTGGATTCGGTGGAATTCTCGTACTTTTACAAGAAAATGTTTTATGACACATGCTCTGATTTAATAAAACGAGTTGTGGGTTGACATAAAAGTATTTAAATTAACAGTAAATGATAATTTTATTATAATAAAAACTGTAATGTTAAATGCGTTCCCAACAATTTCTGGTAATAAATTGTTGCAGTGATCTAAATACCAAAATCTTTTTTTTTTGTTTTTTAAATACCAAAGTAACAACTATACTAAAAAGGTAGATTAATACATTTTTGTTTTATTTATAGTTTTTATTGGTTTTATTATTACGGTGACCATACAAGCAGACTTTAAATTTAATTTTTATAGTAAAATATATGAAACTAATTTTCACCAATCATGTTTATTATATTTTTTGCTACTTTCTTTGTAGGTCTGCATTTATAAATAAATTGATTGCGTAGGTGCCAGTTTGTTCACGTAATCGCTACATTTGTTTTCAAATTCAAATCAAATCGATTATCTCTGTAAGATAGTTCATTTTACTGTCTGTATTTTTTTTTATTGTGGTAGTCTAACCTAAACAGCTACAATATTCCAAATAGATGTAAATTCAGCAAAAAAATCTAATAGTCTCTTTTTTAGTTATATTACCGAACTAACATAAGCGGAATGTGTTTACGCCCCGTGTATTTTAACTCAAAGCTTAAATGGTAAGCACAAATGCACGCGTACATTTCACTGTAGCACTACTTAAAGTTTTGATTTAAAAATATAGTAAACCAAATCTATTGTAAACAATTTTTCCATATGCAAAAATTACATTTTGTGGAGTTCTCTGTGCATTTTTACATTTGTAATGCATGGGCACATTTAATTAAAAACAAAGCTTTAAATTGAAACTGACAGGACTATTTCAGGGAGGAATTAGCAAATGTTATACCATTGTTTTATACTGAAAAAACATTCCCATATATGTTCAAAAGTTGCGACGTTTTAATATTATTTAAGAGTTAACGTTTTACTCATTTAGTAGAGATTGTTATGACGTAAGCCATTTTTTATGGTGACTTAATCATCACATAAAAAATTGGTCCAAAGTTGTTTTAACAGAAGTTCCCTCGCTCTTGAAATACAATGAAACATATCCAGCATTTTCGAGTTGAGTTTTTTCTTTACACAATTTTGTGGTGACGTCATCAACATTTTTGCAAGGACACGTATATCAACTTGGATCGGTGCAGTGTAATACGAAAAATAACAGAACTGTATTCCCAAAATTTTCTGAGGAAAATGGAGTGAGCCGTTCCTGATTTAATCAATAAAATAAATTGACCCATTCATTCATTTTTTTGAGTCACCTATTTAAGCATACATTTAAAAAATATAAATGCAATGATAAATCACAAGTAAAAATTCATCATACATATTTTGCACATTCTGGGTAGAATTTATTCGGCAAAATTTTGAGATTACGTCATCGATTTTTTGGAGGAAACAAAGAAATATATTTTGATTAACAATGTACCGTGCTTACAATAACGTTAGAATGTCTACAAAATTTCAAAGTATTCAATTTTGCAATTCTTGAATTATTCAATAAAATAAATTGCCGGATGCATTAATTTTTTGAGACCCTGTATAACCAAATCTAAAAAATGAGGTTCTTAATTTGATCAATAAAAAATTAATCGAAGGCTAAAAGTATAATCCGATGTCTGTGCTGCTGTAAAGTAAAAACGAGAGGCATAAATAACATTTAAATGTCACGTAAAAGTTAGTTTGATTTGAATTAATCTGTTTTCTCAAAACAGGACTAAAATTATTAATTAAACCACAATCGGACAAAATGTTCTGAATATTGCAATTCTTATTTTATCATTATTATATGCACATAAAGACGTGCATATTCTTCACATTTTCGAGAAAATGGAGTGACTCGTTCTTAATTTGACAAATAAAAAATTTGTGATGACGTCATCAACATGGATAATTCTAGTCACAGCATAAAAGAAAAGTAGTCACAGCGTTATGAAAATACAAGAGAAAAAAAGGGCCAAGTTCGGCATCGAACCTACAACCGCAGTACCGCAGGTCGCCGTTCTCTCGGATACACCCACTGCACCACGGAGACGTACAAACCGTACCGGGAATAAAACGTTATTATACCTTGCAAATGTTTTGAAATTTGAACGTTTAGCGAAAAAACTGAAAGTAGGTTCGTACACTACAAGTATATGAGTATATTTTTGTGTAACATTCAAATCATTTAAAATACCATTCATTGAAAAGACGAAATTTTTGGTGGGGATGTAGCCAAATTTTGGTTAACATTTAACCATCTACGTATTTCTAACATACATACAAAATTTGATAACAATCAGTTCAACAGTTTCGGAGATTACGTGTATAATAAAAATGGATACAGACAGACAGACAGACAGACTGAAACGGGAGACTATTTTTTTCGTACTGTAGGGGTCATGAAACGTCGAGGAAACAAAAAAGTGGCCATTCGTCCTATGGACTCGATCGCAATACTTCCTTTACTTACGCTCGGGAAGTAAAAATGTATACATATCAAAACAACTCAATAACCGATAAATACAAGTAAATAAGTTGCATAATTAAGTAAGTAATAATTAAATAGTACTCCACAAAAGCAGATAAAACTAAGTAACTTCATTCCATAAAGAAAGGTAACGAAATAAAGTCTTCGTGACATTTAAGAGTGTTAATTATAAATTGTTATGAATCATGTTGAATGTCACATAAATGAGAAATTTAATTTTTACATGAAATACATTGGAGATTTATTCCTTCCTAACATTTACCTTGCAGGGGGGTAATGCAACAAAAGATTATTCTTGATTAGATTGAAAAAAATGGTCAAAAGATATTTCAACAAAACTTCCCACACCCCTGAAGTCCAATGAAATATGTCTAGCATTTTACAAAAATTATGAAATTTTATTTTTTTTTATGAGAACCCCTATAAGTTGAAATAAATATAAAGAAGCGTGCTACCGGTATGTTTCAAATGAGTACAAAATTTTGTTATGACGTTATCAACATTTTTGCAGTGACACTTCAATGGGTGCAGTGCAAAAGACTAATAATAATCGTATTGTATTCTCAAATTTTTGTGAAAATGGAGTGAGCCGTTTCTGATTTAATCAATAAAATAAATTGACACATTCCAGCAAATTTATCATCATCATATTTTGCACATTTTCGATAGGATTTATTTGGCAAAATTTTGAAATGTCATCAATCTTTTGGAGAATAAACAGATACAATTTGATTAAAAATTTACTATGCTTACAATAACCTTAAAACGTCTACAAGATTTCAAAGCATTTGGTTTTGCAGTTCCTGATTTAATCGATAGAATATACAATCAAAATTAAATTACAAAATGTTGTTACATAATTTTAACTTTTTTTCCAAATATCTGAACATTTCGCGTAAAAACTCAACACGCATTCATAAATCACACGTGCAGTTTATGAATTTTATTTTATACAATTTAAAACCCAATTACTATGTATAATTTTGAGGTGATGTCATCACATTGTTAGTGGGGATGACTAGATAAAGCTTGGTTAGTGTGCTACCATCTAAATACATAATACATGTATAAAATTTGACAACAATAGCCCCGGTAGTTTCGAAAATTGTCTATCTAGCAAAAATCGACAAATCGACACAAACAGACCGACAGGCAGACAGACAGACAGACAGACGCAAACGGGAGGTCGACATTAAGGATTAAGGTGTTTTGAGAATTTGAGGATAATGGTGTTTTGAGGATTTGAGTATTTTGGTGTTTTGAGGATTTGATGGTTATGGTGTTTTGACAATTTGAGAATTAGGCTGTTTTCACGATTTGACTATCATGGCGTTTTGAGGATTTCAGGATTTGAATGATATAGTTTCTATATAAAGCGAATAACATTTAATTCTACGGTATATTTTTTTTATTTTTGTAGACTTATTTCTGGACAACAAAAAATGATCGTAAGTTTTTTAAAATCTTTGAAATACCTTGTTGTAACATATTTCTTCTAATTTATTCTGAAGAAGGAAAGATTATTGCAAGTTTAATCACAACTGCCAATAAAGGAACCGTATTTAAAAAAAAATGGTCTAAAGAGTTTAGACAGTACTTCCCTCGCTGTCGGAAACTTGACGACTGCATGGCTATTGTGTTTTTTTCTCATTACATTTTTGTAGTGGGAATTTAAAAAAAATTGCGATGACGTCATCAACATTTTTGCAAGGACACGTATATCAGTTGGGATAGATGTAGTGTAATACTAAGAATAAAATTATTGTATTCCCAAATTTTCGGGAAAATGAATTGGGTCGTTTTGAATATTGATTTTTTATAATCAATAAAATAACGAAACAATTTACTCACGTATACGGCAACTGAAAATCGTTTATGTATAAACATTCTTAATTTAAGATGACAAGTGTAACAGCATACGTGAGAGTCATTTTATTGCTTCGACTTCCGCTTATTATATAAAACATTGGGTTTTATTTTAATTCTTGACGGTGAAATTCACAATTGGTTGATTATAAACATGTCTATTTCACATTCGCGGAATCAAGTGAGCGCATAAAACAAATGCAGGTCTGTAATGTTAAAGTCGATGTAAATAAGCGTGCTACCCTTATGTTTCAACCGAGTTTTTCCTTTAACAAATTTTGTGTCTACCAAATTGGGTTGGTTGGGGTGTAATACTAATAATAAGTGTTGCCTTTAATTTAATCAATAAAATAAATTGACTTCATTAATTTTTTTGAACCACCTCTTAAGAAAATCTAAAAAATATGAATGGAATGATAAATCTCAAGTACAAACTCATCATATTTTTTGCATTTTAGATAGGATTTATTCAGCAAAATTTAAGGGTGACGTCATCAATTTTTTTAGGAGGGATGAACAAATACATTTTGAACAAAAGTTTACCATGCTTATAATAACTTTAAAATATTCCCAAGATTTCAAAGCATTCGGTTTTGTAATTCCTGATTAAATCGATAAAATAAATTCACGCCTTCATTAATTTTTTTGAGTCACCCTGCATATGCAAATCCAAAAATATGAATGGAATGATAAATCACAAGTACAGACTCATCATATTTTGTACATTTTAGATACGATTTATTCGGCAAACTTTTGAGCTGACGTCATCAGTTTTTTGTAGAAGATAACCAAATATATTTTGACTAAAAATTTATTATGCTCTTTATAACCTTAAAACATCTGCAAGATTTCAAAACATTCGGTTTTGTAGTTGCTGATTAAATCAATAAAATAAATTTACGCATTCATTAATTTTTTTGAGTCACCCTGTATATGCAAATCAAAAAAATTTGAATGGAATGATAAATCACAAGAAGAGACTCACCATATTTTGTACATTTTAGATAGGATTTATTCAGCAAAATTTTGTGGTGACGTCATAAATTTTTTAGGGGGGACGACCAAATACGTTTTGATCAAAAATTTACCATGCTTATGATAATTTTAAAATATCTTCAAGATTTCGAAGCATTCGGTTTTGTAGTTCCTGAGTAAATCAGTAAAATAAATTTACGCTTTCATTTATTTTCTTGAATCACCCTGTATATGCAAATCCAAAAAATATGAATGGAGTGATAGATCACAAGTACAGACTGATCATATTTTGTACATTTTAGATATGATTTATTCGGCAAATTTTCGAGCTGACGTCATCAAGTTTTTGGAGGGGATAAGCAAATATATTTTGACTAAACATTTATTATGCTCTTTATAACCTTAAAACATCTGCAAGATGTCAGAGCATTCCGTTTTGTAGTTCCTGATTAAATCAATAAAATATATTTACGCATTCATTAATTTTTTTGAGTCACTCTGTATATGCAAATCCAAAAAATATGAATGGAGTGATAAATGACAAGTACAGACTCATCATATTTTGTACATTTTAGATATGATTTATTCGGCAAACTTTCGAGCTGACGTCATCAAGTTTTTGGAGGGGATAAGCAAATATATTTTGACTAAACATTTATTATGCTCTTTATAACCTTAAAACATCTGCAAGATTTCAAAGCATTCGGTTTTGTAGTTTCTGAGTAAATCAGTAAAATAAATTTACGCATTCATTAATTTTTTTGAGTCACCCTGTATATGCAAATCCAAAAAATATGAATGGAGTGATAGATCACAAGTACAGACTCATCATATTTTGTACATTTTAGATATGATTTATTCCACAAACTTTTGAGCTGACGTCATCAAGTTTTTGGAGGGGATAAGCAAATATTTTTTGACTAAAGATTTATGATGCTCTTTATAGCCTTAAAACATCTGCAACATTTCAAAGCATTCTGGTTAGCAGATTAAAAATTAAATTTCAAAATGTTGTTTTATAATTTTGATTTTTTTTCCAAAAATCTGGACGTTTCGGGTGAAAAGTCGATTCAGAGTTGTAAACTGCATGTGTAGGACTATGTTATTTTATACAATTGAAAACCCATTTAGTATGTACAATTTTGAAGTGACGTCATCGCATTAGTGGTGGGGATGATTAGACAAATTTTGGTTAGCGTTTTACCATCTACATGATATTCTTAATATAAGTACAAAATTTCACAACAATCGGTCGAGTACTTTCGGAGATTATCTGTCTAATAAAAATCCGGGACGGCAGACGGACGGACAGACGGACGGACAGACGGACAGACGGACAGACGGACAGACGGACAGACGGACAGACGGACAGACGGACAGACGGACAGACGGACAGACGGACAGACAGACGGAAATGGGAGACCTATTTCTTCGTCTTCTAGGGGTCATGAAAGATCGAGAAAACGTAAAAGTAGAGAGTCGACCGACGGACTCGATTACAATACTTCCTTTGCTTACGCTCGGGAAGTAAAAATTGGTCCAAAGTTGTTTTAACAGAAGTTCCCTCGCTCCTGAAATACAATGAAACATATCCAGCATTTTCGAGTTGAGTTTTTTCTTTACACAATTTTGTAAAGAAATCGGTGCAGTGTAATACGAAAAATAACAGAACTTTATTCCCAAAATTTTCTGAGGAAAATGGAGTGAGCCGTTCCTGATTTAATCAATAAAATAAATTGACCCATTCATTCATTTTTTTGAGTCACCTATTTAAGCATACATTTAAAAAATATAAATGCAATGATAAATCACAAGTAAAAATTCATCATACATATTTTACACATTCTGGGTAGAATTTATTCGGCAAAATTTTGAGATTACGTCATCGATTTTTTGGAGGAAACAAAGAAATATATTTTGATTAACAATGTACCGTGCTTACAATAACGTTAGAACGTCTACAAAATTTCAAAGTATTCAATTTTGCAATTCTTGAATTATTCAATAAAATAAATTGCCGGATTCATTAATTTTTTGAGACCAAATCTAAAAAATGAGGTTCTTAATTTGATCAATAAAAAATTAATCGAAGGCTAAAAGTATAATCCGATGTCTGTGCTGCTGTAAAGTAAAAACGAGAGGCATAAATAACATTTAAATGTCACGTAAAAGTTAGTTTGATTTGAATTAATCTGTTTTCTCAAAACAGGACTAAAATTATTAATAAAACCACAATCGGACAAAATGTTCTGAATATTGCAATTCTTATTTTATCATTATTATATGCATATAAAGACGTGCATATTCTTCACATTTTCGAGAAAATGGAGTGACTCGTTCTTAATTTGACAAATAAAAAATTTGTGATGACGTTATCAACATGGATAATTCTAGTCACAGCATAAAAGAAAAGTAGTCACAGCGTTATGCCAATACAAGAGAAAAAAAGGGCCAAGTTCGGCATCGAACCTACAACCGCAGTACCGCAGGTCGCCGTTCTCTCGGATACACCCACTGCACCACGGAGACGTACAAACCGTACTGGGAATAAAACGTTATTATACCTTGCAAATGTTTTGAAATTTGAAAACCCATTTACTATGTACAATTTTGAAGTGACGTCATCGCTTTAGTGGTGGGGATGATTCGACAAATTTTGGTTAGCGTTTTACCATCTACATGATATTCTTAATATAAGTACAAAATTTCACAACAATCGGTCGAGTACTTTCGGAGATTATCTGTCTAATAAAAATCCGGGACAACAGACGGACAGACGGACAGACGGACAGACGGACAGACGGACAGACGGACGGACAGACGGACAGACGGACGGACAGACGGACAGACGGACAGACAGACGGAAATGGGAGACCTATTTCTTCGTCTTCTAGGGGTCATGAAAGATCGAGAAAACGTAAAAGTAGAGAGTCGGCCGACGGACTCGATTACAATACTTCCTTTGCTTACGCTCGGGAAGTAATAAAGTACAATTCCTAAACTGAACTCCTGTGATACACTCGAGAAAGTTGTTGTTGTCTACTAACAGCCATAGCCTTGGTTCTGGTCTACAATTATTATAACGTAGTAAATCGAACAAAGTTATTATTTAGTGTGAATGAACCGAGCGTGATGAGGTTTCGGCGAACTCGATTAAATAGCGTGTTGTGAATTTTGGTAAGTGAAAAAGAAGACTTGTAACAAGCATGAAATATTGATCAAAATTGAAACGCTTAGTTTTAGGAGAAATTTGTCCTGCTAAACCTCACCGAATGAACGTGTCTAAAAGAACGCCCATTGTGCAGTTTTTAAGGTTGACAAAACGCAAGAAGTCCGTGTGGAATTCTAGAATGGAGCTGGCTCATGCTGAATAGATGGGGATGAAAGCCGAATTCTTGTTGCAGAGTAGAGCTACAGGAGTGAAGGACGTTTAAAATTTTGTCTAAGATTTTAATGGCAATATTAAGAGGAGAGGTAAATCGACAAGAGAGAAACTCACGGAGACAATTATTAGTTATTACAGATAGCAATGGTTTCAATAGCGACATAATAGGAGCATTGCTTAAACAATCTTATATTTATCTTATGTAATAATTTAATAATCTCAATAGTTTCTTATTTTACAAGATTTGCAAATTGTTAGCCAAATAATTTAACAGCTTAGCCCTTGGGTTTTCTACTCAAACGAGTTTAAATAGCACTTCCTATCTTCGTATAACTCTTCAAGTGTTATCGTAAAGATGAAATTTGAAATCACTTTTTATCTCACTTTTGCATTCTTAATGAATGTGAGGGATGGCCTTAAAGGGCGTGCAAAATTGCGGGAAGCGGGAACATCGATTTTGTAATCTGTAAATCAAAGTTTTTAATTTCGTTGTACAATTTCCATTCCAGAATTTATTTAGTGCAATTTTCAGATGATGCCATCATATTTTGTTTATAGATGACCAGACCAAATTTAGTTGGCATATTATTATCCACACGACTTTCTTAAAAGACGTATAAAATTGCATAACAAATTATTATCGGTTTAACAAAAATCTCCAACAGGTGACAAAGAGACGGAAATAGGTGATCTACTTTTCCGTATTCTAAGGGCAATGGAACGTCTATAAAACAAGAAATTAGCAAAACGTTAAATGTACACTATTGCAAGTACGAGTTATTAGTTTCGCTTGATATTAGTTCTCCAATTTAACATAACTTCAACAAAATCTGAAACTACCATGTCGATTACTTCAAATTTCAAACGTATTCCAAGATTATCACGAAGTTAATATAACGTTCATCAGATTTTGCGATTTATCCTTTTCTAAAAACTGGTGATATAATTTCAAAACATTGCTAAATAAGGTAGATTTTAACTTAATATGCTCTTTTACCAGTGGTTTGATAATCCTCTCTTTTATTAACTTTAGGTGGCGGTGTTCAACAAAAAGCTTTGGACGAGTAAACGTATTAATTTACCTCATTGTTTACGGATGGGCATATGGGAAAATTTGTTGAGATACTGCAAACACGGGTTTAGAGATTTCAAGGCATTAACCAAGTTTGTTTATCGTCCTATACTGCCCACCTAAAAGTTAATAACGTTGTCCGAAAAATATATATTTAGTAAATCAACCGAAAAATTTGTGGTATTTGATGTTCTACTTCATAAGCTTTAGAAAGTGTTTTCTTTTAAAGATTATCTGAAAAAGGTCATATACTCATATAAGTATATGAAATGAATGGATGATTATGACCGTTATATAATTATATTATATAATTTTATGACCGTTCTCAGAAATGAAATATGATAGGTGATTAAGTACACTACACTTTTGAAAAATCAGCCACGCTCTATTTAATGTTGCAAATAATAGGCGATCAAAATGTTTTCAAATTAGAGTGAGCAAAAGTGAAAATTTCAAGTTACTACACTGTTATTGAGGTTGTGTAAGCATGAATTATGTATGAATTGTATTCTTTAGTAGACCTGATGCATATTATTAAACTGTACTTATTTTATTTGTGATTTTGCTAAGTACCGGTGTTTCAAAACACTTATAGAAAATAGTAAAAGTGATGAAAGTTTTGTATAAATAACGTTACAGTTTACAGTTTTTTTATTACAGTAACTATAAATTAAATATATTCTACTTTTACGTGCAAAAATTTCTTTCTTCCCCCACTAACAAGTCTACATGTGAATACTGACAGAATACTTAGATTTACTTCATATACAACACTTTTAATAAAGCAGCTTCTTTCCTGCTAAATTGAATTATTCAAACCTAAGTGGAAGTCGACATAGGAAATCGTAAAATTTTCAAATCGAAAAGCCATAAGGCAGGCGTGCAGTGATTACATTCAAGAGGTCTCGTTGTTTTACAAATGTGTCCCTCAGGTTGAGACCTCTTTCCCAACACTGATGATCAGCCGACGTTCCGGTCAATTGAACCCGGCCCTCGTTACCAGCTTCAGGGAAGCGGAGATCTTCGTTCTTTACAACCCGCCATCAGAATACGTGTACTATAATTAAATTTTCAATTTCCGTCTCTGTGAACAAAAGCCACCAAAATTATCCGCAAATTAATCTTTAACTTGGATATTGGCTTTTAATTAATGCATGCAAACTTGCGAAAGAGGGTTTACTTTAGTTAACCGACGGTATCAAATGCCTGCACAGACTTTTTATGATCTTATTTCCATACCTACTTAACTTGAAACACATATACTCTTGTTGGTTAACTACATTTCATATGTCACATACGTTACGAACAAAGTTCTAACAAAAGTTAAATGATTTAAAAGTTATTAAGTAAAAATAAAAATAAATTCTGCAAAGAATTCAGGGGTTAAATTTCATAAAATAAATAAATCAAATAAATAAAATATGTATCAAATACAGGGCGTTTTGTAAAAGTGTCATAAAGATTTTATGAATGAATATAATCCGCAGAATATTAGGATTTTTTTTTGAAGTACGTATAGACGTAAAATTTTGTAATTAATCAAACGTAGAAAAGTAATAATTGTGCATGTAACATGGGCGAAAAATATATTAAGTACTAACTAGTAACTATTAATTTTAATATCTGCATTTAAAGTTTATTATTTATTTATTGTCTATTTGTACTAGTATGTTTCAACATGGACGTCTATAAATGTTGTAAATGTTTATTCCTTTTGTAAATGGAATATTAAATATCATAATTAACCTACTGCTTCGACTGAGTTTAACTTTCCAAGTTTCAAAGAATTCGTGGACCTCATTTTGTGGTAATATAAAGCTTTATTCTTTGTTTGTAATGATATCCAGTGAAACCAATTAGCTTTGAAACTTTGTAATAATTAATGTGTTCGAGAATACTTTCTTACTTATTGATTTCTTGTGGTAATAAAAGAACGAAGTAGTATTCCTTTTACAATTAATACTTATATTTATGCTGATTTAAATTAAATACCTACGATTGTAAATTCATTTTATAGATACATGTACATATACTTTATATATAATATATAGGGGCAAGTGGTACATAGTGGGACGCGGTACATAGTGAGATTTCCTGTATAACACAAAATTTAATCGAAGCAGTGCAACTAGAATTTTAAGATGCAGTTCTACAACATCCTAGTAAACGTGGGTGATAACGCAGTGGTTGCCATTTAAAAGTATTTTTGTGATACACCAACTGATTTCGGTAAGAACTGTTCTGTGTGTGGTTACGAGAAACATGTTGATGGGCGTATTTTTGTTCTATATTCGTGAAAGTCTTGCAATTTCTCGCCATAACCTCAAAAACATGAATCTAAGCTAGTGCATGTGTTGCAATTCATAAGAGCCCTATCACTTTAATAAAATCGTACCTGATTTTCATTTATGCATGACGGTATTTACTGGGACAGTCTGGTATATAGTGGGACAATTATACTTAACTTAAGCGTTGTATCATATAGTTGGATTCATGTATCTTTTTACACACGTGACCAAAAGCTAACGTCCGAACTAATAACTGTTACTTTGGAGTAATTAGTCAAAAATACGACAATGTTCATAACGTCAACATGACACAAATGTGTAGGCTCAGGCAGGTCTTTTGGTTTCGGTGCTTTCCGATTGGGTTGTGATTTTGTCGGACTGGGAAGGAGTCTTTCTTTTCTAGTTTTAATCTTCGAAACCGTTCGGCGAGTAACGCCTAGAGCATCTGCAACTCGCTAAAAATTTGAGCGAAATTATTAGCCATGAACCTTCAAGTGGTTTTTACTTACTTACTTGTTCTGTACCATTTAATGACATTAAAGGACCACCGTTTTCCTTCTCAAGAGCAAAATACTCTATAAAGTTGGACACGATGTCCTGGGCACGGGAACTCAAACGTTTGCCCTCCATGTTGTAGACCAAACACGAACAAGAAATAAGATAACAAAACATAAAAAATAGGAGAACGAAACAAGAATCTTAACAACCAACGAACTTTACGAAGAACTGAATAGAAAACTTGAATAGAACAACGAAAAACTGCGATTAACCACTCTGAGTAAAACCAAAAATGACAGTGACGTTTGATGAAAAATCGATGAATTATTAACAGTCACTAGATTGACTACATCAGTGCCTGTGGCACTATGTGGACGCATTTATTACGTATTTTATCTTTCTCTAATTCAAGGAACTTTGTGAAAGAGAATATCTGACGTAGAGCGTAATTTGGCCTAATTTCGGTAGACATACTATTTGTCTGGCTCTTCGTTTTTGTAATCCTTAAAACAAAGATTCTTATGGTAGGTGCTGTCTGAGCTTGTATGATACTTCGGTCACGTGTGTCAAAAGATACATGAATTCAATTATATATAACATATAACTCTGAAAAAAAAATTGTTGGTAGGAGTCCAATATGCCCAAATATCCAAGGAGAAGTATGGCAAAAAGGTTTCTCGAATGTCAATTGCGTCTACGAGAAAGCAGAGAGAAAATGCGTAATGCCGTCCATGAGGTTATTTCAAGGAATATGACTATACGACAAGCAGCAGACCAGTATGAAGTTAGTAAATCCGCTCTTCATAGGAAAATTACGAAATATAAAAGTTTGGAAGATGAAGACAAGGAGAGATTTAGTTTTTCCCGAGAACATGGTTTCAAATGCGTTTTTACTACGGAGGAAGAAACTCTTCTAAAACAATATTTGATTGAAGCTGCACAAATGTGCTATGGTTTGACACTCAAATCAACTCGGGAATTGGCCTATAGATTTGCCATAGCAAATGGAAAAAATGTGCCACAATCATGGGAAAAAAATCAAATGGCTGGAGTGGAATGGGCTCACTGTTTTCGAAAACGAAATCCCGATCTTGCACTTCGTACTCCAGAGGCGACTAGTTTGAGTAGAGCGACTAGTTTCAATAGACATAATGTTGGGCAATTTTTTACCAATTTACGGGAAGTGTTGGACAAATTTAATTTTCAACCAACACAAATCTTCAATTGTGATGAAACAGGTGTTACAACTGTACACAGACCCCCTAAAATACTAGCATCATCTGCCCAACGACAAGTTGGGAAAGTTACTAGCGCTGAACGTGGCACTCTTGTAACAATGTGCGTTTCAATTTGCGCAGATGGAAATCACGTCCCGCCATTTTTTATATTTCCTAGGAAAAAATTTGTGAATCGGATGTTGGTTGGCGCACCACCTGGATCATCCGGAGCGGCTCATCCTAGTGGATGGATGACTGCAGATAATTTTATGGAATATATAAAACATTTTATTCGATATGTTCGGTGTAATAAAGAAAATCCAGTTCTTCTAATCTTAGATAATCACGAAAGTCATTGTGATGTTCGAGTTCTTAATATCTGTAAAGAAAATGGGGTTGTCCTACTAACATTACCTCCTCACTGCAGCCACCGTCTTCAGCCTCTTGACGTTACCTGTTTCTGTCCATTTAAGAACTATTACAATAGAGCTACAGATAGTTGGATGATAAATCATCCTGGTTCCCCAGTGACAATTTATGACATTGCTGGTATTGTAGGCAAAGTTTTTTCGGATGGATTTCATTCCCGGAATGTTATACACGGTTTTCAAAGGACGGGTATCTCACCATTTGATCCACAGATTTTACAGGAGTCTGATTACATGTCTTCCTACGTTACAGACAGAGATACACCAGTCCAAAATAATATAAACTTCAATGACTATCACGTTGACATGAACCTTTCTTCTGGAGTTCTGCAGCAAGTTAGAACCAATCATCATGTAGCGTCTTCCTCTATGAAAGCGACTGATACCCGTGGGCAGCAAGTTAATTCCAGGAATATTTTTTCGGATAATATAACTCCACCACCATATGAAAATGTGACCGTTACCCCTCAGCAAGTTAGACCTCATGTTAAAGCCGGTGAAAGAAAAAATACAAGAAAAGGCAGAAAGAAAGCGCAGTCAACAATTTTAACTGATACACCAGTTAAAAAGAAAATTGAAGAGGAACATCAAATGAGATTATTAAAACAAAAGAAGAAGTTGCAACCTAATAAGGTAAAGAAGAAGGTATTTGAGGAAAGTTCAGATTCTGAAGACGTGAATGAAAAGGAGTTTGCGGATGATTCTACAGACACGGAGAGTTTTACAGAAGAAGAAGATTTCAGTAACAATTTAGATGAAGTTTCGGTAGAAGATTACATTCTTGTTAAATATGCTACAAAAAAGACTGTTCGGCACTACGTTGGACAAGTAAAAGCAATACGAAATGAGGAGTTTGAAGTAAGATTTTTAAAAAAATTAATTGGTTCTAAATTTGGTTTTCCTGACAAAGATGACGAAGACTTCGTTGATAAGGAAAACATAATTCTAAAATTGCCCAAACCATTTGTGTCCGGTGCGACGCAGAGGTCGATCCGACAACTTTCGTTCAATTTAGATCTTAGTCAATACAACCTTTTGTAACTTATATGTTCCTTGTACATTACTAAAAATATATATTATTCTTATAAACTTTTTGTGTGAGTAGATTTGTTCATAATGAGTTGCGTTTGAATAGTCCCAGTATATACACTGTCGTTTCCCACTGTATACCACCCGGTGGTTTATTATGGGACAAATGGTACATAGTGGTACAACTTTTTTTTTTACTTTAAAAAATTTGTTTTTTAAGTTTCGGGGGTTGATTACATTACCCCACACCGTTTACCTAACAGTAAAACAATATATGATTTGAAAAAATCTAAATTTGCCAAAATTATGAAGAAAAGTTTTTTTACGTCCCATCTCGTACCACTTGCCCCTACGCTTTATAGATGGATTATTTACTTTTAAAAAAACTGTGAATATTAGATATATATTTCACTAGAGGTTTCATTAGGCTTAAGACTATTTGAATGTTTTACAAAAATATGACTAAACGTATAAAAGTAATTCCACATAGAAGAACCAAAATTACAATTTTCTGTCTGAGTCGTATAATAAAAGACGAAATCCGTCAGCACGTTATTATTACTAAACTGATAAAAATACTTCTCTGACATGAATAGCTAAAAAACATCTACTAAATGAATTTCTCCGCAATTCGTCCACTTCTAATGGTTTCATGTCTCATTTATCAAGTGTTTACAATACATCTTCTATCAATTTAGTATAGAAAATGATTTAGAAAATTATTTTAGGATGGATCGTTATTTATCTCTCAAGTAGGCAAGATCAGTGGCAGATTCTTGCTGAATGTGACAGTTTTAACCCTTGTCCTTTCTGTTTTCATGTTCCATAATTGTGCATTAAAAAAAAGCAGACTATTCGTAAATGGTAAAGAGTAAATTAGTAACAAAATTATTAGGTTTAATGAAAAAACTAGCAACACTCACAATCTCAATTTAAAATTATTATTTAAGTCAACATAAAATATTTCGCGAAACTGAGATGCTCTGAATGTGGGCGTTTGAAAAAATTCGAAGCAAATTAAGACAACGCAGACAGCCTGAACGTTTCACGCGGACTACACTTTAAGAAAAAACTTGAAATGAATTTTTTAGTGTTTTAAATATAGCTACTGGCATCGCACTCCATTTACCGTCAAAGACATGTCTTTGAATAATTCTAAGTCACTATTGTAATCGGTGAAATGTTTCCCGCGGAAACTTTTAAATATGTATAAAATAAAAAACGTGAATGGGAGTATTCATTTGTGACTCCAAATTATTGCCTCCATTAGAAATAGCAATGCATCTGCGCCGATGTGTGCTAGCAAAACATTACAGACATAAGTATTTATTATTTAATTTGGTATTCCTGGAATTAAATAACTCATTTTATAACTGCTTGAACAACGAAAATGAAGTAAAAAGTTAATCTGTTGCGGGGAATCAAGTTACTTTCGTTACCATTTAAACCCTATTTGCAAACATTTTTGTCTCTGTAAGGGACATATAAATTTAAAACACCAAGTTTTTATTAATCCCATTCTCAGTAGTTTTAGACGCAATAACGTTCCTGTCAGTCTAATAACAAAAGTCTCTGTGTTATAAACATTAAATACACATTTACTAGAGTTGCGGTAATCAATTTCGCGTACGTAATGCGTTTGTAATACCTTAAATAGAAAACAAACATTTTGTTTTTAAAATAAACTTTTTTTGTGATTATTTGTTACTAAAATGTTGTTACTGTTTACGGAAATTAAAACAGGATGAGTAAAAACTAAAAGATTTATTTAATGAACACACCAAAGTACACAAGTAACCATGCAGCGATAATGTACTACGAATAAGTTTCTCGTTGTAATAACGTGATCGTACCAGGGCTCCCTTCTATTTGAATTCCCTCACTTCCAACGGTGATCCCTTTCTAAAGCAACTCACTTCTTTACAGAAACTTCCGGAAGGTTTTTGACTCGTTCTGTGGTTCTGGGGTGGCCTAGAAATGGCGTCTCGGTTATGAATCATCGCAACAAAGCACTGACTGGCTATAGACCGCTTCACGGTGGTTCTTTCCAAAAATTATGCGCGCCGGTGTCTGACTAGTTTTGTCGTAAATAATTGCTTGATAAACCAGCAGAAATAGTGGAAGGCGGATATTCCAATCTTTTGGGTGGTCAGCCACCACTTTCCTTGATGTTACGATTGAACCGTTCTACCATCCCATCTGACTGTGGATGCAATGGCGTACTCCGTGTTTCCGTATTCCGTGTACCTCTGTGATTCTTTGGAATAGATTTGACACGAAGTTTCTGCCTTCATTCGAATGTATTTCAATTGGGACCCCAAACCTGCAGATCCACATGTTAATTAACACCTTTGTAACTATAGTGGCTTGTTGATTCGGTCTGGCATCAGCTTCAGGCAATTTACAGAAATAATTATTGACCATATTATGTACTTGTCCTCGTCCTCGGTCACTGGAAAAAGGCTCACTATGTCTACTGCATTTTTTTCAAAAGGGGAACCGACGTTGTATTGTTGCTTTTGCGTTGACCCTCTCGCCCTAGTCCTCGGTACTTCGTCTATTACACAGGTCGCACATCTCTTGCATCAGTTCTCAACATCAACTCGGCAACAGTTGCAGTAAAACTTTCCGTAACTTTGGAAACAGGGTCTTTTTGATTTCTCGAAGTTCTGGCCAGAACTACCAACAGCATGGTGTCGTGTTTCCTTTCCTGGGTTTATCTAGACACGTACGGAGTCCCAGTGAGCCCATAACGCCTGGAAAAAGGATGTTACTTCCGTGTGGACCAACCTGTCCGGAACATATGTTCTTTCCATTTGAGGACGTCTTCCTCTTGGTCTTTTCTAAGCTGAGCTGTAATTCAATCTTCATCCTCTACGACTGTTGTCTTCCCGTAGTTGAACGGCGTTTCACACTGATCCATATTGTGTTTACAGTTCTTACACGGTCTCATCGACAAAGAGTCTGGATTATTATGAACTTATCAACCTTGCGTCGGATCTTGAATACTATTGGAGTCGTTTAAGCCATCTAGCCAGTTGCCCCTTTGGACTCTTCATTTGAAGAAGCCGATTATGGGCTGTGTGGTCGGTTTTAATTAGGAATTCGCATCCACAAAGATATTTATGGAAGTGTTCAATAGCCTTGAACACTTAACAACTCCTTTCTTGTAGCAGAGTAGGTATTTTCGGCTTTGGAGAGTACGCTGCTGAAGTACTCAGTGACTTTTTCTTCTTTGTTTTGCACCTGAAACAATACGGTACTTATTCAGATATTATTCGTAGGTATCTGTGTCCAAGATGAACATCCCGATGTTTGAGGAAAAAACAGAATAGGACTATAACATAAGGTATGCTTCAATCTTTTGAAGACTGCGTCACACTCAGTAGTCCAATTAAACGGAGCTTTAAAATCCGTCAGCCTATGCAGAGCAGCAGCTATATCAGCAAATCCGTTGGCAAACCTTCTATCGTATGTGCGTCATCTCAGGAAACTTTGGACTTTATTTTTATCTCTTGATCTTGGGCAGTAGCGAATCGCATTCATCTTCTTTCTACTACTATTTCTTTTTGGAACAGGAGGCATTTTTTTTCAACTACAAGTTTGTCTCCTTCATTCGACTGAATACTTCTTCTAGATTGGTCCAGTTCTCCTCAAATGTCTCTCCCATTACCATGATATCATCTAAATACACCAAACATGTGTTCGTGATCTCCATTAGCCTCTCAAAAGTAGCCGGAGCATTACACGGTCCAAAAGACAAAAGTAAATTAGTACAAGCCACTCCCAGTAGAAAACGTGGTCTTCTCCTTATCTTCTGAATATATATATATCAACTTGTCAGTAGCCGAGTTTGAGGTCTAATGCAGAGAACCAGGCAGAACCTGATAATGTTGTTAGCGTGTCATCAATTCGTAGTAACGGGTAACTGTTCTTCTTGGCTACATCGTTTAAGTCACTGTACTCTACGCAGAATTTCATCGATACATTTTTTTGCTAACCAGCACTACAGGCGAAGACCATGGGCTAATTTGATTCCTCTACAACGCCTTGACCCAGCATTTTTCGTACCAGTTTAGCTGCTTCTCCTTTTACCAAAGATAAACTTCGCTGAGCTTGTCGTATTGGTTGCGGTTGTCCGATGTTTATCCAGTGTACTATGTTTATACACCTAAAGAACCATCCAGACGAAAATATTCAACTGTATTTCTGCAAAAACTCTCTTGCCAGTTTGCGTTGATAATCGATTAATTGATCAAGCCTTAGAGCAGCAATTTATAACTTGCTTTTTGTTTCTTCATCATCGTTATTGGGTTATCATTATCAGAAACAGTATCTTCGTGATGAAACGGCAAAAACTTCTCCAGTCTTTACTCAATGGATTTGGGAAAAACATAGTCGGTGTTAATTAAACTACTCGCAGTGTTGAGTTCTTAGGGGTTGAATTCTTACCTGACTTGGTGATCTTGGTTTCTGGGGCACTAAGGATCTAATTTCATATCAATTATTAATTACCCCTGACTGGAACAATAATTTCTCCATTTTCTATAACTTTCACATTGTGACACGTGGTCAATCTTACAGGCTTCGAGTCGATACAATTCTGATTGAGGACAAAGTCCACATTACCAAGACGTAAGATGTTCTCCACTGAATCAACTATCAATCTATGGCAGCTAATCAAATCCATTCCCAAAATAAAGTCCTCTTCAACGCCAACCACGAGAACCCGATGTCTAATGTTCAGCTGACCAATGTAGATTTCGACCTCTACTTTCACCTGATTGTTTCGGGTGTAGTCCTTAGATCATCTCTGCGCATAATTGAAACCCCAGCACCAGCATAGATCGTGTTTGCTGCGGGAGTTCCATTAATCTTCTCCGCTATAGTTGGACTACTACCCCTGGTGAGACTTTCTATCTTCAGTTCCTTGAGGGCCTTATTCTCAACAGCCAGCACATCCCCCAAGTTTAAGATGTTCCTGGAGCCCATCCTACGCTTCTCTTACAAGGCACAACATTCTCCTTGAGATAGACCATCTATTATTCGCTGTGAGAATTTTTGCAACAGGTTTTCTACATTGCCGTTTTCTTCATTGTCTAATTCTGCTACTCTGACTTTGTGGCACTTTCTTCCACTGCTGCAGCTGGAGCTTTAGGCTCGAGAGGCACAAATCTTCAGAATTCTTGTCTAATTTGCCCGTAAACAGTTGTAAAACTAATTATTATTAGTTTTGAATCCCACTGCTGACACCATCAGTGTGACGGGTTACGGAAATTAAATCGACGTGGGTAAAACTCAATGTTTTACGTGTATTTATTGAATACATCAAAGTAGGTACACAACTCACTATATGTATAGCGGCAATGTACAGCGAATAATTCTCCTGTCTTAGCAACGTGCTGGTACACGACTCGTATTCCCTCACTTCCAACAGTGTTTCCTTTTTAAAGCAGCCGGCTTCTCTACAGAACCTTTGAAAAGGTCTACCAGGTCGCTGTTGTTCTGGAGCGCACTTGAAATGCCAACGCGGTTATAACTCCGTTTCGAGCTAATCCATGGGTTTACTTCGTAATAATATCCAAATTATACATATCGCATTGTGTAAACTTCACGTTCCTAAGTGGTAGCAATGTCTAAAAAAAAATATTTGAAATTAAATATAAATTGTTATAGACGCCACTGGTAGTGTTTCTTGACCTACCATAACTACTATTCAACGAATAGCACAGAACAAATAACTAGAACCAAAAAGCAGAGCACTGATAAGCAACAACACGTGTATCAGTTAGTTGCCGTCGTCTATTCAGCTAACGTCTTTGACAATGGTGAATTTTTCCAATTCAGAGCGTGGCAACATGGTAATGCTTTATGGTGTCGCTGATGGAAACGCCAGGTTGGCCCTCAAATTGTGGATTTAGCGCTTTCCAGATCGCGCGATTCTGTGTGGGTGAACATTTACATTAGTCGTACAGCATCTCCGAGACCAAGGTACCTTCAAACCCCAAACTCACGATCGTGACCGTGATAGAACCGAAAGAATACTGCAAGCTAAAGAATAAATTTTGGAACGCGTCAAGGAAGCGCCCGACATCAGTACTCTCCGACTTGTAGTAAAAGTTCTGGTTTCACAGTTTGTAGTGAAATTGCATAGTACATTAAAAGAACAAGGTCTACATCCATACCACGTTCAAAAAGTGCAAGCTTTGGAGCCCATTGATTTTCCACGTCGTGTAATTTACTGCCAATGGTTGTTACAGCGATGTCGTAAACGTCCTAACTTTTTAAATTGCATTATGTTTAGAAATGGAACAGAATTCACTCGCAATGTTGTTTTCAACAGCCACATCTTTCACATTTAGTCCGATGAAAATCCACACACTCGTCAAGAAGTATGATTTCAACGACGGTTTTTCATAAATGTTTGGGTCGGTATCGTAAATGACCGCTTAGTTGGACTTTATGTTTTACCAGATAGACTAAACGCGGCACAGTACCTCAAGTTTTTAAACAATGTGTTGGAAGACCAGCTAGATGTGGAAGTGCCTCTAGGTGAACGAGTTCGCATCTGGTACTTGCATGATGGAGCAGCACCACATTTTGTTAGGCCAGTAACTGAAATTAAATAACCATTTTCCTAACCAGTGGGTCGGTAGAAACGGCCTCCGCGTTCACCCGATCTCAATCCGTGTGATTTGTGTCTGTGGGATCGGATGAAAAAGTTAGTTTATTGAAATCAACAATGTCTAAAAACTATCGAAGAGCAGTTTCAACAACGAGTGGAAGTGGCAGCCGCTACAGTTCGTAGAACTCCCGGAGTTTTTTACGCAGCCTGTATTGCTAGTCAAGGACAACATTTTCAATATTTATTGTGAAAAGGTAGTAGCATTCTAAGTTGCTCTTATTTTTGTTCTAATAAACAATGTGGAATGGTTGTGGCAAGGACCAAACATCCGTCAGAATAAAAAGTCCAAGATCACTAAACATTACCAAAAATCGGTCTTTCTCAGGACCACCATTTGTTTCTAAAACTAATAATCCTGTGCACTAATCTTTAACGATGAATGAATGTATATATGAATGAACGAATGATAAGCAGCAAAAAGTCGGTTTTACGCTTAATTGAAATCGAAAGTGTTTACACTGTTTTTATTCCAACGTTTTTCCACCTACTGTTTAAAGGGTGGTTCATGGGGGTTTTGTTCCATTCGACTTTTAATTTATTTTTTCTATATTTCCACACAACATGATTCCATGGTTACAACTGCTGCATATATTTCGAAATGAGTCTGCATACCGATATACAGATGATGAAAAAAAGGCGCCGACGATTTTAACTAAAATGACCTTTTCTGTTAAAGCATCATGAAAATTGCACCAAAAGTGCTATAAATATCTTTTCTTTTACTTTAAACCATTTTTCTAGCAGCAGAAAATGGCAATACTGCATAAATTTAACTTTCTTTTTTGTAAAATTAATAATTCACAGGTGCGTTGGTCTCCAAGAAACTGAAACTGACATCTACACAAAACAAAAACGACTGTCAAATTGCATAAATTTTATTATTTTTATAAATTTTAATTTATTTTAATTAAAAACTGCAAAAACTATTAGAGCAATTGCCCGAAATGCCTGCCTACCACTTCAATGCACAAATTTGCCCTTCTAATTAAATTTTCCTTCACTCTCTGGAGCATAGGGGCATTTATCGTTCCAATAGCTGCATTTATTCTGTCTCTTAATTCTGCCAAGCTGTTTACTGGGGTAGCATATACGAGATCATTGAGATGACCCCAAAGAAAGAAATCGCACGGATTTAGGTCTGGTGACCGAGGAGGCCATGCAATCGCACCACCTCTACAATCCACCCATGTGGATAAGCCTCGTCGCACCAATTCCGGACTATTCTTCCAAAATGAGGAGGTGCGCCGTCCATCTGCAACCACATATTCCTTAAATTAGCGAGGGACAAATCCAAGCAAAACTTGAAACTCATTTTGTAAGAATTCTAAAAAATTTTCTGCATTTAGTCTTGCAGGCAATTCAAATGGCCCTAGAAGATTCATGTTAATAATGCCAGCCCAGAGATTGAGGCTAAAACGTCGTTGATGGGCACGAGGACGGACAACGAATGAGTTTTCAGTTGCCCAAAAGTGATTATTGTGCTGGTTGAATACACCATCCTGAGAGAAAATTGACTCATCTGTCCATAAAATGTTGTCAATAAATCTAAGGTCGTTTGCATGACGTTGAAGAAGCCATTCGCAAAATTGCACTCTGGCAGGGTAGTCACCTGGACGAAGAGCCTGTACCTTGTACTTGTTCATCAGCAAGTATAGCTTGTATCGTTCTATAATCTACTTCAAACTCTCGTGCCAGTCCTCTAATGCTTCGCCCTGGTGCATTTTCAACAGCTTCCAAAACAGCTTCGTCTAAAGCTGGCGTACCTACGAACTTCACGCGGTCTTCCACGATTTACATAAATCGGCATCATTTGATCATTTTCTCGTAATCTTTGCTCCACTCGTCTAACAACTTTATCATCTGAATGACGTCGTTGTGGATAAAGTCTAGCATATTCTCTTGCAGCTTTGGCTGCGTTATTAGCTGCTGCGCCTAAACAGAGCACCATGTCAAGATACTCACTGAAACTGTATGTGTATTCCATTACAATTTTTTTTTATATTTTTGATTGACACACGTTCAAATGTGACAAAACAAAATAACAATGAAAATAAAAGTATTGTCGTGATACTATGGTTCACAACAATGAATATCCTAGAAAGTTTGCAATGTTGCATGATTGCTAAATTTTCTTTGGGGTCGAGAATTGGTACTTTTATATCTTTAATATAATTGGTTTTAAGAGGTTATTTGTTTGTTTTTGTGGCAGTTATTATCAATTGCATCAAAATGTAGACGCTTACAATTAAATTATCATAAAATTCGTTATCCTATAGATTTCTGTTACCAAAAAAGGAAAGCTTACATCTTCGTTAAAAGGCAATGAAATTAATTTTTGTTTTCGATTTCTTCTACAGTTAAAAATTACTTCTAACATGACTATTAGCTTCGGTGCCTTTTTTTCATCACCCTGTATTGACAGAACCTTGAGGTATAAATAAACTGAACAATTTAAACAGAAAGCTTTTTACTTAAAAAAAAGATCTAACTATTTGGAAATTTTACTGAGTAGCTCAGTTTATTTTAATTAGTAAACGTCAAATGCTTATTTATAACCTATCATTTTCTTATTTCCCACTATGTCGCTGAATTTACTGGGCAGAGAATTTCTGACACAACTTAACAAAACTTAACTAAACAGATAAACTCACACGAAACGTCCATCCGAAATGTGCCACATTATATGCTGCCTTACATATCTTTTCTCTCTTTTTCGTCCTTTTCGTCCTTCTCGTCCTTTTTCGTCCTTTTCGTCCTTTTTGTACTTTTTCGTCTTTTTCGTCCTGTTACATAACTACTTCGAACGTACAGAAAAATGGCTGAAATTTATCTACTTACCCTTTTCAGAAAACTGGTGAAATAATCTGAAAATGTTATTAAATTACCTCGCATGCACAGTATATTTCAGAGCCGAGGAAAATTCTGTGTATGCACTAAATAAAAAAGAAATATTAAGGAATAAAACAAAACTTTCTTTGAGTTAACTAAATTAATTATCAACGTTTCGTATCATCGTTTGTTTGTGGTGAGGTTGGTGGTACATCGTTCTTTCAAATGGTGATTCTCTGAAATTTATTCGGTTCGCTAAGTGTTAAGTAGTCCCTACCCCAGAGTAGCATCGTTCACGGTAAACTTCAGTGGTCAGTTGATATTGGCATTTCACCATCCGTAATAGACAGGTTTCAGAGATCCCCGGTGCGTACGATGCAAAACTTAGATAGGATTGGCTGCTCGAAACGTCAAAGCGTACTTTTTATCGTATTCACCTAATACAGAGCGATGCTGAAAATATCAATAAGTAAGGACATTGTTTCTAGTGAATATTTAAACAGTCGCGTTAACCAACATCGCATTACATGTTTGCGATATCGCATACTTTCTTTCAGTTCACGAACAATTACTAGTCAACTAAGGTATGTCACTTTGCGACGGTAATGCGTGCATGTTATTATTTTATCCATGATAAAGAGAGATCAATCTTCCGACGTGGATTTTTCCGAAGTCACGCAATGCACTCAGTGTCGTTGCACGTCACCCATAATGACTTCAAATGCAACCCTAAATTTAATGCAGCAAAGCTGCAATTATCCAGTCAAATAATTGAAGTGTCCGCACCTCGTCGAGTAAGAACTTTGAGTTTTTACGCAGACAGTCTAATCATCGCTCTGAATATTTAATGGAAAGTTCTACTCCACAGTTAGGGTTAGGGGGTCGTTGATTTATTAAAATTATCTTTGTCGTTTGATCATTCGCCTCATATTTTTTTAACGAAGCAATAGATTTGTGGAAAATTAATTAAAAACACGTCATCTTAATCCACAAATTATTAGAAATATATAATCACCTACTGGTGTAACGACTATGTAGCAGTAAGTGTTGTAGTTAAAATAACAACTCATTTTTTTTTACTCGGGATAAAGTAAAAATCGATTGTGTTTATCTGACCTTGTTTTATTGCAAATGAATTTATTACCATATTTAATAGTGATTATTACATTCCATTATCGCGAAACAGCGAAGGGGTGTGCTAGTATTTTTTAACTCGTGTTCGTTGTACGGTTTACGATTTACAGTAATGAGTATAGATATTTTTGGGGTGAGACGATTTCATTAAAGGAGGGAATGCCAGCTTAATGCTTCCACAATGATTCTGAGCTGCACATTCGTGATCAAGCAAGCCGTTTATCTCCGCAGTCGCAACCACGAATAATGGCACCTTGGGGCTTGCAGGATCTTCCCAAATGTATTGGTTCACATAACAATAATGCTGCGTTTGACTTTTACGCACTAGCTAATATAGCTTTTGCACATTTTATTTTTTTCATATCTTTTAAGTAATTTCTGCGAGATTTTCTGTATGGATTTAATCCTGTGGCACATAAATAAAGGTCCAAAGTGAGTTCGTTTTGGTTCTAATTTTTGTGAAGATGCTTGCGCTATTTATGATGCTTCGCAAGGATTCAATAGTATACTAGTTGTATGTTCCGGTTTGACTTCGTAGTGTACAAAACTCGTAAGCAATGCAATTTAAATGGAAGACCCGCGGCGGCGTTGTCAATTATACCAAAACCAGCCGATTTCTGAAGAAGTTGATACATGAATCTAACACAAATTGTCATAAAATTTTTATGATTCCGCTAATATTCGTATTAAAGTGTGATTTTTGTATGTATATTAAAATTTCATAGTAAATCGATTTATTTCTTAAATTTTCATAATTTTAAGATTGCGTTTTTTTTCGTTTTTACTTGCCGAGCGTAAGCAAAGGAAGTATTGTAATCTCTATTTTTGCATTTTCTCGACATATCACGACCCCTAGAGGACGAAGAAATAGGTGTCCCGTTTCCGTCTGTCTGTCCGTCTGTCTGTCCGTTCGTCCGTCTGTCTGTCCGTCTGTCCGTCTGTCTGCTATCCTGGATTTTTATTAGACAGATAATCTCCGAAAGTACTGGGCCGATTGTTGTCAAACTTTGTATTTATATTAGGTATATCATGTAGATAGTAAAACGCTAACCAAAATTTGTCTAATCATCCCCACCATTAATGTGATGATGTCACTTCAAAATTGTACATAGTAATTGAGTTTTAAATTGTATCAAATAACATAGTCTAACACAAGTAGTTTATGACTCCGAATTGAGTTTTTACCCGAAACGTCGAGATTTTTGGAAAAAAAATCAAAATTATAAAACAACATTTTGCAATTTAATTTTGAATCTGCTGAGCCGAATGCTTTGAAATCTTGCAGATGTTTTAAGGTTATAAAGGCATGATAAATTTTTAGTCAAAATATATTTGCTTATCCCCTCCAAAAATTTGATGACGTCAACTCAAAAATTTGCCGAATAAATCCTATCTAAAATGTACAAAATATGATAAGTCTGTATTTGTAATTTATGATTCCATTCATATTTTTTTGATTTGCATATACCGGGCGAGTCAAAAAAATTAATGAAGGCGTGAATTTATTTTATTGATTTAATCAGGAACTGCAAAAACGAATGATTTGAAGTCTTGGAGATGTTTTAAAGTTATCACAAGCATGGCAAATTTTTTATCAAAATGTATGGGCTCATCCTCCCGAAAAAAATTGATGACGTCATCCTAAAATTTTGCTTAATAAATCCTATCTAAAATGTGTAAAGAATGATGAGTTTATACTTGTGATTTATCACTGCATTAATATTTTTTAGATTTGTTTATACGGAGTATCTGAGAAAAATTACTAACTGAGTCAATTAATCTTATTGATTAAATCAAAAATTGCGAAACTGAATACTTTGAAATCTTGCAGACGTTTTAAAGTCATTGTAAGCATGGTAAACTGTTAATCCAAATAAATCTGTTTTTCCCCAAAAAATTGATGACGTTATCTCAAAATTTTGCGGAATAGATTCTACCCAAAATGTGCAAAATATGAGTTTTTACTTGTAATTCATCATAGCATTCATATTTTTTATGGATCAAATTAAGAACGAGTCATCCCATTTTCTCTAAAATGTGAAAATACAAACTTCTTTATTTAATAAGAATTATAATTATGATATTCAGAACATTTTATCAATTGTAGCTTACTAGTTAATTGCTTTGTTCCTCTGTTTCAATTTTGTCATTATTTGGACGAGCTCTGAAATCTTGCAAACCTTTTACTTTTATCGTAGGCACAGTAAATCGTTAATCAAAATTTATCCGTTTATGCCCTCCGAAAAAAACTGATATCATCACCTCAAAATTTATGTTCAACATCTTTTGGTGGCATAAAATTAGTGTACGGGAACATAAAACAGTAAAAAAAACTTTTCAAAACCCACATTAGTCATTCAGGAAATAAAATTACTCTAGAGTACGTTATTTAAATATTAACTGAAATGTATATGATATCCGTTTTTAAAAATTGATAGCCATTTTAACCCTTTTCGACGTTCAGCAAACGACACTACTATCGTTAACCTCTACGAATGACGTCATACTGGAGAAATTAGGCCAATGAGATTAAAGATTAAAGACACGTAGAAGTGCTAATGTAGAGATTTAATTGTTAAGTACACATAAATTACCAACAAATTCACAGTTCCAATTTCGGCAATCAATACAAATTTGAAGCACGCAATTTAGGTTGTATTAATTGTAGATTTATCTTACAGATAAGGTTAGGTCAAGCTTTTAAATTAGTCCTTGCGTCACATTTTATGATCATATATAAACTAGAAAACTACTTAAAAAATTTTCAAAAGTGAAATTTAAATTAAACTCCATGTTAAATAGAGAAGTAAGACAAAAGAACTCATTGCTGACGTAAAAGCCTTGGCAGATGGGCGTTTCTCCAAATTACAGTACGTTGTTAATAATTAGTTTGTTTCGCCATTCGCTAGGCATCACTGCCCTATACGTGAATCAGTGGAACGATCTTTACGTACTAATGTTATATTGTCAAATGTTTCAGAAAATTCAGAAGTCTTGGACACTACTATGACTACATTAATGTCTTATGCTTAGTTGATACTTTGGTTAAAGTTGCTGATGACAAGGTCTCGCGTATTAACAGTACGCTCCCAAGTCATCCTAGTTTGTTAAAGTAAAACTTAAGACTTCAAATGTCTCTTTTAAAAAAGAAAAAATTTCTGAAAAACAGATATTTTCAACATGTTATGCGGGATATCGAAACCAAACATACTTGTATGTAAGGAAATTATGATTTGAACTTCAAAACAGGTATTAAATATTTAAAAGGTGTTCCCCGAATCGTTCATGTAAATCCCTTAACACTTCCACCAGTATAAACGTAGATTTAAACAAACTATGCGCAGCAGATCTAATGATGTCAAAATGTATTAAACGACCATGCTGTTTGATTGACAATATATTTTGCCTTACCGAACGTGAGCTAAGGAAGTATTGTAATCGAGCGCATCGGGCGAGTGCCTATGTTCATGATTTCTCAGTACGAAAAAATAGATCCCCTATTTCCATCTGTCTGTTTGCCGTCTGCTGTCTGTCCACGGCTATGTCGATTTTTATTAGACAGATAATCTCTATATTAGAATATCGTGCAGATGGTGAAACGCTATTCAAAATTTGTCTGGTCATCCCCACCAAGATATGATAGACTCCTCTACTTGTAGTTTATGAATCTGTGTTGAGTTTTTACCCTAGGCATCCAGATTTTTCAAAAAAAAATCAAAATCGTATAACAACATTTTACAATTTAACCGCAAAACCGAGCTCTGAAATCTTGCAAACCTTTTACTTTTATCGTAAACACAGAAAATTGCTAATCAATCTCAAAATTTTATGGAATAAATCTAAAATATACACAATATTAATAGTATTACAGTACACGTATTCAAATTGATATATGTGTTCTTTTTAAAATGTTGACGACGTCATCAAATATGGAAAAACTCACTAGAAACACGTGCATACAATGCTTGTTTACCTGTACTTTAACAGTCCACACATATATTAATTTTAGCTCATAGAGGTCATCATCAAAAACATTATCTAAGTTAAATTTGATAATTTTTACAAGCTAACTTTACTTTAGAGGCAAGGGAAGTTCTGTCGAAATAACTTCTGGCAATTTTTTTACGCTCGGTAGATGGAGCTACACAGTACACTCTCAAAAATTTTTGCAAAATCCGACAGAATTGAGATGGGCTTGTAATTATGCTCATTGGATGAGTCACCCGATGTGAGAACTAGACAAATGCTCATGCCCGCATGGTATTTAGAAAACTCTGGTTTGACGGCTTTGATGAGAATACCTAGGTACATCTTTACAACGATTTGTTAAACTTCAGTCTCTATCGGACCTAAATACTATAAATACATTTGGGAATAATTTATTGGCGAGGACAGGATCACCAAGCCATGTTTCCGTTAAACATACAGTAGAGTAGCCAGAGGTAATTAATTATTAGAAAGAATGAATGGATTTTAGATTTCATTCCACTCATATTCTGTCAGCACTCAGGAACCTCATTTATGTTACAAATATTAACTGATGGGATGGTAACAGACAGGTCGATACAATTTTCGCAGATATATCTAAAGCATTTGACAGTATAAATGATACTAAATTCTTATGTAAACAACATCACTTGGGTTTCTCGACTCCTCGGTTATCTTTATTTAAATATTTCGTACTTGTATATATGATTTCTATGTTGAGCTTAGTCTACTCTGTCTGTTAACTGTTTACAAGCATCAGGTGTGCCACAGGGATTAAATCTGGGTCCACTCCTCTTCCTGGTTTCCGATGATGAAGTTACCGCCTAGTATCCAATTCTCAATGTCTTCTACATTCTACATGGCAGTGATGTAAAGACCTACAGAGTTATTAATAGCGAAGAGACTGTCGACTTTTGCAGGAAGATCTTAACAGAGTTAATAGATGGAGGTAATAAAAATGATCTTATGTTAAATAAAATAAATGTTACTTCGTGTTCTCTTAGAATCAATGTAGTTTATTTAATTACTTGATAGGTGTTAAAAATCTTAGTAAGTCTGATTTTACAAGGAATCTTGGAGTAATATTTGACATAAAATTCAATTTTGACAAGCATATGATTCATGTTGTTACTTCATCTTTTAAAATTTTAGCTCTTCTATTATTATTGTAAGCATTGGTTTTTCCAAACTTGAGTGGCCGTTATACAATTATTAGACGTTTAATTTAGAATCTGTGGAACGACGATTTTTAAAATATTTATTCTGTCAAATTCACGCTGAGTATTCTCGAGTATCCCCGATATTCACAACTGTTGCTTTCTGAATATCAAGTTGAGCCCCTTCGCTCCAGGCATAACACTGCGTGTGTGATCTTTGTCAAAGAGCTTTTAGTGGGTACTATCGACTGTAATGAATGACTTGTTTCAATTATCGCTTAATGTACTTATATCTAAACACAGAAATCCTATTTTTTTTAAATTATCAACAGTAGGACTAATTTAGGGTTAAATTCACCACTACACAGGATGTATAAATCCATCAAACAAATTTCGGACCGCTTTGAAATATGTATTTCAAGTGCTAGATGTATTTTGAAAAACTTTAGTAATATGAACAATATAAAATTTAAGTAAATTATTATGTTATGTACTTGGGCTTAGCATAAGTCTTTCTTTTTCATTAATTTGTATTTTGTAACATATTACTTAGGTAACAAAGTCTTATTATTAAATCTAAAGCAGTGGAATTTTAACTGTAAAGTTATTTTGGCCGTTTCACCGTAGATTTATTGATTGTTGAACAACGCTGTCTCATAGTTCATGTACAGCTTGTCACGATAGCTAACGAATTCACATTAGTATATTTTGTATTTTGTTTTAGCTGTTTTTTAAAAACTGCACCTACTTACTTATCTAGTGCTTTAGCTAAAGCGCACTCGTTTTTGTCGTCAATAGTCATATAATTTAATCATTGCATGTAAACAGCTACGAAAAAGGCTTACTAAAGATTAAGATTTGTTTACTTATTGTAATGCTAAGGAATCCCCAGTAGTTTAACCGGAATCAACTCGATACCATCATCAGGTCAAAGAATTTAATATGTAATTGTTGATCTCAACTTTCCCGACGGGTTTTTAATAATTCGGTTATTTTGCACCCAATAAACTTGTGCAAGTAAATGAGTGTTCTGTCGCTTCATCGGCCGCGACACTTTCATCAGTCACAGCAGCAAATAAAAACAAATAAAAAAAATCGAGTTAGTAAATTTAAAATTCTCTGTAAATTAGTTAAAGTAGATAGACTATTTTGTACCGAAAAGCAATTACTGTCCATTTGACGTTATGATATGATGTGATATGATATGATTTATTTGCGGTAAAAACCTGTAAAATTATAATTAATAAAAATAATGACAAAGTATTAACTATATAAAAGGCGCCTAGCGAGTAGTTTAAAATTACTTAAGGATTGACAACGAAAAAAGTGCAGCCTAGCACAATATTTATTACATATTAAAATAATATTATTTAGTGGACATCTCAACATATAGTTAAAAGTACCGACATCTAGATGGATCAATATAAAAAACTGGAACATTTCTAACAGGATAAGATGGAACATAAAAAGGCAATAGATTTAGAATATCAGGCGCTTCAATATTATTAGACAGAATATTAAAGATAAAACAAACAGCTGAAAACTGTCTTCTTGTTTCAAGAGAAGGAAGTTCAAACAACGCATTATAACTGATAATAGAAGATGTATCTCTATTTACATATTGTGGGAACTTCCATAGCAGATAGCTAGTGAATTTTCTTTGAACAGATTCCAGCCTAGCTATATGACTTGTATAATAAGGGGACCAGACAATAGAACCATACTCTAGAACTCTTGATGAGACATATAGAGAATTTTACAAGTAGAGATGTTCTTAAAATCTCTGCAATACCTTTTAATACACCTTAAAATTTTATTTGCCTTGTTTACAATATACTCATAATGAGATATAAAAGTTAGCTTAACATCCAAATATATACCTAAATCTTTAATTACAGTATTTTCAGTCATGAGTGACCCACTTAATGTATAGCTAGGATATAACGGTGAGACTTTGTAACTAAAATTAACAACACAACATTTTGTAACATTAAGAGTCATCTTATTTGCAATACACCAACTACTCAATTTGTTTATATCAGATTGTAGGCAAACAACATCATTGGAGCTTATAACGGAAGTATAAATTTTTAAGTCATCAGCAAAAGAAAGTAGTTACTATTAAAATTGAAGCCAACATCATTAATAAAAATACAGAACAACAATGGTCCCAATATAGACCCTTCTGGAACTCCAGAACGCACATGTTGAATACAAGAATAATAATTGCCAATTTTTACCTGTTGAGACCTGCCCATTAAATAACAATTAAACCATTTTAATAAAATGCCATTAATACCATATGCTTCTAATTTTTGTAGCAATAAAGAATGAGTAACTTTATCGAAGGCCTTACTGAAGTCTGCATAGACAGAATGTACTTGAAGGCCCTTGCCAAAAGCGTCAATTATAAAATTAACGTATGAAAATAAATTAGTTATGGTACACCTTTTCTTGGCAAAACCATGTTGTTTAGGTGTTATTACAGTTTTAAGATATGGAATTATTTTAGACCAGACTATATTTTCAAATAACTTGAATATTGCTGACAAAATTAATATTGGCCGATAGTTCACAATCTGAGAAGCAGAACCAGATTTAAGAACAGGAACAAGAAGCTAGAGAAGCATTGAAAATAATATAAATAGCCAAAATTATTATATATATTAATTTTTTTCAGTGTTCTGCAAAATTTTTCATTGAATGTGCAAGCTGCCGTCAAAGAACAATTACAGCGGACCAGAAAAAAAGATAAAATGAATAAAAGCGGAGTTTTGATTGGAACAGCCACAATTAGCCACAATTCTGAAGATATTATTGTAAAACAAAGCCAGGGAGAAGTATATCTAACAATTTACTGTGGAAAGTTGCTTTTGGACTGTGAAAGTTTATTGTTACCCTGTGATTTTTAATTTTGTGGTACAAATGTGTGAATAACATAATAACCCATTATTTAAAAAAGGATGTTGGTATAATTGTGGAGATGGAGACAGCTAAACAAGCAGAAAACTTTATTAGCAAAGTAAAACCTCTTGAAAAACCGTGGCCGAACACTTACCAACACGACGATAACATAACGTCGTCATCTGCCGATTCCGATTCAGATAGGAGTGGAACAGGAGGGCTAGACAATTCATTCGATTCAAACAATCCGTCCGAGAATGGGGACTAACTAATAATGTTTTAATATATTGAATAAATTGCTTATCTTTTCACTGTCAAAAAAAATAAGGACTTACTACAATTTCTAATAACCAAGGAAGCATCAGGGCCTGAACCTTTATTGATATTCAGGTTCCCAAGGGCAATGGCAATGCCAGAAATGGTAATATGAATTAAGTTTAGACATACATTCTTGGCAGATGTAAAGTCACTTTTTACATAAACAGATTTATCATAGACTGAGGAGAAGTAATTATTAAAAGCGTTACAAACATCATGAAAGTTCTTCAAATTTTCACCATCAAATTGCATGGGCAATGGAAGCCCACTACGAGATTTATTTTGTATAAATTTCCTAAAACTACTAGGGTCAGCAAATAGTTCATTTTCAATTTTACGCAAATACTGTTCATACGCAAATTTAATAAGTTTCTTACATTGATATCTTAGATTATGAAAAGCAACATAATCTTCATTACTATTAGTTTTTTTAAACTGTTTATGAGTACACTTTTTTAGTTTGATAAGATTGATTATTTCAGCATTGAACCATTAAGGGTAGCCTGAATTAAATTTGAATCTGACAGGTACAAACATATTAATAGCAAAATATATAAAATGATAAAAAATATCAACTAATTCGTCAACTTTAGAACAGTTAAGAAAGAACGGCCAATTAATATTATTGAAATAGTCATTCAAGCCCACATAATTAGCTTCCTTAAAACTGTAATAACTATCTACATTATTATAGTACAAATTTTCATAGTCTAGATCAAAATTAACTAAAAAAGGAGGATGACCAGTCCAGTCTAGACAATGGCTCACATTCTATAATCTCAACCCCAGCAGCATTTGAAAAACACAAGTCTAAAATATTACCATACAAATTGGGTATAATAATATACTGACTGAAATTTAATGAGAAATAACTATCACAAACATCTATTTCAACTTCACTACTCAACTTATGAGGAACAACTTCAATGGTTCCATCTACATGATTCCACGCAATATTGGGTAAATTAAAATCACCTACTATTATTATAACACAGAAAGGATGTTTATCACAAATAGTTTCAACTGACCTAATGTGATCACTATATTTAGACGGATCTAGTTTGGGAGGAATATAAACGCATCCTATAATAATTTCACATTTTGAAGATATAACCCATACTTTTTCAACAGTATCAGAGGAAGACTTAAATTTACTATTTACAGCCAGGAGAACTCGTCCACCCGTAGATTTATCACTATTACTAGTATTTATGTCATTCCTGTAAACAACCTACCTGTTATCAAAAATTTTATTACTATATATTTCACTAGACAACCAGGTTTCAGTGAGACATACATCATAATCTACATTTAATACGGAACAGAAAATATGTTTTAGTTTTGACCGTAAACCCCTTGCATTTTGATAGTAAGCTGAAAACGTGTTTTAGTTCATTCTTCCTCGACACCGGTGTCTTGACATCGCCGTGGGGAGGGTCCCTTATTCGTAAAAAATAAAACTTCTTAACTTTGATTCCAGTGGGCCACACACCTTCTTTGATAAGAGTTATGAACAAATCAGCATTAACAGTGACTTTGAATGCACGACTTTTAGCACTTTTACGTTTAGAAAGGTCATCTACACTGAAATTGTGCTGTGGAAATTTATTTTGTAGATATAAGTGTAGATCCGCAGAAGTTACATTCACATCAACGTTACCAACATAAACATAGGACAAACGATGAGCAGCTTTTAAATTTGAATCGTTGTCAGTGGCTGGAGCTTTACCATGAATGAAACGACGCCTATGTTTACCAACAACTTTAGTAAAACCATTATCTTCTCCAGTAATATTACTTTTTTGTTTGGTTGTAACCTTTTCAGAATCTTCATTAACCCTATAAGGTGCAGTAGCATCGCTGACAGCCCGTTTAGAGTAAACAAAATCAGCCTTGATGTTTTCAATTAGTGGAATCCGTTGCTGATTTCCAGCTGACAAGTTCTTTACCTTTTTGACGTGACAACGTCTTATAATTCGATTGAGCCGGCTGCACGCACGAAAAAACATGACTCATGCGACGTTACCTCGCTCTGAGGCGTTCCATGTGACTCATGCGGCGTTAGCTCGCTCTGAGGCGTTCCATGTAAGGCTTGAAGTGCAAGCGAGAACGCGACAAAATTAAAACAATAAGTTAACAGAACTATTTCACGATGAGTAAAAAATCGATGGCTTTACTATTTAATCGAAATAATTTTCGAGCGTAGCTATGATTTAAAAAAATTAAAACATACATATTAAATCTTTCACATATCACAACAACGTGTCTGAAATTACAGGTTGGACCAGCCAGCCGTCAAAGGGAACATTTTCTCCTATATCAAACACATTGAGGCGGGCTTTTTAAACACTAGATTTACGAAAATCTTAATGTTTCCAAATTTTAAATTTTAAATGTAAGATTTATAAACAATAATTTAATCATTGTTTATTCTTATAATGAATTATTTGAAATTATTACTTTTTTATAACAAACTACAATTTAATTTGCAAAAATAATTAAGTGACTATTGAAAAAATTTAATTATATTATTAAAATAATAAAATCAAAATTTAAGAAATTTTAATAAATTATTTTCTTAAGACGTTGTCACGTTCAACTATCGTCAGTAAACCGACTTTACAGACAACCGATTTTTTTTTTGCACAACTTATCTTACCAGACTTTTTCGGTAATTTGGTGTGACCATGAATAACAGTATGTTCATTACCTTCAGTATCACTTTGAGATATATGGGACGAGAGAGATGAAAAATCCGAAGGACAGTCATCAATTCAGGAGGGTTGTTTCAACAGGACGTTAGCAGGATCACTTGTTAACAACTTTATCATGTCAATATTACTGGATCACAAGGCTTTGACTTCTTTTTCCAATTTATGAATTTCCGAAACTAACGGACTGATGGCATTGACGACCATATTTCGCAATATCTCAGAAAAAACAACACTATTGAAGAAGTTCTTCACTTCCTGAGCAATCTGTGCATCAAAACATGTATCCACTACAGAAGGTACTACTACACTTATCACACACCAATTCATTTTGAGATAAAAATGTAAATTTACCACTTCGCTCATGCAAGACCTGTGCACAACTTTTGTGATAATACACATTACATCCACGCATTTGTAACTTTATTTTTGCATTTTTTACACTGTTTATCGGTGTCAGAAGACATTGCATTGTTACTAGACAGCTCTTCGCTCGCCATCTTATTATACACTATTTTGAAAATTTTTACATATATATTAAAAATGCTTGTTTATGTCGACAGTGGGGAGTATAAACAAGCAACACCAAGTCCTTTCACCATATAAATAGTTACATAAACATGATAAATTAAGAAAAAATAAACAACAAGGTAAATATATGTTTTAAATTAATCACTTAACTAAAAACAACAAATCTTAAAACATAATGATGATTAGCTTTGTTTACGTTTGAAAGCTAGTTAGTAGATGTGCAAGATTGTAAGTGCTCATTCACAATGGGCATAAAGCATACGGATGTCATAAGCATTAATGCATAAGAATGTATGTTAAGTGCTCATTCACAATGGGCATAAAGCATAAGTATATCCCAAGCATTATGCTCATTGCGAAGCATAGAGCACTAAAAATAATTTTTTATGCATTAATGCTTATGACATCCTTATGCTTTATGCCAATTGTGAATGGGCACTTAGTGCTCTATGGTTGTATTCGTTCAGAATGACCGTAAGTGCTCATTCACAGTGGACATAAAGCATAAGGATGTCCCAAGCATTATGCTCATTGTGAACGAATTAAAGCATAGAGCACTAAACATAAATTCTTATGCATTAATGCTTATGGCATCCTTATGCTTTATGCCCATTGTGAATAAGCACTAAGAGTAAAATCATTGCAAAAATTACAACTAGCAGATAAATATAAAACAGAAGATGTGAATGATTTGATTTGACATTTGGACAGTCCAGGTTATTTTTGACAGTTTTAATGTCTCCCTAGTCTTTTATCTTGCAAGCTGATGTTTCATTAATTCAAACCATCAAAACCAATTGCATAAAAACTCTACAGTTTTGATCTACCGATTTAAGGTTGCATTGTAATCAACTCCATCAGGCAACTGGCTACTTGCATATTTTCTCGATGGGCCATGACCTCTAGAGTACGAAACAACAGCTATCCTCTTTACGTCTGCCTGTCTGTCTGTCTGTCCGCCGTCTGTGTCTATGTTTGTCAGACAGATAATCTCCGAAACTATCGAACCGATTGTTGTCAAATTTTACATCTGTATTATGAATGTCATGTAGATGGTAAAACGCTAATCGTTTCCATCAACAATGTGATGACGTCAATTCAAAATTGTACCTAGTAGATGGGTTTAAATTGTATATAATAAGATGCACCTACATATGCAGTTTATGACTTCGTGTTGAGTTTTTACCCAAGATTTTTGGAAATAAGATCAAAACTGCATAGCATTTTTTTAAATTTACGCTTGAATCTGCAAAATCCAATGCTTTGAAATTTTGCACACATGTTAAAGTTGTCGTAAGCATGGTAAATTTTTCATCAAAATATATTATTGTTTATTTTCCCTAAAAAAATTGATGACCTCGTCTCAAATTTTTGCCCAATAACACAAGTCTGTACTTGTGATCTGACATTAGTCATTACATTCGCATTGCTTATACACGGTAGCTAAAAAAAAATAAAGAATGGGTCAATTTATTTTTATGATAAAATCAAAAATGGCTAACTCCATTTCCTCAAAAATTCAGGAATATAAGACTGTTATTATTAGTATTACACTGCACCTTTCCAAATTGATATATATGTCCTTACAAAAATATTGATGACGTCAGCACAAAAGGAAACCCATTTGAAAGATACGTACAGCACGCTTCTTTACATTTACTTAAACATTAAGTATGTATTTTTATTTTAATTTAAAGGGTTTCTCAAAAAAAAATATAACATTCACAAAATCAAATTTTCTAATTTTTCGAAGAAGCTGCATATGTTTTATTATACTTCAGGGGAAGTTCTGTCGAATTAATGTTCGACCAATTTCGTTGGTTACCAGATCTTATTTCTGCGCATATTTTGTGCAATTTTTGTCATAAAAAGTCTTAATAGTTATACAAGCATCAGAAATTTTTCTAGGAAAAATGTCGTTTTTAATTCAAAGAACCAAATCTTTTATAATTTAATTCGGCGGTTTGTTGAATATCAAATAAACAATAAACATATTAATGTGTAGTATAAGTCTACATTTTATTATTAAGTTCTCGCCAAAAACTGAAAACAAATGTCTTAATCCATTTAAAAATTATTTTCAGTTACATGACTTGACAATAATTTTTGTTTTATATGTGTGTATATATTACAAAAAAATAAGGATAACATTTCTATTGTTCGTTTTCATTGAGGTTTAGTAACGTATCGAATAAGTTTTGGCGGCATCAGCCGTTGCGTAAAATCATCCGAGGCAGCATGACACGGTGACGCACACGTCACTAAGTACCCGTTACTGCCGGTCCCCATTAGTAAATGGAAGGTCTACTTATCGGGGTAAGATCATTAATGGTTTTACCAGTCAAGTTGCTGGCGCTCCATAAGATATCAAATCGACTTATCTTCATTTGCTGACGACAAGCTGATGCAGTTTAAAATGTCACACCAACAGGACAAAATGAAATCTCCACTGATACCCAATAGATATAGGAGGCCTTTTTCTGGCGGAAACATTTCTGAAACTGATGATAATATTCGTACATCTGTGGAAATAGTTGTAGTTGCTGGTAGGTACGAAAATATTTATAAATTCTTACATAATAGGTATCTTTTAGGAATTATTATTATTATATTTAGTTGTGGTAAATGTGAAAAATAATTGTCATGTATTGGAATTAGCGGCATTAACATTTGTTTAAAAATATTTAAATTTTAGGCACTCCTTAGGTTTACCTTCGCGCCGTCTTTTGTTTCTTAATTATCTCAGATGGAATCATTTGGACGCTTCCAAAGATATGAAAATTTTTAAATTCTTATATGTGAATACGTTATTTGCAAGCAGGTACATGTATGACACTAATTTCGTATGAATGCCAATCTATAGTTTTCAACAATGTTTAGATATTTTTGATCATTTACCAGATCGCCTAATATGGAAACATAGAAAGTTTACAGTTTATTTCTTTAGCTTATTTACTTTAGATTCTCCTAATTTACCTACAACGATCTTGATAGCAAAATTCCTGTGGTAGATTACGACAACTCCTGTAACCCCAACCACTATGAAAAGATTTCTAAGGTAAAGCCCGTGATACAATTATTTCAATTTCCAGAACTTTCCGTGAAACTGAACTGAAACTGGATCAGTCCACAAGTCTAATTCAGTATTAGTCTAGTATAGGCGAAAAAAAAATAGAATCTTTAATGAATCAAAATGTCCACAGAAAAGTTTATTCAAATATGTATCTGATCTTAATGATACTTAAGTGTGGAAGAAGTTAGTATTTAGGTAGTTCTACAACCACATCTCATCTTTCACAAAAGTAGTGTTTTAAATCATTAATGTAATCTTTTACGCTTCTATATGTTCTACGGAAAATATGTTATGCGCTATTTAGTGTTCTACATACACTTTTATCTAATACGTGCAAGAATAATTCTTGCATTAAGTATTAATCTCTTTCTACACCATTGCAAGATTTTTCAACTTTATCAAATACCTTCTTTAGCTCGAAATCCAATAAAGACAGCGCAATACTTCGTAATTATCGATATGATAGCACTGGCAAATCTTCCACCAAAAAGATTTATAGTCAGATGCAAGCAACCAGCGCTGTGTTTTTAACGAATAAACACCTGTAGCATTTTAGAATATTAATAAGAAGACTGTTGAGAATATTCTGTTGTGAATAGCATTATGTTACTTACTGCTGTTCAATTTTTAAGTAAAAAGCGCAAAAAGCGGCTTTCAAATAATTTTAATTACAGAGTTAGAGCGTTATCAAAAATATGTTGTCACGGTATCGCTTCATTGAAATACTACCAGCAGGGCAATTTTGTTTCTCCAGTGACAATAACACATAATTCCGATATATTGATTTTAGTGACAAATATACACGAGGTGCGCATTTCTTCCAACAATATAAACGAAACAGTCAACTCACTAGTCGTAAATTATAACATTAAAAACATGTCCAAATGTATCTAGCTTCCGCTGTTGTGAGATAAAAGTAGAATTTTAATCTATATTAAAGACTTTATGTTGTAATGAGAGCTTAAGTGTAATGAAATATGGCGTTAATTTAAACGGATACAACGAAACTAGATAGCTAAATTGTTCCAATACAACGTGAAGTCTCATTCTGGTAATTTAAGTTTGTCAATAATGTGTCTATACATGCTAATGAATGACTTATGCTTTATTTTTTAGTATTTTTAGGTAAACAGCTCGTTATGTAAAAAAAAAACGATAAAATTACATTTCACAATTTTATTTTTTTTTGATATGCCAAGATACATTGATACATTTCGAACGAGTGCGAGCGAAGAGGCAAACTACCAGTGCAAAGGTGCACTTGAACCTCCCGCCAGAATGTTAACCTTCAGGTGGTTAACTGTATTGTACAAAAAAAGGGTTAGAAAGCTCAATGGTTACAAACTCATTTCTATGGACGAGAGTTTTGCGGAAATAATTATTGTTAACGTACTTAGCGTTAATTCAGGCCTCGCTATTTCAACTATTTATGTACAACCCTCACCATGGATTATTCTGTATTTAATCAATGGCCTCACCAAATGCAGCGAGGACGTGAGCCTGTTGGCAACTTAAAGATCACCCGCGATCATCCCGTCTCTGATTTATATTAAACAACAGTTAAAGGAATATGCTACAATATATAAATTTTAAGCTAAATTATAATTTGATCGAGGCGAATTTGTGGTGGGCATGGAAAATAAAGAATGGGTGGTGTATTACAAAGGATGCGATAACCGGAATGTATACTTAAAATTTCACAGTATTCCGTCCACTATTTTTTGAGAATACCTACATGTTTTAGAAAATTACCAACAGACGGAGATGAGAGATACACATTTTTGCTTTCTACTTTCTCCTTTCAAGAAATCATAAAATCTATTCGTGGAAAGACCATATTACATCGTCTTCTGCTTCCCTAAGCTTACACTCGGAAAAGAAGTAGAACTATTCTCATCACTAGAGAGCGGATTTTATGAAATTTGCATATCCGTTATTTTTTGCATATAAGTCTTGATATTTAATATGTGAACGAATCATGCTAATTAAAAATGAATACAGCTATAAAAAAAATTGCATATTTGCATATATTTGCCTTCTGCTGCATATTTCACGTAACGGGTGCATATTTTGCATTTTTATCAATTTTTGTGCTACTCTGAAAAAAAAAATGCCATTCGATCGGCATTTTTCTAGAAAGACGAAATTTCATGAATCATATTGCAAATATTGTCCTGAGCTTCAAATAACTGGGAAAGGTTTTGGTTTTATGGTAATTTGGAGGAACCACTGGGTGTTAAGCCATCCTTCCAGGTAAATTCGGGTCCTAATTACTTTTGGAAATACCGTTCATTTCAATATTTTTGTTCGTTACTTAAGTGTATTAATGGTATGTTTTATGGTGGTCGAAGGGACGTTACCCTATTATTTTTCATCGTGAGTTTGCATTTAAGTATTTAAAGCGATAGAGATGTGTGTCAATATGTAGATAACTCAAATTAATTTATGAATTAAACCTTTTCCTGAACTTATTCTTCAAGAAGGAACTGTGTTTTGTTGTGCCTGCTCTAATCCGATAAATATTTTTACATCTGTGGACGCAGTACGCAGTTTTTCTATTTACAAATACATACTTTAGAATCACCGGAAAAATTTTTGTTAGAATATTTCGAAAAATATTTAAAAATAAATTGTTACCAAAATAGTAATTAAATAGTCGATTACTACTATTTTTTAATTCGTTCTGTTTACCTATATTTATTTTTTAGTATAAGAATATTATCTTAAAAAATGTCATTTATTTGTCAGTGAGATCTAATTAAACACTTTGTAATGTGATTTATGTATTTTTTGTAATAAAAGGTAAGGTGTTTTTGCAATTTGTAAATAAATTTAGTTCGGTTATTACGCTGTTTTTTATTTTTGGAGCATATGCAACTGCACATCTCTGCATATATTAAGAAAGTTATTACATATTTGCATAAATTTGATGCATGTCATATGATCATATTTCCCAAAATTTTGCTGCATATTTTCCGCTCTCTACTCATCACAAATTGTTCAAAGTATAAAAACTCATAATATATCTAATATTCGTGTTTTTATCGGAGAAGCATTACAAAGATATAGAGAGTTGTCAATGAAGTTCCGCACAAAATTCAGAATTTCATTAAGGCCAGTTCTACTATTTTTCTTGTGGGGTGTTCCATAGATATTCAGAATGTAATATCTCCATTATTAACGTACTTATTGTTATGAAAATTTAAATATAACTTGTTCACAACGTTCTGTATACAATACAAAGCAATTTTTTTAAACGGTTTACCATGATTATTCTTTTTAAAATTTTAGTGAACTTTTTCATCACATATCATCAATCAATATATCAGTTATTTATGGAATTTTCGGAACGTAGTTCTCACCACTGTTTTTAGCTTACAAAACTCTATAAATTACAAAAAAAACACTACCACCTTTTTTGAGGAATAATTAGAGCAGAACTTATTGTAACCCTATGCCTAATTTCAGGTGATTTGTACAACTGGTTCTCAAGACCGTTTCATACTCTAGCGACCCTGTATTATTTATTACAACGCACCGAGCGATCGAAAAGATTCCCGTATAGCGTATACCGTAATCTCAATTTCCTTTATTTATTTAATTTTTATTAATATTGGACTTAATAAAAGGATTTAAGTATTATGTATTAAAAAGTATTGTATCTATTGTGTTATAAGTGACCTTCACCATACGGACAAAACAATTGGCACCCCTAGAGCTGTGTAGCTTATGTCATGTTATACACATCGCGATTTTTAGTGTTTTTAGAAAAGCAAATCTTTTCTAATAACAGTAGTAACATTTCTTATTTTTCACAGTACCTAAAGTGGTGATTGTCACAAGTGTTAATATTTGTTGATTCAATTTTATTCATTTATTTTTACTGCTTTCAAGGTGGTTTAAGTACAAATATTATGTTTTAATGAATTAGTTGCTTTCTTATAATTAGAAAAACAAATCTTTCCATCTTTTCTACTCTTTTCTGCATGCTGTATGACACAGCGTAAAAAGGGTTGTTATTTTTACCGACGTCACATTCTTTAAAAATTTTATTATCGTCTCTTATTTCTAATGACTACACTTTTATGTGTAAATACTATGATACAATTTTCTCAGAATGTGACTTTGTACATTAAACGAGCGAGAATAAAAAATAGTAAGACCTCGGCCAATCTTTCCCTTCGAGCTAATGGCTCCGCAATAATTTGAAAAGTTCCAGCAGAATACAACGACGTGTTTGCTTCAATTAAACTGAAATGATATACGTTTGTTTGTCCACATAGGAGCAGCTTATGAGCATTACAAAATCCCAGGGTATTAGTATTTTTTCCCGCGGTTACGGAGACGCAATTATGAGCTTCCGGAAATTAGTATCATTAATTTAGCGTATGTGTGTGTCAGGCCGGTGTGCGTGTAGGAAATAAAAAATTCTATAACGTGCGTGGATTCATGAGCTCCATATTATTTAGTCCCTCGGAGACTAGAAAACAACTATTTTATTGCACACATTCTGTTATGTCTATGGGGTTGTGTGATAAAAAATGTTGGGGTGTAATAAATAGGTATAAGTAGGGTGTTGTAGTTATCCGGAGAGGGAATAGATATTCGTGTGGTGTATATGGGCTGAAGGGCCGTCTTGATATTTCAGCTCACGACGACAGAAAAAGGGCGAAGCTGACACGCGAGCAGGATCCGGCCGATGTGAAATGAAATGTCCGTTCTGCATACGGAGATGTGCACGCACCCTAACGCTACGCTAAAGCGTCATCATTAACTTTATATGCTCTAGACTGGAAAAGGAGTGCTGTCACATAAATCAAATCACTCTATTATAAAACTGTGTCGCGTGAACGCCTCTCTGTAGAAAATTTAAAGTGAAAAGACCCCTAATATTTTATCGCAATTACCTACGTTAAACCTACATCCTGCACCAACAACCGGAATTCTAAATTGTTTCCATTTTTTCAATTTATCACCTCAACGGATAAACCTATATCGATTCAGTCGCCATATGTTAAAATTGAAAACTATTTTATTTCAAATTTATTACCGTAATGTTGATGCGATTTCGTTGCCATTACAAAAAGGTCAAACGATTTTTGTGAAAACATGCCAATGAAACTACATCAACTACTATCCTAGACAAGAAACCCATGATGTGATATTTTTAGAAACTAACATTCGCAGACCTCATTAATAATTTGTCCAAAAAGTTAGTATATATTTCATCTTTCCTCGAAAAGTTTGTTCTTAACTCTTCCTAAGGGTAAAATTTGTCATTATTGTCAGTCAAACTTTCACAGAAATCATAGCTAAATTAATTTTCTTAATAATAAAGAACCACAATTAGAAAGAGTTAAAAAAAACTGGTAATGTTGTTAATATCACACAATTAATTAAATTAATTAAAATTATTGCACACGAGTACCTACTATTGAGGATCTTGTCAAAATGTTAGTTCTACAAGAGCTGAAATGAAATATAAAATTGTTTATAGCGGTTAAATTATGTAGGTACTAAAAATCTATTTTTTTTTAATAAATAAAGACCATTAGGAATCTTATTACAGCCCAAACCATATAATAATTTCATACTAAATATACCGCAAGAGCAAAAAAAATTAGTCGAAGTTGACCATGCATGAAGAATTGCCTTAGATTAAAATAGTTATTTACATTGAGTGCGGTAGTTAGCATTTTACAGGCGAGGTTTTAACTTTGAAGCACGACGCGCAGCGGAGTGCTTTAATAAAACCGAGCCCTGTAAAATGCCCTAACGCACAAATAATGTATTAAATTTTTTGTCCGACCTATTTTTATGCTTATACTAATCTTTCAAATTCAAACCCTGCGAAATTGTAACTCGGTATCGAGTACGCTGCTTTAAACAATTTTGCAGTGGGCGTTGCGTTCAAACATTTGCAACGAAAGAAGAACGTCAAAATATTTTGTTGACATTTCGCTTTTCTAACTAAAATTTTCTTCATTTCTCAAATATTCTGTTGAACAAAAACTTGCGTAAATTGTGTTTCTGCAGGATTTCCTTTATTATTTGTAGAACAATTTATTTTTTAAAAGCCTCTTAAGCCTAAAAAATTTCGAGTTATTTTACCGCACCGCACCGCACTGTAAAATCGTAGTTACCGGGTACATCAGACGTTCATGAATGAGATAGGGAGGCCAAAAAATTATTTATTAAATAAAATTTAAAACTAAACAGAAACTACAACGTGTTTCAAAATTATTTTCATCTAGTCACCTATGGCTGCAGATTTTCATCAAGGGAAAGAGTTGAAGCGATTTCAAAGCTAACTAGATGAAAATTATTTTGAAACACCCTTTAATTTCAGAGCGTAAAATAAATGAAACTAAATTAACAATAAACAAAAGTTTAAAAAGTTTAGGGCCTCATTTGCTCTAAGAGTAATTGCATTGTCCTGTTGGAAAAATTCAAATTCTTCCTCACCTAGCTGTTCCACAAATGGTGTAAGAATTTCATTAACTTAGAAGTGTGCATTTATGCTTTCATGAAAAGAAAAATGGTATACCTAATACGTCTTCTTGAAATAGTCAGCCAAAGACCAAGCTTAATCGGATTTTTCATAGACCAGCACTTTATATTTTGAGAGTTCATATAACTATCAAAATGAGACCAAGCTTCATCGCTGAAAAATGTGATGACTAAAATTTCGTCGTTGTTAATACATATTATCCAAAAATTATAGTTGCCATAATTTATGCGAGGTTGAATGTCTCGCGGTAGAATATGGTGGTATAACTGAACTTTGTAGGGAAACATTTTCAAATCCTTTTTTAAAACACTTTCACTTTCTCGAAATGATTCTACACCTTTTTGACAACTTTTAAATTGAATATAGAGCAAGTGGCATTATTCCTTGATCGCCTTTCCCAGGCACTGAATTAATCGCTGTTAAGTTTGTAGTCAGAGATCAGTACCTCATACTTCTTTGTCTATGCATTCCAACGGGATGTGCCTTCAACTAATCTGACGTCCATGTCTCAATTTATAGCTGATACTTTGGATAATAGGGGTCAACTTGGTGTTATATACACTGACCTAACTAGGTAAAGCTTTTGATACAATTGACCATCAATTATTACTCTTTAAGTTATCATCCATCGGTTTCTCGGAATTATTAATTAAACTAATTGCTTCCTACTTGTCTTCTCGTCTAAATTTGGTTATGTGTAATGGCTTTATATGTGGCTCTTATATTTCTACGTCAGGTGTACCTCAAGGGTCTGTAATGGGGCCCTTGCTCTTCATATTTATATCAATGACGTTGTGGAAGTTATTAAAAACTCGCATATTTTAATGTACGCGGATGACATTAAGATCTTTAGGAATATAGAAAGTCCGGACGATTGCCTCTTATTGCAGATGAACCTGGAGAATATCCAACAACGGTGTATAGCAAATTGTTTACTTTTAAACCATAAAAAATGTAAACTGGTTACGTACTCTTTATGTCAAAATCTCTGTCAACATGTTTACTATGTTGAGAACTATCCTCTTGAAATACTACGATCTGTAAAGGATCTTGGTGTGTACTATGATTCCGAGTATAGTTTTAGAGAACATGTGAATAATATCGTGTTAAGTGCGAGAAAAATGTTAGGAATTATGCTTAGGAACTGCAAGAATATTTTAATAACATTTCTACTTTAACGGTACTCTATAACGCGCTTGTGAGATCTAGGTTAGAGTACTGCTCCCTGGCATGGTTTCCTTATTATTATAACCAGACGCATCAAATTGAAAATGTACAGCGGAGATTTTTAAAATGTTTGTACTTTAAAGAAGAAGGAAGTTGGCCTTACAGAAACTATTCTCATTTTGAGTTATTGAAAAGATACAAATTTAGTACCCTACATTCTATACGTGTGGCTAATGAACTAATATTTATTTACAAAATTATACATAACATAATTAATAACAGTGACATTCTTGCTCTTGTCAATTTTCATGAACCTGGAATAAATAACAGATACTCTACTTCCTTATGTAGTAAATCTCCTCGCACGAACATAGGTAGGAAAGCGCCCCTATATGTAATACATTTTTATTTAAATATTTTGGAAAGGTATTGCGATTGTGATTTATTTTCTTGTAGACTAAGTCAATTTAAACTTTGTATTAGGGAGCGATTTTCTTAGTTGGAGTGAGTATTACTGTTAGTTAGTTAGTTAGTTAGTTAGTTAGTTATGATTGTCTGGTAAGAGTGGTTAGGTTATTGAAAGATACATGCATATACATATATGTCTTTGGTTATTTATTTCTTCTTAATTTTTACCGTTTATTGGTTCATAGAATTCTAACTTTATTCTAGTATAATTTGTCATCTGTATTAGAATTAGTATTAGAATGTATATTTATTTATTTATGTATTTTTGTCCTATATTTGGAACTTGTTTCTGTGAGGCAAATAAACTTATTATTATTATTATTATTAACAGCTACATGCAATTAATGGAATTTCTAGATTTTTTCTAAGCCCTTACTGATTGTAGGAGATTTCAATATTCCGGAATTTTCTAACTGTCTTAATGGTACCCGGGCAACTCATCTTTACAATATTTTTAGTCACTTTTTGTCTAATAATGACCTTAAAAGAACACAGTACTAAACCACAATGCAAGATTACTAGATCTCATTGTCTCTACTATGATATTAGAACTGTGATAACTCGTGAAGAATTTCCATTAGTTCCTGAGGTCTTACATCATCTATGTTTAAGCATGTATGTTACACTCAACAAGACTGACAATGTCACTTTTGCAAAGAATCCAAACTTAGAGAGCTTTAATTTTAGAAAAGCAGACTTGGTAGGACTCTACCCAGAATTATAGACTATGGATTGGTCAGACATATCCAAGCATTTGATAATGTTGAATCGGCTTGTAATCAATTTTATGATTATGTATGCTTTGTTACTACGACATGTTCCAGCGCGTAGAAATAAATGAGAACGGAATAAATACCCTATTTGGTTTTCGGAAACTATAATCCAGTTAATTAAACAAAAGCGAAGGCATTGGAAGAAATACAGAACAAGTCAATCAATATACCACTTTGATAAATTCAAGCAATTGAGTCATCAATTCAAGTATGAGATGCGCAAGGAGTATTCCACCTTCATCATGAATTTCAAATCCTCAGTTAAGACCAAATTTAGGAATTTTTGGAAGTTTGTTAATTCTATAAAGAATCATAGCAGCATCTCGGGGACTATGACTTCTGGTAGTCAAAGTCTTACGTCTCCCCAAGACAGTATTAATTCTTTCGGCAATCTCTTTGCTGAAGTATACCGCAAGATCCATGATAACCATGTCTGCGATCAGTGCTGTGATAATAGTGTGTGCCATTTCTTTGAGAAACGGTGTTGCCCGTTTCTCCATGTTAAAGCTAGTTGTATGTCCGTTCCTGTTCTACACTGGTTTAAAATTGATAACCGTGATATATTAAAAGCTATTAAGAGAATTAAACCTAACAGTGTGCATGGTCCTGATAATATTCCTGCTTTGGTTCTTGTTGATTGTATTAACTCTTTTTTGTCTCCTCTTTGTTATATTTTTAATTTAATTTTAAAGACTGCGAACTATTCCAACACATGGCAGGTGTCAAAAGTCGGTCCTGTATTTAAATCAGGGGATAAGAACAATATTGATAATTATAGACCCATAGCGCTTATGTCAAATTTTACAAGAAAAGCCTTTGAAAAGGTCCATCATTGCATCATACTTAGGAAACTTAGTAATTTTGGGTTGTGTAACAGTTTATTGTTATTAATTAAGTCACTCTTGCTATACAGGAGTCAATATATTGAGTTTAATGGTTTTCGGTCCTTGGAATATTTTTGAAAAAGCGGTGTAGCTCAAGGTTCCAATGTTGGACCACTCTTATTTATCATGTTTTTTAATAACATTAGTGAATATATTAATTGTAAGATTTACAATTATGCGGATGATCTAAAAAAGTGAATGTAATTACTTCTTATGCAGATTGTCTTCGTTTGCAAGATAATATTGATTCGTTTCTCAAGTACTGTGATTCCGTTGGGCTTGAAGTTAATATTTCTAAATGTAGAGTCATGTCTATAAGTAGAAAAACTCAGGAGACTCATTTTCTTTACAAATAAATGGTAGAATTTTGGAGCGATGTGTTCAAATTCGTGATTTTGGTGTTATTGTAGATAATAAGTTGACTTCTGTTCCTCACATTGTATACACTAGTAATAGTGCTTTAAAGATTGATTAAGCGAAACGCTAAAATGTTTGGAAGATATCCTGAATGGCATTCTGATCAAAGGGCCCTTTTACGTATTGTTAATGGGAGGTCTCTTGTTAGTAGAAGGAAAGTGGCAAGTCTTATATTCCTACAAAAACTTATATTTGGTGAAATTAAAAGTAAACCTTTACTGAGTCAAATAAAAATCTATGTTACTAGAGTTTTAAGTAGACTGCCGCTCACTTTTTATTACAAAATTCCAAATACATTCCATCATTATAATTCTCCACTTTTTAATTGTTTCAAACTATATGTATAATTCTGTACATCAGAAGCTTCATAATTTTTAAGGATAATTTTCGCACGCAAAAAAATAAAAGTGAACTCATTTCATACTACAGTCTTTAAGTTCTTTATTAAGCATTTTATGGCTATTCTACTTTATTTATTTTATTTTAATATGTTTAAATTTAAATGTTACGCTATTCTTATACATGTTACCAATTTTTCTTCTATATATTCTTATATTGTAGTCTCATCTTCCTTAAAGTACATTTGTCCGTCGAAATAAACCATTATATTATAATATAACTCCATAAACATGGTCATAAGAATGACGAACCCCTTCCACGGGAAAATGCTTTCGAAATTCTTTGTTACTCATTATTCTTGTGTGAGTTTGACATTAAATAAATAATTATTTTGATCTTAAACAAGCGGTTGTTTGTGTATGCTCAACTTTGGCCATTATTTTTTTAATCTCGCATAAGTTCATCTCACACCCGTATCTGTTCAGCAGCATATTGTGATCATCGCCTTGATGATGATATGTACCATCAAAATATACTTATAACAAAAACTTGTCCTGAACTGGGTCAGATTGCACTACATATATTTAGTAGATCGAATAAATGGGAAACCAAATCACCCCTGCATACTCAAGTTTTGATTGAACGCATAATACAGAGCTAATAACGCTTGAATACTAGAGAATTCGGTAAATAAAGCCAAACATTTTATGGTCGTTCGCAACACAATCAGGTATATGTTCCCTAAAGGTAAATTTGCTGTCAAAAATTACTCCTAAATCTTTGAATTTCCACTCGCCATATATATCAATTTCGCCGATCCGAAAATGTACCGTAACTTTTCAAGTAGAGGATCAAGTCTTCTGCATCCAGAACGATTATGAATAAGATAATTTTAGGTGAAATAGTACATAATTTGGATAACAAAAGGTTCTTATTTACAGTAAAACCTATGGACCCAATGTGTATATTTTGATCCGGCTTGTATTTAGTTTGGGTTTAAAATATCATAGGAAGAACCAGGTTGATACTTGAATTTAATTTGGAGACAAACACTTCAGTTTGAGGTTGCCAGTTTGAAGCAGTATATCTACATACATATAAAAATTTGCCTTTTATTTTCAACGCGAAAATAAAACTTGTGACAAGCTAGAGATTTACGTTTTACAGCAAAACATGTCTATGTTCATCAAACAGAGTTATCACTCCAAACTGAACTTGTGCTTTTTATGCTCGGTAAAAACAGTCAACAAAATACCAGATTTATGATAAACTTGTGAGAACTGATATCTCATGTGAGATATAGGGCGACTAGTGAGTTTCATAATATGGGTACAGAATTGTCGTAGTTTTTATTTTTCGGGAACATTTTCTTAAATTGCAAAACAACACTTTATACTAATATCAACATACCAGGAACGTTGAGCAAGCTCACTTGGTTGGAGCGTTATGCTAATAACGCGAGGGTCTAAAGTTTGATGTTCTCATAAGTCACTTTTTATTAATTTCTTTCGCTGTGACTAGTATTTTTTTTTAAACTGAATTTTTTTGGTGATACATCAGGGACCAGGGAGGTTCTGTCTTTTATTTTTGTCGTTGTGCTTAAATAAAAATAAATTTTCATAAATTTTGCAATCTCTTTTAGAAAATCCGTGACATAACTTTTTGAAATTTTATCAGCACAGTAGTGACGGGGTTATACAAAACGATTTAAAAATGAAAACATAGAATACATTGCTCATATAAAATTATCAAGGTTCAAATTTAAACTTTGCACCTTAAGATATACGGCATAAGTTGAGCGTTAATGTTTTCTCCCTTAATAAACCTTTTCGGAATATATTCCTTCAAATGTAGACGATATTTTTTGTCTTACAGTCGCAGACGAGATTCTGTGTAAATAATTTTCTCTATGAAACCCTTGCTTATTAGTCTTATCACGTCTCAAGAGATACAGCTTGCCTATAATAATTGCTACTAGCATAATATTGAACAAGCTGACATCTCATCCAAGAAACAAAATATACTACAAAAGCAACACGACTGAAGTAACAGTTTTCCAGAAAAGTAATGTGCTTTTCTTGGGTATTGACCCGACTGCGAAATAGAAAAATAAAAAATTAATGAAACAAAAGATTTTGTGCCACGTACAGTGTAAATAAAATGCAACAGAAATGTTTAGGTAAAATTGTAACATTTAGAACACATTTTTCCAGACAATTTATAGCGTACAACTCTCGCAGACTTAAATTAAACGCCTTACATTTATGGCGAGTTTTAGTAAATGATGTTTAATTTTAAAAATGCAAATAAAAATGGATTTCTTTTGAGACTATAAGTATTTAATATTTTTTGTTGCGACAGAGTATAATGATTGACTTGATATTGTCTATTGATTTACTAATTGCACTATCAAAGGAAGATATTTATGCCTTAATAAGTATTGTTGTGGCTGAGCATATATTGTTATATCATGACAAGTACAAAATTTAAGTACTTAATTACTAATTAGTATTGCATGCTAATGGCATTTATACTCATTCTTCGATTGAAATATTTTAACACCAAAGCGAACGATTTCATGATCTGCTTACATTAATGGTCTCTACTTTCAGCGATTCTATATTTGATAAATGCGAAATTGGAAGACAAGGCCTTGCGTGCGTCCTTTGGTCATAATGAGGATAGCACGTCCGAAGATAACACGCGATTGTTTCAACGCCTTATTGATATCTCAATCTATACAGCGGAGAGTAGCATCTAAAATCTCGACTGATTGGCACTAAGTTCAGCGCATAACTTGCCAACGATGAATTATTCAAGCAAAAGCAGGAAAAGGCGCTTCTCACCCTCGACTGTGTACAGCACGTTCTATTTTTCCTGCGATCAAAATGGCTGAGTACTAAATTTCTCATAGTAGCATAATGGATCTGAAGTGGTGTAGGCTTATCTGACGAGAACAGCCAGCATATAATAAACAGCGGCCGCTTCTAGCTCCTTCACACTCGCACCATTAATATCAATATGTCTTAGAACTTTATTCTGATCTTTATCTCTACACATCTTAAATTCATTTTTTATTACTTTGCAGAAGTAAGCGGCTGTAACGCGAAAATTGAAAGCTGATGTTACAATGGGCTAAAATATGTAGAAATCAAAATTATTCAAACAAGTAAAAGTTTAGACGTGTATCTAGCGTCGAGTTACGACCTTTATACAACCCTTACATAAAGGTTAGCTTTTTCATAACCGTTCTGTACATATTACATAAGTTCACGCTTCAAAATGAAAGACACTAAGACACTTGAGATAGTATTCCCCTGACGTTTATTCAAATTTCAGCAGAGAAACTCAACCTAATACTACAATTCACAAAGAATGTATCAAGTTTTAAACAGGAATTAGCATACCGGAATGCATTTCTAAGGGAGAGGTCGACCGCGAACGATCAAGATGTCTAGAAGCAGACAAAGAAAGTGCAGGCTGAAAGCGAAGATTTCTCTTAAGAATATGTGAGTTTAATAACTGGTGTTATAGGTATATAGGTAAAATTGAAAATGACTCTAAGACTAATAAATGCACTTCTTAAGTAAATAGTAAAATCGGTTTTAATATTGCACACTCCTAATACTGTTTACCGTTTTTTAAAACTGTTACTTTGAGGGCTTTTAATTTGTTAAATATAACGTTCAAGTGAATGTCTTATTCCAAAATTAGTGATTAAAATTTTGAAAATTCTTTGTTGCTGAATTAGGACAAAGATACCAATTCTTAAATCGGCCATCCTGTATAAACTGCACACGAACGATTTAATACTTCAAATTATTTTTTCTATTACGTGGTTATATATTTTCAAAAACCACAACTATATTACAATAAAAAAAAATGGTCCAAGGTTGTTTGGACAGAACTTCCCTCACACCTGAAGTACAATGAAACATACCAGCATTTTCAGAGAACTATAAAATTTGATGTTGCAAATTTAATTTTTTATGCGAATCTCTACATGTTGAAATAAATATATGTATGTATGTAGTAAACAAACATTCAACTGCAACATTCCGTTTGACGGATACTGATTTAATCAACAAAATAGACTCATTCATTGTGTTTTTTTTTTGAGTCAGCCTGTATAAGCAAATCTAAAAATAATAAATGCAGTGGTAAATCATTGCAAAAAAATTGCAAAATGTTGTTATATAATATTGATTTTTTTTCCAAAAATCTGGACGTTTCGGCTAAAAACTCAAGACGAATTCATAAACTACACGTGTAGAACTACCGTGTTATTTTATACAATTTAAAACCTATTTACTATGTACAATTTGGAGGTGATGTCATCACATTTTTGGTGGAGATGATTAGACAAAGTTTGGTTAGCGTTTTTCATCTAGATGATATTCATAATACACATATACAATCTGACAAGAACAAAAATAGACATAGACGGCGAACAGACAGATTGAAACAAGAGACCCATTTTTTCGTACTCTGGGTATGATCACCCATCGAGAAAATATGATAGCGATTTGATAAATACGAGTCAATAAGCTCAATTAATGCTCCTCGATGCAAAATTGTACAATTTTAATTTATCGGTCAGTATACTATGCGACATGCAGTCGAATGCTTTTAGTTAAATCGCAAAACACTGCATACATACATTCGTTTTTGTGGAAAGTTGTTAATGTTTTAGTTATTTTAGGTTTAGAATTGCACCAGTTGTATTGCAATTTTTGCGGAATCCATGTTGATTGCTACAGAAAAGGTTATTTTTTTCAAAGTGAATTTGAATTTGAGAAGCCATACATCTTTCAAAAATTTTTGAAATGACTGGGAGAAGCGATATGGGTCTATAATTCGATATTTCCTCAAGTTGTCCCCCTTTATGAATGCGAATCACCAAACCGTCTTTCAATTTAACAGGTAATTTGCATTCTTCAAAGCATGAATTAATAAGCTTTGTTAAGGGAATAGTAATTAGATGCTTGGGTAGTTTTTAAAATAGTAACTCAAATACCATAAATCTCCGTACTGGTGGTATTTTTTAAGGAAGTTAAATGGTCTCGTACTTCATTAAAGCCGACTTTAGTGAATCTGAATTGAAGTACAGAAGTTGAATTAGTTGTCATATTCATATTCGGCTTACTGAGTGGAGTACTCATCTTGGTATTTTTTAGGACATTTTTAGCTATGTTTATGAAGTAATCACTAGCTTCTTCAGCTGAAAATGCTACTGATTGAGAGAATTTTTTATTTTTATTTTTACGACCGGTAGTTATGATTAGAGAGCGGATTTTATGAAATTTGCATATCCGTTATTTTTTGCATATAAGTCTGTATATTTAATATGTGAACGAATCATGCTAATTAAAAATGAATACAGCTATAAAAAATTGCATATTTGCATATATTTTCCTTCTGCTGCATATTTCACGTAACGGGTGCATATTTTGCATTTTTATCAATTTTTGTGCTAATTTGAAAAAAAAAATGGTTGTCATTCTATCGGCTTTTATTGTAGTCCCAGTTTAAAGTGGTTTTTATGACAAGATAATAAACATTATCACCACGTTATTACCTCACGACGGACAATTTGAGTTAAATAACAAAGTACGGCCTTGCAAAGAAACCGACCACGTTCTTATTTATAGCTAGGGATTGACTTAATTGTCCCCATCGTCAACTTCGACGCAATGGACCTATCATAAAAACCACTTTAAACTGGGAAGACTATATCTAGAAAGTCGAAATTTCATTAATCATATAGCAAATATTTTCCTGAGCTTCAAATAACTAGGAAAGGTTTGTGTTTTATGGTAGTTTGGAGAAACCACTGGGTATTAAACCATCTTTCCAGGTAAATTCGCGCCCTCATTACTTTTGGAATTACGTTCATTCCCAATATTTTTGTTCGTGTATTAATGGTATGTTTTGTGGTGGTCAAAGGGGCTTATCGTATTATTTTTCATCGTGAGTTTGCATGGAAAGCATTTAAAGCGATATAGGTGTGTCAACATGTCGAAGATAAATCAAATTAATTTATGAATTAAACCTTTTCTTGAACTTATTCTTCAACAAGGAACTGTGATTTGTCGCGCCTACTCTAAACCGGTAAGTATTTTTACGTCTGTGGACGTAGTAGGTACGCAGTTTTTCTGTTTACAAATACATACTTTAGAATCACTTTTTGTTAGAATATTTCGAAAAATATTTAAAAATAAATTGTTACCAAAATAGTAATGAAATAGTCGATTACTACTATCTTTTGATTTGTTTTGTTTATATTTATTTTTTAGTATAAGAATATTATCTTTAAAAATGTGATTTATGTATTTTTTGTAATAAAACGTAAGCTCGGGAAACCTGTTTTTGTAATTTGTAAATCAATTTAATTCGCTTATTAAGCTTTTTTTTTAATTTTTAGAGCATATGCAACTGCATATCTTTGCATATGTTAAGAAAGTAACTGCATGTTTCCATAAATTTGGTGCATATCATATGATCATATTTCCCAAAATTTTGCTGCATATTTTCCGCTCTCTAGTTATGATATTCCACATAGATTTAGCTTTATTACTTGATTTTTCAATACGTTTATCGTTGATTCGTTTTTGTCAGTCACTATGGATTCCTTATAAAGCCTGCGATATTCATTTCGTCCTTTCAGTGAATCAGGAGTTCTCTGTAAATTATATAACACATTCAAAAACGCAAGATGTTCACGCTTTTTTTTAACTGGTCGGTGAACCATGCTACGTCACGACCATCTTTTTTGTTTTTGAATGTGACTTCAGTAAATGGAATATGTTATAAACTCTTAAAAATCATTGCGAAGTCGGTGTCATCTAATGGTCAGTTATTGAAAATATTTACTAGTAAATATCCAATAGATCTGTAAAAATTTATTCCGCCTATACAGAAATAAGTTTTGACACATTTTCTATACTACAAGTTGTACTAAAAAATCAATGTCACAGCTAGAATACCGCCAGGGTAGGCAGATCCTGAGCCTGCAATCAAATTCCGAAGGAACATATGATTTTTTCAGAACAAAGACAAAACTAAGATTTTTGTCATATCTAGTAAATCTGTTAAGTTACTTAACTTTAAACTCGCTTATAAAGGGGGCGTGCGACTAATTATATCATAGTAATATTTCATAGGAGTATTTTGTAGATATTAAAACTTGACACATACGAAACTTAACGGCTATTTTGATTTATATATGTCATTTCAAACGTTTCAATTTAAGTTGTACAAAGACCAACCTGTTTCTGATAACTTCTGAGAGGTTTAATTTCTCCTAATTTTACCGATTGCTAAATTATAACTTAAAATTATAAAAACGAAAAGTAAATAGTTTCAGTTCCTACTGACTGGAAATAATCATTATATATAATAAATGAATTAAATTATAAATAAATGGTGTAACGGAACTTAGTTTTGATTAAAAAAGAAGAGTGGGCTGATTAGAAAAAGATTGACACATAGAAAATAGTATCTGAATGTTTAAATTTGTTGATGTTTTGTACATTTAAATAAATGAATCATATTATATTTGGCGCCCAACGTGGGGCTCGAAGCATCCCATTGTACAGTCGCGGTTAATTGTGTGCAAAATTCCATGATGCCGCCGAAACTTAATATTCCAGCTTCAGTTACTCTATCGGCTGACCAATTTAAACAACTACTATCGACAATTAAGGAGCAAGCTGCAACTACACAACAGTCCGAGGCACGACGAAGCGTATCACCAACTTCTTACACTCGATCTGCAGGTAGTTTTGCTAAATGTAGTGCCAGATTTAATGGGTCAGATGACGCCGATGTAGAAGCTTTTCTAGACAACATCATAACATATAAACACTGCACCAATATCAGTGACGAAAATGCACTGCGTGGTCTTTCAATGTTGCTTCAGTCTAGTGCTGCTACTTGGTGGCAAGGAATCAAACCATCGACGAAAGACTGGCAGAGTGCAGTAAATATCCTCAGAGAAGTGTACTCGAAGAAATTAGCCCCTCATGCAGTCTTCCGCTCAATTGCCATATAGTGTCGCAGAAGAAATGCAGCTGGATATATTTTATGGACTTTTAGCTCTGAAGATTCGAAAGAGGCTTACGCGTAGTGAAATAAACTCTTTCAAAGATTTGCTTAATTGTGCTCGCGAAATAGAACAATCGTTTCGTGAATCCTCGTTTCGCAAACAAGAAAGAAACACAAACCAGGACGGAATGCAAATAAAGAATGGGTGTCGCCAAGTGGAAAAAGAAAACAATGATAAAGAACTGTCAAAGTCAACATCAGCAAGATCAAAACCTGAGTGTTATGGCTATGGTACTCCTGGCTACTATAGATGGAACTGCCCGAAATGCAAAGAAAAAGCAGACGTCAAAACTAACTTCTTTGAATTTTCACGGCTATCTTTAGAAAATGAATCAAGCTGCGACGCTCCAATCCTACTCTAGAAGTGAAAGGTGCAAAAGGAATTAGACTCGCCGATTCAGGATCAAAATGGAACATAGCTGGTCACACCCTCTATAAGGTGTTACAAGATAAGGGAGTTAAGTTTGAAACAATGGAGGCAGTGGTAACATTAGCTGACGGAATTCCTAGAGATAAGAAACTACTGTACAATGTAGACGTTAAGATAAAAGACAAAATAACTCCAACTAGTTTTGTTATAATGCCGTATTTAACCCAGAACCATACGCTCTTAGGGCGGGAATTCTTGAAGAAGGCTAACATTGGTATAGATTTCCAAAACGAGTGTTGTTTTTTTAGAAATAAACCAGAACATACTTTCAAATATGGAATTAAAACAAACTCCGTAAACATTAATCCCATAACCCTACGCCAAAATGAAGCTCAAAAGATTCAAGACAAGGCAAAAGATGAAATAAACACCCTACTTCAGAAGAATAGCACCATCTTCGAACAAGGGGGAGAAACTATGTTTGTTACGCATCGAATTAACACACAAAATGCTGTACCAATCTCCGTACCACCGTACCCGCTGAACGGACCAAAGAAGCAATTTCTGCGTGAAGAATTGAATCGATTAGTAACACAAGGAATTATAGAAGAGTTCGAGTCACCATGGTCCAGCCCTGTGGTTTTAACTCCAAAAGGAGACAGCTATCGTCATTGCATTGATTATCGTAAACTAAACTCAGTAACGGCATGGCCGACTTCATTAATATACACTAACGTGTATATACGGCCGTTTCAATTTTTTAAAAATTTGTTCCCGCGTAGTAATCCATGGGTACATAAGCATACGCCACCCACGGCAATGTCTTGAACTAAACTGTCACTACTGTCAGAAATTTTCTTTGACAATTTTCAAATCCAAAATAATTTTGGGCATGAATTATTATCGTTGTTAATAAAACTAGGTCTTTTTAATATGGGAAGAAAGTGTATGATTTGTTGTAATACACAAAATCCACTTTTTGGAATTCCTGCGGAAGTAGATCTTAGAAACAAATGGTTTGAATCACTTTCAAAATTTTGTGGTATTTCATAAAACAAGTTCCTCAAAAAATATTTTATTCGAATTATTTTAGATCTGACCAAGATAAACGATCATACTGTTGTGTGTTCCAAACATTTTGCAACAGAATGTATTGTTAGAAGCGCAAAAAGTACTCGTCTTAATAAACAAGCGGTTCCGTTTATATTCGTATGTACATAAAAATCTACGTACCTCACATAATCTATAAATCTTTGTCATCATTCCAGAATCCTACTGATCCTGACATTTCTAGTACCCAACCAACAAATACTTTTTTAGAAGACACTTATCCAACTTCCGTTTCCTCATTCCAAAATGCTAATAAGGAAACTAATGTTTCCACATGTGATGATTTAAGTGCAAAGGATAAACAAGAACTTAAAGATCTCAGGTACCACAACAAAGTTTTAAAGCAACAATTGAGTAGAATGAAACGAAAGAATTCTGAATGTTTATCAAAAATGAGAGAGTTAGAAGAAAAAGTAAAAAATTTGGATGCTTTAAAAATAACCAAAATTATAGAAGACGCAAACAACGCAGATGAAAAGTCAATATTTCTTTTGGACTTGATAAAAAATCACTATAAAAAAATACCTAGGTGGTCAGAAATGTCTCTTCGTCTGTGTACTGTCTGGAGATTTTGTTCGCCTAAAGGTTACAGATTTTGCCACAATAACTTACTAAAACTGCCTTCAAAATCGACTATATCCAGATTTCTTGGACACTATCATGGTCAAAATAAGCTGATCCAAGAGCGATTGTGTGCAGAAATTGGTCAATTAAAAAAGCCAGTTGAAATCTGCTCCTTAATAATGGACGACATGTCCATAAAAGAAAAATTCATTACTGTAGGGCAGAAGATCGAATTTATGGCCTAGAGACAACAAGTTCTACTCGTGTTGGAACTAAGCCAAAAGTAGCCAACAAGATGCTTTGTTTTGTGGTGCAGGGATTGAGTACTAGATATACAATACCAGCAGGATATTTTTTCCACTCGTCGTTAACAACTCAGGAATTATATTTATTAACAAAAAACATTTTACAACTTCTGACAAACTGCGGCTACATTGTGATTAGATTTGTTACAGACAATATTTCAACAAATGTCGCCCTCTTTAAAAAATTTGGAAACGGATCACTGAAAAATTCCATTGATCATCCCATTCTGGAACATATTCCACTATTTTTGAGTTTCGATTTCTGCCATGCTCTAAAAAATGCACGAAATTTGTTTTTAGACCATGATATGTATTCTTCTCAAGGCAAAATTTCATCATGTTGCCTCAAATTATTGTATGATTTGCAGAAAGGAATGCCAGTAAAGCCTGTCAGATATTTAACAAAGAAGCATCTATTTCCATCAAACTTTGAAAAAATGAATGTCCTAAGAGCAATCCAAGTTTTTTCACCTACTGTAACCTCTTCTTTAAAATTTCTAAAAGCTGCAGGGGACGATCGCTTTGTAGACGCTGATGCCTCTATATTCTATATGGAAAACATGTACCACTTTTTTCAGGTGCATAATGTTTCAAGCAGAGATCACTATCTTCGTTCACTAGATAGCAGTATTGCACCATATGTGCATATTTCAGACGCACGTCTTGACTGGTTAAATGTCACATTTCCAAAGTATATTGACGATATCCAGAAGACTTCTGTAGATGTTGGATTTAAAGGTCTTACTAAGGAAACAGCTCATGCGTTACAATTCACGGCAAAAAGCACATACCTCTGTGTAAAATTTTTGCTAAGCCAGGTTGGCTTCTATTATGTTGTAACGCGATCCTTCAGCTCAGACGCTGTAGAGGCCATGTTTTCACATGTAAGACTGAAAGGTGGTTCTAATGATGCCACAGATGCCAGAGCTGCAGATTATGCATTAAGGCAAATTCTTCGTTGTGGGATTGTTAAAGCTTCCCATTCCTCAAACACTGCTGAAAATGTTAACTATATTAGTCCTGCAAATATTTTAAATTTACAAGAAAACAGAGAGAGCTTTATTAAGCACACAGAACAACTCATATTTCCAATTGAAGTACGAAGAAATATTCACAATCTTAAGAAGTGCATCATACCTGATAATAATATTTTCTCGGCATCAGTAGCTTTCTTGGCAGGATACATCATAAAAAAATTAGAAGATTTATTTCATTGTGATGAATGTTTAACACCTCTATTATGTACTAGCATTCCAGGTCCTTTGCTACAATTGATTGCCATTCAAAACCGAGGAGGTTTAGTCTATCCCAAAGATATCTTTGTTGGTATTATTCAGCAGATAGCTGAAAGCATCCAGCAAATGTTGCCATTTCTACAACATGATAATCCTGGTAAATACATACTTGAAGAACTGTATCCACACCTTGTGCAAAATCCCATTTTTGTCTGTGCAAATCACAGGGATTCTGTGTGCAAATATATAATCAAAACGACTGTAAAGCCAGTTCTCAGCAATCTTTGCTTGGAGACCACAGATTCTGTCAAGAGATTTGCATTAAATTTTAAACCTAAAAGTCGAAAAGTATTGAAATTGTAACTTTACGTTAATATTATTGTTTTACTTACTGTGTTTTGTGATAAAATTAAAAAAAAAACATTATTATCTGAACCAAACTGCTTTTTTTATGCTTCGAGTAAAATTTGTTGTCAATGTCAGTTTCAACTTGACAATTAATTTGACAGAAATAGCACGAGATCTGTCGTGTGAGGGCGCCACAATATGCACTAGGCGGCGGAACATTTTTTCTAATGGAAAATCAAAAATTGAAACGGCCGTATATACACGTTAGTGTATATTAATGAAGTCGGCCATGGTAACGGTAAGCGATAGTTATCCAATGCCGCGAATAGACGATATTCTTCACACAGCTAAACATACACCATTCATGTCTACAATTGATTTACAAGCAAGTTCCTGTTGCTGAAGAAGATCGTGACAAAACTTGCTTTGTGACTCCATTTGGGACGTTTAAATTCAATCGAATGCCTTTCGGGTTGAAAAACGCGCCCGCTACATTCGTTCGATTGACGGACAGATTTAGACACTGCAGTGTTCGTATATATAGACGACATCTTGGTACTTTCAGAAACCTTTGAGAAGCACATAATAGACTTACAAACAGTGTTTCGCGTTTAAAACTTTTTGGTCTTCGTGCTAGACGTGAGAAGTGCTCGTTCTTCTGTGACTCGGTCAAATTTCTCGGACATATACTGACCAGTGATGAAATTAAAACTAACCCTGACAAAATAGCTACTATCAAACTGTTGAGACCTCCAAGCAATCGCAAACAGCTGCAAAGTTTCATTCAGATATGTAGTTAGTATCGCAAGTTTGTTTCAGAGTTTTCCAAAATAGCACGTCCCTTAACTAATCTTCTTAAGAAAAATGCGTCTTTCCAATTTGGTGAAACCGAATTAAGAGCCTTCGAGACGTTAAAAGAAAGATTGAGTACCGCTCCAGTCCTTCCTCAAGCCGACCAGACCAAGCCCTATATCCTTAGAACAGATGTAAGTTGTTACGCCTTGGGTGCAGTTCTACTCCAGGGAGAGAAATACGACGAACATCCAATAGAATACGCCAGTCGCTTGTTAAAGGACAGCGAGAAAAATTATTCAACTACCGAAAGAGAGGCGCTTGCCGTAGTATGGGCTGTAGAAATATTCCGACATTATCTAGAAGGTGCGAAAGTGGTTATAGCGTCGGATCATTACCATTACGGTGGTTGCTGACTTTAAAATCGCCTTCGGGTCGTTTGGCCCGTTGGGCGCTCCGCCTTCAAGGCATGAATATGAACGTTGTATATACTCCTGGTAAAATCAACATAGTAGCTGATCTGTTGTCTCGACCTTTTTGCTCGGATGAAGAAGAAAAGGTGCAGAGCTACTTCGTTAGTGTTGATCTACCGTCATACGATGCTAAATCTATGCGACAGAAACAAATGGAAGATGATGAGATCAAGATTATTATATTATCTCTCGAAGGTGAAGATCCGTTAGAGATGTCTAGATGGTCTGGGAGGGGATACGTGATGAACAATGATGTTCCCTTCCGTTTCAACCTATATGTGGACTCTGAAGATTAAGTTAGTGATTCCCAAAGAATTGCGTGAAGATGTTTTGGCCCAATACCATAATTCTCCTACAGGGGGACACTACGGCATCGAAAGAACCCTTCAAAAGATCTCTTCAAAATTTTACTTCACAGATATGAGAAAATATATTGCTGGCTATGTAAAAGGTTGTATGGAACGCCAGAGATATAAACCAGAGAATCGCCAACCTGCGGGCCTACTTCAAACCCCAGACTCTTCCCAGAGATTCGAAGTTGTGGCTGTAGATTTATTTGGCCGTCTAGCGGCAACTCCCAGGGGGAATCGATGGATCCTAATATTAAATTGATGAACTTTTCCCATTAGTAAAATCTGACTCTGAATCTTGTGCAAAAATTCTCATCGAAGAAATATTCCTGCGGTTTGGAACTCCGAGGAAAATGATTTGTGATAACGGCGTACAATTTATCAGTGATGTAATGCAGCAAATTACTTATTGTTTTGGTATCACAACGTTCATTCCTTTGAATCATGCAGAGAGTAACCCTGTTTAACGGAAGAACCGCGAACTGAAGACTCAGTTAGCCATTCAAGATAACCACTCAGAATGGGATCATCACCTGAGCAGCATTCGATTCGCCATAAATTCTACATGTTGCGACTCTACGGGATATAGTCCTTCGTTTCTCACATTTGGTGGGGAGATACGAGCTCCTTATGATCCTGTATATGATCTACGCAAAGTGATTGATGCAGAAAATTTCATACCAAGAATAACTCCTTACTTAAAGAAGCTAGCTACTACTCTGTCTGAGGCAATGGATAGAAATTGCAAGAAACAAGATGTCCAGAAAACTCACCTAGATTCCAGACGACGACTAGCTGTATTCAAGAAGGGTGACAATCTCATACTCTCAGTAGCTCCAAAAGTGGATTCTCTTCAAACTTGCCCCAAAAAGGGATGGTCCTTATATGATCTTGCGAATTGCTTCTCCTACAACCTACGAGTTAGGAAGCTGTACAAATCCTCCAAAAAGAATTGGACGCTATCACGCCGCGGACCTCAGCCCGTTTGTTGAAGGGACTGGAAGTGATTCATTAACGCCCTTAATACCAAAACGGAGGAGGGGTCGTCCTAAAAATAATGTTTCATCCTAAACAACGGAACTTACTTTTTATTAAAAAAGAAGAGTGAGCTGATTAGAAAAAGATTGACAGATAGAAAATAGTATCTGAATGTTTAATTTTGTTGATGTTTTGTACATTTAAATAAATGAATCATATTATAATAGTTATTTTTAGTAATGGTTGTAAACGAATATACCTAATGATAATTAAATAATAAGTATAGCGCATATATATTTAATATTATGGCACAATTATAGCTGAATATGTGCTCCATCTTGCAGCCAATAAAAACGAAACTGGTAATACTGCAACGCCTAAGGACGAAATAATTAACAGTCTGTTCTGAAAAACAAATATTAAACTTTTTTAATCGTTATATAACTAGTTAGAGGTATGTCCATTCTCTATTTATTTCCCGTATTTGCAATTTTGACATCATATGCCAAAAGAAATTCCCTTTTTGCCAAAATTCTTTCTATTTATCGCAAATGCTTTAACTTTGTTCTAATAAATATTTTTTATTTTAGATACAGGACCCAAGCATAAGGAACACATTTTACTTGAGAAAATATTACTTACATAATAAATATGTCTACATCTATAACCATGGAGCGTACCAAATTAACTTAATACAAAATTTTATTTCGTCATATCCTTTAGTGAAGGTAGGTGCAAACTTAGATCATATAATAAATAGATACCAATACTCAAACTGAAAGCTGTGACTAGACATGAAGCTATCTGTTGTCGTTTTCTACGTCAAGGGGAGTATTATAATGCTATCCTTGTGTGATCACCACATCTTCATCTTTGTTATATGCATTTCATCTGTATATGTCTATTTCACTTCCATCCTGGTACCGCACCAGCGCAACAAATCGCTTTTGACAGATGTTTCTTCTAACCTCTGTTTCGAGTTCTTGTACGAAAAACAATTTTAGAATTTAGAACAAAGATTCTATTTTAAGTGATGTAATCATAAAGGATCACAATTGCTGCCCAATAATTTACTATTCCTTTCGTTATCTACTGTGAATTATTTATAAAATCAAGCTGTCAACATCTTTCGTACGAAATTAGTTCAGACATACATCCTAAAATTTAGGCGCGCAAAATTCAAATAGTGATCAGGCAAGGATAGCTTCATTGTAATTAGGGATGTACCGACTAGTGGCCGACCGGTCGGATAAGCCGACTATTTGGCCGTTTTTCATCGTCGACTGCAGTCGGCGACTAGTCGGCTAAACAGCCGATCGGTCGGCTTTTTTTATTAAAATTAAAATAGTATATAAAACAATTAAACCCGGTTTACAGAATCTCAATTAAATATTTAATTGCGATTTAATTTTTAACCCCGCGTTAAAGTACCATGTGACCGACTCTACGCCAATCAGACGTCGCTAATGGCCTTGCTAAATGCGCGATCAACTTAATCTCAGTTAAAATATTGTATAAACTGGCCCTAAATTGTGTTATTCTTTATTTTTGTACTGAGTTACTAAAAAAAATTAAATGTTAAAATTATCCAAACAAATTTAACACATTTTTTGGAAAACAAAGGAACTTTAGTTATTCCTTTTATTAAAATTGAACAAATCTTCAAGGTAGTCAGAGAAATAGAAAAAAAAACACACTGTTTGTCGCATTTATAAACCGGTTTTAGCAAAGCCGAACAGCCGGCCGACTAGTCGGTTTTTACTGGCCGAACAATCGGCTAGTCGGTTAGTCGGCCAGACCTACAGTCGGTACATCTCTAATTGTAATCCCTCTATGCAGAAGAGAGATGTGTGACAGGAGGATGTCGTCACAGGCTCTGCCAGGGAAAGAACACGGCGTGGTGGTATCTATTTATTATATGATCTAAGGGTGCAAAACATTTATCAAGCACACGACCGTAGGCAACCACTTTTATACTCGTTATAGAATAAATTGCTCATTATTATCTTATTTATCTAAAAATACTCATTGAACAAAAACTAGCGACCTCAGTTGACATAACCTATAATTTAATAATGACAGGGTGTGCTTAAGCCAATTTTCTGGTACATTCTTTGCGAAAAACATATTTTTTTAACGTTAATAACTCCCTAAGTATATTTTTTAAACTTTTACTTTGCTTGTTATATATGTTTCATGAAGAGATAATAGTGAAACACACAGTAAACTTTGTCCGCTCATTTCCCAAATCAAGGTCACAATTCGAAAATCGATATTTTTTGTAGCGCTGTTGTGTAGAATTTCATTCAAATTAAATTTTTACTATATTTTACTAAAATCCTTGCGAAGTTACTGAATTTTATAACAAATGCATGAATTCTTAAGAACCGTAACATAAAAAACTCTTGCATGATGTTTGTTTCTTCTGAGGGCAAAGTTATAACCCAATCTAAAGATATTATACAAGTTTTAGACTGGTTTGAAAAACTGTGCATGTACATAAATATGAACAAATTTTTCGACGATGCTATCACTTTACGTACTGTCGTGCGTCCAAACAAACCTCTAATTAAGGTTCTTATAAAAATTGTATTTATTAACTACCTAAGGTCATGTCCAAAGTTTCAAGCTGCCACGTTCTAAAATGTGAATTTGTTGCATGCCTGTCACATAAATCAGCTTTCCCACTTCACGCATACCAATCACACAATTCGTTGGTACGTTTTTAATACTAATTTTTATTTAAATTCAGCAAGAAATGCCACTTTATTTCAATTTACCACATAATAAATTTTACTTCGAATACAGCACACGCGACAAAAAGTATACTTAATTAGTATTTGTCGTAAGCGTTATCGGTTCCATTTTCGTGATTTATAATTCGTCGAGCAGTTAAATGAAGCTGTAGTATTAATAGCAGGAGACATTTATTGCAAGCATATAATGCGACACTTAAAAATGAAACCTAGTTAACAGTTGCGGCACGTAATGATTAATTTTCCGTTAATTATATTTTTAAACTTATATTTGTACTTATAACCCAAGCATACAAATTACTGAAAATGGTCCGACTGTCTTTTGGACGAACAGCTAAAGTAGTAACCGAAGTTACTTTGATCGCTAAATATTTACACACTGTGACTGAAATGGAAATTAGTGTCGGATGTCCCGAAAACGACGTCGTAATAAATTTGAGCAAGGATTAGATATTGGAGAGATTTGCTCCGACTTCTTTAAAAAATTTATTTAGGATTCACAAACTAATCAAGTTGGAACTGTATGAAGGCTTGAGGTGAACCTCACTTGCCCTAATTGCATTGAATTTTCATGGCGTCTCTTAGCAAGTAAAGCACGCATCTAGTATTTATAAAAGTGTGCCTTCACGTTTCGAAATGCCATTAGCAACGTTATGGGGCGTTAAGAAGAACGTATTGCGTTTTTGTTACCGTGTCCATCTGACTCCAGCAATCGTGTTATTGCTACGTAAATGGAGTTCGAATGCAATTCAAGTCCGGTGTGACTCCACTTTCGGACGCCGAACCTAATTTTGCAGCTATTTCGAACCAGAGGATGTCTTGCAATTATTCTTGGTGCGGTTTTAATTATTCTCTCTCTAAACAAACGTAATTCCACGCAACTTGCTAATTAAATTCCCAGGAACTAAACAGATTGCAGCAGAACTTCAAAAGGAATTGTTTTTATCTCTAAAGGAAAACAAAGCTCTCAATAATTGAACATCATGCAAAGCGAGAACGTAATCCTGTTTGTGCACAAATTTAATATTATTTAGAATTTTAGGGTACAAAAACTTTTGTGCCAGTGACAAAATTTATGATGTAGTCTAAGTACTCTAAAGTTGTTCCAAAGGTTACACACTACTACACACTCATGGAAAGTATATGAAAGTACAACAGTTTTTCATAAAAATAACAAAGACAATTTACATAAGTATAAAGAAATTAACTGATTAATATTATGTTCTACTGTAACTTTTAACAAAACAATAAACATATTTTGGTTTGAAATTTAAAAAATCTTAGTAAAATGTTTACAATATCATGAATTTTTATATACCGAGTAGGAACGAGGGAATTATTGTAATAGGATCGATTTGATCAATATCATGTTTTCAAAAACTTTCATAACTACTTAAAATATGAAAAAGTAGATCCCTCATTTTCGTCTGTGTACTAAGTATCGTCTATTACCGAGTTAATTAGACGACAGACGAAACTACCGAACAGATTTCATCCTATAATTTTATGAAGTAGGTACGTCCTATTTAAATGCAAAATAATATGTTTCCATATATGTACGATATGTTGTTTATTGACAACATTTTATATATATATATTTTTATCTTAGAATGTTCAAAACTAATTGCACACGTTCTAAGCTTCCTGTTTACAGTTTACTTACCTGTTGATCCCTTCCAAAACCTTGATGACGACCTTTCAAAATTTTGCGGAGTAAATCTGGTTTGGTATGTACAGAATAATATGCATGTAATTTTAACACACTTGTATTTTATGAAGCAGTTATTTTCCTCATTAAGTTCTGAAGACACAGTACTCATGTTATTATTATTATTATATTGTACCTATCTAAATTGATGCATCACAAAATTTTGTAAAGATAATCTCACTTGAAACATATGTGTGCATGATGATTTACTTTAACAACCATGGACAAGACTTTTAACAAAAAAAAAAAGAAAACTTGCAGAACAAATGTTTAATAGTTAGTCTCAGAAATTAGACTTGTTTCATAGGTCGTGCTTATTCTCAATAAGTTTATTTCAAACACGATTTAATTTTTTTAAATTCATATATTAACACCACGGTAGTGTTTACATCAAGTACATATGTAAATTGTAAGACTTATCCCTTCAAAAGATAAATGTATAAATTTCTATTGAAAAATAAGCCTTAATACGCCTGCATAATTTACTATCTTTAGGGGCGAGAGAATCTGATGATGTCATCAACTGTTTAACAGGGACAGATACCGGGTCACTAGAATGTAATGAAACGGTTGAATATCTTGAGAATCAATTGTACAAATCACCTAAAATTAGATATACGGGTACAAGAAGTTGTATTCTCATTATTTGTCAAAGAAAAAATTGTTTTTACTTCATTTGTTTTCGAGATGCAAGGCTAAATCGATTTTTTTAATGGCACTATCATATAATTAATGCATTTTTGAATAGATCTTTTTTTCTAAATCCATTGATATAGCACAATCATACTGTTACGAAATAAACCCAGAAGCCGCCTCGGTACGACGCCTATGGGTCTTCTAGTATGTATGTATTTCTTCTAGTATGTAGTATGACTCATCGGCCGGACGGCGCAGCGTTCTGTAAAGGAAAACCTGGAAGCGGATGTCGCTACGGGCCCAGAAAACCCTCAGCGAAGCGGCGTTCTTAAACCTTCGAAAGGAAGTAATAGGTCTAAATAGAGGCCACCGTTGGAAACGATTATTATTCACTCGAACCACGAGTCCAGCGAATGTTAAGAAGAGCCAGCCAAGTTGCGCCGGAATTAGTTTGTACATAATCGCTGTGCAGTTAGTCGTGTAAATTTGAGTTAGTAATGAATAAATTGTTGAGTTTAACTCACGCCGATTTTATTCACCGATCAACGTAACACTGGTGTCGGAAATGAGATTCAGATTAATAACTACGGGCAATTTGGACAAGAATTCGGAAGAATTTATGCCTGTCGAAAAAATGGACGCAAGAAATAAAGAAATGAAAGAAGATGTGGGCGCAAGAATGGAAAAAATGGGCGTAAGCATGGAAGGAATGAACCAAAAAATGGACGTAAGAAATAAAGAAATGAAACAAGGAATGGGCGCAAGCATGGAAGGAATGAACCAAAAAACGGATGCAAGAAATGAAAAAATGAATGCAACAATAGAAGAGATGAACGAAAAAATGGATGCAATAATGGAAAACATGGACGAAAAAATAGACAAGCAAAAAGATGACATATTCACCAGCCTAAGTAAAAAATTCCAAATGAAAGTGGAAGCAAATCAAAATGAAATAATAGGAATTAAAGAACAAATGAAGGACATAGAAACAAATTTGAAGGTTGTGAAAAATCTTGTTGGAGAAAATGTGGTCTTGATGGATCAAAAAGTAAAAGAGAAAGTCGAACATCAGCTAAAGAGTGAATTAGAAAAATCGATGAAATGTATGGAAGATCGAATGAAGAAATTTGAGAAAGCAATAAAAAATGTAGGAACATTTGGTTCATATAATGTGAAGTCGACCCCCAGCACAGTGCAACCGCCCATCTATGATGGTCAGACACCTCGATCATCATACAAGAAGCAGTTCGAAGCAGCAGCGACGGAAAATCTCTGGGAAGAAGAACAAAAAGCTACAACTTTGGTGATAGCTTTACGAGGCGCAGCGCTGGAGATACTCTAAACTCTGTTTGAAGAAGATAGAAACAGATACAGTGCCCTGATGACTGCTCTAGAACTTCGGTTTGGGGATGAACACAGAAAGTTGGAAAATCTTGCGACAGAAACCTCCGTAGATGCCATTCGCGACGTTGAAGTTAAGAAGGTCTTACAACTATCAAGGTATCAGACATTGAAGTCAAACAACCACATCTCCAATAGGTACGAACTCGGTAGCTAGCAACGCGAGTCAAACCGGGTTGGGTAGTGGTCCAAACGCCCACCGCTGCAAGGCAACGGGGCAATGACGAGGGTTTACGAGTACCTATCTGATGGAGGTGCTCCGTTGAACTAACAAAGCCTAGTACCTCGAGGCGGGCCTCTAAGCCCCACCGGGGACTGCCGTCCCCCCGTGTCGACCCGCATTATGGTACGGCTCGAGGGGGTAGTGAAAAGCTTTTTGATGACGGGTCGCCCTTAAGGGCAGCCTTAAAGCCCACTGGGTGGGGAAGGCTGGAGCGGCGCGGACCCTCCCATGTTGTTCATGTCACTCTTGACACATTTAATTGATGTATTTTGTTGTAATTGGCGCGTATTTTGTTTGACATTTAACCGTTGAGTGGCACCATGCGGACGATACTTGCAACAGGGGGATATTAATAAAGCAGGTCGTGCTGCAAACATTGTGACGAGGTTGACCAGCCGAAAGCACGGTTCACCCGCAGGAAGAAAGCAGTCGTAGAAGATAATGAATGGACTACAACTCGGTGTAGAAAGGACCAGGAGGATTCTGGATTCTGGATTCTTAATTTATGGGGGCTGACCGTGGCCAGCCGGCACTTAGGCCTCGCCTTTGGGCCCATTGTACCTTCCCCAAGTCCATATCAGGGTGTTTTCCCGCTCCTCTACTCGTCAAGCCACCCAACTGCTTGAATGTACTTGAGTAGTGCAGAGGGTGGAAACTCCCTGATATTTGCCATACTAGGCTAGATGTCCCCTAGTATGGATTCCCTGTAGAAGGCTAGGGTTGGACACTCACGAAGAATGTGCTCAGCTGTTTCCTGTTCTTCATTGCATCCACGACAGATTGGGTCTGTTACCACCCCTATCGTATGTAGATGTTTGTTAAACTGGTAATGTCCCGTAAGGAATCCTACCAGTTTACGCAGTTTGTCCCTTGAAAGTGAGAGATAAAATTTCGTCAACTTACGGTCTGGTGTCGCCATACAAGCTCTACTATGCCGACAGCTCCTCAACTTCACCCATATCTGCTCATGGCGTCTCTGGGTATATTGCTTTACGAGTTCGTTCGAGAGGGCGACCGAAGGCGTGATTGCCGGTTCGGGTCCCCAGAAGGGCATGCGCGCGGCTCGCTTAGCCATCTCATCTGCCCTCTCGTTTCCTTCGTTGCCACTGTGTCCTTTGATCCAACAAAGTTCCACACTATTCCTCTGCGTTACATACTTCAGCGTTTGTCTGCACTCCCAAACCAGGAGGAAGACGAGGCTATTGGGCCGCTCCTCAGATGGAAAGAAGATGGGATGGAACGATCTGGCTGGTCGGAAATATCAGACGAGTCATCTTCTTTCAAGACGTTATGTCGAAGTTGTGTCGAGAACAGATTGCTTAAAGGAGAAAAGTCCGACTGGAAGGCACGACAGTATTCAGTTGGTGGTTCCGGCCACCAGAATCAAGGAAGTACTTCGAGGAATGCACAATGGGAGTTCTGGTGTTCATTTTGGAATCAACAAGACGCTTTCCAAAATTAGGGAGAAATTCTACTGGGTCCGTTGCCGGCAAAACGTCGAGACCTGGTGCAACAAGTGTAGGGCCTGTGCGGCGGTTAAAGGATCGAAGATTAGGGCGAGAGGGCCGATGCAACCACACAACGTTGGTTCGCCTTTCAGAAGAACTGTAGGAGACGTAGCGGGTCCTCTTCCGGTGACCGAAGAAGGGAACAAGGAAACGAAAAACGAGAAACTGCCGAGCGTTCCCGAAATGCTGTGTCCCAAGAATGGAGTTGCGGGTAGTAGAATGAAGACATGTTACGATCTTAGGGACAACTTAGTAGAGTTCCAGGCGGTAGATTTGGTATGACTTCTTAACCCCGGAAGAAGAAATGGTTGTTGCCCAAAGTTGTCATCAAACTGGGAAGGTCATTATACTGTCGTGACGAGGATCAACGATGTCGTCTACAGAATCCGAGGAGGGCCGAAGAGGAAAATGAAGATTGTCACTTAGGCTGCCTCATGAAGTACAACAGTCTTCTAGTATGTATGTGTTTCTTCTAGTTTCTAGTATGTAATTATTAATTTGTTTAATTATTGATTAATAATTTATTTTGTCATTTCAATCAGAAAGAATGATTATAAAAGATTCAGAAAAAAAGCTCCATTCAAAAAATGCATTAATTATACGGTATGACATAGGCTAATAATGATGTAGGACTTATCCGACGACGAAGAACTAAGAGCTCGATTTTTGCAAAATGCCAAACATTTTTTTCTCGTCTTTACAAGATTTTTTTACAAAGCACGCATCTGTCTTGTCAGTGACGAAATGACAACTGACAATACCAACTGATTAATAATAATCATAAAAAATCTAAGTTTTTGTTAGAATAGTTCGGCAATTTTTTGGTTTCTAACCGTTAGAGACGTATCCAAAACCATTGATGTGTGTCGGAGTAACAACATTTTTTTTTGTGTTACAACAATTTTGTTGAGTTGATTAACTTAATATCCGGATTTTTTTACCTACCCTACAAAACTTCAATTTATATTTAAGTGCAGCTTTCGTAAATAGAGTCATATTAACTTAAAGTGTTTTAAAGTAGGGATATTTATTATGCTGTTTAAACTAAGTTGCACTTAGTGTCAACAGTAGTCGTCTAGACAGACATGGTAAACAAATGTAAAGGTGTAATATAAAAGTATCTAATGAACGATATTTGCTTGTGTTCATCGACATGCATACACCTCAAAAATTTTGATTGGCCAGTAAATATTTAATCTTACTTAATTTATTTTAATTAATTCATTTCCTGTAATAATTTAATATTCAAATTATATTTACTTCGTAAATCGTTATTTCATTAACATTAACTTTATTCAAATAAATTGTAATGTGTCTACATTATACTCTAATTAGCTTTAAAACAAAATTAATGAAGAACATCGCACAAACATTAAAGTTTATGTGGTAAATTATCTCGCCTAATAGAATTCTGAGTAATTTCCCTAAGTACACTAACTTTTCACTGCGAATAAAGATATGTTTAATAGCAATAAAACACAGGTAAAAAGTGCCTCATCATTTTTTTTATTTATGACATAAAATTTACACGTTTTCCTATAACGTTTCTCCCGAATTCCTTAGTTTTTAACAATGACAATATTCAACAAGTTTCTATATCCAAGAGATAATATTTCACGACTTGATATAAATGTATCGGATATTCAGATATGTTTTTTGTGTTTTTACATATTTCACTCGGTTTATATCAGATCTTCGGGGGTTGGAAAAGTCATATATTCTTATTCTTGCAATGCTTTCATCTTTGAGCTTTTCGGTATTAAACAGGTTGAGCGCCCACCTGCCTTTGTTTGAATAAAATTCTACGGCCATTGACAAAGGAACATCTCTTGGGATCACTGGTTTGACGCTTACCTTCCTAATGTCCCAGGGCAACATTAAATTTCCTGTTTGTTAGTTATTATAGTGCTCCTGTGTTTGTTGACAAATGCGTAATATAATTAGCATGTGCATAACAATAACAAAAACTCTGCTCCTGCATAATAGATTGATAAAGTTAACGAAGTTGAAGTGGAAGGTTTCCAAATTAGACGAAGTATAGTAATAAATAACTACACATAAGTGTTACATAGATTGATATCGTTATCGAGACCGTCAATGTTATTTTTCTGCCTTCGATTCTCCCGTGAATTGAAACAGCAACTGGAAAAGTTATAATTGGGTTCGGAGAAGTCGACTACTTCACAGGAGTCTCATCGGTAAAAAAAGATACGCATCAAAACACGTGAATTGTGTCCAAAATTTATTGCTATTATTAAACTAATGAGTTTGTCTAATAATCGTGATTTAGGTTATATATTACTCTAATTAGAATAATTTAAGTAATGTTCTATTAATAGAAATACTAAAAGACCTCTCCCTTTTAATGTTCATTATTGAAAGAAAAAAAAAAACAATTTTGGAACATGGAAAGGAAATATCTATGTAAACAAATAAGCTGCAGAAAAAATAGTAATTAAAAGAAATATTGACGTTATCAAATAACAAAAATCGGTTTTTTGCTATTATGTCATTATTGTATACGAGGATGTATAGAATAATGGGTGAAATAAGAAACGAATCGAACAAAACTTATAATTATGTACAAGATAGCATGGAGTCCAAAATAATAAAATTATTATTAACTACTAATCTTTAATGGTCATTTATGATCATTTATAGTAAAAAATCACTATTTACGTGTATATAAAATGCATTAAACGTTAGCCCATTGTAACACTGGCAGCTCAGCTAGTTGTTGGTGAGCAAGGTGATGTGGTTCAAAAATAGATATAAAGAGTATTTGAGCGCCAAGTTACGTGTTACGCCGGACTTAAGTTACTGAAAGACTTTTTTTTATTATTATCACTCTGCACTGGGAGAGGGTCAAATTAGTAAACAACACACATTAGTAAATACAAGAAACCTACGGTTTTTTTAAGACAAAAAGAAGAAATCATATTCCAAAAAGTCAAAACACACAAGATGAAAGTATTAAATTTCTTTTGTATTCGTTGTTATTATCTGTTTACTTTGTCATAATAAAATGTGATAAGTCATATTTCCATTATTTTTAATTATCAATTTTTAAGTTTGGCGATAAAAATTTGTATGCACCACGTCAGTAAAGGATCTTTATCGAACTCGCCTGTTACTCGCCTCGCTCGCTTCACTCGCTCGGCTCATAATCTCACAGTCGTTCGATAAAGAATCACTTTACTGACTTGGTACATAAATAACTATTATATTGTCCGTACGGCGCAGGGGCTGCGCGGGTGTTATTTATGCCGCTGGTTTTACTTTACAGCGGTTATCACAAAACGAAAATCGTAAAATCTAATTTTATAAATTTTTTCAAAGAGTTGGATTGTCGGATTATACTTATAGCCTTCGACCAATTTTTTATTGATCAAATTAAGAAACCTCATTTTCTAGAAAATGTGAGAATACCCACTAATAATAATCATATTCAAAACATTTTGTTGCATTGTGACTTAATTAATAATTTTAGTCATCTGTTTTGAGGAGACAACTCATTCAAATTAAGCAAATTTTTACGTGACATTCTTTCGATGTATAAACATAAATGGAAGTTAAGCATGTACACTGATAATAATACATTCTTTTCCGTTGGTTATTTGCTTTGGATATATATTATATTGCTCCTATATCTGTGGACATATGTAAAAGTTAACAGAAAACAAAAATTTGGTATAATTTTTCAAAGAAGCGGGATGTGTTGGACTGTTCTTCAAAGGCGAGGGAAGTTCTATCGAAGTAACCTTATACCAATTTTTTTAAGATAACAGAAGATTCCACAACATATTAGCTGAGTCCATTCTTTACGCAACGCTTTTTATAGCAAATTGTTTAGTTTTTAAAATCATTTTTTTTGTTTATTAAACAAACTCCTTTTACAAGTAAGTACGTGTATTAAGAACCGATATTTCCAAATTCAGTTTTTCTATTTTTATTCTTTCCGGTCTAGACTAGCTATGTTATTCGAAATTATCTCACACTTTCTTTCTATTGACAATATCATTTTAAATTCGCAAACTTTGATATTTTATCAAAACATTGGACATTTAAATTGGATCAAATCGGATTCTACAAAAGTTCACTTATTTCGCTAGTAAAATATCTCTTAGTCGAAAAAAATTAATGAAAACTATATTTTTATTTATAATAAGTTTTTTCGATTCTCACAGTAACTTAACGATATTTATTTACCACATATCAGCTTTGGTAACTCTGCAAGCTCCATTTAAAACTATCTTCTGAAAATGTGTAGAGTTTTTCTTTATGGTCTACAACCGCGTGATAAATTTTCATTGCATAAGATAATTTTTGGTTTCATTATCTAATCTACCTTTACGGGTTACCTGTAGAATGGGTTGACACCACCTCCCATAAACTATAATGATGCATTTGCTGCTCACAACGATACACATTTTATATAGCATAGAGACTAAATTTTATCCAGGCGCCGTTTTCCCCTCTTGGGACGATCCTATTTACAAATGTGGATAAGATCTTTTCAATAAGAAACTGACAAGCACATAAACAAAAGTTGATATTTAATAATTGATACTGTCTATCAACTAGAAATCAATTTTCTCACCGAAATAAAAACAAAAACAGCACAAAGAGGTACGGGGGTTATAACTATGAATTTATACAATTCTGGAAAAATTCATCTGTGACGCCTTTCTTCGCTTTTTATGTTTCATATTCAATGCTTTTATTTGAAAAAGTGCACGGTTTTCAATTCAATTCCTATATAATGATAGATCAATAGAAAAACTTCAGTTTTATGTGTTTATTTCAACCTGTCAGTTTTGAGGAGGTAATAAAAAGCAAATTATTGCGCTGTCAAGATCCATATAAACCGTATACCCTTTCAACACACGAAACTTGGCGGTATTTTTATTTCCTTTGTCCTAATACTTCAATTTTTAGTATATTTTTTAACTGAAATAAACTTTATTTTATAAATATTGTTATAACTATGAATGGTATATAAAGTTATAAATCTTATACGTGGCTATGGAATTTTAATCCTTGCGTTTTGTCAAAGGTTTTCCACAGGTGTTTAAATCGAAGTTGTCCTTATCCCTCAATGTTTTATTACAAAATCAGAAAAAGAACGATAAACAAATTTAACACAATCATAAAAACAGACAAGATTTTGTTGATACATTGCCTTGCTTAGAGTCAGAACTAAATACTTTTTTAACCATCGACTCAGCTCCAAGGAGTTTGTTGTGGTAAATTTATTATCAGCTGTGATTAGTGTACAGGCGTAGCATAAAGTTTTCCCCTAGATTTTCATAGAAGAGCTGAAGTATACGTGAGAGTCTGAAATTGTAACAACATGTAAATACATTATGTCTCGTTTCCGATATAATCAATACACATTGGTAGGTACATTATTCTTTCTGAGAAATTTCTCTGAAACAGTAAAAAACTATTAAAAACACAAGCTTGCAGCTTTTTGAGAGTATTTTTCAACAAATACTTTATTCACGTAACAATTTTCCTAGACGCCTTCAGCTTTCCGGGGGAAATTAATAAATAAACTGCAGTTATTTAACAGCCAGTTCTCCGCTCGACGAACGTTAACAAAACTGTAAGTTTAAACTTGTTTGTTAATTGTGTTCAACCAATAGACCAAGAGAGCTATATAATTACTGTTTTTAACGTCTAGTATTTTGTTTTGTAATCCCCAAACATAGCACTGAAATTCCAAAGAAGTACGTTATATAATAATATAAACTGTAAAATTATTTAATTTAATATAACCCGCATATGGATAGTTAATAGGAGCATTAAACACTAAGTCACAGGTGCAAATTTATTTAACATTTTGAGATAACCATCTACCTTATTGTGAGAAGGACTACTGAATATTCGTCAATTTTTTACCATTACTTTAATATTAATGAGTACGAATTTCAGAAAGAAACTACTTAGTCACAAAATTTCCACTACAAAAATAACTAATCAGGGTCTAACCATAAAAAGACATGAAACTAAAATTTTCGGATGTCTCATTTTGATACAGTTTGATAGAATGTTATAGAGATAATATATCAATACGTGCCAATTTCCATCTGCAGCAGTGCTTTGCAATGAGTGACAAGATGGGTTTCAAAGGAAATTCTAGACCATTAACGTGTGGTTGTTTGAAATCAATGTTCTGTTCTTTTTACCTATGTTTCAAAGCTACACAGTGCTTTTTCTCATTCAAATTGGTAAAATAACATCAACAAGAGTACATCGCCTGCTGACACGTCAACTTGAACGAGTGGTGAGATTTAGCGTCCTTTGGGGCCGAGCTGATGGTTATATCGAGGAAACAATTACTTTGCTCTGCCAGTAAAATTGCACGCAAGAAATGAATTCATAACGACATATTGATCGAATTTTGCCTTGATATTGCGGGTCGGCCACTTTTCACTCGTGATCAACATACGTTCTTCTTTTTTTTTAGATGTGTATGAAGAAGTAATTGCCTAGAGATTCACCCTCATTAACGGTTGTATTCGCTTAGTTTAAAAAAAGTTGACGTTCTGAATTCCATCAGATGCTATTATACTGAGAAATTGAGCATTATTCGAAAATGGCAGAACAGTTTTTGTTATATCTTAGAATAAGGTTATCTAAGAATTAATATAAATATAACAAAGTAATTTTGTCAGTAAAATAAATTAGTTTACAGGTAAATTAGAATTACCACCAAAAACAATTATTTACGATAATAACTAAAATATCATCGGTATAAAAACTTGTTTTAACGTTGTTGTTAACTGACTTTTTTTGATATTTGTTCTATGTAAGTACTTTGTCGGGCATCCTGTGTAAACAGTTTAAATCTCGATTTTGCTTTTCCGTACTTTTTGTATAAAGATAAAATTAAATCCGTTGGTTATTTTATGACACAAAAGCACAACAAATTATTAACACAAGTTAAATTCGTGAGAAATATCTTCAGAGATACTTTCACATCGTAAGTATTTTAATCTAAACTACCATCTAGTATCTCATTATCGATGACCTCTTTTTCATTTCATTTTCATCATAGTGTTTTACAGAAGTTTATTAATATCTCAACTTTTAACGATCTGACTGTTTTCTCCGTTTATTTTGACTATACATAGGTTAATGATCCTCAATGTTTTGATTATGTCTTTTGATTCCCGCAAGGGATTCCTACTCTGATTTTTATGTCCGCTACTCACAAAAAACTATTTTTTTTTATTTTACCAAGCACTGTATTTCGGGTAACAAATGAGCATTGTGGCACTGAAACAATACATTTTACTTTTTGAAAAAAGCTTTTAAAGAACTAGCAAATGAAAATTGGTAATGACTTCCACTAGGTAAAGATAACAATGTTGGTTGAGAAAGAAAATCGCGAAGAAAAAAGAAGAAAGTTAATAAAAAAAGAAGAGATAAAAGACGCATAGAAACATACCAAAATACAATTGAAGCAAGATTGAGAAAAGACAAAATCAATGTGGAAGTAGAAAATAAACATAAAATTTGTAAGAAAAATATACTAGAAGTTTACTAGAAATTTACGATTAACTCAATAAAGAGAACACGATGATAGAATAAAGATATATAGAATAAGATTAAAGAAAAGAAGCATAAATGGAAGAAAATTTGGAGAATCAAAGAAAACAGTAAGAAAAACATAAAAAAGTCACGAAACAAGCTACAGTAATAATTCGAGAAGCAAAACAGGACATCCGAAAAGAGTTTGAAGATAATCAAAAATTATTTTAGAACAAAGTGAAATATCAAGAATCAAGCAACCGCACACATTAAAAAATATCAAAGACAAAGAAGATAAGATGAACACAAACAAATGGAAACAAGAGTTCCAAGAACCGATTAAAGCCAGCCAAGAAATTGATGAACGTCGTCTTTAAAATAAAATTGGAAAAGGCACGAGGAACAGACGATATTACGTTAAAAATGATCAAAATAGAAAAAAGTAGAGAGAATAAATTATTGGTATTACTTAACGAAATAATGAAAGAAAAAACCCATACAATGGAGCACAAGTATTATTACACCACTATTCAAAAAATTGATATAAGGTTATTTCGACAAGACTTCCCTCACCCCTTACGTACAGTTCAAAAAATGCGGCTTCTTTGTAAAATAAAAAAAAATGATTTTGCGAACTGTTATTTGTGATAACCTCATAACATCTATAGGTACAACAAATGTAGATAAGTAATACCATTAACCGTGTAACAAACTGAATGATATATATACGTTTTTTGACAACTCATACATTTTTTTTGTTGGTCTACGACATCCAACTTTTTTTTATGACAGTATTATACATTGACCGGCAAAAAACCGGTTACCCTCAAAACCACTTTCAAAATTATTAATCATTTAAGTAGTGACTGTTATTTGATTAAAGAACTATTGACTGTTCACGCAGGATGCACGAATTAGTTAAAAGAAAAGGGACAAATAAATACAGAATTGAATTTAATTTATGAAAATAATAGAAACAGTTCAAAATATTTCAGAGTGGGCGGGTTTTATGTCGGTCAGTGTATGTTTTAGAATTCGTGTAGAGCTTATTTTTCTGAATTCATTAATATATCATACTTTAATCATCCATACAACGCCACTGTCTATGATTCAAACGGAAGCACGGAAAATGAGGCTAGCCTGAATTTTTGCTTAACATTACGGACAGCCTACATATTAACGGCATCAGTTTTGCGTACGCTACTGAGGCAAGAAAAAAAATAGATAATAAGAACCACAGTATAAAATAAAGAAGAGGCACCCAGTCAACACTTCGAACGCGAGACCTTCGGGTTAGAAGACGAAGAACTCAAGACTGCTACGGAGGCGTAATCATACTGCCACTTATACTGGTATAAAAGGTGACCTACAATTGAATTTTTTGGCGAAAATTTGGATGTCCAGGGGAAAACTCAAAGCGGATTCGTACATCACAAGTGTAGGAGGTCATCAATTCCCTGATGGGGATGATTAGCCAAATCTTGGTTAGCATTTTATCATCAGTAGAGAGCGGATTTTATGAAATTTGCATATCCGTTATTTTTTGCATATAAGTCTTGATATTTAAAATGTGGACGAATCATGTTAATTAAAAATGAATACAGCTATAAAAAAATTGCATATTTGCATATATTTGCCTTCTGCTGCATATTTCACGGAACGGGTGCATATTTTGCATTTTTATCAATTTTTGAGCTAATTTGAAAAAAAAATTATTATCATTCTATCGCCATTTATCTAGAAAGACGAAATTTTATGAATCATATTGCAAATATTCTTCTGAGCTTCAAATAACTAGGAAAGGTTTGGGTTTTATGGTAGTTTGGAGACACCACTGGGTGTTAAGCTATCCTTCCAGGTAAATTCGCGCCCTAATTACTTTTGGAAATACCGTTCATTCTCAATATTTTTGTTTGTTAGTTAAGTGTATTAATGGTACGTTTAGTGGTGGTCGAAAAGACGTTATACTATTATTTTTCATCGTGAGTTTGTATTGAAAGCATTTAAAGGGATACAGGTGTATCAATATGTCGAAGATAACTCAAATTAATTTATGGATTAAACCTTTTCCTGAACTTATTCTTCAAGAACGAACTGTGTTTTGTCGCGCCTGCCCTAAACCGGTAAGTATTTTTAAATGTGTGGATGTAGTACGCAGTTTTTCTACATATTTACAAATACATTATACCTACCTACTTTAGAATCACCGGAAAAACTTTTTGTTAGAATATTTCGAAAAATATTAAAAATAAATTGTTACTAAAATAGTAATTAAATAGTGGATTACTACTATTTTTTAATTTGTTCTGTTTATATTTAGTTTTTTGTATAAGAATATTATCTTTAAAAACATGATTTATCTGTTAGTGAGATGTAATTAAACACTATGCAAAGTGATTTCTGTATTTTTTGTATTAAAACGGAAGCTCGGGAAACCTGTTTTTATATTTTATAAATAAATTTAGTTCGCTTTTAAGCTTTTTTTTTAATTTTTGAAGCATATGCAACTGCATATGTCTGCATATATTAAGAAAGTTACTGCATATTTGCATAAATTTGGTGCATATCATATGATCATATTTCTCAAAATTTTGCTGCATATTTTCCGCTCTCTAATCATCAGCATGATATTGCCAATATACGTACCAAATCTGACAACAATAGGTCTACTAGTGTCGGAGATTATGTGCCTAATAAAAATTTACACAAACGACAGACAGATGAAAGACCGACGAAAACGAAAGACCACTTTTCTTGTACTATAGGGGTCATCAAACGTCGAGAAAACATGAAAGTAGCAAGTCGCCCGTTAGACTCGATTACACTCGTGAGTAAAAAGGGGACACAAAAGATTGTAATAATTACAGAGATCTCATACAAACAAGCACACCAGGAAAAATTTTAGGAAGAATACTGGAGTGAAGAATTAGAGAAGAGACCGAAAGATCAAAGGTAGAACATATGGGGTTAAACAAGGAATAAGCACTCAAGATAGAATACTCATCCCTAGAGAGCGGATTTCTAGGTTTAATGCTTTTTGAGAAAAATGTAAGCACTTCAAAACTTTTTTATATCTGTAACTATGATACAATTTGGAGTAATTTGACACATTTTTTTTTATGCTTATTTGCTTTTTTTTTCAATTTTATGCATATTAAAACTTATGTGCTTATTTAATGTTTTTTTCGACGAATATGAGTTTTAATGCATATTTTGTTCAAGTGCCGGCCTTGTCGGGATGACAAATACTTGTTAGTTAGCCGTATCGTATCGTATGCATTTTACCTCGACTTGATCATTGAAGTACACTTACCCAAGACCCTTTCTGTGAATAGGTTCCGGTCGTTTGGGTAGTAAAATTTTATTATACGATTGGAAAAATACTCCATAGATTTTATGACTTTAAATCCTTACTTCCGTTGATAATGAATTAAAGCTTTTAACCAGATGTTCTTTTTCGGCATTTTGCGGCAAAACCGTTGAAGATTTTCTAGAAAAAAGGATTAGTGTACCCAACTACCTACCTTAAAATTTTTCTAATGGAAACTTTTAAGTAAATGAACCGTTTATTTCACAACCATCAGTCTATCGCATCTGTCGTAGTACAGTGTTATACGTGGTTCTCCCTTGTTACATGTTGAGTTCTTTTTGGTACTATTAGGTACTAATATTTTAAAAGAATGCCGAAAGTACAATCGACGCCGGATGAGTGAATAAGGGATTTTCCAGAATTAAAATTAGAAAACAACAAAATATTCTGCAGAGCTTGTGTGAAAACCGTAAGCCCACTAATTTTTTTTTTATCTATTTTCCTTTGTTAATCCTGTATATGTACGTTGTTTTAGATTCAAAGTGATAAAAAATATAACGTGACGCAACATGTCAGAACGACTCTTCATGTAGAAAAGAAGAAAATGTTTGAAGTTTCTAAAATTAAACAGGAGACCATACATGAATCTGTTGCATCTACTTCCACAAAAGATGAGCAGTTTCAGTTTAATTTCGATTTATGTAATATGATGATCCAGTCCAATATACCTTTAAAAAAATTGGAGAAAGGCCCCCTTCAAGAATTCCTTGAAAAACACTGCAATCGACATATTCCGGTTGAAACTACTCTCCGAAAAAATTATGTAGGCCCAATGTTTCAGCAAGTTTACAGCGAAATTAAACATCGCATTGGAGATAATTATTTATGGTTCGCTGTCGATGAAACAACCGATACTTGTGGAAGATACGTGGCAAGTTTAATTGTTGGAATCTCAAATGAAAATTTCCCTAGTCGAGGGTATGTAGTAAGTTTGAAAATGTTAGATAAAATAAATGGCAATACGATTACCAGGTTTGTAAATGACAGTCTTACGTCACTATTTTTGCCAAATGCCGTACCAGCGAATAAAATTTTATTGATAATCTTGGATGCAGTTCGTTATATGTTGAAAGCAGGGAATAATCTAAAAATATTGTACCCCGATTTAATTCACTCTACTTGCATTGCCCACGGTTTAAACAGAGTGGCTGGAGCAATACGTTTGCAGTTTCCTACTGTTAATAAATTAGTGGAAAATGGTAAAAAGATTTTTGTTAAAGCCCCACTAAGAGTGCAACATTTTAAGGAAAAATTTCCAAACATACCATTGCCCCCAGAGTCGATTATAACGAGGTGGGGAACATGGTTACAGGCCACATTTTATTATGACAAATATATCAAAGAATTTGAGGAAGTAGTTACGGAGTTTAGCGAAGATTCTTCTCAATCGATTAAAGATTGCATAAATATTTTGGAAAACAAAGATTTGCGACAAGATCTAGCTTTTCTAAGAAGCAATTATCAATTCGTATGTGAGGTAATATAAAAGTTAGAAAAACCCAACATGTTGTTGGTAGATGCCATAAACTTAGTGAAAGAATTTAAACAACAAGCAAACGCAGTAAGGGGTGATATTGGTACTAGAGTATCTCAAAAACTTGACGAAGTGTTAAATAAAAATGCAGGTTTCGGTGTTCTTTCCGACGTTGCTCGTGTTTTACAAGGCCAGAAGGTGGAAAATTTGGAGTCAGATTCAACAAAAAAGACATTGAAAACTATCGACCGATTAGTATAATTTCAGTTCTATCGAAAATCTTTGAAAACATTGTGTCCAGTTTCATAAGTGATTCTTTTAGAAACGTAATCAGTGTGTCACAACATGGTTTTTGTTCTGGTAGATCAACTGAATCTAATCTCTTTGTATACATAAATGATATTTTTAATGCAATTGAGGACGGTTCGGAAATTCACAGCATCTACACAGACTTCCACAAGGCGTTTGATTCTGTTGATCACACCATTTTGATACACAAACTTCTCCTCTACGGCGTTCGTGATCCTTTACTTTCATGGATTCAATCTTATATCAGTCATCGTCTACATTTTGTACAATTAATGAAGTTCAAGTCATCTACCTACGAATCAACATCTGGAGTTCCTCAAGGCTCGGTTATAGGACCACTTTTATTTAATATCTTCATTAACGATATCTGCTTGAATTTCAACTCAAATTCCTTACTGTATGCAGATGACTTGAAGTTATATAAGAAGATTGATTCCATGTATGACATAAATACTTTGACAAATGATCTTATATGTCTTAACGATTGGTGTAAACTCAATCATATGTCTCTTAACATTAAAAAATGCAAAGCAATGTGCTTTAGTCGCAAAAGTCGTCCCACAGTTCCATTGTACCTACTAGAAAATACGCCCCTAGACATAGTTAGCAATGCCAAGGATTTGGGTATCTATTTAGACACTAAATTATCTTTCGTCAGTCACTGTGAATATGTTGTTTCTAGAGGTAGAAAACTTTTGGGGTGTTTAAAACGGTGGACGGTGAACTTCAGTAACATCAGAACCATTCTGATATTATACTATTCGTTAGTCCGATCGATATTGGAATTCAATTGTGTCAACTGGTCACCGTTTTATATCACTCACATAAGCCGAATTGAAGCTGTCCAAGTCAAACTTTTAAAATATGTCAAATATAAGTTGTGTGGTGATGGTATTGTGTTAGCAGATACAGACCTTGTTGCATCTTATCTGTCAGTACATACACTAGAAAATCGTCGTAAGTATCACAAACTATGTTTTCTTTTTAAATTATTAAATGGTTTAATTGAAGCCCCCATATTGCTAGCGTTGGTAGGTCTTAATGTGTCAATCCGTAAGGTTCGTACGCCTAGGCTGTTTTTTATCCCAGTTCATAAAACGAATTATGCATTACATTCGTCTCTAAATAGCGTTTTGATGATTGCTAACGAATGCAACACTTTAGAGTTTTTTGGTATCTCCCTCAACGCCTTCAAGAAAGAATGTCGCAAATTGTTACTATTATGTTAATATGAATTGTTATGTTAATATTTTGTTATGTACTTTATGTAATGCCTTTACATCTTTCGGCGTAATAAAGCACTATTATTATTATTAACATTAGTTGCAAAATTCAAATTTGCGCCAACAACGAGTGTAGATGTTGAACGCACATTCTCCAATTTAAAACACATTTTAAATGATCGGCGAAAAAATTTTACAGTGGACAACTTGGAACATATTACAATCATAAATTGTTTTAAAGAAAACTGAAATACGTGTGTAAAATACAGGGTTAGTCACGAGAGAATTACTTCTGAAAATTATTTTTACGCAACCCAAAATACTAATACCCTGTACCGCTTGATATTATCTAAATTTAAAATGAAATGCCTAATCCATGATTGCTTTGACTTTGGCAGTGTCACTTTGACGTTAATTAATTTTTAACATTTTTTTTCATCGTTGACTCGCCTCTAGAGCCCCATTGGATCGACGACATACAGTCAGATCAATCTGGGCTATACTGAAGCCGTAAGTGCTCTACCAATGTTGTTCGCCGCTAATGTGCATGTGTTAATTCGCCATCTCTGCGTCACCTAGAGCCTCTTTGAAGTGCAAATCTGCAACCTCTGGACTTCTTCAGCCATCCATTTACAAAAAAGCCGTAGCATCCCCCCAAAATGCCCAACATTTTCAACAGATTAGTAGTTAAATTATTTACTTACTTGTTTGGGTTTGTGTTGTAACCTTTGAATAAAATGCCGTAAAAGGAATTTTTAGAAATAATTTTTTCGTGATAAATGGGTTGTAAAAGATCAAGAGACACACTGACAAATTTATTAGCTGCGCCGGAGGAGATTTCCGACTGGCTGCGGTACCATCATGGACACTCGCGTAACCTCATTTTCCACAATTGTCAAAATGAGATTGCCAAACTCAAAGCAATCATGGATTAAGCATTTCATTTTAAATTCAGTTAATATCAAATGGTACATGGTATTCGTATTTTGGGTTGCGTAAAAATAATTTTCAGAAGTAATTCTCTCGTGACTAACCCTGTATAAAGTCTAGGATTATTGTAATAATATTTTTTCCAAAGTTCTAAGAAGTGTTCTTTGATTTGTAATATGATTATGTTTTTAATGCTTTTTTGCTTAAAATAAAACTTTTTTAATGAAAGTGTTATGCTTATTTAATGCTTTTTTGCTTAAAATAAAACTTTTTTATTGAAAATGTTGTGCTTATTTAAGCGCTTATTCTTAATTTTTTTGTGCTTATAAATCCGCTCTCTACTCATCCCTTCTTTATAGACACGGAAAGGGGTTGTGGCAAAATCAGAAAAAAGAACCTTTGGAAAACTCAAAAAAGAAGAGGAGTAAAAAATCAAGACTCAAGAAATTAAAATGATTATTGTAAACTCTTTTTACAAAACCCATAAAAAAATTGTGAAATAAATCACGATGAGTTTGAGGAATTTGAAAGCCATTTGGGTTTAAAACAAGATGAGTGTTAAAGGTACTACTCTTCACAATAGTAATCGGCAAAGCTGTCGAAAAGGCGAAGAGAAAAATTACAACATGCAACATTGGAGAATGGAAAATTAACGATGTAGAAATACGTGGGTTATTAGGTTAATATCTCCGAAATGCAGGAGACATAAATAATATATATATAAAGTATAGATGGAAAACAAATGGCAAATTAGATACTAAAATTAATGAAAGAATAAATAAAACGGGGTAACTTTTCTACGTATTTGAATATACGTAACTAGGACATAACGATATTCCTAAAAAAGTGGAAGTGGCCAAAAAGGTAATATTCCATTACTCCTTCCCAAGAAAAATTGCACGTGGAGAAAAAGATAAAAATCAACGCTAATTTTAATTTTAAATTTTAAATTTTATTCTACCAGAAAGAGCACATTTTTTATGTAAAGTAACCGTATGTGTAACAATTAATTTTCTATTCTTATATTTTGACAAGTAAGACATAACCTCAGAAATAGTCATTGTTAATTTACGTTTTTAGTTGCATCTGAGGATGGATGTTAGATATTCGAAATATCCCAAGCTATAAATAAACATACGAAACAATAAAAGTGGTTTTTGTTCCTAATATACGCCTAAATAACTCAATAAATCAAAAAAGTAATAATCTCGACATTAGCTTATTCTTGTGAGTTATGGACTCTAACGAAATAGAATAAACACTACGAAAATGCGGCCTTCGAGTAGAATTGGACGCAAGATTTGCATAAATACAATATAATCAAAAATAGGGACTTTAGACAACGTTCGAACCGTAAGCCAGTAAAAGCAACAATGGAACAAAGATAGCTGGGTTGTCTGGAAAACATATAGAATGGAAGAAGAATGTAAAGAAAGTGTTTAATGCCAGAACATAGAATTATAGAGTCAAAAAGCAGCAAGAAGCAGGAGTACCTATATAGTGATAGAGTATAACAAAAGAAAGCCAAAATAGGAAAAATTTGAAGTCCACGTAGACACAAGTTCAACTCAACACTCAAGATAATCATTAAATAATGGTTTACCCAATACTGACAACGTACATAACTTTGTTTATAAGTTTACAGTACAGCCAAGATGTTGTTCTCACATTTGTTTTCATCTCATTTATATTAAAAAGTCTTATCTTTCGCAGGATGTCTTGGGCTTCTGCATCTAAAGTTGTTGAACATTTACATTATAAATTACACTGGGCAACAATATTAAAAAAAAAAATTGTGCCATGCATACTTGCAATCATTTTTACTTGATATGGGGTTGCTAAACACGTCTATAGTAATAAAAATGCACAATTGGTAATAGTTTTTGAAAAATAAAAATGTTTTTCTACTCATTAAGGTTGAAGTTTGTCATTTTCCCATCGCTGGCAGTGGATGAAATTTCATTTCACCCTCTAGTGGAAAAATACTCGGCCGTCTACGATTTTAACGGGTCGTCCAGCCTGAGCGTTTCGCAGCTAGCGAAACGTGTCGCGTATCGCCTGCACCGACCGCACCGTCCGCTTCGCGCGCTTCGAAAATCATGACGCCTAGGCTGGACGACCCGTTAGTGTTTGACGTTTAATACTGCTAGTTTACACAAGTGAAAACAATGAACATGAGTGAGACTGACGAAGTTTCTGAAGAAATTTTGAATGCTGCCAATGCGGCATTTTCGAATCTGATACAAGTGCAGTTATTGATACAGGAAGCAGCCAACTAAGTTTAAACAAAGATACAAGTTCAAATAATACTTACGATAAAAGTGTAAATATTATTGGTGATAATTGCACAAATTGTTCTATTACAGTTAATGTATTTCAAAAATAAAATACCTACCATAAACAAACATTTATTTCCTAATTTCTTAGAAAAAATAGTATATGCAACTCGCGGATGAAGAAATTTCAACGGCTCGAGTTTCTTTTTCGCACTCGCTCGTTGCACTCGCTCGTGTGAAAAAATCACTCTCGCCGTTGAAATTCAACTTCATCCACTAGTTCCATAATGTACTATTATTGAATAACATAAGTATATAAAAATTGAACGTTTTTTAACATTTATGTAATTTTTCTTTTTCGACTTTGGCGCTTATACTTCACATCTTGCTCTTTAATTGTCATCCAGCAGTAATCTGCGAGCATAGAAGGATTCCACTTTCCTTGATATCGTCTTTCCATTGACGCAATGTCTTGGTGGAATCTCTCCCCGTGCTCATCGCTGACAGCACCACAATTGTCTGGGAAAAAATCTAGGTGCGAATGTAGAAAGTGAACTTTTAAAGACATATTGCAACCTAGATTTTTATATGCAGTTAACAAATTTTGCACTATATCTTTATAATTCTCGGCTCGGTGGTTTCCAAGAAAATTCGTTGCAACTTCTTTAAAGGCAGTCCATGCAGTTTTTTCGTTGCCAGTAATGATGTTCTCAAAATCCTTATCTTTGATGAGTTCTCTAATTTGAGGACCTATAAATATGCCCTCTTTTATTTTCGCCTCACTAATCCTTGGAAATTTTTCTTTGATATATTTAAATGCATTTCCCTCGCGATCCAAAGCTTTTACGAAATTTTTCATTAAGCCCAATTTAATATGTAAGGGAGGCAAATAAATCTTATTGGAATCTACTAGCGGATCAAATTTAACGTTTTTGATTCCAGGTTTTAGTACTTCCCGTAGTGGCCAGTTCTTTTTTACATAGTGCAATTTCTTATCCCTGCTATCCCAGTCACATAGGAAGCAGCAAAATTTTGTATACCCTAACTGAAGTCCAAGCAGAAGTGCAACTACTTTCAAATCTCCGCAAAGATGCCATTTATATTTTGAGTATTCAATAGACTCCAAAACTAAACACATATTTTCATATGACTCCTTCATATGCACAGCATGTGCAATTGGCACCGATGGCAGTTTATTGCCATTGTGGAGGAGTACAGCCTTTAAACTTAATTTAGATGAATCAATGAATAAACGCCACTCATTTGGCCGATGTTCGATTCCTAACGTGTTCAAAAACGCATCAACATTATTGCAAAATATAAGGCTATCTTTCATCGAGTAAAATTGCACGTATGGTTTTTCACGATTTCGAAAACTCGAAACCCTTACTTCACTAGATGAAAGATTCCATTCCTGCAATCGGGAAGCTAACAGTTCTGATTTAGCTTTACTTAAATCCAAATTCCTGATCAAGTCGTTCAGTTCTGCTTGTGATATTATATGTGGGGCTTTGGAAGAACAACTATAACTAGATTCCGAATCTGTGACGGAAACGATAGACATATTTTCCACCTCTGACCATCACCACTTGCCGAGCCAGCGTTTTGTGGACACTTTGGAACAGGAAAGTTTATTCCATGTGGCACTGGCCTAACTGCTGAAGAAATATTCGGATACACTACTAATTTTCTTTTCTTCATGGTCATTCCCAACATTGAAGGAGTTACACAGAAATAACAGTCTGTAATATGATCTGTAGGCTCTCTCCAAATCATTGGCACAGCAAAGTTCATGGAACGCTTTTCTCCTCTTAACCAATTTTGAAGGTTTGAAGAACAGTTCTTACAAGATTTATGAGGCACCCAACTTTTGTCCAAATTTCTTATTTTAAAACCAAAATATAACTCATACGCTCTCTGAGTTAAAGGCGTTAAAGGACGTCTTTGTTTCGTCAAGGTAAATTCACCGCAAATGTGGCAAAAACTGTCACAACTATTTTTACAATTTCGCGGCATTTTTTTTATACAAAAATGCCCTATATATACTTTTAAACCAACACAAAATTTAAAACTAATTTGTTTTATAAGAATGGCAACTTTTCTTGAAAGTTTCTTAGACAGTTGATGTCAGTTATTTGTTTTCTATGGTAACTGGATTTATTAAAAAGACCGTAGCAATTAAACATTTTCTGAAAATATGTGTGTATGTTATTGAAAAACTATAACCAAAGAAGACTTTCTATTATCAATTTTGTATTGAATATACGTAAGTTAGTAAGATTTGATTATTTACACTTCCGGCACAAAATGACTGTTGCCCAGTGTTATTTTACCACATTGAATAAGTATTTTATCCGTTGATACAGATCAATATTTGTGAAAAAAAAATTGTATTTATTCAATGCTTGGAAATCAGCTATGAGACTATAAACTAAGACGAATTTTTAACCCAATATCACCTCACAATATTAATTTTTGTGCGAAAAATAAAATTATGAAACCAAACTAATACGGTGCTATCCAATGGGTCGACAGAATCAAATATATAGCCATATCTAAATTCCTGTTTAAAATGTTTAAACAACAAGCGTTTAACGGATAAATACTTGTTCAGATCACAAGCTGTCGAACAACTATTAAACATTGAACATATAATGTTGAGGGTACAGAGCGTTTCATAAATCAGTAGTTGTTATGTATTATAGTATAATACCGTTATATAACCACCGCATTGTTAGTTGATATACAATTTTTTCAAATCTTCTTGAAAATCCTGATGCCCTCGTTCTAAGCTTGGAGATACTATAAGAATGATGTGGCGATTAATCCATTAATGCTAAGATTTATTATATGAATGAGTTGGCATTACAAAATTTAGTTACCACTATTCTTGAGCATAATTATCTATAAATTATACGTTACACCAAATTTCGGCTTGATTCAGTCCCACCAGGGAACCCCTATTTTTATGGAGGTAATCATTTTCTTGTACAAACACAACGTTAATTCATCAAACTGTCACCGAGCATAGGAAATTTGCCTTATGAAGACAGAGAAACTCACTCGTGGTTATCTGATCGAAACGTAAAAAATATTGCACGGACACTACACTTGTTGCTTATCATTCGTGGGCACCATCTCAAACTTGTGCGGGGACGTTTATATTACCGACTCTGCGAACAGTAGTTTCTTACTCATTGGATATCAGACCTTTGCTGTACTTTACTATACGTAATCGCAGCTTCAACAGTGATCATCTTCAGCTGTATAATTAGATGAAATAATTAATTTAGTGAGATATATATAATTTAGAAAAGAGTTGTATCAACGAAATAACTAAATAAATTATTATAGAGCAGAACTTACCAAAAGATATGTTAAAAACATGTTAACGGGACAACAACATTTGTTCAATTGCAGATATGTCTTGTGATCTATAGTTTTGACTCCGAGTAAAACAAAAAACCCCTTTAAAATTTTCTGGTCAAATGTTAGTTTATATAAAACAAGATTAAGTGGCAATAAATAAAAAAAATATGTGTAATTACGTGATAAATTTTTGGGAGTAATCAACTACATCGAACGAGCTAATGCACATTAACGAAATGAACCTCGGAGGAATTAACGTAAAAAATATAAAGTACTCTAGAAAAACGTTGTAATTTTGTAATGAGAAAATATGTCGTTTTTTATGGACTTAATATGCATCATTATAAACTCAGTTGAGTAATTTGATCTCATAATCCAACGATACTGGATGCAGTCAATATTATATCATATAGGATAATATCATAGAACTAAATTATGGACTCCTTTGAGGAAATCGCTGTTATTTGTTTGTTGGTTACAGTACTAGCATATCAATAAAATTGATTACACTTTAACTACACAGAGAGAAGTTAGGCTGTTTACTATTCCTGGTGAACGTGTGTGTACACAAGCGAGTTGCAAGTACGGTGCATAATAAACTAACAAGAATTTGTTTTCGCGATCTTATTTAGCTACATATTTTGTGGGCGCAAAGGAACACACTAATTATTTCATTTCCCAAGCATTTGACTTTACTGATTTTCTAAAAATTTTTACAATTGCGGTTTACTCATTGTTTTAATATATTGCACGCCTTCATAAACTAAAATGGTACAGTTCGGTTCTATATGTCTTATATGTAAAGTTAAAAACAAAATGTTTAAGAAAACTGTAAGATATCTTCTTTTATAACTACGTATACTAAGTGATCTCTGCCGAGAAAAAGTCTGACAAGTGAGTGACTCACTACCACTTTAATACCTTAAAATTTGCTATAAAAGTTCTGCTATAACTTAAGCGTATCAGAGCCGAATTACACCGAGTTTTTAGTCTGATAGATAAAACTCCTAAGCTTCCTAACATCCTCTTACCAGTTCGATTCTAAAAAGCATAGGTGGTGATTTTTGTCGAGCTGATCAATTATTAATCAAAGAAATACGTATTTTATGCACACTGAACTCGAAGCACACCTGGCGCCGAAAAGAAGAGGTGATGGAAGTTTTCACTGCATCATAAAACAAAAGTACATAATACATAAAGCTTTTTTGTACCACTTTATCCTTATATGAATAATATTGATTAACTGCAATGCCGTCATAATAATGCGTCGGGAGGTGAAAAGCACTTATTACAAGCTGTTATGTAGATCAAGATTTATGCTTCACTTTTTTGCACCTGTACTGCGTAAGCTTTTATATTTTGTAAGTAATTATCAAAATCAAGTGGTAGAAGCATTAAATCTTATGAAACACTATCATGTTGTCTATTTACGTGTTTAAATACGCTTGAAACAAATATTATGCAAATTTTCTTGGTATTCAACTGTTTGTGGGATTAAAACTAGCCGCCTATTTATGTTAAGTAGTATGTAGGAACATAACCGGTTCTGGTAAAATGTGTTGGCGTTATGGATAACAAATAAAAAAAGCTAAAACATAATTGCGCTCTTATGGTATTTAAAGTTATCATAGTTGCTTGATTACTTCATTTTTTGTATCACTCATTTACTATAAACGAATATTTCACAAACCTTAAACGTGCTTGAGAGTTATCAGTAATTATCACACGTAATCGTATTCTACAAGAGAACTAATAAACTCATATTTCATCCATCATGTCAGGAACTGCAGCTATTATAAATGTGAGTTTGGTTTTACTATTAATGTTACGATTTACTGTCTTAAGTTAATAAACTTAAAATTTCAACCATAAGAAACACCACAGGTGACCTCCACTGTGAGTAAATTCCTTGGCACGTCTGAACATCGATTCCATTAGGCTCCTGGGGTAGTTCTTTCCAAATAACTGGAAGATCGGTGGAGGAGTTTGTAAAGTCGTCCTACCATCAGATGCCATATGCATTCAAGGGGATTTAAATCTGGAGATCTGCCTTATACAACAAACATTGTTAACATAAATTGTTATTTTCGTCGAAGTTGAATTTGTAATATCATTTAGAATTTATAACTTATATGATGTGGTAAATATAGCAGTTGCCCTAAACTCACTTTGTCATTAAATCTTTATTTTTAAATCTTTATCTTTATTAATCTTGATATGATGTTAATTCATATCACACAAGAAAACTTATCAGAATTTCAAGCTATTGTTTTCTATCATTTTATAGTTTTGGGTAAAAATAATATACATTATTTTAATATGCGTTTTGGTGGAGGCGCCGGGGAAAGCCAAAATATTAAATTTGAATGTTTACCAAGAGGTTAGTTAGTCTTTAAAATAAATAGTATAGTTGGTATTGTATCGTTTAAAAAGTATTTACTATCAGTACCATTTGCTAATACATAAATAATATGGTGACCTATAGAGAAAGATGTGTGGTAGTAAGTTACTGGGTTCCATTATCATTTTTGTCACAAACATTGCACAATTATTTTTAAATGACCTATACCAACCAGTGTGTGGAAACAGCTACTTCCCGAACAAGAGCGCCGCCGGACGCTAGATCACACCTGATCACTGGTGTCACCCTTCTTGATACGTTTTTTATATGTTTTATAGACATTTAGACAACTAAAAGAAAATCTGTAGACCGCTATATCTATGTATTCCAATACTAAAAAAACATTGAAATATGCTGTACTGATGAGACTAAGGAGGTGGACACTGCAGTCTACAGATTTTCATTGAGTTGTTTAAATGTTTATTAACTTAGGGGGAGATTCTCGAAACTCGATAAGGCCTTGCAAGGATCTGCAAATTCAAAACCGTAGCAACATGTATTGTTGTTGCATTGTATTTGCAGTTTCGATAGCGATTTGCAACTTATCGGAGTTTCCAGAATCTCCCCCTTAAATAATAACAGTCCCGTAAAAAATCTGAATGAAACTACTTACCCTTTTTCTAACTTCTTATTGTTATATTGCTATTTTTTATACTATTATGTATTACTATTACTTTACGTAATTCGACATAGATTTTACGCTATATTTACGTTTAAAAATAATTGTAAGCAATTTTGAAACATTTATATATTAACAAGTTAACAACAATCCAACCTTTGTAGAATTATTATGCAAGTTATTTTCCTCACATGCAGTTTTTTTTTAATTCACAAAAAATGTTTACTTTATGTACAAAAGTATAAGTTTAAGATATATTTATGAAACAAAACTGTGCTTAAAATAACACAAGTAAAAGAAAGTATCTGATTCGAGCAGTTATTGCCTCTTTTAAAACCTGTAGTTGTAAGTGATGTAAACACGGGTTTGCAAGTGCCCCCACAAAACAAATTATTCGGAGCCAAATCGGGGGATCTCACTGGCCAAGGAATCGCACTCCCTCTGCCTATCCAACATCGAAGTAGCTTCCAAAGCTTGGTTGTTATAAAAAAGACAGACTATATCTAGTAGATTACTATGACAGACTCCTATCTAGGATAGCCTGTATATATCTCTAAACATATGGCATAAAAAAACAAAATTCCACACCAAAACAATAAATAATTGCGACACCATAATTTTAAGGTACGTTTAACAGTAATTAACCTTACACGTGTCTGTTTTTGTAAAAAAAAGTGTATACATATGCTTTAATGCTATCGTAAGCAGAGCAATTTGGCAATTAGAATTCATCCCTATGAAAAATTCAATGTCACATAATAGCAAAATTTTGCAAAGTAAATATTACTTGAAATTTATACTGTAACATACTTTTGTGTGTGGTTTCATAACATAACTATATTTTTGACAAATATTTATACAGATGTTTCGAGTGAATTTGTGAATGGAGTAATTAATTTATTTTATTTATTAAATCAAAAACGGTTTGTCTAGTTTTCCTGAAATTCTAACAACACAATACTCTCTTTAAGGTAATGTGTTTTATAATGTAAATGGCGACAGCTGACAATTTTGTTAAGAAAATTTCACTTGAAACATTTAGCGTGGCATGTTTCCTTACTGGGACTTTGAAAGTTCGGCTCTATTTTTATTTTAATCTATAGAGATAGATAGATAAAAAATGGAAGTTAAAAATAGAATTTGCAAAAAAAAATGTGTAATTTATACAAAAAGCGGGAATTGCTGAACTGACTGTGCTTCGGGAGCAGGGAAAAATCTGTTTAAATAAGTTTTTTTCAAATAAAAGCTGATGGAGAAGTCAGCTAGAAGATACTAAAATTTCGAAGAAAGCTGTTGTTTATATTAATGAAAATCTCTATTAGGTGGAATATTGAAGCAAGTGCACTAGTTTTGAGGCACACTTTTTATTAAAGTGGTGAATGACAATGAACTTCACCACAACAGATAACAAAACTGGATTTTATATTCTGGAAAGCAAGAAAATATAAAATTCATTGTACTAGGTAATTGCCTTAAATGCCCAATGTAGCACATATAAAAGCACTTTTATAAAAGGTTTTTAAAAAAACACTGTGTTTTAAATCAATAGTTGCAAAATTGGCCATTATTTAGGAAAAATAACTAGCAACGTGTTAAGACGATGACACTGAACACCGTACAAATACATTCTCTTAGAAAAACTGAACATCTCTTATTAACACAGATGTAATGATGGAATCTGTTCTATCAGATTTTTTACTTTAACATATGCATATCACAATTGCAAAAAAAAAATGATTCAAATTAAAAATGTAAAACAATATAGAATTTCAAATTTGTTCATTCATTAAGGGGAATTTTGAGTTGTAATCGTAAGTACAGCCCAAAAATAAAAATTACATATTAGAGGTAATATGGAAAGGAAAAAGAAAAGAAAAGAAAAAATAACTTCAAAAATGTTTACTAAAGATGTGGCGAAATGATACACCATAAAAATCCAAGTCCATAATGCAATTTGCTGCTCGTACTATTCGTACAACTGGAAATGAAAATCCATAATTGATCCTATAAAGGTGCGTGTAAAACGGTGGGTTGCCTCTGAGAAATAAACCGGGAGCGTTAAGACCAAATAAAATTAATAATTCGCCGCAATCAATAATGCTATTAAATAAGTTATATACAAATATTAAATCAGTTTTTAAGCGCCTACTCTTCAACGTTTCTAGTTTTTGTAATTTCTAAATTCCACGTAAGCATATTGTACCTTGCGAAATCGCAACTTCCAGGCACAAGTTAGTAAAAAAAAATTCCAAACTCTTTCAATATTTTTGATATGTGTTATGTATAAGGGTGACCAAATAATGCAAGCATATTCTGAAATAGATCTACTAATGTGCAATAAACCAATCTATAAGTGTCAAAACCAATAACTGACAGAGATCTATTAATTAAACCTAGCGTTTTAGATGCCTTGCTACTGGTTTGTTGCATATGTTGAATAAAACTGAGTTTCAAACGGATACCACTTTTAGAACTGTATTATCAATAGTATAATTGAAGTTTATGTAGTTCCTTGTTCGAAAAAATAATATGCTGTAATATTTGCCAATGATGACAACGACGATATTATTCTGCATAAGTTCACAGTCTTGTATAGATAATACTGATCTGAAAATTCTTAAATCATCTGCAAACATTAGCAATTTCGAGTGGTGGATTGAAAGGCAGATATCATTAATGAATAGGTTAAAAAGTAGCGCTCCACAATATAAACCTTGCGGTACACCACAAATAACAGTGGTAGGTTTTGAGGTTTTTTGCAAATCTCTGCATCTGTAATAAATTCTATCCACTTAACAAACACATCATCAAATTTCATGATCTTTAATTTGTAAATTAAGATTTTCTGATTAACTGTGTCAAAGGCTTTAGAAAAGTCTTCATAAATAAAATCAACTTGCAGACCGTTTTCTAAAGGGTTCACTATATAATTCTGATAAGCACTAAATTTGTGGTAGTGGATTATCCTGACAAAAGAAGGAATACATTCTGACTGTTGGGTAAAGAATTCACTTGAGCCATATTTAAAAATGAAAAATAATTGTTAGGAACCAACGCCTTAGTGTTATCACCGCAGTCAACCACCATAACATTATCTATTTCCACTTTGCGGTTAGTACATTAAAATCACCACAAACTACCAACATTGAATTTTGATATTCGCTTAAGATCAATAATGGTATCACATTTTTTTTTTATAATCCATTAGACTAGCACTTGGAGATATGATGTAAATTACTCGAAAAAAATTTTTATCATGTTTATTGACTTGCAGGGACATGAATAAAAGATCAAAAATCTCATTGACTGCCTTAACTTTCGAACATTGAATATTTTTATGTACATCGATTAATAATGCCACCACTTAGAAGTTTATTATGCAAAGGTGAATTTCTGTCAACTCTAAAAATTGAATAGTTAAATAGAAGTTAATAAAACCATTAGTTAACCATGTTTCTGCGAATATTATTGCATCATAATCAAAATTAATATTTTTTCTAAGATCCCGTAATTTACTAATTAAACCACCAACATTATGAAAATAGACATTAAGATTATATCTTATATTTAATTTTAACTTTGCTTTAATTTTGTTGCTGGTGCGTATTTAATCATACAATTTTAGGAACTCGTCTAATATATTTATTTAATCGTGATAGTTATTAAATTCCCCTTTGGCTTTGCTATCGTTTAACTCGATCCGTAACTGTCGTAATTTGTCCCGCTGTGAAGACCTTAGATCACTATTTAGTTGTAGTTATATTATTCGGTCAATTACCTTTTTTTTTTTTCTTTAAAGTGTCAATGACATCGTACTTATCCTTACAAATAATTTTTGGAGGTCTAAGTTTAGAAGTATTAACGCTTTTATCCATTCTCACAATTTTATAAATTTCAGTTGCATAATTACATGTGTCCGTAATAAACCAATGTGACTCGTGGTAACTATAGGCCAGATTTTAAATAATAATGACTAGTCCTTACAATAAAAATCGACTAAATGAATTTGGAGCAACGACCACACACCCGCCTCGAAAGCGATTAGTATTACACATTGCTATACATTATATCAACATATTAGAATTTAGTATCGTTTAAAAACAATTCACATAATAAATATAACTTTTTACTAAAAACAATGGCGTTTACAAAATTTTACGATAGCGTTATCATATATTATTATATTCTCAGCAACTTTGAATAAATTAAAATTCTTCATTATATGGCAGGTCCCGTTTTCCTTATTAACATATTTTACACTCATCTTGTTGCCTCTAGTTATATTAGTGAAAATCTCTTGGTATACGAAAAACAGTTACTGCCGGCGCTTAAGAGACCAATATATTTCAACCTGTACCCTTAGAGCCTATTATCTAGCTCCAGCCACACAGGTAAAGGGACATGTTATATTATAGTTGCAATCATAAGTAATGCGACAAGCGGCTAATGCGAAAAAGTCATTAAACAAGCACAAAGTGCAATTTTTGCTGGTTTGTTTGTCAGGCTCTTCCTTCGCCACGTAACACTTGTCGCATTACTCTTAGAGCTTTTATTTTCAGTGTGCATGTAACATGGTATAAGTTTGCTTATTAAGCATAGCATAAGCGCAACAGTGTGAGATTGTAGCGCACTGTGGCCGACGCACAGCACCGCGACAGCAGCGTCTATCTTAGCGGCGCGTTCTTGTTTAAAATCGATGGTAGTTAGAAACGACGCTCAGTTACCGACGCTCGCTCACCGAGTCCGGAACTGTTACTAAATTAACGGTTAACGTCGTGACATGTTACACGTTTATTTTCGATATCGTGAAAAGTAACTTGACAACTTGTCGGTGAAAACAGCCATCGAGGGAAGACAAGGTAAGAAGGACCGACTGGTAGCGTTTATGTAAACATTAAAAACCAACAAAACCTGGGTTAATTAAAAACAACTGCTTGCTCGAAATCGGGCGCGCGAAAGGTCCTTTGTTGTAAAAGAAGGTAATGATAGTTTTAATCGTTTGATGTTCATCAATAAAACATCGCCATCGCATTAAGGAACTCATTAAATTCTTTCCGCGGTCTCAAAAGGACTCACTAACAATGGAAAACGTCGGAAAGCAGAATACGTTATTTACGAGGAAAATTAAATGATTTCCCAGTTTCCCACGTCACGGAACGTACTTTTCCTCACCTGGGAGGATTGTTACGAAAACTTGAAACGTCTTTTTAATCTCGCATGCAAACAAGTTCTCTCGACCAACTTTATAAAGTTGCCTCGGCTGTCTAATACAGCATTAAACATATTTCATAATATTCATTAGATGTGTAAAATAACTGTCACGAGCTTCCTTTAATATTCCTAGACGTTATACGAACGCGAGATCTTTAATTAGCCACGTCGAGAATGCGAACAATACCTTTTGTCAACATTACGTTGACGTTTCTTATGTCTACTTCTCCTGTACTCCATCAGCAACTCAGTTTTTCAAAAACAAACAAAAAAGCATTTATTAATTAAAGTATGAATTACTCTGAGCAGTTTTATTTAACATAAATTTACGTAAAAGTTTGAAAAACAATATTCGCACAATTAACTATATTGAGTTTTACAAAGTACCTTATAATTGACTGAATATAAAAATATATTTTCGAAATTAATTTAAACGTCAAGAAGACATTACAATGTTTTCAAATATACAGCGAACTGTTGCTTGGTAGAAAGTCTAAAATTCCAACTTCTGCGTATCTTTATTTCAACTGTAATTATGGCATCTACATATTCTAAATTAGTTAACTGCAGCATATAACGAGAATTACTAAAAGCATGCTTATCGTCACTTTTAATGGCAACGGGTGATTTATTTCAACGGAAAGGTTGTAATATACAGACTTTCCGTTAGAAAAATTCTGGCGTTAGAACTCTACCTAACAAAAAAATCATCTAAAGTTTTTTAGAGAGAACTTCCCTCGTCCCTCAAGCACAATCAAGCCATTCCAGTTTTTTATCAAATTTGTAAAACTTGATATTTTTAAAATTTTGTTTTTTTTTAATAACAATCCTTACAAGCTAGACTAAAATAGATGTGGATTATTAATCTACAGATAAAGGAACATGTGTTAGGTACATTTCGTCTTTTTAATAGGGACAAACTAATAACATTTCATAACAACGGTATTGTCTTGCCATAATTACAAGAAAATGAAATGAGCCCTTTTTGATTAAATTAATGAAACTAATTTCTTCATTCATTATTTTATTTTCGCACTTCCTTTACATACAACAAGACTAGACCCATAACATTTTGCAAATTTTACGTAGGAGATACGTAGGGAAATTTTCAGATGACGTCATCAAGTTTTTGTTGGGGATAAACCAACACATTATAATTAACCACCTATCAAATAAAATACATTTCCCTGAAACATTTAGAAGTTAAATTTTATATTTATATTGTAAAATTGTGAATGTTTTCCCAAAAATAAAAGCAAATAATTTTGAGAACAAATTGTTGGTGAAGATGACCACGCAAATTTTGGTTAGAATTTTACCATCAACATGATAATCGTAAAATCAACTTAAATTTTCATAACAGTAGTACAACAGCTTCGGATATTATTTGTCTAATCAAATTGCTAACAGACGACATAGACACGAACAGGGGAGACCTAATTTTTCATACTCTATAAGCTATGAAACATCGAGAAAAGGTGAAATTAACTGTTCGTCAAATGGACAATACTTCCTAGCTTATGCTTCGAAAGTATGAGCAAAAATATACACATGTATGATGCTTAAAGTTCTTCAATAGTGTTATTAAAAAAATTCAAGAAAAAAAAAACACTATTATTATTTGGAAATCAAGTGATTGAGACGACATCTTTCTGATATACTTTGTATGTTTTTTCATACTATACTTTAACAGACTTCATGAAGCTCTTCTAAAATAAATTTATAATATAAAAACTATTTTTTACGGTAAACATATGGGGTATATACTCGGTTTTCAAAAGGTAACAAAACAATATTTGCAAGATCCATAAGAACTACTACTTGGAAATATTTGTCATTGAATTTTGACTATTTTATAAGGTAAAGACATTTTTTTTTATTTTATAAGTTCGATTGGCATATTTCACAGGAACCGACTACATTTTCTTTAATTTTTACTTTAAATGTTCATTGATGCAAAAATGTGGACAAGAGTTAGTTCCGGGGACTTGAATTATCCTAATTGCACCAAAATAAAGTGCAAATCAATATCTACAGAACATTTTATAATAGTTTTTAATTCCTGAGTGTAAGCTAGGACAATATTCTATTATTAAATTTGCCAAACAGCTAATTTTAGGTAAGTCTTCTCTACTTTTCGTAGCTTTAGACACATAGTTAGTTTCCAAAACTACTCGCCTATTTCTGTGGCATTTCGGATGTATTTTAAAGCAATGCTATTGTGTAGATATTTAAATTCTAATCGAAATTTGTTTGTTTGTTTGTCTCCACCAATAATGTGGTGACACAGTTTTAGTAAATAATATGCTGCTGTAGTTGTGGTTTATTAATTCGCCTTTAGTTTTTAATTTCGACATCTAAATTGTTCAAAAAATTTTGAATTTTCATGTGAATACTTATTTAAAAAAACACTTTAAGCTTATCGTTAATCAATCTGTCCCCTCCACAAACTTGATGATGTGTTTTCTTACTAGAAATATCTGATCTAAAATGTGCAAAATATTATATGTCTAAATGTCAATGGTTGCGATTTATCACTGTTTTTTGGATTTTTGGAGAAAAAAAAATGTTTTTACAATTTAACTTAAAAACTATAAAATGTCACATATACTTTTAGACTATCAGACTATTAGCTCGGTAACCAGAATTAGTCTATTCATAGCCACCAAAATTTTTTTGACATTACCTCAAAAGTTTGCTAAATAATTTTTGTTTAATATGTGTAAAAGCACGTGCCTTCATACGTGGTTTATTAATTCACCCATACTTCTTTTTAAAAAGGAAGAATGTTTAATCAAACAATAATTTTACAGACAGGTTTCACCAAACAATACCTGTGCAATCTATTAATATTTGATTTTCGCAATTCTACATGTATCTATCAAACATCTGTACGTTTTGTAAAGAAATATTTAATTTTATCTTTTATGATGCGAAATCTCAAATATCGTATGTGACTTAAACAAATTTCAGTCGGCAAATTTCAGTTGATATGAACTGAAATAAAATGTAATGCACTTGTAACAATAGAATCTTTGTAGATAATTCCGACGGAAGTTATGCGAGATAAAGTTCCAAAATAACTTGTATTTGTACGCTGACCCTTCGAACTAATGTGTTTCATATTGAATATTAATTAGTGTTGTTCTGTTATTCTAAATATATACGCATATAAAGATATTAATCTAAATTTGATACAATAAATGTTGGACCTATGAAAACAGAAGCAACTATCTTAACTTTGTCGGAGTTTCGAATAACTGCAGACAAATATTTATGTAAAATTTAGACATAACAACTGTTAATGTTTAAATTTTAAGCACAAATTTATACGTACTCTACATAGATAAACATAAAAAATCCTAGATGTTTTGTTGAACTCGTTCGGTTGAAGTGCTCCTCCCTCCACTCGTCGTGCCGCAAACGTGTGACGGTATACGAGGCGATATCGAGAGTTTTTAGCCTTACATAGAAAATATTATTGTATTAAAAATATATATATTTATTCAACCTAGTAACTTTTATTTGACACACTTAGCTTAGATTTATGAAATAGCTAAGCCTTTAAAATTTGTTTTAGTCTACAAACATTTCTTCCATTTATGTTCAAATACTTTCATAAAATTTAAACGAATGAGGTTGTATATTTGACACAATTGTGCTGTACTAGAAAACACGATGCTAATTTTATAAAACAAATAGTTGTTAGGAGTACTAATACCTTTTATTATTAAACTGCAATATTTTAGATTCAGTTCAGTAAGTTCATTAGCACAAAGTTCGAAAAGAAGTATGAAAATAGTTTAAAATTTAAATTAGAATAATTAAAATATTTGCAAGTTATCAAATAAGAAATGCACTTTCTGAAAACAGTCCAAAAGAATTTAGTTGGCATATTTGTTTTTTAAGTTGCAAAAATTCCTTGTTACTTGAGATACGCCGTTTAAGTGATTAGATCTAACTGTTACTCAAACTATTTACTACAAGACTGTACGTTTCTGTAATTTCGGTAATTGCAGGATTGTCAGTTTTTCTAAAGTTTCATTAAAGAAATAAACTAAATGTTTTTTAGTGTTTTTCGATCAACGAGTACGTAAAATGCGTGGTTACATAAAACCCGGAAAAGCCCGTTCATACATATCTTTTAGTGAAACCCAACTGAAAGCTTCATTCGACCGTCTTTGAGGTAAACATTTTTAGTAGTTTTCTTTTAGAATACTTTTAAAAGCTTATTGACTTTCAGAAAACAATAAACAGATCATTATACTTTATTCTGCTGTACCTTATCTGGAACTGTGTTTGCAATTACTTAACAGTGAAACGTACAAAGACAGCAACAATAAAAAACCAAAAGAAAATATAGAATCAGGAAAATCGACAAATCCAGGAACAAGAAAATTGACAAATCAATGTGAATTTGTTGTTATTTACTCTGTCTGTGCAGTGGTATAGGAAACACTACACACTTCTGATTTGATTGGAAGCTCCGCTTTTGTTGGCTCATTAGGTCGTTGTTCTTCCAAATTTCTAAAGGTTTACTAAACCAACATGAAAAATAGATTGTTTTGTAAAAGCATGCATAAGATCGACCTGGGGCTTCAAAATATTTGTAATTAACTGTGGTATTTACATACGGCTTACTGTTCTAATTGGATTGTATGTCCTCATCAACAACAGTCTCTTTTGAAATCTAGGTTCGTTAAGAAAAATATGATATCGTTTCATTTTAGAAAATTTGTTATTTCCATTATATTTAAAAGCACGGATTTGATTTTATTATTATTATGTTAAATTTTACTCAGAAAGATAAGATGTTTATTACATTTAACGCGTTATTGTGATCACCACTCTGTATGGCTCTAACGAAAACAATTTGATACACTTACGGGTGATTTTATCACAATGAAAATACCACACGAAAACCAACAGTTATTAACATATTTCCGGGACGGTTTTCAAACTCCCAAGTATTTGATATTAAATTTAGTGAATTTTAATTAAATTATGGCTTTAAACCTGTTTTGAAGGTATCCATTAATCTAAATACTTGCATAATGTTAACACTGAACCAGTCGAAGGAATCAATAATGTGAAAACAAATTACTGGTTGCAGAGGTATGTGAATCTAACACAGTTTCCACAGCAAAGACACCAAAGGAAGTAAAGCTCAAGCCAAACAGACGTGTTCATGTGTGAAAACTTGGAGTCAAACATTCATTTAGCCAACATCCAATTGAACGTTGACGATGCACACGGACATTAGATATCTATGTTTGCGTGAAAACAGAGGGGCGCAGAAGAGTCTCATAAAGAGAAAAAATAATTTCGTGTGCGTGCGTTTTTTATATACCTATATATGATATAAAATAGAAAGAACCGTTTACATATTGGAGAAGAGATTTCAGAGTAAATTGCGTGGAGAAAGTCGACGTAATCAGGACATGAAATCTCAAACTCTTATGAGGTTTTCTGCTCTTGTCTGCGTTGTTAGTGACGATATGTCTGTATTACACAGCCGAAGCTTTGGCCCGCATAAAACCACAGTGTAACCCTAATGTAACTAACCAACTGTGATCCTTTGTGCAAGACATTACACTGTCCCATATGGAATAGAATGGAGTTAGTGCAGGGTGCATTGTATGTCAATATTATACATGTAAATACGTCCAAGCAATTAGGTAGACTGTTTCCAGGATTTATACGTTATAGAATACTTCTACACCACTGCATTGCACCCATATGTTTTTACTTTAATTGGTATGTTCATATTTCCAGGTGTAGTCATTTGCAATGAAAATTAATTAGCTTGTTCATAAACATCGGAAAAAATCTCATTTCGAGTTTATAAAAAAGACCTGACTTTGCCTTTGTTCGTTTATTATTAATTAATATGGAAAACATCGTTGAAAACTTCGGACAGAATATTTAGCAAAAACATTGATTGTTTTTAAGTTTCTAATTTCCAAAACTATTGATTAATCATCTAAGAGAATTTCGAATGATTAACTGAAAACTAAACAAAATATTATGTTTTTTCCACTTTGCCATAATAAATAAAATTATTTGTTAAATCTTGTGCAACTGCAGTGATTTCTTCAAACATTTCATTGTCAACATCTTTCCAACAAACTGAATGTCTAAACTTCGGGAAAGAATGAGGTAATGCGTCTTTGTGTCTGATTTATACAGAATTTCTATAAATGATTATAGCGTCGAAGTAGGTCATGGGAACGTGCCGCCTCTCAGTTTTACACTTTACTAAATGTTCAAGGATTCACGACAAATTAAAAATATTGACCATTTTGTTCAATGCACATATTCACTCTTCCTAATTTCAAAAATGTTCTCAACATCCTTTCGTTAATATTTTGAATTATTCAATTTCATTTTGCAACAAGAACTTCTGGCTGAAGGATGTTTGCGGATTCTGCTCAAGTCTTCTCAAATCATCAACAACTTTCTCAGATACCGAAGGTCTTCCAGGAGATTTCTCTTTGTCGCCACTACTAATTCGAACAAATCAGTTGATTACATCTCTAATGTGAACCTCTAACGATGTTTCTTGAATTATCAAATAACGGTATTTGGCTAGATATTCTTGCTTACAAGCGGTTACAGAATCCACACTCTCCGTTTACGAATGTCCCATTACATAACAATGAAAGTGTCTTATTTAACAGAATAAATCCTTTCACGGTCTTCGCTTTCTAGCACAAAAACAAAAATTTTTGAACGCACGCACCAAGAGTTTTGACAACTACTGTTTTGTTGTTTTGAGCTTGGATCAACGAGAATTACTGTAATTCACACTTGAAAAACTTGACCTTAATGACAAGTAAGAACTGTCATAACGAGGCATGATTTCAGCGAAGTGGGATTTTTGAAATCCATGGCCAACTACGCTCCTAGAATCATTTATAAAAACCCTGTATAAGCAGACATCGGAGACAATTTCAGATATAGAATTTCCACAAATTAATGTACGTTGTACACCAAACTTTTTTCCTTACTTATTCCCTCAAATGATGAGCTTCCTAAAATAGTATTCTCAGGGGAGCAAGCACAGAAATTGTTTTTCCGTTTCATTCATTCCAGGAAGATTGAACAAAATGTCCTTAAATTGTGGCGAAATACTAAAATGAAAAAATGTACGTAATGGAGAAATTTCTCTAAATTAACATTCCTAAGCTGATAATTTTAAATTTGTTATTTTATATTTATTAAGACTAAATAAAAAAAATTAAAATTGTAGAAAATCGACCTCAACTTTTATTTGAAATAAATAATACACAAGTAGACATATTATACTTTTAGTTTACCATCATCATACACAGTTATGTTGCATAACATCAGACGACATGTTTGCTCTCCATGCTCCCACCCTACCGCCTTAGCGCGGTAAATTTAAATTTGAAATCGCCGCCTGCGAAATAAATTCTTTAAATTTGAGATCAAACTGTGCCTTGCTTTTGTATTAAAAAACAAGTGCGATTTAATTTTACACTACCATATCTTATAATCGAAATAAAAAAAAATGACCGTCGACTAACGCACATGTGTTAAATAGTTGCAACTTAACGTTATTTTTGCGATTTGGTTGTTGAAACGCAGAAATAGTAGAAATATCACAAATAAGTTTTGATGTTACATTTGATACAAAATTGTTCCATGGTTTGTACAATGTAACTTTCAGTTCAAATTCTTTTCTGGTACAAATTGTCAGTCAAAAATCGAAAGAGCAACATAATTTGCAATCGAGTCGTGCTTAGAAGCATGTCGAAAATCTTTTAATAAGATTTTTAATAGAATAATTGTAAAATTACAAGGAAAATTCGTACAAGATTAATTCATTTTATTAAATAAATAAAATTTTCAGTACAGAAAATGCTGTAAATGTTGCCTACTTTGTTGTGAGCGTAAATAAGCTCTCCGTTTAACTCCGTCAATCACATGCTTCGACATCTCTGCAATATTAGTTATGTCTGTAATTTCTTCTGTTATTTTCAATCTTAATTCTTCCAAATTGTTGAAGGTGTTCGATAAACATTGTTCTTTAAACATTGTCACAAACAAAAGTCTGCACGAGTAAAGATTACAAGATCTGGGGGGGGGCAGTGATTCTCTGTATTCGACTAATGATTCAGTTGTCAAAAAATTCCAGTAACCTTGCTATTGTGGGTCTATCCAAATGCCAAAATTTCTTGATAATATCTAGCAGCGGTTAGGCTACCGCTACCTTGAAGAATTTTACAGTGAATAAGCCAGTTAATCATGTGATTGTTATTATCATGATTAAGGGGAGTCTCACATAAACATGTGGATTTTCAGAGTAACATATTCCCATATTGTGAAAATTAATCCGTGAAAAACGGTTTCTCCAACAGCCAGCCGGTTGTCAAATGTGTCCAAAAACCACTGATAGTAGTCAACCCTAGATAGAAAATCGCTTTCATGTAATTTTTGCACACGTTACCCCATATGGAAACGGTGCAAAATATTGTATGGCAAGTTCAGTACGATAATTTTCATAACATTTCCAATATTTTCTGGAGTTCTTTTATATGTGCACCTGCCACGTCACTACTTTCTTTTTAAAGACGAGGTTTCTCAGAATTTTGTCACATCGTTGTAAAGGTTTGCAAAAAGGAATAGTCGACAATGTTGTTGGGAAATTCTTCCTGGAATTCATTCCAAGCCGCTTGAATCAAGTACTCCCACACAGTTTACCTGCTGTTCTTTTCGAAAATACGACTTATTCCTGCTCCAATGGACATGGCATATTTAAGTGAATACGCAATTAAACTTCTGAAAAAAGCAATTTTTAATGTATACATTATTTCTCTAGAAAGCAACAAGCAACGAAACAAGGAAAGTGGGGTTAAAAAACGTCTTTTTTTCATATGTCAGTTAAAAATCAGTTTATTTGGATTTTAGTTTTTGCCTTTTTGGATGCCTGTTTTAAATATTACTCCCTATAACTTTTCAATGACGTGCTTTTAAATTCGCTTTAAATATTTATCATTTCAGAGGAGACATACGGATTAAATTACAAGGGTTACTAGATATAATGTGTGTGTTTTTTTTTTGTTTAATCTTTAACAAAATTGTCCCAAACAAGCTGTATCAACAAATGAACCATTGACATAGTTATTAATTTCAGCTGAAAACCATTTCAATAGATTTAAAATTATTTGCTGTATGAGCTTCATTTCACGGACCCTATGTATAGAACAATGCCGTATCCTGTAAATAAATAACACGGTTGAATAAAAACACCACTTTTGTGTTTATGTGCGCACATAATTTTTAATATGACAATTTATACAAAAATCCAGGTTTATACATATTTCTGGTTCTGGCATTTTTTGTTAATCGAAATATATCCCAATTTAAAGGATGCCATCGCTTTATGTGTAGTTATTGCTCAAGTTTTTTCAAATAAGTCGAATCGAAGAAAAGGTCTCGATGCTTCTCTTGGTTTTATAAAGACCATGTTCAAGAACGAAAATCTCTTTTTGTACTGTTTATTCTTTATTCCCTAAAGATATCCCTTGCGAAAGTGAGCGAAATCTCGAAACGTTTTTAAAAATTGACACAGTCCAGACCTGCAAATAACGGTTTCCAACACTATACTACACTATTTTTATTATTCAGATGAATTCGTTTATTAGTTTTGCCATAAAATGTGTTCTCTATAAAGTACGTCGCCAATGACAACGTACTTTGTGCAGCAATTTAGAATTCGCTCGGGAATTTAAATAACATTTATTCATTTCCTGTTACCATAGTAGTAGCCATAACATTCTTGCAGTAGACAAATATCCACCCCAAATAACACTGAATGAAAATTATTTCAATAGGATTGATTATTTTAAAGAAATTTATACTTACCTATATTCTATTCGAGTCAGAAAAAATCTTAAAAGCAACACATGTTTTATTAAATAATTAAATAAAAATTTCGCTTTTTAAACAAGATGTTAAAAATAGTTAATGTTAATAGCAGAAGAGGCCTGCTAGTATGTTTGTGTTAGGATTTTTAAAGCCTTGTTGGAGCTTTCAAACCCTAGAAATCTGAGGTTTAATGCGATACATTACAAAACCCAAATCAAACATCGATAAACTCATAACCCTGAAAATTACACACGAAACATTATGGTGGTGGAAATACTTGCTACCGCACTGAAGATAAAGCGTTCCAAGACGCAAGTACCCAGAATCAAGTCAGAGATTTATGCTCACACAAGTTGGACTTGGTCTTCAAAATAGTACCAATTTGAAGAGAGTTCGAGACACTTTGTAATAGGATCTTCGTACCACTCAACTTTCTGTCTTATAAGTACCAGGTGTGGGGCTTTTACCCACCTACACTTTTTCCAGAATTATCCCCCAAATGCGGATATTATTGGTTTACACTTGCGGTTTATCAGTGCATCCGTATTATTTAGAACTTCGCATACAGGGGGTGACTCCAAACGATTATTATCGGGTGTAGTCGTAATTAAATTTTGATTAACGATTTACCATGCCTGCGATAATCTTAAAACGTTTGCAAGATTTCAGAGTATTCGGTTTTCTAATTTGGAAGTTAAAATTAAAGCGTTGTTACACAATTTTGACTTCAAAAAATCTGAAGATCTAGGGTAACAAATCAAGGCGAATTCATGAAGCACAAGTTTAGAAATATGTTATTTTATGAAATTTAAGTAACACGCACAATTTTGAGAGGCTTAATCACATTGTACGTCTGGATGATTAGACAAAGTTTGGTTAGCATTTTAACATCCCCTGCACGATATTCCTAACTTACATATTATATAATAAACTTTGTTAACAATCAGTCCAGGAATTTTGAAGAATATCTGTCTAACATAAATCAACATAAACGGCGGCAGACGGAAATGGGAAACCTATTTTTCGTACTCTAGGGGTAATGAAACGTCGATAAAACAATAAAGTAGCCACTCACCGTTTGGACTCAATTACCACTCCTTAGCTTACTCTCGGAAAGTAATAAATAAACAAAACGAAATCCACCATAAATTGGAACCAAAAATTGAGTAACCAATTGGTTTAAGCGAGTTTTAATTCGTTTTTGAAACCTGTATTGTCAATTTGCACCATTTAAAATCATTTTTACAAATTCTGGGATCACTGTTGATATTAACTAATGCGGCAACGTATTTACTCGAAGTTGCGACGGATAAATTAAAATTGCAATTTTCAGTTTGAAATTGTGAATTAATGAAGCAACATTGCCTTTTAAAAAGTTCGCTAAAATTTCGTTAATATGATGCTCTTGAAAGTATTGTTCATTTTAAAAACGATAATGCAAAATCGCGTGCATAATGCTTGACCAATATAATAAAGAAACAATAATTCTTGCTGAAAGAAGTTTACTTCAGCTCTACATTTCAACCAAATAAACTGTTTTATTATTAATATTGAGACCGTACAGTGCATTACATTTACACGTAAACAACATATTTTACAAGTAAACGGCCAAAAGCTGCTGTCAATTTTGATTTCTGAACCAACTAATGATAATAATAAATATTATTTTTAGATTTCATTGTCACCATTTAAATTAAACGATATAACATGCTTAGAAATTTAACACAACTCGCAAAAAACTATCTATAAGCGTAACATTTATGTCGTTATGGATGTACATATTACATATCTTCAAACTTTACGTAATTAAACCAACCCGTATCTAAATAAAATGGCAGATTGTCTGAACACCTCGCATTTTTCCTAGTTAGAAAGCTGCAAACGAGACCCCACATAATATTAAAATAATTATATTAAGTCATCTTAATTGCACGAATATTTTCTGCTATGTATAAAAGTTCATAAGAGTGTTTTGATTTACCTAGAGACTTTGATATATAAAAGTACATAGAGGAAAAGGGAGACAAAATAAATGAAATAAAGAAAATGAAAATCTACAGTAGCAACTTAAAAACTAAGATTATGTAACAATTATTTAGAAAGATAAAACTAAATAGGAATAATCACATCTTCGTTTGATAATAATGCACCTAAAGATTTTATGAAAGACTCTTTTGAGTCTATGTATGTAAACAGGTAGAATGGTCATACAACTTGTGACTTTTACACTGTCGCTTCTCGTTAGTATAAATAATTTAGCTATAAAACGACAGACTATGGAAATTGGAAATTATAAGAAACATGGTTAATGTGTATCTATCAAATCATCGAAATTATTTATTGACGACAGTATGTCAAATTTGATGGCCAATATACTTAGCGAAACGACTCTTCGCTTCTAGCGTGTCCCAGAAATGGGTAATCATTAATATTTCCGGAGCAATATTTTTAAGTAACTTTTGGGAAACGGCATTCTGAATTGGCTGGTGAACATCAACAGAATAATAAACTAGTTATAATCATGTTTCATTCATTACACATTCCGATCAGCATTACTACTTTTTGTGGCTCATACAAACATTATTTTTGTAAATATGAATTTAAAAATACATTGCGTGAATAAACTCATGTTTTTAAGTAAAAAAACTCGGGTAATAATCTGATAATCATAACACATTCCTTTTTAATCTCCTGTTTTTAATAAAAGCTGATTTAATAAGGTAATTCATTTCAAATGATAGATTTTTTGCTTTGGAAACTGCCGCCCATAATTTGATTATCTGCCAATAATAAATTTTAAAGTCTTGTGCGTGGAAAAACATTATTGATTTTCCATCAAATTATTGTTGTATGATTAAAAATGGCAAAATTAGGTCAGTAAAGCCAAATTGTTAACTATGTGTAGAATTAATTACCATGTTGTTTTATTATATTGGAACGTTAGACTGACGATACTACAGTTACTGTTAGACTGTCAAACCGTGTCAGAAATCTTATCATTATGTCATCGCCTGAATTTAGAACTTAATTTTGTGTGCCTAAAAACTTGTTTTAAGCATTTGGGGAAACAGATATAACAAACGAACACAAATTAAAAAAAACTAAATAATTGTCAAAAGTTGTTTATATATCATCATTGTAGGGACTAACAATACAAGACTTTCTCGGTTGAGCACCCGTTATGTATGATAGAAATATCGTGTAGATAGTAAAACTCTCTAAAATTTGTCTAATCATCTCCACCAACAATTTGATGATATAAAATTTTTGCATAGTGAATGCTATTTACTGTGCTTTTACCCTAGGCATCCAATAAAAAAAAAATCACAGTTGTGTGCTACTCCTTATACCAGTATAACAGCCATTCGCCAAATGTTCACAGCTTAATAGATCAAAGAACGGGGTAGTAACGCGAAGGTTCCTGGTTCTATTGCTACATGACTCAGTGCTTTTTTTGTCTATATTGTTTTTTCTAACCAACTCGATTTGTTTGCATGTCCTTCCAGGGCGTGGGAAGGTCTGTCTAATAACCGGACACGGTTTTTTTCACCCTATATGAACTCATACGAAAAATGTTTAGCACTCAGAGCTAAATAATAGTGTAATTGTCTATTTAAAATTTCAACTTTTGACGTACATACATATATGTTAAATATTTGTACATGACATCTTAATATTATTTTAAATTAAAACAAGGTAACAGTATAATGTAACATCGTCCTGGAATGAGAGCTACAAACTATAACCAACTATTTATTACTGCTGTTTTTTATCTTTTGTACGTCATAGTATCTACATATTAAGCCCACCGAAATAGATCTATGTTGTTGCATTTGACATTTAATGTACGTGTTTTTTTCTTGACCGTAAACAATTACATTATGTAATATTAATATTATTTATGGTATTTACACCATTCTGATATTAATCAATTACTGTACGTTGTGTTAATGTGTTTTCAGGTCATTTCATGAGTTTAGTGTTCCGTTTTTATTCTGCGGTCCAAATATATTCAAATTCTTGAGCTTCTTAACTGTAACAAAATATACTGCGTATAATATTCATGTAAATTCAACTTTTTCCCACCGTTCCGTTCGTTGCCGCCACGTTGTGAAGATTATCCGCGCGTCCACATTTTAATAAATTTATGGAAAAATTTATGTAAACCTAGATAACGTTAACTTCGTAGCAACGTATCTAAGATTACGTCATGTTAATCTGTATGGGCGATATTTTCATAGAACGTGGGTAATTTCTAAAGCTTTTTAAATTGGCAAGAGAAAAAGGCGCAAATTCCCTAGAGTTAGGCGGAAAGTGGTAAAATGTCATTTTTCAGCTGAATTCGTTTAATGAAATTAGCTTTGGAGAGTAGCCTCGTAAATAATAATTCATGATTTCATTAGAGGTTCATGAGAAATTTATGAACTCCTCGAAATATAATTTTCACTTTTAATGACGTCGAGTGGAACGGGTGACGGGTCAGGTCGTGCGGTTACCACCACGGCGGCGGCGGCGGACCTCTGAAGTCGACCGGGGCAATGCCATTACCACTTCACTTGAAAACCCTATCAAGTTGAGCGTTTGAGGCAAACTGATTGTTTTATCAGCTTACAACTTAGCTTTCGCTTTAGCGTGGGGCTGAGCTACACGATACATAGCGGAAACTGGCGGATTATAGAATGCAGACCTGCAGGTGGTTACGTTCCCGTCACTCTGAAAGGAATATTTGAACGAGTTCGGCAGTGGGAAGGAGATGGAAGGAAAATTAATGGAATTGCTTTCTATATGCTTTTCCAACGGAAAATACGATTTACAAAGGCCGAAAAATAGAGGAAAGAGACGCCCATTGAGTAATAAACTTTAGTTTTGCCAGTTCTTTAAGAACAACAGCAATAATCTTAACAATACCACGCGCCTAAATAAAGTGGATAAAAGACGGTCTTGTTCAACCTTCTGCGGTTTCAATTAGTTGACGCCCCTTCTGTTTTACACTCCGCTATTTAACCTCACTTTGAGATCCTCAGAGAGAACATCCTCTTGAGAATGCGTCAAGGAAAAGATGTAGGTACGCAAAGAATATAAATGAAAAATCGATAATCTCCTTTTGAGGGCGCTGGTTAGCTATAAATTATTCATTTTGTTTAAAATTAATGACAAAAAATATTCGCTAGGGAGTCTTTCAAGTTTTTTCTGTGAAGTACACGAGCAACTAGTGGTAGGTCTGGCAATAAATGTAGGAATAGCATGTCGAATCATAAAAATAAATTATGGAGCTGTGCAAATTGGTATTTGTACAATAATGGGTAAATCGTTAACGACGCTATAAACCTCACATATACTACAGAAGTACTTCGTTAAAAAAGAATTAATTATTGACCTAAACCGTTCTTCTATAATGCTTAATCTTATAGTTGTTAATTACGTTAATTGAATACATAATTACACAGCTCAAACCAATTATTATTCTACAAATGTTATATTATCCGTTCTTATCCATAATTTAAAAACACGATCAGATGCGTACCAAAGCATCATATCCAAATGGAAATAACAATGCCTCAGGCATAAAAAAATCATAAATACAAATAACGACAAAGGTAAAACAGCTACTATTGTATACAAATTAGAGATTCCATTTTTTATTGACTAAGCTGTTTATATAGCCTAATGTGCTTAACAAACCTGTTTTAAATAAACAAAAACAGCTTTTTTTGTCACTGTTTCTATAGCTTCTAATACAACATCGATGTAACATCCATTCTATGATAGCAAGTTACAGAGAATTCTGTAGATAGTGCTTTACTGCACTACGCACTAAAGATTTTGAGCAAATGCATACGTTTATTTTTCTTCAATGCATGTTAGAACTAATTTCCACATATGTCATTCACGGTTAGAACTGTGCTGAATTTATTCATATTGTTTAGATATAAAGATAACTTAAATGTGGACTTCATCGCATTCATAAATCTAGGTTCTTTTCCTTCCTGCAGCATTTTTTAAGAAAACCATTCGGAAAATATTTTTAAAGATCTTTGCTAACGAATGGTTTTTTTTTAACTAATGCTGACAAACTATGAGATTACAGTCACAATGATACGAATCACTTCTACAGGGTGAGTCACTAAACGCACTGTCCTCGATATTTCATTAAGTATTAAAAGTAAAACAAAAAGTCAAAGACCAAAGTTATACAACACTTGAGCAGCAGAAAATAAAATTATTTTCATCTAAATAAGATGTTCTGTTTTTGAGCAACAACATAGAACTTGGTTTTTTTAATAGAACATCCTATAAAAAATACTTTTTTATTAAGACCCACCACTGACCGGCATTCAGGCAAGACTTCTATCATTACGGGTACTAAGACCAAGTAATGATATGCATTGATTAGATTAACAAAACAACTTTCGAGATTCTAGAATTACAGCATACAAATTAGTCTGCTATTATTCTCTAATCTCACCCCATCCCCAAAAGTCTAGCGTAACTACCGACCATTTATCCGCGGATCACTTGGAAAGTGACCTACACTACTCTGACTTACTGGTGCTAATCTTTTTTATTTATTTATCATATAAAAGTATGATAATTAATTATTATAATAATATTGTATAAAAAAAATAATAGTACAATGTGTAATTTACCAACCAAAGTAACAAGTAAATATTTAAAAATGCTAGAACAGTATTTATAACGTATTCGATTTAAAATACAAATTCTTACTATTCAATCATAACGTTATCGCCTTCGGTATCTTTATCTCTATCATTTAATACAGTTATTAGTGGCCTATGGTGACTAAAATGAGTGATATAAATATCAGTTCTTAAATGAGTAATAAAGCGTGAGAAAACGGCGTCAATTTAGTCGTTGGAACAGTCAAACGAACACATTTTATTAAATAGTTGTAACATGCACCGTAGCGCCCTCTCGATCACGCCCACAGTACTCTCGCGCTCGAGTCGCTAGTTACTACCGCTGCGAACAGGAGATGCTGCCCGTTAACACCTACGCACATTAGTTGCCTCACCGCAATACACCTGGATGCAAGAATAATCCGTCAAGCAACTTCTCCACTCAGATTGAGTTCCGAGAATTATCTGTGCACAATGCATCACTTCTGCATCCTAAGGGTCGTTGTGGTGTAGACACTTTTTGAAATCTGGCTGTGGGTGTCGGTTGTGTTCACCTAGAGCATCCTAGGGGTTATAAGAGACGGAATCCGCACCACTCTCTCGAGGCGTTTCATGTACATATTGTTTGATAGTTTATTTTTCTCTTTCTTTCTATAGAGCGATGTTACATGCCGATGTTCAGACTCGGTTCAGACCTCGACACCGACACCGAGCTCGGAACTCGAACTCCAAAAATAATTTTACTTTTTAATACTCAAAGAGCTGAACAACTTTGGTCTTGGCTTTTTTTCTATTTCTAATACTAACTCAATGAGACGTCGAGAACCACGCGCTTGGTGACTAATCCTGTATATGTTATATTAGTCTTAACTACGTGCTATAAATTATCTAAATGAAGATGTTGCCATAGCAATATATTGTCATCTAAACAAATGTTCAAACACAATTACAACACTACTGTTAATATTTAACGTCAGAAATCTTGAACTACTACAATATTTTTTTGCTATCTGTTAAAAATGGTGGAATTTTTAGTTCTGAAAGCCATTTATTATAAAAATTGGATCGGTATTAGAGGCCTAATCGATGGCCAGCTCACAGTACAGATTTGAAGCTACGTACAATTCCTTGAGAGTTAGGTCCAAGCCCTGGTCTATTTGGGAGGATATTTTAAACCATGTCCACTACACAGCTGCATTTGCAAGTAGCGGAATTTACTCCATCGATAAAGAATGTATGGTTTTACGAGCCCTGTGTTAATTCTTTTTCAAGAAACAAGATAGAAATATTAATGTTGAGAAGAGTGCTTTTACTTTATTTATTCTAAATTTATCAAAATTTCAAATGAATCGCTATGTAAAAATAATTATAAAATAACATGTCCGTAATACGCTTTCAATCGAGGTAGGGAAAAACTTCCACAAAATAAATATAACTACTTATTTTTTGATGAGACAGTATGGAATACATTTTTTGCTTAAATACGTACTTTATTATTAAATAAACATTACTTTAAAATGTTATTAAAAAAACTAATACAAGAATTTGCTTCTTTATGGATAGCTTAATCCTGCAGTAAATTAAAAAAAATTGGTCTTAAGTCATTCAGACAAGACTTTCCTCGTACCTGAAGACAAATATTCAAACAAATTCAGTGTGGTAGAAAAAAATGTTGACAAAAATGGGATCGAACTAATGCGATCATAGCTCAAGTTCTCTAAGACATCCACACGTCCACCACTAATGAGTCATTATGCACGTAACCTAAATAGCTAGATGCACAAAAATGTTTGTGAAGTAATTGTAATAAAATAAAACAAAGGCAAACTCATAAAGCACAAATATAGAAATATGTTATGTTACAAAGTGTAAATATGAGTTGCTACGAAAAAAAGAGTTTACGTCATCTAATTGTTGGTGAAGATGATTAGATAAATTTTGGTTAGCACAATATTCCTTAATAAATGGGGTAATATATTTTATTGAATAAATCAAGAACGATTCACTTAATTTTCTTGAAACTTTTCGAATACAGTACTGTTGTTATTAGTATTGTACCATCTATCCAAATTGATATATGACTTTGCAAAAATGTTATAAAATAAATAAATAAATATTATTCAGAAAAAGTTTTGAAATCACAATATAAATCCTAAACAAAATTTTACATTTACATGACGCGATCCTTGGTGAAGATGAATAGAAAAAAATCTATATAACAAACTCAAAATACACCAAAAAAAAAAGAGTTTCGGAAAATATTTGACTAAAAATTGGCTCACAAACAGATAGACGGAAACGGAAAATCGATATTTTCACTCCATAAAGTGGGGAATGTTCAGAAAACAATAAATAATTTAATAAAAATAACCCTGCTACTCTACGTTTGAAAATTTAGAACATCAATAAATAATTCCTAATAAACTCAAACATTATTGACGACCACTGTTTTCAGTTAAAAATATTATCTGAAACGTTTTGGCAATTTAGTGAACTACTTTTAGTTGTAGTTAAATATGGACCAAATACAAAAATATTTTCAAAATAATTGTAAAATTTAAAAAACAATAACCATAATTGCATTGAATAATATTATTAGTAGCAGTACCTAATGCGTAAAACGTAAAGACGGTTCGTCATGAGATATTTTTTTTTTAATAATTAACATTGATAAAAACCGATTAATATTAGTATTTATTAAGTCCTTAAGTAACGATTTGTACAATACAACTATTTCTCCCTTAACATCCGTATTTTTATAACAATTTAGAACAAAAGAACTGAAGAAAAAAATAGCACAATATATTGAATAATAAGCCAATACGTAAAGCCTACAACACTTACCCTTTAACTCTTGATTTCCTTTCCTTCCGGGTCGATCCTTCCAGTCTCCTTCCTCGTTGGCACATCACAACGCTCACCTTTCACTTTAAGCCCGAAACCAAATTATTTTTCACAAAAAAAAACACTTAGAAAACTAATTTACACACCGCACATGCCCTCAATAAAGTCAAAACCGACCGACAGAACTCCTTTGAGTAACACGAAAAATAAGCAAAAAATTCTCGCCGATACCATATCAGGCATTTTTTGCAGAATTTTTATTCACCTACAACAAAGGTAATCGCACACGCGCGTGGTATCGGTTATACATATACAAGAGATTCATTATGGTGACACATAAAATATTTCCTGTATGTGCGTCCCTTGGATGATTTACAAGATTAAAAAAATTAAATTAGGAATGTTTTATATCCATTTAACCCGGGATACTCTATTAACCACAATTAGCATGAAGGGCGACAGTTCGAACGTATGCTCAAATGTTTTTGAAAAAACCTTACTCATTGTTGTAAAATAAGTGTAATTACTTGATTTCACTCATAGGCCATTTAATATTTTTATACATATTCATAAATTTTATGTTTCTATCGGCTGAAAATTAAATAAAACAGCCAAGTGCTTTATAACATTGTAATCGTAATTTAATGATGCATGAAAATCCGTTAACAATATATATACATTGCCATATATGTGTCATATTGGCATTGTACCAAATTAAACTTCCCCCGCTAAATCAATGAAGCTAAAAACAGGTTTATGTAGAATTTGAATATCTCAGTCACACCTGTACAAATATATATATTTTTGGTCATGTTGTAGAAATTGATTTAACTTCCTTCATTTTATTTTGGGCAATTTTGTTAAAATATTAGTGTTTTTCTATGCAACCGGTTTTTTCCCAATGTAGGATACTACGCATGATATCCTTTCAAACGTAGAACCGAATCCCTTCGTTATTGTGAAGCATTCAATCAGCTGGAGTATAATGTAACGACAACGACTGATAAATATTGGAGTCCACCCAATGTTACGATTCGTTGCCAAAAACTAAAACCATATTATTCTTGAATTAAGAACCACTCACAAACTTCTTTGCTTTTTTTGTCAACATTCAAAAGTTGTGGAACCCCCTTAAAATTGTTTTTCCTCCTGGAAACATATTAATAAACGTTTGAATTTTACATGTATAGCAGTATCTAAATTATTGTATGACCCTCATATGCATTATTCCATTAACGCATTTTTCTCTGAAAATTATCCTGAACTGCTTAAAAATTTTAACGTTTCACCTTCTGCGATGCGTGACCAAGTTTAATAGTACTTAAATCGAATATTTTGCTGTGAATTGTGCGTAAATAGAGATTCATCTACTGATCAAGATAGTTTAGCTCCACATTCGATCATTAATGCTAAAATGTAATTAGAGAAGTTTCTATTTACCCTCAACATTTGCGTTGATGCTTCGAGGGATGTCACGATATTGCATTGTAAAATACGAGTACATTGCAATTAGAATCGAATAACTCACGTAATTTCGTGTTTATTGATACAATGATTGCACAAAAATTCAGAAGATGTATTTCACGTGTACTCGTACCACTTAATATGAGAACCCACCCACAACATAATGTTTACAAGCAGATTTTAATTTAACTTTTTTAGATACAGCTGATGTTTTTAAGTTTCATGACTCCTATATGACGACGAAAGACAGATAATCTCGGAAATTACTGGACCGATTATCGTCAAATCTTCTAATCTTCTATGTATGTTATAAATATCGTGTAGATTGTAAAACACCAACTAAAATTTCTCTAATAATCCCCACCAACAATGGGATCACGTCGTCTTGAAAATTTGCCTATATTAATTGCTATTTACATTTCATAGCATAAGATATTCCTGCTCTTCTGGTTTATGAATCCGTGTTGACTTTTCTTATCAGAAATGATCATAATACTGTGCCTTTTACCTAAATAAAGAGTAAGAAATATGAGTAAATATTTGTTTTCCGGTTACCTTTGACACCAAAGATTATTGTTATTACTACTATTAGATCATATGTTTAATTGTTTCATGTATGTTTAAAAGTTGTCGATTATTTAAATTTAATGAATACACAGACTTCATCCTGAAACGTTATTCATAATTTTGGTAGGTAACTATAACAATGTAGAATGTATATGGTGCAACGCATTTTGTACGAACGAGCGTTGTAAACCTTTATATGAGAAAAGTTGTTGTGTAGTTCTCGGTCCGTTCGGTTTTGTTTCTATTTTAACACGAGCATTGCTGTCAAAATTCAGATCCAAAACAATTTTCCAACGAAAACCTCGTAATTAAAAGTTGGTAAACTTAAGTTTAATCATAGCGACGAGGCGCTTTGAATCACAGTTTCATTACACAAAATCAGAGGGTTAGCGACGTTACCACATGCAATTTATTCTCTGGAAGACTATAGTTACTTCATGCTCCGTTTGGTTTTTTCGCGCGTACACAGGCAGGGTATAAATAATTAAGGGTGGGATATTCTACCGCGAGTCGGAGCTAATGGACGTCTACTTGCTGGTCTCCGACGTGATACAAGAACCCTTTTAAACTTGCATCGGCTGGTCAGCCTTCCGGCTTCGTTAAACTTTTAACATCTCTCGTTCGCCCAACCAGATATTTCTCTTGATGAAATCCGCAAAGACAATAGACTGTATTTTATTAAGCGGACAAACCAAGATTGCCTTCCACCTTTTCGAATTTGCAGGAGAGGATTAATGTTTTGTGTCGATAACACCGCCCCTCTTATTGATTAGAAATCGGAAAATCACATGTGAAAAATTCGCAAGTTAGGTCACGCGAACACCGAATTGAAATCATTCTAAAACATTCGTTACAGTAATTAGGTCATTTATTCCAGGAAGAGAAACATTGCTGCAGTTTAAGGGCTCTAATGTTTCTTTCCTTACTAACGCTGAAGTGATAAAAAAATTCGGTTATCAAAGATAAAGATTTCCGTTACAATTATCATGTAACGTGGATAGGTATGTCTGTCGATTATTCTAAATCATTTATATCATTTTCAAAGGTGCTGTTACGTTCATATATGTAATTCATAAGTTTTTAAGTCAATCAACATATTTTATTTTCTTAGAAATCGATTATGCCGTTGACGACGTGACATAATCGATTTTGTGTTTCGTTAGGTCTATTTTGTGCAAAAATCAAATAATTAGTTTGATGGTTTCTGCAGTTACGGGGAACGCGAGAAGTAAATAATCAAAAATTTGTGCAAAATGAATCGTTTTGGTACAAATTTGACCGAATAAATGGATGATGAGATACAAAATTTAAAACCCGTGAATGCTGTAAAAACGTAGACATCTATTGGGAAACAGTTTGAAGACTTTTGCAAACAGTGAGAGTACGGGCTGCGAACTGAGACGACTGATGAAGAAGTGGCGAATATTTTGAAAGATTGATGTAATATGAAACGAAAGGATGCGTCTGATTACATAGAAGGTGTTGTGAAAACTATATGGAATATAAGTACTAAACTTATTCAAGAAAAATATTTCAAATCGGAAAATGGACCCATTCAAGGATTTAGTAAAGGAGCTCGTAGATCGCTCATAACGAAGAGAAAAAACTTCAGTCATTACCAGAAAAAAAGATTTCTCAAAGTTTCGACGAAACTACATTCGAAGGCTTTCAAAGAATTTTTTTTCAAATTGCAGCTGTAGAATTGGCCTGGCGTGGGAATGAAGCGACATCATGTGCAGTTGATTTTCTCTTAAAAAGAAGCAAATAATTATGGGATATTTTTGGAAAAACAACCCAAGGAGATGAGAAAAATTTGGCTGAAAGCAAGCGGCTTACACCAGATAAAGAAATTGAAGATTTATGTCCGATAAGGTTATTTGAAAAGATGATGGCCAAACGAATTTTGAATGTGAAGACGAAGGGCTTATTTTTGACGCCAAATAAGTACCGGAAAGCAACAAATGTGTGGTACAAGAACTGTCCCGTTCGTTGAAACCAAATTAGTAAGTGGACGTGTTTAGGTGCCGAAAATGTCGGAATAGATGCTAAAAAAGCAAGAATTACCAACCAGTGTAACCGATGTTCGACAGTGAGTGTATTAGCGAGTTCTGGTGGAAATTTAAAAGTCTTACAAGCCTTACTTAAAACTTAGCTAACAACATCATGCTAATCATAAATCAGATTGAAAATAATACAGATACTCTGTAATAAAGCTCAGAATCATATGCATAAAAAAAAGATGTAAATATGCGCTTATATGCAGAGAAATTTGGCATTATAAACTCAAAGTCTACACTCCACATCGATAGATGTTATTGGGACATACTTATTTAAAGGACGACACAATACGGGGGTCTACATTTACCTCATCTAAAAGTTGTCCATATAAAACTTTTGCGACATTAGTTAATGAGTTAATAAGGACTTCATCTATTTTTTTTGAGGCTGTTTGGGCAATAGGACCTTGTGCTTTTTTGATATATATTTTTTTATTTTCCTATTAGCTGTACGGATTCACGTAGGGGTACCTTTTGTTTTACTAGTTTTATTAATGTTACACCAATTAATTCGTAGTTGTTATTAAACTTAAGTTGATTCCCAATTGAGCCGGCAAACCAAACGGACGTGTGCGTAGGAGTTCGTGTGCGAAAAATTCACACCAGTGACAATACAGGCAATATTAAAAGGAAACCGGCATTAGTGGCAATAATTCACTAAAATATTAGCAAGTACAATTACGAGTAGAAGTAGAAAAAGAAATCGAGGAACCAGCACAGATATCGTATAAACGTAAACAAGGATAGGAGAATAACCTCCGAAGAGACGATCTGGGTTATATCCTTCCGCCGTGAAGGAAGTCAGAGACAAAGAAGTAATGAGTAGTGAAGGGACAGAAAGAAAGAAAAGGGATAGAGAAGTAGAGTCGCCGAAAGAGAACGAGCAGGTCTTCCAAAGAAGCAAAATAACAGGAAGATCACCTCTGCAATCGAGAGAGAAGAAAAATCAAGTATATATCGAGATGGAAGTCAAGAAGATGATCAGCGAACTTGCGACACAAATCAGAGATGATATGAGAGAAAGTAATGAACAATTATTGAACGAATGGAATACACAGCTTAAAGAGGAGCTTAAAACAATAAGAAAAGAATTAAAGCAAGAAAGAGATCAACTACAGGAGCAAAATCAAGAAATTAAAGATAAGTATGAAGAATGGAAGAGAGCTAAGGAAGAAATGGGAAAAAGAGTGGGTGAAGTAGAAAGTCAACTAGATCGAATGGAGAGAGAAAAGAGAAGAAAAAAAGTAGTGATGATGGGATTGGAAATAGAAACAGGAGAGCAGAAGCAGATAATTGAAAAAGTGACAAAATTTTTAGAGGAGAAAGTCAAAGTAGAGGATAAAGTTAAAAGCGCGTACAAAATTGCAGAGAAAGTTTAGGTAGTGGAATTCGAAAACAGAAAAGAAAAAATAAATGTAATGAAAAGCAAGAAGAACTTAAAAGGGTCGTCAATTTACATAAATGATTATTATCTGACGAAAACGGAAAGAAAAATTCAAAACAAGATAAAAGAAGAGGCAACAAAAGAGAGAAATAAAGGAAAAATGGTAAGAATGGGATATAAAAAGTTACTGTAGACGGCAGAAATTTTGAATGGAATGAAGAAGAGGGCAGACTTAAGAAGGCAGAAAATTTTTAGTAAAGAGCCAAAAGAGAAGGAAGAAAATGAGGAAAATTGGAAGGAAACAAGGCAAAAGAAAAGGAAAAGGAAAAAAGGATGCAGATAGGGAAATCGGAAAAAGGGAAGCTGGTACAAAATTAAGAAAAAAAGGGGTGAAGGTAATGTTTTGGAATCTCCAAGGGTTGCGAAAAAAGGAAAAGGAGTTCTGGGACTACGTGGGAAAATTTGATGTTATGGGGCTAGTAGAGACTTGGGTACAAAGTGAAAACTGGGAGAAATTAGAAGAGACACTACCACAAGAATATGTGTGGCAGTGTCAAGGGGCGACAAAGGGAAAGAAAAAGGGGAGAGCAAGCGGGGGAATAGTAATGGGAATTCGAAAAGAAATGCAAGAATTGGAAAAGGGAAGTAATAATAAAAACAGACTAATGAAGAAAGTAATACAGCTGGATAACAATCGATGGCAAATAATAACCATTTATAGCAAGAAAATGGAGGAAACCAAGATAAACATAGAAAAGGAAACAAAGAAAAAGGAGGTGAAAAATACTTATAGGAGAGGATTTTAACGCAAAATTGGGCGATAACGGGACAAGAATAATAGATAAAGAAAAGGGAGAGAAAAGAGGATCAAAAGATAAAGCAAATAACAAAGAAGGGAAAATATTGCGGCAGATAATAGAAGAAATAGGATGAGAAATTTTGAATGGAAACAAGGAAGGAGATGAAGAAGGAGAATGGACGTACTAAGCTAGGGAAGAATCAATTATAGACTATGGGATTATCAACGAAGAGGCTTGGGAAGAAATAGAGAGTTTCAAAGTGGGGGAAAGGGTAGAATCAGACCACATAAAAATGAATAAAAATAAATAAAAATCAAAGGGAAAGAGCAAGAGTACGAAAAACAAGACAGAAGAAACGAAAGAAAAGAAATAGAAAAAAGAATCTGGGATGAAGAGGGAAAGATACAGAAGTAGACTAGAAAAAAAGAAATTCGAAGTAAAAGAAGATATAGAAGCTATGATACCGGAACTGAGCAACCTAATTGTAGAAGCTACGGAAAAAAGAAAGATATACATATGGCAAGGGAGGAATAATGGATGGAACTGGGAATGTAGTGAGTTGAAGAGAAAAAAGCAAGGGAAAAAAGGAAAAAAGAAAAGAGAAGAAATGAAAACAATGATTAAAAGGGAGAAGTATGTAAAAAAAAGGAATTGGAAGTAAATGTGAAAAAAACAAAAATGGTGGTGTTTCTGAAGATAGTAAGAAAGGTGAAGGAATAGGCATGGAGAAGGAAAAACATGGAACAGGTGAAATAATTCCAGTACTTAGGATATACATTAAAGAGCAATAACTCAGATAGAGCGCATATTCAAGAAATGGTCCAAAAAGCGAACAAAGTGATAGGAATAGTATGGGAGAGAGAAAATTTGGACATGATTATAAGAGAAGAATGATGATGTTTGATAGTTTGATCAAATTATGTACAAAGCTGAGATTTGGGGATGGAGGGCATATGAAGAAATAGAGAGGGTGCAAGAAAAATACTTGAAATGGACATTGGGAATGGAAAAGTATACACCGGGGTATATAGTGAGAGAAGAAACAAAGGGAGAAAATGAGAGTTCAGTGAGAGAGGTGATTGCAAAATATTGCAAGAATATTGGAAAGAAATAAGAAAGGAAGGGGGAAAACATGTTTGGAACGAAAGAGACAAGTATTATGAAGGAAAGGAATATGCATGTGAAGAAATAAAGAGAATGAGAGAAATGGGAAGGAGTATCAAAGAAGAACTGAGCGTAAGAGATAAGGATATAGATAAGCAAGAACGCAGATCGAGAATATCGGAGTCTAGATATAATGCAGAGTATAGAAAAATAGTAAAGGATGAAGTACCAAAGTACACAGAGAGAGAGTATAAAGGGGAAAAGAATGATGGCGAGATTTAGGTGTGGAAATGAAGAGGAAGACAATAATTTTTGGATAGATAAAATTGACAGAAAGTGTAGGATATGTTGGATCGAGGGAGAAGCAATAGAGCATATGCTGGAAGGATGTGAAGGATTGAGAGAATCTCAGAAAAATTGGGAAGAAGCGCTAAACGAGGATGGACGAGAACTGGACTGGATGAAAGAAGTATGGAAGATAAGGGAACTATGGCAAGGGATGGGCAAGCAGAAAGAATAGAACATTTGTTATATAAAACTCGAATATTTATTTTATTTTATTTATTGTTATTTTTATTTTTATTGATTTATCTGATGTAGATTAAGTTAATTTATACCCCTACTGGAAATATTATTATGCCTGTAAGGCAAATAATAAATTAATATTACTACTACTACTATTAAACTTAAGTTCTGATATAATTTAGGACTATTCAAAATCTTTTTAGCTTCCTTGATTGCTGTAGATGAAGTATCATCAAATTTTGACATGATTTCTTTCATCTCACAGGAATATTTGAAGTAAAATAAAGCAGCGTCAAGCCATATACCCCATCGTGTAATGACAGGTTTAGGAGGCAATGTATTGTATTGTACATCTTATATTTTTATATACTTGTGTTCTTAAAGGGGCTTAACAAAAATCTTTTTCATATTATCTATTAATTCATTCATTTACCAATGGAACTTGATTTCGTACTTCTTCCGCTATTCTGTTTACACCGTGCAACGTGCAACTGCAATCAATCAAATTTGAATAAAATACTTTTAAGTAAATTCCAGCTTTGACCACATATGACGCAGCAACAGAAAGCATTAATACGATTTTATTAAATGGTATAGCATTTGGTAAAAATATGTTGGTTAAACTTTCTTGAACAAATCTACTTATAATGACATTATTCCTCTTTTCTAACTCTTTAACAGCAATTAAATAAGAATCTGACACAAAGTTTGCAGATAAAGTACCAACTAATAAATCTGCTATATATCTGCCGCATACATCTGTTGTTTCGTCAACAACAAAGTAAATAAAGTTATTTTGCAAACATGTCTTAATTTTAGCAACAATTTCGGTACATTTATCTACAGTTGTTTTCCTGAAAGTGTTTTCGTCTAGAATGGTCATTTTACAGTATTTTTCCAAAAATGGATTAAATGTAGGATTACTTAACTTATTTATTATGGAATATTCAACGCAAGCATGGCCTGGCATAAATCGAACTTGAATGTTTCCTCTTCATTTTTGGCTGTATTAGCAGATAAAGTTTCTCGTATTGATGTTTGAGTTACACTGGTTTGGTTGAGTTTCTTTTTTCACAGTTTCTTTTGTGAAGAGGCATTCTGCAGTGTTCGTCTATAAGATGTTTTTTTGTACTCGAAATCTATAAAAAAAAAACTGAAGTGTAATTATTTATGCAAGAGATACCTATTATCGACATTGAATAACATGCAAAACATATTTTCAATTTGGTTCTCTTAGACTTTGCTGTAAGGACTGAACATATTATATTTTAAAAAACTAACTGCTTTGACGCAAGGTTTGCAAAAAACACTATCTCCATCTAGAACTAACCCTTAGTAGGGCCGAATCCACGATGATAGTTTGGATGACATTTTTCATTTTTTTAATTATTCGTAATATCACTTCTTTGTCGCCAAGGTCGTAGACGAGTGATGAATGAATTTTTAAATCGAAGAATGAAATAACTACAAATCCATTCTAGGTTTTACCCCTCTTCCAACCGTTCTTAAATACATTTGCAGAACTATCTATATTTTCAACATCCTGCTTAGAGACCGTTAAGTAAAGAATTCCAGTAATACGCTATAAATGAAGTCTTGGAAACACCCGTCGGCATTCTTACTAGAAAAGGTCGGTACTTATTTACCTGCATACTGCCAATAACTAACTGTATTAAAATTGTATTAAAACTAAGATTTTCACCAATTACCACGAAAAATACACCAAACATTTTAAAATATGCATAAAAATGCACTTAACATTAAAATATGCAATAAATGCAAAAAGATGCATTTTATATTATCCGAGTCTTACACCATCATCATCAGAACCATCTACCTTGCACCAGCAGGAATCTTTGAATGCAAAAAATGTGTATTGTAATAATTGTACGTTCAATTTTTATAAATAATAAAAAAATATGTTGGCATTCATTATATAATCGTAACGAATAGTACTCGGGCAGTAGAAAATAAACAAAAAATGTTAACCTCTTAACTCGACGTATTATCAGAAACACCACCCTTTTGTTTGAATTCACACAAGAAACATATGTAGAACATTTTTATTCTTTTACCAGCGTTGTGTAAAATTGTTTCAAAAGCTCCACTTGATGCCAGAGATGTTAGTATAATGGCTTGAACTTATTTTGGGCTTACGTTGCGGTGAAGATTAAAACTAACTTACCTCAACACACCTAAAAGGCAACAACAAAATATGAACTTGAGAATATCATAAAAACTAACAGGGTAATGAATATCTATTAATTTTTATGTAATGTCATTGTTTTTAATATCTTTCAAACCCAAAGATATTTTATTGCCGCTTGTCTGTTATCTATCGCCTATCAGTTTCTGTCGTCTGTTTGTTAGCGATTCCACTAGACCGATAGTCTGAAACACCACAAAACTTATTACCGTTAAATTTTGAGGTTGTTCTAAGGATAATATCATGTAGCTGGTAAAACACTAACCAAAATTTGTTTAATCATCACGTAGCCATGCTCTTTTGTTTGTAATATTTTCTCGACGTTTCAGGACCCCTAGAGGATGAAAACATATGTCTACCGTTTCCGTCTGTTTTGTTGCCCCCACCTTCAATTTGATGACGTGTCATCATCATTTTGCGTAATCAAGGTTATCCGAGGTTTATGAAATAATATGCTTCTATACTCGTTTTCAATTTGACCAATTTTAATGGTGACCACTATAAATTAAAATAAAGCTATGTATAGACTGTTAAAGTACAGGTAAAGAAGCTTGCTAAAGGCATGCTTCAAGTGAGTTTTTCCATAATAAAATTCTGTAATGACGTTACCAATTTTACCAAAGCCGCGTATATCAATTTGAATAGGTGGAGTGTAGTATTAAAAATAATACGAGAGTTTTCGTGCAACGTTTGATGCAATGGCGTTTACCTTAAAACGGTGGTTGGCTTAGACAACAATTTAGCGTAACGCTATTCAAATACGCTTGCATTTGATCTCCTATACTGTGAAGTTTAGCGTTTACATTGAACCAACGTCGCTAGGCAATGCCATAGTATCAAGTGTCATCCATTAATAATTATAAAAGATTAATAAACGTCTCAAAGTTGTACGAAAACTCTCGAAGTCTGTGTATACTGTTTGGAGTACGGTATATAAGTATTTACCGTATGTTTACCGTTACCGTATTTTTAACGTACGTTCCACGAAAACCCTCTAATAATACTACTGCACAATTCATTCATTTTTTAATTACCCTGTGTAAGAAATTTAAAAAAATATGAATGCATAAATGAACCACAAGTATAAACTCATAATATTTTGCATATTTTAAATTTATTAGGTAAAATTTTCATCATTCTTTTGAAGGGCATAAACAGATACATTTTGATTAACGACGATTAACCATGTTTTAGGAAAACCTTATTAAAACTTTTGCAAAATGCTGATATACAACTGTAATTTTTTTTTCCAAGAATCTGAATGTCTAAGTCATAAATCACATGTGTAGGAGTATACATTTTGGAGATAACGTCTTCCCAGTGTTGGTAGGGATGATCAGACAACTTTCGTCGTTTTACACTATATTCCTAACACACCTAGAAATAAAATCTGATAACAATCGGTGCAGTAGTTTCCAGATTATCTGTCTAATAAAAATCGACACAGACGACAGATAGACAGACGGACGGATAGAAAGTAGCTATTTGACCATATTACAGTACTTCCAGAAATAAAATGAGTAGCGGAATATATCTTGTTTCTTTGTAGATATAATTAATAAATGTTTGCAATTTCCGTAGTGAAATAATTAATTCAGCCTCCAACACCACAAACCATTACTTTTAAGAAATTAATGGAAAATGTAGGTGTATAACTTTATCTACCTATGCCTAGTCTGAGACCGCGTGTGGGCTTAAAGAATAAGTTCAAGTCGATTATGGGGGTATGCACTGAATTATTAATAATTAGTTTGCTTTATTCATTTACGAAGTATTGACGGGTATTTCATCTCATGTTTCGTTCCACAACACAAATTAGGAGGACTCAACACCAGGCTTTAGATCCTATAGTACACATCAATTTAAATGTCTTCATTAAAAAAAAAATGGTAAAATCTGTCATTAATCAAGGTTAAACTTACAAATCATTTTGTATGTATTTTACAATCCATTTACAGGTGGATGCTAAGCCTGTAGAGCCCTTTTACTACAATTTAAACAAAAATTTGAAGTTTTAATTTAAAATAGCTTGCGTAGTTTCGTTAGCTGGTAATTACAGCGTTGGTCGAATTGTTTCATTAAGGATCCAAAATTCCCACATCGAAAACTAGTTAGTGTTAGACCTTCTTGAATAATACGGACTATTTAGTGAAACAATAGTAATATTTGTTAAGGAGTGTATCATAATAATTATCTAACAGTTGAGAAGACGGCGTCGACAATTCCCAGGGGATGTATACTTAGGAGCCAATACATTGAACAGAGTAATCACAACTAATGTTAATATTACATTTTAGGTTCATGTGACCCACAGCGGATGAAAATGTGGATCTCCAATGAGTTTGGATTTCTGGTGTTCTCAGTGGCAACTTTCAGTTGGTTAAATGTTCTTGCAGCTTTCGAAACAAGTAAGTACAAACACAGTTTATAGGTTTAGTTAAGTTATAGGTTTTAAACTAAATTAAAAAAAAATATAACACTTTAGAACAAAACTCAAAAAAATCCTTTACGAGCTTACTCATTTGTCTAATGTAGAGTTTCTCAGAATATTTGCCATAATTATATTTTTCTAGAATTACTGTAAATCTAAGCCTCCTCTAAGCATTTAAAAGGAATTAAGATAACAAAATAAATCAAACTTTGAAACGATGTATCGATTAAATATTTTTTTAATTCTAACATATTGAAAAATAACAATTAAAGCTAGATTGTCATTAACACAAATAAATTATTGCTCTGTGGAAGTGAACACAACAATTTCAATTTAATTGGATTTCACATGTACAAATATTATTATTGTACATATAAAGAAACATGGTATGGTTAAAGAACTACCAACTCTCATCATTATCTTCATCATTGGTGAAATGTAGCTGCAATTTGTAGCTTTCAAGTGGATCGTCTAACTCACACTGTAAACAATGTGTTTTATTATAACTTTGGTCACAAAAAGGGCCCGCTGGACCCATCATGCCTTTTACAATTTTTTACGTATCTGTCATAGTTTTGTCATTTCAAGGCCACAGTGCGTCACAGGGGAAAATGATTTCACTTTACAGCAGCACTCCAATAACCTTGTTGCCTATTCTATTAAAGTGGATTTTGTATTAAGATAATAATTTACAATACTAATGGCGCAACAGATGGGAGGAACAGTTTACAGCAAAACAATTGACACTAATTGCAGGCTAAACTAATCAGTATTCAGTAATCACAAAAGAAAGTGATTACAAAATAGAGCTGATCGTACGATAAATGAACACAAAAACTGTTGTAAGTGTAAATATATTCAAGGAATTTTAATGAAGTGTTAAGAACATAATTAAAAAAACTGATCTGTGTGATTACCTCAAGGTAATCTTCTTACTGCAGATCATCATCCAAAAATTAGTCTTCAATTATAAATTATTTAATCTTCCATCTTTTTAACAACTTAAGTATATATTTCCATTAATTAATAATTTAGCATATTGTAAATAATTACTTAATTTTAGCTTCTAGGTAATTTTTTTAATCGTTTATTTTAAAGGATAATAATTTCCTTTAAACTAAAGTGTTTTAAGACTTCATTTATTGATTTATGTATTTGGTTTGAAATTGACCTTACAAATACGGTTTCTTACACAATTTAAGTACATTACAGTTACATAAAATTAAATATTTATTAAAGTTTACCTCAATTATTTTTCGAAAAGGAAAAAATACATAGAAATAGTGGAGCAGCTTTTTAAGCACTCTTAAGGCCCAATTCTGAATCAAACCTGTTAAAATTTAAAGGTTGTTAAAAAATAAACAGCCAATCAGGTTTACGAATTTCACTCGTTACTATGGAAATTTGCAATTTAATACCCTTTAAATTTAACAACTTTGATTTAGAATTGCCCCTTTAATATTTTTATCACAAACAACTATCGGACAATATTCAACGTCAAACTGATGCATAAAAAGTAGGGATTTTTTTAATCCAATTTCGTTATGAAAGTTACGTTATTTCAAAATTGTTGACAGTTGTCAAAAGTCAATTTTTTCATGACTGTCATTTCATTTCATAACTCATCAGTTACGTAATGAGAATTCATTTCATAACTCTTTCAATTGATGTGAAATAACTTCTCGGAGGTTCTCCGGGAAAGTTAAAAATTCAAAAGCAATACGTTTTTATGGTTTATTATTTAAATTAAACACAAGATTAGTGCAAGTACAGTTCTTAAAAACAATTTGGCTTGACTCTGAGGGCACGCGTTTCTCCTCTACTACTAACACCCACATTTGAATTCTGGTCTAAAATATTGTTGGCAATTTTTTTCTTATTAGTTAAAGAGCTCTCGACGTAACCTTCGCCAGAATCGTTCATTTTACAAAGCCAATTGCCACTTTTGACTTTTGGTTCAAAACAATGATTTACTTGCTTTTGAGACGACTGCCTACTTACCCATTTGCATATGCCATATTTATAAAAATTTGTCATAACAAAATTAAAAACGTATTTAAATGGTTAAATTCAACGAAACTGGATAAAATTTTGTACATAATACGTTTGACTCGCCTAAATTGCAAAATTCCCTTCGGTCGTTTTGGCAAACTGTTAGGACTCGTCAAACAATATCCCACTTTTCATAACTAAATATGTAAATAACTATAAATTTACTGAAAGTTGTTACAATATTAAAAAATGTTTTTAAGTTTTGCACCTCTAGAGAACGAGGAGGAACAAATCAATAAAACGAAGTAAATGTATAAACACCCAAGTGTTAATTTTCTATGCATATGTTAGAGCATAAATGTATAAACACGTGGGTGTTTATACATTTATGCCCTAACATGTGCATAGAAAATTAAAAATTTCTTCAAAAATTTTTAGTTTCGAAAATCGAATCAATAAATTCCTGGTATCGTAGTTATTTTTTTTTAAGTGTGATTAAACAAGTCTCTTCTATGTAAAAATGTTTTTTCGGCTACTGATTTCGTGTCAGTAATTCGGATGTTCTAAGAATAAATCTCAAAAAAAGAACTAAGTCTATTTTTAATAACGATAAATTAACAATTATAATTTTATTCCTTCAATAAGGCATACAATTTTTATATACCTAAGCGCAAGAATATATATACTTTTTTTAAGATAAAAGAGAAAGTCGTAGCTTTGTCCAGGTAGGGTTTTACTGTCAATGTAGGTAAGTAACTCGAATTACACGACTGATTATTACACAGTGATTATGTACAAAATAATTCCGGCGCAACTTGACTATACTCTCGTGGACTCGATTGACTGAATAGTCATCATTCCCGAAGGTGGCCTCTATTTAAACCCATACTTCCTTGTAGACGTGAGGCGATCGGGATGTTTCTGGATTTCCATTCGCGACTTCCGCTTCCAGGCTCTTCCTTTAGCGCTCCGCCGCTCGGTGGCTGTTATTGACGATGAGTCATCACCAGCGTACAGACCAGAAAGTTCTCAAAGGCCCATAGGCGTCGTACCAGGAGACATATGGGTTTATTTAGTAACATTACACTAGCTTAGTGAAATATAGAGATGAATAGACAAAACAATATGTATTAAAACTCGCCCGCATGACTATGATTATACATACAGTCGATGGGTTGATGTAAAACTCAAGAACATGAACTTCTTTTTAAAAAATGTGGATGATCTATATCACACAATTATTTGAAAATTGAAATTAAATACTTTAAATCGCAAATCGTTAAATCTGTCTGGAGATGCATGAAAAAATGTAATTTCCTACATCGATATGTATTATTTGCTAGCAGCACTAAATTCCAATAACTATATCAAAGATGCCTTTCTTTGTTAGTACATTAGAAGTGTTACTGAACCAATATATCATTAACTAGAAAGTTAGTTAATTACATTATTACATGTTTTCCTGAACCGCCCAATGTAGGAAGTAACAATTTTACAGATCGTTTGTTTAAGGAAGATGCAGTTGACATATGTTGTTAGATAAAATATTAAGCATCTCATACCTAAACCTTTGTCCCCGTTAATTATAATTTATTCAGTTATAAATTCCAAACATTTAAAAGCGACTGGATTGCGTTATGATAAGTTACTTAGGACTGGAGATTAATAAATCACAGCTGTGTGACTTTTATTAATATTAAGTATTACATCAGTACCTGTAAGATAACATTTACATTTGTTGAAAAGCTGATAACCCATATTTTATACCTAGTCGAATTCATAAAACATTTTCGTAACAAAAAATGTTCATTTAAGATGTTACGCATTACAAATTTTATTTCAAATATTCTCACAATTACTTGAACTGGACGTTTTTTCTGGTCTATTCATGCCAAATCTTTAAAGAAATGGCTTGGATATTGGATACGTAAACAGAAAACCGCAACTCATAAATCACCAAACGGTCTCAGTGTAACATATGTTTGTAGATATATCGGTGCTTTTACGTCGAAAACCACAAAAGAATTTATTTTATGAACATGTCCACGGTTAGGGTAGCACATGACAACGTTTTATGATAATGTATTACTATAACGTAAAAGTCATTTTATTTACAAAATGTTACACGAGATCAGATTTTTTTTGAACTGCTAAATCACCGCACTGCTTTGGCAAATAGGAGAAATATATACATAGATAAAATATTTTTTTGGTTTCGTGCTTAAACAGTACACACACACTTCATAAATTATAAACGTTGATGTCACTAATTTTATTTTTTTAAGATAGCGTCCATATATTATGCATTACAATGAAAAAAATATGAGCGGATTAAATCTAAATTAAAGGAAGTTAAAAAACTTAAATTGCGCCACTTAATCATCGTTAATAGGTCGTTATTTGATGGCTTGAGGATTAAAACTTCGATTAATTGGAAATTATAAAACTCTATCTACCATTCAAGATAACAGCCAGTATAAATAGTAGATTTTGTTTAAACTTTTTGTCCTCTTCCGAAAAGGCAAATTTAGCTAATTACTAGATATGTGCTGACAACTAGTTAAAAGCCCTTAAGTGGTTTATAATAGCCTTCTTGTTTTAGTAAACTTGTTGCAGAATACGCAAATAACCGCCTTTTCTTATGTACATGTTTGACTATATACAGGGTGCCGTATCCAAGCTTAAACATCAGGCATTAACATAGGGAATTTGTTTTTATATTTTATAATATATCCCCAGATCACTTTAAAGGTAATATTGAGTGATGAATTTGTGGAGGTAAAGGAGGGCTATCAGTCTGTCAAATCATTGCACCCATTTATTGTAAAAAGGTTTTAAAAATCGTATTTTGAAATTAACAGTCGGTCCGATTTATAGCGAAACGATCCGTCTTAGTTCGAAGACCGCGTTCTTAAATTAGCCATGGAAAATCGAAATCAAAATGAATTTAGAAATTATGCCTGAATTTTCATTCAATAATCACTAAACAACTCAAATTGAATTATTTTATCCATTATACCAGTGTGATGATTACTGTAGGACAAATTAAACGGAATAAATGCACAAACTGGCCCATCTATCGGTGAATCCCTCCACGATACTCCTAGTTGTAGTGCGGAACCCTGTCACACGAACCATCTCCGATTACACCCAGGCCGTATCCAAGAAGCCCGAGATGAAGACCTTCGAATAGCTCCTCTTCCTCAGCAGCTCCCTCGGCAGCATGGTTGAGGCCCATCAAGCTAGGGATTTACTCGTGCTAACTCACTCAGAAATCACTGAACAACTAAAATTGAATTATTTTATCCAATGTGATGATTATTATTATTATAGGACTAATTAAGCGGAGTTAAATGCATAAAATATTTTATGAGGTGATGTTGCTAATGCTGGTTGATTTTTATTTATCCTTAAAATGCTGTTTTACTGCGATTAAATGAAAACGCGAGGGTCTACTTGTTCTTACCATGTGATGATAAGATTTACCATTAAAACAACAACTGGCGGTTTTCAAAAGAACCTTTTAACAAAGTATTTAGATCACGACAAATAACAAAATTTAACAACAATAATAGGTAACGAATGACGTAACAAAATATTGCATAAATCTGGAGGAGTATTGCAATGTTTACAAGAATTGTTCAAAACGGCCGCCGTCTGATGCTGTACAGTAAGTAAGTCGGTCTTCAAAACTCCTACGCGTGTTGATCAGCATTTGAGGTGAAATCTGAAGGCAATATTGTTGGATTCCCTGTTTCAGCAAGTTTCTGTTTGCATAGCTGGTATTGTTCGAATATAGACGGTCATGAAGGAAACCCCAAAGAAAAAAATCACTGGTTAAATCCCTATGAAATGTACTAAAATTTGCCAAAAAGCCGTATAAATTGATTTTTGGTTCTGGTTGTTAAAGAGATCTCAAAGATCAATATGATGCTGGCCGGATGTATAAAAAAATATATTTTTTACCAAATCCACACATTGCAAACAAAGGTAAAATACAAGATTACTAGCGTGTGAACTATTAAAACTTAAAGAGATTTTCTCATGTTGAATGTATAAATTGAAAAAAAAAAAGATTTTGCAGATTCACCATTAATAAAATAACATTATCAAACTTTGAGAAGGTTTGTTTGTATTTTCTGAGATGTCAATACCAGCGAATTAGACACAAAATATCTATGAACTTTGTCCAAGATTCTCAGACTTCAACTTCGAAGTATGCGTATATGATGACATGATAAAGTTCTCCAGTTCATGCTATACTTACCCTGCATAAATATATTAAAATTTGATGTTTAAATTTTACGGAAAGTTATATTCGTTTGAAATGAATAATAATAAGCTTTTCCAGGCGTGTATTTGTACAATATACAAATCTGCGCAGATAAAGATATTTGTCGAGGACAAATTAAATTCAAATACATTTTTAAGCAAACCACTCTAATTAGATTATATTGGAAACTTTTTTGTTTCTTTCCCTAAAGCAATTTAAAAATATGTAAAGGGCGAAAATTCATAAAACTCAATAAAACGCAATTCGCATTCAATTTAAATAAATTCCATAACATCATTCTGGCTCCAAATTAATCGTGAAGTGCTCTCTCAACTCCCAGCGCCGTGCGATGTCATAGAAACAGCCGCATTTGTAGCAATATCAGCCTACTTCTTGTTATAAGCCTCCCATGATACACATCTTACACTAGCATTTAATTTAATCTTACATATAACTAGATTTCGGGAAACGCGCCATCTGGAAATATTTGATTGTGTATGCTAAGAGTGGTGTAATAGAAAGGATTTAACCCTCAACATCGTGTCAGTCACTGTCTGCTGACCGGGAATGTTCAATACACCGTTCAGGAATGTTAACGGGCGTTTGGTCAAATGGAAAGCACTTCATAACAGACGTCGCGCTCCCCAACCTATGGTAAGTTCATTTTACCAGCAGACATCCAAATCTGATTAGAGACTATTGTTACCGAGGATTTTATTCTGATGTAGTTGTAACCTCTTTCTAGAGTGGCATTTTTTACAAAACTTTTTGTCGGAGTTTGTGACTCGGTTCATTAAATATTAACTAGTAGATTTATTTGTACGGTCCTTTCGATAAAAAAGGGAAAACATCATTTTTTACAGTTACAGACAGTATAAGGTCTCCAGGGACGCACAAAAAAGCAGAAGGAAGATACTTTGAAATGACAATAATTTGTAATGTTTTGATGTCTGTTTCAGTTTCCTTTCCGGCTTTTAACTCCACTTGATTTAATGTATCCTAAGTATTAATTCTATGCATAGTATTAAATAGATATCTAGTATTCATCTCGAACTAATGACAGAAATTAAGCAACACGGATAGAGTGGTAGTATGATATTTCAATAAATTATATTGCGAATTATATATCTTAGGAATCTTTATCGAAACTTGTGTACATAAATTTATGATAAATTGGTTGTGAAGTTTCAAAGCCTATGTGTTAAACAAATTTTCAACAAAACAGAACGGAGAACCAGAAAAAAATACGAAACTTGTGTATATAAGTTATGAAACCCTTTTTCATTGAAATTTACTACGTTAGAATTTGATAGTTTGTTCAGAAAATGTTACTGTTTTTATTCAACTAATATTAAATCAAAAATTTAAATGAAATGCATGTCCAGCAAATATGGTCAGGTATGCACATGAAGGTTTTTATGCCAAAATATTCCTAAAACTTTGAGTTTGTTTTCCGTCAATTATTAGGCATACTATTAAAGCACTCCCTATTGTGCCTTATAATACAAAATATCCCAGATTTTTTAAATTTCTTTCTTTATCTGATATTTTGCTCGAACTGCAGAAATTTACGAGTACAACAAATGTATGAACATTGTAAAAACCTGAATGAAAATTCTGTATTGTTAACCTTTTTTCGATTTAGTCTGTAAAAATATACTCTCTTGTTTACAGTATGAGGGGTATTTGGGCCACTTATGCATGCTCATGTGTATTAAAGCAGAACGCTCACTGAGAACGATATGATCAAATGTCGGCATAATGCAAGAGAACCTAAATGACACTCATCAGTCGAAGACATTAGAGTGGACATACTTTGAGAAGAATGCGCCAACGAAACGTCACAGTAAATGTAAACGCTTGTTATAAAATCTATAATCATTAAACAGTCACTACAACACTACCTATCTAATCTAAAAAATATCTATAAAAATATTATTTCAGAGCGCAAATAATACGCCACCGGACAAAACATTGTGTCGGTCCGTTTTGTGCATACTGATACATTTCAATTACAATGACCGTCGTGTTTTAGTCAACAGTTAAGATACACTTAAAGTAAGTTGCAACAAAAGTGCAGTTCCAGCCAGATTTTGTTTTATCTTTACCAGAACAGAACAGAATTAAATTTTGTAAACGCCATTGTTTTTAGCTTGAAGGAGGCAGCTTAATTTAGTATATATAGTAAATATGACTTACATATGCCGGATTTTGATAAAGCATGAAATTACGATTAGAATGATATAATTTTATATTGTGATATTAGTTTATAATGCAAGGGATTATGGGGTGACTCGTTCTTAATTTCAGTAATTGATTTTATTAAATTTATTTTATCTAATGAAAAAAAAGTGTTGAAGCGGTTAGACAGATATCTTTTGGTTAAATATTTACCGTGCTTACGATAACTTTAAAGGGTCTGCAAGGGGAGGGGGATAAACACAATTTTAAAAATACGAAAACAATTATAAATCACGAATATACACTCATCATATTTTCCATGTTTACGATGGGATTGATTCGGCTAAATTTTGAAATAACGTCATCAATTCTGTGGGGGGCATAGATATATTTTGAATAAAAATTTACAATGCTTGGGATAACTTTGAACCGTCTGCCAGATTTCAAATTAGTCGATTTTACTTTTTCAACAAAATAAACTGACTCATTAAATTATTGAGTCACCCTGCATAACAAATTCTAAAAATGTGAAGGCAGTGATAACACACAAGTATAGATTCATCATATTTTACACATTTTCCATAGAATGTGTTGGGCAAAATTTTGTAATGACGTCATCCATTTTTTGGGGGGATAAACAGATCTATTTTGATTAAAAATTTACCGTGTTTACGATAACTTTAAAACGTCTGCAAAATTTCAAAACATTCGGTTTTACGGATTCAAAATTAAATTGCAAAATGTTGTTATACGATTTTGATTATTTTTTTTTTTTTTTAATCTGGATGCCTTGAGTAAAAGCCCAAGGCATCCAGATTAAATATACGTATAGGAGTATGTTATTTTATACAATTTTAAACCCATTTACTATGTACAATTTTGAGATGAAGTTATCACACTGTTGCATAATATCCATAATTCACATAAAATTTGACAATGATCGGTCCAGTAGTTTTGGAGATTATCTTTTCAACAAAAATCCAAACTGATAGCGGACAGACAGACAGACAGACAGAAACCGGAGATCTATTTTTTCGTACTCTAGAGGTCATGACCCATCGAGAAAATATGGAACTTATCAGTCGGCCAATAGACTCGTTTACAATACTTCCTTAGCTTAGGCCCGGGAAGTAAAAATATAACTTATTTAAATGAAGAGATATATCGAATATCGAATTACCATATTTATTATCATGGTAACAGTGTGCAAACACAATTACATATATATATATATATATATATATATATTACTACTGTTACTTTTTAAACCTCAAAAATCATAGATTATTGCAATATTTCTTTGCTGCCTGTCGAAAATGGTGCAATTTTTACTTGTGAGCGTAAGCTAAAAGCGAAAAAATAGGTCTCTCGTTTCCGTCTGTCTGTCAGCCGTCTTCCATCTGTCCGCATCTGTGTGTTTTTTATTAAATAGGAGCAATTAGATTAGATAATCTCCGATACTACCGAACCGATTGTCGTCAAATTTTAAGGAATCTCGTGTAGATCGTGAAACATTAACCAAAATTTGTCTGATCATCTCTGCCAACAATGATGTGACGTCATTTTCAACTTTTACAACATTAAATGTTATTTAAATTTTGTAAAATAACATGCCCCTCCACTTGTATTTTTTACCATAGACATGCAAATTTTCCAAAAACAAAACAAAACAAAATTGTGTACATTTTGCAATTTAACTTATAGAATGCAAAATAGGATGCTCTGCAGTCTGGCAAACGTTTTACGGTTACAGTGAGCATAGTAAACCGTGAATCAAAATCCCTTCATCCTCTCCCAAAAAAAATAAAATAATAATATATAAATAGATTTAAAATTTGTACACTATACTTGTGGTTTATCAGCAAGGCGCGGAATTGTGTTTCATACGCTCGATCCAGTGCTGTCGCGGCGATAGTTTGATTACAAATATATTTTTCTTTTGGACTATATCAACATAATATAACATTTCAAGATCACAAATCTGTGGTCATGTGTTTGAAAAATTAAAAAGGGCATCGAGTATTTTTATTCGAAGTAATATAGTAATATAGAAGTAGTTTTTTAACACGCTGTAAACACTCCTAGCGACGCACTGGCTACGACCTTGTGGACCAGATCAAAGCGTCCCCGCTACTCGCCGTAAAACACACCTTGCTTCAACTGGGGAATTGCATCCGTAAGATATTTTTCCGCCTAGTGTTTATCAGTAAATTCATATTTTTTAGAATTGCTTATACAAGGTGACTCAAAAAAATTAATGAATTGTGCTGCATACTTTATTGTCCATCCTATTTTTCCGAAAATTTAATAGTATTGCACTGCATCTATACCAACTGAAATATGCGTCCCGCTAAAATATTGAAAAGGTCAACACAAATGTTTTATATGGAAAAATTCACTAGAAACATATGCAAACGATTCTGCACATATACTTAAACAATTAATACATATAATTATTAATTTTAGCTCATTGGGATTATTATAAAAAAAATAGGAGTACCTAATTAATAAAAAAAACTAGTCATAATTATAAACTCTACACTGATTGTTCCACACATTAAACTTATAATGTTCTGACTCCTTAAAAATTTTAGAGTAGGATTTATCTACAAAAACACACCAGATTTCAGAAATAGTCTTATGATATTAAGTATATCACAGCTGTGTTCGACCTAGGTTGGAGTAATTCACCGTAATGCCATAGAATCCATTGACAGAAATTTTGAAAATTTACGTTATTTTTTAAAGACAAATATTATTCAAAACAAGAATGTCCATATGAAGAGTTAATTCAATATTTTAACGTAATATTTTGGTTTGTAACACGCAGATTGTTTCTGCATAAAGTTGTACTTAATGTGGTTAATTCGCGGTATCCGTTTGTACTCTGGTGGTTTGCTACGATTAAGAACGTTGTTTCGACAAACTAATTGTTGAATTTTCTCTAAGTTGTGGTTTCAAGTCCTTATTTTACCCGTGGGGTATTTACTTCGTCCTACAGGGTCAATGGAGACCTGTTTCTGACTCAGATACGTACCTATATATAGCTCCTTGTATTGTTATTGTATTCATGTATTTTTGTATTGATGAGGCTGATACGTGTTTAAACTCCATATTAATTTTAATAATAATGAAAAAACTTTCAGAGTTTAAATAATATATTTCTAGTCACTGCTACATGCAATTATTCAATATGTAACAAGAAATCAGGTATCATCAAGAAAAGTTTCATTATCTTACAGTATAAAAAGTTGTTTCACTGTAGTTATGTCAGTGTACAAAAATTCGATAATCAAGGATTTGTTGAATTAGCTACCGGATGGTCGTGTACTCCGTATTCTGCTGTCGGCTGCTTTAAGTACACGCAACATTTTAAATTGTTAGTGATCAAAATTACTCAAATTGCAAACGATATTGGGACCATTAAAGCTAAACAAGAAAACTTGCTATTGACGTATCTAACTATAGTGCTACCCTTGAACCTCATTCTCAAATATTGGAAAATTATACTGAACTAATGAAATTACATTCTGAAGCTATTGAGAGCTTTAGACTTTCTTAAAACTCAGCTCTAGTGGAGCTTAATATATATATAGTGAGTTTTTCAAGGAGGAGTTCAGTCGGTGCCATCTACGAGTACATCGTCCATCACCACATCGCATCGGCTGGCTACATTTTAAATGAAGCAGTTGAGCGTGTTCATAGGTTTAATAATATCCTTGTATACGGCATTCCTAGCACCAATGACATGCGGTGCGATAAGGATTATCTTTCGCGTATTTTGACTTTCTTAACTATTAATTATTCCTCTGTTGTAAAGAATTAGTTCTTTTTCCAATTACCTAATTTTAACAACTCTCAAATAGCTAGATTCGCTCTGCAGAAAAAACAGTTTTTATGAATACGAAATTCTTCATGCTACAGCTGTCTGATAACAAAACGCCTTTTCAAATGAAAGTAGACCTCAACGAATATGGTTTTAGAGTATGACAACGAAAAACGAAAACTCATTATTCTGTATTCCAGGTGTAGTGCTACCGAGTCCGGAGATATACAGGGTCATCATAAATGATTGTAGTCAACTTGGCTTTGAAAACAAATGAATTTTTTGCTGTTGCCGCTTCATAATACGGTTCGAAGTAATTCGAACTATTAATTAAATGTCATACTCTGTTTGAGGTTATTTTCAAAAATAAATAAAACATTCTTTAAGTGTTTAGGCCTAACTGCATGGCTTTCACTTAACACTTAGAAGTGTTACGTAAATTCATTTGTGTCCGTGCCCCCGTGCCTCGTGTGTTCGTGCAGTTTATAAAAAAAATATGGAACAAAATGCCGAATAACCAGTTGTACACCGGAGGAGGTTTTAATTATGGATTAAGTTTATGAATATGAATCCAAAGCTACCATAGAAAATAAAAAGGACGATGTCATTTACTGGTGCGACAAAAATTCTGAAAAAAAGTGGTACGAGAACAAGAAAAATGAAGACCGGAAAACAGCCGCAGACGAAGAGGCCGAAAGAAGAAAGATTGGCAAAGGACCACGTCCAGTATTTGAAACAATAGATCCTTGTTTTGGTTAAGTTACGGACATCACAAATCAAAACACTTGTGGAGACTGGAGACATACATTTCACATAGTGGGGACGAAAATGAAAGCATCAAACCAACAAATAGCCAAGATTGTGCAGAGGAAATCCTGTGTGTTTAGGTACAAGATGACATCACAGTCTTGGTTCCAATGTTGAACAGAAAAGCATAGTTGAACAGGGTGGTAGTCAGTGTTCTGTGGTTATGATTTACAAACAACCTCAAAAGAAGTAAGTATGCATTTCATTGTTATCTATAAAAAATGTATTGTTTATTTTCAGGACCACTGGCGTGTTACATGCCAAATAATTTTAAAAAGCTAATGGATCAGTAGCTTCACAGTTCACACTAAAAATTGGTTCAGTGGAAGAAGAGCAAAGGTTATGGAGACTGTTCATGGGAACATAATTTCACAGAAGTGGCAAAATTAAAAAAGCAATATTTCGGGAGGAGTTGTTAACTACAAAATAAGGAACGAGAAATTGAAGAATTTAATTTTAGGAAAAGGGTTTTAAACCAGACCTTGAATTAGACGTACTTACTTCAAAGTAAAACATTAAAGAGTCCATTTTCAATTAAATGATGCTCATTTTTAATGTAATGTTAACAATAACATGAGATATTGTTAGTTTATAAATACATTTTTAGTATGTTGAAAAAGGACTCTTTTCAATTAAATGATGCTCATTTTTAATGTAATGTTAACAATAACATGAGATATTGTTAGTTTATAAATAAATTTTAATGTTTTTCACTATAAATGAAATCAACAAAAAAAATTATTTTATTACCAATAAATTTTTACTGTCAAATATTACAATCTGTTTTAAAATGTGTAAAACAACAGCAACAATCACAACTGTTAACACAGGAAACTGTCGTTTCAGAATCCCAAATGTGCATCCAATTCTATTGCGGCTTCCAATGTGTGACTGATAATAGAGCTGTTGTACTGGAGTAACGGGATATATCAGTAGTGTTAACAAGTATTTTTTTAAGGGATAACTTTTGTTACTTAGAAATATAATAATATAATAAAATTCTCTTAAAATATTCTATCCAAGAGCACACAACTTTGTAGTTGTGCATTTTCAAACAGATCTTAAACTGAACAATGATTAAAAATAGTACTATCATGTGTAGCTACTGATCATTGTGCCACAATATTTGAAATTTAATCCTTTCATCACATATGGCTTGTACATTAATGAAGATATAATCTTCCTGACTTCTAAAAATTTCTGGATCTTCTCCACCTAAAACTTTTACTATTTCATTTTTTGTGTTCTATGTTAACAAAAATTCATATACCTGGTAATTTAATTTTTATATGTGCATATGCAGTCCAAGGCGCCAATGAAGTCTGGAAAACGAGCTAGATGAACAACAATCTTTCACATTTGCTTGCTCCTCTACAATTTGAGGCATCACAAAAATTTTTTGGTACAGTATAATCACTGCTCTGGGTACTCAAGGAATTATTCTAACCACTATTGTTTGATGAATGTCCATAAAATCCATAGTACACTCTAAGTGCGCTCTACCAACGAAATATAAACCAATTAAGAGTTAGTTCATTGAAGAGAAACTTTGACTGCTAGAAGTGAAATATTTATCTCTGATTACTGACGTAAGTTCTACACTTACATATCTACAGAAAATTCTAGATGATGTTCTAGCAAAGGTGAAATACACATCACTGTTTCTTTGGTCATCTGAAACTTTTTAAAACCTGTGCAATCACTCATACTGTGAAAATGATCAGCTCTTAATTAGGTTACTCCATGAAGATCAAAGCATTCAAATTCTTCCATTTCATCAAATACTTCATTATTCATTATTAAATCATTGTCAACTAGAATTAAGCAGAACCTAATACTTTGTCGCTATATAAATTATATCACTCACCAAAAGCTAATTACTTTCAATTATAAAAGATGCTGGAAATGTTCCCCGTTTTGCTGTAAACATAAAGCTACCCTTCTTTTTTTGTTTTCAAAAATGTTTTCTAACATCACTACATCAATATTTTGACAACAATGTATAATTGCATCCATTAGTTCTTCCAAAGTATGTAATCGATGTTTGTATATGTTATCTTTCATCCATCCAAATATTGAATAATCAAGTGGAGTCAAATCAGGTGAACGAGCAGGCCACTCTGGATTAAGATTTTGACTTATTATACGATCCCCATAAAATTCTTGCAAGTATCTTAAATTTTCCATTGTATTATGGGCTGGGGCTCCGTCTTGTTGGAAGTAACCAAATTCCAATTCCTCATCATCCAAGTGGTTTAGAAACACCTCTAATATTTGCTCCCTATACCTTGCGGAATTAATTGTGTTGTGAAAGAATATTGGCACAATCACTCTTCTACGCGAAACCGCTAACCACACGCCAACTTTAACAGAGTGTAAAGGCCTTTCTTCAAAAACAAAAGGATTTTCAGCACTCCAAACTCTATAATTTTGCGAATTAACGTAGCCATTTAGATGAAACCATGCTTCATCGGAAAAAAATGACAAATCCAAAATTCTGTTGTTCATGTTGTTTTGAAACCATTCACAATATGCAACACGACGAGGATAATCAGCTGGTTTAAGTTCATGGATTGACGATACTTTATAGGGATGCATATGTAATGTTCTTTTTAAAACTTTCTGACAAGTGGTGTATGGGACACCAGATTGCAAAGACAGTTTACTCAAAGATTTTTTGGGCTTTGCTCCATTCTTTCCCTCAAATCTTCGACCACCTCTTCACTAACTGGAGGCCTTCCTGGTGACTTGCCTTTAGAAACATTTCCAGTGCTGTTGAATCGGTCAACGATTCTTTTTATGTGTGTCATTAAAGACTGTTCTTCAATGTTTAATTCTGGAAATTTTGCCAAATACTCATCCTTGCAAGCTTGAACAGAATACACCCATTCCCCGTCCGCATTTAACGTCCCATTTCGATAGTAAGACATAACAATAAACGTATTTTGTTCAAGAGTGTACCCCATCTTAACCTAAAACAGATTTATTTGAAATATGAATACACATTAATTCATTTCTATTACCTTAATCGCTGTTATCAAATCGTTGTAGTTTTGATAAAAACTGGTTTAATTCAATTTAATTTATAACAAAGAAGACTGGAACAACAACACAAGTAAACAAGACGTGCGCGGGAAAGTATTATGACATATGACCAGTATGACATTTTTCTGACAGCAAAGCAAAACAAAAATTCCCCATAACTTTAGTGGACTATAATTAATAATTTTTTGAAAGTAAGAAGCGGCACATCAAAACAATTGCGTCAGCGCCTACTTCGACTACAATCATTTATGATAACCCTGTGTAAGCTCCATATTTGGTTTAGAAAATTTGCCAGTTCTACAATAAGAACTGAAGATTGGGAACAACAATAACAGATGTGAGGTTGACGAGGAATATTTTTGGTGCGGTAAAAAATGTTATACGGTTATCGTGCACCGAAAGATCGAGCAATATTCATGAAGCATGTAATTCTTTGAATGATAGATCCTTTAAAATTGTTATTATTACTGAAATGTTGTTGTAAAGGACAACCAAATGTAAAAATTACAAAAACTCTCTTATTATTATGATGGCCAATTTAACTTTCCTCGCAGTTTTGTAGGGGGCAAGTGCCTATGTTGGACGTAAAGGCTTTGAAAACACCTTTTTTCGCGGCGATTTTACAATTCCAAAAAAAATATTAAAACTTGGATCGAAGCTGACAAACGCACCAAAAGGTCACCTACCTTGTTTTGTTCAGCCTCCTGGGTTGAGGGTTTGTAGACCGCATGCACAAAGGAACCACGTGTCTAAGTTTCGCGACAACAATTCGCGATTTACGTCACACAAGATGGCAACTGCGTTCACTTAACGCCCACCTTAGCGATGTTACCTCTCTGAGGGTTTCTCGATCACTCTGTTCGATAACAGCGCCAACCCCAAGTACCGGGCCCGTTTGCTCGGTACTATGGCGCCTCTAGTGGAAAGTGACCAAAATACACTTGTCAGCAATCCGCGGGAAAACAAACAAAATCAAAACAAAATATTAACAAACTTCGAACCGGAACATTCCGCCCACCAAAAGAAAATTAAACATTTTTTTTTTTTTTTTTAAACCTAGGTTCCAGCACAATATAAGGTTAATTGACAATCTAAAAACTAATGACTAAAACTAAATACAATATGATATACAAACTATTGACGAGGAAGCGGGCACAGCTTCACTCGAGGACGTGTGATCATGCCGCAAGTGGTACGTACTTGTGCAACTCGCACTATACCGTCTTTTCTCGGGTGCAGCGCGACAATTCGGCCAAGTTGCCATTGCAACGGGGCCACCGAATCACCCTTGAATACGACCAGCGCACCTACCGACGGCAGGTTATTCGACGTGTTCCACTTATGCCAAACATCCTGGTGCAACCGTTGCACGAGCTGCCATCTACTTAGCCGATTTGACCGCATTGTCTCCAACGGTTCATCGGGATTATCCGCGGAGGCGGGACACAGGGGTCGCGAATTCAATACGGCTTCAAATTGCGCCAACACGGTACTAAATTCTTCGAAGGTTAGGGGTTGCTCGCCTACAACGCGCTTAAGATGGGATTTGAACGATTTGACGCCCGGCTCCCATAATCCTCCCATATGGGGGGCCGACGAGGGGTTAAAATGCCATTTGAGGGTGCAGTTACCGGCCGCTGCTTGCAATAACAAATACTGTAATATCCGGAATCTGACATGTAAATGTTTCCGATGAGCGGCCTCTAGTTCGGTTAGACTGTGCGAGCGCGGCAATAACAAGGGGTGCTTAGTTTCATAGGGCAGTTCCGTTTGGTGCAATCTTCTAGTGACGCGAATCAAACCGTCGTCCAGGAACGGGGTCAATTCGTGGAATGGTTTTGAACACGTGCCATTCTTTTGCAATGAACGAATTTCATTGGCAAACACTTTACTTTGTTCCGTTCGCACAGGTATTAACAACGCATGATGCAATTCCCTTCTGTGTACTTCAAGTTCCCTACCGGTACCAACTTCTAGGTCTACTTGTAGAGGCCACTCAGTACCTGTCAACCACATGGGATCCGCCCACCATAGCGGATGTGTGACACGCTCCTGTAAAAGTAACCCCCTCGAGGCACAGTCGGCTAGGTTATCAGGGCCGCTTCCATGATTCCATGCCGAAGGTTCGAATATACCTTGTATGGGCGCGATTTGATTTGCAACAAAAGTGGTCCAATGACCGGGCCGCGACTTAATTCCCGTTAGCGTTACTCTTGAGTCGGGCCACGCACACACCCTGTGTGTGTTCAACACACCCTTGAGGGTTTCCCGGGCAAATGACAATAGGTCGGCCGCAAAGAGGCGCGACTCAGGGACGAGAAAACGGCGCACTGCTGATTCGGAGGACCGACCTAATAAGGACGGCGTCTTGTCGGCGAAAGGTAATTGAACATGGTAACTACCCTGGATGTCACATGCGATCGACGACGTGACTTTTTCCTCACACCAAGCGTCTTGCGGGGCCACCATATTGCGTTGTGGGACTTGCTCACGCTGCCTAACGCGTTTTAATGCGGCGTCTACAGAGTTGTCTATGGACGTACAAAAGGACCTAACCGCGGTTTGTTGTTTGTTACGCTTAACACCCCCAATCAGTACCCACCCGAAAACAGTATTTAACGCGGACGGTTTCTCGAGCCCACCTTTCCTGAAGCCGGATGTCACGATTTGTCCGTAAACATCAGCACCCAACAAGACATCCACTTGTTGTGGCTTACCGAATTCCGGGTCAGCCAATTTCAAATTGCGTAGGTGACGAAATTGTCTCAACTGATCTTGAGACACTGGCATTGTGGGGACGTCACCGCAAATTTGAGGCACAACTACCATCTCGGCCTTCAACGAGAAATTACGCACTAAATGCGACCTCACTTCGCATTTTAATACACCCGACGTACTGCTTGTCGACATTTGATTTAAGCCTTGAATAGGTACCACCGCGTTAGTTTGAGGAAGCCCTAAAACCTTTGCACAGCGCTCTGTGACAAAGGTGGCCTCGCTGGCAGTGTCCAAAAGCGCCCTAAATGCACGGTATTTACCTCGCGAATCCACCACAATTATTCGCGCGGTCGCCAGCAGAATGAAACTACGGGTCGGAATCGCGTTAGTCATAACTTTGACACCGTCGTCGGTAGATGGGTTTTCCACAACCCCTGACGCCTCTCCCGACTCTGCACTAGGTTTGGGGACAAAATGTAATAATGTGTGATGCCTACAATTACATACTCGACAGTTTACTTTAGATGGGCATTTGCTAACCGAATGTACCCTCGACAAACAATTATAACACAGATTTTTCTTACGCGCGAAAGTATGTCTATCCCGTGGTTCCATTTCTAAGAAAGCATCGCATTTCGTTAATGGGTGCTCATCTGAACAATTAAGACATTGTTCCTTGCTGATTGGTGATCGCGTGACAAACGATGACGTCACGGGACGCTTAGCAGGTACGGAAGATGCAGCTGTGGGTTTATGAAGGGCGGATGCGGAATTATGACCCATTGTCATAACGGAAGTTTCCAACGCGGTACAATGTTTAAGCAAAAATTCTTGGAGGTCATTGTAAGCAGGTACGGAATTTCCTACAATACTCAACTCAAATTTCTGTTTCCACGTGGTGTCCAGTTTTTGCAACATTAAATTTAATAACGTGAAGTCCCACAAATCGACTTCATCGTACTGCTTCAACGCGGCCAAATTTTCAGAGAACACGTTTAACAAATTTCGCAACAAACTCGGCGAATCTCCATTCACTTTGGGTGCACTATAGATCGCTTGCCAATAATTTGTCAATAATACGCGCTTATTGTTATAACGCGCCACCAGCGCATCGAATGCGATAGCATAATTTGCCGCCGAAATCGGCAAATTTTTGATGACGGTAGACGCCTCGCGAGACAATGACGTCGACAAATATTGAAATTTTTCAATTGCGCTAAGATTTGGGTTATTGTGGATAAGCGACCGAAACAAATCATAAAATGTGGGCCAGTTTTTGATCTGACCGTCAAACGTCGGAATTTGAATTTTGGGCAATTTGACGTTGTTTGATGTTAAATTGCCCCTGGGTGCGGATGACTGCGCGGCCTCGCGATTTAATTCCGCTGCAACCGATTTAATTGAATACTGCATATCGTCAAATCTTGATTGCACCTCGTATTGTTCGTCTAGCTCCTCAGGGGTGGTGCATAATTCGACAATTTGCAACTGTCGCTGCTCAAACTGGGCAACAATATGGTTTAAGTCCGCAGCTCGAATAAAAAACTCTCCTCGTACAGTTTCGTGGACTCTGGCTTGTTGCGATAGATTCACTAAAGCCTCCACGCGTTTGATCAAACTAGCGCGTCCATTACTTAGTGCGGCGACGGTAGCCATGATGTAAGCTCGAAGTTACGTATTTCGATAAATTGAAAATCAAATGAAAATGCGTGCTAATCACGCTTAGCAAAACCACAACAAATTTGTGCTGGAATCTACAAATCTCTCGTAATTACCCTAAATCCGGCTCGAAGGACCATATGTTGGACGTAAAGGCTTTGAAAACACCTTTTTTCGCGGCGATTTTACAATTCCAAAAAAAATATTAAAACTTGGATCGAAGCTGACAAACGCACCAAAAGGTCACCTACCTTGTTTTGTTCAGCCTCCTGGGTTGAGGGTTTGTAGACCGCATGCACAAAGGAACCACGTGTCTAAGTTTCGCGACAACAATTCGCGATTTACGTCACACAAGATGGCAACTGCGTTCACTTAACGCCCACCTTAGCGATGTTACCTCTCTGAGGGTTTCTCGATCACTCTGTTCGATAACAGCGCCAACCCCAAGTACCGGGCCCGTTTGCTCGGTACTATGGCGCCTCTAGTGGAAAGTGACCAAAATACACTTGTCAGCAATCCGCGGGAAAACAAACAAAATCAAAACAAAATATTAACAAACTTCGAACCGGAACAGCCTAGGTTCTTCTAGAATATTTTTATCTGTTTAAAGACCCCAATTTTGGGTCGGAGGATTGAGACGTAGTCGAGGACTACTAATAACAGAGGTGTGCGCTGTTATGCCACATCACTGCCGCCAGTCATTTTATTGAAAGCCGTCAGCCGTCGAAAATTATTCGAACACCGCCGAAAGTTTCATGCCGGACGCCGGGGTTTAATTAAAATATTTTAAATATTTCGCATATGCACAATCAATAATCCTTGATCCTTCAAATTATTGCTTTAAAATGCGAACGTGTTCAGATTAAGATTGAGAATTATAATTGATGTGAGCAGGCAATAATGCAATAGTTTATTGACAATATTAAGGAAATAATAATATTTTTTAAATTATTTAATTTAATTTTTTTATGAATTTACTGATGAATATGTATGAAATTCATACAAACCTTGCCGTTTCAGACAGTCCTTAAAGCTGATGCATATAGTTACATGTTGACGTAATGTATTAGAAATATTTCAGTGTGGTCACCTACATTTAAAATTTCAAATTTGGCGCTACAACTAGATGGCAGCAGTGAGGAGGAAGCAGCATAGATAAATAATACTACGTAAAATAGAATGCAAAGTCGGCTGTAATGCGTGTCCCAGGTTTGTGTCTAGGCTTATGTACCGGCCACATAATAAGAGATAGCACTGATAGCAGTAAAGTATTTTTTTCCAAAAATTACTTGGCGACAACTTCCACAGCCAATTTTAAGAAACAATAAAAAAACTAATGTCATTTATGATTAGTATAAAAGTGTCATTTGTGTGATTATACGTGATAACAAAGCGTAAAATATGAAACTATGCAGTGTTTTGAAATGTCTAAACACTAAAATTATTAAACGCCATCGTTTTCCCAACCCCTACAAATACAACGAGCGTTTTAAAATTTGGTTGGAACGGACAGGGAATCCAAATTTAGGCAAATTAGATCCCATGAAAATATATAAAAATGGACATTTTCTTTGCGATGTACATTTTAAAGAAACGGATTTTGGCCCCAATCAAAAACTTAAAAATACTGCTATTCCTACAATTCAAATTATGCATGGTAAATATTTGTGTGCAAGTGAATGCCATAGATAATCTTTACAATAATTTCAGATAATATGAACGACCCCGAAAGACACACCCATGATCCCGTAAACCCTATTTCTATACTGGATTCTCAAAAATTTTGTACTGAAGTATCTCGAAATTCCAGAGAAACCCTAAACGAAACTTTAAACCAAGAATCTTCTCGAATACTAAATTTACATTCAAATTCTAGGAATATTTCGCGTACAGCCCGTAGAAACAAAATTAAGGTAGCTTCGTATCGCCAACGATTGAAATTATACTCCAAATTTGAAGTAAAATTAGAAAGCAAAATTTTAAGTCAGAATGCTATAAATTTTTGTTTATCACAATTAAAAAGACGAAATGTCAAACCAAAGGGTCGCAGGTTTACCACTGAAGATAAATTATTTGCATTAATGTTTTATAAACAGTTTGGGAGATGTTATAGAAAAATGAGACAGATTTTTGCACTGCCTTCACGTCAAACAATTATGTCTATGTTGAACAAAATTCCAGTAGACGTTGGTATAAACAAAATAATTTTCGACAATCTTAAAGAATCTGCATCAAAATTAAATAACCAAGATAGAATATGTGCATTAATTTTTGATGAAATGTCCATAATGCCCCACATAGACTGTGACAAATATAGGGATACATTTTTCGGATTTCAAAATTTTGGATTTGAACAAAATTTACAGATAGCAGATCATGTTCTTGTTTTTTTCATTCGCGGAGTGTTTAAAAAATGGCAACAGCCAATATACTTTGCATTTTCTTTTTCGTCTACAAAATCTTACATATTGACAACTATTATAAAAACTCTGGTTGAAAAAATACAAAATTGTGGATTCAAAATTCTGGTTACAATTTGTGATCAAGGTCAACCAAACCAAGCAGCTATAAATTCTCTGCTAAATGAGTCGAAACAACGTTATATACATAAAGGGATGGAACCTAAAAGAAGAATTTTATTAGGGGATCAAGAAATTATTCCATTATATGACACGCCTCATTTAATTAAATGTATTAGGAACAATCTGCTTACTAAAAATTTAGTGTGGAAAACAAGCGAGGAAATTTTGGTTGCAAATTGGAAACATATAATCGATGCGTACTACAGTGATTAAACAGGTGGAGAATTACGGGCTCTACACAAAATTACGGATCTCCATGTAATTCCGGAAAAAATTCAGAAGATGAAGGTGTGCTATGCGACACAAGTTTTGAGTCACTCAATGGCATCGACTATTACGCTATTGGTTAAATCTAGTAAATACAAATTTAAAAATAATTAACAGATTCATTTACAATTTAATTTTACAGCCGAATGCAGTTTAACACAGGAGGCAATGGGAACAGCACGAATTATAAAATTTTTTGACAAGCTCTTCGACAGTGTAAATGGCAGTACTTTTCAACCACGGTGCGGAAAACCATTTTCTGGGGGCGTATTTAAATCTTCTGGTCATAAACATTTTTGGAAGGAAGCTATCAAAATTTTGGGTGATATGTATTTCGTCGATGAGGCCGGAAAAATGGTAGTACCTCCGTGTATAAAAAACTGGATTGCAACGTTAGAAGGTTTTGTGGATTTACATACAATTTGAGTAGAACAGGGCAGGTGCAAATATTTTTTACCTAGATGTTTAAATCAAGATGTTATTGAAAACTATTTTGGCAAAATCAGAAGTCAAAGAAATCGAGCAACTAATCTAACGGCAGCCCAATTTAAGGAAAGTTTCAAATCTCTATTATTACGGAATTTTTATAGTTCAAATTCAGTGGGCGCAAACTGCGAGAAAACGAACATACCGGATTTATTTCATATTAAAGGACTTGTGGATAAAAACATAAATCAACCTTCAGTAAATGAAACGAGTTACGAAATTTTAAACGTGAATATGTACATTTCAAAACTGTCTCCATATAATTTAGAAAAAGATCTTCATAAAAGTATTGTTGGTTATGTGTCTGGCTGGGTTGCGAAAACATTAAGAAATTTGAAGTGTGAATATTGTAAAACCCAAATTTTAAACAATTTTTCGGAAGACGAATAATGTTACAAATTAATACGTATAAGAGAATACAATTGTAATAACAGAAAATTGCAATATTGTAAGTTAGATTTTATAAAAAACATTAACAGAATTTATAATATTTCAAGAATCATTTTAAACAATTGTACATCTTTCGACAACATCAAAAACAAAATTTCGTTTATAGCATCTCATCATGTCAAATTTTCGTTTCATTGTGAACATAAGGAATTAATTGAAAGTGAAATATGTAATAAAATTATATATTTAACAATTTTTACGTTTGTAAAAGGTTTGAATTTAATTTTAAGCGGTCGCGATACAAGAGTTTCCACACATAAAAATGCATTATATCAAAATGCTTGTATAATGTACCAAAAAAAAGTCAAAAAATCGTAGACAATACTAATAAATTGTATATTATTCTACTCTGTGTTTTTGATATTATTAGTGATAATAAAAATAAAATATTAATTATAAAATATGCAGCAATGAGGCATCTAGTAGTTCATGCTTTAGCACCGGCCACAAGGCACCAGGGGGCGTTTATTGGGACCAAAAATCAAGTGGGAGTTTGCATTCTATTTACGTAGTATTATTTATCTATGGGAAGCAGTACGGGACACGACGGTATCTGAACAGAATTTTAATAAAACCGCTCGTTCGAAGAGTAAAAATTAGTTTTACTAAAAAACCGACTACAATTTCAGGTGTGGGATGAACGACCTTAACATCGGAATAACCAATGTCCGATTTGTGTTTGTGAAGTGCTGATTCATGGAATAGTTACACGGATAAATGGTAGAAGAGTCAAGCACGTGGGAAATGTGAGGTTATGTCAACTCATCGTGTTTTCATAAAAGGAGAAGATGGCAAGAACCCTCCAAGAAGTGGAGTTGTGTGACGACGCTATTAAGAATGGTCCTTATGCATCGGTACGTACGCTATGTAGCCTTGCCTTTGACGACGGTAGTCGGTTGAACAGAAAGAAGCTGTGTCAATGGGCGGGTTTCCCTTTTGAGATCGCATCAGATGACTTCAATGAGAAAGTGGATGAGGTAGTGCAGAATTTTACGATCGCAGAACTTTGTGGAGTCGGCCTTCTACTGGGGTTGAATTGTGTAGGTACTCACCAAGAAGTGGCCGAGAGAATTTGTTCAGTGTTGACTGATTTTGATCTGTTTACACAAGAAAGAGTTGTTCAAGAACAAGAGAGTGAAGACGAGGACGACGAAGATGATCCGGTAGACAGTGATGATGGTCGAGCAGGCGCGGCAGCAGTCCCTACGTTCACCATGTCTTTCAGAGACATCGAAGATTCCGTACGCACTTTTAGTGGTGATGACAATTATGCAATCGAGACTTGGGTCGCAGACTTTGAAGACATCGCTAAACTTATGAAGTGGTCGGAACTGCAACGACTAGTTTTTGCGAAGAAATCATTAACTGGGCTTGCTAAGTTATTTATCCAAAGTCAGAGGAATTTGGGTACATGGAAGGACTTGAAACGCAGGTTATTGAGTGAATTTTCCAAGAAGGTGAGCACTGCTGAACTGCATCGCATGCTGAATAATAGAAAAATGAAAAAAGAAGAATCTCTCCAGGAATACTTGTTGAGGATGCGTGAACTCGCTTCAAAGGGTCAAATTGAAGAGGAGTCAGTAATCGAATATGTCATTCAAGGTATCAACGATGATCCTGAACACAAATTTTTGTTGTATGAAGCTAAAACTTATGTCGACTTAAAGAAAAAAATTGAAGTTTATGAGAAGATTAGAAAGACCCGTACACCTTCGACTCAATCTGTTGGTCAACGTTTCCGAAAGCATAACGAAAACAAAGGAACTTATTCTCCGGGGTCTGTAGGAGCGAAGGGCAGTAGTAAACCCCCTCCAAATCAGAACATAATTAGAAGATGCTATAATTGTAATGGTGTGGGCCATTTCGCCTCAAATTGTCCAATTCCGGTGAGGGAAAAGGGTTCCTGTTACAATTGCGGTTCAAAGGAACATCAGAAGAGGAATTGTCCAGGGAAGAAAAAGGAAGACAACACCACCAATGTGATATCAACCGAGACACAAGATCCCTATATGGTAAACGTTAAGATTAATGTTAAAGATGATTGTCAAACCGAATGTAGCTATAATTTGAATTCATTAATCGATACAGGTAGCCCAATTTCAGTTGTAAAAGTTCGGTATGTCACCGAAAATAATTTCAATGAAGGTCTAAATCCAAATTTAAATTTCGTGGGTGTGAATGAATCGAAGCTTGATATTTTGGGTATTTTTAACACGGAAGTATTTGTTAATGAAACTGTTTTACCCATAAAATTCTATGTAGTTCCTAATAGCACCATGTCCTTTAACGCTATATTAGGTAGAGATTTTCTCAATACCAAGGGTTTCACGTTTACGTTAGGAGACCATTTAAAAATTATTTCAAACGAATTTGAGAAAGTAAATAACTTTGACGAAATTTTACATGTCGATTTTAATGTAGGTGAAGAAATAAAAAGTAACAAAGAAGTACAGATCAATCCTTGTTTAGATTATGATAAAAAAGTGGAAGTTTTGGGAGTGTACGATAATTTTTATTTATGTAATGACTCGCCAAAGATTGATTGTAATTACGAAATGAACATTTGTGTTAAGAATAATCAACCAATCTCTTTTAGACCACGGCGTTTATCCTTTTCTGAAAAAGAAAAATTACAAAACATGTTAGATGATCTATTAGAACGAGGCATTATTAGACCTAGTAGCTCTGATTACTGTAGTCCAATTGTACTGGTAAGAAAAAAGACAGGTGATTTAAGGCTTTGCGTTGATTATCGCGAATTAAACAAAATTACTATTAAAGACAACTTTCCTACTCCTTTGATAGAAGACAATCTGGATCGACTTCGAAACAAAAGATATTTTACGACCCTTGATCTTAAGGATGGTTTCCATCATGTTCGTGTAGCAGAGTCGTCGATTAAATTTACTAGTTTTATCACACCTTTAGGGCAATTTGAATATCTTAGAATGCCTTTTGGGTTAACTAATGCCCCAAGAGTTTTTAACAGATTTATTAATTTAGTTTTCAATAAATTAATTCGAGCAAACAAAATTATTTTGTACTTAGACGACATTCTAATAGCGACCAACAGTTACGAAGAACATTTAGATATTTTGAAAGAAGTATTTGGTGCAGCCTCCCAACACAATTTGCTTTTTCGAATTGATAAATGTGCTTTTCTTATGTTTGAAATTTCTTATTTAGGATATCTAGTAAACAATGATGGCATCAGACCTGATCCGAAAAATGTCGATGCAATTTTGCAGTACCCAATTCCTACAAATGCTAAGGAAGTTCATAGGTTTGTTGGTATTGCTAGTTATTTTCGAAAATTTATAAATGGGTTTTCCGTCCTTACAAAACCTTTATATGACTTGTTAAAAAAGAATGTTGAGTTTCGGTTTGGTGAAAAAGAACTTGAATCCTTTGAACAAGTAAAAAATCAATTAGCTTCTTATCCTCTTTTAGCTGTGTATGATCCGCATACCCAAACAGAGTTGCACTGCGATGCATGCACATCTGGGTTTGGAGCTATTTTACTTCAAAAACAGTCGTCGGGAAAGTTTCATCCTGTTTTTTATTTCAGTCGTAGGACGACCGAAACCGAATCTAAATATCACAGCTTTGAATTGGAATGTTTAGCCGCTATTTATGCTATTAAACGATTTCATATATATCTCTTCGGTATACATTTTACGATTGTCACAGACTGTGATAGTTTTAGGCTTACTCTGAATAAAAAAGATATTAATGTTCGAATTTCTAGGTGGGCACTATTCTTACAAAATTATGACTACGAATTGCAACATCGTCCGGGAACACGGATGATCCATGTTGATGCTTTAAGTCGAGCCAACAATATTTTAGTACTAGAGGAAAATACACTGGAACAAAATTTAGCTATTTCTCAAAATTTAGATTCGAGTATTCAAAAGGTCAAGTCTGAACTCGAAATCCGCGAAAGTACAAAATTTGAACTTAGGAATGGACTAGTGTATAGAAAGAGCAAAGGAAAGCTTTTATTTTACGTTCCTTCGTTGATGGAAAGTCAGATCTTAACTATGTGTCATGATAATTTCGGTCACGTTGGCGTGGACAAAACTATGGAGTATCTAAAACGCAGCTATTGGTTTCCTGGTATTAAAGAAAAAGTGAAAAATCATGTTCGAAATTGTTTGAAATGTATCACCTTTTCACCAATTGGTGGCGCTGTGCCGAGTGAGTTACACAATATCCCTAAGGGAAATAAACCCTTTGTCACCATACATATTGACCATTATGGTCCATTAGAAAAAACTTCGACAGGTAAAAGATACATTTTTGAAATCATTGATTGTTTCACTAAATTCGTAAAACTGTATGCAGTCAAGAGCACCAAAACTTGTGAAGTAATCAATCAGTTAGAAAATTATTTTGGGCACTATAGTGTACCATTACGTATTGTATCCGATCGGGGATCCTGTTTTACCTCTAATGAGTTCGAAAAGTTTGTTCAAGAACATATGATTCGGCATATTAAAGTCGCGAGGGGGTCACCAAAATCAAACGGTCAGATCGAAAGAATCAATCGAGACTTAACACCAATGTTGTCAAAATTGGCTATTTTAACAAACAAGTGGGAGAAAGCTTTGGGAACAGTTGAATTTGCTATTAACAATTCGTTTTGTAGATCCACTGGTAATTCTCCATCCGTTTTATTGTTCGGTATTAGTCAAAACGATCCTAGCGATCCTTTAAGAAATTTATTGGGCGCTGAAGCTGACAAAGAAGATGACTTAGCCGAGGTTCGAGAAAAGGCTCAGTCTCAGAATGAAAAGTTACAAGCATACAATAAGCGCATGTATGACCAAAAACATAGACCTCCTAAACCGTACAATGTCGGTGATTATGTGATGATAAAAAACATAGATGTTACACCAGGTATTAATAAAAAACTTTTACCAAGGTATCGTGGTCCCTACGAAATCAAGAAGTCATTAGGCAATGATCGTTATTGGATTACAGACGTTGAAGGTTTCCAAGTAACGCAAATCCCATTTGAGGGAGTATGTTGTCCTGAGAATATGAAGCTTTGGCTTCAATAAGTTACAAAGAGATTAGTTTCATTTGTTCATTATTTCATAATGTTGTGTTTCTAAGTTTTGTTTCCACCTCGTTCTAGTTTTGACGCTAACATGTTCGTCTTTTAAGCCGTCTTTTAAGCGATTGGGTTTTCTAATTCATCTCTAATACCCTTATGATTTTTATGTGCCCTAATTACTTATGTGATTTATGTACTTTAGATACTTATGTGCGTCTTATCATTATGTTATTTAGGCGTTATATTATGTATTGGATTTATGTGACTTATGTTTTTAACATTTTATGTTTCACTAACTTATGATGTTTGTGTGACTGAAGTTTTAAGCACCTTATGTTTTCTGTCACTTATTATGTTACGTACCTTATGTTTTACTTTGTGTAACTTATGATGTTTGTGTGACTGAAGTTTAAGCACCTTATGTTTTCTGTCACTTATTATGTTACGTACCTTATGTTTTACTTTGTGTAACTTATGATGTTTGTATGACTGAAGTTTAAGCACCTTATGTTTTCTGTCACTTATTATGTTATGTACCTTATGTTATACTTTGTGTATATGATCGGGACGATCATAATGTCAGGATTGGCCGAATTGTGGTCACCTACATTTAAAATTTCAAATTTGGCGCTACAACTAGATGGCAGCAGTGAGGAGGAAGCAGTACGGGACACGACGGTATCTGAACAGAATTTTAATAAAACCGCTCGTTCGAAGAGTAAAAATTAGTTTTACTAAAAAACCGACTACATCAGTAAATTATTGATGGAAATAAAAATGGTAATTATTGTTTATATGAATGGCAGAAATACATAAATTTCCTCTGCAATAAAGCTAATGTTAAGAAATTCCTATTTCTCAGATACATACATCTACATTTATCTATAAGTTAATTACACTTGCATTTGTGTAACTGATCTAATAATGCAAGCCGCTTTGATGGCGAAATTTGTGAACAATGTCGCTTCTGTCCCGCCGTCGTGCCGCCGCCAATGAAAATGTGCCTTTACGGCGTCACTGATACGATCGACAGACATCTCTAACTAGTAATCTTGAATAGTAGTCCACTTACGAAATTGAATGAATTTTTCCGTTCATGTTTTTAAACCGGAAAGTGAACTTACTGAGTGTAAGAGTAACTATACTATCTATCTTATTGTGGTTTTAGAACCAAAACTCTACGCAACTGAAATCAACCCCGAACTTACATTTAATAATACAGGATTTCTATAAATGATTGTAGGGTCGAAGTAGGTCATGGAAGCGTGCCGCCTATCATTTTATATGGACTGTACTAAATGCCCAAGAACTCAAGACCAACACTACACGCATCTGTACAACTGATTGCCTAAATGTTGGATATCTTATTAAAAAATTAAACTAATTCATTACAATAAAAAGAAATTTATTGTGGTTAAACACAGTAAATGTTGAAAATGTTCACCATTTTATTCAAGACACATGATGACTCTCTTTTTGATTTCAAAAATGTTCTGGAACATCCTTTCGCCAACACTTTGGTCCCACTGTTGAATTCCATGTTGCAACAGAAACTCCTGTCTGCTGAAACAATCTCGAAGATGTTTGCGAATTCTGGCCGAGTCGTCTCACATCTTTAACAACCTTGTCAAATACTGAAGGTCTTCCAAGAGATTTCCTTTGGTTGGCACTGCCAGTTCGAACAAATCTGTTGATTATATCTCTAATGTGAGCCTCTAACATGAATTTGCAAATCAGGCTATTTGGTCAGATAGTCTTTTTACAAGCGATTACAGAATACGCACACTCTTCGTTAACGCATGTCCCATTACAATAATAAAGACATAACCATGAAAGTGTCTTGTTCAACAGATTAAACCATTTTCAGCATCTTCACTTTCTAGCACAAAAACAAAATTTTCGTACACAAGCACCACGAGTTTTGAAAACGACCGTTTTCTTATTTTGAGCTTGGATCAACGAGAATAACTGTAATTCACACTTGAAAAACGTCAGTGCAATAAAAGCGATGACTTTAAATAACATGTTACAAATGACATTAATGACAAGTGAGAACTGTCATAATGGGGCATAATTTCAGCGAAACGGAATTTTTGAAAACCATGGCCAACTGCGCCCTTAGAATCACTTATAAAAATTTTCCTGTTCTAAAGGTCGAAATTGCTGTGAAATTTTAACAATATTTTAAGAATATTAACCAAAGTTTGTCTATTCATCTCCACCAACAATTTGATGACGTCATCTGAAAATTTTACAAAGTAAACCCTATATAAATTTTATAAAATAACATGCTTCTATACTTGTAGTTTATTAAACTGCCTTTATTTTTTAACATAGATACCCAGTTTTTTCTAAAAACTATGAAACAACGTTTAACAATTAACTTATAAAACGCACAAACGCGTGCTCTGAAATCTTGCAAAGTTTTAAGGTTATCGTAAACATGGTAAAACGCCAATTAAAATTTGTCTGTTTATACCCTCCCTTGTTAAACTTGATGACGTCTTTTCAAAATTTTGCTGAATATACACCACCTAAGACTTTAAAATATTATAAATCTATCAATGCGTTCATATTTTTTAAAACTGCGCTTGTACCACGGTGTATAATAAGTTAGGTGTTCCGACGAGCGCGTGAAACGTGTCCCCAACTAGTCACAGATTTGGAGTGAGAGAAACAGAAGAGGGCGGCCATCATTTAATCGCACGGACGGGAAAGAGACGGGAGAAGTATCTGTCGGAATTAAAGCCATTTAGGTCCAAAAATCATCAAAATTAATTATCCGTTGTCTTAAAATAAAAACTTTAAACATTTTTAAAATAATAATTTATTTAAAACGATGCATGTAAACTCGTTGTTAAAGATAGTTCTTTTCGCCTTCACATATTATATTAGTATCACTCACTTCTGTTCGTTTCACAAGACAACTAGAAAATATCCATTAACCATTATCTGCTTCACTGTTTGAGAAATAAAAAGTTACCATTATTACGTAGTCTGTAATCGAGACTCTTTCCTTTTTTCTGCACATGCCTTGGTTGTTTTCTCTTGTTTCTGTTTATAAAATTGTGTAATTTGCATAGTTGTGTAAAAATATATTGCCTTTGAAAATATTTCCATTCTATGCTCTTCACAAGAAAAAGGAAAGTAAATAGTCATAAAAATTTTTGTTGCGAATAGCTGTTCAATTGTTGCATCGAATACATCCACAAAATCGATATATTTCATAAATATCCCTTCCACCCATCGGAACATATTAAACATTAACAAATCTGGATGGTTTAACCACTCCCTGGATTTTGTACTAGTAAATTCAGATGTACTAGAACATGGATCTTCTTTGTTATATAACTGTTCACGGCAAATATTACATTTTGAAGTATTGTACAATTTTTTTTGCGACAAATCCAGCTAAGTAATAAATGATGTTGTCAACAATTTTAGTTGTAGTGACATCTTCAAATAGTTGTTCGTCTATTTCGTTAATCGGTGAATCTGTATCTAAAATATCTTCAATTTTCCTTTTTATTTTCTCAACATGATTTTTCCCGCAGTCTGGTATTTGTTTCAAAAATATTTTTGGAGTCATTAAATGATAACGAATGATTTGCATTACTATCTTCCTGCATCTGTGTGCAATTACCAAATTTCGGAGGTTTTAATAATTTATAAACCGATAACATTCGGTATAGCTGCAAAGAGTTATAGATAAGGGATGTCCACTGGCACAACCTGCTTGTCGAATTGTGCCGAAAAATCTCTGCAAAAAATATAGTTTATGTGGAATAAAGAAAAAATACATATCGCATTCATAAACCCTCTGAAAATAAACATAAATTCTGTTTCTTGAATGTTAAAACATAACACATAACCGATAAAAAGGGAGTAATTGTTTTAAGTAAAAATAAAATTCAACATAAAATGCCTACGATTACTATAGCGACGAACAGTATTTTTTAGTGCAAAGTGTTGTTCAAAAGCAGCAGTTCACTACTGCAATAAAAGTGCCATTCCAGTAATCTGTCTTTAGGTACCCGAAACACCGACGCTTTTTCGGGATTACCATTGTATCCGCTAGAACAATTAGGCACAACACATTTTCTACCCATTTTTATTGATAAATCAAAAAACAAGTAAGAAATCGCAGAGAAAACCTAGCAAAATCTGTCACACCTAGAGAGGGAAAAAGCCCGCCAAACGCTGCTAAACAGATCTAAGTGAGAGGTTACAGGCCGCCGCTGTCTGTCTCTCTCGACCGCTCATCGTGACTAAACCGGCGTCAAGTCGATGCACGGTGAGTACGCTTCGTCGTAACACCTAACTTATTATACACCGTGGCTTGTACTCAAGATTAATGAACGAAGCAACTATTTATCGATTTAAAAACTTAAGAAAAAACTCACTTGGCCACAGCAGCTTTTTTACTTGTAGTTTAACAATCTACGACTATATTTACATTAACACGTTTATAGGTTATCATAAAAAAGATCGCAGAATTAAGTTTAGAGCTTTTTTTCTCGTCGACAAAGAAAAGGTTAAAGGTAAAAAGTGTGCCCTCCAGAAGAATTCATTTAGTTTGTACAGTAGGCAATTCTTACCGAAAAATGAAATATTGCTATTCGTTTTAATTGCAGGAGATACATAACGTTGGAGACATGAAATGATAGGATGAAGCTACAATCAGCTGTTAGGGCTTTTAGTGCAAGCAATTTAATGAAAACAAAAACGGAGAAAAATGATCAAACCAAGAAGAGAAACAACTGTGTAATAAGGCTTTGACGTGAAATCTAATTTAACCTGCTGATCCACGTCAAAGAAACGTGGTGACTAACGCGCGTGGAATAAACCTACTCGCGACAACAAATTGAATTTACCACAAATATTAAAAATGGCTTGTGCAAGGTATTTCAAATTTTGTATTAAATATTCAGTAAGGATTAATGAGTTCTTGAATGCTATTGAGTAAGGCAAATAAAGTGTAAAAAGATTTAATTGATATCAAGTGAAGTTTAATTAGCAATCAATTTTGCCTTGTTATTTTACACTTCGTATTCGTTTGACAGCTCTGACTTGATCGATGTGGAAAATGTTTTTCGTTTGTTCTTAATACGATCAAATTGGTAATGAATCAATAAAAATAGTTTTTATTTTAAATTTCAGAACAGTAATAGTAATAACACTGCATACTTAAAAAATTAGTCTAAACTGATTTAGACAGAACTGCCTATAAAAGTTTGTGACAGCAGCAAATGCCTAGCATAAACACAATATATCAATTTGAATAGGTACAAAGCAATACTATTAACAACAGTACTATACGCCCAAAATTTCAGAAAAATGTGTATTTTCCACACTTAATTTTTGGAGGGGAAAAACAAATACAATCTATGTTAGCGTTTTACGATGCTTATGATAAGGTTAAAAATTAAGTGGATTCATAAACCACAGGTCCATAAGTATATTATCTTAAAAAAATTAAGTAGGATTTAATTTTCAAAATTTTGAAAAAACCTTTTCAAATTATTATTATCATTATTATTATTATTATTAGAAAAAAATTGAGCAGAAGTCAGAGACCTATTATGCTCCTTCAAATAGATTTCCCTAACTAGAGTTACTGATCCAATTTGTTCTTAAACAGATTAACAGTTGTCACATTTACGATTTCACTATGCAAATTATTCCATTCATCAAACACCTTGTTAGGAAAGAAAAACCTTCGAATAATAGTTCTAAATGATTGCTTTTTTAATTTGTAAACGTGCCCTCGCAATTGGTTACTATTCAATTCAAAAAGGGTTTTGAGGTGGCACATATTTGGATTGTGAAAAATCTTGTAAATCAATATCAAGTCTCCCCTCTTCCGTCGTTGTTCCAATGATGTAAGATTTAGACATCTTAATCGGGTTTGATAATTTTGTGTGTTATAACTAGAGAGCGGATTTCTGTCGGGATAGGCAAGGCCAAACTCGGTACGGCTCGTACGGGATGGGAATTCATTGCAGTTACGAGCTGCACATCGTTTATTTGCGATTAGAATAACGCTGCATCATTGCACTTTGCTGTTAATTCCCGTTCTCATTTACTTAGACGTTTGATTAATAAATCGTTAATTGTATTTATGGAATAAGTAACGATTAAATTCAGTGATTATGTATCACCCGCTACTGAGTCCCGGCGATCCAGCGCGTCCCCACCTATAACCGTGACGTAGCCCGACAGAAATCCGCTGTCTAGTTATAACCCAATACCTTTTTTGTAGCCCTTCTTTGAACTTTTTCCAGCAATTCCTTATCCCGCTGTAAAATTGGTGACCACACAACATTGGTATATTCCAAAATTGGCCGTATATACGACTGAAACAATTTCAGAAATGTATCTCGTGAAGGGTGTCTAAATGCATTGAATAACATATAGGATGCAGAATTTGCTCTTCGTGCAACGTAAGCCACTTGATTGGACCAAGGTAGATCAGTTGTTATTATAACACCTAAATCATTTTGACTATCCACCATCTTTACTGCCTGATTATCTATCATGTAAATGTGTTTAGGGTTGTTGGTACCCAAGTGCAATACTTTACACTTGTTGGTGAGGATAATCAGTGAAATTTTGGTCATCTACAAAATATCTCTAAAATAAACTTAAAATTTCGCAACACTCAGCCAGCCGTTTCGAAGATTATTTGACTAATAAAATCGTCATATGATACACAGATGACAAGCGACAGATAGACGGAAACGGAAAATCTAATCTTTCATGCCAGTTTGCACCGCTTACACTTAAGTTTTATATGGTTTAAATTTTACACTAAAATTTCAAATGCATTGCACCACATTGTTTAATAAACTTAAGGGTCGCTTAATAAGATATCATTTAAGCGCCTTAAGTGGCACTTAGTTTTAAGGAATACTTAGATAAGCGAAATATTTAAGGGAAACTGATGCAAACGGGCTTCAGAGTGACGAAGTTTTGAGAAAACATGAAAATAACTTACGCCCAGGAAGTAAACAGTACCTACCCTATATATGAATAGGAACATAAAAAACAAAATTCCACCATGTGCCCAAAATTATTAATTACCTTATAGATACATTCATATTCACTTTAGATATATGTAACATTTATACAATATAGTATTTCACGTACATAATTTATTACCTTAGGATATTTTCACTGCTGCAACAGTATCACATTTTTAATGTATATAGTATTAATTACTTTTAAAACTAATGAATCTGCAGTTCAAATAGCGTTGCATGCTGGAAATGAACAAGGATTGCACGTAAATGTAACACATTGGGTATGATTATGAGTTCCATAGGAAACGATATCGTTTTTAGTATCCCGATAGGACACGAATCTGATACAAACGTGCAACGAACATGACAGTGTCACATAAAACATACCACCCCTGTGATTATATATAAAGCGGATGTTTTAACGGTGCACATTATGAAAAACTGCCAACGCTCAGACCACGATATGGTTCGAACAAAATAAAATATGTAACTCAGCGACAAGCTGCCACACGGTTTTAAACATACCTACCTAATAAAAAACGACATTTTTTATAGCACAAAATGAATTTAGAACACGAAAACTTGGATGAATAGTTTTATATTTTGGGCAAAAAATACCGTGTTACCACATGATAAGCAAACAATAACTCTGAAGTTTACAGAATGTGTAGAAATGGTAATCTTAATATCACGGGAAATTGTATATATATATATCATAAGTTTCTTCAATAACTATTAAGTCTTTCCCCATTAGACTATAGTCGTGGAAATACTTCTAGTCAAACACACTTAGAATATGACATTTGTTAGAAACTTTTCGTAGGTGATTTCTTATATGTTACGAATATGTTGCTATGGATGAATCTAAATTTCAGATTCGCAATTATTGAAAGGTACAGGTACTAAAAAAAGAAAGTCAATAAGAGAAATTAATTATTTCTAAATTGAGTGTTTAAGTTGGGAGACTCATTAATTAGCAGCGTACGCCCTGTGTCCCATTGTTATATTTAATACAACTTTATTTTTAATTAATAGAGTACACCATCAAAAACTAGTATATTCTGCTATTATGTTAAACCCATCAACTAAAAAAGTGGTAAATTTTGACTTTTCTTTTTTATAAACTGGGCCATTTAATTACTTAATTAATTGAACTTTCAATTTCATTCTGGTCTGAAATATCTCAAAATTTTTATTTTCCCAAGCACAATTTATTAATTTATCAGTATGTTTGAGGTAATTGTTCCAATGTACAGTCGGAACTTGATCAATTACAATTTGCAAGTTGCACAAACATCATTAGGGGAAGAGCTGGTTTTTGGAATGATTTTTTAATCATTTCTTCCGCCCATGCCATTTCAATAGCGTTGAAATGAGAGTGGTAAGGTGAAAGCCTCAATACCCAATGCTCATGATGTTAGGCCTAAATGATAACGTTTTTGGGATTGTTTGTTAGCCAATATTCTCTAGATATGGTATTTGCATGGTCTTAGATGGATAATAATCAATCCCATTTTTATTTAAAAATGCTATTATTTTTGTCTTTGTCCAACTTTTTCAAGAAATTTCTTCCTACAAATAAAGCAAGGTTTTATTACAATACTATATGCATACCTATGAAGACTAAATTGACACTTCAAGTCTGCTATTTTGTGTTCTGTATCAAAATAAGAGCAGGTTCCCGCAGACTTGGTATCTACTGTTCTTTGAACCATTTTTTTTTTATTTTCCTGGTTCATGTTATCATGACAGTCTCCAGATTTGCTATTAGCTTTAAAAATTAATGAGGCTCCTTCAATAAAACCATTTTTATTTCCAGCGTTAACCACAATATGTCTGCACCCTTCTCCAGTTTTTGCAATAGCAGTGTTTACTGAACCGTCTTGCCATGTCTTTGTGTATATGCCACCCTTACTAAATACCATTGTTTCATCAAGTAAAAGAGGTTCATATATGTGTTTTCCTTTGTGTTGGTGGTATTCACGTAAAAATTTTGTTCTTTTTAATTTAACTGAAGGTCGTTCCATCAAAAATAATCTGTTACTATTTTTCTTAAATTTGGAACCAATATTCCTTATCCAGTTGGTTAACGTTGTAGGAGCAATGTTAAACTCGGGAATCTCTTCCGTTACTCGATCGTGAAGCAACTTAACAGCAATGTATTCTTTAGAAACAACCATTTTACAGGGGCGGCTGGTGCCGGGGGGCACAAGGGCACGTGCCTCCCCAAAATTACAACGTCTACAAACACACTGGACATAGCAAAATAGTAATTTTCAATATTTAAAAAATTATCCGGAAATATGTGTCATAATTATCAAAACTAATTATTTTATCTCGCTCCACTTGTATAAAATGTATCAAAACTTACTTCCACTTGCATCTAAAGATGTGTCTTGGATAGGTATATATGATATGTTCTTTCTGATGAAATGCTGATAAAAGCCCGGCACAGAGACCGAATGGACCGAATCATGGCTGATTTAGATGTTTTCTTTACACCGTTGCCATGGAAAATATACGTCGTAGCCGCCTGATATGCGCCTGATACAACTAGATTGTGGGCCCTTTGCGACCGTGCTCTGGAGGATTGAGTTACTATAGCAGGTTTTAATTTTAATTCTGCGCGAACACGTATGATAAATATTCTTGGATAATCTTTTCGGTAATACAGACATTCGGAAACAACTACACACCGCTTATATTAATAATATTCGGGCAGATAACGCAAGGGCCGACAAAAATCGCCATATATTACGCCGATTGATAATGTGCATAAAATTTTGTGGAGTGTTTGAATTTGCTTTACGTGGACATGACGAAAGTAGGGAATCACAAAATTCAGGTATATTTCGAGGTCTGATTGATTTTATGGCTGAATTGAACTTTATCTCATTTGAAAGAAGCAACGGTTTTTAAAAGAACGCCTAAAACTGTTCAAAATGAACTTTTAGATGCTATGAACACCGAAGGCAAAAAGGTATGTGGAGAAATCCTTTTTTATTTTTATTGAATGTGTTTTTGTATTTATTTCCGTCACACAATTTCGTCTATTAATTGGTAATAACAACCTGTTTTATATCTTCATATTTAACTCATCAATCAAATTGTGTCCCCCTATTTCAAAAGGTCACCAGTCGCCACTGCCATTTTATAGATAATCTTGACATTAAATCTACAGGATTCACTTTTGTCTTTATGTGACTATTTCTAGAAGACATAATTTTCTTGTATTCAAAGTCACTTTTTTGTAGCCTGTAGACAGATTTTTCCGAAATTTTCAACATTTTTGCGGCCAGTTCTGTCTTCCTTGTTTTCTTAAATTCCAAAACATCTTGGTTTCTATCAAGATAGTCAACACATTTATAATTATTTTTTTTTGCTTGGTCGTTTTTGACTTAAGACACTATGACCTACTCAAAACTTGGTGATTTTTTGGCTCATACAAAGTGCATAAGATAGAAACAGAAAAAGTTTGAATTGGAGTAATTCCACGACTTTATGTGTTTCGTTTTTCTGAACTTAGTACATATGTACTGCTTATGTACATGTATCAGCAAAATCAACGGAAAAACTAAAACTAAAATGTGATCTACTAATCAAAACTTGTAAAACTATTTCCGCCCTTTTAATTACTTTGTAACTGAAATATGTACATCCAATACCACAATCATTTGAAAGCGCAATGTTCAATAAAGTTTATTTACTTATTTTAAAGAAAGACTGCACGTTGTACAATTCAGGTAATATTTTCTTTTTTCTTTCATCTTGAGATCATATCATCAATTTCTGGGAGAGTGAAGGGATTAGTTTTAGAATGTTTTACTATATTCACGATACTTTTAGGTCATACTTAAATTTTAGCACAATCAGTTCAGTGGTTGTATCTGTTACGTTTCCAAAAGGGACACACACAGAGCAAACACACAGACACAGTTTGGACAGACATACAAACAAAACTTCTATTTCTGTATTCTATGACGTGCAAAGGGCTAACAACTCATTGATCAAAGTTAGTTATTACGATTAAAATGGATAAAATTATATTATAACTTTGTGTTGCACGAATGTTTTTTTTGGGAAAATGATAACATTCGTTGAACCACTGAACTGCTGAGCCATACATAAGTATTATGATTGTTTTTCGGGTTGAGATCGTGTTAATTGAGTTTTTGGGCTCAAAGTTTCGCACACTTTCGTTAGTGGCATCTTCAGGAGCAGGCCTGAGAAAGTAGGAATAACGCAAAAGAGCACGGTAACTCAGTATGTCAACCATACCAGAGGCGAAACACTTCTTAAGAAGAATTTCTCAACCCTACTCCTGATGATGCCACTTACCAAAGTGTACGAAACGTTGAGTCCTAAAACTCAAATGCATTACGACGTTTGTCATATTTTCATTTTAAAGAAATATTTTTTAATGCAGTAATTTTTAAAAATACCACAATAAGCAGATATTAATTAATTCTTCCACTGTCAAATGTCAAATAAAATGAGAAATGTAAACTCAAAAATGGCCAATATAAAGGTAGAGTCTCAAATGCACCCCTTTGTCCTATGACATGATGCTTCTGTTAGAATATCGATTAATTCCAACTTTTTGTCAAGTAATGTATTTAAGAAAATTTTATTTTAGAAAAATATGTTCCAAGCAAAGTTAACTTCGTCATCTAACTGCATGAATAACATTTTGTAGGATGTAATTAAGGATATGCATTGATTTCGTTAATTTTTGTAGTAATCCTTTTCTTTAATTTGTAACAAAGCAATTGTGGTCCCAGTTGCATGTGCTATGGCATCATCTTGTTGAAAATACCCCATCGTCAATTCATCATCACGAAATGGATTTACAAAAGGTGCCAAAATGCCTTGTTGATATCGTACAGCTATGAAGTTGCTTTAAAAGTGATTGAACACATTGTTAAGTTAATGATTGGATAATCTAACTACCTTAAAAAAAGTGGCCCTATTATACGGCGTCGACTAATTCCTACCCAAACTCCAACTTTCTCCGCTTACATTTTCCGTGCTCCAAAGCCGCATATTTTGTGAGTTATCAAACCCACTGACGTAAAACCGTCCTCACCAAATGTTTTTGCTAACATTTCGTTATCGAACCTGTTCAAAAACCACAGACAATAGTACGCTTTTAGGGGAAAACCACGTTCTTATGATTCCTGAACACATGTTATTCTATACGTATTACAGGTCTAAATAATTTTTAATTATTTTTTGACAAGTGTTCTAAGATAAATCCACTTGTTGCGTCAAAAGTAGCATTGATATTGAAGGGACCTCTTCCATTTTTATATTCTCAGCATTTTTTAGAATTCTCTTGGATTTTGACCTGCCACTTGACTTTATTTTTTTTTAATTCCGGTTTCTCGAAACTGAATTACACAACGTTTCAGGACTTTCCAGAAATGAGCATTATCCACAAGATTATTAGGAAACTGTTCACAGAATTCATCTCAAGCTTCCTTAACAGAAAACTGACGAACACGTTGTACTTTCTGATCATTGCGAAAGTACACATCAACCGTGCAGGCTTTAACTTCCAACGAAAATGCCATTATTCAACAGTATTGTAGTGAAAAAAACAGTGTAAACAAATAAAAGTGTTATGTGTTATTTTGTACATTTCAAGTAAGATTTATTATTTCACAAATTGTTAAACTTTCGTCATCAAACTTTTATAAGAAATGGATCCCTAAATTATGATTAACAATTTGTAATGATAACCATAAAATTAAAGCATCCCCATAGTTTCATGTATGCGGTTTTGTTGTTTTTAAGATCAACTGAAAATTTTGTTGTACTATTTTGAATTTTTCCCAAAAATGTCAATTTTTGGGAAAAAATTTGCTACTACCTAGCAAATTTTCTGATTACAAGAGGGTCCGTTTAAGGAATGATTAATTCAAGCTCCTCGACGATTCATAGCTTCTAAAATAAGTATGAAAATATGGTTCTTTCATTTCTGTTTATCTGTCCTCTGTTTGATAGTAGTCACACGTCGTCTGTTGGTGATTCTATTAGACAAGTAATATTCATAACTACAGAGTTCTATTCTCATTTTAAAGCAAAAGATTTGTCACAACTCACAATTAAAGTAAAATTTTGCAGAATCAATAACATTTTATGTTTTATCTAAGAAACTGGATTTGTTTAAATTATTGTGATTCACAAACGAAGAAAATTGCGTTTAAATAACTTTAGATCGTTTTTACCTCCCGAGCGTAAGCTAAGGATTGTAACAGGGTCCATCAGACGAATCGCTGCTTTCAGGTTTTTGCAACGTTTTATGACCACTAAAGTACGAAAAATTAGGTCTCCCATTCTTCATATGCCGATCATCTGTCTGAATTAGGAAATTGATTTGTTTTATTAAATCAAGAACAGTTTACCTCATTTTCCCCAAAATATGAGTACATAATGGTGTTATTATTAGTATTACACTGCACCTATTCAAATTGATATACGTGTCTTTGATAAAACGTTGATGACGTCATTAATAAATTTTGTTATTTGTACTTTGACAATACACATATATCTTCATTTTAACTTATAGGATTTACCATAAGAAATAAAAAATTTCCAAATTAAATTTTATAATTTTTTGAAAAACCCAATTTTTTCGACTTTACTTTAAAGATAAGTAAAGGTCTGTCGAAATAGCCTTGAACCACTTTTTTAATTTAAACAAAAACCATTGAAATGATTTTTTGGCCGGTATTATAATTATAAATTTTGAGAAGCACTGCTTATTTACTTCCTTCCGTTATTTTATTGTTATTATTCATACAGTTTTTATTAGTTTAGTGGGATTATTCAAATAATTTCATTAATAATTACAAGTTTGCATTTAATCTGACTAACCTAACAACAAAAATAACATCACGATAGTACGACAGAGTTTGGGTGAAGTAAGGAAATTTGCAATTTTAAGTGTACATTTGCATTTCAATAATCTTGTTTGCAACTAACTCCACCAAGTAAATGACTCACGTTGTGCCATGGATAAAATCAGCGTTTATCTGTAGTCTTTCTTATTTCTGTACCGCAGAGCTAAAAAGTGCTATTTATTCATCATAATTTATATTTAATCTAGCCCTACTGCTGTTATAGTTGACGTTAATGTACCTATTCATTGTAGTTTCCATTTAAACAGTTTTATTTTATAAATTTTGCAATCAACAACATCAAGTTTGCATATGTGAAGTAGATTAAATGATGTTTTTACATGACTTAAATAATATGATAAACGATGCTTCAGGTAAAAATGAAAAATCGGAGATCCTTCTCACGCATGAAAACTAAACTGGATCGCCCACAACTTTCCAATCATTAAAAAATACCAGCGGCATCGTTTGTTTCCAGTTTACGCTAAATTGCGTATAAAAGTTCCAACGTAGTTAAGTACTGAGCTGTATAATGTCAGAATCTCTGTATATCACAGTGCCATTACAAAACTCTAGTTCTTTATATAAAGATATCCATTTGATTCAACTTTGTGTTCTCGGACGGTAAATAATTCTCAAAAATATATTACAAAGTATTCCGACATTTTATACAGTCATTTTTTGTGATTTTTGTATTTTTATGAAACCCTTATTCAGAACATATTTTTACATCCAAAAATCTGGCAACTGTTCGAACACTAGTAGCTTTATCAGTTCTAAATGAAGGTAACCCAATTGAGCCCGTATGCTGAATGCAAGACTCGATTTTATGAAATAAATTACCTACATAAATTACAAGATGGCATTTCAGATGTCATTAGATCCCCATATCATTTTAAAGTTAGTAAATTAGCGTTTAGATTTCTCACCACTTAGCAACTTTGACAATTTAAACCTAAAGCTTTGGAAATTCTAACATAGTGTCGGCATGCGGTTTATGACAGGTTTGTTGATGCTACATTCGTCCTAGTTCAAAGGAGAATTTACGAGTTTATTATACTAACCTATAAACAGACGCGAAAACTTTTATTTGAATTGATAAATGACCGGAGTAATTGCGTGTTAAAATCATCGTTAATCTGCCAGTTTAAATTAATTTGAAATCAAACACTTTTTACATTATTTGCTTAATACAAAGTATTTTCACTTTTAGTAATTTTATTTTCAAAAACTAGTTGAAACAAATTTCACGTCGGCCTATTCGTCTTGAAGAGTGACATGCAATTTACTGGTTCGGTCTGTGGATTTAGTTCAGCAGAAGAGTGCAACGACTCGAGAGCGGTGGAAAAGAGATTCCGTAGTGACCCGGAATACCGGAGTCTGCCCGGAACCGTGTCTTCGGACACCAATTGCGTTAATTTAAATGAGCTTCTATTTTAGGAAAAGCATTTTTTACCAATCTGTTCTTGGAAATTACATTCATTTTGGTTCCAATTCCAGCCCAAAACGATTGCAATTATAAGCGATTTCAATCGTTCTAAAAATAAGGTAACGCTTTTCCAGTTTTTTGAGTTCAAGGGATTTTAAAACTAATTTATCGGAGGTGCATTTGCACAGAAATGTATGAAATGTAAATTCCCCGGTTAAGAAATTTGTCGTTTGATTCATTTCATTTTTACTTCCCGGGTTTAAGCTAAGGACATATAGTAAGAAGATCCATCCGGCGAATGGGCACTTTCATGATTTCTTGACGTGTCATGACTCCTAGAGTACAAAAAATAGATCTCTCGTTTTCGTCTATCGATCTGTCGTCTGTCTGTATCCATTTTTATTAGACAGATAATCTCCGAAACCACTGGAGCGATTATTATGAAATTTTATGAGTACTTTAGGAATATCCTGGTAAAAGGCTAACCAAAATTTGTGCACTCAGCCCTACCAACAATAGGATGACGTCGTCTCAAAATTTTTCATGGTAATTACTATTTCATTATATTTTATACTCCTTGTACTCGTGTTTATGAATCTGCCTTGATTTTCTCACAATTATTTTACAAAAATTTTTGTGCAATATGTGCCACGTTGTCAGGTCGCCCTTACTGAGTTTACTCGTATAGCTAGCTCCCGGTGGACATGCGCACGCCCTACTTGAACTTGAGCTCTGTTGGCGTGAGATGAACTACGTACATAACAATTATGATGTAAGATAAATAATAATTTATTTGAACGAAATTTAACTTTTTACTTCCCGAGCGTAAGCAAAGGAAGTATTGTAGTCGAGTCCGTCGGTCGACTCTCTACTTTTACGTTTTCTCGATCTTTCATGACCCCTAGAAGACGAAGAAATAGGTGTCCCATTTCCGTCTGTCTGTCCGTCTGTCCGTCTGTCTGCCGTCCCGGATTTTTATTAGACAGATAATCTTGCAAAGTTTTAAAGTTATCGTGAACATGATAAAACGCCAATTAAAATTTGTCTGTTTATACCCTCCCTTATTAAACTTGATGACGTCTTTTCAAAATTTTGCTGAATATACGCCACCTAAGACTTTAAAATATTATAAATGTATCAATGCGTTCATATTTTTTAAAACTGCGCTTGTACTCAAGACTTGTACTGGACCGATTGTTGTGAAATTTTGTACTTATATTAGGAATATCATGTAGATGGTAAAACGCTAACCAAAATTTGTCTAATCATCCCCACCACTAATGCGATGACGTCACTTCAAAATTGTACATAGTAAATGGGCCTTAAATTGTATAAAATAACATAGTCCTACACATGTAGTTTACGACTCCGAATTGAGTTTTTACCCGAAACGTCGAGATTTTTGGAAAAAAAATCAAAATTATAAAACAACATTTTGCAATTTAATTTTGAATCTGCTAACCCGAATGTTTTGAAATGTTTCAGATATTTTAAGGCTCTAAAGAGCATCATAAATCTTCAGTCAAAATATATTTGCTTATCCCCTCCAAAAACTTGATGACGTCAGCTCAAAAGTTTGCCGAATAAATCCTATCTAAAATGTACAAAATATGATGCGTCTGTACTTGTGATATATCACTCCATTCATATTTTTTGGATTTGCATATACAGGGTGACTCAAAAAAATTAAAGAATGCGCAAAATTTATTTTACTGATTTACTCAGGAACTACAAAACCGAATGCTTTGAAATCTTGAAGATGTTTTAAAATTATCATAAGTATGGTAAATTTTTCATCAAAATGTATTTGGTCGTCCCTCCTAAAAAATTTATGACGTCACCACAAAATTTTGCTGAATAAATCCTATCTAAAAATGTACAAAATATGGTGATCTCTTCTTGTGATTTATCATTCCATTCAACTTTTTTCGATTTGCATATACAGGGTGACTGAAAAAAATTAATGAATGCGTCAATTTATTTTATTGATTTAATCAGGAATTACAGAATCGAATGCTTTGAAATCTTGGACATGTTTTAAAGTTATCATAAGCATGGTAAATTTTTTATCAAAATGTATTTGCTCTTCCCCCCTAAAAAATTGATGACGTCACTCCAAAATTTTGCTGAATAAATCCTATCTAAAATGCAAAAAATATGATGAGTTTGTACTTGTGATTTATCATTCCATTCATATTTTTTAGATTTGCTTAAGAGGTGGATCAAAAAAATTAATGAAGTCAATTTATTTTATTGATTAAATTAAAGGCAACACTTATTATTAGTATTACATTGGACCAACCCAATTTGGTAGACACAAAATTTTTTAAAGTAAAAACTCTGTTCAAACATAAGGGTAGCACGCTTATTTACATCTACTTTAACATTACAAACGTGCATTTGTTTTGTGCGCTGACTAGGTTCCGCGAATGTGGTATAGACATGTTTATAATCAACCAATTGTGAATTCCACCGTCAAAAATTAAAATAAAACCCAATGTTTTATATAATAAGCGGAAGTCGCAGCAATAAAACCGATGCTCGTTTTGTTTACAGTTTCTCTGTTTGACTCTCACGTATGCTGTTACGCTTGTCATCTTAAATTAAGAATGCTTATACATATATATTTCAGTTCCCTCTCATATTACACACCGGCGCCGTATACGGGAGTAAATTGTTTCGTTATTTTATTGATTATAACAAATCAATATTCAAAACGACCCAATTCATTTTCCCGAAAATTTGGGAATACAATAATTTTATTCTTAGTATTACACTACATCTATCCCAACTGATATACGTGTCCTTGCAAAAATGTTGATGACGTCATCGCAATTTTTTTTTAAATTCCCCCTACAAAAATGTAATGAGAAAAAAAACACAATAGGCATGCAGTCGTCAAGTTTCCGACAGCGAGGGAAGTATTGTCTAAACTCTTTAGATCAATTTTTTGGCATTTGTTCACCGCTGCCTTTTAAAATAAAATAACTTGCGACTTCCATCACTTTGTGAAGTTTGGACAATTAGTTAAACAATAATAACATTAATGTTTGTTTTATACCATATAATCGATTTTTTATTAATGCGGCGCATAAAAAGAATACACAACATTGTAATTAAATAAATTAAATAAACATGATTAATTTTAGTTACCATAGCATATTTCGCTTCAACTCAAAAACAAATAAAATCATCATTGCAAATGTTTCAGATAAAAAATACAGTATATTATTATTTACTGCTGTGAAATTATTTAACTCATTCTTTTTCCATGATTTATTACAAATTTGTTTAATATAACATGCCGCAAACAAAACTGACACTAGTAATTAATTTTTTCGAAAATCATATTTCTATTACATGTATAAAAACGTGTGTAATATCTGAGTTCAAAATATGTCCAACTGCAGATATTTTAATAAAGATAATCCACTGTAAAAACTATGAACGAATGATCAAAGCACAGGCAAGTTTTTTTTAATTTAGCGTAAAATTTTCTTAAAACTATGCTGAAACAATGTAGAAGGCATTAATTTTTGGAAAGAATAGCTAGACAAATTTTAGTTGACCGTGTTCATGATAATCTTAACAGCAACGTCAAAATAATGTCTTAGAAAATGTTGGAAAGTATTTGCTTAATAAAGTCACTAACAGACGACAGACCGACGACGAACTATTTATGTACAAAAAAATAAAACTAGAACACTCGCACTTTCATATTCTACGAGTTGTGAAGCGCTAAGAAAACACGAAATTGCTAAAAAGGTTTACACTGCAGTCTAAATATAGACGATAAGCATAAAAGCGTAAAATTGCTTTAAAAATTGCATTAGCAAAACGAAAAAAAAGTAGCTCTAATGATGGTGGCGTCGGATCTGTAAGATCTTTTCGCGCATGAAAGTGTACGATTGCACTTCTACAGAAACTAGAGAACATTCGTGGAAGATGAGATAACATTGTTTAACTCCTGGAAGATTTTACCAAAAGAACATTTAGTTGGGTGTTACAAATCTAGGTCACCGTTGACGAGTAAACAGGCAACAAGTCGCTCATCAGACACCTATGTGCGGTAAAAATCAACTTTAATGACAGTTTGAGTAGTAAACAATTGTGAAAGTGCCAAAGGGACCATCGGAAACACTTTTCTTCTAATTATGATTATCCTTATCCACTTGATCCCTGATACATCCAGGAAAAACATTCCAAAAACAATGAGCTTAACATAATAGGAGTATAACTTATCTGCAAATGTCCTAATCATGCCACCTAAAGAGGGAGAAATGTAAAATTCATATTTTTACATTTACAGTGATATGAATAAATAGTTACTTTCTAAATTACGTGATACTTTCTGTCATTACGTAACATTCTGTGTAGGGGAAAGAAGATTAATAACGAACACTTAAGGCAAAATTTACAATAAGATCAATTATAGTGAAACATTTAACTTTTTGTTGACAGAAAATAAGTATTAATGTGTCTGTTCAACAAAACAATAAAACTTAATAACACTCTATAAATTATAAAGAAAGAGAACATTTTTGCTTAAGCATCAAATTAAGTATTTAAAAAAGATTCATTCATTGCCCTTATTGCCAAGTTTTATTTGAAAATAGTGGGGCCACTTAATGATGTTTAGAACGCTTGTACCAGGGGCGGCTTGTCCTATGAGGCAGGTGAGGCAGTGCCTCACCAATGAATTTTACGCCTTATTAGGATTTTTATTATTTTATACGGACACATTTCGGCCAATAATTTGTGTCTTTTTTCTAAAATTTTAAAAATAAATATAGAAAATTATATTCTTATTTTTATCTCGGTAGGTACTCGTTGCTCCCTTAATTAAACAGCGCGCTTAAACACTCGGCACAACATGTATTTTGTGACGCGAATGAGGCCGACTCGAAGCTTGCCTCTACAGCATATATAGAAATCATGTCGTTAATAGGCAAGCAACCTGCAATACACTTATAAGCGGTATGAGTTGAAAAAAGACAAAATTGAGGCTAGCCTCATTTCCGTGCTTGCAAAAGAGATGGACAACTATATTATTTGCGCGCGGGGAACGTGCGATTGCAATGCAGTCTGCATTCGCAGGAGTATTCAAAATTAGGCCGTTGATTGTTTTGCCACAAATCTGTGTGTGTATAAATTGATTCAAAATTTCGGTAACAGAATTTTGTCTTAAAAGTGCCTACGTTTGCGTTAGTGCTTTGTGCTTGTCATAATTTGATTTCGGTAATCGTTATTTAAGATTACGAGTAAATCGGAATTTTTCTCTACTAACGTTAAATGACAATGGCAGTTCTGTTTTTTCTACTTTCACGTATGATGATAAATTGTATGTAGTTAAGGAATTAAAACCGCCGGTTCCTGATTTGAGTAAATCGTTAATTGATCCATAAAAAAAAAATTTAAATAAATCCGTATTTATATTTTATATTTTTTTCATTTTGTTTTTTGTTATAAATCAAATTAGCTTTATTTTATGTTGTATTTGATCTTTTTCGATATGTTTCCTTTAAAGTTTATTTTAATTTTGTTTTTTGTTAGAAGTTATATTAGTTTTTTCTGACCACGCTTCCCTTTCCTTTTGTCCTGTCATTCTCATCCTTTCCTTGCAAGACCTCCTTACACCTTCACGTTGGTTCTTTGTGGACAGTTAAATGAGTTTACAAATTTGTTTATTTGACTAAATAGAAAATATTTAAGTAAACTTGATTTATTTATATTTTAGAGCGTTTTGTGCTGTGCCTCATCAATTTTTCAAGTCATGAGCCGCCCCTGGCTTGTACACTTGTCAATAATTTCTATGCTCAAAAATTGAGTGATATTACCCACTGATCGACATTAGGCTCCTTTTCCCTAATATTTTTATGTAACAGAACAGAGAACAGCATGTTCAAATAATGTGGAATTATTCATCTCCAATAAAAGAAATATCTAGTAAAATACATATAATCTGGAAATAACTGAATGCAAACATTCGATATTTTGTATTATCTATATGTGATATTAGATTATTGTGTAAGCACATTTATTCCAGAACACATAAAAAATAAAACATTCTGTGATTTCACAATTTTCCTATAAAAAAACTGGAATTGCACGAAAAATAAATAACTCTCAATAATAACTCTGAGACCCGGTTTACAGAAACTCAAATAAATATTTGATTGTGATTAAATTTTTAACACGGCGTTAAAGTACCGCGTGACACACTCTACGCCAATCAGACGTCGCTAAACGCCTCGTTAAATACGTTATTAACTTAATCTCAGTTAAAATATTTTATAAACAGTCCCTGAATTGTAACGAAAAAAAGTTTATATTCAAAAACGGTTAGCGACGCGGAAACCCTTTTTGCGTCACTATGTCTATTAATGAGAGAAATACTGCTTTATTTATACAAAATCTAGGCACAATTACCAACGGATTTGTAGGAACATGGCCGACTAGTATAAAGATTGAGTCAAATTATGGCCTGTCCAAAGGAATGTCAAAGGTACATTACGTGCTGCCATCTATTAATAATTCAAAAACGACAAAAGAATTATTAACACCTTTTGAAAGGCACAAAGGCATTCATACCGAAACAAACCACCATTACACGTTTTGAAGTCCCATAATGTCAAGTCAAATTAAAATTTTGCTAAATTATTAAGTGTAATTATTAATAGATGGCAACACGTATCGTACCTCTTGGACAGGCCATAATCTTTATACTAGTCGGCCATGGTAGGAAAAACCAATACCAATTAACTAGATTGATTATGTAGTTTCTTGTACAAGCCATTTTTTTTCCAAGTATATTCTTGTTACATCAATGAAAATACAATATCAGCACTGTTTTATAGTAACCGGTGTTCATTTGAAAAATTCATTAAGTTAGCGTTGACTTTTTGATAGAAAAATTATTAAAAGTAAAAAATAAAGTTAATACCAAAAAGTTAATGGTGCCATCACAAAATTTTATTCAGAGGTCTAAAGTGGAACTGCAGAATAGCAAAAGAGAAGTCTGACCATTTTCATCTATTAAAACATACTTTAGTGAGTGATTATACCATCGGTTTTATGATAAAATCCAGTATTTAAAATATTTAATAGAATGGTTTTTTTGTATATTTTTGCATTAAAATTTGTCGTATTTTTTAAAATATGATTACTGTATTGTTATGATTTTTGTTCTTTCAAAATGCAAAAAAATCTTGGAGAAGCAGATGTAACTCTAAACCAAGTAGTCTGTTTATTATTTGACACTTGCGTAGTTCCAGTTCCATTATCCTTCTCTTTATCTGTATACTAATTGATATCTGAAATCACTTTTACTCTGTCCTATAAAATTTACCGACATCCAGATACACAGTTTTCAGCTGTGATATTTTTGAGACACCTGTAGCATGGTCAAAAATTAGGTATAAGATATACTAGATTGCTTCTCATAAATGAAAGACAAATTTTATTTATTGACCGAAATTTCCAAAAATGTTTAAAATTATTGTTAACAAATTTCTTCGTGTTCGTAAATCCATTATTCACGGAAATTTCTTCTCTTGTCAAAAGTTTATTCAGAACAACAGTACAAATAAAAATGAGCTCCTTCTTTTACATACTGCATTAAAAACTCTATTTTTATAAACAATTTTATCCATCTTATATGTATTAAAGAAATCCTGCATGAAACTTAAAAAAAACACAAAAGTGTAGTCTATGTAGTGATATAAACTTTGTCTCTACAGATCCATCCTGTAAAAGTTGTTTTTATCGGTTTATTTAAATGTAATGAAAAATTTGATTACACGAACAAACTGTATCAATGGTTTGCTTATGTATTTATGTAATGTTCTATAGTAATCATGAGAACTTTCCAGTTCTAAGTTGTCATGATAAGTACACGGAACTTTACAAGAAACGGAATGATTGATGGTCAGATTTGCATATACGTTTTTCTTTAGGATTATACAATGTAAATGGGTATGGTCGGTTTAGTAGAATGCGATGGAGCATCTGGCCAACTGCTGCTATATAATCCTCCGTAATCATTGTTGTTTAGCCGTGATTTGATTTAATCGTGTACCACCTGTGGTTTGTTCATGCGCTGCACCTTTTTGCAATGCATTCTAACTTTCTGGTGGAAACATTGATTTCCCTAATTAGAAGCAACAGGCACGCAAATAAGGATTTACGATGAAACTTATGAAATAAATTTTTAATTTTAAATTAAACGAGTTTGAATTTCTCACAGATGTTGTGTAAAAATGAAATTTATCTGAAAGCTTTTCAGCATTATAATATCGCTATAAAAATTTCTCACTTAAATTTAAAAGGGTGTTATATATGTAACGCTGTCAATCACTTTCACAGTTTGACTGATAACATAAAACAATATAAAGCAATATAATTGACATGGACACGAATGTGCTTTCAAGCAGCAAATGAAATATGAATACTTAAGGCGGCGTTAAGGGGGCTTTAAACGAAAATTGCTTTAAATTTCCACGATATTCGACTATTTGTTACACTCAAAGTTATTATTAGAATCTGCCGGTTTTTTTAATCTAATTTTTTAAACTTCTATTTAAACATGTACTAACAGTTGATCAATTACTGAATGTTCTAAAGTAAGTTTTGTTTTCTAAAAGTAGAAAATATTTGCAAAAACAATTAAAACTATTCCAATATATATGCATTCTATACGTATGACGTGTTTTCAGTTGAGGTAGTTTCAATTAAAATAAATAGCTCTTTCGGAAACAGTAAAATATGTTTATAGATTCGGCAGATTTATATTCTACGTTTTCGGAATAATGTAACATATGAATTGTTTGAATATGGAACACTATCAGATATTTCAACATTTTCAGAAGTCTATTAATATTTCTGAAAAATGTTTTCAATAAACGAAAAACTGTAGAATTGATAGTGACAAAATTACAACGAACTACTGCTTTTATCATGTTAGCTGTTCGCTCTAAATTTTACCCAAGTAGTACACTACACTCAACTTTCCAGAATCTTCCACAACTCTAGTGTTATCTGCGCCCGGTAAGACATTTTTGTACACGTCAATAAGTGCAAAGTCTAAGGTTTGTCCCTTGTCATTCAACTCACTGGATCAGACAAGAACATTCTCCTGCCTTATCAAACTATTCAGATATTAACATAACTTGGAAATGTCTAAAGTTAGTCAATTTCCGTAGCAATGTCCAGAATGTTTACAATCCCAACAAAAGCTGGTTTGATTGCCTTGTTAATTTAACATTTTTCGTATCGCTCATCAGAATTGTGTCATGTAGTCTGCTTTAATTTTCCTGACCTGATGCTGATGTGTTTCGCTGAAATAATTGAGTTTATTTGCACAAAGCCTCAAACTTAAATATCAACTGAAAGCGTAACTTCCATTTAAAGCAATTGTAATAAAAGAGCTAATTTAGCAAATTTCCACAATGAAGAGAACCTTTATAGACGCCCTCGATATTATTCCTGAAAATATGAGACGATAAATCACGCAGGCGGCGAAAGGAACTACCTGTTCCCGACTCGAGTAATCAGAGAACATTTCTGCATGTAAAGTTTATGAAAGCTCGCATGAATCTTGAATTAATATGCCGCAGGCCTTGTGTTATTACGTGATGAGAACAGTTCACGTGACCGGGTTACCGCATCAGTTCAAGAAGACCGCGGGCACGGTTTCCACTTCGACCTCTCCATCCTTATAATCATATTTGTACCTACGGATCTCTTTATGGAAAAACTACCCCTAATTATTATGTCTAATACTAATACGCTCACAACCCGCAATAATTGTCCAAAGGAGTTCCAACAATTAGCAAACTGGAAGGAACTTAGGAGAAGCTAGATTGCCCAGATATTTCAACTTGTTTAATCACACTGTATGCTCTACACACCGCACTCGTTATAAGCGCTCTTGGCTTATCTTTCTTAAGAATACCATAATTAAGGTACAATTTAAATGCACTCTACCTAACAGAACCAATAAAATAACTACATAACTGTATTTTCCTGTAACAACTGAAAGCAAAGTGTGGTGTTTATAAAAAAACACACACAAATTGGGTAGAGTTTTCCCTGTCAGCAGTGCCAGTTTACTGGCAGTGCTTGCAGGAAAGGTAGTGTACCCATAACTGTACACTTGTTAAAAGTCTTATCCTACAAATTAATCGCATTAACTATACATCCATGGCTACACACCTACAAAGTCTTACCACTTATATGTATTAAGTGACCGTGAAAAAATAATGGACCAATAAAATAAGCTCATCACAAGGATATTTTGAGAAGCACGAGATTAAAAAAAACTTTTTCTCATAAGCTGACGAAAAGATGCAGCAATAAATAACATTCTATGTTATATCCATGTTGTAAGGTAAATCGTAAAGGTTCTCAAGATTAATCAATTTCTTTACACTGTATAAGTAACAACCGGATTTATAAGTCATACAAACAGCAAACAGCGCTAAATTTATAAAATAACCCTGTAAATAAGTATCCGTATTTACTTCCTTAACGATAGCCGGCGAGAAGAATAATTGTAATTGGGTCATTTTGATGAATATCTGTTGAAAATTTTGATACGTTTAAAATTTTAAATGTTCATTAAGATGTTCATAAAGATAGCGAAATGCCACAATTTTTTTACTTACATTCTTAAAAAATCAATGACGTAATCTCAACATTTTTACTTCCCGAGAGTAAGTTAAGGAGTATTGTAATCAAATCCATCGGCCGACTCAATACTTTTATGTTTGCTCGACCTTTCATGACCCCTGGAGTCCGTCTGTCTGTCTGTCTGTTCACCATCCGAATAAAAGTACATATTTCTGTACTTATTCTTTATGAATCCGTCTGCAAATTTTCCCCAAGGCATCCAAATTTTCTCTAAAAAAAAAGGAACTGTACGGCAATCTTTTCAACGAGTATATGCGGACTTCGTAAAAGGTCACTTGCCCGGTTATAGCGTAATGTTCGCGTTAGGAGACTAGAATTGCGCCGGTTTGAATCTTGATGGGGTTTTCGTTTTTTTTTTTGCAGAGTTACTGCAATTATCTATTATATTTTTTTCAAATCTCTAAAACGGTACACTCTAGTGTTTTATTATTAGTATTACACTGCACATGTCGAAATTTTCCTTGCAGAAATAATGTTGATTGGAGCCAATAAAAACAAGCATAATTCGGTTCCTATCATGGGCTGACGATAAGGACACCCCACAATTCCGGACCAAATATAAACAAGTGTGTTTTTGTAACATGATGTGTTGGAATGCTAAACAGTGGCGAGGTATGGGTGATTAGAGTATGATACATTAATGGATTTAGAAAAACAAACTCTACAAGAATCTCTAATACAGGGTGTTATTGAAAGGTACGTACAACAAAATGGACAGTTCTTCGCGAAATCTAAGAAGTCTGAAAAACTTATTTTGTGTTATCAAAATTATAAGGGGAAAATTAACCCTTATTCAACCTTTTTAGACGCTACTGAAGGATAAATAGGTAAAATCAATTTATTTTAGTAAATCCTAGCAACTGTAACAATAAAACTTTTGTCAAGACTAAATGTTGCTATAGAAACGAAAGATGATCTTTTAATCAGAGGCGTAGAACGATTTTGGACATAAATTTTAATAATTTTTATCTCTAAAAGGAGAACACTTTTACCTGAACTTTTTTTAGCTTTTAGGACCCTACTTCGAGACCAATTGCCGATTTTATTTTGTACGTACTGTTATGTGCTTATTTTCTGTAGAAGCACAGGGTCGGCGGCAAGGTGGCATTGGCAGAGAAACAACCCCAGATACTAACTAAGTCTATTGCTAACACACTAAGAAGTTCGTTACAAACAAAAAAAACAACAAATATTAATAACAATACATTAATACTGACCCCCAATCCCTATCCTTAACCTATACCTCCCTTCACAGTCCACGGCGCCGGACCCTCTGGTGTATTGGGAGAAGCGAGGAGAGGCAGACTCTTTGATTCTTAGCCGTCTGGCGACTTCGCTCTTCGATTCCAGTACTCACAGCAAACGGGGCAATAGAGAGCCTCGACCCCCCTTCACAGTCCACGACGACGGACCCTCTGGTGCATTGGGAGAAGCGAGGAGAGGCAGACTCTTGGATTCTTAGCCGTCTGGGGACTTTGCTCTTCGATTCCAGTACTAACAGCAAACGGGGCAATAGAAAGCCTCGACCCCCCTTCACAGTCCACGGCGACGGACCCTCTGGTGCATTGGCGTATTGGGAAAAGCGAGGAGAGGCAGACCCTCTGATTCTTAGCCGTCTGGCGACTTGGCAACAGCTGTGTGGCTATAATTTCAACGTGATGGTAACCTCCAACTTTAGTAACTGTATTGTGGCGGTAACTCGAATGTGACCAGTTCACGTTCTTCTCCTCTTCACCCACACCCACATCTCAGCCGATGGCAACGGAATTTCTTTATTTCCCCGCAGTTACGTTTTGGCACGACCTTTTTTCAACGCCTCCCCAAAAAATGGCCGAATCCCGCAATCCCCGTGTCAACTGTCAATCCCCACTCCCAAACCGTGACCTCCCTGCGCGTCGTGCGTACCAGCGGCGTCCCACAATTCAGTGGCGTAACATTCGATTTTTAAAACATAACACCCGCCCCTTCCAAAAAAAAATATTTTACGTAGGAAAAAATTTATGACCCATCATGCTGGTCCGGGGGACACTCCCACGCGTCTCATGAAAGAAAAGAGTGGTTTCCGATCCGATGCAGGATCCCTCTGGGTTGCAACGTCATCGCGAAAGATGATAAACGCGCCGCTGCGTATACAACCCCCCCCAATAACCTCCTGACCGAACCGGCCCTCGCGAGTAACTCATGTTGCATAACAACCCATGAGTCAGAGCACTGCTCCTCCCCTTCCCAAAACGAATGTGATGCCCCCAACCTGGCCGTTACACCTCTGCAACCAACATGGGTGACATAAAAGAATTATACTACCAAAATAATATCACGACTGCAACCCAGGCACAGTTGGGATGTCCATTAAAAGTCAACACATCCCCTGCCCGACCGATAAGAGGGCGAACGCACGGACAAACCAAATGCCGATCGGCACCTCTCACCACCATAACGCAGGGTATCACAAGAAAAAGACCAAGAAACAAATAAGAAGTAACATAGACCCCCAAGACCTAATACCACCCCCGCTCCTGCAAGAGTTGCAACCGGCTCGAACTAACCAAAAAAAACGCCCGAGACTGCAGCATTTGAGCGGTTTCTTACCCCCGGCAATGCCTTCACCACTGAGTAACTCTCTGCCCTCCCAGTTAGGCAAGTCTACACCGAAAAGAAACATCGTAAAGCCCAGAGTTGAAATAGTGTTCGTCATTTCCGCCAATGTGCGCAACTCACACTCTACTTCCATATGTCTACACCGAAAAGAAACCCCGTAATAGAGTCCAATATTACTTTCATCACCCTGAAAGGTACTGAAACTCCCCAAAAGCAGCATTCCGGGTCCTCCCCGGAATATGCTGTACACCACCGGATTACTCCGGATCAACGTCACCGTTCCAAAACCCAAATTTTTCATATTACCAAAGGGAGATCCGCCAAAGTGCGATGACTGGCAATATGAAACCCAGTGGTCACAATCGGGAAAACTCTCTACATACTATTATAAGGGAATCCGCCAAGGTGCGATGAATAATAGCATGATAGAACCTGGTTATACGTCAAAATCGAGAGGAATTAAACATATTATTATTATCAAAAGAAAATCCGCCAAGGTGCGCGAGTAATAATAACATGGAAAAACTCCGTTAGTGTCATAATCGAGAAGGGATGTCAGGTAATAAGAAAATTTCGACACACTACTATAAAAGAAATCCGCCAATGTGCGATGAATAATAGCATGATAGAAACTTTCTTTACACGTTAAGGTCGAAAAGAATTAAACATATTACCACAAGATACTCCGCCAATGTGCGATAAGTAATAATATGCAATTCACCAAGCCCCAGTCGGAAAACTTTGTCATCAATTAAGGAATTCTAACATATTATACCAAAAAAAAGGTTCCGCCAAGGTGCGATGAAGGATAATATGAAGAATCTTAAAGATCTATCCCTACTGAAATCCTTCACCAGTCCGATACGTTACAGCCAATGGATATAGGACACGTATTTCCTCAGAAAGTCGCTCTACCGGATCAATTTAGACTTGACGATTTTTTTTTTTTTTCTTAAGTTTTTCAGACGTCTTTCTCCTACGCCCATCCAAACATTTACGAAACGATACAGGACTACACAACATGCTTATTCGCTGGCCGCACGGTCTTCTAGCTCCACCGTGGCAGATTTTCTCCTCCTTACACCTTCCCTAGGTGTTAAATCTGGCCAGACGGCCAGTCCAATTAAGATAACCCCGTCCTATCGTCATCGGTCTCCTCTGCTGAGGTAATATTGTCTGAATCCTCCATTTCTTCTTCAAGGTCATCGTCTTCCAGAGAGTGATCGCTCTTAAGGTCTTTAACATGCCAATTTCCTAGATCAACACCGTTAGCATCTTCGAGAGTATACACATTCTTTCCCAACCGTTGTTTGACCCGAAACGGACCTCGAAACTTCCGAGCTAGTTTTACCGAAAAATGTTTGGTGGTGTCTGACGTTGGGAATTCTCTCCGCCACACCATGTCCCCAACCTGATATTCTACATCCCGACGGCGTACGTTATAATATCGTCTAGCGGTAGCCTCGGCTCTCGCCAGATGTTGTTCCACCTGTTCCCGCAGTCGGTTCAATTTCGTAAGGCGAGATTGTACGTTATCTTCTTCCTCCTCTCCGGAGGTTCCCTCGTTATTCTCTTCAGCCTCTTCTGATTCTTGTGCCAGTCCTCGGCGCACCCTCATCCTAGCATGTTCTCGTCCATCATCGATCATCTCACGCCCAAAGTTAATAAAATAAGGGGTCTGAGACGTCGCCAAGTGTTCACTTGTACGACAAGCGGCCGCTATATATTGTAGATGTTCCTCCCAGCCTCGTTGATCCTCGTCGATGAAAGCGGTCAACATGGTTTTCATGGTTCGGTTGACCCTTTCTGTAGGGTTGTTCTGCGGAGTGTAATAAGCGTTAGGCATTAATTTAACCCCATACTCATGCAGGAAAGTGCGAAAGTCACGACTCCGTCCATACTGTACTCCATTATCCGCAATCAGATATTCAGGAACCCCAAACAGAAGGAATACCCGTTCTTCTATTTCCGATATTATTTTCTTTGCTGTAATGGTACTGAGCGGAACCATAATAACGAATTTAATAAAATAATCGGTGATCACTAATATATATTGATTTCCCTTTTTACTACGAGGTAGGGGGCCAAAAATGTCGGTACTAATTAATTGCCAAGGCGCCGAGATACGCGGACGCCTTCCCATACAACCCGCCGGCAGTTTTTGCTCTGGTTTTACGCTACAACAAACCCTACATCGTCGAATGTAACGTATAATATCGGTTTTCATGTGTGGCCATATGTATTTCTTCCGTATTTTACTATACGTCTTGTATACCCCGAAGTGCCCCCCTGTTCGATTATTATCGTGATGTCTTTCCAAAATCGCTCTTCGTTCGTATCGTGGCACTACCACCTTCCATTCTTCACCGTCCTCCCTTACCAAATCGCCTCGAGATTTCACATATTTATATATACGTCCATTCTCTTCCCTATATTTGGTCTGTTGTAGAGGGTTGTCTCGGATACGCTTCACTAGTTTATCGTACCATCTGTCCCGTTCCTCCTGACCGTCAATGGCGTTTACTTGGACAGCCCTGGAGAGACAGTCTGGTAAGGCGTGTTCCTTCCCACTTCGGTGTTGAATATCGAAGTCATAATTTTGTAGTCGCAATATCCACCTACCTAAACGTCCACGGGCATCCCTTAAATTTTTCAGCCACAGCAAACTATAATGATCTGTGATCACTGTGAAGCGTGATCCTTCCAAGTAACCTTGCAAATGCTCTATGGCTGCTATGACACTTAAACATTCCCGTTCTGTGACTGTATACTTTTTCTCGCAATCAGTGAGCGCGCGCGAGTAGTAACAGATCACCTTGTCCATTCCGTCGACTTTCTGTGTGAGCACCGCGCCTACTGCTACATCAGTTGCATCACAGAGAAGTGTAAATGATAAGGAAAAGTCTGGACTCGCCAAGATCGGAGCGTTAGTCAAGGCCTCCTTTACAGCCCGAAATGCTTCCTGACACCCGGGCGTCCACGCCCATTTCTGACGTTTCTTTGTCAGTTCCGTGAGTGGTGCTACCATGGTGGAATAGTTTGGTAAAAATCTACGATACCATGACAACATTCCCAGTATCCTTCTCACCTCCCTCACGTTTCTTGGCGGTGGCATGCTTGTGACGGCCTTTACTTTCTGCGGGTCTACGTTCAGCCCTTCCCTATTGACGATATACCCCAAATATCGCAGCTCTGGTTTGCAGAATGAGCACTTCTCGCGCTTAAGCGTAAGATTCGCATTTTTTGTTCGTCGCAAAACCTCCTCCAGGATCTCCAGATGCTTCGGGAACGAGTCAGTGACTACTATAATATCGTCAAGATAGCAGAAGACATACGGCTCCAACTCCGGCCCGAAAAGGCGATCTACCAAAGCCTGGAAACGCCCTGGGGCTCCATGCAGCCCAAACGGCATTCGATTGAAGTGGAATAATCCCCTCCCAGGGACGCTAAAAGCGGTATACTCCTTGCTCGAAGTGGCCATCGGAATCTCCCAATATGCACTGCGGATATCTAAGGAACTCAGGTACCGTGCATGCCCCAACTTATCTAATATCGAGTTTATATTCGGAAGTGGATATGCCGTCCGATTGGATACTTCATTCAGTTTGCGATAGTCCACCACAAATCGGTAGGTGCCGTCCTTCTTTGGAATCATTAACACAGGGGAACTCCACTCACTGTTGCTCCTTTCCACCACACCATTCGATAGCATTTCATCTAGTTCCTTATCGATGAGCGCTTGTATGAAGGGACTCACTCGATAATTGCGCAGCCTGATGGGTTGTGTGCCTGGTATTATCTCGATGTTATGTTCGACCAAATTAGTACACCCAAGTGCTATTCCTTCAATATCCTTAAAGTATCCTTCCACCACGGCTTCCAAGCACTTACGTTGGGAGAAAGTGAGATCTTCATCACCTCGAGCCTCCCGGACGAGCCCCCAAAATGTTATGTGCTTATTTTCTGTAGAAGCACAGGGTCGGCGGCAAGGTGGCATTGGCAGAGAAACAACCCCAGATACTAACTAAGTCTATTGCTAACACACTAAGAAGTTCGTTACAAACAAAAAAAACAACAAATATTAATAACAATACATTAATACTGACCCCCAATCCCTATCCTTAACCTATACCTCCCTTCACAGTCCACGGCGCCGGACCCTCTGGTGTATTGGGAGAAGCGAGGAGAGGCAGACTCTTTGATTCTTAGCCGTCTGGCGACTTCGCTCTTCGATTCCAGTACTCACAGCAAACGGGGCAATAGAGAGCCTCGACCCCCCTTCACAGTCCACGACGACGGACCCTCTGGTGCATTGGGAGAAGCGAGGAGAGGCAGACTCTTGGATTCTTAGCCGTCTGGGGACTTTGCTCTTCGATTCCAGTACTAACAGCAAACGGGGCAATAGAAAGCCTCGACCCCCCTTCACAGTCCACGGCGACGGACCCTCTGGTGCATTGGCGTATTGGGAAAAGCGAGGAGAGGCAGACCCTCTGATTCTTAGCCGTCTGGCGACTTGGCAACAGCTGTGTGGCTATAATTTCAACGTGATGGTAACCTCCAACTTTAGTAACTGTATTGTGGCGGTAACTCGAATGTGACCAGTTCACGTTCTTCTCCTCTTCACCCACACCCACATCTCAGCCGATGGCAACGGAATTTCTTTATTTCCCCGCAGTTACGTTTTGGCACGACCTTTTTTCAACGCCTCCCCAAAAAAATGGCCGAATCCCGCAATCCCCGTGTCAACTGTCAATCCCCACTCCCAAACCGTGACCTCCCTGCGCGTCGTGCGTACCAGCGGCGTCCCACAATTCAGTGGCGTAACATTCGATTTTTAAAACATAACAGTACCTTTCAATAACAGGCTGTATATACCGGGTGTCTGGAAAATGGCGGATTAACTCTCCGCTACACTCTTAACAATCAACTTGTGAGTCTGGGAAAAATAGTAAAAAAAATCCTTCTCACATTTTGGTAGAGTTATAATGATTTTAAAATTGGTTCTTTTGCTACGTTTAACAACTAAACAACTCATTCATTATCAGAATAACTAGTAGTAAAACTTTTAGTTAATATTTTTCTCGCCCATGACCATGTTTAATTGCCATTTCAGTTAGAATGCACAAAGATATGGCTGTGTTGTTTTTGTAATAATTTGATAAAATTCCATTTGACAACAATGTTTGCCTGATATAAAGCGAAGGTGGATTCCAGTCAGCATCGTTACTAAGAAACCAGAAAGTAAGCCGGAGGTATTCACGCATTAGGTGTGTACAGTGTTGCCAATTTTACTTTTATAAAATCAGGTTTTTTTCGTTATCTACATTATAAAGATTTTTTTTATTATTTTTTTGGGACTCCCGAAACCCCCGTATATAACGTACTGAAGAGTTAATCCGCCATTTTCCAGACAGCCGGTATAGCGTGTGCGTATCATTAAAAATAAATCGGATGTCGTAGACTAACAAAAACAGGATGTCATTTACCTTTTTATACGGTTACTGGTGTTAGTTATGTATATTTATTACAATGGATAAAGGTTATCACAAATAAAAATTAGCAAAATCATTTTTTTAAGAGGCCGGATTTGTTGGACTGACTGTATGTACTTCAGGGGTGAGGGAAGTCCTGGCGAAATAACCTTCGACCAATTTTTTTAACTGAATTTCACTCGAACTTTACGATGTAACATGTTATTTCTGTGTTATCATAAACTAACTTCTACTTTTAACGTTACTTTGCAGACATTCGAAAGTTTCTCAAACAGTATATCAATATCTGTATATCTGATAAATATTAGGAGTAATGTACATAATTATTTATTTGCTGCAAAAAGCGATGACTTCGTTTCAAAAATTATGAAATAAACATTTTTTAAAAATTCATGCACGTAGAAATTATTATATTCAGAGAAGCTTTGTTTATGGTGACGTCATCAACTATTTGTTGCGAATAATAACAAAGTTCTCCAAACTTTACAAACATTAGTGTAAAATTATTTTAGAAATATCCTGTGACAAGAACAAAAAAATTGGTTTACGATTATTTCGACAGAACTTATCTCGCCCATAACGTAGGTACAGTCGAACAAATTCAGTTCCTTAAAGAAATCATAAAATTTGTTGCGAATTTTATTTTGTCTAGTAATCCCTATAAGTTAAAATAAAAATATATGTGGATATTAAAATGCAGGCCAAGGAGCATGCTACATGCATCTGTCGTAACAAAAGTTCGTGATGTTTTCAACAACATGACAACATATTCTCATATACACTGACCGGCAAAAAAAAACCGCCCACCCTGAAAAATTTCGCAAAACCACAATTATTAATTCACCAGTGATCGTTATTTTATTAAAGAACCAATCACTATTTACACATGATATGCAAATAACCAAAAAAAAGAAGACAAATAAACACAGAATTGAATTTAATTCAACAAAACAACAAAATCAGACCAAGTACGATATTTTCTTAAAAAAACAGTAAAGGAGGCTGTTGTTGTAAACAGTCTTTTTCATTATTTGATTATAAGTTTGGCAATTAATAAACGTTTTCACGCGAAAACAATTTCATTAACTGTTACAGACGTCTCTCAAATTGTCGCTCTGTTTCTGTTATTTTGTTAAATTTAATTTAATTCTGCTATTATTTGTCCATAGTGGTTCTTTAATAAAATAACGATCACTAATTAAATTAATAATTTTTAAAGTTTGGTTTTCCGAAATTTTTCAGGGTGGCCGGTTTTTTTTCGCCTATCAGTGTATTATATTCTATATTATTTTATTACACCACAATACAAGTTAAATAGTAAAACATTATTATAAAATTTTGATGTTCTTTAAATAAGTCATAAAAAATGGCTACCTTGCCTTAAATGCAACCCCACACTCCTAACAGTTTTACAAAAGTTGTAGTTTATTAGTATTCGAGTTAGCTGTCGGTCTTTAAAAATGAACCTCACTAACATCAACCAAACTTCAAAAACAGGATCAAAGTTATGATCTCTGGAGCATTCAAAACATGATACAAAATATAGAAAGCTATAACTGTTGTAGAATTGTGATGAAGCTCTCAATATTACAGTAACAAACAAAAACATTTACTGTCGGGTAGTAAAGATTTTCTTTATTTGAACTTATAATGTTATCGAAAGTGGGACTAAATGAATAATGATTAAATTTTTCTTTCATAATTTGTTTTGAAGTTGTGCCTCTACCAACACCGATGCTGAAGCTTATCGTACCTGCGTCCTTTTCTTATCACTTGCAAGGAACTTTCCCGCTTACCATTAATAACTGGCTCGCTGTTAATTAAATCACCTTTATTTGTTTGTTCTGTTAATAATAACTCCGTCTCGCTTTGGCTGTTTGGGGTTGGAACATTTACACCGTCCGGAGTATTTCTAGCCGTAGTTTCAACGGATGTTTAAGGTGACGACGGACACTATTCTGAAACCAAAAATACACCTTTGAAAATCATATTTCTTGTTTTCCAGGAAATAATATTGCTAATTTAGTAACATACACAGTAATCAACAGGCTTTTTTTTGTTTAATAATAACTTCCCCGTTTCTAAGGGTGTTTCACACCTTTCACAATCAATTAGAATATTAAAGACTGAGAATAAATATTTTTTACGTTGTACTGTTTGCAAGCAGTCTAATAAATAATTAATTAATAATATTAAACACTATTTAGTTCTGCCCATTGTACATGAACTGTGTACAAACTTGATGACAAACATTTTAAATACTGTACATTGCAATGAATAATAATAACAATGTTTATTTCCAATCGGTAAGCACCCAACTATAGGAAACAAAGAGAAAATAATAGCCATAATGGTACAAATTGTTATAATAAAAAGAGGGTCTTTTGTGTTTGAAGGAGTCATTATTTACGTCACATAAATCAGTTAAACTAAGTTCAAATTACTAGATATTAATTTAAGACGAAGCGGCCCGGAAACAAATGCACGGTATTTAACTAAAAACTTTCTGTTAAGCAAGTAAGACTCAAGCACCAGAAGCAGAGAATCCGAAAATTCGAAAATATTTTACCAAGCAGTATAAGTATATAATCATCAACCTGATCAGAAGCTTTACTAAAATCTACGTAGGTATATAAAATCTACTTGGTTGTTTTGGTCTATTACTTTCGAAATGTACTAAGTAAAGAAGACAGATTTGTAACCGTAGATTTTTTCTTCATACAAGGGTCTAAAAACAAAAATTTTGGAAAATTTACAGAGAAAACATATTAGACAGCCTTTCAATCATGGATGAGTCGTCTATTTTAAATATTGGAGTAACTGTAGCTTCCTTGCAAATATCGGGAAACCATGAAGTTTTGATGATAAGATCGAACAGACAATGGATAAGTTTAGCAAAAATCGATGCACAGTGTTTAAGCTGAGAATATTATCGACGCCTGCGATTGGAGAATCTTTGGATCGTTTTAAAGCTTCCAGTATTTCGTCTTTTGTTATATTCCCACTTTTTATTGTGATGTTGCTCAAGTCAATATGGTTTACGATACAAGAATGAGAAAAGTCAAACCTGATCTTTTTGACGAAAGAGGCAAAAACATTAAGACCCGATTTATAGAAAGCGAAGTTAAACTTAATTCGCGATTAACTTTTAATTGAGGTCCGTTGTGAGGCAACGCGCATGTTTTAACCAATCACGGGCTCGTATTCCATCTGAAACAGTTTGTTTGAATAAGAATTTTCACTTAGATCTGTAGTGCTTAAAATACATCCTAGAAATACTAGCCTTTATACTTTCTGAATTTATTATGAAAAGCGTTTTTAAAGGTAACATTTTATAATCTCAAAGTCAAACCAAGAAAGATGTCAATCGCCTTCTTTCTTAAAACTGAACTTAGGGATGGTCACCTTTTGAAAAAACTCTAATCGGTAGAAAGAAGCAAATCGTTTAATAATGTAAAGTTAACTTAAAAATTAAAGTAGATCTAATTTGAATTCATAACAAAATGACGAGAGGATTTTATTGTGCACTGGAGAGATTTAAAGCAGGATAGTAGTCATCGCTTGGTGCAAGGGGGAGATCAGAGTGATTTACAGAGCATTAAAGATTAAAGAATAGCAAGTCTAAAATGCAGTTGAATTTGTGAAAAAGATTGTGAAAATGGGCAAAATTTTTGAACAAGATCGTAGTTCTAATGTTAATATTAGATAAAAATCGGGTATGTTAAAGTCACGAAGAACAACAACATTGTCCAGATGTGACTTTTCACGGCGTTAAATAAATTTAGAAGAAACTCGTAATTGTTGATCGTAATCGTTGAGGTTAGTAGAAGGAGGAATGTAAACTACGAACGCAAAGAGTCAAAATATATAGGAAAATCTGATTTTTAGACCTAACATGTCTATTGTTGGTAACATTGATGTGATATACAACAAATCAATCTAAGAACATATAAACGTACTTATTACAAACGTATTAATTGCGTAAGTACCTGGTAATACGTGATGTTACAACTCAAAGTATTTTAAATTAAACATCATTAACCTTTCAACTCATAAACCACCCCTGAATTAGATATTGTGAATTCAGATTGAAATTAAATTAATTGAGGTTTATAACAAAATACTACTCCTATAATGTTTCAGTAATAGTGTCAACAGATTCTTCAACGTTGAGCACTAAAATATATGTTTTCAATATTTAACTTTTGATGCTAGAATAAATGTTACCAATAACGTTTCATTCGTCTTAAACTTAAAGACAAACTACTACAATACTATTTTAACAATAGTTGTAAATATTAACAATTTAAATCAGTTTTGACGAACCTCAAAAATAAAAGAAAATCAGAACAAATGATCTAAGAAAAGTCTACCAAGATATCTTTTATGTATATAAATTTTTAATATTTTTAAAATTAAATTCTACTTGTTATAGGTATTAACATACATAGGATGTAAATAGTGCCATAACCGCCGGAGCCGTCCATTTAGACGGCACACCACATCCGTGGTGTGCTAAAGATTTTATCGGTTTCTGTCCATTTTAATCCAATAATCCAAAAATTAATTAAAAAATAAATAAATTTGGTTGATCATGTTTGCAAGATGTACAGGGTGATTTCGGAATATATGCAATAATTCTAACCACGGCATGACGTAACGAAGTAGTGTGGAAATATAGAAAAAACAAATTAAAAATCGAATGGGGCAAAACCCGCATAAACCACCCTCGATACGAACTCACTGATCCACCTTGTACACAAAGGTGGAAAAACGGTCGAATAGAAACGATATTTGCAATTAAAAGTAAAACCGACATTTTGCTGCTTATTCATGCATCCATTCATCGTTAAAGGTCAGTGGAAAAGATGTTTGGTATTGCTTCATGGTGATCGACTTTTGATTCTGATGGATGCTTGGTCCTTGCGATAACGATTTTACATTACTTGTTAGAACAAAAATAAGAGCAACTTAAAATACTACTACTTTTTTACAAGACATGTTGAAAATGTTGTCCTTGACTAGCAATACAGGCTTCAAAGCGTCGCAAGATGTTTGCTGATAGGAAAAAAACCACCGGAGTAGCGGCTGCCATTTTCACTTGTTATTGAAGCTCTTCTATAATTTCTGGACACGGTTGATTTCCACAAATTAACTGTTTCATCCAACCGATACATATTTATCGAAAACCGTCTCTTGAAATCGTACTTGTTGACGAGCATGTGGATTTTCATCGGACCAAATGTGAGTGTTGTGGCTGTTGAAAACACCATGGCGAGTGAATTCTGCTTCATCCATAAACAAAATGCACTTTAAAAAGTTAGGGCGTTCACGACACTCCGGTAACAACTATTTGCAGGAAATTACACAGCGTGGACAATCAGCGGGCTCGAAACCTTGCACTTTTTGAACATGGTCCATACCATGCCACATCCATACGTGGCCTTGTCCTTTTAATATACGATGCACTACAAACTGTGAAACTCCAACTTCAGCTACAAGTCGACGAGTGCTGATGTCGGACTTTTCTTCGTCGCGTTCCAAAATTTGTTCTTCAGCTTGCAGTATTCTTTCTGTCCTATCACGTCCACGATCGTGAGTTCGAGGTTGAAGGTACCATGATCCCGGAGATGCTGTATCACTGATGCAAATGTTCGCCCACACCATAAAGAAGTACCATATCGACACACTCTGAACTGGAAAAATTCCCCATCGACCCACTCCCGCCCGTTCGATGTAAGCAACGGATCATGACTGGCCATTTTCTTGTTTTTGCACGTTGCTTATCAGTCCCTTTTTTGGTTCTTAATCCGAGTCATGGTGTGCCATTGATTGAAAGAAGTAGGTCAACAAACATTACCACCGGCGTGTAGGTATAACAATTTATATTTAATTTCAAATCATTTTTTCTAGACACTGCTACCACTTAGGACCGTGAATTATACACAGTGACATAATCGTAGTGTGAGCTATCCCCCTTTTTTTTGCATATATTACGCAATTATCGTGTATTTCGGTGTCATAGTTACGTTAGTTGTTTATTCAAAAAAATTTTGTGAACAGAATTAGAAAAATAATAGATTTATTAGGCAACGTATTGCCCGAAAATGTTAAAAATGCAATCAGTCAAGCATTAAACAATTTAAATAAAACCGGTAATGTTATTTACATTTGTTACTTTTCACATTCACTGCTTTTCAATTCCTTGACAAATGTTGACAATTGACATTTCGGTAAGGTAATATATTACCCTACCGATTTTACATACAGGATACAGTTATGGCTTTCTTACCAGCCAACTTTTATAAATATAAACATGCAATTAATCGATAGAAACCGGTAATAATTTTTGTATTTTGTATTCAACCACTCTGTATAAATATTACAAAATATAATGTAACTGTTGATGTAAGTGCTGTTAAAAAATGAGGGTGAAAATAGATAGATTAAATATTTAATTCAAATTAAAATTTGATGTCTGATCAATCCGTGAATCTGAGAATTAGACTGGTTGAAATTGATCACGTGATCGGTTAAGTGCGTGATTAAATTAATGCCATGACTAAGTACTTCCGTAAATCGGATCTAAATGTGCCTGTTGCGTTTATAAAATCAACAAAGTTAAAATAGGATAACAAAAAAAAAAATATAAATTATTCAGTGAAACATAATTATAACAAATACTTTTGCAAAAATATATAGATTGCCTGATACACAAAAGTGAACTGGCTACTGTTAGAGATCTAATACTTCAATCCTTGAGTAAATTGTCTGCTAACTAAATACAGTAGGCAGCAGATTTCGAAGTTAACTAAAGGAAAGTTAATTAAAGCAACTATACTACTTCAAACAGGAGATTTGTTAATTTGTGTTAGCATTAGTTTAAAACTCCATAATAAATTCAGTCCAATTTTACTTGAGGGATATATTACTCTGAAATGTATACACGTATCTCTGTTTTAGGATACTGCAATGAACCACTTGGTATGGAGTCTGGCACTATTCCTGATGAGGCCATCACAGCTAGTTCCTCTTACGTTCCCAACGTCGGAGCTCGAAATGGCAGGTAACTATGCACGTAATTCAAACAGAATTAAATTGAGAAAAAGTGTGACTGTAATTTTTAAAACTACACTACATTTTAATGAACTTTGCAAATTAGATGACCTAGAAACAGTCTTCATTCATAAAATGTAATCTCCAACCTCCAGCTAATGATACAAGATACATACATATAAACGTGTAAAAGTAGTGTGTGCAAATTAGGTTTTTAAAATGTGATTTACCAACACGAAAGATTTTTGACGAGGCGTAACCGAGTAAAAAAGTCAAAATGTTAAAAATTTTCATGGATAAAATTCAAATTGTTTTGTTTATTAGGTTTTCCACCAATTTACTTGCACTCTATAATGCTTTGGGCATCATCATTTAATAAAAAACTTAGGGCCAGTTTATATTTTAACTCAGATTAACTTAATCACGCGTCTAACGAGGTGCTGAGAGGCATCTGATTGGCGCAGAGTCGGTCACGTGGTACTTTAACGCACTTTCAAAAATGTATTTAAATAATTTAAATTTAATCGCAATCAAATATTTAACTGAGATTCTATAACGATACATAAATATTTAGTTAAGCCTCTGTAAACCGAGTCAAATAGATGTTTCAAATCGTAAAAAACTTTGAAATAAAAGTCACGAGGTTCTAGCTATGTGCCCGAGTTTGTGTACGTAGGGAAACTTTTTACTGCTCTTCAATGATTTTGGATTTGCAGTTGAACTTTACTTAATGATAATTAAAATTTACTGAACTACATCAAATTAATAATGTATTTTCATATGTAACTGCGAAATAGACAACATGAAGTTTGTTTGCTAAAGTATGTGGAAAATATTTTATAAAAAAAATACAAGTTGTGTTTTTTTTTAATAAACCTTAATACACATATAAATTACATGCAACTGGAAAACCATTTTTCATTTTGGGTATAATGAAGCGAAAATTATAATCATATAATCAAGTAATAAGCAGTACAAGGCCTAAAATTTTGGGCCTTATCGTTGCAAATGATTATGGCGGGTAGTTGTTTACTAATGGTTTTTACATGACAGTAAACATATTATTAGCGCTACAACCCATAAGCTTATCTGAACACAAAAGGACGATAGAATAATCTGCTCCTGAATGATAATAAGGTGCAATGGCAAACATAACATAAACCGTGAAAATTAAATCGAGTAACCAAAGAAAGGGATTCAGCAGAGACCCCAATTTGCAGGTCCGCAGGGACCAACACTTACATTAAATCTTATGATAAAGGCGTGGTTTGTGGCTCCCAGAATGCGTTACATTATATTACCAGGACAGGGACATATTCCTCCTTTATGTCCTGATCTACACACGCATAATCTACTTGTGAACCCAAACAGACAAAGAAATTTTCATAATGATATTCACTTTTGTTATTCTGTTCTCCGTGGTACTGGCAACGCAACGTTTTTTGTATGCAAATTAGACATGCATTTTTAGGAGCAAAATTTCAGTTACAATCGACATTTTGATAGAAATCAATTTAATATCATCATCACTTTATGCATCAGTAATTCCTTCTCATGTTACAAATATTCTTTAATAGTAGCGCTAAAAATATAATGACCTAAACCTAATAGTCAACATAATTTGAACTAATGCTTTAGTATTGCAACTACTTATTTGAGATTTTGGGTTTTGATATCATAACGTATTTTTTTCTTGGAGATCGATGAACTATGAATGTGACCCTTTTTCTGCTTAACATGTGAACTGCTACATTAACATCTGCATTCTGATAAAAAATTAAACAGGTTTTCATTTTTTTCCGGATCATGTTTGATTTTTTACTTCATTCAAAAGTTCTAAATACTACGAATCATCATCGATGTAAAGTATTACGGATTAAAACATAAAATGAAAATCAAACAACTCTTTAGAATTCAGAGTCCATCAGTTACGCATGAGTATAACAAATCCTCTTATTAAAACTTTTAAATCTCTATTAAACACGAAATTTAATGTTTTCTCTGTAAATGGTTTTTAATCCACAACTGCTTTTCGGTACAGGATTTTGTAGGTTATTTAGTGAATTCAAACTTTAAAGTTTATATGAATGATTTCATTTGATGTACTAAATGGGTTCCGTTCTGTAATTTACGTTTATTGTTATTAGTGTTTGTATATGTGACCTATGATGGATCTACTGATCAACAAATAAAACAATGAAATGACGTCTGAATTATTTAATGATTAATTTATTTAGATGCCACATTCATTTAAAATTGGCATGAACTAGAACTATATTAAGGAACTAATTTCATCGCTTGCCCACGTCAAACCACGACAACTAAATTAAATAATGTGCTGTATTATTTGAAACTCAAAATAAAATAATACCCATATTAATTATAAACTTTCTGTTCCGTCAGTGACTGCACTCGGAACATACGCCTTGCTACACAGACGCTTCAAAACTTTGACTGGAATTTAGCTACACTCAGACCCACATATTAAAACGAATGCCTGCATTAAAGATTTATACCAACAGTGCAGTGAAGGTGAATTATGGGTGAATAAAATTAATAATACACCCTTAAATTTATGTGCCATAATATTTAAACTCTGAAGTAAATCTAAAATTTATATGGGCATAAATTGTCTTTGTAAACTAGTGTTTTCGCTAAAGTTTGAGAATATTTTTTTACGTAATGGAAGGGTTTATTTTGCTGCATGATTTATTTACAATTTTTTATATGGCAAGCTACTTTAGTTATAATTTCTAAACGTCATTTTATCCGAAAAATATTTATTTAATCGATCTTTATGTTATTCCATTAACACATGATATTATTCCACACAATAGATTATTGCGCTCTAAATTTTTCGCAAGTTATTTATTTTCTAATAAATAGTTTAAACTGACTTTATGAGCTTCGCATTTAATATACAGGCTGTTTTTTTTTCATATCATATAATTGGTTATTATTAATACTTCAGAAATACACCGTAAGTAAGAAAAAATTAGACGTCAAATTATCTAACAAAAAACGCCAATTTAGAACCACAAACTTAAATAAAGGATTTCAAGTTTCATCAAGAAAACAAACCTCTGTAACGTGTTAATTAATTCATTAAGTGACATATAATTTACTTAAATTACTTACATAACAAAATCAATAGAATTCGAATTGAAAAATATTCCGTGTTTACTTGATTTGTTATTTGCAACTAGATGAGCTAAATTCCATCTTATTGTATGTACCTACGTATAACGTCTTCTTAAAAACGGAAGGTGTCAGAATAAAGTTTGCACTGTAGTTTAAATACATATTTTATTTGTATATTATACAAAGCCAGAAACTAGGACTTCGCCAACACCAATTTGTAGGGTGGTGCCGATAGATGAAACCTGTAAATAAGTATTCATAAACGCATGTTCTGGATGAGTGAAACCTAAGATTTTTTGTGCCGATTTTTATATAAATAAAATTGTTGCTGTGTATTTTATTCTTGACACTATATAATTATGGAAATGAAAATGTATGAACAACCCTCCATAGCTGTAATAGGATATGCCCGACGACAGGCAACCGCGAGTTCGACAGTCGCTTAGCGCTGAACATTTTTCCTTTCTAACCTTTACAGGAATTTTTACATTGCACACATTATTTATTTTTTTATTTTTAAAATAAGGTGTACGCATTTTAACACTTTTCTTAACTTGGATATTCTAAGTCAATGTTACCATGTTTATTGCTGATTATGTTCAAACATTTTATTCTGAAAATTTTCCAAAATTATTTTTATGAAAAATCGTTAACATTTTAAATGTTTTTTCAAACTCTTAAATAATGCGTTAAAATATACATGCCATAACAATACGCACAAACTATCGAACGTTTTCTGTGAAACTTTGATATATAAATTTTAAATGAGAGCTTAACAAATGAAAATTCTGAGTTTTAGCTGTTACAGGAAGCTAAAACCTTTAATATACATAAAATCCATTCAATAAATAATTGTGTTGATTTTTTTTTTTAATTAAATCAATATTTCGTACAATAAATAATTGTGAACTAATTAATTAATTAGGAATTACTGTTTAATAACAAACGCTCCAGGAGGTATTAGCCCGTGACTGACATAAAATTAATTTTCTGGGAAACAATTTTTTACAAGTCACCTAAACTTCGACTAAGGAAATTTTTCAGTTCGAACTTTGAACCATCCAATTTCACAACGTATCTTAGAGATTACATAGTCGATATTTTAGAAATATTAATCTGAGATTACAGAACATTAACTAAAATTATTTATTCATCCTCCCAGAAAGTGGATGATTTCAGCAAAAATGTATGAATAATTTTTTGATAAATAGGTACGCGTCGAGGTACGATATTATTTCTACTTCAGTAATACTGTTTTATTTTATGAATTACTAACAAAGAATGTCTATTGAAAAAGTGTATGGATCGATTTACTTTCTCTCAGAAAAATCTCATTTATTTCGTCAAATATTCCGGGAAGATGGTACAATTATGTTTACTGTTATATGCTACGAATCAAAATTAATATATATTTATTGCACTAAAAAACGGATAACCTCTTTTCGAGCAGTTATCTAAAAAATCTCATTTCAAATGCATGTTGTTAAATACCATTTTACTCATGATTTATAATTTTACTTCACCTTTGAAGTTTCCGTCTACCGGAAAATTAGCATTTATGATAAATTATCTCACAAAATAACTGCTCATTCCATTTCATTATAAGTTAAACATGCCTCTATTACAATTTAAATATTCCCTGAGAACTTCTCGCCTCTATGATTTTAGTACTGGCCTATAAAAAAAGCACGTTCGTGTATGTACATCAGCTTTTATATTTTTAAATTATAGTTCAAGCAACCCAAACTAATCGTGTAAATATAATACAAACTAATTTAAAAATTATTCATTACTAAATTATCTTCTTTTTGCGATACTTTAGTGTCGTATACGAAAAAATTTCATATTCGGGCACGTTGAAACCAGTTTACATCAAAACAAAACGACAAAAACTCACTGGTGAAAAATCATAAAATCTACTTGTGGAATTTTTCTTTAAATACAAAAAATTGGTTGAAGGTTATTTCGACAGAACTTTCCTCGCCCTTGAAGTATAATCCGACAAATGCTTCTTTAAGAAATAATAAAATTTGATTTTGCGATTCTCGTTTTTCTGATAACCTCTATAACCTAAAAACTAACGGCATAAATAACATCTATGCACTCCCTGTGCCAAGAATTTGCGCTCCCAAGTACGGACAATGTAAAATATATTTAAAGTAGATAACCAACGGAAAAAATAGCCACTCACCATTAAGTTAAGCTTAAGTTCAAGTGTTTATGTTAATACATCGAAAGAGCTTCACGTAAAAATTAGTTTGATTTGAATGAGATAGTCTCCTCAAAACAGAGGACTACAATTATTAAGGCACAATCGACCAAAATGTTCCGAATATTATAATTCTTACTTTATCATTATTGATTAAAGACGTACGTATTGTACACATTTTCGAGAGAATGGGGTGACTCGTTCTTAATTTGTTAAAAAAAAAAATGTGTTGACCTCGGAGTTTCCCAGATGGCTAACAGCTCCATCAGGCGTCAGATGGCGTGCTAGTAGTAACGTGTTATTATACTTTTCAAATGTTTTTGGAAAAATCTGGACGTTTAGGGAACTCAAAGCGGATTCGTGCACGATAAGGGTAGGAGTATATTGTTAAATAACATTTAAATCATTTTAAAGTAGAATTCTTTCAGATGACGTCATTAAATTGTTGGTGGAGATGATTAGCTAAATTTTGGTTAGGGTTTAACCATGTACATGATATTTCTAATATACGTACAAATTTTGACAACAATCGGTGCAGTAATTTCGGACATTACATGTCTAAAAAGAATCGACACAGACCCCAGATAGTCAGACAGACATCCAAACAGACGGAAACGGTAGATCACTCTTTTCGTATGCTAAGAGTCATGAAACCTCAAGAAAGATGAAACTGGCAAGTCGCCCGATGGACTCGATTACTAATCTTTTTTAGCTTAAGCTTGGGAAGTAAAATAACAACAGATCAGCTCTAGTTTGCTTCTGTTTGTCATTGCAGATATTCCTTTATCCAAATTGGAAATCCAAAACATCAGTCATTTCTTGCAAAATTCACGAAAAACATATTCCCCGATAAAAGCATCTAACGAAAAACAAGGTGATCCAACAAAGTGAGCAAATTATTCCTGAAGCCATAGGCATATTTTCAAGCGGATGAAACCGCCTAAGCATGTGGGTGATATGTTGCTAATATATTCATTGGAACTCTGAATTCTGAAAAATGTACTGAATTATTTCTAAATAATACAAAGTTGTTCGAGAAGACAAACAATAATACTGTTACATAATTTATTTACGAAGGGCCCACAAACTTTTTTCTAATTCTAATTCTGATGCTATCTGAGACGTGCAAGACTTCGAATAATTTCTAATCTTTTCTCTCATTTAATTCGCACTACCTGTTTGGCTCACAAATTAAACAGAAAAGCTGAAGAGGTAAAAAATCAATTTGCGATGGGGATTATTGTAGAAAATGTTTGTAAAAATGTTGCATTTTTGTTATCTTAAGATTCACAGCCTAAAAAATTGTTGAATAATACTCAGTTAACATTTATTTCAATAAATTATTTATTATATACTTGCAAATACCATTTTAAAACTTGAAAGCGATATATTGCAGTTAGTAAATTCAACACATCTAATAAAACGTGCCCTCACAAATTGTCGCTGGTAAATGGAAACATAGCTAAAATTCTTTTTCAAAAATTTACCGATGTGTTAGATTAAAAATGGGTCTGAAGTTCCCTCGCCTCTGAAGTACAGTCGAACAAATTCAGCTTCTTCAAAAAATAATAAAATGTAAATCTGCAAACTTTATTAATTTTTTTATGACATCTGCCATAATTTACAATAAAGATATGTGGGGACTCTTAAAATACAGGTAAAGAAGCATGCTCGTAATAACACCTTCACCTGGGAGGGCGCGGTCCGTACAGTTACCGACAAGATTTAGTATATTTAAATCAGATAACGAAAAAAAATATATTATCCGTACATGCTTAACTTCGATTGTTTGTTATAAACAAACAAGCGATGTATATCATCTAAAGAATAATCTGATCGTTAAATACGCAACTAAACTGGTTGATCAGCATATGCAGAAAAATTGTAATGATTTTCCTCCCCAAAACAAAGGGGTCGACTCAAATTATTAATTAAACTACAATATAATAAAATAATCCTTGATTTAATATTGTTAACTATAGGGGTGCCCAACAATACATTTTTAAATGTTCAAAAAAATAGTGTGAATCTATTTGATTTTATCAATAATACAAACTGATCTAAACTAATTTAGATATAACTTGCATTTCTCCTGAGATGCAGGCGGATAAATGCAGATTCTTCGAAAAATTATAAAAATAAATTTTGCGGATTTTAATTTAATATTTCATAATTTTATATAATTTTATATAATATATAATAAAATTAAATCCGCAAAATTTAATTTTATAGTGTAGGAGCATGTTATTTTATAAAATTCAAATAACATTTAATATCCAAAGCTTTAAGGTGACGTCATCACATTGTTTGTGGAATAATAAAAAAATTTGACAATAAAATCGCCAACGGACGACATACAGGCGACGCAGAACAAGGAAAAAACACCCGACTGACAGACGACAGATATACCGAAACGAAAGATATACTCTTTCATATTCTACGGATTATGAAACGTCGCGTCGAGAAAACATAAAATTCGCCGATTGTCGAATGTATCCTAGTACAATACTTCTCCAAGTAGCTTATACGTTCGGAAGGTGAAAATATACTGAATCTTATTATTAGGCTTGAGTACTTCTTTAATTCCAATATAATAAAAAAATTAAGCACCCTCTGCAGTTTCAAATAATATCCGACATTATATTTCTGGGATTTGTTATATGGCCTGCATAGATTCTGATTGCACACAAATATGTATATTTATGAACTACGCGGACGTAAAAATTATCTCTAGGGTCTGCTTCAAAAAAGTCAAGCAAAAAATCTGACTGAATGCAAATTCTAATAAAGCTAAAATATTGGGTTGGATAAGCACAGAGGACCCTAGTTTATCCAACACAGTGGCCTGGAAAAGCCTACTCCCGTGTCCTCCGAGACCGCACAGATATGTCCAGCCTGAAGCCGCTCTCTCCCGCAGTGCATTCTCGACCAACGCAGTAAATCAAGACGCTTGAATCTGCCGGGAGTGATAATGCGACTCGACATGGAGAAATATGTACGGGCATTCCGTTCTATTTTGCTCTGTAAATTCCTTCATTGTCTGACATTGCAACAAAATAGTTAAGACCTTTTGCTAACACCACCACGACACCGCTAGTACACTGGTCGACCAAAAGAACTGCCATAAATATTCCCAACACCAAAAATTAATCAATGGATTTTATCGTAGGTACATACTGTCCAAGATGGAAATGATGTGCATTAGGGAGTAATCACCATTTTACCAAAGTATCTTCCACTGAACAAAAAAAAACATCTATTACATACCTATAACTAGACTGATTTCGCAAACTTACAATAATTCATCAAGCAGCATTAAAAATGCTATGAAAATAACCAATAAATCACCATTTGCTATTCGAAAGTACTCCAGGGTTTTAGTAAAGCTTTTGTTTGGAGTGTCTCTAAGAAATAAGACCTACGTTCCTGACCGAGAACACAATATAAATTCTTGCTCTTTGCAAATAACAGTTGTTTATTTTCTGAAAACAGAACTGAAAATTAGAAATTTTTTTGTGCTTATGTTTCGGAACATTTTTTATATGAAAAGAATATAATTACTATGTCATGAACAATTCTTGTAAAATATTTAAAATATCCCAAATTAATATTATCTATAATACAAACAATAAGTAGAGTTGTTTTTTCAAATGTGAAATTTGTAGTATTAAATAAATTTGAGAATACTTTAATGCGTGAAGACTTAACACGACCCTGCTGTGAATATGTCAATAGTTTTAAGTTTATCCCACTTCACTAACTTTCAAAGAAACACGAATAACATTCCATATAACTTCAGAAAAGCCAATTTTCCACTATTGTACCATGGTCTCTCTCTACTTGATCGGTCACATTTAAAAAACTTTACTGATATTAATGCAGCTTGTGACTTTTTCTATGGTAATATATGTAATGTACATATTTAATCAATTTCTTTCAATTATACGTAACTCCAGTAAAAAGTGAGGTAAACATGGAAAAAAATGGAATTGAAATGAGATAATTGGAAACATCAAGAAAAAACTGGTGGAGGATTATTTCGACAGCATTTCTCTGCCTAACAAATCCCGCTTCTTCGAAAAATTATAAAATTAGATTTTGCTAAATTTTATTTGTAATATATTGAAAAAAATAGCTCATGGTTGCCAAGTAAAAATGTGATTGTATTTTTTCTAGAAATTTTTATAGAGCTTATTTTTCTGAATTCATTAATATATCATACTTTAATCACCCATACTCTGCCACTTCCTTTAATTCTAATGAATTCTGTTACAAAAACATACTCTGTGAACTTGTTTATGTTTGGTCTGGAGCGGAGTGTGGGGAAATCGGGTGAACTGTCAAACAATTGTTCCAAAGGTATGAATGCGTTGATAAAGCGCAAGGCTGTCTGTTTCTGGTGAGTTTTTCCATTGGAAAATGTTCCAATCAGGATTTCAACGCGTATGTCAATTCCAGTATGTGCAGTACACACAATTAGACTCATCATACTTTGCGCATTTAAGATAGGATTTTTTCAGCAAAATTTTGGAGTGGCGTCATCAATTTTTTAAGGGGATGAGCAGATACATTTTGATCAAAAATTCACCATGCTTATGATAACTTTAAAACATCTCCAAGAATTCAAAGCATTCGGATTTGTAGTTCCTCATTTAAATAAGGTCACGCATTCATTAATGTTTTTGAGTCACCCTATATATACAAATCCAAAAAATATGAATATGAAATGATAAATCACAAGTACAAACTCATCATATTTAGTACATTTTAGATTCGGCAAACTTTTGAGCTGACGTCATCAATTTTTTGGAACGGATAGGTAAATATATTTCGATTAAAAATTTATCATGCTTATCATAATTGTAAACCATCTGCAAGATTTCAGAGCATTCGGTTTTCCAGATTCCAAATTAAATTGCAAAATGTTGTTTCATAATTGTGATTTGTTTCTCGGGTAAAAACCCAATGCGGAGTCATAAACTACATGTGTCGGACTATGTTATTTTATACAATTTAAAACCCATTTTTATTGTGTACAATTTTAAAGTGACGTCATCACATTATTGGTGGGCATGATCAGACAAATTTTGATCCACTAGGGCTTATCAAAAGTTAAGAAAACGTGAAAATAGAAAGCCGGCCGACGGACTCGATTACAATACTTCCTTTGCTTACGCTCGGGAAGTAAAAATTGGAAATACCCGTCGATCCAATTCGAATCCGGACTTTTCATTTGCAAATCTGAAATTCGACTACCGACCCCACGAGACCTATTTAGTGAACTTCCTGTCTAAAGTACAGAAATAATTAAAGAATATAAATTATAAAAATAAGCAATAGATACAAAATTAAGGTGGATTCATAAATCACAAGTACATAAGTACAGAAGTATATTATTTTCTAAAATTTAAATATGTTTGACTGTGCAAAATATTGAGCGTGCGTCATAAAATTTTTGGTGAGGATGATGAAACAAATATCCAGTAGTTTCGGAGATTACCTATGTAATAAAAAACGACACAGACGTCACACAACAGACAGACAGAGAGACAAACAGACAGAGGTAAACGGGTAAATAGGATTGTGAAACAGAGAGTTTTAAGTTTGTTACAATGATTTCGAACCAATAAGCAAAATAACTACCGCAAGATTCAAATTTGGCACCTTTGTTATTTTTCTTATTCATAAAGAGTCTTCTTAAACTTATAATTCTCTCTTCTTTCCTAATGATGTAAAATTGTTTGAAAGATTGATTCGAAAAAAATTTCCTAGTTGCTGCAAATTATATAAATTAGATTTAAATATCCTAAGATGTAAAATACTTAATCTTAAGCTTTTTGCCTTTCGATGTAAAGTTCGAGTGGAATTTGTAGGAGCCAGTTACCATAACTTTCTCCATTGATATCTAGCGTTCAATAATTCTCTAATTTCCTCCCATTTTACTCCTCTTCTTTCTGCAGCCTCTCGAATTTCATCCTTCCAGGTTTTTCTGAGTCTTTTTTTCTTATATCCCATTCACGCATATGTTTAGCCAACGACGTTGTGCCTGTTCTATTGTCGTTTCAACTGGTACTACTCGTATGTACAGATTTTTTCTAAAAATCTCATTTCTGATTTTATCCTTTCTTCTTTTGCCTTCCATTTTTGCAAAAATCATATGTTTCCACACCTCTTTTCTCTAGTATATTCCAAACAACTTTCCGTTGAATGCTGTCAATTCAATACCTACATTTGTCTTCCTACTGAGACTACTTTACATACATATTCTATAAATGGAATTTGTTGCAAACATTCAAAGTTTGTGAATTTATGTATGTCATTTGATGGCGGCTTACTTTTCACGGAGCATATAATAATTAATACAGTTTTCGCAGCTATTAAAATGTTGGATTTATACTCCGTAATAAAGCTCTATTCAAGAATCTGAATTCTGAATCCCACAAAAATCCTCTATTTATTTCTCATAAAATCACAACTAGTACATTGGGCTCTTGTTCCCATTCACCAAAATGTTAAAATGTTGACTCATAACACAAAAAAGTCTTAAAATATTTATATTATAAAAACTTCGATCTTTCCAGGTAGAGGATCCTTAATGAACCATTGTTGACAAGATTTCAGCTACCGTCGCCAATTTCTAGCTCCAAAATTATTATTTAATATCGTTCACTGTAAAATCGACTGCCTTCATATTCTAATAATTAACAGTATTAATATTACGGTAGCTTCTATATACAATGCAAATAAGAATGGTTAACTCACCAATTGTATATCAACTATGTAACTCAATAAGCTCGATTTATGATCTACTTAATGTTTGTTTATCTTTTGACACAGTTGTTAGTTGTTCAACAGTAAAATTCCTAATTATTTAAGTTAGTAAGAAATTTGTAATTAATGACTAATTAGTAATTACAAAGTAAGCCCCACTACCGACCCGAAAATGACTGGTATTTAGGCAAGAGTTCTAACATTACGGATACTACAGCATACAGATTCGTCTGCTATTCTTCTCGAATCTCGCCCTACCCCCATGAGCCTAGCGTGCTACCGACCATTTATCTACGCATTGCCTAAAAAGTAACCTACACTCTTCTGATCTAATTGCGCTAATCTACTGTAACTATTATCATTATTATTATTTCAACGATTCGATCCTAATTCGTGACATCATTCCAAGTTTTAAACGATTTAATTTTTATATGTAAATGAGAGTTGTATTTAAGATAAGTATTAATTTAGATGGAGTGTTTATACGTCGTCCGCAGCTTAGTCATGACCTAACTGGCGAGACTCCAAATGTTAGCATATAGCTAGCTTTAAGTATTGGAATATAGAAAAGATTAAAACATATTTAAACCGGCAAAACTGACACAATTCGAAAAAAAGTCGACTTTAAACTCATAGATTTTAGAAAAAATATGCTTAATGTTTTAAAAAGATATCATGTCAAAGGTATATAAAATTGTTTAAGGATTTGTATACCGTGTGCCTAATTGATTATATAATTATTATTTTACAGAAAAGAGCAAAGAAAAAATTCCAGAAAAAAAAGACGCTTCTTTAATCACCCTCGGCTTTCCCCTATTGTTATTAGACACGGAAATAAAAGTCCTAAACTTACTATTATTATCGGTCATTAAATAATCATACAAAAGGACGTTGTATCATGTATGTCATTTGATTTATTGTAACTTAAGCTTTTCTAAATTCGCTCCAGCAACATCTTGCAAAAATCCTATGACAGTTTCTTACTAAAAATTAAATAACACCGCATATTACCACATATGCGCTTGTCTCAAAATGTTCACAAATGTGCGTTCAATGACAATATGATTACTGGAGAGAGTAAACAATATTCTAAAAATGACACCCCTTAGAAGTCTACATTATTCCAACGCAAAATTACTATTAACCATGTGGATTATAATAGACATTATCACCTCGTTTTATAAGGCATTTTTGTTTTCCTTATTGTTAGAATAAACATATTCCAAACATTTTAAGACAATTTTACCGCAGTTGTTTAGCATTAGGTGTTCAGGATTATATAATCAAAGTTCTACAATTTGGAAGTGATGAAACTATATTCTGTACATATAGTACGTTTCTACTTTTTACTTTCCAACAGCAAAAAAAAGTATTGTAATCCAGCGATTGTAACAGATGTTGAATCTTTTCTTAATGTTTCAATGTTATAAAACAGAACACAAAATTTGTTTATCAGCTCTTTCCAAAAACTGATGACATCATTTCAAAATTTAATTTAATAATTCTTCCCTGTCTTAAATGTTATACAATAAAATTATTGTATCTAATAGACTTTTACAAAATTTTGATCAAACACATACGTGGTTACAAAATAACTAAAACTTATGCGTCCTTCCACAAAATGGATAACATCATGCCAATAAAAGTACCAAATAAATCGTTAGTAGAACATAACGGCTAACATACGTGTTTAATATTCATACTTTTTGAAATAATACATTGTACAGCGCACGTTAATTATATGCACCGATTTATTTTATCCGTTGACTCAGAAACTACTACTAGTTTTGCAGTGTTGATACAAAGAATGCTGATGAAATTTGTTTAGTATTGATTTCTATAGCTCCCATACCATACAAAAAAAAAAAACACAATTAATGAATAACATAGTAAATATTGTTATATAGTTAAAACTCAGTTTCACTTTAAAAAGATGTCATTAAATTCAATACTCGCAAATTGACTGCACCTCTCTATGTGATTCAAGGTATATATGTAGTAAATTTAGGAAATAACTAAAACATTTTGTAAAAATCGAAATCTAATTTAACCTCCCCCTCCACTTTATGTTACTAGTTACGCCACTGATATTCGGAATCGCCGTTGACTTTTCCAGCCGTTTGCCACACCGACTTCATGACGTTATTAAGATCTGAATTTGCTGAATACGGATTCGCTACTCATGCGGAAAGAAAAATAAGTCTTTGCTCAGCTTTCTAAAATAGCTACTTAATCTAATGAGATACAGTATTGGCTATTGACTATTTGAGGCTTTCTTCTAAATTATATGCTTTCCGATTACCAACGAAATTGAATACCATTTGTCAAATGCAAATTAAGTTCGGAAAAGCAAACACTGCCTTTACCAGAGACTAAATAATTTACTATTAATTAAACTTCTGAAAGTCGACTACGGAATCTACTGAGAGATTTTTACATTCGTTTGCTTTTTAAAGTTGCAAGAGTATTAAAACCCTCGTAACACAACTTCTTAGTAGGACGTCTCAGATCTAAATTCAGTACACTAGCTTTTCTATTTTACATAGAGTGTACTGACATCTTTTATTAGAATTTGTTTAAGTGCACATACAATAAAACATTTTCCACTATACAAACTGTTCCGTTTAAATTCGGCATATACCCATACTAGCATGATATATAATAAAATATATAATGAAGTTGGTCGAATGTTTCGACAGAACTTCCCTCGCTCCTGAAGTGCAATAAATCATGCAGTAGATTCATAGACTACACGTATATGTAGGAATATGTTGTTTCATACAGTTTGAAACCCATTTACTCTGTACAATTTGGTAGAGATGATTAAACAAAGTTTGATTAACGTTTTACGTTTGGTTAGCGTGATATACGTAATACGTATATAAAATTTTGACAACAATCGATCCAGTAGTTTCGGAGATTATCCGTCTGACAAAAATCGACATACACTCACCAGCATGAAAAACGGGCCAGCTAATATTTTTCTTGAGTACAGTTCTTCGACGTTTTTACTGCGTTTATTTTTGATATTGCTTCTTGACCGGCATATTAATTGAGTGTACTTGCACCCCACACTTTAGATGAGCTTCATAATATGATTTTAAAAGAATGAGAGAATATCCAACAAGAATAAATAAACAGTTTATTTCATGGGATGCCCTAGAGAATGGCAGCAGTCTTACAAGTTCGTGGGGGGAATACCCGTTATTGACGTCCTTAAACAATGTGTCAATAATCATTGATTTTGCTTTTTTTCAGCTTTCTTTGATTATTGAATTTTTCTTATTTTCTGTTAAAATAATATATTTTTTAGTTCTTTTTGGATAAAAATATTACAATATACGTTGCATAACAACCTAATATTAATAATTAATATATGGTGGACACACAGAGGGATACCAATTTTTTTCCTACTCTAGGGGTCATGACACATCGAGAAAATATGAAAATAGCCAGTCGCCCGATGGACACGATTACAATACTTCCTTAGCTTACGCTGAGGAAATTATAAAATTAGACAAAACCTATTTGACTCCTAATTTTTTTTTACTAATCCATACTGTGTATAATTGACATTTTCCCATAGTAAGCTTTCATTGATAAAATTTTACCTTTTTCAACGTTCACAATGTTTACAAAAATTCAATGCAAACTTGATCACTTTTTTAGCTGAAGACCCGATACTTGCATACACACATTCTTGCAAAAGTAAATGTATTACATATTACGATACACCATGAAAATAATTTTTAATGTTTAAGCTATTGTAAGTATGGCGGGCGCAAATAAAAGTCGTGCTTTGGTAAAACAATGTAATTTTTACACAAATTTTATCAAATTATCGCATACATGGTGCATTTCCATATAAAATTTCAGATTCTGTTTAAAATGATTTAACAGAGCACCAGGAGAACAATCCTTTGTGAGTGAATTTGTTAGTGGTTTTCATTGTTGTTGGTAATATTCTGTGAAAATTACATTTATTGTGCATGGTTTGTAAATGTATGTGCGGAAAAGAGCCATATCAAGAATTATTTGTTAATATTATATTCGCACATTACTCACCTAAAATTCGGATTTCATGGAATTTTTCGTTTCTTAATATGTCCATAAAAAAATGATACTTTTCAATAGGAACTCAATAATGTTTCATTTTACTCATAAATGTCTTACTAATATTTTGGAAATTTATGAACATTTAAATACACTTCTTTATTTTTAACTCATCAAAATTGCTCTAACCGTAGAGAGAAAAAAATTGAGCTGAAATATTTCATAACTAACCTAACAAATGATATTTCTTTCCATAACGTGCATTTCAAAAAATTGGTATAAAATTATTTTGACAGAACTTTTATCGCCCCCGAAGTACAAGCGAATAGGTACAGCTTCTTTTAAAACTTATAAAATATAGATAAAAGATATATATGGGCTTGAAAAATCATGCTATGCATATTTCAAGTTTCAATTTTGAAATGACGTCACCAGCATTTTGGCAAAAACATATAATTATATCAATATGAATAGCGCTAGTGTAATATTAATAATAACATTATTTATACTCAATTTTTCTGGAAAGTCGGATTAGTCGTTCTTGATTTAATCAATAAATTTTTTTTTTCAGTAACCCTGAATAAGTAAATAAATATATTCTACATACACTGATAAAACACAAGTTAGGGTCATAATATTTTGAATATTCTAAAACTTTTGAGGTGTCAGTGATTTATTGGGAAGGGGTAAAGTGAGTTTTTGGGAAGGGGTAAACAGATAAATTTTTATTCACGATGTACCATCTTTACGATAACCTTAAAACGTTTGCAAAGTTTCAGAACATTCGGATTTGTATTTTCAAAGTCCAATTGCAAAATGGTGTAAAATTTTTTGGGTTTTTTCCACAAATATGAATGTTTAAGGTAAAAACTCAAGACTAATTCACAAATCATACGTGCAGGAAAATGTTATTTCATAAAAATTTAAATGACATTTACTTATTGTAAATTTTGGAGGTGGTTTCATTTCATTGTTGGTAGGGATGATCACACTAATTTTAGTTAGTGTTTTACTGTCTACATATAAAATTTAACAACAATCAGTCTGGTAGTTTCGAAGATTATCTGTCTAATAAAAATCTCCAGAGAGATGGATAGACACACAGACAGCGGAACCGGGATACCTACGTTTTTGTACTCTGGGGGGCGTGAAACGTCTAGAAAAATATGAGAGCAGTCATTCGTCGGATGAACCCTACGCTCGTGGAGTAAAAACAAACCAAACTCTAAAGAATTAGTTGCAATTAATTTTGTGTTAAATGGTCTCGAAAGCTTGGGACCTGCTTTAATCAATAGGTTATGCGACTCTCTAAATACCACCCGAAATTTAAAATGAGGTAATTATGTTAAAACACAATCTGAACATATTTATCTACTTGTTATCTTAATTAAACAAATTACAAATTAAGATCATTTTTCGAAAAGGGTTAAATGAGTTAATTAGTTCCTTTAACTCAAGATTCGTTAGTCGTTTCTTTGTGAGGTTATTATCATTTACGCTTTTTACTTATTTTTCTGAGGTAATTCTAGTCAATTAATGAAAGACCCTTTGTTTCAACTGTTTTTCAAGTACTTATAACCTTTAACAGTGACAGAAATATTAAATATGTATATAATTACATTTTTATCGATTACACTTTACAATCTTGTTCTATTTATTTATTAATTTAACTCACTTATTTTACGGTCGTCATAATTTTAAAAACAATGATTTTTATTTATTAGTTTTTTAATATCACTATAATTACCTAATTAAATTACATATTTAAAGAAGTTAACAATTTTTTCTTAAAATTGGTATATGAAATTCCCGCAAATGTATTTGTAGAATTAATAATTTTCGTTTAAATAATTAGTAAGTACAATAACCACTTTTTACTTTCCGAGCGTAAGCTAAAGAAGTATTCTAATTGGCAACTGACTACAGTCATATTTTCTCGACGTTCATGACCCAAGAGTACGAAAAATAGGTATCCCCTTTCCATCTGTCTGTCTGTCGTCTGCCGTCTATGTCGACTTTTATTAGACAGATAATGTTCGAAACTACCGGACCGATGCTTATCAAATTTTATTTATATGCACGTCAGGAATATCATCTTGTAGATAGTAAAAAATGGTAACCAAATTTTGTCTAAAGTTATCCCCATAACAATTTGACGACGTCTCCTCAACCATTTTACATTTCACCTAATCATTAAAATTATGGTGTTTAAAACGTTGGAGACAAGATATATTAGTAGGGCCATAATGCCCACAGGAGTTTTATAAGTTTTATGCCCGCTGCCATGGTTTCATTTAATCCCTGCTCATGATGACTTTTCAATGACAAACGTCACAGTTATTTTGATATTTCATATTTAAAATTTGTATGTTTCACCGAATTATCTGCTGTTAATACGGTCTCATAACGCCCTAGATAAGTACTTTAATTACAATTAATTTAAGGTGAAATATAAAATGTCGCATGTATGTACCTCGGGCATTACTTGACATTTATTGGCCTCGGGCGCCTTACAAGCCCTCGACCCTGCAAAAAACTCCCCCGGAAGGGTTAAGAATATATCATATATTTACATTAACATAATATACTACAATCAAACCCTTTTGTTTTTTGTTGCGCATTTTACGTAAGTATTTAAATATAATTTCTTAAAAATTCCTAATTTTTTATTAAACACCCTCTAACTTGAAACTTAATTATTTTTGGATACGTGTTATTATATTTTTTTTTCTCAACTGCCTGTATACTGAGAAATAATACGTATGTGCAATTCACCATATGTTATTCCGGATATGATGTTTTAGTAGTCACTTTGATTTTCACCTTCAAGTAGGATGCACTTCTTTAGAAAGTTCAATTAATTTTTCTTGTCGATATTCCCAAGTATCACTAAAAACTGAAGAGCTGTGTAATACAATCTTCTAACTGCTACGCAGCAAATTAACTTCTTCACGGGTATAAAACCCAATTTCCTTTACTTCACTTCACGCTTTCAATTATTCATTTTATAATACTTAGGAGTATAAGGTTGTCTGGTGATGATGACTTTTTAGTCGAAGATTTTGATTAAAACAAATTGTTTAAAAAATAGTTGTTTATTATACTTAAGTAGTTACCGAATGCTTTTTTCTGAAAGCTACATTAAAACGTTTAAAAATTGTTTTGAAAAATTAGAACGCACAAAGAAAGCCATCTGAGTTGCATTAAATTAAGAAGTATTTAGCATTGTCTCTTATCTATGTTGAATATAACAAATTTTACAAAATTACATCATAACAAATTTGTCTTTTCAAAAACTTTTCTAGGATTTGTTTAAGAATTTTGTTTTCATATCTTTTATGTTCTAACTTAGGTTAAATACAGCAAATTAATGCAAACTACAGTTTTTTTTATTCACTTGGAATATTCATATCATTGCGACCATACTTTCTAAATTTCCGTTTCAGTTGCAAAAAACTGAATACAAAATATATTTGTTAATTCACGAGCAGTACAAACGTTAAGAATTATTTACATCGACTGTTTTTAGAAACAGGAGATTTAGTTAAAAACAATAAAATTTACAAACATCAAACAATTTTATGCACTAAATATTTCACCGAAACCGAAGGACTCAAAACCACAAAAATTGTATGAAAAATAATTTGATTAAAAAAAGTTCACTCAATTTGTGAGCTTTACTTTATTTACTAGTGTTGTTTATTAAATACGATTCGTAATTTATTATCTTGCCATTTGCTAAGCTACTTACTAAAGATAAACGTTTACACAAATAAGTGCCTGTAATAGAACTGCTAGTGTCAACTTGTAAACCTTGTTAAACGATATTGATCCACCGCTGAAACTCTGTTAATTGCTGAACTTATTGTTTATTTGAACGATAGCGAATTTAGAGGAAGATCACATACGGTTCTGTTCCCCCACAAATTCACGGATAACGTTACTCCTAGAAAATTTCCGCAATTTGCTTTACACCATTAGTTTTTTTTCTAAATGTACCCCATAGATGTCTGTTTGTCAGGTGAGTTCTAGTGCAAATTCAAAGATAGAACGACCCGTTTCATAACCAAATCGTCGGGCAAAATTTTTTAAACACATACTACGAATAAACCCTTGCCATAGCGGAGATTTTTTTTCACAGTTTGTACTATATTTAAGTCGACCAGATTTTGAATAAGCTGTACGGAGGGAAACCCATCTATCGTGCATGTTTTAGACTTTAAATTTTCTAATAATACATACTGAACATTAACATTTTTATGAAAATTACTGTCTTTCTTCTTTATGTACAGGGTCGCTAGAATTTATGGGAGCGGTTAAATATCTTGAAAACCAACCGTACAAATCAACTGTAATTAAGTATAGAGGTACAAATAGTTGTCCCCTAATTATTCGTTAAAAAAAAAATTTGTTTGCTTCATTTGTTTTCATAATGCAAAGCCAACTTGATTTTTTTTAAATAGCTCTACCATTTAATTAATGCATTTTTGAACATATCTTTTTTTTTCTGAATTCATTGATACAGCGCAATTACACTTTCTTTGTGAATGAAATGGCAAAATAAAGTATTTTAAATAAGAATAAACAAAAAAAAAGATGGCATAGTTATCTTTGAAAATAATTTTAATTTGACATTGCATGCAAAAAATGGTGCACCTAAGTGAAACTGAGCGTATAGAGTGATTAATGATTATCGGTTACGGTGACGAAAGTTGTGCTCAAGTAGTAACACTTTTCAGTGATATTCATCCTGAGCGAAAACCTATTTCTATGTCTACGGTTTCAAAAACCCTGCGAAGATTTAATGAAACTGGAAGTGTTAAAGAACGTTCAAAACCTGACAGGCCAAAAACTGCTACCAATGATGAAAATGCCCTTAATGTCCTCTTAGACGCAACAGAAGAAGTTTCTTACCCATACAAAATCCATTTGGTACAAGGGCTAAACAAAGTTAATTTTGATCGTAGAGTTGAGATTCTTGGTTGAGCAGCGAGCGAGTGCACTTTGTTAGCAACAGCTGAAGTTAAAGTCATAGTAAACAGTGATTTTCAGGGGTAACAAGTGTGATTGCGTGACAGTAAAAGCAGCACAAGAGAATATTTCGTAAAAAAAAAAACGCGAGTGCAACTGGTGAGACAAGAGAAACAGCAAGGTTATATCGAATCAGAAAACGATTGAAAGTGATAAGATTGGTGACGTTTTTGGGGCCTGGCGAGAAAGATCTGATAGTGAGGGAAGCGACAGCAGAGGCGTGCGACGTACAAGAGAAGAAAGAAAAGGAGAGAAGCTTCGAAGAAAGAATCAATAATTTAGAGAAGAAGTTGGAAAAAAAAGAAAAGCAAGAAAGAAGAAACAATTTCATAATTACGGGTATGAAAATAAGGGAAAAACAGATGCAAAAGAAGTAGAGGAATTTTTGAAAAAAGAAATTGAGAGGAAGTAAAAGTATTGGAAACAATAATTATAGGGAAAGAGGAAAACAAGAAAATACTGGTTAAGACGCTTTGGGAGGAAAAACAAGAGGTGATGAAGAATAAAAATAAACTGAGAAGAAAGAGAATATATATTGATAATGATTGGACAGTACAAGAGCAAAAAATTCAAAAAGGAATTAGGGAGGTAGCTAAAGAGGAAAGAAAAATAAGATACACAACAATGGTGGGATATAAGAAGCTGGAAGTAGGGGACAAAATGTATACATGGAATGAAAATAAAAGAAAATTGGAAGAAAAATGTCTCAAATCAAGTCAGCACTAACCGAAGAAAGAAACACAAAGGGGAGGGGTATTAATGATCGGACAAATAAAGACTTTACGTTTAAGAATGTAGATTTTGTACATAATAGGGGAATGGGAAAGAAGAATGGGGAAGATAAACGTGGTTTAAAATTACTCTTTTAGAATATTGCTGGTTTGAAAAAGAAAGATAATTTATTTTGGGACTACGTGAAAAATTTTGATTTTGTGGGACTAACAGAAACATGGATACTATAGAGAGAGCCTGGAACAAACTGAAAGTCGTGTTGCCAAAGGAATTTCAGTGGAAATTGCAAGGGGCAAAAAAAGAAAAACGCAAGGGTAGAGCAAAAGGTGGAATCATAACAGGAGTGAAGAAAGATATAAAAGAAATAGAAGAGGGGGCGATAGAAATGGAAGGCATGATTGAAAGAAAACTGACTGTAAATAAAAAAAGACGAAGAATCTGCACAATATATAGTAGAGGAATGAGAAACACGAAACAAGAAATACAAGAAAAAATCGAAGAGTCCGAAGAAAAATTTCTACTGTTAGGAGGGGACTTTAATGCCAGAATAGGGAACAAAAGCAGGGAAGAAGACGAGGAAAACACACGAAAATCGAAAGATAAAGTAGAAAACAAAGACGGAAAATTGCTATGGGAATTAATTGAAGAAAGAGGTTGGGAAGTCTGGAATGGGGTGAAGGAAGGAAACGAGGAGGGGGAATTTACCTGGATAGGTAAAAGAGGGGAATCGGTAATAGACTACGTAATAGTAAACGGATTAGCAGAAGAAGAGGTAGAAACATTCAAGATAGGAGAAAGAGTGGACTCGGATCACATGCCACTAGAAATAAAAGTGAGGGGCATAAGTAGAGGGAGCGGATGCTTAAGGAATGAAGTAGGAAAAGAGACGAAGATATGGGTATGGAATGAAAAAGGAATTGAGCATCATAAAAAAAAATGTTGGAAGTGGAATTTAAAGAAAAAGGAACTGAAAAGAAAATGGAAGAATTAAAAAGAGAAATTGAAAAAGCAGCCATAAGAAAAGAAATTGTAACGAGAAATTTAGAAAAGAGAAACAGATGGTGGGATCGCAGATGCAGAGATTTAAAAACAGAAGCAAGGAAATGTTTAAGAAGGTGGAAAAGGGGAAAGGTATAAAAGAAGAGTAGTGGCAAGCAAAAAATAAATATAGAAAACGATGCAAAGAAAAGAAAGAAGAGATACAGCAAGAAGAAGAAAAAAAAAATTAAAGCCATAAGAACTCAGCAAGAGGCATGGCAATATATAAATAAAAAAACGGAAGAACAAAATCAGATTAGTGAAGACATACCTGTAATACAGTGGAAGAAACATTTTATGAAACTGTTGAATGGAAAGGAAGAGAGAATTGTAGTGCAAGATAGTAAAACCGGGATTAGTGGTAGAGAAAGGGAGGCTGAAATTTGAGTAGAGGAAGTAGGAAAACAAGTAGGAAGACTGAAAAGAGGAAAATCACCGGGGAGGGATGGGTTGATAAACGAAGTGTGGACGGATGGGATGATTGAAATATTGAGCGAGTTAATGAATGATGTGTGGACGAGTAAAGGTTTTCCCAGGGAACGGAGAGTAGGGCAAATATGCCCAATTCATAAAAAGGGTAGTAAAGAAAAAGTAGAGAATTATCGGGGAATAACTCTCCTAAATACGGCATATAAACTGTACGCAATGGTGTTAAATGAAAGGTTGGTGACAGAGCTGAAAGAAAAGAGTATATTACCGGAAAGTCAAGCGGGATTTAGAAGAGGTAGAGGGGCTATGGACAATGTATATATCCTGCATCATCTAATAGAAAACGAGTTGCTAAAGGAGGAGGTCGGGTATATGCACTGTTTGTAGACCTAAAAGCCGCGTTTGATACGGTGGACAGAGAGTGTTTGTGGGAATGCATGGAGAGAAGAGGACACTGAGTGAAAACTTAATTGTAGCAGCAAGAGAGATTTATAGAGAGACAGTGACTAGTGTAAGAGTGGAAGGAATAGAAAGGGAAATGTTTTGGACGACGAAAAGATTGAGACAGGGATGCCCATTAAGTCCCAGTCTGTTTGCTTGTTACATAAGCGATATCGAGGAAATGTTTAGAGTAGTACAAGCGGGGGGAATTGTGGTGGGGAGAGAAAAGGTATGGTGTTTGGCATTTGCAGATGATTTGGTAATATTGGCGAAGGATGAATGTGGAATGAATGCGATGAAAAAAAATCTGCAAAAATACTTTAAAAGAAAGAAACTGAAGGTAAATGTAGAAAAAACAAAAATGATGGTGTTTAGAAAAAAAGGGAGAAAAGGGAAGGAAAAAGTGTGGCGTTGGGAAGATCGAATCATAGACACAGTAAAGGAGTTTAAATATTTAGGATTTAATAAGTTTGGAACAACTAACACGGTAAAAGCACTCATAACAGAAAGAAGGGTCAAAGCAATGCAGATAATAGGAATGGTGTGGAGTATAGGTGAGAGAATATTTGGACATGACGTAAGAAGAAGGATGAAAATGTTTGATAGTTTAGTTAGGAGTGTATTAATGTATGGAGTGGAGATATGGGGATGGAAGGAATGTGCAGAGATGGAAGCAGTACAAGAAAAATATTTGAGGTGGATGTTAGGGCTACGGAAAGAGACGCCAGGCTATATAGTAAGAGAAGAATGTAAACGAGAGTATACACTGGGAAAAGAGCTGTAAAGTATGATGAAAGGTTGAAAGAAAGAGAGGAATGTAGGATATTGTATGAATGCTGGAAGGAAAAAAAAGGAAGCAGGGAAAGAACATCACAAGGGTAGACAAGGATATTATGAAAGACTAGGACACGCATGGATGAAAATAGAGAGAAAGAGAGAAATTGGGGTGAGTATGAGAGAAGAGTTGTGTATGCGTGACAGAGACATACTTAGATAAACAAGAGAGAAGAGCGAGTGTAAGTAAATCTAGGTACAATGGAGACTATAGAACGATAATAACAGAATCAATACCAAAGTACCTAGACAGAGAGAGCGCGAAAGAAAAAAAAAATAATTGCGAGATTTAAGTGTGGAAATGAAGAAAGAAATAATAAGTTTTGGGTAAGCGAAGGTGAGAGCATGTGTAGGATGTGTGGAGAAGGGCGAGAGACGATAGAGCACATGCTGCATGACTGTGAGGAGAGCAAAGAAAGAGAGGAGAGTGTAACAGAGATATTGCATGAAGACGGAAGAGGGGTGGACTGGATGAAAGAAGTGGAGAGGACAAGAGTAAGGCTGGAGCAAGGGGGATGGGGTAAAGGAAAAAAAAATAGTTATTTGGTTTATAAAATGTGTTTATTTGGTTGTTGTAAATCAAGAAACCTTTAAGCCCGTAGGGTAAAAATAAACACTTACTTGATCGTAGAGTTGAATTTACAGAAATTATTATGAAAGATGGAAATTTTAGCAACAGGATTTTGTTTTCTGAAGAATCTACGTTTTGTTTAAATGGTCATGTGAATAGACACAAGTGCAGGTACTGGTCTGGCACAAACCCATACTGGATAGAGCAAATCCACACAGACACTCCAGAAAAAGTGAATGTTTTGTGCGGTATTAATGGTTACCATGTAATTGGTCATTTTTTTATTAATGAAAATTTAAATTCTGAGGGATACTTAAGGCTGTTGCGGGAACGTATAGTGCCTAGATTTAGAGAATTGTTTCCCAATTACCAAAATCCGGAGTTACCAGCAGTTACTTGTTGGTTTCAACAAAACGGTGCTCCACCTCATGTTGGACCTCAAGTGCGACAGTACTTAAATGAACCTTTGCCTGCCAGGTCATCGGATTTGACACGACTTGACTTTTTTTTGAGGGACTATTTGAAGAATTGTGTCTATATCAAAAGACCGATTCACATCGAAGACTTACCAGAACACATAGGTAACGAAATTTTATTCAGCGTCTTTTTTACTACCGGAAAATAAATGGAGAGCATTTTGAGCATCATTTGTAGAAAACAGAAGTTTAATTTTGGTTTCGGTTGTTACTGGTTAATTTCTTTATTGTTTAATATTAATTAAAATTAATATAGTTATTAATTTATTTACTTATTGTTTAATAACTTATTTTGCCATTTCAATTACAAAGAAAGTATGATTGTGCTATATCAGTGAATTCAGAAGAAAAAACTCTATTCAAAAATGCATTAATTGTATGGTAATGCCATTTAAAAAAATTAAGTTGGCCTTGCATCTCGAAAACAAATGAAGCAAAAGAATTTTTTTGACGAATAATAACTAGAGCCCAACTTCTTGTACCCCTATACCTAATTTCAGTTGATTTGTGCAATTGGTTCTCAAGACATATATTTAATTGTTTCCATACATTCTAGCGGCCCTGTGTATAATTACTTAATTAGGTACTCGTACAAAACATTATACATTATTATTCGTTACAAGCTATATCTGTTAATGCTAGTCGCGAGAAGTATTAACAGCAACTTTTAGTAAAACTGCCTTTTTTCACCAAGTTTTAATCTGGCGATAATGGCGCCACTCACTGATGTTCAGAACACTGCGAGGGGGTCGGGTAGCACCTGTCAATAACGTTTAAAAATCACTTATGTTTGGAAAATTGAGATGATCGATATTATTAGTCTCCTTTTCCCTACATCTGAAATCTCTAAGATGTAGCATAGTCTCCGATTGGTAAAATGTACATGTGATAACAAAACCAAAACAAATACAATTGCTCTGATTTAAAAATATTCTTAGTCGACGCATTCATTCGAACCGAATTCGGTTTTGGAATTAGTATTCAAAATTATAGATCAATTAGTTGCTTCGCAGTTTTTATTTTACATTGTTTAGTCGTCCCTTTCTTTTCTTTTAACAATGTTTTAATGGTTTTGTTAAAAAACACCTTAAATCTAAGTTGCTTTGTTTTCCTTTAGTGTCTTACTATTGCTTTAGAGTAGAGGGGTACAAGCAAATTATATTGTTTTCAGCAAAGTAATTATTTTGTCTAACGAAATTCAAAAATTTTTTAAAGATCCTTGTTAAGATAATTTCAAGATTATTTAAAACAAGGGACCCAAATCAACTTGAGAATTAATATTTATTCGGAAATCTACAGTATTCCGGATGACTTACCCCAGGGATTTGTTTCAACCCCCTCGTTTCCATTTTCATAAATGACGTGAGGTCACACATCGGGTTTAAACATTCCGTATGATGTAATCAGATCTAAAGATCATGTTTTTAGTTTGTAATTCCATTAGTTCTACGTAACAAAATTAACGTCAACAAGGACATATTTTACTTGGGTTGTGTTTTTAAATTACTGAACAGTTCTCTGCACATTTGTCAGTGCTTTATTAAGTTTAACTTGTTTAGCTTAGCAATACATTTGTAATTCTCTCGGCTATTTTAATGTGTTGTTGACGGTGTTCAAACGAGAGCTTTTAGCTATTCCAAAAATATAATTCCATAATATGTTAATTTTTTGATGAAATGTATTCTTTTTTCTTTACGTTTTAGAACCACAAGCTTTTTGCTTTAATAAATCCGGATCTAATTTAAAGTTAGAAATAGGGATAATCCACGTCTAAAGGAGCTTGCAGCGTTGCACATGTCAAGATAAATTTCATTGATTGAAATTTTATCATCTTTAATACAAATTTAAGGAATATTTAAAATTGCAGTTTAATGAGCTTAGTGCTTCAAGATTATATGGTTAATAAAATGACTAATTAACATGCAGCCAGATAGAACGACGGAAACGGAAATTCTGAATTTTAGTATTCTAAGATTTGTGATACGGCAAGAATAAGGGGTCATTATCAATATTTGCAAAGCATGTTTTAAAAAAATAAATCTTTCAATAAAATGTTAATACGACATTATGACTTTTTTTCTATATTTTTACCATACATGTTAGTAAACACTCCTATCATTTTATAAATAATGAAGTCCGCATTCAGTAATTGGTATTCAATGGCAAGCAATTGAATCATCGATTAACGTTCCAAACAATGTATGTAGTTCAGTGGTTTGGCCACAAATTGTTAAGTGGTTCCCACTGGGTTAGAAAATAGGCTAGCCACAATTGAGGGCACAATTTCCAGTAAACATAGAGCTACTGCAACGGGTGCAGCGATAATTGGTAAGCAGCGCATGCAGAATAACCGTAATGGACCAATAAGTTGTTTAAAACTCCATTAGTTGCGCGAGCCGCTCTAACGCGTTGGGACCGGGCTTTAGTTCTCATTAGTCAGAGAAGCTTGTTTCCCTTCAGGATGTAGGACATTTCAGTGTTCCTCTCATGAATTTGTCTAATTTCTCTCCAGAGAATTCGCCTACGCTGCTTGTGTATCATTCCTTGCACCTGATACTACGTGACTAAAAATATCGAGACGAAACGTGACATATATAATAAGATATCGATAACGTTATCACTCAAAAACAATCGGCTTTTTAAAAATGAGACATTCACATCAATTCTATTATAGGAATTCATGTACTACGATCAAAAAAGATCGTCGTTTTGGCGAGTGACACTGAGATGATCGGGATCAGTTCAAAATATATGTTATCAAAATGTGTAAAGTGTGCATTGAAATAATTTTTCAGAGTTTTGTTTCGGACTACAGCACGTTATACTTCGAATTGGGTATGTTAAAAGTTGAAAATGTGTTACGAGAAAAGTAATTGCTCAAAAAGTTGTTGACTGAAATCAAATATTTGTCAAAATTGTTGAAATATAAGGTCAAAGAAAAATAGCAGCTGATATATTAATTTGTAAAGCCAAAGAAAGCACGGTCACACCTTCATACAATGAAATTATCTTCGTTGTTGATTACAGCCAAAAACGAGAAAACTACAGTTGCCCGAATCTAAAAAGCGACGTCTAAAACCCTCGTCGAACGAAAAATGGTTTTCCAATAAACTGTCGGGTTCAAACTTCTCTAACAAATTTAAAGTGTCCTGAACAATCAAATATTTCATTCATACACATCTATCAAATCTCAAAAATTAAATTTGTGTTTCGTTTTTACCCCAAGAAAGGCCTAAAAAACAACATTTTATTAAACCCTTATTTTTTGATAATGATCTCAATATATGAATGTTTAACAGACCTACTCTTTAAAGTTGTAACTAATTTTAAGTTACAAAATTTATTTCAGTGGGCTAGACACATTCATGCAGATTCTAATGCAAAAAAATTTGTGTACCTCAAAAATCATGCCAAGACGATTGCAGAAATGATAGTGTTCAGTCTAGCAGTAATTATAGATCTCCTTACCATAAATTTAGAACGAAATTAGACACTAGTCATATTGGAAATACCGCTCAGTATGATTATAGAAGTTTCATAATAAATCAATTAAAATCTAGAATTAATTGCAATGTCACGGTCACATTAACTCATTGGTATCTGATTTTGATATTTTCTCTAATTTTGCTCCTGACAATAATTTCAGCATAACGTGTATCTCGAAAACATGTCTTTACATATACGTCTGCGATAAGATGTAAAAATTCAAAATTTAATACTTTATCGACAAAATCCAGCCAAAGAGGTGGTGGGGTAGTTATAAAAGCTGATTTCGAAATGTATGCAATAAAAAAATGCGGAATCGCGCACATTAAGATTTATTGCACTGTATAAAGTTCACGTGCCTAAGCTGTTGCAATATCTAGGAAAAATTATTTGAAATTAAAAATAAATTGATATAGTCGCCACTGGTAGTGTTTCTTCAACTACCATAACTACTCGTACTATTCAATGCATGGCACAGAACGACTAGGATTAACAACCAAAAAAAGCGCCTCACTGATAAGCAACATGCAAAAACACGATGAAGGCCAGTCATGTATCAACTGGTTGCCGTCGTATGCTCGGTTAACGTCTTTGACAATGGTGGCATTTTTCCAATTCAGAGTATATCGACATGGTAATGCTTTAAACGTTCTGAAGCCTGTATTGCCAAGGACAACATTTTCAACATTTATTACTTCCCGAGCGTAAGCAAAGGAAGTATTGTAATCGAGTCCGTCGGCCAACTCTCTACTTTTGCATTTTCTCGACCTATCATGACCCCTAGAGGACAAAGTGATAGGTCTCCTCTTTCCGTCTGTCTGTCCGTCTGTCCGTCTGTGTGTCCGTCTGTCTGCTGTCCCGGATAACAGATAATCTCCGAAAGTACTGGGCCGATTGTTGTCAAATTTTGTATTTATATTAGGTATATCATGTAGATGGAAAAAGCTAACCAAAATTTGTCTAATCATCCCCACCACTAATGTGATTACGTCACTTCAAAATTGTACATAGTAAATGGGTTTTAAATTGTATAAAATAACATAGTCTTACACATGTAGTTTATGACTCCGAATTGAGATTTTACCCGAAACGTCCAGATTTTTGGAAAAAAAATCAAAATTAGGACACAACATTTTGACATTTAATTTGAAATCTGCAAAACCGAATGCTTCGAAATCTTGCAGATGGTTTACAGTTATGATAAGCATGATAAGTTTTATTCAAAATATATTTACTTGTCCCCTCCAAAAAATGATGACGTCACCCCAAAAGTTTGCCGAATAAATCCTATCTAAAATGTGCAAAGTATGATGAGACAATACTTGTGATTTATCATTCCATTTATATTTTTTAGATGTGCATATACAGGGTGACTCGAAAAAATTAATGAATGCGTAAATTTATTTTATTGGTTTAATCAGGAACTACAAAACCAAATGCTTTGAAATCTTGGAGATGTGTTAAAGTCATCAAAGGCATGGTAAATTTTTTATGAAAATATATTGCCTCATACCCCCCTTAAAAACTGATCACGCCACCCCAAAATTTTTCCGAAAAAATGCTATCTTAAATGTGCACTGTGCAAAGTATGATGAGTCTATAATTGTGATTTATCACTGCATAAATATTTTTTAGATTTGCTTATACGGGGTGTGTGAAAAAAATAATGACTGAGTCCATTTATTTTACTGATTATGGACGAGAGATTTCTCATTTTCTTTTACAAGGTACTTTCTCCAAGATCTAGAAACTATAAAATGGGACGACATATTTTATCTCAGATGATTTTTTAAAATCTCTTCTAGTTAACCACGACGTTTACGTGAGTAGTGAAATTGAAATGGTTGTCATAAACATTATAGCTATCTAAAGTAAAAATTAAAAAATCACATGGTATAAATGATTTAAATCAGAAAGTTCAATTTTTTATATATATAGTTAACCGCATTATCAGATATATCATGCCTCTACGAAATCAATTTTAAACGATCTAAAAACGCGGTTGATTGCGAATCATATAAGCAATTTCGAAGTCTAGTAGCGGAAACCAACAGGGAAGAAGAAAATCGGCGTAATTTTTTTCTTTTATCTACCGTCAATCAGTGAAATTCAAATTATTATATCAAATTTAAAGTTCAACCCTTTCGGAAATGATGAAATAAATGCTAAAATGTTAAAGCTTTTATGCCCGTTGATTTCAAAGTACCTACACATGTTTATCATTAACTTGAGAACCTGGTTATTTTGCCCTTCAATGGAAAACTGTAGTTATTATTCCGCTGCAAAAAATAAATTATTCAAATTATTGAAGTAGTTAGTTAGAACTCACCAGTTTAATTCCTACAAATCAAAAGAAAAAATTAATTACGCTCAAAGCTATGAATACATTAATAATAATCGACATATATTACCGCACAATCAGGTTTCAGAAAAAATACAGTATGTCACTTCTTTTTGCTAGATAATTCAATGCCTGCTAGACACAGCAGTCTAAGACATTTGACACTGTTGACCATTAAAATTACTTTGTGTAAAACTAGCCCACTTAGATTTTGCACAAAAACAATATAAATTTGTTTTAAGCATATTTAAGTTATCGCTCGCAAAAAGATTTTTATAAAAACCAACTACCTCATCCTGGTTTAGTTACATCAAGAGTGCCTCAAGGCTGCATTCTAGGCCCCGTATTAATCGTTTATATCTTCTTTATTTTTTTAACTTTTCTTTTAGTCTTAAAAACTTTATATTTTGTCTTTCTAAAAGTACATTACAACATAATTTAGCACTCAATCTGCATAAATGTAAAATAATTTAACTCTACTTTAAAGTCTGAATCAGAAGTAAAGTTATGTATTGATATTAAAATTAATAATATGATATTAGAACTAATATTCACCATTTTTGCGGGACCATATTTGATCATCATCTGCGTTTCAAAACACAGGTTTCTCCCAAAAAAATGTACGGAATTTATGACTTCTTTATCAAAATTACCAGATTACAAATATCAAACTCAGAAAAACCTTTGTGAAAATTTGATTTTATCAAAAACTGAACTATTCTTTTATAGTATATAATAGTTTATTATTCTAGTCTTAATAAATTAGGTTTCAGAAAAAAATTTTACCAAAAAATCAAAACACTTGCTGTAGATAAGAAATTGTCAACACGTCTCCTCAAAAATAAAAGAACATAAATGGTTGAAACTAGATATTTGGTTCAAGTGTTTATTATCTTTGTTCGTTCTATATTATCGACATCGGTTCCAACTTATATACGTCTCTAGCACATGACTTCCCTGCGGCACTCTTTACATTTACATACAAATTTCAGTTAAATATAAGCCTTCACCTACTCTTCGAAAATTACTTAAATTTTACTTCCTATCAAATAATTGAGTTTGTACCAAAGTTATTGTTATAAATCTATATTCTATATTTTCAAATTATATAGTTACATTTCATTATGTATTAATTTTCTTTTTGTTTTTTTCTTTTTTTTTTTTCTTATAAGAAGGGTAAATTGTAAATAACATAAAATAACTGAAAGCGAAAATATCAAAGTCGAACAAGCATGGAATTTAAAATAAAAAAAATCTTGGATGCATGATTACTTACCGTTCAGCTGAAGAGTGAGTAATTTGCTTACCGTTCACCTCTTGGTTGTTAGCAACCCGTAAACTGAACTTACTGCTATGGAAACCTGTACGGTAAATGATCGAAAAAGCAATGGTCGTACAAAAAATGTTATTAGTTATTTACATTATGAGTGCGGTAGGTGACATTTTACAGGCGAGGTTTTATTTTGAAGCGCAGCGGAGTCCTTTAATAAAACCGAGCCCTGTAAAATGCCCTAACGCACAAATAATGTATTAAATTTTTTGTCCGATCTATTTTTATACTTATACTAATCTTTCAAATTCAAAACCTACAAAATTGTAACTCGGTATCGAGTACGCTGCTTTCAACAATTTTACAGTAGACGTTTCGTTAAAACATGAAACGAAAGAAGAACGTCAAATTATTTTGTTGACATTTCGCTTTTCTAACTAAAATTTTCTTCGATTCTCAAATATTCTGTATCTCATATTATCTTGATTGTAGAACAATTTATTTTTTAAAAGTCTTTTAAACATAAAAAATTTCGAGTTGTTTTACCGCACCGCGATGTGGTAAATCAATGAATGACTGTAAAATCGTAGTTACCGGGTACATCACTCATGAATGAGTTCTTTACAGATCGGGACACCAAAAATAATTTTTACTTCTTTTCAAAACATCTGGATATCAAGGATAAAAATTTAACTTGGATTGATAAATCACAAGTTCACGAGTATGTTATTTTATAGAATTTAAATAATGTTTATTCGGCAACAGTTTATGATGACATCATTAAACCCAAAAATCTTAATAACTAGGGTAAAAACACAGATTCGTAAACTATAAGTACAGGGTTATGTTATTCTATAAAATCTTAAAAACATTTACTATTGTAATTAAAAAAAAAATACATACAAAATTTAACAACAATCGGTCCGGCAGTCCGGAAATTATCTGTCTAATAAAGTTCTTGACAAACGGCAGAAAAAAAGACGGAAACAGGAACCTATGCTTTCGTACTATAGGGGTAATGAAATATTGAAAAAACATGAAAGTAGCAACTAGTCGGATAGACCCTACTACAATACTTCTTTAGCTTACACGCGGGAAGTAAAAATATAGGGATGCGTCATATTTACAATGTACTAAATTAAACTTTCTCCTGCAAGATAAAAATAATAGCTTTTGCAGAATCCATATATTTCTATCCGTTCTGAAGATCTAAGGCCGCGATGTTTTAATTGGGACACTGATTTACAGAGCCATCTTCTATAATTTGTTCACCAAACTGTATTTGTTTGACTGGGCTTCAGTGACTAGGGAAGTTCTATCTAAATAACTTTAAACCAGTTTTATTGATTATAATTTTAACAACACTTGTTGCATTATGCAGGATATCGGTCACATTATATTAATTAAAAACCCACAAAATACGTAATATCAGAATAATAATAATTATATTGCAATGTTAAAGTACATACTGCAGATGACCTAAATTTTTTCTTTAACCGGAAATTAAAATAAATTAAAAATAAAATTTCCCTTTAAACCATTTTTCACAAAAATATATTCGACAATTGAATATACTTATATAATTTAACAAGCCAGTGAATTATTTTTCCCACTGCAATAGCAAATTCCTTCTTGAATTATACATAGCAGTAATTAGGTAACTAGACTGTAATTGTTCCTGCAATTCTGTCTAACTTTACTTGTCACAAGAATTGTCACGCAAGAAGTATTAAAACTTAGAATTTATCTGTTATTTTACCTTTAATTTTTAAAGGGCGTATTCATTGATTTATCATTAATCTTTTTCAGGCTTCGCGTAGAGAAAGCAGGGGGAGGATGGTGTCCAAAACAACAAGTGGAAAGAGGAATTAGAGAATATCTACAAGTAGATTTAGGAGAGGTTTACGTAGTCACAGGAGTACAAACTCAAGGAAGATACGATAGAGGTCGAGGTCAAGAATATGCTGAAGAGTACACAGTCGAGTATTGGAGGCCTGGATTAAGTGAATGGAAGGAATATAAACGATGGGACAATAAACAGGTGACAATCTAAATAAGCACACAAAGTGTGGAAACTTTCCCAATATTATTAATTCACACAAAAGATTTTCATGAACAAAATAACATTGAATTGTTATGCGCCTAAGAATTTACTAGAAACAAATTACTCTTTCCTTATTTATTTGGATAAGAAAAGAAATATAAAATTTTAATGTGTTTTGCTTCGACCAACATCAGTTGGTGTCGTGTTGACATAAAGATAAGCTTTGCGTAGTTCAGATTTTCCGAGCTAAAGTTTATAGCAGTAAAACAAATATTTTATTTTTTACGCTAAGCATTCAAAAGCTTCATTAAAAATTTATCTCAAAAAGCACTCGTTCACTTAAGCAGAGTAAAAATAAGGTTATGCAGTTTTGAATAAATCGATATTTTAATGTACCTATTCCGTGAATGGATTCAACGGGTAACTCAGTTTGCTCCAACCAAACTTGTAAAACTCTGAACACGCAAAGTGTTGGATAATCTAAAAACAAACTTTCATCTAAAACAAAATGTGTACAGCGAAATTCTAAGAAAGAAATATGTAGCTCTTTATTTTATTTAATTAAGGTGATGTACAACGTATCTGGAACAAACTCGATAAAAAATTCAAGAGTGAAATTTCGCGAAACACCAAACAATCGATTTACTTTTCACATTTTAGAAGCGACTTGGAATATTTTTAACTGATCGCGTCAGTCAATATGATGTTATTCCCTTTTTAATCCAAACCCTAATTTCGCATTACATACTTTCTTTAAAACAAGAGAAAAACTAGATAGAATTTTTTTATTTACATTTTTCATGTTATGATATAAGTATGTCCATTTTCTTTAAGAAAAATAAGTAAATAAAATGTGTGGATAATAAAAAACTATAGTTTCAATTAAAAATTAATCATTGACGATATTTTACGTAAAACGTATTTTTATAAATAAACCCAAATAATTTATAACAATACTTTCATTAAGAAAAAGCAATAATCAAAAATTGTCTGCTACTGTCTATTTACTGGCACTTAGCAATTTAAGATTACATTTAACTCGGTAACATTATTTATAACATTTGCATTTATGCTGATTTTTGCCCGGCGCATCCACCATTCGTTCAAATTGAAACTTAATTTTTTTTCAAATGTAAGAAATTTAAAGACTCTTATTTTGCAGTTTTGTTGATCTTTAAATTTTTTATTTAGTTTTTTTCATTTTTAAGGATTTTCCGTATAAAGCAATTTTATTTAAATTATGTGCCAAATGAAAGTAAGTCATCAAAAAGTTATATGCATTTGGACAGCGATATGCTAATTTCTTGCAGGGGAGTCGAGGGTTAGTAGTAGAATTAGGACACGGGATATAATTTAGTGAGTAAAAACATTAAATGCAGGATATTATAAAAAACTTTAATTCGAATTTGAAACGTATGAATTTAAAAAAACCTACGAATGTGGGTTCTTGCTTTAGTTTTATATTAGAGAATATTAGAGAATTTACTACTAATAAATAAACTATTCGCACTAACAACTTTTTAAATTTTCTTTGAAAATTTCCTCGGTCGAATAATTAGCTTTTTACTGCTAATTAAACAACACAATGAGTATATTGAAAATTTTGTCGATAATGATGATACTGATTGATCACTTTTTTCTCTTAATAAACTGTTTACATGGCAGTAAATTTGCGAGCATTATTACAAAAAAATCATGTAATAAAAAAAATAATAAACTCTTGAAAATATCTATTTTTTATGAAAAGTTTCATTTAAAAGACAAACGTTATTTTCTTTTCCATTCAAAATGAAAATGCTATGTGGAGTATACTTAATAGCATTTTTTTCTGATGAAATTCGTTCAGATAATTTCATCGATCATTTGAGAAAAAACCCTCTCTGTTTTACAGCAAAAAGCCTGATAATTAGTTGTACGATTATGTATTATAACAGCGCCATAAATTTTAAAGTTTACTTAATTAAAAAAATACTTACATTTACGCGCCAACTGAATTCATTTTAATTAGGTTAGCCGTTGTAAATCAACCCAAAAATTAAATCTTATTCACCCTGACTGTCTTGAAAATGTAGCGAAATTAATTCCTGCTACAAATGCAGAATCTTTAAGTTTTAGCAACTGTGTTGTTTTAAGATGTATTGTTTGTTTATAGTGCACAAAAATTTAACCGAATTTATAATAAATATAATTAATAATTAATAACGCTTCAGGTTTAAAATTCATGATCACTTTAAATATGCAGATACCTATAACTGTCATAAGGAAACGAAAAACATTAAAAAATAAAGTGGTATTTATTGTACAAAAAGTGTTTTAATGAAAACTATATCGCTTGCATGCCAGCATTAAATGCGTAGCCCGATAAAATTTAATCTATTTATTATCAGACTACAGTTAATAATATTAATATTTAAAATTTCGCATTTATTCTGGTAAACTTTGATGTCAGTAACACTTAAATTAAAACATTCTGCAGCCTGTTTAAAATTACACAGCTTAATGTAGGACTTTTATATCTATCACTTTTGTATGTGTTAATGTAAACAACTACTGTTTCTGTTGTGCATTCTGCAAATAGCTTTATTTTTTCTCTGCATTTATGACGTTTCTTTTTTTTGCATTCTCTCAACCCCTTCCAGGTTGTCCTTAAACGTATTTTACTCATAAATATCAGTTTATCAACCATGTTTTTATACTAAGCTACAACCAGTTATTAAACTACAAAAAAGTTTCAATTAAATATTTTATCAATATCTCGAAATAAATATAACCTATCTCATTTTGTTGATAAATGGTTGATTTGGACAGAATTGCGCTACTTTATAACAGAATAACATCTCGTGCATCTTCTATTTTTAAGACGATGGAGTTAAACAGAGATAAGGCACCAACCTCTAAATTAAGCTCACAATTTTCATAAAGGTTTAATATTTCAAATTAATAAAACTTGGAAACATTTCTACCTGAAAGTTTGTTTTAGTTGAAAGCAAAGATAGTATTCGCAATCTTTGACTGCCGCACACTAATAAAGTGATTTATCCATTAGACCTCGTCGATAATTTCCAAGTAAGTAAGGGCTAGACGAATAATTTCGGGAAAAGTTATGAAGAAAGCATTTTAGAGGAAACAAATGAATTTATTGTTTTTCGAAATTTTCACCGTTACGTATGCACTTTTTCATATGTTCAAACCAATCACTGAAACATTTGTTCCATTCTGAAGTTGGCTATTCAATGGCGTCTTCAGGGCACGAAAAATGAGGCCACGCATTTTATTTTTGATTATGCGAAACGTAAAAAAGTGGTTTGGAGACAAATCAGGACTATGAGCAGGATGACTCAGTAATTCGATGCCTTTATTCTGTAAATAGTCGACTCTTACACGAGCTATATGCGGCGTAACGTTATCATGATGCAGAATGAATGCACGTTTGCTGTTGTTTTTACGCCACTCATCAATGACTTCGGGCAAGAAAATTGTTGTACTCCAGTCCGCATTTACTGTACGAGGATCTTCCAAAGCAATTGTGACAACATGACCAGATTTGGCTATGAAACATGCAACCATTTATTTAGAAGTGCTTCGTGATCAAACAACTTTCGTTGGCAAAAGTTCATTTTAAAATACCCATACTGTGGATTGTTGCTTTGTTTCCGGTTCGTAAGAATCATCACCTAAAATGATATCTTACACATGCTTAGAAGATCCCTGATTGAATTTTTTCACCATTGTTTTGCACCATTTGACACGGGCTTCTTTTTAATCAGTGAACAAATTATGGGGTATCCATATAGAAAAAACCGCCAAGTGCGTATGCAAAATGGAACGCATCAGGTCTGAGAAATGTGCAAAGCTGCAATTGGAATCTCATCATGTGTTACATGCCGGTCTTCTTGGATCAGTTGCCTTACAGCATTAATATTTTCTGCAACAACAGATGTTGTAGGACGACCTTTTCTTGGTTCATCTTGAAGTGACGTACGACCAAATTAGAACTCTTGAAACCAGCGATATATCGTTGTCTTGGATTGGGCTTCATCATCAAATGCAGAAATGAAACGTTCCATGCACTGTTTTTGAGTCAAACCACAACGAAAATCATAATCAATCAGAGCGCGAATGTTAGTAACTATCTACCTTAAATATAAAAAACACTCAACGAAAAAGAAAGAAAACAAAAACAAAAAAAAATGAAATATCGATTTTCGAAAATTGTAATAATATTTTTTTTATTAACACTATACAATAAGACTCAATTTTATTCATACCATAACAAAGCGTGTACTTTTATTTATCTTTCTACAAAATATTGTGACACAGCTTTTAATAGTAACCCTATTGCAATTTTTTGTGAACAGTTAAAGGCTAAAATATAAAAAAAATGGAATAACATGGCAACGTCGCGATGAAATTTCAGAAATAATTTGTGGTTGTGAAGCCTAAAATGAGGTCCTTTACAATATGGAAAAACTTATGTTATATTTGAAAAAAATAAATTCTTAAAAAAATAGCCGTAAAACTTTCATCTTGAACTTTTTTTTTCTATTTCTTTAATGAGATATCAAGAAGCACGCGTTCAAATAAAAATACCGTCAAGTTGGTTTTGGAAATATGAACGTGAGGCGCAGTTTGATTACATTATTTTAACTATCAAGAACTTATTTCATTAGTGTCGTTGCATTTAACACACAATGGTTTTCACTTCCGGACAGAGGATTTTCATAATAGAATTTTATTTTCGCAATGGGCGAAAAATTGAAGGGTAGTGGTAGTACTTTTTAGCCGACTGCTGGGACGAATTTCAAAATGAGTTTCCCGGCGTTGTTGATTACAACACCTTTAGATGTTCGCTACATCGTTCTTTGAAACTGTTTCGGGAAACCGGCAGAAACGCGAAAAGAAGGAAGTGGTCGGCCAAAAAAGCGTACTCATGAATTAGTTCAAAATGCGCAAGAAATAATGAACTTCTTGTACGTGCTCTGGCTCAACAGACAGGAGTGTCGATTGGAACAAACCAAACTCTTCTAAGAAAAGATTTACATTTATTTCCTTATCGCATAACTGCCGTCCAAAAACTTCTTGAAACTGATTATCCACGTTGAGTAGAGATCTGTGAGTGGTTATTGACTAATTTTGATGGTGATCTATTCAATAAAACCTTCTTCAGCGATGAGGCTTGGTTTCACCTCAGCGGGTACGTTAATACGCAGAATATGCGAATGTGGTGTGCTGAAAAACCAGAAGATTTTTATGTTGAAGCCCCTCACCATCCGCAGAAAGTGGGTGTGTGGTGTGCTGTTAGCAGGAGGAGAATTGTTGGTCCGATTTTTTTTCATGGGACGTTGACTGGGCAAAGATATCGGGAAGAAGTTCTTACCCCATTTATTCATGCGCTTAACGAAGATGAACTGGACTTTTTGGATATTTTCAGCAGGATGCAGCTAGAATCCATACAGCGGCTGAAACAATGAATATGCTGCAACCCATATTTCAAGATCGGTTAATTAGCCTAGGTACTGAGCAGGAATTCCCTCCAAGATCCTGTCATATACTCCGTGCGACTTCTTTCTATGGCTTTTCATCAAAAATTCAATTTTTCAGGTCCCAATGAATGATATCGATCACCTTCAAGCACGAATTATAGAGAAAGTCAACGAAATCAATAACAATACCGTTATGTTACAAAATGTTTTAAATTCTGTTAATAGAAGATGTCGAAATTGTCACGAGCAAAACGGTGGTCACTTCTAACATCTTTTATAGAAGTTATTGTTATGAAAAATAAACGTTCTTTTCGCACTAAAACTGCACTGTGTAATGGCATTGTTTTAATGACATTTAACGGTGATATAAATAGCATTTAACATAACTTAACATTCACTAAACTCTACGTTCACATTTCCAAAGCCAGCTTGACGTCGTTTTTATTTGAACTAGAGATGTACCGACTATAGTCGGCCGACTGTTCCGCTTTGCTAAAACCGGTTTATAAATGCAACAGACGGTGTGTTTTTTTTTTCTATTTCTCTGACTACCTTAAAAACTTGTTTTATTTTAATAAAAGGAATAACGAAAGTTTCTTTGTTTTCCAAAAAATGTGTTAAATTTGTTTGGATAATTTTAACATTTAATTTTTTGTAGTAACTCAGTACAAAAATAAAGAATAACACAATTTAGGGCAGTTTATACAATACTTTAACCAGTTTTAACCACTTTTTTGGAAAATTTTTGGAAATTTTGAATTCGCTTTGCGTGTTTATTGGACCAGATATCGTGACGGCGATTTCAGAATCGTAACTAGCGGAAGATTATCTACACTTTGACACCAATTTTCGGTCGATTAAACCAATTTTAACCGGTTTTAACAAAGCCGACTTATAGTCGGTACATCTCTAATTTGAACGCTTGTTATATTCTCTGAGAAAAAAAAACAAAAGTCTGGATAATCAAACCACAAGTAAAAGAAGAGTCATACAATATGTTTCAAGTAAAATATACATAATAATATTTTTAAATGACGTCATAAAATTTTTGGAGGAAATAAGTAGATCACTCAGCTGAAAATACTTACCTTTAATACTTTTGTGTAATCGATTTGTTGATTTCGCAAATTCTTCATTAAAAATTTTACGATAATCAAACAAAGACTATAAATAGAAGGGGTACATCGAACAGAAATAATGATAAAATAATAGACAATTTGGACAAATTGTTCCCAATTTCACAATCATTTCCGGAATTCTGTTCAGCACACTCATCAAATGGTGTTGCTTTAGAAATCGTATTGATTTTCTTTTCTATAGGGTTATTTGATGACGATGAAGCTACCAGTAAACTATCATAGCGTCTAGAGTGTTCTTCTCAACCCGAAATTAATTGGGCAATCTTGATTTTTGATGTGATCGAGTCTTCCAAGTACCCTTCGACGACAGAAGTCTTTTTCCAGTCTTTGTGTCTTTTTTCTCTTCATGCGATATCATCTCCATTATAGACTAGTAACGCAGCAGAAGTCCTGTGGAAAATGTGGCCAGTAAACTTGTTTGCGCAGGGAAGTTGAAAATACTGCGTAATTGTGTTCAACGACGATAGCCTACTTGTTGTGGTCGTAAAAGAGCATATTTTCTACACAACTCCAAACCTGAAATTTTTTCGTCATTAATCACTGTGAACACACGCCCTTTGTCTTCTAAATCATTTATTGGCATATTTGCGAGTCCTCCCTTCAACAACTTAAAAAATTTCCAAATAAAGGAATAACCTATAATTTAAAAACATGGCTAATGTAGAAAGCAAAAATTGGTCTAAAGTGTTTAGACAGTACTTCCCTCGCTGCCGGAAACGTGACGACTGCATGCCTATTATGTTTTTTTTCGCAGTAGATTTTAGAGCATTCGGTTTTGTAGTTCCTGAGTAAATCACTAAAATAAATTTACGCATTCATTAATTTTTTTGAGTCACCTTGTATATGCAAATCCAAAAAATATGAATGTAATGGTAAATCACAAGTACAGACTCATCATATTTTGTACATTTTAGATAGGATTTATTCGGCAAACTTTTGAGCTGACTTCATCAATTTTTTGGAGGGAGTAAGTAAATATATTGTGATTAAAATTTTATCACGCCTATCATAACTGTAAACCATCTGGAAAATTTCAAAGCATTCGGTTTTGTAGATTCCAAATTAAATGTCGAAATGTTGTTTCCTACTTTTGATTTTTTTCCAAAAATCTGGACGTTTCGGGTAAAATTTCAATTCGGAGTCATAAACTACATGTGTAAGACATGTGTTATTTGATAGGAAATACAATTTAAAACCCAATTACTATGTACAATTTTGAAATGGCGTCATGACATTAGTGGTGGGGATGATTAGACAAATTTTGGTTTTACCATCTACATAATACACCTAATATAAATACAAAATTTGACAACAATCGACCCAGTACCTTCGAAGATTATCTGTCTAATAAAAATCCGGGACGGCAGACGACGGACAGACGGACAGACGGACGGACAGACAGACGGAAACGGGAGACCTATTTGTTCGTCGTCTAGGAGATTGGTCGAGAAAATTCAAAAGTAGAGAGTCGGCCGACGGATGCGATTACCATACTTCCTTTGCTTACGCTCGGGAAGTAAAAATGTAATTTTCTTAGTTAATCATTAAGTTCATCTCATTAAGAACTTTAAACTGAAGCACGTTTTTCCTAGATAATAGCATTGCTTTCTTAGGCTGGTGACCAACACTATTAATTTTCAGAAAGGTGATCAATTTTCCGTATGAACTAATGTGTATTTGACTTTTTTTTTACTAATTAAAAAGATCTTTTTGATCATGGAATATTGAATTACATGGAACTGGATTGATATGTTTTAGTCCGAAAAGAACGTAGCTCAAGCTGTGCAATAACATAACTACCTCTTCGCTCAAAGACGCCAGCATCACTGTCTCGTTACCTAATTAAAGTTGCCTGCTTTTCTCTCTTTCAGATTTCAAACAACTGATACTCGATTTTTCTCTTTCTGAGGCAGGAGTTTATTTATAGCTTCGTCAGCCACCGCTAATATTTTTCCAGAAACTTCTTCCGAATGATTTTCCATTTTTATTTTAAAAATTAGAAATTAATTCTGATATGACTACTCATATTTACACTGTTGTTAACGTGATAATATTTTTTAAATTCTATTCTAAATCAAATACCTACGTACCAGTGCAACAACTTTCATTTTTTTGTCAAGGTTGTCAAAAATAGAATAATTATTTTTTGGCGATTTTTAAATTCATTGCGTTGTGTATCAAAACGTTGTACGCAACTCTATCCCTTGGATGATTAAAGCCACTCGTTCGTCGAACCTCAAACTCATTTTTGTACCGTACATTTAGTCACCTGAAGTCAAATCAACCCGACGCGAGGTTCAGTTGTATTGTATAACTAAACTGACGATTTGCCATATTGTCTATAAGCTATACTCAAAAGTGTCGCTTATACATCAAGTAAATGTTCAAATCCCCATTATGTGTCACTTGTATCATTCTGATTTGACATTTAAATGTAGCGACTAAAGCTTCAAAATTTTGACAAATCAAGTGTAAACTATTAGTACGAATCCACCTTGTCGCTGAGTTTTGTCTGCGACGTTAATTATTTGAACATATCTGGTCTATGGAACACTTGTTGATTTAAAGTTCCTCTCTGAGACAAACAACTACGTTTTCCGAAGGCCCACACTTCTTACTGTATGTTGTTTGTTCCAAATTTCACTCACACGTTTATACAACCTAAAAATAACCTGTGGTATTTTATGTATTCATAACGCATCGCAAACATGTTCCCTGAAAAGTCCAACATTTATTCGATTAATACACCAAAACTAAAATAACAGTCCAATTTACACAAATTGCTCTAATGGTGTAACTTTTTATTAATAATTTGACGTTTATCGTCTGTTGCTTCTTACTACTAGAGGACAAAATTCCAATAAGACCGACAAATATTTTTCTCTTTTTCACCGAGGGAGAATGGAATAGTAAAACCTAACTTTCCAAAACGCATAATCGGTTGCACAATACTTGTGGTGACTAATTCTTGTAGAAACCGAAATGTAACAGTTAGAGCTTATTACAAAGGTCATATTACAATTAGCTGCCCCGGCTACATGGTTTTTAATATATGCAATTATAATTTTTCTGTGTTTAAAGAAAACATCGTTGTTGAATGTAATTGATTTTTTTTTCTTTTTTTATTTCATAAAAAAAATACTACAGGTGTATATTATAAATTTGTAACTTTGTATGCATACTAAATTCAATACGCAAAGTTACTTGCGTTCTAGTTATACTTACTTCCTTTACAAATTATACCCAATTAATATTATGGATATCCCTAAAAGCAATGCAATTGTACCCACGCAACCTACATATTTTTATCTTGATTGTTTGTATCAAACGGTGACTTCCACAAATCGCCAACTATCAAAGCAGCACGCAAGCGAATATTCTGATCGTTACGAGTCAATTTCGACTCAGTTTGCGGAAACATCCGTGATCAGCCGTCCCATCAGTGACCGTCGCTCGGGTCAATGCGTCTGGATATCAGCACAAAAACGATTCTCCTCTTTCAAAACGAGATATTCATGACCCCGATACACAACTTTGTCGTTTTATCTCGGTATCGTCATGCTGCTATTTAGATCCAAGATATAACCAAATCGCTGCCGTTATTAGTGTTTTATTTACAGTAACGGAGATATTTATTCCTCTACGTCTTCCAGCGTCTTGCTGCATTTTTTTTTTGCTAGTTCTATTCGCTAGTCTGTAAATGGCAAATATTCTCCATTAAAATCTGCTGTGTAATTTTCAAACTATGTGTTGAAGTAAATAGTTCTTCTGAATGTATGTGTGAGTTTATAATTGAAAATAATAAACTGTTTGAGCCAAGCAGATGTATACAGAAGTAATTTAGTAGATGTTAGTAATTGAAATCCTGGCTTTCACGACATCTATGTTGAGTAACTCTTTGTTGCTAATAGTCGCCATTTATTGACATTTTAATTAATACTCCTACATTAACTAACACATTCATAGCATTAAAGTCAGAGAGAAATTTACTGCACCACCTGAAACGAGATTGCACGATATTTGCAGTAGTTTTTAGAATCAACTAAGCACTTCCTAATTGGAATCTGTATTTCACATGTAAGTCATTTAAATATAGTGTCATCTTTAGTTAAAATAAAACACCCATTGTCATTTGAATTCAACAATTTTTTTTTAATTAACAAAAAAAAACAATTCAGAAGATGTACTCGAGAAAACAGACAAAATAAAACAACAAAGGTTTTATTAACTCATTTGAAGACAAGAAAAAAATGGGACATAATTGATTCCTAAAGCTTTATCGTCCAATGAAAAACAAGTTTTCAAAGTTGAGTGAAATTTTAATTTAAGCGCGACTAAAAGCAAAATACGTTTCACTCGAGAGTTGTTTAAATAACTCTGCGGAAACAAAAAAATTCCAGAATTAATTCAAAAACCAAACGCTGCCTCAGATCTACGAAATTTATTTCAGTAACTATAATCTTGGTATAAAACAGTGATCTGATAACGATGTCTAAAAACTAAAGACCTATTAGTCTTACGTATCCAACGGTTAAAATAATGGAATCCTTTATCGTGGTGACGAGTTAGTTTTTTTTAATCGTGATTTCTAAGGTAAAAACTCAATACGGACCCAGTAGCTTTAAATTATCGGTCGCACACTAATCGACACACACGACAGATAGACACACAATCAGACGAAAAGGCGAAACCTACTTGCTCGTACTTTAAGGTCATAAAACGTTGAGAAAACCTGAAAGCAGTGATTCGCCGGATGGAACCTATTACAATACTTCCTTAGCTTACACTCAGGGAATAAAAATCAGAGGGCATTAAATTTGGCGGATGAGCCGATGATTCAAACGCTCTCACTTCCACACCAAAATATGGAGGTACCTCATCTGAAACCAAATTCCTTGCTTGGGCATATCACCATTTTCGTGGTTTGACACTGTTTGGGAACACAGTCAGAACCTAAGAAATCTAAATGGCGCAAAGTTGTTAACGTTTCTTTCAAAAGTAGGATCCTATCAGATTATAACCTAAGACTCCTGTCCACAGTTTATTTTATTGAGATCGACAATTATGGCGATTTACTAGTACGTTTAAAAGAGTGGTCAGTGGTGGCTTCATCCCAAAAGAGAATATTAATTAAAAAATTGAATCTTCCATTCCAACGTAACATCAACTCTAAACAAAACTCTAAGTACCCGTCGGGATTGACTTAATTTAACTCATAAATTAAGTAAACTTTGTCCAGATAGTAAGTCTCGTGCAGGACCATGTTCCGAAAATTTTCTTACTGTTCTACTTACTACGATTGGCGGTCTATCAAGATAATGTTGATTAAATAATGCACATGACTTATTGCTCTGGATACAGACATCTTTAAAATTTCGATTCTCTCGCCTTCGCTTAAATGCAACATGATTCTGATAAGTGACAAGGACTCTTTTGTCAAATTTAACACTCTAAATAGCAATTTGCAGGTCTTGGATTCCAAGAAACTTTTACTTCCCGAGTGTAAGCTAAGAAAATATAGTAATCGAGTCCATCGAGTGAATAACCACTGTCATATTTTCTCAACGTGTCATGACCTCTAGAAAAAATTGTTCTCCCGTTTCCGTCTGTCTGTCTGTCTGGTGTCTGCATCCATTTATATTTGACACGAAAGCTCCGCAACTACCGGAGCGATTGTTGTGAAATTTTGTATGTATATTAGGAATATCATGTAGATAGTTAAACGCTAACTAAAATTTTTGGCTAACAATCACCAATAGGATGACATGGTCTCCAAAATCTATAATAGTAAGTTTTCTGTAAATTTTATAAAATAAGATACTCCTGCACTTGTGGTGTATGAAACCGTATCGAATTTTCACCCTAGACATCAGATTTTTGGAAAAAAAAGTCAAAACTGTATAACAATGTTTTGTAATTTAACCTTGAAACTGCAAAACCAAATGCTCTGAAATCTTGTGAATATTTTAGGTTATCGTAACTAGGGTAAATCGTTAAGCAAAATTTATTCATTTATTCCGCCCCAAAAAAATTGGTGGTGTTATCTCAAAATTCTGCCGAATAAATCCTCTCTGCAATATGCAAAATTTTATGATTATATACTTGTGGTTTATCAACGCACTCATAGATTCTAGAACAATGTTGATGACGTCATCAAAAAATTGTGTAAATTAAAAACTCCTTTGAAACATACGCGTAGCACGCTTCTTTACATTTACTTTAAGATTATATACATATCTTTATTTCATTTCATTTATATGGGTCCTCATAAAAAATAAAATTCCCAACATCAAATTTTATAATTTTTAGAAAATGCTGGGTATGTTTCATTGTACTTTAGGTGCGAGGGAAGTTCTGTCCAAACAACATTCGACCAACTGTTTATGTTGTTGCTAGATAGATAATCTTTTTGTTTGACAGATGAAAACAATATTTTTGATACCATGGCTTCCCTGATCTGTTTCCAATGAAATTTGACTCTTGTTTTTTCTATGTAACAGGATTTGTCCCAAAAACAGTTATGCAAGGTACCAACTTTTCTCTACTACCCTTTAACTAATAAAAACATTTATAGAAATCTAAATGAAAAAGTTGGATTTAAAAAAATCGTAACCACGTCACTGTGTAAAAACTGCTGGTTACAAAAATTAATTTTCACGTCAAAAAATGTTATTTTAAAAAATATTTTTTATTAGTTATTCAGACAGAATTTCACTCGCTCCTGAAGCATAATCAATTATATAAGTATATAAATAAGTAGAGTGTAATACTAATCACAACAGCACTGTATAATTACACCTGCAAGAAAATGAGACCGTTTTTGATTTATTTTAGATCAAAATGTTTGTAAAGAGAACAGCAGCTCTTTAACATAAATATTATGATGGAACTTTGATGCTGCACACTGTTAGATATCAAATGCACAAAAATATGCTTCATTAACATTTCAGTATTCTTAATAATTAACATAGACATAGAAGAAATTATCTAAATAGGTTTGTGAATCGTCAAAAACAAGATAATCTGTTTCCCTCTCTAATAAATAGGAGTAATAATTATTGTGTTTTACCTAATTATAGGTCATTTTAATGAACTAAAAACAGTCGTATTAATATAAAATAACGTTAAAATAAGTCGTTATTTCACCCATTGATAAATTCTCGATATTCACTTAATAATATCGATTGCTCTTATTTTTAGTTTATTCTGATAAAAATACTCTATAATAAATATGATAGAAATATAATTACAGGTTAAATTTCTAAATAAAACTTGCTACAATTTAATACGTTAATGTTATATAAGTAAATCTCAGCAAGGAACTCCCTAGTGTAACTAAAATTTCAATTTTAAAGCCATCTAATTGTAAAAAACAATAATTTACTTTTTAAATATCGAGTGTAACTAAAGATACTTATCTATTCACAGCATGAACAACAATGATAAACGTGCTGCCTTTATTTTAATTTAAAACTCAAATAGAAGGTTTCCACCGCACACAAAGCAACCTCAGATATTTCTAGATCTTTAATCTCATCAGATTGTCTGTCAGCAAATACAATACTCTGAGATGATATCGTTTAAGTCCGGCTCTTATTCTGGTTGTGCTGTACAAAATCGTTTCCTAACTTAAGTTATATTTTTTGTATTTCAACCAACCGTGGCTGAAATGCCAAGAAACGAATTGTTCTTTGAAAAGCAGCTTGACATCAATTTGTGTCTGTCGTGATAAGTGTACAAAGAAAATGAAACACAAAGCAATTACGTACGTTTAAGTAAATAGCAAAAAAATACGAAAAATAATGCAAGAGAGGTATGACGAAGGATAAGTTAATGCGCCCTGTATTTATGTACTTCTTTATTGTTATGGACTCTTAATTTCTACGAAATCTGAAAAAATATTTGCCAGTAAATTGTCGGTGTTTACGTAAGCAAAATTACATTTAATGCGATATTAAAATTTAATTAATAAGTTTGCAATAACAGTGAAGTACACGCGGTTACAAAAGTTTCGGAGAAGAAATTCGGCGTAAATAACGTCAAGAGTATGTTTTAATTAGACTAGGTATTTTGATACACTTTGTCCAAATTTCAAAGTAATAATAATAATCAGAGAGTGGACTCGTCCGGGTAATCTTCAAGTCCTCCACATACTTATATTATACTAGCTTTTTCCCCGCGGCTTCGCTCGCGTAGACGATTCGTTGTGTTGAAGAGCATTAATACAAAATTTCAAGTAAAAATCGCCATAAAAATATTTTTCCTCATACAAACTTTGTCACCCCCTTTCATCTTCTTAGGGGCGGAATCATGAAAAAAATCTATATATAGAAAAGGCAATGTCCCGACTGACCTATCAACGCCCAGCCAAAACTACAAATGCTTTCTCGAAATTCATCCCCTAAGAGGGTGAAACGGGGTGATAAAATTTGTCTGGGACCAGTGTGCCTACTGTAAATTTACATTGTTACGTGAAACATGGTACTGATTCTCTTCAATGCAAATAATGAAACACATATTTAAGCATTTTCCGATATTCAAGCCCAAGGGGGCAAAAAGGGGTGTGTATTGGCAAAAATATTTTTATGGTAATGTTTATTTAAAACCTGGTATTAATGCTCTTCAACACAAATAACGAAACACATATTTAAGCATTTTCGGAGATTCGACAGCTAAGGAGGTGAAAAGTGGTGTCTAAATTTGGGCGGCTAAGTTTGTATAGGAACAATATTTCTACTATAAATTGAAATTTTTACGTGAAACTTGGTATTAATGTTCTTCAACACAAATAATGAAACCCGTATTTAAGCATTTTTAATACCAAGTTCCACGTAAAAATGTAAATTTACAATAGAAATATTTTTCGCATACAAACTTAGCCACCCCTTTTCACCCTCTTAGGGGCTCTCGAATCTCGGAAAATGCTTAAATACGTGTTTTATTAATTGTGTTTAAAACCATTAATACCAAGTCTCACGCGAAAATTTAAATTTACAATAGAAATATTTTTCCCACACAAAGTTAGCCAGTACTTTTCATCCCCTTAGGGGTTGAATCTCGGAGAATGCTTAAATACGTATTTTATTATTTGTGTTGGAGACAGTTAATAGCAAGTTTCACGTAAAAATTTAAATTTACAATAGAAATATTCCCACACAAATCTAGCCACCACATTTCACCCCCTTAGGGGTTGAATCTGGAAAAATGCTTAAATACGTGTTTTATTATTTGTGCTGAAGAGCGTTAATACCAAGTTTTAAGTAAACATCACCATAAAAATATTTTTCTCATACAAACTTATCCATACCCTTTTTTACCCGCTTAGAGGTTGAATCTCGGAAAATGTTTAAATACGTGTTTCATTATTTATGTCGAAGAGCATTAATACGAAGTTTCATGTAAAAATTTCAATTTATAGTAGAAATATGGTTCCTATGCAAACTTAGGCGCCCAAACTTACGCACCACTTTTCACCCTCTTAGGGGTCTAATCTCCGAAAATGCTTAAATACGTATTTCCTTATTTGTATTGAAGAGAATTAAATTGTACCAGGTTTCACGTAACGATGTCAATTTTACAGTAGACATATTGGTCCTATACAAATTTTATCATCCCTTTTCACCCCCTTAGGGGATGAATTTCGAGAAATCCCTTCTTAAACGATGCCTTCAGTATAAAATGAACATTCTCTCCAAATTTCAAATTTCTAGCATTAGCGGTTTGGGCTGGGCGGGAAATTGCCTTTTATATATATTTTTAAGTCAAAATTTTGCCGAATAAATCTTATCTTAAATGCACATAATATGGTAAGTCTATACTACTTTACCGTTGCAGTAATATTTGTTGGATTTGCTGAAAAACGGTGACTCAAAGCAATTAATATATGACTTAATTTCTTTTTTTCAATAAATCAGGAATTGCAAAACCGAATACTTGAAATCTTGCAGACGTTTTATAGTTATTGTAAGCATGGTACATTGTTAATCAAAATATATTGACTAACATACGTAAATTACGTATTGTATTATTAGAATAAATAAGGCACAGCGACCTTGATAGTTTTAAAAGACTAACCAAAATGCAGCTTCTGGAAAAAACGTTTTACAACACACACAAATTTTGTGATTTTTATAAGAAACCTAGTTGTTTCTTTTAGGTAATTAATATATTTTTGAGAAGTGTAAAATTTCTTTTGTAAATTTACAAGATGTTAAAATTTATTATTGTTACTAAAATTAAAGTCGCAGACCAAACTTAACAAAGTGGAATCGCAACATTAGTCTACACTTGACAGAATGACACAAGTTGAACATTCATGTGACGTATAAGTGATATCATTGGGTTAACCTAAACTTTTACCACATTGAATTGTTACTAAACTCGTGTCTGTGTGTAGCTTATACATATATACAAATCTCGTGACAATCAAGCAAATAACATTTCTTTGCCGCTAAGTTTTGTCTGCGACTTTAATCAGAGCAGTTTCAGATTGTTACAGTAATAACAATAATTTGTATAAATTTCATGCAAAATTTTAAGGTGACCTCATCAAGGTTTTTAATGGAACAGATGAATTACGAACAGCGATTTACGATGTTCACGGTAACCTCAACGTTTGAAAAATATTTCATGGTTTTGTAGTTTTCAAATTAAATTTTTATTATTTTGTGCCGATTTTGATTTCTTCCACATCACAGATCAAACATTTTACACACGTTAAATATTTTTTTTTATAAATTTTTGTGATGAACGATTAGATAAATTTTTGTTAACTATTTACCATTTACTTGATACCTTTAAAATATGCCTAAAATTTAGTAATAATCAGTCCAGCAGTTTCGAAGATTATCTGTGAATCTGCTGAATCTGGAACCGATGCAGATGGCAGGCAATATATAGATGCAATCCGGGAGACGGGAGACCTGTTTTTAGTTCGTTAGTTCGTTATTTTTGAAATATTCTGTAATTACAACTTGATGATATCTAATAAACGATTATTGTAAAACAGACATTTTTTGTATTTTTCGCAATCTGTACCAAACAACGACACACACTGTAAAAACTATGTACCTATTTTACGCTCCTTTTCAGTTTCTCAAAAGTTCTTGAGAATATTACATTTTAACGCTCCAATGACGATTTTTAAAGAAGTTAAAAACACGTTAAAAGCGTGTTCAATGTACAATATTCTTGGGCTAGATAAAATGTGTATTGGAAATACTATTTAAGATACACATATCATGCAAGTACTACCCGCAACTAAAGCAAGAGTGGATGATATCATGAAAAAACTTAAAAAGAGTGTAATTAGAAATGTAAATTGACCTGTTCAGCATTTTCGATAAATACCATTGTTTTGCAATTACTGAATTTATTCTATAAGTAAATTGTATATTGTAACAATGGTAGTAAACGGAAAAACAATTTTTGCCGAGAATTCAAATTTGACTCTTTCATGCAGCAAATACGTAACGTTGGAAAACGTAACTTCCATTTATAATAACAGTTTCGTGTTAAATGCTCCGTAAGTCATTGGAAGCCTTTAGTGGTCTTAAGCTTTTTCCACATGAAAAACTTTTGTGCTAGGGAATACTAGTGACTACACGGCTTTAATATAATCACAAGATGCTACACTTTAAACATGCCATTTTAGACTAATATTTATTTACCTCTCCATACACAACAATATATTAAAATTAAAAACATTTAAAACTTTCAGATATTACGAGGCAACAGTGACACTGCAACCGTAGAAAGCCAGCGACTAATGCCGCCCGTATTTGCCAGCAAAGTGCGAATTCTACCCTACAGTGTCCACAGGAGGACCATTTGCTTGCGAATAGAACTTCTGGGATGTCCATATGAAGGTAGACTAACTAAATTGTATTGATCGTTTTTTGTTAGGCTCAGCCACCAATAAAATACATGTTGGTAGTATCTAATTTTGTTGAACAATGTTACTATTAAAAATTACTTAAGGATCGATAGTGAACAATAAGAGGGATAATACATAACTACAAACCGCAGGAATCATTTGCCTCAAATAACAAGAAAAAGTCGGCAAGCGGCATGTAAATGACCCCTTTATAATATGCCAGAGTTGCGATTAATCAGTGTCAGGAGCAGCGCTTACTGTAGACGGTAGATTACATCTCGGAGAGACCACGGCGTGTGATCCACTACTTAACTTATCCATAATTAATAGGGAAGTAGTACTTTGAGTGACATTTCATGAATAGTTTACAAGACAGTCACGTTGTAGCAGAACGGGCTATTGGCTTGCGAACCCCACAGCAAAGTGTCAATTCACAGCTATGATTTAAACATTAGCTATCTATCTTGATTTTAGTAATGTCACCTTACATCATGTTTTAGCTTCTTCGAATTTGTTATATTTTATTGCAAAAAACTATTAGAAAGTGGTTATTCCACATCCTTTTTTACAAAGCTGTATCCAAAACAAAAATAAAATTTAATTTTGTGAATTTATTTTTTTTATATATAACTCCATAAGTGAAAATAAATATATGCAGATAACGAAGCATGCTATGCTTAGTTTAAAACGAGTTTTTCATAACAAAATTTTGTGTCTTCAACTTTTTACTGGGGACACAATCATACATCAATTTAGATATACACAGCGTAATACTGTTAACCCCAGCCCTGTATATCAAGTTTCCATAAAATAATCTAATCTTAATTTAGTCATTCAATCAAACTGTTTCATTCATTTTTTTTTTTTTTCATATCGTATAAGCAATTCTATAAAATATTAATGTAGGTATTGATAAATCATAACTACACACTCTTAATTTAAACTATTTTACATGCTTACAATAACCTTAAAACGTTTGTAGACTTTCAGAGCATAAATTGTAAAATGTTATTATATAATTTTGATTTTATTTACCAAAAACTTGGATTATTTAATGTTAAAAATAAAGCCAGACAGACGACAGACAGACAAAAGCCAAAGAGACAACAGACAAACGATAGCTTGAGGCCAGAGAGACGACAAAAGAACGATAGAGAGACCGAGGACAAACAGACATGTTCTGTTGGTTATGAGACGTCGAGAAAATTATGTATTCATCGAATCGATCCTATTACAACACTTCCCTAACTTACGATCACGAAATAAAAATGATTAAAAGTTTACGATAATTTTGAAATAATTACCAATCACAATATGAAAAAAAAAACTTATAATGTTTAGATTTCATAAGAACATTACGTTATAGTTTTAATCTTACTCACTATGTACGGATACAAACTTTGTCCTAAATTATGAAATTGAGTCTTATACAGGGTGTTATTGAAAGGTACGTACAACAAAAACTGAGAGCTATTCGCGAAGTCTAAGAAGTCTGACAAACTTAGTTCGTGTTATCAAAATTATAAGGGAAAATTAGCCCTTGTTCAACCTTTTTAGACGCTACTGAAGGATAAATAGGTAAAACTAATTTATTTTAGTAAATCCTAGCAACTGTAACAATAAAACTTTTGTCAAGACTAAATGTTGCTATAGAAACGAAAGATGATCTTTTTATCAGAGGCGTACAACGAATTTGGACATAAATTTTAATAATTTTTATCTCTAAAAGGAGAACACTTTTACCTGATTTTTTTTTACTTTTACCACCCATACTTCGAGACCAATTACCGATTTTATTTTGTACGTACCTTTCAATAACACGCTGTATATATATCTTTATTATTCAGCACGCAACAAGTCGCTTGACATGAAAAGTGCAGTCATTAGTGGTAAAATGACCAAATTTTTGCTTCCCAAACTTAAATTCAAATCAGTTATACCTAATCAAGGTCAACACAAGAATATTTTTACCGAAATTTGACAGCATATGCTTTTTGAATTTTAATTTTGAATTTTATTTTGTTATTTTATTGAAAATAAATATGAAGAAAAAAATAAATCATGGAGACTCATTAGCATATAATATGATAAATACTTATCTATATACTGTGCGTTCAAAAAAAGAGTCCAACTGTATAGCTTACTTACTATACTTTTTCGAATACAACTTTGTCTGTTACGTCAAATTAAATCGTTTGAAATATATTACGTTCTTATTTCAAAAATTACAACAAATTTTTATTGTAGAGATTTTTTCCAAATTCACTGATAAATCATTTCAATTTTAATTTTAAAATTCAAATACTTGTGTAGATCAACGAAAATTCAAAAACTGGTTCAAACAGACAACCATTTTGTTCTAAATAAAGTCTACTTCAACAACATATTAACCGGAGTTTTATTTTCAGTTTTTCCCCTGAGTTAGGGAGAGTTAAATAGACTCTATTTTGAATATGATAATTGATAACACAAAAAAAACCTAGTGGAGTTAAATCAGAGAAACAAGCAAGCCATCTAATTGCATGTAAACAATTTATCCGAAAACGTAAATAAAAAAAATTCTAACTGAATGTTGAAAAATTATTATACCATGTAATTCAGCTGAAGAAACATTGTCTAAAAATTGATCCTATACTTCGGAAGGGAAAGAATACACCTAACATTTACTCCAAACTTCTTTGAAAATTTCTTTAGATAGTGACAGACCATAAAATATAACGGTGCAGAGATTTTGAAGAATCCTAATAATATATAGGTTTCAAAATTCTACTCTCTGTTCTGGATGATGTTCTTCTAAACCATATGTACTTTCTTAGGAATGTAAGCTTGTATTTGGTGGTATTTTTACTATATCATCAGTACTACTCGGTAACTGGTTTTTGAAGTTTATTTTATTTGCAGTTTCTGTAGTAGATGTGTCTTGATTTTCAATAAAACATTAAGTTCCAAGTCAGCGTTTCCCAATCTGTGTTTTTTTAAGATTTTTGAAACATACGTATTTTTTTAAGATTTCAACAAGTCTACTGAATTTTCTCCGATAAGATGCAGAAATAATTTCATATTGCTTGAAGTAACAGAGTAACAGTAAGAATCGAGTCCAATGAAATTTTCTACGATTTAGCCCTGAAACAGCTTGTTTCTGGACGATTAAAGCTACTTGGAAACAAGTATTTAGAGACTAGTGACCAAAACAATTAATTTTTACCACAGCTTTTTAACAAAATATGACACCGTGATACATGAATTAAAAAAAAATTGAATATCGTAAACAAAAACAAATGAACGTTTAATATTAATTTAATATTTTAAATATATTTTTATTTTTGTTATACCTTGTAATTTCAAAATGATTTCATTAAAGTTTATTTGGGCTCGGTATTCATTATAAATCATCAGCAATGTGCAATTTTTTGTAACAAACAATGTAAAATATAATAAAGTCGGTTAAGTCGTTATTTATTATATACTTACCTGCGTCACTTTGTAAGAACCTGTAAAAATATTTAAGCTTGTTATCGCAACAAACATATAAATGCCATTTAAGTTAATTAAATAAATTAAATTAAAAATATAAAAGTAATTAAAAAAAAATTAAAAACTTCCTTGTTTTAAATGCCTTTTTTAATTTCCGCAAGAACTCACTAGAAAAAAAAAGGGAGTGTAATTTATGTTTAATATTGTTTTCGATGAAAGCACCCACTTCCCTTCATTTGAAAACACTTTATATACAGATAACTTGATTTAGAACTTATTAAAACCCATTGCAGATCAATACAGCTGAATGTCGCTAAATCTTTAATTTAAAACTTATTTATTTACAATTTTTGTTGTTAATTTAATTATAAGTAGATCTAAAATAATGCCACTCACCAACACAAAAGCAACCAAACCAATCAAATTAATTTTATAATAAATTCTAGTTTCAAATGCGGTGCACACCACACTACACTTTTTCAACATTTATTGTACTTTTAATAAATTTGAAAATTGATGAAACACCGTAACTTAATTATCATCTTTAAAATTTCACCCATTATTCATTCGAAGACTAATTTTACTCAAGTCAGGGACAATGAAATTTTCACATCTGCACCGATTATAAACACCCTCTTAATTAAATTCTATGTACGTTCTCGAAGACACGATTTTCAAAATAAGCTACGCCCTTGGCAAAATAAGATGAAGGACCAGACCAGATGTCGCCCATTCTCAAACTGAATTATCGTTCTAATTCGAATAATACGGATTAGGTAGACATAATCGCGACGCACTTAGTTACTCAATGTTCGGTTTCTTGCATACAACTACCAGGAGTCCACTTAATTAGATTCAGCACAAGCAAACGTGATTGCCCTTTGATATACGTTAACTACCATACTCTGCATGCAATTATACGAGACTGTCAAACTGGCCTAAGATTACGTTTAAGCGAAAATTATTTTCATCGATTCGGCATTAAAACACATCCTCAATAATTTTGATGTTTCTGCTAAAACTACATTATTACAGCTTTCTAAATTCATGATCATCATGACCAACCACGAGAAAATTTTCATTTGAACATCGAATACACATTCTCGAGTAGATTAGCGAATTTTGCTATTTTGCCACTTGTCCGTTAACGTTTATTCCATTGTAGACTGACGATGACAAGTTCGCTACACCAACAAACTAACATTGAAATACGTTTGTTCACAGTGTTGACGTCAACAGGCATTAACGCAACTAAAAACTTAGATTACTGGTTCTACTGTTATATCGCAAAAACAAAATTTTATGATTTTTTCAAAAAAGAGGGATTTGTTGGACTGTACTTCAAGGGCGAAGGAATTTCTGTCGCATTAACTCACTTTTTGTCATTTCCAGATCCAGCCAATGTTAAACAAACATACACCATTTATAGTGTACAGTTGAGATTCTGAACTTCTTTCTGGAAATTTGGCAACTCTCCGATTTTATTTACCTTAATTTTTTACACAGTATTTTTGGCCTTAATGAGATATAATACTGGAACTAAAATCTAAACAAATGCAATGAAGCACTAGTTTTTATTTCTTTCATTTTTAACAAAGTTTGTTTTAAATATTCTCTATAGCTTCGAGCTTCAATATTTAAATATATCCTGCATAGTTGAGTATTTTTTAATTATTTTAGTATTTTTTATTAACTTGCAACGTTGGAAAGGTCAATTTAATTCTACAAAAATGCAAATTTTAATTTCATTTCCCAATAGCCAAAACTAAAATTCGCATAAAATCCATTTAGGTCGACCACTGGACGAAGTATCGTATTAACTTGAAAAAAACGCCATTTGACTGTGTAATTTCAACGAAACTAAAACGATTTTACCAACCGGGAAGTATTAGAACCAATTTTCACATAGTTTTTTGTTTTTGGCAATTTACAGCGTACAGCCTCGAATTGTTTTTGCTGGTGTGGTTCATTCCCATGTGCTTCCAAATAAAACAATTTTTTCTGTTGATACCAAATAGAACTGGGGACTTCACTGCACCGGCAGCGAGGAATGTATTGATAAATCATAGAATCGCGCAATCCATTATTAAAACTGCGAGTGGTCCATGTGGTGGACCGTGACGGGCAAGGGAAAATAGAATCCCTATATGGGAGGTTTATTATATTTTGCTTTTATGACCGGACTGGCATTCTCGTCGTTCACTTCGTGCAATCGACATCCCTTATTGCATGGCCATCTATTGCTTGACCGTATCAATGAACTGACAGGTTATAGGGTACACATCCGGGGGTGAACACGTACTCTAGTGTACACAATTGGAAGAATAATGTAAAGAAGCCCTGCCCTGAAATGTTGCATTGGAAAGAAAAGAGTTTAACTTACCAGCAAATTACTCGGGAAAAACTTTATACACATTTTACTTTGAGAGTGACAGTGTTACTTCCTAGTGAGATCTAACTTTTGTTACAGTAATGATAAGTGATGACGATAACATTGCAACGCAAACGTATTTTATTCTTATATGTAAAATATTGCTTTAAGTCTTGTTTTTTTGTCAATATTTGTTCCTACTCATCTTGTTTTATTGTTCGTATTTTTTTTAAAGCGTGGCATAAACCAAGAACTAATAATTAGAACTTTTTTTTTTCAAATTAGAAAATTCAGAATACTTTTAAAATTAATTATGTAAGTACAAAAAGTTTTCTATAATTCATTTATACTGGGTATCCTAGTCCTAGTGCATAATGCCTCAGACATCTCAAAAAATATAACTTCGAAATGCATACATATTAATTAACCTTATATTGTTTTCGTCCTTCTAGGAAATGACAAACTTGTGTTGTCAAACAGAATGGAGCAAAATGAGAAGTGTTTTTTTTTTATATTTGCAATATTGTAAGTCTAATATGTAACTGATTCGAAATAATACTTCAACCAGATAATGGTATCCCTGTTCATCTGTTCGGTTCTAATATTTCAGGCATTTAAAAAGACAAAAGTTAGAAACTTGGAGCGGTTAATTCATCTAAATTAAATAATCTCATTTGGTCTATATCTGCGTTAGTTCAAATGGCATCCTTAACTTCGACTTTTTATGTCTAGACATCGAACAAATTCAATTATTAAAAACGTACAGACCCTGCAATATCAGATAATTAGTGTACATTTATGTTAAAAGAAAATGAAATTTGATTGTCTCATCGAAACATTGGAAAAGACTAATTTATCAATTAAGCTGCAATGGGACAAAAGGTTCTTAATATTATTTTGGGTAGCTTTTATTATGATAACTATTACTTGATTATTATTAAATAAAGGAAGGTAAAGTAACCTCACCTGACATACACCTTGTAAAACTTTTATGACTTAAGCGACTTAAGCCAAACCACCCTTATAAGTCAAACTGGCTATTGTAAACTTTGTGGACCCGAACCGCAAAGATTATTAAATACTGTCCATTGTTGGCATAATGGAGCTGTGAACTGAGTTAAGTAATACAACAGCCGGTTTGCCTTATAAGGGTGATTTGGCTTAAGCCGATTAAGTCATAAAAGTTTTGCAAGGTGTATGTCAATTTAGGTTACAATTCAACTGTTAAATTTGTGAGAGGGCACACATATATGTATTTAGTAACAAAATTTTGTGATGACGTATTCAAGATTTTATTGAGGACACGTATATAAATTTCAATAAGTGTAATAAACCAAATTAAGGTGTATTCATTCAATATGTATAAACCACAATTGCAGGAATATGTTTAGAATTTAAATAGTATTTACTCTGCAACATTTTGAGATGACGTCATCAAATTTTTGGTTAGGATTATTAAATAAATTTTGGTTAAAGTTTTATTATCTACACGACATTCCTAAAATATACATAAAATAATCTTACCGCAGTCGTTACACCCGTTCCGGCGATTACCTCTCTAATCGATACAACGACAGATGACAGACTACCAACACCTACAGACAGACAGACGGAAACGGGGGACCTATTGTTTCGTACTTTAGTGGTCATAGAATGTCAAGAAACAGTAATTCGCCGGACAAGACTTCCCTAGCTTACATTCGGGAAGTAACAAGATAATAGTCCTTACACGGTTGTATGTTGTTTTAATATTTGTAAACTGAGATGAAACATGAACCATTTTATAAAATATGTTCTTATTTGTGGTCAATTGCTACTTTCATGTTTTCTCTACGTTTCATGACCCCTAGAATATGAAAAAATAGGCCTCCTGTTTTCGCCGCCTGTCTGCCTGTCGTTGTTGTCTGTCCGCCAGTTGTGTCAATTTCTATTCAACAGATAATATCCGAAACTATGAACCGATTGTTGTCAAATTTTATATGCATTTCAGGAATACCATGAGACGATAAAATGTTAACCAAAATTTGTCTAATCAATAATCATCCGCATCATCCTTAAAATGTTGCACAGTAACTATTATTTAAATTTTATAAAATTACATAGTCCTACACTTGTGGTTTATGAGTCCATATTGATGTTTACGTTTTTACCGAGCGTAAGCGAACGAATTATAGAGTCCGTCGACCGACTCTCTACTTCTACGTTTTCTTGAACTTTCATGGCCCCTAGAGTACGAAGAAATAGGTCTCCCGTTTCCGTCTGTCGATCTGTCTGTCTGTCTGTCGTCTCTCCAGATTTTAATTAGACAGATAATCTCCGAAACTACTAAACCGATTGTTGTCAAATTTTATTATGAATATTATGTAGAGGGTAAGACGCTACATAATAAATGGATTTTAAATTGTATAAAATAGCATCGTCCTACACATGTAGTTTATAACTCCGTGTTGAGTTTTTACTCGAAACGTTCAGATTTTTGGAAAAAAAAATCAAAATTATAAAATAACATTTTGTAATTTAATTTTGAATCTGAAAAACCGAATACTTTGAAGTCTTGCAGATGTTTTAAAGTTGTGATAAGCATGATAAATTTTTAATCAAAAGATATTTGCTTGCTCCCTCTAAAAAATTGATAACGTCCGCTCAAAATGTCGCTGAATAGATCCTATCTAAAATGTCCCAATTTGATAAGCCTGTTTTTGTGATTTATCATTCCATTCATATTTTTTCGATTTACTTATACCGGTGACTCACAAAACTAATGAATGGATCAATTTTTTTTATTGATTATTTTTATTATTGAAAATTTTTAAATACAAAACTGTGATTTTTAGTATTACACTCCATCAAACCAAGTTGATATACGTGTCCTTGCAAAAATGTTGATGACGTCATCACAAAATGGTTTAAAGTAAAAACTCATTTGAAACATACGTGTATCAGGCTTCTTCATATTTACTTTAAGATTAGATACTATCTTTATAAACTTGTATAGGTTCTCATTAAAAAAATAAAATTCGCAACACAATTTATAGTTTTTCGAAAACACTGGATATGTTTCATTGTACTTTAGGTGCGATGGAAGTTCTGTCGAAACAACTTTCAACCAATTGTCTATTCTTGATGTCCATATTTTTGGAAAAATGACGAAAAACTGTATGTACTTATTTATTTCAGAGGAGAAGAAATATCTGCTTAAAAAACCCTAGACCATTTTTTTAATATTGCGTTAATTTTTTTCTAGATCCTAATGTTCACATATATATTTTACTACAAATATGAAATACAAAAGACTCAGAATTTGTTTTGCTGAAAATCTCTCATCGTATAAACTTTTCGTTTTAATTCCATTTTTTCAACATTCTTGGCATGACATTCTAAATGGAAAATATTTCGTTTTCATTATTTTACAAAGAGTTGAGGTAAAAACGCAGACAATTAAAGCAACTTCAATTTCCCCCACACTTTAAAGCTCTTAAGTTAAATGTTGAATTACTAAAAAAAGAAAAATATATTCTTTGAAACCCTAAAATTATGCTAGAAATAAATAAATGTAATTTCCGAAAATTCCTGCCTCCATATACAGATGAGCCGTGTAGAAATTATTTATATGTAGGTTTCTTGTATCAGTAGAATGTACTAAATTTTATTTTACTTCCCGAATGTAAATATTTTCAGATGAATGGCTACTTTGATGTTTTTTCGATGTTCTATAACCACTAGAGTACAGAAAAAGTCCCCCGCTTCCGTCTGTCGGTCAGGTCAGGATCTAAGCCGATTCATATTAGATAGCTCCGAAATTGACAACAGTAAATGTTATTTAAATTTCATAAAATAACATACTCCTGCACTTATAGTTTATGAAGCTGTGTTGAGTTTTTTCCTAGATATCCATATTTTTGGAAAAAAAAAATCAAAATTGTATAACAACATTTTGAATTTAACTTTGGATCTGTAAAACCAAAAGCTTTGAAATTTTCCAAACGTGATCATAAGTATTGTAAATCGTTAATGAACATTTATTCGTTTCGCCTTCCAAAAAAAACAATTACGCGTTCTCAAAATTTTGCCAAATAAATCCTATTTAAAATATGCAAAATACATTATTATGACACCATACTTGTGGTTTACAACGTATTCATATTTTTTTAGAATTTACATACCTATACAGAGTGACTAAAGAAATTAAACAATGAAGTAATGTATTTTATTGGTCAAATCAAAAACGGCTCAACCCATTTTCCCGAGAATTTGACTAGACTGTTATTATTAGTATTACACTGCACCTATTTAAATTTATGCATATATGTATCCTTGCTAAAATCTGAATAACGCCATTACAAAATGTTGTTATGGAAAAATTCACTTAACACTTAGGCATAGCATACTTCTTTACCTGTACTGTAAGAAGCTATAGCACGGTGAATTAGAATGACGCAGTGTAAAAATTCTTCAAGCGTTTTATCAAATTGGTATGAAGTATTATATCATTGAGCAAAAAAAATTTATTTCCATAAAATTTATTTAGAACTGATTTCACCTAGTCATCATCAACAGGAAACAAAATTTAAGTTAAAGGTAACCCAAAACAAAGAATTTGATTTTAGACAACAGCAAACGGACGAAAACGGCAGGTCTACGTTTTCATATCCTAGGAGAATGAATGAATTAAATTAGGCACTTGTTCTTATTACAGTATTTCCGTAGGTGACGTTAGGAATTAGAAATAAAATATATTAAGTATATTGAAAGCACTTACACTATTTTCTATTAAAAAAATAGGATCATTTCCAAAAAAATAAACAAAAATGGTGTATTGCTAATCTTACATTCATTTTATATATTCCCTTGTGTTAATTAACTGTTCTAAATTTCAAACTTCTACAGTAGATATTACAGTAGAACAAGTAAATTGAAACACTAGTGATATAAATTATATCATATAATCCACCACTGTATTAAACCTCTTTAATAGTTTTAATAGTTTTGTCACATTTTACTTCTTTAACCTTTAAAATATTTCAGCACCGGCACAGTACATAGTAGGTCCCATAAAAAAACAACAATTTACACCAATGTAAACACTACAAAAACCGAGACAAAAACTTTATATTTAAGGCTGCCTGTTTCATGAAACGTAGCCGCTAGAAGGCTTTAGTAGGGAAACTGAGCTCCAATTATCTGTAACACAGAACTGAAGAAACATTCACGGAGATAATCCCCAATAGTCATGTAAAAGGCGCATTACCATCTGTTCTTTAAAGTAAAGTAAATTTTATTATAAGTAAAATTTGTCTTTTCGGAGCAATAAAATTTGAATCCACCCAACCGCTACAAACCTTGATTTCTGTCCGCTGCTTATTATTAGAAAGATTTTCGTACACTAAAATATCGACATGTCAGAAAATGTATTAAAAAATAGTAGTTCATAGACAAAAAAACCCACACAATGGTCATTACTCGATTAATACCAATACATATCGTTTGTATGATTCGTTCGTGTTATCTGCATCAAAAACAAGTTGTTCTGGTACCCCAGATAGGTACATTTAGAACATTATTATTTACTCAAATAATAACGAACTACACGACTTCAGAATTATTTGATAATAATCATTCGCCGGTTGCCTGCGAAAACCTTGTACAACTTTGCATTTTACCAGCAAGACCATGTTACAGAATTGATTTAGGTATTGATTAATTGATGACAGCTCTGTATTTACTTCCCAAGCGTAAATTAAACTAAGGAAGTATTGTAATAGGATCAATTTAACAATTGGCTAATTATATCTTTTCTCGACGTTTCATGCTCTAAAAATATACAAAACAAGTCTCCCGTTTCCGTCTGTCTGTCATCTGTCATTAGTCTGTTCATGAATTTAATAATAATAGGTAATATAAATCTAGAAAATTACTGAGCGAGAAAATTTAGATAATTATATTTTAAGAATATCCTTCGTCTCAAAATATTATTAAATACGGGCGATTTAAAATGTGCATACTTTCAACATAGAGATTTTTGGAAAAAAAAGCGGTACAATAAAATATTACACTTCAACTTAGAAACTATAAAACCGATTGTATTGAATTTTTACACATATCTCAATGACAATTCACCTAGTTTCACACTCCAAAAACTTGTTAACGATATCTCAATTTTTACTTCCCTATCATAAGCTAGAAAATTAATATAAGGTCGATCCGGCGAACGTTTGCTTTCATACCCCTAGAGTATGAAAAAATAGGTCTGCCATTTCCTTCTCTCTATCGTCTGTGTCAATTTTATTAGACAGATAAGCTCCGAAACTACTGGCCTGATTGTTGTTAATTTTTTTACGTATTTTAGGAATATCATGTACATAGTAAAACGCTTACCCAAAATTTGTTTCATCACTCCTACAAACAATTTGATCACGTCATCTCAAAATTTTGCCTACTAAATAATATTTAAATTTTACAAAATAACATGCAAAATCAAATTTATAATTTTTTAAATAAGCTGGACTGTTCTTCAGAGGCGAGGCAAGTTCTACTTAAATAACCATAAACTAATTAGTCAATATTAAATACTTTAAATTTATAGATTGACGGTCTATTACTTGTGGGTTAATAACATATCCATATTTTTTATGATAATTACGGGAGTTATCGTAAAAAAAATCTGTGTTGTCTAAATTTCAAAAAAGTCATTCTCCTATATTCTAGGACACACTTTAACGTTTATTTAGCAAAATCTTGACGGCAAGTCTGGAAGAGATAGACAGATGGGTTCTGTTTAGCAATTTACCATGTTCATAGTGATTTAAAAACACGTACAAAGTTTTATAATCTCTAAGTTAAACTTAGACATCGATTGACGCATACTATGTTGCATATTTTAGACAAGAGTTAAATTTTTACAATAATTGATCCAGTAGTTTCGGAGAACATTTGTTTAATAACATAGTCAACGATGACAGACGAGAGAAAAACGCAACCGAGGGACCCATTTTTGCGTATTGTAAAAACTCTAAAACTTCAATATTGGCTCTATTACGAATACTTCTCTACTTTATGCTGTGAAAGTAAAAGGGAAAGCCAAAATAGAGTGATGAATATAATAATTCAATAATAACTAAATTACTCACCCAAAGCTTAGCAAAGCTTGAAATACTGCATCTCGGTAGTTGACAGATTTATCCCTGTCTAACCTATGTTAGCAATTAACAAACTTTACATTCAGTCGGTAACAGGGCACATTCAGCTCAGAGATGCATACATTCAAGATTATTTTTAATTACACTGTATTATACAGGGTGATTTCGAAATATGCAATAATTTTGACCACGGCATTACGTAACGTAGTAGTGTGGAAATGTAGAAAAAAACACATTAAAAATCGAATGGGGCAAAACCATCCACTGACACAAACGATCGAATAAAAACGATGTAAACTCTTCCAGTTTCAATTAAAAGTAAAACCGTCAGTGCGAAAGATTTTTTTTGGTAATGCTTCATGGTGATCGATTTTGATTCTGATGGATGTTTGGTCCTTGCCACAATGATTTTACATTGTTTATTAAAACAAAAATAAGAGAATGCTACTACCTTTTTACAAGTAATGTGGAAAATGTTGTCCTTGACTAGCAATACAGGCTTCAGAGCGTCGCTAGATGTTTGTTGATAGATAAAAAACCACCACAGTTTTTTTCTGCTACTTTCACTTGTTGTTGAAGCTCTTCGATAATTTCTGGACACTGTTGATTTCCACAAACTAATTGTTCCATCCAACCGATACACATTTATCGAGAACAGTCTCTTGAAATCGTACTTGTTGTCGAGCATGTAGATTTTCATCGGATCAAATGTGAGTGTGTGAATTACACAACGTGGACAATCAGCGGGCTCCAAACCTTACACTTTTTGAACATATTTACTATGGATGTGCTCTTCTTCTTTTAATGTACGATGCACTACAAACTGTAAAACTCCAACTTCAGCTGTAAGTCGGCGAGTGCTGATGTCGGGCTCTTCTTCGTTGCGTTCCAAAATTTGTTCTTCAACTTGCACTATGATGTAAATGTTCGCGCACAGCATAAAACAGTACCACATCGACACACTCTGGATTGGAAAAATTCACCATCAACCTACTCCCGCTCGTTCGATGCCAGCAACGGATCATGATTGGCCATTTTCTTGTTTTTGCACGTTGCATATCAGTCCATTTTTTGGTTCTTAATCCGAGTCATGCTGTGCCATTGATTGAAAGAAGTAGGTCAAGAAACACTACCAGCGGCATGTGTAACAATTTATATTTAATTTCAAATATTTTTCTAGACACTACTGCCATTTAGGACCGTAAATTTTACACAGTGACATAATCGTATTGTGAACTATTCCCCTTTTTTTTCACCGTGTATCTTTCATAATAATAATTAATGTTATACATTCTTTACATTACTAAAATATTGCACATGTTTAAAATGCCTAATGGTAATACAATAGTTATAAACAATTTAAAACTCACTTTATCAAACAAAACACTACACACATTTTCGGACCGATGTAAAGCAAAATCTCAGTAGTTGCACTATAATGTATTTAAGTTCCGCCAGAAATGGCATCTAGACAAATTAAAAACTCGACTTCTGTCGAAAACTCTGTGTCGAAATCTTCGCGCGCAATGGAATGAGCTTTATTTCCATTTATAGCAAGTGCTTTTGGATTGACCTAATTTCATGCGACAGCAACAAGTGTAGTCTCATCAGAAAATAAAATCAATTGGGTAAGAAATAACTTACAGCTAAGCTTCCTATAATATAATTAATATATTAACAGGAAAAAGTATAAATCAATATGAAAGCGACATCAGCTTAGACTGCAAAGACGATGACGGTTATTATCCTTTAATCTCAAATCCTGTGTTTCGAATCCTGTAATAATATCGCTTTCATTATACCATTGAGAATTCAACACCTCCAAAATTTGGCTTACTCCAAAAGAAAATCAAAAATAATGTCATAAGAAAGTAACGTCACGTGCAAAAACGTTTCTTATCCACGTTATTTAAGACTTTTTTATTAATAATAAGTCCATTGTTTGGAGCTCAGGTTACCTTAGTGCTTTTATAGAAAAAAGCATTTTCATGTTACTCAAAATAGTCCGTATTTAACAAGCAATAATAACAAGTTCACGAATTTAGTTAAACATTAAAAACTTGCACAGTATTTTCTGATGTAATGGATTTAATTAGACAGATTAACCCATTAGTCCTGTAAATGTTCCAGTAAGAAGTACGTTGTGCTAAGCCATGAAACAGCATGTAATTTTAATAATCCTATGCATACAGTAATTTTATTGATCAATGAACTCATTAATAATTCAATGCTTTTGCAGTAATCTACGTGTTTTAATTCTAAATGACTGATATATTACTCACAGGCAGGTAACCATATTACAACAGAATTCTAGGTTAAAGGATATAGCGCTTAAAACAATATTAATTCATGGGTGAATTTCAGTGAATTCTTTGATGTGGTAGATAATGAAGCCCAAAGTCTTGAGTTGCCTTACCGATTACATCATTCATGTGATTTACAAATGTAAACTTCTCATAGGACGGAATTTTAAAATCTTTTTGTAACAGATCTTACTAGTTGTTTGCAAAATAAAGTAGTAGTCCTTTATTTCAATCAAATTTAATATTTTTTTTGTTAATATATTTTAATTTTGTATCAGCTGAAAATGAAACACCTACTTATTTTATATCATTCCAATCTTAATTTATTGATCTATCAAAATCCTTTAGAACAAATATAGGTTGCCATTTAAAAAAATATATAAGTTTAGGTCACGACACCGGTGCCATATACGTATCATACTTATTTGAAATGTACTAAAGTAAGCTTTCCTTAACTAACAAAGTAAAAATAGCAGATAATCTAAACTGGATGCTTGCAGAACTCCTCACATAAAAATCTATTAAACTGAAGAGACGATTTCTTACTCATACGGTGCTATCTAGACAGACAAAAATGAACTAGTGTATGGTCATTTTTCTCCAACAGATAAAAAAAGTTCTACGTACAGCGAAGGAGAATATAGATTTGTAATTTTCAGTTTTCGAGGCATCACCTTCCTCTTGGAAAATTACAGACTGATGATATTTGTAAATTACTCGATATTAAGCTCTCTCTCTCTCAAATAAATACCTCCATGGTTCAGCGAGCATCAAATAATAATAAAACTGTCAGTAGTGAATGTAAAGCTATTTTTAATATATATTTATAATGATATAGTTTTTTAAAGTACACGATTTCATACACAGGTATTGTTTATTATTTAACTGTTGAAAAAAACATAAATACAGAATTGTTAACAACAATTCTTTACTTTGAAATTTTAATATGTCGATAAGTAAAGTGTACCAACATGTTTACAATTTTGCTACGTTCCAAAGCCAAAGTTAAATTTAGTTCATTGTTACTGATAGCGAATTATGCTGTTTATACAGGCTTTTGTCATTATTAAACGAATGATGAAGGTGAATACAATAAATATATAGTATAATATAATTGCATCAACGCCTGCAAATTACATAAGTTCTCTCCACATCTCAAATATTCACAAAAGCTTTGGGTATTAAGTTAAAAAATTAACTAAATAATAAAATTACCAAGTTAATCTCTTAAAACCAACACAGGGTTTTGACTTTTCAGGTGGAATTATGTCATACGCCGCTCCCGAAAGTTCTGAAGCATCACAAGGACTCTATGACAGTTCTTACGATGGCAGCCGTGTCGACGGAGAACTGCAAGGAGGTCTTGGACGTCTTGTAGACGGTGAATTTGGTGCTGACAACTTCAGACTGGACATTGGTTACGGAAAAGGTAATCTGACCAACCGAAAATTTTTGGAAGAGATTATCTTTTTTTATAATCCGCAGGTAACGGATGGATTTCTTGGAAAAACGACAGTGTTCCTAACGGCTACGTGGAACTCACGTTCGAATTTGACCAAATACGTAATTTTACCGAAGTGCACCTCTTCACTAACAATTTTTTTAGTCGAAATGTTCAGGTTAGTGTTTACGATAATTTAGCTTCCATACCGTTAGTGTTTAAAAATCGGTTTAGAATAAATAATTAATTTATGTAAATATTCAATCACTAGTCAGTCGATGCTGGTTCAATTCCCATTTTACGGTTACAAAGTTTTATTTTTATCCATATCAATAGCGAAGTCTATTTCTCCAACAAATCACAAATAAAAACATGTATTTTACGTCAAAAGATAAAAAAAATTATAGGGATACAAGATCTAAAGTTAGATTTTTTTCTACCCACCAAAGTTTTAAAAAGTAATTCAAGCGAATGAATACTTTACGAGAGGATAAAAATAGCGGCAAAGGTAGTAAATTCATACTAACTTCATAATAAAGCAATATGCAAAAAATATCCTAATTTATTTTTAAACTAATTCGGTTTTCGTGGTGGATAACATTAATGTTAAAAATTCAAAATCAGTTAATACGCCGCAATAATCCATTAAAGTGCTGTCGATTTTCGACTACATCAAAAAGCTTTTTGTAGTTTTCATTTGTTAATATACCTGTTTCCGCACAGAATAAAATAAATATGCATTATTATCGATACATTATAATTGACATTTCAATTAAACAAGTAACTATGTGACTACAGTGACTGCAAAAGCGAGATGATAAAATATATTTAAACAAACATTTTCCACTTTAGCTAATTTAGAAAAAAAAAAAATATATATATATATATATATATAATATATAAAAAGTTGACTAGTGTTATTTAGACAGAACTTCCCTCGCCACCCCTGAACCACAATAAAACAAATCCAATGTGATTCTGTGAATTTTACTTTTTTTATGAAAACCTTTATAATTTAAAATAACACCAAGTGTGGATTATTAAACTACAATAATACAATTTTGTGATTGCGTTGTCAATTTTTTTAGTGGAGACAAATATATCTTGTATAAATATAGTTTAATTTTTTTTTTAGACATCCTGTGTAAACTCTTCTAACAAATATGTTTATAATGATAAACCACAAGTGTAGACACATAATATTGTTATGCATTTTAAATAGGCTTTATCTAGCAAAATTTTCGGGGTGAGGTCATCAAGTTTTTGGAGCGGATAAAGAGATGAATTTTTATTTGCGATAGCCTTCAAAAATTTGTTGTAGCACAATTTTTAACTTTTTATCCGCAAATCTAAATATCAACGGAATAACAATCCGCAAGTATAGAAGCACATCACAGTGTTTAAAAATAATTTTGCTAACAAAATGTTGATATGACGTCATCAACTTTTTGGTGGGAACAATGAAACAAATTTTAGTCAACGACGGTTTACCATCTACATTCTACACGATACTCGTAAATAAATCTAAAATTTCAGTCTTAGTGTAGTAGATTTCTAATGTTTGTAAAAAGCTACATGTCCACTAGAGAGTAACTCTCGCTAAAACTCTCGGTTACTTTCGAGAACTTGTTCATTCGAGAGAATTTTGGGCAACTTTCGTTTTTGCAAATAGGTATTGAAACCCTATTATCAGACAAAGCTCTCAGAACCGTGTCCACTGCAATTGCAAGAGAAAGCATTTAAGAGAAAACAAATATAAATATAATTAAGAGTATGATTTTTGCAAAAGAGAGAATGCAATACTTGTTTTGCATATAATACTTACTTTATTATTAAATAGGCATCAATTTAAAAGCGGTAATAACAAGCGTAATACTTCAAAAACCCCGACAAAAAAAATAACCCTTAAAATGTTTGAAAACACTACGTTGGAGGTTAATAAAATGAACTCTGTCAGTTGAGATCCCTCTAGTTTCAGCTAACTCATGCACCTGCATTCATCTGTCGCCCAAAACCCTAGAATAGACTTTGTCAATGATTTCCGGTATGACGACAGTTTTTGATAAGAACGTGATCTGATAAGGTTTTAACGGATATTCTTCGACGCTTGAATGAAGTCAAAGGCGAATAGCGTCATAAGAAGAACATGAATCAGCCAATGTTGGAAATGCTATCAAGATTAAGAAAAGAGTTTGGCAAAAATTTAAAGCTACTAAACTGAAATCTGACTACCGAGAACATCGTAAGTTTTCCAACAAATTGTCTTTTGAGTTGAAAAAAGCAAAAACTCAGTATGAAAATAGTTTAATTGAAAAAGGTGACAAGGCGATTTATAAATACGCACGACAGAAAATGTCGACTAAAGTATCAACGCCGCTAGTTAGAAGATCTGACGGATCTTTAAACGAAAGTAATTTGGAAACTGGAACATGCTATCTGGTTACTTTGAAAGTGTCTACGTTACTGAACCACCAGATATACTACCTACAATTAATACCCCTCGTCTCACGGAATGTCTCGAAAATGTGATCTTAACAGAGGAAAGTTTGCTAAATGAGTTAGCAGCTTTAAAAATTGACAGTGCACCGGGTCCTGACAACATTACTTGTAATGTTTTAAAGAGTTGTGCTCATGAGATTGTAAAACCGTTGCTTCTCATAATGAAAAGGTCATTAATCGATTCACGTTTACCATCGGATTGGCTCAAAGCGTCTGTTACAGCTATTTTTAAGAAAGGGGACAAAACATTAGCTTCAAACTACCGTCCCATAAGTCTCACATCTGCGTATTCCAAAATTCTGGAAAAAATGATCTGTAAGCAACTGAGATGTTGGGTACATGGCCACCATTTAATTCCAAATGCTCAGCACACCTTTGTTCCAGGTCTGTCAGTCACTTCATGTTTGTTAAAATGTTTAGATGAATGGAGTTCACAAATCGATAACAATAGTCCTGTTGACGTGATCCCATTATTGAAATGAAAGTTTTACGTCAGAGTGAGTGATTCGGTATCCTGTGAACGGGTGGTTGTGTCTGGTGTCCCGCAGGATTCTGTATTGGGACCACTGCTTTTCACCCTCTACATATCGGACTTACCTCATTTAAATTGGTCAAATCACCTTTTCTATGCTGACGACTGTAAACTGTATGCCAATTCTATTCTAAGTTATTAAGACCTGCAAACGGATTTAAATACTATTTACCGCTGGTGCGTAGACTAGTTGATTCCGTTGAATAACGGCAATGTGTAAAGAATTGCACTTGGGTACTAATAACCCCAAAAACATTTACATGATAGATAATGAGGCTGTTAAGATGATGGATAATCAAAATGATTTAGGTGTTATAATAACATCTGATCTATCTTGGTCCAATCAAGTGGCTTACGTTATACGAAAAGCGAATTCTGCATCCTGTATTTTATTCAATGCATTCAGACACCATTCACGGGATACATTTCTTAAATTATTCAAATCGCATATACTTAAAATTTTGGAATATACCAATGTGGTGTGGTCACGAATTTTACAGCGGGATAAGGAATTGCTGGAAAAAATTCAAACAAGGCTACAAAAAAGGTCTTGGGCTACAGAAGACAAAATTATCAAACCTGATTAAGACGTCTAAATCTTGCATAATTGGAACAACGACGAAAGAGGGGAGACTTGATATTGGTTTAGATGATTTTTCACAATCCAAATATGCTCCACCTCAAAACTCTTTTGGAGTTAAATACTAACCAATTGCGAGGGCATGTTTACAAATTAAAAAAGCAACCATTTAGGACTATTGTTCGCAGGTTTTTCTTTCCTAACAGGGTGTTTGATGAATGAGATAATTTGCATAGCAACATCGTAAATGTGACAACAACTGTTAATATGTTTAAGAACAAATTGGATCAGTAACACTACTTAGGGAAATCTATTTGAAGGTGCATAATAGATCTCTAACTTCTGCTGCATATTTTTCTAATATTAATAACATTAATAATAATAGGTTAATCCTGTACTAAAATAACAAATGAATGGTAATTATAATCACTTACATTTGCAAACTTTAATATTTAATATATAGAGTAAATATCATCGACTTTTGACATTACTACAGTTCACGAGAATTTGCAGTATCATTAAAATGTGAAACAAATCGCCTTTACTCCAGAAATAATAATTCATGATGAACTGTTTACTATCGAAGAAGACTATCGCTTTTCGAAACTTCATGCTTGTCCACTTCCTTCCTCCAATAGGCTAGTTGTTCTGAAAATATAGTAAATCGTATAAAATTCCGAATTGAATTACCACTAAGTTTTTTATACTAAATTGTTCTAAAAGATACCATCGTAGCAGGAATTTTTAATGTGGTGTTTTTCGTTCATAGACATTTTTCTCCAAAAGGTATTTTTTTTTTGTTCGAAATCGCAATATCCAGTTTTACTTCTACATACAATAATATTATGTGCAATAATTAAACCATCAGGTGAAACACCCAAAAATTCATCATCAATAAAAATTCCATTTCTAATAAAGTTACATGGCAGCAGTAAAGTCGGGTCCATTGTGTAAAAGTCAGTGACCATTGCATTCAACTGAAGCCGCATCGGCTATAATAAATAGCATTGAACTTGTCGCCCGCTGCCTGCCAAGGAATGAAATGACGTAGTCGAAAATTTACAGGAAAAACAATCGGGACGATTTTTCTTATTTATTTAACATTTGTGAGATATAAAGATGTTGGTAGTGATTCGATGGGATACACGCTATATACGTATATATATAAACCATACGGAGGTTTTCCGTAAAAAAGGAGTAAATAATGGCAGGTATAATCCAATGTCCAGTGGGGCTCTTCTTGTCCGGGAAATAGCTGTTTTCACCCACTGCACTGGTTTAGTCCAAGTAATTAGTGTGCAATATCTGCAACAAAGATGTAACCCATCGAGTCACTACCGACATCTTATATCTCACTAATCGGTTTCTGTTAAGCATACATCTAATAACGCTTGCAAGACAAAATACTGGAATATACTGCGCTGATGAGACCGCAGGAGGTCAAAAGCGCAGTGCCTAGCTTTTTTTTATTTTCATTGTGTTGTGTAGCTTTTTTAGTTGGTATTTCTTTAGTGGTCAAGTGCTTTTTTTTTAGTGTACTGAATTCGTACCGCTATAAACAACTTCAAAATTCACTTTTGATTTTTATCAGTATCAGGTAAAAAGAATATTGAAATAAATCTGAAGCCAGATCTGTTGGTCTTCAACATTTCAATCTGTGCAAGTGATTTACCGAAGGGCCTACCCGGTGCCTCTGTAAACACCCCATTACTTCGCTGTTTTAAAAATTATATTTCTGCTACATAGTTTGAACTGTCTGAAAAAAAATGGCAACTATACAATACCTCGGGAAGTAGGTATTACACATGTTATTATGAAAAAGTCATTAGCGATGACGAATTTCATGTTTTCTCGAGGTTTTAAACCTTGAAAAATATTAAAAAACATCTGTCGTCTTGGCGCTTTTATTAGATAAGTAATTGGCCCAAATAGTGGACAGATTTTTGTGAAATTTTGATGTTTTTTTAAATAAGTATCTCAAAACTTTCCTAAATAAGTCTTATCTAAATTGTAGAAAATAATATGCTACTACAAAAATGGTTTATTAATCAAGTGTTATATTTCCATGTACATATTATACAGTTTTCAGAAAACAAAATGCAGGATTCTGTTACTTACATTGTAATACACATGCTGCACATGCTTTTAAGATTATCGTAAACGTGGTAAATCGCTAATCACAATTTATATGTTCATTCCTTCCAAAACCTTGTTGGTATTGTCTCAAAATTGCGAATTCAACCTGATTTGAAACATTCAGAATAGCATGTTTCTAAATATTACGTAGTTTCATCAGTCCAATATTTAGAATTTTTTACTCAGGGTGTGACAAAAATATTATTCAATAAAGCAATGCATTTTATCCAACATATACAGTTGCCACCAAAAAATTTCAGACGTCAATGTCATTCAGTCGTCAGATAGTGTAAAGCAACCTTTAGATGTTTCTAACCTTAATATTTGACAGTCATTTTTAACTTTTACATTTGACACTTACATGAATGTAGCTGTAGCGTAAGCTGGAATTTTGAAAGTTTGACATTCCAGCTGTCCGAAATAATGACAATAAAGCATAGACTACATTAAAATTTTTGACATGACAGAAAAGTGATGTTTGAAATTTTTTGTCGGAAACTGTATATGTAAAAGAGCTATAACTATGGTGATTTTTAATAGGTAAAGTGGTTTATAATTCACTAGCGGGTTGTAAGTTTAACTCACTTTTCCCAGATAACCGCCTTGTTCAGGAGTGCAAAATAACAATTATAACTCCATTTTTTTAAGTTGGATACAAAATTTCAAATGATTTAATTTTGACAACTGTCAAAAATGCAAAATCAAATTTTATCATTTTTCAAAAAAAAAATTTAATCCGCTTTTAATTTTGAACAGTGTTACCCGCAATGTTTTTGTAAATAATACAAGAGTACGGTCGTCGTATTATTGTAACTAACTACTTCATCATTTTTTACCATTTTCAAAATTAAAGTACAAGAACTGTTTAATAATAATCGTTGTTAACATATTCTAAAATTGCGTTTAAATTTTTAATCCCTGATGTAAAAAATAGGTGTAATATTTTTGACCACTTTGTCCGTCTGTAGCACCACAGCTCCCAAACGAGTGACCTATTTCAACGCCTTTTTTTTCGTTGAAAACTGATTTAATGGGGATGGTTATTAATTAGCTATTTTGAATCACAACTTCGTCAGCTGATGTCTGTGTGTCTGTTGCACCGTAGCTACCAAACAGATGAACCTACATATATCAATGCAGTTTTCTTTTTGGTTTGAAAACTGGTTTAATCGCGAAGGTTCTTAGGAGAATGGTTTATGTTTCAATTCTCCTTTTTGGAAAAGAAAACTGTGAAAGAAATCCATGATGTGATTTTTCCTCCATTGGACGATTCCTATTCTTCTTATGAAACCATTCGTGCAAAAACTTCCTTCATACCAGAAATCATTGACAAAGTCCATGATATAATTTTGGTCGTTAGACAAATAAAAAATGAGTTAGCCTCAACCTTAACTAAGTACATTCATTTTATTCATCCCCGATGCAAAAAGAGGTGTTATTATTTTGAAGCTATTAGGGGCAATTCTGAATCAAACCTGTTAACTTTAGAGAGTGTTAAATTGCAAATTTCCATAATAACAAGTTAAATTCCTAAATTTGATTGGCTGTTTATTTTTTAACAACCTTTAAATTTTACCATGTTTGATCCAGAATAGGCCCTATTATCTGGCTATCTGTCTGTGGCACTGTAATTCCCAAAGGGGTTAATCGATTTCAGTGAGTTTTTTTTTATCTTGAAAGCTGGTTTAATCAAGATGATCACTTTAATCATTTCAAGATTTTCAGATCATAGCACAATTAGCATAGAAATCAGCTCGGTTCCGCGTGGACTTTTAAAACGTTAATTTTTGTGTTTCGGGTTTTTTTAACATTTATCATTTAAATAATTTAATTTTCGTCTTCACCATTACGCGTACAAAAATAATCACTACATTTGGTATGACATCCAGAAACATGTCAAAGGCTTTATTCTATTTTAGAATCATAATCTTGTTTATAAGCACCCAAATCCGGGCATAAATTGGCCTTTATGGCACAAATTAGTCAAAAATTTCTAAGCAACGATTGATTATTCATTTAGATTAATTAATTATTCAAACAAACTTCGATATTCAAGATTTTTATTAAAGTTGGGAAAATAATATTTCATCAAATCATTCCCTGGCGGACTTCCAATTCTTCTAAAATTTCTTTTGAATAAACGTTTTCCGCTTCTTCACTTTGCATTTTGAAAATCGAATTATTTAACAAATAAACCACGTCGTGTCCATAACAATATCAAAATAATAGCCAGCTATGTATTAAAGTTCGCATCGGCACAATTCACACAATCTTGCCGAAAATACTCAATGTTTGGTTAAAAATATTTTAGAAACTAAAATATTATAAAACGGTCTATGTACCACGGGCATAATGGCCGATTGTGGGCATCGAGAAATTAAAGCCCTCCTTCGTCTGGCTTTAAACATTCCCTCGTGGCATAATCTCCCTAATTAATGCCCTCAATACATAAATAACTATTATCTTTCTCATTATTTCAAGTTTTCTACCTATTTAGTTTGAAATAGGTTAGGGTTCAGTCTTTTCTTGATTAATGACATATTTAATGGCAGTTCTCATTTGTGATAATGTAGATAATTTTCTTATTTCGTTGACGTAGTACGTCTTCGTGTGATCTACCTTTACTCAAAAAATTTTGTTTAGTGTAATCCGCACATTTTTAATTTCTAAACATTGATATTATTTAGCTTCTTCACGTTTTCTTTTGCCTAGACTAGGTATAATACAAAATGCAACTACTTCTGTGTCCAATAAAACATTAGAAATCTATAATTTCATCTGTACGACAAGTCTCTATTCTAACTATTGTAACCTGTTTCTGCTTTTCTACTGACTTTTATTTCATTCAATATAATTTTTCATAACTTTACTAATTATTGAGTTATGGATATTTTAAACAGTTTTCTCATATATAAAAGAAATTTCCATGGAGGAGAAGAACTCTAGATAATAGTTTTCACATCCTATAAAAGTTTTCCCCTCTGTAATGTATTTCCATTGTCTTCCTCAAGAGATCTCGTGAACAGATACGGCTAACATTATGAATGGACATTGTATCCGAAACTGATTATAGAATTTAACATTAGTTGAGTTTTTTTATGGTCTCCTAATATTGTAATGTCACGGCCGAAAACTTTATTACGACGGCTTTTGCTCTTCAACGAATCCAAAAAGAGTGCCATTCTCATTAGGAAGCGTGGTTTTTGTAATTTCAGAAACTATTTTACAGATAGCAAAAAAAATTGGTCTACAATTATTTAGACAGAACATTCTAAGCCCCTAAAACACAATCAAACAAATCCAGTTTCTTACATAAATTTTAAAATTTGAATCTGTAAATTTTATTTTGTATACAACACTTATTATGCGCTAAATTAAAAGTAAGCGTGGATTTTTTTTTTATTAAAATATTATATAATGAGTAACAAAATCATCAATAGAACATTTTTAATCAGCTATTTACAATGTTTACAACAACCTTAAAGCGTTTGTAAAGTTTCAAATCAATCGGTTACAATTTTGATTTTGCTTTCAAAAATCTAAACGTCTAAGATAAAAAATAAAGGCGGATTAATAAACCACAATGCCTGAAGCATGTTATTTTATAGTTTTTAGGTAGGATTTATCTACCAGTATTTTTAAAATGGCACCATCAAATTGTTGGAAGAAGTGATTAGACAACTTCTGGTTAGCGGACATTGTCTGTCTCATAAAATCTTCAAAAAAATCTCCAAAAAAACAACAGACGACAGACAGACTCTAGAAGTAAGAGCTTACGCTTGAAAAGTAAAAATCATATCAAATACTGTTCTTACTTTAGAATCCGATGGTTGTTCAGAATTCACATATGTTGAAGATGTACAGATGATGTATCTCTTCTTTATTTCCAAAAGTAATTTCGCCAAAATTAAAAAACGGAAAAGATAATGATAAACTGTTTTTTTAACTGCCTTTATGTTATGGTAGACACAGATAGGTTACATTGAAATTTTCATAACAGTAAGTCTGTTAATAATGGATATACATATCGCATTCTGAAAATGTACTGACAACCCCTCAAGAGCCAAAGGTAGAGCTCCTCTTAATTCTAATTCATTAATAACAGCAACGTTACAAGAAATACCACACGTTTTTTCTAACATTCAGATTTGTTTACTATTTACAATACAGTGTTTAGAACCAATATTTATATAGTGTATAATAGGTTAATCTTATTTTATATTTAGTTTAATAAAAGCACTGATATGATCGGTCATGTGAAAACTGTCTAATATGTGCAAAAATGTCTTAAAAATACACACGTTTAACAAGGAAACTTGCTGTTCTTTCGCTAAATGAAATTATTAAGACCAGTATTATACAAAACCATACAGGTTCTTTAAGTGAAAAATGTTTTTAACGGCAAAATTTTCGCAAATTTCTTGGCTAAGTATAATCTATTGACAGTGTCACCTCTGATATATCGGTTAGCTCGTAAAGAAAAGTAATTGGTTTGATTGTCTTGTCATTTTTCCTTTAGGTTTTCTCGAAAGCGAAAGTGATGTTCAGCATTGGAGGACGCTTCTACAATGGCCCAACCCTGTCCTATTCATACATGCCGGATCGAGTGCTGGAAAATGCTCGGAACGTCTCCATTAATCTTCATCAAAGACTCGCTCGTTTCATCAAACTGCGTCTGTTTTTCGCGGACCGCTGGATGATGCTCAGTGAAGTAGCCTTTGATTCTGGTAACTTTCACCTCTGAATTTTTTACATACTTGGTTAGCTTTCATGTCAACAAGTATCATCAAAGCTACAAAAATATTTTTCATTTTAGCATTACCTAAACGATATATTTAAGTGCATGGGCATTTCTACAAATATTCTCTTTTCGCATTTCATTACACCCTTGAATGTCTATATCACTAAAAATAATGTCAATAACATAGGACAAAAACTGAAAAGATGGCTATAAATTAAGCAAAAAATTTATTTTATTATTTTAGATCAGACTGCCAAATAAATATGTATATTCTTACGATTTGTTATGTGTGCCAAATAACCCCATATTTTCCACCAAGCTAAATATGTTATTGAATTAAATTTGTAAGTATACTGTATGATATTTCAGTTTTCCAATACACGTAATCCGAGATTACACGGAAAGAAACCTTTAACTTTATACTGAATAGAGATAAATCACGGTTAAAAGCAATGTCCGTGTTGTAGAGAATCTGACACGAATTTTTTGTCTCAATAGACATGCACACCACTCTTATATCGAGCGCAACATAATTTGTAATCGAGTCATTTTTGGAAAGGATTTAGCATGTCGGTGATTAAACCACACTGATAAATGTCAAAAAATGACAAATACAATCAAAAGTGGCGGAGACTTTTTAATAAGATTTTTAATAAGTTAAGTGCGAAGTTACACGGGAAACTGGTTCAGGATTAATTTTATTAAAGAAATTATATTACGTAAATGCTAAAAATTTCGTCCACTTTGTTGTAAGCATAAATGAGTTATTCGTTTAACTCCATCGGTCACGTGCCTCAACATCTCTGCATTCTTGTTTATGTCGTTAATTTCTTCTGTTATTCTCAACCTTTGTTCTCCCAAATTTCCCGTTGTCAAAAAATGTCCGTAACATTGCTCTGTGGTCGTAGCTGAATACGTTGTGTTGGTCTTGTTAAAAATACATAGCTTATTTCACGTTTTCTACTCCAATGGAAATGACATTTTTGAATAAATACCAAAATAGGGAAATAAAGTCCTGAATATTTCTTTTTTTAATGTAAAGATTATTTTTCGAGGAGGTAACAACCAAGAAAATAAGAAAAGTAAGATAGGAGGGACGTTTCATGTGACAGTTATTAAAATCATAGCGAGTTTGATTAATGAACTGAAATAAAATTTAAATTAAAGTTAAAAATCGGTTCATAAAGATCTTAGTTTTTTTACTTCCCGAGCGTAGGCTAAGGAAGTATTGTAACCGAGACTGTAGGGTACGAAATAAATAGGTATCCCTTTTCCGCCTGTCTGTCTGTCCGCCGTCCGTGTCGATTTTTGTTAGACAGATAATCTCTGAAACTATAGGGTCGATTGTTGTCAAATTTAATATGTTTGTTAGGAATATCGTGTAGATGAAAAATTTTCTAATCATCCCTACCATCAATGTGATAACATTCCCTCAACATTTTTTTTTCTCATACAGTTCCTCCTATTATCTATATTTTTTGGGAAAAAACCAAGTGTGTTTAATTAATTTAATAAATGGTAATCCTCAGTTCTGTGTTGAGGAAACAAAATCAATCAAATTTCAGTCTGATTTAACACAATAGTATATTGATATACGAGTTGTATGTACAATTGTCGCAAGCATGGATTTGGAGTATGAAGACCGAAGCGACGAGTGCTCCAAAGGAATGAGTGCGACAAGATGTCTTGTAAAACGAGTGTAACTAGTTATTTTTTTTATTTCGCTTTCATTAATATTTTTAATTGAATATATAGGTATAAAAAACAACTAGTTAGTTTTAATCGCTTAGATTGGTATGACTTGATTTAAAATTAAGTTCAAATTGTCATTGTCATTGATCTGTGGTATCATTAGTCTATTAGTAACTAAAATGTAAACAACTACCAACCTCATAACAAGAGTCACTAAAAGCGATTGCACAAAATTAAATTTTGTTTAACCGTTTTTTTTTTAGAAACAGTGTCACAAACTCGTCATTGTAATCGCGAAATAGAAAAATAGATATATTTTGATGTCGGCGCTGATACACGATGAACGTGGTAACGGTCGAATTTTTTCGTTTAAAGTATAGACATAAACAGTCGAAGTTGAACAAGTACTAGAAATTAAGAATACATTATTTCCCGTTCACTACCTGCTTTAGGTTTACAAAATTATCGACAATTAAAATGAATTTTGTTTTATCTCGTATTTTTAGACGCAGCGTTAAACATATCATTTACGGATTCAATTCCAAGAATGATTCGATTATAAATTATGTTGCTCGTTCAATACATTTCCTTTAGTTTACAGAATAAAATATTAAGTAATATTATTACAAATTATAACCGAAATTTGTTCATGTCTAGTCTAAACTACTATCTTAATTATTACAAATCCATTTCGAATAAATAATCACATTACTTAAAAACTACCCTTGTGAAAAGTAGATTCTAGCAAAAGGATTCTGTATAAAAGCATAAAATCGTTAGAAATCAGGGCGCATTAAAGTCTGATTTTAGCTTTATTTGAAGCTACTATATTTTCCTAAATGCCAGAACTTGAAATTTACAACAGGTCTGGGCACAACACATTTTTTTTTTTAATAAATAAACCATGCACTTGGAGAGTTGTGTGTGATTTTAAAACTTCAACTGTCTGCTTATTTTGAGATATTGAAGCAGAAATAAAAGTTTAATAAAATTTGCGCCCGTGTACATCGCATGTGGTAACTTCTACGGCAGCATAACGAGACGCTAGGTCCCGTAACACGTTTGTTTTTTCTTTCCTCGCGTTAATTAAAACAAAACATTTTTCGGCCCAACTGCATAACTTAAATTAATTTAATCTTTTAAATCACTAGAAGCTCAATAAAGCGGGAAATTATTACGCAACTCTTGTGCAAACTCTCTTTGAACACGCCCTGCACAATTTGGACAATTTTAATTAATTAGCATGTTCGATATTATCGTAGTTTTGTAATGATAAGAAAATGCAGAACAAAACTCGGTTCATGCTAATATTAAGGCATCCGTGGGATGAGCAATTTTATTAGTTTATTTATATACGATGTCCACAATGAGTCCCAACAGATATGGCACCAAAATTTTTCATTATTCCTAACAGAATACATAACTAGCTCTGTACGAATTTTTTTTTTTTTCTACGTGTTCCTTACCTTTTTAAATAGACGAATTCTATAAATACCGTATTCTGCAATTTTTTTTTAAATTTCAATTTCAAGAAAATAGTAAAAATTTTATATAAAAATAATAGTCAAATGTTTATGTGTAAATTTCATGTTTCGTTTGTCGGGCATTCTATCATATACAGATCATTCCAAAATTTAAGTTTTTATAAAATCTCAACATTTTCATAGAGGGCAAAATATATTCCGGGCACTAAAAGAATTAACTGTCGAAAACAACATTTTTTTGTAATACTCGTATCTGCTTTAAAACAATTGTTCATTTATTAGCATTAAGCGAGTTACAGTGGTGGTGTTGGTGTTGTATTCCGAACTCAAAGTAATAAATAATAATTTATTTCAACATTATTTTCAAATTTTACTTTTTATTAGTAATACGCCCTCTGTTATGGGTTTCGATATTTACTTTCTATTGATCTCAAGCACCAGCCTGCCTAATCATGTTTTTATCTTCTTTAATTTTAAATAAGTGTGAATGATAAAAATGTATTTCTTTCTTTGTGTTGAAACAATAATTCTACAATTCTTTAATGTTTTCCTTATCATTTTTTAGTTAAATTATTTATATACACACGTACAGCCACTGCCTACAACCCTTCACTTATAATAAAATATTTTTAATTCTGCAACAAATCATCATTGTTTAAAGGCAGAAAAACACAGACATTTGTCGTCTTTCTACTTGTTTAAAAGCAATTCAGACTATTTGTTCTGCAGAATTACGTATAAATTTATATGCTCATAAAATTTTTGCAAGCTGTATTAAACGCTGACGCAAGCAGTTTCTGCATGTTGTGTCCATAACGTGTACTATCATTCTTAACCATCTGTGTGGAGAGCTTTCATAACAAGGGTTTGCATACGAGAAGCATTAAAATAACTGATGACTACGTGTTTCAGTGCCTGTCGCATTCAACATTTCCGAAGAGGAAACTCTTGATCTTAGCGAAAACGAAGTCGTAATTAGTTCGTCCGATGGAAACCCATTGGACGCCTTTGAAACAAGTAAGTTCAAAAGATTAGTCTTACTCTTGAAACACTTTTCTGTTCCCACAGTTGCAGCTCGCAAAGAAAGTGATACTTACGTGGAAATAATCATAGGTGTCTTAACGGCAATAATGTTGTTACTTTTAGTAGTTTTTGTGGTAATTTTAATACTGAATAAGCGACACAAGTTGCAAGGGTCACCGACTTTACTCAAGAATCCGTTCGGCGTCACTATTAATATGAAGGTAAAACAATTCTAATAAAAGACGGAGTGGAGAGTGACAAGGCTCTAAAATTCTAGGATTTACTAATGAATTTGTCGTCAAGCAATAACGCAGCTGCCAGCAGCCATCCGACGCCTGTAAGTCAAGAAGCACCCGGTGATTCGTCATCAGCTTCTTTTGAACAGTATCGATCACCGCTTGTAGGCAATTACTATACACCAAATTATGCAACGTTGAGGTGTTCATCAACAATAGAAGAACCGGAAGAACCTCCGGAAGTACCTCCGTTACCCGACTCACCAACTCTACATCAAAGTCCCATTTCGGCCTCGTCTCCTCTTCACTACAGAAGTTTACAAAGCACGCCAGCAATAAGTCCTAAGTCGAAGATGATTAATTTAGGAAATTATTTTCCGAGAGTTGCTACTGATCCACCAAATCGGAAACGATATCACACAGCGCCTAGGGAGAAACAGAGGGTAACGTTATGGATCAAAGTTGCGGTTTATTTGTATCAATGCGAGCAATAAATTAGCAATTTCGATACCTCAGATGACTGACGGTTCGAAAATTGAGTTTCATTATTAAGCAATTTGGACAACGTGACATCACACAATTATAGCACAAATTTATGCAAATGAGCAAAATTAGAACTTTGGAAATTAAAATTAAATAACATCACTCGTGAATAAATTACAAACATCCATTACATCGGCAGTAAAAATTCAATTTTTAACATAGCAATCATGCATCAGCTTAAAATCGATTCGCATTCAAAAAATTTTTATACTAACTGAATTGAGTTGAAAAAAGTTTAAAATAACATACTGAAAAATAATATCTATATATCTATGGCGTCTACAAGTTTTAGATAGTTAAAATAAGATCTAAGATGTGTTATCCCATCAAAATCAGAACGTATTTTTTTTTCTAATTTTCTATTTAAAAAGAAAACATCAACACATCGTCTAAACTCCTTATATAAAAGCACAAAACGCCATTCAAAAATATGTACAATTAAATAGCATACACATTTTAGAGATAAAAACGACATTTTTAAACTATAGTAATAACTTCGAAATTAAATTAAATAACTGTATTACATACACATTATTAAAATTAATGCAAAAACGCACACCGCAAAGTTCAAAATTAGGTACCAATCTTTTCTATCACGTATGTCGAATAAAAATGCTCTCAGTTTCAAATATTAGTTTAGCGCAATAAGTTAAGTTTGCGCTAACCGAATACTGTTTATACTGAAGTATCGATTTTCAGATGTAAATTCGTATTAATACGCATTTCATAAACGCTTCACAGAATAAAATTTACCTTCACGAATACTAAAGTAATTAGGATGATTTGAAGCGTGAAATACTTGATTATTATTCCAAAGATAGAAATAGCGCTCCTGTTTCTTGTTAGATTATAATTCCACGATGCCATAAATCACGAAAGTCTAGATAATAAATTAATATTGCAGATACCACCACCAGTTGTGTGCTGGAACATAGCACCAAGTATGGGTCACGCTTACAATTGCAGAGAAGCAGAATTAGTACCGATTCCACGATATTCTCTCAGGCCACTGGAAAAACTCGGATCCTGTCACGCTGGAGAGGTAACTCATTAAATTGGATAAATTACGTCTTATCTAATTAGATCCTTTATCTGCTTATTTAATTAAGTGAATTATTTTGTTTGCTCCATCAAATCAGAAGTGAGGTTTTTGCAAATCTTTAAACGAGAAAATTGATTTTTTATCCGCTGCTTAAATCTAATTAGTCATTAGTATTCACTGAACGAGATTAGCATAAATTATTGAACGTGCATACACCTTCAGTATTTTTACATCTCAGTAGCCATATTACAACCAGAGAAGTATTTTATAACAATGCCAATTATTCCATACATATACAATTCAAGGACAACATACAGCTGGTTTCACAAAAAACGGGTTAAGATGTCAAAAGATTTACAGATTCGTCAAAATCAGAGAAAAACAGAAAAATAAATACCAAGAGGCCACGTTATAAAATTATTATTATGACATTAGGGGATTAAAACTCACGATTTACATATTAACATGCGTTAAAATATTTAAAAAAATAATAATAAGGTAACAATAAAGAATGAATAATTATCTTCACTTTTGTTATTGTTACATACTGACACTATAAAAAACTAATAAATCCAGAGAATCAAAGAAATACTTATTTTTCACAAATAACGTTAGCCAATAATTCGATTGTCAAAATAAACTGATTCATAACTATTAATTATAAATATGGAGTTGTCCTGAATATACAGAGTGTCTTTTTTATTTGATACAACCCCTGTAACTTTTTTGTTTTTAAAGATAAACTTATAGTTCTCTGAGCAGATTTGTCTCATTTTAAAATATCTGTTTGATGGTGAGCAGACCCTCTTATTATCAATTCCGATAGAACCGGTAATGACCCAATTTCATTTCTGAAATGGAACGTTTGGTATATTTTTTATAAACGGAGAGCTTGCTTTTTAGACTACAAAAAATCCAGTAGAACCAATATTCTAAAAACAATAATTAAAAAATTATTTAGTAAAATATATCAAAACTATCTATTTTAATTATCTGTTTATTTATAAAGTGTTATCATCCGTTATTGATTGTTCTACAGTTCTTCAAATGTTTTATCTACATGTTCCTAATCGTTGCGGTAGATCTTTCCATCTTTTAAATATTCCATTTCATAGGACCTCGTATGGTTTAAATTCTATCCACTGTCGGCTATATAAACTAACTTATTTACGCAAAGATTTGGATTTTGTAGGAACATCTGCCGCAATACTTAAAAAAAATTGTTTAATTCAAAAATTGGTTAAATTATATCTTCCTGTGTTGTAATTGGTTACCATGAACCATCAATAAATGATATTATTATATATTAATTAAAATCTATAGTTGGATGGGGAATAGTAAGATAATAAGATGACCTCCAAGATCACCTGATTTGAATTCCATTGATTTATTTCCTTTGGGGTTTCATCAAAAATAATATTTACTTTGATGAATGGAGAAAGATCTCTTGAAACAATGCTTAAGAAAGATTTCACAACATTAAACCCATAGTTTATAGCAAAACAATGCCACACATGGGATTCACAGACGTGCGGAAATGTATATCGAACAAAATGAAAACATTATTTTTTGAAAATTTGTCGAGAGAAATACTTGTATACTTGTTGTTGTATTCAAAATTAATTCTTTGCCGGTTCTACTACATATTTTGGACGTTTACAAAAAAAAACATTCCGAATATTAAAAAATTAAATTCTCGTTTGAAGTGGACTGTATTTTATTTAATACTGGCTTTTGTCGATCAAAAAAAAATTTAAATAGTGGTTGTTTTGATCTTTCGTGGTAAAAAATGTAACCGTTTCATTTACTAAAAAATATACGTGGTGTTCTAATTAAAAATATAAAGTTAATGTTATTTCCAGTGTTACCGAAAGTGAAAATTAAATAATATGTTTACCATCAAAAAGATCTTCTAGTACGATACAAATTTGTCCAAAGAACAAAGGACCTATGTTCAAACATACAAAAGTTACAAGTGTTACATCAAATAAAAAAAAACACCCTGTATATCGGCTGATTTTTAAATGTCTGTTCTACTTGGTCATGTCCCTGAAACTACTGACGTAAACGTGATGGCTAATTAAAGCACAAATTTAAAAAATCGACCAGTACAATATACTTGTTGTTTACATATAATGCAGTCACGACCTTTTTAGAACGTCATAGAAATCTAGTAACTTGGTTGGTAATCAACATTAGTAAGTACATCCATTAAAATTTCTTGAGAAAAACTGACATTGTTTATGTCGATTTGGGGTATTTAAGGTTTGAATTGTGTCAGAAACGTAACCACTATTGCCAACTTAAACGTCATCAAGAACATTATTATTTATCTAATTAATTAGTTAATATTGAAAACTTGACAACTTTACTGAATACATATTTATACAAAATTTAGAAATTATTTTTTAAATGAAGAACGAATATAATAATTAATAACTGATAACTAATCATTATTATAAGTATTATTAGAAGGCATACTGTTGCAAAATTAATGCTAGGTGTATTTCAGTTGCAAAAAATTCTGTACATTGCCCGAACAGGAGAACACAATTTCAATTTTAAATAAAGCAAAATTTGGCGACTCTTATTAACTAAAGGTTTTAGGAATTGACAAAAAAATCCATAATTTTTTAGTGTATTTTCACAAGAGTCAAGCATTTTTTTCTTCATGGGTGTTCTGGTAAATCTACTATTCAAAAGTAAATCTTGCCTTTGTACTTTTTAAATATTAATAATTTTAGTTATTTTCCCTTGCTAATAATTTAATTCTTCCTACTATTCAAACTCAGCATTCATTTTTTCTTTCTACTAACCTGAGCCGTCATTGTCATCATTTTCAAATTATGATTCTGAATCAGGATCCTCCAATGAAATAAGGAATGGAGATATTTACGTTTTAAAACGATAAATGTCCCATGTGTTTTTTCCACTCAGTCGAAATAGATTCAGTACAATGTTTCCTAAAACTTTTCTACATCTCTCGAGTGTATTTGAAAAAAGCCTCAAACCATAAATTCCGAACCTTATTTTTGGATGAAGATTGAAAAATTATGTGCTGGTGATAGTAGTATTTACAAAACCGCCATATCAATAGGGTTGTATTGATAAAGACAATTATTGACTTCTCCGTCTATCAAGAAAAGTTTCTTCCGATCAGTTCTAAAAGGTTCAATTAAATTCCGCAGTTGTTTTTTGGAAAATTTGTTATCAATTCAATAATGTGATTACTCGACCACTCTTGTTGCATTTTTCTTTTTTTTTTTTAAACAAACAGAAATAAACTGGATGACCACCCAGTTCTGAAAAAATATCCATATATTTCTGGAAAGCATGAACGGTGATGATTTCCAGAAAACATGCACGGTGCAAATCATTTCCATGAAAGCATAATTCCATTGGTTGATATCTGAAAAATTCTCCAATCCGATTGAGTCAAATATTTGCGCCGATGTCTTTGATAAATGCAAAAGGTTTAGGAAATCGATTTCTGTGCTTCTGCTTACTTACAAAGAAAACAATTGTGGCCATACTTGTACTTAAGCCGTCAGTGACCTAAGTGACGAGAAAAGTTTTCAACAGATCAGGCATGAAAGTAGTTTATACTTACGGATCTAGTCCTCCAAGTCTCCTCACCAATTCCCGAGACAAAGTAACAAAATGAAAATTCGAGGGGAATAATTGTGAAGGATATATCAAAAATATGTTGGCTAAACGGAAACATCAATTACTAAATCCCGATTCAAAGGTCAATGGTCAGTAGGTTTGAAAAATCAAATATCGTCCAACAACTTTTAGGAAATGACTAATAAGTAGATACCTACAGTTGTTTCAAGTTGCTGAAAGAAAATTTTTATATCTTCGAAATTTTTGAAATTTGATAACGACAAACTGTCTAACACAACTCCTGTCCCCTGGTCGACTTTCTTTACCCTGACAGTGAATTAATATTTTTCGGTATGATGAGGATTTATCCGTGATTGAGTTACTGTCAATGAGTGGATCAACTGAAAATTTAGAAGATTTTAATCACATATTTGTGTCTCTAAAGTAAGCTAATTCGTTAACGTTTATATTTTGAGATTTCTGTTTTAAAATAAGTGTTAGTGCCTGTTTAATTACGCAATCATTAAGTTGTAATTAGTGAAGAAAAAAATATATGTATCTATATATCTTTAATTTTTACATCCCAAGCGCAGCTGAGGGAAATATTGTATTAGGATCAGTTATTCGGATATCTAATTTCATATTTTCTTGGAATTTCATAGCTTGTGGAATGTAAAAGTTTCATTTCCCTGTTTTCGTCCATCCGTCCGTACAGACAGCCTCTTGTTGTCTCATTTCTCAAAAAGTGTTCATATACTCCTTTCTATTATTTCAAAAGCAAGTAAAATTTTAAAACAGAGGTACGTTATGATAGGGTTGAATTACATATAAACTAACTAAATGCAACTGCTTGTAAGAATACTTCCAACACACGTGTAGAATTGAACACATTTCAATGGCGAGGGAACTGCTCTCCAAATAATGTTTTTTTTTTTCTGAACAACTGGTCCAGTTTTAACCTTGTTTCTTTTCTTTTAATACAGGCAAATTAATATCATATTGTTATAAATATATCTACCTTTTTTTCTTAATGTACATAGGATTCTTTGAACAATACGATACTCAAAAACATGTTTTTAATTCCTTGTAAAGAAATAAGTATTTTGTAGTTAAGCTCTGTCCCCTTGGTATACGGCGAATCAAAAACATCATCACAATTGAGATAGGGCGGGTGGGAGGGCTTACATTTTGCCTTTTTGTTTTAATATGTGTAGACTTCTTTTCCCAACATGAAACTTAAAATATGTTTAAAATGGAAAATTTGTATAAGGAAATATCGATTTTGCAATTAGATTCCGCCCTATGTTTTCAAAATCCATATTTCCTTGCAAAATACATTTTAACCATGTGATAAGTTTGAAATGAAAAGGTGACTATGTATATTAAGAAAAAAAAGGCTAAATACAAGCCCCGCCCACCCGCCCTATCTCAATTCTGATGATTCCTTTTTATTCGTCGTAAGCCGAGGGGCGGAGCTTAATTGTAAAATCCTTATTTTTCTACGAGAAATTACCATGTAAGACATGTTTTTGAGTATCGTGTTATTAAAATTGTACATATATATTAAGAAAAAATTAAAGCCCAAGATTGATTGTTTATATTTTGCCTTTTTTCCTTAATATACGTAGTATTCTTTGAATAATACCATACTCAAAAACTTGTTTTTAATGATACATACTGTTGCCTTAAAGCTAAAATTTAATTTAAAAAATGTATGCATCAAAATGATTATTATATAAAATATATTTATCCTGCCTAAAGACTAGTGATTATTTTTACTATTAAGTACCTACGTAGTTTCCAAAATGGTACAATAATTTACTGTTTATACAATTGCATGCAAACATATTTTTTTGTTCTTTTCAAAATGACGTGTTAGATTCAGTGGCAGGATAAAGTATAGAATCATTTTTTTTAAGGCATAACTTGGACAAAAGCGATAAAATGAGATATTATACTTTACTACTTTATTTTATCACTATCATAGAATGAAACACCTTGTATCATTAACGATAGTTACTTAAACGCTTTGCATTATTGATGTAATACATCTGTAGCAAAGGGAAAGAACAAAAACAATAAATTTAATAGAGGGAAGGAAACATTTTATTGCTTTTCCCTTCTCCGTAAAAATAAAACTGTAGGCCAGAGTAAATTCTATAATGTGTCATAACATTTTGTAGATTACACTTTGTGAAACGGAAGGTTTAGAAGACATAATTCCGGGCGTATGTCGTTTAGTGGCTGTCCGAACACCAAGTCCGGAAAGAGCGAAAAGTGATGCTGCGACAGGTTCAATGGAATCACTTCGAGAAGTCCGCTTTCTAGCCAGCTTATCTGATCCGAATATTTGTAAAGTTCTGGGAGTTTGTACGGCCGAACAGCCGCCCTGGACCGTCATTGAATACGGTGAAATGGGAGATCTAGCTCAATATCTGCAGTTTCTCGTCAATAGAAATGGAACTGTTCGGTCCTCGACCGATCAACCCGTAAGGTAAGTGATTGCTGATACCAGATGGTCAGATCGTCCTGATGGCTAACATAACATTTGAATTGATAATCAGAGGTTGGCAAAATAATGCTAATAGAGGTTTCTCTATCTTATACATTGAAGCTTATATGCACAATACAAACTGTAAAATCTCGATTTTAGATTTTGTATTGATAGATGGAGATATCATTTATATTAACTTGTCACTTTTATTGATTTAAATTAGTCGGAAATTGTGATTTTAAAAGTCTGATTTCACCATATCCATTAATAAATAAAAAGTTTACACTGCTGCAGTGCAACTCATAAATGCTGAAAATGAAATGTTACGAATTTTAAACCCCGTATCGTGAAGAATGCCGTGTCATTCCGCTTTCATTTCGAATACTTTAAAACATTGAAAACTAAAGTTTATAAATGCCATCGAAAACGGCGACGATTGTTTTAGACAGTTTTACATTTAGATTTTACCCATATTTTATTTTTATTTTTCTAGACTGAATACTTATTTCGACAAATTCTTCTCAGTTGATTCAGAACGTTTGAACCAAATCGTAACTTGTAGACTATATTACGACATGTCAAACCAAATTTCTACCCTGTAATAACAAGTAATTATATAACGTAAAATCAACATAAAAAAATAGTGTTACTGCAAAACATTTACGGACGTCACACAATCCTGATTTATTATGCTTGTATCCCTCTGCGAAACCGAGCTCCAAATGAATTATTTATAAAAAAAATCGTTCGCCATTCGACTTCTTGTCCAGATACTCTATTTTACATTCGTACTTTATTCAGTTCATTTTGGGTAGGTAGACAGTTTCATGTTTATTTATTTCTTTATAAACAAAGCGTTGAGTAATGCTAGGGTCCGTGATCAACAAACATCAAAACGCCGACATCACCCTTGCACAAGCGATCACATCTCTCTGTGTGTAACGAATGGCACTAACAAAAGGAGTAAAAATTTTACAATTTGATAATGTGTAAAAAAAATGTGCTTCATTAGCTAAGCTGTCGTATGTGTACGTCGTTTGTTTTCGAAACTCTCTTTGCAAAAAATATTTTACGTTGTAAGATTTAGCGACATTACTGTGAGATTTAAAGTGATAATTTTTGATTAACTATTTCCTATGCCTAAGATTTATACCATTCGATTTTATAATTTCAAAACTAAATTGTAAAATGTTGTACAATTTTGATTTTTTTCCAAAAATCTGTATGTCTAGGGTGGAAACTCAACTCGGATTCATAAACCACAAGTAAAAGAGTAGATTGTTTTATAAAATTTAAATAATAGTTACTATTGCCAATTTTGAAGATGACGTCATCCCATTGTTGGTGAGGATGCTTAGGCAATTTTGGTTAACGTTTTACCGTCTGCACGATAGTCCTAATAAACGTATAAAATTTTACAACATTAGATCCATTAGTTTCGGAGATTATCTGTCATTAGACAAAAAATTAACAGACAGACAAACGGCAGACAGACGGAAACGGGAGACTTTTTCGTACTCCAGAGTCCAGAGGTCATAAGACGTCGAGAAAACCTGAAATCAGCGATTCGTCAGATGGACCCTATTACAATACTTCTTTCGCTTGCGCCCAGGAAGTAAAAATACAAGACAAATAGATGTAGCTTTTTTCTATTAGACTACAACCCATGTAAAACCTAACTTTATTCCAGACCTTGCGGACGTACTATATAACTTCGCACCACGGTTTTTAGCGGACTGTTTTAAATGTCACAGAAATATCTTGTGAATTCATTATAAAACAAGCCTTTGCTGACCTAATTGTAAGATACCCTATAATGTATCTATCCACTTTTAATTGGGTCTTGTCACCAGTGCAGAAATTATTCATGTAACGAGGGATACTATCGATTTTACTTAAATTTGCTTCCTTTTGCTTCTCTTAGACATTTGAAAATTTTATACTTTTTTAACTCATTGTTAGTGCTGTAACTAACAAATTTCGGAAATTAAACCACAGAGATTGAGACAACATAAACAAAAATTAAGATGCATTTAAAATGAGAAAGAAGAACAATCTGAGACCTGCAAAACGTAATAACCGCGCATTAAAAAGATGAGCAATAGGAGTGTAACTGCTTCATTCTGAAATGTCCATATCTGTACGAATGTATTCTTGTATTGTGTTCTTACCTTTCGTTACAGCACCTTTAAACAAAGTTATTTATATCACCAGTCCTGTAAGTGATTTTACTAAACGAACAAGTTCCAGGACAAATTATAGACAAGCTCACCTACCGTATGTGTGATATACAAAATCTTTTCGTCGGCCCTAGATTTTATACCACATGATCAATATAATTATTATCCCAATATTTGCAAAAATAATAGAACTAAATCGTAAGTGGTTTTAATTTGCGAAGTGAACTGTTGTTGATTTGATTTAAAAAAAAAAAGATGTAACGAAGATGAGAATGAGATTCGAACTCACCAGTGCAAATCGTATTCGAATGCTTGGAAAGCAGAAATTAGTCACCTGCTAGCACCGCAACCTAAGCAGCTACAGCACACTCATGAAACGTTGAGAAAACATAAAAATAGCCATTCGTCCGATGTACCCGATTACTATACTTCCCTGGCTTACGCTCAGGAAGTAAAAACAAAAATCTTATCACTTCAAATTTAAAAACGACGATTTGCCTCAGAGTGTAAGTAAGTACCACTGAAAACATTTAGCAAGGCGTAAAATTGAGTTATAACATTTCAAAATATGTCATTCTATTATTTATAAATAAAGCTTCATTAAATTTATTAAGTGTATAGAGCAAAAAGGCCTCCGGTGACAAAATATAGATCAAGATTTTAAAGTGAGAACCTCTTTTGATAAAAGGAACATAACATCACTTATTTCGGCACTTGTAATAAATATTACTTTTTGTTACTGTAATGTAATTTTTGAAAATTTTAATACTTTCGTACTTTCAGTGTGGATAATCTCATTTACATGGCAACCCAAATAGCTTCCGGGATGAAATACCTAGAGAATAAACACGTAGTTCACAAAGACTTGGCCGCTAGGTAAATGATGTGTATTATTACATCCAGGGGAAGTATTTCTTATTTATTATTTTATTCACTTAGAAATTGCCTCGTCGGAAGAAGATATATAGTGAAAATAGCGGATGTAGCTATGTGTAAAGCTCAATATAGGAAAGATTACGCTGAAATTGGAGGTCGACCACCTGCTCCTATACGTTGGCTACCGTGGGAGAGCATTCTTCTTGTATGCATTAAAATAATTTATTAATGGTATTTTTAATAATTTCCACTGTTGTAGGATCGATATTCGTGCTCAAGTAGTGTATGGGCTTTTGCCGTCACATTATGGGAGATTCTCAGTTTTGCATGTGAACGACCTTTTAATAAATTATCTAATGAAAAAGTTATTCAAAATGCCGAACACATGTACTATGGGGGCGAACTACAAGTAAGTATAATCTTCAATAAAGCCTATTTTTAAAATAAACGTAATTTTAATTTCAGGTTCTTTTATGCAAACCTCCAATTTGCTCAACAGAGATTTATGAACTGATGTGTCAATGTTGGAAAAGAGATGACACCGAAAGACCTACATTTAAACAAATTTGTTTATTCTTGAATCATCAGAATAAGGACTATTCCCCAACGGACTGATATTAACACTTAAGTATTATAATTTTAATTATACAGGGTGATCAAAGTATTTTCCTGCCGTTAGGGTGTTTTTCAAACATGAATATATTTTATTGTTCTAATATATTATTTGTTTTCTAAATATTGCCACAACACTTTTATATCCAAAAGAGAGTTTTACCATTGTAACGCAATGTAATTAATAAAAAGGTTGTATCTATGTTGTATGTTAATTATTTATTTATACAAACTTAGTACAAAATACAATGTATTACTTATACGTCACAAAACAATTAATTGACTGTGTGAAAAAGTTGCTATTACCTACGTCATCTGGTTGCAATTGCTTAAACTACTGTATATTAACATCTTTGATCACTACATATCTGTTTTCTTTTAAGATAGATATGCATATAATAAAATAGTTCCATCTTCATATTGAAGATTTTGCTTAAATTAGACAGTACTATTTAAAGTACTTTATATTGTTTTGTATTCTTTTTAGCAAACTAATAAATGACTGGCGTTTGGAGTTTACAATGTTTCTTTTATTTTAGGTGATTTCACAAAGGGATTACATATTGGTGAAGTATTGTTTGCCATACGGATTTTAGACTTCTGTTTGTGCACCAAAGAATAGCTCTAAAGAATTTAACAAAATGTAACAAATCTAGATAATTTTAAATAGTTTGATCACTCTGTAGTACAAAGTCATATTTAGAAGCTATTGCACATTCTTTGATATTGTTATGTATATATTTATTTTAGCGACTCAACAACAATAAACAATAATTTCTCAGTAATTTTGTACCAATTATTTTTTCCCAAATATATAAGTATTTTTTTTTTTTGGTGAACATATCAAACTAAAAGTATACGATTTAGCTTGAAGTTTTTCATTTTCACATTGTGTTAAACATTTTAATATAAACTTTCATATGAGAATGAACGGGGGGGGGGGGTCTTATACACAAATTGACAAATATGTATTTTGTATTATTTGTGTTACTGGAGAAATTACCTTTGTTATATTCCTCGTGCACACGTTTTTCTGCGACTGCAGCAGCAAAGATTTCATATCTGGTAAGTACCTAAATGTTTCAGTACCAGTGCAATGTTTAACAACTGTGAAAGAATCTGTAAAGCTAATGAAACCTAAGACAAAGACATGATTTAGAGGATATAATAGGTATAATTTAATATACATAATGTAAAAAATCAGATCTACCAAAAATGTTATTACTTTTAAAATTTCAAACTACCAAGCATTTAAAACTCATACTTCTAAGCAAAAAATATTTGCAAGAGCATTCTATATCTATGTGTACTAAAAGAAACGTTATATAAACAAGAAATAACTTTAAGAATTAGTTAATAATTTGATGACACAAATTGCCGTATATTTTTTACTTCTGGTCTCAACCCCACCATTTTGAACAAATCTACCTCAAAAAAAAAAAAATTAAACGTTTTCATGGGACACCTAAAAACAAAAGCTAGCACTTGCGGGGATCGATTTGTAAGCAAACTATGTATGTATGTAACTGTTTATTTCTTTCCCATTCGGGACTTGAAAGAAGTCCGGTTTACATTTTTCCCTTAATATATCTATATATGTACAAATATATATCAATTAAACATATTTTAACTTAAACTAATATTCTTTCTCGAAATGCTTCCTTATTTTCGTTTCTTTTCTAATATCATTTTCATCCATTCCAGACCATCACCTGTTTCGTTCAATAGCTCATTCCTATCTTTCTCGACTTCCCGTAACTCTTCACAATCCTTTAGCCAGTGTTCAATCGTCTCCGGAAATTCCCTGCATAATCCGCATCTTCTCTCCTCTTCCTCTTTCCAGTAACAGTTTTCTCCTTCTTCATTTCCCACCCTAAATCTGGCTATTGTCTTTATGTCTTCATTCTTTCTCCCTCTTATTAGATACTCCGGTAATTTTAGACCTCCTATTATTTCTCCATATTTTGGATTATATCTGGACTCTGCTATTTTTTTCCTTTGCTCTTTTCTTTGTAACTCTTCATCTAGATTTAAAATTTCCTTCCTGGGCTCTGCTCCCTCTATCCTTTTTCTCTCTACTTCTTCTGCCGTTAGACCTCTTACTTCGTAAAATTCTCTTCTTTCTTCCGCTGTCTTCTTATAATTTACCCTTATCTCTTCCCACATTTCTTTGTAAGCAAACTATCTAACTACTTTTAGCATTGAAAACTTTTAATGAAGTCCTTAAAAGGACTGGACCATGGGTTTCCACCGAAAGCCTGACAGACACTTGGAATCAATGCTTAATAGTTTATGTAATGTAAAATAGCTGACCCTCTTTTTGTCCTGGAATTTTCCGATTTGATTAAATTTATAAAACGTAGATGAATCGGATTTTTAATCATTGCCTGCAAATACATAGAAGAAATAATCGACCTTCTAAATATTAATTACACACATTAGATTACATTACATTAGATCTTTTCATTACCTTATCACTCAAATGTACGAAATCCTTGTTTAAAGGTGCAAAGGAAACTTAAAAAGGATTATGTTCTATACAAAAGTTGCAATTTACTGGTGTAACGATACAAAAACTTATTAATCTTTCCAAATTCACGGAAGGTATTGTACCCTCTGCTTCTTTTGTACTGCAACATTGCTTCCTTATATTCAAAGTTTAATGAATTCGCAGCTTCTGTTCAAGTCAATAAGCCTTCATTTGTTTTAGTTAGTGAAACGTGGCTTAGTCTTGAGTTACCTGATTCCTTTTCGGTGACTTTAATATGCGGGACTTAAGATAGCATTTATCATCGTTAGTATCCTTAGACTTCATCTCAGTTTCTGTCGGATTTGTTGAGGGATTCTTACTTGTTTCAATTGGTTTCTGAACCAACTAGCTATAGAACAACGTTCCATTTCAAATTATTTCTTCCAATCCCGATCTGATCTCCGGTTCAAAATTTACTAGTTTGATTGAAAAATCAAATCACGATTTTTGCAAACACACAAGTCAACCTTTACGCCCAATGCAGCATAAGAAATTTGATGAAATCGATCACTAATTGCCGTTTGTTAAGAAATCATTGGGTTGAAACTGACGGAGAGACGTTGTTCGTGCACGATACTGAGAAAGAAAAATCCGGGACGGCAGACAGACGGACAGACGGACAGACGGACGGACAGACGGACAGACAGACGGAAATGGGAGACCTATTTCTTCGTATTCTAGGGGTCATGAAAGATCGAGAAAACGTAAAAGTAGAGAGTCGGCCGACGGACTCGATTACAATACTTCCTTTGCTTACGCTCGGGAAGTAAAAATGGGAAGTTTTCAAATCACACTTACATGAGATGTCACTATTACATTATGTCTCAAGGACATTCACTATTTCGATTAAAAAACATGGATAGACCGAAGTAATCTATGAAATTCAGCTTCCTGACGATAAAAATATTGTCCTTGTATCCGCGATATGTTTGACGGATCTGTTAAAAAGCCTCATCCCCGTAGTTATGGTATTTTGATAAAAGAAAATGGAAACATTACGAAAATTTTCGATGGCACTTTTGCGAATTTATACTAGGTAGGACCATTAAGTTGTGTTTAAGATCTCACAACTCCGAATGCATCTATCAAATGTTGATTTCATTCAGGAAGAAATCCAATATGTAGCTGTGCTGCTATTTTGAAAGACTATTTTTTTATTCTATCTATATATCTATTGAGCACAGTATAGAGATCAATCAGTATGGACAACTCGTGTCGGCGCCTTTGATCTTTCTGACCCGAGTTTTAAGCCGTCGTCGGTGGTCGTTGCCCATAATATTTCTAGATGTCGCCACCCAATTTAAAAAGGATCACAAACGCTTCATTTTAAAATTGATTGGTGTACACAATTTACTACACTTTGTGCAAATGAATTTTTGGAAATGACTTAAAAATAGTGTAATAACAATAACATTGTGTAACTAGTTGATCTTAGTCTATTATAATAAATAATTAATTAAGCGCCCTATAACAGAGATGCCGTGTTGAAATTTAGATGTGACCCGCTTCTCTGATTACGATTTTACATTTCATTAATTTCTTTTTCATGATGGCTGTAAATGGTTGTAAAATTCAACGTTATTAGAAAACGCTAATATATGTACATTTATTTTTTTTACAAAAAAATTAAACAGTAAACAATGGTCCTATGAAAACGTGAACAACGCTTTTTAAAATGTCTCTGTTAAAATTACACTTAAAGTGCAATAATAATTACACCGGAAGAACAGCCTTAAAACCAATGCAACTAAACTGCCAAATTTCAAATATTTCACATTAAAGTCACTAGATAACCAAAGTACCGCAGTTCAATGTCCCAATGTGTAAGAAAGAGAAGTACCTTGCGTTCCACGCCCTCATACGGTCACAAGGCAAACGACCACCCATGAAAACGGGTCAGTAAAAATAGCGAGTGGTCTCTACTGATTGATATCTATACTGTGCCTTGAGTTTGCTTATGCAACAATCTCTAAATAGTGCCCATTTTTCAAAAAGCCAATAAACTTGCTGGAAATCGCCATCCGATTAGTCCATCGTTGGAAAAGTGTTGGAATGCATTATAAACAATCGTAACTAAAAGTAATGCAGTTTCTACTGAACTTCGTCAATGTTGTTTATTTCGGTTTTACAAAGCTTTTGACAAGACGCGAACGTCTTTAGCAGAATTTGGCAAGGATTCGTTCCGGGACCTCTTCTTTATGTTATTTATACAGCCGATCTTGTCCAAGTTCTTCATAATCCATTCACATTATCGCAGTCGATTTGAAAGGGTGTAGCACTAACATCAACAGCGATATTATAAAATGTTGACATCAGAACCACATAGAAGTGGGTGCAACACCTTGTCAACACAGATAAGTCTTACATACTCTACCTTGACACCAATAATCCTAAATCTAAATAATGTCTTGGACATCAATAATAATAATTAAAGTGTGTTGACTCGCAAGTGGATTTTGGCGTAACTAATTTATCTCAGCCACTTCATATTTTAATTATATATTTCAACACAAATTCCCTCGCCCCTAAAGTAGTACCGTCGGACAAATACAGCTTTGAAAAATTCTCAAATTTAACTTTGAGATTTTTTTATGTAACGCGCGTATTTTTATTTTCAAATAATTTCACAGATCATCCAGAAAACCAAGTTTTGAACAAACCTGGAACAATTTTCAAGAAAGACGCAGATAATGGGTAGTGTGAGTGATTCCGACATTGATAGTCTTCCATCGGATGTGGAAGAGGCAGCAAAAAACGTGATGGCTTCGCTTCTTCCAATCAAAGAGGTGTTACGAGGAAAACTACGCAAAGCTTGAAGAGTGGTGCATAACTAAAGGAATTAAGAGTTCATACCACAAAAAGCTACTCCTTGCGTATTTTGGAAACGTTTCGAAACACCAGAAACCTCGTTGTAGGTAGGTATATTATTCAATGTTAAGATTCCTTATTTCGTTGAAGCATAATACTGAGATAAATAAATACACGCATTTGATTGATTTTTTAAAGTGAAGTTCGGAGGGATTTCGTCCAAAAAAATCTAAGATTTTAAGAAAAGTAGAGAAAACAAAATTTTTGCTGGAAGCAGATGATCAACAATTTTTAATGATTAAAGCTGCGTTGATTATTCGACTGGTAGGGGTCTACAGGAGGGAGGAATTAACAAATCTAAGCGTACATGATGAGGGAGTGTTGTTCATATTGTGATACCAACCACTAAAACAAAAACCCCGAAAGATTTTTTTGTTACAAGTGTTGATATTAAAGGAATAAATATGATTGAATTCATTCGTGGGTATTTTGCACTACAACCGAAAAATTCAAAACACACTCGCTTTTTTCTGGGATACAGAAATGGAAAATATATAAAGCAGAGTTTGGGTATTAATACTGTTACGTTGATTATGTATTTAAAAATCGGCGGGGGGAAAACTCAACAATTTATTTCGATTATCTACAAAATAATTCCGGCGCAACTTAACTGGATTCTGTCAACATTGACTGGACGCTACTCGTTGACTGACTGAATCGGTGGCCTTTATTTAAACAATCATCCGTTTCTCTGGATGTTTCCTGACGCCGCTTCGAAGTTGTTCTGAGGCCCACCATCGAAACTTCCGGCAACCTGCTCCAGACTGTTCATTATGTGAACCCCGCCAGGCCACCGTCACCGATGATGAGTCACCCATCATCGCCGTACATACTATAAAGCCCTCGAGAAAACCCATAGCGTCGTACCAGGTCGGCTTATGAGTTTATTTCATAACAATACGTTTGGAAAAATGACCAGTGTAATTGCCTCTTTCCCGGGGAGTTCACAGGGCATTGCTTCCGGCAATCATCGGCTTCAAAACGATATTTTAAGACAAAATCAGTGAACTTTAATCGAAATTATAGCGTTGTTTAACTAATTGAGGCTGATCCAGAATTTTGGTCACATATTTTTTATTTCGTCCCACTGTGCGCACCGTGGCGTTTAAGAACTGATACGCTAGCAGCACTGTATTTCACTTGCATAAGAAGCACATATGCTTGGTACATCCACATTGGAAGCCAGTTACTAAAGCTACAATTTTTAAATCGCCTATCAAATTCCACTCAAACTTTTTGTCGTTAATACAGTTTAACAAGTGTTGAATATTCTCATATGTTTCTGCAGTTTGTATGGAGTATGCAGTCGGCAATACTAGATATTTATTCCGATTATGCAATAGTACACCTTTAACTGGAACTATCTATGAACAATCTCCAAAAAAAAAATTTTTTTGACGACGTAGGTATAATGTCTTATTAGATAGATAGTTATTCAGCACAAAATAACCTTTTAGAATACATTTTCAGAATGCTTGTAACAAGAAAATTTTCTAAAATTGTTCGACTGTGTAATTAGGTCTAGAGTTGATGATTGCTGACCGGGCCAATATCTCCAGTGTTATAGTTACGAGTAACTACACTTACAGAAGACTGGGATAGAATGTGATCAGCAACATACATAATATACAGATACCACCACCTCTCCTACCGATGCGATTTTGTCCGCAGATTTGAAATCCGTCTAATAGGATTATAATGCATCAGGTAAATCATCGAACATAATTATTCTAATGGATCTGAGGCTTTAGAGATATTTTGCATAAGCTCAGCGATATCATCAAAATTCAAGGGAACCTGAATCCTCGATTCATTCTTAATAGAGTCGTACCCAAAAATCATAATGCTAAGCTTCTATGCACAGCTGAATTATTCAAATTTCTGTATAATACAGTTAAAAAGTCCATTTTGCAAAACGATACTGCTAAATAAACCACAAAAAAAAATTATTAAACCAAACGGCTCAAGTTCAAAAATACAGGTGATTTCGAAATGTGTGCAATAAAAAAATGGAAAATAGCTCGCACTAAGATGTAACTGTGTAAAGTCCACGTTCCTAAGTGGTAGCAATGTCTATAATATAAATTGTTATACCCGCCACTGGTAATGTTTCTTGACCTACCATGACTACTATTCAATGAATGGCGCAGGACGACTAGCATTAAGAACCAAAAAAGCGGCGCACTGATAAGCAACGTGCAAAAACACAGTAAGGGCCAATCATGTATCAGTTGGTTGCCTACCTGTGTTCAGTTAACATGGTTGACAATCGTGATTTTCCAATTCAGAGAGTGTCGACATGGTAATACTTTATGGTGTCGCTCGCCTTTGGCTCGTTCCGGAAACTCTCATCCTCGTGAAATGACCCATTTTCTCACTCGTTGAACAATATACTATTTCGCAATAGACCTCATAGTTTAGACGACTTGCAAGCTTATATCATAAATATGAATTTTCTATGATATTTTGAAATAAACTTAGTAAGACATTCTTAGTTGTGTATAATTAGTTGCATAATGTTGTTCTTCCGTTGGATACCCGTCCCGTTTACCAGCCACGCCACTGGTGTTATCATAACCTTGTCATCAGGTTGACAACTTAAAAAAAAACAGTAGGTAACCAATGTGATACCAACTCTCTCAGTCGCAATCATTTTTGATCTCTCTGTAGTGTCTGTAGAAAGGTAGTAGCAATCTAAGTTACCCTTATTTTTGTTGTAATAAACACTGTGGAATCGTTGTGGTAAGGGCCAAACATCCGTCAAAATAAAAAGTGGATCACCATAAAGCATTACCAAAAATCGGCCCTTCTCAGGACCACCATCTGTTTCTACAACTAACAATCATTCGCACTGACTGTTGGGGAATATGGTAGTTCCCAGTTACCCGTGCTTTTACGGATTCGCCATAACGTACACAACACTGTGTGGGTCCTGATCTAGGATAACTACTCTGGAAAGTTATAATTCTCGAAACTTATTTATATTTTGAAGACTTACAATGCCTGTCGTAAAGTGCAAATCTGATGGCCCAACGAACATGCTATTTTTGTGACAACCTCTACACAGTTTTCAAAAAAAGATACATTGGCAATCACACTTACGATGAAATTTTAATAATTTAAAATGACACCAAAACATTTTCAGGACAAATATTAGTTCACCAAGCAGAGAAAAATGTTGTGCCTCAGTGGGAGATTCGAACCACTAGACCACAACGCCACTTATCTTTCTGTGTTTACCGACGTGTTATTGTGCCGCCACAACTGTTTTATCTTATTTACGATAATTGTTAATAAAGTTCACTTTTTTAGTATCAATATGTGTTACTTTATGAACAGATTCTAAGTTTACCTAATACTTACCAAATTCATGTTCCGTAAATTACCACAAAGTATGAAAAAAACTTTTCGATAAACAACATTTCAAAGATCATTTTTCAAACTATTGTAGATATTTGGACTATGAATGCCTCCCAAACAAGATAATTTTCTGTACAATCCATGATCAATATATTTATACAGCTGTCCCAGAAATAAATGCCTTAATTTGAAGCAGTTGTAGAGCTCATCAAAATTAACAACTTTTTTAAATAGGGTTTTGAATCAGGAACGTTTTAGTTAAGTTAAAAATTGAGCCGAAGAAGCTTTAAAGAGAGGACGTTTCATAACATACACTCAGCATAAAAATGATTGACACCTTTTTTATAATTATAGTGTTATTATTAGAGCTATGCGGTCGAAATTTAAACGCTGCGAATTGACCCCTACTCCGGCAGGCCATAGGCTTGCGCCGACGTTACGTATCGCGAAGAAAATTCCGCGAAAAATAATGTTAACGGCATGTCAGTTGATGATTTTAAAATCCATATTCACGAAATAAGAGTAATAATAATTTTAATAATGTTCAGGTGTCCGTCTCGTTCACAATAAAACTATTTGTGTGAATTCTCAAAAATAATCCACAACTGGAAAGCGAGAAGCGACCAAGGCAAGGCTGTAGCGATCGGCACTGTGGGTCGATAGTGGGGGTAAATAAATTTCGACCGCACAGCTCTAGTTATTAAAGGCGAACATAGCCAGCTCGTCAATATATGGGTCGGAAAATTGTAAATTCGACTTGAGTTTTTGAAAAAATGATATTTAAAAAAATTGTTCCGTTTCACGAGTTCCATTACTGGTTAAAATTAATATACTTATTTCTGACACACCTGTATACAACATTATAACTATTGCTATACAAACTACAGTGTACTCAAATGGTTTATTTACCATTTTACAGACAGAGGACTCACAATTGTCTAGATGTCTGCATCTTCTTCAAGTCTAAGTTGGTGATTTTAATATCAAAATACTAGCGGGTGCCTAGAAAAAATGGCGTTTGAATTGTAAGGTGGTAATATTTTTTCCAAATTTTTGAAAAACATTTATTAATAAATATGACCAAATTTTTTTTCGGGTCAGATTATCTTATAGTAATATAACTTTACCATCTCCTGTTTTAAATAAAGAAAAAACTAATGTATAATTATGTATGTATGTATTTGAAATCAGAAAATGATTTTATTGACATTTTTCGCAAAATTTTGTAACATTAAAAAAACAACATAAAAATAACATAATACACTTAAAACATAATACATAAATTAAATATTGAGCAAAATCAAAATACAGTGTACATCAATTGTTAAAATATTTTCACTGTAATATTAAACATAATATTACACAACAGAAACAATTTTGTAAAATAACTCAGAAGTACCCAAACTTATGTGACATGCTACGTGTAAAAGATCAGCACAATGTAACTGATTTTTATTTGCCACTAAAACGCAGCAATTCAATTACGTAGGCATTCACATGACGCTTAAAAGAAAACATTGTATTATGCAGTGACTTTGAATTTTAACGCGAAAATAATAAACCAGCAAATTAATACATTTTATTTAAAAGAGTGTATATTCTTCAATTTGCACTTTTTAATGAAGACTATCTTTAGCATATAGCTGCAATTACTAAGATTCTTTTAACACAACAATAGTAGTAAATACGAAATAAACAATTAAATTGTTAAAATTACTACTAAAAAAGCTTAATAAATTTTCATAAACTTAAAACGAAGAAATAGACGTATTTGATACATTATTGCACTTTCGCGCTTAGTACAAGAAGTATAAAATAAAACAGAAATTAAGAACCATGTTACACTAAACGCAGTAGTTTAAAAATGTTGCAAATTAGGTACTTGTGAGTTTGCAGTATTACGTGTATACTAGCAAGATCCTGCAAATTAATGAGATAAATACAACAGCATAAAATCTCAATATTCAAATATAAATATGAATTATATACAAATTTTAAAAATAAACTTGGATCAACAATTTAGTTTAATTTTTCTTTTTAAGTAATTTAATTTTCACTATGTACAACTTTTTTACACTCGCTTCTTATATTCGTATCAGTCTTTTGCAAAGGAAACGCTTTACATTACATGAAGATTGCTACAACTCAATGAAATTAAATTTGCGACAAGATGAAAAAATAAATATAACACTCATTTCACAAAACAAAAATATATACTCAATATCTTACTTCTTCAATTATTATCTGGTGATTCACAAAATGACTGCACTAAAGCATCATACTCAGGCAGCTGCGATTCGTACATTTCTATCATTTTTGTTATTTCTTCTGGTGTGGGATTCTTTTGAGGAGACTGTAATGGTGGCGACTTTTTGCACTGCTTGTAGAACTGCATAAGTTCTCCCATAGGACCTCGAGTGGCGAATGGTGCACTCTGAAAATCGAATTGACATGAAAACATAATTGGATTTAAATAAATATATTGTCAGGAACAGGAAATATCTGCTTCTTGTTACGCATAAAAATACATTTAATATAAAAACCAATATTATATGTCTGGGTATATTTTTCAGTAAAAATTTAAAGGAAATAAAATCAACATTTTTTTTGAAATAATCAAATTAATAGATTGCTACATTAATTTTTGTGAAATCCTTTGCAAGTAAGTAATCCTAAGTAATCTCAAAGCGTTATCTTTCCTTGAAATTTGTTAACTTTTTTATCAAGGATATCATCTATTTTGTGGAAAGGATTTACAAATATATGTATAGATTTTAATGTTCCGTAATTCCTAAATTAATATTAGATCATCAAAATTTGTAAGAAGCCCATGACATCCACGTTATTTTTTAAAAACAACTTTTAAGCAAAAAAATTGTAGTAAATTATTACTCCACAAAAGAATGGAACACATGTCACCTTGCTCGTGTCAAATTACATTTACTTAACCACACTTTGAGATGACGTCCTCATTTTTTTCGCGAAGACGAATTAACAAATTTTTCTCTATCCTCTACAAGTCCACAATCTACACGATAATCTTAAAAACACATTCAAAATTTGAAAAACTTCCATGGTGTCGAAAATTATTTGTTCAATAAATTTGTAATTGACACAAATCATAAGAAAGTATGACATTTACAAATAAATAAGTTTTTGAAAAAAACAAATTTTTAATTGATTCTTATTTTACTAAAAAATAGTTCTCCTTGTTCTATATATCTCAATGTCTACATACTAATAAACAACATTATTTGGTCTTTTCTTTCATTTATAAATGTATAAATTTCAGTACTCATATTTTTATATCACGTATCTTCAAAGTAATTTTAAATGATTTATACAGTCATCCTTAAAAATTTCTTCTTTGCAGTTTCTTTTAAAACTAATCTACAGTTTTAAATACAATGCAGAGGTACATGTTTCGATATACACCACTATGGGAAAAAAATTCTCAACAAGTTTTATTATACAGATAAGTTAAAACCTAACAAACAAAACATCAGATATTTATCATCATTCTCGTAAACAATATAACATAATCACCAAATATATTACGATAAGGAGTTATGGCGCCAAAATTATAACCTTTTGTCCTCGTACTTTAAATTAGATTAAAGTAAGAAGTGTTTTCAACGTTAAAATAAAATAGAAATAATAAATATTTTAATACACGTCGGTGAAAAAAATATGGCAGTATCTTTAAACGAATATTCTAGTATATGTCTACTTTCCACTAAAATAAGTGAAACTTCCAAAACATAATCGCTGTTAAATAGAAATATTTAACATCGTCCTCCAGTGCCTTGTTATTGCACGGGACGAAAAAATATAGTAATAATAAAATGTAACAACAAAATCAAATGGTTAAATTAATAACAAAATATATAAAAATGGACCCAAGAAACATCGGTGTCAACATAATAATAAATAAACATAAAAATATGATATCGACATAACTTTTAATGTGGTTGAGAAAAATAACTTTAACTTATCGACTTTATATTATTATGTATTTTGTCCCATATTTTGTATTGGCAAATGAATTATACCTTGAAAAAAAAATTACATGTATATACATATTCCAGACCGTATCTGTAATCTCACTTGAAAAGGGGTACTCCAATCAAAAACAACAAATGTTTTAACCTATTTTTTTTAAATGTATGGGTTCACAACTGTAAAGCAAAATTATCCTAAAATAGTAATTTAAAATGGCTTCTTATCACTTCCCCGATATTCTAACTAAACTATTACAACTCAAAAGTTATTTTAACACCTTATTTCACAAAAAAACTTTGATATAACAAAAAATGTAAACTGTAAATCACACCATGACAAAAATTAGGTAAAATTATTGAAAAATATATTTTACGACTATTCTGGATTTCAAACCCCTGAAATTTTCTTTTAAGAATTTTCTATTCAATGAATGCAAAATTGTTGTTGAAATGTTGGATTACGTGTTTTATAAAACACAAGTTTTAAGAGCTTGATAGAAGTATGACTCATATATGCATAGCTGCCAACGCTGATAAAAATAACTAACTTAAACATATGGAGTAGCCGCCAAAGTAAAAATTTCCCACAAAACATCCTACGGCAAAATAATTTTCGCAGACGTTGACCTCACATCACCACCATATTTAAAAAATTACTTTCTCTAATATTTTCAACATGAATGATATTAAACATCTGTTGCTTATACAAACTTAACTATCGTCTTTTTCACATTGAACAGAAATAAAACATTTGGAAATCATGAATATTCATTAGTACACTTACCAATTCCTTCATCCAATACTCTTCATCCACTGATTTTAAATTACTAATAGTTGAAATCCGTGACGTTGTTGATGACGTCATTAAAACCCTCGAAGGCGTACTTTCTTTCTTATTAATTATAGATTCATCTGTAATTTTCATACTGTCTGAAGATTCAATATCTGTTATAGGTTTAGACATGGAACGTTGTTTATATTTTCCCATTGCAAGTAATCTGGTGACTCCAGGTAACTCTGGCTCGATTGGTTTTTTAGGTTTAGGATCTGCGAAAGGACCAGGTCGCATTGGTTTTGTCAAATCGCTTACATCATCACTGAAAATAAAAATATCACCCTCAATACACAGTCCAAAATCAATAAAAACATTTAACTATGTTTAGAGCTATTCTTAGCATTCCACAGTTTGTAAGAGATAAATTAGCAGTTGTTGGCACTAATGTCGTGACGAATAATCACACTGTGAAAGTCGGATGTTTAAAATAAAAATCAGCTGAAATGTTTGTTCACTTCATTTTAATATTTAGCAAAATTAAGAACACGTTTTGAATTTATTTTCTTTTGGTATAAATACAGGTCCGACATCCGATCATAGGCAAGTAGATTATTCTCTTTAGAATTTTTAATTGCAAACATAACTCTAAACTACAATAGCATTTAAAATGGTAAACGGATACTGTATGTTAGGGTTAAACTTCATTTACATGTGTCGAAATTAGGAATAGATATTATGTTAACAAACATGGAAACTTCCATGCTCTTTATTCATCAAGCACTGTCAAAATTAATTACATTTCCTTAAATGTTAGTTTGAAGACCATGACCTTGTAAAAATGGCATAAACATTTGTAATTATTACAAACAGCAACGAAGAGAAAGCAGAAAAACAGCAAAAATACAAAGTTTAATGGCATCTAATGCAAATATAACAATGTAATCAATTTCAAAAAGCCATTATTCCAAAATGTTTGACTTCTTCAGTAAACTGTGTGTTGTGGATTATTCATTAATCTAATTAATAAAAAAAAAATTAATTTTATTACATTTTCACAAACAAAAAGAGAAAAGCGTAACTTTATTCTCGTTTGTAACTAAAAAACTGATCATTCTGATTAAGCTTCAAAAACCTAATCTGGGCGAAGTGTTGTTGATCTGTAACATTACCGACATCTAGACACTTTCTATTATTATTTTAACATCAGCAGATGTTAATGGTTTATCTGTCGTCTTTTATGTAATAAAAACATGTAATTCCCTGCAGTAAAAATAAATCACTTCTTCTAAGATTAAACAGTGCGTAATGACTTAATTAAATAAATAAAAAATCTAATTACGACAGCTTATGTGAAGCAGCTATTAATAATTTTGAACAATTAATTACGTTTGCATTAGGATATTAGTATGTTTTGTTTACATATACCGTTTTACTTTCAGTTACTCCTGTTCAAGTAATTATTATATTTTGACAGAAATAATTCTATAAAAAAATTTTACACTAAATATTAACATGCGTTGAATTATTTACATCAAAAATGTACTGTAAAATCGCAGGCTTGTTTACAAGATATTTCCATGGAGCAAATATTGATTGATTCAAAGTAAATAAATATACAACAGCGCATTTGAATTTATGTAACGTCTTCTATAACTACTCCATAATGTTGGAATTAAAAGTGGTAATTGATGACTGACAAATGCTATTTAAATATCTTAGTTTGAAAATTTTTCTTTCATGAGAAACAATAATACAACGACCAAGTTATTATACAATCATAAATGCAACATTTATTTTTTATGTCTGAACTTTAATCTGAACTATTCGAACATTTAAAAATAGAACTGATAAATTCTAACGTGTTTTTTAAAACATCAATTGAACAATAATCCTGATAATAATTATATCTAATTGTCTTTGTCTTCGACGAATCCTTTATCAAGTCCACTAATTTTGCAACAAAACTGGACACGTGATGGTTTTATTTATATCAATAAATTTAGTAAATTTGTAAGAAGACAACAAGCTATTAACTTTTAAAAAGATATTGTGAATCGTTAATATCAAAAACACCAAGCGCCTGCAAGATTATTTTTCGCAGTAAAAGGTTAAACGTTAAACAAATTATTTAGCAAAATAAATATTCAGAATGTCCTGATAATTCCAACTATAATAATTTAGCACGTCTTTAATAAGTGCTGTACATTTTTTTACACAATACTGTAATACATAACTTTATAATCATTACTTAAGGTTTCTTATTGTATGATAAATAAATGAATAATTAACTTATTTAAAAAAACACATGGAAAAAGCCGTTCACAATAGTAAATACTATGGCGAGTATTTCGCAAGTGGAAATAAATCAAATTGTTTAATCAAAAACTTCGGCGCGTGACGTAAGTGTTTCCAATTAAAATCCATGAACTGTAGCCAAAGAACAAGTATTTTTAAAATTACATAACAAATAAATTACAATGTTAGCAATACTGGTCACTTAAGCTGATAAGATTATCGCAAAGCATTTTTTTCGACAATAAAAATTAAATATACACATAAACGTGGCTATTCTTAGCAACCATACATTTTTTATTGTTACTGACAGTCCCCACAAATGATTATTTTTTCTGCACATTTTGTTTTCTGCATTTTTATCACTTTATGCGGGGTTTTATCTACTCTGGATACATATCATAAACATTAGTATTGCCACTTTGAACATAATGATTTTTACTTTCACTGTTCTTAATACATTACTTCAGGTACAATAACCTTAATTAAAACTTTTCAAATGTATTATTGGCTGATTAAGTTAAATTAACCACTAAAGAAATTTGTGACATAACTTGGAGTTGTGGCTTTTGCTTCATGTGTACGGATGAAGTGATAATGTAAACAAAAAAATATTATCATTAAATTGACTTCCTAAGTTATTTAAACAAAAATAACAAGCACAGATTTTCATCACAACATTGAACAAATCATGACATATTGCTTCGTTGTTAACCTCTGTTAGTCACAAAATGGCAACAATCAGTATTACTTACTTGTTCCTATGTCTTCTTGTGTTTGAATTACTATTGAAGTGATCACTTTTAACCATCATTGAATTGTTCTTCCCAGTCTGAGTAGGTGAAATGGTCATTTTTGTCCTATATGCAACTGAAAATTGCAATGTACCGATTGGCGTACATATCTGCCCAATTTTCGTTGACTTATAGCCCTCGCCGAGGTTAAGAAGCGACGGCGATTCCATATAAATCCGATAGCAAATTATATATGAATCAGGACCCTGCCTGCGAGAGAGTTTGTATGCTGGCGTTATCCGGGTGACCGACATTAAAGACTTCAATAACATCCCCATCCTGTTATATACATTTGGTATGTTCCTCATTGTAGGGTCACACTGATCAGACAACAAATTAAGGCACCAGGATTCCAACACCATTTGATCGCCTTCGGGGGTACGTAGGGATATTTCCACGCAAAGTGGAAAACCGGCCGAGATAATTTCGCCATTTAAAGCTTTCTTCGTTTGTGCTAATACCTCTGGAAGATCGTTAATGTTCAAATTAAACTGAAAGAAATAAACAATTAGTGATGTCGATGGAATGCTAGATTAAACTGTTTACCCAATCTGTGCCCTGGTTGTCGGGTTTGCATGGTGTGGAAATTTTCTCGCCAAGTCGGGACTGTATGATCACTTGGGCGCTCTTTAAAGCAAAGAATTTTGTATATTTGTGCAGATCTTTCGTTTCTTGGGTGCTAAGTTTCATTGTGACAGTTTAACACATCGCCTGACACATGTAAGCCACGTGAGTTAATTTCAACGATCACAACACAATTCACACCACTTGGTCTTCATTGGCGATTGCCGCAAGAGCTGCCGCAGAAGGAAATCTAATTTGCGACCTATCCAACGATGGTAATGGTGCAACACCTACTCCTGAATGTTCGCCAGCGGCGTCTAATAGCGAACGTGCACGTACTATCTTGATAAACAACACGAACGGGGCGTTGGAAGGCCGCGGTCTAAATAGGGCAAAGTCTTTCCGGGATAACGCTTCTACAGATGCATCTGTCCATCCTTCTATGCAATAATAGACGGTTAACCTTGACAAGTTCAGCACCGAAATCCGGTTACAAAGCAAAAATTACAAGAATTTAAAAATCACTTGGCAACCTAACAACTCGTGGCGCTATGAACGTCACAACTGCGGCGGCAAATATTTCAACTACAAAGTCAAACCGAGCGACCATTGGCGCCACTGCGCCTATTTTGATTGGTTGTAGACCGACGACCTACGAAACCACGAAATACTACGACTACGACCTACGACACTGGCAGCGGCCATCTTGTTTGCTACTTTCGCTGACATTAGCGTCAGCTCGTACATTTTGTGATTATTACTATTAATCTTTCCGGGTTTTCAAGATTCACATCACATTATATCGTAAAAAATACTTATTAGAGCGGTTTTTTGTGAAGGATTTTTTTTGTTTCGAGGTAAGTCGTCACTAACTCAGTAAACGATAAATTATTGATACACAGCAACATGTCCTCCCACAAGGAGAACAAGGGCGTTTTGTTTGGTACTGTTCAGCCCTGGTCTGATTTCTCGTTGTATTTATCAGAACCGTGATCTTTGACGTACATGTTAAAAATATGTTTTAATAAAATGTGTTCTAATTTCGAGATAAGTTCCAACGAGGTTTACCGATAAAAAATCCCGGTCATTTTGAACAATTTCCGTGTTTATTCGTTTCTAGTTTTATGTTCACGCGTTTTATAAACATTCCTTGCAGTTAAATTGCGAGACGATAGCGAACAAAACCGTATCGAGTGTAGCCCACACCACGGAATAAAATCGATGAATTTACTGTATAAAGTAATTTGATCTGACTTCATGCGTTACATTTCATTTTAATTTGATGACTACTTATCACAGTGTCGAAATAAATAACATGAATATTTTTTTACGACTGTAATAAGAGATATTTATACCTATATAATTCCTACATACAATGAATCTGAATGCCATAGTTTCTTTAAATAAAAAATAAGTACTATTAGCTCATGGTATGTATTTTTATATCATACTTATCCTACAAATGATAACTTCCATTTTTTCGTTACTATATGGTCAACCCTAAAATGTTACTTAATTTATAAGACCTGGATTTATATATAACGAAGAATCAGACGTTGGTTAAGAGGAAAAAACTGGAAACACGGTTCTATTAATGTTTTTTCTTAATTTTCGATTTTTCCAGTGTTATGTTCAAGGGTACTTGGTATTTTTCATTTGAACCTGTTGTATAGAGATTTTGTTTACAATAGTTTCAATTAAAATAAGAAGCAGACACACGGTAAAGAGTGAAAGTAATCTTCCCATGAGTATCTGTCTTGTCGCATTTTAAAATACAGAGGACAGTCACGATGCGAAAAGCAAAAACTAAATCTACAAAGCAGCCGTAGGAAATCATTTGGGTCGGCTAAGAAATAGGTAAGGTTCACTTATTGCTCAAAATGGATTACCCTTTTGTATTTTAATAACGTTAATTAAACAATGTACTATTTATTATTTGAAAAACTTATGGTTTTAAAATCTTAGTGTCTCACCAGAGCCATTAAATTCCAAGTTTACACAAAATATTCTTATGATAGTTTTTCTGATCGCTGAGACCACATTATAAATAACATAGTAACATAGATAACACAAGTGCACCAAAATTACTTAACAACATACTACATACAACCGACAGAATTTTTATTAAATTTCCATGTACGAATTTTTTTGTTTGTATTAGTAAACTAAATTTCCATGTCATCTTCTCAAAAATAGATATACGAAAATCTCTCTGAATCGGGATAATTCTGTTAATAGAACACTTCGATACATATTATAATCATTGTATAAATATGATAGCCCACTGGCCGTGGTATACCCAAACAATAAAAAGAAACTCGTCAAAGTTATAACGTCATTAAATATGCATGAAAACTTCCGACTTAGTAGTATAAACTGTTTTTTGTTACATAGTACATACATTAAAAAATATCACTTGGAAACTTCTGAAGTATCTTTTCAAGCCAAAACTTTATTGATTTGAAAGGGAAATCATTCCACTGCTGTTTTAGTTGTATGACAATTTGTATCCTTGTAAAATTTTAGAAGTCGTTTGCTACAATATAAGCAACAACAGTCCGCCCATAAATGTGGCAGAAACCGTTTTTAGACTGAGACCCAACTTTGTCGACCGTAAATTTCAGTTAGCGTGTCCATTTTGTTTGATTTTTTTACAACACCCAGGTTGGGATTTATTATACTTAACGTTACAATCGTAAAATTTTACAAGGATACACACTTTTTGCGACAAGTATAAATGGTGTGATCACGACAAAAACTTTACAAATAAATCTTAAATGGTAATCCACTGGTTAATTTTTTTTTTTTTTTATTTTTTTACTTTTATTGGGTGAATTTGATGACCAATTGTTATAAAATTGTTTTAACCTTGCACTACTATCGTGTTTTCGGCGCCCCAGAATAAAAAATTACCATTAATTCAATTATTTTTTTAGTTTTTGTTGGGTTTATTACGACTATAATTAATTACTTTAATCAGTTTTATTATAAAAACATACAAAAATATTGACAATATATTAATAATTAAATAAAATTGAAAAGAACAAAAAAATGAGGAAGTAAAATAAAAAATTCTCCCTTTGGATGACGTCCTAAGAGAGACACTTTTTTTTATTTCTGCCTGAAACAAAAACAGATTTAGAAAAAAAACATAAAAAATTATAGAAATATGTTTTTCTTGGTGCACTTGCTTTTTTATATCTTGAGTATTTATTGCCGCCTTTATTTTTAAAAATTGACTTATCAATAATAATAATAATAATATACAGTGTAAAAAAAAATATTTGGCAACTTATCTTTCTAAGCATTCCATGCCCTAAGTGGGTCATTCATTTACCTGTAATGACTGGAGATAACTCGAAACTCATTTCTTTTTCGTCTTAGCACATCTGCGTCTGCGATGATTCTCCTTCAAAATAGCGGCATTTACCAAATCAAAAATGATGATATTTCCATTAATCCCCAATGTTGTATAATATTATTACATTATTACAAAACTAATAATATAATAATTTTTCACTTTTTACTTCCCGAACGTAAGCTAAGGAAGTGTAGTAATCGAGTCCATCGGGTGAATTGCCACTTTCATATTTTCTCGACGTGTCATGATCTCTAGAGTACGAAAAAAGTGGTCTCCCATTTGCGTCGGTCGGTCTGTCTGTCTCTGGCTGGCGTCTATATCCATTTTTATTTTATGCACGTAATCTCCGAAACGAATTTTGTATGTAAATATTTAGGAATATCATGTAGATGGTTAAATGCTAACTAAATTTTCGCTCATCATCCTCACCACCAGTAAAATGACGTCCTCTTCAAAATTTGTAGTTTAAAGTTTTTTAAATTTTATAAAATAAGATACTCCTACACTTGTGGTTGTGAATCCATGTCGAATTTTCACCCTAGACATCCTGATTTTTTGGGAAAAAATTCAAAACTGTATAACAATATTTTCCAATTTAACTTTGAAACTGCAAAACCTGCAATGATCAATTTATTTTATTAACTAAATAGGAGACGGCTCACTCCATTTTCCCGAAAATTTAAGAATACAATACTGTTATCATTAGTATTACACTGCACCTATCCAAAGTGATATACATGTCTTGCAAAAATGTTGTTGACATCAGAAAATTTTGTGAAGGGAAAGATCATTTGAAACGTACACCCAGCACGCTTCTTTACATTTACTTTAACCTTAACCTTACATACATATCCTTATTTTAACTTCTAAGGGTTCTCATAAAGAAAATAAAATTCACATAAACAAATTTTATAATTTTTCGAAAGAGCTGGATTTGTTTTATTATAATTCAGTAGCGAGGGAAGTTCTGTCGAAACAACCTTCGGAAAATCGTTAATACATATAAAATTATTCAGGACGTTAACGCCCTAACAAAAACTTCTGTGTTAGGTACATCTTTATACGCATCGAGTAACAGCATTTGGGTACAAGTACTGCCTGCACACCGCTGCAATTTACATGTTGGGATCAAAATATTCTCTCCGTCTGCTGCAGTTACATTCGCTGTTAACTATTTCCTGAAAAAGGTTTTGATACTTAATTGCACATAATGGGCTATAAAGAAGTTATTAACCTCGAATTTATCTTTACAGAAAATTCATGCAACTCATTGGTGGTTTGCCGCTCTGCTTACGATACAACTTTTATTACGAAGTGTATGCAATCAAAGCAAGATGCCCATTTATAGGAATATAATAGAATATAATATGAAGTGTTGAAACAATATTTAAAGCATCATCTTTTATGGAAATCGCACTTTGCAAGCGTCAACACTGTCCGTTTTCGTTAGTTCACGCCCAGTGTCTCCATAAAAGATGATGTTTTCATTATTGTTGCTAGTGGTCGTCGTGCTTAATAATAGCAGCTTGTTAGAGAACAGATCGAACAAAAAAAACCTTGTCGAAATTTAACATAAAATTATTCTTCTGCTCCATACTTTGCGTTAAAATTTATCTGTAGAGTGACCTGCCAACTCACGTTGTATCTTACTATTCGAGTGTCTATGTAATAAAGAACTAGGTAGAGTGTGCCGCTACCACGTGTGCGATCCTAAGGCGGTCGTAATGGATCCAAGCGTATAATTCTTCTATGTTACTAGTCGCAGTGATGACGAATGAGATGATTATGAATGAAAAATCAAGATCGTTTTTATTTAAGACAAGTTTGTTTGTACTCTGCTAAAACATCTACATACCTTCACGATTGTCGACAAGTTATAGAATCTTGAATTTCGAGTAAGCAATTTTCACAAATGAACATACATATTACTTTTTAAAATCAACAGAGCCTAGATTACACTTTGTAGAATAAACTAAATATGTAATTAAGCTACACTGTAAAAGAAATCATTTTATTGTATGTAATAATTACCGATATTAAAAGTGATTTTACCTTAATTTTGAGGTAAAATTTTATCTGAAGGAAATCATCTGGTATGGCACATCAATTAGTATATAATTTATTAATTTAAATAATAAATATAAAGAGGTTGAAAACGATATTTGAAACTAAAAAATTATGGGGCAGGTCGTACGGAACTGGAGTTTCCCTACTAATATCAGCACGTGCCGATAATACCAACTCGGTCAGATAAGGAGTTGTTATTATAATTGCAATAGTTGTACAGATTAGTTATCGAAATCCTTTCCTTATTAGATATTCTTTGGTGTAGTCATCTTGGTAAGTAACACTTTGGATCATAGATTATTCCATGTAGTTTTACGCAGGCTTTTTAAAGTGTACTTCATGTATCGACTGTTCACTGTGCTAGATGGCAAAAGTTTTTTAATTAACTTATTAAAAGCTGCCACGGTAAATAATATCGTGTATTTGACTAACCTACATTAGGAAACACTTTTTTTTTACATATATCATGCAATTTTCAAAAATGTTGGTTTTCTAACTTGCGTTATAATTTACAAAAAAAAAGAAGTAATAATCTTACCTCACGGTAACAAACAGGCCCACCCAGAGTAATTCTGAAGTTTTTTGAAATTTCACAAAATCTAGCATGCATATTTCTGCAGGATGTATACCTGAAACACACATTTAGACAGTCGTGTAATTTTGCGTTTCCAAAAAAGTTTGGAATACATTTCCGGGTAGCATTAACAATTGGACGTTTTTATTACGCTTCCGCAGTAATTACATATCAGAAGGTAAGTATTCCTCTATTCAGACGTCCATGGTCAAATACATGATGTATTAATTTTCCACGTTCAAGTTATGAATCAAGGCTACTACTGTTATTAATGCGAATAGTTTGCTTGAATATGAACATACAACATGTTTTTAAGCAACAGAAGAGGGTATTACATAGGCGAGAAAATTTTGAGAAAAAGGGCAGCTCTACAATTCTCTGCGTTATATTGTTAGGATTAGACTTCTGTGGAAACGTGGGCATTGTGGATCAGTTTCCTAAGATGAGGTATACTATACAATGTTAGGTATATAAAAGAAAAAGGTAAAGAATTGATCATATGAAGACTACAAATCTGCAGACAAACTAAATCTAAACCAAATACCATGTGAATCCCAGCGATCTTATCATATCATTCTTCTCAAGGTTAAAGTTAAGTTTAATCCTGCCGCTGTTGATGCAAACGAAAAAATATAGATCAATGTTGAAAACTAGATATACCCAAAAAAATCTCGTTTTTATACATGCATTTACCACTACTTAGCTTGAAAAGGATGTAGCCGATAGGATTCAACAGTCTTAAGATAAATTATCGTGACAGACTACTTTACAGGAAAAGCCTTACATGACTTAAGTATTTCCTGAGTAAAAGAAATACGAAACAATGAATTGTTGATTAAGATTATGACAAAACAAATCAAATGCATCGTTGTTAAAATATGAACTTTGGATAAGGAAAATGATCGTTTGCCGCCTCCTACTCAAATAATACTTCTCTACCGTGCATTCGCGACATGAAAGTTACAATTGAAGGCCATTTTGTCGTTACAGCACTTCAATTTTCTTTCGTAATTGCGAAGTTTTAAATAAGTGCTACCAATCAGCAAAAAGCCAAGACATTTTTGGGATAACCTATAAATTATTTAGATTTAAAAATTGCTGTGACGTAGGTAGTAGTTTAGGACGATATTTAAGAAATTCGTGACGGATTTTTTATATCATAACCACTTTGTCTCGTATTTGAAACCCGAACAGATTTACACAAGTTTATTTTCATAACGTGGAATTTGAAATGGCCACTTTTTGTATATTTCATGATATTGATCTGTTTGACAGTCTCACCGTAAGTTCACATTTTATAAACATTGAAAGTGTACCAATATTAAGTCTTTTTTTAACATGTACTAACAAAGTTATAAAAAAATACATATCCAAAAAAGAGACAGTACCTATCCGTGTACAGTGTGTAAAATTGATCATGGAACATCATATTACTGTAAAATTATAATTATTTATTAATAAAATTAGAAGTTTTTACTGCGTTATGCAAGTCGCTAAATGACACATTTTTGAATATATCATAAAATTTTTGGCAGGAATTTGAATACATATTTATATTTGTAAGGGTGCGGTACGGTACAAGTCGTGTCCCGACGTAGCGTTAATCCTAGTTAAGCAACGCTACCCGGAATCGAGACTTGGATGGGTGACCGATGAGGATCGGATCGCCCGTCCGCCTGTACGGCTCGGTGTGTCCACTCCCCCAGACGCTTAACGGCAAAAACTGGGTTACAAATTATATGTACACCATCAAATCGACTGAATACCAAGTACAATAAGAATTTTTTTAGTTTAATTGTTGCGTTCCGTGTGTGACTTTAAGGACTGTACACGGATCGATTTTTTTTTAATTTTGGTTGAAAACCTGCAGCTTATGACAGCATTTGATTCCATGTGTTTTTATTCTTTCACGTTTTTATAGTTCTAGGTTAAGATGAGTGTCATAATACGTCTGCAAAACTTACCGTGGTCTGCTAATGCTCTCGATATACGTCAGTTCTTCCACGGATTAAGCATTCCGGAAGGAGGTGTACACATCGTTGGTGGAGAACAGGGCGACGCGTTCATCGCTTTCAGGTATAGCAAAGAAGAATTTCATTCTGTTCAAAAGCAACTATAGGTAAACCAGTTGGAAAGTATAAAGATGCTACTTTTTAGTTGATAGTAATTTATTATTGGCTGTGTTAATGCGATTAAAAACGATCAGCATACAAGAGGGATGATTGCTGCGTGAACATTAAAAGAGCAACTTCTGTTGTAACATTTCTTTCAGGGTAACTGCTTCCAATTATTTCCAGTATTTCTTTACCATTTTATTCGAGTTTTAAAATTCGACTTTTTTCTGGTGAGAAATCGTCGTAGGGTATTAACAAAAAAAAACTTAAAGTTTATGGACGAATCCTTCTACACAATTCATAATTAACTTCGCAGTTTTTTACCGAACACGATTGCGAATATTTCCGCTTCTTCATACCTACCTGTATACGTAGGTGTTTTTATTTGTTTTATTTTAATTAATATTCAGTGCAGTTTACCGCTTCGGAAAAAAGAAATATTCTAGGTTCTATTTTATTTTTTAAAACTAAACAACAAAGAATAGTGGTATATTAACACGCGTAAAACTGAACCTTTCCACATGAAAAGGTTTAATAAGTGGTTATTAATTGAAAAGAAAATCCATCGATACGATTTAACCATGTCAAACCAGAAGGTCTCACAATGATAACTAGAACATGAATCAGTATTCTGTATGTGAATGCTAATTGATCATGCTAATGTGTACAGTTTACTGTTGAATTTGTGTACCTACCTACATGAGCATTTTTTTTTATTATTATTATTAATCGATATAACAAATACCAATTTCTATTTATACTTCGCACCTGTTTTCACTATGACGCTCATTGGTAATTTTTTTTAAGATGCTTGAAGCTTGAATGTGTTACCAAAGAATGTGGTAGGTTTTTAATTAACAGATAGTATTCTTAATGTAAAACGATTGAATAATGATTATTACAACACTATTTCAAGTAAGTATAATGAATTATCTTATAAATTTAATATTATACCACTATAGAGGGAAACCGTACCTATAATTATTTACATAGTATCGTCTCCATAGTATTTTTAATTGATGCATTGGCCGCTCAGAACCACTCTTGCGAAGCGAATCAGAATTCAGAAGTTTCAAATAAATTCTATACTTTCCTGAATCAAATTGTGCAGCTGAGTGGTTAACTATAAAATTAAAAAAAAATGTTTTAATTGTAAAAAACAATTAGTTTTAAAATTGTGCAAACTTTTAGTTGATGTGCATTACGATACCTGAAACGTAAGCTGTTAAAAATATGTCAATTCTATACACAATGTTTAGAGAGGATTTTTTTTCTTTCTCTCTCTCTCTAAATAGTTCCCATTTTACAACGTTGATTTGAAGAAATGAGATTGGTTCAACGTGAACTTGCCCATCCTTAAAAGATTGTTAATTATAAGTTATGGTACTCATAGTCACTATAAATCTCATTACAAGCCTTCACCTGCAAATTGGACCATATTCACCATATAGGATTGTTACAGGACAAATAAAGTGAAACATCCATGATTCTTGACAAAACAAGTTAAAACAAAGAAATTTAAGTTGCAATAAATCCATACAAGATATCTGCTACCTACAAAATTAACATAGTAAAGTGAAAAATTAAGTTTTTTATTCAGTACATAATTTTTTTGTCAGGTAGAAATAAAAAAAAATAGGTTACAATTAAAATTTTAGTAGAAAAATTTAAAGTATCAAGACGGCATTTTACCACAAATCGTGTATTATGATTTTTATACCTCCATAAATTCTAAACTAAAAAAACCTTCAAAAGTTTCCAATCCCAAATCGAAACGTAAAGTTGCAAATTAAACCAAGTAGTTGACTGTGGCTTGTGTAATTATTAATTAGTAATTACTCATTGCCATGTGGATTAATAGAGTTACCAACCATTCAAACGAAACCATCGACGGGTGATTACTGAACACGAATAAGAAGATTAAAAACACTTTCATTATCAACTCACTGACAGAATTTAAAAAGTCGTTACCTGAGTATTGTCAATACGCGGTGTAGATATAAAAAACGAGTAGTCAGACAAGTCTACTTTGTAGTTTAAAAAAAAGAACTTTGTTTGTTGGAACAAATGCCAAAAATATTATTGGGAAAACGCTATGACATTTATGACAGATTTTTGGCACAGTTGAGGCTAACATATTGCACATAAACAACACCATTTATTTTGGTTTAATCTACGATTCGAACATGCAGTTTTTTGAAGGTCATGCTGATTCAAAAATACATATAGAATAATCAAACAAATGGTCGAAAATTGAGCAAGTGTGCCTTTAGATATTTAAAGAAATGATGCAGTCCATCAACAGCAGGTGAAATTTTCAGATGGTCTTATAGAAGAGGGCATTTCCACCGCATCTAGGACATTTTATTCTTATAACACTCGAAAAGTGCATAATTCGGTCAATTCTTCCATTAGCCGGGTATAGGAATGATGTCCTAACATTTTCTTGTATTTCTGTTTCAATAGTGGAGTGTATGAGGCCCCCTACAGCAATCAGAAAGACAAAAAGACTATTACGAGAGGGAATTTGACGACTTGGTATGCGTCGAATGAAGGTGGTAACATAAAAAAATATAGATATTATTTCCACCGGCGAATAAAAATTTCTAAATTTACAATTGCCGCAAATTTTGGAAAAAACCGGTATAAAACAGTTTAATTTAATTAATCGATAAATAAATCTAAGCAGCTGAAGTAAAAATATCTTTACATATGAAGATCGTGCACAAGGAATGCAGATAAGTAAAAAAAAAATGAAATTAATATAAACCACATGTCTTACTATTGGTTATTTGGCATTTAATTGTTTCAAACTTACAATGTTTAAAAACGGATAACGGAAAGTAGTTAAATGAAAATTATACTTGACGAGGTATTTATTTATACATAATAATTTTGCGTATGATTGTGAAGGTTCACTGTGACCTCCACAAAGCCCCCAAACCCCCAACCGAACTTGCGTACTACTTACCTTCAACTGGCCTCCTCTTTTCCTAGCTGTCCGGCAGCGTCGCGTCTACTATCCTCAGAACGCCGAACAGATAGACTAATAACTTCACATGCTTACAAGTTTACAGGATAACATGAAAATTGAATGTGTAAAAAAATTTCGGCAGTGTTTGTTGTTGTTGAACTGTGTGGATAGGGTCGTGCCCAATTCAGTGCCGACATTCCTCGACAAATGAAATTAGGGTTTTAAATGATCCCATGAATATCACCTTTAGAAATCCATCTGTTCAGCTTTCTGAGTATGGACTTACCTTAATTTTCGGTTGCTTCGAGATGTGTTTCAAAGCTGTGCTGTCTTATCAAGTGATCACGCTGTCGAATAATACTCCACACCAGTTCACCAGTTACGCCCCATATTGGCCGCGTCATCCCGCTGGCTTAGGGGAGATTCATATGGCAACAATACTATGAAGGGTGGTGATCGAAGTGCGCTCTTGTCAGTTTTTAATAAATGAGGACGACTAAAATTTCTTAACTAGAGGAAAAAACAAGAACGTAGAATACGACATCCAGAAGCAAGATTTCCTTTCTTCCTTACAGTTCCATGCTCGACAACTTCAGGTATTATCTGGTATATCGTATTGTAAGCTTTTTTAACTTCCTATCTCTTATTAAAAAAGTTTACAAAAAATTATACTGGCTATAGTTTTCTCCGTACTCGGGACTGGTAACTAGTTTTAAAAGCAATAGTTATCAAAAACAGTTAGAAATGAAGTGGTTGAACTGTACACCATTCATCGTTCATGTAACATATTTTTCTATAAATTTAGGAATTGACCTAGTTACCTAAATTTTTTACAATTAAAATCGCACGGCACGTACGTTTGAAAGGAACTGGTCGAGATTTAGATGAGATTATAAGTGCGTTGCCCCATCTATTAGAATTTGAGTCCAGTTTTTTCCTTACGTAAGTGGTAACATGCTCACCCTCTTAACAAATAATGTAACTAAAGTGTACAAACAGGTTTATTGAACACTTGGGTGAGTAATCTACTGGTTCAGTTAAACATACACCTAACACATCTGGTTCTGGATCGTATTTTTTACTCTACATTGTGGCGTCCCGAGGGAAATGGATAAAAAATTTCTAATACGTTGGTTTTCGGTTTTGCTAAACCATCATTGCGTTGATACTTCGTGTAATGATGTGTTTCTTTCCTTTTTAATGTTCTAACAAACGTAACAACCACCGTGGAAATTTTGCGATACCTTTTATAGTCCACAAAGAACTGAAGAATGTCGCATCTTGCTTATTTTGTAAAAAGAGTGTTCGGGAAAGGTGCGCGTAATTAGGAAACCGCCACTATCGTTTGTCGACCTACCTGGGCTCGATGATTAAAGGTGCGTGATTGTCTGTTGGTGTCCTAGCGCAGTGATAATTCGATGAAAATGGTGGAGATACCGCACAAAATAACGAAAGGTGTTCAAAGCTTTAAACACACGCACGAATAGAGGTGTTAGTACGACGTAATACTGACAGCTACTACCTTCCCCATATGTTGGCCAACAAGGCATAGCCCTAACCGATCTGAAGATTTTTGAGTATTAAATCAGTTTCCGAAGACCAAATAAAAAATATGCTTGTTTCGTTTATGATGTACCTCGTAAATTAATCCTATTGTTGGCAGATGCAGTTACAGTGTCTCTTGAATTTACCCTGGTTTTTATCCAGGATCAGCCTCTTGTAACATGGGGTCTGTATAATTTTATGAGGTATATCATAAACGAAACAGGTATAGTATTGTGTATACCATGAAGAGTTTTTCCGAATAGCAATGCAAAAATAATTCGTAGTGATTGGTGTAAATGATCGTCATGTGCTATACTGATGGTGTTAATAAAAATCTTAATTACTACTGAAAGTTAACCTATGCTAAGTAATTTTCAATGTTACTTTTCTTGTTATATAAATTAATTTAATGATAATAATTAAATCAATTCTCATGATACACAAAATTTCAGTAAAGTATTGAATTTATAAGGAAAATACAATGAACTTACGAAAACATACTACCAACTGAATGTAAGGAAAACTTCTTAACATAAGGTGCACTTCTTCCGTAGCTATTCTGGCAGATATTAGAAAATTTTACACCTAATAAAGTCAAGCGAGATATGTTTACCGATAATTTTCCCATATGTACGTTTATTTGATTATACAGTGTGGAAAATATCCAATGGAAACAAAACGAAGGACAAGAAAGAACAAAACAAGTAAAACAACTAAAAACGACAAAGAACGACTTGTGATGTCGGGCATTAGGGGCACACCACCCTTGCATCCTTCTTCCCCTTTCCCCCCAAATTTGGGGCATAAATCATATTTCCTGATATATTAAATTTTTATATATGTATTTATTTATAATAAGTCATAAAATTAAAAAAAAAAGACGCCAACACCGAAATGAATCCAAAATTGAATCTGGCTCTGCATCGTGTTTTTTGCTCTACGTCATGACGTTACGAGAGAAATGGATAAAAACTTCTACAATGTGTTGCTGTTCGATTTTGATGATCATCATTACTTTGGTACTTCGTGTAGTGATGCATTTCTTTTCTTTTTAATTGTCTAATAAACGTAGGAAACGTGGAAATTTTGCAATAGCTGTCATAGTTCACAAAGAACTGAATAATGTAACACCTATCTTACATATTTTGTAAGAAAAAACCAGTGTTCGCGAAAGGTACGCGTAATTGGGAAACATCCAATATCGTTTGTGAACCTACGTGGCTCTATAATTAAAGATGCGTGGATGTCTGACGCACCAAAAAGCTTCCGACGCATGCTCACTGCAACGCGAAGTCTGACAAATTGCGTTCAGGTATTGGAAAGGTAGGGCTTCCGAAACCAAAACCTGAGGAATTTGTATTATCTATCTTAAAATGTGTAATAATATGGAAACAAGGCGAACGTTACAGAAATATAGAGAAACTAGCTATATTTAAAACGGCGTTGAAGAAAACTCACAAGAAAAAAACAGCAGTCCATAGTTACGAATAGCTGAATTAAAAGTAAAAAAAAAATATCAATGGAAAAGGTACCATGGAAAGATACTAATGACAAGCATAAATCAATTTATATTTATTAAACATCGAAATAAGAACATTTGCTGCCTATTCGCTTACACCATCTGTTAAACAATGGGAGGAGCAATACACTTATCTCGAATTGCTAAAGACCCACGAGCTGATATTACACCTTCCTTTTTCGACAGTGATAATACGTGCATTCACAAAACAAAAATACAAAACTCCTCGTGCGTACCAACGATATGAACGAAAATGATTGTTAAGTCATTTTTAATGTAAATCTCAAATGTCGCTGCCTGAATGTAAGATAGATTGTGTTACAGGAAAACGAATGTATCTATCAAAGGTAGAATTGCCTGTATTCTAATCATTCTCCTGCATACAACCAGTAGTAATAATAAAACTACGACCTCAGATTTCATTAACTAATTCCCCTTCGTTTATGTCCTTTCATTTTGGATCTGTTACCATCTGCATGTTGATCCGGCATATGCTCATTTCTGTCATACCGTCATTATTTCTTAACACTCAAAATGTTTTCTCGATCCTCATTGAGATTTCCCGAATCCGCCATTACAATTTCAACTCGATTCAATTTATTGTCATCTTCTTGACTTTTTCTTTCTTTTTTTTTTTCAATACTCGTTATAAAGCTTACTACCTAGGTGTATGCAATAGCAACTGAAATATTTAAAATTTTATGAGATACGTAATTAGACATGAGGGAGCATTACCCAAGCGAAAAAACTAGATGTTTAGTTATTTCATCCAACGCGATTTGCATATTTTCCTTATATTATGGGTCTTCTGTTTTGTAAATACTAAAAATACACAACGAAAAGTTTTGGTTTTCGTTTTGCAATTGACAAAGTTTTAAATAGAGGCGGCTTATGAAGTTACTCTCTATTTTAAAAACTTCTTTTGAACCCCTTTTTTATTTAGTTTTCGCGTCGTAATCTGCTGTTGTGTTACACAACAAAGGGATGTGCTTCATCAGATCAGAAGGTGGGATCTTTCTGATTTTAACTACCCTAAGCAATGTTGTTCCAGTAGAATTTTCTACGTGGCAGATAAGATCAACGACTATAAGGTAGTGACCCATAAGGAGGTTTACCAGTTCATATCTAGGAGTGCGAGGTCTGGACTGGAATTACTACAAGAACTCCGCTCTACTACCTACATCTGCAGTTGGATTTCTGCGAGTGCAAGAACGACTGTAAACTGAAAATCTAATACTGAACTTAAGTGTACAGGCGTACACACTATTGGAATTAATTTTATTTCGATTACTTGGATTACTTTAAATCTACTATTTCTTTGTTTCGTAAGTTTGTATTACGCGTGTTGTTCACGATATTATGTGACGGAGTACGTTAAAATGAACTGACTTCAGTCACTGAAGACCCCATTTCTATAGCACAACCTTGCGTTAATGAAAATACAATGGGAAAAAAGGAAAGTAAGGTTTCCGGTACTTTTAGAATTTCAGTTGGTAATTATTTTGCATTTTCTAAAGTTAAAGTAAATGTTATAAAAGCGTATATTTTCATACTCTCGACTTAGAAATGCGTTGACTATGGCATTCATGGAGCTGAAATACTAAAAGTACTATATGTAGCTTTTTATTCGCACTCTTCTCTTCTCTAATGTGTGTTTCACGTTAGACATTTTCAAATACAAGCCTTTACCACCACGCTAAATGCGATCAGCCGTAGTTACTCAGCACTACTAGTACTGATGGAGTGGTGATAGTAATTTGCATCATTCGTCACATCCTTAAGTATCTGGGTCTGAATCTGTTTTGAAGCGTATGAGTGCCAAGAAATATTAACTGCTGCATTAAAAGTTTCCGAGTTGCCATAAATACAGCACGCAACATTGTACAGCTTCTACGTTGAAAATGGACAATCCACAGTTCGCTAGTCAACAGATTTCGCATTGATACTTGCCAAATATTTGTTTATATGGGTCTAGTTTTTGTCAAAAATGACTGAAAAAAAATGTGAGTCTCAAAGACAGTACAAATCCGGTAGTCACCATTCGTAACAACCTTGTTAGTAATAGCTGATGTAACCTAGTAGGTTGTAACAGCATACTTTAGAGAATAACGTGTTACAGCATCATAAACTCAGAAAAATACATTGGTGTTGAGGTAGATTGTGGACATTGGAGTAGAGCTTGAAACTAAGAGGAGCTATTTTTGCCTTTGGTCCGTGCCTGGAAAAATCAGCTTTTAATTTGTATGCGCAAACTTCTTTCAGTTCGAATATTACCCCGAAAATTCTGGTCGCATTCCGCAGTGGGAAGCAGTGTGAGATTTCTTGGCTTAATTACCCGTGAAGACTTGATCAAAGATGAAGAATTAAATATTCCAAAACGCCAACTATTAGGCTCTTAACGGATATTCTACCAAGCTTTACGTTTATTTTGAAGTTTTAGTCCTCTCGATTAACTGCTACAGAAACCCAAAGAAACTTGTCATTAACGTTGTAGAGTTTTACAAAAATGTTTCGATCCATAGATATGTCCATAGAACAGTTCTGTTGCTAAGGGATTATTGAGTTGTCATTTTTATACATCGTTTCCATTTCTTATTCTTTTTTTTATCCGTTGGTTTCTTTGATTGGAATCTACTGAGCAGTGTGTCTCAAAAGCACCCCTGTATCAGAATTACTATTTTGTGCATAAGATAGCAAAATGTGTTGACTGAACACCATCTTAGTTCACGGCGAGAGATCAGCTCCGAAGTGCTCTGCATCAAGTTCTGTCTGTATAGAAATTTACTGGGGCCTCTGCAAACAACAATAAAACAAGGATCATTAATCCAAGTTATTAGGTACCTTCAGAACCATTCGTATTATTGTTTAGTATTTGCATTTTCAGAACCCCAGTGTTAATTATTAGGTTTATTCATCCGTGAATATACTTATATAAATAAAGTATATATTCATATGTATGTATATTCTTATTGTTATATAATATTAAATACAGGACAGCAAGTGTGAGAAATGAAAGGTCCCTTGGCACAATCTTCGCTTGCAGTTTCTTATTAATACGTTATTACAATTTTTATTTCTCAAGCGACAGCTAAGGGAAGCATTGTAAAACGTTATTTCTTCGAGTATGGATATTGTTACTCAAAGTATCGGAATATGCTAGTTAACCACATTTCCATGAATATATAAGGTCTATCTATGAAATTAAGTGAACAATGCGATATTTTGTTAAGAATTGCACCTCGCAATGAGAACCGCATTAATTTTTATTAGGTACCATATTTAACAAGATGTTGATAGTTAACTTGAATTTTAACAGAAGTTTGCCAACACAATAGTTGCTGCATAAAACATTTCTTATGACGTAATATCAAACTATAAGTATAGTTAAATAACCATACGTAGCTTTTTGCAAAAGATGCTGCCTTGGATTGGTTCTACGAAGCATTGCGCTGGATTACAATCGAGGACCTCCAGAACAAATGAAGTCTTCAACCGACGGATCACACAGCATCTGCAAATCTTTATATAGAATTGCGCTTAAAATTCTCTTTTTCTGAGCCAGAGGACTTCCGTTTATTTTGGAAAATGTGTATCAATGAAAGACAGTTTAAAACTATATTTTGTAGGCCAATATAATAAAAAGGCATGAAGTTTCCTCATAGCAATCATCATCATTATCATAATTTGTACAATATACACAGTATTGCCGCACAAATTTCATAACTCAGGTCTATTTTATTTTTTAAAATGACACTTGTTGACGTAAAAATTTATATTTTATATTTTATAACCACCTGTTTTTGCATAGTGACGTCGTCAGCGATTTTTCTTTCCAATTCTAATCGATCTTTTGATTGGTTTAATGGTCGTAGAAAAAAGTAGATACCTTACATAAGCATTTTTAGAGATTATTAAGTATTTAAAACAAAAATTCGATTTATTAATACTATTTGAGCAATAAAACAACAACAAAACGTCCGCAATATGTTAAACAACCATTTGGCACATACCACCATGTAAATAAACACTTTATATTGCCAGTTCAATAGTATCTACGGTGATATGACCCATTTCTTTTCGAATGCGGTCCTTGAGATGGTCCAAGTTGTTTGGTCGTGTTAGTATAGACCTTAACTTTTAAATGCCCCCACAAAAAAAAAACAAGGGGCGTTAAATCTGGCAAAAGAACCAGCCATTCAAATTGTACACGTCGCTTTATCCATTTTTCCTTGAAAATATTGTCAATAAACTCGCCCCACTTCCACACCAAAATGCGGAGGTAACCCATCTTGTTAGAACCAAATTCTTTGATTGGGCGTATCACCATGACTGCGATTTGTAAACATAAGTGCAAAAGCACGAACAGTAAAAACATAAGAAATCTAAAGCAATGTTTTTTCCAAAAAATAGCATTCCTGCTCAAACATTTATTTTACCGCGAAGCTGAGTATACGAGTCTAGTGTCGAATGAGGGTTATTTCGCGACCAGTATACAATTTTGGCAATGTATTGTTCCGTTTAAAGCAAAGCTAGCTTCATCGGAACAGATGATATTATTTAGAAAATTGAATGTTCCATTACAACGCATCAACTGTTGACAAAACTAAGCGCCGAACGGGATTGTCTTCATTTAATTCGTTAAGTGCACTTTATACTGTGATAACCAGATATCTCAGGGCAGCAATCCCCCAGTTGAATGAAGTAAGGTGTATTTTATGGCGAGTAGCGGGGATACTTTGATCTGGTCCACAAGGTCGTAGCCGGTGCGTCGCTAGGAGTGTTTACAGCTAGTAAAAAAACTACTTCTGTAGTACATACTTCAAATAATAATACTCGATGCCCTTTTTAATTTTTCAACCACAGGACCACAGATTTGTGATCTTGAAATGTTATATTATGTTGATATAGTCCAAAAGAAAAATATATTTGTAATCAAACTATCGACGCAACAGCACTGGATCTAACGTATGAGATATTATTCCGCGCGTTGGTGATAACCCAGATTCCGGCAAGGTTGAGATTTGCGCAAAAAATTTGAAAATTGGCCGTGAATTGTGATTGTCAACAAAATTGAACCCTAATAAGTTGTGTTTTAAAATGACGGAATGCGTTCTAGAGCTTATTTGAAATCAGAAGTACATCGATGAATGCGCGAAGCGCGAAAATGGGCGACGAGTATAAACGAGTCAGTGGCGGACCATTAGTATTGTTATTGGGGTTTGCACGTCACACGCATTAGCAACAGAACGTACAAAACAAGTACTTACAAAGAGTAAAGGAAGTTCGTTTCGTTCTCGACGCCGCTGATTCTTTGAAAGAAGTGCTCATGCGCATTTATTCGTGTTTCAAATACTGGTATCTGCGCTCTTTTATTGCTGTGTACTTCTGACCTCAAATAAGCTCCAATGCAAAGCGGTGATCCCCAAAGGTGGAAAAGTGACTTTGGATTAACGACACAAAAATATGGAAGGAATAATTTTATTAAATTTTATTAAAGGACTATTCCTCAGCTGCAAAAATCTCGTTTTTTCAAATGCAAGATTATAAATTTATGTCACATAACTACTCCTTGTTGTGAAATGTATACAATTTTCTAGTTCGCAGCAGCTTATCTAAAGTGGATGGGGTGGCTATGCCCAAATTATCACTCGATATGGAACAAATTTCAATGCAAACAAAATTCAAACTTACCAGGAGTTCAGATTATAGATCAATTCGACGTTATGTAATGTTGTTCGCGGACTTCCACACACACAACACATTGTGCATATTCCGGTGCATCCGAACATGGACCTTCACAGATGATTATCAGCCCAAGGATCAGACTGCACATCTACACTAGCAGGGCTACCACAGTTCGTAAGGAATGTTAAAAAATTACATTAAAGAAAAGAACTGGCATGAGCCAAATTGCAACGAAATTAAACTGTTCAAAAATTCCCAAATGAGAATCTATAAATTTAAATAATAACTTAGGAAAAACCATCCATCCCTTTGGACATATCACAGTTTAAAATATTATAAAATAATCCATCGACAAATCTCTTGTATAAAATTGCTAATTTTTTCGGGAGTTATATACGAAGAGAAAATGTATAATTTCTGCAGCTTTCGTGAAACAAAATAACAATTTTATCCATTTACAAGTCCGAATACGTCTGGAAAACTCGCCAGATGGTATGGATTTTCCGACCGTCGCGTCGTAACATGTGAGATGGATGAATTATTAATTAAAATCTTCGTGATCTTTTACTTACACATGGGGGTAACTATGGTGTCCCTTTAATTTACAGCATATTTGCCCTTTGGTTCAATTTTACAAACAAAGTGAAGCATACAAGTATCAAACGCAAGTGGCCTCGACCCTGGAGCCTTGCGACTGAATGAATCCCCCTATAGAGTGGGCAAGCAAAAGATTCCAACTACCCGTGAAAGAAGCGTGCAACTCGTCTACATTACTGAAATGTTTTTTTTTGTGCTAATTTAATTTGAACGGTGACACTACAGTCCGGGTGGTAGTTCGACTTCCAATAAAGTATTTAATTTAGTGTTTTGAGGCACAAGAGGTAGGTAAGTCTCATGTAGCGAAAATTTTACTACTATTCTACTTAGTGTAGATCTAGCGATTTCCCAATCGCTATACCCCCGTATATCACGAATTAAATAAAGCAAATGCTTTCAGGCGAATTCTTACTTCGATTCCATAACCAACCATCATTAAAATTTCGATTCTCTCGCGTTCGGTTAAGGGCACCATCATGCTAATAACTTTAATAAGTGTCAAGGACTGTTTTGGACAATGTGTCATTTTTTGCCAAAAAGACGTTTTAGAGCAATTCATAGGTCTCGGATTCCAAGAAACTTCTTTTTATGTTGTTGCAACGCGGATACTCTTTGTTTAACAGATACTAACAAAAATATCTATCAGAATCGGACATAAGAAGTTGTGGTTGGCATTTAAAAAATCGTTGACGTCACTCTACAAAACAGACTGGTTACAAAAATAAATGTTAACATCAAAAAGCGTCATTTTAAAAAATAAAATTGACCTGTCCGAGGATTTTTCAAAAAAAATATCAGTTACCGGAATTATGAATTTTGTGCGGAACTTTTTTAACACTTTGTATACATCTTTATGCGTACAACATGTATAATATATAATTTCATTTTCACGAACAAATGAACCTCTATTGAATTTAAGTGAATGATTTTTAATAGTGTACTTATTTTTTATTATTTATAGCAAATTACAAAAATTTGCAACATTTCACAGTATATAAAATATCGTAGAATAAATTGACTTGTAAAGTACAATTACTTGATGCTATGCAATCTGTGGGTAAATGTATTCAAAATTTTGAATACTACAGTATACAGTATGTGTGCAATAAGTTAGACAATTATTACTGAACGTATCAGAGCCGAAGGAAAACCCTATTACACTTGAATATTTTTATACAAAATACTAAATTACAAAAATAGTCGCACAAAACCTTAAAGCAAATAAACAAAAATATTTGAGTATGCAAGTGAAAGAGATCTAAAAAAGATCTAGTCCATTCCATGCCAGTATAATTGAATATTACATTTTATCGCTAGACGATTTGAAGCCTATTTATAATAATTTTTGCTTATTGTACATTTTAGTAGCTGTAGACCTGTAGACCAACTGGAAACACAAGTAAAACAACCTAACACCATGACTGTACTTTGTTGACATTATAATAATTATTTATCATTGCGGCAGCACAATGTAACGTGGAAAGTGAACAAAGATAATCACACCCACCTGGCAAGTGGAACACGTGGGTTCGAATCCCACCGAGGTAGACATTTTTACCCGCCTTGCAAAGTCTTATACCTGTTCCGTCTTTGATCACCATTTCTTTATGTTCCATCGTGTATTCTGATTCATAGTTGATATACCTTCTTAATACTACCTCCTTCTTTCTGCACCACTTGATAATTATTATATTTCCCTCTTATTATCGCCAGATCTCAAAAATGATATGCTCCATTCTTTCACTTCTCTATTAAATTTATCCTTTGATGGTAGCCATTAAACCATTCCGAATTGTATATGTATTCCGGTGGTAATAAGTAATATATAAAGCTTATTTCGGTGTGAATATACCTCTATACCTGAAGCGCCAAGCAGATACAGTCATCACATGAAAGGCGCTAAACCTGTTGAATCTACTGACGCTTCAAGACCATGTTGTCTAACCAATGGCAACTCAGGATTCCTTATTCACGTGTTGTTTACGCGCTTTTATTATTGCATCTGTTTGGTAATACAAATAATAAGTTATTATAAAGAAAAGAATCTACGGCCATATCACAGAAGTGTCAAAATGGAAAACTTTGAAGACAAAATAATGATGTATAGTGAACCAAGAGCTATAAGGTTATATGGCCATCATAAAATCATCCCATTGTATCAAAGTTAAGTTGTTTACAATAGAAAAGGTTTTAGGGTCGTAAATAACGAGTCCACTACAGCTCGACCGGCTCTTGCGGTTTCGTTCAGGGCGGCTTTCACTAAATATGAAAATCCACCACTCCACTATTTCTTTGCTACCTGCAGCCGCTGAGGGTTCCGAAATAACCACTCGCTTTGAAAGCCGGCCCTGTTAAATATGAGCAAGAAATGTTTAGAAGATGATTTATTGCCAACCGGTAAGCTTAGTGCGAACCACACAAAGGGGGTATTTATTTGCGGTCAACTAATTTTATGATGGCCATATAACCTTATACCTCTTGGTTCACTATAATAAGTATTACTAAAATAATAATTAATAAATAAGAAGTTCGACCAAGAAATTGAATAAGACGTCTGACTGATTAATTAAAAGAAAGAAATTGCAACATTCCGCCAGCGATAAGTTCGACGACGCCCACCATCAAACCACAGAGCAAAATCCTTCCCGGTAGGGACCTCTGTCGATCCTTCACAAACGACATGTGCGATTTTGAAGTCGGCGTTAATTTAAGAGTTAAATTTTGGAAAACAGTTGCTCATCAAAGGTAATATTTTATTACTGTACGCTGTTCTTACTGTACATAATTTTGAGTTAAATTTATTACATCCCGAGCGTAAGCAAAGGAAGTATTGTAATCTAGTCCGTTGGCCGACTCTCTACTTTTTCCTTTTCTCGACCTTTCATGACCCCTAGAAGACGAAGAATATCATGTAGATGGGAAAACGCTAACCAAAATTTGTCTAATCATCTCCACGAATAATATGATGACATCACTTCAAAATTGTACATAGTAAATGGGTTTTAAATTATATAAAAAAACATAGTCCTAAACATAGAGTTTTTACCCGAAACGTCCAGATTTTTGGAAAAAAAATAAAAACCATAAAACATTTTGCAATTTAATTTTGAATCTGCTAAACCGAATGCTTTGAAATCTTGCAGATGTTTTAAAGTTGTTATAAGCATGATAAATTTTTGATCAAAATGTATTTGCTCATCCCCCCCTAAAAAATTGATGACGTCACCCCAAAATTTTGCTGAAGAAATCCTATCTAAAATGTACAAAATATGATTAGTCTGTACTTGTGATTTATCATGCCATTAATATTTTTTGGATTTGCGTATACAGGGTAACTAAACAAAAATTATCATTGCATTTCAGGAGCGAGGGAAGTTCTGTCGAAACAACTTTCGACCAATATTTTTTTTTTAAATGTGTCAATGTATACAAAACATTAATGGGTATATCATTTTTATTGAGTACAAAGCTGAAGAAGCTCACCAGATTAGGGGAAAACGTTATTTTGAAGGTATAGTAGACCACAAGCTATAAGATTATATGGCCATTATAAAATTATCCCATTGTGTCGAAGTTAAGTTGTTTACAATAGAAAAAATTTAGGGTCGTAAATAATGTGTCCACTGCAGTTCGACCGGCTGTTGTGGTTTTGTTCAGGGGCGGCTTTCACTAAATATGTAATTCCACCACTCCATTATTTCTTTACTACCTGCAACCGCTGAGGGTTCCGAAATAACCACTCGCTTTGAAAGCCTGTTAAATGTGAGCAAGAAATGTTTAGAACACGATGCCAACCGGTAAGCTTAGTTCGAACCACACAAAAGGGGTATTTATTTGCGGTCAACTACTTTTATGATGGTCATATAACCTTATAGCTTTTGGATTAGTATACTTACGTTTTACTTGGTCTAAGTAAACCGAGAGAATAAACTGTATAGAAAGAAAAATATTCTCAAGATGGTAATGGTGACGAAAAATTGAGAGTAATGATGAAACGGGTCAGAATCTATTCAGAGGACTATTATGCTATCCCAAAAATGATTAGCTTTATTACTAACGTGTCCCGGCGTCGTAGGTTGTAAATGTCTTTCCCATTGCATCCGTAATCGTAATATTTTAGGTGATTGACCTAACGATTTTTTTAACAATGCTCACATTTGGATTCACGATATCTAAAAATACAGTGCAATTAATATGTGTGTGGAACATGTTAAATGTTTGAAAAATGATCCTTCGCAGTTCCAGCTTTACAAATGTTTGAGATTTATATTTAATTACACTGTTATTATTTTATTTAAACTGTATAATTAATCAACATAGACAGAGGGACTGTGTGTTTCGGATTAATTTTTCGTGTCTGTGTGTAGCAGAGCTAATTAAATTTGAGTAACAAAAATATTACTATCAATAATTTGGTACAAAAAGAATCATATTTTTTCATCTAAATTAGTTTATCAGTTTTATAAAAAGTTTTAGAACAGACACTAATTGAATAATAATGAATACATCGTTTGGTTCTGTCTTTTCACATCACGTGGACCATTGTAACCGGACAGACAAACGGAAAAATAAAAACCAAAAAATTGTTTACAAGGACTGAAAAAAAAAACAATTCCCCAAAAAATACTGTGGGGATTAAAATAAACTTCTATATTTACTTAGGTTTATAGACAACTGCAAATTTTATGTTTTCATTTACAATAGAAGTAGAAAACAATTTTGTATCCAGGCAAAAAACATTGGTTCATCCGAAATGGCGGTTTAAGTGAAACCTTCTACATTGTCTGTTAAAAATATAAAATACCTGAGAATATCCTGTGGATAAAATGGGGCCGAAAATAAATAAAACTGGTATGTAAAGATGCCAGGGGCCAAATCGCTGATTGCAGAATAAATTTGCAACTCATTTTCTGTGAATTAGTTAACTGTATCTTTTGCAATGATGGCGGTATAACTCAGCAAACATTTTTGAAATTGAAGCATAGTCACAGTATAGATATCAATCAGTAGAGACAACTCGCTATTTTTACTGACCCGTTTTCATGGGTGGTCGTTTATCTTGTGACCTTATGAGGGCGCGCAACGCAAGATACTTCTCTTTTTTACACATTGGGACATTGAACTGCGGTACTTTGGTTGTCTAGTGACTTTAATGTGAAATATTTGAAATTTGGCAGTTTAGTTGCATTGGTTTTGATGATTTAAGGCTGATCTTCCGGTGTAATTATTGCAGTTAAGTGAAATTTTCACAGAGACATTTTAAAAAGCGTTGTTCACGTTTTCATAGGACCATTGTTTACTGTTTAATTTTTTTTGTAAAAAAATTAAATGTACATATATTAGCGTTTTCTAATAACGTTGAATTTTACAACCATTTACAGCCATCATGAAAAAGAAATTAATGAAACGTAAAATCGTAGTCAGAAAAGCGGGCCACATCTAAATTTCGACACTGCATCTCTGTTATAGGGCGCTTAATTAATTATTTATTATAATAGACTGTGTGGTTTCTAAGATCAACTAGTTACAAAATGTTATTGTTATTACACTATTTTTAAGTCTTTTCCAAAAATTCATTTGCACAAAGTGTAGTAAATTGTGTACACGAATCAATTTTAAAGTGAAGCGTTTGTGATCCTTTTTAAATTGGGTGGCGACATCTAGAAATATTTTGGGCAACGACCACCGATGACAGCTTAAAATTCGGGTCAGAAAGATCAAAGGCGCCGACACGAGTTGTCTCTACTGATTGATCTCGATACTGTGGCATAGTCTTCTTGTCCGCATAATTTTGAAGTTTGAATCAGTTTTATAGTAGGTAGTTATTTATTTAGTTCTCATAGTTAAGCGTTTCGCTTGTGCAAGTTTCTCTTAAACTTAAATATTTTTACCACTGTAGTTTAAAACAAGTCATCTTGTGGGTTAAAATCATTTATTTGCTTTATATATTTTTTTCTTAAACGAAATAAATGACGTCAGTTCTTTTGTAATTATGTAGAACCAAAAGTTTTTCAAATTATCCATAAATCTTGTTAATTGCAAAAAATTATTCATTTTATTGAAAATATATAAAATACGCGTATGAACAAAAATTTGGAATATGTATTTGGATTCATGTTAATGCACGACAATATATGTTCCCATGCCTCCGGGATCGTGAATGTCTTCCTCGTTGATATTCAGATTGATTGGCTTGATAGTCTGGATTTAAAGTTAAATCGTCATTTTGAAAAAAATTATGAATATTTCAAAATATTCCATATTTTGTCCATGAGTATAATATTAAAGTAAAAAATGTTATACTTTTAAATCATCTCGGCTAAAAGTTAACAAAAATCAAACCATTGCATTTTACCATAAAAGTAAATTAGACCACCGATGAACAAACACTAAATAAAATAAATTTACCGACATTAAAAACAAATCAACGGAATAACCATTTGCTTGCATACCTGCTGTACCTACTCGGCAATAATGATATTTCCAAAGTAACGTACCTACATCTAGATGTCTTGAAGTCACAATAAGCCGTTATCAGTTTAAGAATAGTTATGATATACCAACTCTTTATATTATAAAAGAAAAAAAAGTTGGAGCCAAAGAAAACACAAGATGTAAATTTAGTTCCTTGAAGCCTCTACAAATAAAAAAATAATTTTCATTGAATATCTTCTTTACAACTGGAGCAATGGATTTTCAAATGTGATACAAGATTAGTGTAAAGAAAGATTTGTTATTCTGTTAAAAAGGAGATTTCGTACTACCATTGACTTTGGTTGCACCGTTTGAGAAAACTTCCTATGGTAACACTGTGACGTAGAAAATGTTTGAATACATTATTGTGCAGTGTTGAGATTTCTACAAATACCCGAACCAACACTAATTAAAAACTGGCAGTTTGGTGTACGGCAAAATACAAACAACCTTTATAGTACACGCTATCGTGAAACAAGAATTGTTAGACGAAGCACAAAAACTAAAAGCATTGAGAATATATTTATATTTTCATTTTCCACTAACAGTTCCACAGGGCATTACGCAGTTTTTATATGTACACTGTCGACATTATAAGACGGTTATATTTTCTAAAAATGTGATCATTTATAGGTTATAGCATAGCTAAGCCAGTCCATTGTATACTGTTTGTCAAGTAATTAACATTGCATAGCACAATAAGACAGGTATACAAGATGTATAACTTCATTTGTGCATTCAGCATCTTGCTTGGTAGTAACATGTAATAAGCTTAACACGCTGAATAAAATTACAGCATGACGTCAGGAGCTTTCAGAAGTTAACGGTTTCCAAAGGGAAAAAATTTCTGAAGTTTTATATTAAAAAAAGACGAATAATATGGATTTAAGTTAAGATAAACATTAATAAATAAGAACTAGGTTTTTATACGCACGTGAATGGTTGTTTTAACGGTATACTTATGTTACAGTGATCCGTTTTTATTCTGTTACCACGATAGTACTTATGTTCCAAAGTACATATGTTGTTATTAATTATTATTGTTGTGTGTTTTAAATGTCTTAACTAATCGTTGAAAACAGCAAGACAATAAATATTTAACACATTAGTCAGCAGGTCACTTCATTATCTGTTTCCGTGAAGTTATCTCATATTTATGCAAAATCTAGTTCGACTGGAAGCTACTACGTTGAACCGTCTGTCCAGCTGTTTACTCTCAATTAATTGTTCTTGTCTACATCTATGTGCTGTTATTGTAGCCACCAATGAATAAAAATTTTGTCAGACTAAATATGAGACAATAACCACTGTTGATTGGCCTAAAAGGTTGTATACAATTTGGATGCCACTCAAACTGGATTCATAAACCACAAATACAGAAATATGTTATTTTATAAAATTTCAATGGCATTTATCAAGCAAAATATTGTCATGACGTCAGCAAATTGTTGGTGGGGATGATTAGACAAATTTTGGTTAGATCTACACGATCTTCCTAAGAAACATGTAAAATTTAAGGGAAATTAAATTTCTGTGTAATAGTCGACACAGATGACAGACAGACGAAAACGGGAAACATACTTTTTCTACTCTAGGGGTGATGAAAGTATCCAGTCATTGGATAGACTATACTCTCTTAGCTAACGCTCAGGAAGTAAAAATTATTCATAAATTAGGTATTGTGTCAACCATATCGTCTGTCTTTCTAAATGAAAAAAAGCAGTCCTCGGTTAGACCCTATTACAATACTTTTTCGTAGCTGACCCGCGACATTTTTTATGTAGGTACAGAATCCAAATCGTAAATATATATTTGATGTACCAGTAAAAAAAAGTTTAATATGTAATCTTTAATCTAAGTACATAGTTTAGGAAATAAAAATATACCTTATAAAATTTTATTGCTAATAGCGACAATGGTAAGAACTATGTGTAACTCAAAGTAGTCGCGTGCCAATTCTTACTGGATGTTACACCAATGAAAATGGCCGTAATTTTATGTGTAGAATGCATAAAAATAATAATATATGCGGGATTAAGTTTTATATAAGTACGTAATCCCAATAAAATACGGAGATTTTTTTCATTCTAATGTTAGAAATGAGTACATAGATACAGAATATATAAAATAAATGCAGAATACATAATAGTGCACATAAACAAATACCACTTTGACTCCGATTCAGATGAGTCTTCATTATTCATATTTCACTTATTCTTAAATTAGCGCAAATCCGACCATGTGCGGAAAACTACTTGCCAAATATTCTCCGACAAATTCGGGTGAACTGGTGTGGACCATAAATATTTCGTACCAGTGTTATTTATGAGATATATTTTCATTTTCTAAACAATACTGTCTATTTGAAAATTTTAAACTGTAGCCCCCAAACGAGTTTCATTTGTGTACGTCTTGCATATTAGTGTGTTAATTAGTTTATTAGGTCTTTGTTTTTTAAAATAGATAATTCTTAAGATTGGCAACATTAAATATGCACTTACATAGCATGCTCTGATAAAGATAATTATAGCAAAAAAACAAGCTGTCTAAGAAATTCACACTCTCTTCGCTCGTGATTATTATTGACCTTCATTTATCTCCACTGTTTTTTTTTTTTTTTAACATAACTGTTTCGATATCGTTTTAGGGTTTATCTCTTCTGTTTTCCAAGAATTGGACTTTTTTACATTTTCCTGATAGAGCTTTTGTCAAACTATGTCAATTTTATATATCTTCTTTAAGCATCTATACAAACTGTAGCATCTTATACTGAACTGTGTACCTAACGGACGTTTGGACGCTGAGAAAATTGATACCCCCAAAAATAACATTAAAATTTGTATCAAAACAATTGATATTAATAACCATTGTTGCGCGCTGTATCAAAAAAAATCCGTTTCAAATTTTGTTACCAGAGAACGACAATAATAAATTACAATTTTTGAACACTAACATGACTATAAGTGAAATTATTAAAATAAAATAATTAACGTGTCAGCGATCAACTGTCTCCGCTTCTAAACGTCCTAGAACCTTTTAAAAAGTAGATATGAATCTTGAAAAACACTTATGTGTAAAGATAACTAATATTTGACTTTATTTGCAGCACTGACGAAGACGCCCGTCAAGCTTTTAGCCGAAACAATGGCAAAATCAAGGAAGTTCAAATTAGCCTTATGCTCAGTTCTCGCACAGAAATGCAAAAAGTTATCGAAGCAGCAAGAGCTCAGTCGTATGCAGCATTCATGCAGAACCCGACTCCAGCAGTTCCAATGCCTGCTGCCGTGCCGACAATAATTCCAGCGGCGATACCTGAACTTAAAAAAGAATCTAGCAAAGATCGCGATTCGAAAGAAAAACGTGACAGAAGAAGATCGCGCTCCAGATCTAAAGATCGAAAAGAAAGGCGCGATAGAAGATACAGAGATAGAAGCAGGTCTAGGTCTAGGGAAAGAAGAGAACGTCGCCGACGGGATAGAAGTCGCAGCCGAGGTCGCTCTCGCTCAAGAGATCGCGATCGCAGAAACAGAGACCGTAAACGTTCGCCTGATTACTCCCAAAAAGATGTCAAAAAGCTACCAGAAGTATGGGCGACTCAGAATAACAATGACAACGTTCCGGTTGCACCGCAACCGCCAAGTCTATTTGGAACTTTTCCAGGAAATTTGGATGACGCTCGGCGGAATTTGAATGCTTTAAGCGTTCAAGCAACCGCTAACAGAAATAATTTTCCTATCAACAATTTTGGAATGAACCGTTCACGAGATAGTTGGCCTCCGCAGACAAATAATGACAATGATCAACAGAATTTCCTTAATAGATCCGATGATAGTTTGTCAAACGATGGTCGACCACCACGTCTTGGAGGTGCACCAGCTTTTCCTAGTCGACGTTTTCCACGCAACAATAACTTTCAACGAAATGATAATGACCAGCAATTTTCGTCATCAGATCGTGAACCTCTTCCGAATAGCTGTGTAAGACTGCAACCGTTTTATGGAGGCTATGGTGACATACGGCGATTTTTCCAAGGCTCCTTTATTAGTAATGTGGGTATTAAATTTATCAATGATGATTTTGGTCATCGCACGGGTATAGTGTATATACAGTTTGGACATCCTCAAGGAAAAACAGACGCCTTACGCAAAAATGGCGAAGTACTGAACGGTGTTAAAGTCGAAGTCGCGCATATCGGCGATCAAGAATTTGATGACGCTGTTGATAGATATCAGCCAGATAATTACCAAAATAATAGTGACGAAAGAAGTCACAAGTTTAGAAGCAAAAATATCACGAAGTATTTCAATAAACAGGCTGAACCAGAAATAAAAGTTTTTTCGTGTTTAATAGTAGATGATTTGCCCACCTACGTCAAAGAGCAAGATATTCTGAAACTTTTTTCCCCTAGACCATTGTTGGCACTTTTCCTAACCCCTAAACCAAGGGGAGGTCATATAGCATACGTCAAATTTGGCTCGGCGGACGAAGCCAAGAAGGCTTTAGAAGAAAAATCCAATCACATCGTTGAAGGCAAACAGGTTACTGTTAAACCTTGCGAAGATAGAGAATTCGAAAATATCAGTCAACAGCATAACGTCGATTTAGACTGTAAACCAAGTCCCGTCCCTTCAATAGACACAGATTGTCTGAATTTACTGCACCTTCCTTTAAATACAAATAACGTCGAAATTGCTGATTTCTTTTCGGACATCGGTGTACGACCTACTAAGATTCATCTAATGAGCAATCGTTTGGGTTTTACTGGCCAAGCATTCTGTGAGTTCAAAAGCAAAGACGAAGCTGGGCAAGCTTTAAAGAAAGACAATGCCAGTTTCGGTCCAAGTCAGGTATCTGTGCAACCATTTGCAAGAGAAGAAATGGAACATATCATTCAACAGTCTCAAACAATGAATTCATCACACCCTCCCCAGCCAAGTATTATGCAACCAAGAGTGCCTACAATGTCTCAAAACAGACCTTTCTTTCCAAGGAATAATTTCGACGGAGCACCCAGAGGAGGACCCAGATTTATGGGTCATAGAGCACCAAGGCCCAGGTTTATGAACGCAGTACCCAGTGATGATGCTCCCCCGGGCTGCACTGTATATATGGACAATGTACCCTATAAAGCGGGAACAAATGAAATTTTAGATTTTTTCGACGGGTACGACATCACAAACAACGTGAGCAGAAGATTTAATCCGAACAATACACCTAGCGCTGAAGCAAAAGTCGTTTTCAATTCACCTGAAGAAGCTTATCGGGCAGTACAAGAGAAAAATGGACAAAAAATTTGGGAACGTCCAATATATTTAAAACAAGTATAGCATGACTTGTCCTCTTATTTGTGGTTAAGTTTGTGAATATGGTTAAATTATTTCGAGTGAATAATGAGTGAATGAATGTTGGTTGTGAAACGAAACATTGAAAATGGACCCACAGTGCTAGGGTTTGTTTTTGTCATAGTATTATATCTTTGACTTTTCAGTCTTCAAGGAATTCGTTATATTTTTTGGGGAAATGTATACTTCAGAGCATATTTAGAATAATTTTATAAGTATTTTTAAGCTTTTGTGTATGTGTGCGGTGATGCGATTTTCATTTCAATCGTATTTTTTTTACATCATCCACATTTATTGCACTTTGTAAATACAATAAAATATGCTGTGCATATAAACATGTGTAAATATTATTTTAATTTTGATTATGACATGTTTAGAAACAACGTTTCAAACCTAATTTTCGACAAATTAGCTACTTGATAGAAAGTAAATTGTTTTTTATTTCACTCCTTGTTCATCAGCTTCAAATGACCTTCCCTTTAGCTTTAGCACAGGAACCAGAACGTTGATCACGTTAAAAAATAGCACTTGAATTTTTCGAAATCAAAAATCTAATTAGGTGAATAAAATTAAAAAAAAAAACATTTTTGAGTGTGATGACAGCATTATAAAAAAAGGTATTCAACCAAGTATCAACCCATTTGCGGAATATTCCATAACTGGACCCCCAGTGACTGTCCATATTCGCAATTTCGGTCTATTTCAAACTTGTATCCGTATTTTATGAATAATGAGAATGACACAAACAATAAAACGAACGACGAAACAAAACACAGTGTTCAGAAATGACAAATGAAATGAGCAAATTACTCAAGTGAAGAATGAGATAGAAAACTGTCTTGTATTGCGTTTTCAATGGTTTGGTCTAGAGAAATGGTGGTGTTCCATAAACGGATCATATTCCATATTTGGTCACTTTCCGCTATCGAGAATGGAGAATATTTTGCTTAAGACTTAACTCCCCTCATTTTTTTTTTATGATACTGATCAGAAAGAGCGGACACGTGCGGGTATGTATAATCATAAACACTTAAAGTTGAAGCTTGTTACGATTACTGAAAGGCCATTTTTTCTCGTTACTTTAAATATATTTTACTTGTACAATTTGTACAATCCTTATTATTTGTGCCCCCACCGCGCAGGAAGGGTATTATTTATATCTCTGATTTTTACTTTATAGAGATTATCACAAAGCAAACATCACAAAATCTGATTTTATAATTTTTCAAAGAAGCGAGATTTGTTGGACATATCTTTTAGGCGCGAGGGACCTTCTGTCGAAATAAATTTCGACCAATTTTTTTCTAAAACTACTACTAGCATGATTATTTAGTCTACACGCAAACAGTAAATACTTACTGGTCTCCACTGTTATCACTTCTCAGACACTTTAAAAACGTACTATAATAAATATTCGGCTTTGTGTAAAATGTATTTACATATATATAGCTTATATATATATAAATGCGTTTCTGGAATTCAACTTTTACAGATTATTACTACAGATGGTAAGAGCATTCTTTGAGTACACTTTTCAAGAGATGTTTCTTTCCTAGATTTGAGATATTGAGGTACCCTGTATTAGCGTATTATTATAGTAATCATTATATTAAGGTGACTGTCGTCTACATTCAAATATTTATGTGAAGTTCAGGTTCATTGTGTTTCCAAAGTTTTGGAAAATGTAGACAAACTGTTACGGAGATAATCAATAGAATAAATCATTCATACTGTTTCGTTGAACGGGTATTTAAATTTGGCGTGGGTTAAACTCAACAATTTATTTCTTAGTAACTCGAATTTACCCAACTAATGACAGATCCGTTATGTCCATCAATTCCGAGAAGACAGGAATGGATTTGCCTAGACTCTACTTCTTCGATTGTCTGGACTTCACTGACTGCTCCCGACGGTGATTCTCATTTAAGCAACCACGCGGTTCTTCTCGAAGGTCTCCGTCACCGCTTCTAGGCTTGTTCTGGAACACCCATCGCGACTTATGCTTCCAGACTTTTCTTTAGCGAACGCCACCCAGCCATCGTCACCAACTATGAGTCACCCATCATCGCCGCACATACTAGAAAACCCATAAGTGTCGTACCGGGACGGCGTATGGGTTATTTCGTAACAATACATTAATTTCTTTCGAACATGTAGGTAAGCCCTAAAACACGAAAGAACCTTGCATTTCAAGAGTTATATGATGTCATAGACCGTATTTCTTAATAAACATAATTTTTTTTGTGAATATTCCATTTACCTTTCTAACTATTAATGACCTGTTATTATTAAGTCAATATTATAGTGTCGGTAAGTTTCAATGATAAATTATAAAATGTGTGCGTCTTTTCATTCACTCGTATACGTAAAGTTGAAAACAAGGATATATATTTATTATTTTTATTTATTACATCGCATTATTATACAGCCGAATATGTCTCTTGCCGCATTTCAAGTAAAATTTACGTAATGACAAATTTTTGAGTTGACGTTATGACTTTTTGCAGGAGGAATTTTGAATTTTGAAAATTTTTACTTAATTTTTCAAAAAGTTCTAACAGCTGAATCGGCAAATTGGAATTAGATAACCTACATTTTCGTATGCTACAACCTCCGAAACGTAAAGAAAATCTGAAATTAGGTGTTTGTCAAAATTTTTTCAAATTTAATTTGTTGCTTGCCGAGCGTAAGCGAAGAAAGTATTGTTACGAAATATACCCTTACAACGCCTATGGCCGGCGAGAACTCTCTGGTCTTACGCCGGTGATGATTCATCCTCAATGCAACTAAACGACGGAGCGCTAAAGAAACGCCTGGAAACGGAACTCGCGAATGGGAATTCCGGAGAAGTCCAGAAGCGGTGACGTAGGGTTTCGAGAAGGACCGCGTACTGTTTAAATAGCGTCCACCTAGTTGAGTCAAGAGCGTCCAGTGAAATTCGCGGGAATAATTTCTGTATATAATCCTTGCAATAGTAGTCGTATAAATTCGAGATATTAAGAAATAAATTGTTGAGTTTTAATCCACGCCAATTTTTATTCGCCCGTACAACGTAACAGTATTGTAATCGAGTGCGTTGGCCGACTCTCTAATTTTACGTTTTCTCGACCTTTCATGGCCCCTACAGGACAAAGAAATAGGTGTCCCGGTTCCGTCTGTCTGTCTGTCCATTTGTCTGCCGTGACGGATTTTTATAGACAGATAATCTCCGAAAGTACTGGGCCGATTGTTGTCAAATTTTGTATTTATATAAGGAATACTTGTCATGTAGGTGGTAAAACGCTAACCAAAATTTCTCTAATCATCCCCACCACTAATGCGATGACGTCACTTCAAAATTATACACAGCAAATGGGTTTTAAATTGTATAAAATAACATAGTCCTAAACATGTAGTTTATGACTCCGAATAGAGTTTTTACCCGAAAATACCAGATTTTTGGGAGAAAAGCAAAATTAACAAACAACATTTTGGAATTTAATTTTAAATCTGCTAAACCGAATGCTTTGAAATCTTGCAGATGTTTTAACGTTATAACGAGCATATTAAATTTTTAGTCAAAATATATAGTTCCTTATTCCCTCCAAAAAATTGATGACGTCAGCTCAAAAGTTTGCGGAATAATTCCTATCTAAAATGTACAAAATATGATGAGTCTGTACTTGTAATTTATCATTAAATTCATATTTTTTGGATTTGCATATACAGGGTGACTCAAAAAAATTAATGAGTGCGTAAATTTATTTTATTGATTTAATCAGGAACTACAAAACCGAATGCTTTGAAATCTTGCCGAAGCAGGGTAAATTTTTGATCAAAATGAATCTGCTCATCCCCCTAAAAATTGATGACGTCACCCCAAAATTTTGCTGAATCAATCTTATCTAAAATGTACAAAATATGATTAGTCTGTACTTATGATTTATCATTCCATTAATATTTTTTGGATACTTTCATTAAACATTTTCGTATTTTCTTAAAATACAGTACCTTGACCTAATATAAAGTAGATTAAAACAATGATAAAAAAAAACTATGTAATGATTTATAGAGGAAAATTGTTTTTGTGTCGAAACAGATAAGGATATTAAAGCTTCATTTTGAACATAAAAGATACTTATGAAAGGGTCGACCGCCTGCTGGTTAATAGTTCTTTATCAGTCGAGTTCCAGAAGCCATTACCAAAAATGGTAAGAGAGATAACCAACTTTTTCAAATCATGTAGTAGCATCATTGTTCCTGAACACGATTTGAACTGGATGCGTCAAATCCAATTCTACTCAAACTGATGCATGATTATTGATTACTAAATCTTGAGAAAGCTTTGTTAAGTCCAGCTGTTTCGGGAATTAATGCAAATAGTTTCAAAGTAAGTAGTCAACAGACGAATTTAATCACTTTACAATTAATATGTTTTCGATCAAGAATTTATTAGAAAATATTAATAATGTCAAAGTAATGGTTTATAAAATGCGAATACCTAAATGTACTACTGACTAATTTCATTTAAGACTGGCAGATATTTCGCTCAAAAGTTATTTTTTTATTTCTACTCAAATAAAGCTGAAAATACATTGTTTTGCAATCATTTTTTACCGAATGATATATAAAATGCTACCTACATCATGTTTTTCTAGTGTAAGTTTTTTTCTAAATGAATCTTTCCCTTAATTTTCATTTTGTAAACGTTTGAACCAAAATTCTCCCATAAAAACAAAGGGCGTCAAATCTGGCCATTCTATAAGACGTCGTTTGCCAATCTACTGTCTCACAAGAGCGGCATAATGCAGGCGTGCTTCATTTTGCTGAAATATCAAATTTTTAATAAATTTGGATCTTATTGAAAGACTTCAGTTACACGCGGATAAAGCGGGATTTGCAGCAAATTCAGATAAATGTCAGCAGTCAACCCTTCCTTTATACTAGCCCTGCAGTATAGTCATTTTCTAGCCCTAACTAACAAGTTAGGTATGAGTTTGCTGCAAAATTTTGATTATTGTTAATAATGTACAAACTTGACAAAATGAAGATGTCGATGAAAATTATCTTCATTTTATTCATGTAAAAGTTCAATTTGCGCGGATAAAACTAATGTCTATGAAGAATTCTAAACACGTTTTCGCGGGATATACTTTCTATACTTGCGATATCTTGGTAACAGATTCCGTGAAGGCAACGTGACTCAAAACAGTAACAGCAACAGCCTATCACTGACTACCCTGCTAGGCTGCTAGGATTACGTTCCCTTTTCAGCCAGTTTCCATAAATTTGTTCATTAAGCTCATCACGTATTTGTGCCTTACATTTTTCCCCGGATGATTGTTATTTAAAATGCTAGCATTGATTCAGAATCAATTCAAATCACAGTTCTCGCGAATATAGTAAGTAGTAGGTAGAAAGATAATATTTCAATTTGTTCCTTTCAACTTAGATTCAGCTGCAGTTCAGAAGAAAAATGAATACTCAAGTAATGAATAACAATATATGTAATTCTGGGACATTACAAATTATTATATACCAGGGGCGGCTAGTGCCAAAACTACAGCGTCTACAAACACACTGGTACTGGACATAGCAAAATAGTAATTTCCAATATTTAAAAAATTATCTGGAAATTTGTGTCATAATTATCAGAACTATTTTTTCTTATCTCGCTTCACTTGTATAAAATGTATCAAAGTATCAAAATTTACTTCCACTTACATCTAAAGATGTGTCTTGGATATATGATATGTTTATTTCTGATGAAATGCTGATAAAATTCGGGAACAGAGACCGAATTGTGGCTGATTTAGACGTTTTGTTTACACCGCTGCCATGAAAACCTCACGTCCTAGCCGCTTGATTCACCTGGACTGGCGGTCCCATTCCGACCGTGCTCGGCAGGATTGAGTTACTATCACAGGTTTTAATTTTCATTCTGCGCGAACACGTGTGATAATAATATTCTTGGATAATCTTTTCGGTAATACAGACATTCGGAAACAACTACACACCGCTTATATTAGTAATATTCGGGCACATAACGCAAGGGTCGACAAAAATCGCTATATATTACGCTGATTGGTAATGTACATAAAATTTTGTGGAGTGTTTGAATTTGCTTTACGTGGAGATGAAGAAAGTAGGAAATCACAAAATCCAGTTATATTTCGAGGTCTGATTGATTTTATGGCTGAATTGGACTTTATCAGATCATTTGAAAGAAGCAACGGTTTTTAAAGGGACGCCTAAAACTGTCCAAAAATTTCGTCTATTAATTGGTAATAATCAAATTGTGTCCCCCCATTTCAAAAGGCCACGAGCCGCCACTGTTATATATCTATATATTGAGTGACAGCAGTAGAACACCCAGAAGGGATGATAATTTTTTAATGAAAATTTTATATACAGGGTGTTCTTGTTGTTTTCTCACTCAGTATATAGACACACAAAATTACAACTAAATCAAAATAAGCTAATCTCGAAAGACATTCTCAATAATAGTGCTCCCTTAAGCAGCTTCCTTGTCGTGGCCCGAGATGTTAAATGTTACAATATGAAGCGAGTTCAATATTCAAACACAAAACCTCAGAAATTTGGTATTATAACTAACTTCGCTCTGTTATCCAAGAGCTTCCACACAAATTAGCACTATATTATTTCCTTCGGAAAACTAATACGATAAAACTGGATTGAGTATTTGTAAGAATGAATCAGTTCCTCGAGAAGGATAAGGATCTTCGGTCTTGCAACATAGGAACTTCAGTCACTTGAAAATGAATGTTACTGACTATTTGAAACAATTTGGGTATTTAGAGAGTAATGACTCTTTATTAATAGAAACAAGTGAGTCTTTAATAAAGTTTCAAGAATTCTAATTTACCTGCTGATGGAACATTAAATCAAGAAATACTTGATCTGATTAGTAAACCTAGATGTGGTGTTAAAGATAATCCTACTGTTTATAGAGTAATATAAAATAAAATTTGGACTAAAACAACTCTTAAATGGGATTTTTCATTAGCTACAAATGAAATGAAAGAATTATCACAAAAAGCTTTTGATCAATAGTATTCTGTTTCAAATTTAAAGTTTGAACATGATAGCGAAAAACCAGATATCATTATTTCATTTTCTAGTACACAATTTCAACATAATCAATATGTTCGATGTCAAAAAGGAATATGTAGTAATAGTTTCGACGGAAAAGAGCATGTTTTCCCCACATGCTTTCTTTCCAAATAATGTTGAATGTCGAGGTATTCATTTAGATAAATCTAAAGATTGGTATTTTAGTGAACCAAGCAACACTCCTGATGGACAAATTAATTTTTATACAGTATTATTACACGAGATTGGGCATACATTAGGTGTTGAACATTCTTCAAATAATAATCCCCAGTAGCAAGCAATATTTTTCTAATATTTATATAAGATTGATATAATATTAAATGTTGATTAGATATTACAAATATTTATATAATATTCATTTTATATTTATAAATTTATATATGAATTTCAACATATATTACATATTTATGAAATGTCTTTTTATCAAGATACCGAACAACAAAAATGAAAAAAAAGTACCATGTTGGGACAACTTGTAGGTAATTTATGTCATAGGGTTTTTATCGGAGCAATATTAAAAATTGATTTGAAAAAATACCACCTATTGTGAAATTGACACTATTCGAAATATCGTGTTGCACACTATTAATTGCTCATTAAAAAGTAATATTTTTTTTATTTTTGCGAACAAAATATAATAATTTTATTCATCATTTTTGTAAAACTTACTTAAATTTGCGCTTGCTCTGCTGGAACGCGTTTGCGCAATGTGCAACATATACATATTTTCTGTTGTGGTGGTTCAAAAAGTATTTTCTGTAAGTTCATGGTGTTTGTTCTATTGTGAATTGTGATTATCGGTACTGCGATAAATTCAGAATAGTGTAGTAAATACCGTTTTGTCAAGAAAACAGTACTAATTCTACATAACCTCACTTCTACAAGCAATGCAGAAAATGCAATTTCTCAACACGTAAGTATATTTAAGAGGTTTAATATTCCTGAATATAAGCACATTATGAATGTAGAAACAAAATGATGAATGTCCGGGCGCAACCAAAAAAAAGAAGAAATCCAGTTAGAAATTGCGGGAGATACGCAGAAATTGAATGAATTGGTAAGCATTTATTATTCTTATTATTAACTCCTAGTATTTATAAACTAGTTAGTTTCAGACTGATAATAATGTTTATTTTCCAGGAAGAGAAGATGTAAAAAAACATGTAGGTACCTATGCAATTTTGAAGAAATTATTAATAATGAACCAAATTGCTTTCAAGTTTTCAGGGCAAGGAAAAAATAAGCTCTCTTTTAGTAAACTCACAATTAACAAGGCTACAATATGTAAAGTTATGTGATTTTTTAAAAATTACGAAATTTGTAAGTTAATTTAATTGTAGGTACCACACGGAAACGTCACAAAAACGCCACAACTGCTGAAATTTAAAAAATGGTAGGACCTCATTAAGCGCAGACAAAAGCAAGAGTGAATTCTCATCGAAAAAAACATGAGGTATGATTTTTTTTATTTTAATTAATTATATCGCTTTTCAATGAATCGGTTATAGAGCAAATAATTATTAAATAAATATTTCTGTATAACGATTGAAATGTAGCAGAACATTGTTATTTCCATTGACAATGTATTTTTATTTCATTGTAAGTTGGCAGTGTATTTTTATGTTTAAAAAATTTATATTGTGTTTCACATCAGGTGATTTTTTAAATTTCTGCCCATGAAGCTTATGCCAGCAGTTTCAGTTTCACTGCTGACATAAGCAGTGAAACTGAAAAAAAAAGCAGAAATTAAAAAAAAAATCACCCGGTACAAATTTTCAACGAATTGGTTCTAGGACAAATAATTTTTAAATGTATAAATATTGCCGCAACGTTTCAAATACACTGTTATTTCCAGTGACAATGTATTTTTGTATTTAATAAATATTATATTGTATTCCATACAAGTTTTTTTTTATATCCATACCCCCTTTCATATGAAGAACATTTATTAAATGTTCTGAACTAAATAAGTATTAAACATTGAAAATAAATATATATTCAATATTTAAAACCAATATTGATTTTTAAAAAAAAAATCTGTCGTTACCCATATTATTTAAATGTTAGAACTTCAATATTGATTACATATAAAATGTTACTGGGGATATTGTTAAATTAACTCAACGTGGGCAATTCAGTATTTATATGGAATACCTGAACGATTAAAATATCAATTTATATGAACCAACAACAAATGTTAAAATATCAACAAATAAGCAACTTATTACAGAACAACCAAACTCAACCAAGACTCAATATCCCTTGGACCTTAATTTACCAGACTTATGTTCAATACATCATCAAGATAATTTAATAATAACTTCACAAACATGGGTTTGGATCATGAATGAATGTAAGTAAAGGACAAACGATACAGGGATCCAAAATTAATATCTGAATATTTACCGTTTGTAAAAAGAAAAATTTCACATCTATCAAAGACCTTCTAGAGAAGTTGTAGGTAAATAAAAAATTCATTGGCTTTCCTAGTTTTCAAATGAAACAGTCGGGAAACATTTATGTTATGAGTTAGAAGTACCTAGCAAAAAACAAATTCAAACAATTTTTAATGCATACCTACTTTTAAATTTTATGAAAATTAGTATTATATTGAACTGAATGAATGTACTATGAAACCAAAACAACACACAATTACTTATTAATGAAATATTTCCTGGCGTACCATCTGATGTTAATGGTGTCTTTCGATATAGAAATGGAATACTGTACTTAAAAAAAAGGATAATAAAGCAATTTCATACGAATATGATGAATTTTCTTGCTAAAAATATACTAAATATGCTAATAAAAGCTGGTCCATTTGATTCTATTACTTTCAGTATCCACTATTCAAATCTAAATATATTGGAACAATTGAAAACTTTATTAAATATACTGATGGCCTTTGACTTTGTCTCTGAATTGAGTTGATAAGGCTAGTTTTTGAAACTCATAATAATCATAATACAAAACTTCTGATGTTGAATAAGTTGTATTGTAAGTAAGTTCTAAATATGTATATTTTGAACATTCAACATTCAGAATATTCAGATAATAATAATAGATAATTACAGCTATTTTATAAAGAGGATGAATTCAAATTGTATTTCAATCTGTTAATTAGGTTGCCTATCTCGCATAGGTAGCTGGTGCGCAAATTCAAAATCAATGTCCTGATGTGTTCTGCATGTTGACATTTGGCAATTGCAATTAATTTATTTAAACGTTCTTGGTATTTCTTCTGTGATCTAATTTGAGGGTAACTAACATAAATAGACTGAATTCTTTTCCTTAAATCACTCATTATCTAACATTTTGAGTAGAATGAGTGAGAAAATACGCTAAAAGCATCTATCAGACAAAGAGAAAAAATTAGTGGAAGGTTATTTGGACAGAACTTCCCTCGTGCCTGAAGTATAATGGAGTAAGCCCTTCCCGATTTAATCGATAAAATAAATTGATTCTTTCATTAACTTTTCCAAGAAATTTAAAAACTTTTCTCATGTAATGATAAATCCCAATCATAGACTCATCATATTTTGCACTTTTCGGATACGATTTGATTTATTCAGGAAAATTTTGAGATGACGTCATCAATTTTTTGAGGGGATAAAGAAATATATTTTGATTAAAAATTTACCATGCTTACGATAAGTTTAAAACGTCTGCAAGATTTCAAAGTATTCGGTTGTGCAATTTCTGATTTAATCAATAAAACAAATTAACTCCTTTATTAATTTTTTGAATAACCTGTAGAAGAATTCTAAAAATTATGAATCGGGGGGGGGAATAAACGAAAAATGTTGCTTAACGATTTGCCATGATTTTGATAACCTTAAAATATTTACAAGGTTTCAGATCATTCGATTTTTGTAGTTTCAAAGTTAAATTACAAAATATGGTTAAATTGTTATAGACTACACAGTTTTGATTTTTTTTCCAATAATCTGGATGTCTAGGGTGAAAATCCGACACGGATTCACAAACCACAAAAAAAAGGAGTATCTTATTTTATAGGAGTATAATTTAAAAAAACTTAGTATTATAAATTTTGGAGATGACGTCATCTCATTGGTGGTGGAATAATTAGCCAAATTTTAGTTATAGTCTGGCTACCGGTATTTGGAGGTGACTACACTGCGGGCAATGCACTTAGGATGATTTATTGTTTAGCCCCGCTGTAAATGTTTCCATCAAGACTGTGTTTAAAGAAGTTTACAAATTTTGGTGTATCCGACCGTTTATTGCAGCGGGCGGTTAACCCGCTGGTAAAAGCCCTTAAGACGATTGACCCTTTTCCTGTAAGCAAAGTGAGTAGACATTATATAAATTCCAATGATACAGAGTGAGACAACATCGCGCAGGCGAAGTCAGATTTTTGGAGCGCCAAGTTAAAATTAACCAATGAGCGATAGATTACGCATGTGTAGCTGGTTGCATTCTGTCAAAGCGGTTTGTTGTCACAGGCCTTTGCTCTGCTGCCGGAGTGCCGGATACGTGGTTTTGAAGATGCGTGCGCACGGAAAGTCACTATGGAAGTTTTACGATCTTACAGGAAAAGGGTCAATTAGAGATTAGTAAAGTCACCTTCAAATATCGGTAGCCAGACTATAACATTTAACCATCTACATGATATTCCTAATATACATACAAAATTTGACAAGTATCGGTCTTGTAGTTTCGGAGATTACCTACGTCTCTAAAAGCATTTCATTTTAAATTCAGTTAGTATCAAGTGGTACACGGTATTAGTATTTTGGGTTGCGTAAAAATAATTTTCTCGTGACTAACCCTGTATACCTGACATTTTCTGTACATCAGTTGTTTATCAATTACAGGTAGCAAAAAATCGAAGAAAAAAGGTTCGGTGTTGAAGAAGAAACGAAAGATGTATTTCGATGTAGAATTAGTGTGTGCTGGTTCCAACTGTACAAACCCGAATTTTTACTGGAGAAACAAGGGTAGTAATCGAAGGTTTTCAGCCATTTCACGTACGCAGGGAATCCTATAATCATGAAGGCCCAACGCAAATCTCAGTAATCTATCTGGGAATTATACCAATCAAATTTGAGTCAACGCAACTTAAAGAGCTCTTTCGTAGAGAGATGTAAGTAAGTAAAAACAAACAGAACTTTCAATTTTGCATCTTTCCTGGTGCAGTAGTTGAGAGTGGACACCAACTTTAGAAAGAGAAAATTAGTACTACCTCATGAGTTATTACAGTATTTTGTGACGAAACTTCAGGGGACAGTGACGGTCCGGAGTTTGTAATGATAGAAACTAGTAATCATAAATAGATGGTATGCAGATGAGTTAATAATTATATGGGCACCTACTAAAACTGAGTTAACAAAAACCTACTACACTGGAAGCAGGGGCTCAAGAAATATAACATGAAGTAATGTGTACAGGAATAGAATGTGTGGAAGATGAAATAAATATTTAAAACCATCGATTCCAAAAAAGTAAAATATTTACTTCAGTTATAGAAAAACTAGACGGGACATGAATAATAGAATTGCAACAGTTAATAATAATTTGCACAAGGCGTTATGGAGAACACTTGTAAAGAAGAAAAAGTTAACAGAACAACAAAACTGAGCGTTTATTTTGACTCATTCATTAATTTTTTTGAGTGACCCTGTGTAAGCGATTCTAAGAAATATGAATGCAATGATAAACCACAAGTATGTATAAACTCATCACATTTTGCACATTGGATTTATTCAGCAAAATTTTGAAATGACATCATCAGTTTTTGAGGGAATCAATAGATATATTTTGAATAAAAATTTACCACGCTTACAATAAATTTAAAACTCGGTTTTACCATGCTTACGATACTTTTAAAATGTTTGCAAGATTTCAAAGCATTCGGTTTTGCAGATCAAAATAAAATTGCAAAATGTTGTTATCCAATTTTGATTTTTTTTCCAAAAATTTGGATATCTCGGATAAAAACGTAACACGGGTTCATAAACTACACGTGCAGGACTATGTTATTTTGTACAATTTAAAACAAATTTACTATATACAATTTTGAGATGACATTGTTGGTGGGGATGATTTGCCAAATTTTGGTTAGCGGTCTACATGATATTCCTAATTAACGAATAAAACTTGACAACAATTGGTCCAGTAGTTTGGAGATTATGTGTATAATAAAAATCCCGACAGATGGCAGAGAGAGAGAGACAGAGACAGATGGAAACGGGAGACCTATTTCTTCGTAGTCTAGGGGTTACGAACGGTTGAGAAAATATAAAGTAGGGAGTCGGTTGATGCAAGCTCAGCTGACGCTTAGGAAGTAAAAACATCGAATGTACCTACAAAAATTTTAGTAGTTGTTGCAAAAAAAAACTCTGTGTCAAAGAGTAACGGAAAACTTGTTAGATTGAGCCCAAAAATAATTTATGTAGATTAAATTTGTCACTTTTAATTATATCATATTTGCTATGCTTATGCATAAACACTGAAAATTACAACAAGATCGGTTTATGTATGTATGTACTATTTATGCTCCTAAAATTATTTTAATAATAACTACATACTACACAGATTATTGTAAGACTGAAAAATGTAAATTTTTGTTAAAATACCGTCGTCTACATTTTCTGGTTATTAATTTATTGAAGACAAAGCCCGTCCCAGCCGTATTATAAATATGTATAAAAAACGATGTGTATGTATTCACAATTTGTTTGATTTCATAATAAGCATAAACCTATCACAAAAAGTACATTCTGAAACTAGCTTAGTGCATATCACCACACAACAATAAACTTCAAGCCTCGTTCCTGCTGCTTAACATCGACTTGCCTTGCCTGTGCTTACGCTGCAGTGCAGCAGGAATGATACGGTGAGTCTGTTTCAAAGCGCGTTGAACGCTCACGCGTTAGTGATCTGTGTGGCGTTTGGTCGTCTCCAACTAGCTCTGCAATACCCAACAACCAGTCTCTCTTGAGACATCGCAGAGAAGAGGTTGTGTTGTGGTATCCACATGTACGCCTGCTGAGTGACGCACGAATTCTCCACAATGTGGCGATTGTGTTTGGTTTTGGTTACGCTAGGAATTACGATCGAAGCACAAAGAAGAAATTATCCGACTCTGCCTTGCCCTTCCAAGTGTGTATGCTTTCGAAGAACGGTGAGATGTATGCAGTTGGAGTTGACGGACATCCCAAAAGTACCACTTCCCACTGTTATGCTGTAAGTTGAAACAAAAGTCAAATGTGGTGTATTACTGCAACTGCAGGATATGTTTCGGTGTATGTATTAACACTTTAGGCAAACAAGCAAAGTCGTTAATTGCAGGAATAACAAATTTTAAAGTAGAGTGCTGCAGGGTGTTCCTATGGTGATTTGCATATGTGAGTTTGCATGTTTCAAACAAATCGAAAAAAACTCTCAGACACGAAAACTGGAGAATAGTTGAAAATGGAAGAAATAAAATTTAACGAAAAATTTTTACAATAAAATAAATAATGTTCTAAATATAAAATGTACAACGTTTCTGATAAGCTACAGATGTCCAGTGTACATAAACAAAAATTACTGTTGAAGCGTTTTGCAAATTATCCTATTGTACGTATGTATATTCATTTTTAAATCGAAAATAAAAATTACTTTCCACATCCATTTCAGTGTATCTTCCCTTCAGTTTTAAAAGCCTAGATATTATTATTGGTAGAGCTTCTCTAAAATTATTTACACTCAGGATAAAAGGCAAACCCTAAACAAAGTTTGCTGCTATTTAGCAGCAAAATCTAACATCTAGCTGTCCTGCTTTGATATGGAATTTGAATTTGGAAGTAAAGTAAAATTTACAGAAATTTGAAAATAAGATATATATTATACAACAATAACCCACAAGCAACACAAAAGTTACTGGACACTTGAAAAACAATGTCAAAAAAAAAAATAGTGGAGCCGAAATTGTTAAATTTATCAAATATTTGATGCTAAAATTTGAAAAAAAGTTCAAATTATTCCAGTTATGCACACTTTAAATAGAAAAATCCAGTATTGTTTTAGAATCAGCGAAAACGAAAATGCTATTACTTTAGAATTAATATTGGTTAAAAAAAATTTGAAGATAACACGTAGATTTACCGAAGTTTAGAATAAACCTTCGACTGATGCTATGGAGTGCTTATCAATTTTCTAGGATCTAGTTAAACGTTGATAAAAATCAACGAAATAACGAAAATTGTATTGTAAAAAGGAAACTCGAAAAAACGCCCGAAATCAGTTAATCAATTCAGGATGAAGATGTAACAAAACTCTCGGACCAAGAACATTCCAATTTTATTCGTATGATAAATCTTAGAAACTGACATTTTCCAGCTCAATTTTAAAAGAAAATGAATAATAATTAATAGCATATTATGCAACAAGTTTTATAAACGCTTCTTTAGCCACGAGTTTACTTAAGCACGAACAGAGCGAATATTTAAAGAACGCGTATCTAAAGAAATTTGTAAACGTGTTTTTCTACGACTACAAATTAAAACCACAATTATATCGAAACTCTGAAATTGATCACCCTAATATGCTTTTTACCTATACTAGTAAATATTTCTTCGCACCTGCTTCTTTACAAAATATGTCTTTTTTTGGCTCTGTATCTTTCTAACTTGCGCTTCAGGTAAGTTGGTAAGTTTCCAAATTTTTTTTCAAAAATTTCATACAGCCCAAATGATCAAAACCGTTTGCTTTTCTACGCTTAATAATAATCATCTAAACTTCCGTCATCAACTTCTCAAGTAGTAAGGTTGAAATTTTAGCTTATGCTCTTCTCTCCACATCTGATGAGATATATTTCAAATAGTTTCATCTGAAAAAAAGCCTCGGTAAACTTTGATTTTAAGTGAAAATTGCAAAAAAAAGCTACACGTGTAGCATGTGTGTTGTTTTTCTACTTGTTGTATTAGTGTATTACCTAACTCTACATTCGCCTCGTTGGATAACCCTTAAGACTCATAAAAAAATATTAATCATTTTACACCTTGTTGTACAAATAATTGTTGTCGGTTCGAGAGGTTTTATCAAATTCACTTTTTTTCAGATTTATTTTATATTTTATGAACAATTGATGTTTTACCTATACATATCAAAAGAAATATGTATTGATTATAAATGTATTTTAAATTAAGAAATTCAAAACAAATTGTTTTATTAAATTATTCATTAAATATAAAAGTTGTCTAATCATTTAAAAAAGACGTATAGCTTACCAAAACGGCCGGTAACATTACACGCAAAAAATATTTACCGCAATTTTGATAATAAAGAAGTTCATGAGAGTTCAAGTAGCGTTGTTGGAAGCCGACTGTCGCAAAGTGTTTCACTGTTATTTTTTGCTTTATCTTATAAATACACTCTGGATCTTTTTTTAACGGAGGTCATATGATCGGTCAAAAATTTGGTAGAAGAACCACTTTTCATGAAAATGCACTAGTCAAAAGAGAGATAAAAGGATCATTTTCAGAATAGACTTTATGTGTTTTAGTTAATTTATTCAAACAGATTTAGAGCTGTTCAATAGATTTATTGCCTAAGTGAGCCAGATTGTAAAACCGTAAACCTTTTAAGGTAAAGTGCCATATGGATATTAAAAGCTAAAACCGGTCTTTTGTATGCGACACGTGGCCATCCTCGACTATGCAAAACTCTTTTAGGTAGTTCTGCTTACTTTCGGTTTTATTTAACCAAAATTGCCAGCGTATAGTTTTTTTGTGCAATTATTCAAATTGACGAATATTTGAAAACCATTTGCTGCTTGGGAAATTACTTAGCACATTTTACACTTGTCGATGTTATTGAGTAGAACAACAGATAAAAAAATAATGGGTTGAAAATTTATCAGTTGTATAGATCGCTACCATATTAGGTCAGCTTGTTAATCTAACATCAGTACCTAAATTTGGTATAGTAAGCAGGTAAATATTATCACAGAAAATACATTTATACTTCTTTGTTGTACTGTGTCAGGTCGTCCTTCAGACATGCTGTAATAAAATTCCATTGCTTTTATTTGAGATAAATAATATTTCTCCCAACTGGTGACAAAATAATGAATAAAATTCATAAAAACTTTGTGTCGCAAAAGTAATGAGAAAAAGCAAACACAGCCACTTAGAAATTTTATTTCCGTCTAAAAACGTTTTTTATGATGTGATTCTCCACGTATCGTAACAATCATATTTTTTGATATGATAATTTTTTCAAATTAAAATTTTTAGATAATTTTATTTTAACATTAAACAACAAATATTAAATGTCCATTTTGGAAGAGATCCCTGCCCACAGTCTTTATGAAAAATTCGATTCAAAGCTTTGACTACTGACATTTTCAGTCTTATATTTATCAGCTCACTGTTTCTGCATGCTGTAAAGAGAGCAAATATTAAAAGCTAACAACAAACATATTTTAAGAGTTTTGCTTCTGTACTTAAAACAAATAATTGGTCTTTATCGCTATTTAGTATTTACTTGTGATTTAAAGCCCCAACCGGAACTTGTTCCATTGTTTTTTCGTTAACACTTTAGCACTCTTGCCTTTTTGAATGCATAACCCATACAAAGATCTTGCTTCCAATAATTTTAAGTATTGCTAATCTCAATAAATTCAATACAATATGACCACATAGTAAACCTGTTTATGTTCTTTTTGATTTCGTAAATGCACCAAGTTCGTAAACAACACCTCACTTCGTTCACGCTGATAGCGATCGTAATGTTCTCCGTTACGAAAACTTCCGACAGCGTACACTGTGGTATTCAGTATCATCAAATTTCGACTTGACAACGAAGCTCAATGAGGCCCGGAAAGTATTTTACAGATTAATTAATTTTTGCTCTTAATTATTTTACCTACAGCAAACTGCTGAAGGGAAAATTTAAAGGGAAGTTAACTGATTTCTGTCTCTATATGGATTGGGTCTGTTGGGAAAATAAACCTACCTATTATTATTATTAAAGTTGTCTTTGAAAGTCGCTCTTAATTGATTTCCGTCTTAATTTTGCAAAATTTTTTTTGTCTTTACCTGGAAATCATCAGAAGTTATGGATATCAAAACCGATGCATTAATTCCTACCAAAAAGTTGATCAAAAAAAAATCTAATTACATGTAGTTAAAAAATACAGTCAAACAAGTGGGCAAAGTAAAATGGTGAAAATGGGTAGATCTACCTACTCTTTCAAAGAACGATGATGAAATAAAACTTGTTTTTTTTTGTTTATCTATGTTATGACTAAATAAATTTGAATATCATATTTATTTTTAATGACGACGGTTGGTTAAAAAACAAACGACCACTTAAACTATTGTTGCACGTATTGATTAAAATTACACTTACACGAGTTAATTTCAATTCTTTATTAAAGATGCTGCAGCAGGTTCCAAAAATAATGTAAATGACCTGCCTATAAAAATAACTGCTTACTATGGCGGTCAATATTTACCACCCAAATCGTGACTCCCCATTTTAATCTGTTTAGTTAAGCTCTGCAACGCTTTAGTTCTGGTTACTTATTAGAGCTACTCTGGGCTTTATTTTCATAAAATTTAATTTTCATGAAATCAGTTCTTCTCGAATGGTTTCACATGGAATGAATTTTAATAATGTTTAATAAAACTTGTTTATAATCTTTAATGAAATCTTTATTTTTTGCATTAAATGTATTTTATATACCTACCACGCAAAAACATTGTGTCATGGGCTCTTAAAAACTGTTGTTTGCAAATAGATAGATGCTACATGGTCTGAGTTGTTAACATCTTTCTTCAATATAATCGTCTACCAGATGATAAAGTCATGTTCGAAAGACATGAAGAATTCATCAAGTGAATTCACGTCTTACATATTTATTAACAATTGCGACAGTGTTATTCTACCTATTCTTAGAAGATTTGTAAACGAAAAATGTGTTAATGACGCTATGACTGCATCATCGTTTATAAAATGGATACTAAAAATTGTATGCATAGGTGTAGTTATATGGTATAGGAAAATTGTTGCCGAATGCTTAAAGACAAGTTGAAACCTGAAAAAAAATGTAGTATTTATGCAACCTGATTTTTTTTAATATTAATAAAATATTTTATTGTTGAATTCCAAAAACCTGCGAAAGCTTAAGTAACATCTGATTGCAAAAGAAAACAGGCTACTGCTATAAATTTAGTACATGATTCCGAGTGCAATATTTTCTTTTTCAACATACCATGTATACTTAGCTATAAATAAAATAATAGCATAAACACATGGCGAAACAGATTTTATGTTAAAAAAATTTGGCAGTGCAGTATGCAGTTGCTGGTAGCTGTTAATTTTAGGCATGTTTCATACAATTTTGCTTGCACGAGAATGCAGTTTCTCGGCAAGAACTATGTATTTAGAAAACTAATAATACTTTGTGGACAGATACAAATTTTGGAAAATTACTAAATCTATAAGACCTCTAATTTTACAATAAAAATAACTCTTTTCTGTTTAGAATATATCATGGAAACAGATTTTGTGCTTTGATAGATTTTACAAAAATGTATCAAAGCAGTGGCGGCTCGTTTTGAAATGGGGGGACTCAATTTGATTGATGAGTTAAATATGAAGATACAAAACAGGCTGGTATTATCAATTAATAGACGAAATTGTGTGACGCAAATAAATACAAAAATATTTTAAAATTTATTATTTTTTTCACAACCGCACACCCACAAGAATTTACCATACTTGTTATGTCTATTTAAATATCTATGAAAGTCTCACGTTTTGCAATGAACACTTTTTTTATTAATAAATCGGTGGTGGCTTTCCCTAAATTTTTCACCAAAATTTTACAGTCGTAAGACAGAGGACGATTTTTTATTAAATATTCAACTGAATTCATTATTTTTATTTAAAATCAAACAATTTCACTCATGCGGAATGAAAATGAGATCCGCGCTGAGTTACTGCTAGTGGTCACTGTTCGAGCAGAACCCGATTCCAGCCACATACAGCGACTAGACACACGGTTTCCATGGCAACGTTGTAAACAAAACGTCTAAATGAGTCATGATTTGGTCTCCGCTTTTATCAGCAATCACCAGCAAGATATCATATATACAAGACACAGTATCTTTAGATGTAAATTTTGATACATTTTATACAAATGGAGTGTGATAAAAAAGTAGTTATGATAATTATGACACAAATTTCCGGATAATTTCTTAAATATTGAAAATTAGTATTTTGCTATCTCCAGTGTGTTTGTAGACGTTGTGATTGGGGGCGCCCCCTGACATCAGTCGCCCCTGGTTCTTAGGCAAAGAATCTCCAAAACTACTCCGCCTAACTAAATTATTTTGAAAATTTAGGTGTATTTACAGATTAATATAAATAAAGGAAACAAAACAAAAGGTGTCTGTTCATTTCTTCCAAAAAATGAGTAAGCAATGACGCAATTTCAAAAATTGTTACTTAAATGAATCTCGATGTGTGAACAGAGCACCCTCTATTTTTAATTTGACTAACATGTAGAGTACTTAAAAAAATGTGGCTCATCTGTTTTACAGTGTGTGCCAAAAATATTACATAACAATTTTTTTTCAAAATTTTAGTAAGGTGCTAGCAACACATTAGCAAAACTTTTTTGTTTCTGGAAAGTAGAAATTTATTAATCTTTTTTAAAAAGCCTCACCTAATTTCAGTAAATTTCCAGAAAAATGACTCCATTGTAACTAGTCTTAAATTATACCTGTCAAAATTAGCGTTATTTATTTTCGCAAACAAAAATTAACATTTATTCTTTTGCATCACTCACAAAACAAATCATTTAATTGCAGACACAATGAAATTCTCTTAAAGAATACAGAAAATTGATTAAAATATTACTTCTACTACTTAGAACTGATACATCGCCAACAACAAAAAGCGTCCTCAAGTTGGCACTGAACGAGCAAAGTATCTTTTTCATTGTCTACCTCCATAACGGGGAATGAGAAAGATAGCTAAAAATCCAGCATATAACAGCTAGAACAACTAAAAAAAACTGTTAAACTTCGATAAATTAGATGAGCTGCTTTTAAGACAATCTTAAAAATAATAATATAATAATAAGTCACGACGTCTTATTTCATCGAAATTTATTCCTAATAGCTTTTTGACATGACGTAAGTATTTTTCGATGTGACATTTGTAAGAGGTACCTGACACAAATGTTACTTCATGTTATAAATAAAAAGAAAACAATATAACATTTGAAGCAGAAATGAACAAAATAGGACAAAAGAAAATCTCCGAAATTAATGCATGCATTCATGCACGATTTCCAATTTAAAAGCTCTATAAAAATAAGTATGACTCAGTAAATTCTTGAATAAAATATAAAGACAATGATAAATGGTTGTTGGACTTTATTGTGCAGTATTGATGGGGTACTTAATTTATATACTTCTACACTAAATTAAAATTTAGTGTTGCGAACAAATTAAACTTGCCCTGGATGGAATAATTTCTGCTTTAAGTATGCTTTAAATTTGTTATTATTTTTTCATTTTTTAACAGGTGGTTCTAATTTTAATGTATTTGTTCAGTATGTGACGAATATTTCGAATAAGGCAACTGTTGGATATTTTTCAAGAATTTTATTAAACGTATTTTCAACTGTCATATACCCATTAGATTATTTAAATTGACTTTTACACCGCGAAAAACCTAATTTAATATGTGTGAAAATTTATAACATCAAACAACAGCTATTTCTAGAATATTAGGGTGTACTAGGCTAAATAAGTCTCCGAGTTATTGGTCCTTTGGTCAGAGTAAACGATTTCGATACGGATTGCTGCTTCTATTTTTGCTATTATTACTGTAGAAAGTGTAAGTTACAGGGTGTCAAAATTTTAAAAAATTATAAGTTACACGTGTTGTTTTTAGTAGTTTTAACCCACATACCTAGTGCATCCTATACGGACACTGGATACCATATGTATACCTATATACCAAACGGTTTTTAAGGCAATAATTTGTTTGTATCATGAATGTATCTTTTTTATGCTATAATAAAATCTGTTCGAAAATGGGATGTTAGTCTGTATTACTCAGTAGGCCATAAAAAGCTAATCAAATACAGGAAACTCGTATCATTAAATGAATGCACTGAATCTTAAATAAAACTTCTTTTAGGAGACAAGAAGTAGATTTTAGAGATATTAATCACACTTTTGATGAACATAAACTATGTAACAACCAACGCCTGTGGCTCCATTCATATTATAATTCATGGTAGATGGAAAATATTGTAGGCGAACATTAAAAATTCATAAATTAAGGGATTTAAATTAGATAATCTTGTTACGGTGTTGAAGCTACTGTGCTGGTAATAGATTACTGCTAACTAAAACGAAAATATCACAAAGGTATTTTAATGCCAGTAGTTTAATCCCAAGAGATCTCTGTCAAATATGTGTCGAGAGTTATAATATCACGACCTATGAATTCCAGATAACCTTTAAGGTCTCGTGGAGCGTCAACTTTGATACATTGTCATAAATACTTCAAGTGAAGGGTGTGAATTAGGAGCATACGAGACAACGTCGTACATTCGAAAGTTGGTTCAGTACACTGCAAGGAAGAACCGAGATATTTTTTTTTGCATTATAATCTTAGTTTAAAACTGAAATTACTAAAGTTTATTTTGTTTAAGTATATGTTCCTTAAAAATACAAATCTACTGATCAATAATGCCTTCTCAATTACAGCATTCTATCTTCAATCTGGTTAGGACAAAATCAAATTTAAAAAGCTAATAATAAGCATAAGACGATTAGCATATTCAACTCAAACTGTTAGTGTCAATTTATGTGTAAATTATGAGATCAGATACATATGAGTATATTAGTCTTGGAATTAATTTTTTATACGCAGATCTAAGGATTTAGTCTAGCCTGGAACGCATCGATTCAAATTATCCCCTGCAAAGGATTTTAACACTGTAATGCTATGAGTATTTTAATTTGTAAAATGCAAATAAATAACAACAACAATTGTCATATACTCGTGATACTCACCGACGTATGTATATTTTTAATGGCAAAAGGTGGTTACCAAGTTAATGAAGTATATATGTAAAAATATCTGTAAATATGGGGATTCATTACAATGTAACAATTAAGGAACAATACAAATAAAATTTGAGAACAATTTTATTAAAGGTAAAAGTTTTGAATAAAGTTTTGTGATGACGATAAACGACACACAGATGGGAATGGGGATGTGGTATTTCCGTATTCTACAAGCTGCGAAACATTGAGAAAACAAACATATTCATTAAAAGAACCCTACTGTAATAATTTCCTAGTTTATATATACTCAGGTAATAAAAATTACCTTTTTGGAGTTCAACGTCTTAATTTTTGACGATATTTAAAATTCGTTTGTATATTATTTCATACATATTTTTGTAAAAAAGAATTGTGTAACGTGATCAAACCAGGTGAGTCAAACTCGTATAAAACCGTGTGTGTTTGTTAATTTCTTTCATTACGTTTCTGCTGAATATGTAACAATTCCCTCATGATTTAACATGAATGATTTTAATGTATGTGCACGTTTAAATTAATTTAGTATTCTTAAACCGGTCCAAATAAGGCATTGAACACATAATGGTCAAGCAAATGTTGGCAACATCAACGTGATGATTCATTCATTAAACAATTATTTGTTTATTTTTTAATAATTTCCACAATTGACTTCGTCTATAAAATTGACCGTTCATTTATCTACACTTCATCAAATTAATTTGGAGTGGTTGATGTAGTCAATTAAATTTTTAAATATTGAAATACTAGATAAAAATTATCAATTTTGAATAGGTCATTTTTGTTATCAAAACGGAGTAGTATGATTTAATATTCGACTGGTGAGTGTTAGTTATAGTAATAGATTACCAAGCTAATTGTGATGTAAAAATAACTAATTATTAAGTTGTTTATCAATAATTAAGTAGATTGCGCCTTCTTAATTATCTAATGATATTGAACTCCCGTTTTGTTGACTAATTATAGAGTAACAGCTGCATATTTAAAGGGAAATACGAAATGATATGTTAATTCAAATAATATGTAAATTAAGTTTGTTGTAAACACGGTTTCAGCTCTGTTCGAAGAGATTAAAAGTAGTTTTCTTCAAAAAATAAACGTGTTTGCGAAGAATAGATAACTTGCACTAGTTCATTAAAAGTCAACTATGCTAAAAAATGAAAACTTGTAGCTACGCAGGCGCAATAATGCTGAAAGATAACTAGATATTTGTTCTTTTTATGTCTACTTGTTTTCCATGGGTCACATATTTTATGATATGTAAAGTCTGGTGGTCCAGACAAACTAAACTATCATTTGTAATTAAGTAAATTCAGATTAGAATAATAACAACCGGAATATTAATTTCATTTGTAATAACTAAAGAAGTTGAGGCAAAAACTCTTCTTGAAACTAGTTTTTATATTACACAAAAAAATATGTTTTCTTCCTTTTGACATCCTGAGCAATAGCTAAAAAAGTGACATTATCATTTCACAGTTTGTACAACACAAAAATTCAAGTTTTCCGTTGCTATGTATTTGCTTCCCCGCCAAACGTCTTCGAAATTTCGTTTTAGTAATGTAGTAGTAATCGTATTAGTTTAGCAATAATTAAATATTGAAACGAAAAAATATTTATTTAATTAATTTTAAAAAATCCGAACGTTTCAATACGTCTGGATTTGTGACATCGTACTTTTATTTTTTAATATTGTTTACAGAAAATGTCTCAAAAAATAAAATAACACACCAACCAATAAAGCGAACTAGAAGACACTCTAAATCAAATATTCAAGCCTCGAAGCAAAGTATTTTTAAATACATATTTAAGTGAAAGTTGTTAACTACGAAAATACTGAAAACAGTTGCAATTGCTACTGTAAATACATTCAATTAAAATTAGAACCCAAACACTTAAATGCATTAAAATAGCTGCAATTTTTTGCTAGTATGTTGTGTTTGTCTGCCCATTCAAAGATCATTGATCGATTTTCTAAACAACGATAAATAAATTGGCGCCTTGGGATATTTTTATTCTCAAAACCGTAAACACATTTTTTCAGGAGCGTTGCAGGTGATGAAATAAAGTTTTAAGCACAGCAGTTATAAAATGTCCAAATTTTGAAACGTGCGAAAATTGAAAATTTATTTTTCGGAGCAGCTGTCTAAAATAACTGTAATAATAATAATCCTTGACAGTATACAGTAAATTGTTCAGGACGTTTATTTTAACTCATCTATCAAATATTTGAAAACTGCTACGTGTAAATGGTTTAGATGTGTTCCGTTGTCTCCGAAATCTAACACTTATTGAAATGAATACGTTAGACATAATACAATAATTAGCTTTGATATTGACACCTATGAATAAAAATAAAAACTTTTCATCCTTTGTGACGTAAATAAAGATCTATTTCAAATTGTTCAAATTATTGATAGGTGATAATTTTCTGTCTATATATAAATATATATTTCAGTTTGTTGTTGCAAAGAATGGAATCGATGTCTTTTGTGTTTTCACAATTATAATTTAGAATTTATTTCCTTTTTAATGTCCGTATTATAAATTTACGTGAGAAAACGTAGGATAAAATATTTTCTCTTGGATTAAACATTTCTAATTAGTTACCTATACTGGAGTTAAATTACCTATCGTCATCGTCTATTCAAACATTTATATTATTGCATTCTCTATTAATATACAATTAGAAGTGTAAAGTATGTGTTTTAATTAACCATTATTTCGAAGAAACCTATAAATATTCAAATTCACGAAGCCATTTGGAAATAAAGTTTACGCATATATTTATTATGGCCTTGCGCCGTCTGTGGGAGCAATATCTCTAATAACCATGATCCTGATGCATTTATACTCGTACATATGTATAACAACCCTTTTAAAAATGGATTTCTAAATACTCTTTCTCTTAAAATACTTTTTACACTAAGTTTATTCGGCATGTGTTAAATGAATAATTTTTCGGCGTTTTATGGCTCCTAGAAATTGAAAAAGTAGGTTTTCTATTTCCGTCTATCTGATTGTAAACCGCTGTTGGTTCCCATTACAAATATGATCCTATTTAAAACAGCAAAATAAAATGCTTTTTTCTCTGTGGTTTATTGGCACCTCGCTGTGTCTAATTTTACGCCTTGTGGTTTTTGAAAAAATAAATAAATAAAAAAAATACAACAAAATTTTATACGTTATCTCAGAAACTGCTACTCTGAATTATGTACCCAGCTTAAGGTTATCGTGAAGATGGTAACTCGGTAATCAGAATTATCTCTCCATTCATCCAAAAATGTAATGACTTCATATCAAAATTTTGCTAAGTAAATCTCGGTTGATATTTATTTGACATGTATATTCTAATAGTTAATTGTGATTTAAAAATAGGTACATCCATATATTTATTTATATCATTCTGCCACTGATGTGATATTTCTTGGTTTGATTTTCTTGTTAAATTAATACAACCTTCTTGTGGCATTTATGGCATTAATTTGAAATTTGAGGTTCTTGTAATAGTAGGAATCAATCTACGATCCAATTCAATTGTTTTCTCAGGTATTGTGATCACAAATTATACTGATCATACAGTATTATCATTTTATTGTTTTTAATAATAAGCCTGGCACATTTTATAGAGACACTGTAATTTATATGGAGGTTGCAGATGGGTGTTACATTACATTACAGTACAATAGGTAAATAGATGCTTAATTGTTTTTTCATTGTGTACTTGAAATTTTCTATCATACATGCACCCAAAAATGATAATTCTCTCAAAGAGTTTATAACTTTCTCATTATTTAAAAAAAATCACAGTAGGAAATGCCAAAGGTTACAAATTGTCAGCAGTCTGGTCTATATAAAATAACAAAAGAAACAATGCATAAAAGGGAATTGTGAATTGTGTCACGCATTCGAGAAACATTAAATGTGTCAATGTCGTCTGATATCATCAGAAGTTTATGGTGTGCCACAACTTAGAATCAAATGACGAAATGAAATGCATAATCTGTAAGGGCGTTAATACTTACAATTTTAGAAACAAATAACACGTTTTGATACTAGAAAAGTTCCTAAATAACTAGAATGGATAGGACTGCAGTTCTTAAAAATTTTCTTAACTTTATTCTTTCTATACTCTGCACATTAAAACTTCATTTAATTGGTGCGCGTACGATTTTTTTGAGAACCCTTCCATTAGCAGAAAATGTTGAGAAAATTGTAATAACTTGGCAACATCACATCGGAATTTCAAAAATAAACAGTAGTTGTAAAGCCTAGGATGAGGCTAATGAGAATATGTGAAAATTTGTAGGTGTTCTGTTTAAAAAAATTAAGTTGCCTACTTTGTTTCAAAAACAAAACACTCTGTATAGTAGAAAATATTAAATAATTTTATTGTATGCTAAACTTGTTTTTATCTCTAATAATTAATCGAGAATATCCTAATGACTCACCCTGCACAAAAAATAATTTTCATGTGAAAAAAATTATTATCAGAGGACTTGTCTTCGAATAAAACATGTAGTTATTACTAGAGGCAGCACTTTTGCCGCCACTCGGCACCAACATATAATTTTCTTTTATTTTATTAAAGTCCCTTTTGCTAAGGTGCTAGCACATGACAGTTTATGTTAAGGCTGTAAAATAAATACTTTTATTAATGACAGTTTAGTTATTTGTTATTTATTAATTGTCGCTCTACGAGAGTGAATAAATAAATGTTAATCAGTTTTTTATGGTCTCTGATTCAGTTCAGCGTTTTATCAGGGTTTATAAAAAAATTCAAACTTATTTTTAGAACGACCCATACTTAAAACCAAAAGAACTAAACTAATGCTAAAGGAGTACGCCACAGCACACATTTTTTGCGAAATTTATTTAACTATATTTTTGAGATAAATGTCATCAATTTCCTGTAAGAGATGCACAAACAAAGTTTTCAAGCGATAATTTTAAGGTGATAATCTTCGGAAGATTGTCCGTCCAAGAGTTGTAGTTGAGGACCCTGAAACTTCTTCTGCAGACTGCGAAACGTTAAGAAAAAATTGTATTAGACAAAACAAATGCATGTTTCCTCAGAGTTTCAAAGGCTGTTGAATACGAAAGTACACATGTGTCCGTCTATGTACCTGTGTTTATGTATAATGCAGAAAATGGCAAAAAGTTTCTAAAACTTGACAATTTCATTTAAAATTATTGTCGTCGTTGCATTGTTAGTTAAATCTAAATTGAAATGTGCAATGCGACGGATTTGTTTACTTGTGGTTTACTCCACAAATATTTTTAACCACATAACCAACCTTTTAAGAATTATGTGGTCATAACATAAAAAGTATTAATAATTATTCGTTTTTTCAGAACTGTTAGCAAGAACTGTTTGATAATTTTTTTCTTGGACATAATCTAAGGACAGAATAATTCAAAATATCAAAATTATTACATTAGGAGTATTATATAAAACATAAAGCAATTAAAAAAAAATTAAATAAATCTTTACTGAAAAGTATAGCCTGGTATGCATACTGTATTCGCTGTGCTATAGACGCGAAGGAAGTAAATTTTTAAAATTTTTGTATCTATTTATTGTATATTATGTCTAGCCAGAAATTTAGCCTCCCAATATATGTAATTTTCTTTTACTTTTTAATTTCGAATTCGAGCACGAAATTCTCTCTAATTTATCGTTAGAAAAAGTGTGTACAATTTTAATTTATTTTTTTTTATACATTTTCAGAAGAAATAGTGTTAAATTACTGTGAGATAACACAAGATTTTAATTTCAGATAGTTCACATATGAGAAAGCAGTTATTAACAAGTCCTCTGGAGTAAAAAAGCGATCGTTATATTGATAAATTAGGAACAAATATCCCAGACGATTTACGGTCAAGTTGAAATAATTAAACTCAAAAATAAGAAATAAAACATACAAGTTTCAGTGTAAATAATAATGAAGTTCCGGTTTAGAATACGTTATTATTTAAGAACCCAAAGTAGGCCGGAATTGAATCTTTTTAGTGGCAACAAACACGTTTATTAGAACGCCGTTTTATTTTCTTTTATTGTGAAAAATCCAGAATGCCTACCAAACGTAATTATATGGCAAGTTTTTTAAATTAAAAAATACCTTAAACTTAGTTCCTTCGCCTAAATGGTTCGGAAAGCAATCTCCGTTGAAACAAAAACGATGAACGATAAATCTAATGTTTACTTAGACTAGGATATTGTGAGAAATGTAAGAATTATTTGTTTTGTTTTGTAATTATACGATAACCACATATTTCCATGTATGTATGTCAAAGTACTACGTCATCTGGGATATCATATGTGTTAATATGACCATTATTGTTCACCACAAACACATCACTAAATTTAGATACTTTGTATTATATTTAAAAGGAATCATGATGGTTGTCTACTTTTTTATTAGTGACTTTATTTCTATTGAACAACCGCAGTTCCAAATTAGGTTAAAAATTATCTCCAACACGATTATCTACATAACTATTACAAGTTTTATTAAAATATGAATTCATAACACACAAATTGTACTCTCCTTAAATATATTCTTCAGACACTATTTTATCTCAGTCCTTGTTTTCTGCCACAGTATGTTGGTGATGTTGCAATAACCTGATTATTCATTAATTATATTCAGATTATTTCTGTTATTTATTTTATATACAATATTTCATAGGCGGAGTTAAATCTTGTATCCACCAACCAACTATAATAATTTATAATAAAATATGTTATATTTTTAGAAAACTAATTTGTACATATCATTCGTCTGGGCGGAAAATTGTTTCATGGGACCTAAACACAGACTATACACAAATTCATCTGCAAATAAAATCTAATTTATAATAGATCTATTTTCGTCTTATACTAATTCTGTCGCTTATGACACGTCTAGAACGGAAACTTGTTTAATAGTGGGTGCGCCCCCAAAATTCTACAAGCCGTTTATAGGATAATTATTGTTTAACGAATTAATCAATATTAAAATATTCAGACAAAATTTGTCCGATAAATATAATGCATGCTTTAAATTTTGTCTTTTTTTTTTTCAAAAATAGTTAAAACACCATGGCTGTTAATTATTATTAATCAACTTTTCATATCCACATTCCACAAGCATGAAAAAATGTCATGATTTTTGGACAATCAGGACGAGTATGTAGTTTTAATATAAGGGATTGGCGAGTTCAACCTTCGTTATAAACAAATTTCGTAAATTCGCTTCAATCAAACGTAAACAGTTTTGCAATTGCAGTAGTTTATGTGATTAGACTAAACATATGAAACCCATATGTAGAATTAAAAGCTAATATAACAGCTGAATATTTGACAGCGTGTAGAGAAAAAATAGAAAACACTTATGTGTATGCTTAATAAAGAAAATTAATGGGACTACATGTCCAATAAATTCGTTACAAAATTACTTTGTTATCAAATGATCTACTAATTAAGTTAAAAATTTAATGCGTCTCTTTCTTAAAAAACGTAATAAATCATTAAAGCGGTGAACCATCTAAACATCTAATTACAACTACATCAGGCAATCCTAAATCGAAGCGGAAATGATAAGCATCCAAATCACCAAACATCAATAATTTGACCAACATAGGACACAATTTTATTCAAATGGCTGTCTAATAAAGGTGTGTCGATATTGTTAAGTTGATCAACTTCACCGGATGTGAATCTTATTTAAAGTATACCTATATCTATACTATGTAGAATGCTGGTAGGTATCTGGTTTATATTTTTAGTTTATTCACTCTCAGAGGAAACAGATGTAATATTAGCAAGTCTGCAGTTATACAAATATAAATTATTCCATTTAACAACTGATTACGTTTATCTTACTGGTTTAATTAAATTACTTGATGCACACAACCAATGCTCTAAAATGTAAATAATACCACCACACAAAGATGATGCTTATTATTTAAAAGTAGAAATAAACGGTTTTAAATGCTCCTATTTAACATTGTCTTTTTTTAATTTCATTATTGTATCACCTTATACAATACACCGATTGATCATGCCAGATTTTTTTTTTTTAATTCAAATTTAAATCTCGTTCTTCTACATCTACATTTTCCCCTCCTGCAGACTAGCAACACAATAAATAAATGAAAGTATAGAATGCGGGTATATAACTTACAACACTATAATGAATAACTGCACTTAGGGATACTAAACTTAAACGTATTAATTAAATTTAATAACAGATACTCACTTATGTTTACTCCTTATGCTATTAACACATCGTCATTTTATTAAGTTCCAACTGTTGTGTTGCAATAACTGACAGTGTTGTAACTTAATTTTAATAAGTGATTGCTAATGTATTTACAAAGGATAAATTCAAATGTCACGATACTTCATAAAGTTTACTTATCTGTACTGGGGATTTTTAAAGAACTAATCAAATATTTGTAACGCACAGCAAACGTGGTGTATATTTACAAAATTTGATTATATTAACAGAAATATTTTTTTTAATATTAAAGAATGAAGACAGAAACAGTGTCGTTCCAGTTCCTGAGGCAAAGGAAATATTATTGCATGTTCATTTTATCTAATAAACTGAAGATATTATTTTCAACTCAATATGTAGCGTAACATGCGCTTTTATAAATGTAAAATTAATAATCCACCCCAACTTTGCCTTTACGCTTAATAAAAGTTGTTCTAAAAGTTTTACAAACAAATATGTATTAACATGTCATAAGTTATTAAATAAATCTTCGTTACGAGATAATCTCCTTGATGAGGTGTTATCTGTGTTCAGTAATAAATTTCTCAGGAATCACATTAACAATATGATTAATGTACACGCCAGAATTAATATATTTAATTTCATAAAAAATACTGATGTCATCTCTAAAAAAATTAATTCTAGTGTTTCGATAAAATTTTATCCGTAAGTTCAGTAACTACTCATCTAGTTCTCTTGAAATTTGGATAACACATTATAACTATCGGAACGAACACATTTTTGCGGTTTTGCCATTAAAATGTTACGTGATCCTCTTTTTTTTTGCTTGAGAAAGAAGAATTATTTAATAATTTTACAGATATTTATGCAGACACAAAATTTCACTAAAAATTATTTAAAATAATTTTATTCATTACTCCAGGTTCTAATTCTTGAACTTTGCATTGTTCTTAGCACTTTCTAATTGATGTTTTTAAAACGTTGTTTGTATGAAAATTGGTTGAAAGTTGCAGTCATTTCCTTATTCCTGCAGATTGCAGTTCCATCAACACAAGACTTCAAAAATTATATTTAGACTATGGTCTTCACACTTTACATCAACAAGGTCCTGAAAATACAGAATCTAAACAAACACTGAACTCATTGGCCATCAATATGAATATTAATTTGTGGCATAAAGTTCGATCCGTTGCCAACAAATCCAAAATAAATGTTTTACAGCAACCATTCTCATTTATTATTTCAGTTTATTTTTACTCCGACGCCTGAAATCGTTAACTTTTTTGTAAAGTGTTCTGCTATACGTTGTACTGTCTGGTGCACTTTTAATTTTTAATACGTATAATATTCACAAAATAATGTACATTTTTAAATGGTCTTAACAAAATTTTGCCCGTATGTAATACAAAAAGAGACGTGCTTCTACATCTAAGTGATAATAGATTTTTCCTAAACAGTTTTTACACACATCGTTCAGTAACACAGAGGCAAATAAAATAAAAAAATGACATAATTTCCATTAAAAGAAATTACTCTTTCTGCACTTTATACATATATTTTGATTAGCTGTAGTATATTTAAAATTTATATTGTTTTTTGTTAACGTTAAGAACTAGCTAATGCTGAACTAATTAAATAATAGGTACTTCACCAAACGATTGAATTATACCAATAAATCACGTAGAATTTATCTAAAGTTATTTTTCAATGGGTTAATGGACAGTGGTGTAATGAAGTTAAAAAATTTATTATATTTCCATTAAATTTAAAAAACATATAGGACCCCTTATAATTATCTCTATCAATTTTGTAATTAAAATTACAATTAAAGGTAGACATTCGTTTAGCGAAAAATGCGAAAAAAAAGTCTTTAACATTTTAATTCGCCTGCAGTTCAATATAGGCATTTCAAAGATGGTTTTTGCTATGATTTTTTACCATACATCGATATCTTCACTAATACCTGCAATTAACACTACCACTGTCCTTGAAACTGTGAAACTTCAAGAATATTATCAGTTTTAGCTGTAACGACAGAATTTCTTTTATTTTCTCAACTACTTTTATGTACTTCTGTGAAGATTTAAACTTATACTTTGTTTTTCAGTGATGTACGGTTCAACAAAATTAGAGATATTACACCAGGGACTTTTAAAGGTCATAAAATTTTACGGTCTCTTTTACTTAACAACAATTTGTTAAGAAGCTTGAAAAATGGTATCTTTAATGGACTTGTTCAGTTACGACATCTTTATCTTTACAAGAACAGAATAAAATACATCGAATCGGATGTTTTTCAAGGGTTGCCAAAGTTAGAACATTTGTAAGTATAAATAACAACGTAAATTTTAATAACAATTTGTATGTAATATAATATATTCTGGATAGATACTTGCACAACAATGATTTAGAAGAATTCAAAAGTGGAACTTTTTCCAATATTCCACATTTGGACCGGCTGTGAGTTATAATTATAAATATATATTTTTGCTTCTTGTATTATTCAATTCGTTTTCAGATTTCTTTACAATAATCGCATAAGTCACATACCCTCAGGCGCATTTCAAAATCTACCAAAGTTAAGACGGTTAAGACTAGACCAAAATGCTTTAGTGTGCGACTGTCGGATAGCCTGGTTTGCAAAAATGCTAAACGATAATACCGTCCATGTTGCTGCAAACTGTAAATATCCCCATGAAATGTATGGAAAATCCCTCAAGGGAATGACTTCACAAGATTTTCATTGTAGTTAGTTGCCATGGTCATTGTTTATAATTTAAAAATTAAAATTAGATTCATTTTAGAGGCCCCCGAAATAATGGAAGGTCCACAGGACGTGGAAATATCATGGGGTAGCACTGTTATATTCACATGTAAAGTAACAGGTGATCCGAAGCCGTCCATTTTTTGGATGCGCAATGATGAAGAAATAAAAATGAATAATGATAAATACACTATCATGGAAAATGGTTCTTTGCGTATAAAAAATACTGATGACAACGACAGAGGTCACTATGAATGTATGGCGAAAAATTCAGATGGAGAAGTGAAATCAAGACCAGCACGAATGATCCTGGTTCATCCAGAACGCTCTCGCAATGAATATGGTATAAAAATAATTTTAGTTTTTACATTCTAACTCTCATAAAAGTTTCAATGTTTAACATTAATGATACAGACGTTAGTAATTTTCTCTCAAAATCTGTTGAGAGAAAATTCGTGTATATACAAATATTTGGCTGTTAAATTGCATCTCTGAAACATCTCACGTGCTAAATTTGATCTTCAGTTCTAGGACGTCGAAAATAACACACGCTTCATTAAATGAGTCTGGCATGTTCTGCTATCCTTGTTCCTTTATTGTACTTAATTCTCATTGCATAAAAAATACGGCTAAATGCTTTCGTAACGTTCTAGGTATTTCACTCCTTACTTTCTCTTTACCTGTTTTTTAACTTTGCGCTTTTAGTTATGATGTTTCACTACACTCTCCCGTCGTGTCTTCAAGAATGTATGCACATGTTTTAAAACATTTTTACTTTACTTTTCTAAGTCTAAGTCCAAATTTTATTATTTTTTTATTCGTAGGTACTCCAGTTTTTCTCGTAACACCTACTAGTTTAACGGCAAGTGAGTCTACTCCTGAAATCAATCTACACTGCAAGGCCATTGGCAACCCTCGGCCAACAATAACCTGGTCACGAAACGGCATACAATTAATATCTTCCCAGAGGCATTTTATCGATGCTGAGGGAACATTAGTAATCCAACCTGTAAAAGCAAGCGATCATGGTACCTATCGATGTGATGCCACCAACAGCAACGGAAGAATAAGTGCCGAAGCGAATGTAATAATTAACGGTAAAAACAACACAAAAAATATCTGGGGATTCTAAATAATTACATTTACAGTCGCACCAGTTTTCACCGTACATCCTCAAAATATAGAAACAGATATCGATAGTACCATCAAATTAGAATGTGTGGCAGTTGGAACTCCTCCTCCAGAAATAGCATGGTATAAGGAAGATTCAAATATAGGATCAGATGATAGAGTATTTATATCGGATGATGGTCGATTTCTGGAAATTCGTAACGCCAAAGAATCAGATTCAGGGTTATATATATGTGAGGCCCACAATTCGATTGGTTTTAGGGAAGTGAGTGCCAAAATAACAGTGATTTCTCTTTCCCATAAACCCCCAAAATTTGTGTACAAACCATACAACATAGAAGCTTTAGTGGGTAGTACCGTAGAATTACCTTGCAAAGCCGAGGGCGATCCGACACCCGGGATACAATGGCAGAAAGATGGTGCCGCTCTTCAAAGAACCGGAAGAACGAAAGTCTCTTTAACCGGCAACTTGTACATATTTAATGTCGTTCCAGAAGATCAAGGTCGCTATGAATGTACAGCCATCAATGATCATGGGCGAGACTCAGCCTCGTGCTATGTTACAGTTAAAGAAAATCAAAATCCCACCGCTTTTGGTATAGGAGATAAATTTGTCAAGGTTGCTTTCATTGAAGCATCTCAAGAAGTCGACAAAGCAATAAACAAAACAATCGATAATTTATTTAAAAATAAAGGACCTCATAGTTCTGCAGAACTGTTCAGATTAATTCGGTTTCCTGATGCTCCTGCTCGAGAACTAGCCAGGGCTGCAGAAGTGTACGAACGGACGCTAGTAAACATTAGAAAGCATGTGGAGAAAGGAATGATTATGAACTCGACATCCGACTTTAATTACCGGGAGATTTTATCGCCTGATCATCTAAATTTGGTGGCTGAATTATCTGGATGTATGACTCATAGATTTTCTAGAAACTGCACCGACATGTGTTTCCATTCAAAGTATCGAAGTGCTGACGGTACGTGTAATAATTTACAACACCCTATGTGGGGAGCGTCATTAACCGGTTTTCGCAGAATTCTAAAACCTATCTACGAAAATGGTTTTGGTACACCTGTAGGTTGGAACAAAGAATTAAAATATTATGGCTACCCAAAACCAAATTCTCGTTTGGTTTCTACTACGCTTCTATCTACTACTAAAATAACTCACGATAACGAGATTACTCACATGGTCATGCAATGGGGTCAGTTCTTAGACCACGATTTAGACCATGCCATTCCTTCGGTCAGTTCTGAAAGTTGGGATGGTATAAACTGCAAGAAATCGTGCGATTATGCAGCACCGTGTTATCCGATGGACGTACCCCCAGGAGATCCGCGTGTCACAAACCGGCGATGCATTGACTTCGTAAGATCTTCCGCTATTTGCGGATCTGGCATGACTTCCGTATTCTTTGACAATATCCAACCACGTGAACAAATTAATCAGCTTACATCTTACATAGACGCTTCTCAAGTTTACGGGTACTCCGAAGAACTGGCTCGAGATCTTCGAGATTTGAATGGTGAGGGTGGTCGACTACGCGAGGGCGCGATATTTTCTGGCAGAAAACCTCTTCTTCCATATGCTGGAAATCAAGGTGTGGATTGCAGAAGAAACCTGTCAGAAAGTACCATCGCTTGTTTCGTTGCTGGTGATATTCGAGTCAATGAACAAGCAGCGCTTATAGCAATGCACACCTTGTGGATGCGAGAACACAACAGAATCGCTAGAGAATTAAAATTATTAAACCCCCATTGGGATGGCGACATGGTGTACCACGAAGCTCGCAAAATTGTAGGCAGCGCGATGCAACATATAACGTACAAACATTGGTTGCCTTTTATTGTCGGTCCAGAAGGTATAAAAATGTTGGGAGATTACCCAGGTTATGACCCTACAGTTCATCCAAGCATATCAAACGTATTTGCAACCGCAGCACTCAGATTCGGCCACACTCTTATCAATCCAATTCTTCATCGGTTCGATTGGGATTTTAAACCGATTAGAGAAGGTCATTTGCCTCTACATAAAGCGTTCTTTTCACCTTGGCGAATAGTTGAGGAAGGGGGCATAGACCCACTACTTCGCGGCTTGTTTTCTATTCCTGCGAAACTCAAGAAATCCGATCAGAATCTCAACAGCGAATTGACTGAGCAACTCTTCCAAACCGCACACGCCGTTGCGTTGGACTTGGCTGCCATGAATATTCATCGTTCTCGAGATCACGCGATACCGGGCTACATCGAATTTCGCAAATTCTGTAACATGACCCAGGTTGACACTTTCGATGATCTAAAGAACGAAATTACGGACCGTTCAGTATTGGGGAAACTGCAAAAGTTATATGGACATCCCGGAAATATAGATGTGTTTGTCGGCGGCATCTTGGAGGATCAAGTGAAAGGAGGACGTGTGGGCCCTCTATTCCGGTGTCTGCTCATTGAACAATTTAAACGTCTAAGAAACGGGGATCGATTCTTTTACGAAAATCCTTCCGTTTTTAAACCAGAACAACTTGTCCAAATAAAGCAGTATTCGTTAAGTCGAGTTCTATGTGATAACGGAGACAATATTACTAGAGTTACCAAAAATGCCTTTGTTCTTCCTGAGCTTCAAGGAGGATACAAGAATTGTGACGAAGTACCAAAAGTTGACTTGAGTTTATGGTCAGAATGTTGTAACGATTGTCGTTATTCGGGACAATTAAATACCATAAGTAGGTTGAACGCAAGAAATCGTCGTCACTTAGATGAACCTGCTAGTTTCAGTTATCGAAACTTGACCTTGCCAGAAAATTATTTTGAAGAAAACAGGAGGCTGAAAAAGAAACTATCTAAAATGGAGAAAGATTTAAGTAGCATGAAAGAAACCTTACACACTTTAGAACGAGTAATTAAAAAATTTGAGAAACAAAATTAAAATTAGATAATGTAGAAACTGTAATAACGAACGAAGCTGCCATTATGTTAAGTTAGTTTTATTTTTAGCACTGTACTGCCAAGATTTACTTAAATTTCACTTACTATTAGACCGTTGCGCATTTACCTTCTTGTGATAAACTAACAATACGTACCTAGTTGAAAGGATACTGTGAAAATTATGTCGAAAATAATAAATAGCCGACTTATATGTGTTAATTTGTTCTTTGTGTTTGTACCTTGCTTAAAAGAGAAAGCTACACGCCACACTTTTTTCTCAGGAGTGTAAAGTGGCAACTGTTCTGTAAACATTTACTAATAGATAAAAGTTTTACTTTTATCTTGGTTTTTTATTATTAATAAATAATCACCTTTGTGGTAACAAAAATATTAACAAAATATCTAAAAATTAAGGTATCGTAACCTACATAACTACAAACCCAATTAACGTGGCTTGTAAAAAATGATTTCTTTCGACAGTTTTAAAGTTTGTAAAATTGCAAATAACAATAAACGCTTGTAACACAAAATGAAAAAAATCAAGAAAAAAATTATGTTGGTAACGGCATAACAGTAACTTCACCTTTCTTAGGTTGTCAACCTGCTAATAATTGTCATCAAAGTTGACATTTGAATTTTAAAACTCTATAGTGTCACAGACATGAATTATTTCTTCGCCAACAGTTTAGGTTAATCTCCGTAAATCAATATTGAGTAGTGAGTGAGCTTATGTAGTTTGTAGACCTTGAAAAAGCTTGAAAAACCTGTGAAAATTTCAAAATTTCAAAGTTTGGCCTTGGCTGTGAGCGTCTAATAAATGGGAACCTACGTTGTGTTTTTTTTTTAAGTGGCGGGAAGGCGTTCTTTCATACAAATGAGTATACACTACGTGCGAGTAGAGAGCGCAAGAAATAATAGACAAAAATTTTCTGGAGGGGCTAAAATGGCACCCTTCTCAGGAGGAAAGAAGCTGCGAGTATTCACTCCTCAGCCCCAAAACCCCCCATCGTATATTCACGGACATTTTACATTTCAAATGAAACACCTTAAAAATATGAAAGAAAAGACACTCGCGAATTGACAGACATACACATATGAAAACCGAACAAACACAAAATCCTATACATCTGTTTGGAATCAATGCAAATATTTGAATATCACAAATTTAATAAAACAAAGCAAAATCTGAATTAAAGTAACTGGATGCAAATGCACAAGTTATTACAGGCGTGTTGCGTCAAATTTTAAAGTTGCGGCAGTTAATAGGAGCACAACAAAAGTACCCCTGAGGCATTCTAGCACAAGCGAAGTTTGGGGCTACCGGTCGGGGCTGTTCTCCCTCCTTGACGGCGATTCTATCTACAGCAAACCTACCCACACGACACATCTCCATGACGAACATGCCGTCCGAAACTAGGCCATTACGATCGCACTTCGCTTCTGTCACGTTTTTTGTGTTATTTAACCTCAGTTCCAGTTTAAATGTTCAGTCTCTTATAACTTTGATATTAACAACAACTGAACAGGTGTTAAAGTTTCAAAAGAGCAATAAACAACATTTAAATTCGCCATACAATCTTGCAAAATTTTAAACAACAATATAATTCTTATGTGAAATAAAAATTGAACATCAAATAATTTATACGATAGAAACATTCATCAACAAAATATTTACAAAACAAAACTAGCAAAGATTTATAAAAACAAAATATCTGGAGTGAAATAAACTTGTGTAAATAAAAATTGTAAAAATATTGTGCGCAGAGCATGAAATTTACGTTCATTGAAAATTATACAACAAAGAAAATTATTGAAATTAAAACTGTGAGATTGAGAAATATTGTATGAGGTAAAATATTGCAAAGTTAACAAAATCTACACGAGATTAATAATTGCCACACTTTATCAACGATTCAAACAAAGAGTTTACATTAGGTCAAATTATGTCATAATCCAAGTGATTGTTACTTAAAAACAATTTACTTTGAGAGTTTAGCATACCGCGAACTGGTTACCCCAACAAAACACATAATAAATAAACACAAAAATATCCAATCATCGTTGCGAGGAAAAGCGTCTCGGTGATGTATTTTTTTTATCGTTGTGAGGGAATACCTCGATGGTGTTATTAATCCCTAGCGTTGCGAGGATATGCCTCGATGAAGTAATCAATCTGTAGCGTTGTGAGGGATGTCTCGATGAAGTAATCAATCTGTAGCGTTGTGAGGGCATGCCTCGATGAAGTAATCAATCTGTAGAGTTGTGAGGGCAAGCCTCGATGATGTAATCAGTCTTCAGCGTTGCGAAGACAAGCCTCGATAATGTAATCAATCTTTAACGTTGCGAGGACATGCCCCAGTGATGCGATAATGATAACGATGATAACCACCTAAAGGAAGAAATCCGCCAGTTCGCGGTATGAATTAGTTTAACTGCCGTAAATTAACTATTAACACACTTGTGTGAAGAATTATGAAGTGTTATGTAACACTTACGCATATGCATCCAGAAACTCATTCGTAATTAAACAACAAAGGTATTTTCCTGACAAAGTGAATTTCATGAAATCTTCTAGCAAGTGATTTATTTAAATAATCCTGATTGTTAAATTGTGTTAGCACTAGCTGACGATTAAGAAAAACTAACTGGATTGGTTTTTTTCGATTAAAAACCGCAAGAATTAGCCGCGCGGATTGGGGAAAACTGTGTCGTCACAGAAGTTACGATTGATTGTCGTTAAACAAAGGCTTCCTCCCTTTTATTAACTATCAAACCAACTAATTTAAACTAGCTCTTACCACGTGTTTACATTCACAAAAACACATTCAAACTGACGCTCCGCCATGCCGCCCTCTATCTAACCACCAACCCTCTAACTAAAATCCCTAGCGCTACTAATTGTCCAACTATCCAGCAAGCGCTGCTGTACACCTGGTTGCCTATGTTTAACGATTTATGATTTGAATTCTTTTTTTTTCTTTCTCGAATTCAAATTATTCAAATGTGATTTCGTGCCGCTGTTAATTAATTTGAGCGCGAAAATTTTAATTTAAATTCGGTCACCACAAGTTACTAAAATAAATTGCTAAAATCCACGTTTACAATTCAAAATCCTATTATCGGTCAACACATTTTATTGTGTTCAGGCCTGGATGTTTACAAAAACCCCTAAAAAATCCCCTAAAGAAGTTTTGCCCCTAGATTTTCCCGAAATCCAAAACACTCCCCTAAATTTCACGGAAAATCCCCCGAGTTGGCAACACTGCATTCTGTCATTATTTTGGATCATATGTTTACCGTGATGTTTACAAATGGTTTACAATAACCTATAAACGAAGTGTGTTTATAAAAACATGTAACATATTCGGAAATAAAGTGTGAATTATTAGAGTGATCTATTAAACATGAGTGTGCAAGTGAAAAGTTTGGATCACATACAGTTAAACAATCGCGTTTCAACTAATTTTGCCTGCGAGTATTCAGAAGATGGCAAAATATTTCTGTTATTAGAAAACGGTGTGTGCATCTTAACATTAAAAGGGTGTATGGACAACATATTTCCCAGATTTTCATTTAAGAAAGATCTAGTAAAATTGTCAGATACGAGTATTTGCGAAAATGTGGATATTGATTTGTCATCATTTATTAACGATTTAAATCGCAACAGTTTGTATGAAACGGTATTAGATGTAGGTCTTTGTGGAAATGCAATCAACACAACACCTATCGCTGCTGCACCTGTGTATGCAATGTGGTCACCTCGAGGAATTGTCGAGAAGACAGATTGTGCATTAGCTATTTTAACCAGCTTAAATAACATTGAAATTTATGTAGAAGCTATTGATGAGAATGAAATCAGCAGTTTTATAAGAGTTGCGAATTTTGCTAAAGATATTTCAGAGTATTATAGACGAACATGGAAAAGGGTAGATGGTGCGAGCCCTGAATGTAAATTAATAGAATTAAAAAAAAGAATTGAACAAGTTACACCAACTGGTAAGTGAAACAGTAAAAAAACCAAAACTTTCTTGTCAAACTTTTTTTCCAGCTTTTACATGGAGTCATGTAATTCTTAAAGATAGAAAGGCATGTTGTGTTTTGTTTGTTGGCCATCAAGATGGTTCAATAACTGTGTGGAGATTTGTTGAGCGCAAAGCAAGTGAGGTCTATGAGTCAAAACTACAATTCTTAGAAAGGTACCACACTAAAATGAAAAAAATCACCTCCCTTCATTGGTTCTGCAGAAAATCAGACGGTAATGATAGACAACTACTCTTGTAATTATTTTAATATTATTTTTAGCTGGAGGGTTATCTATTGGAGATGTAAATGGGCACATTTGTGCTGTATCTGTATCAAAATTATCCACTGATAAAATCAAATTCAGTGAAGAAGTGGTTTTTAATGCAGAAAATGATTTAAAAGTGGATAAAATTTGCATTTTGAATCATCAAAATGTAACATACTTGATTGCAGTCAAACAAAATTACTTTCAAATATATGCAATAAATGAGTATGGCGACGTAATTGAAGGAAAGCTGATACAAGTAGGCAATTTATACATAACAGGTAATTTTTTTTACAATATAGATTATGTATCTGAAAAAACATTAAAAAAACTGTTGTGCCCGTAATATTTAAGATATTGAGTTGTTCTTGTGAATTAGATATACTAAAGCGCAGTATAGTAGCTTAAACGGTTTAAAAACTCCTTCATTAGGCTTGCTTCAGATAAATAAATTATTAATGGAAATTGCTTCAGCGCAGATACTGGTGGTACATCCACATCAAAAAAAGATTAATTATAAAGAGGCGATAGTTTTTTGCTTTAACTATTTTTACTTCCCGAGCGTAAGCAAAGGAAGTATTGTGATCGAGTCCGTCGGCCGACTCTGTACTTTTGCATTTTCTCAACCTATCATGACCCCTAGAGGAAGAAGTAGGTCTCCCGTTTCCGTCTGTCTGCCGTCCCGGATTTTTATTAGACAGATAATCTCCGAAAGTACTGGGCCGATTGTTGTCAAATTTTGTATTTATATTAGGTATATCATCTAGATGGTAAAACGCTAACCAAAATTTGTCTAATCATCCCCACCACTAATGTGATGACGTCATTTCAAAATTATACATAATAATTGAGTTTTAAATTGTATCAAATAACATAGTCTTACACATGTAGTTTAGGACTCCGAATTGAGATTTTACCCGAAACGTCCAGATTTTTGGAAAAAAAATGAAAATTAGGAAACATACATTTGGACATTTAATTTGGAATCTACAAAACCGAATGCTTTGAAATCTTGTAGATGGTTTACAGTTATGATAAGCATGATAAAATTTTGATCACAATATAATTACTTATCCCCTCCAAAAAATTGATGACGTCAGCTTAAAAGTTTGCCAAATAAATCTTATCTAAAATGTACAAAATATGATGAGTCTGTTCTTGTGATTTATCTTTCCGTTCATATTTTCTGGATTTGGATATGCAGGGTGACTCAAAAAAATTAATGGATACGTCAATGTATTTTATTGATTAAATCGGAAACTACAAAACCAAATGCTTTGAAGTCTTGGAGATATTTTAAAGTTTTTATAAGCATGGTAAATTTTTTACCAAAATAGATTTTCTCATTCCCCCTAAAAAGTTGATGACGTCACCCCAAAATGTTGCTGAATAAACCCTATCTAAAATGTACAAAATATATGATGAGTCTGTACTTGTGATTTATCATTCCATTCATATTTCTTTAATTCGGATATACAGGGTGACTCAAAAAAATTAATGAATGCGTGAATTTATTTTATTGATTTAATCAGGAACTACAAAACCGAATGCTTTGAAATCTTGGAGATGTTTTAAAGTTATCATAGGCATAGTAAATTTTTAGTCAAAATGTATTTGCTCCGCCCCTCCTAAAAAATTGATGACGTCACCTCAAAATTTTGCTGAATAAATGCTATCTTAAATGTGCAACAAAAAAACATAATAGACATGCAGTCGTCACGATTCCAACAGCGAGGGAAGTACTGTCTAAACTCTTTAGACCAATTTTTTTATAAGATATCGTTAATGCGTCAATTATTTTAAGTTTGACCTTTAATGTCCATGTTTATAAAAAAGTTGCTGTTATGAAATGTTCTAAAAACATTTTAAACGTAAAATATACAGGTGATCAAAAAATTGGCGCACATTATGAAGTTCACAAGTTTAAGTTCGAGAAAAACAAATAAACAAAAATTTTAGTATACGTCAAGTTTCACTCACGTTCACTTAAAAAATCAAAATATCGATTTAGACAGATGGATTTAAAAAGGTGAAATTTTTCAGCTACTGATAGATTCATTTTCAACAATTTTTAAGTTTATTTTATTATTTTTTATTTTAAGTGTACTTATTACAAAATGAAGAAAATGATGGTGAAAGCATATCATGTACCCAACGCTAAGTAGCAAATTAAAATATGGTGAAGTATTAGTCGTTAGAATGAGAAGAGTGGGTGGGGCTAGTACTCGCTACGATAAGACTGATTTTGGCAAATGACATACCTTCCAAGAAAAGAGAGGGTGGGTGGGCGGGGCTAGCACTTGTTAAGTTACGAATGATTTTTACTAGTCCCTCCTACCCATCCTTTATTTTCTTAGAGGGTATGGAATTTACCAAAATCAATCTTATCTTAGCAAATATTAGCTCCACCCACCCACCCTGTCTCCTTTTCAGTGATTGCTTTTATCCGATTTGAATGAAATAAATGATTTTATATTGAACAGAAATAAAATTACTCTTTAAAATGAGAAGAGGGTGGGTGGGCGGGGCTGGTACTTGCTAAGATACGAATAATTTTTACTAGTCCCTCCCACCCATCCTTTATTTTCTTAGAAGGTATGTCATTTACCAAAATCAATCTTATCTTAGCAAATATTAGCCCCGCCCACCCACCCTGTCTCCTTTTCAATGATTGCTTTTATCCGATTTGAATGAAATAAATGATCGTATACTAAGAAAAATAAAATTAGTCGTTAGACTGAGTAGAGTGGGTGGGGCTAGTACTTGCTAAGATAAGACTGATTTTGGCAAATTACATACCTTCCAATAAAGAGAGGGCGGGTGGGCGGGGCTAGTACTTGCTAAGATACGAATGTTTTTTACTAGTCCCTCCTACCCATCCTTTATTTTCTTAGAGGGTATGGAATTTACCAAAATCAATCTTATCTTAGCAAATATTAGCTCCACCCACCCACCCTGTCTCCTTTTCAGTGATTGCTTTTATCCGATTTGAATGAAATAAATGATTTTATATTGAACAGAAATAAAATTACTCTTTAAAATGAGAAGAGGGTGGGTGGGCGGGGCTGGTACTTGCTAAGATACGAATAATTTTTACTAGTCCCTCCCACCCATCCTTTATTTTCTTAGAGGGTATGTCATTTACCAAAATCAATCTTATCTTAGCAAATATTAGCCCCGCCCACCCACCCTGTCTCCTTTTCAATGATTGCTTTTATCCGATTTGAATGAAATAAATGATCGTATACTAAGAAAAATAAAATTAGTCGTTAGACTGAGTAGAGTGGGTGGGGCTAGTACTTGCTAAGATAAGACTGATTTTGGCAAATTACATACCTTCCAATAAAGAGAGGGCGGGTGGGCGGGGCTAGTACTTGCTAAGATACGAATGTTTTTTACTAGTCCCTCCCACCCATCCTTTATTTTCTTAGAGGGTATGTTATCTACCAAAATCAATCTTTCCTTAGCAGATACTAGTATCCTTCTAAATTGGGCCCAAGGATTTTAAAAATAATTTTTTCTTTACTCAATAAACACTCTTTAGGCCCAATTCCGTATCAGTATGTGTTAAAATTTAAAGGTTGCTAAAAATAAACAGCCAATTAATGCGTCACTTTTTGATGTACCCTGTAAATTTGGACAGAAATACAAGGATACTTTTTTTTAATATATGGAAGAAGAATGGACATGTATTTGATAGATAAATGAATAAATATTAGGAGTATTTATTAATGAACAAAATGTTACGAATTTATTTTTAATCAAATTATGTAATATACGAGTATTCTACCTGGGTAATTGTTTCAGGAGTGTTACACTATGAAAAAAATATATTATTGGTTCTTAGTGTGTGTGGCCAGATGAAGCAAATAGAATTTTCATTATCGAATAATGAAATCTGTTTTTCGGAAAAATTTATACAGCTTGACTTTGATACTAACAAATATCGAACACATGGGTTCCTGTTATCTCCAAACAAAGTTTTTTTGGGAGTTCTTTCATATCCTTGTCATTTAAAAGATGTCAGCAAAGGAAAGAATTTCGTCAACTTTTTCATTCTCAAGAATAAATCAAAAGATCCATTTGAAACACTTATGAATATATCAGCTACGACTATAAGAGACTATTGGGACTGCTTTGAAACTTTAAGGTAAGAAAAACTTCCATTGTCAGAGTTTATCATAGATTTATAATCCATAAAATACTCAAATATGGTGTGTACCAAAAAAAGTTTTCCCCAAACCTGGTTTGTAAATAAAGTATTACTCCATTAGTTTGTAGGCCATAGAAAATGATGCGTAGTATTTTTCAAAATAATAATAATAATCAGATACATGTTTTTAAACAAAATTAAACCAGTTTGAATATCTTGTAACTCATCGATTTTTTTACAGTACTGAAAATACTGCAATGCGATGTATATAGGTTGAAGGTACTTTGAAGTGTAGTTTAATGTTGTTTAAACTCGGATAGTAAAAATAACTAATGCTGTCTAAAATTAAACACTAATCAAATCTGTTTAATTTACTTAACTACACTTTAGAAATTGTGAATATAACTCGGACATTTTAACCCTTGCTACAATAAATAAATACCTGCCTGTTTACCATAATTCTTTAATATGAAAATTAAGACTATTTTTTGCACCATTCACAATGGAGGGTATTTATTTATTTATCTGTAATGTTTTAGGGTTACTTGTCTACAAGAAAAAGTATTTCCTTGGAAAGGTATCGATCCCAACTTGAACTATGACACCTTGCCGTTGCTGAAGCTAAAAATATTGAGGTGGATTTCGAAACTTTCTGAAAAAATCTATCCAATGATTGCACGAGTAGAAGAGTACCATATCAAAGCTTATGTACTTCTAAACTATGCAGTAGACATAAAATTAGCCGTTCAAAGGATGACTAAATTACTGAATGTTTATTTTTCTGAAAAAAAACTTTCATTATTTCAGATGCAAAGTTTAGACCTCCTTAATTTCTTTTTGAAGGAAATGGTTGTTACAGATGTACTAACAAAGGCGAATTTAGGAGAAGTATTTGTGGATGAAATGTACAACGTTATGAAAATAGCAAATGAATTACAATACCCGCCTATGCCTCAATGTTTATGGTGTGGAGAAAATATCCTTTTTTTTCTTGATTATGCAAGATTACGTTAAAAAAACAATTAGTCAAATTTCTGTGATATTCAACTACTTGCAACACCATAAAGGATTACTAGAATTGATCATTTTCTAAATATTTCCTCGCTTAATACAAAACTAATCTAATACCAGAGGTAAACAGTTTTTAAAATTTTCGTAGTGACACAACTTCAGAGGTGACTAATTTAGTTCAGAATTTCCGCTCATTCGCAGTATAACCGCACACAACTACCGGAGCGATCTCCCCAAATCACTCAAGTGCGCATGAGTAGATGAATGAATTTTAAGGAAACTTTGAATGGTTGTCAAATAATTTGGAAGCAAGGTGTCTTTTTCACTGTCGGCTCCTCGCGAGGGGGAATGGGAAAGACAGCAAAAAAAAAAACAACATAAAAACGACTGATTCCAGTATCCGTTTAATTGTTGCAAGCACGAATTTGAATATCAAGAAAATTCACAACTTTGATTTAACGTAAACACATGCACTGATTTTTACTTATACAAAGATTTTTGAAAACTTCCTTAATTTTCACACAGATAATAGGAACTTCTTGTGTGCCATACCATCTGGACAGTAGATGTGCCATATCGTTGATGCCTCTTCACATAACACCTGGTTACAAGTGCCCATTTTGCAAATGTGTAGTTAGTAAAGACATGGACAAAGAATATTATCCAATATTTTGTCCCTACTGTGACATACCAATGAAACGACGACATTTTGATAAAAAGTATAAAAAAACTACGGACGATACTCTCGAAGTTACAAAACTTGATGACATCGTAACATCCGACTGTAACATTGACTGTTTGAAGGAAGAAATACATTTCAGTGATATTGAAGAAAATACAACCGATTATGTCGTTTTAACTGACAGCGAAGACGAAAGAGACGATTCAGTTAGAGAACTACATTACAAAATTAAGAAAATTGCATTAGCAACCGCACCTGAAGAACTAGAGCAAATAATTTTTTCAGCTGACGCTGGAAATATGGAAATTGAATCAGGAAAAAGTCAACTGAAGTCCCACAATGGAGAATCAGACGATGAATACGACGAAGAAGAAGAACATGTTAATGACGAAGAGGAAGGGGACAATGGTATTGAGGAAGAAGAGTGTGATGGGAATGAAGATGAAGCTGAATAAGGTAAAAACCTGAAATTTTTTACTATATTAATGTGAATAATATCTTCATCCTGAGAAAATTCGTTCCAAAACAAGGTGGTAGTGACCGTTTTGTATTGACACTTAACATTATATTTAACGATACCTTTTAGGATTTTGCGATGTATGGAACTACATTTAAATTGGAAATTGTGGACACTTCCATCTTCAGATTATGATTGAAAGTTATAATATGAATAAAAGAGATATGATGATTGTATGTTTTTAATAAAATAGAAAAAATAATAAATTTTATCTTTTTTATAATTTTTACGACGGCAGTGTTGTACATAAATTCACCTCGCTAATATATGTTATACAAACAGTGTTCGTTAAATACGTGGTTGTTTTCCCAGTACCTGATATTGTTAATGTTCCTGCTATTCGCGTTCGGTTCACATTCCAACCTATAACTAGACCAGTATGAATTGTAATAGTTATTGTTTATATAAGTTTGTGGATAATTATTGCTGTTGTAATTGTTATTGCTATAACGATCTTGATAAAGGCAAGCAGCAGTATCGTTCTCAGGCAAAAAAATTCTTCGATAATTTAAATGGTTGCTTCCATTTCCCATTAAAGTTCCTGTTAGTAGATTTGCAGTGGTTTGACTCAAATCTCTGCTTAAAATCTTTATAAACCGTGTCAGCTCCATCGGTCTACCTTCCTGAAGTGTTTGAGACATAGCTAAAATGTAGTTTCTTGCTAATCGTAATGTTTCGATTTTAGAAAGTTTTTGTGGAGCAGAATTTAAGTCAGAATGAGTTTGTTGAATTGGCATTCGGCTGAAATACACACTAAATTAACATTACAATTTGTAATCGAATTCATATATTTTAAATAAATGATTCAAAACATTAATTTTAAGTCTACATCAAAATAATTGAGCTGAAATTCCTACTTTCTTAATCTGTCTAGGGCAGCATTTAATCCATGCATCCTATTCCTCTCTCGGGCATTCGCTTTAGATCGTCGTAACTTCACTTTGTATACTCTAGATTTCACCTCTTTTCTTTCACAATTTTTATCAGACGTGTCCATTACATACAATAAAATTATTACAATAGTCCATAGCTGGTCCCAGAAATCCTTTTATATAAGGCCGTCGCGGTCTTATCATGGTTTTTGTTTACTTTTTGATTTTCCACTTAATTGAACAGGTTTGAGGTATCAAGTGCAGATAGATAATGTAATACTGGGTGCCGATATTGTTGACATATCTCACCATATGCCAACAGACATATGGTGCGTGGGAACGATTGTAATAATAAAATTTATTACGGAACAATTAATAAGAGGCTGTATCTTTCGTATACGTGTGAGGGTTAATGTAACATATGTGTTCATCTGATAGCAAAGGGTTAAATGATAGCAGCTAAAATGATAAAAAAAACTGATAAATATAATATATGTGTATGTGTAGATATAATCCAGCGTCGCTGCGAATAAGCCTCTACGGTATACGTGAATTTAAAAAACTCAATTTACTACATAATTTCGTTTTTTGGTTATTAGTAAATTCAAGACTACGAAACACAAATTTAAAGATGTGGAACTTTGACCAAGAAAAGTGAAAAAATATTTGTGACAACCGCATAAGTTGCAAAAAAATCCAAAAATACGTGCCAGGAAGAACGTTTTACATCTTTTTAAGTGTATTGATGAATACTCGATTACAGTACTTCCTTCGTATATTGTAATCGAGTCCGTCGGCCGACCCTCTACTTTTACGATTTCTCGACCATTCATGACCCCTAGAGTAGAAGAAATAAGTATCCCGTTTCCGTCTGTCTGTCATCTGTCCGTCTGTCTGCCGTCCCGGATTTGTATTAGACAGATAATCTTAAAAAGTACTGGGCCGATTGTTGTCAAATTTTGTATTTATGTTAGTAATTATTATTATTATTAACCTATAAGCGTCACTGTTCCCAATTACGAACCATAAGAACATGAATACCAAAAAAACACATAAATACATAATTGTCCATTTAACGAAAGAAAAAGAAAAAAATCGAAAAAAAATAACTCAAATGTGTAGTAACAGCTGAAAATTTAATTTTTAACCAATAGAAAACCAACTTCAATCTCAAGAAGACGATCAGAAATCACTACCGAAAAAATAATTTGTTAGAGTGCTTGGCCACTATCCTGTAAATGCTAAAACGCTAACCAAAATTTGTCTAATCATCCCCACCAACAATGTGATGACGTCACTTTAAAATTGCACATACTGAATGGGTTTTAAATTGTATAAAATAACATAGTCCTACACATGTAGTTTATGATTCCCTATTGAATTTTTACCCGAAACGCCCAGAAAACATTCTGCAATTTAATTGTGAATCTGGGAAAAATCGAATGCTTTGAATTTTCGCATATATGATAAGCTTGATAAATTTTTAATCAAAATACATTTACTTACCCCCTCCAAAAAATTGATGACGTCAGCTCAAAATTTTGACCCATAAATTCTATCTAAAATTGTAAAATATGATCAGTCTATACTTGTTATTTATCGTTGGATTCATATTTTTTCGATTTGCTTAACAGGGTGACTCAAAAAAATAAATAATACTTTGCAATCTTGCAGACGAGTTACAGTTAAATTGTTAATGGAACCATATCTGTTTATCCCCCAAAAAATTGATGACGTCATCTCAAAATTTTGCCGAATAAATTCTACCCAAAATGTGCAAAATATGATGAGTTTGTACACTTGTGATTTATCATTGTATTCATATTTTTACTTCCCGAGCGTAAGCAAAGGAAGTATTGTAATCGAGTCCGTCGGCCGACTCTCTACTTTTACGTTTTCTCGGCCTTTCAGGACCCCTAGAGGAGGAAGAAATAGGTCTCCCGTTTCCGTCTGTCTGCCGTCCTGGATTTTTATTAGATAGATAACCTCCGAAACTACTGGACTGATTGTTGCGAAATTTTGTATTTGTATTAGGAATATCATGTAGATGGTAAAACGCTAACCAAAATTTGTCTAATCATCCCCACCACTAATTCGATGACATCAGTTCAAAATTGTGCATAGTAAATGGGTTTTAAATTGTATGAAATAACATAGTCCTACACATGTAGTTTATAACTCCGAATTGAGTTTTTACCTGAAACGTCCATATTTTTGAAAAAAAAATCAAAATTATGAAACAACATTTTGCAATTTAATTTTGAATCTGCAAAACCGAATGCTTTGAAATCTTGCAGATGGTTTACAGTTATGACAAGCATGATAAATTTTTAATCAAAATATATTTACTTATCCCCCCAAAAAATTGATGACGTCAGCTCAAAAGTTTGCCGAATAAATCCTATCTAAAATGTACAAAATATGATAAGTCTGTACTTGTAATGTATCATTCCATTCATATTTTTTGGATTTGCATATACAGGGTGACTCAAAAAAATTAATGAATGCGTGAATTTATTTTATTGATTTAATCAGGAACTACAAAACCGAATGCTTTGAAATCTTGGACATGTTTTAAAATTATCATAGCATGGTAAATTTATGGTCAAAATGTATTTGCTCATCCCCCCCTAAAAAATTGATGACGTCACCTCAAAATTTTGCTGTATAAATCCTATGTTAAATGTGCAAAATATGATGAGTCTGTGGTTGTGATTTATCATTCCATTCATATTTTTTGGATCTGCGTATACAGGGTGACTCAAAAAAATTAATGAATGCGTGAATTTATTTTTTTGATTTAATCAGGAACTACAAAACCGAATGCTTTGAAATCTTGGAGATGTTTTAAATTTATCATAAGCATGGTAAAATTTTGATCAAAATGTATTTGCTCATCCCCCATAAAAATTTCATGACGCCACCACAAAATTTTGCTGCAAAAATGATTAAATGTGTGAAGAATGATAAGTGATGAGTTTATACTTGTGATTTATCCCTGCATTAATATTTTTTAGATTGGCTTATACAGGGTGTCTGAAATAAATTAATGACTAAGGGGCCAATTCCAAGTTGGTGGCGCAAGTCACTGGTGCAGCGCAACTTTATAATGCTAATTTGGGTATCAAATGCTGGTTGCTAGGGGTGACGGAATAAACAAGCGCAATTTTTCGAATTTTCCATTGAAATTTGCACCATGGAGTTGCGGCACCTCTAGTAGGCAGTGCAAGTTGGCGCAATTTATCTCGAAAAATTGCGCTTGTTTATTCCGTCACCCCTAGCAACCAGCATTTGATACCCAAATTAGCATTATAAAGTTGCGCTGCACCAGTGACTTGCGCCACCAACTTGGAATTGGCCCCTGAGTCAATTAATTTTATTGATTAAATCAAGAATTGCAAAAATGTAACACGAAAAAAGACATAATAGGCTTGCAGTCGTCACGTTCCCGACAGCGAGGGAAGTACTGTCTAAACTCTTTAGACCAATTTTTTAATTTTGCTTAAACAGGTGGGTCAAAGAAGTAATAAATGAATCAGTTTATTTTATTGATTAAATCAGGAACGGCTCACTCCATTTTCACAGAAAATTTTGGGAATACAATACAATTATTTTTAGTATTTCACTGCACCAATCGAAGTTGATATACGTGTCCTTGTTTTTTCTTGCACTGGTACCCAATACGCTGTGACTACTTTTTTTTTGTGCTGTGACTAGTATTATCATTGCCAAAGGGTGGCGACCTTGGAGTTGAGAACTCTGCGGACCACCACATGTATGCACATGACCAGTGCGGCACAGTGTCGATCAATTCGTTGGCCGACTACACTGCATTGGGATCGCAGTCTTATCGCTCGTTCTTCAGGTGCAATACGCACCTGGTACATACGCGTCGAGTACTCCTTGTACATCAAACGCTTAGAAGTGGCGCAGTCGAGGCAGTATTCATTTGTAAAATAGCAAATTAGTAACAAAAATGTGTTTGACATTTTAGTTTATTTTTATTTATATATATCTGTGTGGAGGTTTTTCAGTATACTTTTCATTTTTACGAATCTTATTTTGATTTTTTTATTTCATTTTTAATAGAAGCAGCATTTTATATTATTTTTTTATAATATTTAACATTGCACAAAATTGTCAAGATTCATCGAAAACTATAGGTTATTTGCACTCTGAAACTTTAAAGTTGCATGGTGCTTTATCAAAATTTCAAAATATTGTGACCCAATTTAAAAGGCTTCCAGGTGAATTTGGGAAGAAGTTAAAAATGAAAGTAGAATCTGTGTTTAGTAGCACTCCCGGTTTAAACACTGCATCAAGTTTGCGACGGCATGACAGAGCCAAACATTAGAACAAAATACATATTAAAATTTCCTCTCATTTTTTAATTACAGCCCCACAACCAGTTGTGACGTGGATCGTTCATGTTCTAAATTGAAAGATTTATTAACCCTCAAAAGAACACGTTTTACAGAGGAAAATCTCGAGCGAGCTCTTGACCTCGAGCGCGCTGCGAAAACTGTGTGTACGGCTCTGAATTAAAACGGCTTCGCCATTCTCTGATCATTGTGGTTTAATTAATAATTTTAGTCCTGTGTTTTGAGAACACAAACTCATTGAAATCAAACTATTTTCTACGTGACATTCTTTCGATGTATAATCATAAATCAACAGTTGAATGTCAGATTGCTGTTACCTAGTGTTGAAGGACAAGGGTTGTTAGAGATGGAGTATTTTAAGTTCAACATGGTGAGTCATCAGAATCTGACAACGGACTGTCAGTCAGTAGCGTAACATGCACACTTCAGAAGGGGGTGGTTTTTAAATGTATTTTTTTTATCGCAAACAATAACACGCGGAAACATAAACTTAAGTGAACTGGTCAACACGGTAGCACGAATGCGGATGAATCTATTAGGCATTAATCTAAACAGGCACAAGTAACGATGACGGACGCTTTTGAGGGTACGCACATTCGAAAATGCTGGATATGTTTCATTGTATTTCAGGAGCGAGGGAAATTCTGTCGAAACAACTTTCGACCAATTATTATGTATGTCGTGTGGATGGTAAAACCAGAGAACATATGTTCTCTCGTAAAACGCTGACCAAAATTGACGTCACCTCACAATTTTGACGGTAAATGCTGTTTAAATTTCATAAAGTAGCATACTTCTGTACTTGCGGTTTATTATTCCGCTTTGAATTTTTACCCTAAGCATTCAAATTTTTCGCAAAAAAAACTAAATTATGCAATAACATTTTATAACATGTTTCTAATGATAAAAAAACTATGGACGATGAGTATAGTAATAACAACATTTTAGAATTTTACTTTATTGCACACTAACAAAATATAACAATCTTTAAATATTGATAAGTATTCACAAATATATATATAAGTATGTATTAATATAAACAGGCACATATAAATTAGTTATGTAGTATACACTTGAGAATAACACATAGCTTAGAGAAAAATCTAGGTTAACAACAGATCAACTGAAGACATGAAATCAGCAATACTTTGGTGTTTCAAAAGATTAAACATCTACTGTGAAATTTGATCACATATTTCCTAGAAAGACTACAAAGTCGACGTTAAAATTACATTTATTTTTCTTCATATAACTTTGGTAACTCAGCTTCCAAGCGTATGACTTTTATATTTGAAACCAAAGACCACTCCTCCGAATCTTCTTTTTTAACAAAACCACTTGAATAACTTATTAGTTCTTGACTTCCATCCTGATCCAAATCACCTACTAATATCGAGTTTTCTTGGCTTCTCAGGTCAGGCTGACATACATATTCTTTGTCAGACGGCAAACATAGTTGGTTAATTTCAGTCAAACTGGCATTAATTACATGCACATTGGTACTATTAAACGTGATAAGTACAACCCTCTCACTAATTACATTTGGAACATATGTTGTATTTTTTGAAAATATTGAACGTTTGACAGATTTATAATTTGAATTTCTTTTACTAGCTACGTTTGTGGCTGGCCATTGCCATATCTTAAGAATAAAACCATTAATGTGGCCTTTAAACAAATCTAAATTTGACTGAGTGGCTTGAAAATGAAATACTTTAGGATTCATAATGTAAGCATTGTTAAATTGCCAAGTCTTTTTCTTTTTTGCATTAGCTTCAGCTAAATCAACAGTTGCATGGCAATCTGGACAAACTCCTCCATTATTCACTGTTAACTTTCTGTTTTCAACTGTGTATGTGTTTTCATCGTCCGGTGGATTTTGCGTTTTTATTGGTAAAATGGGCAAAGAAGCATTATTGTAACGTTTCTTCATAAGAGCAAATGCAATTTTCATGGTAGTAATGCTACGATCATTTATGCAGGTAAAAAGAAGCTGACTATTTTTGCTTGTGAGATCAGAAATCTCATCACAGTTATTTATTATTACATTGCTGATCGCTTTTCCGGATTTGCCACAAATTAACATCAAGGTTCTTCTATTGAAAATTGCGACTAGCTCATTTACATGATCGCCGTTGAAATCTGGTAACTGAGTGGGAAAATCTAATCGGTTAATAGTTGTTCTCTCTTCATGACTATGGGCGTGCCAGATAACTTGTCCCGAAATTGTTTCAATAGCTTTTAAGCCCCTCTCATCTAGCAATAGACAGTCACTAACGCCATTGCCATCTACATCTAGAAGAGAACAATCTAACCTAATAGGAACAACCTCTTGTCAGAAATACCAGGCCACGTTTCCACTGTTTCCCAAAAACGAAATGGCTCCATTCTTTAAAATTTTTGAAGAGCGAACATCTCCTTGAAAAAGAATTGCAAGATTTAAATTGTTTTGATTTAAACCATGCACCAAGTTAATATCCCCCTTTAATTCAATGTCATCTTGCTTGTTTTCCCAGTTGTTTGTTTTTACTGGACACGTGTGTGATGCAGAACAGGGCAAGAACCACAAAAATACTACTATTGGTAAAAGACATAGAATAATAGATGCGACGAAAGCTACTTTACGAAGAGTTGACATTTTAGGAGGGCCTCGTTTGATTTGTAGCAAATCATCTCCAAGATGAATAAAGCTGGTAGAATTGTTATGTAATTTTCTCTTAAGATCAAAACTATCTCCATTCTGGACTGCTTTCTTTGAATAATTTGGGCAGACTGCGTCCATATGCAATTCTTTTTCTGAGTCGGAATCACTGATTGATTGCGGTAGAGGTGAGTAAACTCCTTGTGATGAATGTGCCATTATTTCTGTAATTAACGATAGAACGAAATGTTTGTATTTAAATAAACACAGAAGTACGTCTGTGCTCAATGAGCACCGGCAATTTTCTCGATCACGATTTTTTACTTTTTTGTTTCTACATTAAATCCACGTCCGACGTTGTCCACACCTTTATTAAAAATAACAGTTGTTATCACGGTTTGATTTTTGATTTTAATTATTTCGGAAACTGTTTACTTACTTCTGCATGACATTTATTAACTTGTCAAATGTCAAATCACGAACGTCAAAATTATCAATAAAATTTACTAAACACGAAGAAATAGTGCGCATAATCCAGGTAATAAGAGGACCATTCAGGGACCACTGCATTTTGTTACAATAAAGAATTAACATTTTAATAACGACATGAAAAATTAGACGTTATATATGATAATACATAACAATTAATTTATTTTGAAAGCATTCATTGAACTAATTATTTGAAGTAGGTAGTAAAACAACTAACCAATAATATTTCATTGTTGGTCAGATTGTTGTCGAAAGTAACCGATGTTGTTCGAGTCGGGTGATCTGGTAGTTGTCAAAATCGGCTTTCTGTCATTTTTTTTCATTTCTTCATGGTGTGAACGTTATGGGGTGTTGAACATTTTGTGAAGTAAAATCTAAAGTTGAAGGGAAGAAATGGAAATGTTATCGTCAAGGGTAGCTCTCGGAATAGCAGCTGGAGTTTGCGGCACGTTATTTTTAGGATATTGCATATATTTTGATCACCAAAGACACAGCGACCCTGAATTCAAAAAGAAGCTACACGAACGTGAGTACACGAAATGAGATTTAATCATGACGAAAAGGCTTTGATGTCATTCTTTTGTAATTAATAGGACGACGAGCCAAAAAAATGGCAGCATCCTCGACCAAACGCACAACCGTTTTCCCAGACATGAAAGATCACGAAGCTGTCCAAAGATTCTTTTTGCAAGAGATTCAGCTGGGTGAGGAATTGCTCGCAGTCGGTGACTTGGAAAACGGCGTTGATCACATTGGAAATGCTGTGGCTGTTTGCGGACAACCAAATGACTTACTTAACCTCTTACAGCAAACTTTGCAACCACAAGCTTTCCACCTCCTCATTCAAAGACTGCCAGCTGTGGCTCCTCGAATTGTTAAAGCGACTCCTGCTATGCAGGAAGAAGATGTGGAGTAGTTTAAATGCCTTCACTAGTCTCATTTTAGATGGTTTCATTATTACATCAATAAAAATTGTTACGAATTGCAATATACTAGATGAATGTTTTGTATGTTTTTATTTGGTGTAATGATTTTTCTGTAAATAAAACTACGACTGTAACGAACACCCATTGAGAAGGCAGTCGTTACTGATTGCTGCAAATATCAAACTTTTAATCTTGTAGTAGCTCATCTGTTGCAGTCATCGTACGATTTCTTTGTGCAGATTGTGCCTTGAGTAAAGTTTATTTTCAATTATTTCATCTATTACTGTGTGTGTTCCCTGTGATCCCCGCAACTGCAGCCAATTCATATCCAAAAGTATAATCATGTAATTGACACAAAATACTTTCGATGGATGAAAATTATTTTTAATTGATTTACCATTAAATTACACAATGTTTTTACAGTATACACTACAATACAATAGTAATAAAACACTTTGGATACAATTTAAAAATGAAGCTTTATTAAATATTCAAATACTTATATAAATAATACACCTTGGTAGGTCGGTGCGTTGAGTAGACAAGACAGTCGTAACTTAAAGGAGAATAGCAACAGGTTACTGACGGTCAGTGGCTCTGAGCTTTTCTTCCACAGCCTCCTGGCTAGCTTCAGACAGGTCCGTCGCCTGTATGTACTTCTGTACACCTACCAATGATTTCTTAAGAGCATCAAATGAGCTGCAAGAAAATCAACACTTAAATAACGAAAAACAAAAGAAAGGATCAATAAACCTTGAATACAACATCTTCTTCTTAACTTTGGCGGTATCAGGGCACCAGGACATTAAGAACAATTTTTGTTTCTTAGAAGACTCCGATGTGCCTTGACACTGATGCATGTATTCAAAGTCATAGAGACCATAGCGACATTCTCCCGCTCCTCCTGCTTGTAAATTTTGAAGGAATTGGTCGTACTCTTCATCCCGAGCTCCTATTACCTCCACATCAATTTGTCTTTCATCCTTGATGAAAAAGATCACATAGCGATGCTTCTTGTCTTTCTTTATTTCCTCATACGTTGTCTTACACGCATCAGAAACGGTGACACCCGATGCCTAGAAATAAAGAAGAAAACTATTAATGAGGTCCCACAAGTATTTCCCTATTCATGTATTTTTTTTTTTAGTAACTAGTAACAAAAATCTAAAACTTGCTTCAGCAAAAGTTTGCGATCTCGTTAAATTCATCTATAATGATAAACGATAGTTTTACTTTATTTAAATAATGACCATATTCAGTAATTGACACTGACATCTCCTCGTAATTTTTTCTACAACTTGATTTTTGCTTCCTCAACATCCACAACAAAAAAGTGATAAACAGGTTTTTCGGTAAAGCAACTGGTGTTATTTTATAAACAATTTTTTATTTCAAAATGATAGTTCGTTTATTGATGACCTTTCTTTGGCCTACTTAATTTTTACAGCACCTTACTTTCAATGTAAAATTTTTGATATTTTTAAGTTTCCTACTATTTTGGTAATATTTGCAGTGGGGTTGCTAGTTTTAACAATTTTTAATTCTAATAATGAAAAAGGACGATCACCAACTCCGGTCCAAGGCCATATCTCGTTAATCTGTTACCCGGAGTGCCTTAATCCCTCGCCTTAATTCCGACCCAAACTGATAAGAGAACCTATTGTAAGGAAGTTAGAGAATGCCAGACTTCTATGTCCTAAAAAATTTTACTTTTTTCATACAACCATTATGTTGTGCTTTATAACTCCATAAATGCGAATACTGTTCACATAAACAATTATTACAATAATTTTTAAAAACGAATGAATGTGTTTCCGCACTAAACAAGCGTAATTAGAATCGGGTAGATATTTCTCGGAGCGAGTTAATGTCATGCCCAAGGAGCGAAGATGACCGCGGATCGGAGCTAAGGTGTCGGAACGCCCGACCTGGACCGGAGTTAAGATTCTCCGCTAGCAATTTGATAATACAGCTGCCACTAACTATGTTCACTTTTAAAGCCTCGTCCAAGTACTTATGCCCTCAACGAGGTTAAACCCAATACATTATTTTCAATTACAGTTACAATATATAGAATAATCAGAAAATTATACACTATGCTTTTTTAATTAAAAATCTGACATATTACTATGATTAAATAATTTGATTGATATGTATCTACAAGGGGAGAAAGTTTTGTTGCATTTCATGTAACGCTTTTCGACTTGTTGAGAAGCTTCCTAAAAACGCAGCAACACTTTTTTTGCAATTTCTCTTCTATTGATCGGGGTATAATTATATAACGAAATTCAAAGAATACAAAATTGGCACGAATACATCTTTTGGGAAATATTAAGGGCATGAATGTTAACAAACGGTAGAAATGATAACCGACTTCCTTTATTTGTACTTACTCTGAACTAAATTTTGTCAAGATTCGATAACGCTGTTTGTCAGTTAAATATATCTCTATGTCGAGTCTTATCTTAAAAACACAACATCTGCGAATAAAAAAAATCTTCCTGGATTTCGTTTATGACTTTGAAACGGAATCGAGTAATCTTCGATAAATCAGTACTTGAACAGACAAAAACTAATTTCAATAATCCTACAAGCCAAAATAAAAACAATACAGTTTAGTCGAGAGTAATTCAACAATGACATTAACAATAGAACACCTTAAAAGGAGATTTTCTACTGGAATATTTTAACCTTAATCAAACACTGTCCAACTTGCAAATTTTTAGAACAATCTCAGGAACTTAATATTAACTATCAAATGTATTTGATAAAGTTTTTTTTTTAAGTAAAACAAATTATTCGTTCAAACTTATTTCTCATATGTCTAGTCAACGAAGACAATACGTTCTGCATACTACTGGGAAACGGGAGTATTTAAAAACAAACTTCGAGTACAACACGGTGAACCGCGTTCAAAACAACACAATGTTTAGAATATCGTAACGTAAAAGGTACAAATACAATTTGTTTATCGTACTGTGCATATCAATTTTACAGTTAAAAATGAATATGGAACACTATATAAAAAAAAATCTCATTGGGAAATCTATACTTCTAGATGATTTGATTGATTAAAATATAAACTGTACTGGCATTAAAAAACACCAGTCACAAATTGGTAGTAATTTCCAATGAGTTACTATTTACGTTAGATTTTGTGGTAATCCTTATCTTTCCACGTACTAAAAGTGTCCATAATTTCCGGCGAATAATGCTTAACAAAATGGCGCAAATTTTTTGCACAACACAGTATTTTATTGATTTGGCTACGTTATTGCTGTCTAGCAACAACAAAAGAAAAGGGCCGTGAACTTTTGGCGTTAGTCACAGAGTTTGGCGTCGAGATAAGCTTCAATAAACAAAACCATGATACTGGTTGTGATACATTTTTTGTTGTTTTACGTTTTCCAAATTTGGTAAAAAGTTATATTAATGTGCTATTTTTATAGAGGTCACATGGAGCTTATTTTTAGCGTTTCGTAAAGCATGGGACATCACGTTTTACGTCCGCTATAGTTTTATGCAATTTGAGTTAATTAATAAACGGCCCGAAGATATCGGATGTCACGTATCCATATAAATCCGTGAAACCTCCCAGTAGATGAGTGAAACCGGGTGCATTGACAATATTTTATTCCTCATATAACCTTGGCGGTGAAATTGTAAAAGAATGAATCATAACATGCAACTAGGTGGTGAATTAACAAACTTATTAGAAGACTTTGCAGACACGTTGATGCATGCACTTGACGAATTGGTAAATGGGCGAGGCATGCAATTTGGTGGAGTTTTTGCATAAAAATCTCTCCGACCTCCTTCGTTTGGTCGAATTTGGTGTTGGCAATGTGCAAAACCTACGGCCTTTATGAAAAATTGTTATATTTGGCAATGTATGCGAAATCTTTAACATGGCCGCCAGCGCTAAATTAGCGGTGTCAAAATTTTCTAACGGTTGAACAGGCGGATGATGAGAGAAGCGTGCGAATGTAGCATTTTCGGAAAGCACTTACCATTTTGAATTATCTAAGAAGAACAATAATTTTCACAATATTGAACTGCCAGACGTAATGAATTAAAAACGACTGTGCCGTGTGCTGTTACTTCGCTTTGGAGGTCTAGAGCGGACGTTGATCTGCCGGTATGCGAGGAGTGCGCCTGCGTAAGAGAAATTAATTACTACGCCGCCACCAAATTTACTAATAATAACTAAATAAACGCTAATACCTAATTTAATGTAAATCCTGGAAGTTTATTTACCTGTTTTCTTACAAAGCAGCACCAGCTGTTGGTTACTTTCTGCAAGGTTTGGGAGATTCACCAGAATTACTTTTTGTTGCGTACGACGTACGCGCTTTTTCAAACCCGGTGCTTAAATTGCGGCACAACGTTTCAGCAATTTATTTCAAGAGACACTCTGCTTTTCTTGAAATCTTTTAACCTGTGACGTGTCTACAGATTGTTTGACAAGTAAATAGATTTTTTTTTAATTATTCAAGTGAATAAATGAGTCACGGTTTTCGACCAATGTAAAAGCCGGTTTTCTCAAATGCCCATAAATGGTAAAAGGAGGTACTCCAAAATGGCTGCCACTACTTGAATAGTGGCGCCACGCCCCCAAAAATCAATGATTTATCAAAAACATCACCGAAAGCAGCTTTCAAGAAAGGATTGGATGAAAAATTCACCATATTTTATTTTTAGCCTCAGCTGCGTTCTACTATTATAGAAGATAAGCTAACAAAATCATTACCTTAAATGGTCGTTGTAGTGCAGTCTTTCTAACACGCATGAGTCACACTTGGTGCTTATTAATTATTGTAGTAGCACCTTGACAATGACAATAAGCAAACAAAAAGGATTCGCTTTGTTTAGATAAAGCACTATTTACGAAAACAATCACTTTATTATTACTCAAGTGTATTTTGTAGGTACTAATCAACACTTTCTAGAAACAAACCTTGCGTTTTCAAATAACATTAAAATACCTACCTACAAAGGTGCTAAATATATTTTTGACAACTCAGTACTCGCTTAACTCATCGTAATAAAAAATACAAGCGCTTCTAGCCAAAGTCAAAACAAACGATGTTACGTACTTACTTATAAATTATCTATTTTAATAAAAATTAATTAAGTATAATATTGAAAATCTATACTTCATGTTGTTACACATAATAAAGAAAATAAATTAATAAATACTATATGAGTCCTCTTTTCTTCTTGTAATCTTGCAAATTTAAACTTCTTCTGGGAGCTAGATCCTTTGTTACAGTTTTAGGTGTGACGTTAACGCTTGCCACTGCAAAAAACAATACAACGCCACTCAAAAAACAAACAAAAGCAGTTCGATGTAGTTACCCGGCAAAGGAACGTCCAAATCGATTTTAATATCAAAGTCGTGAGCAGAAAATAAATCATCCTGAGTAACTTGAGCTGGTTGTGCTGCAACTTTTGGGTTCTCTACTTCTACAGGCATTTTTTCAGGCTTCTTTTCGGCAACTGTTTCCACCTTCTCTTCAGGCGCTGCTTTAAAATTCATTCTTGGCTTTGTTGATCTCCTGGTGAAAGGATCGTCAATCTAAAAATGTATCATTATTTTATTCATTTAACACCATTAATCTAGATATTAAACCTTTTTGCCTTTATTAGCTTTAACTTCAGCCATAATGGCCTTTTCTGCCTCTTCTACGTTCTTTTTTCGATTTCTGTCATTTATATAAGAAATGCTTGAAATCGTTGACGTCCTCATCTTATCTAATTCTGATGCTCTCTCTTCCAAATCGGAAATTTTTTGCGACAGATCTCTAGCAACTTCTTCGTCTCCTCGTGCCATCGCTGAATCTCTTTCTTTCATCAACTGGGTTTTTCGCATTGCGTAATTATGAGGATTAGACTTAAACCTTTCCTTTTCTCGAATCTGAAAAATATAATTATATGGTTCGTTTCAAACACGTATTTTGGTACTATTACAATTCGTTCAATATCTTGTTCATTGAATTCGTAATTTATAGCTTCTTTAATGTCTGCCTGTTTTTGTTCTACATGTTCTTTCGCTGGTAAAGCATTACCGGCTGCGGTACTAGCTTCTATCCATTTAGAATATTCAATGTCTGTAAATTCTTGATTAGAAACAAATTCCAGTCGGAAAACTCGTTCCTGATTGCCATGACGCACTCGTAAACCCTGCAATTAACAATACAATTGAGGAAAAACTAGAAAAATGTGTTTGTTAAAAATCTAAATTATTCCTTTTTATTAGTTTCTAATACTCGACGGAACAACTACATGAGTAAAAGATTTTATTTTATTGTGTGATTTTTGGTTGGGTTTACTGGTAAAATAAAGGGAACTCATTCAAAAATTTATAGAAGTCAATCAATTGAACTAAGCTGCGCCAAAAGCTAGAGTTCATTTAAAACTTTTTTTAATTGTTATAATAATATTGTTACGAAAGAAAACCATGCGCCGCCTCGGTACGACGCCTATGGGTCTCTAGTGTGTGTTTATTCTGGTATGTACGGCGGTGATGACTCATCGGGCGGGTGACGCGGCGTTCACTGACGAAAACCCTAGAAGCGCAAGTCGCGATGGGCAACCCAAAAAACCGTCGGAGAGGCATTCTCGAACCATCGACAGGAACGTTTAGATTTAAATAGGGGTCACCGTCGGGAACGAGCCGAGTTCAGCGAATGTTAAGAAGAACCAAACAAATCGCACCGGAATTGGTTTGTACATAATCGCTGTGCAGTTAGTCGTGTAAATCCCAGTTATTAAAAAATAAATTATTGAGTTTTACCCACGCCGATTCTAATCACCCGTCCAACGTAACAATATATGTATATACAAGCGTCAGCACCAACTCCAAAAGCAAATTAATATTCGTTTCAAAAAATAAAATAAATACTCTACTCTGTAAAATATTATCTGTTCAAAAATTAAATAACCACTCAATTGGCAACACATTACGAAAACCTAACCGACAACATTATCTAGGGAGAATTTTGGTGCCAAGATGTGCTGTCAAAAAAATTAAGTTAGGATAATTATGGTTTTCATTCAAAACGCGTTGTTTTTATTTATTTTATTTTGACATTTTTGTCATGAAATTTCAAATTTGAAGTTTTTTTTTACTACCAACTTACCAGAGTAAATATAAGTCGTAGAGGAGTTTTATTTGGTATCACTTTAATTTAATACGCGTGGTTTTAACCAACAGTGGTAAATCATATATTTTAAATTTTTAATTTCCTTAGTACGAAATACTGTAACACGCTTGGCAACTTTTTTCTGGGAAAAACAAAACTCATGAGTCATGTTAGCTAAACTTTTAGTGTTTTTATGACCTTGCGCATCAAAATATTGGTTTTTGCTAAACATTGTCAAATAAAAAAAATTGGTCGAAGGTTATTTCGACAGAACTCTCCTCGTCCCTGAAGTACAATAAAACAAATCCAGCTTTTTAAAAAAATTATAAAATTTGATTACATGCAATTTATTTTTTTTATGAGAACCTTTATAAATTAAAATAGAGATAGTGTACAACATTAAAGTTAATGTAAAGAAGCGTGCTGTGTGTACGTTTCAAATGAGTTTTCCCTTAACAAAATTTTGTGATGTCATCAACATGTATCACTTTGGATAGGTGTAGTGTAATACTAATGATAACAGTATTGTATAGTTTCCCCAGTTCTAATTCAGTTTTATGATGTGTAAAGGTTAACTTCCTTACTACTGCCGGTGATGGGATAGTTATAAGTAAGGATTTAACCATTATACTGTATAATAGTAACGGCACGGCAAATTTTCGGGAAAATGGAGTGAGCTGTTCTAGATTTAATGAATAAAATAAATTGACTCATTCATTAATTTTTATGAGTCACCTGTATAATCAATTTAAAAACTTTTTAATGCAACATTTTGGGTAGGATTTATTCGGCAAAATTGTGAGATGGTGTCATAAATTTTTTGACGGGAATAAACAGATATATTTTGATTAAAAATTTACCATGCTCACGATAAGTTTCAAATAAGTATAAAACGTCTGCAAAATTTCAAAGCATTCGGTTGTGCAGTGTCATTCCACTGTCACATGAAAACACTCTTTTAAGCACTGTAACCTAATTTTTTTATTGTTGTCATTTTTGACATTGTAGGCACCCTGACACGCGATGCAACGTGATAAATCATTTAAACTTAAAACCTTCAAACCGTTAAAGTACATAAAGGCATAGATTACATCAACATTTTCAGAATGACAGTCAAATTTACGTCGAAGATTTTCTAGTCGCGACTGTACTTCAATGACTGTTTTTGAAACAAATATTACTACAAAATTGCTTGTAAAATAAACTGGCAGTACATGATTTTACTCAACCTTAATTTTTTACATTTATATCATTGTCATTGCAACTTAATGATCATTAAAATTTCTTAAAAAATATGCGTTCCAATTTAAAAAATATAGGTTTGCGTCGGGACACCGATGCCATAGTTATATACGTCGTATTGTAATGTACTAAATTATGCTTTCTCCTTCTAGCTATAATCAATGACGTTTACAGAATTTCAATTCTCTATCTGGTTTTAAGAGGCCGCGGAGTTTTATCTGGGACATCTATATACAGAATGATCGAAAAATGAAGGACAAAACTCGAGAGTACGTTGTTAAGAAAATTCTGAAGACACAATTCCCAATTTTTAAAAATATTAAACTTCAAGATTGAAAAATTAACTTCGTATGTTTTAATGTGCATTTAATTAACAGTCTAAAATTCCCATAAAAATTGTCACAAATGACATCTGTCAACAGTAAAAAAGAACGTTGTGGATCGTATTCTAGAAAATTATTATAATAACTAATTATTTAACTGTCTATTAGTACAACAGTTCATTAAAGCATATCAGAAATACAAAGTTAATTCTGCAACTTTAATTTTCTCAAAATTTTGGTGCAAGGCTTTTTAAACCATTTTTCTTTCTTCAGAGCCTTCGTAATAACGAACTTTTCCGTCATTTTGGGTTCACTGGATATATAATTTTAAATGGAACGTTAAGTTCATTTTTATTGTATACACATACAATACAAATCAGTTTAACGTTAATTTACGCTGTGTATTTTCGACGTAACTTACAGTATTGTAAATCTTTAATAAATTAGAATAAGTGAAAATATTATACGAAGAATATGTCTAATCATTGCAATCTATCACTTAGGGCTACCATTTACTTTCTGAGAAGGGATTACTCTAAAAACTGTATAATCTACAGATTACGGCGCCAACTTGGGAACATTTTTGGGTAATCATATCACACCTTATTTATAAAATATGTCAAATAATTGTTACGTTGGTACTTTGTTTTCTATAAATTTAGAGAAAAGGACCTGCAAAATCTAATTTAATGTTATATATCATTTTATAACTTACTAATTCTCTGCTGAAGATAAATTTGTGTATGCAGCATATATATCGTTTCGAAAGATCCAGTTAACTTTAACAATGACTTAAAATTACAGCTACTGACAAATAATACAACCGCATAATTTCCTAAAATGCTTGGCATTTCTCCAAGTTGAAGATTTAAGTAGGTAATTCTTTTATATCGTTATTGTGTCCTACAGTTTTATAAATGGTTTTTAAAATTAATTGAGCATCAGTTCAAAATATTCTATGACCCATTTATTACGAAGATGTAGAAATCAATTCAAGCCATATTTTTACAATATAACTTTTGTAACTTTTTAAGAATAAGATCAGCTTGAAGGTGTCCATATAAAAAACGCAATTTCTATAAATATCAAACTGGACTTTTTAACGACTCCTACTTTATGTTTGTTTCAATAAATAAATGTAATAGTGTCCTTGTATGATTATTATTAACTTACGAATTTTTGCTAGAGGAATGGCTAAGTATATTAAGATTTGTTTTCTAATTATTTTAATCCCTTTAAATGTGAATTTGTGTATGCCATTGTTCATGCTTTACTTGTTAACTGCTGCGCAGCATTTGATAATTCACCATGTTACTTTTAAATTATTTCACCTTTAGTGTGATATTTGTGCATACCCAACAAATAAAGAAGGCCACTTTTTAAAACATGCACCATTCGCTTCCAAAATGAACGTGACAACACTGCCTAAAATTAAGAATTAGACAAAGAGAAACGTACAATCTGAACTCTTTTAGTTACTTATTTCATTGAGATGGCACTTCTCTTTTTTTATGGGATTATACTCAATTTTAACAACTCATAATGGCAAATTGCTAGTTTCAGCTTTTCTCGAGGTTTCGTAACTCAGAGTCCTCCGTTTCCGTCGGTTCTTTGTCTGTTGGTGATTTTATCAGACAAATAATTTCAAGAAACCGATTGTAGGTGTATTAGTTCTCTCCTCTGTATTGAGGAGACAAAATCAAATTATTTTTTTTAACAGATATGAACAACCGAATTGTTTCGCTATACAGGGTGTCTCAGAAATAAGTACATTAATTTTAATCAGTTATAGAGCTCATCGAACTCAACAACTTTTTTTAATAGAGTTTTGTCAAGAACTTTTTAATTATCAAGTTAAAAATTGTTAAACTTTTATCCCAATTAAGGTTACCCGCCCATGACTCCTCAGTCACCCATGGACACTAATAATTATAATTAATAATTTATGGTCAAAAACAGTTACTAGGATACGTATTTTCCTAACCTTGTCAACATGACAAACATTTAGAGAGAAATTGAAAATGCTGCACCCTAATGGCGTCCGGAATTTCATCGGCCCAAATGTGGGTGTTGATTACACCTTTCCTCGTGTAACCGGCTTCATCAGTTGATGATATACAAGAGAGATACAAAATTTGCTTGTTCGTTTATTTTTCTATTAACCCACTCACAAAAGTTTTGCCTACGTGGTAAGTCTGCTGGTTTCAATAACTGAACTTTCTGGTCTTGAAAAGGGTACAGTTGTTCTCTGAGTATCCTCCAAATACTACTCTCCGAAACATCACACTAGACTCTTCAAAACAGCCTCTTCGATATTAGCAATTCTATTACTACGTAACTTACCCCGATCCTGAGAAGCAAGTTTAAAAGATCCGTACTCTCTAAGATGCTGCAACGTTCTTAAAAGTGCGCACATTTGGCAGACGACGATTTGGGAGGCTCTCTGAAGAAATTCTTTGGGCGCGAGCGCCGTTTCCCCGAGCTTCACCGTACGTTAAAACGATATCGGTGCATTCCAAATTTGAAAACAAAGTCATTTCAACACATTTCGTCTATAAATTAGAAATCTGTGCCAAACAAACTCTCAAGGGACAACGTTTAATAACATACACTTGACGTAAAAATGATTGTCAGTGTCAAAACCGTTGCTAGGATACCTTCCTCATTGTTGTAGTGTTGTTATTATTTAAGTTATTATTTAAGGTGAACATAGACAGCTCGTGAATATATGGGTGGGAAAATTCGAAATTCGACTTGAATTTTCGAAAAAATGCTAGATAAAAAAATTGTTCCGTTTGACGAGTTCTGTTACTGGTTAAAATTAATGTACTTATTTCTGAGACACCCTGTATAAACATAAAAGTCGAAATTAAGCACGTACTAACAATATATTGTTCCTGTTGGTTATCTACTTTAAATATACAGGATGATTGGGCCCAAATGTACGATTTTGACCATATATTAATTCACTACTTAGTGTTGAGTACATGAAATCAATAGATCTGCATTACTTAAAATAATTTAGGAAGAATCATCTCTCAATTCATAGTTCTATTCATTTTTTTTTTCGTACAAAAAACTTAAAAATTGTTTAGAATGCGCCTCACAACAATAGCTAATTTTTCACACTTTTTAATCGATTTATCTGAATCAATGTTTTGTTTTTTGTAAATGAACATCAAATTAGCGTAAGAAATTTTTTAATGATTTTTTTCCAACTTGAATTTGTGAATTTAATAATGTAGGTACCGTTGAGTAAGTACGCTATTTTATGAAGCACTCATATTTTTTTAAATTATTTATATAGGATGTCTCTCTGTTACTTGATTTAATCAAAAATACTGTATCTCATTTTTCTAAAATTCGGAGATTAATGTAAAGTTATTAGTATATATTACACTTTACCTATCCAAACTGATACACTTTTTCCTAGTAAAAAGTTGATGGGTCATCACACAGTTTTAATAAGGAAAACTGTTTGAAATATGCGTACAATATACTTATTTATCTATAGAATAATTCACACCAATTTTTATTTATACTTACACGAGTTACCACAAAAAATAAATAAACACATCCAATTTTATCATTTATCTAAGACTCTGGATTTGTTTGATTGCAAGTTTGTCTAAACAACTTTAGACTTTTTTTTAACACATCAATTCATAACAAAAGTGTTAGTTTATATTCAGGTATAGTATAAAAGCTTGATAATTAGTAACGAATTTTAAACATCTGTCAAAATAACAATAATGTAGTTTTGTCACTTTTGTCGAAAATAGTAGATAATTCCAGAACATGATGTTATTTCTACTAGTATGATATAACCTTTAAATCATTAAGAAAAATTTTTTAATACGTCTGATAATGATCCATTAGCATGCTAAATACTAAAACGATCATTCCATTCCATTCCATTTCAAAATGGTTAGCGCTTAATCAAACATTGAAATACATCTTAATCAACATTTTTTCAGGTTGCCAGTAGCCAGCCCAAAAAAATATAAAATAACAGCAAAGTTTTAATTCGTAATCTTACTTTACCGATTGTTAAAAAATAGGAAAACAATACGATTTATCACAATAGCCCAAAATCGCTGACCCATAATTTGAAAATACAGAAGGGCAATCTTCTTAAAAACAATTTACAATTTAAAGTTATTAAAAAAAAATTCTCTTATTCAGACGCAAAATCTCCTAATTACTCTACACCATCTTCGCTTTTTTCCTTCCCGAGAGGTAACTAAAAGGAATACCGTCATGGGGTAATTTTTACAACTGCAGATATTGGAAAATTGCTATCTGTAAAGTGTTTTTCGGACTTTTGGACAAAAAATATGGGGAAACTTGAACGTAATGATACATAAAAACTTTTTTTTTAATAAAATGTACCAACTCAAATAATATTGTCACTGTCAACCGCATTAAATAAATAAAAAAAAAAACAAGCACGGGAGTGTAAGCAATTTTTTTTTTCGAGTAGACAGAAATGAGCTGAACTTCATATCATTCTATGAAAATTCTTCCAAAATTTCATAATTTTAATATTAAATAAATCTACTTTAAATGTGCAGTGTAATATCTTGTTTTATCCTTGATTTAATAATAATCGATCTCTATTTCTAATTTCAACTCAAACTGGTTGTTCAAGAACTTTGCTATAATTAAATATAGGTCATTGTGTTACTTATTATTACATTAACGTAATTAAAGTCCCTGGTTGTTCTAAAAAATAATTTTGAGCAAAGAAAAAACCATGGCTTACCCAGATATTGAACAACTTCCTTGAAACTACCCGTAATTTAGGGATTACAGAATACTAACTAGAATTTATTTATTCCTTGTCTTAAAAAATGTCTCTTTTTTGGACTTACTTATTTGGGCGCTATTTCCTTATTTTTACAAACTGATTACATAACTAAAAAGTAAAAAAAAAAAATTACCTTATTTGTTCTTGTGTTGCCCAAATTGTAGATTTTGGCTGTTTCGTAAACATTTATCACTTCTGCCACTCTATATACCGGCATGTTATTATGTTGACCTATACCAATTTTAACGTAACATCCCTTAACAATACGATCAAAAAATGGCATATGTACAAATCTTTCAAGTTTATGTCTTGATAAACGAATATTATTTAGATCAACTCTTGTAGGTATATAAGCAGGTTTATCTTCTTCTTCTTGTTCATTATCACTTGAACTAGAACTTGAAGAAGAACGAGATCTTGTAGATCCCGCAGACTGTCTTGGTGCTTGAGGCGAACTTTTACCTCCTGAAAAATCCTAAATTTACAAAACAAAGCGACATTATCTAAAAACAAATAATGCAATGGTATTAACAGTGACCACTTCAAGACAAATTTTTGACAAAAAATTACCTTCACTTTCACTATCATCTGAATAAATATCTGAAGCTTTCAATTTTACAGCGTTTTTGTTTGAGGAATGAACAGCGTCTTCCTCCTCTTTTTTTCTTTGTTCTTCTTTCCGTTTCTCCTCTGCTTCTTCCCTTTTTAGTTTATCCTCTCTCCTGGCCTTCAGTTCTGCCATTGCATTAACTCGTTTATCAACCCGTCCACGATTCTCTTCAATATTTTTCTTTCGTTCTTTGCTGCGTTCCTTATGATCTATTGAACTAAAGTCAGTCTGAAGTTTACTATGATCTTTATCTTTCTCTTTATCCTTATGTTTGTGTGGTTTTTCTTTTGCTCTTTCAGCTTTCTTTGCCTGTCTCAGTTTTTTTTCAATTTCAAACCTACAATTAGGAGAATGTTATGATTCTTGACAAACGTGTAATGAAAAATTGACATACCTTGTTTTCATTAATTCTCTTTGTTCAATCCTCTTAAAAATTTCTGTTTCTCTTTCCTTTTCTGTCAAACTTGCTAGCCGAGCTCTATCTTCTTCATCTCCCATGAGCTGATCATCGTAACCATCATTATATTCTTCGTCTGATATTGATGAATCAGACACCTCTCCTTCTTCTGGTTCAGAATTCTTGCCGTCATCTTTCTTTTCCACTTCTGAGTCAGATGAATCTCTTTTTTGTTTTTTATTATTTCTATCGCTGTCCGAGTCAGAATCAGAATTGGATTTTGGCGACTTCTTTTTTCTATTTTTTTTCTTGGCCAAATTTAAAAATTCCTGGCATAAAATGAACATAAACAATTAAAGTATTAATTCCTACTTATCATGATAAACTGATTAACGCCTATTTCAATAGTTTAGAGTTAGCAACTGAAATTTTGGTTAATGATACAAGAAAGATCCTTTATTGCTTATTCAATTGTAGGTGTTAATTTTTCAGATATATCTATGTATCCATAGGCATTTGATGAAAAAAAACACACTTTTATCGATTTAATGTGCAAGAAATTTATGGATGAAAATTGAAAGTGTCGCTTATAGGTTAGGATTTTTTCGTTACGCTAATAATACTTACGGAGTCTAAATCACTAGTTGAATCGTTGCTAGAATCACTGTCAATTAATGCTTGATTTTTTCGCTTTCCCATCTTCGAATTTTAATATGATTTAATAATGTTTGGACTCACTGACTCAACGCAACAAAACAACCACCGCCACCACCATTGCTATTCCTTACTCCTTTTCCTTTGCCACTTCCCAGGGTTCCTTGTCCTTGCTTCGCGCATGGTGGGAGAAAACCGCTACCGCCTGTTATTTTAAATTCCGAAGTCATAAATAAACTTTTTATCAACCCATCATTCACAGAAGAATAATTTTGTTACCTCATGCTTTTTATAGTTTATGTTTTTTACACCTTCATGTTAAATGCAGATCCGTAATAAATTCAATTTATTTCAAACATCATTTTTGGATTTTTGCCGAACGTATGCAACCAGCATTTCAGTGTAATAAAACGATGTGTAGTCCATAGTACGGTCACAGATTACGGATACCGGTAAAGTTTGTCTATAATTCTATAGGAATTTTATGGACTCCCAAAATTAATTCTTTTTACAGCTCTGCCGTCAATTTTATTGTACAGCTAAAGAGCCTGTCAGGGGAAAGCCGATGTTCACTGCCCCCAAGTTCGCCCCGCGTCGGGCAGTCTGGCAGGGAGGTAGAAATTTCTTGAAAAAGCTGCGGTTCGAAAAGGACTGTAACTAAAACGAGCAGGCGCGGATACAGGATTTCGTTTAGGGACAGGGGGGCAATTTTTGTGCGATTTTACCTATCTCCCAGAAATTCGTTCTAAACAAAAAAAAAATATAAAATTTAATAATCATACACTCTTGGAGATTGGAGTCATAGAAAAATAACTTGGAGTTTACTGCAAGATTCATCCAGTCCACAGTCTTATCTACCCACAGGAAACACCTAAATAATTCAACATTTTATTTTATTATGAAAGTTTTTGTAATCAATTAATTTAACTATTCTGTTTGGTCTTAAAACAGTACTTTCATCGTTTTCTGAAGCGTGACAAATACCACGTGCGTATCAGATATTTTCACCGTTTTCATACTTTTGCTCATTTCTGTACACTTTTGTCTTTTTTAAGTAAAGTTGAAAGCATTTACACATCGAAGGCAGTAAAATTTCAAATGAGTTCGTCGCGTAAAGGATACTGTACCGTACATTTAACTGCACAATTTTGATTTTTTTTTACAATAACTCATATGTGTGAGATTAAAAATAAGGGTGGATAGTGAGCTATAGATACATGTTGTCATTCTGCACAGTACTTATTTAGGTGAGATTTCCACAATAATAAGATAATTTACTTATCATATCACACATAGACCCTACATCAGTTACGATTTATTGATAAATTTTTCTGTTAACTAACAAATAATAGGGATAAATTAATAAAATACAGGTAGGTCCAGAAGCATATTATTTTGCACATTTTAAATTTATTCAGTAAAACTTTGAGATATTCCACATTTTTTTTTAATAAATCGAAAATTTCACAACAATCAGTCCAGTGGTTTCAGAAATTTCTTTCTATAAAAAATCACTAACAGAATATAGACGAAAGACGACATACCAATGAAAATGAGGCCTACTTTTTCATATTCTAATAAGAGCTAAACGTCGAGAAAATAAGAAAGTGGTCATTTGTCAGATGGATCTTATTACAATTAAAGTACTTTATTATATAACACAGAACTTTAATTAAAATAGTTTCGTAAAGCTATCATTACGCTTGGAAATAAAAAGGGGTTTATTTTATGAAATCGCAGAAAAAATTTTTTTTACGCATAAGCATTCCTTTGAAAAGCATCGTTGTGCGGGTACAACTAAATTTTCAAATTTGATTAAAAAAGAATGTGTTCAAATAGCCACTGCCTGATAACTTGATAACAAACCAATTTTCGTCAAGGCTAATAAATAACGTATATATTTAAATAATACAAGCAAATACATTGTCCCTAGAACTAAAAAACTAGAAAATATGTCACGGTAATTGTAACTGAAATTGAAGAATATTATATCACATTCATTTTTCAGTGCAACAAGATAAAAATTTTACATTACAAAGTATTATCAAAATAAGTATGTAAAATTCAGTGATTGGAACAATTACTTTTTGCACTTTGAACAATTTAATGAAAACACAATTTTAGATATTTGTTGTTTGGGTCCAAAGGGTCAAGAAATAAAAAAAAATATTTACAAAGGGACTAAAGATAGTGTAAACTTAAAAGTCTGCCTCTTACTTGGCGTTGTGACTTACAGATTAAATTTAGAAAACCTTAGAGGGTGGACACTCTCATAAAATTTTATTGTCGGATTATGAGGGGTTTAAAACGACGGGCTCTATCGGTTACCCGTTATAGATCTGAGTGGATCAGAAAAATGGCTAAAGTTTGTTTGACCACAAATTTTAAATATTCTGCCCCTGTTTACTCAATTATTTATTAAGATACTTATTTTATTTCTGTAAAGCGCAATTGACTTTTTAATACAATTTCTACTAATGTACCTTTTTGAAAATTTGAAATTTATCCATAAACAGCGAAAACCAGATAATCTCACACTCATCAGTCACAATGTTAACGTGTTGTAGTGTTTTTTTTTTTGACAACAAAATTTAAAAAACGGAAAAGCAGTCTGGGTAGGGTTTTTTACGCTCATTTCAACGGTGTGAAGTTTATTACAATCGGAAGTATACGTTTGGTAAAAACTTGGGCGACGTTTATATGTATTTCCCCATGCTTGAATATGCTTCAGCTCAATGATGAAGAACTTGTGTATATTATTTATTGTACGACGAAAGATATTTGCAAATGACTCCAATTATGGGAATTGCAGCTGTAAAATTTCCGACCACTTCGGAAAGTGCACCCAGCATAAAAGAAAACTATCGAAGGGAGTAATAACCTTTAGCATTAATTAATTAAGCAATGTGTGGAAGTGTAACAGGTCGTAAACACTGATTCCAGTCCGAGCACTTTTGTCGATTTTTGTTTCTTAACTTTTTTATCGAAATACCTTTTAATATTGCCCGAAAAATATTCCAAACACTATTTATTCCATGGGAGTAGGATCACCATGGTTTATTCAGTCCTATGTACTGAGTCACTTAACTTCTAAAATTCACTCAAACAAAGATACGTAATTAATAAAACCTATTTACAAAACACATTTTTAAGAGATCTATCTAAACTAATGAACGACAGACAACAAGAAAAATATGCAACAACCGATATTCCAACACACTCGACAATAATTATTATCATAGTTCAGCCAATTTACACAAAACCTTCATAAATTATACAGTTAAACCCTCCTCGTGAATCACTCTATCTGTTGGTGAAAAACGCATGAAAATAAGTACAGTAGTTTTTGAGATTATCGCGTTCAGGCAGACAGACAGACGAACGGACATATAGAGACTTTGTTTTAATTTATACTATGTAGTGAATTAGTGATTCATCAGCAACGGTTATTACGTTATGTTTTTCACCTCTTAATATTTTCAATTCATTATCATTACATTACATTACCTGTGAACGTTAAAAGAAAGATACAAGGACATACCCTAAAAGGGATGTCGAAATGTTCAGATAAGAAGTTCATCCCCGGTTGAACACCAATCTCGAGAACCTTATAAGAGGATTTCAACAACTTTCAACAAGCTTATTATTTTTATTAAACTGATGAAATCCAATTAATTTAAAAATGAAACTAATAAAAGATGAAAATTGAAGCAATTATTATGACGAATTGTGCTGGCATTTTATTTAAATACCCAACTACGTGAACTCAAATACTGAATCCTTGTACTTTGTAGTAAAGAAAATTCTTTAAGCTGTATTACAATTATATTACTATCGTTTTATACATCTTTTTTTATTTTTAGTTTATGTTCTGTAATCCCCAAATTAATTCTAGTGCCATATTAATTTTTTAATAGTTCCGTTATAGCGCCTCTAAGATTTTATTTAACTCATAAATTCGTAAAGTTATGTAAAGGAGCGGGTTATTATATTTACCACAGGTAAAAGAGCATGACATACAGTTTAAACGAGATTTAGTTAAAAATATTGCAAGATAACGGCATCAGTTTTTTTGTAGAGGATTTAGAAACAAATGTGATTAACATCTATCTTTTTATCTACATGATAATCTTAAAGTACCTATGTCCAGAATTCCAAGATAATCGATTCAATGGTTTCGAAAATTATCTACGGGATAATTTTCTAACAGACATACGACAAGGAGATAGTCGACAAACGACAATTAAAACGACGGGAAATCAATTTTTTTATATTCTATGAACCAAGAAAAATTAAGTGAAACTTGCATCAAAATAACTCTATTGTAATACATATAGGTATTTCTTGCGCACAGTAAAAATAAGACAAATTTGAATAAACGTTTACACACGCTGTAGGCTGTGTAAGTACAAGCAGTACCTAAGAAAAGCAATTAAAACATGTTTTTTATGTAGGAATGTTTTGACGATGATCTAAATTCATATTTTCTTGGAATTTGACAATTTTTGCAATACAAAAATACGAATTTTTCGTAGATAGTTCTGTCTGTCTGTCTGTTTGCTGGAGATATTATAAAACAAACAACCTTGAAATCGCTGCATTAGTTACTTTGAAATTTTAGATGTGGTTTAAAATGATTGTGGAGACGTAAAACTCTATCTAATTTGTCTTTTTTTAGTCCAGAGACTTTTGGAAATTGTTTCGAATGCATTCCAATAATGAATTAATTAGCCCGAATGGGACGAGAGCCTAATTACATTATTGGAATACAAAAAATTCCAGAAAATCAATTGCACGAAGACATATTCTGTCAGAAAATCGTATACGACACAGAAAACTGTTATTAGGTACACTACCTCCGTTTAGACAATTTCGTTAAAATTAATTAATCAAGATGTAACAGAAATATTCTTAGCAACCTCAAACAAATGCGTTCAGTTACGCGTAAACATTGCAAAATTAAAAATTGATTATCAGAATGTTGCGCTTTAGTGCAGTATTTCCACAAAAGATCGACGAAGCGGTGATTGATTCTCAACCAGTAAACACAAAAACAAAGTAAAGCTTAACTTTTCATGTTTTGTAAAGAAAAAAATATATGTATTACTAGAAGAATCAACAATCGAAAAAGTGTTACCCATAGTGCTTAAAGATTGGGCTTTCAATATGAAAAGAAAAGGCAGAGAAGAGTACAAGGAAAATGATGTATAATTCGATGGCTAAGCACCTCTAAGAAATCAAAAATTTTAATGTCAAGTTTTAATCCATTTGCTAATATTGAATTTAGTGCAAGCAAATACGGCAAAGAGAAAAGTGAAGTCATTTGCTTTAACTACTGAAGAATTATCTACATTGGTATTAATATGGGATGAAAATACTCTTGCGAATATGTTACGAAAATTGTTTCACATTGGCGGATATGAGTTGGCCTGGCGTGGGTACGCACTTTTTGGTAGAAAAGATAACATAGGTGTAAGTACAGACCGCATAGAGTAGAATCGTGTACCTATTTACAAAAAATAGTCAAGGAGAATCAAAAAAATTAGCCGACAGCAAATGGTTGATTAATAATTATGAATAAAGACTATCCCGACGTTTGTCTAGTCGTTAAGTATACTATTAGAGTAAACAAAACATTTTTTAGAATGCTGAAGAGAAGAACAAAATTCATGTCCATTGACAGGTTATTTCTAATCCAAATTGGAAGAATAGTTTATGGTACAAAAATACATCTGTGGGAACGAATCAGTTTTCTGACTGGATAGTTGACTCAGCCAGAAAGATTGGGATCAATACGAGAAAAATTAAAATTACCAAGCATTCAATACGAGCGACAGCAGTTTCAAATTTGGCTAAGCAAGGGATCGGTAAGGAACAACTTATTAAAATCCGAACATAATGTAGTATGTATGTAGTATATTCTGTAACAAGTTTTGAATGTGGCGCATATTCTACACGAACGGAAAGGTTAGGTATATATCCGAGAGTGTATAGAATAGCCATTCCAAACGCATTGCAGACATTATTTGTAATATGTATTATGGGGATACTAGTTGAAGAAAATCATTCCTTAAACGATACGTATTTCAAAATTTTTATTTTTTTAATAAACACAAATTTGAACAACACAAATAAAATATTAAGAAAAAACGGGCATTACAATATTAATTTAAATCTAATCTAAATTTTCTTTATCGTAATTTTCATTAAAAATATTCACGTTACCGGTCACACTGATAAAAATATTCACGTTAACGGTCACACTGAGACAGTTTGAAAAATTATATACAATTTGAAATGTTGCTTAAATTTTCTGATGCCACAATTTTAACCCTGGACCTACTGTTTTTTCTACTGCTACTACAGCAAATACAGTGGCGGCCAAAATAAAGTAGGATACTTTTCTTTTATAAATTTCAAATTTGTTTTAACGTTTAAATGTCACTGTTAATGGATCAATACCATGAATTCAATTAAGTCCAGCTTACACAACAGCATTTCTTGAAAAAAATCCTTTTAAGAGGTGTTCTAGGTACATTATTTTGGCCGCCACTGTACTTCCTCTAACTGTTCCAAAATAATATATACTTATTATTACTTATTATAACAATGATATATTTCCTTTTAACAAATATATAACATTTTTATAATATAATGCACAACAAAAAAATGCAACTCTTGATTTTGATTGGTTGAAAAAATTTCCACTTTTTAATGACTCTTGGTTAGTAAGGGAACAAAAATTTGCAGGCAAATTTTGTACCGTACCAGTGAGTATAGATGTTACATAGTCACTGACCGTACTGAAATTTGTTTTCTTATTGGTCAGTATTTGGTGTCGTATGATTTTCCGCGAAATCCCATTTTAATAGTGGATACAGCATCAGATGCTGGGATACAGCATCAGATGCTGTTTTATTTATGGTTTAACACTCCACCATCATTATTAATTTTATTTATACAGGTTGTTCGGAAATAAAATTAAATTTAAACTTCACCTTTTTCACTTTCTCTCATCTCAAAAATTACACTAGAAAATTCTGGTGACATTAATCACAAGACATGAAATGGATTTTTTTCTTTATCCTTTCCAGAAAGTTAATGATGACATCTAAAAAAAATTGGTCGAATCCTGTGAATTTCCCACTCATCTCGCACTACAAACTTGTTGTTTTAAATAAACGCTACAATTGCCTGTGTTACCCACAAATAATAGCCAGATGACCCATTGCGTAATCTATTTTATGCAATGTTCTTTCAATTTGGAGGAATACAACGATAGTTCTTATCGATGCATTGTTGTTCATATGGTAAAAAATTCCGAAAAGACATTCGAGCAACGAGTGTTAATAATAATTTTACAGATATATGTATTTAAAGTAATGAGACTCGTTATTAGAATATAAATCCACAAATGTACTGCATGTGCATATTTTTTTTATGATTGCGCCGTTTTTTGAAGTCGTAATTGATGAAGTCGGCGCACTTTTTCGGGCATGCGCGTAGTAGATTAGATGTCAGACTAACTGACAAACGTTAATTTAGTTCAATGGATTGTCCCCGTGTTGTTTAGTTGGATTTGATGTTGTGCAAAAATGTGGTTGTCAAACAAAACATGGACTTTCAACGTTAGGATATTTCACACGACAAATCATGACCGAGTCATTTGAGGAGTGAGTACAATATTTAACCCTCAATTATGGGGATGGGCTATGGGGATGTTAAGTCGGCCATCATTTTCTTACTGATCATATTTATAAGGAATAAGAGTTAATTGTTCATTAACTGAGACTAGCAGTTGGTTTATTTTTCGATCAGGTTTTTAAATTTCTCACTGCCTTATCTGTTGATGTCATAACTTATACATGATCATTCATTGTAAAGTAATCAATGGTTCCATTCATACTTACACTGTTCATGAATGTTTACTTGGGATACGTTGTATCGGGTACGTTCACTTGGCAATTTATTTTTGTAATAGTTTTCACACCCACACACCTTTTACAAAAACTAATGAATGAAAGGTTGTCTCGTAAGAAATAGAGGCCCACCGTCATTTTATGTCCAGTACCTACCATTTCCTGTTTAGCTGAGAACTTATTTTAAATGGGTGGAATTAAAATGTGTTTCCTGTGAGTTTCTTGATAATGTTTGTGGTTGTTATTAATTTCAAATGTTGTCGTCAAATTGACTGTATCTGTGACCAGGTTACTGTGAAAGTTAATACAAATGCAAATAAAAACATTATTGCGGTTATTAAGTATGGGTAGGAGTCAACCACTCATTCACACCTACATAATTCGTTTTCAATTTAATGAATGAAATACCACAGAATGGATATAGTAAGTGCTACTTTATCTTATCTTTGTTTATTTACTTTTAATTATTTAATGGATCTCTATACGGTTTTAAGTTAATATTTAAAGTCGTACACTGCTTAAAAGTAAAATAGGTGTGTCGGTATTTATTGTTAAATGACAATTAAGGTCTTTCCAAGACAAAAAAAAATTAAAATTATTTACATAGAACTTTAGTCACCGCTTCAATTTTCTGCTGGGGATTAATGTCATACACTAATATTAATAACTATCTTCTCAAAGTTTCAGGGGAACTAGATCAGTCGTTTCAGAGATAACTGATAAAATAAAATAGTTCATACATTAACTTTTGGGACTTCCTGTGTAAGCAGTTGTAAAAATAAAAGCATGTTACTAAATCATCAGCAGCACTGCACACCAGGGCATCTTGATTAATACAAATTTATTTAATAATTTTTTTTCAGATCACGTCATCGACTTTTTGAGGGGGATGGATATATCAGTTCTAACAGGTACAATGCAAAATTAATCATGTTTCCGTGTTCCCGTAATTTCAAGGAAACAGAATGAGCTGTTTCTGAGACCATCGATGCAGTATATGAATATACATTAATTTTTAAGAAGTCCTTTGTAAACACTTCTAAAAAGTAAAATTATTACTAAAGCATGAACAGTACCATATCCCAAGGCGTACTTCTGAGTAATTTTTTTTTCGAGATGATGTCATGAACTTGTGGAGGAAACAGAAATAAATTTTAAGTTATATTTGTAAATCCTAAATCAGTATTGTTATGTTAAACAAAATTTTAAATCAGTCGTTAAGTAGTTGTGAGTTAAGTTGTAAAGTTTCATTGTAGAAACTTTTTTTCTAGGACGACTCCTCTGTGTAAAATTTAGAATAAAGCTGAATAATTAAGTAACATGTATAGAAATATGTCACGGTATATCCTCCAAATCAGTTTATTTACAAAATTTAGAGATGAAGTCATCAGTTTTTGGCGGAAATTGGTTAACGTCGTTATCATCAGGAATCTAATGTTAGTATACTTAAAGTATCAGGGTAAACAAAATTACCCTGTTGTAATAATATTACTTTTAGCTGTTCCTCTAAGAGCAATAAAATTCAAATATATGTCGAGCGATACTTTTTTTGTAAATGCATTATTTCCTATATTAATAAAATGATCAATGTGTAGTGGCAAGCTAAATTTAGTTACCATGCTTACGTCCCATTTTTTTACTAACCATTTTAATTACAAAATAATATGTTTTTAAGATAAACATTCATAAGGTAGAACGTTTTTCATTTATAATTAATGTAATAAATAAGTTAGTTTTAACCAGGACCTAATAAATAACAATAACATTTGGGCGTCAGAAGCGAAAGTTGTTATATATGTATATCTTCATAGTTTCTTCAAAGTCTTATTTTACTTACTATATATTGATCGGTTGTGATCACATTGTTTAACAGTTTTTGAATATAATCCGATTATATCGTACTAGTATTAGCATATGTTACATAAAAGTAAATAGTATAGTAAGTAAATAGTCAGTGATTTAGATACAAGGTTGAGCTGTAAATATTATGGATTAAATGTTTATTTTTAGTTGTAAAATTCTTATTTAAGACTTCATCTAATCACCTAATTTAAAATAACACACTTGCATTTAATCAAAACTCAAAAAATTGGCATGTGAGGTACCTACCTGATATTTCTATGGGTCAGCAGTTTCGTTAAAACCTGTTGAAATTCTAAAATTGTATGTAAAGTTTATTTATATTGTATTTTTATTTCCCCAGCGATTTGTTCATCTCTGGAGAGTTGAGAACATAATTTCAAAAAAACAGATATGTAAAAATATATTGAAAAATGTGTCCTGGGATGCTATATTGTTCTGCTTTAGTGATTGATTTTTTAGAATTGGTTATGACAAATTGCTTCAAAAAAATATATAAACATTTATTTTATGGATTGTCTCAGAAAATGCTCACCTTATGTCTCTAAACTTATTCTACGTTATACATATCACACCAAACACATTTAATGAAGTTATTAGTATTTATCATTTTTTTAATAATACATATTTTAAAATGTATAAAATTATTCACTCCACCTATGACGGATTGCTGTAGAAGCGAAGGAAGTTCGATGTGAATAACTCCATGTGTATCGACTATTTTATGAAAGGGTCATTTAATTTTTTTGACATGATGGGAACATTGTAAACCGTTCTTAATGTTGCATTGTACACCCCTATGTTACTATTTTATCATAACAAAAAGCCAATTACATCAAATCAGCAAATGCAAATTTCACCTGCTCTTAAATATTTCACGATTTAATAGTCTACTGTTACTTTTGCTAGTGTCAAGTATTCAAAAATGAACATGTGCAGTGAATTATTGGTCTTTCGATTTTGTTTGATTCAGTTTTATTTAACAATTTAAGAAATAAAAATATCCTCGAAATGAATACGTGTTCTCTATCAAACGATTTAATTGGTGGCGCTTTAAAGATAATTAGTGAGGAACAAAAGCAATTCTGCTATTGATTCATTCCATTCAAACAATGTCAAATCGTCAAAGTAACAATACACCGTATCCCTACTATTTATAAAAATAGTTTAGTCTTTGATATAAGGGAGGATTTTTGTTAGTACGCATAGACATGTTGCAACAATTTTCATTATGAGTAGAGATAAATAAATAAACCATGTACGCCTCTATGGTAATTATAGGATATACTAAGTATGTATGTCGATTGTGCATTGAAGTAAATTCTGAATACATCCACGGCACAATTTTTTTTCGGTTTGGCGGGTGAGTTTGACCTGTTTATGTTCATGAAATGTATGGAAGGATGACATAAAGATGATTTTATGATACGTCTAACACGTATGTATGTTCTTCAAAGTTACTAGCAATCTTCACCATTGAATTTTGAAGAAGAAAAATATAATATTTCTGTCACAAAATTGAGATACATATATTTTTCAATTTTGAACGATTTCGCATAAGGGAATTTGATTGTATTGTATTAAAATTTTGCTTCCAGTATATAGAGTAAGCAAAAGTAAAATCTAAATGTGCACCTCGGTAATGAAGTTCCCTCTTTTATCATTAACGTGGTGATTTTATACCTAAAAGAGAATTTCACTACTTTGTGCATTATACAACAAAGCTGTAAGTATGCAAGTCTAACAATGACCGAATCATTACGATAATAAAATAAGATAGTTTGTGTTGTATTAATTCTACATCATAATCAAGATATACAGTTATTACATATTTCAAAACTGATTCTGATGATAAGATGTGGTTATGAGATATTTAAAAACAACTTTGCACTAGAATAAACTCCACTATTGCGAGTGAGAAGCTTGAATCATTAAGCATATTTAAATACTCGCAGGTTGCTGGAATCGAAAATTTAGTCTCGATTGTTACGTGATACATGTGTCCATTATTCCAGGAAAATTGGTCAGCTTTGTTTACTTTCGCACACACTGTACAAACGTACATAATTTAACAATTTACCAACACGTGGGAGAATGCATGAATCATATTTCTCTTTATGAAAGGAAAAGTAGCGCTCAACATGAGAACTGGCTCGATTGTTTGTACCAACAATTGTACTTGTAATACGAATTAAAAGAGTAAAATAATGTTAAGTCCCAATTTCTGTGTTGTTTTTTATTTTTTATAGTGTTTATTGTTGCAGTGAGGTATTGTGCTCTTTTTTTCAACATTGTCTCCACTGTTTTTGACAATGTATATTTCCAAATTTCAGAGAGTAGAGATCTTAATCCCTGAACTAACATTTTAATAATCTCTTATGTTTTATCAAACAAGAGCAAATAGTAAAAACAACATAGTAAATATGAGAATATTGCAATACGGAAGAGTACGGAGTAAAATATAAAAACTGACGTGCACAAATGTTCTTTTATTTTAGACTACTACCTGCTTAGGAAATGCATTATGTTATATATTTACAGAAATAATATATGTTTAAAAAAATATTTATAAACATCCTATAAATATTTTTGCGTGAAATTTTTATCAAATTGCATTTAAATATGTCTGTATCTAAACTGACGCAAATAACTATTCAACTCATACTTCCACTACTTGATTATTTCTAAAAAAAAAAAGTGTTGGAATTTACTCAGAAATGTTGTATGAAGTCCACCTCATTCCTGGTAAAAAGAAGAATGCTATAATTGAATTTATATTACTTTTTTTTGTCAATATCAAATATATCTGATTTAGTTTGACTAACTGACATAATGGATAGTAGACTGAATTTGTATAATAAGCAATTTGTTTTTTGTCCAAAATGACTTGACCTGTCGGACGTCTGATTTCATGTCAATCAATCAAACAACACGTATTTAGACCACTACTACCTAAAACACTTTGATATCGTCAATTCATACTTAGAATGTAGCTTTTTGTCACTATTGTCTTTTTCATGTACTAATTCTTTCCCCAATTTCCTAAAACCTGCTGATCAATGATGAAGCTTTTTAAATGGTCTGCCTAGCATATTTTAAACAAGCTTAATTGAGTTCTGGTAAGTTAGTTCGTGATTCGAATTCCAACTTCAGTTACATGTTCTGACACAAATCTTGCACACGTAAGTTGTTTGGTTGAGAATTAAGCATTTTAATATGTGGTTATCGAGCATCTTTAATTAACATTTAAATGTTTGGAAATCTTATTGGAAAAGCTGTGCAGATCGCATACAGAGTTATTTACACGAATAAAATTCAAGACCGCAACAGAAAATACAATTTCAAACCACTTTTGATATTTCATGCCACTTTTACTTCCCAAGAGTAAGCTAAATAAGTATTCTAATAGGGTTCATCCAGCGTGAATGGATATTTTCATGTTTTCTCGATGTTTTGTGACCTCTACACTATGAAAACAAATCAATCCGTCGTCTATCTATGTCGATTTTTATTAAACATAATCGCTGCAACCACTGGACCAATTGTCCAATTTTGTATGCATTTTACGAATATCATGATAGTGAAACGCTAATTCAAATTTGTCTAGTCATCCCCACTAAGAATTTGATGACGTGATCTCAAAATTTTTGCATAGTATATATTTTTTAAATTTTATAAAATAACATACTCCTGCACTACAGTTTGTGATTTTTTATCGTAGACATCCAGATTTTTGGAAAAAAATTAAACATTGTACAATTTAACTTTAAAAATTGTATCCGTTTATCCTCCTTCCAAAATATATATATAAATTTGTAATCAAAATATATGTGTTTATGCTTATTTACCTTTTAACACTGCACACATTACTTTTTTTGTCTTACAGGGGTTGTCATAAAAAATGAATTTGCAAAAAATGAAATTTTATAATTTTTCAGAAAAACTGGGTATAACAGGGATGAGGGAAGTTCTGTGTAAATATCCTGGGACCAATTTAAAAAATAAAACATAGTTATCTGTTTGTTGTAACAACATTGACGTAATGTCAGAACTACGATGTTAAAATGATGATTGATATTTTGGCAGAATTGGTGCAAAATGTATTCAAACGACGAAAAGACTAATATCATTTTGATATCTGTATTACGAGAACAGAAAAAAGCTACCCCTTCACGTTTGTATAGGAATCATACCGTATAGAAGGTACCCTGACAAGCTCTTGTCTTGAATTTGTTTATTTTTACTTTAACGTAAAATTGACATTTATTTCCAAAATATCAAAAATGTTTTACTCAAAAAAATATGATAGTCAATATCATACGATTAATGTAATTGTATTGTTGGTTGCGTTTTGAATTTTTTCGGCCGAGGTGTTTTTAGTGAATAACTGTGTGATGAATTTTGATCTTTTTTCCAGTATATTCTAGTGAACATAATGACTTCGGCGTCGAAATATAAATATGTTGATTCAATTGTCTGAAATATCTATTCATCAACCATAGCATAAGTTCCTAGTTCTTCTCTAAGTGCTCTGAAGAAAATTTATGAAGGTCTTTATAGTGTACAGTACATAGGAAAAGGCTTTACAACTGTATATGAATCCTGCAAAATGTATCAGTCTTTGTTCCTTTTGCGTCCACTGCAAACAAATTCAGTCTTCGTATTTTTTTAAATTACATTTTTCTTTTCTCTGGTGTATTGTTATTTTTCAGAATATATTTGAAATTTTGTTTTCGTTTGTAACAATAATACAGATGCAGTGTTGATTCTAACAATGTATTTTTTGTTGCATTAATGTTATATTTCTTTTTTCAAAAACTTTTACAAACCGTGTTTTAAACCTTCTAAATAGTTAATATTGTGAAACTATTTTTGAAAAACAGGAGTAATTGGTAGCAGGTATTTTCCTTCCGTCAATTAAGAATTTTAAACCTAAATTAAAAAAAAAAAGATCTCAAAAACAGATTAGCGCGAAATATCTCTTATTTTAGAAATAATTTTAGACTATAATCTACAAAAAGCCGGTTATTGAAAATTTAAAAACCGGTTTTCTGCAAGATTTGAAAAAATAGAATGACTTTGATGAAGTAAAAATTGCATTATTACGAGAGACCGGACCGATGTGCATGGGATGGTGCACTCGAATCTCTCGAAGTGATTAGCCTTCAAATTCGCACAGATTCAGCGGCGTTCATACATTAAATATAAAACGCAAAGATCATCACATTACAAACTCAGTTGTAAAAAGGAAAATGTTGAGAGAAGAACAATAATAATTTTGTATTTATTTTTCACATATTTAAATTCCTTACAATAAAAGGAATGATAACAAATACGAGAGTCTTCTCGGTTTTAACAATTGCACTTTTATTTTTAAAAATTCCACACTTGATTACCAAATTTTGAGATAGGACCATATGTTGAAAGAAAATTATATGTATAGTGTTTTTACCCTAAGCATACAATGACGTCATGTAACAAAGGAATGTGGCATTGCTAAACTGTACAGGGAACCTAACCTATTTTTTTATTAAATTTAAAATATATTCCTTTATGATTAATGTCAATTTTTAATAAATGAAATTAAATTATTTGTTTAATTTTTATATAAAACTAAAACAGCAGACGTTTTGTATTTTTAAATCATCGAAAAATTAAGATTGCTTCAAGAACTACAAAAAAGAAAAACAGGAACATAATGTAAACTAATCACTACCATCAGCATCACAGTAGCTATAAAATCATCATCGCTGTTTTCGTTTAAAATAATTATAATAAGCGATATGTCTTCTTGGTCAAACAAAATTTGCTCTCCCACCAGCGCTGAATTTCTACAAATTTATCTATTGTTTTTGCCCATGCTTCAGGTGTGATTTAAGCTAACGATTCCTTCCACATTTCAAAGGATTTTTCAGCAGTACTGCCATCTTTCCCAACGTGAACTCGATAATATCTTTTAGTTATTCCCCATATATAGTCTGGCGTTGAAAATACTATGATAGCGCGGAGTTCTAAGCACCTTACGCCCATATTGTTCAGCTAGTCTATCTGGTGCATAAATAGGTTGTGGCTTATCCTAAGAGAAACAGATACAATAATTAAAATTTAAGAAATGTAACCAATTGTTATTTCGTGGATTTGATTCACGAAACGATATTGACAATTTTCGTATTTCAAAATGACGGAAACCACCAAAAATAACTAGAAAACAGCGCCTTTTGTAGCCAACGCTCTCCAGTAATAAATATGCTAAATCGTACGATCTTACATACGCAGGGGATTTATTTTTTTGTTGGTAATCATTAATTACTAGATGTGACGTCATTTCATACTTAACGTAAAAAGACTGTAGCTTCTTCAGTCATTCTCATTGTTCATGGTTCACGAATAGTATTTCACGCAGACTTTAAATTGTATATTGGCAAGAATGAAAAAAATTCGTCTCATAATCTATACGACAATATAAAAAAATCCCTGGGAAGAGATTATTATTCTTTATCGTCTGGGGACAATCATTTGACACATTTTGTCAAAATTTAAACGACACGATAAGTTTTTTTTTTAATATGTTCTCGTTTTAGAACGACCTGTTTTTGTTTAGAAGTGTGATATAGTAGCATCTCTTAAACGGAACCAACAACAATCTGCAACATTCAAACTTGGTTAGAATATCTTGATAGAAAGGTTCTCCATGCTTCTCACGAATATTACCCTTGGAAGGAAATTCGAAATGTAATAAAACAAATCCAATGACATTATTATATTTCATTTTGTTACACTCTTTTTTTTCTCGCGAAAGTTAGGTAATATCTAGTTGTTCAAAAAGTTTACGTTATTTCTACAAAAGCGATTCATGTTCCATTTTTTATAGGACTGGAACCCAGGATTTATATTTGTAGGTAAGCGAAGAAAAATGTTGTTACCTCGGTGGGAATTAAACCCACGCCTCTCGCTATCCGGGCAAGCATCCAGACCACTAGACCACGAGGCGACTTATCTTTCTTCGTTTACCGACGGGTTATTGTGCCGCCACAATATTCAAAGTTAAAATAAGCAGCATACCATCTTTTACTAAACATTGTAAAGTTTGTGGTTCAAACTAAAAAACTGACCAGTGGTGATTGACAAATGTAAATTTTTCATTCTTCTCGCAAAATAATAGTTCTACTTGTCATCAAAAATAAAGAAATGTGTAGTTATGTTTTGGGGCGTAACACCAAAATGAGTTTTAATTTCTGGAATCTATCAACTCCATTCAACATAAATCAAGTATTCAGAATATCAGTGACTTTCTAGATTGCATGGTGATGAACTGATGAAGTAGACGTGCGTCAGATAATTTTACTTTTGGATTTTTTAAAACAAATTTTAGACGCCTTTATCGAACTGTATAGATTTTTTACCCTGATTAACAAAAGCAAACAAGCAAAAAAAAAGAAAAATAAGCGATGGAATTGAATTATGTGTTGCCGTATATCGTCTAACAAACGGGTTGAAAATATTAAGCGGTTTAAATTTTATTTAAAAAAATATGTGCAGTGGTGTGTTAATTTCTTAAAGCACTACCTTGTTCGTTTTAGGACGAAATGGGGCGTAGTTTGTCTCTCAGCTGAAATAAACCAGGAAGAACAAATTGTAGGCATATCAGTCACCCACGTTTCCCCTCGCTTTCCAAAAATAACCTAACGGTGTTGTGGCTTAGGCCATTTAGGAAGGAAAGTCCGACCTAATTCCAGCGTTTTCCCGGGGGTTGATACCCTTTGCAATAGCCATTCATGCTCAAAATAGGTCACATGGATTTCAATGCTTAGTTGATTCTCTCTGTTTACAACCCCCACCACCAAACGAACACGCTGTCATCTATTTTGCAGTTTACTTCCCCGACTTTAAACGCCTCTCGCTCGACCAATCCTGGATCTGAGGAAGCCTTCTCCTAGTCATCTCTGACGTCATTCGCCCCACTTTGCTTTCACACGTGGCCTACTTCCCAACTTGCAAGGGCGCCTATTGATGTTTCACTTTGCTACAGTCTCGCTAATTTATTTTAGGTAAGAAATAAAATAATCCAATCTAAACAAACTGTCCACAAGCACATGTAAATTGTTTGCGACGAAAAAACTCGTTACCTACACGCCGAATTCATCCGTCGTCGCTTCTTCGATAAGGGAATTAATAGTTTCGTGCCCATTCAACTAAGCCAAATTCCGTATAATAAGTTTTACGACGATATTAGTTTCAATTAAGGCTTGTAATGGGTTTTATTACGATGTCGTTATTCATTAATACATCTTGTCTGTATTGAATTTTGGATTACAAGACTGATATTCGTCCTACTTTCCGAGCTAAATATAGCTTTACCGGGAGGGTGATGACCCATTTACGAAGGGTTGTCGCCCTCCCGTTAGGCCATTCATACCTTCTTCTGGGTCAAACACAGCAGCCCCAGTTTAGCCTGAATCCAACAGTGACGTCAGAGAAGTTCATGTCATTGGATTTAAATATTACCACCACTTCTCGAATGCACATGATGAGGGACCGCCTACCATTCGCATTTCCACTCTGACGTCATTCTTTCCCCTATATTTGACGATTTATGTGCCTACATTGTGTGGAATGTAATTTACATTTAATGCATGAAATTTAATTTATGCAGTTTTTTTATTGATAAATGACGAACGTTTAAATTTGTCCCTGGTGATTAAATCGCCTGCTGCTTAAATCCACGATTAGGGCGGCTGATATGATTATTACGTTACCCTTTTATGACGTAGATATTGCTGCGCTGATGGCGTCAAATCAATTGGCCTGTCACAAATGTCATCTTTGAAGTTCATCAAATAAATTGTCAAAAAGGTGAGTTCGAAATAAACTCCCCTTGTGCCATTGAGCTGGTTAATTCAATAATGAACGAGTGGGAATCCATTTTACGTCAATGGCACGTATGATGTTGAGAACCTTGATTTAATTCATAGGGAGACTTTACAACTTAAGTATTCGACAGAGAAAAAAGTTGATTAAAAGTGTTGTCATGCTCACCGATATATAGAGCAACATTGTAATATGTAATTGTATTGCCGAATGCCTTAATTTCACGTTTTCGGAGCTTCTATTGGTGGAAAATTTATTGGGCTCCCCAAAAAATTAATTGTTTGTTTTACACTTTTTGAAACTTTCTGTGTTGAAGTTGCACTAAAAAACTTACATTGTGTGTATTAATATGAATATATTTATTTCCATGAGAAGTTGATGGCGTCATCTCAAAACAACCTCAGTGAAAAAAAAACACCCTGGTGTTTTTGAAGTGGCGTGTGATTTTTTAAATTTCTACTCTAGTTGGCCATAATGCGTACGTCAGCAAGTGCAATTGCAAATTAAAAAAAAATCTTAAATGTAGGTGAAGACCTATTTTAAAGGATGTTTTAATTAAAAATGATGTCAAATTTTAACCTGTTCTATAACTAAAGTCAGTTCCCAAACCTCTAGAATTATCATCGAACGTCTCATTTCGATATAACATCATACCAGGAAAGTACATATATTACAATTTACTGTTTAATCTAGAAGTACATATTTAAGGTGAGTTACTAAGCGTGTAGTCTTCGATATAGTATAAATTATTAGAGGGAAAAAGTTAAGGTTAAAGTTGTACGTTTTTGAACTGCAGCCTAAAACCTTTCCCCACTACTTATTGGCTTTTCAGACTTTAGGACATATTTTATTTTAGAAAATGCGAAGCAACATTGCCTAGTTGTTTTTTGATCTTCTTACGATTTTTTTATCAGTGTAAAGATTAAAAAAAGTGTATTTATAGATAATTTTACAGGCAGTTCTATTCAATAAAACCAAGTTGTACGTTGTGCCACAAAAACAAAAAAAAAGATCGAACTACTTTGACCTCTGCTTTTTTAATCCCTAATAATTAACGTGATATCGAGAAGTGTGCGCTTATTGACTCACCCTGTATATAAAAAGAACAGTCGAATTGTAGGTGTTACTTACGGAAAATTGTAGTTGTGCAAATGTTGGCTCGGTTTGTGGAAACACAAATTTTATCGCAAAATAAGACTATGACCCCATTATAGATGAATGATCTGATCATCACTCTTAAACGTTAAATAATGTCCAAATGGATTTAACTTTCTTCTTTGCTTCCTTATTTACCCACAGTTAGATGATCAACTATTTATGTACAATATGATGAACGAAGCTCGTAAATAAATATCCTAGAATCAAATTTTACATTTCTTAATTTTTAATTTCTGGATGTAATTATGGTTTAGTGAAAAATAGCGAAAGGTCAAGTTTGTTTAATGTCACATTTAACGTTTCTGTTTAATATGGCTTCTTGGAATGTAAAATATTTATTTTTAATGCTGAAAAATTGTGCTGAACCTTCGTGTTTACTGGATTTTTTGTTATTAGTTACCAGAGATTTATAGTAAATGTTGGGTTTCTACAAATGGTCATGACACTACCACTAGTAATTTTTGATCTAGTTTTTCGCATTACTTTAAAGTAATGTTCCCACTGTATTTAATCTTCACTGATTTTAAAACTTTCAGCAACAACGTTTCACATTCGCTAAGAGAATTGTAACTATTATTTTATATTTATGTGATTAGAATGAATAATTTTTATCAATAAGATGCACAAAAATTAAGTAACATCCACGCATGGTAACAATATCGTATAATAAAAAGTAACTGTAAAGCGGTGCCTTTTATTAGAACTTTAACTAGTCAGATTAGCTTTTTCATGCATTTATTTTGATTTTGGAAGATGTGCAATTTTTGATGTACTGCAAATTTAAGTACACAATATCCGGAATGGTACAAATTATTGTCGCACTTTACGAAACACAAAAAAAAAAATAGTTTAGACAGTTTAGTAATTTGAAAATTTTGTCAAAAATAATCCAGTACTCATTTTATTTAGAATCATCCATATAATACATCCAAGCAGGGCCACATATGTAAATGTGTACGTTAGGGTTAGGGGGACAGCATAATTTAGCCCCTCATTCGGTACTTGTAATTACAATATAATAGTATAAGTAATAGACTTTTAAAAATATTGTATCGTGAATAGATCATTTCAATACCATTTTAAATCTCCCGATTAATCGGTTCACAAGTCAGCAGTGTACCAAAATAACTCGATATTTTTATTCTACTTTTCCAACAATAATAAGAAGCCAAAATAAGTAAGGAAATAATAAACACAGAGTAACTGCATCCTAAAGGTAAATATGAACTACTCAGAATATGTAGTGGTTAATATCTAGAAATATCTATTCAGTATGCATTGTGTTTGAAGTGAACAGTTCGGCGAATTTTTAGATTTTGGGTGTTGATTACATCACATCGATTACATGTCAATAGCTATACAATTCATTAAAAAATCAGCATGTAAAGTGAATTTTGCTTAGTTATTAGCTGTTAGTATTAATTTAAGTAATTGATAAGCGATTATTTCATTGACGACGCTGTATGATCACTTCCATGTTTCTTTGCCTTCTTAAGAACCTAAATGGTTAATAATTTGCTTTCGTGTGTCACCCGAGCCACAATAAATGTAATTGTTTTGTTTTTGTTTATTCATTGTATAGTCATCACGAATAGGACTCTTGTATTCATTATTATGACTTATGAGAATATATTGTATGCATGCATTGAACTTATTATTATTTCAGAACAGCACTTATTCCACGGAACCCTTGATGTTTCGAAATAATACCGACAGACCAATAAAAACACGATCAAAAGCAGCCACGGATCTTTGATCGCTGCATTTTTCAAATCAAACTTTCAAATTGACGGTAATCTGACGGTAAATTTTCAAAAATCCATGCTCTCTTTGTATTTTGTTCCATGAGATCTGATAATGAATCGATTTGTGCTATTATTATTGATACAGATAACTGAGATTTTTCCGACATACAGTCTTTAGTGGAATTTTATTGTCGAAAAGCAGTTCCAAAAATTTTGAATTGCGGGGAATTATTTTTATTAAATAATATGTTCTTTTGATTGGTATCATTCTTAGTGATATTGGTTATTATCAAACACAAGAATAACATTGAAATAAGGACTACTAATTCCTAACTCTACTTTCTTAAGAAATAAGAAAAATTTGAAAACTCAATACTGGGTAATTTATTTGAATCTCCTGATTTTTTTATGTTTACGAAAAATAAGATAATATTGACGTTTCATTTCAATGTAATGGCCGCCGAGATTTGACGTTTCAGCATTTCCATTTTTTTTTCCTAGTGTAATAAATGGCAAAAACTAGTAACATTGCAACATTATACGAAAGCATGGCTTTTGATGAAGTAAGTTGCCTTCACGTTGAGTAAATAACATATTGTAATTTACAAAACATTTCTCAATTGAGTTGTCGTTTTTGTTTTATAATACATGCATAAGTTACAAGGGTTAAGAATGAAGATATATGAAATAAGTATAACATCAAAACATTTGCACTTTTTCTCACTGTCATATATGCTGTTTTTCGCATATTTCTAAATTACTTTCTTGTATGTGATCTAACTGAAAATTATTGGCATAGTTAAAGCTGGAATTTTTCATTAATAAAAATTTTCTTTCGTGCACGGCCGTTGAACTTTCCACCCAGTTACCTATATTGGAAAGCACGTGCTGTTGGAGATTTTGGTGGGGAGTAGAATGCTGGAGAGGGGATGAAATGGCTATGACGTCAATACTGCGCTGGTTGAACCGTCATTGACTATATTTTTGAATGTGTCTGAAAATCGTGGAAAAGCGTCCCTGTTGTAATACATGGTGTCCTGTAATGTGCAGTTACATGATCCAGAAACTAAAATTCATGGCGTCCTGTAAGTGTTTCTTTACGTAGTTTTTGAATTTGTTTATTTATTATTATATTATTAGATCTAAGTTAACACTAAAGCTGTTTGCACCGATTAGTATATTCTGTTCAAGTCCTGAGAAACGATTGTTTGTAACGTAGTTTTCCAAGACGTGCGGCTTAACTGCGCTATAAACGATAAATTTGGTAACAAAAGTTAAAACTATAATAACAATAATTATAAGATTATCGGTGCCAATAGTTAAGTAAATTTGTACGAATCTGTCGAACACTTTAATGTTTTTAGCAACGCGTTAAAATAATTCCATTGAATGAAAGAAATATTTTTTCTGACGTTTTCCAGACTTTTTTAAACATTGTAAAAAATAAAACAGCAAGTAAATGTGCCATCGTTTGATTTTTTTGTAGTTTTAATCATAATTTTAAGAATTAATTTAAAAAACAATATTTCTAATTTATTACATTTATTAAACGTACATGAAACAATACTTGATGAAAACTTAGCATTTTTTAATGTCTTACAAAATACTAATTGGCTCATGAAGCTTTGATTTGGAGCATTTGATTATCTTATTTGAAAGACGAATATCGATATTAAACTTGTTTGCATTCGTTAACTAAATCTTGTGGTTTTTTTACCGTAGACATCCATATTATTGGGAAAAAATCGAAACTATACCACAGCATTTTATTTGCTAACGATTAAAGTTATGGTAAACATAGTAAATCAGTAATCAAAAGTTTGAATGTGGGTCAGTTGCGCGCTGCGGTCAGAAAGATGTACATACTAGGAAAAGGATTAACATCATAAACAGTTATTACCTGTTCTAATAGTTTACGTAGGTTTTGGTTATTTAAAAATAAATAAGTACTAGGAGAAATAATTCATATTTTCAGAGACATAATTGCACACGCACGCACAAGTGTCGTATAACCTTTTTGGAATTAGACCAGCCGCAGGAGATAAATTGACCGCCGCGCGCATGTGACCAACACCCAAAAATTTATCTATATATGCCTTCCAGAAACTTGATGCCGTCATCTCAAAATTTTGCAAAATATTATGATTGGTGGTTTGTCGATGCATTAAAATTGTTTAGAATTGTTTATACAGGTGTAATAAAAAAATGAATGATTGCAGAAGTTCATTAAGTTGAAAACAGCGTACCTTATATTGTTGCTATTAGTATTACCACTACTATCATATAGATATATTTGTCCCTACAAAAAGTTGGTGACACCGTCACAAAATTTTATTAAAAATAACATCATGGAACATACACATAACATAATAATCCATCACTATCCTTATTAAACTTACAGAAGTTATTGTAAATAAATAAAGTTGGTAAAATTAAATTTTATGATTTATCTAAAAAGATTAATTTGATTGCGCTTTAACGAGGGGGGAAGTTCTGTGTAAATAACTTAAATACCTTTGGACAATTTTTTAAACTGATATTTTGTCCAAAGCCTTATTTTTTGTTTTCTTAAAAATATATTTTTTACGTTACGCAGAAATAGTAAAGAACAAATTAGCTTTGTAGGCGTAAGCACTAATTTGAAATTTTCCACACAGTTGCGCTAGACAAATCAATTTTGAGGTCTAATTAAGGAAAGTTCTACAAATAAATTGAGTATGTGGAAGAACTTGCTTAGATACATTAATAAAAAAAATAGGAAAAGTGCTTGAATGAAAAGAATTATTTACTTACTTCTTACAAACCACCCTAGTTTGAGAGACAATGAAAGAACAAATTTGAAAATTCTTGGTTGTGTGACACAATATTTTTATTTAACGGATGACACAAGCAATTGCTTTACCGAAATAGGGATATCTGAGATAAATTTTAATTTTTCCAAGGGTACGAAAAAGTAGGTCTCGCGTTCCGTCTATCCGCGCCTGTCTGTCGTCTGTGTCAATTTTTATTAGACAGATAATCTAAACTACTGAACCGATTGTCGTCAAATTTTGTATGTATGTTAGGAATCGCTCACAAAAATTGGTCTAATCATCCCCACCAACAATGGGATGACGTCACTCCAAATCTTACAATAATGAATAGTAAATGTTATTTATATTTTATAGAATACGATACTCCTGCAGTTGTAGTTTATAAAACCTTGTTGACTTTTTACGCTAGACATCCAGATTTTTGGAAAAAGAATCAAAATGGTATGCAATTTAACTTTGAAACTGTTAAATTGCATGCTCTGAAACGTTGCAAGCGTTGTAAAGTCATCGCAGCATTGCAAATCGTTAATCAAAGTTGCACATAATAAAGCATTCCCAGTTTATTTTGTAATCAACAAGATCTGCTTCAAAAACAGTTATTTTAGCATATGTTCGAACTGTCGTAAAATGGTCTTTTATTTCACCCATTTTTAATTTTTTATGTTCATAAATTTTATTTTTTTTTTATCAACTGAGAATTAAAGTGTTGTATATTGTTGTAATCGCAATTTAACGGTCTATCAAAAGTAATATGCGTCGCTACATATGGGTCATATTCGCAATGTGCTCTTCAAGCTTAAAACAATGGCGTTTACAGATTTTTAAAATTATTCATTCTCAAGATCTAAGGCCGCAGAGTTTTAACTGGGACACCAGTTATATGTAATTTCAAAACTAATTGTATTTGTCCAAAACACTGAAATAGATCAATTTCAAATTACGCTCTTTTTAAATTGCCTATCTCCTTTCGAGCTCTGACGTTATATGCATTTTTTTAATAGAATGTTATATTTTTACTTTTAAAAATCGTTTCAAGGAACCCACACTTGTACCCCCATTTTCAAAAGTTCTTAGGATTATTACATTTTTACGCTATAATTAAATGGTTTACACAGTTTTCAAAAAAAAGATAGGGTATAAAGAAGGACGTCAAAAGTTATTGATTGCTTTATGGTAAAACGAAAATTCGACCAATTTTCAATTGTTATTATTATGGTCTTTCAGCAGACAAAAGTCCCTTTACTGAAAGACCAATAAAAAACGAGAAAAAATGTGAAGTAAAGAAATAAATTTTGTTATTATTTAAGTTCAGTATTCTTTGATTAGATAAAATGTGTATTTCAAAAATTATTGAAGATCTAAAACTAAAAAATATAGCATTTTATTAAAGAAAAAGAAAATTAACGTCATAACTCATAAGTGGATGATCTCATGAACGGTCAAGAAACAAAAAAGAGGTCTTACAGTCTTAATTTATTTCGTAAGTAATTTCGATACTGTAATATCAACTCACCGCTTAAAAATTTACGATTTTTAAATTTTATCACGTTCCAAATTAATAAAGGCTAAAATCTTTTCAACCTAAAAAACCGGACACAACTAGAAAATATAGTTTTCGTGTCAAGAATTGGAAGATTCTTTCAGAATTTGTTAGCTTAACTCGACAACCCTCGTTCAGCATCCTCACACTCAATTGTAAAACGCTTCTTCCTGAACTTGTATGAAAATGACTGTTCGAGAGTATTTCATTAAAATAATTTTTCATGTCTAGTAGTAATAATAAAAGTAGTAGGTACGTACTTTTGTACTAATGTTAATATTGTGGTAGCAGTGCATTATTTACTGACAGAGGGTCTATAACCTATAACTTAAAGCAAACATTTAATAAAACCACAATTGAAGGTTATCCTGCAGTCTTTCCAAAGGCCGTTCGCCAGATGAAGCAAGTGAGGTTTAGCCTCACCTATGCAACTAGATGTCACGATAAACATTAGCCTACATAATAAGTCACGAATTATACAAAAAATATGCATATATATTTTGACTAGCAATTTGGAGGTAGGTAATTGTGTTATTGTTATTACTAATATTATTATATTTCTAAGTGTACACATTTATAACGTCAGCTACTTTTGTATTTACGATTACTGCTATTTTTATGTTGTACGTCGAAAACCTAAGAATGTAACCAAGTAATAACCATAACTTCTTGTGATGAAGTATGTATTTATGTTAATTTACTTGTGAATGAAATTTGGATCTACTTATTGCCTAAGATTGGGTTCACTTCGATTGGTGCTTTAATAACCATAGTTATTCGCATGGATCATTTATCTCGAATCTCTTTTTTTGGAAGCTTAATGGTAGAACCCAAAGTATCGGTATATGTCATCCAAAGCATAAGGTTTGTGCTTCGGGGAAAAGCTCACAACACCACGATCAAAGAGAAATGTGAACTGGAACAGAGTAAGGGAGAGTGGAACATTTGCTACAGTAATTATTATTAATATATCAAGTTGAGATGAATGATTATTTGAAGTAATTTCGGAATTATGGGTAAATTGAAATTTGTGTATTTCTGAAAATTTTAAATATCATAATGATCGAGAAATAAAAAAATCACTTCCCTGCATCTTAAAAACAGAAACGTTCGCAGTATTGGGTATACATTAGCAACTAAGCTTACAAAAAATCTCTGTGCATGGAGTAATAATTACTAATAATGCATTTTTTTACAGTGGCAATTACTTGGTGCGCGTGCGTGCACAGGTGATGTCGAGGGATGACAGCTCAGGGGGCTGGGTTCCACTGGGAGGTGGGGGTCTGAGTAACGTATCGGTCAGGAAAAGGCCCCGGCCTTCCCCATCTTCCGCCCCCGGGCCTGATCCTTCAAGTAAACAGAAACATGATTATCTGATTTACGGCAAAAGGATCAGCGATCAATCGGTAATATTTTGACTCATTGAGCAGAACCAAAATTTTTGTTTTTTGTTGTAGATTGTTTTAAGTTGCACCATCAAAAAAGACTTTGAATACAACAAAGTTATGCCAACTTTTCATCACTGGAAAACGGGGGACAAAAAATTTGGACTCACATTTCAAACGGCTGCCGACGCTCGAGCGTTCGATAAAGGAGTACGGACTGCCGTCGAGGAACTGCTGGACGGTAAGCGGACTTCCAAGCTAAGATCTTTGAATAGATGTAGGAAGTAGTAACGGTTACATACAGTTCGGCGACTTTTCTATGAGCATTAACTGATTCCGATGACAAAATGTATAAGCATACAATGTAAAATTAAAAATAAGTATCAAAGGGAAACAAACGCTACGGCCGCAAAGTAGGTACTAACTTGTATTAAATTGATTATTGCTAATTTTCAACATACCGGATGGCCAGATTTTGTTCTTTGGTAGTAACTAGTTTAGTAGTTGAGGACTCAGTATGCAATAAAAGTTAAGTTTAATGACAAGTTGAATAGCACACAGACATGGAACTAAAATTTCTTGAAAAAATTACATGCATCACTATTAAAAACTAGACCCGCACAGACGATAACTGCTAGAGTATTTTTGATCCTATTTTTGTACACTATTCAATTTGTAATTAGACTTACTAGTTTTTACCGTATGCAGGTATTTCAACTACTTGCAAATTATTGCCTGGGGATTAAAGTCTGGAATACCTAATATACTTACCGGTGCTGGATTACAGCAGACATGTCCCTAGAGTCCCCGGAGCTCGGGGACCCAAAAGTTCGAAACATTTTACTTGGCTACGCAGTCTCAAAAAATCGGTTGTAAAATAAGTTATTAACACCTTGACGAAATGTCTAATTTCGTTTTTTCTCGACGTTTTGCAGCTTCTATAATTCTCAAGTCTCCCGTTTCCGTCTGTCTGTCTGCAATATCTGCTCTCATTGTTTTCGAAACTATTGGATTATTAATGAGTACTTTAAGAATATTGTTAATTTGTCGGTTCATCGTTGTCAAAAATTTGATGACGTCTAAGTAAATCTTGTTTGAAACCTATACTGTGACTTGCTTTTTTATCTATGATTTAATAGTGTATTCATATTTTTAATCTTAGGCATACATAAATAGATTATTATTTTAGTCTTATGATTTAACTGTGCTTTAATATACTGTTATTGATTTTATAAAATTCGGATGACAGGATATGAGAAAGTTTTATGTCCAAGGGCCCTAAAGGATGTTAATCCAGCACTGATACCTGATAATATATCTTTTTGAATTTTCGCGGTAGTCACAATTGAAAATTAATATATTATGTTCCATATTTAAATGATCCGGTAAATAAATGAATTAATTAATCAGTTTAATACAGATACCCAGTTTAAGCGTTAGGTGACCATCCTAGTTTAATACATAGAATGTAAGTAATATTTCTTATCTGCTCTATTTGCATCTTTTTCATTGCTTCCTTACTACGGGATTCCTACATGGTGAGTGTCATTGTCATCAATCATTACAAATTTCATATAAACGTACGTATGATTGCCCATGCATTTCATTACATGTTTTCATAAGCATCTTTTATGTAATTATGGAAAAAAAAGAAAAGTAATATTGTGCTGCAGTTAATACAAAACGGAAAGATAAACCAAAATGATATTCTAATTTTTTAAACTTAATGGAAATAATTAATTCGTAATTTATCTACAAGCAACTTAATATTTTTCATGATTTGTTATGTACATAAAAAAATCCACACTAAAAACTACGGTAACAATCACTTGTAAAGTCGTAGACAAAAGGTAGTGACAAAGTGGATTCGCAACACACTTAATTTGTCAAAATTTTGAAGCTTAGCCACTACATTTAACCAAAATGGAACGACAAGTGCCAGATTCAATGTGGATTTGAACATCCACTTGACATGTAAGTGACACTATGTTAACCTAAATTGTTACCACATTGAATTGTGGATAAAGCCATCGCTCTGAGTCTGCCTTACAATATACAAATCTCAAGTTATACTCTACTCTGTGAGTGTCTATAAACAAAAGTATACTGGGTAGGCTTCAAAGGTTCTTTTCCTTTTCCTGTGATAATAAGCTAATACAATTCGTTGAAACTTTAGTCAATATTTCTGACTACGTCATCGATTAAAACATACTACTTATTTAAAACCAGAGAATAGAATTATAAATCTGTGACAAAATTCTATGAAGGTTGAAGTCAATATACTTCTAGTTTCGCTACTAAAAGTGAACGTTTTGGAAAAGTGGTCAAAAATTGTTAAAAAAATTGTATGCATGAAAACTTGGCCAAATTTATTTTTCATCTATCAGACTGCGTAAATAAGTATGTTGCTATACCGATGTATTTTTACAAAGTATTTCTAATTGTCATGGTATAGTTTAAAAATATTTGTCACTTATCCAAATATGATACTTTAGTGTGAATTTGCTAACATTTTAACAACAGTGATTAAATATCCTAAAGATTTCCAGCGAATAATAATGACATGAACAAAAATAACTAACTGTACTTTTACTTTTTCCCGTAAATATGTGTTGTACAGATCTACAGAAATTTTCTATCAAATTACGACAAAAGAGGAAGCATTGAACTACAAGTTATCAGCCAAGAAAATAAGATAAGTGTAGATTTAAAAAAAATGTTATCACGTCATATAATTATAATACGTATAAATAATGTAACGAATTAAATAAACTATCCCTTTTTAATTTTTATTATTCTTAATATTATTATTATATTTATTTTTGTACATTATTATGCATGCCGCCAGTCCGTAATACATACATATACAGGGTGTCCCAGAATTCGCGCCATTCCCGTGAATGACATGTTCCCTGTCCCGAACTGTGCCGTAATTCGCAAAAAGAATTGTCCAGGCTTTAACCGTGTGAGAACTGGAAGGCGATTAAGTTGACCAATAGAGAGGCTGCTTTTATATCCGAACGTTTCTATGTTCAAAGTTACCTATGCCAAGAACAAAAAATTGGGTAATACTAAAGTTGAATGAATTTTTTTCCGAATCCCCCTCCGTCAATAAAAGGAAACAGAAGTGTGGTTATAAATTTAATCATTTTGACAATTGTTTGTCATAAACTGTCACGAAGTTCATCACTGACCTGAAGAGACGCTTCTGCGCCAAAGATGACTGATTAATGTACACAGAGACGTCAAGGTTTACTTTAAGGCCAGTAGCATGGGACAGAAGTTATTTCTGCGGCCATTCTAGTTAAATTGTGTTTAACTGGGCTGTACATGTCATAAGAGAAGCTGTTTCATTTCATCGTAGGCAAATAATACATTTATTACTATTCTACATAGTGTGGATACCGAACAGCAGGTATTAGAAGTCATTTTCTTAGAGCCTCGTGAATAATGTGTTGTTCTTTTTAACGAAAATTAGTACATTTTCAGAATTCACTAGGCATCATATCCCTGATATTAAGTTTATCGTTATTTCTAAAAAAGAGTACCACATGTCCATTCAAAGAACGTTATTAAGTGTACTAAAGAGAAGATGGATCTTTTCAGCCTAGTCGGAAAGGCCGTGCTGGGGCTCCACGGAATGTACGTGTAGGTGCTGAAGAGCAAGTGTTAGAAAACATGGAAGCGGATCCTAGGAGAAATGTCCGCTGCGTAGCGCAAATGAGTGGATGCTCAAGATCGACCACTCATCGTATCCTACAAGAGAGAAGACTGCATCCTTACCATTACATGAGGGTGCAGCATCTGCGACCAGCCGACTACCCGCAACGAGTACATTTTGCTCAATGGTTACTGCGACAAAATGAACTAAATCCTGATTTTTCACGGCGCATTCTTTTCACCGACGAATGTTCATTTTCCCGAGAAGGAATGTTTAATGCACACAATTGGCATTTCTGGGCACACGAAAATTCACATCTCACTAGGGTGAGAGCATATCAGGAGCGATTTACTATTAATCTATGGGCTGGAATCATTGGTACTAGTGTGGTACAAATTTTAATGCATCTGATAAAATTATCACTAAACTCCGTTCCTGTTTATTTCGGTGGGGCCGTTTGTGTTACCTGATTACCTTAATGGGGAGGTATATGCTAAGTTTCTACGACTAGAGCTTCCGACGTTGTTGGAAGACGTTCCTTTGAATGTACGGCGGAATATATGGTTTCAGCACAACTTTAAAGAAACTGTTTTAAATCATATGCAACATCAATATTATTCTTGAATAAGTCTCTGTTTTCATTATCTCCCCCACATGATTGACACCACAGCAGATACCTATGATCTCAATACACCAGAGAAGTGGAGTCTCGTCTATTTTTTCGTTGCTTAGATTAGGTATCAGCAACAAAGCTGTTCAGTAAAAATTGATACTGTTTATTGAAAATCATAAGCACCGATTAATCAAAAGCGATATTTATGTTTTAGTACACTTAATAACGTTCTTTGAATGGACGTGTGGTACTCTTTTTTAGAAATAACGATAAACTTAATATCAGGGATACGCTGCATAGTGAATTCTGAAAATGTACTAATTTTCGTTAAAAAGAACAACACATTATTCCCGAGGCTCTAAGAAAATGACTTCTAATACCTGCTCTTCGGTATCTACACTATGTAGAATAGTAATAAATGTATTATTTGCCTACGATGAAATGAAACAGCTTCTCTTATGAAATGTACAGCCCAGTTAAACACAATTTAACTAGAATGGCAGCAGAAATAACTTCTGTCCCATGCTACTTGCCTTAAAGTAAACCTTGACGTCTCTGTGTACATTAATCAGTCATCTTTGGTGCAGAAGCGTCTCTTCAGGTCAGTGATGAACTTCGTGACAGTTTATGACAAACAATTGTCAAAATGATTAAATTTATAACCACACTTCTGTTTCCTTTTGTTGACGGAGGGGGATTCGGAAAAAATTCATTCAACTTTAGTATTACCCGATTTTTTGTTCTTGGCATAGGTAACTTTGAACATAGAAACCTTCGGATATAAAAGTAGCCTCTCTATTGGTCAACTTAATCGCCTTCCAGTTCTCACACGGTTAAAGCCTGGACAATTCTTTTTGCGAATTACGGCACAGTTCGGGACAGGGAACATGTCATTCACGGGAATGGCGCGAATTCTGGGACACCCTGTATACCCCTATATTGCTGAAACTGTTATTTCAACAATGTTTGATGGGGACTTATATTAAGCAGCACCCAAACCCACGAGATTCATGCTGTGCCACTGGTTTTTATAAGAGGACACTAGATAATAGATCGGATGATATTTATTTACATGTTGTAAGATAACGTAAAATTTAAACTTGTGACGCCGTAATAACGAAAATTTCATTTGATTGTCGATACTTTCGATGTTGTTGATCAAACGAAAAGTAAGAATCGAAACACATGATGTATAATTGATAAGTAAATCATATAAATAAAAATCCAACACTACGGAAATTAGTTTTAAAATAAAATCACTAATTTAAAATACTATGCTACGTATTTTCAAAAATTAACAAATATTTACTACATACAAAATATTTCCTTTAATTAAATTACCGTCCGTAATTTAAAGTTATATTTAATAATTATTATTATTTAAATTTATTTCTTTTACGTTACTTAAATACAATTTTTTATCATTACTTATGCATATAAGTCTAATAAGTAAAAGTAATCTTTTCGAGGTCAAAGTTTTCAAACGAGATCACCAAATTTATTGCTGCAAAATTCATCAAATGAATAAGAATCTCTCTGCAGTATTTTTTTATTTTTTTTTTTTTTTTACAAAAATTTTGGGTTTCAGGTTTTAATTTATTGTAACTATGTATGTTTGTCTAGTGACCTAGTGGAATAATTGTGGGAACTATTTGTGTTATAATAACAATTTGTTTTAAATGTTTAAAAAAGAATAGAACAACATTATTTGATCATTCTGACATTAAGTTTAAAAATTACAGGCACCAAAATTAACGCACCATCCTGTCTTTGGGTACTATATTAAATTAAATGTGACGTGAATACAGTCAAGTAGAAAATTATATGTGCATAGGATTTTATTTAGCATTGTTGCGTGGATTTACAGTGGAAACGTGCTTTTTTAGCTTGTAATTTACACCATCGACTTTAAATTTTTACGGTTTTATAAACTATTGTAGCGCATATGCTTTTGGAAAAGTACTACGCATCATGTTCGCCATTCGGTCTTTTTTCCAAAATTCGGTATTATAGTTTTATATGATAAATTAATCATTTATTTATGTGCTATAATTTTTAGAGCAATATTTGTGTGCTTTTGCAATAATAAAATAATATTTTATCCTTGCACTATGGATTGGTAAGAAACATTTTTACTTAATAAAGTGTATTAAGCATTTCCGGCTATTTTTAGGTCATGCTTTACAGGAACTGTTTGCTGTAATTAAATAATTGCTGTTAAATGTTTTAATGTTGATGACTGATGTTTAAGTGATAGCGTCATTTGAACAAAATTGATGAGTGTAATTTTTCTCTAAATAAAGTTTTGAGTGTAGAGTTCTCTAAATTAATATAAATTAATTTTAATAATAGCGGGATACTAAGATGACTTTGGTTTTACTGTTGAAAGAAAAGTGAGTCACAAAAACAGAAACTACCAGGCGTGCTGCATAATTTGCTGACTTATAAATGTGTCGGGAGTAGATAAAAATCAGTAATTATTGCATTAAAAATCGTGATGAAATAAATCGTTACTCGAAAAAAAAATGTAATGTGTGTAAAATATATTATTGGCTTAAAAGGAGCTAGTTTTAACCGAAGATTTTATGTGACTTACTTTTAACTACCTACTTCATTCTCAGATACTTCAGTGAAAATACATAATAAATTCCCGTGAACACAATTATAAACTTTATTGTATTATGTTTTGTACAAAGCAAACTCTGTTTGAAAGTGATACCTGATAACGTTTAAACAATTGAACACGCAACATTGTATGCAATACTGTTTTCGTTTTAAAAAATGCTATTTGTAAATTGAAAAAATATAGGGAAAACTTGGCTCAATACGAAAGCAACATGTTACATATTTTAATTCACTAGTAGAAAAATATTTATTGTACGGTCCTATGTCGATTATGTTGCTACATATACCTGCAGCTATTCTCCAAAGTAAAAAAATTACATTTATTCTAACGTCAGACCGAAGATTTTCAATAATTTTGAAAATATTTTAATGTGCCAAAGTTCTTTTATGTGGTTATTTACTATTATCTGTCATTAACTAACTTCATTGCTTTTTTTGATAAACGAGTAACTAATGAAATAAAAATATTTTTGACGCAACAGTCCATCTGGAGTGTAAATTTTAATTGGCGTAGGTTTACACGCTCCCAAAGTATAGTATTTATATTAGCTGATAGTTAACCCAACCTATTAAACTTATATTTTCATTAACTAAAACGTATTTTCGCGAATGACACCGGAGAGTTTTGTTCGAACACAAGACTGTCAAATAGAACAAGATAAGAATCACAAAACACTAACCAAAATTTAAGTAGTAACGGTGATGACATCATTTCATAATCGTATGAATTAAATCTCATCATGTAACGTGACCGCTGTTTTGCCTTTTTTTTTCTAAAAAAAAAAAAGTGGAAATAAAATAAAATTTGCAAAGATGAAATGTTTTAATTTGTTTGTATAAAGTGCATCTTTTTATAATAAACTGTAGATTGAAGTTGTGATTGGTTTTTTAATTCGAAAGGAAATCTTTTATGATTCATTGGTACCTAAATACGTTAAAATGGGGAAAAAATAGGGTGCCTCCCTGTTAGAAGTAGCTAATTTATTGGATACATATACTGCATACATTAATTTGATTTTATCTTATTAAAAATCAAAAAATATACTTTTGCTCTTTATAATCTCTTTGTTCTAAAATAAAACATTGACGAGAATAGGTAATGCCTTATATTATTGTTACTGATAACGTAATTGATCCACCCCCTAAAATTAGTACACAAACACCTCGCGTAATAAATTTTTCGATGTTGGATAAATAAAATTTAGATTTACTTTCATCGCAATTAACTTTTGAATTTTGGTCCACTGGGTGTACATTAAACTGAAGTCTAATTGTACAACCAGTGTTTTACTCGTAATTTTAAATACATACAATAGATTAGGACCTGGTTTATAGAAACCGAGATTAAATTAATCGAGGATTACAGTTATTTATAATAAATACAAGTGTGTTATGTAGCGTATAAATCACGCGAGAAAAAGTTTAGTCACGAGCGACGAAGGAGCGAGTGTCTAATTTTCTCAAGCCATAACACAAGAGTGTAATATAAAATTTTATCCAACACATGTACAAAAATACTTTGTAAGAGTAACAATAATTTGAATTTCTAAACCAACTCCAAAAACATATTCCATTTAAGAAAACATTGGCGTGGTAACCAACGAATTTTTTTTTTTTTTTGGCAACGTAAACAAAGTGTAATTTTGATTAATTAATTAAATTGAGTGTGAGTTATATTAATAACTTCCTAGTGAGTTAGACTTATAACTACTAGGTATGATGGTCTAGATAAAATATTTTGGTTTGATAGCATATTTGAAAGATTTCTTTTGTAATTGTTAACGTCATAACAAATTTTTGACGATAGAGACTATGCAATTTTTTGATGTAGATGTACCACTAAAACCGATTCATTTTCTAAAAAATATTTACTTGCGGTGACACGTAACTAGAGACCGGACACCACGGAATAATCCGTAAGCATGTCTCCCTTACTGCAAACATCAAGGCCGACAGTTTACGTGGACGATTCTTGTTTTGAAAATTCGCCCTTACAGCTTACCGCCATTGCAACGTTGCCTACAAACCCCCAAATCACTAAATCAGTGACAAAAAACTGAAGTGATAACAGTTGTGCAGTCGGCCACACAAATAATGCAAATGACCTCGGTTAGTTACGTTGAGTAATATATTGGCACTCTCCAAAAATTGCAATGCCAATGCAATGATGCACCTGAACCTGGCGTCGGAACGACTAACCTCCAAGTGCCAACGGTACCGCACAAAAAACCGGTTAGGTTTCTTTCAAATTCATACAGATCCAGCGGCGTTCATACTACACATTAGGTATAAAACGCAACGTTCATCGCATTACAAACTCAGTTTTGAGAGAACAATAATTGTTGACGCACATACCGTTAATTCAAGCTTAGCTAACTTAAACTGGACACGAGCCTATTATATGAATTGAATTGAATGTTACCCTTAGTAGTCCGATCTCTGCAGATCATATGTGGTCGATTTTTTTTTTTTTTTTTTGAAGTTTTTATCTTAAAAATGTCGCTTTGATTACAGTTTCAGTCGCTCGTTTGATTCGGTAAAAACTTGGAATTTTCCAAGTTTGCTGGAGTTGGAGTATTCTTGTACTCATTCTGCATTAATCGTCATAATAATTTTGTAAAACGTCATCTTCCCGAATTATGATTTTTTTGCGAAATTACGTGAAATTAGTCTCCGCCACGTCAGTTCATGCAGTACAATAATTAACTAAACGTATAAAAAATTCGACCAAAATTCCAATTTTTTACAAACATTGCTGGGGTATTAAAACAGACAGTCTGTCTACATACGAGTATTCGTTTTTGTAGGCAAATCTGTTATGACTTTTATCTAGTAAACGACTACCTTTTGAAGAATATTTTGTAAACTTTTTTTCTTATTATTATCTTTGCAATCTTACAAAGTCATACTTTTGTAGAAAATTAAAATAACAGAAAACTTAAACCTTCTTCAGTCTTACTACTTAAAAATTAAAAACCTTGTATGCTGCAAATTATTATTTTTAGTCTTACATAGTCGTACTTTTATAAAAACTTAAAATAACAAAAGTAATGCAAATAAATCACTTTTGCCATTTGATTAAAACGAGACAGTTTTATTTATTTATCTTTTTTTTTGCATACAATTAACGTCACACAAAAGCCATTAAAATAAAAGCGTATCCAAAACAATCATCAACATTTTTTACCAAAAGACTGAAATTTTGACTCTCACAACACGTAACCACCCCGCTATGCAGACGTTTGCCGCTAACTTCAAGTGATTGGTTTATGTTGAACAAATATCATGGGTTTTGACCTTTGAAAAAACCGCACATTTTTAAATTACATATTTGACAAGGGAATTGATGACCGATGTTGTATGCGCTACTTTAATAAGAAAAATATTGTTATTTATTTAATTTTAAATTTTGCTAACGCTTTACACTTCGTAGAGTATCCTTAAAAATATAGAAATTAAAAGTAATTGTGTAAACCTAATATGTAGTTTCAAAAATATGATCATTCTAATGTGAAAATATGTACGAGTATGTAGTGATGGCAAGACTAGGGATTAAGATTTTAGACAAGCAAAGACATTTTTTTTAATTCAATATACTGTATTTGTTTTTATGATCGTATAGTACTGCTTTTTCTATATTTATTATCATTAAAAAGACGTGAAGTCGCTTAAATTACACATGAACACATGAAATAACGCAAGTTTTGTAGAATTGCAAAAAATTTTGACTAGACGTTTTTTCTCTATCACATGATACAAGTGTTTGCATTTTTAAACATCAGTGGTGACATAGTGTAATAAAATAAATATTTCGCAGCTATTATTTTTTTAATTAATTATGAACACTAAAGTGAGTCGCCGATTTAATATTTAGAATAGGAAGCTGTTTTGTTAAATCACACGGCTTTCGTAGAGGTTCGTCTTAAATTGAGATAAAAGTTTTGTAACGATTTCAACACAGAAAGAGACGAGTAATCATCCAACATCGGATTTCTGGGGTATTCGCGTACACACTGCCAGACAAAAAAAAAACGAACACTTGAATTTTTTGTAATTACCTGCAATTGGTCAAAGTAAAAAATATTCCAAAAAACAAAACATTAATGTATTCTTTAACAGAAAACATAACTTTCTTCTAAAACATGTGGAAATAGAAAAAAAGTAAAAGTTATAACACTATACTTTAGTGTAAAGTTAGAAATATTCAAGTGTCCGGGATTTTTTGTCTTTACTAAGTTACAGTATCAGTACGAAATATCTAGCTAAATACAATTAATTGGTTATTAATTAAGTGGAGAGGTGACCGTAAAATCACTGCTCATTTCTGATAAGTTAAGATTTTCAGAAAAGGTAGTATATACTGTGACAATACACGAACACTAGTATTGCCTTTGGACATCTTGATAAGATGGCCAGGGGGACCCTTTTTAGGAACAAATTACGTAGTATGTGATATGAAAGAATCTAATTGGTGCCAAATTTTAGAGCTCGTAGAGTGGTATGTGAATATGTACGGTTGCCTAAGCACTCTTGATTAGGTGCCTAAGTAATAACGCAATAAAAATAAAATTATTGTATGGGCTACCTAATTCAGACTTCTTAGGCAACCCCACGTATTCACATACTCCTAAGAGCTCTACAATTTGGTGCCAATTAGTTGCTTTCATGCCTTGAGTTAAGTGGATACATCGAATTTGCTCCGAAAGATAGATCCCTCCTACCGTCTTATCAAGGCATCCAAAGGCAAACTTAGTGCTTGTGTAATATCACAATATGTACTAGATTTGTGTTGGCAATTCTGAATTATTAGCTTCCATGCTAGTACGTCAGTTCAAAGTTGTCAATTTTGACAAAAGCACGCCGATGTTGATTGGTTGAGACGATCGCAGCTGTCATAATTGTCACTTTGACAACAAATAAGTTGCTAACCTGACAAAAAATCACAAACATTAATAATCACTCAGTATTATATTGAGTTATGCAGTATATTATAATTATAGTACGCCGAGAGTTTATTAGTGCAGTCCTGGTGGTAGCCTTTGACTACTAATGTGGAGTCCTTATAGAATCTATTGTTATTTTGACATACTTCAATATAAATATAATACTTACATCAAGTGCACTGAATAAATATTATAATTAATTTGACGCTATGTTGTCTGCATTCAATTTCGACCTATACGTATGCAATTGGTTTCATTAAAAACGGGACAAGAACCAACGTTTAACTGTCATTTTATCAATATTTTTCATTGTTGTGAATATGAAATATGTCAATTCTTGTCCCCTTTTTAATGCAGCCAAGTGTACCTGTTCTTGTTATTTTTCTAAAATGCAAAATTCAAATGAAAACAGCAGTATCTGTCTAAATTAAATCCAGTGATTTTTTGACAAGTGGCACGATAATTGAACCAACGTGGCATCAAGCATGACAGATGGGTATTAACTTTAACTCTCTTTTAATGCATTTATATTCCAGTTGTATTTTTTTTTTATTCAAGCTTTTTTAATTTCCATTTTTGTATAATACACAGTGACCGGTAAAAAAAACCGGCCACCCTGAAATATTTCTTAAAACCACTTTAAGAAAATTAATATTTTAACCAGTGATTGTATTTATTTGTCTCCTTTTTTAGCTAATTTGTACGCCTTGTGTCCACAGTAAATGGTACTCTAAATAAAATAACAGTCACTAAATAAATTAATAATTTTTAAAGCGATTTTGCAAAATATTTCAGGGTGGCCGTTTTTTTTTCTGCCTTTCGGTGTATGTATTTTGACATAGCATTATACTTTTTTTTATCTTTATTTTAAAATTAAATTTATCTTTAGTCTTCGTGATTGATTTAAGGTGGTAGTTTGTTTAAGAGGTTTTTTTCAACTGGAGCTAAATTATCCCTGTAAAATATGTCATATGTATTAATTAGTACACTACCCACAAAAATGAACGCAACTTTTATACTTAAGAATACTAATAAGTTTCCACTAAACCCATATAAAACTGTACCAATTCAGAATTTTATTACTGTGCGTAGATTTCTGTGTACTTTTTGTCGGGAGTATACTATTTTTAATAAGAATAGTTTTAAAAAGTGAAAAAATAAAATTGGATCGATGTTTCATTTTAACAGCGTCCTTGCAGTTAAAAATGTACATTTCGTTTAACGCAATTTATAAGTTAATAATTGTACATTTTTCAAAAAAAATATCCTTTTGTTATGTTTTGTAATTTTGTCGTTAGGTTTTGCTGAAACTTCTCCTTCATCACTGCTGCAAAAATTTCCAAAAGATGTGGGTGATGACGATGTCTTTATGGTATGAAATGTGCAATCTTTCCAGGTACTGAATTACTGAAGTGTAGTTATGTTTAACAGACCTTGAATCTTCCACACGAACCCAAAGACTCTCGCAGTTCCAGTGATTCGAGTTCAAAAGGAACTGAACACTTACAAAGGGTGAACTACATTGGACGGGACAAACCTCTCGAACCTCGGCAACCCACTTACGATCCTATCAAAGGTGATAAAGGTAAACCATCAATTGTATATTATTGCTAAAAAATAACATAGGGGATGGTAGGACAAAACAAGATACCTCCAGTATTGCGTGATTCCCACATACGAATCATATGTAGGACTTAATTATTTATGTCCGCCTTAAGTCTATATATAGTATAGTTTGTCGTGTCATTATAGTCTCTCTGACTTTAAAGCAATAACTACAGAAATATGTAGAATTCATGCATACAAAAAAAAAAAGTTATAGGTCTTATATTTATCTCTTACGATTTTTTTTAAATATGTTTCCAGGAGAAAACTACTCGTACGTGCAATTAACAGCGGTTCACGAATACATTTATCCCGTCGTAGAGGAACAACATAAAATATCCATCGGTAGCCGGGAGTCCGCTTCAAGTCTGAAGAAGTGTAGCCCGGAATTGGCGCAGCAGCAGCCGCCCCTGCCCCTCAAAGCCAAACCGAAGAAACCACTAAAGACTCAAATTCGTTGCAGACATTGTCACGAATTGTACTATGAAGATAACAATCCAAAGGGTTCATGTGAATACGCGCCAGACTGTATAAAATCATCGATAAACGCGATCACCTGCATCGGATGTGCCCAGTGCATTTGTTATCATTGTGCGGCAGACGCAGAAGGAGACTTCGCGCAACATCCTTGTGACTGTACCAACGAAGAGAATTGTTCAAAAAGATGGATTTGTTTGACGGTTTTGTCTATACTCGTACCGTGTCTGTGGCTTTACCCTCCGTTAAAAATATGTCATTGGTGCGGCATGAGGTGCGGTTTGTGTGGAGGACGGCATAGCATGTGATCCAAAACACATTATATTTTACGATATTAGTTTTACAGTAACCTGCTCTTTAAGCATACAAATTTATTTTTTATATGGAATTTTTTTATTTATTTAATATCCACATTTCATATTATATAGATTAAAAATGTCTGTGATTTAATATAAGCATTTCATAGTATTAGAAGAAATCATGTTTTATTTTGCTTGGATGAGTATGTTATTTTACAGTAGCTTTAAAATTGATATCGTAAAGTACGGAGTGACGTTTAAAAGTGCTCAACAAGAAGGTTGTGAACACTGCATATGAACAAAGTGTCTACACACTTAATGTACTGTAACAAGACTGTTCATTTATACATTTTTTAATTATTCTGATTACTCTCTATTCGACGTTTTTAACCTGATATTGTTTATACTATATAAGACCGTGGTTATTTTGCATTTATATTTGAACCTAAGTTATGTATATTTTTACAACGTTGTTACTATTCAATTTCAATTTACTTTACCCGTTTCCATGTTGTTTGAGAATTGTTAATCGAACTAAACTCCAATTTGTGTACCCTTTATAGATGGTTGATATCGATATTTTAACATAAATGGTACGCCTGAGTACCATACTGCCCAAATATACAGACAATTTGTAAATAGTGACATCATAGAAATGACAATATATGATAAAAAAAGAAAAAACATGAAAGTCATGTTGAAACTGATGGTAGGATATAAAAATATTTATCCTGTCAAATATCACTAAGAAAATTAATGTTTTATATCGAATAGGTAATTATACCTTCAACCAAAAAAAATGAAGAGTAGTACCTAAAACAAGCTTTAAGGAGGTTCACAAATTTAAAGTTTCTTGTTAAAGCTTGTTTACAAGTTATTACAAAATGTTTCTCATACATTTTTATTAAATTTTAAGATTTTTTCAATAATCTGTATTATATTCAACGTTAAATGTCTCCAGGGTCAAAATATTATATAAAAAAGCAAATCGTTGAAAACTGTCGAAAAAGTTTATCTCGATTTGCCTATTATATAAAGAACTATATTTATAGTTAACAACAGTTTTACAAGCAACTTGTGTATGTATGTTATCGAAGTGTAATTGTTTTCTATGTAAAAGTGACGTCGCTTATCCATGGGCTCAGGGTGAGTGCTGTTCATTTTTACGAGTGTAAGTATACTTAAATACACGTATTTATTACATACTTAAATTACATAGAACACACTGTCTTAACTTTGATAATTCTTATTTATATTTATTATAAATGATGCTATATTATTCTTACATCAAAGATGAATAAATATTGTTTTTACGATGTTTCTAAAATTTGTAGTTGCTCTGTGAATATGTTGTTTATAAAAAGCTGTAAAATGTCGGAATCAATCAAAATTGATTGTAATGTTTTACACAAATTTCACCTTGTTGTGAAACATGTAATCAAGTATAACTTGGTTACATAGTTTTAAATAATAAATGTAATATTTGTATATATGTTATAGTATGAACATTTGCTTGTAATGAAACAAAATGTGTGAATGATATTTTAAATATATAAGAATAATAAATAAAAATATGTTACTAATTTTGTATATTTTAATTTACAAACCACAAAGATCAACTACAGAAATTAACCAAGTCTACTATTGATTAAGTACTCTGATTTCTCCCACAGTTTGGAAGCAGTATCATCATCAAATTTTACTCTTGATGTGTAAGAAGTGCAGTTCCGATACAACAATCCTGTCTCATTTTCTAGACTTGGTTCGGTGGCACAGTATATAATTGTTTGGGAACCCTTAAACATTAACATAGTGAAATATGCATACAAACTATCATGATCTTAAAAATACCTGCTTTGGACTCCTCATAAAAAAGAAGGCAATCGGAGCAATTAAAATGTAATGGTACCAACGAATTGAATGTCGAAATAATGATGTGTACACCCAACCAGGACACACTGCATATGTAGACAAACCAGTACACTTTGCTCTTTTTGCTAATTCTTTGCAAAAATAAATATTTGCTAGTTTGGAGTTTGCATATAAATTTTTGCCTTGAGCAACAGTTTCCAAATTATCTATATTGATTGCACCTTTTTCATGAAGAGAAGAACTAACTATTATTATTCTACTTGGTGCTGACTTTCTTAAAGTATTTAAGAGTAAAGTTGTCAGATAAAAATGACCCAAATGGTTGACGCCAAAATGCATTTCAAAGTTATTTTCTGTCAAATGTATTTCGTTTTTGGGATACGCTAGTCCAGCATTGTTAATTAAAATATGTATATAAGGATACTGGTCTTGAACATTTGAAACAAATTGTTCAATAGATTTTAATGATGCCAAATCAAGTTCCATTGCTCGCTAACAACAAAAGCGTAACTATACTATTAAATAATCTTACGTATCATTCATACCAGTTTCAGTTTTTTCTGAAGTTCTTTTTCAATCCTCATTATTGCTTTTTTGGCCAAATCAACATTTCTGCAAGCTAGAATGACTTCAGCGTTTCTCGATGCCAATTCTTTTGCAACTTCATATCCAATACCACTATTAGCACCTGTTATGATGACGACCTTATTATTCAAAGTTGTATTGTTTTTGCAAAATCCCCATGAACGTTCTCTTAGTTTCCTCAAGCCAAATAACACCAAAATAGCAGGAATTAAACAAATAATTAGATTAGACCCCATGATGACTTAACACTAGCATAAATTGAAGTTAAATAGTTATTTTAAAAGCATAGTTAACATAATTGAATGTGTGACAATGGGTCTTTATTAATTTCAAAACACTGATGAATCACTCATAATAACATAACCTACAACTTCACCTCAGTCACAGTCGTCTCAGTCTACAAATAACTAGGACACCTCCCTTAATCACAAATAACACCACCCGCAATTAATGCATAAGATACATACAATCACATAATGTAGTCGCTATCACATGACTATAATTTTAACATTTCCACATTGTTAACATGATTAACATGACATTAAATAAACACAATCTGACGTCACGTCACGTGATACCGGCAACGTGAATTTTCTTGTACACGGTTTCTTGACTGTTGCATCGGCGGCGTCCGTAACGTTTCACGTATACGTAATGTGTACTTATACCACCGTGGTAATGTGCATCATACCAAAAAATATTCTACCGATTTAATTAAATAATTATTTAGACTACAGTAAACCCTCGTTACTTCGAACTCGGTTAAGACAAACACCTCGTTATTACGAACTGGAAGCGAAGTCCCAAACAGTCCACTTATAAAACGAATGCAACTTAATTCGGTTTACACGAAATTCGGTTAATACGAAACTCGAACAACTTTTTCGGCCCCAAGTTATAATTCTCATATAAAATCACTCGGTTAACGCGAACAAAAAGTGCAAACTCTTTGCATCGTGCTCAAATACGATTTACTTTATCTTAATGGGTATCTAGTAAGCACAACGCAAAAGTATGTCTCTGTGTGGTTTACCGAGCTGTAATCAGTTCGTTCTTATTGTTCAATGTGCTAACGTCCAAAATGGCATAGCAAAAACCAAAACGAGGCCAAAAATCCATTAATATTAAAACGAAAATGCAAACTGCAGTAGCTAAAAAGTTCACCATTCCAAAATCTACATAGTCCACCATTCTGAAAACCCGATCTCAAATAAAAAAAAATAGTGTTGGGATCATTTGCGTCAATTTTTTTCACAAAGTTGTTTAGGAAAATTGATCCATGAAATTTTATATGTATGTAGTACTAGTAATAATGTTCAAAATTTGGTTATGCATTGTTAGAAATCTAATACGAAAACAAATTCAGGTTAAAAAAGTTGTTTTTGTTATATTTGTGTAAAAATGTCAAAAAGTGATTTTCGGTTATGGCGAATTCGGTTAACACGAATTGGTCAAGATCATGGTCCCGACGGGTTCGTGTTAACGAGGGTTTACTGTAATTATAATTAGTCTAGTTTGTCGCAACTTGTTCAGTGTGGTGGAAATTACCGCCACTTTGTCAACAACACTAATAAAAATAATAGAAGTTTTGCTATTCATAAAGATAAGATAAGAGGTCAAGCTGTTCATAATAAATAAAACTTCCAGATTTTGTATTCATATGGTAAAGATAATTTGCATTCTTCTTCTTCTTTTTCTTCCTTTTGCAATATAGGTAGGACTCTTTTTTAGTCATTCTGCCTCTGCTTGAAGTCCAACTTTCGTACTAGCATATGTGGCATAGGTGGTGCTTTTGTGTTGGGTTTTTATATCTTCGCCCTTTTGAGACCCTTTCTGTCGGCGTGAACTCTCCACAGACGACGGCCCACTCTTATCCATCTTACCACGTCCTGCAGTCCTACTTATCTCAACTCTTATTGATTGTATCATTTTTGGAGTATTTAACACATTGTTTACTGAAACGTGTCCGACCTGAATCTTCTGCGCAAAGGAAAGATGGAAACCTTCTTTATCAGGTTTCGTTCAAAATATCGACTTGCAACCTTACTTGACCTCTGAAGATCTTGCAGATCTAAAAGTTGGCACCATCGGCGTTAACAAGAAAAGTTGCCGAAAGTCTACTAATACAAGTTTGAAATATTAGGTAGCAATTTTCTCAGGTAATTTGTGGAACTTGTGCTGGAAGAAGCTGTTTCTACCCACTAGTTTGGTTCAATTTTTGCAACCAAAAATGTAACCCATATATCTTATAGCTAATGTTTCTGTAAGTTTGTTTTCTTTTATGTTAAATTTTTCGTTGCAAATCTCACGTCCTCAATATCATTATCCACTTTTTGAGGCTGAACAATCATTGATTTTAGTATTACTAAACTTTTAACAGATATGTAGGTAATGCTAAGTAACAAAAAAATATGACAACGTGCCCATCCTTTTGCGCATGGTCAGAAATTTCATGACCACACCGGAAATAACTATGTTTTGACTAAGGTGGTAGTTTGACCAGAGTAGATGGACCAAAAGTGGACCAAAACGCCGAACTACCAAAGCAGTTCATTTGATGACCAGATTCAATGATCCATTGCTGAAAAATATGCTTGACGCATTATCATAATCGTTATCTCAAGATACATACTTACAAATTTCGTTTGATATGTTTGACAATGACGGTTTTATTAGAATTTAATCTAGTTACAGATGATGCCACTTTTATTAGGCATTGAAACCCGTCTGACGATAAAATAAAATCTGTGAAGACTAAATAAGGCGTTGATTTTTGAGATTTATTAGTATCACTTCGTGTTCCGACACAAACATGGATCTCCAATTCTTTAAACACTATTTTAAAAAAACTTTCGGAGAACCGTCACTTTATCTTACTTTGTAAACTCAGCTCCATTTGAAACCACGAATTTCTTGTCATTCATTCGACTTCGTTTTGTTACAGCCTCACTTTTCTTCTTCTTTTTACAAGACTTTTCATTTACTGATTTTTTCTTAACTTCTATCATTTCTACCACGCTGTTTCTCCTTCATCTGGCTTAGAAATGTCTTCAATATGGCCGTTATTTTCATCATCTTTTAGTATAAGAAAAACGCTAATTTGTTTTCGTGCTTGCCACATTTCGATGCATATTTTGCTGTGAAAAAGGCAATTTTTAAATGTGTACTTATTTTTTATGTATTAACATACCTTTCTGTGATGTAGATGAAAATCCTAGTCTCTCTGTTTTAAGAGAAAAATTAAAACACCAATTAGTGTAGGTAAGTATTATTAACATGCTTACAAGACAAGAAAAATACATGTATGATTATTTCGAAATTCTTCACCAAAATCTTATTATTTATTGCCATTATTCAGGCGACAACTAGTAGCGAAAGAAGGTCATAAACCATAAACAAATATTAAATTATATTATTTTCAAAATGTAATATCTCCATTATTAACAGACTTATTTTTTTTTTTAATTAGTGTAGTGCAATAAGCTTTTTAGCATTTCAGTGAAGTTTTCATCACGCACTTTTAAAAACCAATATTTCAATTATTTATGGAAATTTCGGAACGCGGTTTTCACCACTGTTTTCACTATTTTAATCCCTACATGGGATCTTTCGCAGGATCTCAGAAAACTACAGCGGTATGCAGGTAGTACTTGTAAGGTCTGTACCCAGATGCTGTACTCGATGCGTTTAAACATTCGTAATTTTTTCTAAAAATATTACATTGTACGTACTAATATTACAAAAGTCTCTGTTAGGGCGTCAACGTCCAGAATAATTTTATATGCATTAACGATTTTCTAAAAGTGTTCTTTGACAGTACCTTCCAAGCAATAAATATTCTATTTCTGGGAAATATTATTCTTTTTGATTTAGTAAATACAACTTTTTGCAGAAGCACCGTAACAAACCCAAATTTGCTAAGATGAAGAAGAAATGAATTTCGAGTAATCCCGAGACCAACTAAACGAGTGGAATCTACTTAGAGCTGGTAAAGTCCAGCAAAAGATAAATGCAAATGACTACAATTATAAGTACTGCCGCCGTAAAATCTCCAGTCGCTTTCGAAGCTGTAACCTGTGTAAAGCTGTCAATCAAAATGAGTAACTACGCTTGTACCTACCTTTCCAGGACCATATTTGTTCTCTAGTAAATGCATTCCTAATGCGTAATGGTTTATTGCAGGTTACGGTCTAAAGTACTACCCTTATAAAACAATTGACGGCGTTTGCATTTATCTTTTGCTGGACTTTACCTGATTTTATTATGTGCTGCAGTTTACATGTCATAAAAATTTACAACATAGGCTGAGGACGATTAATGGGTTAGTTCCGCTGCAGATTACATGTGCCCACAAAACTCTATAAGTTACCTGGAAAATATTATCGATTTACAGCGGAAACATTTTTAATTTTTAAGATTACGGAAAACATCATCTGGCTATTTTACTAATTAGTAAAAAAATATAAGGATACACTATTTACGAACAATTTTTTATACAAGACAATAAACTACAACTACAACAAGGTCCAGTTGTCTCCCAGTACCCTCAGGTAGCCATAAAGAGACAAATAAGAGCTTAGCGCTAGCAACTTACGTATAGCTGCTTCAATCATCGTCAATGAAGTTATTTACCAAAAATCATAGAATTTTGTTATTAAGTCATTTTCTGGTTTGAATTTGGCCATATTTAGCGAATTAATTCCAAAGCAAAATATGCGTCAAAAACCGTTCCTTATTTTTGCTATATTTTTGTTGGACATCCAATTCTTCAATTTTTCGATACCAGTATTGTTCCAAGTGGAGTTTCAGGGGTATGTACAGCAACTTCAAAGTCCATCGTAATAGTTCTGGGTAAAAAAACTGTGTAGGAGTCTCTGCGAGTGCAAAAAACTGTATATACGCCTCAGGGCGAAATACCATTTTTTTCGGCGCTTTGTAGCCCTCGGGCTTCGCCCTCTGGGTTCAAACGGTGCCTCAGGAAAAATCATTCATTTCTCTCCCTCGATGTATAATAATCTATACTGTTATATGTGGAACGCTTATTTTATATCAAGCAAAAAAATTTATACCTCTGACATTTTTTCATAAAATCACAAATAAAAAAGTTTTCCCTCTTGTTTACCCAATCCAGCGACATATTGTATACATACAATATTTATTTAGAATTGACAATTTGTACACTATGTATCATTGGATTGGTGTCACTGTCGTTGTCTTCAGGTTCTAAATTTATAATAAGTTTCTGACATTTCTTGAACGGTATTCATTTTCTATCTTGATTACATGGTCTCCACATTTTAAACAGATTTAAAAGAAACACTTAATAAACAGAAAACAAACGCTAAATCTCTGTTCGAAATCCCAATTAAAATTTGTCTGTGTCAGAAATGTATTTATATTGAAATACTGGTTATTAGGGGTTGATTAGTCAGACGACTTTACCTATTTATTTTCAAGAGGACTATTTCTATTGTTGTTCGGATTATTAGATAGACATTTACCCGGATTAATATTAAAGTTTATTTCTAAAATCCGACCCTGGTGACGAAACAGACACAGTCGTTTTGATGGACATATTTACAGCGGGGTTAAACAATAAATCATCCTAAGCGCATTACCCGCAGTGAAGTCACCTCCAAATATCGGTATTCTTCTTTTCCTTTCTCATAACTGAATATCAGTTTGTAAATGCTTGTGCTTTTATTTGGAAGTACAAGAACAAAATACCAAAAGTATAGGTATACCTACATATAATGACCATAAAGAATATCTATAGTTGTAATGGTATCCTTGGAAGAGTTTTTTAGTTCTTTTTGGTATTAATTTTATTGGTCGTCCACAAACATCTTCTGCAGCACGTTTCACACTGCTGGTGAAAAATTGTCTGTTTAACATATTTTCAGAAATTTTCTCCTACACTAGGTGATTAGGTAACACTGATTCAACGTATTATGTGTTCAGCACCTCCTCATTACACAATGTCTTTCCTGACAAACATATCATTCTTTTTGTATACTTATTGGCCAACATTTTTTGAAAATAAAACTTGTGGCCTTCTACAAACAACAAATTTGTTTCTTTTTCACTTAAAACAATTAATCTCATCTTGATTTGCGTTGTCTTGTCTGAAGATGTCCACAAGGCTAGATACCAATTTATGATTGATATTTGAGGAGGCACACACAAACTGCCGTTAATTTTCGCCAGCCCAGGTTGTAAATTTTTACCTACTATACAAAATGTGGCGTATTGTAAAATCAGGTACCAGCCCCTTGAATGTTGACGAAAGAGAATATTGACTGCTTTGAAGATACCGACAAACGAAATATTTGGAACAACTCCAAAATTTTGTGTAAATCTCTTGGTGAGTATAATTACTTGGAATTTGGATTGTTAACAAAGTTACCGCTGGGAGACACCTTGTACATACCATCCCGATCGATGAGAGATCAACTCACGTCCAAGGTCGTACCTCGTTACACTGTTACTGTGCCTTCATCCCTCGTTTTAACTCCAGTTCAAACTGATGAGAGCACCTATTGTAAACTCTGCATAAATGTTAGCTGCTTCTTTTTATTATGTTGCATAATTTTGTCCACGCCATTAAAAATGAATTATAATAGCCTTACTTTCAAAGTCATTCAACACGGACCTGAAATATTATAAGTGTTTATAAAAATTTGGGGAGTATTCGGTGTCACAAAAATTACATTTATAAATATTTTTACTATTTTTCCTTGTTAGTATGAAGTACGAATTAATAAGTATACTAAAAGAATCTTTACGGAAAATTGTATGATCTGAAAATTTAACAATGAGCACCAATACGTTTAGAGACTGTTGGTGGTTCCTGTTGAATTTTCAGACCATATCATTTCCCATAACTATCCTTATCATAGTTCAACAATAGATAACAGAAATCATTAATAAGTATACTCTTATATTTAACCCATTTTGACGATTAGTCTACAAGCACATGGAAGCGTGGAAGACACGTTAACATAGATTTTATAAAATAAATGTAAACACAAAATGTGAGTTCAACAGATAAATCGTTCGCTACACCTTTCTTAAGTCCATACTAGATTTAGTTTTTTCGTATTTTGTAGATTTGAAATTTTAAAATTGAAAAAATTTTGCACAGGTACACATACATGCGTGAAGGTACTTTCACCATATGCCAAGAATGTCGGTTATCGAGTTGAGTGTACTCACTACTGTGTACTAGAATGACTACTTGTAATAATAAAAACAATCATGGTTATGCTGTTTGCACGTTTTTGCAGTTTCCGCGATGAAACTATGACCCTAATCAAAGGCACCCCACCCTCCCTCTGCGCGAATGATTCTCTGGATCTGGAATTAGCCACCAGAGTCCGCAAGCACAATATTGAGAAATACTTAAACTCGTCAAAGCAATAATGTCACCATTATGCTCTGGTGCAGAAGAACTGTGGTGAAGACCAACAACTCGTATTTGGAAAGTGAGACCGTGGTGAGACCCACCCATAGAACCCTCAAATACCCGTGGGTATTTTGTGGTCTTCTAGCAGAAGATCGATATTTTTTGCGCGTTGACCAACCAAAGCCTTGAAGCTTGAAGCCTGAGTACTCGCCCGCAGTGAACAACAGTAGCTTCTACCGCTGTCTTAATTCTAAAGCGGGCAGGTGTTTGGTAACTTTATTTTCCCGTTGGTTTTATTTTCGCACGAATTTGCAAAATCTTTGATCTTGATCTCTCTTTGCATCGGGTTACTTGTTCCTTATCTAATCTACCCTTCTAAAGTTTCCCGCCTGGTGATTGGTAGATCGCGTAGGCCAAATGTTCTAAGAAAACAGCGACTCCTACCGCCTGCCGATTCTTTCAAAATAACATTAAAAATGGCGGCCGACATGGTCAACATGTCAATTTGTCGGCGTTTTGTTTGAAAGTATGTAAATTACGTTTATTTCAATGCATCACGAAGTGAATTCTAACCAAACAAGTTCGTTGAAACAATATTCAGACGAATAAGATGCACACTATGGATACATCGGCACTTCACAGTGACGCTTGTCGCCTGTGCGATGAAAATAAAGAGAAAATGCATAGCATTTTCTCGAAAAACGAGGAGGGACAACAATTGCTGCATCTCATCAAAGAATGTTTACCAGTTATTGTGAGTATTTGGCATGCTTTTCTTTCTCATCAGCTTCTTATGCTAAACTTGCAGATATACAGAACAGATCCTTTATCCAAGCAAATATGCCACGATTGCTTCAGCAAGCTAGAAACGTTCTATAAATTCAAAAAAACCAGTTTAGCGACAGCCACCAGGCATAAAAAGCATCTCCTCAATACCGAAAATAACAGCAACAAACGTATACAGTTGTATCTGTCTTGCGAAGACACTGAAACGGTAGTATTTAACCATTGGTTTTGCTCCAGGCTAAACATTTTGATTTTAGAATCAAGTGATAAATTCGAACAACATTCCTCATTATAGTAGCATAGGTACATCGACGGATGATCTTACAATTTCGTGCATCAACTGTAAGTCAACATGTTTCGACTCAACCATTATTAATAGTGAAGTTGAGTTATGTGCAGAATTACATAAAGCTATAGCAGACTCCTTGAGCAATAATAAAGTGATCACTCAAGATGCTGAAAAAATGGGAAGGAGCCGGAGACGACGGAGTCAGGCTTTCTACCATGAACTTGATGATTCACTGTGTAGTAGTCTGACCGAATTTACCAACACAGAAAGTTCCCAGTGTTACGAAGAGGACCACAGTGAAGTGGAGTCATACGAATCTGATAGTGAAGACACCCAAAGGGTAAAGAGACGCAAATTAAATAATTCTATAGTGTTAAATGGTAGAGAGAAGAGGAATACAGGTGAAATCGATTTGAAGGAAACAGAAGCGTTGCAGCAGTTATATCATAATGAAGCTGAATTCAGGTATTTTCCTCTAAGTTTAATGGGTTTAGCCCTAAATGTCATAAATAAACGCATTGTCCCTGAACATGAACCTGATGACTTTTTTGAACAAGTTCATGAACCTCAGTGTACATACTGCAAACAAAAGTTCAAAAACACTAAACTATTATCTTTGCACGAAGTTGAACATATGAACATTGAGTTAGGGGAAAAAGTAGATAGTCCTGCTTTATGGCATGATTCCAGAGATGACGCCCATATCCGTAACAAATGGCTGAACAGCTATGATGAGGTAGAGGAAGAAGAAGAAGAGGAAGATGCAGATGCAGATGCAGACTTTACAGAATGTGAAGTAGATCAGTCAAGAAATGACAGTCTACTAATTCCAGTTGGTACTGAGGCTCCCCAAGAACAAAAGGTCGCTGGCGAAATTATTCTAGTTAAGGCAAAACCTGTAGTAAATGGCTTAGCTCTGGCAGAATATTCCAAAGAGGAAAGGAAAGCGTTCTACAAGTCAATGAAAATAGGAGGTGTAAATAAGAAATTCTGCTCTCTTTGTCGATATAGTTTTAAAGATAACTGGGCAATTGAGTCTCATTATTTCTCATTAGCATGTTATTATACTTGTCGTTATTGCGGAATGCGTTTTAACAAGCAAAGGCACAGATTTGACGAACACGTTAAAGAACATGAGGATCAGGGAGATCCGTTATCAACGAAGATTTACGCTGCCAGTAAATTAAACAATTTTGTTCCGCGGGTGATACAACCAGACAAAGTTAAAAAAATTGTAGCACAGCATGACCAGGAACAGAAACTTCCATCGATCAAAGTCAGAAATTTCCAACGCAGAAGCCTACAGCCTGATATTAAGATTAAAGAAGAAAAAATGGACTCTGATGAGGAGAAGCCATCCCCATCTCCGCAAAAAACTCCTCAGACAACAGCTAAAACCAGCAATCAAGCCTATTTTTGTAGGAAATGTTATAAAGTGTTCTTCAAATTAGACGAATTTAATATTCATAGTAAGAACTGTGACTATAATCAATTCCCTCAAAGTCGCAACAATGCTAACAATAAATTCACCACTAGATATAATTCTAATGGAGAAATGCTTTCATCAAGTGGACGTCCCATGAGGCACTGTGTGCGTGAAACTGGTACTTATAGAGATGAAGCTTACATCCCTGACGGGGCAGCGAAAGAAACGGCTCAAAATCAACAAAGTTTTGTCTGTTTTATATGCAACACACCTTTTCCAACCATTTATTCAAGAAATAGTCACATGAGGATACATAAAGGTGAAACAAACAATGCTAATAGGTCTCCTATTGTTACGCAAAAACTCAAACAAATTACAAACACAGAAAGAGTTCAGAGTTTCCCAGGTTACATTAAGCAGGAGCCTCTGGAGCCCGAAATTCAAATTCACGAATCTGAGCAAAATTTCCACTCCAATAATTCTGTTGCTGCAGTTAGTATTACTCCAATATCGAAGAATCCAAACCAGAAAGCAACAATTAATCCAAACATCATGAAACTGGTCCAGAATAATCCGCACTTAACAATAAGGGCTAACAGATCGCCAGAGAGACAACCGGCCCCCTCGGTCAGCAACACACAGAACAGTTTATCAGATGCTGATAAATCTTACAAATGCTCTAGCTGTTGGGAAGCTTTCTCTAACAAATCACACTTATATTTTCACAAAAAGAACCAGTGTGAGGGTTCAAAATATCCTTGCCCATTTTGTAAAAAACGCTTTGGTACAGAAGCAGCATACAGTTCACATATATTTTATAGTCATCCAGAGTAAATTTTAACATTTATGCTTTCCACAGTGTGAAAGTAAATTAGGATTTGATTAAGGGGTACCTATCTTGGTCATACTATCCATCGTTATTTTAAGTACAGATTTTAGAAAGAGAAATTTTATATATACACAACAAAAATTGCCATTAATTTTTTTATTTTTTTTTTTGTGATATAAATACGTAATGTATAGTAGTATATGTACATAATTTTATATTTTATACATCTTTAATTTACTTTTCATTGTGTTGAATAGCTTTGTTAAAATTTATTCTATTTTAGGCATTTCTATTATTTATTTATAAGATGCAAAATACTCACTAAATGTTACAAAATTTATAAAAATCTCGCCCTAGTAATTAGTCAGACATGAACAAAAATTGACTTGGATTTTATTTTGAAAAGATGAACATTTGGTGTAAACTGATTTCAGTATTTAAACAACAAAGTTTATTAATTTCGTGTTTAGATTAAGTCATTTCCTACTATGCTAAGCGTAATTTTAAATTTTTGTAAAATTAGCATAAAGTCGTAGTATATATAATGTATGTAAATAATCATGTAACAGGTTTATGACGTGAATAAACACTATATTTAGTAAAAACGATCTTTACAGTTCAGGTAACCCAATGTCTGTAATCGGAAAAGAAACTCATGAAAAAAACGAAACGGTACTGATGAATTTATCTTTTATTCAGATGACAAGCGTATTGACTAGTTGTTAATAAGAGCACTTCCACATATAAAAAATATTTTGTTGGGTTCTAAGTTTATAGAACTAAATTAATTACATGGTAACTCACAAGTAGTATCAAATACCCACATGTCTACATGAACACAAAATAATACTCTTCCCAAAAAAAGTTCTAAATAAATTAGCATAGTTAGCCTTTGCACAGCAAGTTTTGGTCAAACAACAGATAAACTATGAATGTATGATGACAATGAATACTTAAAACATATATCTAATATTAAATATTTTTAGTTCTTTCATTTTGTTATTCAGTATTATTTGATTTAGGACATTAGTAGTGCTTACAAATAGGCGATTATAACATACAGTAACCAAATTATTAAATTTAATTTTATGTGGAGTAGTTCCCTTACTCATAAAAAAAGAAAAATAAATCAACATGATCACAAAAATATACATACGTTATTAGAATAGATTAGTTACAAATCCCAGAAATAACAAAAAACTCTACCTATCAAAAATACTGTACATAACAATATCATTAGTTTAAATAAATGCAAAGAACTTAGAATGCCTAACTTTTCAACATTAATTCCCTTTTGCGATTCTAGCCCTTATGGTATATGTAGTTTTTTACAATATGGTCACTATTATACAGCCAATCATGTTAAACAAAAACGTCTTCAACATGCACGAAATATTAGGAAACAGTCTGAACAAATTCTTCTTGGTTTACTTCTTGCGAATCTGGAGAAGTATACAGTATATTGGCTGATATGATAATTGGATATTCTAAATCTTTATCAAGGGACATTATCTGTATCTCTTCACCTTTAGCAAGACCCAATTTCAATATTTCTGACTGTTTTGAATACACAATCTGCCTCTGCTCATTCAGCTTGACAACAGTGACTCTGCAACATTACAACTTGTTACTACAAATTAAACATTAATCTCATAAATATACCTTATAGCTATATGCCTTGTGGTTTGAAAACTTAACAACTGTTCAAATTCGGACCTATGATTCCTTTTAACAGAGAGTGTAAATCCATCAGTCATCATCAATAAATCCATTCCAAAATGGAATCCAGTCCACCTCCATACGTGTCGTTCGTTAACTAGCAAAATCCTACCACAACGAAGACTTGTATCAAGAAACACATCATCTGGAACTTCATTGGGTCTAAAAAAAATTGATAATAATGTAAAAGGTGGATTAACGCTGTTTGTTTACCCTTTGTCATCATTTTGGTTTACTCGTAAAACTTGTTTCCACTGTTGGAGAACTACGGGATTAAGCCAACTATGCGGAATAATATTATCGTGAAGGACTAATTCTACATCCATTTGATGCGATATTAAATTTGGTATCCGTAGACCTTGGAAAACCGGCACAAATTTTCGTCCTTCGTCCGTTAAAAGATACGGCATTTCATCTAAAATAATTTACAATAACAAAACATAATAAATTGTCAATAGTAATTACTTTTTCTAGAACAAAAGAAGTTGTTGACTTCTTTGCTATTTGGTGCTTCCTCACCAATTTCAGGATGGGTGAGTATAAACACCCAATATTTTAATAGTACATAGATAGAATATTCAGTCTGCATTACAAATAAGTCAGGATGAGCTACTAACTTAGCCATCAAAGGTATGGGAATGCTTTTTAAATTAACTACAGGGTGACTAAAGTAATACGTCATTAAATTAACTAGAAACCATCTAAAACAAACTTCTTGCAACTTCTTTTCACCATACTGGCACGCTGCATTGTAGTACTCTAAAGACGTCTGAAAAAAAAATGGTGAACTGAAAGCTTTTTTAAAGAGTTTTATACCTTTGGATTTATTGTTTCTAACATCACTTCTGTACATTTTTCAATCAATGCGTCAAGTTGAAACATTGTAGCTGTCGCTAACGTCGATACGATCTGCAATGGATTAAGGGTAATTTCACAGTTGTACAGGGATCCGAATACCACTTTCAGGGCTGAAAATCAAACATCAACACAAATAAAACAATATATCTTTTCTGAAATTAACTTTCAAAAGTATGAATCGACTCTAGTGCGCATTTCTCTTTTTATTTCAGATCTTTTACTTTTAATATACAGGCAAGGTTGCTAACAGAATTATGAAAAAGTTGCATTGTATTTTTACAATATTTCATTAGATAAACTAAACCTGTTGGAAACATTTACATATAAAAAGTATCAAGATTTCATCTGTTATATTATTGAAAATAGATTTAAAAAAAAGTAAGAGACCAAAGTAGCACGGTTATTTGACTAACATATTTTAAAATGATTCTCGACCACATTGAGTGTTCTGTTTTTGAGAAATAACACACAATTTAGCTTTTTTAAAACAGAACACCCTATATATTTTTATATTTTTTCATTGGCATTTTCCCAGACTTTCAAACCGTAGTTTATTTTTGAAATTCCGATGACGTTGCCACGTTATTTTAATTTTCTTGAATTTTTTTGGAAACAATGGTTCACCAAAAAATCCCAATTAGGTTATTTTTAAAATCTGTAACGATATTTTGTGGAGAGATAAGCTTATTGTGATATAAATTAGGTCTTAATATACAGTGTTTATAAAAAATCAAAAATATAACAATTATTAAATATCAAAATTTCAGCTTTTTCAAATAGAATCCCGTTATTGTATTTTACTGCGTTTGTATTTTCTTTCTTTTTCGTTAAGTATTTCTATATCTAAAGTTTTTAAGAGACAGAAAATAAAAAATAGAGTACGATCAAAGACGTTGTATTATTATTAATATATCCTTCCAAAATAATATATCCAGAGTGTTCAATTTGAAAAAACTAAAATACCGGTATTTGGAAATCGTAATGTTTTTAATTTTTGTTTATAAACACTCAGTACATCAAAATTTGATGTAAATGATATCATAACAAAGTATATACCTGTGTTTACTTTTCCATAAAATATTCTAACAGATTTTAAAAATAATCCGATTGCGATTTTTTTTGTGAACCCCTGCACTGCTAAAAAAATTGGTCGAAGGTTATACAATAATACAATTCGAAAAATTATAAAATCTGATTCTGCGAATTTTATTTTTTTATCAGAACCCTTGTAAGTTATGAAAATATGTGTGGAACATTAAAGTAAATGTAAAGAAGCATGCTGGGCGTATGTTCTAAATGAGTTTTCCCTTAACAAAATTTTCTGATGACGTCATCAACATTTTCGCAAAAACACATTAAATTCATTAATTTTTGAGTTATGTTTAAGAAATTTAAAAACTTTTAATGCAATGATAAATCACAAGTATCGACTTATCATACCTTGCAGATTTTGGATAGGATTTATTCGGAAAAATTTTGAGATAACGTTATAATTTTTTGGGAGGGGATAAACGAATAAATTTTGCTTAACGATTTACCATGATTACGATAACCTTAAAATATTTACAAGATTTCAGAGCAATGAGTTTTGCAGTTTCAAAGTTATGTAGCAAAATATTGTTATTCAGTTTTGAATTTCTTCCAAAAATTCTGAACGTCTAGGGTGAAAATTCGACACGCATTCACACACCACAAGTGCAGGAGTATCTTATTTTTAAAAATTTAAAAAACTTTTTATAAATTTTGGAAATGACGTCATCCCATTGGTGATGGGGATGATTAGCCAAATTTTAGGTGGAATTTAACCATCTACCTACATGATATTCTTAACATACATCCAAAATATGACAATAATCGGTCGTGTAGTTGCGGAGATTACTTGTAAAAATGGATGCAGACAGACGGAAATGGGAGACCACTTTTTTCGTACTCTAATCAACATACAAATTATTTAAGTTTAAATAAAGTACTTTTTGTAACGAGATACGCTCAAAAGATTTAAAAAAATAAAAAATCTAATGAGTGTTACGTTTCTAACTAAAAATTGTTACTTTTTGAAATTTTGCTACTTTAGTAATACCGTGTGATTTTTAAAATTCTTGTGTTCTAGTTGGCCATGACACGTACGTCACCAGTGCAACTGAAACGGCAAACTAGAGCAAAAATTTTTAAAAATCCCCGATATTTTTAAACACAACCTTCCGGATTCTATGCTTATTAAATTAAAACTATTCTTCAATAAAGATTCATTTATTAATTTTTTGGAAACATAAGTATTTTAATTTCAATACGCATAAAGCAAACATTTAGACGTTATTCTGCTTTATGAATTTTTGGGAAATTAAATAGGTCTTTCTTCAAATAATAAAGAAAATTAGAGGACTTGAAAATCAACAGAAGTTCATATATTCAAAACCATATTACTAAAGTACTAATAAGACTTCACTTCAAAACATTTTTTAGAGAAAATGAACACAATGTTATTAATGTCTTATCCAAAATTTTAAATAACTCTTCAGTTTCTTGGATAAAATATAAAATTTGATTCTATAGTTTCCCCAGTTCTAATTCGGTTTTATGATAGTACCCCATTATGTAAAAGTTAACGTCCTTAACAACAGATTACTACTGCAAGTGATGGGACAGTCATAAATGAGGATTATGCAGTATAATGGCAACGGCATGCTTAAATCCATATTTATGACTGCCCTATCACTTGCAGTAGTAATCTGTTGTTAAGAAAGTTAACTTTTACACATCATAAAACCGAATAAGAACTGAGGAAACTATACCATTCTAAATTTTTTTATGATAACCCACACAAGTAAAGAAACATGCTACGCTGCAGTTTCAACTGCGATGGTAATGACGTCATCAAAAATTTTAATTTTAATACGTCTAGTGTAACACCAATGACAAATGAACTAGGTGCTCAGAATTTCACGAAAATTAAAGAAGCCAGTTTTGAATTAATCGATAAAACAAATTGCTTCATTAACTTGTTTGAAAAATTTTGTATCAATAACTGTAAAAATATAAATTAATTACCAAGGTACAAACTACATTCCATCTAGAGGTATAGTTTTAACATTATTCAGTACATTTTTGAGATGACGTCATCGATAATCTAGACAGGATGAATAAATAAATTTTAATTGAAACATTTTATTTTTTACGACAACCAATGCAGGTTGAAAGCATGGATATTTTATCACAGCACAGAAAAAATCATGTCTTTGTGTAAATTTCAAGTGAGATTTTCGTAGCAAAATTATGAAATGACGTCGTTAAATTTTTGGCAGAAAGGAGAGGCACATTTAAATTAACGTTAGATATTAGACATTCATCAAAATGACCTGCCAGACTTTCATAGCTTACGGTGGGGAAATAAAAGTAAGGCATTCTTAGATTTATTATTATGATCATTATTTGTGGTACTCCTCCGGGGGAAAGCAGATTAACCAATCATACGATAACCAACTCATAAAACGTGTAACTGATATTGCAGCTAATTACATTGATAAAGTTACAGTTGAGATTTGTCGTTAACAATAATTTTAACGAATGTGTTATTTCAAGTTTTGTTGCCTATTCTTTTTGTTGGAAATATTATATTAAGACATAATCTCTTTTAAACTACTCAACAAATTCTTTTTATTTTATATTACAATAGAGATTGTACAACTTTAACCATCAGAATTTGCACATACATCACCTCAAAAACTCTGATGGCATCAATTCAAAATATTCTTACACAAATCTCACTGTAGAAATACAACATAATATGCTCGCTTTCCTGCGATCTAACAATTCACTTTTCCTCAAAAAAAAAAAGAGCATTAAGTTATACTTATCGCAAAAATTACAAACCAATTTCTTTGAAATTACCGTAAAGACTAGCACTGATTGTCTGATTAAATATTACCGAAAATTTATTTATTCATTCATTCATCTCACAGGCTGATGAAGTCAGTGAAAAAAATATTTAATGCATATGCATCAAGATATCGTATTACATGTAATTCAGTATTATACTCTTATCAAAATCTCCTTATCTCTTAAGTTTTGTCCACATCCATGCAACATTGGTATGGCTTGAGTATAAAGGTTCTGTGGAAACAACTTCACAATTTTTATTAAATAAGACTCATTTATCTACTTTATCTTTTATCATTCATTCAATTTTTATTTTGCAGATTATTAAATATTAAGAAATTTTGAAAGTCTTACCCTTAAAGTTTTATGTCACTATCAAATACAGCACTCTGTGTATTTAAACAAATTCATATTTGTATTATTTGTTTTTTAAGGTCTCAGTAGTAAGAAATTACAAATTTATTATACTGCAAACAGGTAATAATAATTTATAATTATTTATAAACGACAATGGAGAGTATAGATATGTAATGACAGGTAGGTATACCATGTTAACTTCGTGGACATAACAATCACTTACACTCTATCGTAATAAGAGGGTCCACGACATCAATGTGTATGTACTTTTTAGTTGCTTCAAGCCATGACCCTCCAAACATACTTGCAAAATATGGACTCTGGCACAAATATATCTTATGTAAATAAAATTCCTCACCCAAGGCACAAACTGTCACATCTGAATTTTTACCTTCTTCAAATAATGCTTGGTAAATATATTGTGCGGTACTCACAAGTTTTTTCCTAAAATACAAAAACGTGTAGCTCATGTGCAATGCAATTTGTGTGATGTTACTCACCTTTTTGGAGTGTGTAAGGCAATATCGATTACCTTATTAATCTCATCGTCTTCAGTATCTGAATGTTTTCTTTTCCTTCCAGATATAAAACTTGTTACATTTTCTACTATACTATTACTAGAATAAATAATCCCCATTGTAAAACGTAGTTATTAATACCAAAAATGGTTTAAATGTTTATAACTAGCTTTTAGTTAAATTAAAATCAGTATTAAAAGCGTCATTTCGATAAGTCACTGTCACTCATGTTAGAAAAAATCTTTAAAAAATTGAACATATACACACAACTTTTTGTAAAAGTCACAAAAACTGTGCAATAATAATAAATTTGCAGAAAACTTTCTCTCTTTCGTAATTGTTTACTCCATGTGCGACTCGTAATAATAATTAGAAAATCATATAAAAATTATAAACGCTCACAAATCTTACGTAAATTATTATCATTTTTCCATTAACATTACCATAGATCATTAATTGCTCACTTATCATTAGTTATGTATTTTTAGTGGTGAAACATATAAAATTTCCAAAGGTATAAATACGGTGTGCCCTCCGCCACTGATTATCGGTAACAGAACTTACAGCTTTACCGATTAAACGTAAACATAACCGCTAACGTTGCAGATGTTTGACACTTGAATTCTTGTGCTAGTAAAATGAGCAATACCTCCTCGAAGTGGAAATGGTTATGTCACCTCCAAAAATAAACACTTTCACACCATTCACAAACCATTTTTAAAAACACTGTCCCGTTTCCGATGATTTCATCTGCCCACATAAAAGCGCGAACAAAATGAGCGTTTTCTTGAGGTTAAGACATGAAGAATATAGGTTATGTCATTTCTTTTTGTCCAAAAATTCGTACAACAGACGGATAATTTATCAGCTAGGTGATAAGAATGTTCTGTTACGATCGCAACGAAGAAATTTCTCTTTGCAGTCGACTATAGATTCATTTGCAAAAACTCAAACTGGAATTTTCAAGACACTGTCGGAAAGTACTCCAGTTGAGTACTGCCAAAAATTTTTGCTAAACGTTCACGATGTAACAGGACTACCATGGTGGGCTACAATAATATGTACCACAATGATGTTGCGTTCTTGCATAACGGTGCCGTTTGCAATTTATCAAAATTATATTTTAGCAAAACTGGAGTACGTCAAGATTGAGATGGATGATATTGCCAAAGAATTAAAAAAGGAAACGGCGGTTGCCGTTAAAATGTATAATTGGGATGAAAAAACTGCAAGAATTAGTTTTAAAAGATCTGTAATAACGTTATTATTTATTAGTGCTTTTTTTATGGTTGTTAATTTTAGATCAGGAAACAGTGGACTAATTTAATTGCAAGAGAAAACTGCCATCCATTTAAAACAACACTACTGGTATTTTTCCAATTACCTTTATGGGTGTCACTTTCAATTAGCTTAAGAAATTTAGTGTATATGTTGCCAAATCAAGATTTTCATGCTCAGTTGACTTTTACCGAGTTGAGTGTTGGTGGATTTGGCTGGATACCTAATTTAGTAGAAGTTGATTCTTCATTAATTTTGCCAGTTTGTTTCGGTTTACTGAACTTAGGCATTATAGAAGTAAATGGTAATTTTTATTCAGTGCTAATTAATAATGTGCTAATTTGCAGCTGCAAACTTTGTCTAAAGTGAATGTACCAACAAAACTCCAAAAATTCTTAACCAATTTTTTTAGAGGACTTAGTATCTTGATGATTCCCATTGCTTCAGTCGTACCATCTGTAAGAAACTGGAAAACAATATTTAATTTTTGTTATGATATCATTTTTAGTGTGTCGTTTTATACTGGACTACATCAAGTGCTTTTGGATTCGTTCAGAATTTAATTTTGGTGTCACCTAAAATTAGGCGACTATGTAAAATTCCACAGACCCCTAGTGAACTGGAACAACCATACAAACATATAATAACGGGCATCAAGTACAGATTCAAATATTTTTCAGACAAAAACAGTTAATAAATAATTGAAACCAAATAATTTATTAGTCTAATTTCATTGCCATTTTTTAAAATTAGCGGGATTCAGTGACGTTTGCAATGTCAAAATTGTTTTTGGCGGCATCAAAATTGACAGTTGACATTTCTTAAAATAAACATTCGACTGGAATTGCAGCTGCTCGGTGTGTATCGTGTATACGTAAATTGTATCGACGTCGACGATTACGTTGTCTACGTGTCAGTGTTCCAGTTAGAAACTCCAAAACAGTTACATACTTCACAGTCTGTTGTGTGGAAGAGAAGGTATACCACGTTGTAGTGGTTGGTCGTGTTTGTCCAATTTTATAGTGATTGAACGGCCGAAGTTTAGGGTAACAAACCACCGTAAAAATTATTTAAAGTTAATCAATAAGTAATAGACTATTAATATATAAAAAAATGGTAAAGCCGGTCAGAAAAAACTCAAACAAAAATCCCCCGATTTTGAGTCACGAATTTATTATTCAAAATCATGCAGATATTGTCTCCTGCGTGGCTATGGTATTCGTGGTTGGCCTCATGATTCAGGTAAATATCAAATTGTGAGAAATTTTTGTCATATTCTTCCAAAAAACTTTGACATATGTTCAGAAATGTAATACGGGTTTTGTTTTAGGCTACATCACCACTGGCCTCAGTTTTCATAGCTCTTCAGCACAATGTGACAGAAGCTGGTGAAATTCCATTGTACAGTCCTGGCGTGAAAGATTGGGCAGGTGTATTTTTTTACAGTTTGATTTGTATTGTGATCCACGCCATCATTCAGGAGTACGCTTTGGATGTAAGTGTGGTGTATGTCTGTATAGTCAGAATAATAACAATTTTTGTTTATAGAAAATATCCAAAAAGTTGCATTTGTCCAAATCAAAACTTGCGGCGTTTTCTAATAGTGGACAGCTGGCAGTGTTCTTTTTGGTATCCACATTTTGGGGCGCCGATATTGTTTTAAAAGAACATTATTTGCCTGAGATTGCGCGGTTGTGGTCTGATTATCCAGCTCCTATGCCATTCCTTGTCAAACTATACATTATCATACAGCTCGCTTATAGTCTTCATGAATTGCCTGAACTGTACTTCCAAAGAGTAAAACGGGAGGAGTATTCATCAAAGGCTATTCAGAGTATTGTCACTCTACTTTTAATAGCTCTTCCTTACTTTTTAAAGTAATTATACTATTAGTGTATTAATTATAATGCAGCGTTTACTTTCAGCTTTAACCGTTTATTGGTTTGTCTTTTATTGTTACATCATGCATCAGAACTATTTTCTCACATTTCCCAGCTGATTCAAACTATTGATAAAGATGAGAAGTTTTCAAAAGGTAGTAATGTTTATATATTTTTTAATTCAACAAGATGATAATTTTCATTGCAGTTGCACGTTTAGTGTCCAATGTTTTGCAATTCTTCGCTCGTCTAGGAAGCATAATTTTGGCTATTTTAACTCTATGGCATGGTTTATCAAAAGGTGACCAACAGCCACTTGATATTCAAAATGGTTACTTTAATACACCTACAATTCGTCTTTCAATTTTATCACTGATTTTAGGTTTGCAAATGTGAGTTTTTTACAATTGATGAAAAGTATAAAATTTGTATGCCTTCTTTTGCAGGTATTTGATATTTGAGGTTATTAAGCAAGAAGTTGCTCGTTCTCGTGAAAACAAAGTATATACAACTGTTCCCAAACCTAAGGTGCAAAAAAAAGAAAAGTCAAAAAAAAGTAAGGTGTAAACAAATTTCTTTGCTTTTATTAATTATAATTATTGTAGATAAAAAAGTTAGTCATGAAGAGTCTGACCTTCCTGAAGTTGACCAAAATACTAACAAGACTTTGAGACATAAACAGAAAGTAAAATAATTGTTTCCTTTTTTTTTGTATATCATATATGTGTAATTAAACCAGACTTTACTGCTGGTGACTGTTTGTTTTCTACATAAAAATAAAAACGAAATTTAAGTTTTTTTTGTGTTTAATATATTGTTAAATATGCCTGTTCACGTCACGAGTGGTAGAAGTATAACAACGGTCTATAATCAATACTCCAAACTAGAATTATCATATTTCTTAAATACTGAATTAAATAGACCTGGGTTTGGTGTTAAGTAGTTTTGATTCTTATAATAATATTTATTGTAAAATGTAACCCGCCCTATTATTTGCCAATTTTGACTGGTAAAATGTAGGGTTACTGCAGTGGAAAATATGCGTAGGCACAAGCATTATGTGATGTGCATAAAAATCAAACAGGTAATCTATTCTGTAATCTTTAGGTATGCAATATTTATGACATTTTATAAAAACAAAGTAATTGACCCCCTTTCTTCGCTTTTATTGACGTGTTATATGTGAAATTGTGCGTTACAATCATAAAACTATATGGAATATTACGTATTTGCATATTTTTGGCATTAAATGAATCGATTTAATCTCGACTCTTGCGCCACGCGATTAACAGTTAATCATTTTTATAAATAAAAATCGAAGTTTTGTTATATATGTTTTTTGGGTCCAATGTAGCGCTGTATTTCGAGGTTTAAAAATTTAATAACACTTTTCGACGAAGAATAATTTATTAACTCACTAGGTACAACGGTAGGTATATATGTATTTATAAGTATAAACCGCGGCGCAGGTGTAAACTATAGATCCTGAGAGTTCGAAGCTGAAGACCGGGCACCAGTGCAAAAGATGGATAAAATATCTTCAAGGTTTTATATGAAGAGATCTTAGTAATAAGAGTAACTGAGTGATTTGGAAGTTCAGGACTACAAACGTCCATTTTATACGACCAGCGGAGGTGGTGGACCAATCCTTGGAGTCTCCTCCAGTTGGTGGCGTAAATAAGTGGGTTGGCGCGCTTAAGAACTGATGCTGGTTACCTGTGCACCACGAAGAGGATGTTGGCGACATGTTGGCTGAGTGCTTTGGTATATACTCCAGATACCCCATAGCTCCCCTTGGCTACAATCTTGGTATGGTTACGCTCGGTTATGATCAAACTTTATATTATATTGCTGGTTGCCTATACAAAAATGTTACAGAAAAAGACTGATATTTTGAAGTAATAAAGAAATTTGTCGAACATTATTTATACAGAACTTCCCTTGCCCCTGAAGTATATTCGAACAAATACGCTCCTTTGAAAAATTATAAAACTTGACTTAACATTTTTACTTATCGAGCGTAAACTAAGAAAGTACTGTAATCAAATCCATTTGACAACTGGTTACCTTCATATTTTCTCGATGTGTCATAACCCTTAGAGTACGAAAATATAGGTCTCTTGTTTTCGTACGTCTGTCTGTCCGTCGTCTGTGTCGATTTTTGTTAGACAGATAATCTCTGAAACTACCGGACCGACTGCCGTCAAATTTTATATATGTATTGTGAATGTCATGTAGATGGTAATTAAAATACTAACCAAATTTTGACTAATCATCCCCACCAACAATCTGATGACGTCACATCAAAATTGTACATAGTAAATGGGTTTTAAATTATATAAAATAACATAGCTCCACATGTGTACGATAATTAAATTACATTTACTATTGTAAATTTTGGAGATGACGTCATCCCATCGTGTGTGGGGATGATTAGATAAATTTGTTTACTGTTTACTACACGATACTCATAACGTGCATTTAAAATTTGACAACAATCGGTTTGGTAGTTTCTGAGATTATTTGTCTAATAACAACATGAGGAGACGGTAGATAGACGGAAACGGAAAACCTATTGTTTAGTATTCTAAAGGTCATGACACGTCCAAAAAACATGAAACTAGCCATTCGTCAGATTGACTCTATTACAATACATACCTACTTCCTTATTAGCTTACGCTCGGGGAGTAAAAATTGGTCCAAGGTGACTTAGAAAGAACTTTTCTCGCTTCTGAAGTACATATATAGGTCCATAACATATCCATCGTTTTTGAAACATTATAAAATTAGAATTTGTGAATTTTAATATTTTTTTATGATAACCACTAATACAAATTATGATATGTCTGTAGTGTTTAAATGAAGGTTAAGAAGCATGCTATGCGTTTGTGAGTCTAATAATAATAGTACTGTATGCCCAAAATTTCTGGAAAATGGGGCGAGCTATTATTGATTTCGTCATTAAAATAAATGGTCACATTCATTAGCATTACTGCTTTGAGCCAGTCTGTATGAGCAATTAAAAAAAAATTGGTCGAGGGTTATTTCGACAGAACTTCCCTCGTTCCTGAAGTACAGTAGTACAAAACCACCTTTCTCGCATTGAGTTTTGATTTTGCGAATTTTATTTTTTATGAATCAATAATACTTTTTTATTAACAAAACGGGGGTGTCTCCTTAAATTTTTCAGTACAATTTTATCGTCGTAAGTTACTAAATATTCAACTGAATTAATTATTTTTATTTAAAGGCAAACAATTTCATTCGCGCAGAATGAAAATGAACTCCCGTAGTTAGCTAGTGGTCACTGTTTCAAATGTGACCCGATTCTAGCCAAATACAGCGACTAGAGGCGCGGTTTCCATGGGAATGGTGTAAACGAAACGTCTAATTGAGTCTATTTTTTCTACTCTACATGTATAAAACGTCGGGAAACATGAAAACTCTATTACAACACTTATTAGCTTACGCTCAGGAAGTAAAAAACCCCAGAATTAAAATAGTGTATTATACCGAGGCGGGAAAGTATTCCATTCCTGTTGAAAGAACTATAGTTTACCGAGAGGCGTAGCTTCGAGGTGAACTTATTTTCAAGAGACAGAAACAGTATTTTTGCCGAGGTTCGTATACTATTTCATTTATAATCATTTAATAAAACAAGCAACATTATAATAATAAAAAGTTTACTTCCATAATATTGTATGTACGGCGATAATGAGTGACTCATCGTCGGTGACGGCGGCCGGACGGCGGCGTTCGCTAAAGAAAAGCCTGGAAGCGGAAGTCGCGATGGGTACTCCAGAGAAACCTCGATCGCGGAATATCTAGAAAGAAGTATGGGTCTAAATAGAGACCACTTTCGGGAATGATTCATTCAGTCAAAGAGAGAATCCAGTCAAGTTGCGCCGGGATTATTTTGTACAGGCTTTTCCGACTCATTGAAAAGTGTATCCGTGGAATCGCTGACTTTCCAACCTTTACCTTTTTTTTACAAAGCTGTATGTTGCTGATTGTGAATATTTTTAGAAAATAACTTGTAATCAAGACGTTTTAAAACGAAAAGTTTCAGAAACTTCGTTCATATTAATTACATGTTAATAAAAGGTAAATGTTCACTGTTTTCAAGAAAGCAAAAAACTAAAGGCAGCCGGAGGTCATAAGTAACAAATTAAACCTTCAAAAAGTGCAAAAGTTAAGAATCGGCACAATATACACAATAAATAAAAATGACGACGTCGTAAATAGATAGGAAAACTGAAAAATGAATTGAGGAAAGAGCAACAACGATTTACTGTAGAAAAATGGCCCATAAAATAAAATAGATGGATAGATAAGCAGCGTAAAGAAGAAATAAAAATAAGAACGCTATTCAGATAAAGAATATTGTAAATGACGGATACCACAAGCAAAGAAAAGAAGTACCTAAAACAAATGTTCAGAACACGAAAAAGGAAATATATAAAGCACAAAATAAAGAACAATGGATACAAGTTTAAAAGAAATGATATACTTATGGTACAGTATTTTTAGAAAAGGACATAAGAATAGTATGTCAGGGAAGGAGAGTGTTCTAAAAGGATAAAGGATACGATGTACTTAAATCTGCTAGCTACAACGAATTTGAAGTGAATATTCCTGAGACAAGCAAGCTCGCTCCCGACGACTGTTCAAAACAGCATTAGAAAAAGCGATTGGGGTAAACGGTCACACTGTCTGACGTATGCAAATGATGTAGTGGTCTTAACCCGTGTTGAGTGAAAACTGGTTGAAAAAAACCATGAAGCTCGAGAAACGGTTAACGCGATGGGTTTAGACGTACCTAAAACTAAATCATACCAAGAAAAGTAAAATTTTGGAATTAAGGGCGGTCTATACAGATACAGATACAGAAGGAGAACACTTACGGTCATCATAATAAGATTATTTTTTTAATTTATAAACAGACCACATGATAATTTTATGCTTATATTATAAATTAAACTAAGTATTTTCACTTTTTACATTTTTTTTTATTTATAATTGACACTGGTAATAATTTTCATGTTCCTGAAACTTTAGTATTTGCCAGACTTAACGGAATATTTTATTTTTCCATCCCCGTCAATAGATGAAGAACTCGAACTAAAGGCACCTCTTGGACCTTGGGCGGCGCCAGAGACCTTCACACCGGTACCAGTATCTTCACCAAAACGAGAAAACAATGTTGGGCTGTAACAATTAAAAATTCATTTAATAGATATGACAATACCAAAAACGTGCAACTGAGAATATAATTCTCCGGTTATTATAATACAGTAGCAACACTTAACAACCCAGTGTAATTATTATAAGTTTAATTAAGCGGTGCGTATTTACCATGCATTTACCTATATTTTATAAAATTATCGGTGAAACATTCAAGCAATGAAAAATGAAGACACTCTCAATGCTACCAAGGTTATGATGTCATCAACAATTTTTTTAAATGACGACACTCTTAACACATATTGAAAGAAGATAGGTAATAACTGAGAATTCTCCTACAAAATTTTTATCAATAAAATGAAAAAGTAAAATTTTGTCAAAATTTAGTTTTCACATAGGCTATAATATGTCAACAATAAATATTTTGACTGTCACCTTGAAAGTTATTGTGTCATACTCATAAACAAAAACTTGTCAAATATAAGTTCGGCGAGAAATTTTAGTGTTGTTTACATTTCTAATTAATGCATTAAAAAGATTTGGCAATTTAAATAGAATTGATGATGTCGATAATATTTGATCGAAACTTTCAAGTACATTACAAAAGATTTTAAGCATTTATTTCGTCCATTATTTTGATCTAATATGAGTTGCACTGTCACTATAAAATGTCTCAGGTTTATAAGCAATAGAATAATACTAGTAAAATTACACATTGCAGTGTACTGCAGATGTCTTTAGTTTTAATTATTTTATCAGTTATAGATAAGGAAAAAGATGTGGATGTATTAGACAATAATAAACCACAGATTAGAAAGTGTATCACAATGTAAATTTTCAAACGAGATTTAAAATTTTTGATGGATATGGTAATCCCTGCTTGATACAAAACCGCAAAAAAAGTTAAACTTTCTTATTCACAACCGTGATTATTTCAGTTTTTTTTCAATAACTGCAAAGTGTTTAATGAAAAAAAATCTCTTACATGCATTGAACCATATAAAACTCAATGCACCTATGTATTAAGATAATTTTAATTATATTATACCGTAAACGGAAGTCTAAGGACAAGAAAGATACCTTCAAACAATATTGGATGTATTGCAACCACAATAATTACAACGCAAAAACGGCAGTAGCTCTAGATCTAGGATCTACTCTTAAGTATATACATAATTAAAAAGTTATATTAAAAATATTTTTTTGTCCGTTTCCAAAAGATATACAATCCTCAAACAACCGTGTCAACTATTCCCACACTTCCCCTACCTATAATGACTACCAATACATATTTCAGTGTGTAGCTTCACGGTACAATTGTGTGTTGTAAATAAATTTACATTTATTTAATTGTCACTGAACAACAAAATTTAACTTTTTGATTGTTTTCATAATAATAATACTCAATTTTTGTTTAAAACATTCTTTTAAACACTAAAGAAACAGCTAAAAAATTCCTAGTTCTAATTCAATAATTATGTCGTTCTGCGTTTTTACGCTACTTTCCGCTACTTTTCTTTTTCGTTGCACTACAATAGAGATGTTAGATGTTTTTTTCCTTAAGAGGAAAAAATAGTGCTTTCATTCCTAGTCTCTTTACATTTTAATTCTCGTTAACAAATTCTATACAGTGTCATTAAAAAAAAAAAAAAAACTAAGAAGATTCTGTACCAAGAAATAAGCGTCATTTTTATGTGCAAATTTTTTGACTAATTTTGTAAATACATCAGCAAATACATTTTTAATCATCCGACCAAACACATTAGGTAACCTTCACGGCAATGAGTCGTACATTAGAAATAAACCACAAACTCATACAATTATTTCACCTAGCCTGGAGGTGTGGGTTTGTATTTTCTCAATTATGTTCTGACTAATTGTTAATTAAATTAATCAACACTGAAAATATACTTACATATTATGACCATCGGGGCCACCAACTCCACCAAAACCTTGTCCGTTGCCGGACGAGCTGCTGGAACTTGAACTAGCGAACGAATGCGAGTAGCCGCCGCCTCCGTTGCCTCCAACACCGCTGTCACCGCCACCAAAATGGAAAAAGTCTGGATCAAAGTTTCCAGCGAAACCAGGATCTACAACTCCTGGGTTGTATCCTGTAAAATAATAAAAAAATATTTGTTAGGGAACTTCACCGTAACCTTAAGATAATTTTCAAAACCCCATTGTTTTTTTTTTAATGTTTGCATACCATTTCCTCCAGGATAAAACGGTGCGCCGCCGCCACCACCCCCAGATCCACTGTTACTGTTGCTCGAAGCGGAGGCCTGTGCAGAGCTTTGGGAAGAAGCCGAAGATCCACCGCCACGTTTCATTCTTAAAAGTGGAAATAATTCTACATCCCTTTTACTCCTGAAGTAGACAACATCAGATTTATGGCCGTCGTGGTCAATAACATAGTACGATTTTGGCACAAACTCTCCCGAATCTAATAAAATTATTTATAAATTTCTAATGAGGAAAGTAAAATAATTAAAAATCAAACACTTACAGCACAAAACCTGACTAACAAAAGTTAGCAAAACTAACGCGTTTGGTATACCCATTGTCAAACACACTTGAGAGTACTGGTGATGAACTTGAAATGTTTTAACTCTACTCTCCCCTCTTAATTTATTATTCTTTGAAAATCGTTTACAGTTAATTTAAAAAAAAGCCGCGCACCTACCTGTTGCTGTTGTTATGCAATGAAGTTACCTAGACACTCTGAAACGATTGTACTGAGTAAATCACACTAATCCGTACTTCCTAATACAGCAATGACAATAATACTCACTGTGGGAGGTTGACGATATAACAAATTAGCAACTTTATTCAAACTGTACAATTTATGTATAATGTACAGGGTCCATCAAATAAATAAAAGGTACCAGATAAATAACTTAAAAACTAGCGAAAATATTTTTTGTAAAATTCGGTTGTTAATTGTTCAAGTTTTCCACATTCATTTGGGTTAGGAAAAGTGAAATTTTTCCTAACTAGAGCGGAAAAATAAAACAAAACAATATCAAACACCACTTCTCAAATTCCTTGTACGCCTTTTTATAATTTTTTTTTTTGATTTCTCGGCCAATAATGAATTACTTGCCAGTGTGGCTGACTCTTCAACATCAAAAGATACTGATGAAACATCATCTTCCAACATTTTTACCTCAAGAAACACCCAAAACACTTCAAACGTTGAAAAATTGCAAAATGTTGCGTTGTTTGTTTGTATTTTCCATGACAACAAATTTATTGCATTAAAAGGGACTTGATACTCTATTATTCAATTAAATTTATAATGAAGAGTTTTTTTACCTAATTTTACAAAATCTTGTGTGCAATTTGATAGGAAAAGTGTCTTTCCACATTCACGACATGTTTTTGATCTCGACTTCGTCTCGATCAAAAATCTCATGTCTAGAATGTGGAAAAATGTCACTTTTCCTATCTTATTGCACAAATAGCTATTTCAGATCATATATTTCTGTAAAGAGCAGATTGATACAATAATAGCCATAGTAACAATAAAATGTTAGTTAAGGTAACATTGCACACAAATATTTTGTCACATTTCTAATAATGTTTTGGTTTGTTAACTGTGCACTTTCCAACGACCGCCAGAATTAAAATAAAAATTACATACAGAAAATAGGCCAACAATTTACATATATGGATAAAATACAAAATACACATTTTATAACGTATTTAAATAATTTAAAAATAAGTATGTTAAATTATATGAAATACGGATATGTTTTTTGAAAACATTTTGGTAACACTATGACTCGTCATACCAGGGAACGAAGAATAATAATCGTCATTACTGTTACTGTGAAGACAATAATCTAATACAATCTTGAATCTTACTCGACCAAACTCAGTTCTTGTAAAAAACAAAGTTTTTCCCATTATAATTTTATGTATACACTAATCTCTCAATATCAAAATATTTAGATTGCGAAGTTCAATACAACACAGGTTTTATTCATGTTTTTTTTGCAAAATTTGTCATTTAGATACAATTTTCGAAAAAAATCAGACCAATTGTTGAATTTTTACGTTATGTGCTAGTGATTTATGAATCTCCCTCGACTTTTTACCCTAGGCATCTAGATTATCACAAAAAATAATGTATAACAAAATTTTATACTAATATTATAAGGGGAATGTTCTGAACTCTCGATAGCTCAGATGGGTTTGTTTGATTAATTGATTATACTTCAGGGGCCAGGGAATAATAACATGAAATCAATTTTTTATTTCCTGAATGTAAACTAACGAAATATTGTAATAGAGTCCACCGGTGAATGGCTACTTTCATGTTTTCTCGACGGTTCATGACACCTATAGTATGAAAAAATAGGTCCTCTGTTGATTTTTGTTAAACAGATGATCTCCAAAACTAACGACCGTTTATTGTCAGATTTTACATGTATTTTAGGAATATCGTGTAGATGATAAAATGCTAACCAAAATTTGTCTAAATATCCCCGTCAACAATGTGATGTAGTAAATGTTATTCAAATTATTCAAAAATTGAAACTATTTTAAAATTAAATCAACTACTCCTAAGCAGTGGTTATAATTAAATAATAACTTTGATACAGTACCTACCAGTAATTTTATATTACAAAATTTACATACATAATTACTGTGGAACTACGCTAGACATGGCATTAATACGGCCTTTTTCTATACGTATATTGATAGATATTTCCCAGCACGTACCCGCTAGGTTTTCTCAGTACGATCAATACATCATCAAATTTAATTTGTGACATAATTTATTGTGCAAGTAAAATATAAACCAGTGTTACAAGTTAAAGCATCTTAGACATAATGGAAATTTCATGTAAAAATGATCTAATTAGTACCTAATTGATGCTATTATTCGCAAATTATATAACTTTTGTAATAATCAAGGCTGTTTAGATCACAATATAATGCATTATTCATACAGCTATAATGTTTCTACGAAATCTACTTACGTAGAAAACAAATGCATCCAATTTTTATAATCTGCATGTATTTGTTAATTAAATAAATCAAATTTTTGACAAAAGCTTAGTTTCTATACTAACTACTCTAGCGTGTTATAAGTTTCTAAGAAAAGTATTATGGTGTTCCTGAAAAGAATGTTCATACATATACAACGTTTAGAAAATCCATGAGGTTGATTAATTAAAATTTCATGAGAACTATTTTCGTATAGTTTTTAGAAGAAATTGTTCATTTACAGAAAAATAAAAAATGTGCTGTTAAAGTTTGTTATCTACGTTGTTGCAAGATATCAAGAGTAATAAAAAACGATTTTTTTGTATTGTTATAGTCAGTTTTGACAAAAAAAGTCCAGAAATGTAAAATTTCCAAATCAAAACAAATAGGCTGCAGTGTTGAATTTTTTACAGGTGCGTTTCTTCACTCGGTGATAGAAAGCCGTTGTTTGTTTGTTTGTTTGTTTTTATTTGTTTGTTGTTGTCTCATTTATTAAGAATTTCTATTAGTCGTTCTGTAAACTCCAATTGTGGTTTGTGCTGACGAAAAACGTGTCTAATCCTGCGGAATAATTCCAAATGAATCCTTGCGTCAGATAACATTGGACTACAGTTCTGAATAAATAACTGAAAAACAGACAAACGTGTTTTTGCTTAAGTATCTTCATAATTCAGTGTTAATAGAATAGAATGCGTTCGATGAAATTTATAATCCGACCGCGAGTACGTCGATCGTCAATTTTTATTTGCGGTCTTTAAATTTAGGCAGTCACCATGAATTTATACACGTTTTTTCTTGGGATTTAATTTGTCGAGAAACCACTGTACGAATTTAATTCATATAAACAAAACAAAAATGAAAGAATTAAAGTAGAAAAACTAATCTAATTTTACAAATATATATGCCCTCAATAGAAGGTGACAAATCTCAGTTTTTTTGGTCAACAGATTCCTAAGTTTGCCTTTTAGCAAGGAAAGGAGTTTAACATCATCAAAAATGTAACCACATAGAATGATGTAGTTGTAACAGTTTCAAACACTGATAAAAATGGTATGTGCTCGTAAATTTTCTTATGTAATCTAATAAAAATTTCATGTTATTCTATTCAAAGTACATAATACCTTTTAGATAGACAGACATACAGACAGACAGATAGACATACAGACAGACGGACGGAAACGGGAGATCTATTTCTTCGTACTGTAGGGGTCATGAAAGGTCGAAAAAACGTAAAAGCAGAGAGTCAGCCGCCGGACTCGATTGCAATACTTCCTTCGCTTACGCTCGGGAAGTAAAAATAGCAACAAACGAAGAAACTCATTTAAAAAATAAAATAAAAAGTCTATCCACTGCCGGCGGAAATGGATGTACATACTACAGTCAAGTTTATGATATTTTTAAATAATTCTCTTTTTTCTACTAATTTGTTTTCTTTACAGGCAGGAGTTTGAAATAATCTGATTGATCAGTGGAGTTGAAAAATTTTGCATGTGAAGTGCGTAGAACGGGTCAGTGTGAGCAGAAGCGCAAACTACCAGACAATGGTGCAGTTGAACCTCCCATCGGAATTATTAGCCTTCAGGTGGCTAACTATACTGTACAAAAAAGCGTACATTAGCGTGTGAGTAACTCTTAGCGTGTCAGTACATTAGGCAATGTAACTAAGTGAGATCATTCGTATTATTTACCTGGCAGAGTGCATAAGCGTTATCACTTCTGTTTTTCCACAATAAAGAGGTGGTTTAGGTATACTTTTCCAAATACAAGGGTGTGTACAGAAATCGGTCTATTGTCGAGGAACTTAACTACTACAGAATAGGGTACAGTCGTAAAAGCGAAGTTGCTCTGGGAATAAGTGAAGAAGTATTTTTTTACACTTCTTGATTTATTTAATGATTTGGTAGTTCATAGGAGATTTTTAGTTTCCCCATACTTGTAAATATTTATCAGGGTGGCGGCAAACTTTAAGGCAAGTTTTCAAAACAATAATCGTCAATGTAAATTTCCGACTTTGATGTCCCAGGGTGTTCGATTGATTTAAAATACAAAGATCATCACATTACAAACTTAGTTTTATAACTTATTAGTTATTTAAATTACTTCCTAACGGGAGCCTATATGCACCTGAAGATTACTCGCACTAGTCCGATCTCTGGTAATCTATAATCCAATGAAAAATGTCTGATTAAGAAAGCGTGTGAACAAAGCACGTAGAGCTAAAGTGTGCTGGAAAAGAAATAAGATAAACTTGGCTACTTAGCATATTAATCATCATAGGGTGTACTTAATATCGGAATTTAGGTAATAAACTTCGCGTCCAAAGCAATTTCAAAGGTTGCGTATAGTTTTAGTATCCCGAGAAATGTTGTTTTGTAGAACGTCACATTATGAATGGATTTTCATATTTTAAAAAACGTGTTAAGAACAGAAGAACTGGTAGGTTTTTCGTTCGTGATCGGGTAGGGTTTTCACATGATGTGTCAGCATGTTACCACATACCTCAATAGAAATACACGTCATATGAGTTCTTTGTTTTCATACTTGTTTATGCAGATTTTTTTTGTGTGTATTTGGTATATCTTTTTGCGATTCTTATAATTATTTTATTATTATTAATAACAATCTCATTAAAATTTGATTGATTCTTCTTCATTACAAATCGCGATAGGTACGCTACTGAGTACATATTAGTAGTCAGACATGTATGTACGTTGTTCACGAAGACACTAACATTAAAATTCTCTAAACGGATGGCCGGGCTGACCTGAGTCCGTTATCATAAAAATGTCGATTCCAACATTTGTAAATTTATAATTGATTTACAGTTATATACGGAGAATACAGGAACATATGCAGGTGCAAAGCAAAAGTTTAGGTATTATCTAACTGTCAAACTTGGACCTTAATAAGTTTATCAATTATTATTTTACAAGTAATTTTTTTTTTATATTGGTTACACCCAAAGACAAAAATTAAACAAAAAATCCATCTAACCTCCAGTTTCGCAGATAAATTACAAAATTTAAATCTGCGAATTTAGCTATGCATATTTTTGAAGTGAATTTGCTTCATAAAGCCTTGTAATGACGTCATCAACTTTTTAGTAATGTCAAATACATATAAGTATATTTTTTGATACAAGATTCCAGAGCAGTCGGTTTTGATTTTTGTCCAAACATCTAGATGTCCAAAAATAAAAAATAAGAGCGGATTAATAAACCACAATTAGGATTTACTTTGCATAATTTTGAGGTGGCGTCATCAAATTGTTTGCTGCAATAATAATCAGACTAATTGTAGTTAGTGTTTTACCATTCTCACGATAATAAGTAATAAGATTAAAAACAGAGGTGGATTTTGAATATTTTAAACAAAATTTTCATAACAAAACTTTAATAATGTCATCAACTTTTTGATGGCGAGGAAGATGATACAAATTTTGATTTGCACTTTATCATCCCCGCGAAATTCTTAAAATAGGTATGTCTAGAATTTCACAACAATCAAGCCATTAGTTTCGGACATTAAATTTCTAATAAAAATAGCCGACAGACCACAGAGCGACGAAAATGAGGACCTACTTTGTCCAATTCTAGGAGTTATGAAACGTTGAGGAAACGTGAAATTACAGTATTTTGTCAAATTAACCTTATTACAATACTTCCGTAACTCACGCTCCGGAAGTATACTAATAATGTTTCTGTTTCAAAGTTTAGATTGAGCGCATTAATGAAAATATTTATTAATATTCCACGAAAAGTTTTTATCGTAAAGAGCATTAATGAATTTAAAAAGTTGACGACACTGTGAATACCTGATTAAAGATGTAACAGTATGGTTTTTCCATTTTACCTAACCTTGATGAAGAAGTTCACTAAAGGTAATAATTATGTGTGTATGAGGTGTTAAGCAAAAAGATAAACTCGTGACTCAATTTCACCGAATATCTATCGAGATATTATCGGCGATCGATTTGTTAAAAAAAAGATCCAATTCCCAAAACTGTTTTGCATAAACCGTCCTTTATATAATCATAATCAAAAATAAGACGGTTATAATGGTTACACGTATATTAGTTTTATTCCGTTTTATTGAAATGCACATCCTGGTGAAGTTTAAATTGGTAGACTCATCATCATGAAATCCGGGACAATGAAAGAATTGTTTTCATCTTGTTTGAGAGCAAATTAAAATTATGTATTTTTAAACTATGCCTGCAGGTAGAATATAAATATTCAAATGTCAATTAAGATAAAAGAAAGAAAAATATACTTACAGATATCACATTCTTGTAAATTGATGAATAGTACTTTTACAGAGGTACCTACGCATCAGCAGAAAGAAAAGACATTTGTTAAGTATGTACTGTAATAGGACGCAGCCGACAAATGGCTATTTTCCTATTTTTTCGTTGTTTCATGACCTCTGGAGTACGAAACAGTAGCTCTCACATTTCCATTCTAGACCGTTTGTTGTCAAATTTTATGTGTATCTTAGGTATATCGAATCAATGGTAAAATGCTAACCAAGATTTGTTTACTCATGCCCACCAATAATGGGATGAAGTCATCTCCACAATTTACAAGAGTAAAGTTTGTCTAGAATTATAAGAATTTTATGGACTCCCAAAGTTAATTCCTTTTACAGTCCTTTCGTCAATTTTATTGTACAGCTAAAGAGCCTGTCAGGGGAAAGCCGATGTTTATTACAACCAAGTTCGCCCCGAGCCGGGCAGTCTGGCAGGCAGGTACAAATTTCTTGGAAAAGCTACGGTTCGAAAAGAGCTGTAAAATGAATTAATTGTGGGAGTCCATAAAATTCTTATAATTCTAGACAAACTTTAAATGTTATTTAAATTTTATAAAATAACATACTCCTGCATTTGTGGTTTATCAACCCGTATTGAATTTTTACCTTGACATTCAGATTTTTGCAAAAAAAATAAAAATTGTATAACATTTACTAATCTAATTTTGAAACAGCAAAACTGAATGCTTTGAAATCTTGTAAACGTTTTAAGGTGATCGTAAGCATGGTAAATCGTTATTCAAAATTGATGACGTCATCCCAAAATTTTACCGAATAAATCCTCCATCCAAAATATGAAAAATATTATGGGTTTAAACTTGTGGTTTACCAATGCATTCATATTTTTTAGAATTACTTGTATTGATAATGATGATTATGATGATTCAAAAAATTGAATGAATAATATCTTTTTCTCTGGAGTGGTAGTGGAAGCTAATGGAATCTAGAATGTGAAAAAAGTAAAAAAAGCGCTAATAGTTACTTTTTTGTTATACTAAGTATTTGCTACAAAATTATTTTCTTATTTCATGCACTTGACATGACTTAAGTGATATTTTTTAAAAATTGTAAAAATTGCCATATTTCAAATGGCGATTCTGGAAAAACGGTGGAATTTCGGAAAAAACGAAGCCGAAAATGAATTCTGGATGTCAAAATCTACACGAAAATGTCTAGCTCAATTTCAAAAATGGTTGAAAAATGGTCGAAAATGTCAAAAGTATCAAAATTTGTCATATCTTATAAAATGCCCACCCATCGTCTATTTTCTTGGAAGATATATGGTTTACTAAAATCAGTCTTATCTTAGAAAGTACTTATTTTAGTTGGCGATTTTTGAAGAATGATAGAAATTTTCGAAGAAACGAAGCCGAAAATGACATCTGGAGGCAGAAATCGACAAGAAAATGTCTATTGAAATATGGTCGAAAATGTCAAAAGTATCAAAATCAGTCATAAGTATCTTATAAAATGCTAAATGATAAAATTAATCACTGAAATGAAGCCAGGGTGGGTGGGCGGGGCTAATTATGTTCTTCTAGGTACTGGGGGTGGAATCTAATAGAATCTAGGATGTGAAAAAAAGCGCTAATCGTAATTTTTTTTATACTATTTGCTACTGGAACTGTAAAAATTACGATTTTAGAAGAACTGTTGAAAAATGGTCGAAAATGTCAAAAGTGTCAAAGTCAATCATAAAATGCTAAATGATAAAATTGATCACTGAAATGAAGTCAGGGTGGGTGGGCAGGGCTAGTTATGTTCTTCTATGTAGTGGGGGTGGAATCTAATAGAATCTAAGATGTGAAAAAAAAGCGCTAATCGTAAATTTTTTGTTATATACTATTTGTTACTGGAACTGTAAAAATTGCGATTTTGGAACAACGGTAGAAATTTTCGAAGAAACGAGGCCAAAAATGACTTCTAGATGTCGAAATCTACAAGAGAATGTGTTAAATAGTTCGCGAAAACGCTCGAAAAATGGTCTAAAATGTATTGAAAAATTGAAAAGTTGTCGAAAAATTCTCAAAAAATTCAGGAACGTACTTCGTGACCTGCTGACTCTAGAAATATTGCGTGTTCATAGTGGCGGATTACAAATTTTCCCAAAAATTCGGATTGCAAGCGAAATTTTTAAAAAATCGTAAAAATTGCCGTATTTCAATAAGCGATTCTGGAAAAACGATGGAATTTCCGAAAAAACGAAGCCAAAAAACTACTTCTGGATATCGAAATCTACAAGAAAATGTCTTCAACTAATTTTCGGATATAATAATATATAATTTTATTGGTCAAATTAATCAACAACGGCTCATCCCATTTTCCACAACATTTGAGTGTACAATACTGTTAATATTAGTATTATTCTACACCTATTTAAATTGATATGCTAAAATGTTGACGACGTCATCGCAAAATTTTGTTATGGAACATCTCACTTAAGCATAGCATGCTGTACTGTGATAGTCCACACATATCTTTATTTTAACTTATAGGGGTTTTCATAAAACAAATTAATTTGCAAAATTCATTTTATAATTTTTCGAAAAAGCTGTATTTCTTCAATATAGACCTTCAAAAAAATCGAATTGTAGGTTCCAACATACACGGCAAAATTTCATTGTATAGTTTTTATTTTTTTTTTTTTTACGGTAACCTACATATGCAAAAGAAGATTTAAAATATTGATATATGATGAGCATGACGTAACATCAAATTTTTGCCAGAATAATCAGATAATATAAGTGTTGTAATAACAATAGTGGATTTAACGGAGTTATTTTTGAATATCCAACAACCTCTTAAAATTGATCATTTTCAAGTGGTCTTTATTTGCGAAAGAATAACTGAATTAGTTTTTCCTGTGTTTTGACTGTTCTAAATATACAAGGTGAGTCTCTAAGCGGGCGGGTCTTCGATAATTCATTAATTCTTAGAATTTGTTTTTAATGAAACCCCATATATTATTACGAAATAAACCCATACGCCGCCCCGGTACGACGCCTATGGGTTTTAGCATGTACGGCGATGATGACTCATCGGTCGGGTGGCGTCCGCTAACAAAGAGCTTGGAAGCGGAAGTCGCGATGGGCAACTCAGAAAAACCTCGAAGCGACGTTCTCGATTCATCGAGAGGAACGTATGGGTTTAAATATGTTACATGGGTTTAAATAGAGGCCAACGTCGGGATCGAGGATTATTATTTAGTTAACAAGTCGAGTTGAGCGAAGACAGAGTCCAGTCAAGTTGCGCCAGAATTTTTTTGTACATAATCGCTGTGTAATTTGAGTTATTGAGAAATAAATTGTTGAGTTTAACTCACGCCGATTTTAATACCCGATCAACGTAACAATATCTTTATATATTTTGATTGACCTTTTCTTAGCCTTTACAACCACAGAGTTTACTTTTGAAATTTCGATGTGTCGTTGCACGTTATTCCAATGTTCTTGAAATTTTTTGGCAGTGAAAGGGTTCACAAAAAAAAAAACGCGATAGGCTTCTCTTTAAAATATGCCTTTTGGATTCTGGATTCTTAATTTATGGGGGCCAATATGCCTTACAATATTTTGTGGAAGGATAAATAAAGGTACGCGCTGTGTTGTGGTATCAACATCAACTAAATTAAATTTTAATATACAGAGTGTTTATAAAGAAATCTAAAACTTTCTAAATTTCATGTTGTTATTCGATATATTTTTTTTTTTTCAAATGGAACACCCTGGATTTTATTACTCTATTTTTTATCCTTATTATTCTAATATGGTGATGTGTCCTTTAAAAAAGTAAAAAATAGCAGTATAATTGAAAATAATTAGCAAAAAAAGATAATAAAAATAAAATAGGATGCAGTAATAAAATATAGGATGTTCTATTTGAAAAACCTGAAATATTTATAGTTGAGAATTGTAACACATAATTAAAACATTTTTTATAAACACTCTGTATACGAAAATTTAATCTCATTTATACCACAATGGAGCGCGTACCTTTTTTGTCTCTGTTGTAACACAGATTTTAAAAATAACCCTACTGTGATTTATTGTGTGAACCCTTCTATTACCAGAAATTTGGAATAACGTGGCAGCGTCGCATCGTGATTTCAAAAATAAATTGTGATTGTAAAGTCTAAGAGGAGGTCAATCAAAGTATGTAAAAGTTATATATTGGTTGTTTCATTTAAAAAAACTAAGTTGTGTATTACGTCTTAAAAACAAGACACTTTTAGAATATAGTATTATTTCAATGTGTTATTTTTCTTCTTCCGAATTATTTTTTCATAGCTTGAGTTTGTTGTGTTTATTTACTGTGTGCTTTGTTTTATGTAATACCTATGTGGATTTAATTTTGATTTAATCATTAACTTGAATTAAAGCGTAATTTAACATCATGCAGACTCTTTGCTGGTTAACATTATTGAAAAATAACACAAGATAACGTCTAGCTAAAGTTGACTTTTTTTTTTCATTCGAAACTCGCATTCATGTCAAACGCACAGCCTGGTTAGGTCTAATAGCTGGTTATTTTGCAAAAACGAGGTAGAACGTATAATACGCGCCAGTTTTTTAGGTACAGAGTGTGGTCTGTGTGTTGTGTTATACCTGTTAATAGAGTAAAATTATCAACGAAAGGTAACAGTCGTAGTTAGGACGAGGAACTTAAATTCCGCTCTCGTTAACATTCACCGTACCACGTTTGCTGATTTTTTGACAGCCGCCACACCATCGTAATAACTTGAGTATTACACCATCCAGCTACTTTAATGAAGATTTCTTTTTATTGTTGTGTTTAAATTTGTGTTGTTCAAATAATTGTATCGATTTGTAACATTTGATTTCATTTTTGAAAGCTGGAAAGGGTTTTTGCAGTTGGTTTCCTGACTTCCTCTTCAGAATGCGCTCCCTATTTTGCATTTTGATTTAACGGCATTTTTCCAACCTTATCAGGGTTCGCTACTCATTCGTATAAATATAAAGCACACAACGTAAGGTTCCAATTTGTCAAAAATCCAAATTTTGAATTTTTCGCGGGTTTTAAAATTTTGTGCTCTTGTCAAATTTTTGAGGGACATTTGGGTTATGCCCTTCCGAAATGATAAACAACGAAAATATATCAATTTTCAACGCTGTTTGATCGTCTTTATGGCCGCTAACTTATTTTATTCTTCAAAATTGTATTTTAAAACTTGAAATATTTTTTGTTTGCTAAACTCTTTTTGCACTATGCTTTTCTTTACTTCTTTTACAACTGTGTCAACCAGTTAATTAACTTTTTTTGGTATTAAAGAAAAAACACAATTTAAATGCAATGTTTAACATTAATATATTTCTATGGCTACACAATATTTTACATTATTTCTAAAATCTAAATACAATTTTTACAAAGAAATATTTTATGCATTTCAGAGAATTATATACACTGTAAAATTTACGTTAAAATTTGGAGTTGTATACAGAAAAATATCACAATTTTTGATTTAATTGCACTTGCTGTACAAAACTCTGGTACATAATTCTAAGAAATTCACGTTTTAAAATTCTAATAAAAACCTGTACAGGTAGATTAAAAAATGAAACCATTGACAGAAACAAGTAGATGATAAATAGTCTACACTATCTCTTGCTGACAAGACAGAAAGATATACAACTATTATAACACTGAGAACAACAAACAGTGAGGTGGTTTCATTTTGCTAATCCAAATGTTTCTGAACCCTGTTAGTTTTCATTTTTAATATATTGATATTCAAATAATCCATATGTTAATCAACCTTAAAACCAAACCAATGATTTATGTATTGTACAGAATCGTTCTTAAAAAATGTCATTTAAGTAACATAACCATTTTCACAAATAACATCGCTGCTTCAATCACAATCTAGTTTGTACCATTATCAGTCAGAATTACATTAAGCAATAGACTAAATTAAAGACGTTAATACCTTATTACCACATCATATTCTGTACTACATGTATGATCAAAAAAATTGTTACATACGTCTACTATACATATATAAAATTATTAGATTTACATAACGATCGGATACTAAAAATTGGACCTTGCACAATGTCGACTAAAATAGAAAAATGATCCCGATTTAAGATTGATATAAATGAGTAGTACATTATAGCCCAAATCAATTGTGAAGGAAAACTGAACCATCCAAATACTCAATATACAAACAGTGAGAACTTAAAACTATGAATAACTTTATAAAATAGTACGAAAAATTACAAGTACAAATCCTTAATTCAAGCGTTTCGTTTAAAAACAAGTAAACTTTCATTGGATTAACGATAGATGAAAGTCAAATGATCACATATGATTATAACATTAGGGTACTGTTTTTGTCAACTATTGACATCGTATGGTAAAATACATTTACATATCTCTTTACAACCTTAAAACATCTATATACATGAAAACACATTAAGATGACAACACAATGATACAGAATAATGAAAAATATGCACATTTAGGACGATTTTAACAATTTGTACTTAAAACGTCAAACTATAAGCATGTCATTTTTCATCAGGTAGTTCTACTGTTTGTTAGATTACAACAATAGAAGAATTTTTGGCAATTACGATAAAAATTCAGTCACAATTATGTACATATAAATCACATGACTTAGTAGAGAAAAATTATAGATTTCTTTAAGATTAAAGCTAATCACCATAAAAATGTAGATTCGAAAAAGTATCACCCATTGTTAAACTCAGTTGTAAAACTAAAGGAACTAATCGCAAATATACATACTTAATATAAGTAAGCAAATCTATTGTCAAATTGATGATGCATTATAGTGAAGAACTATTTAGATATCAAGGAAAAGAAAGGAAAAAAATTTAAGAAAATGGTGGGTGCAAAACATTGCAAATGGCTTAATCTGTCATGACAGAAATTTATCACAGCAACAACTTAAAATTAAAGATAAAAAAATTTAAAGATCCACTGCTTATAGTTTAGACTCCATAAAAATATATGAATAGGAATTACAAAATATACATAGATACACGATGTGAAGGCACCTGAAATCTTATACATATAGAAAGTGTAAATTTCAAAAACAAGCACCAGTTCGTTTCAAAAAGTTTCAGTACGCTTTTGACAGTTTTGTTTTCTTGAGAGTTGATGGCAACATGTGTTTGTATTATGAACAATGACCATCTACCATTAATCTTGAAAAATGAACAACTACTACACTCTACATACGTTCTTGTAGTGTGCCCTATTGATATTCATGTTTTTATAGAAAGTAGGATTTGCAGGAAAAGGACCCCTGCATATTTGACGATTGGACCCAAAATTGAAATTACCCTAATGAATACAAAATATATTAACTTGTATCTATTTCAGCAACAAGAGCACTTACCTCGTTTGTTGATTTCACCCTTAACGACGACAAGAACATATTAGGAGGATTGCGGTATTTATTGGTAAAGTCTGTAGAATACCTCTGGTGCTGTGGCCTTTGTACTTTACGGTACTTATCCTGCAAGGGAGTTGATGGGGGCGAAGTTGTCGGTGTCGAGTTTTCGGATGAGGAAGAACGGTTCTCTGATGGGAAAGTAGCTAACGTACAGTACGAACCTTCAGATTCGCCGAGTCTGTCGATAATAAAATAAAACAGTAAATACAACAGAAACCGTAACACTAGGGGTAAATATTACCTGTAGCATACTTCACTTGGGTCTACCCAAACTGTGAGTTCAGTAGGCAATCGGAGATCGTGGTATGAAGAACCACATTTGCTTGCAGCACGTTCCAAGGTTAGATCTATAGGGCTGATGCCATTAATGCGGATGCATCTATAAGCTTGACCCCTGGTTGGAAGTTCCGGAAACCAATGCTTCTCAAATCTGGAAAAAAAAAACGCAAGTTAAGTTACAGTACTACAAACATAAATAGTTTATTTAAAAAACACTAATTCTGGAAAAGAAAGAGCGACAATTTATTCATTCTACAATGACTCGATTGTTAAGATCTGTACCAGTTGCACAAATGAAAGCAACTTTCTTTACAGTGTTTATCTTATGTTGTAATCACACGACGAGTAGTGTGATCAAAATGTAAATGGGGTATAATTTATAAATTCACATGTTGTGGCACAAGAGGCATAGTGGTTTTACGATTTTGACTCCTTCAGTAGCTGTGTCAACGAATAATCCAGCTTATTGGATGCAAAATTTATCATAGAACTTTTGTCACTCTGTAGGTATCTGCTTATAAAAATTTGGTATTTATAAATTTACCTTTGAAATTAAGTTTTTACGATCTAATTTTAATGCATTATTGTTCGATTCCTTCTTTCAAATTTGGAGCTAGTTCTAAATTGAGTAGGAACCTTTTCAATCACTGTTGGATAAGTACTCACAAAAACAATAATAGGCGACTGGATTCGTGGAAGCAATAAAGCTCAAGGTCAGTCTATAAATATTAAATAAAATTATTTCTCAATATGCCTGCGTTTTGTAAATTTGAAACACTTACAAATTTTGTTCGTAATTATTTAAATAATTATGAAACACTCAACTTTCAAGTAGGAAAATTATAATTGAAGAAATATTAGAATCAACTTTATTTAAAAATAGTTCAGTTCTAAATGCAAACAACGCCAAAAAATTGAAATGAAATTTGAACACTAATTTTAAAAATATGAAAATTTCATTTTAATAAATATCACTATGCTCCTTCTACGATTAAGGCAACTTATTTGCTTAAATCTAATTTTATGTTTACTATTAGTATTAAGAGACATGGGAGAACAATGAAATATTTCATTTAAAAATATTTCCCTGAATTTATTTTGTCATAAATTGTGCATTAGTGTATGTTTTAAAACTTTTCTTTTATAAGCAAAATTTTGTTTATTTACAGCGATGTCTACATTGTGTGTCCATTCTGACTTAAATTATTAACTGCCTACGAATAAAACTTAACATCAACGAAACGAAAATTAGTACAGAGTAATTTTGTTTCATACTGGGCCTCCACTCATACTGATTTTGATTTAATTGCAAAGTTGAATAGTTTAACGAATTTAATTTTTACACTCTTTATTGAACAATTAATGCAAAACGGAGACATTGGTAAACTTATAAGCCTTCTGTAAAATGAATATTTGTTTCAGTTCCCAGGAGTATTTATTGATTTTACATAAAAACACCTGCGTATGTTACATTAAAATATTAACTCCAAAGTATACAACCGACCGATATTGCACAATGTCTATATGAGTACAAAGCAACACTATACGAATTGTACTCTAATCATATCATTCAAACCAAAGTTCCTTTTATTTCAAGGAAAGTTTACGAGGTTCGTCGGTATGCACCGTTATCACTATTAGCTACCGATGTACATATCTAACAAGCCAAGTAACTCGAGTTGATTAATGCACACGGCCATATTGTGTTAAAAATAAACACGTTCATCATAAATGCTTCCATTTTATACGTTAAATCTGAACACTTACCTTTCCATGAGAAGTTCGGTTAAATGCTTTTTGAAATTTTCGATTTGGTCTTGAGGGAACTTATCACTCTTCTCAATGAACCTTATAAAGAACATAACGGCAGCTAAAATTTCTTCCTTCATTATCGTTAACAACGAATGACTTCACATCAGGGGGGAAAATGAAGACGTAAACTCAAGACAAGTTACCAAAGGTTATCTGAAAGGAAATAAACGGCTTTGTTATGATATTATCGCACTACAAACTTTCGTTTGCACAAAATTCTTGATTCACTACAATTGTAATACGCAGTTTTTCGAATTGCGAATGTAGGTGCTTTAGAAATCAAACAGATTAGCGCACATTTGATAACCTTATATTACTACTATAGATTGTTTAATCTTATATTATCTGTTTTTTCCTCCGTTTATTTTTAGCAGATTCTTTAAAACTAAACTTCGAGTTCTGATTATATTCAAATTACCAGCTAAGCGTCAATGTTCCGCATTATTTATTCGGAGTTCAACATAACCGGAGCCCCAACAAAATGATTACACTATGTTCAAAGTAGCTTTTTAACCCGGCCCTGTTAATAAGTGTAATACAGAAATAATGCTTGGAACATGATTATCGACTGCCCCCTTACAAATGGCGCACTTTTATCGATTTTTGGAAAAGTTTACAATAGTTAAGCAAGTTGACTTTGGCCCTTTTAGCCCCAAGCCATTCCGTACGATTAAGGAAGTTGCCGTTTAGTATTTAAACTTTTGTACCCTATTTCATGATTTGGTTATTACGATGTCTTTAGTAATAAAAAAACTGCAATTTACGACAACGCTTAGTTTGCAAATCTGTAATTATGAATCACTGAATTTGCTGACAGATATTTTGCCTGTCGGGGACCCATAATATAAGATAGAATTATAAAATAGCGAGAAGAGCAAATAAAACTTGGTAAGTAAAAGAGTTGGCCGTTTGGAATAATCTTATAGTGTGCCAAGTAATATGATGGTTTTACAACTTTGACTCCTTCACTACCCTTGCCACCAACCCTAACTTACATAGCGGCTATTTGTTATATTTCTTGAAGAAGTCAAAATCATAAAACCATTTATTCTTTGGCACACTATCTACACACTTTTCAACATTTCTTGAAAAACGGCAGCAAATGCAATTTCTGTTAATAACTTTAGTCACCGAAAACGTAAAGATGATTATCGACAGATTATTTAAAAATATTATTATTTTTAATAAATAAAATTTGTAAAATTACCAAATGAAAGCCAAAGTTGTAAAATTAAGAAGTATATGTATATTTACAAATTATATAAATAGACATACAGATATACAGGCTGATCTAAAAATGACTGATAAACTCGATGATACGTTGTTAAGAAGACCCATTATTACAAGAAGGATATTTAATAAAATTAATCATGTATAGAAGTAATGTCTAAAACCTGTCTAAAAGATACCTAAAACTTACCAGCTGTTTACCAATCTTCTAAAATCTAATTTGCTACACTACCTTATCCACTTAAAACACAACTACACAAGAAAAAAGAAGTCAGTTATTCGTCTAACTAAACTGCCACACAGAACTGAAATGTCGACAGAAGACAGTCCAAATGCATTTATACTGCTCACAGTGGCGGCTCGTCAGATGAGGCAAGTGAGGCGGCGCCTCACAGCATATATCTTAAGAACAGATTGACTTAATGTGTAATTAAAAAAGAGCTTTCAATGCATTTTTAGTTACAAAGATATGTTGAAATGGCAAATCTGTAGATGATTATTTATTTTTTACGCTTTCTGCTGACATTTTCGGTTGAATACCGTACGATTTATGCCCCTAGCTCTTTAACTGAAGCGGCCAGAACGTCGGTTCACTTGAACCAACGAAGCCCAATCACAGACACGGATTTCTATGGCTCAGCTCCTATACTCCTCTATGTGCGTTCGCTCGGAACTGAGGCGATATCTTCGGTGCTTCTCGGTCATTTTCGGCGTACTCATTAAACCATTTTCCCATTTATTTTACAGAACGGAAGGGTTGCGGGGTGCGTGGGTAATTAGCATGAACGTGAATAAAAGCCCATATGTTGATGTTTCGTATTTTTGTCTCTTTCATAGGTACAGGTGAGTGAAAAATGAATCCCGAGTACTACATCGTCATGTTCCTTCTTGAAACATCGTTTTCACGGCGAACCGAGCTAGAACGTCGGCAAATTTTGCGAAATGTCGAGCAGTCAAAACCTTTAGTTCATTTAACTTCCATTCATAAGCGACAGAATCGTCAGTACTCCAAGTTTTTTAAATCAACTTGGTACGAAACATATAAATGGCTCTGCCGTAATATTTATACGACGTCCCGGGATATAACGATTTAAATAATTTCATCCGAAGTCCGAAGTACACATTAAAAATTTAATGGACCTAAAACGTTTAGAAAGGAACACAACAACTATTCCCGAATCCCTCCAAGAAAGTGCTAGTTTAAACCAAATTTTGACTTGTAAAAACATTGTTGATTAAATGTGTGATTATTAATATTATTATTATTATTAGGACCTACCACTGACCCGGAAATGACCGGTATTCGGGCAAGACTATTATTACTAACTAGTAAGACCAAGTAATATGTATTAATATTATTGTCAAACTTCTATCATCGCCTCACCACATCCGACAGTCACGAGCCGCCACTGACTGCTCAGATGAAAATAACAACCAATCACAAAATTTTCTTTCTCGCCCCTTCTCCCCTCTCCCCGTAATTTGGATATTTGATATTTCTGATTTACCTGATAGGCTGACAGGGACAGGGACAGGGATAGGCTGACAGGGAATCTCTTGATTTACATTTCTAAAGCCAGTTCATGGAACACTCAACGACCACATCGGTTTATACAAAGCTAAATTAGGGAAAGCTAATGAGGTGGAATACTCGCACGAATTATAGATTAGGTATACTGCAGGTAGTAGACTTATCGGTAAGATACTTAAGAGTATAATACAATTTTTTTATCAAAATTTACGACCACTTTAGGAATATTCTATAGTATAATTGACATGGACAAGAGTTCCTTTCAATTATTAATAATTTAAATGTTATTTCATTGTATAACTTTTGCATGTTATAAAAAAAACAGAACTCTTTGTAAGCAAAATAATAAATAAAAACGAAAAATACAGTTTATCATTTTTGATTTAAGATATATTGATATACACATGGTTGTTTTTTTTCAAACAGTATTGTAGTTTTACAATTGATTCCATAACCGATAGGTAGACTCTTTGTGATGATAACGAGGGTCATCTCATTTGCATATTTTCTCGGTAGAGGCAATAAAATGTACCTAATCTCTCAATAGTGGACATCTTCCTCATAAATCAAAATACTCATTGACAAGAGGACGTAAGCTATTTTAGGTGCCAAAATACCTTATAGTTTTCGCTTAAACAGAAAAACTGTTTTTTTTTTAATTTTTATTTTTTAAACGAAAGCCGTTAATTCAATTAGAACGTTAATCCTGTGAATTTGCCAACTACTATGTACTGCGTTTTGGTCTTATTTCGGCACACTTTGAAGACTGCATGTAATAGCAGAACCTCACCTACCCAATGTCAGAAATAACGTTTTCGTTCTCAGCGGGTGTACTCTAATACGATAGTTGGTTAGGAACGAATAACATCTGGCCCTTAATCCTCATCTTCTAAATTTAATCTTTATTTTAAACACAATTTTGCTGCAAATATTAATATCACTAAGTAATTTTTCATCAGCTACTGCAATATTTTGATTGCATTTTATTAAAAATTGAAAATAAGAAAAACTGCAAGCGAAGTTATTGCAGCGGAAATCCACAACGAATGAAAAGAAACAAAAATGGAAGAAGCCTAAAGTTTGTATAGGATTATAAGAATTTTATGGACTCCCAAAGTTAATTCGTTTTACAGCCTTGTCAGGGGAAAACAGATGTTTACTGCCCCCAAGTTCGCTCCACACCGGGCAGTCTAACAAGCAGGTACAAATTTCTTGGAAAAGCTGCTGTTCGAAAAGGGCTGTAAAACGAATCAACTCTGGGAGTCCTGAAAATTCTTATAATCCTACACAAACTTTATCTGACTATGTACTTAGTAATTATAACATGCATTTCACCTGTAGTGTACAACTGAGTCCAATAAATAAATAAATAAATAAATAAATAAATAAATAAATAAATAAATAAAAACTGATAATGGTAGTACAGAAAAGTTGAAAAAATATGAAAAGCAGCTTTCGAAGAGCAAAACTCAATAAAAATAAGAAAGAAGAAAAAAACAGAAGAAACGTCATATTGAGCACAGCTACACCTACGAAATATCTAAATGAAATTGTCAAAATTTACTAAAGATCATATTTTAATCTTTATAAATTAACAAACCCAACAAAATTTGATACCTTATATAAAAATATATTTCTATTATTTTACGCAGACGCTGTTTCAGCAATTGTTATACCACGTAGTTACTATATTACTACCACCTCCAGAAAGAGAAACAATTTTATTATTGTCTTATTGGATGAGAACTGAAGTACATACTTTAAATAGTTACAAAAATTGGTAGCCTCTCAGAAACCTCAATGAAATAGGCATATTGCAAAATAAATAAAAATATGTAGTAACATGTTCGTCTAAATTCAGGGTAAAAGTGTCTTTTTTTTTAATATCGCGAACCAATTCGTCCCGACTCTAACGAGGATCAATTATTTCTGGAAGCATTGTATTAAAAAAAAAATCCAGATATATGTTTCCATATATGTATTTAGACCAACATTCGTCGTCGTTTTCTATTATACAATTCTCCAAATCGATTTCTGTATAAAGTATAAAACAGTAGCGTTGCCTTTGTGTATATGTAGTTGACCCTGTATTTGGTATGTCATCCTTTTTAAAAAAATTCCACCATTTTTGTTACCTAAAGTACAAAAAGTAATAAGATTATTTTAAATGGCATAACTAATAAAACCTATTTACAAAACACATTTTTTTCTACAATAACAAAATGACTCGTATGTCAATGGTTTAGAGTGCAAAAAGTGGCACTTTCTTGCACTTGGCAAGAAAATTTTTATTGCTCTCTAATGTCAATCTAATCAACATCAAATTTTATTTATGTCCATATTTTCTTTCACCGAAAGGGAAGAGGGTAGAAAAGGGTTACCTTCGTTGACCGATCGGAAAAATAAACCAGAAGCACGGTTTCTGATAACTGCACAACCTTTTTGTCCGCACACCATTCTATGAAGCGGTTATAAAGTACGACGAAAGATAATTACAAATGACTCCAGTTACGGGAATTGCAGCTGTAAAATTTCCGACCACTTTGGAAAGTGCAGCTAGCATAAAACTGTCAATCAACATCACTCGCCACCCTTACCTTTCCAGGACCGTATTTGTTTCAATACGTAAACAGGTAGATTGTTAAACGGACCGCTTTCAAGGAATTTAATCTTAAAATTTAAGGACACATGAAAGTACGAAAGACCTCTCATAAAGTAATTGACGGCGTTTGCAATTATCTTTCGTCGTACTTTATGTCAGATCATATTGTTTTCGGGATTTCTCGAGCAATAAATTAAATATTGCCGCATTGGCCATCTCGGTAATTTCAGGGTTTGTTTCAGTTTCGCTCGAATCACTTATTTTGGGGTCAGCACGGTTCAAAACACTCACTCACTTTTATGGCGTTTTACTTTATTTTGCAAATTGTTTTTTTTTTTTTTTTGGAAACATTGGTTGTCGTGGTAGTACCGGCTAACTAACATAAACAACATGATGGTACCTTTTAGTTGTTGTAGAATTTTTTAAGCCTCCCATAAAACTGGTGCATTATATCCACGATTGTAGAAAAAATGTTGTATGCAACACGTGCAAAAGTATTCTTGCACTTAATGTAATAATAATTGTTACGTCGCGTGCAACAATCAGTCACTTTTTGCACTTGTTCTGTTATTGAGTCCATCGGTCGACTCACTACTTTTCTGTTTTCTCCGTCTCTGTCCGAAAATTTATTAGACAGATAATTTCCGAAACGACTTACCGATTGTTATCAAATTTTGTACGTATATTAGGAATATCATGTAAAACGCTAACCAAAATTTGCCTAATCATCCCCACCAACAGTTTTATGACGTCATCTCCAAAATTTACAATAGTAAATTTGTTTTTATTTTTATAAAATAAGATACTCCTGCACTTGTGGTACACGAATCCGTGTTGAATTTCAACCCGACATACAGATTAAAAAAAAAATCAAAATTGTATAACAACATTTTGCGATTTAACTTTGAATCTGTAAAATTGAATGCCTTGATATCTTGGAAACGTTTTAAGGTTATCGTTATCATGGTAAATCGTTAATCAAAATTTATTCGTTTATCGTATCTCGATAAGGTCGCGGCGTTTTAACTGAGTCAGCCTATACACATTCTCTAAAGAAATAATTCTAAAAAATAAAAACTTATTACCGTATTTCTGGGCGTATTTTTTGAAGATTTTTTCTGAGAACTTTCTGAAAGAACCATTAGAATAAATAACACTTAATGGTCTGTAACGCTTGCATCGACATTTAATATTTCTATAAAGTCACGAATACGGTGAAATACTAGCTAGACGTCAAGAATCAAATTACTTTTACACTAAAATTTAGGTAACAATAGTTTTGAAGGGCGCCAACAATTTTTTGAATGGGAAGCACTAAAAATTTTAGGTAACGCCAGAAGTAGTTGGTTTCATAGTTTCGAATATTATCTGCAGTCGCCAGAAAAGAAAACAGAAGGAAGCGGAAATGTTAAATAAATTAGTAAATACATTCGTAACTCCACTTACGAAGTGTGTAACGGTTACTCATTACACTTATTTCAAATGAATATAATGAAATAAATTAAAATTCATTTCAGTGAAATATTCATTATGGTTTTTCAGTAAACTAGTGTACAACAGCACGCGCGTTTTAAAATTTATAACAACCGGATATTTAAATTGTAAAATTACTTCATCACAAATATTCATACAGGGTGCCGCATCCAAGTCTGGATATAGGGAATTAACATGGGAATTGGTTTTTATTTTATGATATCTCCCCAGATCACTTTAAAGCTATTATTGAGTGATGCCTTTGTGGAGGTCGAAGAGGGCTATCGGCTAGTATTTTTTTCAAATCGTTGCATCGCGGTCATTCACTGTAAAAAGGTTTTAAAAATCGTATTTTGAAATTCGCGCCCAATCCGATTTGTCGCGAAATGTTCCGTCGCACTGTCGAAGTTCGGCGATCGCGTCTTTGAAATAGCCATACAAAATCCAAATGTCAAAATGAAATTAGAAATTTTTGTCAGAAATCAACGAACAACTCAAACTGGATTATTTTATCCAGTGTGATGATTATTGTAGGACAAATTAAACGGAATAAATGTACAAATTGTTCCATTCATTCGTCATAGTGCGCGACCCCGCTAAACGAGCCATCTCGGAACTACACTCAGACCGTATCCAAAAAGCCCGAGATGAAGTCTTCGAGCAGCTGGTCTTCCTCAAAACCCCATCGGCAGCATTTTGACATGTACCGGGAGCCCTCAAGCTAGGAATGTACTCGCGCTGCCTCACTCAGTTAATCACTGAACGAATCAAATCGAATTATTTTATCCAATATGACGATTATTGTAGGTCCATTTAAACGGAATAGATGCACAAACTGCACAAAATATTTTATTAGGTTATGCTGCTGGTGCTGGCCGAGTCTTTATTACTAAAATCTCATTAAAATGCCATGTTCTACTGCGATTAGATGAAAATGCGAGGGCCCGCTTTTCTTATTGTGTGATGATAAGATTTACCATCAAAACAGCTGGCGCTTTTGAAGAGAACCTTTTAATAAAGCATTTAGATAACTACAAAGAACAAAACTTAACAATTGTTGATGAATGAAGTAATGAAATATTGTACGAATCTGGAGAAGTATTGCACTATTTTCAATAATTGCTCAAAAAGACTGCTCTCAGCAGCTGTACAGTAAGTAAGCCGATCTTCAAAACTCCTACGCGTGTCGATCAGCATTTGAGTTGCAATCTGCAGACAATATTGCTGGACTGCTTGTTTCAGCGTTCTCTGTTTGTATAGCTGGTATTGTTTGAATACAGATGGTCGTGAAGAAATCTCCAAAGAAAAAATTTAGATCCGGCGAATGCACAGACCAATGGGGCGGTGCAAATTTTTCATTCCAACATTGGGGGAAAATACTGGATCAAATAGACAACATTTATGAGAGCTCTATGGCTGGAGATTTGGTCCTGGATGTAAAAGACCTGCTGCAGATGCCGCACCCTTCGAGTCTCAGGAAGTATTTGCTGAGCTAGCATATTGTCCTACTTCTGAGCATCCATTCCGGATTCGATGAAAAAAAGTGCAATGACATGATGTCCTAGAAGCCCCAGTCATACACTGACAGTTGTACGCCATTGATAACGATACTCATGGACCACGTGAGAGTTGTGTAATGCTTAAATTTGATCGTTCTGACGATTATAACTTCCCTTAAGACCTAATGAACATTCGTCAGTAAAACAAATGTTCCTGAAAAATTCTCCATCAGCCTAGATTCTCTCAAGCGTTTCTTCGTAAAACTCCATACGTGAGAAGTAGTCCTCAGGCTTCAATTTTTTGTCATGATGCTTTTTGAAACTTCTATCCCATCTCTCTAAGATCCCTAGAAAACGTTGTGCCCACCTGATTTTATTTACTTTTTATCACCTTTGAAAATAAATGTAACTTTGTTTTGTGAAATATTATTTTTATTTTTGTTATTGTTAACAAAATAAACAAATAAAACAGTAATACAAAAGTTTCTGAATCCCAAAACACATTCGTAATAGAGAAAAATACTTTAAAATGTTGATGAATCAATGTTCTACATTTCTATCTCAAAAATTTCTTGTAACGAACATGCTTCCAGGTGGCAAAATTCCATCCCTGCTTAACGAATGTAAAATCAATTGACTTCCAATCTTTAGTGATTCGAAAAAAAAGTGTGAAATTTACCCAAATTACCTACTAATTAAATTAACCGTTGAAGAACAAGCAGGCCCTCGCTTTTTCATCTAATCGCAATAGAACATAGCATAACCTAATAAAATATTTTGTTCAGTTTGTGCATTTATTCCGTTTAAATTGACTTACAATGATCATCACACTGGATAAAATAATTCAGCTTGAGTTCGTTGATTTCTGAGAATAATTTCTAATTTCACTTTGACGTTTGGATTTTGCATGATTAATTCAAACACGCGATCGCCGAACTTCGACAGTGGGACGGAGCACTTCGCGACAAATCGGATCGGGCGCGAATTTCAAAATACGATTTTTAAAACCTTTTTATAGTGAATGAGCGCGATGCAACGATTTGAAAAAAATACTGGCCGATAGCCCTCTTCGACCTCCACAAAGGCATCACTCAATAATAGCTTTAAAGTGATCTGGGGAGATATTATAAAATAAAAACCAATTCCCATGTTAATTCCCTATATCCAGACTTGGATGCGGCACCCTGTATAACGTGTCCTGTAAACCTCAGCTGTTTTAACAATTCCTTAAAACTGTTTAATCATTGCTATTGAAAGTTTTCTAGATACATGATTTAGATAAAACTATACGTCACCAGTTAATCTTTACGGCGTAGCTATGTATAAAGGCTTCAAAAACCATCTTCTGCGTAAAATTTATTGCACAGGAAGATAACAATAAAAGGGCATTTTTGCATAAATATGTAAATCTAAATCATTTTAAAACTTAATATATCCAACTCACTAAAATTCAAATGAAAAAATGTAGGAGACATGCTTCATCGTAATGGTCAGATAATATCTCATATTATAAGCGTGGTGAAAAACAAAATCGAGACGCAGTATGAAGTGAGTAGTAAAAATCTGCATTCAGTCCACGCTTAACTACGTTGTACGTAAATTTAAATACATAGTTCCAAAAAATTTGTAGTTTATATAAAATAAAACTCACATGTTTTATATAACTTATGATCTCAGATTCATGATAAAATAAAAATAAACACGTTCTGAACAAGAATCTGAACAGGAAGTGGTCCAATAGGAAGAGGTTGATAGATAACAGGTCTGACTATTACCACGTACAAGACTAAATGTACATTTAAGTTTCCAAAATAAGTAAAAATGGACAAATTAATTTAATTTCGAAAAGACGAAAACAGGAAAATGAGAGAACCATCCACGGTGCTTATTTTTTTTCATCACAGGTTACACCAACTTTTGTGGTATTTTGTTTGCAAGATAAGGTAGTTTTTAATTTTAAATAATCAAAAAAATTGTCCACTTGGTACACTTTAACTTATACTAAATTCCCTACTTTTGAGTCCTTGTAAAATTATACAACTTTAAAGTTCAAAATTCCCAACCCCTCACCATGAATTGAAGCTATAAATTATATCCTTCATACGTATGCTGTTATCATTGTTCATATAATGAAGCCCAAGTGATCACAAAATTTTATTAGTATCCAAAAATAGTAGGTTTAGTATACTACATGAATGTACAAATCTCATAGAAAGTGTTAATATGAGTGGCTGTTTTCAGAGCATCATCGGTGAGTATGATAACCGGGGACGTGACGTTCAACACGTTTTTAAAAACATCTACGTGAGATACCTACCATTTTACGTATTCTTTAAAATCCTGACATGGAAAATACGCGCTGTGTAATTTTCCATGAAATCGAATTATAATTAACTTACCAATGTATTATTACAATATCTGCAGTTTCGTATTTTTCTTTAATGAATTTGTTAAATTAATTAAAACAATCTTATTTTAGTCGTGTTTGGAGAAGTAGCAGTTTTAATATCCACTTCACTACATGCATAACTAAAAACGCACTACGGACACGTTATATTCTGTATTTATAAATAAACAATTCACACCTATATTGTCTAATTATCACCTACTATTACTGATGTTTGGGTGAAAAGCAGTATTTTTTCAAGATATTCAGAATTTCATATGGTGTTTACATGTATTTACAGATTTATAAAAATATTTACGTGTATACGAATATAAAAGAAAAAAACTAATCCCCTTAAATGTTTACTTTGTTTATGGAATTATAAAATTGGTGGTACAATTTTTGTAAAATTTGACTGTACGCAGGCAACTTTTCTTTATGAAATTCTAAGTCAAAGTGCTTACTTAGCACATACCGTTTATTTAACGTAAGGCTGTTTGTTATTAAAGATAATTACTTTATAACTATTTTTATGTAAATGTAGTAAGCAATTCCATTGTAAAACAATAACAATTATTAACTGTAAAAAAATATATCAGCACTTTTTTTAGAAACGCCAAGTGGAACAAATGACAACAGCGCTACTTTCAAAACAAAGAACAATGCAAATATGGGTTTTGTAAAAGTAGCATACACAAAACACAACTTTATATTGAAAATTGATTAAATCTATAAAATAAACCCAAAAATAAACTTCAATAACAACTTTGTATCCAATTATGTTGCGTTGCAAGGTACAATTTATAAAACACATTTCAAGGAACTTATGGTGACATATTTTGTCCAAGTTGGAGTCGAAAAACATCGTTTTGTTGGATTTTTATTCAAGAGAACTTACCTGAATATATACACAACACCACCAAGAAACACTGGCCACAAATTTTGCATAGAAAACACAAATTTCGAGAGGTTTTTCGAAAAAACACGACAAGAATCAACAAACCAGTACTAGGACACGAATCGGATGTGAGTCACAACAAAAACCCAAGTTACTGAAATCATCTGTTTCCTAGCGCGGGCTATTTAAAATGAGCAACACCTTCGCTGATCAAGTCTATATTTTATGGATTATTACAATTTTTTGCGAATTTGAGGATCTGTAAAATTACTGGCACGTGTTTAAACTGTTTTAGTAGCAAAAACTGCAAAATAAATCATTTTTATTTCCACAGAAAGATTGATGTGTCACGCGTCTGATTGGTGGCCTATATCATCGGCCATCAAATACAACCTCGGAATTGTACGTATATTAGTTCCGTAATTTTACTAGTTCTAACACATTTTTATTACGCTAATCTAAAATTTGTTTCCCTTTAACTGATAGCAAAGAAGTGCAATCACCAAAGTATGCGTGAAGACAAATCGGACATGCATTTTCGATTTTCTCAAACATTAAAATGTCCAAGTTTATTTTTTTCATTTTTTCGAACGATGAAGTTGCACCACCTTAAATTATCCAAATATTCACAATTTCTATCCGTTAATAATGTAATGTACGCCGTAGGTTTATCCTAATAAATAAATAAAAGTAAAACTGTAAATATCAAAGAGCAGCAAGTACTGTGGATGGTGATAGAATTTGGTTTTATATACAACTATTATAACTTTTCTTGTTATTGGTTCCGGAACAAAAATAACTGCTAAAATGTTATACATATATTTTTCTGCCATGAAAATAATTACATGGGCAATTATACATAAAAAATATATAATTTGTTAAAAATATTGTCACAGTTTAATGTAAAGTATAAAAAACAAAGTATCTTCGCAAAAATTAGTCACTTAGTTAGGTACTTACAAATTATAATTCGTCGAGGTAGCTGTAAAAACAAACTCTTAAAACGACTCATAGCATTAAAAAAGTTTTAGAGTAGGCCAAAGTAAATTTTAAGTACTGTAATAATCATATTAAGTACCTAGTGCACATATTAATCTTATTCTAAGTACTAATTATAAAAAAAATACTTAAACTAAATCTATATTCATTTACACTTCAAACAAATGGAAAACTTCAAAAATTTTGTTTAATAGTAATATTATTATTTATGGAATTGCTCGATGCATAGTTTGCAGGACCACGATCCCTCTGGCGGATCAGTCAAAGGCGGGGATAGACAGTACATATGATAACCACGATCACAGTCGTCACAAAACAACAACTGATCCTAAAAACATGTAAAAATTAACAGATTATTTCACGTTTAAAGAAAATGGAATTGAAACTTACATCGTTATCTGAATTTCCACAAACTGAGCAACATTTACATTCAATACACTGCCAACTGTATTTTTTTACTGATATTTTCATGTTTTCTGTGAACAGGAGACATGTTGGATGACCTAAAAAAAAAGACAAAACATAGAAAGAATAGGAGATTTTATTAACATTTCCTTATTATATCGGATATCAGAAGACCACATGTCATAATAGCAATGTTTTGACCACGGAGACATACGCTGCAGACGTTATAGTTAAAAAAATATCAGTTGTTAAAAGCTGACTGATGAGTGCATATTTATTACAGTAGAGTACTTAAAACAAAAATGAACTAATTGTGTAATTTAGTAGGTACTAAAATTCTGTGAAGTTGAATTTGATCTTTAAAAAACAGTTTATTTTTTATCTTAAAGATTAATAATAATAATAAAAAGTTGTAGGTCGATAATCTTTCAAAACCATGAAGAATTCATAAAAAGTATCTAACTATATCCACCTTTTTTCATTTAACTGTATAAAAGATGAATGTGTACGACTTTTTTGTAGCGTTCAATTGTTTGTTAAATTAGATGCCTAGATAAAAATTCAGTAATGGTCATAATCCGATGGAATTTTACGACATTCATCACTAACCCTTGTCAACAGTTCATTAGACGATTTATGACTTTAGCTTTTTCAAATTCCTAGATAAGCCGGTCCTGTTTATGAAAACACAACAAAAGTCCGCTACCTGTTTTTAGGGTGTATCAGGTAGTGGACTCATAAACAGGACCAGCTTATCTGTTTCGAGGTACTTTAGTTCCAGTTATAAGATGCTCTTTCTTCGTAAATGAGGAATTTGGAAAAGCTAAAATCATAAAACCAGTTTTAATTTCCGTGGGCGTTTTTGTGAAATTAAGTACTCATCTTCAGGTCATCCAGAAAATTCCATACTCCTGAGTAAGTGCCATCTACGTTGCACATGTACTACCATTTTTTTTTATTTCAACCAATACTGTAATTCTTAAAACTCTACTCTTAAATGTACTGTATTAAGTAATGAAGAGTGCTAAACATAACACATATCGGTTGGCCGGATTTTGATTTGGCTTTATTAACTGCATTTTATATGTATACATAAATTATACTATTTCCGAAAAACTGGGGTTTCTTTACTCAAAAATGTCATTCCTAGAAAGCGTTCTTAAAATGGCGCTTGATGAGGAGAAAACCACTTTTCATCGACTGCTACTGACAACGGAAAATGTAAAAAACAGCTAAAAACCTAAGGACAACAAGACGACGTTTTTTGTTAAACGCACGTTACAAACAAATTTAATAATGATTTTATTTCATACTATATGTACAGACTGACGGTTCGATCTCTTCACCGTTTTTTTTTTCAGTACCTATTGTCTTTTATCCAAGATGTTCGAATATCTGTAAACTGTGAAAACGGATCTAAGTATTTAAAAATTCCTTACGATTTCCGAAAAAATAAATTATGCTAATTACAAACTTGATAATAATTCTGGTTTTGTTCGAAATGAAAGAAATATATTTCATTAACGTCTTTTAAGATTTACACGTTTAAAAACAACTGCGGATAAGCTTCAAATCTAAGGAACCGATTATTTCAAAATTTTAAGTGTGCCTTAAGCTTCCCCGAAGCTAACATAAGTTGGCTTGAATATTAATTTCGACACTTTGATATCACTCTGTAGCGCAACTAAGCAGCAAAATGTTATCATATTTTAATAAAAATAATTCATGTTTCAACCACTTTTTTTTTATAAAATTTTTGTAAACATTCTATAAAATAAACGTCATCTAAGAACATTGTTTGCATTTTGCACCCTTCAATAAATTTAAAAAATTCTAAAACTATCGTGGCACATTAAAAGTTAACCAATACCTACCTAAATAGGAATTAATTAATAATTATAAATCAATTTATAAATAAAACCATCTAAAAATTAGACTGTTTTTGCACTTTTTTACTGCGCACAAGATTTCCATATTTTACTTAAAAAATATACTTTCTAACAAGTGTATGACAAAAAAAAAGTTATCGTTAATCGGCGATTTTTAAGGTGATACTTTTTTTTATTAAATAACTACTCAACGTAATTTTGCAGTCATCTAAAATGACTATTAATTGAAAATAATGAATTTCTAACCACCCTAAAAGAGTTGTCTGCATTATTAGAGAACTTAGGACTAGTTTTACGGTGAACCAAAGTGAACTTATTTGGAAACTTTTTAGCTAATGTCCACTTCTCTTCCTATGTAAATTCTATATAATTAGATAAATCATTTAGATCGCAATATTATAAAATAAATGGAAGCACACAAAACTTAGGAGAAAATACATAACCAACAAGATTCAATTGGTTCTGTCGCTAGTATTTTTGCAAAAATTTGTACCGTTTCCTAATCGCTCTAGGACGAATCTGTTGCAAAGTAATTGCACTAGATGATATTCAGAAAGATCGGAAATAAAAAAAATGGATAATAATACTGCAAAGGTTTACACGAAATTACGACAATGTTTCTGTTTAATACCCGAAATGATAAAAAATGTAAGGTCTTCCTTTTAAATTTTGAAAGCGTTTAATTAGACCATGTATAGTAGACAACTCTGTGTACTCTAATATCACTGTAGTGTTAAACTTTTAAGTATTTCGCAAAAAAAAGAAAAAAGAAAATCTGTTGATTCATTTCCGTTTTATGTCATCCGTCTTCACAACTGAGTATTAATGTTATTCAAATATGAAAGTCCGAAATATCAATAGGAAGGTGTTCCGCTCAACTACTATATTTTGCATTTATTGCAACATAACTTTTATTGTTGGCTCATCCGTAATGAACGACTTTTACTTTTACCATGATTAATAAATGTAAACGTCAGTATTCTTGACATAAAAAAAAACCAAAACAATCACATAAATTTATATGTATACTTATGTAATAAAACCTACGATGGTTGTTAGATAAAAAATTAAATTAAGATTCATACTAATCGGCTAGAAATCCCAAAGTGACTTTTTTTATTTAAATATATTTAGTAAACATCGTATAAAGTCCTGCGAAAAGAAACGTACAATTTAGTAACGATTACACAAATTGTCGCAAAATTACTCTGCAATTTTTACTACCCACATCCTTGTATGATAGTTGAAGCTGCAGTTAAAAAATATTAAATTTAATATGACTTAATGACGAACGCGATATATGCAATACAATACGCCACTTGTCTATAAAACTACACAAAAACAAAGAGTCAGTTTTACTTACCTTAATGAGAAAATAAAAGGGAATAGGTTATAACGAGTGCCGAAGAACAGTGACTTTCCAAGTTACGTAATTTTTCTCTAATATTATTTTGAATGCATCAAAATAAATTTAATTTTGAATAGTAATTTCAATGCATTAAAATAACAAGAAAAATGTTATGGAAAAATGACATAAATTGAAGTGCACCAATCCTCAGCACTGGAAAATTAACAACATTTTGTTGTATTGGCATCATTTTATTGCACGATTTTCACGATACATTTTTTAATAATATTAATCTTGGAAAATAACTGTTCTTACAACTCATTAGTGTATTATTATTATATTTGAATGATTTTTACACAACTTCCTGGTGAAATTATAATCTCCAATTCGTTACGGTGTAAATATCATCCAAAAGAAGTGACTCATTTGATACAGCACTATATAAAAGTAACTATGTGTAGGGATTGATTTAATTATTTTTAATTTTGGAGTTTCGGCAATACTTGATAATTTGCAAAACAGTACATAAATGCACCACAACTTAGATTAGATATGGTCATTGCCATAACATTATATGGATCACAATAACGCAGTGAAAAACGGAATAAAAACTTCCAACTATTTTCACTGACATTATGATGACCATTAAATGCAGGGCTTTCGATTAACAAAAAAATATTAACTTTATGCACCAAACAATAACTTTATCAGTTTCGTGTCACAAATAATGCCAACATAATTCTGCATCACGACGGTGCCAAAAAAAAAACTGCTCTTACAGAGCACACAAGAACTGAATTGGTTTTCAAACCTCTCATCTTACACCCCTGTGATTTCCCTTTTTATACTACTACTTTATAAGTATTGCCCATTTACAAATGTTATACTATTATAAATAAATAAGCCTTGACTAAATGAAATAAATAAATCCTTTAATTTTGGAAGACAATCCAATATGGATTTTTTCAAATAGAATTAGCCCCAACTAAAGAATAAATATTTGGTAATCCAGTCTATCTGGCAAGTTTTTTAACTAATTTACTTAGCTTAAAGCACAATACAGTTGATTAAGGATTATCTATAATATATCAATTAACTATAGAATAAAATAACTATGAACAATCAATGATAGAATCAACTGTTTTAAGTTAGCAGTGTATAGTACAAATCCGTAGATATTACAAACAAAAAAGGAACTGATAAACAAATAATACTGGACATTAAAATCATGTGTAAGATTTGTTTAAATGTTTGAGAATCGTCTATTTTGAAAGAATTGTTTTCATTTTGAGTTATAAGCTGTAGCTTGAATGGACTTTAGATGTAAATAAATTTAGTAATATTAAATACTAGACACTTTCAAAATGTCGAAGCTCTCTGGCTTATTCATTAATCAGGTAATTGAGATTGATTTCCTTAATCTCATGGTAATGATCTGACTGAAAATTGAACTAGGTATTCGAATATTTATCACAGATAAAAAAAAGTTTGAGCTTGTGAGATAAAAAGATAAACGTTTGTACATTTTTTGGCAGCTCATTAGTTCTATAGGAAACTTAATATCAACAATCTTGTAGATGAAAAAAATATATGCAATATATAAATGCCCAGTATTGGTCCTTCAGCGATTTAACTATCAGAAAAGAAATGACTAAGACGCAACATTTAGACAGTTTCCTTTACAACAATTTTCTACTTCAAAATTTTGATAAAATGGTGTTACGAATGTTTTGTCTTAAAACATCAGGTATAGGACCCACAATTTAAACATGCTACATACAAATAAACATTCAACAACCACTACAAGTCAACAGTAGTTTATGTAAATAATGATAATTAATAAACAACCTATAATGATTGTTGAGTATTTATATTTTTCTTAAATAATTTCCCAACGCTCCGTAAAAATTGGTCAACAACGAAACCTTCAACGTCTATTCTAGTAACAGTTTGAACTAAACTTTTTTTTTTCTTCCTCCTTTCTTATTATTTCCTTTATCATCGGCTTTCCCTCCGTTCTTACCTGATCTGCCACAATCTGAACATGAAACGAGTTCCTCCATTACTCCGGTTTTTTTGTTTTCTCTTGAATCGCCTAAGCAAAAGTCACAATACGGACTAGGTGCCGCTTTATCTTTACCACAGTCCATTGACGTAGATGGAGGAGGATCGATTTTTTCTGGAAGCAAAACAGGCATCGGAGGATCATCAACAGGAGGAGATGGTTGAGCAGGAAGATTTGGGGGGAGAGTGGGAGGTGTGTTCGATTGTGATGGTGGTTGTTGCATGATTTGTGGAGGTATAGGAGGCGGTGGGTTTGGTTGACGGCCTCGGCGACTCGGTGTACCTGTAGGATACAGTTCTGAGTTAACTCCACCATTATCTTTCTTCTAAAAAGGATACAATAAAAAAGTTATGAAACGGGTCACCTCAATCAAAAAAAAAAAAAAAAAAAAGTTTGATGCGAAATCAGTCTCAACAGAAAGTTTCTTTCTATATCGTGATTTGTATGATGCGTTGGCACCGATTTCCATCATACGAAAGAAAACTTAAAAAAAAAGATACACTCATGCTTCAAATCACACTCCTGAAACACATAATTATAGAACTGGTCAGTGTGCAGTAACTGATATTTTTCAATAATACACTTAACTGCCAAAATTAAGACTTGGATTTGTTAATAAATTACAAAATAAATTATTGAAGAAACTACAAAGTTAAATAAAAATATAAAACTGATCTAATAGAGCATATCATTCCAACTACTCATGCATGCAAATAACACTCAAATGAAAGTAAAAGAGATTATAAAGGCAGTACCGGGTGTCTGGTTCAAAAAGGAAACATAACTATCTTGATACACATGTCCTTGGATGGCGGGCCCTTGAGGTATGGCAGAAGGGGCCTCTTCCCCCATCCCCCCCAGCATGGGTGGCTGAGACATGACGGGCCCAGGCAACATCCCACCCATCATGGGCGGGTTGAGACCGTGCGGGGCCTGAATCAGCGCTGCGCCAAGCTGTGAGGAAGGGGTGGGGGCATTACTGTCGCGCGAGTTTTCATCACTAGCGCCCTCTTTGTGTGAATGGCTGTAGTGGTATGTCAACCCGGGCCGAGTCTTGTAACGCGCTCCGCACACTGAAATTTTTCAAAAAGAAAAAATGCCGAATTCCACTTTCTGATTACACGAAAACGATGAATTATGTTACAGACGATTTTCAAACGATAATCTTCTGAAAGCCAATTATTTTAAAAAGTGAAAATGGAAATCTCGAAAAGATCGATGAAGGTTAAGCCCCAAAGATACGCTCAGAAACTGTGCATTCAAAATTTAAGTAATGTAATAACATACATTACTAGAAAGCTATCTCGTAGTCCAAACCTGTATTATAGGCGTTACTTTTGTTATATATTGTCCTGTTCTTCCTTTTATGCCATTTTTGCGGTCGAATGTTGCATATTGCCCTATTATTTCTCAAAAACACGACATGGTTAATATAAACTAGGTACGTTATTAGTTGAACGAGGAAACGGTGTTAGTATAAAAAGCGAAACGGTGAATACAGCACAAATACCACCATCTTGAATACTTGTAGACTCGTCCAGATTCTTACACCGTAATTCAGAAGATCATCATTTTGAAATGAATAGAACTAGGGACTGGAACCGATAATTTTGTTCAAAATTTGGGTTGCGACAAGAAAGCACACAATACGCCCTATATACGTGTTAAAAGTTAGTTAGCAACAGACAAAACTAGGTGTAGCTTAAAGAACCCAAGCGCCAGGTAAGCGAACCCGAACCGAAATTTGGAATCGCAACAAAAAAGTGGAATTACACTACTGAAAAAATAATAACATTACTGTTTAGTAGACGTGACTTAAGCATGACACAGTTTCGGTTCGAGTCCCTGCCTAAACAATAAGAAGAAGCTGTACTAAGCATCAAGCATTCAAAAACATTATTATGGCTAAGAGAACTACAACTCATCTTCAACATAGTTCTTAAAGATTATTTTAATGTTACATGCTCAAGCACAGAGTTCTTTCTTTATAAGGTGAATTGAATATACTTCAAGTGAAACTGCATTGAAGTATGTACTTTTTCCAAACCAAACCAATACCCACTTATAAGGCATAAGAATATTATTGAATAAACAACTTACAAATCGCATAATAACATTCACAATAATCTGTCAAACCAACATCATAAAAGTGATAAACAAGTAATCCCAATTTTTCTCATTTTTTTTTTAAAGCTAAAACTGAATCTCAATTAACTCTACCTACCCGATTTTTTAGATTTATTTTTTCTAGATAAAATAAATAGCATGTCCTATGCACTTTTAACTGATGAACAAAGTAAGAAAGACGAGTTTATCATTCCCAAAAAGATCATCGTGAGATAAGGTTACCGAAATATTTCGTTTAAATTGAATATTTAAAAAAAAATAAAAATGTTCATTAACCGCAGTACATTTAATGGATGTCACAATGTAATAAAAATTAAAACAGTACCTAGGATAATTTTTTGTGATGACACAAACACTAAAATTTAAACTGATTTATCTGTGCAATAAATACAAACAAACTAATAAGGAACTTGTATCCAATTAATACAACGTTCGTGAAACAAAAGTTACCAACGCCTTACCGAGATCAGGACGTATTTTTCGATACAAATTTTAGAACACGTTTTTGCAATGCCGTCGAAAACTTTTTCGTGGTAATATATACTTCAGGGCATGGGTCAGTTGCGCGCAAACTACCTGCGAAGTAAGGGACAGTTGCGCGCAGCAGTCAGAAAGATTTGCTAATTGATAGATAATTGCCGAATAGCATACTGTATTTCAGTAGGTAAAGAATGCCCGGAGTTCCTAGCATTTTAGGAGCGGAAACGTATATCTACGTACATACAGTGTGTCGAACGAAGACAGAAAAAGAAATATACCGTTTTACAACATCTTGCCAAAATTATAAAAATTCTATTACATATAGTCTAGTGAAGACAACTAAAATTTTGTGGAGAAATCAAAATGAAAGAAGAATTGAGTGGTGTTTAAACTGAATTCAGTACGAAATGTGAGAATTCCAGATTAACCGTTAAAGCTACCACCCTTTAATGACTTCTTTGGAGTTTAGTTCTTTTAGTGAACCTAAGAGGAGAGAAGTCTATTCAATTGAAATAATTGTTATCAACTAGTGAAACATCCAATAAACAACTGACACGTCAGAGGTGGTGCTTATAGATTTGTGCGTACAACACTTAAAAATTACGGAAAGGAAAACAACGTTATAAGTTGTTCGAAAGGAAATCGAACTTAATATTGTGAAAAATGTCCAATTTGAAGTAGATTCAAAGTCAGTATCGCTTAAGTGACAAAAAAAAACTTTGTTAAGATAGTCACAAACCAACAGTTTAAGAAATATCTGATGTAAATTAATGTATGAAGGACACCAAGTTGATGACAGAAATACGGAAAAATAGGACGAAAGTTCAAGGAGTGGACAGTCGATTACATTAAATCATAAGTTCGTAAAGACGGTGTTTAATATTTGCGAATAACTAAGTGTAAAAACAAACACATTAAACCTGACATATAGGTTCTATACAGTCCTATAAACAGTGACCAGAAAGATGCGACTGAGGGAAACTGCCCCACAAAAAAGATCTTTCACACGGACGAAGCAGCATTTTAATATCTCAACTTCAAAGTTTTCTTTGCTGTTGGTTTCGGGATCAGTTATTTCGTGTTTTTTGTTAAAGTTTTATAGAAGAATTAAAAATATAACCGTAATAATATACGTTGTTTTCCATTTAATTATTTAGGCAATTATTTCCAGACGATCACATGAACAAATAAATGGAACGGTTATTTATTTAACGAAAATGTGAAGACTGGTCATCAACGTAATTTCAGCTATTGCAGTGAAATTAGTCACATATTTGAATAGATAATTTTAAAAGAAATTTAAAAATGGCACTAGAATTACTTGGAATTACGGCAATTACCGGAAACTTTACACCACTTTTGACTTTGAAATTTTTATTAAAAAAAAAAACCACTATACTATACGTTAAGTTGGACCATATATCTAATACTAATATATTGCTAACTCTTCAGAAGTAACATAGAAACGGTGTTCACGGACAGAGAGAGACAGAAGATGGTGTTTTCTGTCTATAAGAGTACCGAGGGTCTGTGCGCATGTACACAAAATAGAAGTGAAAGTACGAAATGTCAAAACGCCTCCAATCACGCTATCGACTACAAATCAAGCGAGTACGAGTGTATGCGCAGTACTGTTTAGTACCACAGATAGACAGAGAGGTCCGATATGTTGCCCTGCCGTTATGTTTTCGGACTCTTTTGAGGCCAATTAGCAATATAGTACTATTAGATATATGAGTTGGACAATATCAAAATTTAACTTCAATATGCAAAACTATATAGGTTATGAATCCCTAACAATTTCTGTATGTATGCAACCAAATATTGTAACCTTTTATTGGGAAATGCTGCGTCTGACTACTATGTACTAAAGACTTTAAAGTCACCAGTTATCAGTTTTATACATATAAAGAAATAATACTAATCAGGTACTAGTTAAAACTTAATATATCTAGAAAAATTGGGACTTTGTACTTGTAAAACTGAAGTACATATTCCAATATCGACAATATCGATTTATGAAAAATGAAATGTACCTAATCATAAAATAAAATTCAGAAGTACACTCACGTTCACAAGCAAATGGTTTCTCTGGATCGCCAGGCGTTGGCTCAAAACTGTGAACTGCCTTCTTTCTACCTCTTCCACTGCCTTTCTTTCTGCCTGGAGCATTGGGTGAATCTGTGCCTCCTCGACCCTGCAGACAAACCATATTTGAAACAAACTTAAATGGCTAGGAGGGAATTTCGGATTTATTTATTTATTTGCAGCTCTGAAGTAAAAATATATACTCACCCTGGTTGTAGTCTTTTTCCTTTTACTTCTTTTACTATATGTTTCTTCATAATCTAGATCAGAATCTGGATCAGGTTCATCATACGTATCCATTTCTAACATGTCTTGATCATCATAATACCAATCCTAAATAATAATAAACAAATGTTATCAGTAATTAAACAATTATTATCATAACTGTACATTACCTTGGAAACATCGTCCTTTAATAACAGTTGACTATCTTTACTATCTGTGTCTTGTAAAGCCGGATTTTCAATTTGCGAAATATTATGCATATCAACTTCACCATCCAACATTGAGTCCGCAGCTCTAGCAAATGCTCGTGAATTCATGATTAAGTACTGTCTTCGTTTCTTTCGCCACCTTTGTCTGGGATATGCATAAATTTGTCCCGGAACCAATCCAGGAATTCGCTGTCTTTTGTGCATAAATAATGCAGAATGGTTTTGTGCTACGCCTGTTTGAGTGTCTATGAACGGAAGTCGTAATCTTCTTTCGATACATAATCTTGTATTGTAATTTAAGGAACTTTCTATGCTTTCTTTATACAAAGGATCATTTAAAAAGCTAGAAACAAACGTACGAAATATACTTAAATAATCTACTACTGAATATTGTTCAAATAACTTCTCATGAGTGTAGGTACACACATGTAACAAGAATTATAACAAGGAACACTTCACAAACCCTCACAAGAAATTTGATCGTCTTAGAGAGACTACACAAAGGTAGTTCAAGGGTGTGAAACATTAGTTGTAAAATCCTACACAGTTCAGAAGTCATATGATCACTCGTAAGTTATTGATTTTCTCGCTCTGATATTAGGGCTGGTGCTAAACGAAAATGCTTCTTTTTTTTTCACATTCAAATGACTGCTTTTTCTAGTTGTACCTTAGGTTAACATATTTCAATAATTTTACTGTCTACAAGAATACAAGACTGCATATTAGGAATTTCTCTAAAATTATTCCAAATTTACGAGAAGCTTCTCGCGTAAAAAATTAGTAGCTGGTATTGCCTCAATGTTATTGTAACAAAACAGATAACTAGGTTGTATGTTAAGTACATTTTTAAATGGTAAGGAATAACAAAGATGCTTTTGAAATTGTATTTCTGGTTGCGTCTTGATTTTTTAGGTGCCGCCGACCTTCTTGTGAGTAACTTTGTATAGTAATAAGTACTCTTTTATATTATTTGTTTACCATGTACACCTTCAACATTGGGTACGCTAATAGCTAAAGCTCCAGAGCAGGGACAAAAATACCAACTAAAAGTGTTTTTGTGTGTTTTCCCCAAATGTTTCTCTATGACAGCATCGATTTTGAACATAATTACGTGGACAGTAATGATAGGAAATATCAAATTTTGAACTACGCAAGCAGAAATCTCTCGAGAACTTAATCAATATACTTGCCAGAATTAACATCACAATACAGCAAAGCCACAGTAGCGCCACCGCACCATTTGTAATGTGGGTTTGATTTACCACTCGGATAGCTTAATGTGTCCCTGTTCTATAAATTTTCAACAGAGAAGTGGTTACCACCTTTTTCGTATTTTATTGTCAGTTTTAATCTTTTTCGACCTCTCACATAAAGTACCCCACAGTTGTCGCTTGTGAACAGGGCTTTAGAAAATATCTATTCTGCTTACATACAAACGAAGATGTGGCTCATAATAATCTATTAGCATAGCTGAAGTTGTGTTTGGCTTTAAAGTAACTGAATCTTACATGTGTAGTAGAAATATATAGATTTTTGTTATCATTATGGTGATTCTGTATGCTCGTCATTGGATTGCAATTTTTTTGATATTTTAGAAATTGATATGCATTCGCTAAAAAAATTATTATTATGATCGTACTAGTCTTGTCTAGCACATATGTTAAGTTACTCTTTTTTCATTTCAGTAACAGGTAATTTGCCATACTTTTAAAGGTTTTAATAGCCACTTTATTTAACTGCCAAGTAAAATATTTGTGAAGGGCGCAAATAACAAGTACAGTACCTTTCCATTCATCAATAGTTGGGAATAATTTTTTTATAGAATGCTTTTTTTCAATGTTTACTTTAAAAAATAGGCTAAATCAGAAATTAGGTACATCTTATAGTCCTTTTGTGAAACAAGTATCGTTTGTTCACGAAAAAATTAAAAATATCTACAAATTTTGTTCTGATGTTAAGTTAATTTTTTTCAATCCATTTATAACAATAAAATCTACAATTGGGTTTATTGATCGTGGAACTTCATGATCTCGTCTACGAAACTTGAAATAAACATCATTTTACATGCAAAAAGTAAAATTACAAAATATAATTACAGATGAAAATAATGTTATGTCTACGGTGGTGCAAAATAACTAAAATATATCGGAAAGATGCCAACAGGCCCAACTGTAGTAAAATTTTTGGAAGCTTTATTTAACATCAACACAATATACAGGAACTTCTTGGAGAATTAAATTTATCCCTCGATTTTGTAAAACGCCAATGTTTAAGTTCACCTATTTTAGTCAAATTTGTTTAACCGGCATCGCATCAATACTTTTTGGCATCTGGGAGGTTCAGCAAGGGTTCAACCCATTTATTGATCCCAATTTTTTGGCCGGCGTCGCATCCAAACTTTTTGGTACTTGGACTGGGGGTTCCAACATCGAATTTCACGCCGCTGCAGCGCGCTGCGTGTTGTATGTACGCTTAAATTCAGCTCTAATAGTACATTCAGCACATATAACATGCAGGCGTTTCTAGTAATCAACTTTAGTAGTTAGAATGGGTTATATGTAAAGGAGATGAAGCTTTTTCATTTAACGCCTCCCTAACAAAGAAACTTAGACCTAGTTCATTCATTTAAAAGACACAACATGAATCTGAATGTATACTGTTTGCGGAGTGGAAGAGTCTCACGTACCTTTCTACTTTTTCCAGATTGGTTTGATTAATGGGAGGAATTGGTGCACTAACAACAGCAGCCATTTTTGATTGACTCCACAGTTCCACACGCAAACGCCACGACCACAGACACACAACGCTGACGCAGCACAAGGAGCAACAGCAACTCGGCAACACAGAACACAGCCCAAAGCTTTTAGAGGCAGGAGATAACCGGGGGAGCTTACGACAACGGTCGATTATACAACTTCCTCACTGTGCGCAGGTTCACACAATTATTTTATTGCAGGAAAAACGGTACCAAAATGTCCTGCAATGTTCTCTGCATTGCACATGAATATATTTCACCGTCATCTTAATCCAACAACAGTCTGCATAAAAGTTTCCAAACCCAAAAAATTAAGTAGTATCGTAAAAAGGAAATTTCTGATGTTAATATATTTAGATCCTCTTATTTTTTTTTTTATAAAAATTAAAGTGACAAATCTTAAGGAAAAAATATCCTTCTATGCAGTGTTGGGAATATACACAAAAACGGTCCTGTATTATACTTTCTGCATAATTTTCATGTATGATACCTACCTATTTTATACTTTTAATAACACAATGTTCATTTTACAGCAGAAAACTATTGCATATCTACTTGCTACTACTATATACCTATTTTAGAAATTCGTGTAAATTTAATACCAATAAAACTCAAAACTCAGCCGTCTACAACCAAACTAACTACTTTGATAGATAATTCTGATGAGGAAATGAAAAATAAAAATGAACAAATACTCATTCTTAATATCTTATTTATGATGATGATGTTCATATGACGGGGATGACGAAGTAGAAGATACAATGAATGACAACAACAACAGTGATAAACATTCTCTCACGGATATGATGACTGCAACATCAACAATTACAAAAGATGTAAAAATAAACAATAATAGGAGGTCATGGAGGTAGAATATTACCTCCATGGGAGATCAGCATTTGCCAAGATTTTTTCGTGTTTGTAACATATCATTTTCTGTTGTGGAATCCAAGTGGTTTACGATCTTGTGTATTTTTTTAAAACCATCTTACTTACCTATTGGCCTCCAACTGTAGAAAGCGTCGTCAGAAAAACTGCTTGATGGGAGTTACAATGATGAGTTACAAAATAGAGAATTAAATCTAGGAAATGAATGCTGTTGTTTGCTAACTAATGGATGGAAGAATTCATCAAATAATGCAAAAAATGTAGCAGCCATGTTGCAAAATCCTAGTGATGACTCCGTTTTCCTGAATTCATGGGATTTAAGTGAAGACGGCCATGGTGAAGACCAAGAAACTGGGGAAAAACTATTTGAGATCGTACAAGAGTGTATCCAGATATTGCAAGAAATTTATCATACAAAACTATATGCAGTGGTTTCAGACAACGCTGCAAATATGCTTAAAATGCCGCAAATTTGCTTACTCAAGATCTAGTACCGCTGAGGAAATTGTGTCAGTTTTAAAAATATATTCAAGGACTGAAATTGAAAAACGTATCATAAAAAATGGGGGTACTAAAATTAACTTACCAACAGACACACGTTGGTTTCATATGGAAATGCTGTCAACTGCTTTTTAATTCATTTACAAATATTTAAAAAAAATAGCTGCACTTGAAGTTTTAATTTTTAGTAGTGTTGTTAGTGAATAGATATCCGGAAAATATTCAGCTATTAAGGGGACTCGCTAGACGAGGTATAACATTTTTTTGGTTTTTTGTATGACAATCCAACTCGAAAATTCTTAACAAATACAATGGCAGAATTGTTTGAAATTTGTCCAATGGCATTCACCGAAAAATTTTTTCAGTGAAAAAACATTCTTCTGTCAGGCAACAACACTGTTTTTCAGCGAAATAAATTATGTCAAATTAATTTGTCAAACTTGTCAAATGAACTTTAATAAAAAAAAACGATAATACAAATTACTTTTCTGTTGGCGTTAAAGGCATAATCTTCCAAAATACTGGCCACCTCGTTCATTTCGACTGCTTTATTTAGAGGAAACTTGCGTATTTCACAAAATTCTGTAAACTGCTTCCAAATTGAATCTTGCGTTCTTGCGGTCTTTCGGCACTGACTTTCTTTCACTGCATTTCGAATTTCATACACAGTCTTATTACCAAATCTTGCTCCCAGAATTAAGAAAATCAACCAGCAGCACACACAAAATTTGATGTTTAGAAATTTATTTACGTTTTGCTTTGTTGTTTTGTTACTAGTTATTTACACTAAGTAGGTATGGTTACTCAACGAATACGCTAACTATAAATTATGTGAATTATTGTCCGTAAAAAGTTTAAATAAAAATTTTCTCTTTGGATTGTCAAGCCGAATATAACTCGTGATCTGATTTTTTCTGCAAAATTTGTGTGATTATTGCACTCACATGTCACATGATGTCAACTGACCAATCAAACGCGTCAATATTTGTAAATTCAACCAATCAGCATACAATTACGTGATAATTGCACACTGTGCAATTACCACTACCGATAATTATCACTAGCCAGATGTGCCAACTATAAGATAAGCAAGTACCAGTTAATTGCAAAAAAAAACAAGAGGTTACTAACCAAATATTTAATTATGAAACTAAGAATTGTAATTAATTATGGTACAGTTGTAGTAATTTACAGGGGTTTGTGTGCTTGGTGAAGTAGTAACTATATTTTTAGACATTTGTACCAAAGCAGACGGTGCGCAATTTGTGGATTTGTTATTAGACTCTTCCATAGCCGTTGAGTTGGCGCGTAATTTGTCAATCATTTGATAATGATGATCTCCATCGAGCTGAAGGTATGGTTTGATGGAGAAAGTATTGGCATGACCGGTAATCTTTATAAGCTGTTCTTCACCGACTCCCGCTTTTGCAAGTTGCGACACTGCAGTTGACCGTAATGAATGATTACTAATCTTCTTTTTCTTTATGTCGATGCCTATTTCTTCTGCGGCGGTTCTTGTCCATTTCCCCATTTCATTCCTTCCAACGGGTGAATTTTTGAACCATCCTACAGAACTAGGTTCTCTCCATGCAGGATTTGGCGTTAAAAATAAACGATCGGTGGTTATATGTTTACCTCTCTTGCTCAGCATTTTTTTGTAGAGCCTTAAATAATAAAATAATTATTATTTTGTATTTGAAACAGTATTTAATTACCTAACAGGGCAAATTCTAGGATCTGTGGTGTTTGTTGCAAGCCATTTGCTGTCTGTTAATTTATGGCTACCTCCTTGAGCTGTTTTGGAAAAAATACAATTGTATTCTATTCGCCCCGTAGGCAAACCACAATTATCACTTTCTTCCTTAAAATGTTTGATAGTAACGTTAACACCTTCACATCCCCTCCAAGCTAATTCTAATCCAGCCACATAAAAAAACATTTTCTGTAAACCATCTGGCGTGTCTTCGTTATAAATCTTTAGAATCTTGTTGTATTCTTCTAGAGTCAAAATTGAGGAACTAGTTTTGCGTTTTTCCGGTTGTATTTGTAGGTTCCGGCGTTTTGCGTCGCGTGCATTTCTACTACCCTTGAATTCCAGGTCAACAAAAGGATCAAACTTTATACCAAATTTATTGAAATACAGTTCTTGCAACTGCTTTGCCGTTACATTCCACATCGTTTTTATTACTGCTTCTTTGTAGTCATTACCATCGACTTTTTTCATATTGTACCCCCAATCTTTGAGGATGAATGCTAGTTTTTCCGTGGAAGTGTTTCCATCAAAAACATATTTGCGTTCACCGCAAAACTTCTCAAATTGCCTCCAGATTGAATTTCGTGAGTTCTTCGTATTTAGCGGCGTAATGTTTGTAATAGAATCATCAATTTCTTTTGGCGTGTTACGACCAAAACGAAAATTGGACATGGTTTTTTAAACCCACACAAATTTTGCAAAATGGCTGTTCTTATTTACTTGCGTCGCCATAGTATCGCACACCAAACTACTTCGTAAATCATTATAAAATTATTTTTAAAATGTTTGTTCTTGCAATAATCTGTTGAATATATTGCGTGCATCACAATGAAATCGATAATTTTGAACAACAATAATCTCTCATGCTTGTTGCCTAAGAAAAATGCACTCGTGCTAAAGCACTCGTGCGTTTTCAATGCAACAAGCATTCGAGTTATTGTTGCTCAAAATTATCGATAACATTGCGATGCACTTAATATATTATAACTGAAAATTAACTCGTAGCTGTTGCTTTTGGAAAATCACACTCGTCTCCTTCGTCGACTCGTGTGATTTTCGTCGCAACAGCTACTCGTTAATTTGTGTCACAAATTTTGTCGGAAAAAATCAGACCACTTGTTATATTATATTTGAAAAAATTATATTAATATAGATGTATCATGCATCAAACTGCAGCTTTTTTCATATTCTAGAGCGCAGAGACCAGTTCAATCAATTAAAAAAATATGACTGAGAAATATCGTAAAAAAAGCATCATTGTATGTTTTCTTTTCAAGTTTTTTGAGTCATAACCATCATAGAATCGCTTGAAAATTCGCACATGGATAAAACATCACTTTTTACAGGCCGCAGAGTCATTAAATGTTTGTTAGTGGTACAATTTGTTTAAATAATAATGTGTTTATTAAAATCAAAATATACCACAAATTAATGCAAAATACGTCGAATAATTTTACAGGAATATCAGAGGAAAATTAACGATCTATTGGTTAGCAGAGTTTTTAACAAAAACTAACAATTATTGAAAAAAAAATGGGTATCAATTCGACAGATTTTGAGCCGTTAGTTCAGTACTTTGCCGATAGGAGCGCCACTTAAATTTACGGAAGCGACTTTCCAGGTAAAACCCTTATCGCCTGCTCTACCATAAGCTGATTGCTAGCGTTCTCGGCTGATTTTTCTAATTTATACCAAGGAACTCAGTTTTACAACAAGCCGCCGTAGTAATCTACTGTTAAGGAAATTAACTTTTACGCAATGAGGTACTATCATAAAAACTGGAGAATTATAATATTTTTACTCCACTCAGGATCCTGAATTCAATACACATATTATATATTATATATATTAATATCATATTAATATATATTTTGCTTTGTTAATTAATAAAACTAATAAACATATTTATAATAATAATAAAAAATATATAAAATACAGCTTTTGTTTAACACGTATAAGTAGCAAAGTGTATCTACTACTTATCCCAGAAAGGAGGTGTTTTAAAAAAGTCCTACGCGCAGTAACTTCTCCCTTCATTGTTTACTCGAAAAAAGTGCTCGTATATGTTTTCATTTATCGAGAGATCATTTTCAAAATATATTTATAATAAAAATATGCAAGTCTTAGTGATGAAAAATGTACTCCTAATAAATTATTAAAGTACATAAAAAAATAGTTTTATTATTTATTTTAAAAAAATCTCTCGCAAAGGCAGGTTCCTCTTCTTAAATCAATTATTTCGGGCAATAATGCGCCAAAGTAAAATCTGCCAAGTTTATTTGCCATCTTTTTACGTATTTCTTCGTTTTTTTCTATATTAATTCCTTTGGGTGTCCACACAACAAAATAAACTTGTGAAATACCCGTAACAAGTATTTGTCCCTGGACTTGAAAGTAGTACTATATCATGATTTTTTTTTTGTTTCAATTCTCTGTCTGTCAATGTACAAAATTTGATTATTTTTTTTCTAACCGCTTCTTCGGGAGACAAATCTTGCGATTTTGAAGGGCATTTAATTTCGACTAATGCACTCCTATCCTCTAGAACCCTGTCTGGACTAGCAGCCAAGTAAGGAAATTGTTTTGAAATAAACAAGCCACACCGTTCAGTTTTTGTATTTTTATTTGTTTTAAAACACTTGACAGCTTTTTCCTCACTTTGTTGTCCATAGTATGTATGATTATTATCTCTAAATGTACTGTACAACAGAGACTCCACAGTTTTAGCTGTTGCTGTAGTTGATCTAAGTTTGTAAATACGTCCAAAATTTGAAGCCGTAACCCTAATTTCTCTTTCTTTTGCCCAAATGTGCCTGTTGCCTAGTGTCTATTTCAATTTGGTCTAAATTTAAAGATAATTTTCTCAAAAAACCTCTTTGGCTGTCACAAATGTTTCTACATCCATGTCAGGATTATCTACAAAATATTTAAACCATAATCGCAATCGGGACCAGCATACGTACATTTTTTACGACATATTTTTTTTTTACGAATACTTTGTCTAAGACGAGCTTGTTTCATAGACGAACAATATTTTTTTGTTATTAAACCAGGACCGTTTTAATCACAATATATTTACTTATCCCCTCTAAAAAATTGATGACGTCACCTCAAAATTTTGCTGAATAAATCCTATCTATAATATTTTTTGGATTCGGATATACAGGGTTACTCAAAAAATTTAATGAATGCGTAAATTTATTTTATTGATTTAATCAGGAACTACAAAACCGAATGCTTTGAAATCTAATGTGAAAAAAAAAAACATCACGTTTCCGATAGCGGGGCAAGTACGGTGAGGGACACGGAATTTCAAACGACAACCAACTTTCTGACATTTCAAAACATTGTAGTCTTATACCTTATTGTCATTATGATTGACAGGTCGTTTGAAATTCCGTGTCCCAAACTGTACTGTCTAAACTCTTTAGACCAATTTTTTTGATTTTCCCATTTCTCCATTTCTCAATTTTTCAATGTTTCAGTTTGGGATTTTTTCACTGTTTCGATTCTTTAATTTTCCTTCCATTTTTAGGTTTTTCAATATTTCAGCTTTGGAATTTTGCAATATTTCGTTTCTTCAATTTTTCAAATTTTTATATTGTGTTTTCTCGGTTTTTAAATTTTTTGATATTTTAATTTTTCACTTTTTAAAGTTTTAGGTTTTTAGATTTCTCACTATCTCGACTTTTCGATTTTTCAGTTCCATGATTTTTCAATTTGTCGAATTTTTAAATTTTAGATTTTTTGTTTTCTTTGATATTTTGAGTTCTCGATCATTCGATTTTCTGAGTTTTCAGGCTTAGATTTTTTTTGTTGTTCAATTCTTGGATTTTTAAAATTTTTGTTTTTTTAAATTTTCCAATTTATCAACTTACTGGGATTTCAATGTTTTGATTTTTTTATTGTTCAATTTCTTAATTTTTTGAGTTTTTAGTATTTGATAGGATTTTTTTTTCAAAAATTTTCAATTTTTCAATTTATTAATTTTACGATACTTCAGTTTTGCTCGATTTCGATTTCTCAATTTTTCGACATATTACTGTTGGGATTTTTCAATTTATCGATTCTTCATATTTTCGATTTCTCGAATTTCTTCATTTCTCAATTTCCCGATGTTTCAGTATTACGATTTTTAAATTTTTTTATTTTTCAGTTTTCAATTATTGGCGTTTTTAAATTTTTCGATTTCTCAATTTTTCGGTTTACCGATTTTTTTTCATTTAAAATGTTTAAATTTTTCAATTATTAACTTTTCGATTTTTCAATTTTCGTCTAATTTGATTTCTTAATTTTTTGATTTTTTGACTCCTCTACTGTTGATGTTTTGATTTCTCGATGTTTCAGTTTTTGAACATTCCGATGTTTCGATTTTTCGACTTTTTGGCTTTTCGAGTGTTCAATTTTTTGATTTTTGAATTTTAGATTTTGTTTTTTTGATTTTTTTGGTGTTTCGATTTCCCAGTTCTTCAATTTTTCGATATTTTAATTTTTCAGTTTTTCGAATTTTTAAATTTTTGATTTTTCTTTTCTTTTATTTCTCAATTTTTGGATTTTTTAAATTTTACATTTTTCGATTTTACTATTTTTTGATGCCTGGATTTCTCAAGTTTTCAGTACTCAATTTTTCAGGATTTTTTTTTTTTATTTTTTAATGTTTCGATTTTTGGGTGTTTTGATTTTTAGATTTTTAAAGTTTTTGATTTTTCGATTTTTCCGATTTGTTGTCTATTTTAAGTATATTTCATTTTTCAATTTGCGCCTTCTGCGGGAGTATTATTTGTTGTGCTGCACTTGACGGGCGAGGGATGTTCTGTCGAAATGACCTTCGGCCAATTTTTATTCTTAGTACGTAGGGTTCTTACTAAGCATTTCTTATTTAACCGAACATTTATTAATTTAACTAAGCAGCTATTATTTCACCAAGCATGTATGTATTATTTTTACTGATAATTTATTTTTTAACTGAGCATTTATTATATAACTTAGCATTTATCATTTTTACCGAGCAAAAATACAGAGCGTTTAAAAATACAACTGTGCATTTAATTTGTTCCCTTATCTAAATAACAAGAAAACGGTATTAATAATACATTAATAGGCGAATAAAGTAATAGACGGGCTTGATAAGTCTTGTTTGCTCAACAGTGTCTAAATTTTGTTTGAATAATATAATAATTATCTCGAATATTAAAATTAATATGTCAAAAGAATACGGGAAATGATTATTCTGTGCTGAAGGTATGCTGTGGGCCGCCTGTCATAAATTATCATTATTCTTCATTATCGGCTTACGATGTTTTTATGACTCAGCGGTAGTCGTCTATCTCAGCGCGTCAGGTAGATTTAAAGAAGAATTGCTGGTTGCGTTTAAGGCAACAAATGGCGCCCAATTCAAACTTGTCTCTCTTCTAGCGTTCCCCCTTAAGGCTATTTTTGAAAATAGCTGGATATTTAACAACACTAGTTTTTAGTTAACTAGTCTATTCTTTTTTAAAGTTATTAATTTTAGAGGAACATCATGGCATTAAGATGTTCATCTAAATAATCATCTTAATGATTATTATCAGATCCTGGACGCGACATTCGTTGTCTTTTATATTTAACGTGTAGTATAAAAACTGCTAGCTACACGCGAATTTGAAGAAACATTAACCCTTTTTTATGTCGTATAGTTATCCACCTGAAGTTTAATCGCTCCGACGGGAGGTTCAAGTGCACCATTGCACTGGCGGTTGGGCTCTTCATTCGCACCTGACCGGGCTCTGCTCATAATCCTTTTTTATTGCCTTAAAATGAACTTACAACATACATTTGCCTCTAGTCAAAGCTTCATATGTCTTCATAAAACAACAAAATTTCTTTTTGATAACCAGTTACTTTACTCTCATATTGCAGATTTTTGTATTAACTGAAATCCCACTTCAAGTTCTTAACAAGGTATGCATGAATTAGCGAAAAAAATATCTACACTTGAAGATGTCACACCATGTATTCTTTGATCTGCATACCGAACTAAACGATGTAATAGCCCTTCTAATGGTTCTAACTTGTAGGGTTCTCTGTGGCCCCACTCTGCAATTTAGTCACGTGGCCGCACTAGGGCTCGCGATTTGGGTTACGGGTTTTAGAGTTGATGGTTTGTCAAGACCAGTCCATGTCAACACGCGTACTGTAACCACGATTTTTTATTTACTAAAAATGACGTAAATACCCGAGTGTTTTATGTCATTGTAACTATAATTTAAAAAAATATTGCTTTGCATTGCCACGCCGACGCCATATGTGTGTCATAAATGCAATGAACTAAATTAAGCTTCCGATTTCAAGCTAAAAACAATGGCGTTTATAGAATTTCAATATTTCTATCCATTCTCAGGATGTAAGGTCGCGGAATACTATCTCGAATACCTGTATATTAGGAAAGAATCTATAAAAAATATGTGGAGGCTATCAGAAAATCTTGCACTACTGAAAAATAAGGAAAAATGAAGTTTGCACAAAGAAATATAATGCAACTGTAAAAAAAAAAACAAGATCACAAGAGAACAAACAACTATATAAAATATATTATATGTAATCAAAAAGGTACTGAAAATGAAAATGTAAAAATAAAGATCTCAAGAAAAGTAAAATGGAGCTTTTCACAAGATGCCGCATTATTGTTCACTACAAAACTTATTATAGTGCTCCACAACTTTATTCTTGAAAATTATTATCACGATAACACAGTTAAATTTTAAAAATAGTAGGTACAATTCAAATTCACATTACAACTGATTGCAACAATTAGAATAGGTATTTCATCACAGTCAAGATACAGATTTGTCAATCCATACATAGAGCAAAATACCCTGTGAATGATGTTGAAGTAGGAAATGAAAAATAATCCACGTTTACATTTACTGCGTTTTCTTTGAGTCAACATCATTTTCAATAGGGCTGTCATCTATGATTTCATCAGTTCTTGTTTTATCAACAGGGTACAGCCTAGGCAAAATTCATGAATAAGAACAGATATCAAATTATGAAGTAAACTTACCATCTTTGATAGAGGTATATGAGAAAAACTACGTCATCTCTGAAGCACGCAACTCTATGAGCTGTGGGCATAGTAATAATAAATGCAAAAATGTCATCAATGAAGGTATTAAATGCCCTGTATGTAAATGCTCTCCATGGTAGAGCTGCTACTGACTTCAGTCTATAATTGATGAATAATTGAGGTAGCATGAAAAGAAAACCAAATGCGTATACACCATTCACCAAGCTATTGATGGTCCATGAATACCAACTAAAAATTAAATATTTTAATCCGTTGACACTTTATGGTAGTGTTAACACCATTTTAACCATACCTTTTATGTGATTGATACAGGAGAGAATAAATAGCTGCACAACCACAAAGAGGATATAAGAGATAACACAAATACTTCATGCACTCTTCATCATATTTTCTAGTCTGTAACTCCTCAGCGCTTTCATTTTTACCTTTACTAAATCTTAATCCTCCACTCCATGAAATACTTTTATTCAGCACTTTACTGATTTTCCAAAACTGGAAAAATGAGATATTATATTCCATAATTTGCTTGTACTCTACAATACTTACTTCTATAATAGTAGCAACTCCACTTGGAACTAAGACTAACAATGACGTGCCTTCATCTAATAAATATAGGAAAATAACCGTTTGTGAAAAGGCCCTCCATAATACACTACTAGTAGATAACCCTGCCATGGAAGTCTGGGCTTTCCAAAACTTCACATCATTTTTAAATGAAAGGAAATCAAGGAGTAACTGCAATATAAAAAAAAAATATTAGAGGAAAACCATGTGAAGACCACGTACATGAATGCTGCCAATAAGCACTGTTGCACAAAGCAAATAAACATTTGTATCTGCAAACACTCCTTTCACTTCATCTAAATCTTTTTCAGTAAACCCTAATGCAATGAACTGATGTAGCGTAGAATCAATTTGAGCAACAAATCTCATTTTTCCAACAGATACAGGGGTGTAGGTAAATAATATTTTCGCATCCATTGTTTCCCCAGTTATTTCCAACAAATCTCTCAGTCTCATTTGCATGATATCACGGTGAACAACTGGTAAAAATTGTCGTTTATGATTAATTCTTAAATGTCTTATTATTTCCATAGGAATATTTGACGAGGAAATTTCAAATTTGTCAGTACACATGATAATTGGAAATTTGGTTCTCAAATGTGTTACTGGCTTCACAGTTTGTTTCTTTGATTCTTCTTTTAATAAATTAAAAGCAGCACTTGCCGGAATGGCATATTTTGTTAATGGATACTTCAAATATGTAGCATCCGGCTGAGTCGCTAATTCATTTAAAGTGTAATGTTTTTTTTTAGAACTACTTGGAATGATAATTGTATGGATAGACATAGTACCATTATTTCTGACAACCTTTGGTAACTGAAGAGATATTTCCCTGAAAAAATAAATTTAATAACTGTTAGAAACGTGCCTAAAAATTACTTTTCCCATTTATCGTGATAATTGAATTTGTCTATATTAAGAATCAATTCAATATTTCCGGATTTTGAGTTGTCTGAAGCATAAACCAGCAAATCGAGATTTGGATTTGAATTTAAATAAGAAATATAACATTTATCTCCCACTATGCATGTTGGAACTCTGAATATACTAAACAAATTCCACATTGAATGCAGAATAAAAATAAAGAATAAAGTAGATGCTATGAATGATACGGAAATTCTCATTTTGCTTTGGTTTGAACTTGTAGACGTGTTTCGTGGTTATTTATTATGTCACTTATGGAATATAACATGTCAAACATCAAAGTTGACAATTCTGTCTAAAATGACTGGCCAATCATAAATCTCAGTGTAGGCGGGTAAATTAAAAATATTCTGTAACAACCAAATAACATCTAATTAACATTGGAATGGTAGTCTCTTGTCAATAATTAAATAGTGCGGAAATATGGTACTGCCTACAAAGTTATTTGTAAACTAAGATAAATGTAATTTCAACAGATAAACTGATTACATTAAACTACTTGTAAGCGCCAATAATCTAGCGCCCTGCTGTCAGATTTCTGTCATTTTTATCTGTCAATTCCATGTCTACGTTTGTAGTGCTAGTTATGGGGTATTTTTAGATGATTCCGGTAATATATGGAAATAATTTCATTATTTTAATGTGAAAAAGTTGAAATTTTTATAAACAATCATTTTTTGCTGTAAAGAATGTATGTTATATGCAAAATTATATTTCTGTCTCTCGTAATCGGGGCGTATTCAGACGAACACAATCACATAGTAAGTAAAACGTAAACAATACTATAGTTTCGTGGAATGTAAAACATGTAAATCGAAACATTTGTCACAGCATCGTCGTTTTTTACATGGTAATGTTTTTTTTAGTACGATGAAAATGAAGAGGTAATACTTTGGATGAATACAGTTGGCCCATATCACAATCGTCAGGAAACTTATGCTTATTTTTCATTACCATTTTGTGTTGGCAGTAAAGACACAATAAATCATTACCATGAAACACTCAGCGAGGCGTTACAAGGTGTTGAATTGGAATTTAGTGGGATTGAAATTGATTTTAAAAGTGAAGCATTGTCTGTCGTAATGTACAAAATCTTTATTAATTGATAATTTTAGGTAGAGTACAAAAGGGAGAATATTGTGCCGTGGAGCTAAATGAAGAAAAATACAAAGCCTTTGTCTATGCTGTAAAAAATCATTACTGGTATCAAATGTATATTGATGATTTACCAATTTGGGGCGTAGTAGGTGAAATGAAAGACAACAATTACTACATATGGACACACAAGAAATTTGAAATTGGCTATAATGGAAAGCAAATTATTGATGTTAATCTCACATCTGAAGATAAAGTTCTTTTAACTCCAAGTGCAAAATTAAGCTTCACTTATGAAGTGATATGGAAACCAACTGACACAAAGTTTGAAGATCGTTTTGATAAATATTTAGACCATAACTTCTTCCAACACAGAGTGAGTAGAGAGTAGTAACACTTAAAACTTAATGAAACATTTTATTATTTGTAGATACATTGGTTTAGTATATTTAACAGCTTTATGATGGTGATATTTTTAGTTGGTTTAGTTTCTATGATTCTAATGCGTACTTTACGTAAGGATTATGCCAGATACAGTAAAGATGAAGATATAGATGACATGGTAAGTTGTAAGATAATTGAATAATTAAGTAAGGTACTCAAATAATATCTGTTGGCATACAAACTTTACTGTAAAACTACCCTGCAGTTCCAGTTTTTGTTTTGGTGCTGTTTATGCTGTTGTTGCATTTGGATATAAATTCTGTTGTTGTTCTTCCCCAATAATCCCTTTTAATTGAAATAACGTGATGTCAACAAAAATCGCCCTCTAATTATGGACACTGCCAGATTAGCTGTCTTTCTCATCCCCTGTTGCGCATAAGAGATGATAAGAAAGACGTCTTGATTGTGCAGCACGTAATACAGAGCAATTTTTATTGATCACACCTTATTTATAGTAAACTATTAAAGTTTTGTGCTGAATCCTGAGCACTGTATACTAGGATTGTGTGTCAGTGTTGTAGCTCATGAAAAATACAGTTTCACTCAGAAACAAATGTCAACATAATGGGGAATAGCTAACATAAAAATTTCTTGTAACTTTATTATTATCTTTTACTACATGCGATTTTATTTGAAGCAGTTGCATCTGTTCATTGTAAAAATTATTTACATCTCAAGTTGAGGTGGTGGGGTTGCCTTCTTTACAAGTTGCAATAAGCACACATCCTCAACTGTCCAGCACCAGTACATATATCTTTTTTTTCTCTAATACATACTGAAGGTACTGTAGTATCACTAATATCAGAGTCAATATATTGTGTAACTCATAATCCGATTTTTAACTTTGTAGATAGTGAGAAATTTTGATTTCTTATCTTATTCAAGTTGAAACAGATTGCGTGAACCTTAGCTGAAAATAATTGTATTTTTTTATTGCATCAGTCGACCCATCTTCAAGATGCAAAGGTTTTTATGGGAATATTTTGTATGTGCTCATAGAATCATCAACAAAAATAAAATAATGCTGAACAATTTCAAGAGCGGCGAGGCCGTTGTAATTGGTAGGCGTACACAACTGTGTTCGAACGCCAATCAAGGTCGCACTTATGTGTACATGACAAGTGGTCGTTGGAGATTTTCGAGATGTGCCATGGGTATACTCGACGTGTATACATAGGTGTTTACCTATGTATGTGTAGACGTCAAGTGATAATAACTCGACTCAATGCAACACAGTCAGCTAACTATTTGACTGATATCGTACCGCGCTGTTCATATGATCCGCACAGTTCTTAAACTCACGATGCCTTTCTTTACGAACATACAATTGTTTCTATAACAACAATACGAGGGAATTTAAACAAGAATACGAACAAGCATTAGACGTAAATTTTAAAAATTGCGTCTATGTGCATCTACGCATGCGCGTACTCTTCTCATTTTCAAGTATTATAGGTCTCAGCCGAAATATTTTTAGATAAATTAATTTATTTTTTGAAAATTAAAGGAATGCTTCTTTTAAATAGAGACAAAAATAAGAAAATTTTCTATTAGATGGTACTTTTTAACCTCCACCTGAAAAAGAAGGATGTTATAATTTCGACTCCTTTGTCTCTCTCTGTGTACCACCATAGCTCCCAAACGGATGAACCGATTTCAATCCGGCTTTTTTTCTTTGAAAGCTGGTTCGATCTGGATGATTCTTAGCTTTTTAGATATTTTTGATGCTAATCACTTCAATCATTTCAAGATTATCAGTTGATGTCTATGTCTCTCTCTGTTGCACCGTAGCTCCCAAGCGGATGAACCGATTTCAGTGCGATTTCTTTAGTTTGAAGCTAGTTCAATAGGGACGGGTTCTTACGGGGGTGGTTTGATGAATAATTCGGTTCGCATCGTCTTGGAGGCTGAAAGAAGAAAAAGCAGTGATTGCATATGTAGATTTAAAGTATGCTTCCCATAAAGGACGTTTCTGTAATACCAAGTCATTCTGTCAGTAATTCTTCGTTTAGGAATTAATTGAATACTGTTGCGACGAGTGGTTTTTATTTAAAAAAAGAAAATTGCAATTTGTACAATGATTTAATTCTTCTTTTGGAAATGAAAATTGAGAAAGAAATCCATGAAAAGATTTTTCCTACATTGGGCGATGCGATTTGGATATTATAGGAAATTGTTTCAGTAATTTTAGTTCCTTTGTTGTTAAGATAAAACTCGCGATAATCGAAATCGTTTTTTTTTTTGAAGATCTACGTATTTACATTTACAAATAGGTTTTGTTAAATTCTTATCTGGGGTGAATTCAGTTACATTTTTTCTTAACCGGCACGATCTACAAACCTTTGTTTCCATTTATATTATTTTATTAATGTATTGATATAATGTCAGTCCTTGGACATGAGGTGAAATTTAATGTTTTTTCAGTAGTTTTCGCGTATTTTCAATAATATTTTGTTGATTTTTTTGTTTATTATTATTCTGAGGTGATTTTCATGATTTGTACTTCCCGAGCGTAAGCTAAGGAGGTATTGAAATCGAGTCCGTCGGGGGACTCTTCGTTTCGATGGGTCATGGCTCTAGAATACGAAAAAATGGGTGTCCCGTTTCTGTCCGTCGGTGATGAGGTTATCTCAAAATTGTACATAGTAAATGGGTTTTAAGTTGTATAAAATAACATAAATAGTCCTACACGTGTAGTTTATAAATTCGTGTTGAGTTTTTACCTGAAACGTCCAGATTTTTGGAAAAAATCAAAATTATATAACAACCTTTTGTAATTTAATTTTGGATCTGCAAAACCGAATGTGTTGAAATCTTGTGTGTTTCAAAGTTATGGTAAATTTTGAATCAAAATATATTTGCTTATCCCCCAAAAAAATTGAAATCGAAAAGATGAGAATACGCACGTTTTTATTTAATAAGAATTATAATAATAATAATATTCAGAATATTCTGTTCGACTGTGACTCATTCAAATCAAATAAATTTGACCTGACATTCTTCCAATGTATAAACAAACACTTGCAATTAAAGTTTGTTGTTATTGCTGAGAGGCTATTTTTTCCCGATGATTATCTAATTTAAATATATTTTACATTCTCCGTACTTGTGCAATTTGCGCCCACACGGCGCACGGGCTGCAAGAGTGTTATTTATGCCGTTGGTTTTTGCTTTATAGAGGTTATCACAAAATAAACATAGCAAAATCTAATTTTATAATTTTCAAAAAAAAAAAGGATTTGTTGGACTTGTACTTTGGAAGCGAAGGAAATTCTTTCGAAATAAACTGCGACCAATTTTTTTAGGTGGTTTTGTTCGTTTTTCAGCTGTGCGTTGGAAAAATATTATAAACGTTTATTTCAAAATATAGTTTTGTGGGAGATGAGTTTTTCTTGTGGTTTTCTTTATTTTTACAATTCTTTGAATTTCCTTGGTTTTTGGGTGATTTTTTTTCTTCCACCGGCTAGAAATGAAGTGCTGATTTACAGAAAACATCAAAATTAGAGAATTATCACTGTTCATTGAATTTGAAGGGATTTGTGTACATGTTTGTTTTTGCTTAATTTTGAAAAATTGATTAATAGGAAAATTTTTGGGAGATATGTTTTTCTTAGTTTATTTTTGATGATTTTAGCGGATTTTTTTATCTCCCACAGACTTGTACTTGTACAGTGTGGTTTTTTGCTTTGGGCACATAGGATAATTACATGGTGCGATGAAATTTATTTTTCCCTTGTTTTTCAGGATATTAGATTAGCTACACTTGTAATGGAGCTCATTGCTAATAATTCCTGTATAAACGATTGTTTTGTAAAACTAGCAATTTTGTTTAAATATTTCAAAAGTTAGAACCGAAAAATACAATTTGAATTGATTTACTGCAACTTCAGTTGGGTCTTTTGCATTCATCACAGTGATCCCCGGGATTTTTTCTTCTTTTTCTGCTTGTTGCAGAAGTTGTGCAACTAAATTAGTGGATCCTGGGATTTTTTAACCCGATTGTGAACAACAAAATTGTAATGAGTACTGATTAAAATTGTTTGGAATCTGTGAATGATCAATTTTTTGCATCACTGAAGTGATCTTGTATGCGGTTAAATACTGTAATTAGCTCAGATTTGAGTAGCTTTGAATTTGCGTCAGGTGGGATTAAACATATTTCCGGTAAATTAAAAATGAAAATTTTAACGTTAATTTTTGAAATAACTAAGCTGTTCCTTGTATTTAAACAAATGTTTGTTTTACGGATTAAATATGCATTATTCTCCTGTGTCGAGACCATGGGTTACGTGATACGCTAAAATGGTTAATTTTGATTACAGGAAAGAGATTTGGGTGATGAGTACGGTTGGAAACAGGTTCATGGTGATGTATTCCGTCCCGCTTCTCACTCACTCATTTTTTCGTCTCTCATTGGTGCAGGATACCAGTTGACAACTGTAGTTTTCAGTGTAATAGTTTTTGCAATTCTCGGAGAACTATATACAGAGTGAGTATTTTTACCCATAAAAGCTTGTGTGTAACTACATTTCATGTAGACGTGGATCTCTGTTATCTACTGCCATATTTGTGTACGCCATAACATCACCGATAAATGGATATTTTGGGGGGTCTCTTTATGCAAGAATGGGAGGTAAAATATGGATCAGGCAAATGACAATTTCGGCATTTATGCTGCCGGCTTTTGTGTGCGGTACAGCATTTTTCATCAACTTTATTGCTATTTATTATCACGCTTCAAGGGCTATACCTTTTGGAACTATGGTAAACAGAGACAACCACAAAAGTAGTCTTGCGATTAATGTGAAATTAGGTTGCAGTTACTTGTATATGTTTGTTCATCATTTTGCCGTTAACGTTGGTAGGGACTGTATTAGGGCGTAATTTAGCAGGACAACCCGATTATCCCTGTCGTATTAATGCAGTTCCTCGACCAATACCCGAAAAGAAATGGTTTATGGAACCAGGAGTTATAATACTGATGGGGGGAATTTTACCATTCGCCAGCATATTCATCGAAATGTAAGATAAGTGTGTCATTTGTTCAATTTTTGTGATAATTTTCGTTTAAGGTATTTTATTTTCACCTCATTTTGGGCATACAAGATCTACTACGTTTACGGATTTATGTTACTAGTGTTTATTATATTGATGATAGTAACAGTTTGCGTAACAATAGTCTGTACATATTTCTTACTCAATGCTGAAGATTATCGCTGGCAATGGACGTCCTTCCTAGCTGCAGCCTCTACGTCAGCATATGTTTACCTATATGCAATTTATTACTTCTTTTTCAAAACAAAGTAAGTGCACCTGTTTTGATTAAATGAGATTTATTTTGTGATTTTAGGATGTATGGGCTATTTCAAACTGCATTTTATTTTGGATATATGGCGCTTTTTAGCGGAGCTCTAGGGATTATGTGTGGTACTGTGGGGTATGTAGGCACCAGTGTGTTTGTTAGGAAAATATATTCTACTGTTAAAATTGACTGAAGTGATTACGTTATTTCTTTTGTAAATAGTCACCTTTTCGGATAAATTGTGCGGACTTTACACATCTTAAATTCGAATGTATAGTACATTCTTGTTAAATTGTGGATGTGTTATAAATAGTTTTTCTTTACTTTGTTCTTTTATCTTAATGTGATTTAAAATAAACTATTTATTATAAAGTATCTTTTCATAATAATTACTTCCTAAATTTTACTTAATAGTTTGTATACCATGTGTAATTTTATTGTTAATAAAATTTATAAAAACTAGAAGACGTCATTTCACTGCTTTTAATGTATCTGTGATTAAACAAGTGTATGTAAGTTTTACACACTAGTGGGTAATAATTACACATTCAGAGGTTAAAGGATGACATTCATAGTAGGTACTCGTCGTGGCAACAGCTTAATGTTAAACTCGGAAACTAACATCAAAAACGTGTTAGTATTATTACCTATTATGTCAATTTCTGTTCTTTTTAAAATTACATCAGGTTTTTCTTCTTTCAAATTATCGTTGTTTTTTTTTCTGAATTCACAGTATGTCAAAGTACGATTGTAATTCCATGTTTGTAATTATAGTTTTTTGTTATAAAAATTAAAATGTAAAATCGAGTAATGAAAACTTTTAACAAAATTAAAATGAAACAAAAGAGTTTAGAAAGGATCCAACAAACCTTTAGTATTACAAGCACAAACAGAAAACTATTAGCTGTAAACTAAAGTAGGTACCATCGGTGGACAAAAAAACTGGGACACAATTGGTAACTAGATAATCCTGAAAATTAGAAATTTAAAACGTGTAAGTCGGGTTCTGGTCAAGAAAATATTATTTTATGACATGTGGTTGACATTGAGAAAACACTGCATACACGACGTATATTTTAAAAAGCAAGCATGAGCGGAGGTATTTGTCTTAAAAGAAAATGAAATTTGATTTTGTCTTCTCAACCCAGAGGAGAGGGCTAATTCATTAATTACGAACACTTGATTTTTCAAAAAAACAAAAAATGTCTAACGTAAACACTCATAAATTGCAAGATGACGTCATCATTTGTTGGGGGAGGGCATAAATGAGCAAATTTTGATTAACGATTTACCATATATGTTTCCGATAACCTTTACAGTATTCGGTTTTGCAACTTCAAAGTTAACTTGTAAAATTTTGTTATACAATTTTGATTGTTTCCAAAAATTTGGATGTCTAGGGTAAAAAGTCAACACGGATTCATAAATTGCAAATGCAGGAGTATCTATTTTTATAAAATTTAAATAACATTTACTACTGTAAATTTTGAAGATGAGGCCATTCCATTGTTAGTACGAATGATAATGATTTGGTCTATACGATTTTCTTAACAAACATAAAATTTGATAACAATTGGTCCAGTAGTTTCGAAGATTGTCTGTGTAATAAAACGTGACATAGACACCAGACGGAAACAAGGTACCTATTTTTTTGTACTCATGGGGTCATGACACGTTGAAAATAGACTATTTTAAAACATTTTTTAACTTACGCTTGGGAAGCAAAAATTAAATAAACGTAAAATAAACCATAAAAATAATTTTAATATATTCAAAACGAAAAAAAAAAAAATTTGTTTCACAGTAGTAGTAGTAATAATATTATATCCGATTTATCATTTTTCGATGTGCCCTAATTGGTGTAGCAACCACTTCACTTCGATTTGTCAATTGTTTAGCCGTATTGACAAGGGTTTGGTATAGCAACTACTTTATAGGGCCCCCACTGGAAAAAAATCGCACGGATTCAGATCAGAAGAGCCAATCGGTCACAGCATTGGACTATCCAATCCACCTTCTTGGGTACTTGTGGTTAAACCACCTCTAGGAGGTTTCTTAAATTTTTATTTAAAAATCCCAAATATTCCAAAGTCAGAATGTTCAGTTATTCTGAAAAGTTGGATTTTCAATAGATTCATAGTGGTTTATATTAATCATGCATAGCAAGCTGATTTCAATGCAGTCAAATTAATTATAATGATTTTACACAGGTAAATGTTAGAATAGTACATAAAAAAGTTATTTGTAAAATTATGTGTAGGATGTTTGTAACTGACACCGCTTACTTTTCAACGTTAATTGTAGTAAAAAATACTGTTGTTTTTCTATTTATTATAAATATTCATATAAAGGTATGATAAGGTTCAGTAATTTATGTACTAACAATTATTTTCATAATACATCAAAACATAAAATTAAGTAATTAAGAAACTACAAGGTACATGACATAGTAGTAGTTGTAATAATAATAGGTATTACACAAGGCAATATACTAAATACAAAAAATATATTGACCTTCTACTTATTACTAGTTTCTTATTAGTAAAATGTACATAATTTATAAAAAATTTATACTTTAAAGGCACTCTCTCTTTATTAAGATACATGAAGGCACTTGTATTTGTTTCATACAATACTATCACACTTGCTTTAAAGTTTAAAATAAAAATCATTAATATAATTAAAGGCTGACCCACAGGAGGATGATTTACTTCGATGACACATTTTACGTTATTAAATTTATTATCATCGTGTAAATCTTTGTATATATAAAAAAAACACGACTGATTCAATAACATAGTTCGTCTCGTTTTATATGCTCCTAAATGTAATAAAAATTCGCGAAGAAAAGGCCCACCTTAAAACACAATAATATATAATTTGAAGTTTCAAAAAATTGCTCTGCATAATAAACAAGTGTAGTTTTAAGTATTGCACAAATATATCTTGCTGCAGGCAGTAAATACATTTATAGTTCTTGGGAACAGTAGGTTAATTACTGTGACAATTTAAAAAAAAAACATTCGTTAGTCAAACTTTGTAGTGTTAAACAACCGTAACAAGTGAACTGGCCAAGATCGCGATATATTTTTTATAATGGGTCTTTTATATTCGAATTGTAAAATTTTTTTAGGGAGAGCTAGAATGCTGCTTTTATGTGTAGGTTTATAACCATGTTAGTAAAGTTAAATAATAAACTTCGATTCTAATATTAACTGAAACATTTCGCATTTAGTAAAACGTAATTGTTGATTTCTTTCGTAATTTGTACATAAATACGTTTACGTTTTACTAAAGAAAAAAAAACAAAAAAATATTTCAACCTAGGGATAGCACACGAGGCTTAATACCAGTTTTACAAATACAACAAAATATATATTAACAATAGGGATTTAATAACAATTTGCGATTCATAGTTCAAATGTCATTGAGTGGATTATTTGAAAGTTATTTCAAATCATGGATATTAATACGAATAAAAAAATCACTCTTTAATCGCAAAATTTTTGAAAAAAATCGTTTTATCATTTAAATAACAAATATAAAAATATTTACAAAAGTGTGAATAGTTGATATAAATATAGAATATAAATTGTGGAGATCATGATTATTCTACAGGGGAACAAATATGAGATGTTAGGAAGCTTCATTAGAATGGTATTTCTCTTTATGAGCCAATAATTGTGAAACACGTATAAAACTTTTCATACAAACATTACAATCATTTGGCTTTTTAACAGAATGCGTTAGCATATGTCTAGTTAACACGTCATTTCGCCCAAATTTTTTGTTACAAACATCGCATTCAAATGGTTTTTCCTTTGTATGGATGAGCAAATGTTTATTTAAATTGTGCGCTTGTTGGAATCGCCTGTTACATATATTGCATACTGACGGTTTTTCGCCAGTATGTACCCTTGTATGTCTTTCTAAATCACATAACTTACGAAACTCTTTTCCACAAACTTCACACTTAAAAGCCTTTTTCTGAGGCACAGTTTTCTGTAGAACATGGACCGGTTGGTGATTTTCCAGAGCTTTCATTGATTTGAAGCCTTGACTGCACTTTTTGCAGACATATGGATGTTTACCTGAATGAAAAAATCAATCACTATATAATTCAAATAAATGGATTTACCTTGGTGTGTTCTTAAATGTGCAACTAACTGGTCCAGAGTTGTGTGGTTTTCATTGCACTTTAGGCAAAGATAAGGTTTATCCCCGTTGTGAGCTGCTTTATGCTTCTTTAGCTGAATGTAGCTGCCGAAAACTTGTGAGCAGATTTTACATTGGGGAGTTCTTTTAATCATTTTTTTATCTTCTTTAAAACCATCGTCGTCATCGTTTTTATTGGGGTGATCTTCGTTTGTATTATTACAATAGCTAGAGTACTCTTCAAATTCTTCAGCCTCTGGAGACGGGATATCGAATAAATCTTTATCAAACATATTTGGACCTACTTTTATATCCATAATATTAAACATTAGTTGATCTATAGCGTCTTCATCAGAATCTGATAATATTAATTCTGGTGTTGGTTCTCGTTTCAACCTTTCAACGTCCTCATAGTGAAGAGCAACTGAAGTAATCGTTTTGATATCAGGAGGGATATCTTCCGATGTTGGTTTATTTCTTGAATTGGGATCTTTTCCATTCCTATCCAGTTTTAGATTTAAGATGCTTTCTTCAAATGCAACATCCTCCTCAAATTCATATATGTGTTCATTGGCAACTGGTTCTGTAATAGTAATTTCTTTTATTTCTAACTCGGTATTACTGCTCTTAATACTATTATTTTCTTGGAATGAAGTCTCAGTTGGAGGCACTTCAATATCGTTTTCTATCACAGAATGTAGCATTGCTAGTTCAACTTTGTTATTTTCTTTTTCAACTTTTTCACACAATGGTTTTGGTGGAGGTATATCATCGTTGGTTTCTATTCTCTGGACTAGTGCAGTTTCCCTGTCATTAGCACATTGTGTTGGTGTAACTACTACAGTTTCATCTTTGATTACACCATTAATTGTCTTTGAATCATTACGTTCCCTGAGCGATTTTTTCCTAATTTTGGCTGGATTAAGGCATCTTTTTCGAGAACCCCTTTTGGAAGAGTTCTTTGGGGTAATGTGGTTTTCACCATTTAACGTTTTAAAACTGTTATTTTCATTGTTTATGATCACATCCGTTCTTACATTTCCTACTTTCATGTCTAATTCTTCCAGTAATAAAGGTGAATCGAAAAGTTGTGGGACGGGTTTCAAGCACAAGGATCCAAGAAAGACACATTTTGTTATTTGTGTGATATCCAGTCTGCATTCATTAGGTTTGAGCATGTCGATGTGCTTCCTCAAGCTCATTTTTCTTTTGTTAATTCCTACCAACAATTCTCGTTTCTTTTTTAAAACCAGGCTGTTTTTCACATCCATATTGAAAAAATGTATAGTTCTGAAGATTTATAAAGCTTGTTTGGGGTCCTCCTCAAATGATTTTGTAAGCGAGTTGTGGTTACGTTATTGGTGATAATATAGAAAATAAGAGCACTTACAATATAACGGAAGGGATTAAACTGATCACTAAACGATATTCATAATGTAAAACAATTTTTTTAAAGTATTTTTACTGATAAAAGTTAAACACTTGTTGCGCTTCCACCATAATTGATGAAATAAAGAAAAAGGGTAGGAATGGTAAGAGCGATTCACAGGCAGCCGCGTAGATGTCGCGTACATACATCTATTGTGTACCGTGTAATATTGGTTGCAGAACTCAACATGATTTTCATTATAAAGAATATTCTAACTGTTAATTATTATTATTATTGGGTTATAAATACTGATATCCTACGACTGTAAATTTTACAAACAGAGCTGTGCATGAGGTTTGGACTCACAGGAGTACAATAATGTGTATTTTAAGTCACGTCTTGCATATGCAACTTTATCTACAAGAACTCTTTTCTTAAACGATGATTTTTTTACGTGAATATATTTCTTTTACAATAATTAATAACTCTGAATTAAGATTTAACACAATTTTAGAATAACACATTTAAGACATCAAACGTAAAATGTATTTTTGGTAAAACCAAAACATGTAATTATGGTTGAAATTTTAACAGAATCGAGACCAGATCTGGTTTGTCTGCTAATTATGATTTAATTTAACGTGTGATGGATGGGTTTCGTTTTAAATAAAAACCATCGAAATAATTCCTTACAACGGTAGCAGTGTTCTTATACTTGGCCAAACTTAGAAATTAGTCGAAAGTTAGGTATTTAGACGGAACTTCGCACCTTAGATCATATAATATATATATATATGATCTAAGCTTCGCACGCCCCTGAAGTACAACCACAGTATATGTACAACCAAACAAATTTAGTTTCTTAGATAAATTATAAAGTATAATTTTGTGATTTTTTTAAAGATAACTCCTATAAGTTAAAATAAAGATAGGCGTGGACTGTTAAACTATAGGTAAAGAAGCATTGTATGTGGATATTTCATGTGAGAAAATTGTATGATAACGTCATCAACATTTTAATAGGGATACATTATACCAATTTGGATTAGTACAGTGTAATATTAGAAACGACAGCAGATACTCTTTATCTAAAGTTTCAGAAAAATAAAGTAACCGTTTTCGATTTAATGAATGAAATAAATTATAGGTATATTGTCATAAGATTTTTTGAGTCACCTGTGTAAGCAGTTTTAAAAAATTCGTTTAAGGTTATTTCTACAGAAATAAGTCTATTTCTACAGGATTTCCCTCGCCCCTGAAGTACAATAAAACATCCAGCTTTTTCGAAAAATTATAAAATTTGATTTTGCTAATTTTGTTTTTATGAGAACCCCTATAAGTTGAAATAAAGACAGTTATGTGTGCAATGTTAAAGTAAATGAAAAGAAGTGTGCTATTTGTGTGTTTCAAATGAGTTTTTCCTTTAGCAAATTTTGTTGCACTTGTGACCTCACCAACATTTTGAAAGGACACGTAGGTATATTAATTTGGATAGATTGTGCATTACTAATAATAACAGTATAGTATTTCCAAATTTTCGGGAAAATGGACTAAGTAGTTTCTGATTTAATCAATAAAATAACTTGACTCATTAATTATTTTTTTGAGTCATTTGTATAAACAATTTATGCATATTTTGTAGGATTTGTTCAGCAAAATTTTGAGATGACGTCATCAATTTTTTGTAGGGGATAAACAACTTTATTGTAATAAAAAAATTACCATGCTTACGATAACTTTAAAACTGAAACTTTTGAAAGATTTCAAAACATTTAGTTTTATAGATTCAAAATTGAATTGCAATTGTTATTTATTTTTAATTTTTTCTCCAAAAATCTGAATGTCTCGGAAAAACCGTAACACGGATTCTTAAACTATAGGTGTAGGAGTACAGTAGCGGTCATTTCTACGGAACCACTCGATAAAAAGTCAAGTTGGTAGCCCTGTCATCTAGTACTTTACGCCGAACGCGGTTGGTAGCGGTAGTTGATATGGCAATCGAAATTAGCACAACACGAATGTTTCGGTTGCCCTCAGCTATGCCGCACTGTGTCCTGTGCAGATTGTATGTTCTGTTCATATATTTATTAAAATAAAATATCTACATTTGACAATGGGGCCATCTAACCTGTCAAATTTTTGACACATATGTTTTCCCCCAGAAACCCGTCAAGGTCACTTACACCAAACAAATTTTGAAAATTTACACTAGGGAGTGGTTCTATAGAAAAGATCGCGACTTTATGTTATTTTATACAATGTAACACCCATTTAGTATGTATACATTCTTGGTGGGATTGAATACACATATAAAATTTTACCTTAATCGGTCTGCTAGTTTCAGAAATTAATTCTCTGTCTAACAAAAACTGACGCAGACAGCGGACAGACAGACAGACGAAAACGGGTGACGTATTGTTTATCACTCCAGGGGCCATGACACTCATGACACATCCAGAAAATGTGAAAGTAGCAGTCGACCGATGGACTCGATTACAATACTTCCTTAGCTCACGCTTGGGAAGTAAAAATAGAGTACTCATATTTTGCACATTTTCAATGGAATTTAGCAAAATTTTAAAAATGACGTCACCAACTTCTTGGAGGGGACAGATAAATTTTAATTGGCAATTTAATTTTTTTCAATAAATCTAAGGTAGAGAAGTATACTAAAAACGTTCCATTTGTATACAATATACTCGTAATTTTACAATGTCACTACGAGGGGTTGGCTAAGCTGTTCACTTACTGAGTGTCCCACCGGCTTGGCGTGCGCCGCTATTGTACAACCAGAAGAAGGGTAGCTAAGAACCGCTCGGATTACTAGTGCTTCTACTAGTCCGATTTTAAAATTGCAATTTATGGTAGGTATGAACCGCTATGAAGTTAACTGTGTTAAACCATCATAAAATTTTATTTTACAAAAGGAACGTTGTCACTGTACGTTATGTTATAAAATTTAAGTAGTATTTACTTTGCAAAATTTTGAGATGACGTCATCAAATTGTTGGCGGGGATGATAAGACAAATTTTGGTTAGCGTTTTATCATCTACATGATATTCATAAAATACATCTAAGTTAAAAATTTTATATTATTCATTCTAGTACTTTCGGAGATTATCTGCCTAATAAAATCGCTAACAGATGACAAACGGAAATGGGTGATCTAGTTTTTCATGTACTAGGGGTTATGAAATATCAAGAATATATGAAATTAGCTATTGTCAAATGGACCCGTTATTACAATACTTCCCGTAGTTCACGTTCGGAGAGTAAAAAGTAAAATAATTTTAATTAGAAAGTTAGTTTTGATACAACAAAACCGTCTAAATAAAATTTAAATAAATAGTTTATTAGTGTACTATGTTGAAAAATGGCCATAATAATGTAGTAGTTAATAATTTTGAAGGAAATTTCGAAAAACAAGACTTTCATCTTTTCTCGACGTTTTATGACCCCCAAAGTAAGAAAAAATTGGTTCTTTTCCGTCCGCTTTCCCCTGGGCATCCAAATTTTCGCAAAAAAATCACAGAGTATAATAACCTTTTACAAGCAACGCCGGCCAAGGTTCTTTGTGACGCAAGCCAACAAGTGCTCGCATTGTCAAATAGCCGCAAGAACCGGTCCTTCTTTTTTTTTTAGTTCCCGTAAGCTGAGGAAGCATTGTGATCGAGTCCATCGGGCGACTCGCTACTTTTATGTTTTTTCGACATTTCATGATCTCTAGAATACGAAAACATAGATTTCTCGTTTCCGTCTGGCTGTCTGCCGTCTGTCGTCTGGCATCTGCTGTCTGCCGTCTGTCACGTCTGTGTCGATTTCTATTAGACATATAATCTTCTAAATTACAGGACCGATTGTTGTCAAATTTTGTATATCATCGTGTAGATGATAAAAGTCTGACCAAAATTTGTCTGATCATCCCCACCACCAACGCGATCCTCAAAAACCTGCAATAATAAATAAATGTTATTTAAATTTTATCTAGTCTATATAAATAAAAATGAATCGCCGAAATGTATGTACGCTCATAACTTCAGAACGACTGCACCGAATTGGATGATTCTTTTTTTTACGTGTTCCTTATTGTCAGGACAAAGTTTATATGTAAGAATATTTATAAAAAATAAAACAGCTAAAAGATAAAAAAAATTAAAAATTTTGTATGAGAATCGCCACTTCGAATTAATTTGAATAGTTGGCGTTCCTGACGGACCTGTCGTCTGACTGACGTGTCATAGAAAACTAATTCTTCCGTGCGATTGTGTATTGCATTTCAAGTCGTTCTTTGTTTTTTCGTAAAAAAAAAAACGTCGTTTATTTTAAGAAAAGTCTTGGTTAAAGTGAATTTAGTTACACATTGCGAAAGTTTCTTATTAATTTTGAACTGCCATTCTATTTACCTATGTTCAATTTGTTGGTTTCGACAAAACCTCAAACTTTACCGTTATTCGAGGATTTAATTTGAAGTTTTCAGTATTTTAAAATTCTCAAGACAAAATTTACAGATTTGATTGACTGTGAAAATAATTCTGTGTCGTTTTGTGAAGTTCATTACAATGCCGAGAAGACGACAAGCTGACATGGGTCGACGAAGTCAATCAAATGTGCGACGAACTACCTCAGGTGTAAATCGCAATGATTTATTTCATGGGTAATTCGGATACGGAAGTTGATCAGCGTTGTGCTCATAATCAACATAATCAAATATTGAAGCGAGACATTGGGTGGTATGAATAAAACTGAGTAGATACTCATATTCGAAGTACGAAGTACCTACTTCATTATTACTCTTACATACCTGAGCACCTACTCTATGTACTGAGTACCTACTTGGAAACACTGTATCTCCCCGGACACAAATTGAACATCTACGCGTTTTGTGAGCATTTAATCTAAAAATGAGCATCGGCATGGCAAATGACTATTTGTCCTTATAAATAATAAATTAAATGTAATATTATTTTTTTTTCCTTAAGAATATAAAGTTAACAAAGTTAGTTCAGTTACAAAAGTCTCTTTTGCTCCAAGTTGGCCACCAACGAGCGATTTTCATGATTTTTGTGAAACTTTGCTGGTTTTGAATTTGAATTTTCTGTCCTCGATAGTTGATGCTCAGCAAGAACCACGCGAAGGTCTGGAGCAGATCTCGCTAGGAAAGGAGAGGGCTAGGAATTGTTAATGAGGGATAGAACGTTATACAGTACAATACAACGGAAATCCAATACAGATACCTACAATCTAGCTACAATACAGAATACACTACAGATACAGATACAATTCAGATACAATACAAATGCAAAGTTAGTACCCAATACACCACCGGAAGAAATTGCACCAAAAATTGAGAATGTTGCAAAATGAAAACCCAAGCAAGCACACCGATGGAACTCGGGACGAAATCTATTGGTCGCAGCGCTCACACGCCCAAGGAAGAACGCAGCCGCATAAATCCAAGGTCGTCTTACCTCATTCTCAAAGAACGATGCAACCCAGCGTCTAAGGGCCAAAAGAACCCCCCCAGGCCAAAGCGTCTGACGACATGGAGAATTCAAACCCGGAACCAAAGAATGCACTGTTGCAAAATTAATAATCAAGCAAGCACACCGATGGAACTCGAAACGAAATCTATAGGTCGCAGCGCTCACACGCCCAAGGGAGAACGCAGCCGCATAGTTACAGGGCCGACTGACCTCATCCGTTTAGGATGATGAACCTCATCCGTTTAGGATGATGACCCAACGTCTAAGGGCCAACAGACTCCCCAGGCCAGAGCGTCTGACGACATGGAGAATTCAGTCCCGGAACCAAAGAATGCACTGTTGCAAAATTAAAACCCAAGCAAATGCACCGTGAAAACAAAGCATTTGCACCACTGAAGCTAAATTGGCAAGACCCAAGTTAAGTTAGTAACACATACAATATACAGTACAAAATGCTTCAATTACAAAAGTTACAATATACAAATTTCTCCACGTTTGCCAACAAAGAGCGATGACTGTGCTCGCTCGTTGCTGTTGCCCAGCAAGAACCAAACAATACGAGGAGGTCTGGAGTGCGTCTTGCCATTAAAAGAGAGGACTAGGGTTTGATAGCATGGGTGAAGGACACCGTATTTTGTAAATTTGGACGTCGTAGTTTAAAAATGATGCATACGGTATTTTGTGAATTATGAACGCTGCACTTTGTATATTCCAAAGCCGTACTTTATCAGTCCTGAATGCATGTTATTAACAACATATTTCAAAAAAAATCGGGTATTTTTGGAAAAATATCCACTTTCCTTCGTGTTCACAGCACGTAACACAAAACATTTTCGCTAATATTTATTAACAATAAATTAGAAATTCGCGAACACGTGCCACTTTTAAGCCAAAACGGAGCTCCAGTGTTGCTGCTACCAGATCGGAATCAAAACTAAACACAGAGGATGGAAAAATTGACCTTTTATCAGGTAGCTCACGTGATAGTGACGTCATCGTACGTCACGATGAGATTGCAAAAATTATTTTTCATATTTTAGATCAGAAATTGTACATTTTCGGGGTTAATTTAACAATGTTTAAACAAACTAATTTGTTTTTGCTAACCTCGTGTTCTTAGGAAGATGGATTTCGGTTTAATTATCATATATTGATAGTTATCATATTTGAACATTATGAATTCTATTAATTATGTTTAAATTTTATTTAATTATATCGCGAAAATGTATAGCTTTGACCCACCAACTTCAATCGTTTCGAAAATTTATCAAAAATGTAAACATTGTCGACCAAACGAATCACGGAATCCGATAAATTAAAACTGAAATCGTACTTACCCTGTTTTCGGTCTTTTTCGGAAAAATATTCATTTTCGTCCGTGTTCACAGCACTAACACAACAAATTTTCCTTAATATGTATTAATAATAAAATTGAAATTCGCTAAAACGCTCCACTTTTACGCCAAAATGACGCGACGATCTTGCCGTCATCAAACAGAGATTAATACTGAACACAAAGGACCGTAAAACGTGACCTTTATACAGGTAGCTCACGTGACAGTGACGTCATCGTACGTCACGATGAGATTGCAAAAATTATTTTTCATATTTTGGCCGGGAAAATGCACATTTTCGGGGATAATTTCACATTGTTTAAACAAATTGATTTGTTTTTAATAATTTCGGGTTTGTAGGAAAAGAGTTTCGGTTTCATTATCGTATATTGATGCTTATCATATTTAAACATTATAAATGATATTAATTATGTTTAAAATTTATTTATTTATATCGTGAAAATGTATAGCTTTGATCAACCAATTTCAATCGTTTAGAAAATTTTCGCAAAATTTAAACATAGTCGACCGAACGAATCACGGAATCCGATAAATTAAAACTGAACTCGAACTTACCCTGTTTTCGGTCCTTTTCAGAAAAATATCCATTTTCGTTCGTGTTCACAGTACTAATACAACACATTTTCACTATTATTTGTTAATAATAAATTAGAAATTCGTGAAAAGAGCCCTACTTTTAAGCCAAAACGGACTCTGATGTTGCTACCACCAAACCAAAATCAAAAGTAAACGCAGAGGACCGAAAAATGTGACCTTTTATCAGGTAGCTCACGTGACAGTGACGTCATCGTACGTCACGATGAGGTTGCAAAAATTATTTTTCATATTTTAGATCAGAAATTGTACATTTTCGGGGTTAATTTAACAATGTTTAAACAAACTAATTTGTTTTTGCTAACCTCGTGTTCTTAGGAAAATGGTTTTCGGTTTAATTATCATATATTAATAGTTATCATATTTAAACATTATGAATTATATTAATTATGTTTAAATTTTATTTAATTATATCGCGAAAATGTATAGCTTTGACCCACCAACTTCAATCGTTTCGAAAATTTTCCAAAACTTAAACATTGTCGAATAAACGAATCACGGAATCCGATAAATTAAAACTGAAGTCGTACTTACCTTGTTTTCGGTCCTTTTCGGAAAAATATCCATTTTCGTTCGCGTTCACAGCACTAACACAACATAATTTCCGTAATATTTATTAATAATAAAGTAGAAATTCGCTAAAACGCTCCACTTTTACGCCAAAGTGAAGCGACGATCTTGCCGCCATCAAACAGAAATTAATACTGAACACAAAGGACCGCAAAACGTGACCTTTATACAGGTAGCTCACGTGACATTGACGTCATCGTACGTCACCATGACACTGCAAAATTTATTTTTCATATTTTGGCCGAGAAAATGCACATTTTCGGGGATAATTTAACACTATTTAAACAAATTGATTTGTTTTGAATAAATTCGGGTTTGTAGGAAAACGAGTTTCGGTTTAATTATCGTATATTGATGTTCATCATATTTAAACATTATAAATGATTTTAATTATGTTTAAAATTTATTTATTTATATCGTGAAAATGTATAGCTTTGATCAACCAGTTTCAATCGTTTCGAAAATATTCCCACAATTTAAACATTGTCGAGTAAACGAATCACCGAACCCAATAAATTAAAACTGAAATCGTACTTACCCTATTTTCGGTCCTTTTCGGAAAAATATCCATTTTCGTTCGTGTTCACAACACTAACACAACATACTTTCCGCAATATTTATTAATAATAAAGTAGAAATTCGCTAAAACGCCCCACTTTTACGCCAAAACGACGCGACGATCTTGCCGCCATCAAACAGAAATTAATACTGAACACAAAGGACCGCGAAACGTGACCTTCGGACAGGTAGCTCAGGTGACAGTGACGTCATCGTACGTCACGATGAAATTGCAAAAATTATTTTTCATATTTTGGCCGGGAAAATGCACATTTTCTGGGATAATTTAATAATGTTTAAACAAATTGATTTGTTTTTAATAATTTCGGGCTTTTAGGACAACGAGTTTCGGTTATCATATATATTTATGCTTATCATATTTAAACATTATAAGTGATATTAATTATATTATGTTTAAAATTTATTAATTTGTATCATGCAAATGTATAGCTTTGATCAACCGACTTCAATCGTTTCGAAAATTTTCCCAAAATTTAAACATTGTCGAGTGAAGAAATCACGGAATCCGATAAATTAAAACTGAAGTCGTAAGATAATTAGCTTTTATTTATGCATAAATTGTGCAGTGCGTTCTTTCTAACACTGACCATAGAGATTCCCAACTCAAGATGTCTACCCCATACTAACTGATATTTTGGTGACTCGATTTTTGCCTTGATGGTTGAACACTGTCACTATTTTCGTATTTCGAGTATGAGCATCTACTGAGTTTTATTTATATCAACCATTGTCAAAAATTTGATCGAACGTTGTTTCGACAGAACTTCCTTCGCACCAAAACTATAATGAAACATATTCAGCACTTTCGAGTTGAGTCTTTTCTTCACACAATTTTGTGATGACCTAATCAACATTTACGATCAACACGTATACCACCTTGGATTGGTGCAGTGTAATACTAAAAATAACTGTACTGTATTGCCAAAATTATCTGCGAAAATCGAGTGGGCCGTTCCATCAATTTTTGGGGGGAATAAGTAAATATTCTTAACAATTTACCATGCTTACAATAACTTTAAAACGTCTGCAAGATCTCAAAGTAGTCATTTCTTCAACTCTTGAGTTATTCTCTAAAATAAATTGACTGATCCATACATTTTTTGGAGTCACTGTAAAAACAAATCTAAAAAATATGAATGCAATGATAAATTACGAAAATATACTGATGATGTTTTGCACATTTTAGATAGGATTTGTTCGGCAAAATCTTGAGATGACGTCATCAAGTTTTTGGGCTTGATAAACAGATATATTTTGATTAAAAATCGGTTGTCTGTAAAGTCGGTTTACTGACGATAGTTGAACGTGACAACGTCTTAAGAAAATACTGATGGAATGGTAGCATTTTTCAAAAGAAAATTTTAATTTCATTTGTTTAATAGATTTGTATGTATATAGAGAAGGAGGTAATTAGAAATCACAATGAAATTGATCAAGTTAGATTTATTTATACGCATAAATACAATTATGTCAATTTTTTTTTACAATTTAATAGTTTTTACAAGTATAAATGTGCGTTGAGCAATTGTTTTACAACTGTTAAACATGTGTAATATTTAATTTCTTACAATCTGTGTTATTCTGTTGAGAATAGGACGATGATAGGAAAAGTAGGAAATAAAAGGGAGTGTTTCGAGTTTAATGTGTCTTGAAAAAGTCAAATCGATGGTGGTGCCTCCTAGTGTTGTTGAGTTATTAACGTCTGATGCACAATCGACATTAAACATGTCTTTCATGAATTTGATGAATGTTTCGTCATTTTTCACATTTGTGTTGAAGTCGCCACAAAGAAGAATTGGTATATTGGTATCAACTTCCATGATGGGATGTACATAGTGGCTGTTATAAACATACGGAAGAAGGAGAGAGACGGATGGCGAACGCTGCCGAACGCGAAGACCGATTGTGCCTCTTTGTCGCTCGTTCCGCGTTCTCGCTTGCACTTCAAGCCTTACATGGAACGCCTCAGAGCGAGGTAACGCCAGAGCGAGGTAACGCCGCATGAGTCATGTTTTTTCGTGCGTGCAGCCGGCTCAATCGAATTATAAGACGTTGTCACGTCAAAAACCTACCATGTCAAACAGTAACTTCAAAACGTCTGCAATATTTCAAAATTCAGTTTTGCAATTCTTGATTCAATCAATAAAATAAATTGACTCAGTGATTAATTTTTTTGAGACACCCCCTATAAGCAAAACTAAAAAATATGAATGGAATGATAAATCACAAGTATAGTATAGTCTCATCCTATTTTGGACATTTTAGATAGGATTCATTTGGCAAAATTTTGGGCTGACGTCATCAATTTTTTGGAGGGAGTAAATATATTTTGAATAAAAATTTATTCTGCTTATCATATGTTTAAAATATCTGCAAGCTTTCAAAGCATTCGGTTTTGCAGATTCAAAATTAAATTGTAGGTGAAACGAAGTTCACGGGGTCAGCTAGTTTTTGATAAATTTCACGCACTCACCAGATTGCGGGATGTCGAATATCCCGCACGCGTGCTTTTTACTTTCTGTAGTCGTTGCCAAGTTCAATTTTTGAAATTCTGTAAACCATTTGATTGGAGCGTAAAAAAATAATAATCTTAAGAACTACTGAAAATAGCGATAAGCGGTAAAGGTACTGTCTAAAAATGACATAAAAATCCAGCATTGTGTTAAAAAAAGCAAATGACGTCATAGTTTGAAAGGAGATGACAATCACAAATAGGTACAGCAAAGAGCGTAAATAGAAATAAAAATGAACCATTTTAGCATTTTGAACAAATACAGTTACTTTTGAAATTTCTGAATTTAATCCATAAGTAATTTTCACACTGTATATTAAGTGATACAGCAGAAACCAGTTTCCGCTTTGTGGTTGACTCTAATACTTTATGACAAGAGAGTGGATTATTGATTAGTGATTACCAATCAAAACCAAATTTGGCTGGCGAAGTCTCTCTGAAGGATACTTTTTCTGATGGATATCGGATCCGATTGAACGGTTTTATATCTTATATTTTGAATGTTCCTGTTTGGTAATAATAAGGTTTCATGGGGGTGCTTTGAAAAATAAAGTTACCACAGTATGTATACTTAAGCTTTCTTCGAAATATAGGAATTTTTTTTTGTTGATATAAAGTTTTGACATTTTTTGAGTTTGGACAATGTGGAATTTATGAAAGATAGAAACCCGAAAAACGTTTTTATATCAGTGATTCTAGTCCTGAAAACTTCCGAATCCGTTTGTTTTTGTTTTTTTAAAAAAAGTTTAACATTTACAAAACATTGGCCTTATTTATTTTCAAGAACTCAGTAATTAAAGAAATTCTGAATCTTTAATTTTAAAGAAATTGTATTGTACATAGTAAGTATATTAACTACTTCTGATAGCTCGGACCAAATAAAATAAAATGTTAATCAAATGATGGTTAAGTTGTGGGAATGAATATTGTCTTGTTTTAACAGTATAAATATTATTATTGTTTTAAGACCCACCACTGACGGGAAATTACCGTCATTTAGGCAAGACTTCCATCAATCGTTACGGGTTTTAAGACCAAGTAATGATATGCATTGATTAGATTAATAAAATATTTTTGAGGTTCTAGAATTATAGCATACAAATTCATCTAATCTTACCTCATCTCCAAGAGCCTAGCATAATTAGAATTACTGATCATTTATCCGCGCATTATTTGAAAAGTGACCTACACTGCTGTGAACTACTGACTACTGGTGCTAACTGCTAACCTATTCTGACTGACATGATCAGAGTGTTCCAAAACTTACGAACAGTTTGTGCTAGGATGCTACAGGATGAAATTGCGTGCTGAATTGTTTCGGGTTTTTCTTTACAGAGTCGACAACAATTGTTTTTTATATTTGGATATTTGATTATGTATGTTCTGTAAAAGTTGATGAGTCATACTACATACTAGAAGAAACATAAAATATACATACTAGAAGACCCATAGGCGTCGTAGCGGGGCGGCGTATGGGTTTATTTCCTAACATTACGTTGTCTAGTTTGTGGAATGTGGGGATTTCTTCGATACTGGATAAATTTAATTAACAGCGTGTGGTTCAAGTCTGTCCTTACTATGACGCGAAATAGTTCGTTTCTTTCTGTGTGTCTTAGGAAGTTTTTTTTTTCAGTAGGTACCGAAACTTGTTTCTTGTATAAATTTTCTAAGTTACCCCTTTCTATCTCGGTAATGAAAATCGCTCAATTTATGATTTCGGATGATGTCGTCTATATTGTGTGAATGATTTTCTTGTTGAGATGTTTAAATTTTCCAAATCAGTTTTTGACCATTCCAAAAGAGTAGGTTAGCAGTGAAAAACAGAATGTATTTACTGCTTTCATTAAATTTTTTCCGTTTGTGTTTTCAAAATTAATTTTAATATTGTCAGATGTTTTTCTTTGAGCTTTATCTTAGTTTTGGTATGATCAATATGGAAGGACTGATGAAAGCTTAGATATTTGTGTCTTTTCGTTCTTGGGTTTCCATTATTTCGTTTATTATTGTTACTATTAACAGACGTGCAAGTAGAAGTAGGAACCTGTAATATTAAATGTAAGGTAATATCGATATTTATAATACAAACATATATACATATAGGCAGACATCTCTATCTCTTACCATCGATATGTAGTTATTTACAGTCGAAAAGAAATAAAGACTCGATCAGTCGCTATTTGTTTATTCAGATATAACTAAATGTCTATAAACTTTGAAATACAATAAAAATATGCGTCTGCATTAACATCTACAATGTATCATAAAATAAACTTTAATTTTGATTTAGTACACTAATATAATAAAATAAATTCTATTATTTGCATAACTTACGAAAGAATGCGTTAAGTCCTAAGAGAATTCTTATATTGATTATGAAAACTAGACACATCAATTTTTTCCTATTACTTTGTATAGTGTAGCGAAACGTAAATACACTGTATTTAATAACAATTTAAAATATTTTGGCAAAGGGTAAATTGTTATTAAATCCGGAACGGGAGCACAAAACTTTAACAGATTTATTGTTATCGATATAGTTTTGTTTTATAGTGAGATGGTGTTTATAGTTTAAAAATATAGTTTATCTATAATATCCTTTATAATTATGAACAAGATTATTTTTTGTTTAGGTTTATAAAATAACTGTATAAAATCACATGCCTAAGTTGTAGTACAAAAATGCTAAAGTGGCCAGGGAAACGTTTTTAAACAAGTATTACGATTACAACAAAAATATCAAGTTCTCTTAAATAATATGTATTCTCCGATTATTTAGATCACGATTACGAAATATCGTGGAAGGATAACGCTATCGTACTTCCACGTGTAAGACGGCTCGGACTTTTCCAGTTGGCCATTTTTTCAATGCAGCTTGTCTCGTTTTCAGCTCGATCCTACCCAGATGTTTATCCTGAAATACTCTAGTAAGAAATATTATCTCACAGAAGTTCATATTTTTATTGCTGTTTTAAAAGTTACCTCGGTCATTTTAATTTTGGTGTACCATAGTATCTAGTGTGGCCAATGTGCACTTAGTATGAATGTATTATACATATTTAGATTTCACCCCGTACAGTATTTATTAGTTAAAATAGATACATGAAAAAATTCTATAAAGGATTTATGTAGCTGTAATATCTAGTTCTATTATTTATTATGTCATGCATCGAAAATTTCTATGTGAATATTATTAAATATGTAGGTGTCTATTTTATCTTAAAAGTTTCGTGCTTAATTTGTAAATTTTTGACTTTATGTATATTTTGATAGGTACTCGATAGTCACTAATTAATTATAATTCACTATTTTTCTGCCAAAATTTTTCCCTTGACAAACAAGTCAAATCTCTTAAAATATTGTAAATTTTATATAATAATATTGTATGCAATGATAAATTTAATGGCAGTGTTACGAGTTATAATAATAATTATTACAAAATACAGATAAAATCGGTACTTTGTATACAAGAATATTAATGACACATGTAGGGTTTTGATTTAGAGCCAGCCACTATACTTGAACACAATTCTCGAGGTCTGTCAAGCGTGTTCCGCAACCGTTTCCATATTGATTAACTATTTATAGTCCTTTTCAAAATAAGGTGAATTGTCTGGAAGTGTTGGTTTTCATACTACAAGTGTCACTAATTTTGTTATATAGTGTACATTAATATTAAAATATGCAGTATCAATTTTTAGTAAATAAAATATCTAATAAAATAACAGAATTAGACGAACCACTATAATTTATTCATTTTTTTAATAATATTCGAAGATTTCAAAATATAGTAGGTCGTCATGTTCTGAACGATACATTTATAATATAAATTACATCTGCAGGTATTAGTTTAATGGCAACCTTTATTTGAAAGAATTTAATTACCTAAGTCGATTTAAAAATTTCTGCACAAAATTTAGAACCCGAATAATTTGTAACAATACCATTGGTTGCTTATCACGTATTTACCTAAAAGTGGTAGCTTTTCAGTCAATGAAGTTATTGCTTTTCGTGTAGTTATATTTTAATTAGCAATAAATGCTACTCGAAAGTCATTCATTCCTAAAGTCTACTTGGTGGAGTTGGTTGGATGATCTTCAAAACTTACAGTAATAAAAAATAGTACCGAGTGATCGAAAATTTTCACCTGAAGTGGACTATGGTCATCACTTTGGTCGCTATTTTAAACACAATAAAAAGTCACGTACAGTGAAAATACTATAAAAAGAACATACTGAATCATCACGATCTGTCACTTAGGCAATGGCCAGTGGTGTATTATTTGTGTTTTGAAATAGGATCATTCTAAAAAATATATTTTCATATACCTAGATACTTTTATAGATATTAACATTTATTATGCTCGTTTGAACAAAGTACGAAAAGCACTCATGAACTACGAAAAGACGAAACGCAACACCGTTAGGTTGAGCTACAAAGGAACCACAAAACAGGATGTTGAACGGAATGATCAATGCAGTTTCCTCCCCCTAAATTCGCAAGTGGACTCGTTCAGACATTTTTACGGCTACTGCGACGTTTCATTGGTGTGAGTGTTCTTCCCAAAATGTTTTCACTCTACAAGATTCAAACTTAAAAAAGTTATATCAAGATGTTATTAATATTATTTGTGCAAAAGTTAAGAACGTTTTGATTTCGGACGTTCTACCGTACATGCACAATTAGTTCTAAATTTAAAAATTTCAACGCCATGGAAACAGTTGGGAAAACGTAAAAAAATAATCTTTCAAAACTGTCAAGTGATTGTCATTAATAATAATTATTCGACAACCATTTAAAAGAACACTTAAATCCTTCTCAATTCCGGGTTTTACTTGATTTGTTTTTTTTTGGTTGTAAATTATTTTAAGTTTTTTTTTATTGAGGTAGTTAATTCCACAGTTTATGAAATATTTCTGTACTAGGCTTTCCACTTCAATACCATTTCATTAGAGATTATTTTTTTTGTATATAATACTCCTTATTACGAATATTTTTTCAATTAAGATAAATTAAACTGACAATGAATTAAATAGTTTCGAATAATTGCTTAAAAACTGTTTTATTTTTTCTGTGACCATAAATGAAATTACGAGTGAAATTGACCAACTGGAATGTGTTACAGTTAAACTTAAATATATGTAGTTGGTTTACAAAATAAATAAGTAGTTTTACGAAAAGTGATTTTATAAAATGGTGTATTCCCTTTGTGACAATTTATAAACTTTAGCCGCATATAATTCAAATAAGTATACGAAAAGGAAATTAAGGGCAATTTTATAAAAATTGTCAGCAGCACAAGTTTTGGATAGTTTTAGATGTAGTTTGTACAACTTCGTTGTTTAGCAAAGCAGATTTAAATTATACAAATAAATGTTAAGGGAGGAATTCGGTATAAGGCACTTCATGTTAAATGACTAGTTAAAATTGCTTCAAAATTAGTATTTACTTGAAACGGAAATAAATTATAGAATGAAGAATCTACAAAATGAAATATAATTATGTTGTTTCCTTATTGCAGTAGAAAAAAAAATGAAATAAGTTATGTTGCATTTATAAATACGAAGAAAACATTTAGTGAAGTTGTAGGCCAGTGGATGCTTGTAGTCATTTTAGGAAAATCTAAGAAGTATAAGATTAAAACATAATGCTATAATGCAACAATATATTTACCAACTGTATCAATGGCGTATTTTTTGGATTATCTAGCAAAATGAAGTCGTCTACATTGTGATGAATATCAACAATAACGTCGATATAAACCAATATTTAAAACTACCAATAATTTTGCCTGATATCAAAGGAAAAGCATCAAAGTTTTTCCTCGTGAACGAGCATTTAGACGTATCTAGAAAATATGTACCTCTAAGGTCTTTAGACTTTAGTATTTACATATTCTTTTGTAAATACAGCCATGGCAAAGGTGAAAAGTAACCAATACATAAATTTGGTATTATGCCTCAAGAATTAGCTGCTTACTTATACTTACGATCCATTAAGGAATATACAGGACACTGGTTTTGCCGGACGTCTCCCACTTTGTTAGTAAATTTCGAGTCTGATTTTAAGGTGTTAAAGAGCCACATTATAAGGATTGTGTTATTAATAAATCTGTTATTAGTAACGTAAACATTTTGGGGACTGATTAAAAATCTCAAAATGCAATATTATTTCAGAAAATACGTTCAAAAATTCCTTGAACAAATATTATCGTTGTATTGTGTATTTCGAATAAAAAAATTATTGCAGTTAAATTCTCTTAAGAATTTGAATTCATTGACTTGATTTTTTTATGTTCAGACAGTAAAAATTTACATTAACCACCAATGTTCTTATTTCTCAGTTTATGTTTAAATTATTTTCCTCGCCTTCTACTTCATGTAAGAGACATTTTTGTCATTTTTAGTACATATTTTGTCTTACTATGGCAATTTTTTCTAATCTTCTAAAGCTATTTTCTGTGAAATATCGGAATTAAATTACTGACTAATAACATGTTACAGAGTATCTTGTGTGATTTTTAAAAACATCTATCATTTAAAGACATGTTATTCCATTGTGTTTGTAATTTGGAATAATGGTTAGACGGCACCGTTGTTACAACCAAAAGTTATTGTCATAATTACTATGTGCAAAAGACATGTGATGGCTAAAATAATAATAACATACAACGCTAAATTAAGTATGATATCGCCATTAGGTAATTAAATTCTCGTAAATGAATAATATGAAATTGAGTCGCACTATGTGTATCAATCGGTACAGAGGTCAAGAATAAATGGAGGTACATTGTGAGGGTAAGTAAGGAGCTGTATCTTCTGTAGGTAACATTTCTGCCAACTTCCATTTATCTCTAATTTGTTCAACTTTCTCGAATACCCTCAAAAAATTAAGACCAGCCAGCAGCGATATGTCCTCCTCGCTCCAGACTGGATCCGCAAGAAGTTCAGCTAGCAGATGGGGATACCTTGATACATCTTCCAGACCTACCGGAGTCATATTGATGCCATCGTAACCGGCCCCGATGCCGACGTGATCGATTCCTGCCACACTCCTAATGTGGTTAATGTGTTTGATGACATCGTGCATCGAGGCGTTCTCGTTACAGGTGACCAAATACGTGTAAAAGTTAACCATGACAATGCCTCCGTTGTGTGCCACCAGCTTGAGGACGTCATCAGGCACGTTCCGCGAGGAGTTGCACAGAGAATAGGCGCCAGAATGGGAGAAGATGACTGGCGCGTGGGAGGCGTTGATGGCGGCTATAGCGGTTCTTATGGAAGTGTGGGAGAGGTCGATGATCATACCCAGCCGGTTCATCTCTTTAATCACGCTTTTACCGAAGTCCGTCAATCCCTCTGATCTTGGGGAATTAGCTCCCCACGCCCAGGGGGTGTCGCATGAATGCGTGATCGTGAGATAGCGGGCGCCCAGGTTGTAGAAGGTCCTCAAGACCGCCAGCGAGTTGCCCAGGGCGTGTCCTCCCTCGACCCCGATCAGGGAGGCTATGCGACCCTCCTTGTGCACCTGGAGCAGCTCGCTGGAACTTCGCACCAGCCTGAAATGCTGAGCGTTGATGTCGACCAGCCGCTTGACAACGTCTATTTGTTCTAGTGTAATTTGCACCGCATCGAGATGCTGGGCTTTGCAAGGCACGTAGGCTGACCAGAACTGGGCCCCCAGAAGCCCCCGCTTTAGTCGCGGAATGTCCGTCTGGGACCAACGGCTTTTGGACCACGGTTCTTGCTCTTCAATGGCACTGAGATTTAGCTTGGACAGCTTGTTGTGAACAAACTTACGCAAGTTCCAGGGCAAGTCATTGTGTCCATCGATTAACGGAACGTTCTTCAATAAACGATGGACGATTTCTAGGCGTTCCTCTAACGTTTGGGGTTTTATCTCAGGAGTTAAGGCAAAAGGAAGGCTTAAACTAGCCGCTACAATCGCGACTATAACACATACCGCGAGGCAGATGCACCAGGGACCAAAAACTGAACTTCTAGATGAATCACTGTCGGTACTGCATGAGCAGGATTCTAGGGATGCTCCGTAATCATAATCGTAATAGAAATTATTCGGGACGTAATTAGGCACTGCACTAAAAGAAGTTTCTTGATGGACTGGCAGTTGGCGCGGACATGGAGGAATCTAAAATAATAACACATTATTAGAATTTTGTATAATGGTCTTGTTTATTTTTAGAATACACCACTATATTTTCATATAGAATACAAATTGAAAAGTTAGCTGCTTCCAATAAATAATACGACTCCAATTAATAGTACTAAATATTGAAGACCGGGATCAAACGTTCCAGGATTTGATGATGGAAGATTGTCCGCAGTTTGTAATTCGTTGAAATATCTATTATACAGTATTTGATATCTGATTGCGTTTAATACAGCTCGTCTTAAGTAAATAATCTAAAAATACGTTTAGCAATAAAGGATGTTTCTCTTTTTAATAACATGTTATACAATTGTTTTACATTACAGACCGTTACACAGCGTGATCCCAAAAAATTAATAAATGAGTCAGTTTATTTTATTGATCAAATCAAAAATTGCAAATCGAATGCTCCGAAACCTTTTAAAGTTATCATGGCATGGTAAATTTGTATTAAAAATATATCTGTTTATTCCTTCTAAAAAATTTACGGCGTCTTAAAGTTTTGCTCAATAAATGCTAGCGAAAATGAACAAAATATGATGAGTCTATATTTGTGATTTATCATTACCTTCACATTTTTTAGAATTGCTTATGCAGGGTGACTCAGAAAAATGTCATGTATTTTACTGATTCAATCAAGAACTGCTCACTTCATTTTCCGGAAAAATTGGAAATATAATACGTATAATATTGTTATTGTTAGTATTACACTGCACTTATCCGAACTGATATACCTACGTATCCTTGCAAAAATGTTAATGATGTCATCACAAAATTTCCTAACGGAAAACCTTATTTGAAACATACGCCTAGTCCACTTTTTGCATTTACTTTAATATTACATGCTTATCTTTATTTTAACTTTTAGGAATTTTCATAAAAAATAGAATTCACAAAATCAAATTTTGTAATTTTTCGAATAAGCTAGACATGTCTTATTCAAATTTCTTAATAAAATGATAAAATTAAATTTTGAGAATTTTTATTTTATATGATAACCGATAATAATATAAATTAAAATAAAGATATGTGTGCACTTTTAAAGTACAGGAACATGCTATGCAGTGGCATCAATAATGCCCCTGCAGCCCCTGTGCCGACTATTGTTCTTACATTTAAAGTAGATAATAATCAACGAGAAAAAAATTATTATCAGTTAAACATATTTCGATTACATACTTATATTTATACATTGAAAGAGTGCGACAATTAAGCACGTACCTATAGCAGAATACGTGGTGGTAGGTTAAAAGTATGCATTTGTCTTAAAAGAAAATGAATTTTGACTGATTTTGTCTTGTCAAAACAGAAGAGAGGATTAATTATTATTAATTATGCTACAATGGAGCAAAACGTTCTGAATATTATTTAGGGTGAGTCGCTATTATTAGAATAATAATTATTTTATTATAATTAAAAATTGCTGATATTTTAAAAAATTCTCAAATGGAAACACATAACATTATCTTCTGAAGTTGAAACACGTTTTAAATAATATAATAAAAGTAACTTAACAATAAATACAGAAAATGAAGCAAAAACGAAAATTTGAAGAAACATTTTTAGCAAATTTAATATTACCCTATTACGAAACATTTTTGTAATTGGAATCTTTGTGGGAAATTTCTTGTTGCTCAGTGCAATCTGTTCGCTTTAAACAAAAAATTACGTTGAACAATTGACACTACACATTTAATGCGACGAAAAGATCTTAGATTATGAACCAAAAGAGATATATATTTTTTTATTCAACTCCGGGCGGAATCATAAAAACAATGACTAGCACAATTGCATGGCTTCCAAAAGAAATTGCGTAGTACATTACATCTGGGAAGAATATATAAGCTACATTTAATATTAATAAGCAAGATGGAGTGCTGCATTTTATGTGCTTCAGAGCATATTATTTTTAAAAGAGATCCTAAAATGTTTAGAAAAAATAAGAGAAACGTTGTGACGTTGACACGAATGCGTCATTTAAATATGACAAAGGATAAATTGATATTGTAAAAGTGAAATGAAAACTACACTGAAAGTTCAGTTTCTCGCTCAAGACGTAGGCGAAGCATATCACTTCAACATTACTACTTTTACAAATTTGTTTTTAGTTGTTTTCAGTTTCCAAGAACACCGACTCTCAAAAATTTCCTATTCTGAGTATGCTGTGTGTGTCTTTTACTGAAACAAAATTTAGAAATGTTTTTGCTTACTAATAATAAAAATAAAAGCTAAACTTGATACTTCGCAAATATATGAAATTGTTTCCAGTTGAATAGTTACGTGGGCTCATTATTTTTCTTTAGATTTTTACATAATAATCCGCATAAAAAAGTGTTAAAAGTGTAATCTCGTAATATTGATTACTATGCAGTATGACGAAGAAAACGACATTCGGTGCTTTAAATATATTATGGATATATAGAATATTAACCAAAAATGTATTTATTTATTTATTCCCACTAGAAAGTTTACGACGTTACCTCAAAAATATTAAATAATAAATCTTTATTGGAAATTACGTTCTGGGTTCAATTTTGCTTGTGCATTTAATTTTTGAAATTACTTGAACAATGTGTTTCTAAAAAAGAGAACGAAGTAATGTCTTTTGTTGATTGTCTCAGAAACGGTTCGTCTAATTTCGTCAAATTTTTGTGGATACAATAGCTTTGTATACAAAGTTCGTCCCTCTATCTTACTTAAAAAAACTGGTGACTTTAGCAGAACTTCCCTCTGGCCTGAAGTACAAGCCAACAAATTCCACTTCTTTGAAAAATTATAATAACACAATACCACAAATGTAGGGGTATATAATTTTCTAAAATATAAATAATATTTGACAATAATCGATCCTGTAGTTTCGGACATTATCTATCTGCCTCATAAAAATCGACAGTGACAATAAACGGTCGTACCCGAAATGTGGTGCAAATTTTGCTCAATATCAGGTAGTTATAGGTAGGTATTTGGATACGTCTGATCGAATTGAGGTTTGTCTTGGAACTGTAGGGGTTCAGATAGTCTGGAATCGTTCTTAAAGCAATTGAATAAATTCAAAGAAGAATAGAAACATTTAGTGGTATAAATTTAAATCTTAAGGGAAATCAAATCTTTTTTAGACTAAAAAAAAAACTGAAATTTTTATGTAAAAACAAAAAGCGATAGGTATATTGAAAAAGATGTGGTTCGTAGACAAACTTTTATGCAATCTAAAATTGTCTAATATAAAAAAATAATGAAATTTTGGGACATGATAAGTATTTGGAAACGTGTTAGCTACAAATCTGCTACTGTCACATCATAATTTTAGTTTATAAGATACTGTATGTAAGCTTCGGAATAATGGAAGTATTGCTTGCGTTTGCGAACTACTGCCAGCGTTATTGCAGTCGCGGACACGTTTTTTGCTACAACGTCGGGAATTCTAAGCAACAATTACTATTTTTCGAAGTTCTTCTCAGTTAGACGAGTTCTCTTAGATGTTAAAATTTATTTAAAAATTAAAAATGACTGTTTAACATCACTATTTGCGTGATGATCTTGATTAGCTAAACCCTGAACTGAACGCAGCGCCACTGAGTTGGAGACTGTACAGTCGGCCAGCCAAATTTATCGCCTGATGTCGCGCCGTCGCATTTAGTGTTTGTCTGATTGATTCCTCATAACTTCGGATCTTCCTAACTTTGCATACAATCTATTCTGTTGTTTCAAAGAGTTATGGTCGTCTTATTGAACGATTTCAGAAATGATATCTTTCGTAATTTAACAATGACATCAATACGTTTTATTAATATGTATGTATGTAGGACAGGACAGGATCGAAACATAAACAAACATTTACTGACAGTAAATATGAAATCCCTAACTAAGAATTTTACCGTAATTCGGTCAGGCCGTTACAAAATTTTGCACAGCAGTTCGGTCGCGTCTTAGAAATGCATAGACAGGCGGAAGCAAAATACCATTTTTTTTAATTCTAGCGTCATGAGCGTCGAGAAAACATGAAAGTAGCCAATTTTAGGGTAGACCTTATTACAATACTTCCTTAGCTAACGCTAGGGAAGTTCAGAATTAAAAGAGTTTTTTAAAGGAGATTCACTGAACTTCCTTGCCAATTAAAATTTTATCAAATAGTCTCATTTCAAAATTTACTGTCATTTCCAAGAAAGCATTTATTAGTAACTGATGTGTAAAATTTCAGGTAAAATTTTCTAAATGTCATAGGAGAAGGAGCGACTTTATTTGTAAAAATTGCTGTCAACAAGCCAATTGCATAATTCCTAAAAATTTTATTAAACAAACTTTAACTGAAAAATGTACCCTGATACGTTTACGGTATTTGTTGCATTTTAGAAGCGAGGGAAATTTTACAATTGGTAAGACAAACTCGATTAAGAATTGATATTTGTATAACACTGTATCTTACAGCACACATTGAATCAATAATTTAGTTCCTTATGTACAAATGAAAAAAGCAAAATTAGGATTTTAGTGCTCCTGGTGTTCGAATAAAGGGAATGAGTTTTACTCGTGTGGAGAAATGGCTTTGCACGCTGCTTTTATGTAAGATAAAATAAACTGTTTCAAATTTGTTTACACATCACTTAACACTTTATTCTTCGTTTCTAATTTAAATTATTATTATATTATAAAAGTCAAGTCCAAATCCAATTCTCTTATCAGTCTTATCACATTTTCATAATAAAAGATTTAACGACTTTTTACCGAGTTCTAATGTTTCGAATAGATTCAATGGCGCAGATTTTGGGCTATTCATTACTCTAATAAATGAATTGCGTTGTTTTCGGTACCTTCATTTTCGTCCATTAAATGAATTGGAGGCTAGATAGAATACTCATTTAATTTTTTTTCCCATGTTTACAACTGTTAATGGGTAATTTAGATTATATTCATAACTTAAGTTGATTTATAATTTTGACTCACCAAAGGCATACTTGTTCCTGTTTTATGTTTTATGTTTTCTCGACGTCCTTATGGTATGAAAAAACAGGTCCCTCGTTTCTATCAAACCCGTCTGCTTGTCGTTTGTCTTTTGACGTCTACAGTCTGCCTCCTGTGTCAATTTTTATTAAATAGATAATCTCCGAAATTACTGAACCGATTGTTGTGAAATTTTATGTGTTTTAAGAACATCGTGCAGATGGTAAAATCCTAATTAAAATTTCCTTGATCATCCCCACCAATAATGTGGAGACGTCACCTCACAATTTTACTAAGTCGATGTTATTTAAATTTTATAAATCATAATCCGGTTTAATATTCACCCTGGACACCCAGATTTTTGGGAAAAAATTAAAACTGTATAACAACATTTTACAATTTACCTAGCTTTGAAACTGCAAAATTAAGTTTTGCAAAGGTTGTAACGTTATCCTATGCTTGGTAAATCATTAATCAAAATTTATTCGCTTATTGTTCTCCGTTCCTCTTCCCTAAATTGATGACATCATCACAAACTTTTGTAATAGAAAAACTTACTTCACACATACGCAAAGCATGCTTCTTTACACACATATATATCTTTATTTTATAGAGGTCATGATAAAAAATAAAACTGATAAAATAAAATTTTATAATTTTCGAAAAACCTGGATATGTTGTTTTGTACTTCTGAAACAACTGGATGAGAGCAGTTTTGTTGAAATAACCTTAATTAATAAATAAACTTATTAATAGTCTCATTTTAATTTGAATTAGACACGGACTTCTTCGCTATCACACTGTATATTAGTGGATTAAAATTACCAATAAAAAAGTTCAGGGGAAAAATGAAAACACAAAGCAGTATGGTCTTGATTGTATTTTATGGAAGGCAATCTTAAATAATTTATTTAATTTAGTAACGCAGTTCATCGATAACTATCGTACACAGAATTTATTGTCGTTCGTGCAGAAGATTTAGGCGCTCCGTGGCCCAACCTTTACAGCACCCAGGGCGATTAGAAACGCTCGTAGCGAGCTTGGAAAGCCCCATTTTCTTTGGAATTAAATTACTACTGACATTTATACATCAGTGCGGCATTATATAAACCACAAAAACAGTGCCCCGAAAAGCTTTTCTTGTATATGGTACATAAAAGTGATTGATAAAATTATTTTATCAAGTATTTGTTGAACAAAACATTTTTAATTTTTTTTATCAAAAGTGTCAAAGTTAGTAGGAATATGTCGCTTATGATTCTTGTGAATTTGAAGTTTTAATGATAATGGGGAATTACGTACAGAACGACAAACCATTTTCATAAGTATTGCATGTGAATTGCCGAGAGTGGTGTTTGAAATTATATCCTATTAAACTATTAATATTCGAACTCAAAGCTCCATTTTTAATAGATTACACAGGCCTGCGATGGTTTTCCCCCAACAAAATCAAGTAGGAATTTCGGTAGGTCTTAGATACTCATGTATAAAAAAAAATTGCAAAAATTTCTATCACGCACAGTTTCTGCAAAAAATATTTTTTTCAGTTTTGTTCTTAGTACTATAAAAATTAACTTCTAGATTTTGTGGTAATAATATATATGGATAATGGTGTTGATATTTCATTTTGTGTTCAGCTTAGTAAGAGTTATTTCTGTCGACTATGCGCTTACTACCCTGAATTTAAACAAAAATTACTAATGTCTTCTAGGAAATGGGTTGTTAATTCTTCAGATAACTTCTGTTACATTTGTAGAACTTATTTAATCCAAAAACAACAACAAATAATTTCTGAATTTATCCAACAACTATGCGAAAGTTATTTTAAAGTTAATATAAAAAAGCAAGACAAAAAATGGGTGCCTCATAAAATGTGTTCATGCACCTCGCAAATGGTCAATAGGAAAAAAAATCTTTAAGTTTGCTGACACCAATGGTTTGGATGGAGCCACAAAATCATACAGACGATTGTTACTTTTGCTGTTCAAATATAAAAAGATATACTTAATGCGAAAAATGTAACAGCAATAACATATCCTATCGTGAATACAAGAGAAAACGCTTAAATCATAGCTTTGAAGAAAGAAAAAAAGAAGCTTTTCGATTTATTTGTTTTTTTAAGTCTTGTCTATAACTAATTTAGTTCATTTAATAAATAAACATTCAATTGTATATTCTTTATATTTTATTTTTTCATAAAAATTGTTTGAAAAACTATGAATATTTAGGCCTACATAAAAATAAATCTCGATGTGCTACAAAAAAACTAGAGTTATATTTTAATTCGGCATACATAAGTATATAAAAAAAAAACAATATTATTTAAAAGGGAAATTAAAAGTTATATTTCGCAGGCCTGTGTTATTAGCATTCTTAAAAATGAATAATGACTTACGTTGTGTTATGCCAAATGCTATTACTTTCCTTAAAAAAAGAAGAAAAAAATGCCCTCAAATAAAGTGGCAAGAACAAAATAGTTTGATACTTTTAATTTTGTAAAACAAACAAATAAATAAATATATATATATTCACTTATACATAATTTTATTTTCATTAAATATTTTATGCTTTTCTACAGAAATCTTAAGAATTTTAAATATTATAGTGTAATTAATTTCGAAATGCCGTCTTTAATTCATTTTATATTCAAGCGACATCGTGCTTTAATAACATAGTTAAATTTTAATTTTGTTTTTTAATAAAACCCGCTGTCATAATAATGTGATTACGTGAACCTAAATCTTAATTTGTTTCTCCCTTGAATTTTAAATATATGCTTACACGAATATTTAGTTAAAAATGAATTAAACTCATTTGAGATCTACATGTAAATTTATTTCAAAGTTTAATAACTGGTCAATCTTTGTAATAAATTACATCAACATTAATTTTCTAATTAAAAGACGTTGTCAATTAAGCGAAAGCTGTTACAAATGGCTAAATTTTAATCAAAATTAACAGATAGCGTTTCAGTAGAAATGGCAAAGACAGCACAGTCAATTTATCAAAGAAAATCAACTGTGTATAGTAAATTATGTGTTGTCAAAAAATTTGTAAATTAACGATTCAACATACTAAATGAGATATTGGCAAGGAAAAACAACATATAAATCTGAAGGGTAATAAAATGGCATTAAATTCCCTATGATCAAAAACAGAAACCCGACTGGAGTTTTTGACATGTTCAACAATCAGTACGTTTTTAAATTATTCAATAATTTAATTGAGATGATTAAAGAAACAGAGTCCGACTATGTCATTCATTATAAGGTAATGATATTATATACTTCTTGTAGGTATTTTCCTGTCTCATTCGAATGATAATATCAACATAATAAACATTTTTTGTTCTGGCTGTCCTTCGTTAACGATATCATTATATAGAATAGAAGGATGAAAGGGTTTCTTTCAGGAATGTTTGACTGTGTTCATTGGGCTCAGCATTCGTTTGCAGCAATTCACTTACAGTGGTTTGCTGGTTTCAATAAATGTCACTACACAAAATTTATTTATCGGTAAACAGTACAGATAAGAGCTAAAGAAGTATTTATGTTCTGAATAGTAAGATATAACATTTTTAATCAAAAGTACGTGGGTATGACTAAAATAGGACAGAAGTAAGCAACATTCAATATCTAATTTTCAAGTATTTTACCCAGTTTTACTGCCATATCTACAAAAAAAAAAAAATAGGTGCAAGAACATTTTGAGTTTATAATAAAATGAACATTTTTAGTATTATAGAGATTACTTGTATCGAATTGTTAAATTGCTCTCTTGATCTGATTTAGGATATTTTGTCCTACCTAATACAGTTCCTTGAGGCCCGTAACAAAAGATCTAACACCGAATGTGTGAGAAAAATGAGTTCCGTAATTAGGTCGTTATTGCATCTTCGGGAACTGCATTAAAAACCTGGTTAATTTTTTTTCATTAATTTTTGTCCTTATCGCATTTTAATACCAACATTATTATATCGTTATGCGGAACATTATAGATTTGTTCGATTTCTTAGAACGATTTAGACGACGGCACCGCAACAACAACTTAGATAACGATAACGATAATTCAATATTTCAACTAAATTTTAAAATTTGACTAAGTTCGGCTGGATAATTATTACACTTCAATATTATATTGTATACTTTTAAAATTTATTGTTAATGGTCAAAAATCTGAAATTTATTTAGTGACTTTGTGTTGTGTAACATTTAAGAGTATCTGCAGCTTATTAGGTTAAGCAAACAAAGTGAAAATACATATTTCATGGTTTCACGAATAAAAATATTTCGTTTTTTAATTTATAAAAAGTACGGAGAAGGAATATGATAATTGAATTTATAAAATGTATTTACGACAGTGTCTCAAAAATAATATAAAACGTTCAAAATACAATACAAGTTTTCCTCTTGGAGATGTGAGTAATTTATGAAAGATACACCGTAAAAATAATGTTATACTTGAGGCAAGTCTGAAATGAAAATCAATAAAGAATTTTAAATGTATTCGATAATACAGTGCAAAACTGATGTTATTCATTTGACAGTTTTTTACTTGTGGCTAGCAACTCTTACGAAATAATTCAAGTTTGTTTTTTAGAATTCCGGCATATTTGTTGTCAGAAAATTCGCTTTTGGCATAAAAAAGTTGTAGGTACAAAACAAACAAAGTTAGATACTTTCTAACATTAACAAAATAGACTTTCCATCTGAAAAAATGAGGAAGACTGTGTGAGGTTATATCAGATTAAAAGAAGTTTTCGAGAATTTTTGTAAAATATGGTAACAATGACTTGAGAATTTATTCTAAAACTGGTTTGGCACTAACGTACGTATGTTTCAAAAGTTTTGGCACAAAATTCGAAGTAGGTAAAATGCGTGATATAAAATTTGAAGAGGGTTTGGAAACAAAAATTCTTCAACAGCTTGCAGTTACACTGACAGTTTAGTTTATGAAATTGGTTGAACCGAAATGTCTTACAAATTAAATGTCTACAGAAATATTTACAACGTAGTTGGGCGGATACCTATAAGTCTGAAATAGTTAGTATTTTTGAAAATCAAAATATTTCGTGGAGACCTGTTTATCGAACTATATCTGAGTACAAACAAGCACATACATAAACTTACCGAAAAGTGAAAGATCTAGAATTTTACCCAGGCCAGGGCTGATAAATTGATACAAGAGCAAAGAGAAAGGTCGGAGTCTCAGTAATAAAATTGGGACATAAGTGTAGTGATAACACTGCTGATGCCCCAACCATATTGTCCAATGCAACATGTTATTGTTTTATGCGTGTACTCAAGTAATATGATGAACAACTTTCAGGATTCAAATATTATGTTTACTATTTTATGCATAATAGCTATTTATGGTATAACTGAATAAAAGTGAATTTTATCCAACGAAAAAACAGTTTAGCACACGAGGCGAAGCCGAGTGTGATACTGTTTTCGAGTGGATAAAATTCGTTTATTCACGTGTATCATGCAAGATTTTTTCCAATTTCGCAAAATTTTTCAAAAAATTTATTGTTTAGGTAATCCATACATAAATATTAATTGTGCTATTACTAATATGATGAACATTTAAAGAAGGTAAATTGCCTAAGCTGGCTGTACTTTCGTCACGGTCAAATTCAAAGGACGTTCCTGGACTTTCATTAAGATTGTTTTACAGGAGGTGCAAATTTTAGTTGAATATCTACGCATCCATAGCAACGAAAATTTCAGTGGTAGTGCGAATTTTTAGTTTTTTTACTTTATTCGTGTTGTCAATGACAGTGTGAATAAAGTGTTGCAATAAACATTTTATTCATCCTTTCGATTAAACTATTGTTTTAATAGCGATATTTAACGTACAAAATGAACATTTTATGAGTAGAAATTGGAAAAATAATTATTTTTTGATAAATCTAATTTTATACTGACCAGCTTAAAGTTTTTATAGTTAAAAACTACGCCAACAAAATTTGCGCGAATTCTAAAAATGCCTGATAACTTACTTGGATAGTGAAAATATTTGTCGAAGACGTATTATTGTTAAAGCATTCTTGGTTAAAGTTTTGTTGTGACTATATATTTTCTTACGGTACATCACAATTTAGGGTTGGAAAAGGGAATTAACTCCAGAACGAGTTTTGGCTTTAGAGAAGTCGTTAACGAGAAATTCAAAATAAACATCCATATTTATTTACTTAAGGATTAGGAACACGCGAAACGAAGGATGTCATAGCCAGAGAAAAAACTACGCGCTCTAAGGGTTTCCTTTAACAATTATTAATTGGTGATAATAAATTTATTAGGATATCGAAGAAATATTTTACATTTACTGGCTGTTTCGATTGAAAAGTTCCGTTTGAAACAGAAATGAGTATAATTCAGTATGAAATGCACTTTATTTCTTTTTAGAGCGATTTTACTGCATTAGAAGAAATAAACAGCGATAATGTGCTATAAAAATCTGTGTTGTCAAATAACATTTCTATTAGTTATTATTCCGGCTCTTATTGATGCTTGTTAAAACGCAGAAGACAAAGAGAAGAACTTAATTTGCAGTACAAAAGCAAACTTAAAAAAGAAGGTCACGTGACATCATTCAACCCTGTTCGATGCTGTTACATCGTAAAAAAACAAATTTACCACTACCAGAAGTTTGTTTACAAGAGAAATTTTACCTGGTAATCTAAGAAATTGCCATATCCCATGTGGTTACAAGGACACGGGCAGTTCTGGATATGGTATCGGAGTTCCGGGTCTAGCATCCACGGGTCCGGCTCGGTCCCGTGGCCTCTGTTGACCATGGGGCCTATGCATCACGGCTGCTGCATTGATCACCTCGTGCTACCTGCACCGACTGTGGAGTGCCTGGAGATGCTGTTCCTGTTACCATGACAGCGTCGCGGCGCAAGCGATGTACCAGATTGGCGTCGTTTGCGCGTCGTCAAGCATTGTGGTCCAGGTGCCCAAACGGCAGCAGACGCTCTTCTCGCTGACCGGAAGCGCCGCCCGCCATTGGGCCCTTTCCGGCGGTGAGTGTCATCAGCGGCTGAAAGGCGAAATTGCGCTCATAAACAATTCAAATGCGGTGATTGTGCCGGGAAATTGGCCCTTGGATGAGTGGTCTTCGGCCTTTGAAGGCGCGGATTGCTGGAGGTGCGGTCGATAAGGTCGCACGCTGGACTCGCGCATGGTTGTACCTGTTGCCCGCGATGGTCCACGGGGATGCTGAGCGGATACCGACCTCATTATCGTACACATACTAGCGATTAGGGGGTAATTAGTGTAGTGATGTGGTGCGAGAGGAGGGCGGGAGACTGCGGACTGGCATAAGTCTCTCCGGTTCACCACTCCAGGTAATGGCATTTTTAATCTTTGCGTGAGCCGGCTGAGGGTGCACTGATCTGCCAACTTTGGATGGGGGGCACATTTTTCGAACGAATTCAAATTATCGTTCTTTGCTTTGTCCGTGTTTTCTTCTCAAACCTTATATCTCTATACAAACAGAGGATCCTCGTCCTGTAAGTGCTAACCCAAATTCAAAGGAAAAGAAGGCAGGTCGTAACAATTACTTTGTGGAGAGCTGTTTAGTCATTCAATAAATTTGCTCATAAAATCATGCGCAACGAATAAGTGATGATGCCGTCAGTTAGGGAAGGTGCTTATAAAGTTCGTGTTAAGAAGGCTTCTCGGTTGGGTTTATGTTAATACAGTTAATTTCTCTTGGTAAATATTTGCATAGCTAATTATATGTTTATCTCACGAACAGGAAGACAGACTCCAGTAAAGTATCAAAACTGAAGTTTCATGTGAAATCGACTTCAAACATTTAACCCATTTCTTAAATAAACAAAATCCTGTTTATTTTAATTAAATCTGAAGATATAGTTGTCGTTTTATATTTTTTTGTCAGCATTTTTAACGACTTGGTCTTTATGATAAATTAGCGGATATGTGTGTACATATTTATTTTTAAAATTTTCAGAAAGTGCTCTGTTTCGATTAAAGGGTCTGCTATAACGCTATCGCAAAATCATCTTGAATTTTGATCCTGACAAAACCTTTGTTGTCACTACCACCCACAGTGGGGTCGTACTTATTAGCTGATTTTAATAGCAATAATAATATTAATAATAATGTGTAATTATTTCTCAAACTAAGAATATTGCACAAATTAAAAAGATTATACGTCATGAAAAAAATATGTAAGATACACATTGGCCAGTGTTTATAGTTTATGAACAGAAGCTGATAGGACTTAAAACATAAAAAAAATGGAGACGGCAGTTCATATGGCGATAACCACTATATCACTTTCAACCCTAACTGCCATATCCCATTTCTATATGCCGTTAAATTTGGATTTACCACATGTTGATATCTTTCTCTCTTTGTGTGGATAGCAAAATGCATTCTGATTTTCTTAACGTTTTATTTTGTTCTTTATGTACGTCGGAAGTAGCAAGGCGGGACACCTGCTTTGGCTTTCATGTTGCCTGATGCATATGCAAATAATTGCCACAACGGGTTTTTTTTCTAACTTCATGTTATAACATAAAAATTACAAATAGTTGTTTAATTTAAACTGAAACACTGTGAAGGTATAAATAATTACAAATAATGGGCATCCTTCTCAAAGCACGTGTTAAAAATACCGTATCCTGAAATGTTTTTTGGTACATGAAACTGACATATGTATACTGTAAGGTTATTCTTAACTAAGTTGCGTGAAAAGTGTATAATAATGTGTCAATATTATCGTCTTTTACTTTGTAGAACTAATAAAATGATTACATTAGTTTGATTTTTTTTTGGATTTGAGCATGTTATCTATTTTAAGCAAAGGATGGGTTATTGCTTTTTTATACTTACAATCAATATAACATAGTCAGAAAAAACAATATTTTAAGACTAATACAATTTTCTATATGAATAAACTGACAGTAATATGATAAATACATTATTACAAGTAAATGATTAAGTTTGCAGAAGCAACTAAATAAATATTTTATTGACGGGTGTATTGCTATGTTGTTCTTGCTATGAAAATATACGATAGTAATTCGAAACTAAGTTTTAAGTAAATTTCTCAGATATGTTAGTTAGAAATGATGTTGATTTAGATAGAGATTGGTCTTATAATGTCGAGTAGAAAACGCTTGATATTAAAGAATATCAAGCTTCTTGTGGAGTATATGTCATATTCCTGCTACTGTGTCACAGTTTTTTTGTTTCTTAGATTCTTATTATATACAACTGTAAAGCAAATCCTGTGTATGATTTTCGATTCTACACTCAAGAATTCCAAACTGCAGATACCTGTTACTACTTATTTTAAAGAGTCATCGTGAAATTTAGCGTATATGGTTCCGTTTTAATTAATCAATAAAATAATGTATTAAAACTAGTATATTTGTCCCTACCGGACTGAATTTAAAAAATATTAAAACAAATTTTACCGAAAAATTTCCTTTCCAGGGCTCTGTTTGGAATGCTACATTTAATCTTTATTTTTAGTATGCTTATGTAGATACTTAAAGAAATAAGAACATAGATTGCAAATGATTTATGTTATCGATTATCTCAGGGGCAGTGTTTAATTTTGTTGAAACTACAAGAAGGTACAAACGTTAGTGTTACATTACATAGCAGAATATTATTTCTTATTCCCAACAACAAATTTATGATGTTCTGGCAAAAAAAATATTCAAAAATGTATTTAATGCCTCAAAAATTCTTATGGAATGACCATCAACAAATAAAATTAACATCAATCTTAATTAATTATCATTAATCTTAATGAAAAATTCATTGCTTAGGGAAATTTATCCGCTTTTTCCAAAATCAAGGGTTGGTAGGTGTTAAATGTGTCATTAATTAACAGATTTATTGCACCTCAAAGAGCACAAAGAATGGGATGATCTCCATATTGAGGGTCGGAAGTTTTATGTTGTGATTATCCACTTCTTTACACAACGCTGACGGTTGTACGTGATATATTGTTTAGCCGGATTAAATATTCAATTCTAATGCGGATAACGTTTCGTTATAGTATCCTCGCAGATTTGTGGCAATTAATTTCCAACATTTATTTTTCCTGAATATAAATGTTTTGGCACCAGATGTTAATCGGTACTATTTTTCATTGTAGCTGAAATCAAACCTCAATAATTTATGTATTCAGTATTTCATCGATTTATTAGAATTTTGCCTGCAAGTGACACCCCACAGAAATAATTTATATCCGCAATTATCAATTAATTAAAGAAACAGAGAAATCACTTACAAAATCAGATAAATATGTGTAGGTATCCATAAATTGAAGAGTTATTGATTTTGATTTTTTTTAAATGAATCATTTCATTTCCATGTGGGAAGATAAAATATATACTTAGAACTGAATGAAAACATCAAAGAGCAAGTTAACTTATTGATCTATTAAATAAAATGGAAGTTGGATGTTAATTACATGTAGGTACATTGAATTAAAATTTTTCTATAAAATTATTTATCGTGATAACAAAATCTAGTTTGCGTTATGTTAATTTTGTTAGGTAAATTTTACCTGAAATGGGCCTGCGGGTGCACATTTTTGCAAAAATAGCCTGATAAATCGCTAATAAAAATTTATTTGTTCATGTTCATCAAAATAACCATATTGTCACCTCAAAAGTCTGTTAAGCAAATTATTTTTAACATTTATACACATGGTTTTATTAATCCAGCCACATTTTTAAATTTCTGCAAGTACGTTCAAAATTTTATCAGAAAATGTTGCAGTTTATCTCATAAACTACATAACCGATTGCTCTTTAATGACAAAAGTCGTGTGTGACATTACCGTTAAATTGTTCGCTACTCGTGGGAACAAAAAAATAAACTATTAAAGTTATTTTAAGACTAAAAAGAAAAAAAAAGCGTGATTTTTAGTTTTTTTAAGCTATATTCTTTTCAATTTTTCGTCGAAGACAGCTGTATGAGACAATAATAGACATTTTCCCAACAGAGTTCATTAACAGGACAATCTACTTAGAACACATATGAACATGCTTCAGAGACATTTTTTATTTTTGTGTACTCCATACGTTTCTATTAGTATCAGGAGAATTCTAGAACATGGACGAATGCAAGCTGATTTTGTTAATTTGCCTAAATAAATATTAAAAAAAATAACTGTTACCTATTTTTTCATAAATGAGACATCTCCGACTGAGCAAAATCATCTTCACAAAAAATGTAGAAATGTAGTTATCAAATTTAATATAATGGTAGAGATGATTTGTAGATTTGTCGTCATCTGTATTAATTTGAACATATAAGTAACTGCCAGCCGTCTTTTTGAATACCCCTCGTATATTTTGGGCACGCTCAACCACGCCCTCGCTCATTCATTTCAATGCATAATTCAGAGAGTAAATATTTATAATTGCGGTGTAATTTAAAATTAGATGTAACTACAAATTTCATTCCTTATCGTTGTCGGTAAATGAAAGATACAGACTAGTAGGTAATAAAAATCGTTCAGCGGTTTTGTTTTTAAAAGCTTGGAGTATACTGACTTTGACTTGTAAAGATTTATTGTTCCGTAATTAAATCCGCTTAAACAAAGTATTTTAAAATTGGACTTTTCCAAAATTAACCGCTTACAAATAAACAACTTTGACTCTGCATCCTACATAAACCTGCCATGAGATAAAGTTTCATTGCTTTTTTTATTGTGTATGATATTCTGTGTGATCTAATGCTGTTTTAAAAATATGTACATATGTAGCTACAAGTCCTGGTTATGAAAGATTTTTTTAAATGTAATTGTTCTTAATTGTTAAAATTTCCTGTTTAAATGAAAATAATGAGACGACGTAAAAATGAACATAAACAAACAAATAATTTTGAGGGAAGGCCCTAAATTATTCATTATGATCTTTACACATTCTAAAAAACAAAAATATATTACCAAAGTGCAAGCAAAGTCTCGAAGTAGTTTTTTTCATCCCCTCAGGAAAGTTAAATAAGGATTTGTATTTAACTGTCCTGAAGGGATGAAAAAATTGTATATTTTAACGATCGTTCTATTTGTATTATATTCTATTAAATTATTATTAGTATCTTTCAAAAATTAAAAAAAAAATCTTCATAGATTCATCCGTATATTATCATTAAAAATATGGGTATATTATTGAACCACAAAGAAAGGAGCATATTTTACAGGTGTTCCAAATTTATCGCAGAAAAAAGGTACATTTCCTCAGTTCAAAAAAAAAAACTTAAAAGGGCATACATTTTCTTCAAACAATGAGATAACAGAGGTTGTGCAGACTTGGCTTGAAGAGCAGAAAGAATATTTTTTTTAAGAGGGTTAGAAAAGTTGCAGGATCGCTGTAACAAATGTATAGCTTTGAAAGCGGACTATGTTGAATAAAAAAATATTTTGATTTTCTAATTATTTTTTCTTCTACAGCCTACCGTAGAAGAAAAACTTATCAAATTACCTGCGTATAAGGTTAAAAAAGCAGATAAATTAATATATCGAAGATGCATGTTATTTAGCACATTTTAAACAGTATACCTGGTATAATTTTGATTGAGACGACGTTATCAAACTTTTTATGGGAATGATCCGACAAATTCTGGTTAAACTCTTATGATTTTTCCACACGGTATTCTTAAATGCTTCCAAAATTTCACCAACAGGTAGATGGCAGTCAGACAACGCACGACAGACAGATGGAAATCGGAGATTTACATAGAACTAGCCACCCTCAAAATAAACCCTATTACTAGACAAGCTTACGCTTAGGAAGTAAAAGTTTTAATGATCTATTAAGGACGTTTATTTTTACATTCTCCTTAGGTTTTAGGATAACTATTTTTTAAGTTAAAGAAAGAACTGAGTTCTATATTAAATATTCTATGATTGTTTGGTGTAAAAGTGTACTGTGTGTCCAAAGATTAATTTTATTATTATTAATAATGACCATCCTGATCTAAACTTATTTAGTTCTTTCTTCTATTCCTTACATGAAACTTTTACCATAATTTCATCACCTGAGCGTAAGCTAAGGAGGTATTATTAAACAGAGTTTATTTTATGTTTCATTAATGTGCTACATTAATTAATTTGGTAAATGCTTCATCCGGTTTGCCCAAAAATTGTAAAAACGCAATAAAGTTGGGCTCAGTGTTTGTTGCATTGTGTATATGGAACTTAATATGTAAATCGTTATTGACAATTTGGTGACGTCATATTAAAAAGTTTAGAAAATTGGGGTAAACTAGATGTAAATAAACATCCATAGTTACTTAAATTAAAGTAACATATTAATTTTCAAGATGTAACTTTTTTCAGTAGATATCAGTTTGTAAAAAAGTTATCATGCTTTCGACTGTCACTATGTATATAGTGTATAGTGGTACTGAAATACAACCAGTGTGAGTCATCTGTGGTGCTGATGTGTAAAATAAATAACAATGAGCCGACAAAAACTAAAATCCTTCCCACCAGCAATAGCAAAAATGCCTTTTAAAAAAGAATGCATATAATACATATGTACGAGTACCACAACCGCTAATATTTAATTTCATAAATGCAACTTTGCAAGTTATCAGTGTGAAAAACAGTGAAGTGAAAACTGATAAATCAGTTATGTTATGAGGGTTATAATTTTCTAAACACTTTTCCAGATCCCGGAATTATTGTCGGTATGTGATGGAGAATACTCCCGCCGACATCTTTTTTGCTTTATTAATTATTTCAATGTACAATGGGTAAGAACCCCAATTACAGGACAAGTATACAAAAATATTGAATAAAAAGGGACAAAAAAATACTGATAGATAAATAGGATTATTGTATTGATGTATTGACAATTGGTAGTAGTTTTTAATGACTTGAGTTGTACAATTAAATACATACATACAGGATCGCTAGAATGAATTGAAGCGTTTAAATATCTTGAGAACAAATTGTACAAAAATTTTTTTTGGTTCATTTGTACTCGAGATGTATGTAAGGCCAAATTATTATTTTTTAAATGGCATTAGCATATAATTAATGCATTTTTGAATAGAGGTTTTGTTCTTAATTCATTGATGTAGCACAATCATACTTTCTTTGTCATTGAAACCCAAAATAAATTATTTTAATTAAGAATAAATAAAAAATTGAAAATAATTTTAATTTGACATCTAAGGTTGTTAGAGCCTCTGGCGGGGACCTGTTTCACCCCTCCCCACCCGTAAGGGTGGGAGCCAGAGCCACCCCCACCTTGGAACACAGGGTAGCATTCATTCTTAATTCTTAACTCATTCAAACACATTCAATTCTCAATTCTCAATTCGTAACTAACATTCAACTATCTCGACCGCACGGTCATATACTATTCTATTCTTATCATTCTTATTTATCCTAACACTTGTCACTAGCAATATATTTATCTTACTGTTCGCTGGTCTTATTCATTTATACAAACTTCGACAAAGGTGTTTCTTGCAAAAATGCATCTAAGTGAAACTGAGCGCATAGAATTATTAATGATTATTGGTTATGTTTACAAAAGACGAAGTTTTGCTCAAGTAGTAACACTTTTCAATGAAGTTCATTCTGAGCGAAAACGTAGTTCTAAGTCGACGGTTTCAAAAATCCTACGAAGATTTAATGAAATTTGAAGTGTTAAAGAATGTTCAAAACTTGGCAGGCCAAAAACTGCTACAAATGATGAAAATGCCTTTAATATCCTCTTAGACGCAACAGAAAGTCCCAAACCGTCAGTGCAACAATTACCGCTGAATAAGAATGTTAGTAGAAAATCAATTCAAAATAATGAAAAAGGAAAAGTTTCATCCATACAAAATACATTTTGTATAAGAGCTAAACCAAGATGATTTTGATCGTACAGCTGAATTTACCTAAATTATCATGAACAGAATATGATAAGACAGAAATTTTATCAACAGGATTATGTTTTCTGACGAATCTACGTTTTGTTTAAATGGTCATGTAAATAGACACAGCAGTAGGTACTGCTGGTCTGACACAAATTCATGCTGGATGGAGCAAATCCACACACAGCGTTCAGAAAAACTGAATGTTTGGTGCGGTATTATTGGTTACCATGTAATTAATAATTTTTTTTATTAATGGGAATTTAAATTCTGAGGGATGCTTAAGACTGTTGCGGGAACGTATAGTGGCTAGACTTAGCGAATTGTTTTCCAATTATCAAGATCCGGAGTTACCAGCAGAAACTATTTGATTTCAACAAGACGGTGCTCCGCCCCATTTTGGACGTCAAGTGCGACATTACTTAAATGAAACTTTTCCTGGCAGATGGATAGGTCGAAGAGATACTATTGAGTGGCCTGCCAGGTCACCGGATTTGACACCGCTTGACTTTTTTTGTGGGGCTATTTAAAGAATAGCGTTTACATCAGTAGACCGATTCACATTGAAGACTTACAGAAACGGACACGTAACGGAATTGCTAGCATTCGTCTAGAAATTCTTATTAACTCAATACAATTCTTTTTAAATGGCGAGCATTTTTAGCATCTTTTGTAGAAAAGAGAAGTTTAATTTTGGTTTCGGTTGTTACAAAGAAAGTATGATTGTGATATATCAGTGAATTCAGAAAAAAATGCATTATGCGGTACTTAGTGCCATTAAAAAAAAAACAAGTTGGTGTTGAATTCCAAATAGCAAAAAAAAAATTTTTCACGAATGTGTAATTGGAGCACAACTTCTTGTACCCCTATACCAAATTTCAGGTGATTTGTAAATTGGTTCTCAATATATTTAACCGTTTCCATACATCCTAGCGATCCTGTATGTTAATATCAAACTTAATATCACTATAATTACACTATATCTCTGCTGTGGTGAGCCAATTGCTATATCAGTTCGAGAAGTGGTGATATGGAAAATATGTTTGTTACCGGCGTTAATTCTGTTTACCCGATGTTAAAGACAATATATGGGCAGTCCTGAAGTCCATGTCCATTTTATACAAAAATAATACTCCTACCAAATATTAATTTTGTCTGGAAAATAACGAAGACATTTTAAATTTATTTAGCAAAAGATCTTGTGGATAATCTTTTAGTGGATAGACTGCATCAACTAAAAAAAACAGCTGTTCCAAAAACCTGCCCTGAAGTCTTTCAAGAATGGAAGTAGGAACATTATACAGTGGTGACCAAACGACAGAAGCATATTCAAAAGTTGTATATAAAATAATCAAATTGAATGTCTCTAAATTTTTTGTTAAATGACATAACGTAGCATTTATTTTATTTAATGATAAGTTACTGTGCATGCACCACTGAAGAAACTATGTTATTGATAAATATAGCAAACATTAACAGTCTGGAACCCTGAGGAACTCTACTTTCGTGAGTACAAGTTTTCGATTCAAAACCAATAAACTTTACACACAGGATACGGTTATCTAAGTACGATTTCATTAATATTATTAAGTTATATGAAAACCAAAGCATTCAAATTTATTCAACAATCAATTATTTATCAATTTTGTCAAATGCGTTAGAAAAATCCGCACAAATGACATACACCTGACGATTATTATGTAAATCATCACACACAAATTGCATTATTGATATTATATTTGTTTCGGTGGAACATCTTTTAGTGGAACTGTGATGGCAAATATGACTCGAAAAACTTGTATATAAAACATCTTCCAGTACCTTTGTAAAATCGCAGAGAATTGTCAGGTACATAATTCACCAAGTTGGTTTTTACATCCTTCTTTCGTATATACCGGGGAAATCTTAGATATTTTCCATCGTGTAAGAAATACACCAGTCTTGAGTTTTAAAAACAGCTGCAATTTTGTAGATTAATATAATTTAAAATATCAACATCTTTGTGTAGCTCCATTACCAACCGTTCAATTTCTAAACAAAATTATTTATGTGTGTAACTTAATATTTTTCTTATTTACAGTGATTCAGTGCTAGATTTGAACATCCGTTAAAAAAAAAAAAAAACTGGAACATGCATCAGAGAGCATTTTTAGGAGCCGGTTGGGCTCGAGGTGGTGCTTCAGAAGTAGTCCGCAGAGCACATCCTGCATCCGGAGCACAATGGAACGTACAAGTAGTGAGAGGAAAAGTGAACGGGAAATGTTTATGGAATGCTTGCAAAGCGCTTAGTCTCGGCTTACTTTTAATGGTGTTAGGAGCAGCAATGGCCACGATAGGTAGAAAGTATATTTTAGCCTTTTAATACAGGAGCGGTATTTTAAGACTGATCGTAAACTAAAAATTTGATAAAAATTTATACTTTTAAAATTTGTTTGGTCTCAGTTGTTTTGGGAAATAACTTATAATTTGTGCTTTTGTTTTACTCGTATATGCGATGATACAAAATTGTCGTTGTACTACCAAAACGAACAACTGTCATAAGGTTCATTACTTTACTGGTCTAAATTTCACATGGAAACTGTTACGACAGCGATAAATTACTGGCATACAAAAGTACACTTTTTGTAATAAGGATCTCTGTAACCTATTAACTTTTATTGCTTTACGGGCAGATTCTATGACAATGGACAAACAGAATTAAGTCTTTAAAATGTGTCTTGTGAAATAATTTCAATCAATTATGGGACAACATTAAAATTTTTGCGTCAATGCTGACTATTAAAATTAGTAAATGTGATATAACTTTTGTAGTCCTATTGGTATTGACAATCGTTTGTCTGGCATCTAATGCAAAAAAAATGTCAATTTCAAGTGTTTCATTTTATTCACAATTACAATTCATTCAAGCTAGAAGTAGACGCAAAAATATTCGAACAGGTCAACGTGTTAATATCTAGTTTTACTATAAGCGACTGAAATTATTTTGTTACCAAATTATAATATGTAGTTAGCCAGAAATTTTGAAGTCAAAAATATTTATACGTATAATAACATGAAGCATTTCTTACTTACATAAATGAAATTAGTTATATTTGTTTTTAAATGTTAAATATGTACTTGTAGTAACAGGTATTTACGATGTAAGTAGTAATATTAAGAGGGTTCTTACATTCGTTTTTACATACATATTTGTAAGAGTGATGTTTTTTTAATTTGTGAGTAATGTAAAAAGCTGCTATTAATATTACGTGTGTGGTAATACGTTTTATTTTATCCTAAATAATCCGAAAATTGTTAAAAAATAAAATTCGGACTACAATAACGTATCCTGATCACGGCGATATTTAAGTGGACTATACCTACGCGCCGGTATCTACGAATTTGTTTGTTTTCCAGTTTATTTGATTGTTTGAATTGGATTCATAATATTGGAAAAACTGATAAATTAAATGTTTCAAATCAAATAAAAGACAAAGTCGATGTAGCGCGGTTAAAGTTATTGTTCAATAAGTCCGCAAAGACAAGTTGTGTCGCTCACTAATGTGAATAATTAGTCGACAATGTTAGATTGTTCTTAAGCATTTATTAAAACTGTTGTCTTGATTAGTTATTGTTTCCAGATTTAAGTTAATAAAGTGTAACAGTCGTTAACTAGTTTGAGGTATTTTACTAACTAACTTTAAATCAACAATTCCATTTATTAAATGAAGAGAAATTGCTACCAAGTCGATTTCTTCTTAATAAAATATTAGGTAATTAAATTCATTGTTACAGCATACAATATTTATAGAGCCGCATGCAGTGCTTTTAAAACAAAACGAGCGAGTGTAACAACACCTCTCAACTAAATCCTAGACGTTACACTTCATTATGCAAATCAGATTACTGACCTCAAGTTATAATGGTATAAAAACGACACTGAGTTATTGATTAAAAAAATGCTATTCTCAGAAATTTTTGGTCACGCGATTGCCCAAATTCTTTTAAAATATTTGACGTAAAATAATTCAACAGTATTTTCTTATCAAACAATCACATTTTTGATTGATTACATTTTAATTTTATAAATTTAAAAAATTGAAGAATTACCCAAATTTTGTATTGTAGCGTATGTCGAAAGAAATTTATTTCTAATGTAATTTAACTAAATTTATTATGTCTTTTTTAAAGGGTATTATGCTGATCACCTTTCAATTGCTCAAGAAGTTAGAGGTAACCATACAGTTCGTATTAAAAACGAAACGAGAGGTTTTCATCTCAATAATCTTTCATATGCCGGTCCTATAGTGATGGGCGTGGGAGGTAAGTTATGTTAATGCTTTTTGCTATAATTTATATCTGTGTGTGAGATACGGAATCATAAGTTAAACATTTAAAATGCGTTGGATCGTATATTCCTAACCGATATTCGTGATCATAATGTAATCCATAAACTTAACAGGTAATAAAAGAAATTTAGCAAGTATAAATACTCAGTTTCATTAAAATTGTTAAGTTTGGTTTTAAATTTTGATTATTATATACTAGACTCATTGTTTCCATTTAGTTTTCATGATTGTATCTAAAAAAAAACTTTTGCCCCCAGAGAGATTTGAACTCTCGACCCCTGGTTTACAAGACCAGTGCTCTAACCCCTGAGCTATGGAGGCTACATATTTAGAGCTTCTTCCAGATCTAATTTCAAGGACACAATATGGTTTAAGAAATAAATTAAAATAAAATTTTGTTTTATCACAAATTTAAATAGTATATGGCCACTGTAGTGCAAATAATTGACTCCACGAACCAAACAATAAGTTTTAGGAAAAAAATAGCATAACTTCTAGGTAGCTCTGATTTTTGATTTGGTTGACAAAGCGACAATAGTTTGCATCATAGTTTAAAAATATTTCAGTTCCCGTTATGGAATAATGAATATGTTTTCGCTGTATTTTCTTTGATTTTTATACTTCATATAACTGACATGTTTTTCTGTAGTAAGAAATTTTGAACATAAACTAAACTAATTTACCCATATTTGGGTGTCGATTGTAACACGCTCACTAAATTTGCCAACCCACGTAAAAAAAATGTAAAATAAAATTCTACAAATTGTCTTCAAACCAGTAGGGGTTTATTTGAAATTTTCTCGAACAAAATTCATTTATTCAGTTCCTTCAGAGAGTTGATGCATGATATATTATTTTGCGTGAATCAAATATATATAAGAACATTTGAAAACTGGTCTATAATTGAAACATGTAGTACGATTGTTCTGAAAATTTGTAAAGGCTTTAATGTTATAATAAATTTGGTAGTTTGCGAAACACAATTCATCTGCTTATTCACTCCTTTCATTTCAAAATTTTGTTACGTAATTGGCGCTTGAAATTTATGGTGATGTGCTCCTTTATAACTTGCAGTTTAATAACGTATTCAAATGTTTATAAAGCAGAGTAGGGGTTATTATAAAAATAAATAAATAAATAAAGACAATTTGGAGAATAAAATTTTATAATTTACCGAAGTCACCAGACTCGTTTCTTTGTACTCCAGGAACCAAAGAAGTTCTTTACAAAGAACTTTAGCCCAATTTTTTACAAACAACGTGTAAATATTTTAAACTATTGTTACTTCTATTTAATAATTTATTTCCATTAGATATTGGTTGTTTGATGCAATTATTCTACTAGAAGATCGGAGATAAATCAGCTAAGTCCTCACATACTAGTCAGAAGTTTGTTTTAAAGTTTATGATTTAAGATTTTACACTAAATAATAATATAATAATAGTAAGTAGTAGCCTACTTGTGTAACTGCTGCGTCATAAATCTTAAGGAATGTGATATTTATTGCCAGTTTCCAGATTCTGATTCAGATCATGGTTTAGTTGACTGTTGCATTTTTCATTTATTACCGAACTTGTGTACTTTAAGTGCTTTTCTGTCTTAACTAGAACGATATTTTTTGTTTAAATTATACTAACGAAACCTAAGAAAAAAATAGCATATTCTTCTCTGTAATAAACTAATTTTGATCAAAGAGGTGGGTGGAATGGAGTAGTTTTTAATATATTGCTTGAAGACAACTGGCCTAAATTTGATTCGACAGAATTTTCCTCTTATCTAAAGCACAACTATTAAATAATGCAACCAGTATATTTAATTTCTTTGTTATGATTATGATAAACTCTGCAAGTTATAATGAAAAAACGAGCAGATTATTAAACTAGACATAACGAAGCATATCATGCGGATATTAACTTTTTTGTAGAGACTGTACCATAATACTAATAATAACAGCATTGTGTTACTAGAATTTCAGCAAATGAGATAACCATTTTTGATTTAATTAATCTGTTTCATTAATTAATTTGACAAAGCTTGCAAAAAAATGGATTATGTAAAGACGGTATTCTTAAAATTTCAAATATGATTATTTGAAATCAACTGTCAAATTCTGTTACCTCATTTTGATTTTTTGAAGATATGAAATGACTTCATCACATTTTTGATGTACATAAACAGATATATTTTGGTTAGTTTTATTATATATGGTTTTCTTAAAATTCTTTTAAAATTTCACAGCAACCTGTTAGATAGTTTCGGAAATTACTTGTCTAATAAAGTCGATCAACAAACGACATACAAACTGCAGACACACCTTACAGACGATAGACAACAGACAGATCGAAACAGCAGATCAAGTGCGTTTTCTATTTGGTACGAAACGTTGAAAAAATATGAAATTGATCATTCCTCAAATGAATTCTGTTACAATACTTTCTTTAAGTATGTGCTATTTTAGGTCGTAATTCGTTTTACGACTTGCAGAACGTTCATAATTTAAAGGGAAACATAACTGGTGCAGTGTAGTAAAATTTGTAATTCTCTTTTGTAGGTTTTATTGTAGTAGCAGCTTGCGTAATGACTTTTGAAGCACGAGATTCTGCTGCAAAAGTCGTTCCAGCACGTTTGAAAATGAGCACAAATGGTCCTCCCAGCGGTGGTTCTTATGGAGGAGGATACACCAGCCATACGCACGGTGGTTACAGTGCTCATGGTTCACTGAGAACTTCGGGATCACAGACTGGTAGTGTTCATCAGTCTTCCTCCCTTACACATGGAAGAACTACCACAGACAGAAGAGCGTTAACAGAATCTTTCTTAAACTTTTCTCGAGGCCTTTCTTTAAAAACTCAATGCAGAAATTCGCTCAAAGTGCCACAGGTAAAAGTATTACAAAAATATAGTGAAAAAAAATTGCTGTCAATAGATGTTTTAGGGTTCTATTAATAAAAGTCCGTCAGCTCCAAATTTAGTTTTAGAACATCGTGTAGATAGTCAAGAACGATCTTCACCCGTGTTAAATAGATATGGTACAGATAAGTCAACTTCTAAGTCTTCTAGGAGAACCTTTGCCAACTGTGCTCTTCTAAATCCAAGTCTTTTGCACAGGCACGCTCTATCCGTGGACGAAACAGCTGCTGCTAGCTATAGGTATGAAAAAAAATGCAATATTAATAAAGATTAGTTTAATTTTAATGATTTGAAAAAAACAGTTTGTTAATTTTGAGTTACTTTTTAATCAGATTAAGTCACGAGTCCCTCCAAGGAAGTGGAAGTCAGGGTTCGTTAGCACTAGATCTTCATCTGGAATGTCCAGTAACATTAAGAATTCATGACCGTCGTAGGAATCCCCTAATGCGACAGAAACGTGTAGATGAAGATGAACGTCATGCGTATGATGATAGTTCTCGAAGGAGTTCACATTCGTGTTCACCTAGAATACCTGTACATTTTAAAGATTTTAAAAGTGGTAAGTTAAAAACGAAAAACAACCACGATAATTATTTATAATGTTCTGTCACAGGTAGTGGCGGTTCTACTCATCAGTTACCTTTACATGTACCATACACTATATCACGTAGACGTAGCTCTAATGCATCAGATTCTACACATCGATCTAGAACCAAAAGAAGAGATTATCCTCATCACCGCGGAAAATTAGAACGAGCAATAAGTTCAGACTCAAGACTGATGGGTGCCATGTCTAAGACTCATCGTCATTATTCACCTACACACGGTTCCATAGAACAGGAACCAGGAGGTTCTAGTTCAGACACCGACATTCGTAAAGTACATGGTGTTGTTCATTTTTATAAACATAATTAATGACTTTTACTTATATATTTGTCGTTAATGTTGATGATTATACAACTAAGATCTGACTGTGAAAAAAATGTATAAACGAAATTTATACACAGTTAAGAATTCTTTTGACATCTGAACATACGAATGTAAATCGTTCTTAAACTTTTACTGTTATATTTTTATAATGTAATTGAAGAAATTTGTAGCTGAGGCTGATGTAATTACTACAGATTTTGTACTGAACAAAAGTTACTATGTATTAAAAAAATATCATTTAAATTTAAAAATTGCGATGCCGTCCGTGCACGGTCATAGTTGTGGGAAAAACGTAAAAAATTACTTGTATTAGGAGTAATAGTTAACCACAAGTTAATATTTTTTTACTTAATTAAACTTTTATTTGCACTGTCTTTGTTATCGATATGTGGTACTATAGTATATTTATATAAATTAATTATTTAAAAACTATACTTTTTTATTAAAATAAATGCAAATTGTCGTCCAAAAATAAAATATGGTCAAATTATAAAGACAATGATATTATTGTCATATCTCATAAAGTGAAAGAAAAATTATGCTCACAGAATATAAATTGTAAAAAAGATTTTATTTCACAGAATTAATCGACCACATTTAGAAATCACGATTTATTTTTGGTATATTACAAACTAAAGGAACGATTTTGTTAAACGAAGATTATTTGCATTGTTGCGTAATTGATTTTTAAAATTAGAATTAATATGAATTTAAAATAAGTCTATGATATATTTCTTGTTGTTTGTGACTAATAATATTGTTTGGGTTTTTTAGCGAGTGCGTTTGCCAATTTCTTGATTTTAGTTTAAAAATGTTGCAAACTGGCGATAAAACTAGTTTTTGTAATGACGTTGTTGTGTTGTAACACGACAACATCACAAGAATACATTGTGATGTATTTTAGACGAATCTACGGTAATAGTATTATATTTAATATTTATTACATGAATAATAATCTACACTGGTTACTATTTTAATCATGTCAATATCAATGTGTATAAAAAAATTAAATGTTTCTATAATAACGAGATATTACAAACATAAAGTGCACTTTAAAAGTAGATGATGGAAAAATAAGTTTCCATTTTAAAGTGTCAAGCAATAATTAAAAAATAAAAGAAAACTGAATAACACAAAATTCTCACCTATCTGCACATAGAATTGTCATTATGTACAACAGAAATTATATAAATTCAGGAAAATGCTGACAAAATACCTAATCTTATAATGAAATCACCGAAACCGTATTTTTTACGTAAGCTTGTCATGTTGTCTCGACGTTTCACAGCTTGTAAAATGAGAACACTGTCGGTCCCCTTTTCTGTCTGCCTGGCGTCGAGTGGTAAAGCTTTTCGCGCTTTGGTAATATATTTCTACTTTTAGAGTTGTTTATGCAGCATATCTGAAAAATTAACGAATGAGCAATCTACATATTCTATTAATTAATTCAAAAAAAGCTCACCTAATTTTCCGAAAATTCTAGAAAATTTTTGCTGTTTTTAGTGTTACACCTTATATATAAACATTGATACATCTGTCTCCACTAAGAAGTTGAAACTTACAGCATAATATAAATTTTCCTTCACGTGTGGTTAAATAATCTCTCCTAATTTTTATTGTAAAACAAGCAGATTATTATAAAAAATAAATTTAAAGAATCAAATATAAATATCTAACAAACCAGATTTTTGATAAGGCACTAATTAACAATGTGTTAGTCATCGCAGGACATTAACAAAATTTTATTTTTTACTTAAAAAAAAAAGAGAAAATGAGAGCCAAAGGAGAACAAGACACAATGTTTTCTAGATTGTAAATAATATAAAACAAATTGTATAGTTTTTCTTACATTAACACGATAAGTTAATGGAAGTTAACAAAATTCGGTTTTTTAATTAATTTAAAGAGAAAATATAAAGGTTTTGAAACTCAATTGAGACAGAATGTTTAGTTTTTAAATCCTAAGTCAAAGTCTAAGGAAAGTAAGCTTGTAACAAATGTAAAAAATGTGATGTTTGCTAGAAGTAAATTCAGTATACAGATAAAAGCCTAACACTCGTACATATTCAATAAATTTTTGAAAATACAGATTCTTCGGAAGCAACAAAAATTACTAGCAGCTTTTTTTTTTGGTGATTATATTTTGCATTTTTTTAACATGATGTTGTTTTAAACATTAGCGGAAGATTGACGATGATTACAAAAATTCGTGTGAATAATTATTATTAGTTTGTGAAAACTTGTTGTCTATTTAATGATATACTTACCAGTTTCAAATACGCACATTGTTAAATTAAGAGTTTTAGTTTAAAACTGTGTAATGGAAAGTTATATTAATAATTTACTTACGAGTATTTATAAGAATTAACTAGTATTTTCTTAATGGATGTGCGACAACTACAAGCATTTTTAGTAGTACCGATGACAGTGAATATTGCACCTATCAAACCATCTATTTAGTCTAAATCTATAGAAAAATATTTATTGAGACTGCGAGATTTTTGATATATCTATATCATTTTCATATTATAATGAACTAAAAAATTTGATTTCAAGCAGGGTGTTTGAATACAATACGTTTTATTAGTGTTTATAGTGTTTTGTATTTTTATATACATATATTGAATGAAGTAACTTTATCGAAAATGGAAAATGCCAAGAGTCTAATAAACAACAATTAAAAAAAATCAGCCGCAGAATTTTTAATGAGCAATGTATGTACGTATTGCTATAACTTTCAAAGTACCAATCCATGCCAATTTCACAAAAAAATTCGAATGATATAGGATTAAAATACGTTTAGATAAATAACGGCACTGTAAATTGAGATTAAAAAAGGAAATTAGAGTTGGCGGTGCGTCAGCTACACATTTAAACCGTTGTTACAGCAGAGTCAACTCTAATTCCATTTATTCGATAGCATTTTTCTTTATTGTATGTTACTTGAAGCACAAAAACGAACATTAAACTCAGAAATTGTTAATTAATAAATGGTGTATATTGTGACATTAGTTGTTTAATTTTTATGTAACGAATAGTTATAAATGTTTGTTCATTCTATCTGGCTGCGTATTTTGTACTTTGTTCGGATGATCTATGTAAGACAGTACCCTCGGGATGACGAGAATTTTTCTTACTGAAATCAGGGTGTTGAAACAAAAAAGTAAAAAAAACAAGCGTTTTTCTTGTTAATTGAATAATAAATCAAATGTTGTTAAGCTCGAAACATAGTGTGATTTGAGCAAAGTACATATTAAAAGTCAGTTTCAGCTGTGACTCATATTATAATCCTTTGGAACTTCATACTAATCTGGATTCTCGAAAAACTCCAATGTATCCTCTTAATATTGTGTCGAATTCATTATTTTGAAACTATAACAAAATTAATATTCATTTTAAAGTTAAAATAAACTTGATGAACAAATATTTATAAACATTCTTTTTAACAACATAATCTATTTGAATTTTATTTTTGTTTTTTTGAAAGGTTAATTACTTATCCAACTAATATTACGTATACATACATAATTATCAAAAATGTTTGTATCATATCAGATCTTTTAATCATTTTAGGTAAAGTGGTCAGTAAAAATAGTTTCGTTACAACTATTGCATGTGTCTACACAACTTGTGTAATCTTCTTTATCTTATATATTCAGTAATAGCGACACAATTAAAACTACACTGCACTCTACACTGAAGTATAAAGTGCCCCAAAATATTTTTATATGTGTATATTAATGTCTTGTATATTTTGTATATGTTAGCAAGTAATAAATGTAGTTTGTATAACAATAACAGATATCATTAAATAATAATGAAATTTCACAAATATTAACGTTCGCTTTGAATATCCTTTGTCCCTAACCTATATTGGAGCTCACATTTAGTTCGCAGCGTACAAAGGTTATGTTATAATGTTTTAAATCATATTTTTACGGTTATAGAATAAATAGGTTAGTATAGTAGTCTACAAGCTCTAAGGTTATATCGCAGGATTCCGTTGTTGTACTGTCAAAAAGTCCCACAAAAAATATCATAATAGGGGTAATATATACCCGACCGCGGGGGTGCGTCTTTAGCTATTATATTTCATACTACCATATAACAGATAAAAGCTATAATGTCCACAATTAGTTTTACCTCCCGAACATATGCTAAGGAAATATTGTAATAAGGTGTATCGGATACTAAACAATATCGTATTACCTCTGATGATTAGTATTTAAATTTAGAATAATAACTCAACACCAAGTCGAGTCTGTTAAAATACATTCATCCTCATGTTATCAGTGTACGGAGGTATTTAAAATTTTAAAATAATTATATCACAATCAGTCAGTTCTACAGAATAATACTTAAAATTACATGAGCCATACTTTTTGCAAATGAAGAAATTTCGTATCAGATATATTGCTTAATTTAAATAGCAATCTCTTCGTGTTCACGATATTTACGCCAAAAGGAACTTACCAACTTGTCATCAGTATTGCAGCTCTGAATCCTACATGAATCATCCAATGTTTACGTGGAACCTATATATCTACAGGATAACATAAGCATTCTATTTGCAAACCCTCCTTACCCAAGCCCTGGACGTTTTGATATACAATCTTTATAATATTTTTATGAGTTTTCCGTCTGTCCTTTCAAAAAATTGAAATCTCTAACGAATAGGCCAATATTCACTTTGTGAAAGATTTTCCAGTAATTGAAAGGAAGTCTCTCTTGCTATTTAATTTCTCTACTATAAAGAAATCATTCGGAAAATCAACATTTTTGGAATAACTTCTTTACTTTCTATGTTTCCAACAAAAAACCGTGCTATTTTTTGTGATTCCTTTGAAGATTTCCTATTAATTTTCCATGCAATTTATGCACAGGCGCTGATTCAATTTTTTTCTATCTTTTTAATATTTGCTTACAGAGGACAGCGTAGTATATGAAATATAAAACTCTTCATTTAAGACGAGTCGCTACGTTTGGCTCTTATGCTGTTGTCAATATATTTTCAGAATGTAATATCTCCATTATTAACTTGTCCACAACTTTCACTACATAACTGTAAGGGCAGTTTTTTTTTAAACAATTTATTATCATACATTTTTTAAATTTTCTTGAAATTTTTGCACCGCGTATTTTAAAAAATCTATATTTCAGCCATTTATGGAAATTTTGGAAGGGGGTTGTCACCACTGTTTTCAGCTTGCAAAACTTTAGAAATCGTACTAGGTTTATTTCTGACTTTATTTGTTGGGACTAAGATCCAGTGATATATTTGGTACGATTTCTGGAGTTTTCTAAGCTGAAAACAGTATTGAAAACCGTATTCTGAAATTTCCTTTAATAATTGGGATATTGATTTTTAAAAATAGGTTATGCAAAAATCTCACGAAAATTAAAAGAAAAATATGATCACAACTGTTTTTAACAAAATTACCCTTCCGTTATATGAACAAAGTTATGGACAACATATATTTAAAATTTCAAAACCAGTCAAGTTCTAAAACCAGGTGGTAAAATTTAAATTTTAAATAAAGCTTTATTGAAAGATACCATCTGATCCACGGGCCGGAGTTGGGAATAAATAACCACAGGGTTCTTTTCTACAATGTTTTTAGGTTGCATCATTAATGTCTTAAAGGAAACAAATTTTTTTTTTCACTCGAAACATTAAACTTTCGTCTCCTCTAAGGCATAACCAAGTTGGGAGTAAATAACCGAAAAGTTCTTCAGCAATGTTTTTACTTTGCAACATTAATATTGTTGAAAGAAAATGATTATTTTTTTCTGTTGAAATGACTTGGAATTTTAATATATACTATATAAGAATTTAGAGAATAGATTTTTGAAAGTAGCGAGGTCATGCTTGCAAAATCTGATTTATTTAGTTTACATTTGATATCATTCAAGGAAAATTATATTTTGGTATCTACTTATAAACTGTTTTGCTTTTTACATCAGAATAAAATGATCTGCCCGGCGCCGCCACCAAAATTTACCGTGATGGGATAGCATTACCAATGTACATACTTAGGTATTATTATGTGTCTTAGTGGTACGTAATACTGATGAATAAAGTGTAAATGATTTCGAAAATTGCTTTCAGTCTTATCCCTTTATATACAATATATAACTTTTTCTGGTGGTGATTAAGATGAATAAAAAAAGTAACAGTCTTTTATGAAAAATTTTATATCACAAAATATTAAGAATTGTTTTTCTGGAAGCATAACAATTTAAAAATTAAAAACTCAGAAAACCATCACATTTTGACACTTTCACAGGATGAACGCCAAAAATTCACTTATTCAAATTTATTTTCCAAATGTCCGTCGTCGACAAAGTTTGCAATGTATTTTTTTTACTGCCTTTAATTTTGTGACTTTATTTGATTATATACTTACTTTAACAGTACCTATCCCATTTCGCGCTCGGTTTTCAATATATCGGATATTGGATTTTTGCAAAACAATGTTAAATGATTTTATTAAATTATATCTATTTTGAAAAAGTAAAAAAAAATGCGGTATTAATATTTTGTGATGATAAATTTTTCTTCTTAATTAGAATATGTTATATAACACCATAGGTAAAATTTGTACAAAACAATAAAAAAAATATATCTAAATAAAATTTACTGTTTACTGTTTTGCAGCGAGTAAACCAATTTTTGCAAGTGTCAGCAAAATGAATTACGTACCAATAAAATTCATATTTCATACTCTTTTAAGACGTGAAAGTTTTGAAATTAGATCTCACCAACTTTTGATGTTAATCGATGGGCACTGACTTTGAATATCATTACTAAAGGAGTAGTTTTTAATGCAAATAATGATAATGAATATACAACTGACGAACTGATTCAAAATCTGCTTGGTATAATTGGCAGAAAAACAGATTTTGGATGTTCTATTACATCATTATTTTGGAATTGATAATTGTAAAAATGAAATCTCCATTATTTTGGTAATGTGTAAGTGTAAGCTACTTTTTTTCTTACTTTTGTAATTATTTTAGAAAATCTTACAAAAACAATTTGCTGTTGTTCTAAAACGTAAACTTAGTGTTAATGAAAACTCGAGACAAAACAAATTCTAGCCCACTGTAATTCCATCGTTTTTTCTTTGCGGCATATAACATTTTTAAAATTTTCAAAAAAAAAACTTATGGTTTTTTATTAAGTTCATTTATATTAGTTTGAATTCAAATCTATTTCCAATCGTAGTTGTGAAATCAACTTTTATATACGCTTTACCAGATCGATACAAACAGACACATTCAAGTAAATTTTTCCATATTTTACATAATTTATACGCAAGAACTTTTTTGGTTCTTAACATGGCTTCTATTGCTCTTGAATAGTTTTCTTATTTTTTCTTATGTTATTACTTTTCCTGTTATTAAATATACTAAGATATTTCACATCACATCGGTTAGGTATTTTTATCATCTAGTTTAGTTCATAGATGTTTTCAGTTAAATCTTAAATAAAAAATGTGTTGTTTTTTTGTTATTTTTTTTTCGTTCTTGATTAAAACAAAATTTTACTAAAAGTACTAAACAGTTACTTAAACAGTAGAAATATTTGTTTCTTTTGTAAAATGTTGAAGTCTCTTATTCGAAATGTTTGTAAATTGTTCAGTTTCATTCAATTAAGTTTTAAATTAGTAACTTCTTAGTAAACCACATGACTTTAATTTGATTTGTAAGCACAATAAAGCGATTGGAGGTCATGGCTGGTTTTATCGATAAATTAATAAATCATTTTCATGAAAATTATGAATACCGATAATAGGAGATATACATTTTTTAACAGAAGACAGGTCAGTTAATAAAACGAATCCAGACAATGAGGCCAGTATGGGATACATAAAAACTTTCCAATAACTCATAGCGTAGTTGGACAACAGAAAGATTATTGACCTAAATAATCCATATACTTACGATAAACATTTATTATTGATTCAAATTTCAACTAAACCGCTTATGAATATAAAATAAAGACATCGTAGTAGCAATCATCACTTTCAACATTACTGTGGTAGTTGACTTGTTATGTATTCCGTTCGATATAGTTTCAACTTCAAATGCTTCTGTGCGTGGGTGTTTCCACTGAATCCTATGGTAAGGGTGCTGGACGTAATGACCGGTGGTCAGTTATACCGATACGGTCGTTACAAACAGTAGTAACATGGGTTGTGCCAGTAGCAGTCCACTTGTGGAAAGTGGAAAAAACTTTGTGGATACTGCCAAAGATCAGGCAGGTGAAGTGGTGTCGAAGGGTGAAAAAACAATACACGGTAAGAGTACACAGTGTTATATTTTGTTCGTCTTGAAAACTGTACTTTAATTCATTGTCAAGATTTTTTCTGTTTCTATACAATACACGTACACCACGTTTCAATCAATGAAAAATGATTAATTATACATGCGGACTGTTCACAGCAATAATTTCAATGAATTATTTTACTGCAACAAACGGGTGACAACCAGCTATTATAAAATGTATTTCTATGAATTTACTATTAGGTTGATATAAAAACAACCACAGTAATTTCAAGCAAGGCAGTTATTTAAAAATTCTATATTTGTTACTTACGACATGATGATAACGCATTTAGTAATTAATATTTTTTTTATAGAACACATTTCAAAATAACAAATAAACCTTGACTATAAAAGTTACGTTGTCTACATGATTTATTACAGAATTATAATTAACCTTGAGTAGGTACTCTTCCAAACATTTGTAAAGTTTCAGTCTAAAAAAATTTAACCTCACTGACATTTATTTCTCTATACGTGGTTCTATACTTTAGGTAATAACAAGAGTGTGTGTTACAAATGCCGCAACAAATAATATTTAGATTGTAAGTATGTAAGTAAAATTTAGAATTAAAAACATTTGCATTGAAAGTAACTATTAAGTTATTTACAGAGAAATTGTTTTGCCTCTGAAACATAATAAAATAAGTTAATAAGTATATACCATAATAAGAAAAAACATTTTTTTAAATGAATTGTTTGATACAAATATAAAAATACTCATTTTTAATATGTAGACTGTATATAGTTGCCATAATGTAATGGTATTCTTAGAATTTCAAGGCTATCAGATAAGTCTTTTCTAACATAATCAATAAAGTTAATCTGTTCACATAAAACTTTTTTAGAATATCCTATATAAGCACCAAAAAATTAAAGCGTATTACTAATGTAAAACCAATACAGTTTATCAGGGGTATATCTAAACAAGCATTTTTTATTAATTTTTTGAGATGATGTCACTAAGTAATGGACTTTAAAATAAACTTTTGTTAATATTTTATGACACGTACTATCTGAAATAAACAATAAATTTTGACCATCGAATACTCATTTTTTTACAATCGAGAAACGAGCTACATGTTGAAAGTAAACACAAATGAAAATGATTCTATTAAACATATCCTTGACCTATCTATCGCTGACCAAAAAATGTAAACAAATATGCTCTATTTTGAAAACCGTGTTTGTATGCATTAAACATATTATTTATTATATAAATACAATTATTTACCCAAAACTTTAAAAGACAAATCAAGTGAATTTCGTTCATACATTTATATTAGCTTTTCAAAGAAGAAGAATCCAAACCATATTAGAACTCTCACACTTTCAAAGTTTTTTTTTCTTATTAATCATAGTATTGCAGAAGTTTAGCCCTAAGCATCGAACACAGGTAATTTTTTTTTAACTTTGGAGTATTTACATTTTTTGTCAGGTAAATACATGTACCTGACATGAAAAAAAGGACTTTATTAAAAACAACTCATTATTAAATAATTCACCAAATTACGCTCGAATTATTCATGAATGCATTTATTGCATATTTAAATATGAATTTCGCTTTATGTCAATAACTAAATGAATACAAAAATTACAAAAACTTGTTTTGTCTGTGTCACTTCACAATGGACAAAATTAACCTTATAAATAAAATAAAATTTACGAGTAGCAAATGTGTTCAAAGAACGAAAGTTTATAATAAATAGAAAACGCCTTGACGTAGTTACTTTCAATAAATTCGATTAATTTCTGTTTACATTTGGCGAGAACAGACATTGTTTACAATTAAAACACAATTACTGTTCTATATTTGAAGCAGTTTATTCATTTTTAGTTCTTTTAACCTTAAACTTTACGGGAGAAGTACTTGCGTGCTGTTAAAGGTTTGCAGAATTCATTTAAATGTACAATTAGTGTCCAAAGTGTCTAAAGTTCATTTAAATTACAAATGATGTGTTATTTTATAACTAGTCTGCCGCTATAAATAAAAAACACAAAATGCGTCTTCAGACTCATAAATCTATACTGTCGTGGTATGAGTTAATATACATATTAGACTAATTAATTTTTACTTTGTTACTCGTAAATATATTATTTTATAATAATTTCTTAAAAGTCAGACTTTTTTAGTCTACGACGGTCATTCACATGCAAACAAAATAGAAATATTTCATATTTCCAATATTATCTACACTAATTCAACTCTTTGTACCATGGAGTTTGAAATTTTCACAGTTTCAAACCCTGCAATAATACAAATCTGCATAGCGTGCCACGAAATCTAGTGTGAAATGTTTGTCAACGAATAATGCAGCTTATTAGATGCTAATTTATGGCACCACACCAAAATTAAATAGTGGGACTTTGTTGTATTCAGCTGGCACGCTTTGTCTTATACAGGGCCGACTTATTTTTAGCGATAGTAGTTTAAGATGATTTTTGTTTTGTTTTCGTTGGTACACTATACATATACAGGCTTTGCTCCCATACCGAAATTTTAAAGTATCTTAGAACAGATAGATACGTTTCATGAGAATTTACTTTAAAGCCTGAAAAGCATAATTCTTATCTAAAAAATCAAATTCTATACCCTCTCAACTACACATTTCGTATATACTTTCTCAGTTACTAGAGCTGGAAGTTTGGAAAGTTTCCTAGACAAAAATAAATGCGATTTTAAATTTATGGAAACCAAATTTCGCAACTGGCATGAAATATTCGAAAAGTTATAAAAGATAAATAGTTTCTATTAAACATTGATAGTAAAAATTACATGTCATCATCATGATTTATTTACCTTGTTTTTGTTGATTTTATGTCATGTCAAATTTAGGTAGTTGGCTAAATTTGCTTAAAATTTGGAAAAACCACTTCAAAACTTTTCTGGTAAGACAAAAAATCTGTTAGAAACGTTTCCGTTTGTAAATTTTTCGGGCAACACTCAGTAACACTATTAGTTTTTGTATTTGTCCTTATACTTACAACGGTCTTTTACAATTCTAGATAATCTACCTTCCTAGAAACCATTCATTTTTCTCACTAATTCGTCCATTTTCTAGACGACACAAAACTCAGGCTAACAGGTATCTTAAAAATGTGAATATGTGAACATACATATTTTGTTACATATTTCTCTTTGCAGCTTTTACTTCATGAGCGTAAGCTAAGGAAGTGTTGTAACTAATTCATCGGACGATCATTCCCATCAACAATAGGATGGTGTAATTTGGAAAATTTACATTAGTAAATATTATTTAAATTTTATAAAATAAGATACTCCTGCACATATGGTTTATGAATTCGTATTAAGTTGTATTCTAGACATTCAGATTTTTGAAAAAAAAAATTATATTATAACATTTTGTAAGTACTTAGTTTAAAACTACAAAACCGGATGCGCTGAAATCTTGCAAACGTTTTAAGGTTATCATAAGCATGGTAAATCGTTAATGAAAGATTTCCATTTATCAATTTAATTTTGAAATTACAAAACCGAATGTTCTGAAATTTCGCAAACGTTTGAAGGTCATAGGAAGCATGATACATCGTTAATCAAAATTTATTCATTTATGGCCTCCCCAAAAAATGATGACGTCATTTTGCAATTCTGCTGAAAAAATGTTCTTTAAATTTTATAAAATAACTTGCTCTTGTATATGTGAGTTATGAATCTGTGTGGAGATTTTACTCTTGGCATCCAAATTTTTGGGAAAAAACGAAAATTGTCTAACATTTTACAATTTAACTTTGAAATTGCAAAAACCGAATGCTGTGAAATCTTGCACATAATTTATAGGTGTTTTTGGGAAAAAAAACTGAGTGTGGTTAATTAATTCATCAGTCCTCTCTTCTGCATTGAAGAGACAAAACAAAAAAAAAAAATCTTTTAACCGCTCGTGATTGGGATCTGAACATACTAATAGTCGAAGGACCGGTTGCATAAACGCAAATCAAATTTAATCTCTGATTGTTATTATCATAGTTACAATTGTTCTTAATCACAGATTAAATTTGATTTGCGTTTATGCAACCAGCCCTAAGTCTTTCGAAGGAATTGAAGTCAAGTATAATAATAAATATAAGGAGAAATTGAAAATATCTACATTTTTACCGTTGGTTATTTGTTTTAAATAAATTTTATATTGTCCACACTTGCCATCTTAGAAATGTGCACCCCGCTGGGCAGGAACTGTGGGGGTGCTAATTATGTCACTAGTTTTTACTTTATAGAGGTTATAAAACGAACATCCCAAAGGCAAATTTTATAAGTTTTTTAAAGAAACAGGACTTGTATGACTATACTTGTGGGGCGAGGAAAGTTCCTTCGACCAATGTTTTTTCTCATAATAAAAATATCATAATACTTACCTTGCTATAGAAATCAAAATTATTCATGGTACCGCTCAAACTATATTGGATATCATCCTGCAGATGACGTTAGTACAGATAACATGTTAACAATAAAGGTGTCCATTGGTTTACGTAAACAGAATAAATTAAACCAGTCTTTAAATGTAATCATCACGAAAGTAATTATGTGAATAAATCATATATGTATGTGTTTTGTGATAATGGTTTCGTAAAAACACGTTTCATGCCAAGTACAACGTTTTAGAATATTAACGGGTAGTTTTGTGAAATAAAAAACTTGATAAAAGAGAGATTATGGCTTATTAGTATACAAAATCGTAGTTGATTGAGAATCTGTAGACAATCAGCTTCATAATAAATTATTTTTTAAGAATGTATATAGAAGATCTAGTTGCAGATCATTGTATGTACCCGAATCTTCTTAAAAGGTGAAAATGGTGTATTCTTCCAGCAGTAACTCCATAGATTTTAAATTTCGGAAGCTTAAAATGGTTTCCTGAATTCATTTCTAGAAATTGACAGTAAAGTGAACTCATTTTAGATCGTAGGAAACCACATTCAAACTAGTGGATTTCAAGATAGACCCAAGACATCTTAAAAATCCGGTAAATACCTACTACGTCATATTTTTTTTTTAAGTAATTAGCAGACAACATATTGAAAGTAATACTTATAATGACATCAGCAGTAGAAATAACAGAAAAGGAAACCTAAAACAGATCCCTTGGAACCCTAGAATATTAATAACTGTTTATATCTATACACATGATAATGTCTCGTAACTCAGATATCATAAATATGGCTTCATTAACTTTAGGCAATCTTCAGAGAAGTCGATATTAACAAGTTTACTAGTAAGATGTACAAGTTTAACAAAAAAAAAAAAAACTTTGACAAATCCATTTAAACTATATTTATCTACATAATAATATCAAAACTGTCAAATACAAATCCAGTAAAAGAATTGGTTGCCCAGATCCTGCTACGAGCGGTGAAATGAATCGGTAGTTCTTAATTACACACATTTACACAGCAAACACATACAACTTACGTAACTTGATTGCTAAGGTACAAACATCATTTTGGCGGCTTAAGTAAGTACGTATATATATAAAGTTACTTTTTGTAAATTAAAATTTTGACAACTGTGATTCTTTTATTAACATTTAGCGTAAGTGTACGATTGTCTAAAAAGTTAAGATTTCGCCGGTACTGGGTTCAATTTTTTTTGTGCCTATGACTGAACTAGACCAACTTGACGTTTTAATGTAGTAATATCTCTTCCACTGTCCACTAGCGACGTTAAGATATGTGTCTATTAATAGATTTACTGCTTGTGAGTTACTCTCAAAAGTTGCTGGTTAAGTTCTTGTTCTTTTGAGAGTATATTTCGGTAAAGTTGAGTCTCAGATAGCTTTTAAAGAGCTCCCGAGAAGTTACTATCGCGTCCATTTTATAAGTAATTACATTTAGAAGTGATTTTTTTATTCCATGTAACATGTCCAAGCAAAAACTTTCAACTCACATTACTTAAATTCTTATACCCTATAAATTAAAATAAAGATATGTGTGGACTGTCAAAGTACAGATAAAGGAGGACACCTGTGTTTCAAGTGAGTTTTTCGGTCAGAAAATTTTGTAATGACGTCATCAACATTTTATCAAGGACACACATCAATTTGAATAATAATAATACTACTAACAATAGTAATCTATACTCACATTTTCGGGAAAATAGAGTAAACCGTTCATGATTTGATAAAAAAAGAAAACAATTTTTTAATTCATTAATTCTTTTGTGTCACTCTGTATAAGAAGTAATATTGTCCAGTGATAAACTACAAGTAAAGAGTCATAATATTTTGCATATTTTACATGGGATTTATTCGGCAAAATTTTGAGAATAGATAAACGTATAAATTTTGATTATCGATTTACCATGCTCATGACAACTTTAGAATGTCTACAAGATTTCAGAACAACGCCATCGGTTTCGCGTTTCAAAGTTAGATTGTAAAATGTTGTTAAACAATTTTGACTTTTTTCTAGAAATCTTAATGCCTAGTGCAAATCTCAACACGGATTCATAAACAACAAGTGGAGGACAAGTTATTTTTTAAACTTTAAATATCATTTACTGTTGTAAATTTCGAAGATGACTTCATCCTATTGTTGGTAGGGATGATCAGACAAATTTTGATTAGCGTTTTACTGTTTAGACAATATTCCTAACATACATATAAATTTTGACAACAATTGGTTCAATAGTTTCGGAGATTATCTGCCTGATAAAAATCGACACAGACAGACGAAAAACCACCGATAGATAGAGAGACGGACCGATGAGACGGAAACGCAAGACCTACTTTTTCGTATTCTAGGGTTCATGAAACTTCAAGAAAACTTGAAAGTAGCGATTTGTAACTTACGCTAGGAAAGTTATAATCTATACCATACAAACAACAAAATTTTAGCAAAGGAAAGCCGCAATCAGCGCATGCAGAAATCTGAAAGAAATAGAATAAATTATGGGTATTACCTTATTAGTATTAGTAATCAGTGATTAATAATTACAGACTCCCTTCACCTAAAATCTTGTTGTTGGTACAGCACAATATCCTTACACATCATAACATCCAATGAAAAGATATAAACCATTAATTTTCAGTATTTGTGGCCGCAATGAAATACTTAAGTGAAAAACGAGTGCTCATTCAGACAAAGAATTTCGATTTGTAGAGAAACAGAACTTTTCTTTTGTAAGCCAAAAGCAATGGTGGAAACCGCGTTCCGAAATTTCTATAAATAAGTGATAAATTGATTTTTGAAGATACATGGTGAAAAATTTCACCGAGATTTTAAAAAGAATGATGACGGTAAACTGTTTAAAAAACTTGCTTGTATTATATAGAGAAAGTAGTGGACAAGTTATATTTAAAATTTCATAACAATAAGTCTGTTAATAATGTAGATACTAGGTACATCCTGAAAATATAGTGACTGGTCGTAACAATATCGTGTAAATGTTAAAACGTTAACCAAAATTTGTAGCCTCATCAACAAAATTGATGAGGCTACAAATTCTTCTGTACTCGCAGTTTATGAAACTGCCTTAAATTTTATCACGATTAGTTAATAAAAATTTGTTGTGCAATATTTTCCACGTGTTTCATGTAGTCGATATTTCGTTGGTGTATAAAACGCCTCATGGTTTAGGTGATTAAATGGCGGATTGTCCGACTTGAAGTTGTCATTTATAAGAACTCTTACTATGACACAATCGGAATTATACCTATAAGACATATTACATAATTCACTACATAGGTCATATCCTCTGTACAAGAAAAGCACAAGTCGCTAGCTCGTGAGCTATTGTCTTTGCGTTTTATTTGTAAGATTATTCACTCTCTGAAAGATTAGCCACATTCTCCCAGAGTTGCTCTTATAAGTGTGTTTATTTGATAGGAAACCTTACTAGGAGAGTATTTCCAAATTGAGAAAATTGATATTTCACAAAAAATCCTCCATGCAAAACCGCCTAGGAGATGAGCGTAGATATGCTTAAAAACATAGATTTTTTATACATATTTAGCTATAGGTATAGTCTTCTCCCGTGATGATGAAAGATCGATGTTATCTATTTGGGTTTCAGAAACTTATGTACTTATTATTTAGGTAAAGTTCAGAATCAATTTAAAAATTTTGCTCTTTCACTATCCTGCTTCAGATTTATCAATGATGTTATACGGTGGTGGGCCGTGAGTATAAAACTGAGTTTCCAGGACTAGAGATGCTGTCATTCTGCCAACATCCTGAAACGAAGAAAAGTGCAATTTGGTTTTTATTATTTATCTCCGTAACCGTGAGTTTGACAAAGAATGTCTAAAGGGAATTTTTGTAGACGGTGCAATTATCAGTAAGTCTTATTAATAACTTTTTCGCAAAGCATTAACAATAAAAAAGTTATGGGCAGAAAAATATGGAAAATTAGGGGATGAAAAACTTTGAACCAGCAATTACAAAAACTTTTCATCTTTTCAACGATCTGCCGAATTTTTGTCAAAATCACCGTACTTTTCAAGATGGTGACGGAATGACAGTGGCGCCAATCCCGAAAACTCAGGTTTAGACTTATGACCAACCCCCTTAAGAAACCAAAAAAAAAAATCGCTGCATACCCAAAATGAACGGTCTCATGCCCAACCGAATGTACTAATAATAACACAGTCGAACAATTTTACAAAAAATTCTTGTTACAAGCATTCTGAAAGGTTATTTTGTGCTGAATAACTATCTAATAAGACATTATGCCTACGTCGTCAAAAAACATTTTTTTTGGAGATTGTTCATAGGTAGTTCTATTGCATAATGGGAATAAATATCTAGTACTGCCGACTGCGCCCTCCATGCAAACTGCAGAAACATATGACAATATTCAACACTTGTTAAACTGTATTAACGACAAAAAGTTTGAGTGCAATTTGATAGACGATTTAAAAATTGTAGCTTTAGTAACTGGCTTCCAATCTGGATATACCAAGCATATGTGCTTCTTATGCAAGTGAAATACAAGAGAGAAAGCATTTCAACATCTGAAAACAATATTTCTTAAGCTTTCTGCTGCTAACATAAACCAAGGTAAAAACTAAAAGATTACAGTGAATTTCAGTTTTCATATTATGTACGTTTTCTATATTTAGGAATTTTCATTGGGCCTGAAATTTGAATGAAGGATCAAATGTTCTACGCCTATTTGAATGATACGGAAAAATTTACTTGGGAATCAATTAGCTTAGTGATCAGTGAATTTTTAGGAAACAAACGTTCCACAAATTATGTCTCATTTAACTTTCTTTGCTCATAATCTTTTCATCGAGAAATCAAGAAAGTCGAAGAAAAATTTAAGAGAAAGACCCAAGTATCCATTCTTTCCGACACCTGAGGCTTTTATAAAGAGTTAGATCTTTCTACATATTCTAGGCAGGTTAGCTAATTGTAGACGTAATTAAATATCTGTTGACAGAAATCTGTGGAACAATTTTTTAGTGTTTCTTGCGCGTTTTTCTATGTAAAATTAGAATTCACGTCATTTTTCTAATTGTTCACCGGACGACAATAAAAATTTGAATACACATTTTTTTTTAAGGACATGGGTATATTATCTCTTTTAAGAGTTGTTCAGCACAAAATTACCTTTCCGACCATGTTTAGAAAATATATGTAACAGAAACACTGTTCTACTGTGATAATTGAGAAACGGCAGCGCCGCGACGCTCACGCCACTGTTTTATATTATTTGTTGTTATTCATTGTAACCATGGAAATGTTATTTCCAATTATCAGATTTTAGTTCAATCTCTTTTAAATACATATCTTTTTCTAGTGTTGCTATACTTTTATTACATACAATTTACATTTTCGTTTGGAAAAAAAAATGTATCGTATATCGTATATCATTGGAAACATTGCTTTTCATCTTTTTTTCTTGTTTGTCTAATAGGTTGCGCACAAAAAGAAAGAACAAATTTGGAATTAAGCGACATTCGAACTTGTGACATTCTAACTAAGCCGTCAAGGATTATTCGTGTTTTTGCCTTCCCATGATTATATTGTACCGTTACAGAATAATATAGTCAGTATCAAGTTTATCTATAAAAAGTCGGTACAAAAAAATCTTGTGTATCATTCACCCAGAACATCGTTGTTCGAATACTCGTTTTTCGCAAACCCTAGTTTCTGGCCTTGTGATGCAAATAACTATGATCGTGTTACAGCTCGGTTTTCCGTTTCCTGCCATTTGTCAGTCAGTTTCTCTGTTTGTGTGGTGGCGATTATATTAGGCAGATAATTTCCGAAACTACTAGATTCATTAATGTGAAATTTTAGGTGCACGTTAAGTAGTTATGTCGTACAGATTGTAAAATACTAATAACAATCTGTTTGTTTATATATATCAAAAATGTAATCAATCACCCTTCTTCTAAATCTTGCTAAGTCTAAGTGTATCGATATTTTTAACTTATGAATATGGCTCATTGAAAAAAAAAATACAGTTTCTTTTAAAACTTACACGAGCCAAAGCACCTTTAGGGCCTATACACGTGCAGCAACTTCATCTAATTCATAAAATGTCTTTATCCATCCCTAATAATAAAATGATAATTACCTCACTCATTTTAAACAAGTAGATAAAATGCCCTAAAATTCACTGATGAGCTTAGTGTTTGCTCCTACGAATGTATTCTTTGATTTCCACCGTTGTTTGAATAACAAGAATTGGTTTTCGTACTTGTCTTAGATTTTGTAGATAACGAGTCATTACTTTTGCCTCAACCAGTACAACCTTTAGTAAAAAAACATCACCCATATCTGTTTTGAAAAACTTTAATTTTTCAAATTTTGCAGCTAACGGGTGTACAAAAAAAATGTTTTTAGAGCAGACGGTGAGAATTCAATTGTCGACGGTGTTTTACTTTCTGAGTGTAAGCTAAAGAAGTAACGGGTGTTCAATTAAAAAATCACTCAGGGTAAGCGTTGGAATATCATTTGACAGAAACGGCATGTCTATTCTTATAACATATAACATACAACAGGTTATGTGTCTGCCAAATGGATGTTATAAGAGCAGATATGCCGTTTGTGTGAAATGAAACTCCAACGCCTACTTTGAGTGAGTTTTCAATTGAACACCCGTTATAATAATAGAGTCCATCAGGCGACTTGCCACATTAATTTTTCTCGATGCTGTATGACCCCTAGAATACGAAAAAAGTGGTCTCCCGTTTCCGTTTGTCTGTCGTTTGCGTCACTTTGTATGAGAGAGATAATTTCCGACACTACTGGACCGATTGTCGTCAAATTTTGTATGTATATTAGGAATATTGTGTAGATGGTAAAACGATAACCAACATTTGTCTAATCATCTTCACCAACAACGGGATAACGCCATTTCCAAAAGTGACAATAGTAAATGTTTTTTAAACTTTATAGAATATGTACACATGTGCGTTTTACAGCATATTACGACATCTCAAAATTTTGCCGAATAAATCCACTCTGAAACATAACATATTATCTATAGGTTGTTAATATTTTTAAGAATTACTTATACAGAATGACTCAAAAAAATTAATGAGGAAATTTATTTTATTGATAAAATTAAAAACGATTCACCTCGAAATTTGAGTAAACAGTACTGTTATTATTAGTATTGCATGCACCTATTGAAATTGATGTACTTATCTGTCCTCGATAAAGTGTTGATGATGTCACCACAAAATTTTTTTATGGAAAAACTCACTTGAAATTACGAACAGCATGCGTCTTTACCTATATTTTAGCAGTCATTTTTCAGAGACGAGGGAAATTCTATCTAAATAACTTTAGCCCAGTTTTTTAGGGCGTAGAAAGAGTCACATCCAAAACAGATGGTTATTGAATATAACATTTAACATCAAAATAAGTTTAGGTTAGCAAACATTTTTTGATATTTGTTTAACAACATTATTACATAAATTATCTGCTGGCCGACACCTTCTGGCCAACATAAGGAATACAATCTTCCAGTCTTTGAAAAACTTTGGTTGGCTAGCACAGCTTCAAAAGTTCATTTATTTTTAAAAACGCAAGTAATAAGTATTTTGTGTTGATAAATTACTTTTAAAGTAAAAAACTAAATGCAAGTAATCAAAATCACAATGGTTATTATAAGGATCACTTCATTACAACAGTTCTCTGAGGCAAATTTTTGTAAAGTAAAGGAAAACGTAAAAATACGTCACTGATGGATTGAAATTTTTTGTAACAACAATAATAAAATAATCAATAGTTTTTTGCATTTTTCCTGAAAAAAAATTGTACATTTATCGTTGTATTTCATTAAAATTAAAAGATTAACGTAATTTACGCAAAAATTATGAAAAATCAAACGAAATTACTCTATTTGATGAGTATTTGGGATCATTTTGGACCACTTCATATTTTACTTTTCGTTACTTTTAATGCTGTTATAAATAAACGAAAAATAGATAATTCCACTACCTCCTCCAAATATATAATTTTTCTCGTGGACAATATTCAACTTTACGTGCACAATACATAATAATAATTATTATTTAAGAGTATCAAACAAAATTTATTGCTAATTAAGTACTATGGATATTGACTCATTGGTTCTATAGTTATGCCTATAAAATTAATCGAATTTGTGCTAATTTGTAAAACTTTCGAGCAAACGTTTAAATGTTTCTTAAATGAAACAAATTCTTGTACATTCACGTAGGATAAAAAGTAATTAATATTCCGCATACGGCATTATCTAAACAGAATTCATTATTTTTTAATCCTTCTCATAAAAAGACGTTATCTTCAGAATATACACGTATTCCACATTCATTTAGACATGCTATTTAATCATAATATTTTGAGTCATTGACCTCGACGATTTTTTATTTATATTTTTATTTACAGTGTTGTACAAAGTTTCATAATGTACATTATTTTAAGCACTAGTGATTTTTTTTGACAAAGTACAACTTTAGTAGTAGTAGTAGTAGTAATTTTTGAAAAAAAAATCTCTTTTGTAAAAGTGTCATAAACAGGGTAACGAAAAAATCAACATAATTTTTGAATAAGAATGTAGTTATGAAAGAACGTTTCTTAGAAATATACTTACTGTATCGTCTAAATGATCAAATGTATACATAATACATTGGGTACTATCAGCATAATATTCCTGTTAAAACAGTCAAGATAATAATGCATATCCTATAGATATTCTAGAAATTCAGTTACATGAAATATTTTCTATTTTTGCAAAAGCAATAGTTTATTATTATTTGGTTGATAGAACGAAGATTCAATTACTGTATTTGAGCATTTGAGATGATTTTGGACCACTTTATATTTTATTTTTCATTATTTTTTAAGCCCATTGGTATAAAAAATAATAATAAAAATATCGAGATCGTCCTCAAGCAAGTAAAACTTTAAAAATGCTGGTTTGACTTTAAGTTTGCATTTGCATTTTTAATTTCAAAATAAATTAGATAATGTTTAATAGTACTAATTCGAACACGAATTTTGAAAAATGGGTGAAATATGTGGAAGAGACTAACGATCTGTAACGAAAATTTACAGTCAGCGAGTTGTAATCCCATACCTACGTTGTTGAAAGATAGTTAACTGTCCATTTTAAAACCAATCTTATCTTTATTAGTCAACAACTATAACTGAAAGAGATAAAACTGCATTACATATTTTAATCTTCCTTAGAACTCGCATAGTATATTATGCACAAGCTCACGAAAGAGTTGACCTCACAATATAAAACGTTGACAATGATAAATTTCGTAAAAATTGCCACAAATTTAAAAATCCTTGATTACGTCAGCTTATTACATGCAAATGAAATGTAAAAGAAACAGAAAATCACGGATAGCAGAAGAATTTGGAATTTTTGAATTTTAAACAGTTTATTATTTGGAAAAAATATTTTACTTCGTGAATTCATAAAGATATGTAATTAAATTGTTTTTTTTATTATTATGATTATATCGGAAGATAAGGGGTCAATGTCGTTGCTTTAATATATTGCTTTTCCTTCATTATTTTTCCTTGACAGTCAGAAGTGATTGCGTGTGTTGGGTACTGGAGACTATAAAATTAGCGTGAGCACGCCACCCCGTATCAGATCAAACAATGAAAAAATGTTAACATTGTATAGACTGCAGCTTCAAGATTTTGAAAATCGATTAAAAAATATATTGAGCTACGTATAAACAATTTTTGTAGACCACGAGTATAATAATTATGAAACTACAATATTGAATATTTAATAATATTTCCTATAAATAAATAAAAATATATAGTAATTTAGTTACATCGAATTGGTAATGAGTAAAAGAGGGTAAACGATTATTATGTATTATGTTGTAATTTTTTGTAGAACAAAGTAACTTTATGATAATGTTGCAATTCTTAAAATTAAAATTAAAATATTTACCTTTACAAACAGTTACTCAATAATAAACTTAAATAATTAAAGAAGACGTTGTTACAAGCATTCTGCCTCGAGGGTGAGGAAAGTTCTGTCTAAATAACTTCTGACTCGCTATGACGTCGCCCACATAACTCGAATTATTTTAATTTGCATTATCTTAAAATGTACAATACTGAATAAAATATTTTTTTCTCGCTTCAGATGTGGGAGACAAAATATCTACAGAAATGGACCATGTTAAAGGTGCAATGAAATCAGCTTTAAATACTGCAGAAAATAGCATAGGTTCAGTTATGGGCAAAGCAAGCAACAACGTGAATTCTACTACGTCTGATTTGAAAGAGGCTGTGAACAATATGGAAGAGGAAGCAGAAGAAGTAGCAAATGCAGTATCAGATTCTGCGACAGAAGCAATTTCTGAAGCTGAAACGGTATTAGCATCTGAAGCCGAAAGTACAAAAGAAATGCTGTCATCTAAAACATCGGAAGTTTTCGAAAAAATAGATTCGACTAAAAAAGAAATGGAGGAAAAGGCTAAAGAAATGGGTGAAAATGTAGAAAATGCTCTAGAAATAGAGGACATGGAGCAACATTTTGACGTGTTGGGGGACAGTGTGAACAGTGTAGAAAAAAAAGTCGAAGAAATTGTAACAAAACTCCCTACTCCGGCAACATCACCGGTTAAGGAGCCACAGAAGGAGGAGTAAGTGGTCTGATGTGAGTGTTACGCGAAGTCATGCTAAAATTTGCTCTAGAGAAATGTCTAATTCTAGAGTAAATTGCATGAGTATTACATGAGAACTGTACATAGAAAGAGTTTACATTTAGAGTAATCAAAAATTTTCTATTTTAAACTACTTACAATTTAAAAAATAAATATTATATACTTAATAGCATTTCTTTTATTATTCCAGTTACATTGTTATAGAGGCTAGCTGTTTCTAAACAATAGGGGTTCTTTGAATTAGTTTTAAAAATAGAATACATTCGTATTTCAAATTCATTCTCATAATAAACAACGCACTCAGAGACAGGTGGTAAAAATTGACTTTTTTATTATGGAAATCTGAAGGTAAATTCGATACATAAAAACTGCGTAAGTAGCAATTTATTAGCTAAAGTAGAACAGAATTTGCATATTCGTAGAAATTTTCCTTGCTTCACATTATTACTGCTTCTGTAGATTTCGTGACTGATAAAAATTTTCTACAGATATTTAAACCGAATTTTACATTTGCATGAAAATTGGCGACACATAAATTTGGACAATCACTTTCTTTAACCTGGTCATTGCCTTCATTAATGTAATCTAATTTCACATAACATGAAACGCGATAAGCTCAACAAAGATCATTCGTATACATACTTGATAAATGGAAAGCAGGTTCACAGTTTATGTGTTCTTAGAATTCCACTAAATTTAGGTACAACAATTACGTTACGTAAAATTTTCTTTTACCAAAAATCAGATGAAATATTCTAAAACGACAACTAATAACACGAAGTACAACAACAATAAACATCTGTAAAACAATGCAATCTAAATATCTTTAAAATCTGTACCAGGTAAGTCAAAACTAAAAAATTATTTTAATTCATTTCTTAAAAACCATTTAAAATCTGGAGACCGACCGCTTTAAGGTGATAGAATAACAGCATGAAATGAATTTCATTTTTCTATTGTTTTCTCAACATCATAATCGAAAAACATGTAATGAAAATCTCTTATGTTTCACAAGTACATAATCTGTTCAGGGCGACTTCAATGGCATTCAGTGTAAATCTTGGGTTTGTTAATTCGTACGATTGTAGTTAAAAGTAACGTGGAAGGAAAGTATTTTAGTGCTTTAATCATTCTCAGTTGCCTGACTTTTTTTGTTTTGCCCGATCACAAAAAGAAAGAAAGATTTAGTGAAAATTTTTGAAATGACGTCAGTACAAAATATTACTTAGGTCATGTATTAATTTTTACGCATTTCGTGTGTAAGTACTAAGTGTATAAGAAAATATTACTGAAGCAGTAACGCATATCGAAATTTGTTCGTTAATAAAAGTTTGTTTAATAATTTTTTTGAGATAAAATGTTGGGAATGAGGATGATAAAAGACAAACGGACGCACCGACGGAAAGACGAAATCAACATTTTCATGTTCTATAATCTGTAAAGCATTTGGACCTTTAACGAAATAATGCAATAAACTACATGTATTTTAATTTTTTGGAAGATATATAGGTACACCACTTGCTTAAAAAATACTCGGGTATGAAAAAGCCTAACAACAGTAAATTACGTCGAAAGTTTTGTGTTTAGAAAAGCAGAGAATATGAAATTCATTTGAAAGTACTGTCATTCTAGATCTCCAGATGAATAAATGGTTAACTGTATGCAAAGTGCATTGAAAGTTCACCACACAAAATACAATCTAATACAATATGGTCCACATTTTTTACAATTTGTATACGTAAAGTTAAAAATAAGGGAGTTTTTAAACTATATGTGAACCATGTCACACCGCACACTTTAAATGGCAACTACATCCTAATAGATTAATTTTTTATACGAGAAATATAGTCACAGCGATAATAATCAACAAAGTACACCTAAACTTTCAAAAGAGTTAGTATCGTAGTTTTAGAGACATACAGGCATTTTCATATCCTACCTTGACTACCACACAACTAAATAACATGTAACACTGTAATAACAGGCAATGACATTTTTTATTAAAAAAAAAAAACAAGAATAAAAACACAGAAGCAGTTTTTTATAAGTATTTGTAGTTTCTTATTTAACATACATTGCGTGGCATACTTACTATGTCAGCAAGTAGCGGTACATTGAAATTCACACAAAACATAACACGAGTGCAGGCATCGACTTAACTTAAAAACTATTACAAACATTTAAACAATCATACTTAATACATTTTGAGCACGTAGGTTATCGCCAACTGCAATGTGACGTACTGAGAAAGCTTGTAACTCACTTTGCAAACTGCATGGTAGGACTTTGTTTCTAACACTTTGCACATTGTACTAACAATATATTATTATTATTACTTATACAAAGTTTTAAACAAGTAGTAGTTTGCTTCAAACTTTTACTAAATTTTTAAAATATAAAAAGTTATCAATGTTATCAGCAAAAAAAATTATCACCGATAACAAAAAGCTTATGTAAAAACACGTAGGCTCATTTATATTAACATTTTAAATTTCATGTGTCAAATATCTACAGAGTTGCAAGTCACAATCTTCTTAAAACGAGTTTATGATCCGAACAGCAATGATTATTATCAGAGAGCGGATTCTTGCGGGTAAAGCTAGTTTTTCGTTTAAATTCACGCATATCCAACACATAACATAGGTACAAAATGCGAAGGAAAATTTGTATAGAACGATAATTGTTACTTAAACTTCAATCTAACCCTCATTAAATACAACGAGGACGCTAGTTTATAATCTTGAAGGTTACCCTCAGTAGTCCGGTCTCCGATGATTATATAGTGTTTTATATTCATTGACTGCTAAACCCACGTGAATTTAAAATTAATTGCTACGTCTGTGCAGTAGCGACTGAATGCCTTCTACTTCTGCCGTTATAACAACTAGTAGTTTCTATGAATAATCTAACTTCAGCCAAGTAAAATTAAAATGTAATACTACAAAAAATATCATCACATGCACACGTAATATAAAAAGCTTGGTAAGTATGGCATTGCGAATAAACAAAGGAAATGTGACGAATGCTGCTTTTCTACTAAAGCTAAATCAGATGTCTAAAAAAATGAAACTATTTTTTTAAAAGGATCTGCGCCACAACTTAGTTGACAAATATATTTATATTGAACTAGTACAAATATTGGATGGTAGCCAGTCACTAACTTAGTTAAAATTTGACTTGTGTTTAGTATTGTTGCAACAATCCTGGTGAGAATAGAAACACATAGTGATCGCATTACTTAAACAGAACACAAATTTCAGGATCAGATTATATCAGAATCACCAGAGCTCCCTCTACAACATAACAGAACAATCCTAGACGCAGTAATTATGGTGCTCTATTGTTAGATATAACCTAGTCAAAAAACTGGGCATTAGGAAAAAGTTTTTCTTCTTGGCCGAAAGTTTTTCATCCCATTCCACATCATCTAGAACAATTCAGTCGTCGTCAACATTGGCATCGTTCGTTCATCAACATCCATTTGTGAAAATCTGTGTTCATGTAATGCAGGAATTAATAACAAATGATTTTATCTTACATTTTAGGCCGCCTCCGACATTCTGGGAAGCTGCAGCAGACGCTATACTAGAACAAACATCATTTAGTGCATCAGTGGATAAACAGGAGAGTGAAATAGACAACGAAATCTCTTCTACAGATAATGTGATAGAATTTAACGAAGAAGGCAGTCCTGATACAGGTGAAGACAACGTAGCGAAAACGAATAATAATGAATTCTTACACAACGATGCCATTACGAAAGCAAATGAGAAAGGTTGTTGATTTTTTAAGATGGAAATGACTGCAAAAATCAATATTTTTTTAAAGAATTTTTGACAAATGAATAACTAAATTATAATTATTAGCAGTTTACTAAAAGTATAAAAACAAATATATAAAAACCTTGGAAAAGCTTATTAGATAAAATTTATTTATCTCTGACTTTTTGGTCATATGTCGATATTGATATATTTTAATGTCCTTTACAAACATTTGCGAACTTAGCTGTTCCGAATATCCATGGTGGTTAAAAAAAAATCAAGTGCGATTAGTTGGCTTGTTACACATTATATCAGAACATGTACAAGAGTCGTAATAAAGTTAATGTGTAGTCTAGCAGCGTTGAATAATACTAAAGATTTTATAATGTTAGTTGTGGTTACCCTACTGATAACATTAGCAATGTTAATTAGGTATAATTTCATTTACTGATGTTCTTTTATAAAGGTTTCAATTTTTAAATCGTTACTTGAGTCATCGGGCAATGACTCAAGGGATTTTTCTGACTTACATTACAAACATTTTCAGCAACATATTGCATACACTTTTATCAACGCTTTATCTATATACATTTTACTATGTATTAAAGTTTTCCAAAACCGTTAAATTATTTTACATAAAATTATTCTTTCTCCTTTTTATTGAACTAACAAAATAGTTATTGTAAATCTTGTTGTTTCAGTCAGTCTTCATTCTCATATTACTACAGAAACTAGGGTTTATTGACTACTTAATATAGAATAATAACAAATTATCTACTGTATCAATTATACTGCATATCAACATAAAGTTAATGACACAACAAATTGTGAAAACACTCTATAGATTTATATTAATATGTTTTCAATCTCCTTAGTGCGTCAACGACTTTAATCTAATTTAAAACCGGCAACAAATATATTGAAACTATAAATGCACAACGATGTTTTAGTTTTATTGAGCTACTTACTTAAGTTGTTACTACTACGAAGAGCTAAAGTTTCATTGCCGTTACTGTTTTAACACTGCCTAAGCTTTAAGAAAAATGTTTACTTTTTTATTTACAGCTCCTTGATTGCCATTTAGCTTTACATGTCTGCACAGAAATTATATAATCAGCAACAACTTCTAGTTATGTTAATGACGTTATATTATGGAGTATATATTTTATAAAAACAGGATCTAACAAGAGCAAATTCATTGTGTGTGTGAGTTTTTGTTTTAATTTTTGGGTATGATGACAATAATGTTTAAAATTCTGTTGACTGTAAAAATAAAGTAGTAATAAATAAAATATATATGTACTAACAGTTAATAATTCAACTTATTTACTTAGCTTTTATTAAAAAAACAATCCATATACTATTTGTAGACAAAAGCTATCCAACTTAAAAGAAGTGAACCCATTTCATTGAAACGTTGGTGAAATATAAGTCAATGATTATTTTTCTACGAATGTCTACAGGTTGGTATTATCATTCATTAATACGTTATGGATACGTATGTGATAATCTATATACAGATATTAATTCCGCAAAGAGGCTACAAAATTGGATGCACATATCTTACATGAGGTATATTTCCAAAGTGGTCTGCACGTATTTAATTATTAAGGTAAACGACAATTTTCGAAACATAACGTGATAATCTACTATATTTAATCTACTATACACACTGGTATTTATACATTTTATTTAGCATAGTCAGGTTAGAATATTGATTGAAAATAAATTTTAATATTTGTATGATTTTTCTATATGTTTAATTAACTAATGGCAACACGGTCGCTAATACATTGCTAATGGATATTCCATACAGATTGCTAAAAATATGCATACATCTAAATAATATTATCAGAATTCAATGAAATTTGGTATGCAGGTATAAGTACATATTTAAACTCTATCCTCTAAAATGTTCAAATTTCCATCAATATTTGTTTTGGAAATACAAGGTCAACTTAATTTTTTTTTAATAATACGAGGGGTCAAGTTTAATAATTAAAAAAATCTGCATTCAGAGATGTAACACATGCCTTTCTTTATTTGCACTAAAAAATAAAAAAAAAACACCAAATTTCAATGAGTTGTGATCAACCGTTCTGGAAATATTTAGCCCTATCCATACTTTTTAGCAACCCTGTATATGCTATCAATGGTGAAAATATAATATTATAAAATTTTATGGGTAAAACTTTTTTTTTAAAACCGTATGTGTAAACTGAGAAGAAAGCTAAAAAAGCAACTCACTGGAAATGCATAGTTCAAGTGAGATTTAATGATATTTTGAGATGGCTTTTTTTCTTTTTGAGGCGAATTGATACATTTTGGAAGACAGAGTAATCTGTTCCGCAGGACAGCAAAGTTACTGTGACAAACAGACAAATGACAAGCAATGTAGATCGCTAAGAAAACATGAAAATAGACTTTATTATGTATATTTTTGTTGCTTAGCCTGTGAACTTTCCAGATTTATATAGCCATGAGCATTTCTTCAACCCAGGATCTATAAGAAGAAAGGAAACCATCAAGCTAACACCATATAGATAGGAACACAGAGCTTCACGCTCAGAGGTCAGTCAGAGCTTTTTACGAATGTATAAACAAAGGTGTACCACCTAAAACTGAAAACCAGAGATCTGGATCAAAGTATATACTGCTTGATACATCTGAAAATTAACATTTTCAAAAATTTCTCCAAACGGAACGGACGTAATGCGCCTAAACTGAAGAATAAAGGTCGTGATGTTAAGAGTATTGAGACGCCAATCAGTTATGATATAACTAGGGCACCAAAAATTGACAGGAAACTGGGATACCTAGGCGAAAGAGATGAAACGGTGTTTGGGTGTGTTGAATCTGAAAGCGTAGCAGGGTGTTGCCAAAAGACTGGGATTGGTTAGAAAAGGTTGTATAAAGGGGATAGCGAGGGCGGGAAGTAACAAAAGTTTGGCTATTGGATTCTTAGAACGTAAGGTAAAAAAAAATTCAGCAACGTCGAAGCTCTTGTGTACGAATGTTGTGTTTAATTTAATTGGTCGAGCGATATCGTCTTTAGAATGTAGAAGATCGAGGATCCATTGTTAACTGCTGATTTTGAAAGGAGATCCACACGTTCATTGTAGCAGATTCCGACTTAGAAGCTGGAAAGTTAAAGTTACGTCCAGATGAGCTCTAGATTGTAGATTAGTATTATAACTAGTGCGTTGGAAGGATTGTGATCCATCGCTGTAAATAAAAGGGTATTTGAACTCCACCTTTATTGAATATCGTTACGAAACTTCACGGTACCAGTATTTTTCGTAGTGGAAGAGCAAAGTAGCACTTTGGTTTTTATCAAGTCAAGACTCAAGGTTTTCCGACAATGAAAAAATAATTTCTAACTTCAAAACTACTTACATAACCAATTATTTTTTGTATGGTCACCTAATAGTTATTTACATTACAAGCTGCGTAAGGAAACTTTTTTGTCGAGGTGGATTTGACGGGCCGAGGCAACGCCGAGGCCCGGCAAACCTCCGAGACTTAAGAAAGGAGTTACGCAGCGTGTATTGTATTACGTTTTTTCTGCTACCGACACCAGTAACACTAAAAAGTAATAATTCTAGTAACTAAAAAATATTTAAGAAATTATCAGGAACTCATTGAACGTATTCATTTCCGTAGCAACAAGATAAAAAAATTTGTTTACAAGTGAAGTTTTCTAATAAAAAGTAGTTGTTCAAAGTGAAAAATGAGTGATTCAAGTCATTTACAGGCTATAGAAGAAGCTGCCAATATTGCTTGCGCATGTCTGTTACCTGAAAAATCGAAATTCCGTTATAATGAAACTTACAACGCATTTTCAATTTGGTATACATCACGAAACATTCAAGATGTTAATGAAACCGTAATGTTTGGTTATTTTAAGGAAAGATCCGAAGCCCGCAAGTCTCCTAGCAGTTTATGGTGTGAATATTCAATGCTGAAATTAACGTCGTGTCAGTTCTTCTGTTTGTTACCTCAATTATATAAGAAAATGTTGGAAGCTCATGCAGTTGATGAAAATGTGACAGTTACTAATTTTGAAATAACTTCAAATAATAATCCTTTAATAAATATTACTGAGTGTAGTGTTACAGTTAATATTAATAAATAATTATAAAAGAAACTATTGCTGTAAAATGAAATTATTGACATTTCTCTGACATTCTACTACTTTCATTACTTTTTTGTCCTGGCAGCGTAAGTAACACTTACGCCCTTAGTAACCTACTTACGGAGCTAGCAACGAGGTTGCCCTATTTACTTCACTTACGCTTACATCAGTGTCACTGGAGCAATAAGATTCATTTACGCTATCGGTAGCAGAAAAAAAACATTATGTGTACCTCAAAAAAGAACTTTTTCCAGCTCATGATTTGTAGGCCTCGGCTACGCCTCGGTCCCAAACTCCAGATCGTCCGAAAAAGTTCTTCTTAACTATTATGTTGTTTATATGTATTCTGTAACAAACTTAGTTCTAATACATAAATTACCCATGGCGAAAATTTAGGTAATATTTATTTGCCAAAATTGTAAGATGACGTCATCATTTGGGATGGGGGTTAAAAGGGATAAATTTTTATTAACAATTTACTATGGCTAAGATCACTTTACAACGTTTGCAAGATTTCAGAGCATTCGGTTTTGCAGTTTCAAAGTTAAATTGCGAAGTGTTTATTCAATTTTGATTTTTTTTTTTTGCAAAAATCTAAGATAAAAATTCAACATGGATTCATAAACCACCTGAACATTTTTGAAGGTGACGTCATTCCATTGTTTGTGGGGATGATTATACAATTATATTATAAATCATATCAGAGACCCAATATTGTTGGTCAAGCTAGTATTAGAGCAAGTTATAAGAAACAGCAAAATTACAAAAGACAAGGAACACTACACAGAAAAATTGGTCTAATATTGATCCTTACAAGTTATAAGCCTAAGGTAAGCAAATTAATGTTAGTCTGATGTAGCAGAGAAATGTCGTGTTGTGAATCATTGGGTTCCATTATCATTTTTGTCACAAATACTGCGTACTTTTTAAATAACTTGGACTAATCAGTGAGTGGGAATAGCTACTTCCCGGACAAGAGCCACGCCAGACGCTGTGTTACACCTGCCATCACTGGTGTCACCTCTTCTTGATACGTTTTTTTATACGTTTTATACCAATAAACGTTTAGACAATGTTACTTTGCTTATCTTAGGCTTACAAGAATAAGTATTCGAATACCAGACAACCATTGAAATATGCTGTATTGATGAGACCTAAAGAGGTCGAAACTGTAGTCTATAGATTTTCATTGCGTTGTCTAAATGTTTATTGGTATAAAACGCATTAATAGTTGGGCGTATCTTTTATTTTCACTATATATAAATGACTGGCAACGCCAATTCAGAGTCGATAGCTGATGGTAAAATTGAAATAATTGACGTTATCTTAAATCGTGAAATAATAAAAAAACAGAATTCATTTATAACAATTTAAAGAATATTTAACGAAAGAAGAAATTAAAAAAACACTAAAACCCGTAACTGATAAACTTGATAATATTACTGAATTTACACAACAAATTCTTAGTACAAAAAATGTTTTAGCAGTCGAGGAAGACAAAAGTAATTCAAATAATGCAGATCTAAGCATTTCGGATCATTTGTTACAATTACCAATATCTAAAAAGGTAGAATCTGGATCGCCTTCACCTTCATCAAAAATAAAATCACCTTCAGCGTCTTTGACCGCATACCTCAATAAGTTTAGAACCAGATAAAAATTTAAATTTTGATATTATTGAAAAATAATTTAAACTAGATTAACCTTCACATTTATTATTATACATTAGTAGCATGCGCTATTTAAAAATATCTTGCTCTTTCGGTGGAAAGGGAGAAGAATGAGAATTTTCCTTCATTTTAAAGAAAAGAAGAAAGAATGTTAAAATAACAAGTGGTCAGAAGGTGCCCATATAACACCTTCCCTTTTTACGAAGGACTGAATATAAATACCCGGCTACCCGCTTCAGCAAGAAACGAGCTATCGGGAAAACAAAACGTGAACTGATAAGACTGACGCCTATCGGGTACACCAAAATGCGAAGAAAATCATTAAATTTCTTGTTATAAAATGGTACAGATATCACAAACCTGGTGTTAGAACAACGGTATGTGACGGTAAAGTGATTTGCTTAAATTTTCAAAATTAAATCGTTAAAAAACACACGTAAATCGAAATTTACTCTGAGTGAAATACCACACACATTCGAACTTTTACAAGGTCGACGTAATCCCTTTTGATAGCTAAAATGTTGATTTTTTTGAAGAGCTAGATCTATTTCTCTGATCCAAATTAATTTAGATGGGTTTGAGAAATTGTTTATGATTCCTGTGATAATGATTTTGTTTGGCTTTTCTTATTTGCATTTTAAATGTTTTATCTCTATAAGTTCTGGATAGGTACATACGACGTAAGATAGTTCTTTTAAGTCATTACCTAACTTAAATACTTCTTGGGTGAGTCATCTTTTAGTATTTTTACAAGCTACAAGTTTAGTGTTTTTAGTATAACAACATTAATTTAACATACCAGGTAAAGATAAGGTATTTAAAAATTCTTTGTTCGCTAGAGTTCTGGATGACCTGGCTTTTAAATATTGCTAGGGATCTGTAACAATTCTTTTGGAATAGTTAATGTTATCTTCAATTTGTTTATAATTATTACTAGCTTATATTTTTAAAATATGACGGAATGATCACTCAGATTTACATTTCCTACGGATCCTATTGCTTTATTCACTAGGTAATGTGTGTAATATTTTTATTTGTAATTATTCTTGTTGGTTTACCACTATTAATTTTTAAATTAGAACTGTTAATTAGATCTATAAATAGTCGTTTGTCGTTAGTGTAAAATTAGTCAGATAGTTAATCTTAAAATCACCATACAAAATGATATGGTTAAAGTTATTAAAACTAAAGTTAAGCAAATTAGTGCTAGTTGCTTTATAAATAATTTAATATAACCTTGGGGTGGCCTATATAAACAAATTATGGCACAAATGGTGCATTGTTGTGAGTAACAATAATATTAGAAATTTTAATTTGCATTTTAATACAAGAATTGGAAGCTAAAATGTATATGTTACTTTGAGCTGTGCCGATGTTGTCAGGGATACACCAATGCTCGTTAACGCTAACGCACATGAAATATACATAAGTATATGGGGTTTATCTGCAATTGTAAATATTTCAATTGCATTGATTTTATTAAGAATCGACTGTATATTTACACTAAGTACTTTAATATATTTATAATGATAGATTTGTACACACTGTTGGTTATAGGGTCTTTTTATGAGGAGACCCGTCAATTTTGTGAGGTGTCAAAACTTCCTTGTCTCTATTTCGAAAAAATCTAAATTATTTTACTGTAATATCAGCTCGTCAGTACTCAGGATTCTAAACTATTTTACGTAGGTCCTCATCATAATCTATGCTCACACTATATGCTATATTTATATACCTTTGCTGTTGAATTTTATTACTTCAAATGCGCGAGTTGGTGATTTTTTACTTTCTGAGCGTAAGTGTTGTAATCGAGTCCATCGCTACTTTAACGTTTTCTCGACGTTTCATTATCCCTACAATATGTAAAAAATAGATCTCCCGTTTCTGTCTGTCTGTTTGTCTGTCTATCTGCTTGCCGTTTGTCCGTGTTTTAATTATATAGATAATCTCGGAAACTACTAGATCCATTGTTGTAAAATTTTGTAAGCTTATTAGGAATATCATGTCGATGATAAACCGCTAACCAAAATTTGGCGGATCATCCCTACCACCAATGGAATGACATCATCTCTAAAATTTACAGCAGTATAAGATAATCCTGCGTTTGTGGTGTATGAATCCATGTTGAGTTTTCATCCAGATTAAAAAAAAATCAAAATTGTATACCTAACAACATTTTGCAATTTAACACTGAAACTGCAAAACCGAATGCTCTGAAATCTTGCAGATATTTAACGGTTATCGTAATCACGGCAAATCTTTAATCAAAATTTATGTGTTTATCCCCTCCCAAAAAATGTATGACGTAAAATTTTGTCGAACACATGCTCTCTGAAATATACAGCCTGTTATTGAAAGGTACGTACAAAATAACATCGGCAATTGGTCTCGACGTATGGGTGCTAAAAATTAAAAAAAGTTCAGGTAAAAGTGTTCTCCTTTTAGAGATAAAAATTATTAAAATTTATGTCCAAATTCGTTGTACACCTCTGATAAAAAAATCACCTTTCGTTTCTACAGCAACATTTATTCTTGACAAAAATTTTATTGTTACAGTTGCTAGGATTTACTAAAATAAATTAATTTTATCTATTTATCCTTCAGTAGCGTCTAAAAAGGTTGGATAAGGGTTAATTTTCCCCTTATAATTTTGATAGCACAAAATAAGTTTTTCCGACTTCTTACACTTCGCGAAGAACTGTCCATTTTGTTGTATGTACCTTTCAATAACACCCTGTATATCTACAATATTATGACTTTATACTTGTTTATCAACATACTCATAGTTTTTAGAATTACTTATACAGGATGACTCAAAAAATTATTGAATGAGTCAATTTATTTTATTGTTTAAATCGGGAACTGTAGGACTGAATGCTTTGAAAGCTTGCAGACGTTTTAAAGTTATCCTAAACATAGTAAATTTTTAATCAAAATGTATCTGTCTATGACCTAAAAAATTGATGACGTCATTTCAAAATTTTACCGAAAAAATCCTATTCGAAAGGTGCAAAATATGAGTCTACACTTGTGGTTTATCATAGCATTAAAAGTTTTTGAATTGCTTATAGCGGATGACTCATAAAAATTAATGAATGAGTCAATTTATCTTATTGATTAAATCAGGAACAGCTCACAATCTTCCCGAAAATTTGCGAATACAATACTATTATTATTAGTATTACATTGTACCTATCCAAACTGATAGATATACGTGGCCTTGCGAAAATATTAATGGCGTTATCAGAAAATTTTGTTAAAGGAAAACTCATTTGAAACATATTACATACATATCTCTATTTTAACTCATAGAAAAGTCCAAAAAAAATGAAATTTGCAAAATCAAATTTTGTAATTTTTAGAAAAAGCTGGATATGTTTTATTGTACTTCAGAGGAAGGGAAGTTCTGTCGAAATAACCTTAGACCAATTTTTACTTCCCGAGCGTAAGCGGCCGACTCTCTACTTTTACGTTTTCTCGACCTTTCATGACGCCTAGAGTACGACGAAATATGTCTTCCGTTTCCGTCTATCTGTCTGTCTTTCCATCTGTCTCTGGTCCCGAATTTTTATTGTTGTCAAATTTTGTATTTATATGTATTAGGAATAATATGTAGATGGTAAAACGTTAACCAAAATTTGTCTAACCATCCCCACCAATAATGTGATGACGTCACTTCAAAATTCTACCTAGTACATGGGTTTTAAATTGTATAAAATAACATAGTCCTACACATGTAGTTTATGAATCCGTGTTGAGTTTTTACCCGAAACGTCCAGATTTTTGGAAAAAAAATTAAAATCATAAAACAACAATTTGCAATTTAATGTGAAGATGTTTTAAAAGTATGATAAGCATTGTCAATGTTTTATCAAAATGTATTTGCTTATCCCCCCTAAAAAATTAAAGACGTCACCTCAAAATTTTGCCGAATAAATCCTATCTAAAATGTGCAAAATATGATCGGTCTATACTTGTAATTTATCACTGCATTCATATTTGTTAGATTTGCTTAAACAGGTGGCCCAAAAAAAATTATGAATGAGCCAATTTATTTTATTGATCAAATCAGGAACTTTCATTTATTTTCCCAGAAAATTTTGGGAATACAATACTGTTATTTTTATTATTACACTGCACCAATCCAGGCTGATATGCACATCTTTGCAAAAATGTTGATGACGTCATCTGAAAATTGTGTAAAGAAAAAAGTCAACTCTAAAATGCTGGATATATTTCATTGTACTTTAGGTGCGAGGGAAGTTCTGTCGAAACAACTTTCGATCAATTTTTTTATCGTGTTTGGGTTATTTTGTAAAAAAAAATATGGTACAGTTTCGGCCAGAAAATCTTGGGCAGTATTTTTCTGTCATTAAAAAAAACACGATGTAGTCTATGCTTTACTGTCATAATGATTGACACTTTTAAAAAATAAATTTTGACATACGTCAACATCCACATTCCAGTTTACGTCAAAAAGACAAACATGGCAAATTTGAGGTTATAAATATATATATTTGAGGTACGTAAAGCCTGTTTTAGAGCTTATGTCGCAGGAATGACAGAACTGCCCAAGATTTTGTGACCGAAACTGTAATATTAATAAATAATACCTAAGACAAGAAGTCGACCATTGTCGTTATCAAATGAAGAATATAGAGCCATTAGAAACCATTATTGTACAAATAGACTCTACTTCAGTGGAAAATTAAGAAAATTTGAGAAATGGGATAATTGAGGGATTAATGCAATAAGAAACAACCCTGATAATTTGAAAAAAATCACCAGCTACCGTTGCCGCCAAAAAATTTCAGACGTCAATGTCATTCAGTCGTCAGATAGTGTAAAGCAACCTTTAGATGTTTCTAACCTAAATATTTGACAGTCATTTTTAACTTTTACATTTGACATTTACATGAATGTAGCTGTAAGCGTAAGCTGGAATTTTGAAAGTTTGACTTTCCAGCTGTCCGAAATAATGACAATAAAGCATGGACTACATTAAAATTTTTGACATGATAGTGATGTTTGAAATTTTTTATCGGAAACTGTAGTTAATGAGGAGAATATTGGATACGTAAATTCTAGCTGGTGGTAGTTATTTCCAGCAGTTTCTGTTAGATTAATAAGAATTTTTGTATGTAATATGAATTAATAAAGTACCTGTAATAGTATTTTTTAATGTGTGCTTTTTTATTGCTTGAATAAATATAAAAAATGTTTTAAAGAAATAAATACGCAGGTGTCTGATAAAAATATATCACAGAAAGGGATTTGAAAGTCTGCACTACGTTTACAGACATTCTTATTCCTTCCTGTCCATTTTTAAACACTACACTTTTACTTTTTACCCTAGGACCCTAAATATGCGACGCCACTGTGATGACGATCGAGACAGAAGATCCAAAACTGTATGCAATATTTTTGCGGTTGCGCTTTAGAATTGTGTCTGATTTTATCTCTTTCTATTAACGTCAACATCACAACCTCAACTCACTGCAAACCACTAATCTGCCAATAAGCAATAGCCACTGAGTATAGGTTTAGTTTCGTGTTAATTTCAGATTTGCTACAATTTTAAATGAAACTTACAGCAGCCGGAAAATTCAAGTGACTGAAAAATTTTTTGTAAGCCTTGTTTCATCGAACGACCGAAAAGAGAAGAATTCAGCAGATTAGAATATAATGGCAGCTCCGATTGTTATTACCGCAACGGCTAAACATACAGCTACGGTTAGTTTTGTTTTTATTAGTAAAAACACTGTTTTACAGAAAATATTGGTTTTCAGTTAATATTTTTGCATGGTTTAGGAGATACTGGGTAAGCATACAAATAAATTTTCTAATAGTAGATAACAGTGTTTCATTAGCCAAGGATGGGCGAGTGCTATGGCTGCTTTAAGACCTGCTCACGTAAAAGTTATATGCCCGACAGCCCCAACTATGCCTGTTACTTTAAATGCTGGATTTCGCATGCCTAGTTGGTTTGATTTACGAACGCTTGACGCGTCAGGTCCAGAGGATGAAGAAGGTAACTTTATTATGTTTTTCTTATCAAAGGTACAAATTTTCGTTAAAAATAACTTTTGCGTTAGACCTTGTAGCCCCATGTCACTTTATGTTAATGATATTGATTTTTTAAATCCACTGCTTAAATCAGGATGCTGGACTTAATCACCTAGGGTGGTAATAGTAATATTCAATGATTAATTTTAGACAATGCAAAGATAATGTCATGAAGTTTGAGAACATGATATGTACAAATTTGATAACTATATGTACAAGTTTGATCACTCAAATTTGGTTTTATAAAACATCCATGAAAAAACTTGATGTATAATTAGTAATTGACATTTTTAGGAATTAAACAAGCAACCAAACAAATTCATTCAATGATTGATAATGAAATCAAGGATGGGATTCCTGCCAATCGAATAGTCCTAGGTGGTTTTTCACAGGGTGGAGCGTTGGCGCTGTATTCAGCACTGGTCTTTCCACAAACATTAGCTGGAGTTGTTTCATTGTCAGGTTGGTTACCATTGCATAAAAGTTTTCCTGGCGCAATGAAAGTTGCAAAAGAACTACCTGTGAGTATCTGATTATAAAAATATTGCGTCACCCATAAATTATGTTGTTACAGATATTGCAGTGCCATGGTGATTGTGATCCTGTAGTTCCTTATAAATGGGGTCAAATGACTGCTTCTCTTCTTAAAACTTTACTCAAAGATCCAGAATTTAAATCATATAGAGGACTTATGCATACCTCTTCGGATGAAGAACTGCGCGACATTAAACACTTTATTGATAAGCATCTTCCAACACAATAATCAATAATTGCATTAATAATTATTGTATATAATTTCTTCAATTCCACATTCCTCTTATGATGAGATGATCAAAAATTTAAATGAGTTTTGTTGTACATATAATATGTGTCATTTTAGTGTACTTAGTTCAAAGATTTCTGTGGATTTAGATAAACTTAATCCAAGTCTAATATACAGTTGTCCCAACTTTAGTGAAAGTATTAATTCAGTGCACTACATTGTATAGATTTTGTACTCCTACTTCTGTACTATTAATGTAATTTGTATCTCTAAAATGCTGTAATTTGCATTTTATTGTCTTTGTTTCATTGCTAGAGAATGTTTTGAAAACTGTAAGTGACTAACATGGAGTACAAAATAAAGCTATTATCAATTGTCCACTACAGTTTAGAGATTATTTAGCCTAGTACAAGTATTTTCTCATACTGTTTTTTGTGGTAGTTCATTTGGTGTTTTGTGATGCCACAAATATAAATGTAGAAATCTGAAACACAACCATTAAAACAAGAATTTTAGCAAACGAAAAAATGTAAGAATCATTTATTCTCCAGTTACTCTAAAATCACAGTTAAGTTTGCAACTTTATATTGCCTTGAATTTGTATTTCTCAATAAGATTCTGTTTTTGAATTGTCTAACCGCCAGCAACGCATCACTAACAATGTATCCAGTAGCAGAACTCTTCCCAAGAGAAAAACTAAAACCTCCTTTATGAACAAAACCTACCACTTCTCTTGAACATGAGTATCTTATAGTTCTAGGTTCAGGTAACCATAAAGCCCTTATCTTTTTACTATAATTAATTAACATTTCTTTGTATGCTTGTAAATCCTAAAAAACAACTATTTAGAAAAAATTATATAAGAAAAATTAGCACCTACAAAATTACTAGATTTTGCTTTGCGCTGCTTTCTAAATTTTTTCAGCAAGCTTTGATGTGCTCTTCTTAGTTCTTTTCTTTCTGCTTGAAATTTGTCCTCACTGTTTGGTTCAGTGACGACTTTCTTTAAATCTTTTTCATTCTGTGGCAAACAAATGATGGCAAATTTTTGAGGACATCCTCTTGCTTCACAGATCAGTTTTACTGGTATAAGACAATTTTTTGGATAATCTGGCAGCTCCTGGATACCTGAGTTCAGAAAAACCTGTAATAAATTATACCTCTTGAACGAATTTGCAGAACACATTTACAAACCTTACCTCAATGGAATTTAAAATCTTCTTGTTCCGAAGTATTGTAATTTCACCACTAGATGCAAAATGACCCCACTCTTTTAATAATAAATTCCAGTTACAAGTAAAAGGGCTGGCTATTTTAAATTTGTTATAATTAATTCTTTTATTAGGTGGCTTACGGAAAAATATATCTACATTTTCTTTTGATGATAGAAGTTCCTCATTTATTCCTGCATCTGTATCTGGTTCTAAAAATTGTGATTTTCCCATTTCAAACAGTATGGAACTTGATTCCCGCAAACCTCCAGCTCTGGCTCCTCTCATAACAAAAGCAATCCAAAATGGTTTAGCCCAAGCATTTGGAAGGATGATATCCCAGCCACCCCCTAAGCCTTTAAAATATCTAAACAATTAGGAAAAATATTATAAAATTAAAACATAAAACTCACCTATATTTTCTCTTTTATTTCCAGGTTGCTGAATAAGGATTACTGGAACCAGAACAGTATTTTCAGTCAAGTTTGAACCGGGTACTAATAATTTACTTCGTAGCTCAGCTATCTCTGAATCCCGCATACCAATATTATTAGCTTGTTTTCTAAAATCTTTATACCAAAGTGGACTATGTGCAGCAGTATCAGGCAGTGCAATAGTTCCATAGTTGTGGATATCTGGGACACTCTTTACTCGCTTTTTTGGTAGATAGAACCTGGGATCATTAACAACTACTGAACAAACTGAATGTGGGGATAAATCTGCTGTGGATGTTACATTTTTAATTTGGTTCCAATATTCAGACTGCTCTTTAACAACGTCCTTGTTTTTGAACAGTTTAATATAGTCTCTTAAATATGATTCTGATAAAGCTGTTTGATCAATATTTATGGTTTGAAGAGCATCATGAAGAACTGAATTAGAAAGTGGGCCTGTTAACCTGAACCTGCTTAGGTCCATTCTGAGTTCTTCAAATAAAATATTTGGACAATCTTTAAAGCAAAGTGTTAGGGCCCTTTTAACGTTCTCGTAAAATGCTGGATGAATCCACAACCATAACTTTGTCGCGGTGTTTTCACTGCTTGGAAACCACTGAAATTTTACATTTCCAATTGTTTTGTGTAGGTCTCCCATTTCATAAAGTGTCAACTCTCCTTCACGATTACCATTAATAAATGCTTTGGCACTAATACTCAATCCTCCATCTGGCTTGGACAAGTATTTCAAATTATGAATAATGACATTTCTATCCCCGGAAATTTCAATACCATTAAAATATGAAATGTCCTGTAAAAGACAATGTTGACTCATTGCCCTGTAACAGGCTCTAAAAGCTTTATCACAAGGTCGATGAGGTAATTTATAGCCCCATTTTTCTGTCATATGGAATCTCTTTGCATGCCAGATGTGTGTATAAAGCCATTTATATCTTTTATTCGACCTTCTCGTGTATTCTTCTGTTAAATTTCGCGGTCGCCTTCGATATTTTCGAGATGGTCGTTTCTGCTTAGTAGGCATTCCAGATTTTTTCATTTGGTTTAAATGAATTTGTCGCAAACGTCGTGGTAATCTTTTTACATTATGGGACATTGCCCGTCTTCGCATATGTTTAGGTAAGGTTTGAAATGCTAGTTTGGTTCCGAACTGGGTGCCTAACGAATTTTTCATCACTTGAATTTCTTGACTCCGACATGCTACAAATCGAGCAATAGTTACAGCAGGTGGAAGTTCTTCGCCCCCTGGGAGGGTGTCTAATTGGGCCTCTTCGTTAGCCATTGGTAGCTGATACTAAACCACTAGTTACTTGGTGTAATAAATTATTGTCTCACTTAAATAACACACCGTAAAGAAAGTATTCACGAACAGTTTCAACATGTGAGAACATAAAACTTAAAACATAACCTCACTCAACAACGTGTAACGTCAACTTTGCACATCGCAAGAAATGTGTTCATGGTCGTACAGTCCATCCACGTTTACCATCTACAGGTAGATGGGCTACGTTAGGTGCAAACGGAGACGAATAGCATGAACAGCAGGCTAGCCATATAAAAGATAAAGAGTATTACTTCCACATCAAGAAAGGCTGAAAATTTTAATTTTCGTATGAAATGCCGAAATTAATCTATTGATAAATTATATGTTAATGCAGTGTTTTAAATAGCGCTCAAATTCATACAACCCTTTAGAAATGCAAATGCTCAAAGCAGGTTTTCCTGCCATGGTGGATTAAATTTAAATTTTAGCAAACAGACTGCCACACGACCAGAATTTCCTTATCATAAACTCAAAAAGGAAGACTTTCAGACTTTGATAGTGAGCTGTGACAGCTAAACGAGTGTTAGTCAAATGAAAATCCATATGTCCACCTTCATTTTTTAAAATTTTATTTAAAAACAAAACACGAAACGCCAATCTTTTTTTCTTACAATACATTTTAGATTTTATAGACTTCAAAAAGTTTAGTTTTTGTTATATCGTAATTTGTTTTTTTTTGTTATTACTTGATGAACCGTGAATTTGACTATACGAGTATTTACTGTGCAAAATCTAATTCGCGTTAGTTACAAACTTTTTAAACTGCAACTTTTGAAGTCTTCTTAATTTTATTGTGGTTTAAAATGGATCAAATAGATTTGAGTTCAGAATTTTTACAATATGAAAAAGAACATTCCGGGTAAGTTTTTCAAAATTCTTGTGAGTAGTGCATCATTTTATAGCTTTGATGAGAGTTGCAATCGAACTTAAAAAAGAGTTTCAAGTTAACCTTTAATTTAATAAACTACAACAATGCACACGTTGCTCCATTAAGTTAATTTGTTTCTATTTTTTTTATAAATCTGTTTTAGAATCAAGAAAGAAAATGATTTCTTACAATTTGAAAATTTTAATACACCGGTCGTTCAGCCTAGTTCATCATATACATTTTCAAATACAGTTGCAGTTTCTGAAAGTTTAAATCACCGCATGCCTTTGGATTTAAGTAATTTGAGAGATTTGGGTAATTTATGCAAATTAGAACTAATGAAGAATGAAATACCTTACTGGGTAAAATACAAACTTCAAGATGGAAAACATATTAAAATATGGCAATGCAAAACATGTAAGTAAAAAACGTCTTTATAAACCATTCCTAAAATACCCTGTAATCTTTAAATGAACGTTATTAATGGCTTACAAAAATTAAAAAAAGCTGTTTTGTCAACTTTGATATAAAATTAAAATTTTGCGATCGAAATATAACTTATAACAGCCTGCAAACTTTTAACAATTATATGGCAGGGTCCTATTGCGATTTGTCGCAATAGTACCTGCTAAGATAAAACTGATTTTGGCAAATGACCAGTGTTGGACAGTATCTAGATACTTGTATCTAAATAAAGTATGTAGATACATTTTTGGGTATCTAGTATCTGCATCTAGATAAAATCGAATTTAAGCACAAAATATCTGTATCTACAGTTGCCGCCAAAAAATTTCAGACGTCAATGTCATTCAGTCGTCAGATAGTGTAAAGCAACCTTTAGATGTTTAGGTATTTTGAAAGTTTGACATTCCAGCTGTCCGAAATAATGACAATAAAGCATAGACTACATTAAAATTTTTGACATGACAGAAAAGTGATGTTTGAAATTTTTTGTCGGAAACTGTAGATACAAAATTAATGGCGCAGATACAGATACATTTTTTTTTCGCTTTTTTTTTCAATAGTTATTAGTTGAGTTATACTAGTAGTAATTTTTGATACTTCATGTTGGCGATTTTGGTCACATAAACAAAAATAGAGGTAAGAGGTCCACTAATAGTGTTCTGTCACGGAAATTTTCATATTTTAAATACCATCATTTCCTACATTGTAGCCTTCAGTACTTATACATCTTTAAATATAATCCTGAGGGGTAATAAAATCTAAGCCATGGTAAGATGGTATTTTAAAAACCATAAACCACAATTCACTATTCACTGCGTTTTACGCTTATCGGGGCAATGCATTTTATCTGTGTACCTGAGCAAGCCGGGTCCGGTAGGTCCGCTGGTTGTATTTGTGTTATTAAATAAGAGTAATTTTAATAGTAAAAATATTTGTGTAAGGTATGTTATTATTTTTAGAAAATAATAATTGCGTGTTACATAATAATGATTATTTTTTTCAATTAGCACAAATTAGTTCTGTAATCGACTAATCGAATGTTCAATACATACATTTCTCTCGCATAAATCGCATATTTGTTACTGTTTTGTACCTTTACTTTTCAGACAAATGTGGCATCTTTTCCTGTTGCTTCATGTGTCATTTCTTCACTTTTTCATTGTTGGACCTAACGCGAAGCGGGTTTGGCAGGTCCGTTTTGCCCTAGAATGTGCCGATTATGTTTAAGTGTAAATCTTGGGTAATAAAATTAATATTTTTACAACCTTCGGTAGAATAATTTATCGTGATATATTCTCAGAAATCGTGAAACGAGATTAAAATAAAATGAGTTTCAACAAAAATCTGAAAATTTAAAGTTGCACTCTAGTGATTCCGGCCTGCCAGGCAGCCTTTAATCCTATAAAGGGCTTAAATACCTTTCTAAGAAATTGTACTTATTTTGCCTTAAACGGAACTAGCAATCCTTCCTAAAATGTATATACCTGCCGCACCGGGATAGACGATTACCGGACATGATCATAAAAATATCGTAAGCCGATATTGAAGAATAATAATTTATGACAGGTTGCCGACAACAGACCTTCAGCACAGAATAATCATTTCCGATATTCTTTCGAAATATTAATTTTAATGCTGGAAATAATTATTAGATATACTCAAACACAATTTGGACACTGTAGTATGGGAATAAAAACAAAAAAACTATTATTTTTAAGCGTACGTAATAAATATTGCACAATTTGCGACACATCAAACAGCGAAGCGATGGCCTATTTGCAGGAAAAAAGAAAAGATTTTTCAGTCTTGAATAACTATGTTACAGTAAAATGTTTATTTTTTAAATTTAATACCACAATCCTTTCTTCTGCACCTGTGGAACGGGTGTTTAGTAGCGGAAACCAAATTCTGACGCCAAGAAGAAATAATTTAGGTGACAATACGTTCGAAATGTTGTTAATTTTAAAAAAATCATTAAACAATACATACATAAATACATAAACATGTTTTCAGTTATTTTATTCGCCAAAGCTTCAAAAAGTATCTGTTTTCTTGTATCTGTATCTAGATACATTTCGAAAAAATCGAAAATAATCTGTATCTAGATACTTTTATCTTCCATATATCTATATCTGTATCTAGATACTTTTAAAAGTATCTGTCCCCAAGACTGATTGTAAGTAAATGAAACGGTGTATTACTTTACTGATTGCTCCTAAATGATATAAAAACGTCCCAGAATGTATCCCAGTGGCGATCTACCACATTTTTTTGAAACATATGAGAAAAAGCCAATAGGCCATATTGGGTACTAGGCCATATTGAGTTCAGTTATATGATGCCGAAGATCAAGTTACGTCCTGTGACAAGCGGATCGTCTGTAAAGTATTTTTAAAAATATTTGGAAACAGAGTTAATCACTTTATGAGCGTCATTAGTCCCTGATCAACCTTAATTCCCATAAAAGCACCCAAGTAACCTGCTTTTTCGGGGTTGGTTTTCAAAAGCGCATTTATGTATTCCGTTAGAAAGATTAAGTACTTTTTGATAAACGTTCAAATAAGAATTTAACTTTGTTGTTCTGAAAATTATTCAAATAACCCTTATTAATCACCCTAAATTTGCAAATAAAAGAATCGTTACTACCTCGATAGCTTTCGGTTGATAGGGATACGTCTTTCGCTGTGATCAGTCAAAGGTGGTGAAAACTAATAAACATGTGGAGACCGTGGAATGAAATAAGTGCTGAAGAAATGGGAGCCGTACTAAATGTTGAAAATGAAGCAAATTATAATTAATGTGTATAATTCATTGAAAGAAAAAAAAGTAATGCAAGAAGAAAAATTAATTGAAATAATAACCGAATATAGTACAAATTTTTCCTACACATTGTTTGGCGAATTGTGAAATGGGGTTTTGCAATAAGAAATGAAAGAGGGGATAAGGGAGTCACTTGAAAACTGAAAGTAAACATGCGTACACCATAAGAAAACTCATTTATGATGGATACAAAAATAATTACGTGCCGACACTGAAATATATTCAAGGAAAAATTGCGGAGTTCATTGGATTGCAGGGTTGCATTGAAACAATTCGAACATTTCTAGGAAAAATTGGATTTGATTATAAATCATTGGATAAACGGCGTATGCTGGAAGGATGAAAAGCAATCAGTGAACGGTGGTATAAGTACCTTCGTGAAATAGTGAAATTCAGGGAAGAAGATAGAAGCATTATTTTTCTCGATAAACATCGTATGATTCGCATGACGTGGTAAAAAAGGATTTGTTGACAACAGTTCAAATGGTGTTTTAAATCTGCCCCCATCGAGGGCTCAACGGAAAATAATTTTAATTAACAAAACAAGGTTTTGTTCCGGAAGCAGTGTGTTTTTTCGTCAAAAACATTTAGGATGTGAAAGTTGACTACCACGATGAGATGACGGGAGACATATTTTTTTAGTAGTTTTCCACTAAGTTTTTCCACATTTGTCAGCCAGTACCGTAATTGTTATGGATAACGCAAGTTATCATTCCGTCCAGGCAAGAAAAATTCCAAATCCTGGATAGAAAAAAGAAGAAATTAAGAAGTTTCTTGAAGAAAATGATTTATATTGCGAAGAGAATTATAACAAAAAACAACTTGTAGAAGTTCTGTACACAAAAGAATTTAACAAACACTTTCATCGAGCGAAGGCCGCGAGACACAGTCATTGCGATTACCTCCTTATCACTGCGAGCTTAACCCTATACAACAATCCAAAATTTAGTGCAAGTGCCATCGATGTAATCAGGAATCAAGTATACCTCAGTTAAACAGACCATTTCATAGCACTGTTGCTGTAAAAATATATTAAGTTCATCTATCTTGTTGTTTAGAGGTTGTATATTCAGATGGAAAATACTAATCGATGTTTTCATTTCGGTGATCGGTGGAGGAAAAAATTTAGAGATCAATTCAGCCATAGTTTGGGATCTAGGCGTTTTTTAATATCTTCTAGATCCATATTAATTACTCCTGTAAAATATGAGGAGGTGTTAGGTTTTCCGGGGTTCCCTTTTTCGACTGTTGCTCTCGGAAATGTCTTCTTAACAACTTAGTCTTCTACGTCTATGATTTGTAATGAAGGCATTAATCGTGAAAGATATAAATTAGCTCTTCTTGAGCGGATCTGATTTTATTTGTCTCATCACCCTTAAACGTGCAATAAATTGACTTTTGTATAATTTGGGGCCTTTTATTGTCTGTGATATTCTTGGAGTTATCCTTGACTTCATCGGACTTCTTTTTACTTTCTTCATTGGAGAATTTTCTTCCCGATCAACGTCAAAAAAATCAAAATGGAACTGATTGTTGTAATAGATTTAAAGTGCATTTTAGGAATATCGTGTAGATACTAAATGATAACTAAAATTTGTCTGATTAACCAACAATGTGATAACGTAATCTCAAAATTCTGCAAAGTAAATCATATTTAAATTTTATAAAATATCATCCGGAGGTACGGTACGGTACGGGTCGAAGTCCCGGCGTAAAGATCATGCAACATTAGTGGAGTCACGTTTTGGATGGGTGAAAATTGATTATGTAATTTCCCATGCTTACGATAACCTTAAAACGTTTGCATGATTTCGATTTTGCAAAGTTAAATTGTATAATGTTCTCTATTGTAAAAATTTATCGCGGATTCATAAACCACAAGTGCAGGAGTATCTTATTTTATGAAATTTAAGAGATCTGAGAGATGTCTTTGTCGGGATGGCGTCAACTTTGTGGAGATGATTAGCCAAATTTTGTTAAGGTTTGATAACGTCATTACAAAATTTTATTGTGGAAAAACTCAGTTCAAACATACGCACAACATGCTTCTTACCTGTAGTTTAACAATCCACAATCTCAAATTATTTTAACTTATAGAGCTTATCAAAAGATAAAATTTTCATAATCAAATTTTATGATATAAGAAATTGAATTTGCTTGTTTGCATTTAAGGCGTGAAGGAAGTTCTAAGTATATGTATAAATAACTTTATTTAGATCAGTTTTTACTTCCCGAGCGTAAGCAAAGGAAGTATTGTAATCGAGTCCGTCGGCCGACTCTCTACTTTTACGTTTTCTCGATCTTTCATGACCCCTAGAAGACGAAGAAATAGGTCTCCCATTTCCGTCTGTCTGTCCGTCTGTCCGTCCGTCTGTCCGTCCGTCTGTCCGTCCGTCTGTCCGTCCGTCTGTCCGTCCGTCTGTCCGTCTGCCGTCCCGGATTTTTATTAGACAGATAATCTCCGAAAGTACTCGACCGATTGTTGTGAAATTTTGTACTTATATTAAGAATATCATGTAGATGGTAAAACGCTAACCAAAATTTGTCTAATCATCCCCCCCACTAATGCGATGACGTCACTTCAAAATTGTACATAGTAAATGGGTTTTCAATTGTATAAAATAACATAGTCCTACACATGTAGTTTACAACTCTGAATCGACTTTTCACCCGAAACGTCCAGATTTTTGGAAAAAAAATCAAAATTATAAAACAACATTTTGAAATTTAATTTTTAATCTGCTAACCAGAATGCTTTGAAATGTTGCAGATGTTTTAAGGCTATAAAGAGCATCATAAATCTTTAGTCAAAAAATATTTGCTTATCCCCTCCAAAAACTTGATGACGTCAGCTCGAAAGTTTGCCGAATAAATCATATCTAAAATGTACAAAATATGATGGGCCTGTAGTTGTCATTTATCACTCCATTCATATTTTTTGGATTTGCATATACAGAGTGACTCAAAAAAATTAATGAATGCGTAAATATATTTTATTGATTTAATCAGGAACTACAAAACGGAATGCTCTGACATCTTGCAGATGTTTTAAGGTTATAAAGAGCATAATAAATGTTTAGTCAAAATATATTTGCTTATCCCCTCCAAAAACTTGATGACGTCAGCTCGAAAATTTGCCGAATAAATCATATCTAAAATGTACAAAATATGATCAGTCTGTACTTGTGATCTATCACTCCATTCATATTTTTTGGATTTGCATATACAGGGTGATTCAAGAAAAGAAATGAAAGCGTAAATTTATTTTACTGATTTACTCAGGAACTACAAAACCGAATGCTTCGAAATCTTGAAGATATTTTAAAATTATCAAAAGCATGGTAAATTTTTGATCAAAACGTATTTAGTCGTCCCCCCTAAAAAATTTATGACGTCACCACAAAATTTTGCTGAATAAATCCTATCTAAAATGTACAAAATATGGTGAGTCTCTTCTTGTGATTTATCATTCCATTCAAATTTTTTCGATTTGCATATACAGGGTGACTCAAAAAAATTAATGAATGCGTAAATTTATTTTATTGATTTAATTAGGAACTACAAAACCGAATGCTTTGAAATCTTGCAGATGTTTTAAGGTTATAAAGAGCATAATAAATTTTTAGTCAAAATATATTTGGTTATCTTCTACAAAAAACTGATAACGTCAGCTCAAAAGTTTGCCGAATAAATCGTATCTAAAATGTACAAAATATGATGAGTCTGTACTTGTGATTTATCATTCCATTCATATTTTTGGATTTGCATATGCAGGGTGACTCAAAAAAATTAATGAAGGCGTGAATTTATTTTATCGATTTAATCAGGAATTACAAAACCGAATGCTTTGAAATCTTGGGAATATTTTAAAGTTATTATAAGCATGGTAAACTTTTGTTCAAAATGTATTTGTTCATCCCTCCTAAAAAAATTGATGACGTCACCCTTAAATTTTGCTGAATAAATCCTATCTAAAATGCAAAAAATATGATGAGTTTGTACTTGTGATTTATCATTCCATTCATATTTTTTAGATTTTCTTAAGAGGTGGTTCAAAAAAATTAATGAAGTCAATTTATTTTATTGATTAAATTAAAGGCAACACTTATTATTAGTATTACACCCCAACCAACCCAATTTGGTAGACACAAAATTTGTTAAAGGAAAAACTCGGTTGAAACATAAGGGTAGCACGCTTATTTACATCGACTTTAACATTACAGACCTGCATTTGTTTTATGCGCTCACTTGGTTCCGCGAATGTGAAATAGACATGTTTATAATCAACCAATTGTGAATTTCACCGTCAAGAATTAAAATAAAACCCAATGTTTTATATAATAAGCGGAAGTCGAAGCAATAAAACCGATGGTCGTTTTGTTTACAGTTTCTCTGTTTGACTCTCACGTATGCTGTTACGCCTGTCATCTTAAATTAAGAATGTTTATACATAAACGATTTTCAGTTGCCGTATACGTGAGTAAATTGTTTCGTTATTTTATTGATTATAAAAAATCAATATTCAAAACGACCCAATTCATTTTCCCGAAAATTTGGGAATACAATAATTTTATTCTTAGTATTACACTACATCTATCCCAACTGATATACGTGTCCTTGCAAAAATGTTGATGACGTCATCGCAATTTTTTTTAAATTCCCACTACAAAAATGTAATGAGAAAAAAACACAATAGCCATGCAGTCGTCAAGTTTCCGACAGCGAGGGAAGTACTCTCTAAACTCTTTAGACCAATTTTTTTGCTTGTGTTTTTGTGATGTATTTGGTGATTGTTGAGACGTTTCTACAAACATTACAGTGCAATAAAATACCTAGGTACTGTTTTATAGTAGTGTAATACACTCACCGACATGGAAAACGGGCCAGCTAATATTTTTCTGAGTACAGTGCTTCGACGTTACACTTTAGATGAGCTTCAGAATATGCTTTTAAAGGAATGAGAGAATATCCAACAAGAAGAAATAAACAATTTATTTCATGGAACGCTCTGGAGAATGGCAGCAGTCTTACAGGTTCGTGGGGGAAATACCCCTTATTGACGTCCTTAAACAGTGTGTTAATGACCATTGGTTTTGCTTTTTTGGAAACTTAATTTTTTTTTCAGCTTTGTTTGATTATTGAATTTTTTTCATTTTCTATTAAAATAATATATTCTTTAGTTCTTTTTCGATAAAAATATTACAATAAGCGTTGCATAACAACATCAAAGTATTGCAACCGAAATCGTACTTTATTTTGCACATTTTCGATTCTTAAAAAAAAAATTATAAGAATGGCCCATTTTTCGTGCCGGTGAGTGTAGGTACATCATGATTAGCGAAATACGATGTCTTCAATAAGCGGAAATTTAACTAAACTAAAAAAGCATTTTATTATTTGTTTTATTAATTTTTGTGATACAATAGGTATTATGCCTTTAATAATAATTAAGTTTGCAGGTTTAAAAGAATTTGGTCATCAGTATACCCTAATGCGCCATTTACCAACTCACACAGATGAAAGAAAATTTCAATGCAACACATGTGGTAAAGGTATTATTTTGATTTTATATACATATAACGTTGTATTAATTTCGATTTTAATCAGCTTTTAGACAAATGTCTACTCTCTCCCAGCATAGAGCTATACATTCTCACGAAAGACCATACATTTGTGAAATATGTCAAAAAACGTTTAATCGTGTTTCCACGTTAATTTCCCATCGCAAAACTCACACCGGCATCAAACCTCATCAGTGTCACTTATGTAACAAAGCTTTCCATCAAAAAGGTGTTTGTTTAAATATGTACTATTATTATTAACGGACTAATGTAATTTTTCAGGAAATCTTCGAAATCATATTTTTACTCATACAAATGAACGACCATACAAATGTGATGACTGTGGCAAAGGTTTTAATCAAATGTCTAATTTAATGTGCCACAAACTGAAGGTATATGGGAAAATCATACATGGACTCTATTTAAGAGAAAACTAACACCTTGGCTACATTTGTTCCATGAAACAACCGTATAAATTAATTTTGTTTTCAGTCTCATCAACGAGTGGATAAACCTAAATATTCTTGTCAGATTTGTGGAAGAACTTTCACGAAAAGGATAGCATTGAGAAACCATGAACAATATGAGCATAAGGATAACAATCAAACAACAGATTCTACTTTTTTACTAGATGAGCAAAAGTAAGTTTATACTTTTATTTTTACTAAAAGCATTAATAAATTTTGAATTAACAGCAGAATTGCAAACGCTATATTTGTGGAGCCTATAAAAACCAAAGCTATGCAGTTGGCGATTGAAACAAATCAAATACCGTTTGCGTTATTGAGACCTTTGACAGGAATTCCTGTGTTAGTTCGTGTTTTACCGGCGGGAAATGACAAGCAAATGCTGGTGCCTGCAAGTGCTGAGGATTTGAAAAAACACGGTCAAATTTCAGTTACGCCAAAAACGTCAAGTTCTAAAATGTCAGCAGATGGTAAGGTGTCTTAAATTTAAAATTGGTTACTAGCTTTAGATTTTAGCTCAAGAGAAGCAAAATTTAGTAGGCAGTACCGTACAAATTAAAATTCCAGTTGTTGCTACTGTTATTCAGCAAAGTGGAGAAGGCGGACATATGTCGATGTCTGTAGTAAGCCCAGGTCCTAATGATGAATCTTTTAAACAATCAAGTTGTCAGTCGCTTAGCACATACATTTTGACAGCAACCAACGATAAAAAGAGTATGTTTTGATGTTGTATTTGTTAATATTATACTTACTTAAATCTGACGAATATTGTAGATGACGAATCAATGATAAGGAATGAAAACAATATTAGTTCTGCGCCGAGTGCTAATGGGTCTACAACTGTAGAAATAATGACTCTGATAAATGAGTCCAGTAACATAGATAAAATAAACAGTGAGTATTCATATTCCAACATTAACCTTTTTTAAAATAAAAATGTTCCGAGATATAAACTTAGAACTACACGCAAATGCACAAAATTTTAAGCATCTCAAAATGTTGCTGGATAAACCCTATCCAAAATGTACAAAATATTATGTTTTTTAATGCATCCTTATTTTTTTTTTTTTAATTACTTACATATACAGGTTGTCTTAAAACAATTAATGAATGAAGCAGTATATGTTATTGAGTAAATAAAATAGAGCCTATCGCATTTTTCTTGAAGTTCTGAAAATATAGCAAGCACTGTTATTATTAACATTACACTGTACTTATCCCAACTGATACACCCGCCCCTACTAAAAGTTCATGATCCTGTACATACATTTTCTTCATAATATACTCCTATAAATAAACAAAACAAAAAAAAAAAACAATTTTATTGATTATGTAAAAAACTACTTATTTCCTCTTTTGAAATTTTAATATTGTTCTTAACATTACATATCGTATTTGTCCAAATTGGTATGTTTGTTCCCAAAAATTGATGACGCTATTATAGTTTAATAATGTCCCTACTTTGAAGAAACTTGGATTTGTTTAACTTGTTCAGAAGCGAAAAAAATTCTGCCCAAACAATTCTAGACCATTTACACTTTCCGAGCGTAACTTTTATATTTTTCCCAGTGGCGTAACAATCAAACAGCGGGCCTGTGTTCTACAACACTGTGGGGCCCCTAATGAACAGCGAAATAAAAATATTTAAAAATACGAGTATAATGAGTAAAGTATGAGTAGATTGGAATTAGGGCTTACGTTTTATTAAAATCATTCTACCTGAAACACTGAATTAAAAAAACAAAATACAATAATTACCTGAATACATATAAATAAAATATATACAATTATATTACACATTAGAAATAGGCGACCCGGCAAACGTTGTTTTGGCATTTCTAGTGAATATTTTGGTAGTTAAATAAAAAATGAAATTAAAATAAATACATAAAAAATTATCGTACGACAATGATTATATTCAATAACCATTTTGCAACCTTATTACGCATCTGTGGATGAAAGCAAAGATACTCATATCGTTATTAAAAAATGGGGGTTGGTGGTAGATGGGTGAAAATTTAGGGTTATATGTATTTTTTGATGCCATATCTTAAAAAAATAAAAATAGAAAATGTCTAAAAAATAAAAAAAAATGGAGGGCCACTCTTATCCCTTAGGGGTATAAAAAATATGTAACTTTAACCGTTTAAGCAGCGTAAACAACGTAAGCTGTCAAAGCAGGAATAATTTTCCCGTTTTTCCGATATTTTTCATTGCTGCTCCGTTCTTATTGATCATAGTGTAATGTTATATAGCTTATAACCTTCCTTCATAAATGTACTATCCAACACAAAAAGATTTTTTGAATTCGAAAAAGTAGTTTCTGAGATTAGCGCGTTCAACCAAACAAACTCTTCAGCTTTATAATATAATTAAGTATAGAAGTATAGATAAAAATGCCCGTTTTTTTTATCTCAAAATTATTTTCTTCTTGCTTTCCAATGGGCACAAGTTGATACAAAATTTGACACATCTAAGCTTCTGGCAATTTGATTGCCAGTTGAGAAATTCAGTGAAGATAATCTGCATTGGCTCATTGTGTTTCTTAAAAAATGTTTAGTCATTTTTAATTTCGAAAAAGATCTTCTCGCTGAAGCCACCGAAAGATGCATTGTAAGAAAAGTGAAACATGCTGTGATAATTTCAGTAAAACTGGTGCAGGTAGGTCATTCTGTAATAATTTCCCAGTCCAGTTTTTTTTTCTATTTAAAAAATTAGTTGTAACATACATCGGATATATTTTATTATTCCAAAAAAGCACCACAAATACAAAATTAAAATAGTTTTGAAAATACGAAAGTTTTCATAAAACACAACTGAAACTGAATTTTTTTTTCACGTCTTATTACAGCATGAAGTTTCATTGTAGATCTGAGGACAAAATTTAAGTATTTTGTTGTCTTGCATCATAAATTAGTCATACTTTTGTCGGATAAAGATTGGTAATTTACAACATGGGGTGTTAGATTTGCCGCAATGAGGTTGCGACACTGCGACAGGTTTATTAGAAACAGATGCTGCTGCATTTTCGACCGCCGGTGTCGGTCGCTAAAACCCGAGTTTATTGAGTCTATGATGACAATTGAGATGCCGCCAAAAGTCCAGCCCTTTGCAGCAACAAATTCGTAAATAGCAATGAACGATCGATCCTGGGATTACCGCACATTTTCGAATTTTTTATTTCGGGATGTAGTTTGGGCAATAATATAAAAAAATCTAATAAAAAAAAAAATGTTCGTGTGACCGGACCGGGCCCCTTGAAGCAGCGGGCCCGTGTTCCGGCGAACACATGGAACACCGGTAGTTACGCCACTGATTTTTCCAATGTTATTCCATGACCGCTAGAGAAAAAAAATGCCCTCCAGTTTCCGTCTGTCTGTCGTCTGTGTCGATTTTTAGCAGACATTTTTTAAGCATGATAAATCGTTAATTAAAATTAATCAGTCTAAAAAATCTAATAAAAAGATTGGTGACGTCATCTCAAAATTTTGATGAATAAATTCCACCTAAATTCTGTACTGTGGTTTATCAATGCATTCATATTTTTACTTTCCGATTGTAAGCTAAGGAAGTATTGTAATCGAGCATAGAGAAAACATCAAGCGACCTGCTAGATTTTTCTCTACGTTTCATGACCCCTAGAATACGAAAACAGAAGTCTCTCGTTTCCGTCTGTCTGTCTATCTGCCGTCTGGCGTCTGTTCGCGTCTGTGCCGATTTTTATTATATAGATAATCTTCTAAATTAGCGAACCGATTACGTGTTGAGTTTTCGCCCTAGGCATCCACATTTTTGTAAAAAAATTGCATAACAACACTTTCCAATTTAACTTTGAAATTGCAAAATCAAATGCTCTGAAACCTTATAACTAGAGAGCGGAAAATATGCAGCAAAATTTTGGGAAATATGATCATATGATATGCACCAAATTTATGCAAATATGCAGTAACTTTCTTAATATATGCAGAGATATGCAGTTACATATGCTCCAAAAATTAAAAAAAAAGATTAATAAGCGAACTAAATTTATTTACAAATTACAAAAACAGGTTTCCCGAGCTTACGTTTTATTACAAAAAATACATAAATCATTTTGCAAAGTGTTTAATTACATCTCACTAACACATAAATCACATTTTTAATGATAATATTCTTATACTAAAAAATAAATATAGACAGAACAAATTAAAAAAGAGTTAAATAGTAATCGACTAATTTAATTACTATTTTGGCAACAATTTATTTTTAAATATTTTTCGAAATATTCTAACAACAAATTTTTCCGGTGATTCTAAAGTATGTATTTGTAAATAGAAAAACTGCTGCTTCGTCCACAGATGTAAAAATACTTACCGGTTTAGAGCAGGCGCGACAAAACACAGTTCCTTCTTGAAGAATAAGTTTAGGAAAAGGTTTAAACCATAAATTAATCTGAGTTATCTTCAACGTATTGACACACCCAGCCCCGTAGCTAGAAAACTTATTCAGGGGGGGCAAGTTTGTCGACAGAGGGGGCTTCATGTAAATATGTATACATATTTTAATAATACTACTTTATTTTTTCTCAGTTTTTACATTTTGAAAGAACATTAAATTAATTGTAAAAGTCGATTTTTTACGCTATTAAATTTTCGTAAAAACCTGTCGAAGTCCAAAGAATTGGTACGGTACTTTTCAAAAGCCAGAAAAAACAAGTTTGCCAATCTTTGATGCGTCATTGAACGCGCCGGATGATTTATTCCGGTTAAAACAGAGAATGTAGATTCACAAACAGCTGTACTGCATCCAAAAATTCGTGCAGTGGCCAAAAACACTAGGTACCAATTTGTTTGAGTTTATTGTTACATATTAGAAAAGGGCGACCCTGTAGGTTTGTCATGACAACAAACAAGAACACATGAATAATTGTAAAAAAGTAATGAGCTGTTGTTTTTTTGTATTCTGTATTTTTGCGTTGTATTTCCTAAAGTTTATTAAAGCTTCTACGAGCACGTACCTCTTGACTCCTTTTGAGTTGTGGACGGGCAAGAAGCCCAACGTTAGCTATTTTAAGACTTCTGGTTGTCGTGTTTTATGTAATCACAAGAAACCAAATCAAGATAAGTTCCGACCAAGATGCAAGGAAGGCGTTTTCGTCGGATATTCAGAAGAAGTCAAGGGATTTAGAGTATGGTTCCCAGAAGAGAGAAGAGTATACATAGCTCGCGACGTAAAATTTATAGAGAAAATAAATTTAAAGTTGAATGATGACTGTGAAGATTTCGTTCTTCAAGATCTGGAAGAAGGAGACGACATACCTCCAACTTCCACGATTGACGTTCCCATAGATCCTATGATCGAAGACAATGGACAAGAAATCCAAGACAGCGACCAGAGAGCAGCAAGTGAAGAAGAGGGTTCCGAGAATGAACATTTCGATCAAGAAGAAGCGACATCAACTAGACGTGGTCCAGGCCGTCCGCGAATCGAAAGAATTGGCTTGAAGGTAAGACCTCGAAAACGATACAACCCCAGAACCGAAGAAACCACGTTGGCAAGCGAAGCACCAGTATTTGGTTTTCTTTCCGAAATTCTATTAGATCAAGCGTTGAACGGTGCCGATGCGAACGAATGGTTTGAAGCTATCTGCCAAGAAGTAGAAAGCATTGTTAAAAATTATACTTGGAAGATGGTACAGTACCCCAATGGAGAAGAGATCATCGGGAGTCGCATAATTTTGAGAAATAAATACAAATCTAATGGTATGCTAGATAAAAGAAAAGCCAGATTAGTGACGCAAGGTTTTAACCAGAAGCCAGGTGTACATTTTAATGAGACGTTTGCTCCTGCAGCTAGAATGAGCTCTATACGTCTGCTCGTATCCTTGGCAGCAATTCACGACATGAAGATTGAATAGCTCGATGTAGCGAATGCTTACCTGAATGGTACCCTCGAAGAGAAGGTCTTCATGAGACCTCCAACCAATCTAGCTCATATTCTTGAGTCTATGATACAGAAACGAGACCGATCAAGTGTAGTCGGCGAGAAAGCCGCAAGAATGTTGGAAGACTTTAGGGATGGCAAGCAAATTTGTCACCTACAAAAGTCCCTGTATGGCCTTCGCCAGTCCGGTAGAAGCTGGCATACGATGTTGGACAAGGTATTGCGAAAACTTGGTGCGATTCCAACCAACGCCGATCCGTGCGTATATTGTGTTGGACGAGAGGAAGATGCAACGATGGTTGTTATTTATGTCGATGACATACTGATAATGTCAAGAGATTCTAACAGAATCAAGCAATTTCAAGGAAAATTGTGCAAAGAGTTCGAAGTGAAGAAACTCGGTAATGTTGGCTATTGTTTGGGAGTCGAGTTTGAAGTTGAGAAGTCAAAGATAACTATGCACCAAAAAGGCTACATCTTAGACCTCCTCAAACGTTTCGGCATGGAGAATTGCAACCCGATATCAACTCCCATGGATCCGCAGACAAAGCTCGTCAAACCAACGACCGCTGAAGAAGTGAAGAATTTCCCGAAGCGCGAATTGATAGGTGGCTTGACATATTTGGCCATCACGACTAGACCTGAAATCAGTCACGCAGTGAGTTCCTTGGGACAGTTCAATAACTGTCATGGAAAGGTCCATTGGACAGCAGCGAAGCGAGTGCTTCGATATCTGAGGGGTCTTGTGTATACAAACTGCCCCGATCCTATAAGAGGCTACGCAGATGGCGACTGGGCAAATTGTGCTATTGACAGACGATCGTATACTGGATACGTCTTCATGTTAGTAGAGGGACCCATTCCGTGGGACTCCAGGAAACAAAAAACTGTGGCATTATCATCTACAGAGGCTGAATACATGGCATTAACAGAAGCAGCCAAGGAAGCCACTTTCATCCAGAAGTTCCTGCTGGAGTTAGGGTTCGCACAGTTGTCACAAATGGTGCTATTCAGTGACAACCAAGGCGCATTGAGACTGGCTCAATATCCGGTCTATCATGCGAGGAGTAAGCACATCGACCTTAGACATCACTACATCAGAGAAGTGGTGAAGAATGACTCATTAACTATACAACATGTCCCTTCGGAAGATATGATTGGTGACATCTTCACCAAGGGTCTAGCAAGTATAAAGCATGGTTCCTTCACGGAGCGGCTAGATCTAGCACAACCCCGGGTCGATGGGAAGTGTTAGATATTAGAAAAGGGCGACCCTGTAGGTTTGCCATGACCACAAACAAGAACACATGAATAATTGTAAAAAAAAGTAATGAGCTGTCGTTTTTTTGTATTCTGTATTTTTGCGTTGTATTTCCTAAAGTTCATTAAAGCTTCTACGAGCACGTACTTCTTTATTCGTAATATTTATTTTTTTGCATGTTTAGTAGTAGGCTATGGAATAAAATGTTACATGACAGTTGCTTTTTTTATACGGTAACATTAACGTTAGGGTGATATTGCCAAATAATATACCCTGTAAGAAAATAAAGGGCGGGTGGGTGGGGCTAGTAAATATGCTTCAGCAATCGGCATTATATTGAAATTTTATTACTAAATTGAAATTTTTAATGTGTAAGTCTTCCAGGGGGGGCAACCACAACTGCTAGGGGGGGCGCAGCCCCATCTTGCCCCCCCGTAGCTACGGGGCTGGACACACCTGTATCGCTTTCAATGCAAACTCACGATGAAAAATAATAGGATAACGTCCCTTGGACCACCACAAAACATACCATTATTACACTGATGCAAAGAACAAAAATATTGGGACTGAACGTATTTCCAAAAGTAATTAGGGCGCGAATTTACCTGGAAGGATGGCTTAACATTCAGTGGTTTCTCCAAACTATCATAAAACTCAAACCTTTCATAGTTATTTGAAGCTCAGGACGATATTTGCAATATGATTCATGAAATTTCGTCTTTCTAGATAAATGCCGATAGAATGGCAATATTTTTTTTTTTCAAATTAGCACAAAAATTGATGAAAATGCAAAATATGCACCCATTACGTGAAATATGCAGCAGAAGGCTAATATATGCAAATATGCAATTTTTTTATTGCTGTATTCATTTTTAATTAGCATGATTCGTTCACATATTAAATATCAAGACTTATATGCAAAAAATTACGGATATGCAAATTTCATAAAATCCGCTTTCTACTTATAACCTTTTTAAAAAATGTATCTCTTTACCGCCCTCCTAAAAACTAATGACATCATTTCAAAATTTTGCCAAATAAATCCTATCTAAAATGTACATAATAATATGATGAGTCTATGTCTGTTATTTATCATTCCATTTATATTTGTTAGAATTGTTTATACAGGGTGGCTAAAAATTGGAGAATACAATACTGTTATTATTAGTATTACACTGCACCTCTCCAAATTGATACGTGTCCTTGCCAAAATGTAGATGACGTTATCATGGATATTGATTTAAAATTAAATCTTTATGGATGCAATAGTACCCCAGAAACCAAGATCACCAATTATATATTTTATTGTACTTCAGGGGCAAAGGAAGTTCTGTGGAAATAACCTTCGAGCAATTTTTATACTATATATTCACTTGATATTACTGTTTTTTTCACTTGATTGATAGCACTGAATCGAGGGCCATCTTCTAAGTCTATTACTTATACAGAGTGACTAAAAAAAATGAATAAGAATACCTATCTATTTTATTGATAAAATCAAGAATCCCAATTTAAAGAAAATTTGAGTTTACCATGGAGGTAAAATGAGAGGAGGGACGATAGTTTGAAAACGTGACTGATACCGCGCTTTCGACTGGGGTCATAAATGGTTCTTCCAGCTTCTCCGAGAAACCGATTGTTTCAGTGGCTTGCTGGAAAGCCTTTACCGACTACTGGGCATAAAATCCAAAAATTAAAATTTATTAAGATAAATTATACATGAAAACAGTAGCAGTAAAATTTTGAAATATCTTTGCTTTCATGCCGTAATTAAACAAATAGTAAGACATTTTTACTCTCTTTGAACCTATGTTAAACCAAATGGTACCGTCTCTGATCCTCTGCTGAGAACCGACCACTCCCGATATAGTACGGAAAGGGTCATAAATGGCTCTTATGTTGAGTTGTTTTGCTGGCGTTTTTTCAACATTGGTCAAATAAGTCATGCTCCCTCTTGTCATCCTACCTCCATGGAATATCCAGTACTGTTTGTTATATACGTATCCTTGCTAAAATTTTCATCACAAAATTTTGCTACTGAAAAATTCATTTGAAATACACGCATATGCATAACATGCCACACATTTATCGAGTCCCTTGAACGACTAGTTACTTTCGCGTTTCTTCGACGTTTCACAACTCCTAGAGCAAGAGAAAGCAGTGTTCTGGTTTCCGTCTGTCTGTCTGCCGTTTGTCCGTATTTTTATTAGATAGCTAATCTCCGAAACTACTGGACCGATTATTGTCAAATTTTATGTGTGTTCGGAATATCATGCAGAAGGTAAAACGCTAACCAAAATTTGGCCAATCATCCCTAACAACAATAGGATGACGTCATCTTCAAGATTTACAATTGTAAATATTATTTACATTTTATAAAATAAGATACCTACTCTAGCACCTGTGGTTTATGACTTTGAAGTTGCAAAACCGAAACCTCTGAAATGTTGCAACCGTAAACATGATAAGTCGTTAATTAAAATTGTTTGTATAATTAAAGGTTTAAACCTAAAATAACCGATCGTCTTGGTTAAGTTTTTCACTCTCGTACGTTATAATGAGATTTTTTAATACGCTAATAATGCCACGCTTTGGATAAGAATTTTTGTAATGTCAAATAAATTGGATTTTTGTAAATAAAACACTGCCTGTAGAATATGTAATAATTTTTTTTTTTTCTAAAAATGTCATGTTTTTTGTATTTTAAATAACTGCTTTGGTTTATCTTTTATAGGTCACTTTAGGGACAAATAATGATAAATTAATTTAGTCTTTGTCCAAACTGTTCAGCAAACTAACAGATGTTTGTGTTAACCAGTCATTATATAAAACAGCTGAGAAAAACACAGTGTGTTAGTTTATGAAATGTTACAAATATCGTAGAGAAAACAACTAAAAACTCCTCGTACAATAACAATGGACAACGAAAATACATCACTCTGTATAGTGAACCAAGAGCTATAAGGTTATATGGCCATCATAAAATCATCCCATTGTGTCGAAGTTAAGTTGTTTACAATAGAAAAGGTTTTAGGGTCGTAAATAACGTGTCCACTGCAGCTCGACCGGCTCTTGTGGTTTCGTTCAGGGGCGGCTTTCACTAAATATGAAAATCCACCACTCCACTATTTCACTATAAATAGGTGAATACTACTCTTCCGTAGGTAGCGTGCGATTGTCCAAGGATCTGACGAGACTGAGACAGACAAAATTACGTCTCACAGAAGAATGCACTGGTCTCATCGATCTACAATTAGATCTAAAGATTTAGAAAATATTTAGTTTTTCTAGTTTAAGTTGAATAACGTTAATTCAAGTGAGGCATTACTCGAACTTTTTCTAAAGAAGTAGATTCCTCATGAAATAACCTTTTCGACCAAATAATTATTGGAAATATTGTGTACATGGTCCATTTCTTAACAACATTCAAAGTTTTAACAGTAAACTTGAGAAAACAGGTAAAAAGGGCCGTGTGATTGGTTAAATTTAATAGATTATATCTCAATAAATTTAGTAAGCTTGCAATTTTGGTCAAGCAATTTTGTTTCATACTGTTAAAATTTGGTGCACAGGTTCGGGGACACCTGTATATTTACATTATTCATATTTAAGAACAGGTGATAACTGAATTATGTAGTGCATTTGTGTGATTGTTCTATTAGGGTAAATACTCAAAAAATTGACGCATATAAAAATTCAAACAGTTGAAACTGATCTGTCTAATTCACTCGTACTACTTACTGCTATAGAAAAAATGATTTCATGATAAAATTAAAAGACTATTTCATTGTATGTGCCAATTATTTTGAATGGTATTGTTAAAGGTATATTGTTTTTAACTGCATTTTTTTTAAGTGTCGGACGATGTGTTTATAATTCAATGAACACCATGTTATGGATTTTCTGATAATAATTCACTGCATTAGTTTAAGTATTTAAACATGTTTGTACTGTATGTTAAAATTTTAGAATTATTAAATGCTTAATTAAAAATATTTTTTATTTATTTAAGTGATCACATGTGTATATGCATATAAAAGATAATATGGCACGAGGATACTGTTACACAGCCCAAACTTTAATTGAATCGACTTGTAAGGCTCTATTATCTGTTGTTAGTTTCCAACTTTTCATCCAATTGTCCTTTGCCATGTAAAAGTTTTTCACTTGTTTATTATCATTATTTTCCCAAGGTTTCACATTACTTCCTGATCGATAATTATCTGGAAAGTCATTAACACCACCCACACCGACCCCCAAAACAATTTGAACCTACAGAAACAATAACATACACAGAATGATGAGTGTAACGTAACATATTAACTTACCATGTCATTTTCTGCAAATCCAATGCTATCAACATCCTTCTTATCAACTTCTGCATAAACGTCTCCATCTACTTCAACTGCAATGCGATCTAGAATATTATTAAAAATAATACATATATAACCATTTTCACAAAACGTCATACCTTTCTCCCAGGTTACTATGTACCTGTGTATTTCACTTGTGAATGGTTTATCAGCACGTTTAGTTTTCAAGTATTGGCTTCTCTCTGGCTCTTGGTGATGTAAAACTGGTCCACTGAACAGTAAACTTCCTCCTATATCTTCATCGTTGTTTGCGAGTAGTTTGTCATTTCCCCTAGCATAAGCAATCCATAACTTTCTTCTTGGATTATTCACTTGTTCCAAATAAACCTCTACAAAAAAAGACAATTTTTAAAATTTTAGTTTTAATTAAAAATGATCGTGTTTTGTATCTTACCTGGATAAATCCAGTCTCCAGAAGGTAGTTTCGCTTTGATTTCAATTTTTCCATATTTAAATCTAAAACGAGAAACGATTCTTCCGGAAGTCACTGGAGGAACTATTAAATAAATATCTCTTTTGTGGAAACATTCGTCGTCTGTTTTCTTAGTGCAGCTGAGCAATAGAAAAAACATAATTAGTACAAACATATTATAAATCGGAACACTATCCCTGTTTTTCTATAAATACTAGATCGGTAACGCAATAATCTTTGCTTAATAATAATAATCCAGAAAATGAATTTTAAAATACTTATTAGGTTTTTTAAGTACATATCACTTTATGCGTTAACATTTCTAGTATTATACATTATATACGTCGAAAAAATAAAATTAATCGGTTCTAACCTGCCTCGAAGATCCAATTCTCCATTCACTTCATTATCGCTACTGGCAATTTTTGGTTTAATAAATAGTTTGTTGTCATTTATGAAACAAACTTCTGGCCTGTTTTGATAAGAAACAAATTCATAGTCCTAAAATCCACAATGTATTAATTAAAAGAATGACACAAAATTGGAAAAGTTATTTCTTTTACCAAGCTGTTATAAGTGGGTATGTACTGTTCTATAATCCACTTCTTATCATCTATTTTGGGTTTATTAAACTGTTCTTCAAAAACGAGATCATCTTTACAAATAAGCGTTTTGCCACTTACAGATGTTATACTATTTTTGCAGGGTTTATCTCCTATCTTCACCAGTTCTGTAAATAGGTAGTTAGGCTTATAATTGTATCTGCCATAACTCGATTATTAAAATTACCAGTGACCTTCCATTTCAGATTATCCTTTCTGTAGCCCAGCTTTTCGTATTGGACGAATATCCAGTAATTAACCTCATCGCCAATTTTTAACTGTAATTCAGAATTGTAGTAAGACCACAAATTTCCATCTGTTGGTTCTGTGAAATCTTTACTAAAATTGCCTGGCTCAACTTGACTGATGTCATTGTTAACGTTTGCGTGGAAAGCAAACATTTGAATTCCATTTATTGCTAAAGTAAAAAACGAACGATTAAAGCAAAGAGCGTTAAGTATTTGCTTAGGCACGAATATGGCTTTCGCCAGTTTCAAATTCTATTTTTTTTATATATTGTTTGAAGAATTTTGCACACAGTAGTGCAAAGTAGTAAACAAAAATTTAACTTCAATAAAATATTCAATAAACACTTGTCTGAAATGACGTGTGTACTATCAGAAAAATGTCTGTATATCTCAAAATCGTAATTTTTACTCTACAAATTTTCTGAAACAACTTAAAACGTTTTGAAGCTTCAGTTCAAAACAAATATTTGTCATTTTTGAGCTACCGCCATCAACTTATTATTCTTTTCTTTTTTTAAGCAAACTACTTGTCAATTGGCATTTTGAGATATTTATAGTCTTGCTATTTAGACATACACACATATCAAAAAAATAACATAATTTATACTGCAAAGCTACACAAGTTACCCCAGTTGTACAAGTCGACAAACAATCAACTTTAAAAATATCTGCTAAGCGTTTTTACTCTTCCCACAATAAGAATTAACTTTACTAAGGAGAAGAACTATAATTTATAGATCTTTTTAGGTTATTTCAGAATTGATCATCAATCATATATTAAATTCTAAGCAAAACGTTTAAATTTGTATTTACAACGATAAAGTACAAAGTGGTTGTATTCTATATGTGTAATTATAGGTATAAGTATGGTGCTTAGTTTACTACTTGTGCACATTTTTACAAATAATGCGTGGGTAATATGCTAGTATGAATCAAAATTAGTCGTAAACGAGCATATCCACACACAAACTTCACGACGAGTCTGTGTCTAAAAAATTAAGTAAAAAAGAAGATGTGCGGTTACTTACACCTAATCCTTCCCTTTCCCCAAAGGTTGTATACTTCAGAAGCAGAGAAAGTGGCGAGTAAATAACTTTGCAGATAGCCATTTGTATTAATTACTCTCTGGCATAATTTAACAAATATGATAAAAAAGAGTAAAAACTGCCTCTTATTATTTATAGGTATATTTCACCGTGATAACTATTTGCAATAAATTTATAACTCATAAAACCACCCATTTAGTTTTAAAATCACAATCAAAATTTTTGCCTCCATACTTGTGTGAAGTATAGTTTTTCCGCGGTGTTTAAAATATCATTACAAAGCATCAACATGTTGTTTTAAACCTATTTAAATGCTTAGCATTGACATAGATTTATACAAATTTATGTATTACAACCAATCTATTTTTTTTCTCACCGTTGAAACCGGATAAGCCACACCATTCATTATTGTTAGTAGACAACAAAAACATGTATTAATTTTGCCTTACCTGGAATGGATGCCCTAAATCCTTTTGGATCATATGCTTCTAATGTAACTTCCGGAATTACGAATTCTCCATTACAGTAAAATCTTGTTAACAATGTAAAAAACAATACTACTTCTTTAAGGGACATTTTGAAACTACCAGAATATTATCGCATGAAAACACATTGAGATAACCGTTATAATCTGGGATTCTCCATATTTTTAAATACGTTTGACCTTGCTATCAAACTGGTTTAATGGATCTTCTTAACAACGACTGTGCTATTAAAGTTTAGTAACTTAATAAAATTAGTTTACAATGTGCTGGTACATACTGATTAATCAAGTTTGGCTGAATAAAAACAACGTTACACCTATGAACAATACTATTATAGATAATCTTTCTTTACTACCGTTGTCTTGTTGAGGTCGCTGTGTTGCATAGAACTGCGTGCGTGTTGAACCAAAAGTTGATGACGCAGGTTAACATTAAGAATTCCCCAGTCCCCTTTTCCCGAATTCGAAGAAAATAACAATATGCGATAAGAAATGATATACGAAAACCCTAAGTTCATGAAACTTGGATTGGAAAATAGCAAGGTTGTTACCAAGATATTCATGAATACCAGATTATTAAGGCACTGGTTTATTGGAAAATTAAGTCACTGACAATAAAAGGCGAAAAAAGTCATTAAAAACAAAATTTATAAACATAATCTAAAATAATTTTTGTAAGCGGCAAAAACCTTCCAGAAAGAATCCAACCCATAAAGTGGAGACTTACAGGACTATAAATGAAATATTAAGAAATAAAAAGAAATATTTGCAACAATATTACCATATAACCATAGTTTTATATTTTTTTCTCTTGGCGTAACTGGCTCTCCACATTTCGGGAATGCTAGAGGGGTAAGATAGATATTAAAAGGAGTGAGCGGTTGAGATTATTTTCTGCGCTTTGGAAAGTTCGAAAAACGCAATAAAAATTATATGAGTTGCTTGCTAATATCCCCACTATATGTACGTTCCATCTCGAGTTGGCAATTTGTAAAACCCATAAGTAAATAATAAATGTACGAATTTTCTGAAGAATCCATAGTGATCCATACACAATTGCACAATTTCTTATGAAATCGTTACTATTCCATATCACGGTTTTCTTTGAATTTTAATATCTTTTACAATGATTCTGATTTTTCTGTTGTTGATTATTTTTCAGAATGTTCAAAATTTGGCTTAATTTTTTGTTAAATAAATGATTTACATCGAAGATAGACTTGACAAAATAATTTACCGTTTTCAAAAAATACAGTTTTTTGGCTGCAGAAATTGACTATTGCGAATCTCTTGGCCAGAAAGAAAACAGGTTTCAATAATAAATTTATCTTCTTCCACATTTTTTCGTCACATTCGTGATTTAAATAATAACAATAATTTTTACTTTATTGTCCAACAGGATTATTTTCCCAATTACAGGGCAACAATAATAATTGTACACTACAATAAATATGTAAACAAAATAACAATTTAACAAAATATATCTTCAAAATAATTATTCCCACAACTCATTGTGTAAATCGGTGCTCGACGTAAAATGTTGGTACGAGCTCTAGGGATCTTGAATGTTTGTAAAAATTTAGAAGATAGCCGTGAAACATTGAAACTTATATTATAAGATTTTGCAAGAAAACCGGCACAGTGAATATCTCTTCTAGAAGACAGTGACGACATTTGATGACGTTGAAGAAGAACTGACATATCCGTACCCCGTTCTGGGTACTTCCATCACATTTAAATGATAGAAACTTTAAGAATTTCTTCAGAATTCTATCTAGGACTATATGGTGCCTGATATGTATATTGGAACCAAATTAAAGATGCATATTCTAACTTGCTTAAAACAAAGGTATAAAACAAAATTTTGATCAGATTGACATTACGGAAATACTTGGATACGCTCATGAATCATGACAAAGCCTAAGGACTTGTTACCTGAGTTCGCTATGTGTTCAATGTGTGAGTTAAACGTTAAGCATTCATCAAATATTACACCAAGATCTTTGATTTACTTTTTCTTAGTAATAGAAAATTCATCAATTGAAACTCAGTGAGGGTGTTTTTGCCGGAAAATGATATGAAGAAACATTTTGTTTTATTAATTTTAAAAATATTATTATTACGAGGGTAGCGCCAAATATTCCCGGCCTGGCATAGATCCAGGTACAGTAGGCGGACAAAATCTTAGGAATATGTCAGTTCAAGTCTCATTAGGTCTGAAACATACAAAAATGCAGCTTACGCCAAATAGTTTTTTGGTAACACACATTTGTTCATCACGATGTCAGAAGTCACGAAAATTGAGTATAAAATTACTCACTCCAGGAGGTATCTCCTCTCAAAACATTAAAGATCGGTTGGACGAGGTGTATGGCCAAAAATCACCGACATATTCTGTGATGAAGGAGTGGTCAAAACGGTTTCGAATGGGTCAGAAATCGTTGGAAGATGATCTAGAACAGGAAGGCTCATGGAAGTGTTAACGGACAACAATATTGCTCTTGTTGAGGATCTCGTATTAGATGATCGACGCTTGAAGGTGAAAGAAATAGCACAAAAGTCGAGGCTCTCAGATACAACCGTTGGCCGAATCGTCCATGATCATTTAGGCATGAATAAAATTAATGCAATGTGAGTTCCTAAATATCTCCCAGCAATTCAGCGCCAGCGTCGTGTTGAATCTGCTCAGTCTTTTTTGGAGCTCTGTGGAGAAAATCCTGTGGACGCACCGAAGACAAATGTCACAGGGCATGAAACTATGGTTCTGTACTAAGAGCCTCTGTACAAAAGAGAGTCGATGGAATGGAGATGAAAAGGAGAAGCACCACCAAGAAAGTTCAGAGTCTGTCAGTCGACAAAAAAGGTGATGCCTACCATCTTTTGGGATTCTGAAGACATTCTTCTTACAGATTTTAAAGAACGCAACACCACAGTTAATGCGACATATTACGTAGCACTTGTGCGTAAATTACGCCAAAATATTCGAGACTCCAGGCGTGGAAAACTCACTAGAAAGATGGTGTGCTACACAACAATGCATCCGTGCATTCTGCTGCAATTACGCAAGACGCAATTCGTGATTGAACTTTTCAACAAATCGATCACCCTCCTTATAGCCAAGATTTGACCTCCAGTGACTATTACCTGTTTAAAAAATTGAAAAAAACCTTCGAGGATGCCATTTCGGAGACGACGAAGAGGTGAAGTCTGCAGTTTCGGCACATTTTGGGACCAAGCCGAAAGAATATTTTTTTAAATGTATTGAATTGTTGCTGAAACGATCTAATAAGTGCATTGATGTCAGGGAGGACTACATTGAAAAATAAAATTTAATTGTAAGTCTACGCCGTTTCTTTCATAGCCAGGCCGGGAATTTCTGGCGCTACCCTCGTACATCACTGCACGATTTTGTCAAGGTTGGCTTACAAATGTAGGGTATCGCTAATACAGGAAATTTTTGAGTATATTTTGAGGTCGTCAGCATAAGCAAGAACCGGACAACTGAGAGATAATAGCAAGTCATTTACGAATATGTCGAAAAGTAACGGTCCAAGATTAGAACCTTGCAGAACGCCGCTATTAGATCTAAATAAATAGGACCTAATGCCATTATAAGAAATATAATTGACGCGATTGTCGATATAAGAGCGCATTAACTGTAAAAGTGAAGTCGAGAAACCAAAGAAGTAAAATTCTGTGTGAGATGCAATCAAAGGCTTTAGAAAAATCAGTGTAAATGACATCAGTTTGACCTTGATTATCGATTTCTTGGGCTAGTTTCTGACTTAGCACAGATAAATTAGTAATAGTGGATCTGCCTTTCACGAAACCATGTTGGTACCTATGGCGATATGTAGGGTTTGCGATAAATTTGTTTGTATTGAGTATGGAGATAGATAATTCTGGCAATTTTTTAGCATTCTGGGTAACTAAGTATTTGTTTTTAAGGCCAAGCTAATTATTACGGAGAGTGGTAGAGCAAAAACAGATCTACAGTCTCGAAGAAGAAACTTGGGACTCAATTATCACCGGCTGTCAATTTATTAGGAAACTAATTGCCAAGTTTTTAAAACTTAATGACCCAGACAGTTATACAGGACACTGCTTTCGGAGATCCTCAACCATCTTGTTGGCTGATGCTGGAGGACACTTTCTAGATCTTAAAAGTCATAGTTGTAGGCGTTTCAGCAGTATTGCTGAGAGTTATGTGGAAAACTCTGTAACTCAGAAGATGGTTACCAACAGAAAAATTTTGACAAATTCAGACAATTATAACGTAACTTCGGCTCAAATGAGCTCAAACAAAAATAACTTGTCAGAGGCTTCCTCCAGTGGAGTGATGATGGGCCGCAGTAGAGATTTCCAATTGTCCAACGGGGCTCTATTTCAAAATTTAAATAACTGTACTTACTTTCAATTTACGTATTGATAAAAAAAATAATTTCAATTAAAATGAATAATATCGCTTAATTAAAAAAATTAACATTTCATTAAAACTTTTTTAATAGTTAAAATTTGATTTATTAATTTGAAATTTAGTGAATCAGCGAATGTTAGAGTAAATATTTCCATTTCTACATCCACTTCGGTTTCTATGGTTATAAAAAAATGTCTGAACTATGGGTAAAAATGACATAAGAGTGGGTAAAATTATACTTTACCATCACAAAAAATGACGGTAAAAGAGAAAAATGATTATAAGTAGATATAAAATAAAATCAGTTTATAAGGAATTCCCTCTTTTGGGACTCTTTCGAATATTAGCTTTACGAAATTAGCGGAAATAAAGATTAATTTTGTTAATTTTTTTATGGCATAGCTTTAGACGTAGCGTTCAAGATATCATTTCAGAGAAGATATACGGATTCAATTCTAAGGATGACTTGATTATAAATTATTGCTCGCCCGATATAATTAAGCATGAATACCAATCAGTGAAGATAATGCACCAAAAATAACATAACAACTGTGAAATTTAAATAACAAGTAATAAACCACAAAAACATTTACCACTTTATTAAATATAAATTTATTACTCAAATCTCTTTTGGAGGTTTACAAGATGTCTTCATTCTCCCAGTTTAGTTTAACCACTGTTTTCTAATAAAATTAAAATTTCAAATTTGTAAAATTAATAAAGTTGTTTACTCGGAATAAAGTATTGCGTCTCTTCTGCTGGTCCATCCCACAGTGAGCGTCGAGAGTGGTAACAGGATGACAAGTTAACAGATTAATTTCATGAAAATCATCTATAATCAAAATTTTACTGTCGAAGAATATGTGACTTCTTTGAAAATTTTTGACTCTCTAACTATATTTCACTACATTTAATAACAAATCATTCTTAAAAAAAGCATTCAATAAAATTTTATTTTCGACATAAATTATTAAAATGACTAGGTAAAACTCTTTATTATCCTACACCACTGCTAACAAGAACTACCTTGTATCGTAATAAATTTTGAAGTGTTATTGATAACATTTAAACTGATGAATCGTTTAATACATTTATATATGAAAATTATATAATGAAAAGAAAAAATCTGACAAATTTGTTGAGAGGAACATCTAGTATGTTAAGATAATTAACGTAAAAATGTATAGTATATACGTACTAAAGAAACTAAAAATAATTACAAGTATTTTGTAATGTGATACAACAACCTTATATAATCAAGTAGACGTATTTATTTTCTTAATAACAGTTTTACATCAATTTTGGAGCAGTTAAAACACACCGATCTTGCCAATCTAATACAATTTGATTTTTCCCTCCAAGCACCGCTGTCAACGCTAACAGTTAGATTCGGCGCTTATGGACGGTGTTATCATGAGGCGTCACGACGCTGAATATGCGCAAATTCCATACTTACTGTGTATGGCCACTGATCAATTTTAGCAGTTAAATTCATATTTACAACGACATAAAAATACATCTGAAATTTATAAAATTTGTGCCAGAAAACATGTTGGATCTAGAATATGATTACTTTCTGGAAGAAGATAAAATGTGAGTTTTTCTGTTGTGTCTAACCAGTATCGATTTTGTTTACCGTATCTTTGAATCGCTTTGGTTCACATTTAACCTAAATGAATAATTTCAACTTAATGTAAGCATTGTCACATTACTACGTAAAATATGATTTATGCTAAATGTCGTAATATAAAATTAATCTAATGATTAAAATCAATATTTCTGCATGTTTGAGCTTTGCATAACAAATGCCCTTTTTGCATGAATTACTATAATGTACCACGAAAATAATCAACATATGTAAAATTTAGGTAGGTAATAATTTGATGTGCGTACCAACAAACACCATGAAAGTTTAGCTCATAATCTTGAAGTTGATAAACACTTCCGGTTTTACTTGGTTCAGTATTGCAAAGTACCTATTCTTTATTGTAACAGTTTATTTAGGTTCGAAAACATGAACGTATACGGGTCAGATATTTACAAAAGAAATTATATAGAAGATAAAAAGTAAGTAAATTCAAGTATACTTTAAGCTAGAATTCTTTTTTCTTATTAAACTCTAAAAATTGCATTAAAATATCCATTTTTGTTCATTTATAGCAAGTTTAATAATGTAATTAGTTTCGTAACAACAGCAAACTATACAAGTTTGAAGTTTCTACTGTCAGTTAGTAATAGTGCAGTTTACGAAATTTTTAATGAGTGAAAATAATGTTAACGATACATCTATAACAGTTATTGTTATCATATACTCATGTTTAATAATATTTTCGGTGCGGGCATTTATTATGCCTATAATTTTGAAATACTTAGACAAACTAAAGAGGCAGAGAAGATGGAGGAGGCGATTTCGGAAAAAACTGATACAAAAGAAAGTCGTAAGAGCGCTGACATGGAAGTGTTACTGTTTGATATGACACCAAAGGAGAAAACTCAAAGAGAAAATACTTTGTAAGTATAATACAAATTATCGTATGTTAAGAATGCGTAACAAAAGGTACTGAGTGCAAAATAAGTACAAGTAGACCGTAATTTATAACTGCTAAAGTTTAATAAAAACATATATAGTATTTAGAATTAGAAGAAAAAATGCATAGATAAATTCATATACTCACTGTAATCCATCGTTAAAAACATGCTATGCGTAGATTTTTGAAGACACCAGTGAAGGTATATATAATGTAATTAAAAAAAATTAGGCTACTCAGAGATTTTTACTGATAATATTCTAACATATTTACGTTAGTAACTGCTAATTCCATTGTCGGTAAATTATGTTGCTTTAATTATTTTGCTAACACTAATTAGAAAAAAATATTTAATTTTATTTATTAGTGCATATTTTGCAGTGCAGTTCCTTAATTTTTTAGTTACACTTTGTATTACAATTTGTAAAGAAACGCAACATACTATACATGCCTTAACATTGCTTAATTTTTTACTTTTTGATGCAGTTTTGACATTTTGAACGCATTTTTATTAATAATGCTAATTTTTACTTTTTTCAGGAACACCGTGTGTCGCACGCTAGAAAACCCTCACACCGTTAGATGTAGATTAGAATGCCACGATAGTCACGTTACACTTGTAGGATTTTTAAAATAATATATATATTTTTGAGCACTAAACATTTCAATAATGATGTATCATTTTATAATATTTTTATAAAACAATGAAATAAAAAATGTAGAGCAATATAAAATAATTATTTAGTTGTTAATGTTTTAGTGAAAAACATAGGACTTTGCTTAAATTTAAATGTAAATTTGTTTCAGGGGCATGACTGTTACATCAGGGAGCGTTGCTATTAAAAAGGATGTTAATAATTTAATCGGCATTAGCATTGGAGGTGGAGCACCTTTATGTCCATGTTTATACATTGTTCAAATTTTTGATAACACGGCAGCCAGTCGTGATGGAACACTGCAATCTGGAGACGAGTTAGTTTCTGTCAATGGTCAGTCAGTTAAAGGAAAAACGAAAGTTGAAGTGGCCAAAATGATTCAAGCAGCAAAAGTAATGTTATAATTATTTTTCTGTTATAATAAGTTCAAACACAATCGCGATTGACAATCAGTCTATAATATTTTCTATACTGCTAACCGTTACTTTCACTTCTGTTGCAGGATGAAGTGGTTATAAATTACAATAAACTACACGCGGATCCTCGTCAGGGCAAGAGTTTGGATATTGTTCTGAAGAAAATGAAACATCGCCTAGTGGAGAATATGAGTTCGTCAACAGCTGATGCTTTAGGTCTTTCGAGAGCAATTCTATGTAACGATACTTTGGTTAAAAAGTTGCAAGAATTGCAGCATACAGAACTGATGTATAGAGGATTAGTTGATCACTGCAAACGAGTATTGCAAGTAACATTTCTACTATTTAAATTTTGCTTTGAAGCACCAGTTTGTGCCGTTTTAGGCACACGTAGAACTGCAACAAGCAATTAAAGCAATGGGTGATGTTTTCGCTTCTTTGGCTGTGAGAGAGCCACAACCTAGAGCAAGTGAAGCTTTTAGACTTTTTGGTGAACAACACAGAAGTATAGAAAAATTTGGACAAGATATGGTGAAAAAAGTCAAACCGGTTGGTTAAGTAATTTTAGATAGTAATATTTTCATAAACATATTTGTGTTAGGTGCTAGCAGATATGGGGACATATTTATACAAAGCTATTCCTGATACGCGATTGACTGTAAAGAAATATGCTGATGCAAAGTTTGAATACTTGGCTTATTGTCTAAAGGTTAAAGAAATGGATGACGAAGAATGCAGTTATGCAGCATTACAAGAACCTTTGTATAGAGTTGAGACCGGAAATTACGAATACAGGTAAACTATTTATGTTGACTTTCTGGTAACTTTCAACGCTTAATAACTTTGTCTTTCCGTTTATACTTGACAAATGTTTTTTGTAGTTTTTAAGTAACTCAGCTTTCTTTTCTGTACAGATTAATCTTACGATGTCGTCAGTTAGCCAGAGCCAGATTTGCGAAGCTCCGATCCGATGTTCTTGTTAAAATGGAGCTTCTAGATAATAAACATGTTCAGTCCCTCGGAGGTCATTTAACTAAACTTATCAAAGGTTTATCAGAAGTTCATACAAATGCGTTAGAACTGCTTTCCGGTCCCTCTCTTTTTCCGGTGGAAGTAGACCTCTCCAATAGTGCCTTTCAGTATAAATCTACAACACCCGTTGTTCAGGTATTAGTTACGTCCAATAACACCAATGGCATGAAAAATTTTTTAACTTTCAGCAAGACTTAGACGATGAAGATCAAGAGATAGAAAATGGTGAAGAAGTTCATGAAATTGAAGGAAACCTACTGAGTGACATTGTTGATTCAAGACTTGATAATATTTCCGAAAATGGACCTCTAATCGCCGGTCTTGAAGGAGAACAAACTGAGCCAAATTACGACGAAATGGACAATTTAACATTACTAGCTTCCTTAAATATAAATGGAACATCAAAAAACAGTGAAAATGGTCCTCTTCTTCCTGACTTAAATGAGTGAAAAGTACATAAGTGTTTATACTACATAATGTACCAATGTAATTTCATAAAAACTAATAAATTATTATCAGATAGGATGATTTGCGAGTTGAGAGATTTAAATATATCTTCAAGGTCATAACAATTACCAGCGACGAAATGAGTGCACTTGTACTGATGAATGGTGACACTCGCGAGATATTTTAATCTCATTAAAAAGCGGAAAGGTAGTTAATCGCGTTATTCATTCTTTTTTCCGGTTGTCAATGTGTTGATGCATATACCTGCAAGACTGTCTTTAGTAATACTGTTTAACTTTACACACGGAGCAAAGTAAATAATTGTTTATGATAATGTATATAGCAGAGTTCCTTTATAGTATGCTTAAATTGGCTTAAAATTTTAAATGGTTCAGATTATTTAGAGCTCTCATTGATATTGGTGTGTGGACAGTCATGCTGGTTGATGGCAATGAGGTCTGCCGTTAGTGTATTATATTTCATTATTCTACAAATTTTGTGGATATTCAGATCACTGTATGAAGCAATAATACCGGAAAAAAACAGGTAAGTGCATGTGTCATGAACACTTTTAACTATAGAACGACATAAACAACTATCTTACGTCTGAAAATCAGATGACACTATCTCTCCCAGACACTTTTTGTCTTACAATATAAGTAAGTAAATGTTAATATAAATATGGCACACTTTGTGCCCTGCACGTGATAATAATAAAATAGATATATCTAACAAGTAAAAATTTCCCTTTTTAATCAAAAATACACTTTCTTGCTATAAACACCTATGATGCAAAAAAGAAATAATATGTTTGTAATTTAACTTTGCTGTAAAACGGTATACTTAATTGTTATTAGTTTCGAAACAACGTTAAATGTTCATTTTAGTACATATATAGGGGGTATATACTGACGGAGCAATAAAAAACGCAATCAAAAATAGGCATGGATTTTTGAAAGTTTGTCTTTGATCATTCCATTTTCAAGTCAAACTTTCAAATTGATGCCAATCTGACAAGACCAAAATTCTATCACAGACAAATCTTCAAAAATCCATGGCTGTCGTGTTTTTGATTGCTCTTCCAGTATATGTAAGTATGTAATTTATTGACGTATATTATTACAAAAAAATAATTGAATGTTGTGGTAATTAAAACAACCGATTCTTGTATAGGTATAGTAGTCACCATAGGAATCTGGACCCCTTTGACAACAAAGTTTTAGTTGTTATTTTTTTTTTAAATACGAGTATCATAGTAGCAAATTGAATGTACGCTCCTGATTTGAAAAATAGGAGTGACTTTGTCAAATTTATTTGATTTGTCAAACAAAACATTAAATATAACATAATAAATAAAATAAATAACATCCAATTGTCATGTCTTTGATTAAACTGTAAAAATCATGCATAACTTTCAACAAACCTTTATTCAACCTTTAATTTATAATTAAATTTTAAATTCTATTAATTTTTTTAATTTTTAGGAAGTCAGTAATTAAATCGTATTATTTTAACCCACCTACAAAATTTTACCACTAAATTTGTCGCCTCTTTAATAGAAAACATATATTCTTATATTTGGAAGAAAACAAAACTACTAGAGAGACATAAATAAATAATGGAAACAATTTAGTAAGTGAACTTCTGACTCCCTCTCAAAATAATAAACTCTCAATTCAACTTCAAGCGAAATTCCTAACTTATCCTACTTTTTCAGGAAGGTCTGTCAAAACATAGATTATAGACAGGATGCAGATAAATTTTAATTTAATTAGTTCTCTTAATTTTCTCATCAACTAGTTCAATGGTCCGTAGTAATAATTTACCTATGTACAATGTACATGAAATTAAGGCATGAAAAACACTGTAACTTTTTAAAATTTGTAACATATCTCTAACAACATACTCCGTATACATCCGGTACCACACCAACAAAATTATGTAACATAAAAAAAATACTACTATAAACCCGGACAAAAAATCGATTATGTGTAAAACTTTAGTACAGATAAAGTCATTTACGTCAAAATTTTTAGGAAATTCTTATATTATAAGCTATATATATAAAGTTTAAAATGAATTTTTCAAATCAGGACGAAGTATATTTAAAACGATTTAATTTGACCTATCGCACTTGCTGTTCTTGAAAAAATAAGATAAGTATGGATCTGGGCTTTTTTTTTCGAACACACGGTACATTTTTATGATTCTGTCAAACTTGTGACAAGTGTGCTGATAATATTTTTATTTTGTCTTAATTAATAGAAAAATGTAATTTTATTGTAGACAAGTTAACTCGCAAGACTGTGTAAGTTACGTAAACGTATCCTTTTACCCTTATACTTTTATTTGCTACTTAGGTCCTATTTTCTTATAGTAAAATTGTAAAATCCTTTCAAAACTTTAAAATTATAACGATTTTTAACTTGTAATAAAAAGGCAGGTCATTCTCGAAAATTCATACAAAATAAAACTATAGAAATTATTCCAAATGTACGAGTAGAAAAGTAAAAGCTAAAACCATATGATTAAAATACTAGTTAAATCTTACTTCACAGCAAAGTTTTTTTGAGATATTTTTGAAAAAGTTGAACAAATATAATCTGTTTAATGTTCTGTAAACACTAAAATAAGGATATCAAAAATTTAGTGCCATCAAAAATTTTAAACAAGTTCAGTTTCTTATAGTAAAGGACTAGGTTATACAGGGTATTTTTGAAATAGATGGAAACTTTTTTTAAGGTAATTGGTCATGATGTAGAGAATTTATGCATCAAATATTGATCTAATAAAAATCCTTTAGTTTTCGAGATAAAATTGATTGAAAATCTGTTAAAATTTGCGTGTGCGCTACTGATTCCAAAAATGTTAAAGGTAAATTTGATCACTATAGTAATTTAAAGTAGGTAAAATTGTTGCTTGTTAACATGACAATACATTCATTAGCCCATCATTTTTTGACGTTTTTGCAATTTTTTGGAAGAACAAAATGAAATTTTTCTAATTCTGAAATGACTGACATGGTTCTGATGTATGGACAAGCCTTAAGAAACTCCTTGGAAGCTCGACGTTTATACCAAGAAGCATTTCCCGAACGAAGATTGCCAAATCATAAAACATTTGCTAACGTTGTTCAGCGTCTACGAGAAAATGGGAAATTTCAACCTCGTTTTAGTGATCGTGAAAGGACAGAACGGACACTTGATGCCGAAGAAGAAATTTTGAATGTCGTTGAAAACGATCCAGGTATAAGCATTAGACGATTGTTTTACCGAGTGGGAGTTTCACCTTTTGTGGTGTGGAGAACTCTACATGAACAAGGCAACAATCATTGATTAGACGTGCGGAAGCGTGTATACGAAATGGTGGTGGACATCTTGAAAACTTGCTCTAGTTGCATACGTTACGTTTTGTTTCATTTTATGGTTGATTAAATTATGATTTTGAAGTTTTAATTGTCAGTTCATTAATTATTGTCATTGTTTATTTGTTGCTAGCAATAAATTAATAGCAACAGTAGTTACACCTCGGCAGTTTTCAGTTACTAGGTTTCACATTTTTTCGTGAAACCATTATTTATCAGTGGAGGAATGAATGTTTGGATAGGGGTTAAATTTTCCTTTCAAAATTTTACTAAAACAACAAACGTTCATTTGACTTCTTAGGTTCCCTACATTCACCAGATTTTTTGTTTCCATGTATTTCAATAACACCCTGTATACTGCATGTTTCAAATGAGATTATACTATCAATACAATTTTGTAATGATGGCATCATTTTTTAGAACTGATGAATAAAACAAATTTAATTGATGTTCTGTAACCACTAAATTAATCTTAGTTTCTTGACAAAACTTCAAGAAATTAAAACCACCTTATTAAGTGGGTTTTAAAACATACTGTAAAATTTCATTTTATAAATTTTATTTTTTTATCAATAAACTGAATCCACAAAGTTTAAGAATATGCACATGTTATCATAGAGTAGACTGAGGAATATGCCACAACATAATTTAAAGTGAGATTTATTATGTAAAATTTTGAGATGACATTCTCACACTTCAAACAAATTTTGGTTTTCTTTTACTTTCTACATCACATTCTGAACATACACCTACAATTTCACAATAGCTGGTCTTGTCGTTTCGGAGATTATCTATCTGTCGAATAAAATCACTAACAGACAGTCGAAAAACGACAGACAAACGGAAATAGTGGATCGGTGTTCTCGGGTTATATAAGGCGTTAAATAAACGTTACAACATTTCTTTAACTTACACCTGGAAAGTAAAAATATATGAATTACATTGACATCTGACATTGATTTCTGAAAAGCAACTCATACCATATATATTGTCTTTGCCATTTCAATTGAAACACATATTGATTTTGCTTAAAATTTAGCAGTTGGTAACGGCTTTTAGTTAGAAAAGTTTCTTAAGATTGTTACGAGATAAACCCATACGCCATTCCTGTACGATGTCTGTGGGTTTTCTAGTATACACGGTGATGAGGGGTGGCGACTCATCATTTACTCGACTACAGAGAAGCTTGGAAGCGGAAGTCGCGAAATATCTAGAAAGGAGGGGTGGCTGTTTAATTAGGGACCACAGGCGGGAACAGCCAGTCGGAGTCCAGTCAATGGAGTCTAGTCAAATCCATTCCAGTCAAGTCGGAATTATTCTATACATAATCGCTCGTACCGTTTTGTATTACTATGAAATCAATGGTTGACTTTTACCCACGCGGATTTTAATTACCGAAAAATGTAACAATATGCTCGTTACCAAATTTGTGATCAACAAGTGTTTCAATAGAAATGATAAAGAATATACGTGGCAAGTGTACTTTAAAATAAATATTAATTTAATATTTTATTGTTTATATAATAGATTTTTAAATCTACGTAATGTTCAATGTAACACTAATAAATAATTGTACTGTGTTCTCAGAATTTTAGATAAACTAGACATCTCTAATTAATAAAATATATACCATATGTAGGTTTGAGCTTATTTTTGTTTAACTTCTAAAAATCAATATCTCATTCATTTCTAGCAACTTCGGAACATGGTTTTCGGCACTATTTTTACTTTACAGAACTCTAGACATTACCTAGGAAACATTATTTAACTTTCTTGTCGGAATGAGATACAGTAAAAACAATTTTTTTCGACAAAACCTAATATTTTATATATTTTACGTACGACTTATTTGGCGAACTTTTGAGATGATGTCATGAATTTTTTGGAAGATAAACGGATAAACTTCGTTTAACGATTTTTTTTACTAATGCTTGCAATAACCTTCAAACTGGATGTCTAGGAAAAAAAGTAAAGCGGATTCATGAACAATACATATAGGACTCTGTTATTTTATAAAATTTAAATAATATTTGCTATGAACAATTTTGAGGTGACGTCATAACTTTGTTGGTGAGGCTGATTAGACACATTTTGGTTAGCGTTTTACCATCTACACGATTTTCTTAAAATACGTATAAAATTTGATCGGTGCTTTAATTTCGGAGATTATCTTCTAATAAAAATCGGTACAGACGACAGACGATCTTAGTTTACGCTCGGGAAGTAAAACGGGTTTTCTCAAGAGGGACTTATCTAATTTCCTTAAATGCCATATGCGTTGCAACTTAAAATTAGAATGTTTCTCTTAACTATGAGCTTGTTCCAAAAACTTATTTAACAAAATTTAACATTAACAGATTTTCCGAAATATATATATATTTAATACTCACTGCCATTTTTACTTCCAGAGCCCAAGCTGGGGTCTGTGGTTTATCGTCTAACTGCCATCTGTCTGTCAACTGTTGCGTTAAAAATATACTGAACTGATTGTTGTCAAATTTTAGATATATTTTAAGAATATCGTATACAACGACAAAAAATTTTATGAATAATCCCCAAATTTTTCTAACTAAATTCTATTTAAAATGTGTAAAATAATACTGAAAAAACAATAAAAACACTATTAAAGGCGGCCCCGGATTTTTGAAGATTTCTTTTTAATAAAATTTTCGTCGTGTCGTAATCTAACCACTAATTTAATAGTCTGATTGAAAATGTAACGATCAAAGACAAACTTTCAAAAATCCATGGCTGTCTGGGTATGTTTCTATACCAGTAATTTATTCATATTTATTTTGATATATGTAAGTTTTTGAAAAAAAAAAATCAAAATTTAACAACACAATTTTACAATCTTACTTCCTGTTGTACAAAATAAATTGCTCCGAAATTTTTCATCCGCCGTAGTAAGGTTACCGTGGACATGGTCTTCCCAAAATTTTATTAAGCAATTCCTGCTTGACAGAATAGTGTATCCATATTTTTAATGATATGTAGACAGGTCATTCTGCGAAGGAAATTTTACAGTGTCTATTAACGTTACAGGTTACAGTGTACATTAATTTGACGATTGAAGGACATGATTAAAAATTTTTACTCCAAATAAATATCATTTGTTCTGAAAATAAATATTTTTTGCAATAATGAAACAAATACCATATAAACAACAAGACATTTCTTAGAAATATTTGAGTTTCAAAAAGTGCATACTAAGTTACGGTATAATGTACCAACTCAAAGGGTAGTACATATTAAAATGTTTTTGTTGATGCTACGTTTTTTAAAAATAAGGAAATATAACTTTAAATGCCTATGGTACCGGAAATACTTGCTGTAACGTAATGCGTTTCCGTTCAAAAGATTGCATAACAACTCTCAGACACTAACTTTCTATTATTAGATTTTGTAAGAACATTTCAATATTGGGTGAAGATAAAAATCTGTTTAGATTCAAATTCTTATTTATTTTGTTTATGCTTGTCATTTTCAATGTCAATATAAGTTATCGATCTATTCCGTCGAAAATAGTAAATAAATTAGTTCAGCAATTTCCGGAATAATTTTTCATATATACATATAATATATGTATCACAAACAAGGCAAAATCTATTTTTTTTTTTTTTTCTTATAGAGAGAAGATTAATCCCCAAGACGCAAATCAACCTCAAAGGGACGAAAATACTCTTTATTCTTCATCGGAAAAGGAAAGACGACACTTGATTCATTTATTTACAACGAAGCCAAATCAAGACAATGGAAGACCAGTTTGTTACATGCACGTATGCGAAATATTAACTCCTCACGAAGAAGAAATGCTGAGATGTGTTTGCGCGAAGGGTGCCACCGATACTACTACGTATTTCAACTACGATAATAATGACCACATGCCACCCACTGGACGAATTTCCAGAGCGACTTTCACGAATGCCTGGATGGAATCATTTTCGTTAGTCATATAAGTTAAAAAATGAAAACTGGGAAATATCAAGCTACCTAATTATAACAATATTAAACTGACGACTTTTCATTCCACGTTTGATACGTACTTAACATTTTATCATGCTGGTCACGACCCACGAAGACTATCTATCTAGTTTCTTGATTAATCTTGTGTATGCGCAAGCGTCAAATAAATATGTACTAATATAGCAGCATTTTGCCGTATAAACAGTTATGTGAATCGAATAATGTTTTAATTTATTTATAGACATTCTGTGATTTTTACAAGATGAGTCGAACAAATTTTAAGTACTTGGTATTAAGCTCGGTGTTTAATATTTTATGTGCACAGAATATAAAAGATGGAAATTTCACGCCTATTGTAATGTGGCATGGAATGGGTAAGATTAAGATTTATTTCAAAGGTTATGTTTTTGTCGACAGTGGCGGTGCATATGTTTGGTGTATTTAATTATGTTTCGAAAAATAAAGTAGAAATATTATTAGTGTTTGCAATCATTAATTTATTACTTACACGTTGTTGCATATTGTTGACTGTACACGAATTTTTTCTAAAAAGATCTGGTTTAATTGTTTTTTTTTTTTGAAGCAGGGACTACAAATTTTTTATATACTAAAAGAAATTTTGTATAAACATTTCAAAACTAAAATAAATTGTTAATTGTTGTACGGTTTTTATAGTAATTGTTTTTTCTAGTTTTTTTTTTGACTAAACTAACAAAAAACAATTTTAAAAAATATGTGTTCAGCATTTTCCGGTTGATGTTTTTGACGCTTCATAATCGTTGAATTGCCGCCTTCAACTTAATATGTCCCAATATTTTAAGAGAAACAAATGACAAACAGATAGTGTTAATATTTGAGGCGTTCTAAGTTAAAAATTATTTGATAAAAGGTATTTCGTTGTTTAATAAAAGGAAAAGAAGTCGCCATGTATGAATTTTATGTTATTCGGAAAATTGTGTTAATATTCGTATCAAATAACTGTAAATAAGTTATTAATAAAAATAAAATATAAAACGTATTTTGGATGTATCTGAACTAATGATTTATTAATTATTATAATGTTTGTTGTTGGCCGCCCTCATTATTGTCTACTTAATCAAACGTTCGGACTGGAAAATTATTCATCAAAAAAATGTTCCTTTTTCTTTTCTTCAGTAACCGCTTTCGGTCTCTTTGGTCATCTTCAGTTTAAAGTTTAATAAAACAACAAAGAATTTATAACAATTATTAAATCAAACTAGATTTAAGTCTGCGTATGTTAATAATTCAGTGCATCTTTTTTAAAAGTGGTCATAGGGGTTCCCATGTTAAATTTTATACCCCATGTTAACTTATGTTTGAGTAAAGATTCAGAGTTGAAATTTTTACTGGGTGTAATTTGGGCCATCTTTTGTCGATTTTATTTTTAAAGGTTATGCTTTAAATTAAAGGATATTTCTTAAAAAACAGACATTTACCTGACGTTTATAAAATTTGATAACTGGTTCGATTACTGGTTTTTATTGACCGAAATTGGTCAAAATGCCGTAGTACACTATTAAAGAAAGAGTGGAAATGGTCACTGATGGATACATTAAAGGCTTATCGACAAGGGAAAAATTGTGCAAAATTTTGCTTCAGCCACTCTCACATCGTCCCATAACTAGCAAGAGCACAATTGAAAAATTTTATTCTATTTTAGAATCATAATCTTGTTTATAAGCACCGAAATGCGGGCATAAATTGGCCTTTATGGCACAAATGAGTCAAAAATTTCCAAGCAACGATTGATTATTCATTTACATTAATAAATTATTCAAACAAGCTTCGATATTCGACATTTTTCTTAAAATTGGGAAAATAATATTTCATCAAATCATTCCTTGGCGGACTTCAAATTCTTCTAAAATTTCTTATGAAAAAACGTTTTCCGCTTCTTCAGTTTACATTTTGAAAATCGACTTATTTAACAAATAAACAACTTGGTATCCATAACAATATTAAATAATAGCCAGTTATGTATTAAAGTTCGCATTGGCACAATTCACGTAAACCACGGGCATAATTGTCGATTGTGGCCCTCGAGAAATTAAAAGCCTTCCTTCCTCGGGCTTTAAACATTCCCTGGTGCCATAACCTACCTAATAAATATGCCCTTAATAAATATATAACTATTATGGCAGTTTGATAAACACATGTTTTCTCGATCGTGGACGTCAAAAACGCAATTTCACTGAAATTATCTTTCATTTATGTTAGAATTCCGTCATTTTGTTTCTTTTCTAAAAACTGCAATAAAAGTATTTAATGATTAAATTAAAATTATACTGTCAAAAATGACAAGTTAAAATGATAAGACAAAACCTTCCATGATGTACAAAATTTTTTTAATGAAATAATTTTAATTTTTACTTCCTGAGCATAAGCTAAGGAAGTATAGTAATCGAGTTCATCGGACGAATGGCCACTTTTATGTTTTCTCAACGTTTCATGACCCCTACAATGAGGAAAAAAAGTAGTCTCCCGTTTCCGTCTGTCTGTTTGTCTGGTGTCTGTATCCATTTTTATTAGACACGTACCCTCCGAAACTGCTGGAACGATTGTTGTCAAATTTCGTATGTATATTAGAAATGTCATGTAGATAGTTAAATGCTAACCAAAATTTGGCTAATCCTCACCACCAAAAATTTGATGACGGCATTTCAATGAATTGTGTTTTAAAATGATTTGAATATTACACAAAAGTACACTCCTATACTTGTATTGTACGAATCCGCTTTCAGTTTTTTCGCTAAAGTTTCAAATTTTCGCAAAAATATTCGCAAGGTATAATAACGTGAATTATCCATGTTGATGACGTCATCACAAATTTTTTATTAGTCAAAATAAGCACGAATCACACCATTTTTTTGAAAATGTGAAGAATACGCACGTCTTTATATAATAATGATAAAATAAGAATTATGATATTCAGAACATTTTGAGAACAGAACATTGAGTTTCAGATTGGTATTACCTACTGCTGAAGGACATTTTATATCCTATTATTTTATAGCCTTCGACCAATTTTTTATTGATCAAATTAACAGCCTCATTTCCTAGAAAATGTGAGAATACCCACGTCTTTATTTAGTTATGATGATTGTGTTTTGAGGAAACAACTCACTCATATTAAACAAATTTCTACGTGACATTCTTTCGATGTATAAACATAAACGATCGAAGTTAAGCATGTACACTGATAATAATACACTCTTTTCCGTTGGTTATTTGCTTTGAATATATTTCATATTGTCTGTATATTTGCGGACGGCACCTCCTTGGAATTTGCACCCCAGCGGCGCAGGAGATGCGAGGTACTGGGCTTTCATAGTGTTTAATATACAAAAGGTTATCAGAAAACACTTCTTTTTTATAATTTCTTTTTTAATAATAATAACAATAATAAATTTATTGCCCAACAGTTCAGGCGAACCAATTACAGAGAAATGAATAAATATAACCTAATAACCTAATATTATCGTAGAGAGTGACAAAAAAACAGAAAACCGAAACTATAAACTACACTTTCCATGAAGGTTAAATAAAAGTATGTGTACTTATATATAAATTGTAAACAAAACAAAAGAAATAACAAACCAACTTAAAATAATAATAATAAGAACAGTATTTGACACAACAACAACTAATAGGTGTAATAATTTAATTTTTCAAAGAAGCGGAATTTGTTGGCTTGTACTTCAAGGGCGAGTGAAGTTCTGTCGAAGTAACCTTGGACCAATTTTTTAAAGCATAAATTATTAATTTGCTTCAAAAAGTAGTCGTGAAAATTAAAGGAGAACCCTAAGCATATTTTCACCGCAAAAATCTTCTTTGGGTTTCCACCCTAACAAAAGTTAACATGGGGTCTAAAATTTAACATGGGAATCCCTATGGCGACTTAAAAAAGATGCACTGTATATTATTTGGGAACCCAAAACCTTTTTTCATTTGACGATTCTTAATGGTAAGTAAAAAATATATTTTATTCTATTTTAGAACCATAATCTTATTTATAAGCACCCAAATGCGGGCTTAAATTGGCCTTTTTAGCACAAATCTGTCAAAAATTGCTAAGCAACAATTGATTGTTCATTTACACTAATCAATTAATTATTCAAACACGCTTCGATATTCAACGTTTTTCTTAAGTTGGAAAAATGATATTTTATCAAATCATTACCTGACCGACTTCAAATTCTTCTAAACTTTCGTTTGAATGAACGTTTTCCGCTTCTTTAATTTACATTTTGAAAAACGAATTATCAAATAATCAACGTGGTATCCATAACAACATCAAAATAATAGCCAGCTATGTATTAAAATTTGCATCGGCACAATTCACACAGTCTTGCCGAAAATACTCAATATTTCGTTAAAAATAGGTTAAAAACTAAAATAGAATAAAACGTTGTATGTACCACGTGCATAATTGTCGATTGTGCCACTCGGGAAATTAAAAGCCCTCCTTCGTCGGGCTTTAAACATTCCCTCGTGCCACAATCTCCCTGATTATGCCCTTAATACATAAATAACTATTTAAGCGTCGATTACAAATCTACTAGTCTATTTCTTTGGACTGACTTGCTACTTTTTGTACTCAGATGTCGAAAACTTACTATTAGCGTCCTCGGCTTTGTGTTATGGAGCAACAAAGTCAAAAACGCCGTTATTTGAACTCGACGTTTACTGAATATCGTGATCATGACGGTACAATTTTTTTTTTAGTTTAGGGCTTTGGTTTTTATGATTTTTATCAATTCTGTAGGGCTTTCCCTCCCATAATGAAAAAAGACTTTCTAACCTCAAAAGCACTTACGTAACCGATTATTTTTCTGTATGGTCGCCTAAAAACGTTGTACCTCGGTCAAAGAGAACTTTTTCGGTCTACTTTTTGCAAGCCTCAGCTACGCCTCGTCCTTAAACTTTTTCTTTATAACCTTGATACACAAATAGTTAATAATTAATAAAGTTTCGTTTATTAAGAGGCGTTCCCACGTTTGGTGCATGGGATTTTCAACACATTTTCAGAATGTAATGTCCCCATTATTAACCGATTTTATATTATGAAATTTTAAGTATAACCTACACACAACTTGCGCTGTATAACGCGAGAGCAGTTTTTGTTTTATACCAGTATCTTCTTTTGGGCATTTTGGTGAAATTTTTCATCACGTATATACATATTTACAAATCAATACTTAGTTATTCATTTCACCACTGTTTTCAGCTTACAGAACTCTAGACACTACCAAACATTGTCGACTGTTTTTGTCACAATTGAGATACAATAAAAGTAATTTTTTTCGACAAAAACAGATTTTACTGCATCTTATTTCCGACAAAAAAGTCAATGTTTCGTGGATAGTGTCTAGAGTTCTGTAAGCAGAAAACGGTGTCGAAAACCGTTAGAAGATATTATTAAACTTGTAAGGAAATATTAAAGCTGTCACATAGTTCATTGTTCTTGAAAAAAAAAGTATATAATTATGTTCAAAGAATATTTTTTATGTTTTTATCATGTATGTGATATCCTTAATCCTGATTTGCATAAATAAAACCATCATCCCGACGTTTAATATTATTGTGTAAAACTGTTTAAGAGATCCGTGAGATTTATTACCAATTCTTTACGTAGGTATTAATCCAGTTATTTTTATATATTATACAAAATATATTTTTTGTACATTATACAGATGTGTATAATTAAAATATAATCCTCGAAAGTTATTATTCTTCATTGATTTAGTAAATAATTATGTTGATTTATTTGACAAGATAACTAATAAAAATACGAATGAACATTACATTTGTTTTTATTGTCCACAAAATTGAGTTACACTCCTTGTAGTTAAAATAGTAATAGTATTTGTTATATAGAACTTCTTTCAAATATCAATTAGGTTTGTCCAAACTTCAACGTGATGAAATTCCTTATAGTATGGTAATTTTTAGGTGATAGTTGTTGCTTCTCATTCAGTTTAGGAGCCGTTAAAGAAAAACTAGAGGAAGCTTTACCTGGTATTCATGTCGTCTCCTTACGCATTGGCGATTCAGAGGTTACCGACGTGGAGAATGGATACTTCCTTCATCCAGACAAGCAAATAAAGATGGCTTGCGATTTGGTAAATTCTGATCCACTACTCGCTGATGGATTTAACGCTCTGGGTTTCTCACAAGGCGCACAATTTTTGTATTATACTGTTGTTACTGGTTTTCACCGTGGTCTCATTTCATTTATTGTAGGCGAGCTTTAGTGCAAAGATGTAAAACGGTAAAAATAAAAAACCTAATTTCACTCGGAGGGCAACATCAGGGTGTCTACGGGTTACCTAATTGCGGTTCATTATCGAACAGCATCTGTGATTATATTAGAAGACTGCTTAATCATGCTGCATATTTTGGGTTGCAAACGTAAGATAATTTTTACCATTAACAATATAATGTATTTGTTTTAGATGGGTTCAGAAAGCTCTAGTCCAAGCTACGTACTGGCATGATCCTCTTCACGAACAAGACTACAAAAATCATAGTACTTTTTTGTCTGATATCAATAACGAATTAACAATAAATCAATTGTATATAGAAAGACTACAAACATTAGACAATTTGGTGTTGGTTAAATTTGAAAATGACACTGTTGTACAACCCGCAGAAACGGAGTGGTTTGGTTTTTATAAGCCTGGACAATCTAACAAAATTGAAACTTTGCAAGAATCTAGACTTTACACAGAAGTAAGTGAATTTTATATTTTGTTTTCTAGTATGATGTGTTATGGCATTCCCTTAAATTGACATTGCCAAGTTGACAACAGACTGAGGTCCAACCATAAATTGGTAATTGGTTGTTATTAGTATCCAAGTTTATATACGTGTCGCAAAAATGTTGATGACATCATCCCAAAATTTAGTAAATTCCTTTGAAACATATACGTAACAGGCTTCCTTATGTTTATTTCAATTTATAGGGGTTCTCATAAAAAAATAAAATTCAGAACAACAAATTTTATAGTTTTTCGAAAATGCTGGAAATGTTTCATTATACGTCGGATGTGAGGGAAGTTCTGTGGAAACAACCTTGGACCAATTTTTTCATTAGCATTAATAAATTATTATAAATCAATTCAGTTTTGTTATCAAAGTGCTCTGATAAAAACTATTGAAATTGTTCTCGGGAAATTTCCCATATATTCTCAGAAATAACCGTTTTGCAAACTGACAGAACTTTTGCAACTATTTTAAGACACTTATGACTCGTAATAAATAGCTACTGCATCCTTTACTCCATACTTTCGATACCAACTATTTTAATAAAATCTGCTGCATAATTCCCTACGCTTTTAGTAAATATGTACTGCTAACAACATTGCAATATAATTATAAATATTCTAATAAAGTCTCCTAAAATTATAAGATTTTTTTGATAAATTCGGGACTTTTAATACTAGCTAAGATTTATAAATTATAAAGGACCATTATCAACCAAATTTGAAGTACCTTATAAACAATTGTCATTTGATTATATCTGAAATTTGATTCAAACTGTGACAGTAAAATTGGTTTAAAATTATTCAGACAGAATTTCTGTCGGCCCTAAAACATAATCAATCCCATCAGTTTCTTAGAAAAATGTCACTACAGTTCATTTGCCTTTATATTATCGAAACAGAACTGACCGTAGTGTATAAAAGACATTAACTAATTAAAATTATCATTTATTGCAATTTGTTTTGTGACCTCAGCAATACTCCAGCACAACATTAGATATAGTTCTGCTAATTGTATATATTAAGCAGAATTATCATCTTGGATTTTTTATTTTGATGTATTTTTTGTCATAACGTTATCTGTTTACTATAAATATTATCAATTTGCATTAATTTAAATTTTTTATTTCATTTATTCCGTCTATTTTGATAAATTATGGTATATGTATTGAAATATTTCGATTCTTAGATTATGTCATCAATGCATTTTTCTACTATCACCTACTTCTTTATTTGGGGTGTTTGGCAAGTTACTACTATTAAACATCCTACTCTCTTATGTGCATGATTTATTTTTGCGTTTTCGCTCTCTCACTTTTTATATTCTTTCTGCCTTTGTTCCTCATCTCTTTATTTTACCTTTGTTTTCTCTCAATGGATCTAATGATCTAATTTATCAAATATACATACACTTGCAGTTATTTGGAATCTTGTTCAAAAATTTAATCCCCACTTCATATGCTACTTACTTCCTGACTTTTCCCTTCTCTATCTAAACTCCTAGAATCAAAATATGTTACTACTACTTTATAATTTGTCGTTTCAGGATCGCCTAGGTCTTCAGAAACTAGATAAAAACTCAAAACTCCAGTTCTTAGCCGTTCCCGGAAACCACTTACAGTTCGATTGGCCATGGTTTAAAGAAAATATAATAAGTCCGTACCTGAAAAATTAATGTATTATTATTTTATATTATTAATCAATAGTCATATAATGTACAATGCAAAATCTCTGTTTGTATATAAATTGTAGAATATTATTTTGATTGAAAAAATAATTACTGTTATTGTAGAAATGTAGTATTATTATCATCCACAAGTCCTTTATGCAATACGAGTTTTTCTCTTATTCTAATTTTGTGAATGGAATTTTTTACAAGGCCTTTGTTCCGTACAACGTTTGAGAAAATTAAATTCTTTGAAGGAACGGTTTGATGTTTTATAAGGAAATATTATTTTAAAGAATCAAAAGAACCATTACAAATTTATCTTCAGCCTACTAAAGATCAATATAAATCTCTACGAAAATAAAGCATAATTTAATTTACTACGGACAATAGCAACACAAGCCATATTCTTAAATTGGGTAGGTACGTTCTTCTATTGTTTAAAGTCGTCAAAATATAACAAAGGCTTTTTTCACGAAGCTATATTATAAACTAGTCTGATTAAGGCAAGCAAAACGCGCCCTTATTTGAGCAGGACCTAAACAGTATTATGTAAAATTCCTTGTTCTCTCATTCAGGCAGAATGCATTAGCCAAACAGCCAGTGTATAATATAACTAATGGACGACAACACTGATTGAAAAATTTCACAAAACACAAAACGCTTCTAAAAGAGAGGATATGATTGAATGAGAATAAAGCCCCTCCCCATCTGCGAACGCTCCAGGATAAAATTATTTTTATTTCCATCCACCACGTTTCTACGTGCACGCTGTACGTTAAGTTTTTGTTTCGTTCCAAAACTTAAAATTTCAGAATCAGACTAAATTAATAAACCGTCTTAAGATTTAAGTTTTGCGTTACGTTACAGTCTCTATATAAACAACCGTCTTATCCAAAGCCGCAAAGTGGGAGATGAGTTACATAGGTACAATAAATAAATACACATTACAATAAATATGAGGGGTAAATAAGTCAAATGTAAGCTGAATGTCATAATCAAAGTACAAAACTTAATATATGGTAATTAATTTAATTTTTAACAAGTGTACTAGTTTTTTGCGGACATTTCAATTGCCTTGTTAGAAAACACATGTGTCAGTCTGAGGTGTTAATCTTCGTCGTTTTGAATTCGTTTATTTTAAAAAAAATTATTATAAAATTAATGTCGCTTTTATTATTATTATTATATATTATTATTAGAAATAACTCAACATGCTAAGCCCAATTAATGATTTAATAAAGTAGTGTAATATAAACAATTAAACATAGATAATGCACTCACACACTCACATACTCAAACATATCTATATTCAGTAGATAGCAGTCCCTTGATGTCGGATAATTTGCATGCAAAAATGTCAAGTTTTTCCGCAATATTTACATAATTGTGGATTGGTTGATAAAGCGGTGACATTTTGATAATGTTTGAATTTGAAATAGGAACTGCGAAACAGCTTTTATACTTCTTGCATTACAGCGGGACACTCGAAAGGATATAGGAGAGCTGTATATTTTAGAAATCGCCTTTGAATCTTCTCCAGTCTACTAATATGGATATCATAAATAGGATTCCAAATCACCGAGGCATATTCCAGTTGCGACCTTATGAAAGAATAGTGGAGCATCTTTAATGCGTCCAGATCGTCCATACCTTTACTGTTTCGAATAAGAAATCCTAAGGATTTATATGCAGATGAAACTAAGTATGTTATCAATATGTGTGACGAAAGTTAACTTTGCGACAAAGATTACGCCGAAATCACGCATAGTTTCTGGTCTCTCTAGGATATTATTGGAGATATTATATTGAAAGTCTATAGTCTTAAGTTTCCTTGTGTATGACATGGCAAAACACTTACGGTAGTTGAGCTTGAAATTATTACTCAAAGACCATTTGATAATTTTTTGGAGGTTGATTTGTAGTTCTATACAGTCTTTAATTTCCAAGAATATCTAGGTATAAGTTGTTGGCGTACATTAAATACTTACGTGTTAGATTATTTGTGATGTCGTTAATAAATAAGTTAAAGACGAGTGGTCCCAACACTGAACCCTGAAGAACCCCATATAATTGAACAAATGATCTTGAATGACACCCAAAAATAGATACGAACTGCTAACGATTTTCTAAATAATATGTATTTAGTTTTATAAGGGAATATATAAATCCAAAATTGGACAGTTTTTCAATAGGAAGACTAAGAGTAATTTTTTCTATTTTTTGAAATGTTTAATGGAATTTTGGAAGACGACCAACAAATAACCTTAAATATCCAAACTATTCAATCAAATCAACTAAAAATAATAACCAGAAGAGCCATCTTTAAATTTTCTCTCCAACATCTTAAACAGCTGAAACTGTGGTTTCAGTATAACAGTTAACAATAAAACAGATAAGCTACTAAATCAGAGATTAATATTCTAAAAGAAATAATTATGTCCTTGTGCTGAAGAAGTAGAAAATGAAGAAGATGATACTCTGGATTCTTCTAATTTAGACAGTGAAGTTGAACAAGCTGTGAATAGTATCCAGACTAACAATAATGACATTAAAACAAACCCACAAGAAGACTGTAACTCATAACTTAGGGAAAACGACCTCGATTACAATATTAAGAAGTCGAATTTATTTTCAGATAGTTCGGGCTGTAATCTTCTAATACCTAAGAAAGTGAATAACCATGAAACTGAAACATTCGAGCGAATTTCAAAGAAACCTATATACCTTAAATGGATTTTTTTGAAGACGTAGGAATGTGCTTTGATATTGAAAAATGTAAAACTCAAGCAATCGCAACCTTCTCGAGGGCGCCAAATGTCTTTTTTTAATGTAAAACCTTCTCGGCGATCCAGGAGCTCAAAATAAAATTTTTAAGAATGTGAAACTTAATGTTGTGCAAAGCAGTCTACACATATTAAAACAAAAAAAAAAGGCAAAATGTAAGCCCGCCCACCCGCCCTATCTCAATTGTAATGATTTTTTTTATTCGCCGTAAGCCAAGGGGGCGGAGCTGAACTGCTAAATACTTATTTCTTTACAAGAGATTATAATATGTTTTTCAGTATCGTGTTGTTCAAAGAATTTATCTATGTACATTAAGAAAAAAACGGCAAAATATAAACCCCGCCCACCCGCCCCATCTCAATTCTGGTGATTTTTTTATTGTTAGAAACCTTAAATACGTCTAAAATTGTAAATTTTTGTAAGGAAATATGGATTTTGCAGTTAAGTTCCGCCCTCTTGGCTGACGACGAATAAAAAAAAATCGTCACAATTGAGAGAGGGCACGTGGGCAGGGCTATAGGTATTTTGTTTTTTTTTGCTTAATATAAATAGCCATCTCTTCACAACAAGAAACTTAAACATGGTTAAAATGGTACATTTTTGCAAGAAAATATGGATTTTGCAATTATGGGGCAGAGCCTAATTGCAAAATCGATATTTCCTTATACAAATTTTCCATTTTAAACATATTTTAAGTTTCATGTTGTGAAAAATGTAAAAAACAAAAAGGCAAAATGTAATCGAACGCCTTAGAAAAGTCCGTGTAAAGGCAATCAACCTGTCCATGCTTGTCCAGAAAGTTGCATAGGTAGTAAAAATCTGACCCTGTCATCCTGATAGGATATTTTTCGTTTGTTACTAAACTACGAAACTTGAAGCTTTTTAGAATGAAGAAATTACCTACAGGCATTTACAGCGTTCCTTTTGTAAAAAGTTGCCATTTTTGTCCACAATATAACATTCTGATAGAATTCCACAATATTTTAAAAATAATGCAGTGAAATGTTCAAAAAAATTTCTTCCAAACATTAATACGACTTATTTTTTTAGTTCTTTAATTAATTCGATTCTGTTAGGCATATAATTAGCATCAGTGGCACAAATAGACTGGACAGGATGCGTTCATATTTGACTTAAGTCTTTAAAATTAATTATATACCTAGTTAGAATAATCGGGGTTAAATATATGTTTGCAGAGCATCCCTCGTAAAACCACAAAACCCAAAAAACTCCAAAATGAGCAGAAAGGTAATTAACACTTCTGTTGGATTTAAATCGTTACCGCAAAGAGAAGCAGTTTTGGAATAAGACACAAATTGAAAAGAGCAACGAATTAAGAGCTTTTAAAGACTGAAACACTTTACACATTCAATTTTGTAATTATTTTAAAAGCTTTTGGGTTTGCAAATTTTCATAAAAACTATGTGTCTATTCCGATAGGAAAAAAATTGTGATTATGTTATAACACCCCAAATAAAAACAATGTCCTTTAAAGAATTATTACGGAAGGTATTTAGAACGACGTTAATGAAATTTTATTTAAACATTTTAATCTCAAGAATATTCTTTTCTGTGGAGTTAATTAACGTTAAAGTTTCATTTAAAAGTTCTTCTGTTGGGAAAGCACAGATGAATCTAATTCCAAAGCTGACAGGAGAAAGCCTCGCCACACACCGATGTTTAATTAATCAACTCGGAGCTGCTTGCTTGGTTTATTAACAGCATTGATCATTGGCGTATTCACACAGCCAACCGCAGACGAGATCAAAACCTGCATCCTTTCTCGAACCGATTGCGCGCCTATTCTAATTTCATCAACCCCGCAACCTCGAAGGTTCATTATTATTATCCACCAAATGCCCTTCTTCGATGTTTGTAATGTTTACTAGAAATTAATCATATTAAAAAAATATTCATAATAAGACAAACTTACGCAAATGAAGAAGATACTAATAATTACTAAGAAAAATTAAAAAAAAAACACTAAAATTGTTTTATATAGAACCTCCCTTTCCCCAGTAGTGTGAATACATTTTTTGTTAATAGGTTTCTACTTGTTATTGCGGCTAAAGCTTGGTTGTATGAGCGCTAGGCTGTCATCAGATCATTTGTGCTACGATATACTCCTAACTTTTATAAAGCAATAGACACTATTAAAATTGGTCTAAAGTTATTTAGACAGAACTTCCCTCGCCCCTGAATTACTGAAGTACAATACAACAAATCCAGCTTTCTAATATTTAATTTTGCGATTTTTTTTAATGATAACCCTGTAAGTTAAAATAAATTTATGAATGTAATCTTATAGTAAAGGTAAGGAAGCATGCCATGTCTATATTTCAAGTACTATTTCCATTTGTGATGTCATCAACATTTTTGCAAGGACACGTATATCAATTTGGATAGGTGCAATATAATACTAATAATGACATTATTGTTCTCTCAAATTTTAGGGAAAATAGAAAGAGCCGTTCCTGATTTAATCAATAAAATAAATTGACTCTTTCATTAATTTACAAGCAATTTTAAACATATGAATATAATAATAAATCACGAATATAAACTCATCATATTTTGCACATGTTAGAAACGAGTTATTCTACAAAATTCTGAGATGACGTCATAATTGTTTTAGATGGAATAAACAGATATGTTTTGATTAAAAATTTACCATGCTAACGATAATTTTAAAACGTCTGCAAAATCTCAAAGTATTGGGCATTTCAGTTTCAAATTAAACTGCAAAATGTTGTTACTTATAAAAGTTTGAATTTTTTTTTCAAAAATCTGGATGTCTCGGGTAAAAGCCCTACAAGGATTCATAAACTATACGTGTAGGAGTATGTTATTTTATAAAATTTAATACCCGTTTACTATGTTTAATTTTGAGGTGACGTTATCACATTGTTGGTAGGGATGATTAGAAAAAGTTTGGTTAGTCTTTTACTATCTACACAATATTCATAACACATTTTAAGGACTCTTTAAATTGCTCGATTTTTCAGGTAGTTAAAAAATATGTATGTTTTTGCACTCATGACTTTTTTTGATGAACTAATTCGGGCACTCACCAGCGTGTGGGTGGTGCAATTTTTCGCACGCCATCTTTTTACCTTCTGTTGTCATGGTTACCTTAAGGTAGCTTGGAAGCGTTATCATTGTGACGTGTTTATATCACTGTCAGTGTTGTTTATAAATAACTCACACCTATTCTTTTAATGTTAAAAATTTAATCGTTGCAAAAAATTATTATGCACAACACGTTCGTGAAACCTGCTTCACACATTCCTGCAATTGCAGCATTCCCCTCGGTCGTGCGGGAAGGAAGCTTTCCCGAACTACGTAGTTGTTTAAAGTACTGGTTAATAAATCTTTGCCTCAAAATAAATTAATGTCATACAACAATTCGAGTCTGCTTCGAGCAAAAAACGGTCTAAAACATTTTAAATTTATGAATATCATAATTATATCCGTTTAATTGCGCCTGAAACTCCAGCAATACACTATTAAACGGCCAAGTTAATGCGAAGTGTCAGGCGTGACGCTGGCGCAGGCGCGTCAATTGCGAGAAACCAAAACAAATCGCACTAAACAGCAAAAAAAAAATAAATAAAAAACAGTAAACATTCATAAAAAATTTCGTTTATTCTAACCGACTCTCTGTCGACTTGTAAGTTTCTTCTAAAGTTTTTTTTCTCACTCTGTGAAGGATCTATCATCAAGAACTTTCCCAGATTAAAGTGGCTGATTTTGCGAGTGACTGTGCCAAAAAGCCATTAGCATTCAGCTACATCGACGTTCGCCGGGTTTTGAGAGTCAAAAGACTTTTATTACTTTAAGATCGCACACCATCTAAGTAAGTGTTTTTCTTTTGCGAGAGTTGTCCTAACGATTACTGTTCTCCATTGCAGAGTCTTTTTCTTTTCTTTTTTTTTCTCTTCTGTCTTGTGTTTTTGCGTTTCTACTGAAGGCTGACTTTCTTCACCTGTTCCGCCTGCCCCTCGTTGTTGCCACTGAGCCTGAGAATAGAAATCGCCTAACCAGGACTTCGCCAAATATACCCACTGCAATAAATAAGGGGTCCTATCCCGTGAGTTCGCCGTCAAAGGTCAGACCGAACTTTTTTTACCCTATTGCCATATTTAAATATTAATTATTATTTATTGACCTTTTAGTTTAAGTTTCTTTCGTTGACACATGAAGCCAAAACTATTAATTTAAATTTATAAGTTTTGTAAAAGTAGTTTTAGTTTTGAATGAGTTTGTACCGGTTGAATTTGATCAAACGCTTCCGTGGGCCCTATTGGCTGACCATGCTCATTATTTTCTTATCTCAACGTGATTAATTTACTATGTTTTGTACTTCTGATCGCGCAATATTCTAGGGCCTGCTTCTGTATTAGTATTTTGCTAGTTTGCTGTTTTGGTGTTTTATAATTCAGGTAAACGCAGTACGCAGAATATTGTTACGTTAATCGGTGAATAAAATCGGCGTGGGTAAAATTCAACAATTTATTTCTTAAAAACTCGAATTTACACGACTAACTATTACAGCGATTATGTACAAAATAATCTCGGCGCGACTTGTCTGGCTCTTCTTAACATTCGTTGGACTCGACTCGGCTGAATAATAATCGTTCCCGAAGGTGGCCTCTATTTAAACCCATACTTTTGGATCGAGGTCTTTCTCGAATATCCATGGCGACATCCGCTTCCAGGCTTTTTTGGACGCCGCAATCCAGACTTCCGGTAACCGGCTCCAGACTTGTCTTTACGCGACCGCCGCTCGGCCGTCTTGACTGATGAGTCATACTACATACTAGAAGACCCATAGGCGTGGTACCAGGGCGGCGTATGGGTTTATTTCGTAGCAACATTGTGCGATAACTCCTAGTTGAATTTAATTTATCACTCTGTTAATAATTAATTAATTGTTCTTCCAGTTCCTTTCTCTCTTAAATAAGGCATAAACTAGGGGGCCAGTTCAGTCTATCGTTGGTCAACAATGTATAAAACATGGCCGATAAGAAATTCACTCATCACTCTTGACGATATGTTAGTATTAAATAGCACGGTTGACGACTTTGCAGTTTTTCTTGTAATTCTTGGATTGTATTATTTCCAAAATTCTCATAAATTATTATTTGTCGCTTTTCACAGTCCACTTCTAAACTTGATTAGAGTAGCTGTGTTTTGTGCCTTGCGAAATCGAAAATCTTTTAAAGTTTTCTTAACGTCATCAGTAACTGCACAAATATTCACGTTTCCTGACATGTTTTATATATCTTTTTACCGTTTGGTAGTTATAAATACGACTATTAAAAATCAATTGAAATTCAGTTCAACTGTGTGTTTAACGCAGATAGTTTAATTAAACCTTTTTTTCCCCGTCTTCAGTAGAGTAGAATCTGAAATAATGTACAAAAGGTTACAACTGCTATAAACAGGTCTGACAAAAACAAAAAAATCGATTGCAAAAATACAACTACCAAGTATTGTATTCTGGCATCAAATAAGTTTCTTCCACCATTTTTTTTCTTTCTTCCTGTGAAGGATCTACCTTCAAGAGCTTTTCCCAATTTAAAATAGATGTGTGATTTTGCGAGTGCTTGTTCCCTGGTTGTAGTCAAGGCCACTTGCAGTCAGCGTTCGCCAGATTTTGGAAGTCGAAAGATTTGTATTTCCTCGAAGCTGCACACCATTTTTATAAAAGTGTTTTTCTTTTGCTAGAATCTCCCTAATGATTATTGCCGTCCTTTGCAGAGCAGTTTTCTTTACTTCTTTTTCTCTTCTTTTGTATTTGCCTTGGGCTTTTTGTCCTCCTGCTGGAGGCTGACTTTCTTTACCCGTCCCTTTAGTTCCCCGCTGTTGCCACTAAGTCTGAGAATAGAAGACGCGTAAACGCCAAACCCACAAACTGTAAGGAATCCTATGTCGTGAATCCCCCGTGGAAAGTCATATTGAACTTTTTTTTACCTTGTTGCTGTGTCCCGAGAAAAGCAATACTATTACGTGTTGTCGTTGTTAGACCGTATTTAATTAATTGTTATTTAAGTTGACTGATTATTTTAGTTGTTAAGTTAAGCTTAATTTAAATTCATAAATTTTGTAAGAGTAGTTTGTAACGAAGCAAATTTTCGCCGGCCGGAAACCGGGATTTGGGAGCGAATCCGCGACGGAGGAAGAGAAGAATTCAATCGACGAGAGAGGCTCCACTGTAAGGAGTTATGGAAAGTTTCCTGTGAGTTTTCAAAAGAAAGTGAGATTGTGCAGTCCGACATACTCGTACCGATCAGCGTTCCGTCGTACTGCTGTAAGTACCGTTTTGGGTTTTCTGTCTGTTTTCGAACTGTTTTTGAATCGCCGTCCACGGGCGTAAAACCATACCGCCGTCTCCGTCTTTTTTTTAACGCAAGAAGTCCAAACCGCGTCCCGGCACGACTTCCCGATCCAGGGTCGCCGCCCCCAGCACCAAGAGGAGTCCGTCCCGAAGAAAGCCGCCTTCCAGGAGGAAACGACTGTGCCGTATATTTTGTCTTGTAATTTTATTTTTAAGATTAGCCGTAAGATTATTTAGCTAAATATGTAGTCTTATTTCTTGTCTCCGGGGGCACTCACCTGGAGATCCATGTCTCCTCCCCGGAGAGGAAACTGGCGCTCAAGCATCGCCGCTCTCGACTAAGGCGCCATCCCCGGTGGCGTGAAGGTGACCTCATAGCCTAGGTCGGCCAGACGTGTTTCTTTTCAGCGGCACTAGTCGGCCCAGGGCTTGGCACTGAGGCACGCCACCCCACGCGATATCGGTGAAACTCCAGACCGTTGTCGTCCGCTCCCCGAGTTTCGTCGCAAATTTTAGTTTTGAGTGAATTTGTACCGGGATACTTTGATCAAACGCTTCCGTGCTTATTATTTCGTTGTCTCTACATGATTAATTTACTATGTTTTGTAGTTCTGATTGCTCAATATTCTCTGGCTTGTGTCTGTTAGAAATTTGCTATTTTGGTATTTTAGTATTTCATAGTTCAGGTAAAGGCAGTAGCCAGAATATTGTACGATCAGTAGTTGGATCTAATTTACTACTCTGTTAATTTATTGTTGTGTCACTTTCTCTCATGATTTTGATTTTTCTTTACAATACAGTTGTATTACGCTAACGCTGAGTTTGAGTTGTGTTGTTCGCTCGTGTAACCCAAAGTTTAGACCAATAGTGACTCAAGGTAAGTTGCAAAGATCCTGGCTCCCAAATAAATATTTTTTCTTCTACTGGGTTGGTTGACTACAAAGAACATTAATACAGGTTGATTTGAGATTGTCATTCATCCCTCTGACCCTTGGGCTGATCCAAGCCGGTTATTGCTACCAGTCGGCTCGAAACCTGAAGTTTATCTCCGCTTTGCCTTTCTTTTGTTTCTTTGATTTTTACTAACTTTTTCACCTAAAAGGAGTGTGGCGGTGTTAACGTAAGCTAAAGATGTATGGTAGTAGGGTCCATAGGGGAATAGCTATTTTCATATTTTATCGGCGTTTCATGATCCTAAAAGTACGAAACCATAAGTTTCCCATTTCCGTCTGTCTGTCTGTCTATCTGTCCATTGTCTGTGTCAATTTTTGAAACTACTGGACTAATTGTTCTCAAATTTTAGATGTATATTAGAGATAATAAAATGTTAACCAAAATTCATCTAACATTCGCACCCACAATTTAATAACGTCATCTCCTAATTTTACAGTACTCAATATCACTTTAATTCAATAAAATAGCATACGCCAGATTTTTGCAAACTTAAATCAAAATTAGATAACAACATTTTACAACTTGGCTTTGACATTTCAAAACTGAATGTTCTAAACGTTTTAAGTTTTCCGGGAACCTGGTAAGCCGTTAATGAATATTTATCCATTTTTGCCCTCGCCCAAAAATTGTTGCCGTCATCTTACAATCTGGTCGAATAAATGTTGTTTAAATTTTTTAAAATAACACACTCCTGTACTTGTGGTTTATGAATCCGTGTTCAATTTTTACCCTGGACATCAAAAATGTATAACAATATTCTACAATTTCATTTTGAAAGCGGAAAAGTCAATGGCTCCAAATTTCTCAAATGTTTTAAGGTCATCCTAAATACGGTAAATCGTTATCTCCCCTTTCCCCCAAATTAATAACGTGGTTGCCAAAATTTGCCTGATACATCAAATCTAAAATATGCAAAATGTAAATATATACTTGTAGTTAATCGATGTATTCATATTTTTTTATTTTAATACATGTTATAAAAAAAAATCACGATTTGAATAATTTTTCATAGTGGGATTTGTTGGACTGTAGTTTAGGAGCGAAAGATGTTCTGTAGGAATAATTTTCTAATATTTGGGCGTTTTTTCATTATTTTTTTTTTATTCAGTAATTTCAATAAGCTTTAAAACCCAGAAAGAAATAAAATAAAATAATAAAGCTACAGTCTACAATTATACCGGGTGTCTGGAAAATGTGGCGGATTAACCCTCCGCTACGCTCTTAACATTCAACTGGTGAGTCTGGAAAAAATAGTAATAAAAATCCTTCTCATTTTATGTTGGAGTTATAATAATTGTAAAATTAGTTCTTTTGCTACGCTTAACAACTAAACAACTCATTCATTATCACAATAACTAGTAATAAAAATTTAGTTAATATGTTTCTCGCCCATGACCATGTTTAATTACCATTTCAATTAGAATGCACAAAGATATGGTTGTTGTTTTCGTAATAATTTAATAAAATTCTATTTGACAACAATGTTTGCCTGATATAAAGCGAAGGTGGATTTCATTCACGCATTAGGTGTGTGCAGTGTTGCCAATTTTACTTTTATAAAATTAAGTTTTTTTCGTAATCTACATCATAAAGAATTTTTTTATTATTTTTTTAGGACTCCCGAAACCCCCGTATACAACGTAGTGAAGAGTTAATCTGTCATTTTCCAGACTGCCGGCATATACAATATGTCGATTTCGAGCTGGAATACTGTAAAATTAATTTATTTCTGATCTCCTTAATTACAAACCATCTATTGTTTATTTGCTCTTAATAACTGAGGTAATAATTTTATTCACAGTCAGTAACATACAGCTTTTCTGATTCCTGAAAGGTTAGAAAATCAGCGATTCCACGGATACTTTTTCAACGAGTTGAAAAAGCCTGAAGCCGGTCAGTAACTACGCGTAATCGGTCAGAAATTACCCACTTCCCGACCTGACTATACATGTCAAATGGAAGTATTTATCGTAATGGAGGCCGCACAAGTTTTGGTGGGAATTGCCCCAATTTTTTTTTGAAAATATTGTTAGTAATAATGATAACGAATACCAAAGACTAATGAAAGAGCCGTCTACTATACGGGAGATTTCTAAGAGAATATTATGAACAATATTAAATGATTGATTGTGAATAAAATATTAGGTATACAACCCTTGGCAAAAGTACCATTCCTGTGTCTCGAGAACTTTAGTTCAACTATAGTTCTCTCAACAGGAATGAGACACTTTCCTTCTCGGTAAATAATATACTAATCCAATTTAACCAATTTCTATTTTATGATAAAAATCTTTCCAACTTTCCAGAACTGCTAGTCATAATCTTAAAATATTACCACTAAAACGTGACATAACCTTTCAGGGATTTCATTTTAGTTATTAACGCTGAGATATTGTACGAGTATAATCCAAAAATTTTAGCACGTGAGAAAATCAATGTACTTTTTAACTAGGTTTATCTTAGGTGTGTTGTCTTTCAAACTGTGATCAGTTAAAATCATCGACACAACATGACCACGAATTGTTAACATAAAAAAAAACTAAGACGTATTGCATATGATTTCATTTCCAAAAAAGTGTATGTAGACGCTACTATTTACAGATTTAAGTAAAAACACAAAATTAACTGGTACTAAGACGTAGTCACGTCAAAGTGAGCAAAACCGCAAAGTTAAATCAGCAAAGGCAAGTATCACTATAATTTAAAAAATTAGAGGTTAGCGTTTATCACTATGATTAAAAAATGTAAAAAAAAATACTTCTGAAATTTTTATTTATGACCACCGTTTTAGAGGTTAGCGTTTACCAGTTTTAAAACTCTCTTCAAAGCTACGTAAGATATACACTAAGCAATCGGTTTTCGGTCTAATAAACTAATCAACACATAGATAGACTACAGACAGATAATCGGAATTGGAAAAACCTACAATTGTTGATGTAGGAGAACAAGAAATGAGGAGTTAATCAATTACTTATCCCTTACAGACTTCCATAAAAGGAAAAAATTGACTTTGAATTACTATAAAATTTTTGTCATGTAGATTTGCTGTGAATCTCTGTAAACTGTTTAATTTATTGACAATTATTATTAGTTCGAACTTTAAACTCACATAATATCAGTCAACCAGTTCTTTAAAAGATTCGTCTTGTAATATAATTTTATAATAAAAAGGGAAGGTTCTCTATACAGTATCTTTTCTTATAAAAGTACGTAACATGTTTAGAAGTGTTCGTAATAAGATTAGAGAGGGCAGATATCGCATATATCTACTTCCTAAATGCTATTAACTTAACGCATCATTTCAATTGACTTCTAAAGAGCCTCGACCCTAATTTGTTCTACATACGCAAGGGGATGTTTTAAAGGGGCTTACAGCTGTTAAATCATTTGATAAGGGAATAATTTATTATTGGTCTACATGTAATCGAAGTATCACTGACTGCAGCAAGTAGTCTTTACAGAGCTAATGCAATAAATAAATATGAGTATAAAAAATTATCGTTTAGCAAAATATTCAATATAAATTTCTTGGATAATCTAACTGGCAGAAAACTGTAACTCAAATTAGTATACCTACTTAATTTTTCTGCATATCACTGAAAATTTTATAATTTTCGTTTATTGTTGCATATTCTCAACTCCACAGACACTGTCAACTAATAAAATATGTTAAGCTGCGGGTAAACTAGGGAAGTTATTAGAAATAACAATATCAAATTTTCGAGGTTTGAACAGTTCTTCATGATTTAACTAATAATTCCTGCGTATGTTTTCATTGTTTTCAACGATTCGTGGATTTGACCTCGCTATGTGCAGTAAAGGTAATTGTTTCAATGTTTGTGTATAAATTAATGCAGACGTTAACCTCAATGTACCTTTCAAAAACATGCAAAATTTCGCCTTCGGAAAATTATGCATAGCGTCAGTCTTAATTAACCATGCGTATGAAGCAGCGCAGTCTTCGTTTAACACGTCCATACTTCAGAGGTCATTTACATATAATATTATTATTAAATTATTATTTATTATCATTCAAGCATTTTATTGTAAATTTTTATAATCAGTGCAAAATTAAATTTCTATGTGTTAGGGTCGTACAATGTTATTTTTTTACTTTAATGAAAGAAGTTTATAGTAATAATTTGTACTGAATAAAGCTATTTTTGGTTGTCAGTGATTTTATCTGAGACAATAAATCATGCAAAATTTAATTAATATTTTTGTTTACAAATTTTAATTACTCAATCTTTTATCATTAATGAGTCACAGAAGAGGTGCAGGATGTGGGAATACATTTTTAATGCACTGAAGTTTTGGAAAAGATTACGATAAAACAATGAACGCTTGAGAACTGTTACAATCTGCATTTTATATGCAAACGTTCGTCGTATAATGTAGTGTAGAGTATCAGCGGACAAAAGCAGGAACATGTAGATCATCACCTTGGTCTTGTTTCCTGCCTGAAGCGCGCTGAGCGCTGTTGCGGATCTGATTCCGGAATCCGGGTATCATTATCTACGCCGCACTGACTTGCTATACGAAACAACACGTTCATGAAAATGAATGCATTTTCATTATTTTTGTCTACGTTTCACGTTAATAATAAACACGTCACATTGTTACGACTTTCTACTCCATCATAGCTTTACCACTGCAGTGTAGATAATCAAAAATTGTCATTTCACATTTTAATACTGTCTGTACTAAAAGTAATTCTTCAGTTATTGAGAAACTGATTAGTGATTATGGTATCTTCTGAGTATCCAATATTAGATAAAATATAATATAAAAACTTACCCAAATATGTACCTACATATTTTTACCACGATGTGGATTTTATTTGCAAAAAACTACACTGTTGAGGAGGTATGAAATAGACATATTTGGTAAAATTTAAAAACATATTTTGATTTATCGTTGGGATAAATATCATATTCCTATATTTTAATGGTGTTTAGCATATTAAATTTTCTGATCTTTTAATCTTGGAAGAAAATTAAAATAATATCGTAGATTATCGTATAAGCTTGATAACAAAGTTGACAGTAATGTATGCGATTTTAATGTAGATTTAAATATTATGCTTTTAACTTTCAAATAAAACCTAGCGAGGAATTGTATACTCACATTAAAAAAAAAAGACTCAGTATAATGTCAAATTCGAAGCCCAATCTCCAACTCGTGGTTTATTTATTACTATCGACTCAAACCAAATTACGTTGTATAAAAATACTGGGATCAATTTGTTCACAATTCCCTAATAATAATATTGCGAAATGATAATGTTAAATGCAACGTTCACGGAGCGCTAATGTAGATTTATATAGTATTAAACCTCACAAAACTAGCAGTAAAGCATTGTATTTTTTAATTTGCGCCGTGATTTTCTAGAATATGGTTGGATCATATCGGGGAAAGGGAACAACGCGCAATGAATAAAATCATATATTCTTCTGTTGGCTGCACGTTCCCAACGAACAAAGAGTCCGAAACTCGAAATTAAAAATCATTCACTTCATGCTTAAAATCAATCATTTCATTCAGCTATTGTTGGTGTTTTCAAACACACATTTTTGATTAATAAAGATTTGCCATGTACAAATTGAATTGCATATTCATCAGCAACTTGTGTACCACGGTTCGAATGACATTTAATACAGAAAAAGCTCTTCATAAACTAGGTTAGTGCAATAACGTTTTATTAAATATTTGTATTTAAACGAACAACATTAACAACCATCTGTCTGTCGAATAAACAGTAAAATAAAGACCAAACCGTACAACATATGGGTACAGATAAATTTCAGTTACCGGTTTAGAATCTTCAGGATACTTGTATCATCAGATTATTTACTTTTTGTTACTTATGTTTTATTATTGTTTAATTAACGGTGCATCTGTATTTAACATTTTGGTATTGTGTATTTATAAATCAGTGTCTAGCCTCTAACGGTTTTTTTGCCTTTGGCAAATATTAGATTGCATATTTTCTACGTCAGTGTAATGTTGAGTTCTTCATTTAATAAGGTAATTTTTTATATTTTCTTAGTTTTCAAATACTATACACAGTTATAATTATCAGTGTCATACTTAGTTAAAGTGTAAATAAGCTAAAACTTATGTTATTGCGTTTCTCTTAACTAGCATTTAGTTATCAGAGCTTAAAGCTTAATATAAATTTTGGATACATTGATTCATATTTTCCAACTAATAATACAAAATAGTGAAACTATTATTACACATGTATAGATAAAAAATATATAAAGTGTAATTAATTAACAAATACAACAGGTTTTCCACCAACAATCTGGTGACATCACCTCAAAATTGCATACAGTAATTTTTATTTAAATTTTATAAAATAACGTACTCTTTCAAGTGCAGTTTATGAATCAGTTTTCATTTTTGCCATAGGCATCCAAATTTTTAGAAAAAAAAAACAAAATTGTTTTTACAATTTAACTTGAAATTGCAAAACAGAATGCTCTGAAATTGTGTAAACGTTTTAAGGTTATAGTAATCAAAAAATTCAAATTTTGTAGTGGAAACACTCATTTGAAACATTCACACATCACGCTTCTTTAGCTTTACTTTAACATTGCTACGTAGACTATATGTATAGTTGGGTGATTAAAAAAAAAAAATAATTTTTTTTTTCGTGCAAAGAGGTTCAAAAGTTTCTTTTCAACGTAAAAAAATACCAGTTAAAATTTGAGCTCTTAATATTAATATTAAGACCGTCCGCATCGCGTTTTTCTATTTCCCATAAGAATAACATGGGAAAATTTTTTTTTGCACCTTCTGATTTTTATTGCTAGCCCGTCGTGTGTCGTGAAAAAAATTCAATCACATATTTTTATAGAGAATTGAACGCTCTACAAAAAGTGTCTCCTATGATTTTGCGAGAAACCTGATAGTTGAAGAGTTATTTTAGGCTAAAGTTAAATTTATCGCAAATTTTGACGTTTTTGATGCATTACAATAAATTTGATGGTCTTATTGGAATAAATCACCACAAAAATTTATGCCCATTTTAACTTTAGTTTTATAAATAGTAATTGTTTATAATTTTATGCTATAATAAGGTCAGTGAAACTCGATAGTTATATCGAATGTACTGAATTTTTTAAAACGTTAAAAGTAACGAATGACGTAGCTGAAAGAGGAATTGCGTTAATTGGAGAATATAACAATTATCTCACTAAGGATGAAGACCAACTACAGTATTTATTACAAGTAGTTCGAGAACATCGGCAACGTTATCCAGATTGTTTAAAAAAAAATCTTCAATAATAACAAAAATTTAAATTACATTGGATTGCTAAGTAATTTTCAAACGATTTAAAAGCCTGATTTAAACGTAAAGTAAATAAATTTTTTATTCATAAAATACCAATCGTCATATGATTTATTCCTTCGTAAGTATTTTAAATTACTGAAGAAAAATATTTGTCTTTAGGTTAAATAAACTATGATTTTTTAACCCACTGATGCTGAAAATGTTCGGAAAGAGTTTTACTGGCCTTATTATAGCATAAAATTATAAACAATTACTGTTTAAAAAACTAAATTTAAAATGTGTATAAATTTTTGTGGTGATTTATTCCAATAAGACCATCAAATTTATTGTAATGCATCAAAAACGTCAAAATTTGCGATAAATTTAACTTTAGCCTAAAATAACTCTTCAACTATCAGGTTTCTCGCAAAATCATAGGAGACACTTTTTGTAGAGCGTTCAATTCTCTATAAAAATATGTGATTGAATTTTTTTCACGACACACGACGGGCTAGCAATAAAAATCAGAAGGTGCAAAAAAAAATTTTCCCATGTTATTCTTATGGGAAATAGAAAAACGCGATGCGGACCGTCTTAATATTAATATTAAGAGCTCAAATTTTAACTGGTATTTTTTTACGTTGAAAAGAAACTTTTGAACCTCTTTGCACGAAAAAAAAAAATATTTTTTTTTGAATCACCCTAATGTATAGACGACACAAAAAAGACAAAGTTTTAATTCTTTAATAAATTTCACACATTGTTAAATGATAACCATTAATTTTAATAACAATCCGCCAAAAGAAATGTCAGATGTAGTTTTAAAACTACTTGTGGAGTCCCACATTAGTTAGATAGTTAAAGTGTAATATATTAGAGATAATTGTGACTGATCATCGTAGAAAATGTATACTTAGTATTCAACTTGCGGATACTGGCTATTACTCTCTTAAATAATTTACAACACTCGCCTTTGGCTTGTGTTGCAAACCTTATTCTTGACAGTAATATCTATCATTACCCAATCGTTGAATAATAGATATATTATTATTCAACTTCTTCTTTATTGTTGTGAAATAAAAGCTGCTATTTGTTTTAATCTTGACTCTTTATTTATTTTAACCAACTAAAAGCAAAATTAACCGTTTTCTTTTTGTCTAGTATTAAATTTATCGGCTTAAGACTAAATTTTTAAATCGATCTAGCGTCAACACACTGAATTTTCCGCACAGCAACACATTACTTCATATCATAACACAAGCGCAGTAGTATATTTCCCGCTAACTCAATAACCTGAAACCAGAGCATTAACTGGTAATCAACACACATCCTATATTTGATAAAAATAAAATTAATTATACACGTATGACACATCACAGGATTCATAAGGAAGTACAACTTCTACGGACGTTAAATTTACACTCCCTATTTCCATTAAAAATCTGACACCGGTGTGGAGTCTCAAAAACTAGTGAAGGTATGGAAGAATCTGAAAAACTTAGGAGTACATAATATGGACCTTAATTATTCCACACAAAGCTTTCCTAAAATTTCCGGTAATTCCAATAAATGGTTTTCAAGATATCTAATCGGCTCCACGCTTTTGCGCTACCCTGTACATTTCTAGTTTTAGCAATTAAAATACTTATTACAATTTATTTTACCAGTACTAAAATTTCAAAATTTTGAATTATTTTTACAATAATAATAAAAATTACAAATAAAAAAGTAGCTGCCCAAAGACAGCACATGAAAATGAAGACAAAAATCTGTCATAAAGGAAATATAATGTTATTCTTATTTTCGAGAGGACAGCTGCAGAAAATACTTATATTTGTCTTAAGTTTATTATATTGTAAACCACGTTTAAAAGATTATTTCAAAATTATTGTGTTTTCATGACATAGGTATTTACTTTTTATATCCCATTTCAGTGGAGAAATAATCCTTTTTTATTTACCGAGCTTAAGTATAATAATATGGTCATTCTCATGAACATACATTATATGACAATAACAATTTATTTCATCATAAAAGTACATTTAGTACATACATAAATATTCTGTATATTACCTATGAAAATACAATAATAATAGGCAATAATCTGTAACATAACTTTGCACAAAAACCAGTTATATTTAGATGGATTAAACTTGTATATTGCGCACATAAACAATCTGAATTCATTTTAATAAATTACTTCTAATCAGACAAAAACTAGAATAATCCCCGTAAATAACAAATAATAATTATATGTTTTGGCACAAAGCGTTTCGGCCAGCGTACGGACGATGAACCAAAGCTCAAGACATATACTATTATTTGAATACAACACCAGCAACCATGGCTTAATTAAACTGTTGGTAGAACTAACCTGCCCCCTTTTCTATTTCAACATGACGAGCATTCAACTCTGTATTGTGAGTTTCTACCCCGACTTTATTAATTACTGAACTTGATGTTGTGACGCAGACCATTGTCGGGAATCTGATTGTCATATCACATCAGCAAGCTCGTTGACATCGCACATCTGTGCCATCATTTGACGATGAGTACAATGTACAAATTAAGGAAATGAGTTTCTGATAACAAATTTACAAAAAATTTAAACTTTTTTTATTGTATACACGTCTGGGTTTATATAAATTCTGAATAAACATGATTCAGTTTAAAAATTTGCGACTATGTATATGAAAATACAACTAATATTTTGCAGTTACACGAAGAAATATATTTGAATTAAAGAAATTCATTATGATAGACCAGTGATATTTTACAAACTGTTCCATTTCCGACAATTTTTAACGAATAAAAATTTAAAGATTTAAAACTCAAAGAATGTTGTTATTGTTAAAGTAACCTCATTTGACATACACCTGTTAAAACTTTCATGACTTAAGCGGCTTAAGCCAAACCACCCTTATAAGTAAACTGGCTATTGTATTACTCAGTTCACAGCTACATTATGCCAACAATGGACAGTAATAATTTTGCGGTTCGGGTCCTCAAAGCTTACAATAGCCAGTTTGACTTATAAGGGAGCTTCGGCTTAAGCCGCTTAAGTCATAAAAGTTTTAACCGGTGTATGTCAAATGAGGTTACAGTACAAAAATATCACAACCTGACTTAATGTTAAGTCAAGTGGAATTTTATATTTTTATCAAATTTTACATAACTGGAACTTAGTAGATACTCTGTACTCACTTTTAAGGGTATATCTTATTGTAACAAAGTACAGTGACTATCAGTCAATTTCATATAAGCTTACAAATAGAAATTTAAAAATATCTAAATCTTCGCGTCTCTCTTATAGTAAAACTGACTATTAATCATAAAAGTTAGCAAAAATTAATGGATGCTTTGTTGTAACAATTATTTATAGATGCCCCTTACAAATCCTACAATCTAAGATTTAACTGAAGAAAAAGCAGTACGATGTAAGGTATTCACCTGGAAATACTTCTTTAAATTAATTAAAGAAATTGGATTGTGATCTATAGGTATATTTTAATCCGTAATTTTTGAAGCACAAAAATATCATTAATATCACTATTGTCTTTTAAAAGTCCAAACCGAAGTAAACAATTAAACTGATATTATTTATTTCTACTAAAATGTATATTGGTTGTATTTCTGCAAACAATTTAACATTTTCAGAAAAACAAAATTTTAGGGCCTGAAAAATGACGATGACGTAGGTAAGTGCCAGCAACTATGTTACAAACGGCAGTCATCTTTATACTAACTAACCATACTAAGCCATCACATTATAGACAACAAATCTAACAAATCGAGTATTAGTGCACAGTGTGGAGACTATTTTGATTTTGGAATAAGTTTATTTTTTTATGACTTCCGTAGCGTAAGCGAAGGAAGTATTGTAATCGAGTCCATGACCACTTTTATGTTTTCTCGACAATTCATGACCCCTACAGTACGAAAAAAGTAGTCTCCCGTTTCCGTCTGTTTGTCTGTCTGTCTGTCTGGTGTCTGTATCCATTTTTATTAGACACGTAATCTCCGAAACTGCTGGACATATTGTTGTCAAATTGTGTATGTATATTAGAAATATCATGTAGATTGTCAAATGCTAACCAAAATTTGGCTAATCGTCCCCACCAACAATTTGATGACGTCATTTCAATGAATGGTATCGTAAAATGATTTGAATGTTGCACAAAAATGTACTCATATATTTGTAGTGTACTGTCGTGGACAGTGAATTTCGTCCACCCAATTTCTTTGACGGAAAAAAACTCTAAATTAGCCCTTAGATCTTTCTAACCTTTTTTTTGTCATTTTGACATAAAGGGACAAACATTTTTTTATACGATAACTAACACTAGTCCACGGTAAGCCCAAAAGTGTAGCGACATACCGTCTTGGAAAAGGGATATTAGTTTACCTTCATTAAAATAACTAATCGATGGCAGGTTCGAAGCTAAATTAAATTTGACAATACTTACGTCAGTCATCATGACAATAAAGCACCGACTACAGTGAATTTTTGTGAATTCGCGTGAATTGTGTGGACGAAATTCACTGTCCGCGACTGTACGAATCCGCTTTTAGTTTTTTCGCTAACGTTCAAATTTTCGCAAAAACATTTGCAAGGTATAATACCGTTTTATTACCAACACGGTTTGTACGTCTCCGTGGCGCAGTGGTGTATCAGAACGTGGCCCTTTCCTTTGTACTTCCCGAGCGTAAGCAAAGGAAGTATTGTAATCGAGTCTGTCGGTCGACTCTCTACTTTTACGTTTTCTCGACCTTTCATGACCCCTAGAGGACGAAGAAATAGGTATCCCGTTTCCGTCTCTCTGTCCGTCTGTCCGTTTGTCTGCCGTCCCGGATTATTATTCGACAGATAATCTCCGAAAGTACTGGACCGATTGTTATGAAATTTTGTACTTATATTAGGAATATCATGTAGATGGTAAAACGCTAATCAAAATTTCTCTAATCATCCCCACCACTAATGCGATGAGTCACTTCAAAATTGTACATAGTAAATGGGTTTTAAATTGTATAAAATAACATAGTCCTACACATGTAGTTAATGACTCCGAATTGAGTTTTTACCTGAAACGTCCAGATTTTTGAAAAAAAAATCAAAATTATAAAACAACATTTTGCAATTTAATTTTTAGTCTGCTAAACCGAATGCTTTGAAATATTGCAGATATTTTAAGGTTATAAAGAGCATAATAAATTTTTAGTCAAAATATATTTGGTTATCCCCTCCAAAAAATTGATGACGTCAGCTCAAAAGTTTGCCGAATAAATCCTATTTAGAATGTACAAAATATGATGAGTCTGTACTTGTAATTTATCATCCCATTCATATTTTTACTTCCCGAGCGTAAGCAAAGGAAGTATTGTAATCGAGTCCGTCGGCCGACTCTCTACTTTTACGTTTTCTCGATCTTTCATGACCCCTAGAAGACGAAGAAATAGGTCTCCCATTTCCGTCTGTCTGTCCGTCTGTCCGTCTGTCCGTCCGTCTGTCCGTCCGTCTGTCCGTCCGTCTGTCCGTCTGTTGTCCCGGATTTTATTAGACAGATAATCTCCGAAAGTACTCGACCGATTGTTGTGAAATTTTGTACTTATTTTAAGAATATCATGTAGATGGTAAAACGCTAACCAAAATTTGTCTAATCATCCCCACCACTAATGCGATGACGTCACTTCAAAATTGTACATAGTAAATGGGTTTTCAACTGTATAAAATAACATAGTCCTACACATGTAGTTTACAACTCTGAATCGACTTTTCACCCGAAACGTCCAGATTTTTGGAAAAAAAATCAAAATTATAAAACAACATTTTGAAATTTAATTTTTAATCTGCTAACCAGAATGCTTTGAAATGTTGCAGATGTTTTAAGGCTATAAAGAGCATCATAAATCTTTAGTCAAAAAATATTTGCTTATCCCCTCCAAAAACTTCAGCTCAAAAGTTTGTGGAATAAATCATATCTAAAATGTACAAAATATGATGAGCCTGTACTTGTGATCTATCACTCCATTCATATTTTTTGGATTTGCATATACAGGGTGACTCAAAAAAATTAATGAATGCGTAAATATATTTTATTGATTTAATCAGGAACTACAAAACCGAATGCTCTGAAATCTTGCAGATGTTTTAAGGTCATAAAGAGCATAATAAATGTTTGGTCAAAATATATTTGCTTATCCCCTCCAAAAACTTGATGACGTCAGCTCGAAAGTTTGCCGAATAAATCATATCTAAAATGTACAAAATATGATGAGCCTGTACTTGTCATTTATCACTCCATTCATATTTTTTGGATTTGCATATACAGAGTGACTCAAAAAAATTAATGAATGCGTAAATATATTTTATTGATTTAATCAGGAACTACAAAACGGAATGCTCTGACATCTTGCAGATGTTTTAAGGTTATAAAGAGTATAATAAATGTTTAGTCAAAATATATTTGCTTATCCCCTCCAAAAACTTGATGACGTCAGCTCGAAAATTTGCCGAATAAATCATATCTAAAATGTACAAAATATGATCAGTCTGTACTTGTGATCTATCACTCCATTCATATTTTTTGGATTTGCATATACAGGGTGATTCAAGAAAATAAATGAAAGCGTAAATTTATTTTACTGATTTACTCAGGAACTACAAAACCGAATGCTTCGAAATCTTGAAGATATTTTAAAATTATCATAAGCATGGTAAATTTTTGATCAAAACGTATTTGGTCGTCCCCCCTAAAAAATTTATGATGTCACCACAAAATTTTGCTGAAAAAATCCTGTCTAAAATGTACAAAATATGGTGAGTCTCTTCTTGTGATTTATCATTCCATTCAAATTTTTTCGATTTGCATATACAGGGTGACTCAAAAAAATTAATGAATGCGTAAATTTATTTTATTGATTTAATCAGGAACTACAAAACCGAATGCTTTGAAATCTTGCAGATGTTTTAAGGTTATAAAGAGCATAATAAATTTTTAGTCAAAATATATTTGGTTATCTTCTACAAAAAACTGATGACGTCAGCTCAAAAGTTTGCCGAATAAATCGTATCTAAAATGTACAAAATATGATGAGTCTGTACTTGTGATTTATCATCCCATTCATATTTTTGGATTTGCATATGCAGGGTGACTCAAAAAAATTAATGAAGGCGTGAATTTATTTTATCGATTTAATCAGGAATTACAAAACCGAATGCTTTGAAATCTTGGGAATATTTTAAAGTTATTATAAGCATGGTAAACTTTTGTTCAAAATGTATTTGTTCATCCCTCCTAAAAAAATTGATGACGTCACCCTTAAATTTTGCTGAATAAATCCTATCTAAAATGCAAAAAATATGATGAGTTTGTACTTGTGATTTATCATTCCATTCATATTTTTTAGATTTTCTTAAGAGGTGGTTCAAAAAAATTAATGAAGTCAATTTATTTTATTGATTAAATTAAAGGCAACACTTATTATTAGTATTACACCCCAACCAACCCAATTTGGTAGACACAAAATTTGTTAAAGGAAAAACTCGGTTGAAACATAAGGGTAGCACGCTTATTTACATCGACTTTAACATTACAGAACTGCATTTGTTTTATGCGTTCACTTGGTTCCGCGAATGTGAAATAGACATGTTTGTAATCAACCAATTGTGAATTTCACCGTCAAGAATTAAAATAAAACCCAATGTTTTATATAATAAGCGGAAGTCGAAGCAATAAAACCGATGGTCGTTTTGTTTACAGTTTCTCTGTTTGACTCTCACGTATGCTGTTACGCCTGTCATCTTAAATTAAGAATGTTTATACATACACGATTTTCAGTTGCCTCTGATACGTAGGTATACGTGAGTAAATTGTTTCGTTATTTTATTGATTATTACAAATCAATATTCAAAACGACCCAATTCATTTTCCCGAAAATTTGAGAATATAATAATTTTATTCTTAGTATTACACTACTACTATCCCAACTGATATACGTGTCCTTGCAAAAATGTTGATGACGTCATCGCAATTTTTTTTTAAATTCCCACTACAAGAATGTAATCAGAAAAAAACACAATAGGCATGCAGTCGTCAAGTTTCCGACAGCGAGGGAAGTACTGTCTAAACTCTTTAGACCAATTTTTTGAATTTGCATATACCGGGTGACTCAAAAAAAATAATGAATGCGTAAATTTATTTTATTGATTTACACAGGAACTACAACACCGAATGCTTAGAAATCTACTGCGAAAAAAAAAATAATAGGCATGCAGTCGTCACGTTTCCGACAGCGAGGGAAGTACTGTCTAAACTCTTTAGACCAATTTTTTCTTGATAAAATTGGTTATTTCTATCCTCTTTCAACTCGTAGTTTGCTAATCACAAAATTTTATTAAACTATCATTTCAATATTGTAGGTATTTTATACAATCTAATAATTTTGTTGATAACATCTACTCCGTGTTTTATTATGTTATATCGGTACACTATATCGATCATTCTTTTGAATATTCTTCTACCGACAGTACTGATTAACGTTATATATAGATATTCAACGTTATATATAAATCTTAAACTGTAGGTACCACAGTAATAAATAACTCTTATTTAAAAAGTGTGATTAGGAAAAGGGAGGTAGAGATGGCAGTACTTTTCAAACTTCAATACTTTCTGCATGTGTTTTTAATTCCTTTAACACGATTTTTGGTTAAGAATAATTGTAACGTGGACATTACTCAGTGAGGCAAAAATATTGATTAAATACAAATCAATTTGATATTAACATAATACTTAGTAGGTATATAAAATTCTAAAAGCATAGTCAGCTCTAATTCCATTTTAATTCACTGCCAGTTAAAGTGCTGAAAATTCGTTGAGGAAAGAACTTATGTCATGAAATCCATACACTCACACGAATCTTACTAAAAATTATTCTACTTAGAAGTAGTGGAAGGATACTGTATAAAAGGTAGCCACATTATGTTAAATATTTATTATTACATAATTAGTAGTGACTTTTGGGAGACTGATTATTTTATATATACAGTGTATCTCCGGACTGAGTTCAGAAGAGGAAAAAAAACTTTATTTTCTATTTTACAAAAAAATGACAAAGGAATAATATTTTTTGCTTAATTCAAAATAAATAAATCTACAATTAAAACTTTAATAATATCAAATTGTGTTCTTAAAATCTAAAAAACCAAAAGTAACAAAGAACTTTCTTATTTTTAATTTTACAAAAAAAAATGTGAAAGGAATAAAAATTGTTCCTTAAATTAACCCAATTTCTATTATTCTACTAACCCACCACCCCTTTCAGCTAACAACTATACATAACTAAATTTTAACTACACAATTTTTGAAGGAGCCGTCATTTTGCAATTAAGGAGGAAATCTTGTTGTAAACACATTTAAACAATATTTTGTATTAAAAACAAATTTAAAAGAATCGTGTCCTTTATAGCATGTGTATAAAGTCTTCATTACTAGACAACAAATTAATTAAACAATTGCATATGATGTAGTTTAAGATATCTAGATATTTTCCTAAATGGGACACCCGATAGATTTTTGTGATTTTATTGCATACTTTAATTTATTTAATAGTAACAGTATATTCTACATCTTTATGACTTTGGAAATACTTACATAATACTATAAAAAAAATATGCAGAATGAAACAATAGTTTACGTTGTCGTATTAACATATACCTACAGTTTTTTTTTTTAAGATTTATAGTGAATTTTGTTATTTTGTTTTCTTGCCTGTTTGACATCTGAACTCTAAGAATTTCTAGAAATAATCAATTCCAGATTTCCATAAATTAAAATAAAACGTCATTAAATGTTGTCACAACTAACAAGTATAAGTGATAATTTTGTGTTTTAATTACAATCTTTAGGTGTAGAAAATATAGAAAGAAAAGTAAAGAAACAAAGTACAAAGTAGCGATAGTGAAAAACATCGATTTCTTTGAAAAAACAAAATTGAAGCCATTAAAACTCTGCAAATTTTCCCTCTTCATTAAAACACAACATAGTATAAACATCCTAAAGTGTACATCAATTTTTTTAATGCAAATCTTTTGTTTTCGAAAGCATTAATACAAGTACTTAATAGCTTATTTATTCATTTATTTGTGTTGTGTCTTCAGTAGTTGATTTTATATCCTATTTGGCTGTCCCTATATTACGTATTTTAAAAAATATACATATGTATATGAAAGTAACTTTACGTGTAGGTATTATTTCTTTCACAAATCCCATGCTGAAGGTATTAAACAATAAAAAGAAAAAGACGTTAGTGAGGTGGATAGTATAAAATGAATGAACTCGTGTGATTATGAAAAAACATCTGTGTCTTAATCCTAATTCTATATTAGAATTCACAGTCAGTATATATTCAACTGATGAAAGTTTTATTTGTACATGAAGAATCTATTGAAAACAGTAATAGCATAATAGTTATTTACGTGATTTCTGGTAGAAATTTGTGCTTACAAAATTTATAAGTAACAAACTGTCACACATTAAATTAATGGATCAATTTAAATTGTGTAAATCTATTATTTAACAATAATATTCAAGTTATACACACATTTCAATTGTTTTTGTAAAATAAAAATCCAGACAAATCAATAACAACTTCAGACAATTTTTTTGCAAGTGAACATTTCAGGTAAACAGCCAATAAAAGCATTATTTCATTAAACAGATACGTCTGCGCGAGCGTCTCGACGCCTTTTAGGCGTCCCTATAGGACCAATGAAAATAAATCGGGGTGGAGCATCATTTAATTTCTATAACAACATGCAATTCAAAATCGCAGTACGAAGTTAACGGTGTTAAAGTAAATAAAGATCAAATGGCAGGACCGTATTTATCACCTTTACCGGGTGATTTACTCACAGAATATATGTTTGGCAGACGACGACAAAGGCGGAATCGCACCACATTCAGTCCGCAACAATTACAAGAACTCGAAGCACTTTTTCAAAAGACGCATTACCCAGATGTTTTCCTCAGGGAAGAAGTGGCGCTTAGAATAAGTTTGTCGGAAGCACGTGTACAGGTAAGTTTCTTGTTGGTTGTTAAATTTGTATCAAGTTTATATGCATGAATAGCAAAGTACGACAAGTCGTGAACAAATAGTAAAAATACTACTTCGGTAAGTTGTGTAATCTATTTACATTTACATATTATAATTTAGAAATTTAAGGTGCAAAACTTTGCTTGTATTTTTTTTTTTTTTTTAATTATAGTTTATATCAAGTTTGCAGAGCCTATAAGTCACCAAAAAAATGAAGAACATAATCAATTTTTTTAGAAAATCGAATAGCCGTGGTCAGTATATTGACTACTGAACTTTTATGTAAGAACAAAGTGTCAAAAATCTGATCATATCTGGCGGACAACACATATTTTTAAAGAGGAAATGGTTCAAAAATAACGTAAAAAATTACATAAACTTTAAAAGTTATTTGTGAAATAGAATAAAACATTTTTGGCATGATATTGTTGTTTCAGGTATACATTTTTTTCATTATCTCCTTTCGCAAAGTGAACCTTAATATTGTAGAGTTTTTAAATTTATTGTAGTTTTGGGATTATAAAAATCTAATTTTATGTAAAATAATCTTTATATCAGAGTTCTAAAAAATCCTATGATTCTCTTGTAACTGGTATCTACAAACTTTTGGGCAATAAAATCATTGTTGCTATTATTATTAAAATGGGCCTAAAACTAGCATTAATTTATCTTTGATTTTTTTAACGTCTTTTTTCTTTTCCATGTAGAATGAGGTAGGTATGTACAGTATGTAAGAGCAATAAAAAACACGATCAAATACAGCCATGGATTTTTGAAAATTTGTCTTTGGCAGTTTCGTCTTGGCGTATTATGGTTAATTTGAAAGTTTCATGTTGAAACGATTGTTGCAACGATCATAGAAAAAAAAGTCCATGAGTGTCTTTGATTGCATTTTCGACTGATTTCTCGGTATTTTAAGTGTGTTGGGCAGAATATTTTAAATTTTTTAAGATAGTACATACAATAAGTGATCTGTAATTCGTTTGGTAAAATACCTCAAAACATTTGTTGATGTTGACAGTTATTTAAGAGACAAAAGTTTGAAATTTGAAATGCGTAATTCACTAAATTTTTTTAAATTATTGTATTACTAGCATTATATTTGAGTTAGTTTCTCTACAAATGATATCAACTTTTTTTCCAAACGGAAAAGATTGTGAGGTTTAAGTGTTTCATACCTACCGTATGAGCAACAAAATTTTACAGGGGAAACTGTACTCAGCGCACGTCGGGCATGATATGGATTCTTAGATTGTTTCATTATTTAAGTTCACCACTTATTTTGACAAAAGAAGTTTTCATTTTTGCAGAAAATTTTTACTTACCTCCTTGAAAAATATGCAGAAAGATAAACATAATTTCTAACTTATTTATGCAGGTGATTAAATCTGCAAACCATCGTTTTTCTCCATTTCAGGAAAAGAACTATTCTATATTTTGTAATTATTTCAAAGCCATCTGTATCAAAGATTTCGTTTTAATTTTTTTTTTTTACATTTTTACATTTACACAAAAACAAGTCATTAAGAGCCGTTTTACAAAAAGCGAATTAAATATTTAATTCTCGATAATTTAGCAGAGGAATAAAATGTAGAATATGAGCCCGTGATTAGTTAAAATATACACCTTGCCTAGCAACGGACCTCAATTAAAAGTTAATCGCAAATTAATTTTAATTCGCTTTCTATAAACCGGGTCTAGATTTTATAAACTACTTGTTTCTATTTATAGATACAAAGTAGAGACGAAACAAAACGAAATATATTGTTAGATGTTAAATTTCAAAGACTAAAAAGAAATTTATCAAATGTTGCCCTATAGGGTTACATCAAACAAAAAACATGAAAAGAATAACTGATCACCCAAATTAATTACCCCATGTAAATAGGTTGGGTGCTTTAATTCTTTCCACAACAAAAAGGTAAGACGCATGAATGAAACAAAAAACAATATGAAGTATCAATAATTTACAACAATAGAACTGAAAGATGTTTTGGATTACTACAAACCTCTCTTACAAAGATTTATATATGTTCTGACACTTCTAACGCTCTGTTAAATCATATTTGCAAGATCCATAAAGAATTATCACATTGGCATTGCAAAAAGAACGTAAACAAGATTTGAAAAGTTGTATTATTGGCCCATTTCAACAAAAAAGCGAAAGGAAGTCGAATCTTCTGAAACATATGGAATATTTAATGTTAAAATGTAAGTTATATTTTCAACAAGAACATTGTCACAACTACTTTTCGAAAAATAATATAAATACCACCGAAAAATGCTCCAACACAAATAGACAGATAGACGGATGTTTATTTGTGTTTATGCATTATATTATTTCTACGCATCAAATTTATCAATTTACAATAAGTTCTTGAAACTTTAACTTAAAAAAATTATCAGGCTCATGTTTAATAAAAAATGTTTTAAATTTCCTTCTAAAAACAAAAACAAATAAGTAGGTCACGTATGGTATAGCACAAAAATTAAAAAAAAAATCAGACTCCAATAATTGAGACTAAATCTACCTGTGTACACGCTGGAACTCAATATCTAAATTATTTTTTCCACTTCCCAATAATAAAATCCTCATTTTATAGAATATATTTTATTATTACAACAATATAATTTAGTCGAAAAGATGAATAAAATGTTTACAGCAACTTTAATAAAATGCTCATGTTATGTTATATACTATACCTCATTATTAAAACAATAGTCTAATCGAAAGGATGAATAAAATGTTTACAGCAACTTTTGAAATTTTCGCTTCACGTAAATCCTTCAATTTGCCGGTTTAAAGTAAAGTTAAAAACAAAGTATACCACAAAATGTTCTGAACGACGCTACGGTTGCATTACCTACCCAACTTATTCTCAGAAAAATTTAAATTAGTTTACGAAAAGGAGTAGATTATTTTATTTTTTTTTTAGTCCTCGTGGATAAAATTCGTCTTTATTTACTTATACCATAAATAGTTATTTTAAGTGAATGGCAATATTTCTATGTAATTCATGTAGATCACAATTAGTTCTTACATAATTTAAGCAAACAAAAATATACCTAAGTAATAACAATTTTGAAATCTACAAAAACATCTTTACAATCGTCTCTAAAATTCAATCCTGCAAGTATGCAAACAGCCTTCTTTTTAAACATAAAAGACATATGCGGCCCAAGATGGAAACAGAAGTTCCGATTCAAACGTTTTTTTAAATAACTCTGGAATTGCTATTACTGTTGGAAAAAAATTCATTCGTTATATTCCATATTTTTAAAAAAGATTTACAAAATAAATTACTAGTGCGGGAATACCCAACTTTACCGTTTTTAGTGTAGGAAAATGAATCCTTCCCGCACGCCGTTGGAATAAATACTTACGGGTATGGTGCAAAACATTTCCTGACTGCATACGTGACCATACTATTTTGTTCGTTGTTCTTGTTTGAACCCAAAAACGGCAAAATAATGCAGTGAATTGAAAAGTAACTATTTGTCCTTATTAAAAAAAAGGAGATGACAAAAACAATAAAAAAATACCGTTGTCGTGGAGAAATTAAATTACAAATTAAATCTTGCTCCTACAATACAACAATTTTGTGTACTCCGCTCGCAAAACGTCTTTGACGCCATCGAAATATTTTATATTCTCGTGCACCGAAGTATAGTAAAGCGTACACGGTGATTTCGAAATGTGTACAATAAAAAATGGGGAATAGCCCATAATAAGCTTTATTGCACTGTATAAACTTCACGTTCCTAAGTGGTAACACAATCTTGAAAAAATTATTTGAAATTAACTATAAATTGTTAGACACGCCACTGGTAGTGTTCCTTAACCTATCACAACTACTATTCAATGAATGGCACAGAACGACTAAGACCAAGAACCAAAAAAGCGGCGCACTGATAAGCAACGTGCCGGTCATGTATCAGTTGGTTGCCGCCGTGTGTTCGGTTAACGTCTTTGAAATGATTAATGGGAGTAAGTGTTATTAGAGGTCAAGAACTGTATTGCTGCTGTATAACGTTAGAAAATGTATTTTACTATACCCTTTCGTACGCAAGTTGTAAAATAACCACTTCATTGTTTACAGCTTGGTATCATAAATCTTGCAATCAAACTATATTTATAGATGAATACAGACCATGTTCGTGATAACGTCAAGTTTTCGGTTTTTAAGGTATGGTTTCAAAATCGAAGAGCAAAATGGAGGAAACAAGCTCGCTTACAACTACTTCAAGATGCTTGGCGAATGCGCTGCCTTGGCATTAGCCCTTCTCCGTTAATATTACCAGGTAAATCGTTTAATAATTTTAATTTTCCTTCCCAGCCAGAAATAAAATATAATGATTTTGAAGAACATTATATTTCCTGTGTTATCGGCTTATAGAATGCCAAATTTTGGTTATCTCATTTCTGTGTAAGAACAGTGGCGGAAATTTAAAGTCGGACTTCAAGTTGACACTTTAATGACTATTTCACCAATTTTGGTCATTGTCTATGTTATTTATTAATGTTTTACTATTTCCACAGTGATTTAGAATTCTCTATATGAAACAATAAAGTAATATTTGCAGTCGACGAAAACCCCGAGTTAAAATTTCCACCCTGTACATCGGTTACGAAAAGTGTCAAATAAGATACGAGTATGTTATAATAATTTTGCCGAATCTGGTTCCATTTTTTTTTTTTTGTAATTTTCTTTTCATACCTTTTTACTTGCCCAGCTTCTTAATTTTCTTTCATGTGGCAGACTTAAAAATCAATAGTGTGTCCCTAATTTGTTGTTGTGCCAAAGTTACATACACGTACGTATCCTTTTCCGTTAATAAATTAATATCAAGAAACGTTCATTAAATTTTTTCTGTTTGACTGACAGATGCTTTTATCCCATTTTCTCACACATTTTAATCAAAATTTTAGATAATGAATGACTCAACGAAAGGAAAAGGATACGACAACATTTTTGGCAAACTAAAGGAACAGAAATCAGACATTTTCGGCCGATGGCATTAACAAGTTGATTTATATTTTATTTGAATGACTGATTTGGAAATTTTTAGTGTCTGTTTTGTTTATAGTTTGTTATTTATAAATTCTCTCAGTTTTGAAGAGATTTTAGGTTGTTTAAAATGTACAATTTTTAAAACGGGTATGCAAATATTGTTTATTAAAAATAAAATAAAAATAAATGTAACAATAACACACATTTCAAATATATACACACTCCTGCAGGGATGGATTAACAATTCACCTAATTTTTTTAAATTCACCTAAACAGATTGTCAGTTAACAGATTTCTTAGAAATCTTGATAAGATATAATATACCTACAACGATTAATTACTGAATAAACAAAGTTTTCGTCAGAACGAGAACTAAAAGTTATTTACTCGTTCTTTTATCAGCTGTCTCAGAAACGGCTAACATAATTTTCCTGAAATACTGGAAAAAAATTACTTCGGTTTTTAAAAAGCACACGATAGTACGTGGATTGTGGACCTAACAATGAAAGTGAAATTATAACGTCTAAATACCGATGTATATAAAGTGTGCTTGCTGAGGTGCTAACTTTCTTCCATGTGGGACAAATCAGCCATCTTTCCGTCTTCCAGTTATCCATATTTTTCAGAAATATGACTAAAACAGTCATAATCTAAATTTCAGACGATTTACTTAACATAGTTTGACATGACGTCATCCAATTTCTGGTGGGAATGAAAATGCAAGTTAAGTTTACTATTTTCGATTTATTTATAAAATTACAAACTGTACGTTAGCTAATAAAGTTTTACATGTTATGACGTATTTACACTATAACTAACGTCCTACCTTATAGAACTTCAGAGTAATACAGTAAAAAGGAGATATATAAAATGTTCAAAAAAAAGTATCATTTTCTTTCAAGAAAATTTTGAAATAAGATTGTAAATCCCATAAAATAGCGCAACTGTTTTCAAATTTAATTTACAATCTTAAATATTTAATATTTTAATGTAGGTCGACCAACTGCTCCATTACCAGGAGATCCCCCACTGCAAGAAAAAATACAAGATACTTATCCAATAATACCACCGGGTATTCCTGCTCCGTGTCCATGCTCACCTGGAACTGAAAGCACCAGCCCTGCAAGTCTTCGGAGTTCCAGTCCAAGTCCACTATCTCCGGGCGGTCCAGATGATTTGTCGGTATGCAAGAATCCTGCATCGCGTATAGAGCATCCATCAAACACAAGTAGTGGACTATTAAACAGCAATTAAGTTATCATTTTTTTTTTTTCGTGAAATGTGACAAATGTATAGTTAGAAAAATATCTTCTGTTACAGGTAGTTATTAAAAAACTAGCTAGCAACAATATTGAACTGTAGACTGCAACTTGTTCTGAGTGAATACTCTAGTTCTTTTTAATAACTCGAGTAGTACCTAATTATTGTTATTGCCATAACTGCTGTATGTACATCAATAAAAGTTCTATAAAACACTCTACAAATTTATTGAGTAATACTAGTTGGTAATAAAGTCGCAAACAAACCTTAGTGACAAAGAAACGGCATTTGTGCCAAATTTTCAGGAAATTCGTATATCATAACCATAACTTATACACAGATGTGTGTATATGTGATAGAAAGTAATTTTGGTCAGTAAAAAAAATTTAACACTCGCTGGTAGTCAAATTTACAAAAATTTACCATATTATAATTAGCATTATTTACTTATTTTTTGCCACATAATTCTATATTAAAATTATGCAGTGATATACTGAATCACCGTGTATACACACATTTAATACATATTCTGTGTTCTACACGTAGAGGTTCGAATAATTCTTATTCTACCCTCATCGGTTCTATCTAACATTTGAAATAAAATATTTTTCGATCTTGGTTGTGCAAACCTTTTCCTTTCAGAGTGTTTATCTTAGATTTTAGTTCATATACCCACTACTTCTTGCTGTAAACTATTTCTAAAGATATTTGGAAACAAAGTTAAATAATTTTATTGCACTCTCAGCGGGATATAAATACCCCAAGTCAAAATTCTGCGCTTCATGCGGGTCGGATTGTACTCGGGTACTTTTATGAGGATTAAGCTCAGTAACAGGCAGTTGAAGGTTGACCCAGAACTAATGACACTCATAAAGTGATTAACTCTGTTTCCAAATATCTTTAGAAATACTGTACCTACATAGTGAAGAGAAAGGACACAACAAGCGAGAAGCAATAGAGTATAGATGGTTGTCTAAATATTTCAGTATTTTAAATCAGCAACAAAAAAATAATATCAGATACATTTTCATTTGTTAAACAATCATTTTATTCCCATTTTTCATCGTCGGGCAATTATTTTGACTAATTCAAAGTTTTTGTTTGTAAAAGTGCTCAGAAAAGTAATTTCCACGGCAATATTTGTCACAATTCCAGAATGTTAATCTAATGACCATCTAATACTTTTTTCATCTTTTCTGTTTCAAATTAAACTGTATAAAACCAAACACTTCGTCAAAAAGCGCTTTATCTACTAGACGAAAAAAAAATTCTATTGACAAAACAATATTAAGAAGCACAGTAATTCTAGCACATTATTTTGTGATCAAAATCTAGTCGTAGAAAACCAAACTTACATTTCGTGAATAAAATATTTTACGCATTAATTACACAAACAGCGATACCGAAACAATCCTAAAATCTAAAATTTAGGACGCGGTTAAATAATATCAGTTTAACAAAGAGCCCACGAAAAAACAAAGACAACAGAACAATAGCAACAGATTCAGTTTGCTTCCTAGAAATATGTAAATATTTAAAGCTGTTCTTTTAAAGCATTATAAATTCAACTTTATCCAGTGCAGATCAGGTATTTGACCGAAACTTTCAAGTACACAATAAAAATATTTGAAGCATTTATCTTGCCCATTGTATTGCAGTGTTAGTCACTGATCCGTAACATATTATAAGCTACATTGTCACTACAAAATGTGTTAGGTTTATTATTAAAAGCAAAAAAATAATAATAACGATTTATTGAAATTTAATTTTAATTAACAATTAAAAAAAACGTCTGGTGGGGAGTTAAACCCCGACCGCTTGTGCGACAAGTGAAAACCCTAATCACACTAGGAAAAAAATGCATACATTTGGACTTTTATAAGTAGTCTTAAAATCTAAAATTTAATCATAAAATTTTTAGTGAAAATATTGGGGCAGATTTGATTAGTCTACACGATATTCTTATTACAGATAAAAAATTCCCAACAATTAGTCTCGAAGATTATTATATGTCGAATAAAATCGCCCACAGACGTCAGAGAGAACTCCCACAGGATATTTCTCTGTCCGAGTTCTAGCTCGGTGACATACACAATTTTGAAATCGGGTCATATCGTCAAGACTATATATATTAAGTTAGGTTAACATGACGTCATAGGCTTGATCCATGACGGTGCCTTAACAATGGGTTAAGCTCAGTTACAACTACTATTTTTCTTATTAATTTAGTTTGTCAGACAAGCAAACAGAGCGTTAAGAACGCCTGGTCTTTCATGTTCTCTAGATTGAAGCTACTCTTCATCGATTGATCATTGCATCATCACGACGTCACAAACTACTCTTAAACGAAAAATCGACTACCGAAAGCTGCTTGTATACTCAGAACGTTATTTTTGTACCCACTAAAATTGCCCTATTAAACACAGCAATAACTGTGTAAACCAAACATAATGACACTATAGCAATAGCAGGAAGAATCCCGTCGCAGGGATGTATCTATTTTAAAAATTTCAGTAGGGCGTCAAATATTTAAAACTCGTATTGCACTGCAAAAAGAACAGTAGATAAGAAAATAAAATGTGATGATATTTTAAATAATTTTTTATCTTTTTTTGGGATTCCAATATGTATTATTACAATATAATGCCAGTATTTCCACCCAACTCTAACTAGCAGATCGTTTTACAATCGTTAATTATTGCTTACTAATCGCGTTATTTTGCCCCCCTAACGTCTCATAAACACGTCACGAAAGTTTAGTGGGTACGAAATAAAGTTCTGCGTATACATTTTTCTTGTTCCAAACTAGTTTCAAAGAAAATGTCGCACGAGAAAAAGGTGGGACCTGTTATATATGCAACCAACAATAGCCAATGCAAGGGTGTCATGGACGCCATGTCGATACACACGTGTGGAACAAACGTGGTGAATAAACCTACAATAATCTGACGTCTTATTATTGAGTCTTATACCTGTGATATACGGAATACACAACATATGGCGACGAGCAAATTATGAATACAAGGGAGTAACTTTCAACGCAAGAACGGGAGGAAAAGGTGAGAAAGTCTAACCGTTCTGAAAAGCACTTTCAAGCATGGCTAGTTACATCGGCATTATCCCTACATTCACACCGGACAGTGACTTCACGATTTTCGAAGAAAGGTTCGAACAGTTCTGCCTCGTGAACAAAATCGTGGACGAAAAATGCAAAGTTGCCCTGTTGCTAAGTCAGATGGAAACGGATGTATACAAGATACTTCGCGATTTATCATTTCCAATTCCACCCAAGGACAAGTCTTTAGAAGAGCTGAAAAAGGAGCTCCAAAAGCATTTCAGTCCAAAAGTAAACGTGTTTAGGGAACGAATTCAGTTCTTCCGAGCCCACCAAACCGCCGAAGAAAGTTCTAATGAGTGGTATGCAAGATTAAAAAATCTCGCGGTCAACTGTAAATTTGAGCACCTCCAAGAGACACTGGTTGATCGGTTCGTGTCGGGAATGCGAGAGGGACCCGTGATGGACCGACTAGTGGAAGAACCAGTCAGTCAAAGTCTCGAGAAGTTAATCGAAATTGCCAACAGCAAGGAGTTGGCGTTAGCATACACCACTGGTAAAGGAAGCGAGGACAGAATTCAGGCAGTATACAGTGGTCACCATAAACTAGGCAACTTCCGGGGAAGAAACCAACACAAACCCAGAAAACCAGATGCAAATGAAGAATATAAAGAAAGTTATGACATGGGAAGAGTGAAGAACCAAAGCAGAACCACCGTGAAATGTAAGTGCTGTGGCAAAACACATGCTGGAACGTGCAAGTTCCAGAATTATACCTGCAATGCATGTGGCAAAAAGGGACACTTACAGAGTGTCTGCAGGGCAAGGCAGATCAACGCAATGGAGACCCTACAAAGTGAACAAGGAAGCGGAAGCGAGGTTAGTATATATGACGAAGGACATTATCTAAACTCTATATATAACATTAACAACACTCTTAAGCCAATCGAACTCTCTGTGTTAATAGATGGCAAAAAATATTGCATGCAGTTAGATTCAGGTTCCGGCATATCTGCAATAAGCAACAAGTTTTATGTAAATAATTTGAACACTTACCAAATTCATCCAACAGTAATGTCGTTTAAAGGTTACACAGGTGAATCAATTGTACCATTAGGATTCATAAATGTTACAGTAGAATATGGAGATATGGCAAGTGAGTTAAAACTATTTGTAATTGAAAATGCTATGACAGGATTGTTAGGCAGGGATTTCATCAATAATTTTAACATTATTTTCACTCCAGCAGGAATAAACGCCATTGACTCGGTGGTGGACGTGAAGACTACGTTAAGGGGGGAGTTTCCTGATGTGTGTACTTCAGCTCTCGGATGTTTTAAACACGGTAAGATTTCTTTGAAGTTAAAGCCTAACGCCGTCCCAAAGCACCATTCTCCGAAACCTGTACCCTTAGCCCTTAAATCCAAAGTCGAGTACGAATTAGAGAGGATGATTCAAAGAGGAATCATTACACCAACCGTAACAGCAGAATGGAGTTCCCATATTGTCCCAGTTCTGCGAAAAAATGGCACCGTACGCATATGTGGTAGCTATATAAATCTCAACAAAAATCTAGTAGATGTGTATTATCCATTACCACGCATAGATCAGATTTATGCTAATCTGAAAGGAAATTACAAATTTTCCAAAATAGATCTAAGCGACGCGTATATGCAGTTCGAACTCGATGATGCGTCAAAAAAGCTGGTCACTATATCCACGCATAAAGGATTATACATGGTTAACCGAATGCCCTTTGGGATTAAGTGTGCAAGCTTTTACTTCCAAAAACATATTGACCAACTTTTTCAAGGCATCGACAATGTATTCACCTTCCAGGATGACATCTTAATCGGACATAAACGTGGCGAAAACCACCTAGATATTTTGAGACGAGCCCTAACCATATTAAAAAACGCAGGCCTAACGGTAAACCTGGATAAATGTCAGTTTCTCCAAAGTAAAATCTCGTATCTGGGATACGACTTATCAGAAAACGGTTTAAGTAAAAGCAAAGATAAGATCGAAGCAATAACATCTGCTCCACCACCAAATAATATTACCGAACTTAAATCGTTTATTGGAATGGTTAATTATTATAGCAAATTTATACCCAACATTACAGAAACTCTAGCACCCCTCTATCAGTTACTAAAAAAGGATGTTAAATATCAATGGACAGATAAATGTGATACAGCGTTCAGAAGTATTAAGCAAAAGATTGCGTCTGATACGGTTCTAACTTACTTCGATCCTAATCTACCCATCATTGTAACATGTGATGCTTCTGAACGTGGCATAGCAGCAGTTCTTGCACACAAGATGACAGACAACACTGAAAAAATGGTGACATGTGTATCAAGAACTTACACTAAAGCTGAGCAGAACTACTCAGTAGTACACAAAGAAAGTTTAGCATGCTATTTCGCCATAAACAAATTCCAAGAATACTTATATGGACAGAGATTTATTTTGCGAACAGATCAAAAATCGTTGGTCTACTTGTTTGGGAAACAAAAGGAAATAAATCAGACATATGCTAATCGAATAAAGCGCTACGCACTGTATTTTTCAAACTTCGATTTCCAAATTGAACATATAAAGGGACGTGACAACGCAGTCGCAGACTGTTTATCGCGATTACCACTAGACAAGCAATTTACAGTTGACGAAGTAGAATACAATAGCATATATTTCTCTAATGTAGATATTCCGATAGACAATACAATGGTAAAAGAAGAAACAGCAAATGACGCTATCTTAACTAAGGTTATAGAATTTGTTCGATCGGGATGGCCAAACGAGATCGATGAAAATTATCGACCATTTTATAATCGCAAATTAGACCTCCACGTGGTAAATGGCTGTTTGTTGTTTGGAGACCGTATCGTGATACCAACCACAATGCGAGAAATAGTAAAAAAAGAACTACACTCTACTCATGAAGGCATCGTGCGAATGAAAGCTATGGCGAGATCGTTCTTATGGTTTCCTGGAGTCGACAAAGAAATTGAACAGATATGCAAATCGTGCAAAGCTTGTCTGTCTGTCACATCTCATCCCCCAAAAACCTATGTATCCTGGCCGGAATCTTCTAATCCGTTCGAAATAGTCCACATGGACTTTTTCACGTTCCTGCAAAGACAATACCTGATCATAGTAGACAGCTGCACTAAATGGTTAGAAATTTACAGTATGAAAAACATTACAAGCGAGAGTACTGTAGAAATGCTGAGAGACTGCTTCTCTCGATTTGGGCTGCCAGAAACAGTTGTTTCCGATAACGGACCTTCCTTCGTCTCCGAAGAAATGGAGATTTTCTTTTACCGGAACGGAATCAAACACATGACAATCTCGCCATACAACCCTCAAAGTAACGGCCTTGCTGAAAACGGTGTTAAAATAGTAAAAAACAAGCTGAAGTCGGCATTGGCAGATGAACAAAATAAAAATGCCACCATCCAGACGATACTTTCCCGTTTCCTGCTAGTTTATAGAAACACACCGCATACGACGACCAAAATATCTCCAGCTAGTGCTATGTTTGGTCGAGAATTACGTACAAGGTTTCATCTAATGACTCGTACTGACCATGTCTCAAAAAAAATACCCCGCGAACCAACTACAAGTCGAACTTTTAAAATCAACGACAAAGTCATAATCAGAGACTATCGGACAACCGAGAGGAAATGGGTTGATGCGAAAATAATAAAAACAATTGGCAACGCCACTTATTTATGCCAGCTCGCATCTGGAACGGTGTGGAAACGTCACCCAAATCAAATAAAGAAAAGGAGTGAGGGTTGCGAATCAGTATTGAGTAAAAGCACCGCCATTAAACAGCACAGAGGACATTGCAATGTGAAAATCGGAATGCCCATAAATTACGATCCTACGTTACCACAACTACCCATCCCTGCCCCAGTACGTAGCACTTCCACTAATCTGGATCCTGTACCAGCAGGTATGAACAACACACGTCAGGACACTCATCCTTTACCAGCCACCGAGCCAATGTGTCCTCCCGCAGCACATGAATGTATTAGACCATCTAGAATTAGGAAAACCCCAAAGATCCTAGATGATTTTATTGTTAGTATGTAAGATTTCAACCTGTAAATATTATTTTAGTTAGTTTAGGTAAATTTCATTGTTAGGAGGAATATTTTGTAGTTGTAAGTTAAAGAGGGAGATGTGTTATATATGCAACCAACAATAGCCAATGCAAGGGTGTCATGGACGCCATGTCGATACACACGTGTGGAACAAACGTGGTGAATAAACCTACAATAATCTGACGTCTTATTATTGAGTCTTATACCTGTGATATACGGAATACACAACAGGACCGTAATTACGCTATTATTAAACATGTTTAGATCGAAAATTACAACTATTATTATACTACGTTTATGTGTATTTTTTTTTCTTATAAAATTTAAGGCTATGATTTTTAATTTTTTGACGTGCCAAAAAATAAGTTGTCAAATATTATTTAATAGTTGCTTATTATTTTGCACGTTTGTAAAGCCCTGCCCCACCTTTACTTACTACGGTACTGCACTCTAAACAATTTGGTAACCCACTAATTGAAGGAAATGATTGTGCCTAAATTTTTAAAATTGTATTTAAACAACTCGGTGGAAACCAATGCTTTCTGAATACTAATGAGTGTATGTAATTACTTGTGTTTCCTCAGCCTGATGATATGTATGAACTGCGCGCGCAATAAGGTATCACCACAGCTCTTTGATTAAATTTCTCACAATGCTAGAATTGTTCAGTTTGTTGTCAACGTTCCGGATTTATTTTAGTGTCTGTTCATATATTACTATTTATCAGCTTCTCACTTTTCAGTCAGTTTGAATTAAACTTGTCATGGGTAAGTTACTGCAATGATTAGGTACAGTTATAACAATTTTATTTCCTTAATACCAAAGTTTTGTTGTATCTATTGTTATATTTTCCAACATTTGCTTAATAGATCATTTAAGGGTTTTTTCATTTCATAAACTAATTTATAACTTTTTTATGACTATTTCGCCCTACATGGATTACTCATAACCGTACGGTACTTCCATTAAGAACTTGTATTAAATTTTTGTACCCGAAAAAATTATATTATATATTTAAACAATCATATTTTGAAGTCCACTTTTGATGTAAAGTAATGCCTATTAATTTTAATTCTTGGTACACAGTTTTTAATACTCCGCAGATGCTAAACACATAAATTAATCCTACAGATCCAAACCGAGAAATTTCTATGTATGTGCTGTTCTGTAAATACAACATTTTCCCTTTGTGCTTAATTGAAAATCCAATAAAATATATCAATATAATATACTGATTTGGGCTGGATTCCCATGCATTGTTTCACTGGTAAGAAATATTGTATTTTTGTAAAACTCTTTTTTCCTTTTTCATTACAAAAAACACACTCTGATTCGGATGACAATTATATGAAATAAGTATGTGCAATCATACAACGAAACTTGTAAAAATAATGTATGTAATACCAGATACTTTTCATGATAATTATTAAATATAATTTGCGAAATGCAGAATAATGAAAGAAAAGACATATTTTTGGCAGGCAGAAGATAAAAAAACAACATATGTCAAATTACTTGTAAAAAATCCATGGAACATTTCCACCAAATTTATCTAAATCTTATCTAAGTAATAATGATAACTTTATATTCATAACCATAAGATAAAAAAAAATGTACGCAACTGTACCCTAAAAGTATTGATCTAAATTTATTTACACACAAATTTCCTCACAATTATATAGATTGCAGTCACAAAAACTGAAACCATTTTACTACAGTACAGTACACAATTGAAAGAACGACCAAATTGTTGCAAAGTAAAGCGGATTGACTCAAAAGTCAGTTCAGTTCAAAACATGAATGACAATAATAAGTAATTTCATTCATCAAACTTTGAGTATAGTAAACCAAAAGCTATAAGGTTATATGACCATCTTAAAATTATCCCATTGTGTCGAAGTTAAGTTGTTTACAATAGAAAAGGTTTTAGAGTCGTAAATAACGTGTCCACTGCATTTCGACCGACTATTGTCATTTCGTTCAGGGGCGGCTTTCACTAAATATCTAAATTTAAGCAAGAAATGTTTAGAAGACGATTTATTGTCAACCGGTAAGCTTAGTGCGAACCACACAAAGAGGGTATTTATTTGCCGTCAACTACTTTTATGATGGTCATATAACCTTATAGCGCTTGGGCCACTTTACATCCTTTCAGTAATTGCAACATAATGAGCGTTAATTTCAATCGCACATAGTTGTGACGACAACGTTAAGAGACAAAGATCACGTCTGTAAATTGCCAATTTTTCAAGTTTTTGACAAGTTTTGCACTCTACCAGCAAAATCTTAGTTCGGAGAAAATTTACAATCAATTTTTTGAGATATTGTGATCAATTTTTTGGAAAAAATAAGCAAATAAATTTTTTTTAGTTAAAATTTTGAAACAAATCTAGTTTCTTAAAGTTATAAAATGATTTTACAAGTTTTATTTTTTAACGACAATTTAATTATGTATTAAAATGAAAATATACATATACAAATTAATATACTGGTTTCATGCATCAGAAGAGATTTCATAAATTTTTGTGTGCTAAGAATTTTCGAAAAATGTAATAAATCTTTTTTTATTTAATTAGGAAAATAAATTGCTTTATATATTCATTCTTTTAAGATTCAACACTTTTAAAAAAGAAAAATATATTATATATTTACTTCCTGAGCGTAAGCTAAGGGTACTTTAGCGTCATGATCCCTAAACTACGAAAAAATGAGTCTCCCATTTCCGTCTGTCTGTCCGTCCAATTTTTGTTAGACAGATAATGTCCTAAACTAGTTAACCTATTTTTGTCAAATTTTATACGTGTATAAATTATATACAATTTAATTTTAAATTTGCAAAACCGAATGCTTTGAAATTTTGCAGATGTTTTAAATTTATCACAAACATGGTAAATTTTTATTCAAAATATGTATATTTGCTTACCCCCCCCAAAAAAATTGATCACGTCATTTTACCGAATAAATCCCATCTAAAATATGCAAAATATAATGAGTCTATACTTATGATTTATCACTGTATTCATAATTTTTAGATTTTCTTAGATAGAGTGATTAAAAAAAAATATATTGATTCAATTTGTTTTATTAATTAAATCAGGAACTACAAAACCGAATGCTTAGAAATCTTGTAGACGTTTTCGAGTTATTATAAGCATGGCAAACTTTGAATCAAAATGTATTTGTTTATCCTCCTAAAAAATTAATCTCAAAATTTTGTCAAATAAAACTTATCTAATCTTGAGTCTATACTTGTAATTTATCACTGTATTCATATTTTTTAAATTGACTCAAAAAATCAATGATGTGTCTTGTAATTTTTTTCCAAAATTGGGGAATACAATTCTGTTATTAACAGTATTACACGACAATAGTCCAAGTTAATGTACGTGTCCTTGCCAAAATGTTGATGACGTCATCACAAAAGTAAAAACTCATTTGAAACATATGCGTACCACACTTCTTTACATTTACTTTTACATTACATACATATGTTTATTGCAGCTTATAGTAGTTCTCAGAAAAAAATTAAAATTCACAAAATCAAATTTTATAATTTTTCAAAAATGCTGGATATGATTCATTGTACTTCGAGGCAAGGGAAGTCCTGTCGAAACAACCTTGACCAATTTTTTTCTTCATATTTTTCTTTTCAAATAGGGAATTTCACGTTTTCTCAATGTTTAATAGTTTCTAGAATAAGAAAAGTTAGAGCTCCCCTTTAAGCTTTGTTTGTCTTTGCCTGTTAGCGACTTTTTTAGACAAGTAATATTCGAAACTACTAAACCAATCACTACGAAATTTTAGAATAAAGCTTTTTATGTAAATGATAAAATAAATGATTTGTTTATCATCAAACAAATTTGCAAAGTTAGTAAATCCTATTTAAAATAGACATTGCAATATATTTCATACATATGAATCCACCCTTATTTTTCACCTTACCTAGGTAGATTTTTAGAAAAAAAAAATCAAAATCGTACAATAAAATGTTGCAATTATTCTTAGAAACAACAAACCAACTGCCCTGAAATTTTGCAAACACGTTAACGTGAAAATTGTAAATTGGTAATCATAATTCACTTGATCATTTCCTCCAAAAATTTGATGACGTAGGTAATCACAAAATAATCACTTAAAATATATTGAATAAATTGCTATAAATAAAATGTTTTAATCCACACTTTTTTTTAAACTCAAAGTATGTACGGTACGTGTCTCGAAAAAATTAATGAAATAAACAGTTTATTTTTTGATAACAATGGAAAGTAGTTTATTCAGTTTTTTCTCTAATATGATAACACATTGTTATAAAAATTACCCTGTATGTATTACTAAAACTGATATACATATTTCGAAAACTCACACGAAACGTTGCAATACTTTACAATAGAATAGACTGCTTTGTGCTCCTTGACTTGAATATATAACGGGTGATCAAAAGGTTTTCAGATTACAGTTGGCCATGGAAATATTTGTCATGTCTTTGGTTAAACTGTAAATGTCAGCCATAACCTCATCTGTGTTTTAATAATTTGGATTTTTGGCATTTGCATTGTAATCAAAGACATGACAAATATTTCCATGGCCAACTCTAATCTGAAAACTTTTTGATCATTCGTTAGTTTGATAATTCACCTCAATTTTTATTTTAACATAGAGTTATCACAAAAATAATAAAATGAAGAATTAAATTTAAAATTTATATAAGAAAATTTAAAGTCAGTTTATCACAAAATCGTCCTTGCATCCAAAAATCTGATAAAAAATTAATACTTTCAGCGAAACGTATTTGTAAACTCTATAATAGTAATTTAAAGAATGATTAAAATAATAAAGCTAGAATTACGCACAAAAAAAGGCGGAATGGCATTACTCACTTTGACAGATTTAGTGATACAATGATACATAAAGTAAACTAGTAATAACGTTCCACTCTATAGGTATGCAAGTGGAATTGTTATTGTGAACAAGTTATTGTAGGTAATTCTAATTTTTATTTTTATCTTATGCATGAATTAACATTCAATTTAATTGTGACAGGAAAGGCATATCTTGTGTTAATGGTAATCCTTCTATGTTCCAAACTATACGAATCGGCAAGCAACTCACTGTAAGTAAATAAATATATATAACCGAAGTTTACAGGAGTGATTATTATTGAAAGTAATAAAATAGTATTACCTTCATTCCACTGCTACTAAGTTATTGAAGCAACGGTAATATAAAACGGTACGAAGATAATCAAATCAAAGCCAAACCACAAATGAGTCAACAAATGCTGATCACGACAGATAGTTCAAATACGAGAAAAATTATACTAAATTTAATAATATCTCTATTACTAACTTTTCAGCTTTTACCACGGAAAAACTACATTCTGTGTTTAAGACATATTTGTAACATTATAACATTACGACCTTGCAGAAGTCTATTTTAGTTGAATAAAAAAAATCTCGAAAGTTCAGTCTCACGACTAATCTGACATTTATGAATTCGCGAGAAACACGGAGTGGCACGTTTGACAAGCATTTGTTCTAGTACGCCAGAGACGTATTCAGGCTTGATATACATTATGCTGACGTAAATTCAATTCTTGTCGATAAATATCAGCATCCATTATTTTGAAATAAATCGCTGCCATTTATCCGTTGGCTAACATGTCCAGACTATTTCATTCACGCGACGTGGTGATTTCGAAGTTCGTGAACTACTCACACTCCATGGGCGTTTCATAATATTTACCTATCTAAGGAGAACAGGCATAAACGGTCTCAAATAAATCACTCACAATCAAACTTTAAATCACTTTCAGTAGCAATCACTTTGAGAACTTCTATGTACCTTTCAATAAAAATATTGTACATTCTAACTTTGAAATCTGTAGTTGGCGATGGAAATGTAATCAATCAGCAGGGGCATGTACAAGAGTTTCTGGTGATGTCGATGCCACATTATATCCCTCTTTAGAAACTTGCAGGTTGGTCTGTGGTACAGCTGGAGGACTTTGGCCGCAGCCAACAGTTGGCACTGTCTTAAGTGATGGATTATTTCAGTTTTCGTTAAGGTAAGTACATACACGGTAGTCTAAAATTCAGAATTTGAAAGACAATTTTACTTTTAATAGGCAGTAGTCCAGAGCTTCAGCTTTTCGGCTCTTTAATTGATGAATCAACACTATTGTAAGACTAAAGAATCTACAAACTAAAGTCAGTGTAGAGATGACATAAAATTTCTGGTATAATAGCAATTTAATTATATGTCATCAATGGAAACGAAGACAATTTCGTATTATTATACTTAGAATAATAACATTATTAAAAAATAGTGCAAACTGCCCACTTTAGTACGTATATAGAGAGATTTTATTTACCAAATTGGTTTGCTGTAGTAGAAGTTGAACCGACGAAACGTCTAATACATTTTCGCAGCGTTTTTACCTCTCCTATTCATGGGTCACTATCACTATTAATCTACATATATTACAAACCCAGTGGAAGAATTTCTCTTTTATAATTTGTTCACTTCTTACAAACTCAAGCAAAAGATTTTTTATAACACGTAGATTTGCAATAAAATTATTTAAACAATAATAAGTACTTCAAGAAGTTTCAGTATAAACCAACTATCGACTTCACTGCATGTGCTTTGAATGTTGTACAAAGTACTGCTAAACTTCCACACACAATTCATACTTCCGTTAATTGACCTTTTCTTGAAAAATCCTCAGACGCAAAAATTTATATTTTCTAACCAGCCATTTTTGCAAAATGATGTCATCAACGATATTTTTCAAGAAAACGTCAATTAACCGAATTCTGAATTTTATGGCCCATAATGTGTCTGGGATTCGCGTGTAAATGTAACTATTTACTGACAAAACCCAAAGCAGTTATGTAGTGAAATCAAACTAATTACTTGTTTTTTTTTCAGTTCTCTCAAATTTGAGTTTGCGTCTGAAGACAACGACGTCACTACCTATCTTAAAGAAATAGCCGATTTGTTTAACAAAACTCTTTCCTCAATCAGTGCATCAAATTGTTCAAATACGGACAATACAGTAACGATATCTATCGTTGTTTTGACAAACAATATGGACCTCAATTGGAAAACAGATGAGGGCTATAATTTAGAGATTTTAACAGCAGGAAAAGAAAATTCCGTGAAAATAAGCGCAAATACAATTTTTGGAGCCAGACATGCTTTGGAGACGGTATCTCAACTGATAGAACTTTTTAGTAATAATAATGGAGAAGTTTGTCATGTTATAGTCGATGAAGCAAAAATTAGCGATGCACCAAATTATAACCACAGGGGGTTACTGTTAGATACAGCAAGAAATTTTCTGTCCATTAGTTCTATCAAAAAACACGTAGATGGAATGGCTCATTCTAAACTAAATGTACTTCACTGGCATATAACAGACTCGCAAAGTTTTCCTTTAGAACTTCCTACACTGCCAAACATGACCAAGTAGGTTTTTAGCTTGAGCCGTTGGTTCATTAATAATGTAAAATATTTTAGGTACGGTGCTTATTCAGATAGTAAAATATATCATCCTACCGACATTGCGGAATTAATATCATACGCTAAACTAAGAGGTGTTCGAATTATCATAGAAATTGATGCTCCATCACATGCTGGTAATGGTTGGCAGTGGGGACCAGACGCCGGACTTGGTGATCTTTCAGTTTGTATTAACCAGCAGCCTTGGAGATCTTTCTGTATTCAACCACCTTGCGGTCAGTTAAATCCTGTCAACAGTAACCTTTACAAAGTGTTGAAAGACTTATACAGCGATGTGATTAATATGTTACCGAAAGGCGAAGTATTCCATATGGGTGGTGATGAAGTTTACATTCCGTGCTGGAATTCAACTCCCGAAATAATTGCTTACTTAGGAGATAAACCTAGAACAACTGAAACATTCTTGGATTTGTGGTCTGATTATCAAGCTCAAGCACTCGAAGCTTTTGACTCTGCAGTTGGTAACACCAATACACCGATAATTCTATGGACAAGCCATTTAACTGAAGTCAGCGTTATAGAAAAATATCTTTCCAAAACCAGGTACCAATTAGTTTAAATTTATTTTCACGTATAACTCTCTTCCACTGTTAGATATGTAATACAAACTTGGGTTCCTGCAGCGGATACCTTACCACAAAACCTTCTTGATCTAGGTTATCAAATCATTGCTTCTACAAAGGACACATGGTATCTGGATCACGGATTCTGGGGAAATACCGTATATCATAACTGGAGAGTTGTTTATAATAATAAAATTCCAACTGCCTCGGGCACTCTTGGAGGAGAGGCAAGTAATACACCTCGTGAAAAATAAAACAACTACATATCGTATTTTTAGGTGTGCATGTGGGCTGAACTAGTTGATGATAGCTCAGTAGAATCGCGAGTTTGGCCTAGAGCTGCTGCGGCTGCTGAAAGACTTTGGTCAAATCTAAAAACTAATGCAGATCAAGCTGAACGCCGGTTTTATAGACACAGAGAAAGACTTGTTTCAAGAGGTATCAACGCTGAAGCTCTAACCCCCAGATGGTGTTATCAAAATGAAGGCGAATGCTAATTTTGTTTAATATTGTTTATAACATGCGACCAACAGATAATGTCCTCTAGTTAGTGCTGGATTTTTAGCTACTTTTCTCATTACTCTTTGTGAGTAGTAAACTTACCCGTTCAGTGCCAACTTGAGAACGTTTTTTATTAACGGTTCCTCACTTTGTTACATTTTCATTATATACCAAAAGAGCACTGTGCACACATAAATATATTTTTATATGTGTAAAGAATATTTCCTTTTTAAATTTACACCTTTGCGACAATACTGCAAACAACGATTTTTTGAAAATATTAGAATACTTTTAATATTCACATTAACTCCAACGCTGTCGACACTTTTCAATAGCTATAGGTATAGCGAACAAAAGGTTATTATTAATTACTACCTGATCTTTAATTTTTGGTCAACACTCACAAATTGGAAAAGATTTTTATAGGCTTTACAGGAAAATGATTGATCTGGATATGAATATAACAGCCAAAAAGATAGAAAGGTATAGATTAGGAAACAATCAACAATTACTTCAGTTTTCTTCTAAAGAAAAACGTCTGTCACGAAAGCAACATCCCTAAAATCAATTATGAGTAGGTACCTACGTATCTTTTCACATAAAGAAAACAAGAACATATCAACAACATAAACAACTTTGGAATAAACATAAAAGTGAAAATAGGTTAGTTGTGCTTTGTACTTAAAAACATGTACTATTTAAATTCTAATTAAAAATTGAAATTGAAGTCCTCAAATATCTACATTTCTAGTAAATTGAAATAATATATATATATATCACGAATTTTCTGTTTGCTCTAAAACTGTATCTAAAACATTAATTGTGTAGTCTATATCTTCTTTTGTCACACACATTGGTGGTTTAATTCTCAGTACCTTAAAAGTATAATTTGAAAAAAATACAACAATTAATTTACAAAGCTTTTGTACTCACATTTCCTTTTAATCCACCTCTTCCAAATATTAAACTCAAATTTCGGCAACTTTCCCATATTTTTGAAAACTTGTCATTGTTTAAAGGTGAAGAAATATCGTCATTGTTAACAAGTTCTACTCCTACTAACAAACCCTTTCCCCGAACGTCCCCTATTGTTCGGTATTTGCGTTTTAATTTTTCCAGTTCTTTCAAAAGATATGTTCCAACTTTTGAACAATTTTCTTGTAATTTTTCTTCTTCTATTATCTAGAAAATTTCCTAAAATTGAAGTCACACAATTCACCAAATTTCCTACGTCTAAAACGGCAAGTCCAACAGTACAAGCTAAGGGATTGCCCCCAAACGTATTGAAATGCATCGAACTTGTCAGTGCCTGAGCTATTTCAGGACGAGTTACAACAGCAGCTAATGGAAAACCGTTACCAATACCCTTAGCCATCGTTACGATATCCGGTTGTATATCGTGGGCTTCAAATCCCCAGAAATGTTCTCCGGTACGTCCAAATCCGCTCTGCACCTAATAGAATCACAAGAACAGAACACATGTTTGTTTTAAGTTATCATTAGCAAATTACCTCATCAGAAATGAAAACGCCTCCATTTTCCTTAACTATATCATAGACTTTTTTAATGTAGCCTTTAGGAAATTGTATAACTCCTCCAACTCCCTGTATAGACTCAGCAAAAAATGCTGCGAGTGTACCAGGTTTAATACTATATTTAAAAACGTCTAGAACTTCGTTAACATATTTATCTTTTGCCTCACAATTTGTTAGTGAACAAGAACAATTTCTAGAAGTTTGGATAGGACTGTCTCGACAATGTGCACCTCCCCAACAGCCTCTATATACATCTGGATTCATTACCTAAAACTATACTTTTCAAGACAAATATGTTAAAAAATTTAAAGTATTTCTACATGATGAACTCCAGGTGCTTGAGGTACTGCATATTTGTAAGACGCATTTGATGTTAAGCTCATTGTTTGATATGTCATTCCGTGATAACAATTTTTTAATGTGATTATATCAAAATTTTTTGAGTATGCTCTGGCCATAAGAACTGCCAGATCGTTAGCTTCAGACCCACTGTTAACAAAATACACAACCTGTAAATAATACATTAATTGAAAATTTTTATATAAGTAGGTAATATGTACGTATGTTTCTGGTTTTTTACATAAAATGTATGGCCGGGCTATCTAAGTATGTTCGTTAGAAATTTTTAAGACAATCAAATAACAATAATAATAAAATGTAATACGTAACTAGAGGATATCAGGTTACCAGATGATAGAAGAATCATGTTAACAGACCATAGAACATGTTCAATAAAGATGATTATTATTAATTACCTCAAAGTTTTAGATGTAAAGGAAAAAAATTGATATCTAGCTTATTACGTACATTCTCAAACAGATATTTTTTTCCAAGTTTTTCATCGCACAAATTTGTTTCCTGAACAGGCAGTAATTTTAAAATAATTTGAGCACTCTGCAAAGAAACAGCTTTACATTACTTTACATAATGTCCCTTGTGTATTTTCTCCTACTACGAAATCTAAAATAGGTTAAATTTAAAATAACAATAGTAGTCGTATTTTTTTTAAGAAAAACTCTTTTTTTGAGAAAGACAGAAATTAAATGACTTCTTCTTTCTTTTTTTCCAGAATTTCAAATGATTGATTAAATGAATTACAAAATAACTTTATATACAAAGTATGGATGCAGCTAAATATTTCTATAATTGTTTTATTTCAGTTAAATGTGTTATTTTTACAATTATTATTAACTTGTATTTAATTTTTTCTGTCAACGCACAGATGATAAAGAACTAATGATAAATACAGACAACATTTCCTAGGCCAAACAAGTTCAGTTTTTAAAAATTGTATTATTTTAATACTAATTAATAATAATTTAATTGTTCGTTTTTATTTTTTAGAACAAATAAAGAAATAGCGGGTGTTACATCACTCAATGCAGGAAAAAACGCTTTTTTTTTTTTAAATATTAAATTTGAGTCCTCGTGTATCTCCAAAACAAATGTTGATGAAAATTTCAATAACATTTCAGAGGATAGAGTTTAAATACTTTTACCTACACAAAATTTCAGTGAGTTCTGATGAACCGTTCCGGAAATATTTAGCTATATCCATACTTTTTAACAACCCTGTATATATGTATACTACAGGGTAGTCAACCATAATCTAGTTTGAGTCATTTTAACTACAAAGTATTTCAAAGCAAACATAATAGTTGTATAACAATGCTGCATTGTTTTATAGCAAACACAGAACACAAAAAACAAACAAATATATAAACTGGTGGTATTATATAATTTACATAAAGTTTTTTTTTTTGTTTCATATTTTTAACTATGCAAAACCGCACCATAGTAACCTAGAAAATTTCCGAAATTACTATTAAAATAAAATTAAATATTATCTTAGTTGTCTGATCACAACAATTTCTATGTAATTTCGTGATTAATGATTAAAAATTATGCAACCATAGGTTACATTCATTACAACAATACAACGTAGTTATAACTTTCCAATTATGTATGTTTTCCAATGTTACTGCAAATTTTGTGTGTACTACAAAGCAAAAGTTTTTTTTAATACTTACTTTTAAATCACCAGGAAATTTTTCCGTTAAACGATACGCATATTCATGTATTTTTGGATGGAAATAAACATTCGATACATGTCCTAATTTTCTAATTTGTTTCTCCAAAGCTTCCGTTATTTTCCTAAAAAAAGGAGCTGTAATTAAACTGCAGAAATGTCGGAAAGCGAAAAATACATAAACATGTATTTTTTTTTAGTAACCTATTTTTGACATTTTTACTTCCCAAACGTGAGCTAAATAAGTATTGTAATAGGGTCCATTCCACGAATGTCTACTTTCATGTTTTCTCGACGTTCACGACCTCTAGAATATCTGTCTGTCGTCTGTCTGTCATCTGTCTGTCGTCTGTCTGTAGTCTGTCTATCGTCTGTTTATCGTGAGAAACATCCTGTAAAAAATGGTACAACGCAAATCCAAATTTGTCTTATCATTACCACCAGTAATAAAATGACGTCATCTACAAAATTTACAATAGTAAACGTTATTTAAAATGGATGAAAAAACCTAGTTCCTCTCTGAAATACGCAAAATCTTGTGACTATACTTTGTGCTATAGCACTGCACTTATAATTTTTAGAATTACATACTTCTACAGAGTGACTCAAAAAAATGAAATGAAGTCACGGTCGTAAACGCACAATATCTTCAGCCGAACTCTAAAATGCGAATTTTATGAGTCCCAGGTAAAATGGGTCAATTAGTGCGAAAAAATCGTGCTAATGTTTTGAGCAAAAATTATGACTTGTAAACTTTGCAAAATATTTCGGTTTTGAACTGTAAGTTTAAAGAGCAAATTGTAGGAATTGGTGCAAACGTAGTATTTTTTTTAAGTACGCTTCGATAAAAACGTCAGTTGGTGATGAAAGAAGCTTTTCCAAATATAAATAAATAGGTATATTTTGTCCCTATAAATTTAAATGTGTGTAAATGTTAATAATATTTTAAAATTATGTAAATGTGATGCTTTAATTAAAAATCTGATTAAGTATTTCCTGCAAAACGCGTATCAGGGAGTTAGGACATATATTTCATAACATGGCAAATTTTTTGAAAAAAAAGCCGGGCATAGTTATAAAAAAAACTGCAATCACTATTTTTGGGTCTTTGCAAAATTTGTATTTTTTTTTTAATTTATTTTTCTTAGTAAACTTTAAAATTAAAGATTCCTATCACCATATAAAACCATAAACTAAACATATCCTTCGGTTATAGTGTTCCAAGTGCTGGTTTGTTTTTACGACTGCCTATTGTGAAGGAGTTAAGTCTTCCACAATAGGCCTCTGCCGCAAGTAATCCAGCGGTCATAAACCATCAAGACACCAAATGTCTACACTACGCTGGGCCGTACGCGCCCGTAAACCCTTAAAATGGTTTATGGCACGGCTATTTACATTTTCAATAGAGTTCCTAATGCTTGCAGTAATTGAGATTGCAGTGTCATAAAAACGAAGTCAGACTGGGACAACTATAATCCTGTAATTCAGGAAAATTTCAAACCGGCACGCGTATGCTGTCATCACTTTGACGAGGATTCCGACCGCCTGAGTTGTTAAGCCATTGTTCGTCAACAACAGAGCCCAAATGTTATAATGTAATTTTTATGATCTCTATTGTCCGGTGGTAGTTTGCAAAAGCTGTACAATTTGCTCGGAATTCGGCAGTTGAAGGTGATGATAAGAGATACGGGGATTACAAACCGAAGTGTTAATATAGTAAAATATGACGAAAAATATAGTGCAGTTATGGCTTAATTGCTACCCAACTTTGCATAACAAGTGGAGAAGTATAATTTCCATTAGAAAATGTATCAAGCAAATGAAAGATAAATTAAAAACGAATTAACCACCGGCAAGGTGGTACTAGTCTAACGGAGTAATCACCATAGTGAAAAAAGCAGCTACAGACCGACAAAAGTAGCACTTATTTATTTGTGTGGTGTGACTCTGTCTCACGTAGCCGAAAATACATACTACACGATATATTACAATTGGTTTTCTTAAGAAAACAATAGTATTCGTTATACCTGCGAACTTTTTGTGAAAAGGCCACTTAGGGCCTGTTGCATAAACGCAAATCAAATTTAATCTCTGATTAAGAACAATTGTAACTATGATAATAACAATCGTTACTATGGAGTTAATCAGAGATTAAATTTGATTTGCGTTTATGCAACCGGCCCTTATGTGCTATGATTTTGTTTTCCCATAGTACGGAATAATTTCATAGGTCAAAAGTGTAAAACAATGGTTAACGTTTACATTGTGTGTAAAACGTAGACGGAGAAATGATTTTCCAAAAGATCTCTTCAAAGTATCTCTACACCTTATAACTTTTAATTCTTCACAATTTTCAATGTTTTTACGGTAAATAAAATTTTCTTCTATAGCAGAGCTATGATTCGTAAACAAGGAAAATGTCAGTGTAAAAACTTATTTCGATGGATGAAACTATATGTATAAAGATAAAATAAGTCATATTGTTACATCTTTTACTAGCGCAAAGCTGTAAAAGTGTGTAAGAACAAATTAAGACAACACCCGACTGGCGAAAACTACGCACTATAAAACATGTTGTTAAATTTTGTATACACAGAACAAGATTTTTAGTTTTCTATGCTGCACAAAAATAATAATGAAAAAAATACTAACGGATGACTATGTCCCACCGAAACGGTACAAATCCCCCCAAACATATCCAGATATCTTTTTCCATTTATATCAAATAGCCACTGCTTGTAACCTTGATTAAATGCAATAGGACTTTGATAATAAGTAGTTAAGGCCGGATTTAGTCTTGTACGCCTAATATGTGCCATTTCTTCTAAGGATAAACCCTATAAAAAGTAGATCAACAACAGCTTAACATGAAGTTTTGGTTAAAAATACTTACAGAGTATTTCTCCGGTATGAAATCATTTTGCGGTAACTTTGGTGCAATGGAAGAGTTAAATCGGTTTAATTTTTGAAATATATTGGGTACAATTTTTTTGTGATGAAACATTGTATTTAGTAAATAGTTACAGACTACAGCAAAAGAGCGCTTAAGAAAGACTGAAAAATATATTTTTAAATAACTACTAAATATTTACAAACTGACAAACAGAATAATTTAACTGTGTACTTATTTATCATACAATGATTTGTTAACATAGAATACCAAAATTTCACTATAAATAGAACACGATGTAAGATAAGGAGGCATTTCAAAGCTGTTAATACAGTGCAAAAACAAAAAAAAAACACACACGCAAGGTCAAGGACGTACCAAATATTATTTAATCGAGATAGACCAACTTTATTTTTATAGTACTATTTGTTTATTTTAAAAGCAATGAAAATTGGCCTATATTTTTTACAAAATTTTCATACTACCTAAATCGGGAGCGGTCGGTCTACAACAGAGGATCAGAAGCGATTGGTTTAAAATAGGTCCATTGGTATATATATAGCAAAAACTATTTATGTGCTTGATTATGGAATAAAAGCAAAAATATTTATTGCAACTTAAAAACTCAAGTAAACTGTACTGGAACTGCTTTTATATTCAATTTTATTAAATTATTTTTGTATGTTACATCCACTACCAGGCTAACAGTTTCGAGCACGCCACTGGAACAACCACTTTCTCCAAGGAGCTGGACGAGCCATTTATGACCATAGAAAATCATGCAAGTGGGGATATTCTAGGTTTATGACTCCAATCGAAAGTGCGGCCCAGGAAATTTTTCAAACTATCTTTCTTCCTCTCATCGATAGTTCGATGGGTACACCACTACACTACTGCCGTGCTAAACAAAAACAACGTAACTGCAATTTTGGGCGATTTTGAATTTGTGGTATTTTTAAATTAAACAAGTTTCAAGGATTGTCCAGGTATATAATTATTAAATTCTAAGCTATTTTTTATTTAATAATTGCATAATTAGTAATTCAACGAGGTAACCCAATTTTCAAACGCCATTATCTCGAAAACGGCGCGAATGCAGATACGTTGTTTTGGTTTAGCACGGCAGACTAGTAATAGATATACCCCTTCTGGAACAATATAAATTGCTGTATTGGTGAAATTTTAAAATTGATCAGATTATTTAGATCCCACTTTTTGTCAGGAATATTTTTTCGCCTATTTCAGCACATACACAATTACACACACCACGTAGTTTACTTATATTGTTAAAGATTTGAATAATTTATAAACATATCTTCAATCTTCCCGCTACCAAAATCAAGAACTCAAACCATTCACTTTCGACAGCGCCATCTTAGGATTACTTACAACAACCAAAAATTTCTCGGACATCTTGATCAGTTTAGTTATTATGAAATCTTGCAAGCAGTTGGGTATTGTTGGTTGCGTGCATTTTCGTTAAAATTCGTAATTTTTCGTCTCATTCTGTCATTGTCTCGCTCTAGTGTCCACTCTTTTACTATAAAATAACTGGAACCGGAAGTGGAAATGCTGTAGTATAAAGCTAAATTTCAAACTGATTTCAGGTTATAAATGTATTTAAATTTTGTGTGTGTATAATTCATTCATCTACTAGTTTTTGAACGTAATTCATACATTACTTCAGCGTGACAATGGCTGGCAAAATAATTAACACCCTTGATCCACCGTCATCGGCAAGTTCAGAAAGGTAAGCAAACTAATAAAAGGTGTTAATGAGTTAAATACTCGTTAAAAATATTTACTTTTGAAATTGAAGTCGTAGTGACGATCTTAACATTTAATTTTAATTTAGAATTGCAAACACGCCGCAACAGATTGTTCACGTGGCGCAATAACCTAGATCAAACATGAAATAGCGTTTTTCTTTTTGTACCTTTATAGTACATTAATAAAATCGATATATTTTCTTTACACGAAAGCGATGTCGCCGAAACCCAAGCAGATTTTTCCGAAGTCTTCCCAGACTGCGAAGGCGATGAAGAACGAAGCGGAGACTTCTACAATACTCCAGCATCACCAATAACAGTACCGTATTGCCCCAGGCCTCCTTCGACAGGTAACTTTTCGACTCATAAACTGAAAAAAATGCCTAAACCAAATTTCATTAGGCTCTCAAAAGTCACCAAGGTCCAGGCGGCAAAGAACAACTTCATTAAATCAATCATCTAAGAAATCAGCTGCTGAATCGATGATACGAACACAGCATCGCACTATCTACACAGCTGGTCGACCTCCATGGTATAATAGTGAAGGACAAAAAGTGGAACCATTAGTTATAGGTATTATTTTATACGTTGTTTAATATATATTTTTCTAAAACAATATCCATTCAGGGATTTGTGGTGGTAGTGCCTCTGGGAAAACAACAGTAGCAGAAAAAATCATTGAATCTCTAGGAGTACCATGGGTGACTCTACTCAGCATGGACTCATTTTACAAGGTTTTGAATGAAAAACAGCGTGAAATAGCAAACAGAAATGAATATAACTTTGATCATCCTGATGCCTTTGATTTTGATCTTTTGATCACCACTTTGCAGAGACTGAAAGAAGGAAGAAAGGTTGAAGTGCCAATATACAATTTTGTGACACATGCAAGGGAAAGCAGGACTGTGAGTTATTTCCTCTTGTAACAGAAAAAAATATATTTTTACTTGTTTCTTAGAAAACTATGTATGGGGCCAATGTAATAATATTCGAAGGAATTTTAACTTTTTATCATCCTAAAGTCCTGGCCATGTTAGACATGAAGTTGTTTGTTGATACTGACGCTGATGTGCGTCTGGTACGCAGATTGCGAAGAGATATAAGCCAAAGAGGTAGAGATCTAGATGGTGTACTTAAACAATACTGTGGTATGGTCCAACCATCATTTAACCATTACATTGCACCGTTGAAAGTACACGCTGATGTTATTGTACCCAGAGGTGGTGAAAATGAAGTTGCTATTCAGTTGATTGTTCAGCATGTCCACACACAATTGCAATTGGTAAATATATTTTACTTTTAAAGTGTTCTTAGCATTGCTGGATATTTTATCAGAGAGGATTCAAATTAAGAGAAGAATTAGCGCAAATACACGCTCATTCAGGACAACCAAGACCAGACACTGTAAAATTACTACCTACTACACCTCAGATACGAGGACTTCATACATTCATTAGGAATAAAGATACTCCAAGAGATGAATTCATTTTCTACAGCAAACGCCTGATTCGCCTTGTCATTGAATACACATTGTCGCTTATGAGGTTCAATGATAAAATTGTGGAAACACCTCAAGGGGTACAATATAAAGGTATATATACTTTTTAAAATGTGGACACCAAAAATATTTGAACTTGTATCAGATTCAACGAATTGTTTTCATTCATAGTAGTCGCCGCAGTTGAGGGGAAATGTTTTATTTATAGATTTAGGAGATATTTATTTTTGGACCAGTTTTTGGATCACAATGTACAATATAAAGAAGTTTAAAATAGATTCTTGGAAGTAATAAAAATCTCGCAGTGAGTCATAGGTTCAACAAATTTTCCATGTCGTTATTATTTGTAAATTTGTTAAGTTTAATAATTGCGCAGTTACGTCTGCAATGTCAGTTTAAGTAATTTTTATTAATTGTTGAATAATATACAGAGTTGGATGAAATTGGAACTAGCGAAATATTCAAAAGACATTTTCGCGATTTTCCACGTGCCTTAGAAAATTAGAAATCTATTAATGACAATACCTACATATTTACTTTTATAATTAAGGTCAGTTTCTTAACAGAATAGGTGGATTTTACTAAGTTGAACATGCTTATTCTAAATCAGCAATTAGTTTTTTCTGCCGCATTATCGAGATAAATGTCCGTTTAATTTGTCAATATTTATGAATAACTGATGACTGACTAATTGAATTTTATGTACACGTGAAGATGATAAATATTTTGAAAAAACTAGGTGCTAAAAGATCTAAATGTGGATTCGTAATCAGCAGAAAAAATTAGAATCGGAACGTGGATTTTTCTGATGGTTATAGAAAGTTTTATTTTGTAGACCAGCATTCTTAAAATAAGTTTTCTTTTATAGTCAACCAAAAAATAAATCAAATATTAGTGCTGTAGGTTACTAGAAAGCAGACACGTGGAAGATAAATTCTATTATTGTTGATGTTAAATTGAAAAGTTAAAATTAAAATCTCAGAACCCAACGACTGAATATTTCAAAAAAATTAATTTCAGATGCTCTAGTCTGAAATCAGGAGCTGCAAAACCAGTTTTTGGAATAATTCACTGGTTCTATTCTTTGTTGACCCTGCAGGATATAAAAATGCTGATTCTGTTTTAGGTAAGCGAATGGCAACTGATAAGATTTGTGGTGTGTCTATACTTCGAGCAGGTGAAACAATGGAACAAGCGGTTTGTGATGTTTGCAAAGACATTCGCATAGGAAAGATCTTAATTCAAACTAATTTACAAACAGGGGAACCAGAGGTATTTATTTGTCACTTATTGTGAATAATTTGAATCCTTGAATGATATGTTTCAGCTGTATTATTTAAGGCTTCCTAAAGACATTAAAGATTACAAAGTAATTTTAATGGATGCTACTGTAGCAACAGGAGCTGCAGCAATGATGGCCATAAGAGTTTTGCTAGACCATGATGTCCCAGAGAGTAATATTCTTATTGTGTCACTGTTAATGGCAGAATCTGGTGTGCATTCAATTGCATACGCCTTTCCTAAAGTTCAGATAGTTACAACTGCCATTGACCCTGAAATAAATGATAAATTTTATGTATTGCCAGGAATGGGAAATTTTGGAGATAGGTATTTTGGAACTGAACCATCTGATGAATTATAATATTCCAAATTTCCATTATGTAGTAAAACATCTTGCTGTAATGAGCACTAGAATAGTTGTTTTTCATTGTAAGATATATTATAAAATAGGTACACGTGTCAGGTACCCTCCAATTGCCACTGTGTGTGTAGAAGTATAGAGTGTGGTTCTGCCATAATTTAGTTAAAAATTGTTTTGTTTACTGAAATCGTAAATTATGAATAAAGCATGGTCAAGTTAAACGTATTTTTCGGAATTTGATACATCAAAAAAAAAATATTCGAACCGCACACTATTCGTACTTTTATACATAACAGAAACATACATACAAGTACTTAATGCTTATGAGGCTGTGTTAAATATGTAGTATTTTCTAGTTACCAAACTCAGGCGCAGTTCCTGAATCAGTCATTCATGTATAGCGTGTAAGATCACTTTTTTATTTAAACAATCGTCTCGCTAATTATTACTTAATATTTCTAAACTAAAATTATACTATATTTTTAGTGGTTGTTAAGGTTATTAAATTTGAAAATAACAGTTTCTTTTTTTAATAGCACAATTACAAAAGATAACATATTACATTGCAGCAGCATTCACATTTTTGGGAGCTCTAAAATCATATTTTTCAATATCTGGGTATTCTTCACAGATTAGTTTATAAGCATAGCAGATCCGCGCATATTCTTCATTTGTAAGTTCAAAAGGCCTAGTTCTTTGATCCACATCTGCTAAAGCAAATAGCTTAAGACCTACAATAAATATAATTGTTACAACTTCTTTACTTAAGTAAGTGCCAATTACCTAATTCATCTCGCAGGTTTTCTGGAAATAGTCGCGATCCTCCTTTTATAGCATATTTTTGTCTCATATTAAAAATAGTTCTTATAACTTTCTCAACCATTTTGAATTCTAACTTAACCAAAGGATATTTTAAAGGTGTAAATGTAACTACTCCAACATCTACATCAGGTTTAGGAAGGAACGCTTTCCCAGGTATTGTAAATTTATGATCAACATCACACCAAAACTGACACATTACAGACAAACGACAACGTTGTTCGTCAGTGACAGGGGCAACAATCCTTTCCGCTACTTCCTTCTGAAAAGTCAGAGTCATTGGTGTCCGCCCAAAACTCCAGGCTGAGCTTTTTTGAGAAATTTGATGAAGCCATCGAATAATCAAATTTGTTGATACACTGAAAGGTAAATTTCCAATCAAATGAATTGGAGGCGGTCTATCTGTCCATTCATTACACGAGGAATCAGCAAATCCAGCTTCAAAGTTATATGATCTAATGTCATTAATTTCTATCTCCATTTTTACATGGTTCTGGCTTGCCTCTTTCAATAATTCCAGCGTTGGTAGAAATCTGGGATCCTTTTCCACAACAATTAACTTTTTTGGTTGTCTTTTGATAATTGATCGTGTGATGCTTCCAGGCCCCGGGCCAACTTCCAAAACATGGTGGTTGTGTATTTTACCTGCTGCTTTAACAATTTTATCTGTAATACGTTCATCTAATAAAAAGTTTTGCGACAACTGGCGCAAAGCTCTCAGCTTATATAATTTAATAAGGTCTCTAACTGTAGGTAATGGTGGTAATCTAAGACTAGTTGCTACAGACATTACAGCTATTCTGTTGTTGTGGCTGGTATTTCAAAGTCGTCCAAGAAACTTTCTTGTCTTACGGAATATATTGAATAACCATAAATTCCCAAAACTGCCGTTCCTAGGAGGCCGACTGTAAGCAAATTTCTTCTACGCAATGCTTTCAGTTGTCTGACTCTTTCCAAATTCTGTCTTTCCACAATTTTAATAAGGTCGATTTCAGACTGTTTCAGTTTTGTCGGATCAATTTTTGGCATCCGTTCACTATCAGACATGGTAAATACTTGTTTTTAGAAACACCGCACGGGATATGTGTACATAACCTCAAAATTCTGTACGTCAGGAACTCAGAATTCTTAGAAATATTTTCTGTGTTTGTCACTAATGTCACTCAAGTCACAAGGTCACAATGCTACGTCACACAAAAAAACAATTTTTTGTGTTACGACCAACCAGGGTACCATAGCATACAACGACCAACGAAAACGTAACATTATACAATATTTTTGAAATTTAATTCACAAAAAGTTGTTTGTGGTATTATTTCTTATTTCGGTACCCCATTACAATAAGAGTTGTTCCGTTAAAAAATATTATCTCCCAATTTACGACGAAAAGTGGCAAAAATATGGCTTAAAATCCGACTGTTTCAAGAATTCTCGGGGCTTAACAGAGCTGGAAATACTGCCGCGGTACATAGATTCCTCATAGATTAATTAAGGACAATACATTGTATGCAGAGACTTTAATACATAGACTGGCTGTGTCAGGAAAAACGTGAAGTTTTTCGACCGCCATATTGCTTATAACCGTAAGTGCGCGAAATTTGAATTTTCCGGTCACAAAATGCAATTTAAAATGTTAAATAAAAAAGACAACAAATTGTAATTATTTATTTAGCATAATAATATCTATATGTATATGTAAATTCCTTTAAAAATATTAATGTCCTTGAAACAAAATTAATTTCGTGAATTTTTGTCTTAAAGAGATAGCTTTTTCACGCTCAGTACTTAAGCGGCACTCATAACCTATTCCGAGAGTCAAATAATTTCTCAAAATTAATTTAAGCAATAAATTAAAATAAGAATTTTTTACGTCCAACTAATCCATGTTCATTATGTAGAAAAAAAATGTATGGTCCTACTTTGCAAAGTTAAGGTAAACATTTTAGTTACCAAATCATTTTTAATGGCCATATTTACAAACAATCTCGTAAGTCCCGACACACAACCACTTTTATTTCGAGGTCTAGAAACGTTCTGTGCTAGACTACTACTGCTAACCACCACAACCTCACTTAATTTGACATAAAAGTTATAGCAATGGCGTCCATACTACCATGCGCCGTGGCTTCACCAAAATGCATTAAAAATGTTACTAACAGCCAGTCTATGTATTTAAAGTCTCTGATTGTATGCAATGAACTTAACAACAAATTCTTAAAACAAACAAATACAGTGCCATTTTATCTTTGCTGATTCTCATGAATCATTAGAGCAAAAGAAACCATTGAAAATATTAAAAACAGTAACAAAGCAATGAACATTAGTTTTACAATATGTAATTTGGAACTCATTATGGACACTAGGATCAAGTAGTGATATGATATAATTTTTATAATTGATTGTATGTACTACTTATTATTATAAATGAGATTGTGGTATGCTGACCACGGGCGTATGACTTTAAAAATTAAATTTCGCGCTGTAAAAACAAAGTCGCTACGCTACACATAAAAAATTTAAAATAAAAAATCGTTCCGTAATGTAGGCTACCAATGTGGGCGGGGCTAGTTCCTGCTAAGATACGACTGATTTTGGCAAATCAGATCCCTCTATGGAATCTTTGGAATTTGTAGAATCTCTGGAACTTTTGGAATCCTTATAATCTTCGGCATCTTCAATGTCTTTAGAATTTCTGGAATTTGCGATCTTCCAAATATTCAGAATCTTTGAATTCTTTGGATTCTTCATAATCTTTAGACTCTTTGAAATCTCCAAAGTCTTTGGAATCTTCGGAATCTTCACTGTCTGTACAATTTTTGGTACCTTCAGTCTTCGAAATATCCAGAATCTTCAGAAAGTTTAGAATTTCTGGAATCTCAAGTCTTATATCTGAAATCGTTGGAATCTTTAGTTGTTGAAATATTTAGAATCTCTGCAATTTCTTAGAGTCTTAGGCTATCCGAAATCTTTGGAGTTTATATTGGAAGCCTTTAGAATCTTTATAATTTTCAAAATGTTCAGAATTTTTGGAATTTCTGAAATCTCAAGGGTCTAGAAATCTTTGCAGCCTTTAAATTAAAATCTTTGAAATATTTATAATCTTCGGAATTTTCAATGTCTTCAGAATTCTCGGAATTCAAGAAAAGAGAGGGCGGGTGGGTGGGGTTATCCTCTAAGCTTATATTTTGTCTTTTTGTTTTAAAATGTGTACACCTCTTTTCACAACATAAAATTTAAAATGTTTAAAATGGAGAATTTTTATAAAGAAATATCGATTTTGCAATTAGGCTCCGACCCATAATTGCAAAATCTATATTTCCTAGCAAAAATGTACCATTTTAGCCATGTTTTAAGTTTCTTGTTGTGAAAAGATGGCTATGAATATTAAGAAAAAACAGGAAAAAAGTAAACCCCGCCCACCCGCCCTATCTCAATTGTGATGAAATTTTTATTCGTCGTGAGCCAAAGGGGCGGAGCTTAACCGCAAAATCCTGATTTCCCTACAAGTAACAGAAACATGTTTTTGAGATCGTGTTCAGATTTTCCAGATTAACCCAATTTTTCAGATTTTCCAAAGTACACAAAATAACTAGAATTCCCACATTTTCCAAAATTTCTAAAATTATCAGGCTCGGATTTTAGGGTAAGGTGACTGGAATGCAGGACGGTGCACGCAGGTAGAATTCAAAAACGTCAGTGTCACTGGTTATTGTTTTGTCCTGTTAGTGAAACGATGTTTTTAAAAATATGGTAATTGTTTAATCAAAAATGAATCGCATTGGAAGTCACAGTCCTCAACAAGTGTAATTAGTGTAAAATCAGTGTATTAATAATTGTCTAATCTGAAATGTGTAAAACTGTTACATCAATAACATGTGTAATTTTGGTTTTATTGTTTATGTTAAGATTTTTAACTGTTAATAGTTCTTCACTTGGTTCAAGATAATTAAATCAGGTTCTCATAGATAGTGAAAATCAATGGGAGTAAGACGTTCATGTGATGGTCATTTGTTTTATTTTTATTTTTTAACAAATTGTAAATAATACAATTTAAATACTATAAAGTAAATGTTCGTATAAAACACGTGACAGGAAATCCACTTATTTAAACCCGATTTATTTTTTGTAATGATCTGTTGTACAGTTCTAGATGTTTTTATTTAAGTTATTACATTATAACACACTTTATTCTAGTTTGTTTTCACTCAGCTTGCTTTTCTGACTCAACTGCCATAATTTAAATTTGCCGCCACACCAGATTTCTCTTTTATATGTGTTTAAATATGTGATAATCAAATATTAGCATTTTTGTATTTAATTTCCAAATTTTCCCTCCATATTGTGATAACCCAAACCTCCCGCCTTAAATTGCCATGTGAAAAAAAATTGAAAAGCCCGCGAAAAATTCAAAAATTTGGTCTTGACTGTGATCGTGTAACAAAATGAAACTCTAGATATTGTGTTTGTTTTTTTTTTCTGGCGGAATGCGTTCAGATGCAAGTGGTGGACCCCAAGGTTGGAAAAGTACCGCTAATTAAAACACAAAATATATGGAGGCCACAAAATCATTTATTCCTCCAATGACAAAAAAAAAGAAGACACCTGTTAATGCTCAGCTACAAAAAAAAACTTGCCTAACTTTGGATGAAATCAAATTAAACGTTCTAAATCAATACAAATATTTGAAAATCAGAATCTAATAAAAGGAAAGAAAAATCAGAATTAAAGTAACGGCATCAGAGTGTGGCGATCGAATTGTATCAATTTCATTCTAGAGCACAGCAAAATTACCCATAGGGGGCGTTGTAGCACGAGCGGAGTTCGGGGCTCCTGGTTGTGGCTGTTCTCCCACCACGACGGTGATTCTATTCTATCGACAAGCACTGCCGTACAGCACCCCTCCATTACGAACATGCCGTACGAGCAAGCCGTTACGGTCGCAAACTCGTGGTTGGGTCCCGGCTATTGGGCCAAGCCGACAGCGTCATGTCATCTCGACCGCCCCTGACTTCTATACTAGGTTTGCGTCCTTTGTGCAGATGGCGCGATAAATCCCGCCAGCTCGACTAGGAACCGCGCCCTTCGCTTCTGCCACGTGTTTCTGTATTAGTTACCTCAATTCCATTTTAAATGTTCACTTTCTATTACTCTGATTTTAAACTACAACCGAAAAAGTGTTGACGTTTCAAAACAGCAATAAACAACATTTAAATTCGCCATACACTTTCGTGAAATTTGAAACAGCAAAGAATTCTTATCTGAAATTAAGATTGGACATCAGACAATTTATATGATGGAAGAATTAATCAACAAAATGTTTACGTGGTCAAAAACTAGCAAAGATAAAAAAAAACAAAAAAAAGATCTGCTGTGAAGTAAAACTTGTGCAGGCAAGAATATTAAGTGAGGTTAGGAACTTGGAAATTTATGTACAATTTAAATTATACAGAAAAGAAAATTACTGAGGCTAAAATTGTGAGATAGAGAAAAATTGTAAGAGGTGAAAAAATTACATGAGTTTAATATTTGCCACACTATCAACGATTCAAACAAAGAATTTACATGATGTGAAATTATACCATGATCCAATAAGTGACTGGTTACTGAAAACAATTAGAGAGTTTATATCGTGGACTATCCCCAGCTTATCCCAAACAAACACATGGTAAATACACAAAATACATCCAGCGTCGCGAGAAATAAATATGTCTCGGTGAGTTGATGATGATATTGATAACTGCCTAAGGGGAAAAATTTAATCCCCCCGACCCTCAGTCCACGGTATTATGAATTCTACCGGACTTTCACGGTCCTTTTCCCAGAGTCAGACAACACTAGGTTGATTTAACTGCCGTAAATGAATTATTAACAATCTTGTGTGAGGGATTAAGGAGTGTTATAATGTAAAACTTAAGCATAAGCATCCAGAAACATTATTTATAACTTAATAAACAGAGTATAAGTCCTGACTAAGTGAATTTCATGAAATCTCCTAGCAAGTGTTGTATCTAAACAATCTCAGGACCGTTAAATTGTGTTAGAACTAGTTAACGATTAAAATCCTAACATCAACTGTGAACAATAAAACAAATTTACATCATGTGTTAGCGTCGGTCGAAAATTCGCATATTTCCGTTTGGAAAAAACCGCAAGAATTAGCTACGCTTGTTGAGGAAACTGTGGCATCGCAATCGGTTCAATTAATTGTCGTTAAACAAAGGCTTCCCCCTTTTTATTTAACTGCCAAATCAAATAAACTTAATGTAACTTCCTTACCGCATGCTTTCATTCACCAAACCAAAACAGTGACGCGCAACCTACCCTCTACCTACAAATTCCCTAGCAGAACAACCAACTACCAGAAAAGAACTAAATTTGCACATGGTTGCCTATGTTTAACGTTTTTCTTGATCTGTTTTTTTTTTTTAATTCAAATTTAAATGCGATTTCGCGCCGCAGTTTTTTTTAGCGCGAAATTTTAATTCAAATCTGGTCAGCACAATATGTTTTTTCCAACCTAGGGGTATAGCGGTATGGCATTCCGCCATAAAAAACGGACTACAGTTCCACTTTGCTGTCGATTAGACGCACTCTAGCAAATGATAGCTATTTACAAATTTTAAGGAACCTTTATTGTAGAAATTTAATATCAAATAGTGTAGACAACATAAAGTTTATATACAATTAATTAAAATATATAAAATTCAGATACATCAGATGGATTAACGTGTACAAACTGAGAAACGTGAAATCAGGTCACAATCAATCAAAAAGTAAATTTGAATAAATTTTTAATAAATAAATTACATTTGTAATCATATAAAATTTACACGTAAAAAGTCTAGTCATTACACACTCCAAAATAACGAAACAAGCAGAAATACATTAAAAATCAATTAAATGTATTTATAGTGTATCACAGAACTATCAAAAAGTACTTGCAGATGTTATAACACTTAAAATGTGAAAGTACATGGGCACTTGCGAGTGCTATTTAAACATTTACACACATTGTCTACTTAATACATTTAGCAGCACAACATAAATAGTGAAGCTCAATCATAACATCATTCCATAAAGGTGTATAGAGTTTACAATAACTACAGAGTCTCCAATATTTGTGTTTTCTACGTTGTGTGAAATGCCACAAAATACAGAGGAATGGCGCAAAATTCAGAGTATAAAAGTGTTGATATATAAATTCACACACTAATTTGTAACTCTAATGTTAACTACTACTGAATAGTTGGAACAACCAAAATTAACTAGTTTCTTGATATAACATGTAGTACAACCTCCTGTCATGAACAACAGCATCAATAATAAAAAATTTATTTAATCACTTTATATGAATGTTTGAAGTAAAATTAAGGTAAGCATCCAGTTACCGGCACTAGTCGCATAATATTACTCACTGATTATTCAAAGTATTCAAAGTAACGAACGCACTCATATTTAAAGTAATGTCGCTAAGTATAGATTTTAAATTTCACAATCGTGGTCACTGGTAATGTAAAAATTTCAACCACGAAATCCAATTGTTGCGTCACATGATGATAAGTGGACGCCCACTTTTAAAGAACAGAAAAGAATAAAAAAATATTGGTTACTGCTCCACTATCTTTATAATGTAATAATTCAAATATTAAGTATAAGCAGTGTAAATTTTACTAAAACAACAGAAAAAAAAGTAAAAATGGTAAAAAAAGTCCTACACTTGTCTGTATATCATATTAGCTGCATTAAATTATAAGTTGGTCCATTAAAATGTGCAAATCATTGTCTGAAAAACTTGGTGCTAATCTGCTAAAATAACTTACGTTGTAGTACAAATACACATCTTGCAAAGTTTATTTTCAAAAGCTAACACACATACTACTTGACTATTCTACATTAAATTAAGATTGCTAATTTTTATTATTATGTATTTTATCAAGAATAGCAATCTTGAAACATTTCGTGATGTTTACTGGGCAATTAACAGCTTTTAAGTCATAAATACTTTTCATCACTCGCAATTTATTTTAAAATTACGCCAATAAGTTTCTTTCCAAACACACTTGGTTTTTCTTACTTTTGAATTTCTAGAATAGTCTCTAATTAGAGAGAAACCCTGCAATACCATTGCACAAATAAAATGTAATAAATACTTTTGGAAAATGTTAATCATTCTGTTGTAAGAAAATACTGAAATATAACGGTGACAGTATCACTTTGTCAAAAAACAACAAAAACTAAACAAAGATGTGTAAATAAGTCTATTGTTATTTGTGTCAATTGAGAAAAAATATCTTTGCACATTCTAAGGGGGCCGATCTAAAGGGGGAAAAGTTGAAGAAGCAGCTAATAGCAGCGGGACTTCGCCCCAGGCCCCCCCTTATGTCATACATATTCCAGCGGAGATCGTTTACCTTTTCCTCGTTGTTCAAGACATCTTTCCACCAACTTCTTAACTTCAGAAATTATCCACACAGAGGATGTTAATGTCGTCAAAAATATCATATCTGAAAAAAGAACGTAGTAGTTTCGATGATTATGAATTTTAAAATGTAGTATACCCCACAAAGTTAGAGCTTCCGTCTGGAAAACCCGCTGCAAAGGTGGAAAATATACAACCAATAACTGACCAACAACTGACAACGTCACGGCAAGCAGGAACATTTTATTTGAGAAAAATCCTATTTGAAAAACACTCTTGGTCTGAGAGCGACAAGACAAAGCATTCCACATGTCAAAGAAAACGAAACAAGTGAAAGTCATTGTTGTGTCTCTTGCTGTTATTCCCTCAGAACTCATCTAAAAGATAAATTAGTTAAAGACAGCACGTACATAATAAATTGTAACTAATTAATTTTTGTCTTTGTCCGACACTAACGAAAAATAAAACAGCCGCATCTACGGATTACATATAAAATTATCTTTCTTTCAAACAAAGTCTCACAAAATTCATTGCTCAAAACATTAAAATCGTGAGCGAATTTTCGATAATAAATGCTAACTTTTTTCTATGATTAGTGAAGGTAACAATGCGAAAAGTGAAAACTAGAATTATAGCTAACATTTTAAGGTTTTACTTTTCGCCAAAATTTTGCAGTCAGTTTGTAAATCTTCGTCTAGGCAATATTTTGCCAATTTTAAAGTTTAATTACTTCTCAAAAAATTTTATTGCCATCGCCAATTTATTAGTAATGCGTAATGTGACAGTAATAACAATGTATTGTATTCAAGGCTACCTTAGCACAGATATAACCCACGTGTCGCTATGTCATTTTGGAATTAAACTTAGTAAACTTACATAATATTTCTATTTTTAGTCATGGTTTATTCTAGCTTAGATTGGCAATGCATAAACACCATTAGCAACACATCGAGTTCTTGAAAAATTAGTACATACTACGGATGTTGTATTAAGTATACAACGTCCTTGGTCAGGGTGTAAATATTATGCAATTTACCACAAAGTGTTTGTCGTTGCGAATTTATTGCAGTTAAAATCTATTTTTGTTTATTAAAATTTCATTGTAAGCTGCAACTTTCTTTGAAGTTTCATATTTTTTAAAGTTACATTTTTGTGCTGTTTATCGGTCATATTTCAGAATCTACTTGAAGTTTTACCTTAATGTTTATAATTTCTGTCCAAAAAAGTTTTTGTTCTTATTGAAAATTTTGAAATTGATCTGCGACAAAGTGGTAGTTAATGTCTTGCCTAAAACAATGGATAAATGGGACATATTTTAATTAATATGTCGCGTACAAAATATCGCTAGTTTAATTTTTTTTACTTCAAACATGGAAATATCTACTCGTTCTTTTAAAAATTATTTTAGAGTCTAATAATAATAATAATAATAATAAAAGTTGATATTTGGATATGATCGGTGCAGGAAAGAAAGTTTTTTAAATTTAAAAGCGCTAGTACAACAAAAATTTCATTTTCAGAATTAGTATTGTCTACACATACCTCTTTTTTGAAAACCCACAAAGTTCCTGCAATTATGAACAACGCAGATAAAAGGACATTGCCAATTAATTTTTTAGTTATCATGGGTTCTTTAGTATTTCGAGGTTTCTGTTTTACGACATCTTTTTCAACAGGTTCCACACCTAAACTCTGAGCTGGTGGGCCGTCCATTATTATATTTATCCATAAAATCTGCAATTGAAAATTAAGATATTATATTTGATTTTTGTAACACAAGGCAAAGTATATTTATTTATATGTATATGAAATATCTTACTTGCATAGCATTCAGAGGATTAGGAATTCCCATTAAAGTAGCTAATGCTATTAAAGATAAAGCCGCAATAGATGTTGATAACTGAAATCTGACGAAATTTCTAATATTATAAAATATGCTCTTTCCCTCTTCAATGGCGGCTCTATAAATAACAATTAAATTTACAAGTCAAGAGCACGAACAGATACTTACATGATGGTATAAAAATCATCATCAACAAGGATCATATCAGCGGCTTCTTTACATACATCTGTGCCATTTTTACCCATGGCAATTCCAATATCGGCTTTTTTAAGAGCAACTCCATCATTAACTCCGTCGCCTGTCATGCCTACAATATGACCAGTCCGCTGAAGTGATTTTACAATCGCTAGTTTATTTTTAGGTGACACTCTATAAAATACAGTGGCATGAGGTACAGCAGCATCTAATTCCGTTTCACTGAAAGTGTCCAACTGTTCACCCGATAATACTTGTGATGGTAAAGTTTCCAACCCTATCGTTTGTGCTGGAAAATTCCACCATGAAGAACAAACAACAAAAGAAAAACAATCACGAACCAATAGCCACAGCTGTATCCTCAGCATCTCCAGTGACCATTTTCACTTGTACACCAGACTGCGATAAAGTGGTGATCGCTTCTCGCACCAGAGGTCGTGGTGGATCGCAAATTCCTACTATACCCATGTACGTCAAATCCTGCAAAGTCGGACCTCTAGCCATTGCTATCACCCTCAACCCTTTCCTGCCTATTTCATGGGCCTCTGCTATAAAATCTTGTTCCTTTTTACTTGTGAGAGTTTGTAGTCCTCCATTCCAACTAAATTTAGTACACTTTGGTAAGATTTTTTCTATCGCTCCTTTCACAAAAAATAATTCTGCTTTGTCGTTATCATATTTTGATATACATTTTACGGCCATCATTTTCTGTTCGGAAGTAAATGGGTATTCTTGCAAACGAATGTATCGATCTGGAACGTTATACATTCCATGTTTCATTGCAGCGGCTATTAGGGCACCCTCTGTCGGCTGACCCAAAAGTGTTTCGTTATGAATCACTGCATTATTACAAACCGTTCCCACCTAATGTTTAATTGTAATTAGCCGTTTAAGCCACTACATACTTATTTAACATACCTCTAACAACTTATATACACTATCTCTGGCTCTATCTGAAGAATCACATTTGTGTAGTAAGACTTGACCATGGTCATTGTAGCCAGCTCCTGTTAATTCAGCAATATAACCATCTGCTGTGACCAATACTGTGACGGTCATTTCATTTCTCGTAATAGTGCCAGTTTTATCGGAACATATCACATTTACACAACCCAGGGTTTCTACCGTTGGTAACTTCTTTACTATAGCGTTTCGTTTTGCCATTCGCATTACACCCAACGCCAATGTTACAGTAACAACTATAGGTAATCCTACAAAATACACAGGATTTGAATTATTTATTTAGATACAATGACTATATTCTTCACTATTATCGGAACATGCACTAAGGTAAATGACACTTTGAGTAATTCTGATTTCAATTTCAAATTAACAAACTAAAATAATAGATGTAAGTAGTCTTGCTTCTTGTTAAACGACAAAAGCTTAAAAGTTTTCAGATTTCTAAAAATCAATAAAAATATTCATGATGTTCCTACATACGAATATGACTTGTGTCGAGAAGCTTCTTTTTACTGTGTCATTTCCAACAAAAAAAAATCGACAATGCATTTCGAACGATTTCTAGAGTTTTGTAAACGGAAAACAGTCGTGAAAATGGCGTTCCGAAAATTTCATATTCACCTTCTCTTCCTCACATTCTATTGTGGTCAGGTTATATGTATTTTAAATTTCATAACAATAAGTCTGAAAAAAAAAACGTAGCCACTTCTCTTAATGTGTTTTTCATTAAATTTTTTTAATAAACTATTTATACAAAATAAAAAAGAAAGTTAAATTCCAATAATCTCATGTAAAAAATGTCCTACAATAATTCACATCCCATACAAAATAAATATTCGTAATAAGAACTTAAAATCGCGATATAATCCATAGGCGTCGTACTTTGAGTTGCAAACCTCATGGGTGAGCCTTTACGTTGACAATTATTGTTCTGAAAATTTGCCTTACCGCCACAATTGAAATAAACTTATAAGTGTGGGGAAACCAACGACTGTCTACAATACCGCCAAAGCACGAAGAAGTAAAGAAATACTTTTTGCGTGAAACTAGTGAAAAATGTGACTTTTAAGACAATATTACCACTGCAAATTTTTTCTATGAATCTCCACTTTCAAACATTCTTATTTCTAGCATATCCAGGGCAATGACAGTATATATGATTCACCTAGATAACGAATTAATAATAAATGGACGAAAGATCGATAGATACGCAAATTATTACGAAAAATGTTTCTCTTTTGTAGCGCGTGTAAGTTTTTATGCATTTTACTGAGGTCCATAAAACATTCAATACAATTGCGCGAAGTTACTTGTTTTTTCATTTTATCGAGCTGAATCACTGATTTTTTTTAAAGCGACGTAGTTTCTCACTTGGTTCGTGTAAAAGAATGCTTGATGTATTATTATTTATAGTAATGTAACTCACACAAATGTAATGCTTGAATTTATCATCATCAAATCCAATAAACACTTTTTAACAAGGTTTTGTGTATGATGAACCGTCTTGGTTTATTAATATCGTAAAAAATTTCTGTTACAAACAATAAGAAAATTTGTTACGATTGACTTTAAATGTAGGTTTTTCCACTGTTATGAAACGATTTTCAAAAAAAAACCTATAAAACTCAACTTGAAACAATTTGCATGATGTTATTCACAGGTATTAAATGTATTCAGATATTCAGTTTCGTTAATTGATCTTAATAATGTTTTAGAAACTAAACCTTTTCATAAACAGGTACCACAAGAATTTATATACGATACGCAGAAAAAATTTTCTGATAACAAATTTCCTCTTTATCCGTTACTTTAAAACTAACAACTTCAGTTATAATCAAACACTTTAAAAAACTTTGATATTAATTTGCGTCATATACGTAAGTATTATCAATGTAGACAATCGACTTCGCTTTTAGTAAGTGCACGGTTATTATAATTAGTAATGTATCAAAAAACAGAAATTCAGCACGTTGCTGATAAAAAGTATATAGCTTTGATAATGGCAAGTAGCGGCATTTACAATACCTTACGAAAGTAACCGCTGTTTATTTTTGAACAACTGTGACTAAGCTAGAATGTTATAACTAAGCTAAAGCTTGACGTTTCAAGGCCCTGCTTTTCAAAATTTCAGTTCATTTAAGTAGTTAAAAATAATTAACAATGTCAAGTATCAAGTATTAAAATAAGACTGTTCTGACTTATGAGTTCAAATGAAATTAACATTTTTTTTTTGTTTTATAAAAGTAAATACAATGTAAGATTTTAAATTCTTATTTAAACGCTGTACGTTATATTTATTATTATTATTTAAGTACTGTTATTCGCACAGAAGTGTCAAATATTAAGCAGCATTTTGATTTATTATTATTGCAGAGAAATTTGAATAAAAAAATCACGTTTTAATATTGCTTTAAAATTGCATTACGTGTTTAAACCATCTTTAAACAATGTTTCTTCTGATGATATGCAAATTATTAGAGTTAACCTAATAAGTTTCTTTTGTCACATATGCAGAGAAAGTGCATTTTTTAAGTATTTTATTTAACTCACCTTCAGGGATCGCTGCCACTGCTAAACTTACTCCTATGGTAAACATTTCCATTATTGCTTTTCCTTGCAACCATCCAACTAGCATTATTAAACCTATAATTCCAAACGAATAAATCGACAACTGAGCACCCAAACTATCCATTGACTTTTGAAGAGGTGTTTTGGGAGCTTCTTCTTCCAACATCATCTTGAAAACCGAACCAAACTCACTGTTGACTCCGGTACTAACAACAAGACCCTGTCAACAAAAGACGCTTGAAAAAAAAGATACAATTAAATTAAAAAACTATACTTTTCCATTCCCACAACGAACGAGGGTTCCCATAAATGCTATATTAGTATTAGAAGAATGAGCTCCATTTGGACGTAACACTGAACCAACACTCTTTCTTGCTGGTTCTGTTTCACCTGTAAAGCTGCTTTCATCGATGGTTAAATCGACAGATTCAAATAAGCGCAAATCAGCGGGCACTCGATCGCCAACATTTAAATACACAACATCACCCGGTACCAACTCTCGTGCTAGAAACGTATCTGGTGAACCCTCTCTTAAACTAAAATTAAGAAATCGAAATATAAGAACAAATAAACATAGCGTTTGAAGAAAATGGACTGAACACTTAATAAGTCGTTGTAATCTTTTAAATAGATAAACAAGAAACAAATGTGTGATGGTCATAAATAGAGAAGACAAAGGAACAAATTATCATTAAGATTAACAACAGTATTTGCAATTCGCAATGCCAATATCATTGCTCAATTGTCTCATGGTACATGTAGGTGAATTATATACAGAGTGGCCTTATATTTTGAGAACGGATAGAAATATTGAAACTCTAGAAACGCCATTGTTTCTAACTTGAAAGAGGAAGCCTAATTTAGTAAATAGCAAATATGACGCATGTATGACGTAGCGCGAAATGAACTAATAAGTTTAGTGTTCAGTGTGAAATACAACAGTTCGAATATATGCTTAAATGTTTTTGAATAGATCTCACTAGTTGTTTGTAAAATAAAATATGTAATTATTTCACTCAACTTCACTTTTTTATTTAATTTTTTATCAACTGAAAATGAGATAAACACCGAACAGACGTTATATTGCATTTCTTTATACTAAATTGAGCTCCCAACCTCAAACTAAAAACAATGGCGTTTATAGAATTTCAATATCCCTATTCGTTTTCAAGATTGACCTAAGTAACACGAAATAAAAGTTTAAGTATAATTATGTTCTCAAAATCGAAACAGTACGTGCTTTTCCAGTGTCATCTTTTACTTTCTCTAATGATATCTGGAAAAAAATTACATATATTTTTTTCAAGCAGCGCTTTCAAATTTAAATATAGCAATTTCTGACCGACATAACACAAAACAGTGGAATTCTTACTGAGATACATTCGTTACTCATTTAATTATCTTTCCACTAATAAAAACTGAACGATAGTAAACTGAATAGACATTTACTATCACGATTTCCCTAAACTGCATTTTAAAATAAAGCATTTTCAATATTTTCTACGTACTTTAATAACATTATTTAAACATACCAGTGACAAGATGGTGGCACAAGTTTAGTAAGCTCTTGTAGAGATTTTTCGGACCGATATTCTTGAACAAAAGCTACTGTGACAACGATAACTATAGCTACAGTAATACTGATTGCATCATCAAATTGTTTCATACACACTGACACAAGTGCTGAAGCTAAAAGAAGTAATATGAGAGGGTTCCTGAATTGTTCTAAATATTTTTTCCAAGGGGGGTCGTCGTCTTTTACTGAAAAATCATTATATCTGTAAACAAACCATGTTACTCTTTACCAATATCATTTCTCTGCGACGACAAACCCAGCTATCTGTCTTCTGTGGGTTGCTTCTTGCCAACTTAACCCATGGCTTAAGTCTACGTGGAGTCTATCGGCGACATCTTCATAACGCAGACTACTGGCTTCGCCCGCAGTCAGCCACATCGCAGGCCCACTGGCCTGTTCCTGGAAAAAATGTTGATTAATTTTTAAAAGTTACATAGACGAGAAATTATTCTTAGATATAAAAATTTATTTGAAACAGTTCGGCAATTGTATACAGACTTCCGAAAGTCATGCATTTCATTTGAAATCATGTCCCTAAGTTTTAGCTAATTGTTGCAGACCTAGAAACTAAAAGTAAGTAAACTATGAATGGTACCATTTAAAATGGTGATAAGGATGTTAACCACAGATTACTCAGAATTCATAAAATTCAGTGTTGATTACGTGTTTACATGGTGTGAAACAGTATTTCTCAATTTTTCTAATGCTATGTAAATACCATACTTGCAATACTAAATGACTTTACAAGAGCATCAAATCTTACCACATATATATACTACAAATTAAAAAATCCATTCATACTTGCAAATAGCGTTTCATTCACTTAACTTATTACTCTTTTTAATATCTAATAAAAATACTTAAATGTAAATGTAGGTTAATTATTGTTGTCTTATCTTTGACCTGTATCGGAAAAAGCATACCACAAAAAATTAAAACCACAAAGTACGGTTTTTTTGTGCTTTTAAAACTTCAAATTAAGAAAAAATTATCCTAGAATAAATCTGATGTTACCACTTATTTTTACTTAATATACTCCAATAGTACTATTTTTTATTGTTATTATGCTTGCTATCTAAATCAAGTTGCTGGTATCTAACGTTGAATCAATACAGTGCGTTATCAGTTTACCCAAGTTTTTATTATTATTTAATTAAGTTTTATTTACTATTTTTCCATCAACGGAAAATGTCTTTAAACATGGTTGCCATTGTAACTTTTTTTCCCGCAGAACAAGTCTATATTGAAGATGCATATTTTGAAACAACTTAAGGCAAATATAATGCATATTACGGTATTTTTAAATGTAGTTTAAATCAAAATAAATTGAACACTGACTAGAAAAAAATATTTCCAACGCTGATTTCCTGTTTCCGTCTGCTTGTCAATCATTTCTCCTCTGTGTCAATTTTCTTAGACAGGATTACCATGTAGATGGTAAAACGGTCACAACAAAACATTAATTAAAAATATAAAACAAACTTTGTAAACATAAATAATATTATTACTAGCAACATAAATAAAAATAAATTCTCTTTATTGCTTAAAACTCACAGAAACACGATTCAAATATAACATAGAGTCGTATACTAGTGAATGTGTGCTAAAATGCGTGGAAAATGAAAATTAAAATAATTCAATACAGTATAAAGCGTTATTAAAAACTGAATAAACGTAATAAAACTCCAACTTTTTTCATTTTTCTTGCTACTTTTTGAGTTATAATTCCAAATAATTGGAAACCTAAAAAAATGTAAAAATCATTGATTTTTCTGTTTTTTTTTAATCCGATTTTTCTCTAGCACTGTAGACTACTAGTTAATTTTCTGATACTATTAAAAATATTCAAATTTTAAATTTTAATACCCTGACAATTTTTCTTTCCAAATTAATAAAATTTGATCTATAGTTAGTTACACTTTCCTCGCCACCGAAGCACAACCAATTCAGATTAAAGTATATCAAGATTTATTTAGCAATTTTCGGTAAGTTTAAAAACACCAATTTTAAGATGAATAATGTAGTTCATATTTATTATCAAGTGCACTGTCTTCCGAGTTTCGAAAAAAATAAATTGATTAGTTATGAATTCGTAGAAGAAAAAAAAGTGGAAATGCCGGAGATAGAAACCAGAACGCGTTCGTAAAACGATACGATAATAAAACCATAATAACAAAAATATTTTAGTCGATGTCATTAGATCAGTGTTTAATGGTTAGCCAAAATTCTAAATTGCGTTGCGTAAGTGCTAAAACAAATTATAAAATTTAATTTTACAAATTTCACTTTCTGTATATATAATCAGTATGCGCAAACTTTAAAATATGGATAAATTATACACCACAGTAAAGGAGCGTGTTACAATATAAATTCCAATCGAGATTTACTTAACAAATTATGAAAAGATATCATCTCAAATCAAGCTATCTCTCTAATAAAATCGCCAACAGACGTCAAACAAATGATTAGATGACAGATAGAAAATCAATTAAACATCACTGATTAAACTTTATTTATTCATTCTCCATGGAAAGTTGATAACGTTCTCTCAAATATCTCAGAAAAAAATTGGACGACAATTATTTGGACATAACTCTTGCCCCTGGAGTTGTATTGTACTTCCACGTCCAGTTTTTTCGAAAAATTATAAGATTTGATTTTATGAATTTTATTTTTTATTTGCCTGATTTTTAAAAGTGTATAGCATTTTCAGACAACGATGTCACGTAATTTATTATAGATTTTAGATTAAAACGCAGACATTAATGAACAAGTTTCGTCGGGTTGACTGGTTACTTTAATTTTATCAGTACTTCAATTATTACCTACTATTATTAGAATTACCATTCCGAAAGAATTAATCTTCTCAAATGCATTATATTAACAGAAAAAAGTCAACGTGTAGGTAACTAAAAAATGTTGGTGATCGCCCGGATCATTAGTCGAAACACAGAGAATATCTGACCCCCGAGATCTTGTGAATTGAAGCCCCATCAAGAATTTAATTTAATTTATTTAGTATACAATAATTAATCTTGTATCAATGTTGCTTGTAACTTTACACTTATTTCTTGGTGTATATTGTAAATGCAAAAAACAAATAAAAATCATAAGAAATTGTACCAGAAAAATAACACACACACACACACACACTGAGAATTGATTTAAATAGCAAACACTGTACATATATTTCTTAAAGGTTTGTCTAATTAAATTGCTATAGAATTAAAAGCCGATTACTTGATAATGTTCTTCTTTCTAAAACCCAGTGAAGCATATCAACGTAATATTATGTTTCGACAATAAAAAGAAACACAAGGTTACAAGGCTCTGAAATAAAATATTTGACAAATGAGATAAAATTACTACAAAAATTTGCATCGCTAAGTATATTACAACAAGCGAATTACATAAATTCGTGTAATATTTCCTAAAACTGTGATTACTGGAACAGCAAAGGACCTACGCCAAACTAACAAGTAAAAACTGAAATTAATTAGAAACTTCCGTTTAAAATTAGCTATGAAAAAGTAGTTCCTGGAAATAACAACGCAAATCTATTGTTTATGCACAGTGTTAAAAATGGTGAACCTTATATCTCAACGATATTGCAAAACCAAAACATGTTCAAGCCACATGCTCCCAAAGTAATCGTGTTCAAAGCTAGATGCATCCTACTTTACAGATATGTTGCACTAGACATAATCTTAGTGTGCACACTCAAAGACCACACAAAATTTTTTTTTAATGACAAATTTATTTACATCTATAACCAATAATTTGACACTTACTTCTTTCTTTTTTCCCTTAGAGCAAAAAGTTAATTTCACAAAAAACTTTAACATTTTCATGGTAAATGTTTGAGCAGTCACATTTTCAGCACAATAAAAATTGAATCAACAATCAGTACCCACATTTATTTATCCAACGAAATGAAGAGGGGGGAAATAAAAGAAAATTAATAATTTCTCTACAACAATTAATTATAATTATTTTGTTTAAAAACGACAACAAAAACAACGTTAACAATAAGAATTCTAATTAACTTCCAAGAGTCGCTAAGGTGGTATGGTAATTTAAAAGTTCTTTCGTTGAAAAATTACCTTTGTGGTTTATTACAATATCGTTTGTAGACTACCTAATATAATTTTTAAACTTATTTTTATTTACGTCAGTAGTATTAAAAACATCATATCTAAAAAAACAAACTCCCAAGGTAAAAGAAACCGGTCACAATATTCTAATAACTTTAAAGTAAACGTTATTCAGCAAATAAAAACCAAAACATTACATTGGGAATGTATTATGATGATATGTAAAATTGGTGTTTTGCCCGGGGCTTCACCCAGTTAAAGATAAGCATTTTGAACGATAGTCCAAATCCAAAAATGCTTTGAAGGCATTTTTATGTTTTAACCCCACGTTGAATTATTATCAACAGGCAGGATAATTCAAAAATTTGTAAAAAAAACAATGAATTGCTTTTCACTCCTTTAGAATGTGAACTAGAGGAAAACCTTTTTTTAACAGCTTGTAAGTCCAACTTGTTTGTGTTGCACGTTAATGAATCCGTCACTCATGTCTTAATAAATTACAATGTATAATATACAAGAATTATCAAACGTTCACACATTCTTTATTAAATCAGTTTTACACAAGTTTAAAAGTTTTTGTTACACATTTATAAAGTAATTTAATTTCGGCATGACCACTAAAACACCAACCAATAATTATATTTACACAAACAATCTGCGTCATTACAGCAAAATACGTCAGTCGTAAAGTAAAATTTTAATAACTTCTAATTTATAACCTCTTTAACTAAAAAGATGAATTTGACGTTAAAAAAAGTTTAAAGCTATGGTAATTGGTGTTTAACCATACTTCCAACGGATGACTTAATTCCGTTTCCGGACCTTTCTTTACATTAACCGCCAATAAATCTAGAACGGCTGCAAACTTTCTATGCTCCAGGTCTACTGTCATGAGTGTAATTATTGACAGTTATAGTTATATTATTCTTCTTATTATTAATTGACTCCTAACACAATTTACAAAAAATCGGTCAAAAGTTGTTTCGACAGAACTTCCCTCGCTCCTGAAGTACATTTTACAAATCCAGCATTTTCGAGTTGAATTTTTTCTTTACACAATTTTGTGATGACACCATCAACATTTTTGCAAGGACACATATATCAACTTGGGTTGGTGCAGTGTATTACTAAAAATAGCAGTGTTCTATTCCCAAAATTTTCCGGTAAAACGGAGTTAATAAAATAAAATGACTCATTCATTAATTTTTTTGAAACACCTCGTATAAGCAAATCTAAACAAGGACGTGTATATCAGTTTGGATAGATGCATTGTAATACTAATAATAAAAGGATTGTATTATTGTTATTCTTGAATATTTTATAATATTATTATTTTATAATCAATAAAATAACCAAACAATTTAATCACGTCTGCCGTATGTAATAACTAGAGCTGTGCGGTTGAAATTTAAACGCTGCGAATTGACCCCCGCTCCGGCAGGCCAGAGGCTTGCAACCGACGTTATGTATCGCGAAGAAAATTACGCGAAAAATAATGTTAACGGCATGTCAGTTGATGATTTTAAAATCCATATTCACGAAATAAGAGTAATCATAAATTTAATAATGTTCAGGTGTCCGTCTCGCTGACAATAAAACTATTTGTGTGAATTATCAAAAATAATCCACAACTGAAAAGCGAGAAGCGAGCAAGGCAAGGCTGTGTAGCGATCGGCACTGTGGGCCGATAGTGGGGGTAAATAAATTTCAACCGCACAGCTCTAGTAATAACAGACGTGCGACTGAAGACCGAACTGAAAATAGTTTATCGTACTTGTAATTTAAGACAAATAACATAGCACTTATCAACCTGTAGACGTGACAGTGAAGCAGAAACTAAACTAAAACATGTTTTCTAGGAATTGCAATAACCAGATGACAATGCCGACAGTCCAGACTATTTTATTGCTCTGACTTCCGCTTATTGAATAAAACGCTACATTTTATTTTAATTTTCGAAGCAGTAATTCACATCTGGTTAATTATAACTTGTCTAGATATAGGGGTGGCTCAGCATCCCCTAGCCACCCCATAATTACAACCTTGTCTAGGGGTTATGAAATATCGAGAAAATATGAAAGTACCAAATTGCCCGACGGACTCCATTACTGTATGTCCTTCGGTTATCCTCGATAAGAAAAACAACTTGAAAGTTTTTATGTTTATACCGGATGTCTGGAAAATGGCGGATTAACTCTCCGTTACGCTCTTAACAATCAACTGGTGAGTCTGGGAAAAATAGTAAAAAAAATCCTTCTCACATTTTGGTGGAGTTATAATGATTTTAAAATTGGTTCTTTTGCTACGTTTAACAACCAAACAACGCATTCATTATCACAAAAACTAGTAATAAAACTTGTAGTTAATATTTTTCTCGCCCATTTCATTTGGAATGCAAAAAAACAATACAGCCATATCTTTAGCTGTATTGTTTTTGTAATAATTTGATAAAATTCCATTTGACAACAATGCTTGCCTGATATAAAGCGAAGGTGGATTTCAGTCACCATCGTTACTAAGAAACCAGAACGTAAGCCGGAGATATTCACGCATTGGGTGTCTGCTGTGTTGCAAATTTTACTTGTGTAAAATTGTAATCTACATCATAAATAATTTTTTTGTAATTTTTTTGGGACTCCCGAAACCCCCGTATATAACGTACTGAAGAGTTAATCCGTTACTTTCCAGACACGCGGTATATACATCGGAAGAATGTCACGTAGAAATTAGTTTGATTTGAATGAGTTAGTCCCATTACAACAGAGGATCAAAACTATTAAATAGTAAGCTATAATCGACAAAGTGTTCTGAATATCATTAATATAATTGTTATTAAGTAAAGACGTTTGTATTTCCACATTTTCGGAAAAATGGGATAACTCGTTTTAATTTGATCAATAAAAAATTTGAATGCAATGATGAATCACAAATAAAAACTCATCATATTTTACACAGTTTGGGTAGAATTGATTCGGCAAAATTTTCGGGGGGAATAAACAGACATATTTTGATTAACAATTTACCATGTTTACAATAACTTTGAAAGGCGTAGGTACCAAGACCCTACCATAAATAAAATCTCCCTTGCCATTACGTTGCATTTGGGGTTTCGCCAGGCCCGTATTCACCAAGTTTTAATGATAAAAACATTTAAACTGGTTGTATAATTTTAGCGTTAATAACAATAAATATAATAACATTATAATCTACGAGTACAAAAGAATACAACATTTATTTACAACTTTACAGTCACGTATTTAGCTAAGTAGAAATGTAGAAAACGTAAAAACGAGTCCTGTCCTGAGCATCGTTTCTAGGATTTTCTAGGCGACCGCCTAAAAGAGGTGGAGTCATAATTTTCGGTCCGTTATAATCCGATTAAGGCGTCTTTGTTGCTTAATTTTTATGATCTCCACTGTCGGGTGGTAGTTTGAAAAAACTATATCGTGTGATTTTTTTAGATTTCTGCTCTAGTTGGCCATGATGCATACGTCAGCAGGCAATTGAAACGGTTGACGTAAGAGTCATGGCTAACTAGAACAGAAATTTTAAAAATCACCCCATATTGAGAATAACAAAAACACGAAATAAACCAAGAATAAGCACAGGAACTGTCTGCAAAATTGTCAATAATATGGACATTAAAATATTTTCAATGTGATTAATATTAGACGAGAAAAGTGATTTGTTGTATATTTATAAGTTATAACAATACATATCAATTTACCAAAAACAGACAGATTAATTATGACTACGCTGTTGATTGAGATGGTTAGATTTTGTAATAATAATAATAAATAAATAAATTCCAATACAAATCACAAATCCATTATATCTAGCCAAGGTATCTACATTAAATTCAAAGTACATATAACGTTGTTGCAGTTTTTATCACTTTTTAAATTTTTTATTAAAATTTTATAGCAATTTTACAAAATAAAAACACTTAAAAACCCAAATACCAAAACATGAATATCTAGACGATCAGAGCATTCAAAATGTACACTCACCGGCAAAAAAAGCGAATCACCCAAAGTTTGTATTGAAAATGGTTCCTTTTTTAAATGTTTGGCTACAGTCAATATCAGTTTTGAAAAAATCATACAAAATATACTAATACTAGGTTTTTGGTTCTTTTTTGTACATGATATGAACCTCAAATCTGAAGATGATAAGTTTTTTCCAACAATGAGATTTGCAGTTGTGACGTTTAGAGGGCATTAACAGACTGTTTGTCATTGTAATTTGATGAAAACTGTGTTTTTGTCAATTAACATGAGTATTGTGGCCATTAATGCAGCACGAGCAATTGCTCTTATTCAGGATGGTCGAAGTTAACGGTACGTTGCCAATACGTTAGGGGTATCACAAGTGAGCATTCACAGAACTGTACGACGGTTTAATGAGACTGGATCATACAGCCGAAGACCTGATTCGGGTCGTCCAAAGAAAACATCGGCTCGGGATGACTTGTTTTTTAACGCTGACCGTGTTCCGTAATAGGGATACGACCGCAGTTGAGGCCAGAAATCAACTTGAAGAAACACGAGGAGTTAGTGTAAGTGAACGAACTGTAAGAAAAAGGTTAACTGCAGCTGAATTGAGAGCCCGTAGACCTGCAAGTGGCCCAGAACTTCTCCCACGCCATAGAGTAGCCCGACTTGCATATGCTCGAGAACACGTTAACTCGGATCTTGCCCAATGGGGCCAAGTACTCTTTACAAATGAGTCGCGTTTTTGTCTACGTTCTCCTGACGGCCGTCAAAGAGTATGGCGAAGAAGAGGTGAAAGGTAGGCTCAGTGCAATATTGTTTCCAGACTAAGTTTTCATGGAGGTTCTGTGATGGTCTGGGCAGGAATTTCTGCCGAGGCTCGCACGGAACTTGTAGTGGTGGATAGAGGCACAATGAATGCTGATCGATATGTAGCAAATATTCTTCAAGAGCATGTCGTACCTTTTGCTCCTTTTATTGGCGATAATTTTATTCTAATGCATGATAATGCTAGACCACATATCGCTAGAGTTGTACAAACCTACCTCGACGAATTCGGGATTTCACGTATGGAATGACCAGCACGCAGTCCCGACCTGAATCCAATTGAGCATGTGTGGGACATGTTAGGTAGACGTATCAGAGCACGTGTGCCGGCCATACAACACATAAGAGATCTTGCAAATGCGCTAGTTGAAGAATTTGACCAATTAGCCCAGGCTGAGAGTAGGCACCTCATAGAAGGCATGGGAAGACGTATGGCAACCGTAATGCAAGCTAGAGGCGGCAACAGTCGTTAATAATGATATGTTAAGTAGTCTTTTGTTGGTTTAATGTAATGGATTTTCTGGTATTTTTTAATAAACTCGTAATTGTTGCAACTTCAGCGAAGGTCCCGTTACCTTCTCATCTCCTTTGTCCTAGATAAACTAATTTGTCTTATAAATGTGACGCACACCAGAATTTATTGAAGATTTCTACAAAAATACTAATGATTCGATTTTTTTGCCGGTGAGTGTATGTAATACAGATCGTGTTGTGTTTCACGAAGTCGTCTTTTCAATCCCTTCAATATTGACCTACAAGGTAAAACATCCCTATCGTCTTTAAGAATTTTACCAATGACAGAATTCCTAGATAACGCAATTGTTCTACAAAATGAACTAAAATTGTTGTTTAATATCACAATCTGACTTATTAAAACCTTTAATGTGCGAAACAAATCTTACTTTTCTTTTTTTACTTTTTTTTTTATTAATTTTATGACTTAATTACCACAAATCAAACATGTATGTTAATGAACAATAATTACAAAAATTATTCGTATATTAAAAAATATTATCACTCCCACTAGCTATACACTTGAAATTAAAATTTGGCTATGTTACCACAAAAAGTATTTAATTTTTTGTAGTTTGTCCAGTTTACATAAATTAAAATACTAAAAAAACTGTAACCCAAATAAATGTACGGGATCGCGTGGTCGACACAGAATTGTAGAGTTTTTTCCTCACTGTCATTATTCATGTGAATGTTTATCTGCAATACCGAATTTTCACCGCCAGGGAATCAGGCCGCAGTGTTGGAAGTAAGACTAAGGAATGCGAGTGTTAATCACACGTTGCGTATGTAGCTAGTGGTTATATCTGCCACACCATCGTAATGACTTGTATATTACCACCCAGTTACTTTAGTGACGATTTATTTTTTCTTTGTGTGTTTAAATTTGTAATGTTCAAATCTTTGGATCGATTTGTAACATTTGATTTCATTTTTGAAAGCTGAAGAGGTTCTTTTGCAGCTGGGAAATAAATCCGCCTATTTCAGTTTTCCTCTCTCCAGAAAGGTGAAATAAACAATTTGCCCTCCATATTTTGCATTGTGATTTAAGGTCACTTTTCCAACCTTGGGTCCACCACTTTACATTTGAACGCATTCCGCCATTAAAAAAATACACACACAACGTAGGATTCTATTTTGTTGGCGGTCACAGTTCAAGACCAAATTTTGAATTTTTCGCGGGTTTGATAATAATTTTATACAAGTACATGTCCCAATTTGACGGTATGTTTGGGTTAACACAATATGCTTAAAAAATGAATAAAAAAAATTGTCAAATGTTCTACAACATTTCAAACGGTTTATCAAATGATTTACGATTCAATAACATATTTTTTTATTTTTGGGTAAAAACATATTTACATTTTTTTGTTAAAGGTGTGTTTCGTTTTTTTATCAAATTTATTCCCTATTTTGTCCAACTACATACATAGGGACATATATATTTGCTACAGATTGAAACAGTATATATACACACATACGTATACATACTACCAAGGCAACAAACGGTTTACTTTTACTACATATTCTTAAAAAACGTAACTGCAGAAAAACAGTGTAAACAACAAAAATATTTCAAAGGTAAAATGAAAAAGCAGTTTAAGGTCGCATGCCTCGTGTTTGAGATTACAGAAATAACAAAATAAACGGGCACCTGGAATTGCAAATAAAATATCAGGAATTTGCCGTTATTCCATTGTGTTGGGACCCGAGAAAAATCTAAACATCTCTTATTTCGTCATAATACCATACGACCGAAAAAAAAAATTCCTCTGTTAGGCCGTGCAATTTATTTTTAAAATAATGACGTTGCAGCTGTTTGACCCTTTATTTGACAAATATTTGACCGGAGTTATCAAACTGAAAAAGGTATCAATGGGTATTGTTAACATGATTATTTTAAAAATAAATTGCACGACCTACTAGAGGAATTTTTATTTCAATCATATGGTACATAACTGTCAGTCCGTCACAAATGTCACACCGAACAGGGAAAATATTCGTGTTACCAACCTAATTATTTTAATTTAAATTTCATGGTCTACTAGAGGTCTTTTTCGACCATGTAGCATTATGACAGCAAATATTTTTTGAAGCTTCTTGTTTTAGTTGGTTGAATGCCAATATTTGCACCACAGGAAATGTTGACTACTTAAATCTGTAACAGAACTGCTCGAATCTTAAAAAAGTCACTTTCAATTCATATATAATTTAAACAGTTCTCGTTAATGTAGTACGTCACCATAATTTATCAAAATGGTTATTGTTTGTATTAAATGTGGGATTAGTTACAATCGCACCAAACTAACCTTTAAGTGGAGGATGAAAATTGGAAATAAAATCCGTGCAAAAAGATTAAATGACTCAGTGTCAACAAATGGCATGATTTGTGGCCAGATGATGATGCATCATTATAGTATTGATTGAGAACGCTTTATTGATTTTTTCACACCAAAATATTTTTACACATTATATATGCCCAATAAAATGCCATAAGAAAATATACTCAACAACAACAACAAATTTAGCAATAATAGTTGACACTTTTATATGACAGAGGCTAGAGTTTGCAAGTGATTTATTTATTAAATATGAAAGAAATCAATATATTGTCTCATTCTCGCAGCACTGGTTAAAAAAAATCAACTGTCGTAAATAATATTCATTTTACATGTTTTAAGGCTTGGGACTTTTAAGGAAACTGCGAGGTAATATTTTAAACGTGTGATATCTCATTTACAGTCTAGTGGTGCGTTGAAAATTACACAAGTATTGTTAAGATATTCGTCGTACGGGTAAAACCTAAAGCTCTGTGACTAAAAATTGTTAGTATATCCGTCTTAATTAGATTGTTTAGGTAAATAGCTACATAATGCGGTACGTTATCGATCGGACAATTGTTCCAAATTTTTTAATACAGTTTATAAGATATACGCTAGCTACTGCCTTTGCAAGCAAATATATTCTTTATAAATGAATTAACAATGTAGTTCTTACCGTATTCGACGGCGAGTGCAAGAAATTTTCATCTAGATCTTTACAAGAATTCTGAGATAGTTTTTCATATTTCGTATTGGATAGTGATTTTTTCATGCTTCGGCAATAAACTTCACTTATTAACTAATTCTAAACTGTGACGATTTATAAACACTTGTTACATTTTAATTCAAAACGAAGATACTGACACGAATCTACTATATTCAGCTGCACACACTCATGATCGAACACCACCATCGACATCGTCTGTCAAAAACTGGCACAATAATAAGTTAACAAAAGTACGCGATCTGTCACTCGTGACGTAAGAAAAAACGTCAAATGACAAAAGAAATTGATTACAACGCGAACTAGTGGTAATTTTTAAAACCATTCATTTTAAATTTATTTTTCAAAATTATCATCGATGCAGGAATATAATGGTTTTAATTTTGGATTGCAAAAAGAGTTATAGCATACATAATAATTAACTTATTATTTACTAAGAAATAAAAGCCCAAATTGCTAAGACTTACCGCTAAAAGTTGTCCCACCACATTTGATATTAATTTGCCAAATGATAATACAAGTATGTAAATGCATGTAGCCTGTTCTATGATCATTTCAGTCAGATTCTGAAAATATATTTTAAGAATTAACATAATTCTCGTTGTATTTTCTCAAACCTTCTTGTCAAAAAGCAGTGCTAAAATTTCTATATTTTTTAGTATCAAAAAAGACGGTGTATTTTCCAGAACATTGAATGTACATTTCACTGAAATTTATGTTGCAATAAAGTTGATTTCTGCATACTGACAAAATTTTGGAAACGAGAGTACAAACGGCCGTAAACGACAAAAATGCAACAACATGACAACGTAGACATTGTGACTTTTTTGTGTGTGACATTTTAAGTTTTTTAGAAGTTGTTGGGTAGGCGGAGAATTTTGATTAGTTGTTCTAAACAGTTGTTATTGAAAAATTTTTGTTGTCTTTTGATTAAAACACAAAATTTTCAATTTTTCAAGAAGTTGTGTAATTTGCATGGTAAAAATTGTCTTTACATTAGAAAATGTTAGGTTATGTTTAAATTATTTAACTTGCAGATTTGGAAATATGGATTCTATTGAAAAGGTGTACCCCACTGTTGAAGAGCTAAGTAAAGTGAACAAGAATCAGAGTTGTCCAGAATGTTGTGCCGTATTCACTTCAGAATCACATTTAAACTTGCATTTAGCCAAGACTCATAAGAAAGGGCATCTTTTGCAAGCAAACAATAACAAGGTTTACCACTGTCCTGTTGAAACATGTAGTTATAACAGTTCAGCCCATTTCAAAAAGTTGAAATTTTTGAAACAACACTACCTCAAGGTACACTCGGAGAAAAGTTTTGTGTGCAGCTTTTGTCAAAAAGGCTTTCCTACAGAATCAGCCTGCAGTAGACACATAGAATACTGCAATGTGGTTTTTAAGTGTTGTGACTGTGATGTATTTTATGATTGCTATGAAACGCTAAAGACGCACAGTAGGCGTAAGAAACATAATATACTTGATAAAGTTGCTTATAAAACGCCAACAGCAAACTCTCCTTTAAAGACTAGAAAAAGTGATGAATCTCTTTCAGTTAATAAAGTAAGAATGATTCTTCCAAAGCCATCAAGCAGTGCGGGGATGATTGTGATTACAGGTACCTCAGACCAAAGTTGTCAAACTGAAAAGTCAAATCGAAATAGCCAAGAAACACAAACACTTCTTGCATACAGAATGCCACATTTTACTGTGGAAACGCAAACTATTGGTGATTACTTCACAAAGAAGTCGGAAGCTTTTAATAATAATCTGAAGAGTGCCAAAACTCAAACTATTATTGCAGACCCAAAAACTGCATCGTGCAATACGTCGTTTGCGTTGGATGAATGTAAACTTAATATTATCAATGAGGTTCAACGCAATTCCTCTGGGACCCAAACCACTATTTTGAAGGAACCAGAACGAATATATTCTTCGACAAGTACTCATGATTCCGTCCACACTGATACATCAGATCTGTTTAAAGAAATATTTGATTCAAATTTCTTTAACTGCAATTCAGAAACTCAAACAGATTTTATTTTCAATGATGAATTGTTCAAATATTGTGATGATTACACAAACATGCATACACAAACGTGTGACGATCTGTTACTGGGAGAAATAGGACTAAATAATACTCATACACAAACCGTTTTTGATGATGTTCTCAAGTCTGTCGAAAGTCAAACCATTATGTCTCAATCGCAAATGACGTCGTTGCGGTCTACAGATATGATGACTCATATGGAAACTCAAACTGATGCCATTTTTCAGCAAATGCTTGAAGAAATAAACGCCTGACTATGAAGTTACGTCTTTCTTGTAATTATTAGAAAATGTTGCAATATTTTTGCCAAATTTGGATTTTTTACGTTTATGTTAGTACTGGTAGACTAAATTCTGAAAATGTATCGTAGAAACTAATCTACTTATGTAACAAATCTTTGTTTTCTCCCTTTTTTAAAAGAAAAATTAAGCAAAACCACTATGTCCATTAAAACTTGTTCAACATTTTAAAATGATAAAATGTTTATTGTGATTATAAAACAAGACGTTTGTTACAACATCAACAGATATTCAACAGGGGTTTGTAAGTAGTGGGTATAATAATACAATGAAACAACATTCTATGAATTTCGAGTAGATGACGTTTACATGTTTTGTTTGCTGTTAATATCAAAATAACCATCAGTAGATAAAAAAATCACATTAATGAAAAAACTACGACCTAGCTACTACACATAATAAATTAAACTACATAGATCTATGTACAATATCAAAAATTCAGTTGTTTTCATCCTTTTTAATGGGTATTACAATGCTGGCCCTGTATCTTCATCTAAATCTAAGAAAGTCTCTCTTTTTTCTTCTATACGATGCATGTTTTCCAAAGTAGCTGCCATTATTCTAAGGTTATCAACGCCTGTCAGCAATTGCCTGAAAAAAATTGATCAATGTATTTAATAATATGACAGACATCAGATCAACCTTAGTGAATGTTCTGCAGTACTCGCTGCAGCTTTTAGTTCTTGAGCTAATCTTTGTGCATGCAATTCATTTGGAGTGTTGGTATCACTTCCTCCACCTGCTGCACCTTCTTCACCTTTCAGTGTTGAATTTTCTGACTTTAAACTGTTTAGTTCACTCTGAAAAATAAAATCAGTTTAGTTGAAAAATGATGCTACTGACAATTTACAGAAAGGGCTTTGAGCTCCTGCTTCAGTGTCACAATAGTATTCTCAGCGGTAGCTGTTCTCATCTAAAATAAAAAATGAAAAATGTATATGTATAACATTAAGCCATACATTGCTTTTTTCTAAATTTTTCTCCACTTGTTCCAAAGCCTTGGTTAAATTCTGAGTATAATCATGTTCTTTATTTCTAGTTTTCTCTAATTCTTCAGTCAAACTTTCAACGCGACGTGTTTGTTCCGCTAACTGTCCTCTAACAGTTTCTAATTCTCGCCGCAACCTCTCACATTCCCTTTCTGGACTTTCAGCAGGTGGTCCAACTGGATCTTGGGTTCGTACTGCACCATCAGCTAAAAAATCAGGCAGACTTTTTGACACTCCAACCTAAAAAAAAAATCACGATTTGTAAAATTTTTACAACTGAAAATTATCACCTACCTCACTGTTTATACAATTTCGAGCATTATTCTGAGGGCAAGTTACTGGCAAATCTAATGGAAAGCCAGAAGGGGGTCTTACTGGTAAATCCAAAGGAATCGATAAGTCATTATTACTATCACATCTTCGATTAACACTATGACTAGAATCAATATTTATTCTATTAATATTAACTGTATCTCTACTTGGGGTAAAATCAGGCAGATTTATATCCAAATTAAAACCGCTATTCGCCGAATTTCCCAAATAGCACTGTTCTACTACTAAGTGGTCTTGAACAAAGTCAGGTAAGGCAGATGAATATTCAGGACCAACTCTTGTCTGTTTAGCTTCCTGTTGTGAAGGAAATTCCAAATCTGACACTGATGAAATCGGCCGTCCTTCACAGTATACCTTAGGACGAGCTCCTTTATTCTGGTAGCAACTTATATCACTACGTATAAAATGTTTAAAAGAAAATGGGTTGTCTTCACGCTTTGGGGGGTCGTTAACACCTACAAAAAAATCTAGCATTATCACCGTTTGCAAAGCTAAAAGTAAAAAAATACCTGAAGCTCCTGCACTTTGAAATCCTAACCTATTTGAATCTGTTAAATGACTTAAATCATCGCCCAAGTCCAAAAGAACAGGCTGAATAGGATCTTCAGAGTCAGACTCTTCATTGTTCACGCCAGTTTGAGAGTTTTTTCGAGTATTATTTGGTATTTCATTAGCATCAGCCATTATTGTTAACACTCAAAATAAATAAACGTCAATTTTTCTTTTGTGGGCCTGTCAAATGTCATTTTTTGTCACTCCAAAATATGTTAGTCATTTTTTAGCGACGTTTTGTGATAGAACCATGGAACATTTACGACGTCATCATTATCTGATTACTTTTGATATTCTGTTTAACGCCAAGGGTGTAACAATTTTGAAATTACACTTTGTTTACTGAAGATAAATAACGTTTGCAAATTTTTAATTCGCACTTAAATACTACTAAAATTTTACTAAAATATCAAATTATTATTTTGGACAGCCTCAGTGATTCAAATTAGAAAATCATAATTGGCCGAAATTATCGTACGTTCAATTCATAAAGAATAAGATTCATCTTAATGTGGTGTCCCGCTTCGAAATTAAATTTAGCGCCACAAAAAAAGCGCGAAACCACCTTTAAAAGAGAAAATCATTTTAGTAATGTAAACGATCCTTAATGTTGCGATGGGTCTTTCTCTAAATTTAGAGTTGGTAGTGGGACTGGGAACCCAGTTCCTCACTCGACGACTCGACAAGCAGATAGATTTTAGTCAAAACGAAAAGACTTAACTCTCCAGTGTGTGGTGCCCGAGATTATTTGTATTTTAAAACTAGAATAGTACGTTTTATTTTGTTAGTTAAATTTTACAAAAGAGCAGATCTGAACTAAATTAAAAGAGCGCTACCCTTATCCCTGTCCCCCACGTATATAGCTAATTTCATACTTTTTGCAGGTTTTTCAAATGTTTGTGCACATCTCTTAGTTTTGGCGAAATGTATGAGTTATATGTATTAATTATCACATCATCGAAAATAATATTATAGTCAGATTACTATTTTCTAGCAATTTTCCAACCATGAACGAATGAATAAATATATGTATGTAGGTATCTTTACTCCATATTTCCAGCCTATATTTTGTGATCCTTTTACCTTTGATCAAGTAATTTACAATTTTCGTAACAATGATCAATGTAGCAATAGCAACGATAATCGCGAAATTGTCGCATTGTTACAACAATTTTGAAAACACATTTGAACAAATCAACTGGACACTGAATTCTTTACCTCAATCCATTTCTGGGAGAAGAATAAACAGTTAGGGACAGAAGAGAACGATATTGGAAGTAAATCTCTTCCTCCTGAATTTTCGATTTCGAAACTGGGTGTGAAACGCTAACTCTTCTCAAAATTTATACAATCTATACTTGGAAATTATTTATTTACTCTAGTCATGAAAGCCTTCAATTCCATATCAATTCTGAACGTAAAATTTATCAACGTTATCTTTTCAAAGTTAGTATGTGATGAATAAAATGCTAACAATAATGTCAATGTTATTTTATTTTACCAAGATTTCATAATAACTTACATATCTTAATTATTCAAATGAAACACATGAACGTACATATTTATATTACAGAATCATCCATAAAAATCTGAAAATAATTGATACTCCTAAAATCAACAAAGTTATCAAAACTCTTATGTCCTCTGGTTTTTCTATTTTGATTCCAGAAACCTGTCCCTGCTGTAATGGTTTTGTTAAACCTGGCATTATTTTGTCTATTGGTTCCCCAATCATTGAAAATTTACTAGCACTAAGAATTTTCACAGTTACCAGCTGACCCATGTATTTTTGTTCCTTAGGAATTAATACTTGTTCATAAAATTTATTATGACCCACAAAATAACACTTATCATGAGACACTTCAGTAACTAAGATTTCGTAGGTTTCACCAACTCTGCCTTCATATGGTTGGTATGTGTAAAACAGGTCAGTAAGTCTTTTTGTTCTACGTTTTACTTCCTGAGCTGCTATCCTGGGAAGTAATGCAGCTGGCGTACCAGGTCTTGGAAAAAACTGGTTAATGAATAGACTAGGAAATTTATATTTTTCACAAAGAAACATTGTTTCTTCAAAATCGTCTTCCGTTTCTGTTGGAAATCCACAAATTATATCTGTGGCAATTGTCATACCAGAAATTTGAGATCGCAGAAAATCCACTACATGTTCAAAATCTTTTCTGAAATATTCTCGTTTCATGTCAGAAAGAACTTGATCACTTCCTGACTGAACAGGTACATGGAGGAAGCTGTATACTCGAGGATGATTCATGATTTTAGCTATTTCTGCTAAATGTTCTAGTATGTATGGTGGATTTGTCATCCCTAGCCTTAGTCGACAACCCTTTGGGATTACTTCCACCAATTTCCATAATAGTTCTGGTAATGAACTTCCTATATCTCGTCCATATGTACCTAAAAATGATTTTGTTTTCTTAAATATTACATAATTTCACTTAACAATGCTATTTTTTTTTATCTCTTTAATGTTAGCATAAAACCATTTTTACCGCTGGAGTTTTTGTTTTATTAAAAAAATAAACTACTGATGTTTAGAAAGTTATTGTAGAAATAACTATGTACCACGTGGCATCTTGTCTAAAGGTTTTTAATGTAAAAAATACAGATTAAAGTTTAAAAGGTAATTTAATAGGGCATATTTTGGTGTAAAAAGATCGCGATATAATTTAAAAGAAATATCAAGTCAGCACAATGTAAAAAACAAATAATTAAGAACCTGTATTAACATTATCAGTTAACCAAAAGCAACAAAATTTATCACCTTACAAATAAAAATATAATGGCTTTAAATAAGTGTCTATTAGATGTAAATGTGTTTCAAATTTAATTCTACCATTGGTTATTAACAGGCAGTATTTCGACCATTCTCGGTAATAAGTTTAATGGGAAAAGTTTTTTTTTTTAAATTTTAGTTTATATTTGCTCACCAGTATCTTCAGATGTCAACCAAATTTCTACAACGCCCTCTTCAAATGCTTGTTTGGCTCTTTCTACTATTTCTTCAGGTGGATAACTTCCAAGTTCACCTCTAGCATGTTTTGTTTTGCAGTAAGTACACTGATTTAAGCAACCTGTGTTTATTGCTATGATTTCTATCAATGGATTTCTTCTAACTTTTGGTAACAATAGTGAAGCTCCTCCCACTTTCTTCCCATGTTCTTTCTTTGTTCCAAGCAGTTTGACAGTATTTCCCTTCAAAGTTTCTTCAACAACTTCTACTACGCGATCAATCTGTTGCACGCCTATAATACTAAGTCCTTGTATAAAAGAAGCTTTAGGAGCACCTTGTGGAACACATCCTGCTACAACAATGTATTTTCCTTCACGCTTAGCTTCCTCTACCTGATTTCTAAAAGCAGCATGAATTATGAATATGTCAATTTTCTATGATATATTTACCTAAAATGATCTTCAGCTGGATTTTTTACAGTGCAGCTGTTTAATAACCAAAGATTTGCTTCCTTTTTATGGTCTGTTAATTTGTACCCATATGCAGCAAGCTGACCTGCCATATATTCAGTGTCAGAACTATTGTGCGCACAACCCCATGTCTTTATGTAAATTGTTTGTGTTCCGGGAATATTTTCTCCATTTACTGGTTCCAAGTTTGTTACATTTTGCTCCTAAATTTGCAAATATTAACTTATGCTGTTGATACAAAATGACAAACATACCTTTCTTTTTGCTTTAATTTTTACATTCTTACGAGAACTATATCTCTCCTTTGGTGTTATATCTTGTGATGAAATAAGATCTTCGATATCCTCAATAATTTCATGAAAGGGCGAAGTATTTTTTAACGTACTATCAAGAAAGAATTATACAGAAACATTACCAATACAAATTTTATGAATATTACAGTGAACATTTTCCTGTATCAATGGCCAACTGTAACAACTCGTAAAACTTCAACAGCTAATAAACAGTTGTCTAAAAGCAAGAGTAATCTTTGATATACCTAATGGTTTCCACAGGTTGTTCACTTTATATTTTTATCAAAAATGTGCACTGTAACGTATATACGAAAATATTTATTGGAATCACCTGCTTTCAGAGTTCATAGTTCTTTCGTCTTTATTAAATCTGTATATTTAAAACGTTGCCCTGGATATAATTTAGTCAACTTATCGCTTTAGAATTTCGATTGATGGTTTGTATACTTCCCATTTGTATGTTATAGAAATCTACAACATTCTACACATAAAAATATGAGAGCCAGCTAGAAAAACTTCCATGTGGAGTACAAGCCACCTTTTAATTTTAAGGAATGGGATTTAACCTCACTTTTTGGTGATAGCATAACATTTTGACAGCACAGAGCAAGGTCCGGTTTTTGTTGTCACCACAGAACATTTGTTGTCACTTTGGCTTGGTAGCCATAGAATATTGATAACTACCCTCAAAAGACGTGAGTAAAAAAAGTTATATTAATAGTGATGCGAATGGGGTAAATACTCAATATCAATTCTCTCATCTGTGGTCAATATGTATAGGTATAGTAGACCAGAAGCTATAAGGTTATATGACCATCATAAAATCATCCCATTGTGTCGAAGATTAGTTGTTTACAATGGAAAAGGTTTTAGGGTCGTAAATAACGTGCCACTGCAGTTCGACCGGCTGTTGTGGTTTCGTTCAGGGGCGGCTTTCACTAAATATGAAAATCCACCACTCCACTGTTTCTTTACTACCTGCAGCCGCTGAGGGTTCCGAAATAACCACTCGCTTTGAAAGCCGGCCCTGTTAAATGTGAGCAAGAACTGTTTAGAAGACGATTTATTGCCAACCGGTAAACTTAGTGCAAACCACACAAAGGGGGTATTTATTTGCGGTCAATTACTTTTATGATGGTCATATAACCTTATACCTTTTGGACAAGTATAAATGTTATTCACGATGGATTGAGCTTTTCAAGGTCAAATAATTTAATATTTTGGCGTTGTAATGTTGTCTTGAAAAATTTTGTTATCGTGTAATGTCACTAAAATACGGATATACAATAATGCCATTTATGTCATTTATGTCAAAATAACAAAAGGTGAAAGGTCATGTTTTAAGCCTATTGTCACTGCCTATTCTATGAGTCTATTGTATTCAAGACTCCAGACGTCCAAAAAGAAGCCTAAATATTTTAACTGCTTCTACTTTTAAAGTAAGTAAACAAACTTGTGGTGACCGAATTTGAATCAAAATTTTCGCGCTGAAATGAATTAACAGCGGCGCGAAATCATGTTTGAATAATTTGAATTTGAAAGAAAAAAAAATTCAATCAAAAAATCGTTAAGCATAGGTAACCAAATATGCACGTTCACGCTTGGGACTAGTTGGTAGTTCTGCTTATTGGATGGCGGTAGTGGTAGACAAGCTAGCGGCTAGCGGCATGACGAGAGGCATGTTTCTGTTCGGTGTAGTGGACGCATGGTGAAACGACGCTGTAAGTAGCTAGGTTTAAATTAGCTGGTTTGGTAGTTAATAAAAGGAAGCCTTTGTTTAACGACAATCAATCGTAACGCTGACGGCGCCCAGTTTCCCCAATCCGCGCGACCAATTCTTGCGGCTTTTTAATCGGAAAAATGTTAACCACTTGGTCTAGATTTGTTTTGTTGCTTGTAAATTCACCAATGTTAGTTTTTTTTATCGTCAACTAGTGCTAACACAATTTAACAATCAGGATTATTTAAATAAACCACATGCTAGAAGATTTCATGAAATTCACTTAGTCAGGCTAACAATTTTTTGTTGAACAGGTTATAAATAAGTTTCTGAATGCATATAAGTAAGTGTTACATTATAGCACTTCTTAATTCTTCACACAAGATTGCTAATATTTCATTTGCAGCAGTTAAATTAACACAATTCATATACCGTGGACTGACAGGGGGGTTAAAATAATTTTTTCCCTTTGGCATGTCCTCACGACGCTAAAGATTGATTACATCACTGAGGCGTTTCCTCGCAACGCTAGAGATTGATTACATCATCGAGGTATTTCCTCGCAACGTTAAAATTTACATCATCGAGGTATTTCCTCGCAACGCTAAAATTTACATCACCAAGACGCTTTTTCCTCGCAACGATGACTGGATATTTTTGTGTTTATTTATTATGTCTTGTTGGGGTAACCAGTTCACGGTATTCTAAACCCTCAAAGTAAACTGATTTTTTTGAAGTAACCAATCACTTGGATTGAAACGACAAATTTACTTTCAATTCATATTTTTCGGTCATTTACTGTTTTGTACTTGTAGTATACCTCATAGATTTTAATATTTTGTACAAAGTAGTACGGCCTTTTGTAAATTCTAATTCTTTCTGGGCAACAATAATTTCGAAAAAAGTCGCATTTTTCACGTTGTTTATGAACTGACGCAGAAATATCTTGGCCTTTTTAATGCTGATTTAAAATTCGTTTTACGGTACTTTTGGAAACCTTGGAAAGGAAGGGAAAGAGGAAAATGTCAGGAAATTATATTTATTTTTGTAATTCCTACCGAAAAAATCTTGCCAAGTTTATCATGCAAAAAGAATTGTTCGGATTCAGGATAGCCATTTTGCAATTCTTCGCTAAATACATTTAATTAGCGCAATTTTTCATTTCTAGCGACAACAGTCTTTTTTTTTGTCCTTCATTTTGCTATACTATTTGAAATTTTGGAATTTGAATTAACGAACTAGAAGACTTGAAATGATAGCAAATTACTTTTTCAATTTGAAAACTGTCAAAATGACAAAATGTCAATGTGTAGGTCAGGGTGTTAAACATAAAAGCTGAAACTCCCTAAATGATCTCCTGCAGGCAACAAACATAATTACGAATTAATTTTATTTAAATAAAATTGGGGTATGTTTTGTTTTCTTCTGTTGTCGATGTCTGTTTGAGGGTCGTATTTACAAAATGTCTTGTTTTTGAGGGCGGGTAGGAAGTTGTTGATTTCTCTGTTGAAGACAGCTTTTTTAAACGTTTTGATGAATCTCTCGGTTCTGCTGTTTGCTTCTGGCCAAAGTGGCATTATCAAATGATGCTTGATGTTGAGACTTGGCACAGCTTGAGAGATAATTTCTTCAACTCGAATTTATTAAAGGGTGGTCCATTGTCGGATTTAAGTTCCTGCGGTGGCTAAATAATGCAAATGTCTCGTCGAGCACTGGCTTTGTTTAATCTGTTTAGTAGGTGATCCAGAGATGTTATCTGAACAGAACGCTAATCCACAACTTTTCAATCAACAGGAATTAAATGATTTAATTCGAGATTCAAATTAAATTAATTTTATTTAAATGTTGTGATAACTCAAACTTCCCGCCTTTAAATTGACCTTGAAAAAGTTTGAATGGCCCGCGAAAAAATTCAAAAATTCAAAATTTGGCCTTGGCTGTGATCGTCTAACCAGAGAACATAGAGAAGTGACATAGAGGCTGATTTTGCAAAACCACCCTTATTGACATTGGAGTCCTCAACCGCCAAAGGCAAGCGCCAAATTTAAATAGTCGATGCCAATAAAAACCTTGCTTCACTATAATTGTAATTCGTGTGACCTGAATGAAAGTGAAGGAAACAGTAAGCAGCTTGTAATATTCTGGTAAATCTAGTGTCAATTTGTCGAAAATAAAACGCGTCGTTAAAAATATTATGACATTTCTTCTAGTTACTTTTATTCCTAGTTAGAAATAAACACTGCTACCAACATAAATTGAGAAGTCCTCAACCGTCATTTGATTTAAACTATGGCGCTTCTCTATGTTCTCTGGTCTAACCATGTCTAACAAATGGGAACCTATACGTTGTGTTTTTTTTTTGAAAAGTGGCGGGAAGACGTTCTTTCATACAAGTGAGCATACACTACGTGTGATTGGAGAACGCAAGAAATAATAGACAAAATTGTTTTGGAGGGGCTACCACGGCACCCCCTCGCAGGAGGAAAGAAGCTGCGAAGATTTACTCCTCAGTGCAAAAACCCCCTATCGTATATTCCCGGACATATTACATTTCAAACACCTTAAGATATATGTAAAAAAAAAACACTCGCGAATTGACCCTTTTCCTGTAAGATCGAAAAACTTCCGTAGTGGCTTTCCGTGCGCACACATCTTCAAAACCAGCGGTCCGCAACCTTTTTTGTCTAGCGACCCAAAAATATTAACAGGATTTATAAGGCGACCTATACGATAGAGGGAGGGGTGTGGGGGTTAGGAGGTATGGGGTTACTTAAAACTGCAAGACCGGTACAAAATGTCTATCTCAAATAAAATTAATTTTTAGCCTTTAAAATTTGTTATTTTTCTATAAGATACAAACTATAACTATAAAAATTATTTTTATTTGAGCATTTATTTTTTGAAATTACAACTATATTACTATATATGTATATCGACATTGATTCACTTCAAATATTGGCGACCCATTTTTAAAGTTTCGCGACCCAAAATTGGGTCGCGACCCATTGGTTGCGATCCGCTGTTCAAAACCACATTGGAAATAGTATCTGGCACTCTGGCAGCAGAGCAAAGGCCTATGACAACAAACCGCTTTGACAGAATGCAACCGGAAACACATGCCTAACCTGTCGCTCATGGTTAATTTTAACTTGGCGCTCCAAAAATCTGACTTCGCCTGCGCGATGTTGTCCCACTCTGTATCACTGGAATTTATATAATCTCTACTCACTTTGCTTACAGGAAAAGGATCAATCGACAGACATACACATATGAAAAACGAACAAACACAAAATTCTATACATCTGTTTGGAATCAATGCAAATATTTGAATATCACAAATTTAATAAAAACAAAGCAAAATCTGAATTAAGTAACTGGATGCAAATACACAAGTTATTACGGGCGTGTGGCGGCAGATTTTAAAGTTACGGCAGTTAACAGGAGCACAACAAAAGCACCCCTGGGGCGTTCTAGCATAAGCGGAGTTTGGGGCTACCGGTCTGGGGCTGTTCTCCCCCCACGACTGTGATTCTATCTATCGCAAAGCCTACCCGCACGCACCTCCATTACGATCATGCTGTGCGAAACTAGGCCATTACGGTCGCCACACCCGCACATAGATCTCGACTATTGGGCCAAGTCGAGAGCACTACAACATCGGCGGCCGCCACTGAATCTATCCAAACCTGTGGACTTGTACAGGTGACACGATAAATCTCGCCAGCCTGACTAAGAACCGCACTTCGCTTCTGCCAAGTTTTCTGTGTTATTTAACCTCAATGCCATTTTTTAAATGTTCAATCTCTTATAACTCTGATATTAACAACAACTGAACAAGTGTTAAGGTTTCAACGAGCAATAAATAACACTTAAATTCGCCATACAATCTTGTGAAATTTTAAACAACAAATAATTCTTAGGTGAGATTAAAATTTGTCATCAGATAATTTATACGATGGTAACATTCATCAACAAAATATTTACAAAACAAAACTTAGCAAAGATTTATGAAACAAAAGATCTGGTGTGAAATCAACTCGTGCAAATAGAAATATTAGATGAGATTAAAACTGTAGAACATGAAATTTACGTTCAATTAAAATTATACGAGAAAGGAAAATTACTGAGATTAAAGAAATATTGTATGAGGTGAAGAATTGCAAAGTTAACAAACTTTACATGAGATTAATAATTACCACACTTTATCAACGATTCAAACAAAGAGTTTACATTATGTTAAATTGTATCATGATCTAAGTGATTGGTTACTTCAAAAAAACAATTTACTTTGAGAGTTTAAAATACCGCGAACTGGTTACCCCAACAAAACACATAATAAACAAACACAAAAATATCCAATCATCGCTCCGAGGGAAAAAGCATCTCGGTGATGTAATCAATCTGTAGCGTTGGGAGGGCATGCCTTGATAAATTAATCAATCTGTAGCGTTGTGAGGGCATGCCTTGATAAATTAATCAATCTATAGCGTTGTGAGGGCATTCCTTGATAAATTAATCATGATAACGATGATAACCGCCTAAGGGAAGAAAACATTTTAAACCCCTCCCGCCAGTTCGCAGTATAATGAACTTGTTTAACTGTCGTAAATGAACTATTAGCAATCTTGTGTGAAGAATTTAGAAGTGTTATAATGTAACACTTACGTACATGCATCCAGAAATTTACTCGTAATTAAACAATAAGGTGTTTTCCTGACTAAATGAATTTCATGAAATCTTCTAGCAAGTGGTTTATTTAAATAATCCTGATTGTTAAACTGTGTTTCCACTAGCTGACTATTAACAAAAACTAACTTGATTGGTGAATTTACAAACAATGAAACAAATTTACAGCACGTGTTTCGCGTTGACCGGAAATCCGCATTTTCCGATTAAAAGGCTGCAAGAATTAACCGCGCACGTTGGGGACAACTGTGTCATCATGAAAGTTACGATTGATTGTCGTTAAACAAAGGCTTCCTCCCAATTTATTAACTACCAAACCAACTAATTTAAACCTAGCGCTTACCACGTGGTTACACTTACACAAGCACATTCCGAATGACCTTACGCCATGCTGCCCTGTCTCTACCAATCAACCAACCCTGTAACTAAAAACTCCCTAGCGATACTAAGCCGTCATCTACTAACTCAATAATCATGCAAAACTACCCCTAAGAGCTACGTGTATATTTGGTTGAATATGTTTAACGATTTCCTTTTTGTAATTGATTTTTTTTTTCTTTCAAATTCAAATTATTCAAATGTGATTTCGCGCCGCTGTTAATTAATTTCAGCGCGAAAATTTTGATTTAAATTCGGTCACCACACTAGTAATATAAAATTTATGTTACGTTTCATATTAACTACAAGTATTGTACATATGTTTCTCTGAAGTACCGTATTTAATTATTAATTTAAGATTAATTTATTTGTTTCATCTATCTACAAAAAACTTTTAGGATATTTTAATTAGCAAAGATTACCTAGTTGCATGAGATATGCAAAAAAAAATCACAGGCCTGTGTAATTGAAAACATCACCGATTCACCGCGAATTGTCCTAAATGCATTGTTTACGGTTTTTTTAATCTGCCAAGTCAAAGCGGAACGGACTTTAGATGTGTTCGTGTGTTCTGTGCTTTAGATTTATATTCGATTAGAGTTGATTAGAGTGCGGTTATGTTTCGAGTGTGGAGTGTTATGAGTTGAGTTGAATCGACAAATTTCAACAAACTCCGTTGTAATAAACTCCTAAACATCTGTAAAGGTTTAAGAAAGTTAATATTATGTAAAACTGTTAGATAACCAGCTATATAAAAACCAAAATCGGTTTGTTATAGTTCTAACCACAAATCTAGTCTTGTCGGTCTGGTTATGTCTGTTTAAAATTTAACAAAACAAAAAATATCTGTGAGTAATGACTAGCTCAGCTAAAGTAATTAAACGAAAAAATAATTTAGAAAAGAAAACTAACGATGATAAGGGCACAAACAACTTGTATGATTTACCCTACCAAGTAGAACTTTTAAAAATACTAATTTTATTTAAGGCGATATGGACCATTACCAAAAATTTCAGGCCAAAGAATATGGAGTCGCGGAATTATAATTTTGGGTGTTCTTATTTATGTGTGGTATACATCAAAGGATGGCAAAGAGATATCTTTGGCAAAACAAAAAGATATTGTAGTTACAAGAGGACAAGCAGTAGATTGTGATCCTGAATATATAAATGAAATTCAACAGTTTCCAGGATGTGTACCAGCAAAATGTGGAAGATACGTTTCGGATAAATTGGTAACATTTAACGAAGCTGAAACTTTGTTAAATTTAGCTAAGAAAGGTAACAGTATTTTTGCGTTCTTTTGTTTAACTAACGCACAGGAATTTAGGTATAAGTTTAGGAGGCTCATCAGGTGGTGCTTCAATACTAGACTTGCACTCAGGAGCCCTATCTTATGGAGAAAAATTTGTTAATATATACACATTAGAAAATACTGAACAGCTTATTACAGCAGCTGATCTTATGATATATAAAATGGTCAAAAACAAAATTCAACATGCAATAGCTGAAAATTTTGGAATTAACAGTGATAGCTTGTATTTAGCACACCCCACATTTTTTTCAAAGTTGTCCAATTTAGAACCGCAAACTCCACATGATGAATATTGGCATGTCCACGTTGATAAAGTATTTTTTTCTGCAAACACATATGTAGTAATTTTAATCTGTGTTCTTGTAGGAAACTTATGAATCATTTCATTACACATCACTATTATATCTGACAGACTTTAATATTGACTTTAAAGGAGGTAGATTTGTGTTTGTTGATGATCCTGACAAACCAAACAAAAATACAACAGTGGATCCTCGTAAAGGAAGAGTGTTGATGTTTACATCAGGTGCAGAAAATCCTCATTTTGTGGAAAGAGTGTCATCTGGTGTTCGCTATGCTATAACTGTATCGTTTACATGCGACGCCTCAAAATCTATTAGTGATCCTACAACAAAGTAGTATTACAGGCATTTATAAATTTTTAATCAGTGTGATTCGTGAGCCATTCCATAATATATTTGAATAATTGTAAACTGTGTTTAATAAGCTATGTTACTTAGATTAAAGTAATTATTTTGTTAATATGATATGCATTTAGTTGTTTTATGTTTAAATGATTTTTTATGTACTGATGTTATTAAAGGTGTTTAGAAAATAGGTTCTTTTTCTTATGATTTTTTATTAGTTTAATATTTACACCAGTGAGAATAAAAAAGCCCTGATAGCGTCACAACAGTCAAGCAACAAACTTTGTGCCATTACCAGAACTAAGTGAAGTGGTTAAAAAACTAAAAAATCTAACTCTTTGGTTTCCCCAAAAATACAAAAATAAATTGAATTTATAAAATAAGTTACAAAACCTTTCGCAATCATAAAAAATAAATTATAATAAAATACACAACATAAAAAGACTTAAGTATAGTTATAACTAATATTTACAAACATTAAATTATATTAACATATCTACAATTGTGTGACCAAAACATGGAATAAAACGCTACAAAATTACAGTATTTGTCATGGAATATAATTACACGCTTATAACTTCACTGTGTAAAATGTTCGCGATTTTCTGTACACTGGTTCCAGCTAAAATAGATCTATGGTTACCTTCAAGCGGCTGCACCTTCACCTTGCCCTTGCAAACCTGGAATAGATGTTTTAAAATTTCTATTCTGAAACCTGCTAACACAACTCACCTCAGAAAGACCATAGTCGTCGCCCATTTGTACATAATTATCAATTGCTCTAATAAGAGTAACAGGGCCTTTGAAGTAAGAATTTGGTTTGTACTTGTCAGCTGCCACTAATTTGTAGTAAAAACTAGCAGCTGCAGCCGCCAGTTGATCGTTTGGATATGGCGCAGAACCAGCTACAATTTGTGTGGCTCTGGATACCCTGTCTTCCCATGTTTTTAGTGCCATTAATTCAGAAACAATCTAAAAACGATTAGCGCATGATATATCACATTAGATTTCATCATTGTTCTTTTACCTTTTGTTGATCGATTTCTTTGAATTGCATGGCGAAGTAGACTAAAGCTTCGCTTTGTTCAGCTGCTGTATTTCCCTGTAGGCTTTTTGTGTTTCTAGCTTTTCCGGTATGTGTCGCAACATAAGATGGTGATCCATCTATTAACAAAAGATTCACGGTTTCGCCACGGTGTTCTAGCTGAACTCCCATTTCGAAAGCAACACAAGCCCCAAACGAATATCCAATCAGCGTGTAGGGTCCCTTGGATTGAACTGTTTTAATCTGACCGTTGTAATATTGCGCCAGATCTCCTATACTTGTTAGAGGAGTATTTTCAGTACATTGCAAGCCGTATACAGGTGCTTCGATATTATCGGCCAAAGTTTGTAATGCGTTGACAACCCCCTCAATAGGATGAAGAACGAAAACTGGTGTTTTTTTATTATCTGTTACTTTACTTTGCATCTGGATCAAACACTTGGACGGCATAATCTCAATATTCGTGTCAAATTGTACTTGTTCATCTTTAGCAGAAGGTACGGTTTCAGCTAGGGCAGAGCTTCCACTTCCACCGCTTCCAAGTTCAATTAATCGAGCAAAAGTGAGCGCTCGAATTTCCTGCGCACTTAACACCAGGTCGTAATTGCGTTCAAGAGTTTGCTTAATTTCTGCGCCCATTAAAGAGTCCATTCCCAAATCAGCGAGAGATGTAGCTCCTGCGACCGTAGACGGATCTTTGATGCCAAGAATATTGCCGACTGCATCTATTAAACTAACTTGATTTGCATCCGCGCTTCCTTTGTGCTTTTCTGCCAACACCATGCTAGCGACAACTGCATGTGGCTGTTGAAGGAAAGTATCCATTGTCGCAAGGCAAGAGGACATTCTCTGCGGTAGTGTTCCACCGACCTCAGTGTCATTTCCGCCCATTGTTTCCAAAATTAAACCAACATCACCGATGGCTCCCCACTGGATCGCTACTCCTGGTAGACCGGCTTCTTGACGCGCTTCGCAAATACGTTCCATCGCTGAATTGGCCAAACCGTAATTTGATTGACCGGCGTTGCCCCGACCACACGATACCGACGAAAAACTAACGAAATAGTCCAAGTGAGGGGCGAGGGCTCTAGAAGCCACATCCAGCTGTTTGCTGGCATTGATCTTAGGGTTGCACACAGTCTTGAAATCAGCTTCACTTTGATTTTCCATCATCGCGTCGCGCAACACTGCTGCCAAATTGAAAATTCCTCCGACGGGTCCAAGATTATTAGCTTCGTCCAACAGTCTTCTAGCTCCTTTGTCGCTGGTTGCATCGGCGGTGGAAATTAATACGTTGATTCCAGATTCTCTCCATCGTCGAACACAGAGGGACTGATAACCAGTTTTAATTCCGCTTCTTGATGTTAAAACAATCTTTTTCGCTCCGCGCTGAATCAACCAGTTCGCTAATTCTAAACCGAACCCACCCAAGCCACCAACAAGTATGTAGCTCTTGTCAGGATCCATATATGTACGGGGTATAGCAGTTACGGTTTTTGCTTTTGGACGCTGCGCTTTGCGACTTTCTTCGTTCCGAATTCTCAGGACTACTTTACCGATGTGTTTACCGGATGCCATAAAGCGGAAGGCCTGTTCGGCTTGATTTTCACTGAACACAGTGCTTGGAAGAGGTCTGACAGCACCACTTGCTATACCCTCGGTTACTAAACGCCAAACGTCTTTCTTATCAGGGCTGTTACTGTCAAACAAGGCATCCAGAAGGATGCCGTGGAAAGTGGTATTTTTTAAGAACACACTCATTCCTAGTGGAGAATTATTAGAAAGATCTACTTTTCCTATTTCCAAGAAGCGACCACCAATCGCAAGACAACGAACAGAAGCTTGCAGTTGTTCATTTGCCAGGGAATTAAGGACTAAATCAACACCACGCCCCTTGGTCTGAGACAATACGAGTTGTTCGAAACTAGTATCACGTGAATTACCAATGCAATCATCGGTGAGTTGCGGGAATGTCTTTTTTAAGAAGTCGCGTTTCGCTTGACTGCCAACGGTTGTAAAAACTTTGCAACCCATATGAAGAGCAATAGCAATAGAAGCTTGACCTACGCCTCCGGTGCCGGCGTGAATGAGTATAGATTCTCCTGGTTTCATGCGACCTCTTACAACTAGAGCGTAATAACTCTGAAAATTTCAAGTAGGTATTATAAATTATAACAACAAAAGATAAGAATTTTACCGTTCCGTAAACCACAGGGACGGTTGCGGCTTCTTCTAAACTCCATTTCTCGGGCACTTCCCACAAGAAACCACCGTCCGCCAAAACAGTAGTGGCCAAACTTTTCGCGGCAACCATTCCCATTACGCGTCTGCCTTTACTATCACGTCCTGAAAATTCTAAACCAAGAATGCAGTCTTGCCCCGCTAAATCTCCAGGCAGTGCATCTGGTGGTAATTTTCCTGTAGCTAGCATTATGTCTCTAAAGTTAAGTGGTGCATAGTATACGTGACACAATTCGGTACTTGCATCACTACCCCTTCAAAAAAAAAACAATGTCATTATTGTTCTTGTGGGATTTTTACACTTTACTTACTTATAATAGGTTAATGGACCCTCTATCCAACGAAGACTTGACAAATCACCACGAATTAGAGTGTTAATGTATGCATGTTCAACTTGTAACTTCCCGCTATCGCTGTCGTGGTCGAGCAGTATATGTCTAAATGAACCCCAAACTTTCTTTTTTAAGACGTTATGTACAAGATCTTTTCTAAGTTGTTGTGAATACTGATTTAGCGAAAATGCAGGGGCATTCACGTCTTGAATAAACACAGCTCTGATTCCTGCACCACCTGGTTCTTGTTTTAAACAGTTCACCATTCCGACTAATCCTGTAAGCTCTTCGGATTGGACATATAAATAAATTTTGTTTCCATCGGTTTCACTCTTCTTCATGGCATCTTTCAATCGTTCGACCCAAGCAAAGTCGTTTTCCGTAACCTTAATGACAATCGCATTTATAGGAATTTCTGCTGGTTTTCTCAATAATACATATATTTTTGTTGGGGTTACTTGAGTGCTCACGATAACAAGTCCCGAGGAAACTAATTTGGTGGAATCAATTGCACCTTTTGGTTCTTCTAACAGAATAAATCCACCCTCCTTTAAGGAACTTGCTGCACTTTCTAACAGCGTGATTCTACCGTGCGTCAAAACATCCACTAGAACTACCAAATGTACATTTTGGTCGATGGTACTCGAGTTGATATCTTTTTGAACATGTTTTATTCCACTGGTTTCCAAAGAGGAATTGTCGATGGATTCTGAAGTTACTACGGTAGCCTCTACAGACAACATAGGTTCTCGTTCCATGATATTTTTGATAGCAGGTGTTAGTAGTGACTCAAGCGGACGGCCAGTAGCAACTTCTGTTACCTTAAGTTTAAGTGCACCAGAACTATTTTCCAGTACAGTCTGCGAAAGAACAGTTAATGCATGCGCTCGGGCCCTTTCATCATTTTCATTAAGCGAAATGGTATTTTCGAAAGGCACAAATTGATATTTTTCCAGTTTAGGCGATGCTTGTGTCTGCTGGCGACGCGGTGCCAAACTAGCCTTCATTCCCCTAAGTTCGATACCGCCAGACTTGATTACACCAATTTCTCTGTACATGTGCACGTCAGGATGTGCCGCCTCTGGTAGTTCGTTGACATATTGCAGATGTTCCTTGGGATTGATAACAGCTTTTTGAAGTCTTGTAGGAAGATACAGTTCGCGGGTGTTCTGACCGAGGATGGAGAATTGCAGCATGGTGTCTATGTAACTTATCCAGTTGTTATTCCATTCCAATTTACCATTTATACCCCTATTATCTGACTGAAGAATACCCCGGAAAATACCTTCATAATCGTATCCTCTTAACCTTAATTCTTTATAAATATCTTGGCTATTTAACGGTAATAGTTCTTTTGCAACTTGTACACTTGACTTAGGTAAGTTCAATACTTCTTTTGAGACATCTTCTGGAACGTAAATTCTACCAGAAACGGCAACAGATCCACTTTCACATAATTCAAAATCACCAGTTCCTTCAAAAATGTTAATTAAGAATTTGACGGAACCGTCCTTTGGCATAATTGTGGCACGATGGAACTGAACATTTTCGAGTACAACAGGCAGTTGTTCGTAGTCTGTGTTTTTCAGTTTTGCGTAAGTTTTCCAAACAAGAGTCTAAAAAAATTATGTATTTAACTACTGATACACGTTGATGTTTGTTATTTTTCTTACCAAATATCCCGTAGCGGGGAAAAGAACTCTCCCGTCTATTGTGTGTCCAACTAAGTACTCGTCGCTTTCTTTGCTTAGGTCTACTTCTACGACTAGTTCACCTGATCTGGAACTCTTATCGGCGAAATTGGCAACGGCCCACTCCATGGAATGATCCCATTTGATCATTGACGCAATCATAGGCGTACCCTTGCCAACTGGAAAACTGACCGGATGATAAAGATGCCCAAGTTTAGGTTGAGCACCAGCGTTATAAATTCTGTAAAAAAATTGCATGAAATTTGTTGAAAACAGCAAACCAAATACCAACTTACTTTCCTAATGCTGATGTTAAAAATACGATGTTATTTTCATGTCCTCTTTTCACTAGACTAATATTTGTAGAATTTGGTCCTAGCGCTCGCTTAAGGATTGCTTGAAGAAGGCCAGTAGGGGCAATTTCAATAGCAATAGCGTTTTCTGGTATATGTTTAAGAGCCTCATAGAACAGTACAGGAGATAAAAGATTGTTAACATGATAAGCTGCAGAACTTTGTTGTGCAAGTGGCGTTCCCCATGCCGATTCAGGAATGGAAGAGGAGATCCATCTGGCTGTGCGTGGTTTTGGGGTAGGTATTATAGCGTCTAAAGCTTTGCGTAGTTTGGGTCCAGCTTCGGCAATATACTTGCTGTGGAAGGCAATATTGGAACTTTTCACTTTTCTTGCAAAAATATTTTCGGAAGTCAGCTGTTGTACAAATTTATCTACCGCTGCAGTCGGACCAGAAACCGTCACATTGTCTGCACTGTTATGACATGCTGGGAAGACATCTGGAGGACATCTTTTCTTAGCTTCTTCCCAGGACAGTCCAACAGCAGCCATTGCACCTTCAATTAGATTACTTTCAAGGATAGCTCTTCCTCTGCAGTAAGCAGCAAGAACCGCTTGTTCCGCAGTAAGCGTTCCATCAGCGTAGGCACATCCTACTTCACCGACGGAATGACCAACGATACCCTCTGGTTCAATTTGCATAGTTTTTAAAATGTCAGTAAGAGCTACTTGCATACTGGCTATCGAAACAAAAGAGTTTAAGACATTGTCGAAAGCGGAATCCGTTCCACTGACTATGATTTCTTCCAAATTCACCCCATGTGGTTTCAAAACTTCAGCACTCTTTTTTATCGAACTTCTAAATATTTCTAACTGCATAAGTTCCTTGGCCATACCCGCCCACTGTGAGCCCATACCGCTGAAAATAAACCAGATGGGCCTTTTTTCGCTCGGTACTTCTGCGACTTCACGAATCGGCGTGTCGTCAAGCACAGCATATCCTCGATATGGGTGACCGTTAATATTATTTTGGTGAATTTGATCCACGAGGGCTAAAAATTCTTCGTCGTCACCGTATTCTTCAATATAATCAAGGAAATTATTAACTGCCTCTTGGGTACGTCCAGAAACTCCTACGACACGAGGCAAGGGATCCGCAGGCCACGAAGTTTTGGGTTTGGGATTGGATTTTAGAATTATATGAGCGTTGGCCCCACCGAAACCAAAAGAATTAATGCCAATAATTCCACCTTTCCATGGCTCATTTCTAGAAACAACCTTAAGTCTACCATCGCTTAGCGCTGGAATATCTTGATTGGGAGACTTGAAATGCAAATTTGCTGGAATTGTGCCAGTCTCCATGGCAATTACGATCTTAGCCAGAGAACACAGTCCTGAAGCCGGTTCCGAGTGTCCCATGTTACTTTTTACCGATCCGATAAGTAGAGGCTCTTTGCGATTCTTACAGAAAAAATCTGCGATAGAATTAACTTCTTGTGGATCTCCCACTTTGGTGCCGGTACCGTGAGCTTCAACATAAGACACTTCTGAAGGATCAACTCCGGCTTCTAGATACGTTTCTCGAATAAGTCTGTTTTGCATCTCTCCGGCGGGAAAGGTGATTCCTTGTTCTTTATATCCGTCGGTGTTTACTTTTGCCCCAAGAACAGAGGCGTAGATACGGTTGGCTACACTCGCTTTTCGAAGATAAACAACAACAGCCGCCTCTGCTCTCACGTATCCGTTTCCGGACGAGTCGAACGCCTTACACATGCCTTCGGGACTTAGCATGCCAAGTCTATGAAACTGTAAAGAGGATGTAGGTTTTAAAAGTAAATTAACTCCTCCAACAATAGCGGCATCGCATTGTCCCGTCTTCATTGCGAGAATGGCTTGTTGTAAACCAACTAAACTACTCGAACAAGCCGTGTCTATGGCGTAGCTGGGTCCGTTAAAATCAAAAGTATACGACACCCGGTTAGCGAACATTGCTCTGCAACAACCGGTCAATCCATAACCGTTCACCTGATCTGGATCTCGGGTCCAATATTCTGATGACTCACTGTCGGACACCCCAATGTACACGCCGGTTCTAGAACCTCGTGCATCGCTAGGGTTAATTCCAGCATCGACGATAGCTTCATATGTGAGCTCAAGTAGCAATCGCAACTGAGGATCCATTACATTAGCTTGTTTAGCGTGAACGCCGAAAAATGTTGCATCGAATCGTGACAGATCTTTTAATTTGCCTGTCCGCGTCGGTAGTGTATAAAGCCCAGAAGGCCATCGTCGTTCGTCGTCTGTTACCAGATCGACACCAGCGAATAATTGTTGCTTGAATTCTTCGATGTTGTCGCTTTCTGGCAAACGTCCGGCTATCCCGGCGATGACGATATCCTCGGAAATTCCATTTAATTGGTTAGTTTGTGTATCGGGTACTCTGGCAGGCATTTTGATAAATAAATTAAATCCTGAAACAATTTGACATCTAAGATTTTCGGTTTAACACAACAAAAAAAAAACATCGATGTTTGTTAAATTTTTGTAAAGCAAGACTCGAATAACTGTGCGACAATCGTCATGTAAAGCAATAATTTATAAATACTACAATCTAAGAACGGTGAATGAATCTTGAGAGTTATTTTTGATTCGAACGGGTACCATGCTGTCTCCTTAAAAACAAACAAAAATAACTAGATATACATTATCGGTTTAAGAAACTGCATTATGTAATTTACTTCATAGTTCACACAAAGTTCATATCAATAACAAAAATGGTATGATGATTAGATTAGAGAACATTTTTGACATTGATTACTCATAATGACACGGTGCCGACATTGGCAAGGTTATCTCTATCTTCTTTCAATTAAAAGGATCCACTAGGTAATTTAATCCTTTGTGGCTGCCTGCTAAAGTCGTCGTTTCGTCAAACTAGATTTAATGTTTCAAAAGAAAAATATGTTCTTGAAAAAACACACACACATGTACGTCGCGAAAAATGTTTTCTGATTTTTATTTTATTGATTAAAGAAAGTTTTTCTAAAAATGTTCAAGAAAAAAAAAACAGTTTGGTAACCACATTTCAAGATAATTTCTGAAGCAGCAAAAATAAAATGTCATTTTAAATTAAAATTATTTGTCCGAGCTTATTTTGTGAAACAGGTACTTACAAAAAAATTTGTCCTGAAACGCGACAGTCAATCCTCAGATAGAAACAATATTCGCTATATAAGTATATCAGAACTTCGGTTTAACTCAATGTCATTATTTCCGGAACAAGGAAGGTTATTATGTTCTTTGCAAAAAAAAACACTTTTGTATTCTACTTTGAATGATTTCCGACGAAATCGGTTTGAAAATTGAGGGAGTAGGTATTGTATGGAACGATTTTTGTACAACATTGCTAAGAGATTTTTTCAATTTATGCCACATAAAGCAGAATGTAAAAGATTAATATGTATTGTTTACAATTGCTTGTTAAAAATGTTTCACTTTTCTCTCATTTAATTTAATGCTACGATCCTTCTTGAGGAAAAGTCGTAAAAATTAAATAAATCAACTGAAAAATCATTTCAAATAATAGTAATTTGACCATATTTAAAATCGCTTCATAGTGAATAAATTTGTATAACAATTACGTAACTGTGTTTTGTAGATCTTTTTTCTGTGGGGAATTCAATGTTTAATTATCTTGGTTACTTATAAATTTGTTCAGAATCATGGATATCTGCAAATAAATATACACCCAAAAAATGTTTACATTATTTTAGCTATTGGCTACTCCTCTATTTATACATTACATAACAATATAACATATAACACTTAATATTACTTAAAATAAGATGAAATGACTGGCAGAAATGAGTTTACTGCCACAAGCAAAAAGATTTTTTTGCATAGAGTAAAGTATTGCCTCCAAAGGGATTTATGTCATACATATTTGCTGAACAACCTCTATACAGTGTAATGTACTTAACGACTGTTTATATATTAGTTCTATGGCGCCTAACACAACACAAACTATTATATCAGAACAATAAGTGAAACAATGCGACGCGAACTAAAAAAAAAATGTAGAATATGGAGAGAATCAATTAAATTTACTTTGTAATAAGAAACAGCAAATTTTTATAGTTGCAAAATTATTTAAATGTAATGATGTGTTTATGTATTTTCTTTACAGCTGAATAAACTTTAACAGATGACATTTGGTTAACTCAATGGTTATACTTTATTTTTACCGTAACGTGCAAAAACTATCAATTATTATCTAAATAGAAATACCTACCTATTATGGTCATAATTCATAATATATGCTTGTTGCTTAAAAAAAAGAACAGGTTTACTACCTCAGATTAGCGCGAGGATTCATTTTCTCTAAATTAAAATTCATCTGAAGTTCTGTTTTCCGCGAAAATAAGAGCAAATATTTATAAGACAAATTTTCTGAAAGTTGAATTTACTATGTAAAAGTGTTTATTTGAAGCTTCATCTAGAAAACAAACTTAAAGCAGACAATTTTTCAGAATAAATTAACTCATTGTTAATGTTGTGCCTGGCTCTTATTAGTCGTGCAAATCTTCGTGTGATTAATGTCAGAACTGGTGCATGACTGAGAGCTTTTTTTTCGAAAAACCGTTGCATCTCCATTCGATTCATTACTTCGAGTCAGTTTTAAACGTTAAAAATGATTTCAATTTGATTATGTCTACTAAAATAGTGTTCTGCAAGTGAAACTATTACGTCCAGAACTTTAAATTTTCCCATGAAAATACACACGGCATCTACATTCTACGTTTTTTTTTTTTTTCTTATTAAAACGTCACAAAACAATTACTTAGTCGAAACAAACATGCATGAGTAAAAGAGCTGATGATTTATTTGGTATAAAAACTGTTCCCAAAAATTCTGTGTTACTTTTTATGCAACAAGTGCCGTGGCTATTATGTAGGTCGTGAACGGGAAATACAGTACATAATTGGGTATATTGTTAAAACTGTTTTGGTGTTGCTGCCACGACAAGAAATTGTTAGATTGCGAATCGGTACATGTAAATTGTTTAATTTTTGAGATTTGTGAATTATATAGCATGTGAAATGTTTCTAGCGTAAATATTGAGTTATTTTTTTTTTTAAGTAAATATATAAATACATAGTTATTGTCATTTTCCTGGTATTGTTTGATGAGACACAGCACAGATTAAATAAATGTCATAGTTGGGTTTTTTGTAACTTTATGCTTATGTAAAGTCTTTAAAATTTTACTTTTTGTTCTATGATTAGGTAACACGCAGTTAGTGTTGGCGTATTATTTGGTTTAGGCTTTTATGTGACACTCGTATGTACGTCTTCCCAAATCAATAATTTTACTCCCGTTCAGAATAAATGATGTTTTCCACAATGTTATTTGACGTCAGAATCTACCAATATGAGTGCCTGTTTAAAAAAATGTTAAGGCAAACACAGTTTTGATAAAAGTCATAAACTTCAATATTTTTATCATTATTTCATATGGCTAATACATTCGTTTTACCTGCTTAATTACTGAAAAAAAAATCTAACATAAATTTTCACGAGGAATTTTACAGCGTCAAAAATTCTACCTTGGTCTATATACACGGTTAATAAAACCAAGTAATTACGAAAATATTTACGTATTAGTTATACAAACTTAAAAATTAATTAGAAACGTTTTATTGTAAACGCATGAAATATTTCTTTGTGCTGCATTTTATTTTCTCATAAAAACAGTGGCGTAGCCATTAGGAAAAATAGTGGCAGCTAAATGTAAACAAATAGAGAATTAGTGACGCAATCCGGTTACAACAATTATGAAAAGAAACTGTTTTCCGGTAATTGTTTTTTTTTTCTGAATAAATTAAAAGAAATGTAAATGAATAATTTAGCGATTTTTGCGATGTTGTATATTTAAAAAATTGCCGTAGGTGGGTAATTTCCTTTAGCCAAATACGTTGCATTTTTTTTTTTTGTAAACAAAAATCTTACCTAAAGTAAGTTAAAATAATCCGGAAATATCACAATCACTTTAGCACAGCACTATCTGTTGTTTATTTTAATAATAAAATTCGCGTGCGACGAGTCACACCGCAAAATGAATAACCCAAGTCTGCGCTTGCCATTTATCTGCCGCGGGATGTGGTCCTATGTCAGACCATGCGCCACAGCCAATGGTGTGTTTGCGTGGTTTGCTCGTGCCCCGTGAGTGCCGTTGAAAAACGAAGTCTGGTCGATACACGATATTCTTTGAAGCAACCGACGAAGAACAAAGTCATTTTACATACTTTTATGATTCATTTTCGTTAATCACTAATGTAGGTGCATTCTCGAATAGCTAACATTTTTTTTTTAATTCTATACCTATTATGTAGCAAATAATTGTTTGGTTTGAATGATTTTCAACCCTCAGTTGAAACGTAATATTTCATTTTAATTAATATAATCGATAAAATGTATACAATTTTATTAACAGTTTTAGATGGGCATACGGTTAGTACAAAAAATTTAAATATATTATATATTTGATGTTGATGTTTCACTTTCAAGATCTTTTAGTTAAATTTCACTCTCAATTGTTGAAAAAAAAAAAAACAAAATCCATTTAAACTATTTATATCTAATAGTGACTTTTTATAAAATCCACTTTGCATGTTAAATTTCTGTTTACTAACATTAACGAAGTTCGGGTAAATATTATAAATTCCACAGTGCATCATAGACCATTGATCACTTAGATTTATAGAAAATACCGCTCAAGCAAAAACAATGTTCTTCATACCCAGTTGTTAGACTACAGCATGTTTAGAAGATTTACCAATATCAACAATGCAAATACAGGCTTGTACACTTTCAGCATAAACTTAAATTAAAGCAAATGAACCAAGAAAGTGCATAACTATACGATACAGTTGACTGAGGATATTAACTTGTCAGTGTGTGCACCTATGAGTTACGCTCGGTTTCAGTCATAACACTGAATAGTATTAAACTGGACTAGACATATCTAAAAGTGGCTACTTTTACTAACAAATGCAATGTCACAACGTCTGTAAATTTAGGTAAGTATGTACCAAAGTCTTGGTATATACTAACTAGTCAAGGTACCGGGTGTAGAATCGTTTTTGGAACATATGGATTTTATGTGTAAAAACAGAAATTTGAAAATATTGGTTCCCTTAATGATTTTAAAGCAAAAATTGTAGAGAATTGAAAACTCCATCTAAATCCTTTTTGATTTATTTTATAACACCTTATGGTATTGAAATAAAAAAAAAATGGTCGAAGATTATGTCGACAGAACTTTCCTCGCCCATAAAGTACCTTACATCAAATGCAGCTGTTTCGAAAAATTAGAAGTTTCGATTTTGCGAATTTTATTTTTTTATGACAACCATATTAAGTAGGGAAGCCAATATTTTCAAGTTTTTGTTTTATGTGTAAAATCCCTATCTTTCAAAAATAATTTTACACGCGGTATGTATTTATGTTAGTAAAAGCTGCGAATATCATTTCTTTTTGTACTTTTTGTAAATTTATAAAACAAAAAATAAAATTCTACCTATTCCGTAAAAAAACTAAACTAAAAAAAACTCTTCTTTTATTTTTATTTAGTTTGTGTCCATTGCAAATTAAACAATTAAGAAGCTAATATAAGGTTATTTAGGTGAAACATCCCTTGTCTTTGAAGTTACAGTACAATATATAGTGAACCAAGACCTATAAGGTTATATGGCCATCATAAAAGTAGTTGACTGCAAATAAATACCCCCTTTGTATGGTTCGCACTAAGCTTACCAGTTGGCAATAAATCATCTTCTAAACATTTCTTGCTCATATTTAACAGGGCCGGCTTTCAAAGCGAGTGGTTATTTCGGAACCCTCAGCGGCTGCAGGTAGTAAAGAAATAGTGGAGTGGTGGATTTTCATATTTAGTGAAAGCCGCCCCTGAACGAAACCACAAGAGCCGGTCGAGCTGCAGTGGACGCGTTATTTACGACCCTAAAACCTTTTCTATTGTAAACAACTTAACTTCGACACAATGGGATGATTTTATGATGGCCATATAACCTTATAACTCTTGGTTCACTATACCTATCATTTTCGAAAAATTTGCGATGCGAATTTTATTTTCTTTATGATAACCTCTATAACTTAAAATGATGTGTGTAATGTTAAAGTCAAGGTAAAGAAGCATACTAGCGATATGTTTTAAGTGAGTTTTTCCATTCCAAAATTTTGAGATGACGTTATTTTAGCAAGGACACATAATACATATATCAATTTGATTAGGGTGAGAAATTTTTCAGTTGATCATTAAAATAAGTTATTTTTTTTGCACATTTATTCAGGGCCAATTTAATCTACAGCACAACAAAGCGTGTTCTTTTCTTTATTTCTCCATAAAATATTGTAACACAAATATTAAAAACAATCCTAGTGTAATTCTTTGTGAAACCTTGTATTGTCGCATCGGAATTTCAAAAATAGGTATATGTAGGTATTATTATTATTATGGTTTGAAAGTCTAGGAAGAGGCCAATGAGAATATGTTAAGATATGCAGGTGTTCTATTGAAAAAAGACTATACTGTGTGTTATGTGTCAAAAACAGATCACTCTGCATAGTTAAAATGATTTTTATGGATCCTGCTCAAAGAACCGTACAATTTTAGTGTCTGCCTTTTTTCTTTATTTTGATTAATTATTATTGGATATCGAGGATCGAGCGCCTAGTGACTCACCTTGTTTACTACAAATTCACTAATGCGACCGTTAACTTGAGGAAAAAAACTTTATTGGAGAACCGTCTGGTACCTACCTGAAGATTTAAAAGGTTTATTTCTGATTAGTTGCGACCAACAGCCACTTTCAGGGTTACAAAATGCCTTATTGGTTACTTACTATTCATCGAACATCTTAGATAAAGATGAGAAACTTACTTCGAAAAAAAAATGAAATCCTGTGAAGAGTTATTGTCATTATCCAACAAAATAGAAATAAGAGTTTACTATGACAAAAAGCCGCAATAAATAGGTAGGTGGACTTAAATTCTTGTATACAAAAAACAAACCGCGTTATATGCAACACAATGCAAATTTTTTGGGCATATTGGATATAGAAAGATCTCATAAACTATTTACACAGAACTTTCTTCACCTTTAAACCACAACCAGTATCACATGGATGTTAGGACTTTTACTAAAGATGTAGATATGTAATAATTTTACGGAATATCATACATTCTTTGCTGCGGTTAAATATATCATTAGGTTATGAAGTATGTTGGTTAATGATATATTCCATATTTTTAAATTAAGATTTAAATTTTACAGTTTACCCTACATACTGCTTTTTTATTTTGACTTTATCATAAAATGTATTTATTCATCCCCTCTAGAAAAAAATCATCTCAAAAATTTGTAAAAATAAATACTTACTTATATATAGAAAAGTATGTCTCGACATGTAACGCTGTTTGTGTTTTCATAACAGTGGCGCACCCAGAAATAATTTTTGTGGGGGTCAAAAGTGAGTAAGAAAATATAGTAGAAAATAAACTATATTGATTAAATGTGAAAATACAACTCAAAATTACATTCACAAATTCAACATTAACAATAATAATAATAATTCTAAAATCATTTTAGACAAAAAGATTGTTGGAAATTGTTATATCTACTCTTCTATCAGCACTTAATTTATTTAACATTTTTCACATGTAACTGAAATATCGCCATGTATGTACAGTCAACCGTTCAATCAGTTTTGTCCAATTCTTTCTTAAGAAAAAAAAAAATTAATGTTATTGAGAAAACATGTTTCATTATTTTTATCAGTGTACAAATCCATTGCAGACAGCGCATAATTTGTATTATCTTTATAATTCGTATTCCAAAGGTCAAATTCCGATTTTAGTATCATTTGGCTTAAAAAAATCCGTTTGCAATGTAGAAAGAATGTAAATTTACACAAATGGTGGAAGGTTATTTCCATATAACTTCCCCCGCCCCTGAAGTACCTACAATAGAACATACGCAGTTTTTTGGAAAAATTACAAAATTTGATTTTGCAAATTTTATTTATTTTTTATGAGAAAAGTATATAAAATACATATAAAATAAAGATAAGTATATAATGTTAAAGTAAATGTGAAGAAGCGTGCTACGCGTATGTTTCAAATGAATTTTTGAAAGGACAATTATATCAATTTGGATAGATGCAGTGTAATAATAATAACAGTATTGTATTCCCAAAATTTCGGGAAAATGGATTTAATCAATAAAATAAATTAACGTATTTATTTTTTTAGTCACCCTGCATAAGCAATTCTAAAAAATATGATTATAACGATAGATCACATGTATAGACTCATCATATTTTGCACATTTTCGATAGGATTTATTCGGCAAAATTTTTAAATGACATTATCAATTTTTTGGAGGGCACAGATATACATTGATTAGAAATTTACCATGTTTAGGACAACTTTAAAACGTCTGCAAGATTTTAAAGCATTCGGTTTTGCAGTTTCTGATTTGATCACAAAAATAAATGTATTCATTTATTAACTTTTTTGAATCACCTGTATAAGCAATTCTAAAAAATATGAATGGAATCATAAATCACAAGTATAGAGACTCATCATATTTTACACATTTTAGATATGACTGATTTGGCAAAATTTTGAGATCAGTTTTAAGGATAAACGGATAAATTTTGATTTACCCTCCTTTCGATAACCGTAAAGCATTTGCAAGGTTTCAGAGCATTCGGTTTCGCAATTTTGGCGTTTTCAAAATATTCAGCAAAGAAATGGCTTCACTAGATGGTAATTCCGCTTGTAGATTACAGTCTCTAGTTCGCAGGTGAATTTTTAAGAAAACATTTAAAAGATTGATTTCTTAATGTATCCAGAATTTGTTTTGGTGGGGGCCCAAGCCCCTTGCTCTTCCTTGGGTGAGCCATTGTTTGGTAACACGCTTTTATTTTTTTGACTTAAGTATGTCTTTAGAAATTATAAACGAAACCATTTATTTTATTGCTTAAATTATAAACGGCAGTTTTAAAATTCTCAAAATTCTCGAAATTTTGAGAATCTTAGAACTGCTGTCGAAATTGTCGTTTTTAGTGTTTTACATTGTATGCATCGGCATTGATATATTTGTTTTCACTAAAAAGTCATCACAAAATTTGATTAAGATCTCACTTGGAACATGTACACGTAGCATAGCATATTCATTTATTTGTAATTTAATAATTTACTCTTTTTTTATTTTGGCATGGGTGGGTTATTACTATTAGTTATTACAAAAAAAAACAAAATTTGCAGCAACAAATTTTATAATTTAATACATAGTATAAAAAACTGAGCATGGATAACATTTTTCAAAAACACCTAACAAACACTGCTTTAACAAAATTTGATGATTACTGAAAAAAGCATCAAATGTTTATTATTAAAAATATGTTTTGAAGTAAGCTTTAAATTTTACTAATATGGTTTTAGAATAAGTTAGATTGCTAGAATTAGTAGTGTGTGGTAATACTATTGTTAAAAAACTAAGACAAAATTTTGAATCGTTTTTGAAATATGACGTGATAAACAACCGAAAAACGCAAAGTTAAAAAAATATGAAAATTCAAAATATACACAATGCGATTTACAATGAAATTTTAATAAATACAAATTTTATTTTAAAACATGAATAAGTGTCGACTGGCAAAGACTTTATGAAAAATTGTATGAAATTTAAATAAGCCGTGCTTGAAATAAAAAATAAATTTTATAGCAAATAGTATAATAAAAAAATGATGATTAGCTATTTTTTTTTAATTTTTCACATCCAAGAGTCTATTAGTTTCCACTCCCACTCGACAGATGAACATAATTAGCCCCGCCCACCCACCCTGCCTCCTTTTCAGAGACTGATTTTATCCGATGTGAATAAAATGAATGGTCTTAAACTGAACAGAAATAAAATTAGTCGTTAGTGGGTGGGCGGGGCTAGTATTTGCTGAGATGAGACTGATTTTGGCAAATGAGATATCTTGCAAGAAAGTAGTGGGTGGGGGGGCGGGGCTAGTATTTGATAAGATAAGACAGATTTTGGCACTTTTGATATTTTCAATCATTTTTCGATTATTTTCGTAAATTATCCAGAATTTGGTCAGGTGCATGAAATAAAAAATAAATTTTGAGCAAATAGTAACATAAAAAAAATATGATTAGCTACTTTTTTTTATTTTTTCACATGCTAGATTCTATTAGTTTCCACTCCCACTCGACAGATAAACAACTGACAATACCACCACAAATTCTTTTATATCTAAAAAAAAGTCCTGGCAAATAGAAATGGCAGACCTAATTTTTAAAACCGTAATAGAATTACCATAAAAAATAGAACTTCTGTCAAATTATTTTATCTTCTATCTATGAATAAACATCTGCACACGAGCGACATGAACATGAATCAAGTGAAACGGCACTGAAAATCGGGCCACAGATCATTTAGAAAAGAATAAGAATTATTTTATTGATCTTTTGTGTACAAATATAAATTATTTGTTTCTTATAAAACAATGAACATTGCCTAACAATATGTATTGTTTTTTTTTTTTAATTAAATACTTATGCAACTAAAAATATTTTAGTTATTTCTGCAATTTTCCGAAAATAGTGGAAAGTAAAAAATAAACTACGATAACAAGGCAACAAATATTTATTAAATGGCAAAATTGCCATTATCGGTATCACTGTTCTCGTCATTTACATTATTTCTGGGAAAGACCTATTGATTAAGAAACAACATCAATAAAATGTTTGATGCAGTTACTCCAAAGTATGAAACCAGTTTTCTCGGATTTTTTTCCGATTTGTTTCCACAACCGATGAACGCAAGGAAGCCGCAAGACAGTGTGGCCATATTCACCATATTGTTTTGCCATGGTGTTCACTGTGTAAGATACCTGGTGGCCCGATTAATCAAAGTCGCTTCGCTTGACTCGTCTTCATCGCGAAATCAGTATTATTTCACATTTATGACAATCCTATTACGATCTTAAAAGTTAGGACTGCCACTATATTTGCCAGGACTACAATCTTTCGCCCAAAACTTTTATCTGTTTTTTTAGAAACACAATGACGTGATCAGTATAACGATATACATATATTAAAAGTTAAATATTCGACCCCACCAAAAATTGATAACGTCATTTGCAAAAGTTATTATATGTATTAATTTTTAATTTACATTAATTGCAAAAGGTATGTTCGCCTTTATGCCGTATCCGTTGTACTTCAAAAGGTCAGGTTAGTTGTGCAAATATTTTTTAACATCTGAGCTGGAACGAAGTAACCTATTGTTTCCAATGGATCATGTTACAGAATGTCTAATTTCATGCTTCCTTTTATTTGGCGTTGGCGGTGTTATTAAACAGATATTGTCTAAAATTTAATACCGTACGGTTTTCATCTAGAGGTAAAACGGTAACCAAAAATGTATTTATTTTAAAGTTTAAACAATACATTTTAAAAAAGTTTGTCACACACTATTATTCATTAGGAATCGCACTGACTAAAATTTATTTGCATCACTATCCATTTCTACATATATTTATATTTACATTAGAACGATTTATTTTATGGATTAACAGAGAAACGGCTTATTTAAATTTCATACAATTCTAAAAACGGTGTTTTTTTGTATTACACTGAATATACCAAAATTAGATCCCATACAAAAATATATTCTCATCGCAAATTTTATTAAGTAAATGTCAATGTTAGTTTACTACATAACACGTATTCATAGTTTAGCATCAAGGGATTGTTGTAAGAAAGTTGTACAAACCTATTCTACAATAATTTAGTTTAGAAACAGCATACAAACACCTGAAATTTTGGTAGCCCACAAACATTGATTATGATATGACACATCAGCCAAAACTGATCCTTTTCCAAACGCTGATGAGGTGATGTCATAAAATTCTTACATCAATATTTGTTAAAAAATACCGCCTAGATGAAGTAATATTAATGCGTAAGTGATAAGATACGTATTTAGCAATATAATAGGATCAGTGTGACATATGTCGAACTTATTATATTATTTCAGAAACGGGTAGGTAGTTTCCCTTATAAGGGTATTCTACAAAAATGATGAAATATTTTTAATTGAAAAATCGCTCTAAAAGGCACGTTAGAACGTAGATATTTTTTTAACTGCAATTTATTTATTTGAGAGCTTACTCTATTTGTATTGTTTAATCTTCCAATTTTGTAGAACAATCACGATGTATAAAGTTAATGACAGAGGTGAGTATAATAAACCTTGAGTGAGGTTTAGTTAACACAATTTGATATTTTTTAATTCTCATATATTCAGTGTAGTACTAAAGCGTAACCGTGTTCCTAGAAAATTAGATAAGCTATTTCTAAGTTAGTCGATAAAATAAATGGTTTTATACCTATATTTGAACATCCACTTTAACTGACGATATTAAAGGCATCAAACCAGAGTCTCAATGGCTATATCCATCATGTCCATCGTGAATTTTCGGCATGTTCTTTGGTAATGTTTTAAATATCCTTTAAAAATTAGTTATATTTTTGCGTGGGTTTTTTCACTTTCTGTACTCTTCCTTGCACAGTGCCCAAAAACACTCCATTCTGGTTGAGCGAGGAAAGCCTTTATAACAAAAATTTGACATAGGTCATTTTTGCAAATTTTGTACACGTTGATTTTGCATGTTCTTTTTGTTTTTGGTATTTGAGGTCTTAAATTTTACAAGTACCTTGATTGCTTCCTAATCGTTTCGTCTTTAATGTTACCAACATTCCACTTTTAGACAAATTCTGTTGTCAAGCCGCTACACTTATTGAAAAAGACTGATTGTTTCCAAAACATGCTGAAAATGGTTCTTTTTATTTTTGCCTTCCATCCTAAGTAGTTTTAATTAATTACAAATTTATTGCTGCAGTTAAAGATATATGAGTTTATCTACTCTCTGCTTTCTGCACCATCTTTAATTTGAACCAATTTAAGCAGAGGACACAGGAGATCTTGCTATTTTTGTACGGCTATTAATCAGTCGACCCTTGTGTCGTCATCAGTTTTGTAGAGGATGAATAAATAAATTTTGGGGAATCCCTAAACAAATATACTAAGTTATGATAATTTAAAAAAAAATTCGGAATGAAATCCATACGAAAGTAAAAGAACATGTTTCAAGTTAGATTTTTTACTTCTTTCAACTTGTGTAAATTGGAAATTGAATTAGAGTACAAACAGTGGTATTCCCGTTGCGACGTTACATTTTCGGTTTGCTTTTTAAACGGACCGGGGAATTTAAATTGGAATTAGACGCGTACTTGAAGTAAAATCTTATAGTAAATGGCACTGCGTGCCAACTACACTTAAAGACACTGTGGAAGCAATAATACCACTTTGTTAGTCATAATTGAGATAATAGCACTACGAAAATATGAACAAAATTTTTCTTTTGTACTTACTATGGTTGTTTGTTTATTGCTTTGGTGTACGACCTACAACCGTAATGGTAGGTCCATTTGAGATGATAGCTATTTCAGCATCTTTCACTCTCCAATAGTTTTTAAAAAGCAGATTTGTAATTTTTTGAAGTAACGGGATTTGTTCGACAGTGCTCCAAGGGCCAGGGAAGTTCTGTCTAATTAACCTTAGATCAATTTTTTCGGAATCAAAACAAACGGGAACTAGATATAACGGTGTGTACTTGAGAGACATACTCTCGATACCCATTCTCAAACGCTTATCAATTTGGTATTTCGTTAACTTCCACTCTCCGGTAGTTTTTAAACAGGGCCGGCTCTAAGGGACCAGGCGCCCCGATGCAACTTACTGTTCAACGCCCTCTGAAAAATTTTTGTAAAAAAAAACAAATAAAATTTTGTGATCACATATTTTTTAGAGCGATATTTTTATTAACAAACATACATACATAAAATTATGATGAATCAATCTTAATATATATAGTATGTCCCCGGTATGAGTTCACAAGAGGAAAAAAAACTGTATTTTCTATTTTAGAAAAAAATGACATAGGAATAACATATTTTGCTTAATTCAAAACGAATAAATCTGCAATTAAAACTTCAATATTCTTGGTCTGTACTTTTAAAATTATCTTTTTCATATTTCTAAGTTCTTCGTTACTTTTAGTTTTTTTTTTTTTTAAGGACACAGCCTAATAATATTGCAGATTTATTCGTTTTGAATTAAGCTAAAAATGTTATTCCTCTGTTATTTTTTTGTAAAATAGAAAATACAGTTTTTTTTCCTCTTGTGAACTCAATCCGGGGACATACTGTATATAAAAGTATTTGTCCTGAACGGGATGAAAAATGATTTGTGAATTCCACGCAAGCGGAGCTGGGGGCAACAACTTTTCTACATAGTATAAGTATAAAAATATTTATATTACAAAAATTTGTCAATTTTTAATATTGTAAAACTGAAACGATTTCAAGGTTATTTTTAATTTAGACTTACCTCAATGTTATTCCAAATTTAAATTTAAAATTAATGATGACAAATAGCCACAAAATGATACAACAAAACCAAATTCGGTTACAAACAGGAACAGTGAAAAATATAACAAAACTGTTGAACAATCAGCACAACCAACCGACTAGACTTGGAAAATAAAATTTTTAAATATGTGCCGACATGGAGTTTTATGGTAAAAACAAACGTGACAAATGTTAGGAAAAACATCTGGTTTTGGTCATACCGCTGTCTCGTCAAATTGTTACCTAGATAATGCAATCATAAATCTGGTATTTTTTGTCAGTATTGATCTAAAGGTCCAATCACCCAACCCAAAGGTGCACTGTTTTTCAATTATTACAGTCAGAAAGTGACTTCTTATGATCTGTTTTTGTGAACCACTCCCCATAGTGGGATATTAAACTGTAACTTTTTCTGAAAAGTTTTCGATGAGCGCCTTGGTCTGTTCCTGCTATAATATTTTGTACGTAGTGATTCAATGTTTATTTTTATAGAGTTAATATAAAAGCATAGGCGGTGCCCGCCGCCCGGCGCCCCTTGCCATGGGCGCCCCGATGCGGTGCATCTTTCGCTTACCGTGTTAAGCCGGCCCTGTTTTTAAAGAACTCTCGACAGCTTATGGTACTTTTGCCGAAGTTTGTATATTATTTTATTCACAATCGTTTTAGTAGATTTATCCCGCAAATTGCTAATAAAATTCAGCTTTTAACATTGACAAACGTCAAACTCAAGGTAATGGCCGGTGATAATAATGTGAAATAAAATGGGGGCACCAATCTAAAAGTGGCAAAGTGTTGACCACAGGGTCTCCTTACATTTATAATCGCTGATTTCCATCTACCATTAATTACACATATTTACGTAACGTTTTAGGGTCGAAAGTGCGATTCACTTCCATCTCTTGGGTGGAAAGTGACAGATAAGTGACATATGTCACTTTCCACCCTTGAGATTGAAGTGAAGTATGTAATTTAAAAAGTTTGAAAGTTTCATATTACTAACCGATTGTGAATAAAAACATAAATATAACTATTTTTTTAATATGAAAGTATGCAATACATTTTTTGCAAATAATACGTACTTTGTTATTAAGTAGGCATTCATTTAAAAGAGTTATTAAATAAAGTGGCCATTCGTCCGACGGGCTCGATTACAATATGTATTTCCTTTGATTACGCTCGGGAAGTAATAGTAAGAAAGAATTTACTTCTTCGTGCTTAGTTTAATCCCGTACTAAAATAATAAATGAATATCATTTGGTTTGCAAACTGTGGCGTTTAACTGTAATTAATATTAATACACTAAACGTCATCTATTTTTCACATTACTCGCTTCACACTTGATAAAAAAAATAATTGAAAACATAATTTAGTCATTTACTTCCTTTTTGAATTTTTGTCATGCTTACTTAGCAATTTCACAAAATCTATGTACCTTTTAAAAATACTGTACAAATGTTGAATTCATGCAAATTTTGATATACATATAAAATATACTAGCAATAAAAACCCATAATCCAGGATAATTTAGTAAATCAAATATAAAAAATGAATAGTAGTGTTTCAAAGCAGGTATACACAAAAATTAACTTCCATAATATTTTTTGGCAAACTCTTATTTAGGTTTTTTAGTTTTTATAACGCGCATGTCAAATATTAACAGCTCTAAAAATATACTACATTCTGTCATTTTCGGAAAAATCATGAGTACACACTAAAGTTGTGTAATAGTTTGTATTATCCTTTGTATTAATTTGCTATTCCAAATTTCAGAATCATTGCAATTAATTGAGATATTATTACAGTGAAACATGTAAACTGCGATACGTAGTATATATAGTTATTACCTGGTTTCTGAAATTGCGAATTTTTCTTTGTACTTCTTTCGAACCACAGTTGAAGTTGACGGCGATTTGCTTCCACGCTTTTTGTTTTAATTTTAGATTTCTATAGTTTATACTTCTGTATCCCAAAAAACAAACTCTTCTTCGTAGATTTTTAAATTACACTTTTGTTTTGCCACTTTTACTTTAAAAGAGTAATAACTCCTACATATGTGTGAAGTGGTATAAGTTTTGCAAATTACTGCTTTTCCATCCATATATTAACTTTTGTGCAAGTAAATACCCCCACTTTAGGTTAACGAGGTCATTTTTATTATTTACATTATCAAAAACTACCTAAAGAGTGATTTCATGTTTTACACTGGCGTAATTATTTACTGGATTGGAATTTATTTTATAAAAATAACAAAAGAAAATGGAAACATGGAGAGTCTTTTAGCCATTTGAAGCGATTAGGTGCGCAGTTTGATCTGTCAGCGATCTAAGCTTTGTTACGGAAAACTGTCTACTCTAGGAAAGCACTGCCGTACTTCGAAACGTGTTGGTATTGTGAGAGTCGCTTTCAGGTAAACACAAGTTTAAATTTCAGTTGTGCAACGTAATACGTTCGCTCTCCGAGAGATCAATCGAACTCTATGACAGCTGCTTTCACATATGTGTCGACTTATATCGAGAGCTATTCAAGAGAGTATTTCTGTCAAGTGGACACGTAGTAATCGTCAATACAACGCCAGCCTTCCGTCCGTACTGTTCCGGGAGTACTGTTGCTCACCGGGGCGATAACATTTTTCTTTACTTCCCACAAATGGCTGAGACACAAATCTGTATTTTGTTTTTCTTGCAGTTAGTGTACAGGAGCATACAGATGAAACTTTACATGAAAACAGTTGGTACAATGATGGAGTTATGGCAGTAACAATACAATTATATCCTAATGAAATAGTTTTTTACTTCCCGAGTGAACTAATGGAGTATTGTAAAAGGGTCCATTTGGCGATTGCCTATTTTTATGTTTTTCTCGACGTTTCATGAACCCTAAAGTATGAAAAGTAGGTCTCGCGTTTCCGTCAATTTTTATTAGGCAGATAATCTCCGAAACTACCCACTGATTAATGTCAAATTGTATATGTTATTTCTTTTTTTCATTTTTTAATGGTCTAAAGCAGACAGTGGCGGTCTGAATTTTTGTAATAAAGCTACATTTTCTTAAATATCTTGAATCTGGTTTATGCAGTGTTTTAGTCGATAAATCTGTATGTGTTCAGCATTTCTGCAGAGATAAACATTGTCATGCCACGTGCATACCGTTACTACACGTTAACAATCAAAATGCACATTTGTATCGGCCTGGGGTGTTGCCTTTCAAATCTACATATAAAATTCTCACCCTTTATTTAGCTATCCACGTGTTCAATATTGTTAGATCTCAATTAGTCAACATTTTCTAATATTTACATGATGTGCAATTCCTTCATCTTATCTAATCGCTAACCAAAGTGTTAATTTTTTATTATCGTTGCCATTTGGGGTGCTCTCCATGATCAGCTGCGTTTAAACTGTGTCTAAATATTTAATTTGGGTACAATTTTATCACGGAAGCAGCAGCTGTAACGTGATTTTGATTTTGCAGTCACGTTACTGATTATATCGCAGTCTATAATTCAATTTAATCTGTCTGGTACTGTCGAATTCTAAGCGTGAATGGAAATGGCGTGATCATCATATGAGAGACGGTTCAACGCACCTGTTGAAACTAGAACAGAAATGACCAACAATTGACGTGAAAAACGAATCAACACAACTGCATATCTCTCTTGCCTCCGCATCACTGTGCCGTATTTTGATTCGGCTCGGAGTAAGTACATACATGCTTACCTACTAAGCAACGTATGCGTACAGCACTGTCGGGTTCTCAGTTTCTCCAGGTTCACACAGTTTACCTTGACAATGGTAATATTTAAAATTTTTCACAAAAAAAAATTGTTTGCGTAAGTAAATATATTCATAAATGTTACAATGATGTTACTATTTTCTACGTTTGTAAGAAATAGGGTTTTACGTTTGAATGATAAAATTCACAATAACAAAGTCATCTTTTTCAGGCCAGTAACTTAATTTTACCATAATGGTACCTACGTAATACGTAGATATGTAATTTTGTAAATAATAATTTATTATTTTTAGGCCAGATATTCTAAATTGTACTACTATACATTATCACTGTTTAAAAATAACAGTAGTGCTACATCCGTTTTTGTTTTCTGAAAAATTATCTTTCTTGTTTTTATATCTTGTTAAATTCAATAGAAATTATTGCAAAATATGCTTAAATAGGGAAACATATTATTATCAATATCGCAATTTACACATACAGATACTCATTCATAGCGGAGGCGCATATTACGCTACAAATGCCATCCATAACAGTGCAGTGTACACATCCGAATTGATTATGATTATTGATTACTTCTATATACAAGTGTTTGACTTACTGACAGGGACATTTCCAGATTTCAAAATCTAGCCATGGAAGAGGACAGGTTTCAAAATTAAATCGTAACAGCCTAAAATTTGACCTGCTAATTAGCGGAAATTTGTAAAATTGGTTTGCCACCTTTCCACGAAAAATTTCTCGAAATATAAATACTGTTTTCATAACTTTCACTTTTAATATCAGGAAATCATGAAGTTTAGCCTTTAGTTTTAAAAATTCCCTTTCTTAAACGCAGAAACGACAATGCAAGTTTTAATGGAATAAACTTAAAAAAAAATTCAACTTACCCCAGAATATCTCTTATATACTTTGTGACGTGCATGTTCTGTGCTTTGGAAGTTGTCCGATGTAATAGATTTCTTTGGACCTGACCAATAACTTGCAATTTTTTTTATTTGGTTTTACATATCGATTTTTGAGTTTTTGTATGAGTTTGTAACGTATTGGTAAAAATATGACAACATTTAAAATGTCATACAGTCTGTCTCTTTTGAAGTTTTTTGGTTGAACATTCTAGGTTTGCCACATTGCAACAACAATTTTTTATCAAAAAGTGTAAATATCATATTCCTTGTAAAAAAATACTTGTATAAAATGTCGCAAAAGTTTAATATATGAGCCAATTTATTTTATTGATTATTTCAGTAAAGGTTCATTTGCTTTTTTCAAAATTATAGTAACTATGTAACATTATGATCAGCTGTACTTATTTCGTCTATTAAAATGTACGTACGTATTTACTTCTGTCAAAAAGTTCATTACTCTATCTTTAGTAATTTTCATGTAATTTTCAGTAAATTTTTATTGAAATCACGCATTTTCTCACGGTTCTGTTTTCGTAGAACTACCAGTATCAAAAAATGTATAGCATTTTCTCTAAAATGAATAAACCCATCATTTATTGTATTTCAGAAGAGAGGAAAGTTCGGTGTAAATAACTTTCCAGTCTTTTTACTAAGAAAATGAGTTACTTATTGATTTGCTCAAGGCTAAAGAAGCCTGTGAAGATCATGGCATAATTAACGAATTTCCGGCCAAGTTATTTGTAGTAGGAAGATGTAACACATATTTACATTCTCCATAACCGTATTATCAAGTTCGAGGTTATTCCCTCTTTAGTTACTTAACACATGCTTGTTTTGAATTTCGTCATCGAATTTCAAAAAATATCACAAATTGCTAAATGATTGGTATTTTTGACATTTTTGTGATATGAAAGTTAATTACATTATGTGATTTTTATAATTATAAATTATAACACATACCTATTGAATGATTGAATTAGAAAGCCGTTTCACTCTTCAAAATGATCTTCATTGAACGAGCAACTAATAAACTAAACATTACAAAATTTTTATTTTTGTACTTACTTTTCCAAGTACTCATCTTTGTACAGTTATTAGGTTGGTTGCGGTTGCTACATATTTTGAATTTAAATATAATTAAAAGGTTAGAATAATTGTCCATAATTTCTGACATATTGAAATAATAAATGACGATAACATCAATCAGGAAATGTTCTTATAAAACACGGATTCCATTTCATAATAAATACCAAAATTTCACAGTAATATTTAGCTACGCTGAAGATGTTGAAGCAATACTAGGTATATTTATTTTTCCCGAAGGAAAACCAACTCGCGTTCCGGAGTTCGGAGCAAGCATTGTTAGTGAACGAAATTTGTATGGAAAACTATCTTCTTGATAGCAACAAGAAGAACCTAGAACCTAACTTGGTTACATTAACAATTGTTTCTACTTTTATACTAACTTTATGCAGAAGTGACTGATTTACTAAGTAATCGTTAGCTAAATGTAACACTTGCAGTTTATGAATCCGTCTTGATTATTTTACTTTTGATATCTAGGTTTTCGTAAGCATCGTAAATCGTTAATCAAAATTTATCCATTAATTATTATCTCATCAGAAAATTGTGTTACGGAAAAACTCATTTGAAACATACGCATAGCATGCTTGTTTACCTGTACTTTAACAGTCCACACATATCTTTATTTTGAATTCTATGGGCTGCTATAAAAATAAATAAAACTTGCATTTTTTTTTTATTTTTCGAAGAAGCTGTGTTTGTTCGACTGCATACTTCATGGGTGGGGGAAGTTCTGTGTAAATAATCTTAGATCATTTTTTTCAGAATGGAAAAATTCTCGTAGACGTTCATATACATCACCTTTAACCCATACAAGGGCAAATATTTTTAAAATGTTATGATGTCCGTAAAATTAGCAGAGTGCTTATTTCCTTTAATATTTAATTGGAAAATTGCAAAAATTCACGTTCTTCACTTAAAATGCTGTAAAAAGGAGCTGTTAGGTGTAAAAGGGACATAGTCGAGTAACACGTGGATTAGCAGCACATTTAGTCAGTGTTAATAGTCGTCATAAAAATATTAGTGTATGAAGTAAAAAGTGACATACTACTGAAACTAGTAATTTACGACTTTTTTACGTAGAGCAAAAATCAAATTTAGAATCGGTCTTGTAAAATTTAACGTTAAAATTGTCAATTGGAAGTTGATTTCCTAACTAACAATGATAAAAAAGATGACATTTCTAGTTTTCGGACAGTGAAACTTGAGCTGATTAATAGTACCTATTTAAGACGACTGGGATACTATAATTTCAATTATAACCTTGTATATATATAATTATAGAAATATTACAAATAGTCTGATGTTTAGATATTTTAAACAATATATACTGCATAGAAACAATATTTGATTATCTGTAAAAACTTGAAAAATATTGTTATTTCCTAACAAGTTTCCATATCATGTGAAAATATTGTTCCTTGGCTGCTTATTACAACAACGTTACATGTGTATGCCCGGTCAAATTACTAATGAGGTCATAAACCAATGTCAGTTAAAACGATATTTGCTAGCCACGACAAGTGAACTTTAATCTGGATTTCCAAAACAGAAGATAATGAAAAATGTTTTTTTAGAGCTTGGATTTATGCTGCAATAACATTTCGATACCACATCATCAAATGAATATCGCCGGAAAATTAGCACTGACTGCAAATTTTTATTAACCGAATTAATTTAATTTAGAATATTTCGCATTATTATTATCATTATTTCATATCCTTATGTTGTTAAAAATGCGACTAATGCATTAATTCAGGCGACAGTATGTATGAACAAATAAGGTACCGACACCCATAGAGTGTACGTTTAATTTATTACCATACCTACTAATTATTTATAATTAAAAAAACTATTAAATATTGTCTGCAGAAGAAACTTCAAATTAGGAGGAAGTTTAGTTGGATATTTGTTGTGAATTCATGAAGTATGCGAAAAGTGTGTTATTTACGCAGCTTCAGCTTTTGGTTTTGTATTCAATATGTAATTTTATTTCGCCCAGGTCATAACAATCAACGCACTTGGAAATTCCAAAGAAACCTGATTATACAAAAAAATATAAGTATTCTAAACCAACAAAAACTGTGTAGCTCAAGAAGTTTTAAAATTTTTTTTTTCTCTCGCTTCCATTAATAAGCTTACCTATTACATAGTATACAATAGCTGCAAAATTTTAATAAAAAACTGAGAAATTGTTGTCTTAATTATCATCCATAACTTTTAAGTGCCAGGAAAATTACCGAACAGCAGCAGCGTGACCAACAAATGCTTGCTGAATTCACCTCAACGTTCAAGGCACGCAGTGCCAGAATACTTTTTATGATAGTCACCGTGAGCAGTTTTCAAATAAGACGATAATTTTCGAGAATGTATAAAAATATTTAGATTATATGTACATGATAAAACGCTAACCAAAATTTGGCTGTTTATCTCCATCAGCAACGAGATGACTTAGATAAATTTTATAAAACAAGATACTGCTGCACTTGTGGTTTATGAATCTGTGTTGAGTTTTTACGGTAGACGTCCAGATTAAAAAAAAATCAAAATGTTTAACAACATTATGAAATTTAACCTTGAAACTGCAAAACCGAATGCTCTGAAGTCTTGGTTTTAAGGTTATCGTAAGCATGGTAAATAGTTAATACAAATGCAATCTCTCTTGAAAAATTGATGACGTCATTTCAAAAATTTACCGAATAAATCCTAATATTAACACAAAATGGGTACAGTTCGTAATTCCAGTCGTCATCCATAACACTGTTGTTGTATCAGATTCGTTGAAAAAACTTTTAACTATGTATATTTAAATTTAGACCGTTTACTGTGTGCAACGTACAAGGTTTTTCTAGAGTAAATAATAAATTATATATTAATTTTTTACAAATATTTAATTATAAAGCCGTTGTATATAATAAACATTAATAAGTTAATTACTAACTAATTATTATTAACTGCTTGCACCACTTGCTTGTTTGGCTTGATATTCTGCTTCTTCTTCTAATAACAGTTCCACAGCTCTAGCACGTCTTCGGCACAAGGGTGTTTTCAACCACCATGTTTCTATTGTTTCCTCTTCTTCTCTGTAAATTGGGGTTTTCGTGCATAATACATTCACAAGTTCTAATGGACTTAGAGGATGCACTCTAAGCTGCAACATTCGTTTAATTGTCATCACCTCTTCAAAAGTGTTGACAATAGAACCTGAAGCAGAATAATGATGTTTAACAGAGTTGCACGCATTTTTCCTGCCTTACCTATAGTAAAACCATCCGAAATCTTAGTGACTACACTAGTATCAAACTGCCAGCTTATAGCACTATATTTACCCAGTAGATAACTCCAAACACAGTATCTTGAGCTATAATCTGGTTTCGGTATAAGTATAAATTTTTGATAAACTTGCTGCAGTAGCTTTTGGTCACTTTCCCAAGGACAGCTAGAAACACCTACTAATATTACTCGATCCTCAGGACTAAAATCTGCAATTTTATTAATGAATAAATTTTGTACATATCTGTTCAATATATGTATCTACTTTTTACAATTTTTGGCAAATCCTTTTTTAATCTTTTTGGATCCGTTTTGTCTGTTTTTGGAATTTTTTTTACAAATGGTCTTTCGGCGGAATCCATATATATTACAGAAGGTTGCAAAAGTCTTGAAACTTTTACAACTAAATGAATTAACATAGTTAGACCAGATTTTCCTGGATATTTTCCCACAATGTTGGACGGTGTTAAATCAAAAAGTACAGCCCCTGCTTCACAGCATATTGCATGGACCAACATATCTTTTCCACTGCCTTTTGGGCCCACAATCATTAGTGATTTTATATGCGGTGTAGACTGATGTAATTGTGGAGACAATAATGGTATAACACAGTACTCTGCTATGACTTGTCTAATATCTCCCAAAGCAACTGGTTGTTCATTTCCTTTATTATGTACCACAGGATGATAGTAAGAACGTTCTCCTTTAAAATCTTGCAGATAAACTTCTGGACACCTAAAAAAAGAATGTAGTCTTTATCATTAGGTACTAGACTTTGTCGAAATCACTGAATTTACTGATTTTTTTTTAACAATATTAACTAATGATCGAAAGAAAATACCATAGTAAAAAATCAGAAATTGCGCTTCAATTGTTTAAGAACTGTCGGTCAGCCAATGTTTACAACGTCTATAAAGGCAGACATCATTCGCTCACACCCAGTTTGAGTACTTCGAGACGATTGAAGGTCGTACATAAATTTAGTCCTTCGAGCCGGATGAACATTTTGGTCTTTAAACTTTTGAACAAGTTTCCACGACAAAAATGTGGTTTAAAGAACAATTACACTAATCATTGACTTCAGGAATTTCACAAATATTCACAAACTTTTTTCACTACCAGTAACTTAAAAAGGTTCTCAAATATCTGATACATTTTTCTTTACAATTTCATTTCCATAATTCGATTTTTCTATCAGTATAATTTTTCATGTAATGTATCGGTGGTTCATTCTTTGTCTAACAGAAACAGGTTCACATTAACGTGAGATTAACTTTGTTGATGTATCGATATTCGCTAAAAATTAATTTTAGTTATTAATTTTATAGTACAAATTTAAGCAATATACCTATTATACTTATCTATCTTATCAACAGATGCAAGAAACTGCAAAAGCAATTTGGTATCGGCAGAAACATGATCAGGTTGCAAATTAGGACGAAATATTTTCTGAAATTTCACGCTTTTGTTGGTAACGTGACTACTTACTTGTATACTCCGTGATATGATATAGACGTGAATATTTACGTAAACACAATAATTTATTAAATTACCAACGGTTATTTCGTTAAAGTCAAGGAAAAAATCTTTCTCAAATCACAATATGCATAATAAGAGTGACATTGAAAACAAAGAAATTCTTATACTTATAATAAGAAACGGACCCACTCCATATTTGTATAGTACATCCTTCTGTGATGTCTTTGTAAAGCTCGTTTCAAATTTTGGTAAAATAACCTTAACTTAATTAAAAAATTTGGTCGAAGATTATTGCGCCAGAACTTTCCTCGCCTCTAAAATACAGTCCAATAGCAAGTCTCCCGTTTAAAAAAAATATACATTTTTATTTTGAGATATTTTGTTTGTGATAACTGATAAATTATATACATTAAAAAATATATAGAGTAACAGCGTAAGAAAAAAAGAACAACAAACAATTTTCGCATTCCAACTCCGAGGTCGGCACGGAATCGTAGTGTTCAACGCCGCTTATAAAAAGTTGTTATACAATTTGGGTATTTTACAAAATTTTTGACGCCTAGGGAACAATAAAGGCGAATTCATAAACCACCGTTACAAGGGTAATATCTATACGATATTCCTAGCATACATATAAAATTTGACAACAATCAGTCCAGTAGTTTCAGAGATTATTATTTGTCTAATAAAAATTGACGCAGACGACAGACACACGCAAACGTGAGACCTACTTTTTCGTATACTAACGAAAAAACATTAAAGCAGTCTACGCTCGGAAAGTAAAAATAGATAGTTCTGCATAAGTTTGAAAGCACCGATTTTTTTAAAATTTCTTCTAAAAACATTTTGTAATGTGGGTATTACCATTTTACTTCGCATGCAAAAAATATTAGGTAAGTTAGAAAAAAAGTATTAGAATCTATTTTTCTGTAATTGCCATTAAACTTAGTTTTTACCATACATCTAGATGAGTTGTTTCTCTTAAGTAATTTTGATTCTACTATCTACTTCACACTCACTTACCTCTTAATGATTCCATTAGCCACTAGTTCTTCAAAAAGGGATTCTGTTGTTCTGTCAGGTGTTAAGTCTTTCTCTTTTTTCTTTTTCCCCTTTTTACCCCCTTTCCTAGCTTTTTTACTAGTTTTCTTTTTGCCCTTATGTCCTCGATCTTTGTCCATAGCTTCCTATAATTTGGTAAAATAAATAAATATACCGCATCATCCAAAATAGTTCTCACAAAAGGAGGCTGTGATTAATATATAGTTCTCTACATTAGTTCTCTGTTGCTCTCTATCTAACATGTCCTACGTGCGCTGATCACAGCCTCCCTTTATGAAAAAACTTTTGGATCATACGGTATATATTCATGTACGTACCTACATTATTTTAAAATAAGTGTATTGACAGAAGGTGGGTTACAATAAATTAGATTTTTTTTAACATTTTTAAAGTTCTGTCCGTGTTCATGTATATGTTCAGGTGCAATTTTTCAAAACTTTATGATGTCCCCCCTAATAAAATAAACTTGTCAACTTTAATTATGTCTTTAAAAGACCATTACTTAAGTTTATGGTGGCAAGTAATAGATAAATATTCTTTTTCGTTTATTTTTTTTTGTCCCATACGAGCATGCGAAAGAGCTACTGTGGTGATTTTTAAGAAGTTTATAATTCATTTAGATTATAACTCTAACTCACTGTGATCATATGATTATATGGTAACAAGGTATAGTAGGTACATATACAATAACCGCCTTTCAAATGTATTTTGCCCGAGTAGATGCTGACAGACATCAGATAGATGAAAAGAGGAAAAACAGGCATTTTCGTATTTTTGAAGCTGTAAAAGACCACCAGGAAATCATACATTTCTTAAACTTATAACAACCGCTATCGTTCGAAAAGGACTTTACTCAGATGATTTATCAAATTAATAGGTCTTTACCTGAATACAATTGCGAAATATGTTAATCTAAATTGTGATTCGCTTTGTTTGCTTCTGAGAATTTAATGTAATATAGAAGGATATCATAATTAAAGCGAAAATAAAAAAATCAAAATTATTATACCTGCAGTAATAGTAATTCCCCTTTCATCATTTCATCTACTATTTTCCTTAGACCATTCTCCATGTCCGTCATTTGTTCATGCTCGATAATGTCCATGTAATGAAACTGCCTTGTATTATCTGCTTCGTTTTTATTTTTCCATATTTCATCGTATTCTTCTTTACGAGCGTTTAATTCAGGCAAAAAGGATGAAATCATCGCTTTAGTAGTAACTTCTTCATTTTCCTCACGTTCGTTTTTTGCCTCTTTTTGTTTGACAGCTTTGTCCTTTTTTGTTTTTGAATCTTTGGAGGATATTTGCGTAGGTGTGGATTTGCTCATTTCACTATCCGTTCCTATAAAATTGTAAGTTCAAAATAATTTTACGTAAAATTTTTACTCAATACCTTGTCGACTGAACAATAAACGAGATGCTGCTCTCTCGGATCCTGTATATTCCGGAATTTTGCCAGTCTGTGTTTTATACTCATGTAACCATCCTCTCACTTGATCACTTAACTGTTCCAAAACTACACCCCTTTGATGCTTCTCGAGATTTTCTCGGCACTTTTCTACATCATCTTCATATAAACGTTGTCTTTCTTCTTGCAAACGTCGTCTGTATTCTTTGGTTTCTAAATCCTTGATAATATCATTATTTTGAGTCTTAGGCTGAGGTATCATACCGATAAGCAACATTTCTTGTAATTTTCTTCTACGGGTTGCTCTGCGAGCAACATATCCTCGCCAGATCTTCTGAATACGAAGAGCTGCTGGTAAACTAATGCCTCCTCTTTGGTCATCTTCATCAGCTCCCCCTTCAGTCAATATCGGCTTAGCTTTTTCTTTCATATTTCTAATTTCCCGCATAAACTGTGCTCTCAGTCGTCCTTGTCTGGCTCTCTCATGGACTTGAACAATCAAAATTGCTTGTTGTTCAGTCATTGGCGGTTTAGTTTCTGGTCTATCTAAGAACCCAAGCTTTCCCAGAACACTATCGATCAATTTGTGTTGATACTGCAATTCTTTTTTGCGATCATTTCGGTAACAGGAAGGTACTTTCAATTCATTATGTTGAGGTGTAATTTTAAGATTGTCCAGAACGTCACCACAGTGAGTCCATTCGCTTAGGTCAGCCTCTACCAAATCATATTTTAGCTCCAAAATTCTTCCAAGTGTTCCTTCTAATATTTTTCGCATTAGAAGTCTTTTCTGCGGTTGCACCATCTGGTCTACACATTCTGAGAGCTGGTTGGCTATCATAATATAACGAATATATAAAGTTGCTAATAACTGACGTTGCTCTCTTCGATCTACTTGTACAGCTTCACTTTGTAGTGTTTCTGCCACCAACTGTTGGATTTTTTTCCATTCTGCATCATAAGTTTTGTGCGACATTATGTAAATTTCTTTTTATGTAAAAATTAAAATACCGACTTTCAATATCTAAAATATGAAAAAGAGATACTGATTTTAATTAAAAATTACACACTGGAGATCAGTAGATTTTAGGCAGGTAAAAAACTTCAACTGGAAAACAACCGAACTTTGCATCGTTTCAGTTTGTTGGTTCAATAGGAATAAGAAGCCATGGATACGACGCTGAGGGTTTATTGATTCCAAAAGTTTGTTGAACATCTGCTTACCTAAGGAGGGCCAACTGCTTTAAAGCCTTTTTGGTGCACAGCCTACACTTTCATTGTATAATAAATAATCTAGTGGTGGCTATGGCGTCTTGTCTGAAAATATATTGTACTGGGTGTTTTCCAACAAAATTTTACCAAAACAAAACTATTTCTGATCCACGAATTTATTAAATACATATATTCACTAAAATGTTTTTAGACAGACTATTGTATACCTACTGCAAATTCCAAGTTATGAATAATTTATAATAGTTATTAATGATCTTATAAAATGCCTTTCCTATCGTTTTCGATATAATATTACGGTAAACAAACAAATCTTAGTCAAATAAAAATCAAACGAGACAACAATTAAAATATTACAGTTCAAGAACTTGGTCAAATGGTCATTATATTAAGGAAGATACCCTATCTTTGCTGTACAAACTGCAATAATATTCCATACAATTAGAATTACTTTGACTGTAGTGTTACCGGGCCAACATTTGGAGGCCTGATTAGTGCGATAATTAGGTTAAGGAATTAGATAAGTTGTTTTATTCAAATAATATTTAAGCATGTCCGAGATCTGCGGCACCGCGGTCCGAGATCCGCGACACCGCGGTCCGCTAATCGGAGCGCGGCTGCGACAGCAGCCGCATATAAAAATACGTAAAATTAGAGCAATAGTCAGTTGAGTTGTGGATTTCAAGGAAGTCTGTTGTCGTCAGTGCTCGCCCCGGCGGCTAAACGACCAGACAACCCCAATAAACCGTACCTTCTTTTTTCATCGAGGCTTTTATTCACGAAAAACCCCGTGCTCAGTTTTTTGCCGTAGCAAACAAGGCACCCACATCGGTTCTTTTCAGAACCCCATCCCCCAAGGGCACTCCGACACCCTGGAACAAAGTCGGCGTACCGACGCGGGTAAAGACCGGACGCTTCCCCGCTGGAACCGCGAGGTCGCGACGACCCGGTCCCGTAACAGTAGCGAATCGATAACGATAGTTTGCCATTGTAATAGTGGCTAAACAAAGAGTTAATTTTTGAAATCATAAACAGTGTCCAGGACTTTAATAAGTTGCCCTTCAGTTGCATCTAAAGATGAGCTACGGAACCTACTTAATTCTGGATCACTTTTCTCTTCCTTTGCTTCTACGTATTACCCCATATATTTTTGGCCAACGAGTTTCTTGCAAACAAAAATCATTGTGCCAGCTACGTTAAATCATGACATCCCTTACAAATATAGTAAGTAGTATATACTTTTTACAACAGAAATTATACCATTATCATCGATATCCATAAAGACTTTTTCATTACTGACTATGTGGTAGCAGTCGGATCACTAGTATTACCTAAACAGATGAACTCAGTATCTAGAATCTCAAATAATCGAATATGCACTTATTTAAAGTTGGTGAATTAGTTGAGCACTTAAGTAGTTATTATATTACATATATATTATATATATTATATTATTATTATTATATATAGTCGGTTATTTACCCAATTACAGACCAACAAATAACCGAAAGCAAATGATAAGAAGTAGAATAACTAACCAGCAGCTACAAATTACTGTGAATCCCAAAAAGGAAAAGTTTAAAGCTACTCCAAATCCCAATGCAGATTTTCAGATTAGGTTAGGTCAAAATATACGTGTAATCAATAATCATAGAAGATCAGTTAATTCAGATAATAAATTAACTTACGAAGTAATGTGAAAGCCTACTAAATTTGGGAATAATTAAAGAATTTAAAAGATGTTGAAAAAAGATCAATTTTATTATGTGTTCTATTATCGATCCTACACATAGTGGACATAGGAGAGAATTTGGCGATATCAGTTCTCGGGCAAGCTATGTAGAAAATTTCAGAGTGGCGAGATACTAGACTTCGAGGGTGTGCATTAAATGATAATCTGGCTAGCATTAAAGGACAGTCAACACTGTTATTTATCATTTTAACTAGGAACAACACAAAGAATTTTTTACAAGTTTCCGTAAAACTGGAGAAAGTGAAGCGATTTAGAAGCTCAGATTGAGGAAAACCAATAGGTGGTAGTTACCTCTGTTAAGAAAATCAAAATTCAAGACAGAGGGTTTACTCCAAGAAAAATAAGTGCACCAGCTAAACTTCTCCTAATTTGTAATGTGAGGCTATGAGCGGCAAAACGGGCTAACCCATTTAAGAACGAATGCCAAAAAATGGGATTGAAAATGTGCTGAAAACTTAAAGTCGCCTAGACAATGTAATGTTTGCTTTTACGTATTGCAACATATTTCAAATGTAAAAAGACTGTGTTGGCTTAAGAAAAATACCAAACTATTGAAAAAAATTGCTTGTTTTTGGTTTTTGTTGTGGATTAGTCCACTTTGCTATTGATGTATATTGTGTTTAGCTCAAAATTTAATGAAACCAATATAAGAAAACATAATTTATTAATGCAAAATAGTTATTAAAACACAATTTTTTTTCTTTTTATTCAAAAATAAAAAAGCGCCATAAACCTTGAGAAGAATATTCATCTCAATGTTCTTCATTTTCGGACTCCACACCTAAATCTCCCCCAGTTCCCTGAGCAGAAGCTCGAAGGTTTTAATAAAAGTCGTGAAAAACAGGAGGAATGAATTTTATTAGCAAGAGAAGACCTTTTTTTTTTAAATCGTTGATTAGGTTTCCATTTGGGTAAAGCAACTGCAGTTTTGGTTTCCCTATTGTTGCTTTTCTTTTACCAATATCAACAATTTCGAATGGTACGTCATTCTGATTTGAATATTTGAACTGAATATTATAAGAACATTGCTTTTGAAATCGTAACCACTGGATGTTTAACCACGACACTTTGATTTTTGATTCTGCAATTTTTCTGTTTGTAATGTTATTTTCAAGAGCTTTGGTAGAAAAAAAATTGGCACTCGTCATTTCAATTACTTTAAACGGATTCTTCTTCCTGGCTTAATATGGCTTGGTCCGTTTTGCTTCCGTGCTGATCACAAAATCTTAAAATGGCAAAACAGTATTTGTGCGGCCACCTACTGGTTAGAGGAAGAAGATGGTTTAGTCCATTTTATCGTAAAATAAATGAAAAAATTGCGGTTTATACTACATAAGCAACCCAAAATACAATTTTTGTGGGTTGGCCCGTTTTTCCGCTCATAGCCTCATGTTTGTAGTTCCATACCACACCAGAGGGTTTCCGTCGACAAGTACGACTTGTTAGTTTCCGCTTGAACATTTTGTTTTACCTTCATCAACCGTGATTACCCACGAAGACACATTGTTGCACGCAAGCAGGACACAAATTTCGAGAATTTTTTCAATCTGAATCTTCAAACAAGCACGTAGCTCTTCAGCCCTCATTATCCCAGATCGTACTACAACTGCAGAAACAATAAACGACTTACGAATATTTTCGTTGATACATCCATATGCTCAGATTGTTATATCCTCCCCTCAGTAAAATTAGAAAATACACAAAATTATACTGAGAGTGACAGTGCAGTTAGTTAGCTCCGAATTTTGCTCCTTAATTTCTATGTATTTCCTCAATTTGATAGTGTTATATTGAGTGTGCATTAACCAGGCTATCACGGATTCTCTACTGGATCGTATACTAGTAAGGTATCTCTGTTTGATAATTAGGGATACTAATTAACTCGACATATGTGCGAATGCGAGGTCAATCCTACCAACTCGCTGTAAGTTATCAGGTTATCACTTTTTTGTCATACATACGTAGCGATACATTTATACCTGACACGAAATACTGTGTATTAGATATCCCATTTTCCTGTGTTTACCTCGGCTACTTCCGTGGTCTTTCTGTTTGTTTTTCAGTTAGCCACCTTGAAAGACCCCTTGGTGCAGAAGATCTGTATCCCCTGTTAACTTCCTTCCTACCCTTGCTATAATGAATCCTTGCGCAAATTGCGGCTCTGATACTAAGTCATCGAATTCCACATCCATACCGTGTGATGTTTGCCATGGAATGTTACATCTTAATTGTGTAGGGTTGACTGATACAGATATCAAATTTACTCGTACCAGATCAAAGTCACTTAAAGTGGTTTGCAACTCGTGCAATAATAATATGACGCAATTTAAGGATGTGAAGACTTTAATCTCTGCTCTTCAGGCTGAATTCACGGCCTCTATCAACAGTTTGAAACTAAGCTTTGAAACCCAGCTTAATGATCTTAAGGCATCTTTTATTCCTAAACAGGAATTAGCACCTACCCTGTTTGAAGATCTCGTTGGTGAAGTGATAGATCGCCAAAGTAGAAAACAAAATTTAATCCTCTTTGGACTGCCAGAACAATCAAGTAGTTTTTCTCGAGATCAAGTTCCAGAACTAGATCGGGTTGCGACCATTAAAATCCTCAAAGCCATGGATTCGTCTTATGATAATGATCATCTGCAGGTTCAACGTTTGGGTCGCCCTTCCAGTGAAAAAACTAGACCTCTAAAAGTCACTTTGCGTAGCGAGAAAGAAGTAACCAATTTTATTAAACGTGTGAAGTACCTACGAAGCTTACCTGAGTACAAGAATATTTCTATTTCCTTTGATAGAACACAAAAGCAAAACCAGTACTACAAGCAGATCAAAGAAGAACTGAACAACCGGTTGAGCAGAGGCGAAACAAATTTGAGAATTCGTTATGTCAATGGCGTCCCTAAAATTTTAAACTAGTTCGCTCACCCAATTATTGCTACTCGTTTAAATTACTGTACCAAAACGTTCGAGGTCTCCGATCTAAGGTTTCACATTTTTATAATTCTGTGTTGGAAAATGATTTTGATTTTATTGGTTTATCAGAAACATGGCTTACTCCTGATATAAGTAATACTGAATTATTTTCTAATAATTACGTTGTGTTTCGAAAAGACAGGAGTGCTGAATTAACAGGACTATCCAGAGGTGGTGGTGTTCTGCTAGCTATAAAGCATATTTTTAAGTGTAGCGAATTAGATGTGAGCAGTATTACTAGTAGTTTTCCGTTCATTGATATGATATGCATTAAAGTTAGTGATTGTCGAAATATTAAATTCTTTGTAGTAGTATTATATATACAGCCTAATATTCCCTTTCTAGAGTTTGAACTTTTTATTGATGCTCTTAACTCATTAGAACCTTTGAAACATGAAAATAATGTTCTATTCATAGGCGATTTCAATGTACCTGACTATATTACTAGTATTGAAAATCGATTTTGTACCACCTTAAACCATTTTTGTAATCTTCATAATTTACATCAGTACAACAATATTCTTAATGTTCATGGAAAACTTTTGGACCTAATTTTTTTCAATTCTGAATGCGTGGTCGAGAAAGCAGTCTCGCCATTGGTAGATGAAGATTTACATCACCCCGCTCTTTATTTACGCATAAAAACAATTCTTAAGGGTTCCTCCCTTCCTTTTCGTTTGAATAGTAAAGATCGATGTTACAATTTCAAGAATGCAAATTATCCTCTTCTTTATGACATGCTTGCAAGCTGTGACTGGACTTTTTTAAAAGATATTAAGGATGTTAACATAGCATGCTCAATGTTTTATAACAAATTATATGCTTTATTTGATCTGTCAGTACCTAAATTTGCTCCCAGAAATCAGCGTCACTATCCCCCTTGGTTCACATCCGAAGTAATAACTAACCTGCGTGTTAAATCGTCAATGTATAAACAATTTAAAAGGACTAAAGATCAACACCATTTCAATTTATTTAAAACTCAGCGTGCTTTCTGTAAAAAACTTATTAGTGAAGCATATAAAGCATACTTGTGTTCTGCTGAGAACTCATTATCTAATGATCCTAAAAAATTATGGAGTTTTATAAATAATAAAAAAGGATCGACACGTATTCCAGGTTTACTATATCATGATAACATCGAGATTTCAGATCCTCTTGAAATAGTTAATGCTTTCGGCCGTTACTTTAATAGTGTTTTTATTCCTCCGTCTCCTCTTGCTGCTGACAGCATCTCTGTACATTGCAACCCCGGATCGTCGATAATCTCTGTAGATCATATTTCCATATCTGATGTAGTAACACACTTGCAACAATCCAAAAACTCGTTAACATCGGGAATTGACAATGTTCCTAGTTTTATACTTAGAGACTGCGCTCATGTCCTTGCTGATCCTCTTTATACTATTTTTACTTTAATTTTGCAACGTTCAGAGTTTCCTGGTATTTGGAAAAAAGTCATGATTTGTCCAATTTTCAAAAAAGGTAAAGCTAATCAAATTTCGAATTACAGACCTATATCCTTGCTTTGCAATTTTGTGAAAACTTTTGAATCAATTTTATATAAATACATCTACAGTTCAATTAAACATATAATATCTCCTTACCAGCATGGATTTATGTTAAACCGTTCAACTGTCTCCAACTTAACAGTATTTTCACAGTTCGTCTCAGAAACGCTCGATGCCAAAGGACAAGTTGATTGTATATATACCGACTTTTCCAAGGCATTTGATCAAATCGATCACCATATACTATTACAAAAGCTTCGTATTCTAGGTTTTTCTGATTCTTTACTAAAATTATTTTTGTCTTACCTCTCTAATCGTGAATTTAGGGTCAGATATCGTAACTTCACGTCCTCTGCTTTTTCTCCCACATCTGGGATACCCCAAGGGTCTAACCTGGGGCCGTTGATTTTTCTTTTATTTATTAATGACCTTGCAGATGTGGTATTGTGTGACAAATTAATGTTTGCCGATGATTTTAAACTTTATTCGAAAATTGAGTCTTTATATGATTGTGCATTACTTCAACGAAATATCGAAAATATTGTGCAGTGGTGTCTGGAAAATCGTCTGTCTCTGAATAAAAGCAAATGTAATGTAGTATCTTATTCAAGAAAACACATGAATATTATTTACGAGTATAACATTAATGGTTCCACTATTGAGAGATGTCATACAGTCAAAGATTTAGGTATAATATTTGATAGTAAACTCACCTTCGTGCAACACATTCATGCGTCTATTGCTGCTGCACTTAGAACCTATGGCTTTATATATAGGAACTGCAGCAATTTTTGTAATATTAGAACACTTAAAATATTGTTTTGTTCCTTGATTAGGTCGAAGTTGGAGTATGGTACTTTAATTTGGTATCCGATTTATGAAATACATTGCCGTCATTTAGAATCTGTTCAAAGACGATTCCTCAAATTTTTAGTATATTTGGAGGATGGTGTTTATCCCCCTCAAGGTTATGAACACTCCATGTTACTTTCTCGTTTTAATTGTTTGTCTTTGGCTGTACGACGAAAAGTAATAGCGGTCAGATTTTTATATAATTTATTTCACAATAAAGTAGACTGCATTGATATTCTAAATAGATTTAATATACTTGTACCTAGACTTAATTCTCGTCAACAAGTTCTGTTTTATATTGATTCTAGCCGTACAAACGTCTCAGTTCGCTCTCCAGTGTCGGTTATGTGTAATTTATTCAACAAAATTGCACATTTATGTGATATTAATTTTGATTCTAGTGTTAGTATTTGTAATTGCATCGTTAATTTGGGTTAATGTTTAATTAGCTGTAGATACTTTTGTTTTTTCAATATTTATACCTTTTTAGTTACTGTCATGAATTAGTTTAGTTAGTTTGATATTATTCCTGTAATTGGGTGTTACCTGTAGGAATAAATATTATTATTATTATAAAATGTATTCAACTTACTGACGAACGGACATTGATCAATCCGGACATAGTAAGTTCTTCTAACAGTCCTCCTCATCTTACAATGGAATTTAAACGGGTACTTTGCCCGTCTCGCTAATCTTCAAACTTTACTTTTCAGTTTTACTCCCCGTATAATACGTCTTATTACAAGAAACTTACTCTCCGTTAAAAAAAATCACTGTTCGAAAAATTATTCTCTCTCTATTCTATAAAAATAGAGTAGAGTGGGAGTCAAAGTGGTTCCATCCATCGCGAGAATTGAAAATTCTGAGGAAGGGAGAGGATGGTTTTGTGCTGTAATGCGAATTTAAATAAATATTTTCTTCCAAAACTCCATAGAAAGTTTGAAGAATGAACTCATTTTGGGATGAATTTTGTACATTTTAAGATTTTTACACCACTATGAATATAGATCTGAACCAGTGGCGGCTCGTGGTGATTTTTGATGGGTGGGAAAAGCATTAGGTAGGTTATTTATAACATGTATGAAAAAAAAAAATACATATAATCATCTTTGTGAGAAAGTGTTTTTGTTTTAGTGCTGCATGTCAGTCAATATAATATAACAAATATTTTATGTATATTACATATCATTATTTTATAAATATTACTTACAATGTTGTTCAGCAAGAACCAACGAGAACGTCAAAGACTTTTGCCAGAAGAGGAAAGGGAAGTAAAAAAAGGGTTCAGCACATAAGTGGATTTTTTAAGAGTTTATAGAACTACAGTACGTCAAATAATTATCCCAACATATAAAGATTTTGAAATACCATGAAGAAAAAACTTTAAATTTTAAATCTTTGCGATAAGCTACACTTAGAAAAAGTATCAATTTTGGAAAATTATTATAAAAGCAAAATTAAAAATGCCAAATGAAACAAAAAATAAATTCTCAAAGTACTAACAAAATTAACAATAACAAATAAAATAAAAATAATTCCAAAATAATCGTTCTGATTGGTTTTAAAAAGACTAGTATATACTAAAGACTCCTCCAAAAACTTTTTAAATCATCGAATATTGATAACAAATTTGCTAATTCTTTGAAATTACTTTGATTAAGAGAAGTTTGCGATTCGTCTGATCTCCGAAATCTGTTTTTGTGTAGCCAAGAAAATTATCATAGCGGATAAACGTTTAATAGTGAATCCATTTTTTTAACTGTTTCATTGTGTTGTAAATGTTTTTACAATAAGCCGAATTTAAGAAAATTTTCTATAGTTTCACTTCGTTTTCTAAGTAATTTTCATTTTTTCATATTGATCATGTTTTATATCTCTCTACTTGTGTAATTCCAAAATGTTCGTGATTGTTCGTTAAATAATAGACAATTCCAATTCCAGTTTTGATTGTTGTTTCACTACCGATCAGCCAATAATATTTATTGTTCCAATTTTGATTAAAGCCTTTATTACTGCCACGAGAGTTAGTGATGACTAATTTTATTGTTTCATTTCGGGATATGGTCTTAATTTATAAACAAATACTTCATAAACCTCAAGTTTCATGCTACTGAATTTATTTATTAATTGAAAAAACTTAATGTCTTTACCTTCTTTATCACCTCTCTAATTATTTCCACAGCTTACAGTTGGACTTTCCATTAAAAAAAACCTAAAAATTACCTACTTTGGTACCCGCCTAACCGTTTGGTAATTTGAATAAGCTACATTTTATAATTAAAAGCAGAATTCAGTTTCTGATCTGACTGAACACAATTGAGTCGTGTCTGCGACGAACCATACAGAGTGCTTCCAATTCCCAGGGTGGATTTGTCCATCTGACCGAAAGCGCGAACAAAACTATGTGGCTGTCTGAATCCGTCGTCTGAATTAAATAATAAATTAAGAGTATATTTAACTTTTGTTGACTCTCTACAGTTAACGAAGCATTCACTTTATAAAACAAAAATACATATGTAATAATCGAAAAGTACACATATGTCACATACGTACTTCAATAATAAATGCATTCCTACTTATTTTCTTCATTCGTTATTCGGATTTTTAAATTTATAATAAGTACATTATAAAGTTAACACTCTGTCATAAATAGTCATAATACAAGAATATGGTTGTTACGAATTTTCATTTGATATGAAAAAGTATTTATTAATTATTATGATGTTGCTCTTTTCTGTAACAATAGTATTCAAGAATTTTCGCATAATCATTATTTCCCTTACCACCTTACCCATAGAATAATATAAATAATTACCTTATAATTTTACAATACAAAGGAGCAGAAAATGGAAATTAATTTATTGAATCCTTGAATCGAATATTAGAAATCCGACTCTGCAGCGTTTGAGATACACATTGACGGCAGGGCGTCGTGCCCCGCTTAAAGCAAGAAAACGCGGATATGCAGCAACGTGCGTTTCGAATTCTTTACTCTTAGTTCCCTGCTCTCAATCGCGTACATAGAAAACCGAACATATGTCGTTGCTTACAATCAAGAGGGTGCACCAGGGTGGACTAGCCCATCCTCATGTGAACCGTATAACGGCGAAATCTGACGCACTTTTTTGCAACTGAAATTTTTCAGTTGCGGAAACTACGGGATGTAATGAAGAAAATCGGTTGGCTTCAATGATGTTTATGACGATAATTATTTGTGTATGCATACAAAAAAATTAAAAAAAGAAAAATAACAATGTTTTACTTTGCATCGTAAACAATAAAATAGGGTGGACATTGGCCATCCTGCCGACCCCGAGGAGCCGCCACTGATCTGATCCTAGGCTTGTTATAGTTCATGAAAGTTGGTAGGTATTCAACATGTCATAAATAAAATGCCGCGTTATAATATCCTGAGAAGGGATAAAGGTTTTGATTTTTTTTTAAGCGCCATTGTTTTTAGCTGAAAGGGGGAAGGTTAATTAAATGTAAATGTACAAGGTATATGGCGTCGGTGTCGCAACGCAAATCCACAGGTGTCCGGGATGTCGCGAACTTTCTTGAAAGTGTAGTCACGAGTGATGGCCTAAAGTTCACGAAAAATTTAAAAACTCCATATTTCTAATTTTCGCAGATAAAGCGGTGTACGCTTTAAAAAATTAATCTAAAAATTAAAAAACGCACAAAGAAATTTCAATAACATCTTGGGGAATATTTTCCCATTCTGCTATTACTGCATCTACCAGTTGATTCTGGTTGAGAGATGAGGGCCTATGCCTGCGAACTGCCTTTTTAAGAGCGTCCCATAGATGCTCCATGGGATTTTAATCGGGACTGAATATCAACTGCATTTAAGTAGTCAGTCACTTGCCTGAGCACGTGAGGAAGAGCGCTATCTTGAATGAATGCAATTTTCGAGATAATAATCCGCATTCATGAATCTCATACGGATAGGAACCAACTCTCTACGACCGTTAAAACATCTATCCACAAAGCATTACAGCAATATTGCAGCTTACAAGTCTCTCTCCTGGTCTTCGTCGGACATGCTCACATCCATCCATCCGAAAATTTTACGTTAACTCTGGTTTCATCTGAGAACAAAACGTTCTTCCAATTATCAACTCATCAACCGTCCAATTTTGATGGTTGTCTGAGATACTATGATTTTACCTAGTTTTCTGATGTCATTAATTTTATAGTTTAGCCTATTTTTTATTATTATTAAAAACACACTTTTTTTGTCTAAATTAGTCGATCCAAATATCTATATTATCAGAATATCAAATTTTATTTAATCCACATTTATGGTTCTCATACTGGAAAAATTTAAACCTAACAATTACAATAGCCCGATGGTGCCTAAATCAGCTGTATTAGTATTTATAGGCAAGTACTATCCAAAATGTGACTGTCCAATTTTCATTTCCTGTGCGGGTAGGATAAGTGATCCTTTTCAAAATCCAATAAACTACAAACAGTTTTAAGTTTTTTATTAATATTTTTTTCAATAAACACTAACAAAGCTTGGATAAATGGATGTAGAATTTGTAATCATCTATTGACTAAATTCTGTTGTAAAATTATCGACACCAGTTGATAAAGTAGATGCCAGAGTTATGATTGTAACCGAAGTACTACGTATTGTACCTGTTGTCAGACTGATATTAATGGGCGGTGTATCTGATAATTTCACATGTGCATTATTTGTACTACATGGATGATTATCAATAGGATTCAAAATTGTTTCCAAAAAATATGCCATTAATGATCCAGTAGTTAAACCAAAATTGTACAACAAAGTCATTATGTTACCTGCAATGAATATAAATAATTAGATAAACTCAAATATTAATAACAATTCTCTTACCAGTAAGCTCCCTGTAGCGATCATCCACTTTGCTCGGTGCTTGTATCATTGGAACACTTCCGAGGATTCCATTACTGAAGCCCAAAATTAAAGCAAAAGTGAATGCTGTCACTTCGGCTGAAAAAACTGGATTTGATCTTGGGGCCACGCACATAATCATTAAAGGAATCATTATAAGTCTTGCGACGGAACATCGAACTAAGCGACCACCTGTCCAATATCTAGAGGAGGATGCTAACATTTTTCCAAATAAATCGGCTCCGTTGAATAATGCCATCATAAGAAGAGGCATCCATGACCCCAAACGACAACTAATTATTTCAGACGCTATTCCAGGATACAAACATAGTGTGGCAAAATACACCAAACATATAGATATCATATACGGATGGATGGCTTTAGTGATCTCCCATCGTGCTAACAATCCCCCTAAAAATTTGAAAGACTTAAATTTTCAAATAGTCAGTTCAGAAACGGACTTACTTTTAATACCGCTCAGTCCTCCAGCGGTACTGACGCTTTGCCTCCCCCGAATAACCACATCTTCGACTTTGTACGTTGGTACCGGAACTGGAGCTGAAGGTTCATAGGCTGGATTTGCAAAACTGAGAGTATTTCCGGCTGGTGGACTATTCTGTATTTTTAGAACCCCATACTGCGCTTCATTAGTTTCTATCTAAAAATTATAGAGTTATATGATTACAAACACTTGATATTTAAATACCAATCCAGCATCTTCAGTCGGTTCAAGCGTAATCCTAGTCTTTGCCCTCTCACATAAAGCTATGTAAAATTGTATAAAATCAGTTCTTCTGACAAGATGATACATTGCAAAACACGTTGCTACTGCTGAAACTGATACAGTAAAAAAATAAATTGTACTTCCTCGTATTTCTGGTATCATAAATCTGGTAAGAACTCGAACGGATGATGTAAATACTCCAGAAGCACCTGAAATTTTTATGTTAAAGAATAATACATGTCTTACAAAAATTTAGCAATACTTACTTTCGCCTACCATTACAGCTTGAGTATAGCGCGCAGGTAACATACTAGTGTATCCATAAAAACTGGATTGTTGTACTAGAAAACAAAATTAATAAATAAGAGTACTCATTGTACGATGTAGCACTAATCATAACAGCAATATTTGCAGAATTAAAAAAAAAACGAGTGAATCTTTCCTTTATATTTATACATTTATTTTCGAGACGTAAGAGTATTATTTTATAGTTAATTCTTCATAGTCTTGTGAATTATTTGTAGTATAACTATATTAATCTATGTCGTTTTTTTACCAGGTATTAATTTTTTAGTATTAAGACACATACTCGGACACATATTTAGTCCGGTCGTCGATTAAAATTTGTATCGTCTACATTTTTTTTGGGTCGTAAAGTATAAAAATATTAATAGGAAAGAAAAAGAAATATCGCTAAAACAGAAAGTTACTTGACACAAAGTTATGCCATTTAAAGAAGTGATAATGTGATAATTTAAAACATTTTCAGAATTTGATTCAGGCAGTTAAATTTTAATTATTGTAAATTTTTCTAATATTGGTTTGTTAATGTGACCGTTATAAAAAATGTTGGGCTTCTACGATAATTTTTATCCAATTGATTCCTACATTAGTTGTTCATTTTTTCCTGTGTTTTTTATTATTATTTTTTTTTTGGGAAAACATATTTTGTAAGTTGTATAGAGTAAAATTAAATTTGATAAAATTAATCACCTACAATAGAAATTTTTCAACCAGTTAGCCAGCCAAAAATTAAATATAAAAAAAAAATTATTGAAATAAAATGTGCCAATTTTTTGTATAATTGTTTTCCAATTTACCTGTGCAACCGACAGCCACTACTGCTACTGCTGCTAAATTTACACCATAAGAAGTAGCTGTACCAAACGCCTCCCACCATACTTCACACACAACAACAAAAATGAGAGTTACAAAAGACATAAAGTATCCTAAAATAGAGTAAATTAGGGTGTGTGTAACATTAACTTGGTACTTTTACCGAAATTTATTCTGGAATTAAGAGTAAAAGTTTCAACCAACAAGTTATTCCCCAGTACAGTGAAGAAAGCAACAGCAATGTACACCAAAGACATGTCAAACACCACTGGAGAATCAGGATACCTTACTTTGAAGTAGTCCATAGCCATTATAAAACTGCAGAATAAGTGGGTAAATATTAAACTTGGAGGAAAAGGTCAGGGTTCAGCATGTTACCTATTATAAGGCAGAAGAAAACCAGCACCACCAAGAACAAATGCTAAATATATAGCATTGTATGAATCTATGGGGGGTGATATATTTGTGAATCCATTACTATTGTGGAAATCATTTCTTCTACGAGACTTTCCGAGTTTGGAGTAACCGTGTGCATCATTGGTTTCTTCCATTTTAAGTAGGTTGAAATTAAACTTCTTGATTATTTATTTTGCTGCATGGTTACAACTTCTCACAAACACGTGTTATTATAATTTCAGATGTTAGTAATTGTATATACAGATAAAATTATATTTTAAATTATTTCACTTCACATTTTTTCAGCATTGTGGATTTTGCGCATGATTCTGAATTTATTGATTTCAAAATCGCGCTTGCGAACGCAGACATAACATTTTTATTTAATTAAAAAGCGGACATTCTATGACATTAATTGAATAAAAACATACCATTTAATAAAAAATTCGATTTGTGGAATGTTAGAAATTTGATTAGATATGTGTCATATAGGCAATCAACAATTCATTATTCGTTGATGACAGTGGTAAAAATACAGATTCAAATTCTATACGTCATTTAAATAATTAGTTTTTAGTTAATTTCTCCATTATAAACTAGTTTCAAAGTTAACTTTTTTATAGTTTTGAAACCAGGATGGTAGCAAACGTTCGTTGATTTTCGGGAAAGCTCGTTCACCAATCCGAGACCCTGGTCTATGACGTTGTGACGGGTTAGCGTCTGACATCTGTTGATAAATTGACGTATCTTGTCATTGTCAAACTGTAGGAAAATGGTGCAAAATAACATGGTTTTTATATCTAAAAATTCGTGTTGGCCCGTGCCAATACGTCAAAATTATTCGATGATCGGTCTTTAATTTCGCAAAACAGTGTTCCGTGACATTTTGTGCTAATTTACTAGCTTGTTGTGTGTTTTTACACGTTTTATTAAGTTCATAAACAAAGGCCATGTCATTTGTCAAATCAGGTGATTTTTTTGCAAAAAATTTATGACGAAGTGCGGAGTGTTCCATGCCGTAAACATGTAAATAGTGCGCTGTCTGTGTAGTAAAACAAAAATAAAAAATGGGTGCTAAACCGAGTACAGCTAATGGGACCCAGAGCCCTCGCACCAGAGCCTTCTCCACGAGTAGTAGTTCGGAAGTTGTCACAGCCCCAGGCTTTCGATTTATGAGATCCTTGGGAATGGACATGTCGAATGATCGCCAAAGAGCACGGTCGTTATCTAGTGTTCCAGATTTACATACTAGTCATGAAACAATTGCCATACCGGCGACAGGCGCCAGTTTTGACGTTTCCACCGGTGCCAGTCCAGAGACGGACAGCAGCTCGGCAGAGGATACAGCGGGTGCCCTCGGTTCTGCCGCCTCCAGCATTGCCCTAGGACGGGTGTACGCTGCACATTCATTACCTTCACATATATGGTCGCTAAATGGTATGTATTTACTTCTTACATTTTATAAGGGAATGTTAATATAGAACAATCATTACAACTTCAAAGTCGAGATTTCAACATTAATCGGCAATTTCCCAATTCATATTTATTGTCATCAGCATTATAAAGTACGTAAACAATGTGTTTAATATTATGAATTTCTCAGTAACGTTGACAATTCCTTCAAATTAGGTACTTCCAATTCCTAAAGAAATGACGTTACGTAGACAAAACTTTCTAACAAAGAAAATTTTCTGGAGATGTACACTAAACTCATTTGACATACACCTTGTAAAACTTTTATGACTTAAGCGGCTTGAGCCAAACCATCTTTATAAGTCAAACTGGCTATTTGTAAGCTTTATGGACCCGAAACGCAAGGATTATGACTGTCCATTGTTGCCACAATGGAGCTGTAAACTGAGTTAAGTTATGCAATAGCCAGTTTGACTTATAAGGGTGCTTTGGCTTAAGCCGCTTAAATCATAAAAGTTTTATAAGGTGTATCTCAAATGAGTTTACTGTATATTTTAATCTACACTGAGACGTGGGTTTACAATTTAAAGTGGTAACAATTTGTGTTATATTATCATTTATATGTCAAGTGAGCATTCAAATCCACATCAAATATGTCACCTGTTATCTAAAACTTCCAAATTTTTACAAATTAAGTGTAGCCTATTGTTGTGAATCCATTTTGTTACAAACTGGTATCTGTGACTTTACATGTGTACAAATGCCACACTGTTAGTCCACAGTATTTAGTTAAATTATTGTAAAAAAAAAACAAACAATACAACAAAGCTTGGAAATACGATGTGGTAAGTAACAGGAAAAGGTAGTTAAAAAAAAGAAAATTTAAATTTAAATACATACATAAAAATCAAGTAATGTACATCAATAGATGTGTAATGATAATTTGTATGCTAAATTGTGCAAGATTTGTGTACATATTTGAGAATAATTGAGGATGTTTGTTAACACATATCAAAACAGCTGCTTTCATACAAAATACATTATTTAGGTGTTTTACATGCATTGTGCATCTAAATTTAAACTGGAGACTACAGTACACCAAAACTACAAAGTTGTCATGGCGACTTTTAAAGTGTCAATAGAGTTGCAATAATATCAATTTTCTTAAATAGTGTTAATTTTTCGTTGAACTCTTTTTACAGAATACATTTTCTAGTGTTGAGCTCTGTGATAGTGATAACGCTGCGAAAGATGTGTCAGTCTTTATAATTTTTTACGATGCTGCTTCTCTTATCTTCATCTTGATCCTTTCCGGTGATTTTTGGTACATATATGCACGCTGAATCACTACGCACGCACGTGCTTCACTATATCTCATTAATTATTGGAAATAGAAAAAAGTCACAGACTAAAGCTGGCCGGTTTTTTGAGTAGCATACATTAAAATTATTTTAGAGTATTCAAAGTGTTTTGTTTTTGAAGCAGCACACAACTTGGATTTTTTTTATAAAACACTGTTCTCGTTCTCATTTTCCTTACATATTCTCGTTAGCCTCTCCTCGGGCCTTAAACCGTAGTTTATTTTTGAAATTCCGATGAGATGTTATTTCAATTTTCTGGATTTTTTAGCAGTGCAAGGATTCACAAAAAAAAATTGCTAAAATGTTACTTTTAAGAGCTATGTTGCAACTATTTGATAGATATTAACATGTTTGTAATATACTGTTACGAAATAAACCTATACGCCGCCTATGGCTTCTAGTATATACGGCGACGATGACTCATTGTCCGTGACGGCGGCCGGAGAAGAGCCTGGAAGCGGATGTCGCGACAGGTGTTCGAGAATAAGCCTAGAAGCGGTGACGGAGACCTTCGTGAATGTTGCGCCGAAATTATTTTGTACATAGTTGCTCTATAATTAGTCGTGTAAATCCGAGTTACTAAGGAATAAATTGTTGACTTTAACCCACGCCGATTTTAATACTAATATAAAATTTAGAAGAACAATTTTATTGTTATTAAAGTCTGCCCCCACGTAAGAAAAACAAGATTAATCGTGTCCTGCAGTTAATTATACAGGGTTAGTCACGAGAGAATTACTTCTGAAAATTATTTTTACGCAACCCAAAATACTAATACCCTGTACCACTTGATATTATCTAAATTTAAAATGAAATGCTTAATCCATGATTGCTTTGACTTTGGCAGTGTCACTTTGACGTTAATTAATTTTTAACATTTTTTTTTCATCGTTGACTCGCCTCTAGAGCCCCATTGGACCGACGACATACAGCCAGATCAATCTGGGCTATACTGAAGCCGTAAGTGCTCTACCAATGTTGTTCGCCGCTAATGTGCAAGTGTTAATTCGCCAGCTCTGCGTCACCTAGAGCCTCTTCGAAGTGCAAATCTGCAACCTCTGGACTTCTTCGGCCATCCATTTACAAAAAAGCCGTAGCATCCCCCCAAAATGCCCAACATTTTCAACATATTAGTAGTTAAATTATTTACTTACTTGTTTGAGTTTGTGTTGTAACCTTTGAATAAAATGCCGTAAAAGGAATTTTTAGAAATAATTTTCTCGTGATTAATCGGTTGTAAAAGATCAAGAGGCACACTGACAAATTTATTACCGGCGCCGGAGGAGATTTCCGACTGGCTGCGGTACCACCATGGACACTCGCGTTTGAGATTGCCAAACTCAAAGCATTCATGGATTAAGCATTTCATTTTAAATTCAGTTAGTATCAAATGGTACATGGTATTCGTATTTTGGGTTGCGTAAAAATAATTTTCAAAAGTAATTCTCTCGTGACTAACCCTGTATAACAGTTATTCCTCGGCTAAAAAATTCAAAACGCAACCAATAATGCATTACAGTTACTATTGTTTTAATTAAAACATTGCTGTTTGTAATGGTTGGTATGAAATATCAAAGATAATTTTGAAATTGTATTTCTGGTTGCGTCTTGAATTTTTTAGGCGTGGAGCTTTTAGTGAATAACTCTGTATATTATTGAAACCGGAGTCCTGCCTAATGATTCATGAATAACGCCAAGATTCGAGTGTTAGGTACTATGAACATACCAGAACAAGAAAAAAGACAGTAGTAAATACACAGCGCGCTCCTTATAGTAAAAATAAACCCAGACATGACCTTTCAGTCATCCTGAATGAGTACCGATATTATGCAGAAAACGTTATAATATCGGTTGAAACAAAATTAAACTACATAAGAAAAATTATTTATTACAAATTTAGAATTCTTACAGTCATGATTGCTTTTTTTTAATAAAATTCTTCATACTAATGCTGGTCTATAATTTTAACGTATCTTAGCAAGAAGTATCGTGTAGATGAAAAAACGCTAACGAAAATTTGTCTAATCATCCCACAATCTAATGACACCATAAATTTTTTAGTAAACGCTATTTAATTGTATAAAATAATACACTCTAGTACAGTTCCTACACTACATCAGTACCTAGTAAAATTTTACAATATGGTAATAGGGTACATCGGACGAATGGCCATTTTTATGTTTTCTAGACGTTTTATGACCCCTAGATCCGGTTTACGGAAGTTCAGTTAAATATTTGATTGCGATTAATTTTTTAACACGGCGTGAAAGTACCACGTGATCGACTCTACGCCAATCAGATGTCGCTAAATGCCTGGTTAAATGCGTAATTAACTTAATCACAGTTAAAAAGTTAAAAAAAAAACTGCTCCCCTAGAGTAAAAAAAACTAGCCTGCCGTCTGTCTGTCGTCTATCTGTCGTTTGTGTCGATTTTTATTAGACACGTAAATTCTGAAACTATCGGATCGATTATTTTTTGACTGAAAGAAAGCACACACATTTGTTGGTCTAACCAGTAAGCTCTGTTTCAAAAGCAGTTTTTTTATCAACTGAAAGCGAAGTAAATATCTAAGTTTAGTATATCATTATAATCGCAGTTTAGTGGTTATCAAAAATAAAAATACGTTGTAATTTAAAATTATTAAATAAAATCATTTGCAGTTGAACCTCTGCGGTTTTATTATCAGACCCTGAGAAAGTCTGGTTTCCTCGACATTACCTAGCCCAGTAATAGCTTATTGCTTGCTATAACTTGTGCTTTACTGATACATTCTTGCCTTTTTCAACTGCAGTAGAAATATAATATGTTTCTTTAATGAACTAATGACAGAATAAAAGTAGATTTTGTAAATATTTTGTAACACCTTTTGTCTTGAAAGCAAAATATATTTTGATTTTTTTTCTTAACTTTTCAGTCTACAATTCCTTTGACAGTTCCAGCTCTGCTTTCAAAATAAATACGAAGTGCATGTATACTGACAAAGTGATAAAACACAGTATGTAGTACTTCATAAAGTTTTTAATATAGGATCCCTTCTGCGATGATTAATCGAGTAGTTGGGATCTTTTAGTTAGTTTTCTTATTCTGAATTCGATAAGCACTTACTGAATGTCACTGCAGACGTATAACATATAAATCGCAATTTACTTACAACGAGTAGATTGAAACATTCTGTTAAAGTAGGTGTAACTAAATTTCTCAATACATCTTATAATATCGCACTGTAAAAAACTGTCGTAAAATTTTACAGTGCTCATATTCCATTAATTATTGGTTTGGCAATAACTCAAAAAATGTGTATCATTTAAACTAATGTTTAGATTCTAAATCGATATTTATGAGATTTACGGTAAATTTTTAGTTCAATATTGAAATGATTTAAGTATTTAACTCCTTGTCTCTTTCTGACTATGTTCTCCCTCTCATTTTTCGGACCTACTCCAAATCTCTATCTTTAGAGCTGGCGATATTGTTTTGTTTTTTGTATGCCGGGTTTAGTAGTGGTGATAACAAGTAACCGCTTGCTGCTTATATGTCATGAGCATGACAAAAGCCGTTGTTATAACACGCCAATGTGTAATTTTTAAATTATTCGTGTAACATATAATAATTAATTATTTACGAGTTAAATGAGTGTGGTTGATTTGTAACAATGGGCCAAAGTGTTTCTTCGCCACAGCCAAATATATCTTCACTAACGAACAAGGACAAAGGTATATTTAGCGAATTTAATCCTGTGACTTCAGTTCGCAATTGAACATTACATAAACAGTAATTATGTTAATTAGCAGTCTAACATTGTATAATTTTCCACTAACTCTAGGAAAGTTTCTGCGTTTTTAATAAAATATTTAAGCTTTTATCAGCAATATGTATGTGTTGAACTTATCTGTAACACAGATAACAAATCATGAAGTAGTTATCTATAGATTTATATATCACATGTTTCAATAACTAATATCGTAGTGTAATAAAACTCGAACGGAGCGAAAATAAAAAATAATAATAAAATACACCTTTGCAAAATATGCCTAAATATTTGTATTATTAAATTAGTGTAGGTGTAAAAGTGGTAGGCATACAACACTTGTGTAATGCACCGAGACTGCGACACTCACAATCAGTATATTGATAACGCACAGATGAATAATGGTCATTGTACCTTTTTAACAAATATTTTAAGTACTATTTTATTGTGTCGAAGTACTTTTGTTACTTTTATCGTTTAATTTGTCCAGCTGTTTTAAATTAAATATTACAGAAAATTTTATGAATTTCATAACCACGCAAAGAAATTATTCTTATTATTGCCATATGTTTGATTCATCCACAGATGTGTCTTAACTGATGGCCAGAACTACCACCCATATAGGAACAAATTATAATTCGAAAAAATTAGAAAATCAGATCAACTTAAGAAAATTATAAATTTGATTGCAGAACTTCAAATTTTACCGTACATGGAGACAACTTTCGTTCTTTAAATCATACTATCCTTTTTTTAACTTCTTAAAAAATTGGTCGAAGGCTATTTTGACAGGACTTCGCTCGCCCTTGAAATACAGCCCAACAAATAAAAAAAAATGGTTTTCCGAACATTGATATATGATAACCTCTATAGTCTATACATTAAAGCAAATATGTATAATAGATAAGTAATACGAGTGACAGTGTAAGAAGCTAAATAACATCTTATAGATGTATTTTGACATTCTATAATTTTTTTGTTTGTTTAGGACATTCAACATTTTTTTAATGATACTCATACATTTTTTTCAGATTTTTGGAGAGCTTATTTTTCTGAATTAATTCATGTATTATACTTTAATAACCCATACCCTGCCACTTCGCATTCGAGAGCATGTTACGAAAACACACTTGTTTATATTTCGTCTGAAGTAAGAGATTAACAATTACTCCAAAAATATGAATGATAAAGATCCGAGTTTATAGCTGCAATTCTGTAAGAACTTGCTAAATATAAAGGGTTTTAACTAGCAAATTTCCATTGTAACGAGTTAAATTCGTAAATCTGATGGGCTGTTTGTTAAAATAAATTTTAACACATTTTGATGCACATTTGGGCCTTATGCCTGTGTAGCGAGTTTTTTCACTTGAGAATGTTTCGATCAACAGTACTTCAGCAAGGACACATCTGTCAATTACGACATGCAGTGTAATTCTAATAATAAAACACTGGAGTGTACGGTTCTTGAGATTTGATAAAAAAAATGTAAACTGTAAACTATTTCCGCTACATGTTTGCGTGATCGGCCACGCAATAACTTTCCAAGCACTACACTGATACTAGTATAAAAGTTTGCGGTACAATTTCGATTTTTTTGTGAAAATTTGGATGCTCTGAGGAAAATCTGAAGACGGATTCATAAAGAACAAGTACAGGAGTGTGTTATTTAATAAAATTGAAACCCTACTTACCATAAAAAATTTGGAGGGGTTGTCATCACGTTGGAAAATTTTGGTTTGCCTTTTACCATCTCCATGATATTCATAATATACATAAAAATTTCACATCAATCGGTCCAGTCTCGAAGATTACCTGACTAATAAAAATCGACACAGACGCCAGAGGATGGAAAAGAGAGATTACTTTTTTCGTACTCTAGTGGTCATGAAACGTCAAGAAAAGTAACAATTCGTCAGATGGACTTTGCGACTGTACTTCCTTAGCTTACACTCGGGAAGTAAAAAGAACTAGTACTTTTTTAACAGAGACGGTAGATAATATTGTTACGTTATACGGGTGAGTGAAAATTGGCGTGGGTAAAACTGGTTATTTCTTAATAACTCGAATTACACGACTAACTATTACAGCAACTATATACAAAATAACTTCGTAGCGCAACTTAAATGAATTCGCTCACTGGACTTCTTGACTGAATAATCGTTCTCGACGGTGGCCTCTATTTAAATCCATATTTCGGCGATCGAGCTCTTTCTCGAATTAGGTATTCGCGACTTCCGCTTCCAGGCTTTCCTTTAGTGAATGCTAGGTCGCGCGGCCAATGAGTCACACTACATACGACAAGCAACGCATACATACTAGAAGACCAATAGGCGTCGTACCGGGGCGGCGTATGGGTTTATTTCGTAACAATATAATAAAATTTTACAGTACATTTGAATTAAAAACTGGTTTTCTACAAATCTGAAACAATCTAACAATAGAAATATATAAAGAGCGGCGAGGCGGTTTTAATCCGTAGGTGTGTACAACTATGTTCGAACGGTAATCGAGGTCGCACGTTTGCACACACGATAAGTGGTCGCTTGGGATTTTCGATGTACAATGGGTGCTCGACGCTTTTGTAGAGCTGCTTATGACACCTGAAAAACAAGTGATAACAACACGATGCAATCTAGTCGCCCAACTAATTGATCGATACCGTACCGCGCTGTTCATGTACATGCATATACTGATTTGCACATTTCCTAAAATAGAAATATAGTTGGAATGTTCACTTTTTCCTCAAACAGTAGTCACTTTCTGTAAAAACAAACTTTTGGAACCTTTGTTTTTTTTTTTTCTGAAACGGATTTATTTGAAAATTTTGTTTGTGTGTACATATTCTAAATTTTATAAATTTGATAAAAAACCGAAACTATTTTTATTCCTTGTGAAAATGAAAGTGATAACGATCAATTTACGATTTCTCTAAAAGAATTCAATTGTAGACTTCTCATCGAAAATACAGATTTTTATTAATTTTTACGATTTTTTTAAAATGGGATGATAACGTAATAATTTTTTAACTGTATTATTTTTACTACAAGATAAATAGCTTCCAGAGAATTAATAGGTATATGTTAAAGTGCATGCAAAAATATAGTTTGTTTACAATTGATTTAAAATTTCTGGTAGATGTGGAGGATTACGTTTGCTTTTGATAACGTATCAGTTATATAGTAATGTGAGCTCACCATAAAAGTACGAGTATTTCAAAAAAATATGTAATAAATTTTATAAAAAAAATATCAGTATACTATGACAAAACCTTGCAGCAACGCTTTTTTGCGTGGAATACATTGTGCAATACACATCTTAAAAAATGTATTATCGCTGTTAAGATCTGACGTCATCAGAATATTTAATCTAAAATTTTATTTTATATAAAACAATTTACTCGTAGAAAATTCTGAAAGTCTTAAGTAAAATAGTTGAAGAATACGTCTGGTAGAAATATCGGAAAAATTACTTACGAAAAGTAAGTTTAACAAAATATTGTAGCACTATTGCACGATAAGAAAATTGAAAATAAAAAATTTGGTTGTCTAATAGAATAGAACAACTGTGACGTCAACCAACTAGTCTTTACGTACATATGTACATATCTTCGCTGAGGTGTAATCTGTATGAAAAGTCGAATCTTTTTATTATTAAACCTAACAAATGTGTCTGACAATTTCCATACAAAGTATTGGCAGAAAAATCTGGTATAGGGAACATTTTGTAATTACAACTGCAAAATCATGAGATTGAAAAGTAGGGTAAAAAATATAGAATCGGGAATGAAATTATTTAAAGAATCAAAAACTACATATGGTTGGTTCCAATATTTTAAAAATTATTTATCCAACAGCAGCCGGCTTTTCTTCTTAACGCGTTTTTGCAGCCCCTTTTTTATAGTATTATTATACATTTAAAATACAAAAAAAAAAAAACACCACCGCCTCCACCGCAATCTTCTTTTCTCTACTCTTGTACCTCTCTTCCAATGCCATTTGCATTAACACGCTGAAATAATACAATATAACTAATTCCCCAGTATTACTTAAAACAAAAAAATCTTTTTTTAAATCAATGGAATCTGTTAACATCAATTTTCGTCGATTTATTTTTTTTTTGCCTAATAATATGTATCGTTCCAATAATTGGACGGCTTTTTGCAGAATGGCACCAACCCACAACAAATTATTAACGAGAAAAATTAAAAAACGTAATTTTCTTCATTTAATAATTCTATAAAAGAAATTTCCAAATTTTATGTATGTGAAAAAATCAAAATAATTATACTTTGCAGGGCATAAAATGGTGTACGGGTCCTATGCGTTTATTTACTAAAAATAATTAATATTTTGTGGATTGGTTCTATTCTGCAAAATAAAGGACATACTTAGAATAATATTATTTAATGAACCAAAATATAAGGAATGTGGTTTAATAATTGATAAATTTAAGAACTTTCCATTTCAAAATCAGGGGTGCCACTGAAATCATCTACATCATCTTCTATGTGACCAGACGAAGCTAGATTTTTGTAGAAGGGTTGTGCATCTGCCGGTATTAAATGCAGAATCGACTGCAAATCTTTCAATTTGCGGTCACTTATCGGTTTGCCATTGGGCCATACAAGAACACTTGTAGTCAATGGATACTTTTTCTTGTCGAATATTGGATTTGTAAGCGTAATGAAGTTTGTTACTGTTTCTTCTCTTTTTGTTCTCATCTCTTGTCAAATTTAAAAACTTCCTTTTTCGGCCTCGTTTTGGTTTCCCTGTTGTTTGATTAAAATTTATGGGTGGAACATTATTTAGATTATTATCTTCATCATCAGAGTAAGTAGCTGTTCTGAATCACTATACTCACTAGAAGTCTCATAATAATTTGCTATTGCTTGCAGTGCACTGAAAGAATTTTCTGAAATATGGTTCAGTTTCTAAAAATATTAGAATGTGATATCATAAACAACTAAAAAATATTTTTATTTACCGTTTCAATTAATGGCACAACCGAATCCATAATAATTTAAGATAAAACTTGTAAGTTTACAGAAAAAGTTCACAACAACTTATTTATGTGACATTAATAATTATGCAGAAGGTGATATCACACTCTACTTCAATATAATGTGATATGTATTATAAAAACACGTAAAAATAACAGAAGCTCATTTTAAATTTTTATATGTGTAAAAAAAATAAAAAAAACTAATAAGTTACAATTAAAAGAATCTCTGTATTACATAAAACAAACTGAGCGAGATGGAACTATTATCGTTAAAGTGTTATAACAGGTACCAACATAATATGTAAAAAGACATTCATTGGGCTTAAAGCAGTCTTTATTATCACAGTTATAGGTAAAAAATCGCAAAATGTTGACTACTATAGTAGAATACAACTTATTGTGGACTGGTTCCTTTCTGCAAAAATGACTACAAAATTTAAAGAAATTGTTGATTGGTTCATGGTAAAAAAAAGTTAAATAGAATTAAAAAATCGTTATTTTAACATATGGAATACGTTCATGAAGTCTTCTAGGGTTCAAAGTTCATGTTTGTTTTAAAAATACAATTTTGTGGATTGGTGCCTTTCTGCAAAAAGCCGTCCAATTGTACACCATGATAACCTGTAGTTCAACTTTAGATAAAATTACGGTTTCTTCTTGTACAACATTTTTTAGCTTGAAAATACTTTAATTTAGGCGAACCATGTTCCTATTTAAAATCTGTCAAAAATTTACCCAATACGTAGCAAAACTTAACCCAACTTTTACTTCTTGTGTTTTGTTAACTGATGGGTAACGAAAATTTTATTATAAACTCACGTTTTCATAGCGAAATTTATAGAAAAAATATTCCTTTTTTTTTTAATAAGTGTTGCTTGAAAATGCACAGCAGTTTCTTTAGCACCTTTCATAGTGTTTTTCAATCATTACATAACATGCTTATTTGAAATATTGGCAAATGCCTTAGTTTAGGAATTACAGAACACCAATCGATATTCATTGCTATTGATAGCCTTATTTTGGTAAATGAATGTATTGAAAAACGTGTCATCAAAATAATGTGGTATACTTTGTACGCCTCATCAAATTATTCTCAAATTTTATAGGAATATAGGCTGATTAGTTTTAGTTTTAGATTATACTCTCATGCTTATTATCTTTGTCCGTTTGTTGAATATTGCAAAATGTAGTGTCCGTTTACATAGTCTGTCGTTGTCTGTTGACGATTTAATTTATTTACTTTAAAATTATCGGGTCATCTAATTTAATCTAACCAGAGTTTGTCTGCTCAATGCCATCAAAATTTCGATGACGTCATCTCAAACTTTTGTTAAGTAAATCTTGCTTTAGGTTTGTATTGTAGCATCTAATTTAGTGTAACGAAATTTACACTAACGTTAATTAATAAATAATTTCAGTCAAAATTTATTTTTGTTGTGCTTTATTATTTGTGAGCAGATTTACTCTAAAAGTATCATAATATCAAAGTCTATAATGTAGAAAATGTGGCGCGAAAGTGAAACGTCCGCTTTGAATACGAAAAATCCAGGAATTTATCCTCTCCTCTGTTTGGAGGAGACAAAATCAATCAAATTTCATTTTCTTTTGCACAAATGCAGACTTTGATCTACCGCCGCTGTTCCTGGTTGTCTGTATGCTAATAGCCACATTCGAAGTATAAATATAAACAGTCCAAGTTAAGCATGTACTAAGAATATATTATTCCCGTTGATTATCCGCACATTGTTAATCAAAATGTATTTGTTTATGCTCCTCAAAAATTGACGATGTCATTCAAAATTTTGTTGGATTAATCCCATCTAAAATATTGTGAATCTATCCTTGTACAGGTGACTAAAAAAACTAATGAAGGAGTTCATTCATCAAATCAAGAACCATTCACTCCTTTCCCCCAAAAACTTGAGAATACAGTACCTATTGTTAGTATTAGTATTACACTGCACCTGTTCAAACTGATACACTTGCGTGTGCTTGTCTCATTAAAATATTATGATGTTAGCATAATTTTATTTATGGAAAAACTTACTTGAAACATATGCATACCCTCTCATTACGCGTACTTTAACAGTGTACATTAGGGTGATTCAAAAAAAAAAATAATTTTTTTTTTCGTGCAAAGAGGTTCAAAAGTTTCTTTTCAACGTAAAAAAATACCAGTTAAAATTTGAGCTCTTAATATTAATATTAAGACCGTCCGCATCGCGTTTTTCTATTTCCCATAAGAATAACATGGAAAAATTTTTGTTTGCACCTTCTGATTTTTATTGCTAGCCCGTCGTGTGTCGTGAAAAAAATTCAATCACATATTTTTATAGAGAATTGAACGCTCTACAAAAAGTGTCTCCTATGATTGTGCGAGAAACCTGATATGTAGTTGAAGAGTTATTTTAGGCTAAAGTTAAATTTATCCAAATTTTGACGTTTTTGATGCATTACAATAAATTTGATGGTCTTATTGAAATAAATCACCACAAAAATTTATACACATTTTAAATTTAGTTTTTTAAACAGTAATTGTTTATAATTTTATGCTATAATAAGGCCAGTAAAACTCTTTCCGAACATTTTCAGCATCAGTGGGTTAAAAAATCATAGTCAGGTTTCTCGCAAAATCATAGGAGACACTTTTTGTAGAGCGTTCAATTCTCTATAAAAATATGTGATTGAATTTTTTTCACGACACACGACGGGCTAGCAATAAAAATCAGAAGGTGCAAACAAAAATTTTCCCATGTTATTCTTATGGGAAATAGAAAAACGCGATGCGGACGGTCTTAATATTAATATTAAGAGCTCAACTTTTAACTGGTATTTTTTTACGTTGAAAAGAAACTTTTGAACCTCTTTGACACGAAAAAAAAAATTATTTTTTTTTTTTTTGAATCACCCTAGTGTACATATATCTTTATTTTAACTAATAGGTGTAATAAAACCAAATCAAATGTTATAATTTTTCGAAGAAGCTGAATTTGTTTGTGTGTACTTCCAGGGCTAGTGTAGTTCTGTCTCATATCTTAGACCAATTTTTTCGCACCTAGCGGTACATTTATTGAAGTATATTTAAATATAAGAAGTAGAAATTACCTGTAGAGACCACTTCAGAAAACTTTAATAAATTGCGTTCGATTCATACAAATTGAAAGAGGATTGCACTTAGAAAATACTTTTTTAAACTTTTTTTGTTTTTAGTTTGTACGAATTATGATTAATTGTTAGTGGTGCGATCTACCAGAAGTAAAGGAGTGCCACAATGAAAGATCATTTTCGTGGAAAGGACACAAAATCGTGCAGACAATTGAACTACTATTCTCTTTGTATGCTTTGATGCTAATTGATAAATTGTTGTTGAAAACAACAAACTGCTATTACATCAAACAGCGGAATTTCTTCAATGGGAAAACGCTAAAAGCAATAATACACTGACCGGCAAAGAAACCGGCCACCCTGAAATATTACACAAAACCGCTTTAAAAATTATATTTTAACTAGTATTTATTTGTCTCTTTTTTTAACTAATTTGTATATTTCGTGTCAGCAGTGAATAGTTCTATGTATAAAATAACAGTCACTAATTAAATTAATAATTTTTAAAGCGATTTTGAGAAACATTTTATTTCCAGTTTTTTTGCCGGTCAGTATAGAATTTTTCAATGATAAAATTTGAATCTCAGATTAAACAAAATCAATTACCTTAAATGGAAATGTATACTTAACCTCATTTGCATAATTTTTTAATGATTTGTTGCTAAATGTGAGTTTAATAATTAAATTAAATTTAGATAACATTGTACATGTACACCAGTTACCAATTAAATAATAAATAAAAATATTCTCTTAGAATTACCAAGTCGAACATAGCAGCTGGTGTAATTTCCTGTACAAAATTTGTAATTTAAATTAATTCATGCCTGTTTATTTTCGAGGAACAAATTTTTTCAGAAATAATCAGATTACTTGACTCGTTTTTACAAAAGACTTCGACGATTTTGTTAGTTTGTCAAAAGACTTTTAACTTCAAAGAATTTAGGAGCTCTAGATTCCTATTGTAGAATGTTTACGAAGTTTTGTAGAATATGACTTACCATTAAGTAATTGTTTATATTAAATTTTAGTACTGCAGAGTAAACTACTTTAAGTTATTTAAAGAAAAAGTTGTATATAGTATTCTACAAATTTTACTTTTATTAAGAAAAATAAGAAGATGTATTCGTATTAAGAACACAGAAAAATGATAAGTCTTCATAACTTAATTCTGTAAACCAAATCGGACTCGAATAAATCGATATAATCATGGTGACTGCTTCATAAAACATCACGGTGGTGGACTAAAATGGTGTCGCTATGACAATCCTTAATATACGCAATGAAAGAACAGTCAATCCATTTGCGCATGTGATTCGAACAATATGTGTAATGATAATCGAAAATAATCATTCCGTATTTTGTAAATGTGACAGACGCGGAACAAATTCGCAGCCGACGTCTTTAACTGCGGTGCACAATTCCGGTAGAAACGGACGAGTCGGCGGCGGTGGGTGTCGTGTGGTGCGCCTAACGCCATCGCCAAAATCACCCGCAAATCACAATTAAAACGATCGTCGACATCCGATAAAGTGTCACATCTGACATCACGTGTTTACTATTCAAAAAATATCGATACGATTATGAATTGCTTCGTGATTCCGCAGGCAAGTTGGGCTGTTTCGTGATGCTGCGTTCCGGGAGCGACCTTTGACATTTCATCCCGTGCCTGCTATGGGTATTGTGATAGGATCGTGTGTCCCTGACGAAGAACCAGACACTAACAATCGATTCCATAGAGTTGTTTATGGTAATTATTGATATTTTATCAGTATCTTATTCTCCCGTAGGCAGCACAATCGTATATATCCACATTTTCTGATACATGTGTGATTAGAAAGTATTAAATGTTAGTAACTAAAAAGGCTTTTGTTATAAACTCATGGACAAAATTAACAGACCACGTAATGATTATTTTTAATTTAATAACTGTTTCACAGCTGACGTTGGATCTCCTTTAATATCCCAAGTAAATACTGTGAAAAAATCTTTTGTTTCAACGTAGATGTGTAGATTCAAGGCAGCTTAAGCAAAAGCTCTACTGCTATCAACACAAGGTATACTTTGTTGTACCTATTAAGTTTGTTGTCATTATTGTGTTAGGTACAATATACTGAAAAATGAATTCCCTTCATGCGTTATTTTGCTAATGTGATAGGAATACATCATTCTACCGTAAATTGCATGGTTGCAGGATTTAATATTACACGTTATCCTTTCGAACAGTCAAAAGATGACAAAAATGAAGCTGGTTTAAGTAGCAGAAGAACGACAAAAGATAATACCCACTGCTCAGCATAAAGTTGCAAGATTGCAATTTGCTAAAAATCATAAGTTTTGGAGTGTGAATGACTGGAGCAGTTAAAACGAGAATAAGTTTAAAATTGCCTGATGGACGTGAGCGTGTTTGGCCAAGACTAGAAGAGAGATTTCCAAGCTGTAGTATTTCTCCAAGAGTCCCGTTTAGAGTTGGTGGCTCGTAATGTTTTGAGGCGAAATCTGTTTCAGCTATTTTCTGGAAAACATCGTAGTCGAACGTGACTAGGTGGTCATCTACTTGAATGTTGTTGATATTCCGTTAATGGTATTGCTAGCTATCAGTCCCGATTTAAATCCTATCGAGCAATTGTGGGACGATACTAAAAGAAAAATTCGAAATAATACACCCCCACCTGTCAATCAGAATCAACTGATCAATGAAGTAATTATAAAATTAGAGAAAATTCGTCAGGGAACTGTTGAAAATTTGATCTCCAGCATGCCAAGGTGGATTAATGAGACAATAAGAGCCATTAATTTAATTTTTTTGTGTGTGCTAATTTTTTAGGTAGTTTTAACGTAAATTTTGTTTAAGCAAAAAATAACAAGATTTTTCACTGATCACACAACCTTATAATTTTATAAGGTTAATAGTATATAAAGTTTCTTTTAGGTGAATATAGGCAAAGTAATAGTTAATAAAGTAGTGCGTTAATTTTGGCCATGAGTTTAAAAAAAAACCTCACTGTTCCTAAGGAATTTTAATTAATTGGAGAAATTAACTTGTACAATATAATGTACAATTTAAGTAACTACTTAGTGCAAAAGTATATATTTTCACAACGTTTTGCTCCATTGTAGTGTAATTAATCTCACCTCTGTTTTGAGGAGAAAAAATCAATCACAATTTGTTTTCTTGTAACACAAATGCATAGTTTTTATTTGCCGCCGCTTATTCTGGTCAACCGGAATCTGTTCGAGCTTAATAGTCAAACTCTTTCGATGTATAAACATAAACAATCGAAATTAAGTTCCGGAGGTTGTCTGCTTTAAATATATGTATTTCATATTGTCCGTCTGGACGGACTGCGCGCCCCCCGCCCCCCGTCAGCGCAGGGGTTTCGGAGATGTTATCTATGCCACTGCATAGCATGCTTGTTTACCCGTACTTCAACTGTCCACACACATCTTTATTTTAACTAAAACGATTTATCATAAAAAGGAAATAAAAATCGCATAATTATATTTTATAATTTTTCAAAGAAGCCGTATTAGTTCGACTGTATTATGTACTTCAGATGCGAAGGAACTTGCGTCTAAATAATCTTAGACCAATTTTTAATTTTTTATATTCGTCGTCTTTTAAGGGATCGATTCTTTCTTTTAACGTGCCGTATTTCCTTGTAAACTTGCGTCTAAATAATCTTAGACCAATTTTTTATTTTTTATATTCGGCGTCTTTTAAGGGATCGATTCTTTCTTTTAACGTACCGTATTTCCTTGTATCATTATGGTTTTTCTATGAGTTCGCTGAAATTCGCATATTTTTCATTACAATTGGTCACTTCCTTGTTGACCCTTTTCTGTGTCGAGCACTTTATTTTCGGTTCATTTTTTGTTATGAATTTGCTTTTCTTCCCGATTGTTGTATCTATATTTATCACCAGGTCTTTTCAAAAACAGGTTACTAGCTCCAGCTAGAGCTCTGATACCGCGGAGTAAGTGCCCATTCACAATGAACGTAATTCGTAAAACATCCGTAAACTATACGTAATTCGTAAAGTTGAGCCAATGAAATGATACGAGACTGTCTACAATAAATAACGTAAAAATTGCGTTTGCGTGCAAATTACCGTAAATCTAACGTAAAGTTGAGAGTTGTTCAACTTTATGTACATTTTACGTGTGTATGTCACTAGAACATAGTGTTTTTAGTACTCTAGACATTGAAGCAATGCGTTGGTAGCACTGAAAATAGAGTAAGTACACTACATCAGTATCTAATAAAATTTTATTGGTATTTCAAACTTAACCATGAAGGTTGTTAATGGATGTTTCTAGCCCACTATACACTGGCGGCATTATCCCCCTGCATTGTTCCACAATCCCTCAAAATAGCGGTTGTAAAATTTTACTAGGTACTGATAAAGTGTAGGAACTCTACATACCTACGTGATCAGACCTAACCTCCTAACCCTTTTCCCCTATTTTTATTAATGGGACGTACCCACCAGCGGCGGCTCCTTGTGAGTTTTGCTTGGTTGGTCATATCCCTCCTGTTCCTCCTCCGTAATAACAACAATAGCAACAAAGTGGCGCTGTTTGTATCCATTTTCTCTTTGTTTCTGCCTCCTGTTTAGTGTTCTGTACCTGTCAGTCTGTCAATGTCATTAGCGAAAGTATTTTATGATCATTTGTAGACAGTCGCTTAAAAATTGGGTTTATGTACTTATTACGTATTAGGTCAATTTTACGAATTACGTTCATTGTGAATTGGCACTAATTCATCATAAGTATACGGGCCTTTGGCTGCGAACATTAAGGCGGGGAATTTACATTAACGTTTGCTGTTCTGAAAATTTTCCTTAAAGCTTACCACCAACCTTGCAAAAGATTTGCAAATATAATGAAACCAAAGATCGCCTATAAACCACCGAATCACTAAATAAGTGAAGAGTACCTAAAGCACGCATGTGGTATCTGTATTTTTATTGCGGAAAAACTGAAGTGATAACTGATCACGCTTATGCATTCTGCCAGGTAAACAATATGGACGACCTCACACCATGGTCTGAACCCTGTTAATAAGAATTAATAGAGCATGAGGTTAAAAATTGTGAAGGTTTGATGATGTATAAGGTACCAAATATAGCCATTGTACCTAATATGGACACCCTCAAGTTAAGAACCACGTACTATATTTGTGTATTTTATTGTTTCTACAGTTTCCTTTAGTTTAAGCAGACGGCTGTAGTCAAAATTTAAAGTTGTTACACCATAGAGGGTGCTATTTTAAAATAAATGACAGTGAGACTTGTTGCATTACAAATTTTGGTGTATAGTGGGTTAAGATTTTTCTTAACAAATTGTATATTATCAATTTTGTAATATGGATGGAAATTTTACTATTTGATTCCTGATTGATAATGACCACCCGTTATAGTTCTAAATACGGTACTGCAAATGATAAGATGCCTAATTTCAAATGCCTTTGTACTGTAAAAATTTCAATTTTATATTGAACTAGTTTTTTGCTCGCGGCTTCGCTTGCGTAGACGAATCGTTGTGTTGAAGAGCGCTATTACCAAGTTTCAAGTAAAAAATGTATTGAAGAGCATTAATACAAACTTTCAAGAAAAACCGCCATAAAAATATTTTTTCGCATGCAAACTTTGTCACCCTTTTCATCTTCTTGCGGGTGGAATCTCGAAAAAATCTGAAGTACGTGTTTCATTATTTGTGTTGAAGAGTAATATGTAATACCAAGTTCCACGTAAAAATTAAAAAATTACAATATAAATATTTTTCCCCTACAAACTTCGCCACCACTTTTCACCCCCCTAGGGGTTGAATCTCGGAAAATACTTAAATACGTGTTTCATTATTTGTGTTGAAGAGCATTAATACCAAGTTTCACGAAAAAATTTTAATTTACAAATAAATATTTTTCCCGTACAAACGTAGCCTCCACATTTCACCCCCGTCGGGATCGATTTTCGAAAAATGCTGAAATACCTGTTTCACGTAAAAATTTAAATTTACACTAGTCCTAATTAGTAAATTGGTCCTTTACAAATTTTACCACCCCCTTGTCACCACCTTAGGGGATGAATTTCGAGAAATCCCTTCTTAAACAATGCCTCCAGTATAAAATGAACATGCTCTCCAAATTTCAAATTTCTCTCATTAGCGGTTTGGGCTGGGCGTTGGTAGGTCAGGCGGGACATTGGCTTTTATACAGGTGATTTTTTTAACCTGAAACTTTCAAATATGTCGAAAAATAAGCACTCTGTGAAAAAATGTCCAGAATCAAAATTTGATCATGCCGTGGGGGAAATACATTTTTATTTAAACAAAGGTGAACTTTACATTTTGTGCACAAAATTTTTGTAGTTCCTTTGCATCCCACATTCTTGCATCGTGACGCAAAGTTTTTACTTCATGCATCGGCCAGTGGTTCAAATCATCATACCTAACTTCCAGAACAGGGCGCACTTCTAAAGCGCCTCTCGATGTGGTTGGAATTGTTGGCGTCGATTCCCGCAAAGGCCGCCTTCTTCTTCTCGAAGGCGTTTTTTCAGCAGCCAGTATTAGGGCCTCGGCTATATGTATAAGCTCTAAAATGTAGCAAATCTAGTACATATATCTTTTTTTTCAATTCCCAATCTCTGCTTTGGATTTGTTCTCCAACTATGCGCAGGCTATATCTAATCCATGGGTGAACATCCGAAGTGTCAATTTTTTGGTGCGATAAATTTGGATTAGAAAATCCAATTTATCCACCCCGTCCATGCCGTTATTGTATGCTTTTACGACTTCTGGTCGCGTCTATTTTTGTCCCAGCGCTTACATTTTGTCTCCGTTCCCAATTTCAAAAACGGTAGAAACCATACAAAGTGGCTTATTGTCATACCACTTCGTCAGTATGACTTCCTCATCTCTTTGTCCGAATCAAATGGAGGACGTCGAAATCTATCAACTCATGTTGCATAAATCCCCTTGTTTCTGAGCTGCTACATAAGTTATAATTGGAAAAAAAAATGTCAAATTACGAGACATTTTTTTCTGTAATTCGTTGCGACAAATGGAAAACTACAGCATCTAAGCCAAAGACTTCCATTTCAAGGGGATCTAGCTCTGTTGTGGCTCCCTGATAAATTAAAAATTCGTACAATATGCCATTTCTTCCACATAAAGCCAAAATTTTAATACCCCGTGAGTGGGGCTTGTTTTTGACGTATTGCTTGACATTCAGGCGACTTTTGAATGGCACCATTTGTTCATGAATGCACATCTCCATTTTAAGCGGTAACGACAGACATCTAGCTCTCATAATTTGATATAATGACCTGATTTTCCAGAATCTGTCTGTTGAGCCCTCATCCCTCTTACTGATGTCAACAAAATGGAGATTGTGTCGTAGTTTAATAAATCTGTTATAGAGACACATTGTCCACCACAATGGGATGGGAATCCTAACTGAATGTTTACTATCCCAATAGAATTGCACCCTTGGGTAATGTAAATTGCCCATAAGTATATGTATCCCTACAAATGTTTTAAGTTCCTGAGTTGTGGTCAGAGTAAATTTCTGGTGGTTTTGTATGGCGTATAAATTGGTAGATTTCACTATCATTTGGTACAGATCATCTATGAAGTACTTATTGATTTTTTTCTTTAGGGGTTAAGTCATATTTTTACATATGTTGTTGAATAGCTGCCTTGCCCAGGTTGAGGTTCCAATGACTCCTGCATTTCGGTATCCAATGTTTCAGTCCCTCCCATTAGCGATTTCATCAATAAGATCTAGTTTTATACTGAGTGTAGATCAAGTGGTCTTTGGACTCTGATCAAATTTGCCGCTTCATTGAAACTGCATGTGTGCTATCTGTTTTGTCATTTCTTTGTGCATTTTATATTGAAATCGCTAAATAAAAACGTTTGTTTCAAAACGACAACATTTGTACAGGAACTTATTCAAGTAATTCGTGTTAACACGTTGGAATTGCAAGCTAAAGTCAACAACTTTCAGACAATGGGTTTCACTGTAGAGCAGAATACTTTTATTGTGATGGCGTATTATCGCAATGGAGTCTTTGAAGATGGAGCACGCATATCATGACCTTTACCTGTACTTTAACAGTCCACACGTATCTTTATTTTAACTTATAGGATTTATCATTAAAAAATAAAATTTGCAAAATCAAATTTTATAATTTTTCGAAGAAACTGTATTGTTTGACTGTACATGATAGGCGAAGGAATAACCTTCGACCAATTTTTTAGTTCCTTATTAGAACTTGTGAATTGACTTGAAATTTACGTTTTGACAGCTTTTTTCTTCAATAAAATAATTACATGTACGAGCAATAAATAATGTTAAATTTGTCACAGATTATATTGCAACATTTTCAAATAAATCTGCATTTAAATTTATTTACCAAACTGAAATGATTGGATTAACAACACTGTTTACTTCTTCGTCAAATGATTAATGTTTCTATGTCTATTACCAAAACTTGTATTTTTGATATGGATTGCTTATTATAAAATTAAATGTAGCATTTTAGGGCATGAAAATCGATGTGTCAAGTAGATACATTTGATACTTTACTTGCTGATGCTCTGCTGATAATGTGAAAATGAAAGTGAAACTGTGTGGACGTTTTCGACACCGAATTAAGTGGTTTTCGTTTTTTGTTCTATCACCATCACACAAGTGTTGTGTTAAACTTTAATTATTACACAAATAAAAAATAAAATTGTGTAATTCAACAATAAAAACTAATTGAACGGAATTAAAGATTTTGTTTTTTTTTAACTCAAAATATGTAGGCTCAAAAAAAGTATAGTGTGCAACACTTGCGTGTAAGATGTAACTTTCTACATTTGTTACATATTGTACTATTACGTGATACCCTCATTTCGACATTATCTAAGAAGAATTTTCATACAATCGAACTTAAAGTTTCAATTATTGCACATAGAAATAGACTTATTAAAAAATTGTGAAGAAATAGTAGTAGCATTCAGAAAACAGAAGTTATCTTTATTGCTACCGAAAAGAGAAAGTGTCATAAATTTTATAATTCATTTACTGAATTTAAAAAAATTGAAAGGTGACTTATGATGAAACACCCTGTATATAAAAATACATACATGCTTAATTTTTGATAAAAATGTAAACACACAAACGTGTCTTATCAGTTAATGGATGATTACACTAGCTCCGAGCATGGTAACGAGTAATGCAGTTAATAGCGAAAGACAGTAGTATCAAGGCAGAATGTAAATCAATTATGTATTGATATACAAGCCTCTAATGGTATTAATATTGACTTTTCGTGTCTACGTCGTGTATGTATGATAGTAGCTAGATTATAAAAATTTCCTACATAATGGTATTTTAGTAAATGTATCACATATACAGGGTATCTTTTAGGGAAATTGAAATTACTATCAAAATTAGATTCTTAAACACTAAAACGGCAAGAATTTTTGATCCATAAATCAAACTTTCGTGTTAAATCAAGTCGTAAGTCACGGAGGTTAATCATTAAGAAAGGGTACTGTATATCTGCGCTGTACAAAATAATAACCCCTGCGACTTTCCGTATTTTAGGCGGGACCACCAGATGGTGCAGTATTACAAGCACCCGATATTTCTGCAGGTTTAAATGGCAGATTTGGATATTTTTCAATAAATATAAATAAATGGAACTAAAATTCTTTTATTATCGACTGTAATCAATAAGACATATTTCTGCGCATCACTTCGGAAATTTGTATACTTTCCATAGTCCCGTATGTAATTATTATAGCAAATTGAATAGACGACAAAGTGATATTTTTCTAAAGATTTTTTTTTTACTATGCAATAACGATTGGAGCAAGAAATAACAGATATATAGGAAGGTTGTCGGAAAGGTCAATAAATGGGTGCCTTATAGAGCTATCGGGTACTCTAGGACCCCTAGCGCCAGGAAAGTCCGTGTCGTAAGTTATAGGTTTCAACTAATTTACATGTGCACATACTAGAGGCCACCTTTGTCGAGTAAAACGATGAATTTTTTAATAAAATACTAGAAGAATTGCTGCCCGCAGCTCCGGTTACATGGATTTCGCAATTTGGAGAAATCATTTTTCATCCCGTTCACTCCCCCTCCCTAGTGAACCCGTCTAACTTAAAAACTCACAGGACTCTCACACAAACTTTCATCCGCTATTTTACCCCCCTTAGGGGCGAAATCTCCAAAAATCCTTTGTTAGTGGATTAGTGTTAACACAAAAGGAACCTACTCTCCCAATTTCATGTTTCTGGCTTTAGTAGTTTAGGCTCTGTGTTCGATGAATCAGTCAGTCTGTCAGTCAGGACAAACACTTTTATATGTATAATTGTATACATATTAAGATAAAGAAAAAGAAAAACAACCTCGTCTAAACATCAATTTATTGCAAAGCATACTTTAAATTATCATTGTTTACTACTAAGAAATCAACAGTAAGTCGGTTTTTTATTGCCTTTTGAATCGTTTGAAAGTAGTAACCAATGTTCTTCTTCTTTGATGTAATTCAAAAAATTTAAACATTTTACTCAAAAATTGTAGTTTTGTTACAAGAAATAAGAAATTTTGTGTTTTTTTACACCAAACGTTCTGGACCCCTGATACACAATCAAAAGCGCATGCTTCCAAAAATACATGTAATAAATTTTATTTGCTACTGCAGTATTAGAAATTCTGATAGATTCTTTATGTAATTAGAGATAAATTGTAAAATTTAGTAATCCAGTTTAATTTTTTATGGACCAACTGTATGCATACATAGGTATTTGAAAGAAACACATTATAGTACATATTTCAAGTCAATTTTGTTTAATAGTAATTTGGTAAGAGAACATCATCGATTTTTGGGAGAGGGTCTTAAAATAATTAGACTTTACTTTTCCAGTTAATCAATCAAGTAGTTATGGAGATATATACCTATTAAAAAAATTTCAAACAAACATACTAAAAACAGATTCCGAAACTTGAAATGAAGTTCAAGCATGTATTAATAAAATGTCTTCAAGAGAGCACTTGCACATTATTTGTCTTATTGCAGTTACTGCAGTTAAATTCATCATGTATTTACAGAGTAGGATAGATGCATCTCTGCTGCGACCAAGTATTTGTAATTATCGTTTGATGAAGTAGGTGCTTAGGTTTTTTCAATGTTAGGTTGCAAAACTGTATTATTATACAAAAGTAGTTTGCATACATATACTTGATAATTATGTCAGTTTCAATGACAAGTTCCCCTCTCTGGTATACTTGAATAACAACTACAGGAACGATTGATCGGTATTTTTACGATAGAAAAGGATTTCGTTAATTGCATTTAAAAAAAAAAATAAGTTTGCTTTTTTTGTGGGCTAAGTTTCTCGCTCTAATGTTATGATAGTTTTGAAATGCCGCCGTAGTAGTCAAGTCCTTACTTTTTCCAACAGTGGTGGCGGAAATAAAAAACTGTAGCATGTCATGATGAATATTTTAAGGAATTGGGGAGATAAATATGCAATATGGGCGGGAAGGAGTATTAAACAAACTCTTTGCATTTTTAATTTAATGGATCTTTTCAAAGAATTATTATTAAGCTATGGGGCTTAAATATAAATACGAAAACCAATTTGAAATACAAAATGCATTTATTTAGATGAAATTATGGATATACAGAAATGGTTGCCAGGTAAAACATGGGTCAACGATAGGATGCCTAGAAAAGACATTAAAGTTATGAAAAAGGACAGCGTTTTACCATTTTACGTGCCAGAAGTTCTTTTCGAGATTACCAGAAAACTGTGAATGCAAGTCGTTTTAAAAAATTGGGTAATAGCATAACTTATACCCCCAGTAGTTTCTTCCAAGACAAGTTCAGAAACTGTTGTAATCATGGATAATGCTGATTACCGCTCAGAAAAACTAGGAAAGCCACCAACACAATCTGCTGAAAAAATCGTTTCTTCAAAATTACCTACGACAAAAGAACATACAAACTAGCATACCCCATTCTAAAAAGCTCAACCAAGCAAACTAGACTAAAGATGTGAGGAACTTCTCGATAATATTTCACCAATTATGATCTCTCCTGCAGAGATCCTTAACCTTCAAACTACCGGGTGGGAAAAATTACACATCGTTTCGGGTGGGGTCCGTTTGGACCCCATGGCCTTATTTAGCCAAAATTAAAGAATTAATCAAAAATTTTTGGCGAATCCAATTTATTTATTAATTTTAAACACAACCAAGTTAAAAAAATTACATAACAATATTAAATAAGCATTTTTTGTTACAGTTTGTTGTCCCAGCATTCCTGACATTCAACAGTATGAGTAGAATGTTCTCGGCAAACAAATCTTTTGCAGGAAATGCAAAAATTTCTTGATTTCTGTCCCTGCTACTTATACAGACGAAACAGCGTCCGCGGGATTGTACTGATATCGATTTTGATAACGTGCTATTGATAAAACAAAATTTAATTTTTTACAGTCATTATATTGTCACACCGACACCGATACTGACACCTGCAAGTCTGTATCAAAACTGCAACGCCGTCTATAAACTTCTAAAGAATAAAACAATGGTTTTTGTGAGACTAAATTCTCAGAATAAGACCTGCAAGTGCAATAAAATCTCCAAAATATAGACAAAAAAATGGCAACATAAAGAACCAGGTGGGGTCCATGCGGACCCCAAGAGACAATTTTTTTTTTTTGTAACAAACTGTTACACCTATAAAATTGATATTTTTTTAATGCATAGCAAAAGGCCTTAATCGAAGCTACTAAAAATACCACTATGTTTAAACCAGAAATAACTGGAAAAAATAGGAAAATGTATCAATGGGGTCCATTTGGACCCCACCCGGTAGTTTGAAGGTTAAATAAAACGTGCATTGTAAAAGTTCATGTTCTCTGTGTATTTTTAGGAAGACTACCTTCTCCAATTTTTTCTAGTTAATGAATAATTTGTCGCAAATAACGAATCACCAAGGAAACTTAATGACGTTTGATTGCTTTTATTACAAATCACGGAATTAAACAATAGTTTAGATCATGGATACGCGCATTGATTTTTAAAGAATGACGTGTACACATGCGATTCTCACGATTATGAATAATAAAACAATTTCTTATCAAAAAATCTTGTTATGTTTAGATGCGAACGCGATATTCATTAGTTGCTTTTTGTGAGTAGTGGAGCACATTAACGAAATTTGAATTATAGCAGCGCAGTACTTTTTCTTCTGAAGAGCTAAACGTTTATTCAGACGTGTGTTGAATTCTTTGTTTCCCGTAAACCTCGCAAACTTCAAGAGATCCAAATGTACTTATACAGCAAAAAGTTTGTACACTAAGTTAATCAAATTTAAAACATTGATAGAAATAAGTCGACGCCACATGTGTATATAGATACTTTTACTAAGATCTGCTTACATGTTTCGATACAATCGTATTATCTTCAGAGCTACATATTATTCAATAGTATTCCGTCTTTCACATAACTATGGTGTAGGTAGCCATTACCTGTTATCCATAAAATACATAATGTAAATTCTATGTTTCTCTAATGGGAAGTGTTCACTAACTTTGTGTTTTTGATACTCAATTTTTGCTGTTGCTCTGAAGGTGATACGATTGTATCGAAACGTGTAAGCAAACCTTAGTAAAAGTATCCATATATGTGGCGTCGACTTATTTCTTTCATCAATTACTGAATTTAAGTTAATCAAAACCCATACATACATCTAATTTTGAATCGCCCAAAATGTTGACCAATAATATCTCAGAAATTTTTCAGTAACCTCAAATTCATCCTACAGAGCTGGTCTTGAATTTATCTTAAAAAAACCTTATTTTGGGTTTTACACTCTTGTAGAATAAATGTGATTCGTATCAACTTAATACCAAGTAGGAAACAGAAACTGTTTAACACATGCACTTGCGCCGTTGAAAACGCATTCATTGAAAATTTGTATTTAAATTGTGCACTTTATATGCATGTTCGAAGTACTATTTTTAAAAAGAACATGTTTTTCTCAAATATGGTTCATTATGATTTAAACAGAGATTTTTTAATCGCATATTTATCACGCACAAAACGGAATTCAGGTTTTGAAGTTACACTTGCTTCCAAATCCTCAAAACGTGAATGCGCTTTGTCCCTCTTGTTGTATTAAAATAAGAACGTAGTAGAAAATATGAACATTTTTTTACTTTTACTTTTATAACAGTAAATACACCAAGACAGTTATCAAAATCAATTCTTTATCATATTTATCACATGTTTTATTTAATATTGCTTAATTACAAAATACTTCCATTCTCTATTTTTCAGAAACTGTATATTCATACACATTTTATAATTGTTTTGTAATTGTTTCAGGGATCAAATGCCCAGTTTGCAGCAAATTTGTTATTCCTGATGACATAGAATGTCACCTAGTCATGTGCCTCACTAAACCACGGCTTTCCTACAACGGTAAATATATTTATAATCGCTGAAAATAATGTAAACACAAAGAAAAATTGTTTTTTAGAAGACGTTTTGACTGACGATAAAGGAGAGTGTGTGATATGCCTAGAAGAATTAAGTCAGGGAGATGTAATAGCCCGTCTTCCTTGTCTTTGTATATATCATAAGATGTAAATCTTAATGTATCTCTTCTGTTTGTCAGAATTTTTAATGTTTTTTTCTTTCGTAGGTGCATAGATCAATGGTTTGAAGTAAATCGATCGTGTCCCGAACATCCTGGTGACTAGCAAAACGCTGTTGTAAACTAGGGTTTGTATATATGTACATAATATGCTGAAGTGAATTGTGAGAAACAATCTTAAATAATGCAGTAGCTACAGTACACTATAGCAGTCTTCAGATAACGAAGATTAAAACAATAGTTACCTATCCTAATTAATTAAGTACCACATTGTTATTGTTTTGTCATTTTTTACGATTTTCTATATAGTAGTTTTAATAATATGATTACTACCAAGGCATTCGACAAAAATATTGTTATAGTGTTTACATATCAATTTGTTTTATTACGACAAAATAATTAAACAATTTTCTTTACATGGTGCATAGTTTGTTCTGAACTGTCTTCACTGATAAGCGTTGATAGTGATTTGTATGTTAATGCGGCAGCTACGGGTCTAGTGTTATGATGAGATAAAGTTTTATTTTCTGGAAAAAAATGAAATATTTTTGATACTTTCATATGACTGTTAACAAAACGATTTGATTTGTCTAAATTATTAAAACTTATTTGTGAGACATCATATTCTTCTATCGTATTCCTTTAAAAGTATTATCTCAAATCTCATAATAATTAATGTCACATATATCTAAAGGACACAACATTATTATGACTTAAGTTTAAGTTAACAGATACTGTTAAGTCAGCTTAAATCATCAAAGTCATAAATAGCAGAATTCAATAATTGCTTAATAAAAAATGATTTAATCTGAACTGTGACATTTCAAAAAATAATTTTAATATGTATACAATTGGTCCCAACTTTGTTGGTTTCTTATGTCCTCTTTTATAACTTATATGCCATTCTTTCCATTTTGTATATTTTTTGTTGAAAACTACAAAATGATGTTCTTGTTTTTATCACTTTGAATGCAAAAACACAACGGGTCGTTTGAAATCACATCTTTTTTAGCATCAATGAACCCTTATTCTAAAAACACTTTTACACAAATCGTTGTAATTGTTTTTTCGGGAACTTTGTATTTAAAAATGTATGCCGCATCATTGCAAAGCATTGCTAAAAGGATGTTTTGTTTTCTTCTTTGTAGAAGAGACGTGTTAAAATATTAAACTATTGCTGTATATACAAGTATTTTTTTAAATTAAAAATAAACAGAAGCCTTGGTCATGTTAGTTCAGTACCAAAACAGGCTGGTAGTGATATGAGCAACCTATTTTTTATTCTAGCCAATGTGAATGTGAAATCAACCAAAGACTTTTTGTTGAAGTGATTTAATAATAAGGTGCTATAACTAAGCAAAATATTAAATTTTAAGTTGATATATGCGTAATGATTAATGAATGAGTTGTAACAGTAATGGTCTGGGAGCAAGATTTTGTATTACACTTACCTCAAATATTGTCATTTAGCTTCTAATAAAGAAGTGCCATAAGTTAAGTCTTGTTTCCTGAATTTGTATTGATTTTGAAAGGTGGTGTTTTATGTTCTGCGGAATTTCCAGACCAAGGGATAGCAAAAGACGAGTGACTGATTTGAATAAATAACAAAAATAACTGATGATTCTCATTTTATAATCATTTTTGTTAGTTTTATTAATTAATTATTCATTTGGGTTATTGTAATAAATAATAATAAAATTAAGATGTAGCCTTGTAGTGATAAATAATAAATGCCATTTTCACAATATTTGCGAAATCCATTCCCTCCCTTACTTGTATGAACAATTTAATTATACACCATTCCATGCTATAAACACTCATAGAGAGATTGTTTTTCTTTTATATAAACTTTATTGTTTTCTAGAGTTATGAATTGTAGTACCCTTGAAGAATTTCCTCACCTATCTCAGGCCATAGGTATAAGTGATGTGATTAAGATTTGCGCTTTATCAGACCTTTTTTTCCTTGACTACTGCGTAATAGCTTTATTAAAAGTATATATTGTATGTACAATAATAGAATGTAATGTATACACTATTTAACAGTTCATTATTTTTAATGAACTTGATCAATTAGAGATCGGTGGCGGCAAAATAAAATACTAACAAATTATTTCACATGTAAGTACCACAACAACAAAATATTTCATTTTTAAAACCGGCAAATCATTTGTCGTAAAAATATTTTCACCATTTACTGAATAAAATATGTTTACTTTCGGCATCCATATTAATGGATTTCGCATTTAGTACGACGTAAGTATACTACTTAACCAATATAAATTAGAAATTTATTTGAGCGATTCTGAAGTGTGGTAGAAAAAGGTTTGACATGCCAAAGATCAAACCAAGTCGACGCTTTACTTCTATACTGCATTTTTTATATTTTAAAGAACTTTGGTACCACATTATTTACAACTGTACTCATATTTAACATCGACGCATTATTAAACCGTAATTAAATTAGTATATTGTAACGTAACATAAATTGGAATGACGTCGTCAAATTTGTGATTGGGATGAACATACTTATTTTGTTATAATTTTAACAAGTTCGCGATAATCTTACAAGTACACTAAGTTATACGGTTTTGTTTGTGAAGTGGCAAATAAGTTGTATGTGTCAGCAGAATGTAATTTATTCTATTTTTTGATTGAATGAAATCAGATGTATCCACACAGAATTGTAACACTATCTTCAGTTGTAATAGTTGCAACGGTTGTAACGTGATTATTTGCACCTGGAGTTTTCAGTTGTTTTCCAAATTAAATTGTTTTACTATACAGAAATAAGTATAGATCTAGGTAGTATAAGGAACGAAATTTTTCTGATGGATTAGGACCAGCAAAAAAATAAATATGTATGTAGGTTTTTTTCAGATTTAACGTATCTCATGCGAGGCACCAAAGAAAAGCGGTTTGAGACATTTGTCTCATGTCTAATATTTGTATAGAGCGGCACAGTAGTTAGTAACAGTTTACTATGCACTTTGTATGGGTTATGTGTAAGCCGCTTCGTTGTTACAGCAGATTCACTCACTATAGCCTAATCTTTTCTTGGTCAAAACGCGATTTCTAGGAATCTTGTCCTTTTCCGCAGTTGTTTTCTGAACAGAATGTCATGGTTCACGCGTGTACATGACTTTTTTACTTCCCGAACGTAAGCAAAAGAAGTATTGTAATCGAGTCCGTCGGCTAACTCTCTACTTTTACATTTTCTCGACCTTTCATGTCCCCTAGAGGACGAAGAAATAGGTCTCCCGTTTCCGTCTGTCTATCTGTCTGTCTGCCGTCCCGGATTTTTATTAGGCAGATAATCTCCGAAAGTACAGGGTCGATTGTATTTATATTAGGAATATCATGTAGATGGTAAAACGCTAACCAAAATTTGTCTAATCATCCCTACCAATATGTGATAAAATTGTGCATAGTAAATGGGTTAATCAAAATATATTTGCTTATACCCTCCAAAAAATTGATTACGTTAGTTTCGAGTGAAATAAGCGGTAGTTCATTCAGAGTGCCTCTCTTGGAACAGTTGAACTATTACCCCGAATTTACGTTTGTCTCTATATCCTATCATCAGAATTTCAGTTCGAAGAGTTCTGTTGAATATTTCATTTTATTGCAAAGTTTCAAACAAAAATATCGATTTTAACTAAACCACGGATTGTTAAGTGTTAATGGACAACGGCTTAAATTTATCTTAAAATATGCACAAACAAAAGGTTGTATGATAATATTGATAAGTCGATAACTTTGATTAACACCTGAATTCTGATAAATTTTAGTTTTATCAAGGAGCAATCAGCAACTTATATTATTAACGGTTTTCTATTTTTACTTCCCGAGCGTAAGCAAAGGAAATATTGTAATCGAGTCCGCCGACCGACTCTCTACTTTTACGTTTTCTCGATCTTTCATTAGCCCTAGAAGACGAAGAAATAGGTCTCCCATTTGCGTCTGTCTGCCGTCCCGGATTTTTATTAGACAGGGAATCTCCGAAAGTACTGGACCGATTGTTGTGAAATGTTGTACTTATATTAGGAATATCATGTAGATGGTAAAACGCTAACCAAAATTTGCCTAATCATCCCCACAACTAATGCGATGACGTCACTTCAAAATTGTACGTAGTAAATGGGTTTTAAATTGTATAAAATAACATAGTCCTACACATGTAGTTTACGACTCCGAATTGAGTTTTTACCCGAAACGTCCAGATTTTTGGAAAAAAAATCAAAATTATAAAACAACATTTTGCAATTTAATTTTAAATCTGCCAACCCGAATGCTTTGAAATGTTGCAGATGTTTTAGCGCTATAAAGAGCATCATAAATCTTTAGTCAAAATATATGCATTTGGTTATCCCCTCCAAAAACTTGATGACGTCAGCTCAAAAGTTTGCCGAATAAATCCGATCTAAAATGTACAAAATATGATGAGTCTGTACTTGTGATCTATCACTCCATTCATATTTTTTGGATTTGCATATACAGGGTGACTCAAAAAAATTAATGAATGCGTGAATTTAATTTATTGAGTTAGTAAGGAACTACAAAACCGAATGCTTTGAAATCTAGCAGATGTTTTAAGGTTATAAAAAACAAAATAAATGTTTAGTCAAAATATATTTGCTTATCCCCTCCAAAAAATTGATGACGTCAGCTCGAAAGTTTGCCGAATAAATCCTATCTAAACTGTACAAAATATGATGAGTCTGTATTTGTAATTTATCACACCATTCATATTTTTTGGATTTGCATATACAGGCTCACTCAAAAAAATTAATGAATGCGTAAATTTATTTTATTTATTTACTCAGCAACTACAAAACCGAATGCTTTGAAATGTTGAAGATATTTTAAAGTTATCATAAACATGGTAAGTTTTTGATCAAAATGTATTTGCTCATCCCCCCTAAAAAATTTATGACGTCACCACAAAATTTTGCTGAATAAATCCTATCTAAAATGTACAAAATATGATAAGTCTCTTCTTGTGATTTATCATTCCGTTCATATTTTTTCGATTTGCATATACAAGGTGAGACACAAAAAAAAATAATGAATGCGTAAATGTATTTTATTGATTTAATCAGGAACTACAGAACCGAATGTTTTGAAATCTTGCAGATGTTTTAAGGTTATAAAGAGCATAACAAATTTTTAGTCAAAATATATTTGGTTATCTTCTCCAAAAAACTGATGACGTCAGCTCAAAAGTTTGCCGAATAAATCCTATCTAGAATATACAAAATATGATGAGTCTGTACTTGTAATTTATCATTCCATTCATATTTTTTGAATTTGCATATACCGGGTGACTCAAAAAAAATAATGAATGCGTAAATTTATTTTATTGGTTTACTCAGGAACCACAAAACCGAATGCTTTGAAATCTACTGCGAAAAAAAAAATAGACATACAGTCGTCACGTTTCCGACAGCGAGGGAAGTACTGTCTAAACTCTTTAGACCAATTTTTTATTTATTTATTTTGAAATCGTATGAACCATTGCATTGGAACGGGTCTTTAAAGGTACTATTTAAAAATAACACAATGTAGAACAGCAATTTAAAAATAACTTGCTTATGAGGTAAGTAATTAAAATGCCATCAAATTTCAAACGTACCTACAAACAACAGAATAGACGCAAACTTGTCAAGTAATTAAAAAATAATAAAAATAAAGTTTTTGGATTCCTATTAACCTGTAAAGAAAGATCATAAAAGAAGGTCATAATTATTTATTGGTATTATTTAACAAGCATTTCTAAGAAATGTGTGTGTAACGAACAACGTGGGTTACTTGTAGATATTTGTTACGCGACGCGACGACTGAACGTTTAACAATTCGGTTTTTTTTGTGTGTTGACGTAATAGATAACATGTTTTGGACATCACTTGCCAATTATGTGTAAATTATAAAGTAATTATATTTCCCACTCTTCCCCAGCAATTACGAAACAATCGATAATATAACCTTACTTATACAAGATCAAATTAGATTTGCTTGATACAACCAGTATTTAAGTTTAAACATTGACGAAACTATCAAGAATTTGCATGAACAAAAATTCTACACAACAAGTAAGTATGAAAAATAAAATACACCGATAATATATACTTTTTTAAAACTAGACACGTGGTGCGAATGTGATAAGCGTTGCAGTGGCACAATACAAAAATGGCAAGTAAACTTCTGATAATTGGAATTAGTGGCGTGACATGTGGCGGTAAAACCACACTGTCATCTCGCCTCAAGGAATGCTTACCAAAAACTAGATTAATTTCGCAAGATGATTATTTTCTCGACGTCGATGACCCGCGACACACTTGGATATCAGAATTAAATCATATAAATTTTGACATATTATCCAGCTTAGATATGGAAAAAATGAACAGGGATATACAGAACATCGTCAGAAATACACATTTATTTAAAATTTCTAACATTAATAAAGGAAATAAAAACATACAATCCATAGAAACGTTTCAAAATTTAGAGGTTGCAGTTTACGAAAAGGTGAAAAAATCTAACGTTTATATACTTATTGTAGAAGGATTTTCAATATTTAATTATAAGCCTTTACAAAATGCATTCCATTTAAAGTATTATTTCACATTATCAAAAGAAGAGTGTTGGCAACGTCGCGAGCAGCGAGTGTATGAACCTCCAGATTGTCCTGGTTATTTTGAAAAGTGCGTGTGGCCCGAACATGAGGAGCAACTGAGAGAAGTACGTGAAGAAGTAACAGATGTAAAATATTTCGATGGGACATCCAATAATGCATTTGAATCAGTTCTTCTAGACATTGACAGCATTTTAGATTAATGAATGTTGTATAAGCTTCTACAATAAATAAAATTTTCTTGTAGCAAGTATATCAGTATTTTATTGTAAATAACCTCAGTACAATATAATTTCAATCATTACTTAATAGAAACACAAAAATAAATAATGTACAACGGTCTGAAAAAAATAATATTAAACTACAAAAAACACACAGTGTTCATAAGGTGACAATTTCAGTTATCAAGTTCATGAGCTGTTCTTTCCTTTTCGTATGAAAAAGCTTAAATGTCAATAAGTATACAAAAAAAATATATGAAAACTCAAATAACACTGAGCACTGAGAACTATAATAAACTTTTACATTGCATAGGTGCTTTTGCTTGGCTGTTCTTCATCCTGTACACCACTGGATTTTTTAACATAAAGTGGGTTGACTTGTATGTCTTCATCCATTGCAAGAATTTGTTTATCAAGTTCCATACATAGAGCTAATTGAGCTTCCAAGCTCTTCAAAACATCCGGACCTCCATATTTGTCAGGTTCATCTCTAAACACAACCATTCCATCTTTTTGATTGATAGTAGCATAAATTTGTTGATCCTCGATCTAAAACAGCATTTCAAGTGGCATTGTAGGTTCTAGAAATTACTTTTTCCTAATAACGTTGAAATTCGCTTTCAAATATGAACGTTAGTGGTAACAAAATCAGTAAATTCTTTAGTTTTTCAACGTAGTTGGAAAAAGTAGTATGTATGATATGCGACGATAGTATATTCTCCCCACTTGTGTAGATTCTACCATGGCCGACTAGTATAAAGATTATGGCCTGTCCAAGAGGTACGATACGTGTTGCCATCTATTAATAATTACACTTAATAATTTAGCAAAATTTTAATTTGACTTGACATTATGGGACTTCAAAACGTGTAATGGTGGTTTGTTTCGGTATGAATGCCTTTGTGCCTTTCAAAAGGTGTTAATAATTCTTTTGTCGTTTTTGAATTATTAATAGATGGCAGCACGTAATGTACCTTTGACATTCCTTTGGACAGGCCATAATCTTTATACTAGTCGGCCATGATTCTACAACTCATCTTTGGCTCGTCAGAATGCTTTCTACACTCATGAGGTGAAAATCCATAGTCTACAATTATTCAACAAATAACTATTACCATATGTAATATATAACGTTCAGCGTCAGATGGACCAGGAAGGCCAACTCTGCTAGCTACATCAGACAGACTCAAAGTCAGAAACGTTTTCGTCAGCCTTTGTATATTTTTCTTATAAAGCACTGAGGATACTTGCTTAACAAGACCTAAGTTGTGATCCCTGGTGAATGCCTTAAAAGCCCAATTAAAACGTGTTTAAAAAACAAACTGAAATATTTACCTCCCTATGTTTATTAAGTACAGAATTTAAATCTGCTGTATTATTTGATGTAAAAGAATTTGCTAAATCATTATAAGGCTGCGATAATGGTTTGATAAACCGAGTCACCACTTGAGAAGCATATTTAGGCACTGGTTGTATCTATAAGAATATTATAAATAAAATTTACTTACAGTTAAATGTAAACTTACTTTTCCATGTAGTAAAAGTGAAACTAAAATATATTTCTTGTAAGCTTCCAGCATAATATGAGACACAGCATGTGCGGGTGTTGTAATAGCAACCTCAAAGAAATAAAGCGCTCTATCTAAATTTCTTACTGCTAAATAAATCATTCCGCCATAATAATAATATAATAAGAAATATTTTGCGTCAAATTGGGCCCCATTAGGATTATGTACAATCTGAAATACACTTAGAAACTTATGTAAATTGGAAAATATACTTTTGTTACCTCTTGGCAAATTCCTGTTATATCAGTGTCTAAAATTTCTAGTGCCGGCTTAAAGCATTTAGCTAACAAACACAGCTGGCATAAATCTGCATGAATAGATGTTAACTGTGAATCAAAAAACCTTAGTTTGGATATTGCTTTTCTTAAAAGTAATATCCCCTTCAATGGTTGTTTTTGTTCAACTAAATAATTTGTTAACGAATGACAGAGTTCAGCAACTGGAAGAAAATTTGATATAGTTGATATTATTCTCTCATATATGTGCCGTACATGTATCAGGTGCTAAACGAATTTGTTCTCCGTTACAACCTTGGATAAATTCTTGGACTTGAGTAAACCGATTGTCTGGTGTGTTAGCGGGGACTGAAGTATTAAATTTGGCCAGTAGTACTACCAGATAACCAAGCGAATGTTGTTGCAAATCCAACGTTTCCAATACATTGTCTAAATGTTGAGTATTTTTCAAAAGAACATCCGAGGATTTACTTAAATATTCACAAAGAACTTTGTAGTTACCTGAAAACATAACCTCAATTGTACTGCCAGTTGTCGATATTTAGCTTGAAAATCACAAACCATGAGAAGAGAGTGTTCTAACATTTGTCACAAACTGTTCTAAAACAGATGCCATTTCATCCGGATGTAAAATAACTTGTTAAACTAAGAAAATGAATACTATTTTTATACACAGACCCAAAATTTGACAACCGGTAGACCAGATGAAATGACAATCAAGTACTACCACTGATAAAATTGGAAAGAATCTAAACATTCTAAACGACAATTGTTTGCACGTGTTTGGGCCACGATATTGGCAATCCTGTTTAGCTTCTATTTTGAGGTTAAGTTGTGAGTAATGTGGAGTGTGAAAAACTAACATGTGTTTTCATTAAAAACGAGATTCTGTTTACAAGAAAGGCACAATGGCTGAGTTTGAGGAATCAGTTAAAAGATTTTATCTGCGCATTAAAACGCACAAAACAGAAACACATTTTCCAGAAGATTGGGGTAGTTTAGTAGTAGAAGATCGATTTTGGAATCATATTCTCGATGTATCGCTAGACAGTGTATTGTTGAAAGAATTTTTTAGTGCCAAAACCCCTGAAGAAAGAGAAGAATATTTTAATTTTGGAGTTGAATGCTTTACGTGTTTTATTCAGTGTAATTTTACTGGTCCCGCTATCAAAGAAACTGTAGCAGAATTTCTATCAGGGGATAAGTTTCAACATATAGACTTTGCCGGCCGTTTATCGATGAACAATGAAGAAATTAACGTGAACACAAAGTTCCCAGTGCTTTTAGTGGTTTCAGAAATAATTTTTGATTCTTGTATCATCAACAACCTTGTTAATCTGTGGTGGTGCTGTCGAGCGTTGATGATTCATCAAGATATTTTGGACGAGTTAAGTCCCACTTTATTGTCCAATGCGGATCGTCTGAGTAAACTAATTCAAAACATTCCTTTGCAAGGTTTGCGGTATCATTATATAACAAATTTGAAAGTTCATTTCAATTTTTTTTCAGGTTTTATAAAGGCAGAATTAGATATTGAGTTAGCTCAACTTTATCTCAGATTTCGCCATGTTAGCAAAACCAAGGACTACATAACATCAGCCAGTGAGATATTGGGACTAGAATATAATTTAATAGGAAAGTTAGGCAAAAGAACTAAATATCAAACAGAAGATATAGCACAATTATCGCTTCAAGTAACACTCGCTGAGCGAGAAGGAATAAATAGACCTGTGGTAGAAAAACTAACAATTCCAAAAACTTTCGGACTTAATGATGATGTCAGATTAGATAAAGTATCATTTACTGATGGTTTTGAATTAACAAAGTTACCAAATGTAGAACAAAAACTTTTGTTGACTATAGTTCAACAGACTTTAATTTCTAGTCCACCTGATGAATTACAGGTTGAAGAAATATTACCAATTCTCGAGTTAATTCTAAATCAAAACAATACTTACTCAGTTCGCGTTATGGCTTTGCTATTACGATCTAAATTGGAGAGCAAAAATAAAAGAACAATTGAGAGATGTTTGAAACAGTGTGAGGATATTATTGGTTTTTTTGATAAGGAAAATCCATCAGCCATGATTAGGATTGGAGATATGTTTGGCACATGTTTTATACCAATATGGAAAGTGCGAGCTCAGTATGCTGATATGTTATTAAATTTTGGTTTGGTGAAGAATAGTTTGGAGATCTATTTAGAAATTCAGCTGTGGGAGGAAGTTATAGTTTGTTACACAATTTTAAAAATGAGAGAAAAAGCAGCTGAAACTATAAGGAAACAACTGGAAGCGAAACCTACAGTGAAACTAATGTGCTTATTAGGTAAGAAAAATATGTGTATTTTTAAAGATGATAATTATCTGAATTTTTTGTTTGAATTTCAAAATTTCTACTTCAAAGACAAATATCGTTGTCTTTGTCAAATACTTCTTCCATACAAAAATTATTTTATGTTGTAATCTAGAACTTTACCATTGACCAACTGTAAAATCTTCAATAACAAAAAACAAAAAAACTCGCATGTTGAAGTTTTAAAAACACTAATGCAAGAAGTTGCACTGTTAGATCAGTAGTGTTTGATTATATTACTTTTAAAAAGTTAAGATAAAATTGTTGAAATGAAAAATGCAGTACTGAAAAATATTACTTCTAATTTAATTTTAATAATATCGAGTTTTGAGACCAATAGATGCGGAATGACAAACAATTTATTCAGAATTCTATAAGGTTCATGTTCAACTTCTTCAAAAATCGGATAACACCGTCACGAATTCTTTCATATAAAATGCAGAAACATTCTAAAGTGTTTTGAAAATATTGAATATAGTTCACCAAGTATCGCTTGCATATTTTCAATAATTCCATATCCAGTGCTATTGTGCATGTTCAATATGATCTAAGAACACTAGCACTACTTTTACGTTTTCTCGACCTTTTATAACCCCTAGAGTACGAAGAAATAAGTCTCCCGTTTCCGTCTGCCGTCCCGAGGCAGAAAGTACTGGGCCGATAGATGTCAAATTTTGTATTTGTGTTAGGAATATCATGTGGATTTTGCCGAATAAATTTTATCTAAATTGTACAAAATATGATGAGTCTATACTTGTGATTTATCATTCCATTCATATTTTTTGGATTTGCATGTACAGGGTGATTCAAAAAAATTAATGAATGCGTGAATTTATTTTATTGATTGAAATCTTGGAGATGTTTTAAAGTTGCCATAAGCATGGAAAATTTTTTGATCAAAATGTATTTGCTCCCCCCCCCCCCCCTAAAAATTGAACGCTACCTCAAAATTTTGCTGAATAAATCCTATCTTAAATGCGCAAAGTATGATGAGTAAATACTTGTGATTTATCACTGCATTAATATTTTTTAGATTTGCTTATACGGGGTGCCTCAAAAAAATTAATAACTGAGTCAATTTATTTTATTGATTAAATCAAACATTGCAAAACTGAATACTTTGAAAACTTGTAGACGTTTTGAAGTTATTGTAGGCATGGTAACTTTGTAATCAAAATGTATGTGTTTTGATTACATCATCTCGAAATTTTTGCCGACTAAATCCTTTCGAAAATGTGCAAAATATGATCAGACTATACTTGTAGTTTATAATTACATTCATATTTTTTAGATTTGCTTATACAGGGTGAGTCAAAAAATTAATGAATCAGATAATTTATTTTAAGTTTCCTCCTCTTTTGTCACATTATACACGACTCCGTAAACTAAGCGTTATGAGTGTAAGATTTGCTTTCCCAGTGGAAGTCCCAAGTACGAATCCTACAGCGTTGAAAAGAATTTTTTTTTTTCATCAAAAAAAGGCACCCGATTTTCTTCACAATGTGAGAATACAATAGATACTGCCATTATTTATCATACTGTACTTATCCGTGTGTTTTACAACAATTCATAGTTTTCCATTGTTATTAGCATAATAGATCAATCACTGCAATGGATGAGAGAGGATATCGACAATTGTGAAACCAATACGAAAAAACTTTTTCTTACTGAGTTTTATATTTTTCTATGTTTGTCACCTGTCTCATTATGATTTCCGACCAAAGATATTACACATATACATATGAATGACTTCCTGAGCCTAAGCTAAGGAAGTATAGTAATCGAGTCTATCAAGCGACTTGCCACTGCCATGTTTTCTCGACGTTTGAAGACCCCAAGAATACGAAAAAAGTGGTCTCCTTTTTCCGTCTGCCTGTCGTCTGTGTCAGTTTTTATTATTCACAATGACCGTCCCAATTGCTATCAAATTTTATACGTGTATTACAGGGGCGGCTGGTCAGGGGCGGCAGGGGCGGCCACGCCGTACCAGTCATTTTAAAATACTTAGTAAGCGTTGAAATTAGAAAATAAAAAAAGAAATAAAGTTTGAATGTACGTTAGGATAGATCATATATATTAAAAATATATTTTATTATATTGTAGGTACAAAATAAAGCATTTGTTGCTAATTTTAAATGCTGATAAACACGCTTTGCCGGCGAGATTTCGGCACGCCGTACCCAGGAATGCATTATGCTCGATGTTTCGACTTCGTAGCAGCTTACGGTTTCATCGTTCCCTTTGTCTAGTACACTGTAGTAGACAAAGACCTGGCGGAACGTATGTTGTGCCAGGTCCGGCGAAATCCTCCTTCGCCGTACCCAGCAACGCGAATTTAGTTTTTAAAACGCTTAATATTTAAGATAGCTAACCAAATTACAAAACAATAACGGCTTCGATGTTCTTCAGTGCATCCTATTTTTTTTTAATAATAATAATTGTCGATTTAATAATACATTTTCCTGTGTATGAATAATAAACGAAAAAAATTACATTAAATTATCTAAAATTTTATTTTTCGGACATAACTTAGCTACAACATAAATGCGCTTTTTCTGTATTTTTAGCATCTAAGCGTTTTCAGATATTTCAGAAACGAATTTAAAGTTTTAAATCATTTTAATTTTTCAATTATTCAATTAATTTATTTGACAATTTGTCATATACATTAAAAAAAAAATAAATGTAAATGAAGATAGTTAACAGTTGGTACTTTTATTATTACTTTTTTTATATTTTTTAACTGCATGTCATTATTTAATTATTATTATTTAATTGTGGATGTCCGGGGTCGGCAAGCCGTATAGCCGCCGGTCGACGCGGAACTCAGTAAAAATAATGTTTTCGGTGGTTCTCAATTAATGATAAAGCAGAACAAGTAGAATTAAGGATTAATAGTATTTGGAATCAAACTGACATTGTCAATTTCCTATAAAAAATTATTTTAACAGGTCGAAACATTTGAGATGTTTTGTACATCCTGGCACGTAAAATGTCAGTGGTTAATGAGTAGCAGCCATACATTACGAAAATATATAACACCAAGGTGTAGACTCAAAATATTTGGCCGACCCGGAATTTTGACCCACCAGCCGCCACTGGTGTATTAGGAATAGCGTGTAGATGGTAAAACACTAACCAAATGTTGACTGATCATCCCCATCACCAGTAGGATGATGGATGACGTCATTCAAAAATTTGCTATTGTAATTTTTTTTTTTTTAATTTTATAAAATACGATACTTCTGCACTTGCGGTGTATAACTCCATGCTGCGTTTTCACGTCTTCGACATCCAGATTTTTGGGGGGGAAAAAATTAAATTGTATAACATTTTGCAATTTAACTTTGAAACTGCAAAACCGAATACTCTGAAATCTTGCAACCGTTTTAAGGTTATCGTAGTCCTGTAAATCGATAATCAAAATTTATTCGTTTATCCCCTCCCAAAAAAATTATGACTCGTCCCAAATTTTTCCGAATAAATTCGATTTCAAATCTGCAAAATATTATGACTCTATACTTGTGATTTACCAATGGATATAGTTTTTAGAATTACTTATACAGGAGCACTAAAAAAAAAAATGAGTGAGTGATACAATTTATTGTATTGATTAAGTTAAGAACTACTCACTGCATATGTGCAAACTGATATATAGTCCTTGCAAAAATGTTGATGACGTTATCACAAAATTCTTTATTGGAAAAACTGACTTGAAACAAACATGTAGCACGTTTCTTTATGTTTACTTTAATATTGCATAATATCTTTATTTTAATTCATAAGGGTTATCATAAAAAAATTAAATTCGCAAAATCAAATGATTTTCGAAAAAGTGGACTTGGGGGCGAGGGAAGTTCTTTCGAAATAACTTTCGACCATTTCTTTTTAATTGCATTCCAATAAAAAATGTGAAACTAGAATTTTGAAAAAACATAACGTCACAGAAGCCAAAAAAATGTCCATTAAATATTCGGTTTAATGTAATAACGTATAATGGTATTCAGAATCAATTACCGTTGTATACTTTTTTATGGAACTATTGTACTCCCAGTTTAAAGTGGTTTTTATGACATGATAATAAACATTATTACCACGACGGACAGTATGAATTGAATAATAAAATACGGCCCTGCAAGAAACCGACCACTTTCTTATTTAAGGCTAGGGATTTACTCCATTGTCCCCATCATCAACTTCGACACAATGGACCTATCATAAAAAGCACTTTAAACTGGGATTTTTACTTTATTCTTCAAACTAATAATAATAGGACCTTTTTTTGTATATGAATTTTGCGAATTGTTAATTATAATCGTTTTTCTGTTGCAGGTGATGCAACTGATGATGTGACTTGTTATGAGAAAGCTTGGGAAATGTCGAAACGCCGAAGTCACCGAGCTCAGAGACATTGGGGTCAGTTTTTATTTGCGCGCAAAAAATATGAAGAATGCATTCCACATTTTGAAAAATCTCTTAGTATAAATCCTTTGCAATCAAACATTTGGTTAGGCCTGGGATTTGCAGCTCTCCAAGTAGAAAATTGGCATACTGCCGCAACAGCATACCGACGCTACACTACTTTAGAGCCGGACGGTTTTGTGGCGTGGAACAACCTAGCCCAAGCTTACTTGAAGATAGGAAATAAACGCAGTGCACACCAAGCCGTTCTTGAGGCTTTGAAGTGCAATTTTGAAAATTGGAAAGTGTGGGAAAATTTGCTTATAATAAGTTGTGATATATCCAACTTCTCTGATGTAATTCGCGCTTACCATCGACTGATCGATCTAAAAGAAAAGTATTTAAATATAGAGGTGCTAAATGTTCTTGTGTACAGCGTATGTAATGATTCAAACGATTTTGATGGTAACTCTGCGCGGCAATTTTTACAGAAAACTCGGGAACTGGTCGGCAGAGTTACCGCATTGTATCCAAACAGCGGTGCAGTATGGGAATTATATGCTAGTTTAGCTCCAGTTCTATTGCTTAGAGCTCAACGTCTGCAAAGAGCCTACAGGGGATATACACAAGGTGCTTGGGACAAAAATCCAAAAACTTGTTTTCATGTATTGAATGTTTGTAATAAGTTAGGAGATATCGTGCTTGATGATGAGATCGATCCAACAAATACAATTGTAAGTTCAATAAAACTGAACCTTTCTGCTGCGTTGACAGCTGTTAAGAAGTATAATTGGGAAGAAACTGCAGCATTAGTTGAAGAGGTGTCCACTCAGTTAGATCTAATTTTGGAAAAAATGAAAAAAGGAACTGCTGCATTTAGGGTTGATGTCAATTAGCATTTATTTATTTTTTACTTTGTTTAATCATATTACCGCTCCTATTAAAATATAAAAAATAGTTTGTTTTTCCATTTGGCCCTCTGCGACGTAAAAAGTAGAGCCACTGCTAACTTCCCGTTTCCTTCACATCCTCCACAACTACTAGTGCGAAGAACAGGTTTCTCGACCAAACTGCGAGATTGTTGTAAATACATTTACGAAATTTTCCGCAAACTTAACATTTTTATTTGTACTACTTAACTTAAAACTGAATTCAGTTCACTCCAGTAAAACTCCCGTAATATTAAATGCAATAGGTATAATAAGTTCTTACGTACTTTGAAATTTAAATAAACGAATACAACTCTCCACTTTTGTCCATTGTTTAGACTAAGAAGAGTTAAAAATCGAAACTGTTGGTGTTTTTGATAGTGCCATGAATAATTCTCCACAGTATTCTTTTCTGCTAGACTCCAAACCACAATATACGACGTCTTTTTGTAACATACCTAGTCCATGTACCGTGTGTTTGAAAAAAAGTCCAGCATACAGAATGGTGTGGTCAAATTAAACAGTTTTAAATATAGGTGGAATTAGAATTAATTCTACTGCAATGCCTCTACCTAACCTCCGGTTCCTCCCGATCTGATTTGAAAAATTGATGTTCAACGTTCATTTGTTTTTTGTTTGCGACATTCAACATTTTTTAATGACAATAACACCCTATATATTTTTTAGAGATTCTCGTACTTTTTTTAAATTCTTTGATGTATCATGATGTCATTTTATTAAAAAGTTGTGGCAAAATTTAATTAAATTTTTGTCTCAAGACTGCACCGAATTTATTACCGCAATTATTTGCATCTACAATCATTGTGTGAACTTAGTTTTGTTGTTGTTGTTGGCATGTTCAGAAGTATTTAATTTTAATAATTAATTTTCTTCTACACGAAAATAATATAAATAAAAAATGTTATAATGAAAATCTCTACAAGAGTCCCAAATACAGCCTGTTATTGAAAGGTACGTACAAAATAAAATCGGCAATTGGTCTCGAAGTACCTATAGGTGCTAAAAGTTAAAAAAAGTTCAGGTAAAAGTGTTCTTCTTTTAGAGATAAAAATTTTTAAAGTTTATGTCCAAATTCGTTGTACGCCTCTGATAAAAAGATCATCTTTCGTTTCTGTAGCAACATTTAGTCTTGACAAAAGTTTTATTGTTATCGTTGCTAGGATTTACTAAAATAAATTAATTTTATCTATTTATCCTTCAGTAGCGTCTAAAAAGGTTGGATAAGGGTTATTAATTTTCCCGTTATAATTTTGATAACACAAAATAAGTTTTTCCGACTTCTTAGACTTCGCGAAGAACTGTCTATTTTGTTGTACGTACCTTTCAATAACATCCTGTATATACGTGTATGTAGGGTGTCATATAGAAAAATTGATATCGTAGACAAAAAAAAACATCGATTGTTCCAATCATGTTGGAGTATTAATTTAAAACGATTTAATTTGACCTGTCATACAATCATGTACCCAAATAAATAAGACAGCTACAGGCCTGAGCTTTTTTTCAAACACACTTTATGTTACTACCATATCGCATTAGATTTATTACTTCAGGTTTTAGGTGATCAATTCAGAAATGCCAACACAAAAGTTTGCTTGGTATCAAGTCACCCAGAATTGTACGATTTTTTTAATGCAATTTTTAACTTCCTATCACTGCTCTAAGCGTATTTCTTGAACGCTCGATTTTTAGATATGGGATTCGTGGTTAATTCAAGTATATGCATCTATGTAAAAATATATTTTGTTATAAAAAAGTTGACCACTGCTGCATTCAAACAGAATGTTTGTGAATACTTAGTTAGGGAATAGATTATAATGAATTGAAATGAGAAATCTTGCTTCAATCACGTTTATTCATACACTTATTTATAAAAACCAAGCTCCGAATAGCACGTTGTAGAACAGGTGTGGGTTGCTCAGCGAGTTTCAAAGGCACTTCTATATTTACAGATTTGACCTGGTTCAAATGTGAGGGTAATCCAATCTAGAAACAACAATATGGTGAAACGTACATCCTAAGAAAAATTATAACAAAATTTTCACATAACGTTATCAGACAAACTGTTAATAATCAAAAAATTCATAGCGTATATTAAGCCATCATTAGAAAGCATTGCAGTCGGCTATTAAAACTTAACGCAGGCATAACAGAAGCTCTTGAAATTTGTGCATTTCTGACAGTACATGATGTGGTTTTTACAAAAAATTAATAACGAAAAAAAAAAGAAAACCTACAGGATCGATTTTAGACCGATGTGTCTCCTGAGGCAGAATATAAAAATGGTGTTTTTGGGTTAACTACCAAAGTCACGTTGGCGCTAACTTAACAGTTATGCCTCTTTATCATCTAAAGCCGGTTCTGCTTATAAAACTTGCCTGTTTCAAATAATACTTACGTTCTGATTTCCTCGTCCAGTTAGAAGAACCTGAAACATAACACAAAGATAATTTTAATTGAACACTAAGTTATAACAAAACGCTAATAGGTTTTCAGTGAGGGCAAGTGATAATCATGAATGTAATTATTCCAGTCATAATAGCGTATACTATTATTATCATCATGAAAAAAATGTAGCATGCTTTGTGTAAACTAGCTACTAATATTGCAGCTTGTCTACCTAAGCCGTTTCACAGTTTCAAAGAATAATAAATCACATGCAAATGTGACGATTGTATTGAACTACTCCGATTTTTTTTTCCTGAAACTACCAAGTAATGTCAAAAATGCAAGACCTATTTGAGACCTGAAAGTTAATCACTCCTTGTCTAAGACCATAAAATTTTTCCACTTTTGTCAAATCTTTGAATTTGTTCAAAAATAACAAGAATTAAGAAATGATAATCTAAACTGTTAGAATGGTTCTAAAGCAAAATCAAAAGTGTTATTTTCTGACAAATTAAAAAATTTGACAAGTCTAAGTGACGAAAGTGCCATAGGCTGGGAAATCATAAACTTTCACGTTTCATTTGCGACTTATTAGTCTTGCATCTTTTGACATTACTCAATTTCACGAAAATAACTATTAAATTTTTAACACTCACAATTAAATCATATGGGGATTCGAGAGATGTACTGTGAATAATAAGTTTACAACCGTCAGCTTATCAAACTTGATAAGGTTTAGCTAAAAACTCACCTAGGGATATCAGATGAAAGAAGTTTTCATACATCTTGGTAGACAATTTCTGCAAATAAAAAATGAAATACGTTAAATACACATTCATTCCTAAATAAAAGTTAATGTAACAAAAAAAATATTATCAGTTGATATTCTTCAGCATATTAGATATGACAGGGATAACTATTGTTCATCATAAAATTATATGAAGTTATAGTACAATCTAAACATTCAGACAACACAGTATTCTAACACTTGAAACAGTCAATACGGTATGAATCATTCAAAGGATAGAATAAAATAGGTGTCCCTATGAAATTGGATACATAGCCAACTCACACAATAATTTTATTTTTATAGTATAGATTACTTAGGTACCAAATCAAGATTTCTTAGGCAACCCTATAATATTCACATACTACTCTGAGCTCTAAAATTTGGTTCCAATTAGATGTTTTCATATGCAAATTAAATAATTTCACCTATATGTAAAAAGATAACTCTATTGTTTGTGAAATGTTACTATACATACTACTTTTCTTGAAAATACCAGCTCATCAGAAATAAGTATAGTGATTTTAAGATCGCCTCTCCAGTTACGATTTTTTTAAGTAGTTTACAGAAAACGCTATAATTGAAACTTCAAAAAATATTCTGATATAGTATTTACCTGACTGTTGACTTAAACTGGCCATTGTCCAAGCTGCTTCCGCCTCCTACAACAAAGTCCTAAGAATTAATAACCACAGAAAAATGCAAGATATTGAAACGATTATAATTAGGTATCAGGTACGAAAAAGCAGCCATTGGTATAATCATAACGCTCAGACGGTAATTACTATCATCATTTATATGTAAAAATACAGTCTTTTTTCATTAATGGACATGCCTTACCTTAAAAATCACGTCTTCCGCGTTTACCAAATGACGAAAAATACTGTACTAAAACAAGTTAATCCAGTTAAATTTAAACTTTCAACAAGGTAACACACTCTACAAATGGATTTGCTCAGATGGCAAAGTAATCATAGTCAATCAGATTGACCAGGGCGTGAATCATAGATTCATCACAATCATGAAATAATTAATTTAAGAAAATAATACTGGAGGATTAAACTAAAAATGCGTTACGTTGGAGGACTTTTGTTTTTCGTTTATACGCTGTACATTTTTCATAAGTATTTAATTCGTTTCTTTGCAAAAATAAAATTATTTCAAAATCAATGTTCTCATTATGGAAATTTTTCGTGTTGATCATAAGATCAATACACACGCGTTTCGTTCTTACGCTATAAAATATACTAAACTATAATAATAACCGCTTTACAATGACGGTACTTACAGAAATCCTTCATGTGATCCATTCTAATAGCACAGTTTCATCCTTGTTAACCTGGGAACAAACCATAATTACCACACTGAATTATAGACATTTTCGATTTTCAGAATTATAAAACTATTACGTTGTTCAGACATAAGTTATCAACAAGAATATTCAGTCATATGCTTGTCTATTAAAAAAATCATCATTATACGCATTACTAAACATATCAAAAGTGAAAACTTGAATGTGTCATTTTGCACGTTTTTGGCTATCAAATTAATTGGCTCTGGCGAATATTGCACTCATGAAAAGGAAACCCCAACGCTAAAATAAAACTGAAGATAAATTTACATTCAAAGTTCTCTCTAAGACTTTAATTTCTATGAGAAGCTATTGTTGCGTTGTATTTTTGTGTAAAAAATCAAAATACATTTTCCAAAAATTTAACAAAATACGCAAGAACTGTACAGTTTCATACTACTGATAAAAGTATAAATAGGACAAAATCTGAATATGAACAAAAATCTTTTACAAAATTGTAGGCGTTAGAGACAAAGTATTTAAAAAAAAGTCATTGGCCATCAGGCTTAGCTATTGAACAAACACTATTCTTGGTGTGGGGTCCACACAATCTTTTGTCAAATTGAAAGTCTAATAAATTTCGTTTTAAATAAGTCTAGGTATGTCTATTTGTTTTCAATTTTAACAATATTTCTACTTGAATGTAGTTGAAAAAATCAAAACTGACCTTTACCACACGTTTTAAAATATAAATCACTATTACTTTTCTATATCCAAAATATATGACTAAAATGATACACACCTTCGCGGCGATCTGGCAAAATTTTGATCTCTGCATTGTGCTCATTAGCGATCATCTCTTGAAACGAATGTTCTGAAAAATAACAGTTTTAAGTCATCATATTCAATTAAGTTATTGTATCTTTGGTAAAAGCGCGTTCAGAACATTTACGTAATCACTTTCATTTCATACGAACGAGACTAGTTGAATTCATCATAAAAATATCTGCATATATGAACGGCTCACGTTGTAGTCGACCACGCCACTTGGTAGTCATTTCACGTGGAACCTTACTGGACATCTTTACAATACACGTTTTAAATTTATGCAATTAATTCTTCGAGTACTAGACAACGGTGAAATGATCGATTAAAATGAGATCTGCTTACCTGAGTAAAATGTGAGGGAAAACCCCATTGTGGTTGATATCCACATCCAACATGAGGTACGGAGTCTAGGACCAACATTCTCCCACGACGATTTTGGCGGAAAGAAGGAAATGAAGCAAGGAGCATATTTGGGTGTGAAACGTTGACAGTTGCGCATCATGCGCATGCGCACCCTGGACATTGGTAGAAAGACAAATGCAAGCGAGCCTATGTACATATACCTGGTATATACCCGAATTATACCTGTTATAGGAAAGTGAAAAAAAAGGAAACCAATGGTCATTAAAAATACAGCAGAACAAACGTTTTAGACAACTTATTAGTCAATTGATTTTACTTTTCTTTAATTTTGTGTATAATCGGTTGCATAGACGTGTTTATTTACATCTTCTTCTTTTTCTTCTTCTTCTTCTAATCTTCTTCTTATATATAAAAATGAATGTTTATTTTTCATTTGTCCCATATGCGTTCGTAAACCATTCATCCGATTGCGATGAAACTTTAGTGAGTTATAACATTAAGATTAATAATAATATTAATAACAATAATAATAATAATATTAAATACATTAAATTTAGACTTGAACCACACACTCTACAACCTATCAAATACCAAAGAAATTCCCACACCCCACAAACTAGACAACATAATAAGTGGGCTGAAACAAAAATAAGTGCATGGCAAATTCCTCAAAGAGCTAGACGAAACTTACATCATCAAGTTTATATCACAAATAGAAGGGTCTTTGTTTGCTATTCAAGACCAAGTACCACCTTTAGATATCTCCAATGTAGGTGTACGGTGTACATATCAATTAGTTTACTTGAGAATTTGAAGTATTTATACTTACTTAAATGATTCAATAATTGTCAAAATGTAAGAAGTTGTTTTGTTGAGAACATGTCATATTGTTCGTAAGTTTCTCGAAAAATCTGATCATGTCAGTCAGAATAGATGCGCGGATAAATGTTCGGTAGTTACACTAGGCTCTTGGGGATGTGGTAAAATTACAGAATAATATTGTAAAATAATATGTCAAACAAAAAAAAATGAAAATGACAAAACGGTGCATTGATATCTGGAAAACAAAAAGAATAAATAATTAAATAAATTGATCAAGCAGGCACAATCAGCCAACACAATATTCTTACAACCTAGCCATCTCCCTTAAAACTTACAATAAATGACGCAAGATTAGGATTAAATAAATCAAATGACCTACCGTGAATATTAAAAAACGCTCAACATATTAAAATTGGTGAATTTTTATTTAAAAAAAGTTAAAGTTACGACAACGAGAGGTGACAGTCTTGTGAAGATATTCTAGGTATGTCATTCGCCAAAATCCGTATTATCTTAGCAAGTACTAGCCCCGCCCACCCACCCTCTATTTTCTTAGAGGGTATGCCATTGGCCAAAATCAGTATTATCTTGGTAACTACTAGCCCCGCCCACCCGTCCTCTATTTTCTTAGATGGTATGTCATTCGCCAAAATCAGTCTTATCTTAGCAAGTACTAGCCCCGCCCACCCACCCTCTCTTTTCTTAGAGGGGATGTCATTTGCTAAAATCGATCTTATTTTAGCAAGTACTTACCCCATCCACCCGTCCTCTATTTTCCTAGAAGGATCTTATTTACTAAAATCAGTCTTATCTTAGCAAATACCAGCCCCGCCCACCCACCCTCTATTCTCTTAGAGGGTATGTTATTCGCCAAAATCAATCTTTACTTAGCAAGTACTAGCCCCGCCCACCCACCCTCTCTTTTCTTAGAGGGGATGTCATTTGCCAAAATCGATCTTATTTTAGCAAGTACTTACCCCACCCACCCGCCCTCTATTTTCTTAGAGGGATCTCATTTACTATAATTAGTTTTATCTCAGCAAGTACTAGCCCCGCCCACCCACCCTCTATTTTCTTAGAGGGTATGCCATTTGCCAAAATCAGTATTATCTTGGTAAGTACTAGCTCCACCCACCCACCCTCTATTTTCTTAGAGGGAATGTCATTTGCCAAAATCGATCTTATTTTAGCAAGTACTTACCCCACCCACCTGCCCTCTATTTTCTTAGAGGGATCTCATTTACTAAAATCTGTTAATTCTTCTTGTACAACAATTTTACTCGGTTTTCTTACTTTAGGCTGAAGACGAAGACAGTGGTCATGGAAACATGTACCTTGTTACTTCCCGAGCGTAAGCAAAGGAAGTATTGTAATCGAGTCCGTCGGCCGACTCTCTGCTTTTACGTTTTCTCGATCTTTCATGACCCCTAGAAGACGAAGAAATAGGTCTCCCATTTCCGTCTGTCTGTCCGTCTGTCCGTCTGTCTGCCGTTCCGGATTTTTATTAGACAGATAATCTCCGAAAGTACTGGACCGATTGTTGGGAAATTTTGTCCTTAAGGTATATTAGGAATATCATGTAGATGGTAAAACGCTAACCAAAATTTGTCTAATCATCCCCACCACTAATGTGATGACGTCACTTCAAAATTGTACATAGTAAATGGGTTTTAAATTGTATAAAATAATATAGTCCTAAACATGTAGTTTACGACTCCGAATTGAGTTTCTACCCGAAATGTCCAGATTTTTGGAAAAAAAAATCAAAATTATAAAACATTTTGCAATTTAATTTTGAATCTGCTAATCCGAATGTTTTGATTTGTTGCAGATGTTTTAGGGCTATAAAGAGTATCATAAATCTTTAGTCAAAATATATTTGGTTATCCCCTCCAAAAACTTGATGACGTCAGCTCGAAAGTTTGCCGAATAAATCCTATCTAAACTGTACAAAATATGATGAGTCTGTACTTGTAATTTATCACTCCATTCATATTTTTTGGATTTGCATATACAGGGTGACTCAAAAAAATTAATGAATGGGTAAATTTATGTTATTGATTTACTCAGGAACTACAAAACCGAATGCTTTGAAATCTTGAAGGTGTTTTAAAGTTATCATAAGCATGGTAAGTTTTTGATCAAAATGTATTTGCTCATCCCCCCTAAAAAATTTATGACGTCACCACAAAATTTTGGTAAATAAATCCTATCTAAAATGTACAAAATATGATGAGTCTTTTCTTGTGATTTATCATTCCATTCATAGTTTTTGGATTTGCATATACAGGGTGACCCAAAAAAAATAATGAATGGGTAAATGTATTTTATTGATTTAATCAGGAACTCCAGAATCGAATGTTTTGAAATCTTGCAAATGTTTTAAGGTTATAAAGAGCATAATAAATTTTTAGTCAAAATATATTTGGTTATCTTCTACAAAAAACTGATGACGTCAGCTCAAAAATTTGCCGAATAAATCCTATCTAGAATATACAAAATATGATGAGTCTGTACTTGTAATTTATCATTCCATTCAAATTTTTTGAATTTGCATATACCGGGTGACTCAAAAAAAAAAATGAAATCTACTGCGAAAAAAAAACATAATAGACATGCTGTCGTCACGTTTCCGACAGCGAGGGAAGTACTGTCTAAACTCTTTAGACCAATTTTTTTTTATTAAATAGTTTACAACCTTTATCTGTGGAGTACAGACATTATTCAAATACCGAAATGACGATATTTACAAAATCGCCTTTGAACACATTCAAGCTTTGAAACAGTACTCTAATTTACTACGAACCAAAAAATGGTAAAGGCAGGTCAAACTACGTATCTGACCTTCAGTGTTGCGAACAATAAAGCCCAATAATTTCATGGATTCATTGGTGATGCCGAAAACATGCGGAACAAAAGAAAGTGTCGAGTCGAGTGTTATACCTAGGTCGCGTATTTCAGTGTATCTATTAAGTACTACATTGGTAACATTTAATTGAATAATAACATGGTTGTAGATTTTAACAATCAAGAGTTGTTGCTCATACGCCCGCCAAGGTTTTGGGATTAATACAATCATTTTATAATGATTTGTTCGTGTGTTTTCTGCGTATGAGTGCGCATGCTCGGTAGAATTGAATTGAAATAAATGGAAACAGTGACATTTCAATTGCCTTTTGGCATTAGACAATAAATAATATGATATTACACGATATTGATATTTTCTTTGTTAAGTAGCATCGCAACGCATGCGTTGTAAATTTAAAAACAGCTAGTTTAGTACATAATAAAGGGTGTTTCAAAATAATTTTCATCTAGTTAGATTTGAAATCGCTTCAACTTCTATCTTTCCTTTGATGAGAATCTCCAGCCATAGGCGACTAGATGAAAATCATTTTGAAACACGTTGTATAATTTTTATTATACCGATGCACATATTTAAAACTAGAATAGCTGATGCCCGCAGATCCGCCTGCGTGGATATCACAATTAGGACACATTATTTTTCACCCTCCGATGGGGGTATAATAATAAATCTTATATACAGTGCATCTTTTTTAAAAATGGCATAGGGATTCCCATGTTAAATTTTATACCCCGTGGTAACTTATGTTTGAGTAAAGATTCAAAGTTGAAATTTTTACTGGATGTAATTTGGGTCATCTTTTGTCGATTTTATTAAAGGTCAGGCTTTAAATTAAAGGATATTTCTTAAAAAAAAAATAAAACATTTATTTCGTAGTTGGTAGGTACTATTTTAACATAAATCCAGAATTCTTTTTTTCTTTTTGTTTCAATACCATATTGTTACAAAATAAATAAAAAAAATTTAGACACAGTTTTTTAATCTCTATATTTTTTGTGCTTATTCTTTTGCTTTCAAACAGTTAGGGGATATTTTCAAGTTTCTGTTTTTACATGTAAAATCTCTATGTTCCAAAAACGATTCTGCACCCAGTAATATGAATACGCAACTGACAAATGTAATTTTGAAAAAAAGTATTTTCTTCAGTTTTCTCATATAAGTCGTTATTTTTCGGTGGTCATTGGCCAATTGACATACATAATAAATATATAGTCGTATAATCGTTTCTCGAGGGCGATGATGAGTGCCTCATTGTCGGTGACGGCGGCCGGGCGACGTTCGCTAAGGAAAAGTCTGGAAGTGGAAGTCGCGATGGGTACCTACGCTAGAAATCCTCGATCGCGGAATATCTAGAAGGGAACTATGACTTTAAATAGAGGTCACTTTGAGGGACGAGGCATTCAATCAACGAGAAAATACAGTCAAGTTGCGCCGGAATTCTTTTGTACATAATCGTTGTGTAATTAGTCGTATAAAATTGAGTTACTGAGAAATAAATTGTTGAGTTTTACCCACGCCGATTTTAATCGTAACAATATAGTCGTATAATTTTAATTATATAGAATCCAGACAAATAAACGTATATTTTTCGTATACCTATTGTATGGAAATTATTGTAACAATAATTACTGTCAAATGTGTATCAAAATTTAAATGCGGTACAATTGGCCTTGACCACTCCCTGACTAAACTGATATCAAACTGTGTACGTCTGACCTAAATTTATATTTTCTTTATCTACAAGAATTTATAGAAGATGTATAGTCACGCAATCGTAATATGTATGGATTTATCCGGCAACAAAACGATACACAACAGCAAACAAAAACTAAACTAAAGGTATCGTGAACAGTGCCCAAACATTTTGAAGATAGACACTGCTAATAAAATTGTTAAAGAAATGCAAGCCAAAATGAGCTTGAGCGAAATTTGCTAAATTACAAAGAAAAATATGACATTTTGGGTGAAAGTATTCAAGGTCTTTTTAATGAAAATCAGCTTTTAAATTTAAGAATTAAACGCAAAAACGCCAAACGATGGAGCAATGCAGCAGTAAAGGATGTAATTATATTAAAATTTATTTGTGGAACGTCTGGATTCAACTATCTTTTAAAGAAAAATTTTCCGTTTTCATCTAGAACAGTACATCGCAAAATTGAGCATTTACCTGGAATTTTACATGCAATTTTTAATTACTTGTCAATAAAAATCGAGAATTTTAATGAATTCGAAACAGACTGTTGTCTATTATTGGATGAAGCAACTTTCACTCCGGGCAAAGAATACTGTCTAGGTTCTGGAATCACATTAGGAAATACGACTTTGTCCAATAATAATGAAATTGCGACACATGTTTTGGTTTCCATGTAAACTGGGATAAATTTAAGATGAAAGCAAATAGTTTGCTATCATGTCACTAATGACTCTGTGAATGGTGAAGAATTAATTGTTGTTATTAGGAATATTACTGCCACAGTGGATCGTATAGGTTTAAACATCACTTCAAACATGGGAGCTTCCAGTCGGACTATGTGGAAGCATTTTGAGATTAAAGACAAACACATTCATTCAAAATTCCATCAGTAACCCAAATAACAGCAGCAAAAAAAAATTATTTTTCGGCAGATATTCCCCGTCTGTATAAAAATATCAGATCTGTACTTGTAAATAACAAAAATTCTAGAAATTCCTCAATACTGTTAATATTGATCATATAAAAAAAATTAGCCAAGTGTCAAGATCAACTGGAGTTGCAATTGGGACCAAAATTGTTACCCGAATTACTTGAATTAAACCACTTTAACAAAATGAAGGTATCAAAAGCTTTTCAAATACACATTGTATGTGTATAGAAATGTTGCAGCAGCATTAACTTTCTTAGTAGACGAAGTAGATGATAGCGATCAGAACGCTTTACTAACTGCTGGCTAAATTTATTAATAAGCTACTTAAACCATATTAACATCATTTTTTCAATTTTTTTGTCCCTGTTCAGATTTGATAAAAATCTTCATCTATAAATGATCTAGTTATTAAAATAAATCTTCCTTCACAAAGTTGAAGGGCGCAAAACCTCATTTTGTAACTCTTACCATCTTACCTACAACCCTTGCTCCTAAGTTACTATTTTACCTATTATTCTGATATTTTGGTTGACAAAGACATCGTCAAAAAACTGACATTTATTTAAAATACAACAGTAGTTTTAGCTCTATGGCACTGGCTCGTTCTAACTTCTAAGAAACATGGGCTGTGTAGATGGTAAATATGAAACAATTTAAGTGATGTCTAAACAAAGGTAACTAACCTAATCATCTGCTTTCGTCACCTACAGATCAATAGTGAGTGATAGATAATTGTCTGTCGAAGTAGTTACTCTAAAATGTAATTGCAATAAATTATATAAAACGGTAAAATCTTGACTATACATGAATAAGGATTAAATTCATGAATAAATTAACGATAGACACTTGTGTTTCATGACGGTGGCGTACGGCAATATAGGGGCAGCTAAAACTATAAAGTTGCAAAATAATCAATATTTAGAAGGACAAAACCGTACAGTTGTTAGTCCAATAAAATCTACCTGTGCGGTATGTGCTAGAGTGTAAGAGGTTATACCAGTAATTCAAATAAATATGTCTACCTTCACCACAATATTTTATTACGCACCATACAAGAAATTTTGATTATATTTTCATAGAATGAATCGATATATAACTCTTCATCAGCTTGGAGATGGAACTTACGGCTCGGTTGTCCTCGGGCAACGTAAGGATACAGGAGAGAAGGTAGCTATTAAAAGGATGAAACGAAAATATTACTCATGGGATGAAGCAATGAATTTAAGAGAAGTGAAGGTACTGTCATAATTACTTTTTTATTTTAAGGTTTAGTATATAATCAACAATTTTAGTCTCTAAAAAAATTACACCATTCCAATGTTGTGAAACTCAAAGAAGTTATTAGAGAGAATGATATTTTATACTTCGTTTTCGAATATATGCAAGAAAATTTATATCAGTTAATCAAAGATCGTCGTGTGCCATTACCAGAAGCTACCATAAGGAATATGCTGTATCAAGTAAGTTTTAGCATATGAGTAATATACACGTCTTAGATATATCGAAGGTTTTTTAAATTTATAATGCATAAGTAGATACAATGACAATCGATCCACTTTTTTATAGCACCTTGATTGATCAAAGTAGGAGTTGCAACAGATTATTGTACAGATGACACAGATATTAATCTGAATTATTTATGTAGGAGTACTAAATAATTTAAAATTCAAGCATTTTGAGTTAGCTATATTTTTTCAGTGCTTTTTAAACTATTTTAATGATATTAATTTGTTCTTAGTTTTTTTTTTACTTCGCCAGCATAAACTAGAAACGGTTAATTTTATGTTTTCGTGACGATTATAGATCCTAGAATATGAAAAAGTAGGTTTCTCATATGGACGTAGATTTTTGGAAAATAAACAAATACAAATTGTACAACAAATCTTATAATGGAACTTAGAATATATGAAACCAACTGCACTTAAAGTGTACACGCAGTTTAAGTTATCGTGGACATAGTAAATCGAATCAAAATTCACCCGTGCATACCTTCCAAAAACTTGATGGTGCTGTCTTAAAATTTATTTGCCAGTCTTACTTTAAATTTATGTGTATCCACATTTTTAATAATTTATAAAAACAAACTATAGAATCTAGGAAAAAAAACTTTTTTGAAATGTTGATAGTTTTTAACATTGATTTCATAATTACAGAACAACAAACAAAATTTATTTATTCATCCCGTCTAAAAAGTTAGTGACGTCAATGCAAAAATTTATTAAATAAATGTTTGTTAAAAAATGTGTTCCAAGATGTAACGTCATAGAATGTTTAAAGAATAAATAAATTACTCAATTAATTTTACCGATGTTCAAGACGTTTAAATTCGTAAAAAATATGATAATTTCTTAAAATTAATTAGAAAACGAAAAACTAGCTATTTCACAAGCAGTGACATGGTATCAGTTCCAAAATTTGGACCATTTTAGAAATGACTTTTTTATTTTGCGTTGGTAAATAGTTCTATTAAATTAAGGTGCAACGCAATGTTGGTAAGGTCAATACTTTGGTTCGCGAAAATGAAGTTGTTTTTTTTTACTTTTTGGGTTCATTTAAAAGTCTACTGCTGGCGTTTCACGAATGTACGGGCCACTGACCGGGGATGCCTGTTTTGACCTCCTCCGCCTTCACAGGCGAAAGTCGTGCCACCGCCGCCCGGAGAATTTACCTGTACCCTGTACCCTTCGGACAAAAAATTTTCCGTCAGTCTGCTGGTCTTTTATTATTGTTCCGAAACTTGTTTGGAATTATTACCCATCTCACAGTAGTTATAAATCTTGGCTTATATTGCTGCCAAAGTGCAATAGTTTTTCCATTTAAATCAGTTTTGTAATTCGTGAGTTACATGTTTCAAGGTTAAATTTTAAATTTCATTTAAATTAATAATGTGGAAATTCAGTCGTTAGTACATGCTATGAAAAAACCTTAAACAAACGTTTGTCGATAAACACAACAGCTAATGAATATTTATTTATTCACTACATTCGTGATGCATTTAACAAATGCAAATAAAAAATAAAAAGTAACTGCTGTATGCTAATAAGAATAAGAGTAATAAGTAATAGCAAGTAGGTATGTATACACCTACCTCCATATGAGTACAATACCAGTCTAGCGGTTATAAATAAAATTTGAAACTTTTGAGAACAGGTCACATGGCAAAAAATTGGACAAAAATTTAACGATCTGGTTCCTGTTTGACTTATTTATGGTATACCTACATATGATCAAAACTAGTGATTAAATTTGTGCGTACAATGATCATAATAATAGATAAATGCCCACATTTGATGATGTAGGAAAGCTGATTCATTTTAGATTGAATAAACCAATTCAAGCAATCTGAAATAATTCATGCTTGCACAAAAACAGTGATATCGATTACTAATTATTATTATTTTTTGCTTTGTTGACGACATCACAAAATTTTGTTGTGGGAAAACTCATTTGAAATATACGCATGGCATGCTTTTTTATCTATACTTTAACAATCTATATACGTATATCTTCATTTTAACTTATAGGGGTTATCTATCATAAACTCAATAAATATTATTCTAGGATCCACGGCAGTAGTTGGAAATAATTCAGTTACAAGTAATCAATTACTGTAATTCAATTCCTATTCAAGCAATGAGTAATTGTAACTAATTACTTTTTTTGAGTAATTCAGTCACTTTTACAATTACTTTTAATCCAAATACTCAAAAATATTGTTTTGTTTTTCTCTACGAATAATTGTAGTGAATTCCTTAAAAAAAAGTAATTTGTAATTGTAATGAATTACTATTGTTACTGAATAATCCGTAATTGTAATGCATTACTTTTTAAAAGTACAATTTCCAATCAGTGAAAATGGCGTAATTTACATCCCCACAACTCCTGCTTCTTTAAATATAAAATATATTTAAATCAGATAACTAACGGGAAAAAATATAGACATTCTCAATTTCTCAGTATGTATCTGCTTAACTTCGACTGTTTATATTTATACTTCGACCGAATTGGACTTTAAGGTACGTTCATATTACAAACGGTAATTTGCGGTTAAAAGAAACTGAAATTCGCTTGATTTTGTGTCCTCAACGCAGAGGAAAGGACACAAAACAATCTTAAAATATCTTCATGATTTTACATTTACAGCATTTGGTTTTTGCAATTTCAAAGTTAAATTGTAAAATATTGTTGTACAATTTAATTTTTTACAAAAATCTGGATGCTAAGGGTAAAAAGTTAACACGGATTCATAAATCACACATGCAGGACTATGTTATTTGATAAAATTTAAAGAACATTTGTTCGGTAGATTTCTAAGATGACCTCATAATTTTTTGGCGAACAAATTTTGATTAACGATTTATCATCTTTCCTATAACTTTCAAACGTTTGGAATATTTCAGTACATTCGCTTATTTTTAATGGTTTCCCCAAAAACCTCAATAGCTAGGAGAAAAACTCAACCCGGATTCTAAATTACACATGGAGTATGTAATTCTATAAAATTTAAAGAACATTTGTTCTGCAAAATTATAAAATTACGTCATCATTTTTTAGAGGCCATAAACGAAAAAAAAATTATTAACGATTTACCATGCTTACGATAATCTTAAAAAGCTTGCAAGTTTTCAAAGCATTTGGTTTTACAATTTCAAAATTAAATTGTAAAATGTTATTACACAATTTTGATTTTTTTTTTCTCAAAAAATTGGATGTCTAGGGTGAAAACTCGGCACGGATTCATGAATCACACATGCAGGAGTATGCAACCCTATAAAATTAAATATATGTAATACCAAAAAAAAGGGGCAAATTTGTAGTAGGTAAAATGGTACGTTTCACCCCACATTGTGTTTTTAAATTTATTATAAAGTGCTTTATAATTTTTTTAAAGAGGTCAATTTTGACGTTGGAGAGGTATTTTTTTATTTTTTATAAAAATCTCAAAGTCAGCGGTTTCTATATGGATCCGCTAGAATCATGGTCAAAATCTTTAGAAATCCACAACTTTTTAAAAATGGCCCCCTGGTACCAGCCACCCCTGAGTAGTCAATTAAAATATGGTGAAATTTCGAAAAAAAAAAACTTTGAAGGGCTATATCTTCTACATTTGACCAAAACGATTTTTAAATTATTTTTTCTCCGCTCCAAAATGGTTTTGAACAACGTGCTATAGAGCGGGTGAGCCATTTTTTGAAAATGATGTATAGTTGTTACCACAACATTCCCTCGGATAAAAAAACAAATGTTGTGCAAACATGTTTCTGAAAATAACCGTAGAACTGTTTAAAAGTATTTAATAGTTATTTATACACCAAGTCAAGCATATATTTAATCACCTAGAAGAACGTTTCTCTCCGAGTGAACATGGACATATTTAAAAACAAAGATAAAGTATTCATTATAACTACGCCCCGTTCCCATTTCCCCCTTTCGAGGCTCGTACATCGACATGGATATCAATATGCTATAAATAGTGGTACAATTTGTCTTTAATTTGGCTTGCCCCAAAAATCCCAATTTCATTCGTAAAACAAAACTCGTAGATTTTTTGCAGAGAACAGAGCACCAAAAACTTAAACTTCCTACGTATCCCCGTGTCACCTTCTTGCACTTGTCGATTTTTGTTTTATATGTAATACTATACTTCTGAAATCTCTTACAGATTTTACAAGGATTAGCATTTATACATAGGCATGGTTTTTTCCACCGAGATTTAAAACCTGAAAACATTCTCTGTTCTGGACCCGATCTCATAAAAATCGCTGATTTTGGTTTAGTTAGAGAAATTCGTTCTCGTCCTCCATACACAGATTACGTGTCTACGAGATGGTATCGAGCACCTGAAGTATTGCTTCATTCTACAACTTATAGTAGTCCAATAGATCTTTGGGCAGTTGGATGTATAGCTGCTGAAATCTATACATATCGACCATTATTCCCTGGGACCACCGAAACTGATCAGCTTTACAAAATATGTGCCATTCTTGGAACACCTGATAAGGTAACTTTGCTAAACACAAATTATTATTGCTTATTTTATGTGTTTTAGAAACAATGGCCTGAATGTTACCAATTGGCTGGAGCTGTAGGATTTAAATTTCCATATTTCAAGAAAACACCTCTTGAAGATGTCGTACCTCAAGCTAATGCAGCAGCAGTAGACTTAATGGAAATACTTTTAAGTTGGAATCCCGCTTTAAGACCGACGGCTCAATCAGCTTTAAAACATCAGTACTTTCAGGTTACTCTTTATGTGAGTTATTTTAGCCTAGTGTAAAAACATGTTGATGCAGGTTGGTCAGCAATATAATGCACATTCAGGAATTCGTCATAACCAAAATAACCAGTCACAAATACATCAGAATGGAGTATATCAACAAACCCAGCCACTCATTAATAGTGATGTAATTTATCCAACCAAGCAAATACAGATTCAACCCAGTGCTCGCAGTACGCGAAATCAGTATAACCACCAAATAATACCACCATCTCTACAACCATCTGTTCAAATTAACATTCAGTCTTTAATAAAACCTATGCAACAACCTGAAAAACCACAAAATCCTCCAATTGTATATAGCTTTGGACAACCTGATTTTACGAATAAGTATTTTTCTGGGAATAACGAATCTAATAACAATAAACCAATGGCAAATAAAAAAATCACATGGGGCATGGATGATACATTTGATTACAAAGAAGACGACTTTGCAGATATTTTAGGGTAAGTATTTCACGTGATTTATAAACATAGATTTTAACACTATATCCAATTTCCCAAGAAGCAAAATTAAAACTAACCCTACTGATACATCAAAAGAAAATAAAATTAACTTAAGTCAGTACAACTTGCAAGATATTTTGGAGCCACTAGCCAAAGCAAGTGCTGGAACTGCTAGAAGCCAGTACCTTAGCGTATCACGATACGTCGCAGGACAGCCTTCTGGTGTAAGAAGAGATTCAAGTATTTTGTCATCATTTTCAACGAATAGAAAAGACAGTGGATTATTTAATAGCCGATCTAGTGAGTACTCATAATCAACAATAAATACATGAGTTGTGACTATTTTATGCTTTATAGGTAAAGTTGAATTACCTCCAATTTGGAACAATCCCCTCAGTAATGTAAATTCTGGAAAGCAAAGACCGATAGAAAATTTAAATAATTTAGGTAATGACTGGTTCGCCAAATAGGTTTCATTTCATTATTTCCGAGTTTAAAAGAAAATTCCGCCGTTAACATTTAAGAGCAGCGATATAACATCAACTTTAATCCAAAATTTTCAGACAGTGAAAATTCATCCCACTGTCGTTTAGTACAAGCAGTTAGTGAAATATTACATCATATGGAAATCTTATGTGCCTGATAATATGTATAAAACTGTATTACAAAAATTAATTATTTAATAAAATAAAAATGTTATAGATCAATTACAAATTTTTTTTTACTTTTCGGGTACAGCTGAAGGAAGTATTGCAATATATACTCTCTACTTTTACGTTTACTCGACCTTTCATGACCCCTACAGTACGAAGAAATAGGTCTCCTGTTTCTTCTGTCTGCCGTCCGGATTTTTATTAGAGAGATAATCTCCGAAAGTACTGGGCCGATTGTTGTCAAATTTTGTAATTATTTATATTAGGAATATCATGTAGATGGTAAAACGCTAACCAAAATTTTCTTATCATCCCCACCAATAATGTGATGACGTCATTTCAAAATTGTACATCGTAAATGGGTTTTAAATTGTTAAAATAACATACCGAATGATTTGAAATTTTGTAGATGTTGATAAATTGATGACGTCACATCAAAATTTTGCTGAATAAATCGTATCTTAAATGTGTAAAATATGATAAGTCTATACTTGTAATTTCTCATTGCATTCATATTTTTTAGATTTGCTTAAAACAGGCGGCTCAAAAAAATTGATGAGTCAGTTTATTTTATTGATTAAATCAGGAACGGCTCACTCCATTTTCCCAGAAAATTTTAGGAATACAATACCGCTTACACTTAAATGCTTGTAAAAAAGGTGTGATCAAGCTGGTCTTAGCTTCTAGTTTCTTTCAGAGACGACCGAACTCGTATTTCTTACCGTTTATGAAATCGGAAAACAAACCGCAGGTCTTATGAAAAAAACATGTAAATACATTGAATCAGGAATCATTTATTAAAAAAAATGTAAGTTATTTTTTTAACACTAGAAGATATTAAGACATTGAATTTCTCTGTGAGTTATCCAATCCTGCAACAAAGAGAAAAAAAAATTAATTAGTGACCAACACCAACACTGATCATAAATAAAAATATGCAATTAGCGACGCGGAGAGATATATACGGTATAATATTTTCGCGTTTGATGTAAATTACATGTTTTTAATAAACTAAAATAATTAAAAACATTTACATCAATAATTAAATTTAACAATATTCTTATTCGTTTTTATTTTGTAATTCTTTCTATCAAACCATATTGGTGTTGCTAATATGCATTTTTTGTTGAAGTAAATTTAAATGTTATCGCATAGTTATTACTGGATCAAATTATTCTCAGTCTTATATTTACTCAATACAAATTATATGATAGAAAATCTACCAAGTCCATATAGCACAAACTTCTCCGCAAAATTTTTGAGTAAATACAAGTCTTCCATAACAAACTCAAAACTGTTACACTATGAATTGAACAAAATATTTCAGTCAAAGTTGTATGATTACAACTGCTTCAGCCAAGGTTGAAAAAACGTTTTGAATTCAAACTCACCACAAAAAAAAAATTGTGTTATACAGAAATAACTAGTGCACACAATTAATTACATATATTGATTCATTATGTAAATGAAAGATTGGTGAACAGTTAAAACAGATCTCTAAATCATTTTATGATACCCAATATGTTATATTAAACAATATTTTATTTAATTTTTGATAATGAACAATATTACACATCCGACTTTTAAGTAAAAACAATTACTCTTGTATGCCCTTTAATTGGTACACATTTCCATCATACCACAATGTTTTCTAACATTAACAAATCAAAAAATTAAGTGGAAAGAGGGTTTTTTTAAAAAATCACAAACTAAATTCTTCGATCCACACTTCCCGATGCAGAATCTTGGAATGCTAATAACAGCCAAATGTCCAATGTACAGTAAATGTAAAAACGTTTATAATTCTTTCTATTACATACCTTGGATAATTTATCTTAATCTTCTAGCTTCACGTTCGGACTCTAGAAGCGTTAGGATGTCGCCCTCACGAACTGGACCCTTCACGTTCCTGATAATTTGCCGGTTTTGTTCACCAATAAATTCAACTTTGACTTGTGTACATTGTCCTTGCGAACCTGTACGTCCTAGAACCTTAATTACTCGAGCTAAAACAACTGGCTTATCCATTTTTCAGATTTTTGGTAAAAACGTTAACACGTGCAAATGCACCAGTTGACAGTTCAAGAGGAAAAGGAAGAAACACACTGCGCAAACTCAATTTTTTCTCATTGTCGATAAAAGCGAAATCTATAACACATTGAGCAAATTTTTAAATTGCATATTTTTTTTAAGTTCATCATTCATTTATTATAACACTTCGTTCAATTTATATTAAAAATAATCATCATTGTCATTTATCTCATGCAGTTAGTAATTAGTTTAGCTAAAAATTAATAAAAGTTGTTTGACATTTTTGTTACCGATCGAGTCGATGTGGTTTTAATAATCGTGCAATCGTGGTTAGCGATAAGAATAAATGGCGTTTTTAATAGTAGTTGCTAACCTGTTAACCACACAAAAGACTATTAACGATGTATTTTTAAAAGTGCACAAATTTGTTGAAAACATGTGATTTAGCTGTGACTAAATTATAAATTATGTACTGCCTTCAGTGGCTTATTCCTGTGTTACTGATGCCCAAACCATCAAACCCTGCCCTGGTACAAACTCATGTTATGTTTATGGTACTGTATTTAATTGGATTTTTTCTGGAAAGGAAACCCTGCACAATATGCAGTTTAGTGTTTTTAGCTACAGTATTTTTAATTTGCTACAGTGGAATGGGAAACTGTTTATTTTGGGCCTCGTGTTTTGAGAACGAAAATGGTTAGTAAAAAATCGAATTGCAGTCAAGAGACGATGTGCTTTTAACTTGTATGATTTTTTGGTCGAAACCGACAGTGGAGGAGTCCTATATATTATATTTTTATTAGATCCCTATCATAATTTATTTTTTGTATCAAGCTCTTCTGTATATAAATTTGTTATGTTTACAATATTATTTATTACAATTGGCATCTCCACCAAAGACGCCTCATTTTACATGTGTATATATAAAACAGATCTTAAGTTTGTGAATTTTTTGACATTGGATTAGGAACACCAATAAGCATAATTTAATGCTATTTGTACAGTTTAAAATAAATTTCTTCCATGAATTTGCTCTGTTGTTTTGTAATTAATTCCATTGTAAAAATGTTATATTTGTTAAAAATCCTTTATTTGCTTTAAATAAATAATTTTACATTGGAAGTTCTTTAATTACTGTTTAAAATACTCTTTTATAAGTTTTTCAGCGTGTTTGTGATTGGCTAGGTTTGTAACTTTAGCCTGATATTTACAGCCTTTTCCTGCACCTTTTCCTCCCAATAATTCGCAAATTCTAAAAATAACAGCAGTTTTTATCTAACCTTTTTGAAGATTTACTTACTTATTTGCCAAATCTGAAATGGCCTTTTCATCACCATAAAGTATTATATTTCCAGCTCCTTTCTCATCGCCAACTGACAGGAACTGAAATATGTCAGTTCTGTCTGCTTCTTTAATAAGTATGTTCATGAAAGTAGGATCTGCTTCTTTTCGATGTAAAATAAAATATTTTTCTTTGCATTCTTTTAATTTCTGCGCTTCATAAACTGCTAAATCTTTGAGTACAGTTTGCAAATTTTTATTCAATAATTTTGTGTTTTGAATTAATTTTTCAACAAATTCAGGATGCTGAACTGGGTTTGTTCTAGAACATGGTTACATTACTTTTAAAATTACAACTCGCTGGAAACGTACTTTAAGTATCCAGTTAATTTCTGTTCACGTTTTAAACACTGACTCAAACGACTGACAACTCTATTACCAATCAAAAAGTACAGCAAGGTTTTGTCTTTTCTCTTACTTTTTTCACTATACAGTAACTTTACAGCTTGCAACTGACTCAAGCTTGTTACATGTGTACCACAACACATATTGCTTTCAATACCTTCAATAGTTACAACTCTTATAGCACCCTTATGATCTGCTGGCAGTCCTCTCACACTGCGGAACTAAAAATGGTTTTTGGCCACATGTAAGTATTCATGAGTAAAAATAAAATTACGTTTTCTAATTCTTCTTCTGGCGTGTTCTCATCAAGATTATGAACAACTACAGCAACGTTTTCTCTTATAAGCTCATTGCAAGTATTTTCTACTTGATCCATTTGTTCTTGTGTAACAGTAGGGGTATCTGTCACAAAACCATAAATTTATAAATAGGAACTGTTAAATATGGTTCTATACCTAACTCAAGATATGCCACTTCCTCTCCTAAATACCATGACACAGTATAGAATTTAAAATCCCTGTCAAATACTGCAGTTATCAAGTGCTGGCCAGAATGCTGTTGCATATGATCTAGTCTTCGATTCCAATCTATTTTTTGTTTAACTTGATCACCAACATTAAAGGGTTCTTTAACAAAGTGGATGGCTTTGTCACTTTTACGAGTGACCTGATACACAGGTTGATCATTGAGAAAACCATAATCACATGGCTGCAAAATTACTTGTTGAAATCGAAAGCACTTAATGGAAAGGTAATACGTCTACCTGACCACCTCCTTCAGGAAAAAGAATAGTGTCTTCTAGAATGATTTCATATCCATCCACATTTACAGTTTTACCATTTATAGATGCAGAGAATTCACTCTTCTGACATGACACTACAGTTGAAGTGAACTAAAACATATAATGTGTATAAAATAAACATATATGAATCCTATCTATATCTAATAACAAATGGGTATACCTCTTTCAGAAAACTATCTTCTTGGCATTTAAATACCATTGTCAATAAATGAAATATTTTCTTTAATTTGCTTAAAAATAAAAAAATACATTTTTTAACATTGCATTAAACACTTTTTGGGTAATTTATTAGAATAATAAATAATTTATTCTTACCTAATACTTTGTTACTGATATGACATTACATTTATGCCCTGATGCAGTGATAATTGGTGATAATCACGGATTATAATAACCAGAGATAATGATTAAGGATAACATAACCTAATTACCGGTTGTACAATTTGCTGCCTAGTGCCTAGTGCTTATTGTTTTTAGTTGGTTGGAATTACGTCATTTGACGTCGCTTTCTGTCATTTTTTGACATTTCCACTTCCAATATTGTGAGTAATGTGACGACGAAAAAAGAGTGCTTCTGGTTTTGTCAATTTTATCCATATTTTGCCGGTCTCGAGGTATTTATTCTGTCACTTTCATTTAATTCATCTACAGGATGACTCAGAAACTCTTGGATGGGCTAAATGATTTAGGGTATAATTATATTGTTTATGTCGGGTCACATATCTTCTATATTTTTATATTTTTAGGTATTCTGGACCCCTTTTAGACAAAAGTAATTTAGATGCTGCCTTAGAGGAAGGTGCAAAAAGTATAGAATACACTAAATTAGTGAATTTTTTGACAAATGAATTACGAACCCTCCTCAACATTGATGAACAAGTAAATCCTATTACAAGTCCAGAAGATGCAGTGGCTTTTATCATGGAAGTTAGTTCATTCCTGAAAGAACTAAGTAATAACTGTGAAAGGTAATATGTGTTAATTACTTACATTTGCTTTTGTTCTAGATTGCACTTATTCGGTGTTAACACAAGGTCACATATCAGACCGTCTTCAAAATGTTGAACACAGACTTCTACTTTTAGATTATTTGGCAACGGAATTAATGGCAGCACGAATTTTACAAGAGAAAAAGCCTGATAAAAAAATCGAGTTGAAACTGGTATGTAAAAATCGCACATTGAAATATTTAAATCTAATTTCTTTTGTAGCAAGAAACAGAAGAAGCTGCAAATTTAAGAAAGATATTGATGACTTTACGATTTCCTAAACCACCCCCAAATATTACCATTCAGCAACTTTTCCAAAAAGTAGTACCAACAGTTCAAAGCACTGTACAGAAAGTAGGGAAAGAATTAGTTGGCCAACCTGCTTTCACGGGAACACTTTCTGATAAACAGTGGGAAATTTTGACTGGAGTTCAGAAAGATTTAAATAGTGAATATAAAATTCGGCGAGAAATGCTGCTTACAAGATTAGATGTCACTATTCAATCATTTCAAGTAAATCATGGTGGTATAAAGGTCCATTTTATTGAATGTAAGTTTTAGTGGTCCGATAAAACAAAAGGTAAGGATGAATTATTTGAAAAAATCTACACAGAGAAACGAAAACGCTTGAAAACTGAACCCGAGGTGGAACTTTCCAATTTGTTGGCGGCGAGAAGCGACATTGCAATTATTGAAAAAACTAGTAATTCTTCTGTGAGAAAAAATACTCGTTCATCATTAAATAAAGTTATAATTGGACAGGTATTATGATAATTATTATTTTGAGTGTTTATATCATATGATAAAATAATGTTCACATTAGGTTCCTGACCGAGGTGGAAGAACATCAGAACAGGCCCCACCTCCTCCAGAAATGCCGTCGTGGCAGCAGCGCACAACTACTCCATCTGGTGGCGGACGGGGAGGTAGAGGTGGCGGTTCAGGAGGCGGCAACTACAATCGCAATGATTACAATAAACCTAATTATTCAAGAGATTCTGGTGCTGGAAATTACAGCGGAAGTTATTCAAGTAACCAAGGTGGATATGATAATTCTAGCAGTAGTAGACCCAACTATAGTGGGAGTAATTATGGTTCAAATACCAACTATAGTGGGAATAGTTATGGTTCAAATACCAACTATAGTGGGAATACTTACGGTTCAAATACCAACTATAGTCAGAACCGTAGTTTTGATAGCGCCGGTAGTTACACTTCTGGTAGTGGTAACTACAGCGGCTCTAGTTACAACAGAGAGGGTACTTATAGTGGGGGTAGAAGCAACTATAGTAATGACAACAAAAGTAGTTATGATAATCGGAATTTTGATAGCGCAGGTAGTTATGGAAAGGATTATTACTATGAACAAAATTCGAAACGCCCCAAGACTTATGATTCATTTCAATCAAGTAGAACTACCTATGCAGATCAGTATGTACAAGAAGAACAACACAACCAACAGTATCATGGCAGGGGAAGCAATCGGAGCCGGGGAAGAGGTCACTCTAATTACAGTAGAGGAGGTAGAAATAACTATTAATTGCTTGTCAACAATGAAGGTGTAAATTCTACTTTAATCAACAAATACTAATCAGGAAAATTAAACATATTTAAAGTCATATTTGTCATTGTTTAGTAACAAGGCTGCCAAGATTTTACTGAGTATTAAGTTGGATTTGATTATGTTTTACTCAAAAATAATTTTACTTAAAAATAAGTAAATTGCTTTATAAAATAAAAATGTATTGTAAAAATATAATTACATCTTCACGAATTACCTATAAAATTTAACATACAATAAAAGTGTAAAATGATTCATTATACAGGTCTAAAAAATGAAATAACACTTCTGTTGGATGTTTGATTTTTACCTTTGCTTGATTTCTTTTTGGGTGGGCTTACAGATCTTGCAGAAGACTTAATTGCATTTATTTCTAGATGTATTTTTTTTGCTGTATGATAATCCATGTGACTACTAAGTTCTTCTATTTTTATTTTCTTATTACATTCTAAGCAAGTTTCTGTAACAGCACTTGGATCATTTTCTTCATCCTTTTTAAAAAATATCATCAATGTACTATTTCCTTCAACTTTTCTTTTTATGCTTTTGGGTCTACCTCGTTTTTTACTGGTGTTAACTGCATCATCAGGTTTTTGATGATTATTGTCTCTGGTGTTTGTGTTTTGAAGGGAGTTTTCATTTCTTGACAATTTTAAAGCAAAATGATAATCTTGGTGAGACATTAAGTCATCGAGTGGTATGAGCTTCTGACACTCTGTACAAGTTTCACCTTCCTTTTCAACATAATTATCAACGTAACCTTCACTATGGTCGGAATCAGGGCGAGAATTATCTTCTATTGACACTATATCACTTTGTGGTACAGTATCGTTATCAAAATAGTTGACAAAGAATGATGATGGAGGTTTTTCACATTCTTGAGTTTCTTCATTAACATTGCAAATATTGTTACTGGTTGAATTTTCTGTCAAATCTGTGGCACTAGAGCTATTTAATTGTTCTAAAATATTGTTGTCATTTTTAAGCCTACATGAATCATCATAAAATATCAACTGGTTAATATCTTCATCTAATTCTTGTGTAAGCTGACAATATATATTTTTTTCTGTGATCTCATTATCTTTCTTTTCACAATTTTCATCCACAATGTTGCACTCTACTTCTTGAATATTGTCTTGTTTACCTATTTTCTGGCAAGTACTTGTGCTTTGCCTAACTTGAAAGAATGTTGTGATTTCTCTTACTTTTTTAACATCTTCAAAGTGGCATGCACTTAAACCTAAGAATTTCACATGGTAAGTATCATCACTTCGAAGACAAAATTTTCTGATAACATCAAAAGCAATTCTAGCGATTTTGTGTGGATCATAAGATGACAGTGGATGTGTTCTTGAACTGCTCACATCTTTTTTATTTATCTCTTGTGAAAAACTAATAACGATTTGTTTAGCTTTTCTATTATTTTCTCTTAAATCTTTTTCCAATCTTTCGCCCATTTCTTCTGACAACTTACAAAGCCAATGTTCGATACTCTCTGCAGACTTCAATGACGTTACCCCAGGGAAGTTTTTGCAACATGCAATGGACTTAGATATCAACTTTGTTGTTACAGGTTCCAAATCAATACCTCTTGATACATTATACAACCAATTACTACACAAAACAGTAATTTTTTTAGAATGTACATTAACTTTACTTGAACGTTACTTACGCAGTTTTTTCATCATATTTTTGCATTAATTGTTTTTCTGGTATTTTTGCTAACTCGCTCATGAACTTAATTTGAAAGTCGGACGCAACAGTTTGTCCAAATTTGCCTCCTAAACTCTTGATCTTATTAATTGATGTTGTCTCAAAAAACATTTCAACTGCATCCTGTGGTAAAATTGTTTGTTTATTGGGCTTGTGTAAACTACATACTAATTTCGCTAAAATTTTATTGTGGGCTATCCCCGCAGAACACTTGTATCCTAAATGTAAAAACGTTATTTTTATTAAATTAAAAATCAGTACACAACCTGTCTTTTTAAAAACTTCAAAACGTATTTCTTCAGTAATAAGACCTCCCATTGCTAGTTTTAAATTACCTGTAGAAAATTCTTGACTATAATTTATATTATGAAGAAAATCATTTAAATCAGATCCCACAATGAAAGTGTTGGTTAAATTGTCTACTTTTAAGTCATTTAAATCTGTTGAAATTCTTTTCTCAACCAGTTCAGTAATATCTAAATATGCTTCATCTACAGAAGCTCTCTGAAGAAGTGGAGTAAATGTAGCCAAAACATCTGCTACTTCTTTGCCTGCATCTCGATACCTAAAATAATGCAGTACATACATGACTGAAAAATATGTAAATGCAACAGTACTTTGTTAAATCAGCTTTTCCACGAACTTCAGGAACCTGAACTAGATTAATACTAGGGCACTTCTTTTTAGCCTCGTTGCCTCTCATATGTCTAGTAACGCCTTCGTCGCGAGCGGGATAATTAACAGCTATTATTCTGGTGAATAAAAACGTGTAAACACTTCCATGTACGCAAATTAAAGTGAGCATACCCTCCACCTCTCCATGCATTATACTGTACAACAGCTATTGGTTTATCTTTCAACTTTGGGTTGAGTTTTTCTTCTACTTGGCAATAGAAACAATCCATGTCAATTAAGACTACTACTCTGCTTGTAGGATCCATTACTGAAAAGATGCTCTAAAAGTTAAAAAGTATGATAATAATTCAAAATCATAGAACCCACAGCGGCTTACTTTTTAATATTTACAAATTAATTCAAGTCTACAGACCAGGACACAGGGACCCTAACATTCACAAAGCACGTACGGTGTATACAGTTTTTCTATATAAAAATCTGCTCGCTCATTCATCATCTAGTGTTTTATATATGACTTCTCTTCCAAAATTTTCACCACATCTTAACAGGTTATGTCCGAGGTTTTGACACTTTTTTTTGTGTTTCCCACCATCCCACTTGCCCATTCTTGGTGATTTTTGTTTTTACCAAATAGGAAAATACTGAAAAATTTAAAACCCTAAACATTTTCGTTCGCCCAACAAAATATTTCAACATAACCTCACCCGTACAACTGTCAATTCCAGAAAGTGATTGTTGACAAATTGAAACGAAATTAGAGAATTAACAATATGCCTTCAAAAAAGAAAAAATATAATGCCAGATTTCCAGCAGTAAGTAGAAATTTTGTGCCAAAATCGAAGATTTTTTTTGTTGACTTTTAGGGACGTATAAAAAAAATTATGCAAACAGATGAAGAAGTGGGAAAAGTGGCACAAGCTGTACCAGTTATAATTTATATCCTTTCAAAAACTTAACACTTTGTTTTGTTGTGCTATTTCCAGAATTGAGAAATATATCAACAAAATTACTTGAAATCTAATTCGAAGTGAACAGCTTTTGTTTGTAAAGCATGTGCTGTTAAAGATTAATTTTTGAATTTATAAAGAAGATATGCTTATTGTTTAGCGATACTTTTTTTATTGTTGAGGTAATTAGTTCCTTAGCCTCCCCTTAGCTGTGTAAAAAGAAATTGTTCATAATAAATGAGCCACATTTACAAACAAATGCTGGTCTTGTCAGTTAACTTAAAATAATATTTATGTATAATTTCCTTAATGCCAGCTACCTCGAACTCTAGAACTTTTTGTGGAGTCTCTGTTAACAAAGTCGATGCAGATAACACAGTCAAGAAATGCAAAGACTTTAACTCCGTCCCATATGAAGCAATGTATATTATCCGAAAGTCGTTTTGACTTTTTAAAAGACTTAGTGAAAAACATCCCAGACGCCAGTGCACAAGAAGATAACGAAAACAACGCGTTGTTCGAAGCTAATCTACATAAACTCGAAGAATCCAATATAAAACCGGATTCACAGCCAACCTTACCAGAAGATTTGCCAAAACCTGAGATATCAGCAAACTTTTATACAGAGCAAAGTACATCCACGGGCAGAACACCAGTCATCCAATATGGACCTAAAGTGGCACAAATTGAGTCCAAGAAGTTGAGTTTTTCAGTTAATAGTTTGCTTGACCAAACAAAAGAAGAATCTACGCTGCATGTAACTGTAGCCGAACCTGTACCTGTACCTGTACCGCCCTTAGTTCCGGCGAGAAGCACATCTTCAAATAGTAATGTATATGAAAATACACCGCCAGTCAATTGTGACAACATCCCTCCGTTGATACCGATTTCACATCACTATTACAGTCAAAACACAGAAGACAATTTATGTATTGATGAAGACTATGATAATTAGTATTTTAAAAATTATATTCTACTGTTTCTGTGACTTGAGGTTAACGTAATAATTTGTACTACCTGTCCCATTGTTCCATTGCCTGTTATTACTTACTAGTGATTACAATAAAATGTTTATGGAAATGAATATTATGGTTACTAAAACGTTTTGTATTGAATAAAAAAATACATTAGTACATTATGTACAATTTTTAGAAATATTAAATTATTGTTAAGTAAATTCTTTTACAAAATAACGTATCTGTTTTTGAACTCTATTAGGTCTCATTTAATGAGCTTACTGACACATTCACTTATTTTTGACTATTATTGTTACAACAAATGACAGCAAGCTTATTAAACAAAAATTACTGCAAATTTAACACATATGGACACAGCAACACATCATGGCCTTTCTTTTATTAAATTAATTACTGCTGTTTACAACAGAAATAAAACATCATGATTCATGATCCTATTTAATATTACACAATATGAGTCAAATACTTACATTTCATTAAGGTAACTACAATTAATTTACAATTTGTTACAAAGAATCTATTTAATAGTGAATAAATAAAGAGAAATAAGTTAATTATTACAGACTTATTTAATTTTTTAAATACAATTTATCAATCATTACATAAAGAGACAGTACAAGATCTTACATTGTCGCTCAGCTTTAACCATTTACATCAAAACCATGACCACAACTGTCAAAGTGAATATGAAGATCTTAAACATGGCAATTTTTTACATGCTCGCCAGAAACATTTTCAACGGCCGTGAATTCCGTTCAACATTTAGTCAAACTCTCTACTTCGAATAGTGAAAATGGAAAAAAATACAATTTTATATTAAAGTACGCTTTTCATGACTCAATATGAAATCCACAGTGATAAGCTATGGGACTTTTTAATTTAGATATACGGTGCCAATATTTTGATTTTTAATTTCATAAACTGGAAGACAGTACTGACGGCCTTTATCTAGACGAACGTACAAGTGGAGACAATTTCCGCTGTCTAAAAATACAATATATAGTGTACTCTTTTTGAAGACACTTTTATCTCTTCTTTATTTAATTTCTCATTTAGAGTTTTTTAAATATTGTCAGGATATACTATGGTCTTGAAACGACAAGATTTGTCACCTTGCACCTTTTATGGTAACACGGTCATGTTACCATAAAACTTTGTTCAGAATAAAAAAAATTCATACGAAAATAACGTGATTTTTACAAAACTCGATTATTTTTACACAACTGAACCGTTTACATAAACACCTGAAGTTTGTTTTTTTGATTTCTACAATTAACAGTTTAACTTGTGCATCAAACCAACGTGGTGAAAATATGAGTCTTCTATGTACTATGAGGGACATGGAATTCTGGGCAGTCTGTTCTTGTCATTTCAAAAAATGCCAATGTAAATGCACCTTTAGCGTCAATATGATTGATATTTTGTCAGTGTCAAAATGATAAATACGTCAACCATTAAAAGCGTCGTTATGAGTAGCTAAGGTCTGGTTTAGAAATTTTGACAATTGCATGACACCTCTGCCCAGTTTTCCTGTTCCCGATGGCACTAGAAAAGAAAAGTTCACATTACGAAACTTTGACAGATGTTGGATGGCACAATACCTGACTTGATTTTGAACGGTTATGTGTGCTCTGGTTTGTAGTATTTACTACAGATTTAAGTAATAAGTTATATTGTAACCTCCAAGATGAAAAAGTCAAAAAAAATCTTTTCTGCAGGTCTTGTTTGCACTGCAACACCATAGTAGCCCTATATCACAGTGAAAAAGTTTTAGAGTCGCTAAAATGTAGCAGTTTCAGCTACACATACTAATGAAATTCAAAACAATTCTACGTTAAATAAAGAAAATATTGCCATGTCTTCATGAAAAATGGAATACACTGCCGCTACAGCTACATTCAGTTATGCTGTGGTTCCTACTCATTACCAGTTACATCATTTAGTTGCAACTTTCCGACTAAAAAAATATAACACCTACCACTGATCTATCTTAAGAATTATAGGTTTTAGCAGCCTCAATAAAGGCACAGAATTAATTTTTACATTTTTTTTACCACAACCTTGAAATTTACAAACATTCAGCACTTCAAAATAAATGTGGTGCTAGTTACTTTATTACGATGTTAACGGAGACATATTTCTACTAATACAATTTAGACCATAAAAATATAGTTCTGTACTGTACAAAACGTGTTATTAAAATTTTTACAAATTTACTTTACACAAAGGCACAGTTATGCATCCATATGTTTACTAAACTCAAGTTGGTAAATAAGAAATCAAACTAAGTATGACTTGTAAGGCGGATTGTTAATATAAATCAAAGGAAGGAAGCGAAAGCTCTAAATGGTCTATGAAGCTGTTTTAATAATAATAAAAATATAATTCCGTAATTACCAGTGTTGTAAAAACTAAAAACTGGCCGTGTTTTGAACTAAATTCTCATGCTTAAGAGCGGTAGTTTTACAGCGCTGGTAGTTTTTGAAATTGCAAAATGTGATTAGGGTCTATCTGATTTATTATTTTCCAAACTTGCTCAACAAACATATAGTTGGATACAAACGACACTGAACAGCACTTTTGGTACGTAATTTATTTGGAGGTGCTCAGTATTTTAATACGACTTGCAAACACTTATACCCTACCTACACACAAATAATAACTTAGTACGTTTTTATAAATTAACAGTTAATTCACTTAAAAAAACATTAAAAAAAGGGGGATTTTAGTAAGCTGTTTTGAAAATCGTGTGCGGTCTAGCTTTTGTTAAAGACAATAGAAAATGGTTTTAAAAATTGAAATGATGCATCATGTTTGATCAACAAACTAAATTTAGTTAGAAACCACAGCAAAAATGTGATTATAGCTGTATTATTTGTTCTCGTATTGTAATAAAAAATACTAAAATAAATTAGAAGAAATCAGAAGATTTTGTACTATTCCACAACAAGTTATATACATAAATAAAAATATTTACTTCATGAAAATTAAAGCTATCAGCTGTATTCATTGCCTTCATAAAGATTTTCACAAATTTCGAGCAGTCTTAAAACGGGATTAATATTATATGGGAACAAATTCTTTGATACAAGGCGATCAATTTGTATTTTTAGTCTTATTAAAACTGTCATGGTATTGTCAAGTTCATTCGTTCTAGAAGCGCCACCCTCATAACAACTACTTACAAAAACGTCCCAATTTCGTCTTGTATACTTTAAGAATCGCAATAAATACAGCAAAAAGCAAGTTTCATTACTAACTAAATAATCCAAAAGAATCTCTGCATCATGACTAACAATTTTCAAAAACTCTATGAACGAATGTACAGGATTTAACATAGCTATAAAATCAGGAGCTAACGGAGTTTGATACGAAATCCCGGTCTTTATGTCTAAGGTACAAACCATAGCTTCTATCATGTAATCGTCCTGATCACTAAATAAATGAATGAGTATCTTCGAAAACGGAGTTTCTGGATGAAATTCTAAGCTGACTTTAACAAAAACATCGACTTTCTTTAATACATCCCTTATTGAACGAGCTATGAGTTGCATGTCATGTGAAAAATCATAGTCTTCAGATCCCACACTTGAATCTGAACTATCTGACCGCGTCTCCTTGATTGTGATTGCTACGCTTTTCAGTACTAATAAAATCATTTTTTGTAGAAGTGTTTTATCAATGTTTGACTGCGTTGGTTGTGTGCTAGGTATGGTTCCCACAAAACTGTTTACAGTGTAGCCTTCTGATCTTCTGTATGGTAAACTATCTAACAGTCGGAAGTCTTTGACATAACGCACAATCAAATGTGCTAGCTGGCACGTGTCTTCAGGCAACATATCTTGTAAAGCTAATGTGCTTCCATAACACAGAACTTCGTTGAACAATGACAGGAGCTGCTTCCAAATAATTGGTGGTAAGTTACTATTAAGCATTCCAACAAAATTTTCTAAATGGGCATAAAAAGGTTTTGTATCGATCACACTTAAATTAGCTTTAACTGAAATGGTACTTTCCCATAAGGCTAGGAACGTAAGAACACAAGTTTGTGCCTCAACTGAGGAATTATGGGTAATTAAATACTGAACTTTGTTAATCAATTCTGGCCATTTGGATTCCAAACTTTTGATTATTAATCCTTTGATTCCTGATGTATCATAACTTTCTGCATCACTATAAGGAACTGTCACACAGTTTATGTTAATGTCAACATTTTGAGTACTGCTGCCTGCTACATCTGCACTTTGAGGTTCTTCCAAAACATGAATGTCAACATTCTTCCATTCCACTACACGTTTTATTATTTCTAAAGCAAAATTCATTTTCACATAGTCAGTATTCTCAATAGTTAAAAAGCTGACTATTGTTTCAAGCCACTCATTATTTATGTATGTTTTAGCAATTATTAAGAAACTACTAAAAACCTTTGCTGCCAAATAATTTACATATTTGTCTCTCGTTTCACATAGTGACAAAATCTGTTCAACCAAGTTATGTTCATTATGTACAAAAATATTGCAAATATTTACAATTTGTGAACAGATGTGCCCATTATTATTTTGTTTTAAATACACATCAAACAGTAGTTGAACATTCGACAAAAACTGTAACACTTGCTGTGTCGACCACTCACTCAACATTGCTAGTCGACTGCCATTCTCATCTATAATTTGATGACCTTCAAATGGCTTCCTCAAAACACGATCTGGGATACCACAAAGACACTGTTTTACTAAATAACTATGAAACGTTTCAGTTTCTTCTCCTTCTGGATCCACCATCATCTGTTGCTTATTCAAATCTTCAGTCTCCTGCTCATTCTTCTTACCAAAATTTGTACAAATGACCATATTCGGTGCTGCTTGTAAAGAGATATTTTCACAACTTGTAATATGAGCATTTGAATAACAACTACTTGTAGGATAATCCTTTCTGTCATCTTCAGTTTTGTCTTCAATGCACTTTTCATCACTTTCACTAAGTTCACTAGTCCGAAACACCGACTTACTCCCATGAAACTCTAAATTCACTGCATTCAAAGTAATATCATCCTCATTAACGTTTGCAGGAAACAGGTGGAACGCTGATAAATCGTTTGCTACCCCATTCTCTGTGATGTGAATGAAATCTGTTTCATCTGCTGAATTTGAACTGTTACCTCGTCTTAACTTCTTCTTCAACGGCTGTTCTGAGGCCATTTTATTCTTCTGGTGTCTTTGAACCATTAGAGCGAACAAATGGGGACAAAGGGGGCAACACATGCAAAAATTTACTAAGCATTCCAGCCCACTACCTGAAAAATGCAAACAATAATTTTTGTATGAAAACATTGGGTTGCAAGGTATCAAAAGAAAAATAAAGGAAAAGTGTACAAATGTGAAACTGAATAAGTCCAATGTGATCTTTTAAATGCTAAAACTGCGATATTTTCTTAGTAATGTGAAATCTTACCTGCCTGATTTTTGTGTGTAACAATTTTATCCAGTAGTTCGTTTGAGTGTGGCTTTGGTACACTCTAAAAAGCTCTTCTGACGACTTCATTTGGACGTTGTGTTATTCTTGGTCATAAAAAACATGTTTTCAATTCATTTTCATGATAAAAAATTACTAAAATAAATAATTGTTTTTAAAAAACACAAAATTTATACACACACAACTCCATTGCGTACAATATGCTGCGCTAGTCATATGACAGTCCGTGTTCATAATCAATGAAAAAAATGCATTTTCAATTTTTGCGAAAACATTGAAAAACGGCGATGACACCAGAAGACAACAGTTTTACTGTAAATTCCGTTATTATACTAAACTGATTTTAATTTCTGTATTTTCTTCCGTCATTAGTTTTTATTTTGATGTGCTTGGGTGAAGAATGTGCGATGTTGCCAAGTTTTCGGCTACCATTCATAGTAATAATTTTTAATAGATTTATTAAAAACATTTAGCTAAAAAGTGTACGATAGAAACCCGACCCCAAAAAATCAGTATAATTTTTTACAATAAATTCATGTAAAAAGTATTTGTAATAATCTATAAAGTCTCAAAATTCTAATAATATGACTGTGTCCATTCATGCTGTGCGTAACACGGGAGATGGTTAGACAACTTTATTAATTTTATTCATTCTTATATACCGATCGTATCTCTTTAATGAGGTTTTGAGAACACCTTTTACTGGTTTTTCATATTTAGATTCAAAATAATGTTCGCAATGTTGGGATTACAATCGTTATTGTGTTCGTCCCATTATTATAATAAATTGTAATGATTAATATTAAATGTTTACGCAGATAATGAAAACAAAAAATCTTTTGGGGGTCAGTGGCTGGACTGATGATCGGGTTTGTGCACATTATTTATTGCCATATAGTACGAACTAAAATTCTCAACAATTATTTATTAAAAATATCCACATACAGTGCCTTCTTTTTAATGCTAGCCATAGGGATTTACTTGCTAAAACTTTGGGTCATCTAATACGTTTTCTAGCATGAATTTTCAAGTGAAATTGGGCAGAATATTAGACTAGTAGGTATTTTAAAAATTAATTTTAGTTCATATATTACCTCCAGAATAATTTCGGAATAATAATAAAAAAACTACATTATAAATTCGTTATAGATATATTGCATGTAACAATGAGGTAGAATAGTTTGGTATGTAATTATTTTGACACTTGGTTAGGGACTCCTAGGCAAGCAATACCTATGTAACGAGATGTTTTGTTTGTTTTTTTTTATTCCGTAATTATTTATTAGTTCTGTATGATAAAATGAATTATAACTGATTGATAAAATACTAACTGAATACTCCAAATTTTACTTGAATATTTTTGCTAGAAAACTTTTTAAATATTCCTATGGTCAGAACAGCTCCTTTTATTCATAATCTGCCGTTTTACTAATTTAGTATTGTATGTTATATCTACATAATCTGAACCAATTTGAACTTTCAGTAGCAATAATGAATAACTTTTTTTTTAATTTATTTTTCTAAAGAAAAGAGAAGACGTTTATTAAAAAAAAACTTTGTTTAACATATCAACTTTTAATTTAATAAGATTAAATACATTTTAGAAACAGAGTACGTGTTATAACGGGTGTCTCTTTTATTTGATACAATCCCTGTAACTTTTTTATTCTTAAAGATAAACCTGTAGCTCTTTGAGCAAATTTGTATTATTTTAAAAGATCTATGTGATACTAACAATTTTTCAATTGGTTTTCAAGTAACCAGATTTTGAATTAAATGGAAAATATTTGAGATATTTTACTAAATAACTTTTTTATTACTGATTTTAAAATATTGGTTGCTTTTGTTTTTTTTTTTGGAGTAAAAAAATCAATCTTTCCATTTATGAAAAAATATACCCAATGTTCCATTAAAAAAATTAAGTTGACGTTATTTTCGGTTCTACTGGAAGTGATAATAAAAATGTGTGGTTACTACCACTTAGATCTTTTAAAATGATACAAATTTGTTCAAAGAACTAACGGTTTATCTTTAACAACAAAAAAGTTACAGAGATTGTATCAAATAAGAGTTACCTTGTATAAAGAATCATCAACTTTTTACTTAGTCACCGGTAGCTGTTCTATTACTATTGATTCTTATAAAGCTTCGGTCAGGGCTGTTTTTGGTGCATTTCAGCGTAGTAACAACCTTAAGCATTAGTTCTTCTGTAAAGTCATTATCATATGTTTGTAGTACAAATTAACTATTTTATGTAGAACAATTTGTAATTATTATTTTATACCATTTTTGAGAATATTATACTTTGTTATCAAAAAAGTACAAAAAAATCTAAAATTATTTATGAGAAATACTTCGTCTCCGAAATCTCATGAACACTACAGCATTTTTTTTTTATTTTTTATTTATTTAATAATATTTAAAATATGTAATGGGAAATATTTAAGCCACATTTGATGAGCCGTTTCTGAAGTTCCTCTTTTGTATGTAAAATTAAAATAAAATTTTCAATGAATCAATAAATCTACTGATTTTAGTATACATCATTAGTTCATTACATTACTGTGTAGCTAGAACTTTTACGTTTTTACATAGTAATAATAATTAATAAAATAAATCAGTTCCTGATTTATTTTTTGGATCATTCTTTACAATCAGTTCTAAAAAATAAACTCATAGCGTTCGGGTGCAATTAACATTATGTTTTAGGACATAATTTTCAATAAAAATTTGTTCAATAATTTGTTGAAATGATGTCATCGGTTTTCTGAACGAAATAAATAAAATATATTTTAGTAAAATATAGGTCAATAGTTCAAAAAGTTTTTGAAAAATGTCGTCTGTAACCCTTTTCGCTGATGTTGGAGCAGAAATGTTTAAGTTAAAAAGGCAAAAAAAAATTATCTCATCTGAAAATTTAATAACTTCATTAAAAATAATAATAACAATAATAAAAATAAATATCAACTAATAAAAAATATGCCTGATACCCAATGCTATGTGTGTTTTGATAACATATTTTTAATTTTTTGGAATTACTTATTTACATATGTCTGTAGGAACGGTTTATCCAATTTTTCTGAAAGTCTCTAACAACATTTTCCATATTAAATATATTTAGACTGTATCGTTTAAAATTTTGTACATATTTGTTCTCATCAGAAAAGATGACGTTATAACAAAATTTCGATTTAAATCTGCGGCAAAACATGTTGCTCGATTTGTAATTTAATAATTTAAATAACTCTACTTTATTTTAATATTATTAACAACTATCATAAAAAAATTACAGAAACAAAATTTACGATTTATCGAAAAAAACTTACCGAATTCCATCAAAATTTCTTATAGAATAGTAATTGATGTTGATTAAGTAATTATCTTAATAAAATAATTGTAATTCATACATGTATTTATTTATCATTTCATGTCAATGACGTCATTTTAAACTTTGATACACCAGGTGGTTGAAGACATTTTTGTAAATGCATCTATTTTAATTAGGAAAAGACGGGAATATACAGAGTAGGGCTAAATTGTGAAACAAATATCTTCGTATCGTACGTTTTCCAAATTCTTAGATTAATTAGATTAGAGATTTAGCGCCCGTGTCATTTTTTTTAAACTTCACACTAAAGACAGCTAAAGATTGATAATTATGTCATCATTACGTGCTTTCTTTTTTTAACAATGGATGGTAAATGTACTCAGTACAACATAAGGTAGAAAATAGGGCCTTGGTGGGCAAATGATGCCTTCTTGTCTGTAAATCTACTAAATATGCTGCTGTTTCCTAATTTGTGTGATTCCCTTAACAATACGTCGATAAACATAACAGATTGCAAAGAAAAAGTAGAAAAATGCAACCTACAGGTGAGTCACACTGACTTTCGGTATGTCACCAAAAGAGGTCTCTGACAAAACGAATGAAAATATTTTGCAATTGATAACGTAAATAAGCACTTTTTGATTGATTTACGGCTATATCAGTCGTTATCATAAGATATACCATGCAGAGTAGTAATTTTATGTATAATTTGTTACTTCCTGTATGTAAAATAATGGGAGGGTACGAGGTGCAACTGCAACACTCATTGGACTCAGTGGGGGAGTTGTAAAAATGGCTACCAAAAGTTATCAATGAAGTGTATTTTAAATGGCCAAATAATGTTGATAATTTACTGCTGATCTATTTGACAAAGGTGAATCATTATTGTTTTGTTATTATAGTGTTTGTTTATGTTCGTTTCGTTATATTTAAACGGAAACTGTGGCAGTTACAGATGATGTTTGTATATAGGTTAAACTTCGTCCTTTCATATCGTCTAATATTAAATATATCCCTTATTTTTGCAAAGAAGCATACAAATGTTGGCGGTTTTCTTAAAAAGGGTTCGCATTGTATGCTGTAATAATTGCAGGAATTTGCATTTACACAAAATGTGGAGAATTATTTGACTGGTTGTTTTTGCCATAGTAAAACTATTTTTAACGGTGATTAACTATACAAGGTTTCAATTTTTAATGAAAATTTATGTTTGCCAATTTTATCGAATTCAATCGCAATTTCCATAATACTTTGTGTACCACCGCACAAGTATCTCAAGTTTTATTTTGTGGTCAGTGATAATTGATAGCTATGGTTTGTGTTGAGGTCTTACTTACTGATTTGGTTTCTTTCAAACATTTTTTCCAAAACCACCGTGGATTTGTAATACTTGTAGGCTGCAATAAGAACATGAAAAAAATGTTGTGTTTTGAAGTAAATTTATCAAGGATGGAGGTCCATCAAAGTGACATTGTCACATAGTATTTGTTAACAGGTAAAATAAATATTATCTTCATCAAAATTCTAGTGTAGGAATGATCGATATTATCTGATGTGTTAATTTCTTTAATAATTCCTTTTTAATCATGTTTGGTACACAATATATATATTTGTTTCAGATGGTACTGCTGCACAAGACAAATGAGTGAAAATAGTGTGGGGGCCATGCCGGGCGTGGCCGGGGCAGGGGAAAGACGCCTTCGACAACTGGAAGCTCTTTTCCTTGGAGGTCCTATAGTGGCCAAGGGACAGAGTTTCAGTATAGAAACTCTTATTGACATTCTCATAGTTCTCTATGACGAGTGTTGTAATTCTAGTTTACGCAAAGAAAAAACTGTTTCAGACTTTATTGAATATGGTAAGCTGTTAACTTAATTGCTTGGACTGGGAGGTATCATTGTTTGTTTGTAGTTAAACCTGTAGCTAATTCTGTAAAGTCTCTGAGATTAACGAGGGATGATTTTGAAATAATTAAAGTTATTGGTAGAGGAGCTTTTGGTGAAGTTTGTGTAGTAAAATTTAGAGGTTCTGAAAAAGTTTTTGCAATGAAAATATTGAACAAGTGGGAAATGTTGAAAAGGGCGGAAACGGCGTGTTTCAAAGAAGAAAGGGATGTGCTGGTTTATGGAGATCGAAGGTGGATTACACATTTACATTATGCATTTCAAGTAAGGCTGCAATGAGTATGATCATTTTTAGTTTGATTTTTATGTCTTTGTAGGATGAATCTAATTTATATTTAGTTATGGATTATTATTGTGGTGGAGATTTGTTAACCTTATTAAGTAAGTTTGAAGATCGTCTTCCTGAAGATATGGCACGTTTTTATATAGCAGAAATGGTTTTGGCCATTGACTCTATACATAAACTTCAATATGTACACAGAGATATTAAACCTGACAATGTATTACTTGATGCAAATGGTCATATTAGACTGGCAGATTTTGGTAGTTGTTTAAGATTGAATGAGGATGGCACAGTACAATCAAATGTAGCTGTGGGTACTCCAGATTATATTTCCCCAGAAATTCTTAGAGTAAGACACCATATTTGTTAAATTAACATATGTTTATATTCATTTTTATTAGGCTATGGAAGATGGGCAAGGTAGATATGGACCTGAGTGTGACTGGTGGTCTTTAGGTACAACAGTACAAAGAGGTGAAAAAACATCCTACTATTTTTTTTTTTTAGGAGTATGCATGTATGAAATGTTATTTGGCGAGACACCTTTTTATGCTGAGAGTTTGGTAGAAACGTATGGAAAAATAATGAATCACAAAAATTGTTTTGATTTTGCTACTGACGTTGACGTATCTGACGCAGCCAAAGATTTAATCAAACAACTAATATGTAGTCAAGAATTTCGGTTAGGGCAAAATGGAATTCAGGATTTTAAGGTAAGAAACTCGTATCACATAGTGTTATAACACTGAAATAACATAACTTTTATTGGAGACAGGTAATACATATTGTATAGTATTAAAAAAACATACATGAAATTAATTTATTCCTCAATTTATTTGAATTATCTTTATCATTCTTGGTTTTAATTAACAATAAGTGTTGAAGAATAATTAAATAAATAACAATAAACAATAAAAATCGTGCCTGATTCAGTTATTTTAATTATAAAGACGAAAATCACCACTTCAATTTCCAGGAACAGTAAAAGTTCATGGAGTCTCACCCTGAAATGCGAATTTTTTAGTCGAAAAAACTACCTAATAACGACAGTTCCGCCTATAATGTTTGTGACGTCATATCGACCTCCAAAACCACAAGCGCTGTAATTGCAATTTGTAATTGACAGCTTTGTTAAACTTCACAATGCCGACTCGTCATGAGTTGGTTGTGATAATAGTTCAAAAAAGTCCATTACTTTACATAATTTTCCTAAAGAGGACAAAGAAAAATACGTCATTCAATACAGTAAAGGGCACGATATTTAAGACGGTTGTTATTCTGTATGGAAAAACAGAAAAGAGTTATTTCTCTCACTTTGTCACGTACTAATAAAATTTCATGGAAAAGAATGAGTCAACTAGCTTTTGCCAACATGAGTTGCTTTATTTAATTAGATGATAAATAGTAATGGTGGACTACAATTTTACTACTGGGGGAATTTGAAATCGTGCGAATTTTTTAGCAATGGCTGAAACAACAGGAACTCTATTGATTGGAAGAATTATTTGTCATCCAGTAATAGTCAGTTTACGTGGCATTGAGTTTTGAGTATTTAGAAGAGAAATTTTTTACACTTTATGTATACTGTTATAACTTGAATTACTGCATTAAAAAAAAAATGTTTCGGAAAACTAGTAAAAATGAGGTACTACCATTAAAAAAATGGTCTGCAGAGTTCAGAGAGTATTACCCTTACCCCCTGAAATATGATCAATATTCAAGTATGTCAGACATTTTATCAAGCATTTATGTAGCCTATTGTAATGTACTGCAAGACATTCATGTACAACATCCATATAAGTTCCAGTGTCATTATGAAATGTGTAAAGAATAATAAAATGTGTTAATTATTTGATGTTTATCTCTGTATTATATTTGAGAGAGAAACGAAATACCAATGTCCATATTTATTTGGAGAAAAAAACCAGTGCATCATATTGTCAAAATTCTAAGATTTTTTGCTGGAATTTTGTGCATTTTTTTCTTCACTATTCCCTTCATTTTGTCATTCATTAATATACTTGGCAGAATTACGAGATACATCACCAAATTCTTGATGGGGATGCGCAAATAAATTTTGGTCAGCATTTTACCATCTATTGTATGACCAAACATATAATGCGAATTCGGCTTCAAGCCCCTATCGACTTTCATTAATTTTTTGATCGGGCTTAATCGCACACCCTTGTAAACTTGTCGCAGTCCAGATGGTTGGGAGGGGATTTATCGAGATGGACCGTAATAATTTTTTTTATAAAAACAAGTTGTTTACAAGCTTTAAGTAGGTAGTTGGTAGTGTAGTGATGGTAGTGAATAAAAATTTGGTATATTTATAGTAAGTGCAAATTCTTTATGTTCGATAATAATTGTACGCAAGTACGGTCCTATACATATTGCCCAAGATAAAGGTCGGGATAAGTAGACAAGTTTACAACGGTAGGCGCTTAAGCCGTCATAAAAATTAGCAAAAGTCAGTAGACGCGTGAGGCATAGTTCGCACAATATTTCTGGTCTGCAATACATGGTAATGCTAAAGTTTAGGTAAAATTTCTCGGTAATTTCGAAGATTACGTGTCCAATAAAATCTTCGCTCGACAGATGACAGACTACAGACATACGGACAGATAAATTGTTCCCTAGTTAAATATGCGAGATTTACTTTTATGGATTGTCTAGTACGTACGGTGATGAGCGCCCAAGCAGTCTCGATTGCGAAATATCTAGAAACGAGCGGTGGCTGTTTAAATCGAGTCGGAATTATTCTGCATAGCTATTCGTGTAGTTTTTCTATTACTGTGAAATAAATTGTTGAATTTTACCCACGCCGATTTTAAACAGCCGTAAATCGTAACAATATTCTTGTATAAACAATTCCAAAAAAATATGAATGCATTGATAAACCACAGGTATAAACTCATAATTTGCACTTTTAGATTGGATTTATCCAGCAAAATTTTGAGATGACATTATCAAACAGATAAAATTTGAACGATTTACCATGCATTTTGCAGGTTTCAAATGTTTACAATTTTTTTTTTGAAAAAATCTGTGGTGTTGAAAGTAGAAAGTCAAGGTGAATTCATAAGCCACAAGTATAAAAGTATGTTGTTTTATAAAATTTAAACAGCATTTACTATGCAAAATTTTGAGATGACGTCATCAAATTGTTGTTGGGGATGATCAGATAAATTTTAGAGTAAGTTTTACTATTTAATCAGTCCAGTAGTGTTTGGAATTGTCTGCTTAATAAAATCGTCAACAAATTGCTGACAGACGGAAACGGGAGACCTATTTTTTCACACTCTAGAGATCATGAAACGTCGAAAAAACATGGAATTAGCCGTTCGCCGGGTTGACCCTATTCAGTTCCTCCCTAACGTAAGCTAGGCAAGCAAAAACATTTACTTTATTTGACATATAAGTGCGGTCTACGTTTTTGTAGCAGAAATTTGTGCGAGTTTTTGTTGCAAAAAGTACGTTTGATACAGTGTAGTTTGTTTCGGGCAAGATTTTTAATTTTAAAAGTTTGTGTCGAGTTTCAGTGTTTTATACCAAATGAGAATGAACCCTCATGGTAATTTTATATGGTGAAACCTTGGATAATGGTCACAGGCAAAACATCTGAACAGTAATTAGTTTTAGGGACATCGTCTTCCCCGTTCGTAGTTTTTTATGGGGTCAAATTTCAATTATGTGCATGATATGAATTAGGGAGACAGTGAACATTTGTTGTACATAAGTAAATTTACTCACGTACGTACACCAACTTTTTATTGACACGCGAGATTTTGTAATAGTTCCAAGTTACCTTATGTTGTTTTTTTTTTTCGTTTTAACACTTGTAAACGTCTACTAAGTAATGTGAATGTCTGACAGTTAATTTCCAAAACGACTGGATTGATTATTTTGAAATTTTAGGTCTGCGTTATTTCAGTACGTTATGTACGGGAGTTTCGCAAAAAAATAATCAAAACATTCTTTATAATGAAGATTACGAAAAAAACGTAATTTTTTAAGTAAAATTGGCAACACTGCACGCACCTAATGCGTGAATTACCTCTGGCTTACTTTCTGATTTCTTAATAACGATGGTGACTAGAATCCACCTTTAATTTTTTTAAGAGGTCATTAAACGTTGTGCATTATTATTAATAAAACAAGCGGTTATTTTTCCTTAATAAATAAACAAAAAAAAAACATTTAACTTGTAAGTAAGCTGGTAATGTCTCCAAATTTTGATCATTTTTTGTAAAAGTTAGTTACCAGTACATGCTAAGATTAAACTGAATTTGGCAGTGACATACCCTCTAAGAAAAGAGAGGGTGGGTAGGCGGGGCTAGTACCTGCTAAGGGAAAACTGATTTTGGCAAATGACGTACCCTCTAAGAAAGAGAGGGTGGGTCGGTGGGGCTAGTAGCTGTTAAGATAAAACTGATTTTGGCAAATGACATACCCTATAAGAAAAAAGAGAGGGTGGGTGGGTGGGGTTAGTACCTGCTAAGAGAAAACTGATTTTGGCAAATGACGTACCCTTTAAGATGTTTAATCAAATTATTATAAGAAAAGACACTTGAGGCTCCAAAGCACTTTCAAATTATTTCCAAACAGGAATACCCAGACCTCAAGATTGTTTGAAATTTTTCAAAACAAAAAGTCGGGATCCCAAAAAATTAACTCAAAAACAGGTCCGGTCAGAATTTTCTAAAAATAGGACACCAAGGTCTCCCAAAATTGTTTTAAATAATTTACAAAAAAAATTATACGCTCCCAAAATAATACACCATGGCTACCCAAGAGTCTCCCTAATTAAAAAAAATAAACCACCAAGACTTTTTCAAATTCGTAAAAAGTAAAACACTTAAAGTTCAAAAGATTTTTTCAAGTTCATCCAGCAACAAAACACCAGATTCATTTAAATTTATCCGAAAATAAAGCACAAGGGGACCTAAAATTAACTGCGAGCATTTTAAACGTAGGGTTTTGAAAACTTTGACAATTTTTGATACGTCAAACATTTTTAACTGCTTATTCGATTTTTGCTGATTTGTATAAAAACAACACAACCATATCTTTCTAACTGAAATGGTAACTAAACATGGTCATTGGCAAGGAAATATGGATCTTGCAATTATGGGGCAGAGCCTAATTGCAAAACCGAGATTTCCTTATACAAATTTTCCATTTTAAACATGTTTTAATTTTCATGTTGTGAAAAGAAGTCTACACATATTAAATAAAAAAATAAATAAATGTATTGCCCAACAGGCTTTATCCATTTATAGGACAATATATAGGTAAAGTAAAATAAGATACAGCTCGAGGATATACAGAATTAAAACAAAAACTAATAATAATAATAATATTAAAACAAAAAGGCAAAATATAAGCCCGCCCACCCGCCCTATTTCTATTGTGATGATTTTTTTATTCGCCGTTAACCAAGCGAAAGGAGCTTAACTGCAAAATACGTATTTCTTTACAAGAAATTAAAAACATGTTTTTGAGTATCGTGTTGTTCAAAGAATACTATGCATATTAAGAAAAAAGACAAAATATAAACCCCGCCCATCCAACCCATATCAATTGTGATTTTTTTTATTCCGAGTAACTTAATACACTTTTAAAATGGTAAATTTTTGTAAGGAAACATGGATTTTGCAATTAGGCTCCGCCCCTAGCTTTGCCAACGAATGAAAACTTCATTACTATTTAGATCAGCGCAGGTATGTGTGGGGCTTAATCTTTGGCTTTCATTTTTTCTTAATATGTACATCGTATTTTTGAATAAGACGATACTCAAAAACATGTCTTACATCGTAATTTCTTGTCGAGAAATAATAAAGATTTTGCAATTAAATTCCGTTCCTTTGGCTCTCGACGATTAAGAAAAAAATCATCACAATTGAGATAGGGCGGGTGGGCGGGGCTAATATTTTACCTTTCTTCTTAATATACGTAGGCGTCTTTTCAGAACAAGAAACTTAAAACATGGTTAAAATAGCACAAGTGCAAAATCTATATTTTCTTATACAAATTTTCCATTTTAAACATGTTTTAAGTGTGTTGTTCTGACAAGAAGTCTATACATATTAAAAAAAAAGGCAAAATGTAAGCCCGCCCACCGATCCTACCACTATTGGGATGATTTTTTTATTCGCCGTGAACCAAGGGGGCGGAGCTTAGCTGCAAAATTCTTATTTCTTTACAAGAAATCACAAACATGTTTTTAATTTCTCGTAGAAAAATGAGGATTTTGCAGTTAACTAAACGTTTTATTACTAGTTATTGTGATAATGAATGTGTTGTTTAGTTGTTAAACGTAGCAAAAGAACCAATTTTAAAATCATTGTAACTCCAATATTTGAGAAGGAATTTTTTTACTATTTGTCCCACTCATCGGGTGATTGTTAAAAGCATAGCGGAGAGTTAATCCGCCATTTTCCAGACACCCGGTATAGTAAGATGCCAACAAACATTTTATGCCGTTATCTCAAAATTTTGCTGATTACTTTTTTATCTGTGGTTCAGTAACATCTATAATTTCAAATGACGTGTACGGGTTGTGGTGAAAAAATAGAATAAAATTTTAAAATTTGTCGTGGAACCTACATATACAACGCACTTTTTGAAATTTTCGTAAGACACTAACATTGATGAATTTGATTACGAACATATTTAAAATATTTAAGGGTGACATTCATTGTAATGTTTTGAATAGATGAGGTATGTTTTTGTTGGAACTTCATCGCAAATTGATAAATAAGTATTGAAATATCCTTTCGATCCCAAAGTAATTTAGGGTTATCTTGGAACCGAAAGTGTACTTATTCCAATACTTACAACTTTATAAAATTGTATTGTTTGAATACGTAAGTTCATTCGCTTAATGATTTTCTCACAGATGTAGATGTTATATAAGTAAAATATATATGTATGTATATTTTCAAATTTAAAATTTAAATCGATTTTATTTGGTTTGATAATACTGGATATTGTTTATTTTTTAATGAGAAGACCGATGAGTTCGAAATGAAAATGCACAAGACGTAATATCTACAACTATGATTATTAGTTTTTAAATTATCTTTGCCTGTGATGATGACTGTAATATGAATCTCAAGATACATTGTTCCGCCTTTGTAATCTTGGTTTCAAATGTTTTATATTTTGAAACTGTAAAGCCAAAGGTACATCAAACTCGAAAAGTAGCATGAGTCCCTCCAAGTAGGTTGATTCTGCTAATCTTTAAAATCATCAAGACGGGTTGATGTGGAGAAGATCCTACACATTAATTATCAAACTGGTGGTACACTTAAAATTTCAAGTGTAATAATGTATCTTTCAGTGATATTTCTTTAGTAATCTGAGGCACAAAAAAGAACATTTAACTTGATTTACATGATTAGCTCAGATTGAAATGATAGTATGTATTTCTCATTGTAGAATCATCCCTGGTTTGAAGGGGTAGACTGGGACGGTATTAGAGATAGTAATGCGCCTTATATTCCCGAAGTTTCAAGTCCCACAGATACATCTAACTTTGATGTAGACGACGCTGATATCCGATTGTCAGACGCTATGCCTCCAACTGCCAATAATGCCTTTACGGGACTTCATTTGCCGTTTGTAGGCTTTACTTTTACGCAAGGAAGGTACTGTCTTATAAGTTGTTGTTATATTTCTCTTAAAATCATTTTACAGTTGTATTTCTGACTTAAGCAATCTTTATACAAATTTAACTAATAACCTAACCGAAAAACAAAACAAGCGCAATAATGGCGAAATTTTAAGTTTAAATTTGACCCAGGAAAAAGATATAGAGAAAAGAATGTCACCAGACGGTACGAGAAAGCTACAGGACGAAATTAATGTGTTAACGAAACGAAACTGCGAACTGGAGTCACAGCTAAAGAGTTTTGAAGCTGGCCATTCAAAAGAGATGTTCATAGATTCTCTAGATGGTGCTGAAAGTGGTACATAACAAGACTAACCCTCTTAGTTAGTGTTTAATGTATATTTTGTAGCACGGGTGAAGGAATTGGAAAAATTGAATCGAATTTTAAAACAAGAAAAAGATGAAGCACAGAAGGAAAAAATGGATCTTTTTGAAAAATTGAAGTTTCAAGATAAAGAACTGAAAGATGCGTTGGCACAAAAGAAATTAGCTATGGCTGAATACACTGAAGTTTCAGACAAGTTGTCAGAATTAAGACAGCAGAAACAAAAGTTCAGTAGACAAGTGCGAGATAAAGAAGAAGAATTAGAAACTGTTATGCAGAAAGTCGATTCTTTAAGAAACGATATAAGGCGAGCGGAAAAATTGAGAAGAGAATTAGAATCTCGAGTCGAAGAAGCTTTGGCTGAAGCTACGAAGGAAAGAAAGTTACGAGAACGTTCCGAGGAGTACTGTCGACAGATGCAAGCGGAATCGGACAGGTTAAGAGTAAGGAGTGAACTAGGCCCCCGAGATCAACAAGATTCGCTAAGGCTTAAGGCTGAGCTGGAAAAATTAGAGGTATAATAAATAAGATATAGTATTTAAAAAAAATAACATTTTTTGTGTAGGTTCAGTATAACGAAAGTTTAACACAACAACAGGCCAGGTATAATTTGGAAATATCATCACTACGGGAACAACTTCACGAGGCAGAATCACATAGAGAACTCCTTGAACGAGAAGTATGATATATTTTATTTGATCGTTTTTATGTTGTTTGTGTTGTTTATTTTTTTTCTGAAAACGTAGGTTCAAAATCTGAAAGAAAAACAAGAAAAACATAGGGTAGAAGCTATTTCCGATTCTGAACAAATGATTGCAGAGTTAAATCGTAGACACGAACGTGATAAACAGATTTTGTTGGAAGATAGTCATAAACTTACATCAAATGTAGAGTTTGTGAGTTTTTTTTTGTTTTATTATTTCCTAATTTTTAAATGTCTTGTTTTTGCAACATATTTTAATTCTTTGATTTCGTTAGCTGACTGAGTCCGTGGAACGTTTGCAATCCGAAAGGGCCACTTTGGAAGCGGAATATGAACAATTGCGCAACAAACAGGAAGCTTTGGGACAGTGGGAATCACAATTAGCAGAGATAATCCAGTGGGTTAGTGACGAAAAAGATGCAAGAGCTTATCTCCAAGCTCTCGCTACTAAAATGACAGAGGAATTAGATTACCTTAAACATGCTGGTAAGTTAGGATTTTGTATATTCAATGTTTTTCTATTCTTTTGACACAGGAGTATCGAATGCTATGGGAGGTACTGACAAAAACTGGAGGAATAGGAGATCTCAGAAACTAGATAAGATGGAATTGCTGAATCTTCAAAGCTCCTTGCAGTCGGAAATACAAGCTAAGCAGGCGATTAATGAAGAACTGAGTAAAACAAGAGAGGCCTTATTAGAAGCTCAAAAGTGAGTTATACTTTCTCGCATAGTTTTAACGTTTATACTCGATTGTATTTTCGTATAGGGAATTGAGAGATTCAAGACAACGAAATGAAGCGTTCGCACTGGATCTCAAAAGGAAAGAAAAACAGGTTAAAGATATGCAAAATCGCCTGGATTCAGATGGATGTAAGTGTTGCACATTAAGTTTCACCGATATTTTGATAATGGTTTTTTGCCAAAAGCATTCTATTTTTTTTATCTCTTATTACTTCAGTTACAAACGTGATGCTTGTTTAACTTTTTTGTTGAAATTGTTTGATTTGTTAGAAAAGTCAAACAGTTTTAGACAACACTGTGGCCACAGAATATTTATTTTCATTGGTGGCTACAGTGTATATTAGCACTCCTAGGCGGGTGGTAATTATGTATGTATGTACAGTCGGTTCGTGGTTGAAACACCTCCCCCTGGTCATTGGGATTACGTCGTGCTTCTGGGGCATACTGTTATTCTTCATGCGTCTCTACAGTTGAAATGAACCTATATGAGTCCTAACGAAACATTAATCTCATAACACGATAAGAACATTTTTTACATATTACAAAAATTCATGCAGTTATGTGTGATGGAATGAGGTGATAAATAGTTGTATATAATGTGTGAAATAAAAAGAAATACTACATTTTTTAACAAATATTTTTAAAACATCTTTACAGAACCATTAAGTTAAAAAAAATCAGCTTCTGGAAGAGAATTTTTTTCCAAGTTATGTAATAGATATTGGTTAGTGACCATTAGACCTGTGTGATGAAGTAAGGATAGTTATAAAAAAATATTAAGAAATGAAATACTACATTTTTAATGCTAATCATACAACGAGTTAATTACGAGTGTTAAGTATGTATTCAACATGTTATGTGGTCACTACATTTAATAACCTGTTGAATTGGTGCCCTCCAATTTTTGGTTTCAAATGTAGCAATAATACGTTTTTTTCTGTCAATTGCTCTCGTCTTGTAGTATAACAATTATTACCAGTATCCGACGGGCTTCACTAGAAGACCCTCAAACAACTCTCCTAAACACGGTCACAAAAGGCTTTGTTTAAAAATCTGCCGTGTACAGACTGAGTTTGGACTGGGTTAAAATTTAAGTGATTGCTCACTGAGAAGAACATGTGATTGTTGTTTATACACTTTTCTGTTGATGTTTTTATTTTTTTTATTTGGTGGTAAAAAACTGTAAGTTCTCCTTTTTGAAAGAAAATAAAAAAAAAGTATAGGCATAAGTGCCTATAAAATAACGAAAAATATGGCATACTCGTAAATACATGTAAATACATATTTATTTAAAAAAATACTCAAAACGCCGAATAATAAGACTATTAATGTGCGCTTCATGTGTCAAAAAAAATGAAAGACGAAGTTCACACGATAACCTGAAAATTGAAAGTCTAAGAAATTTCGGCGGGATGTGTGAAAATATTTTCGTTTGTTTAGAAATGCAACTTATGTTTCTTGTTTTTGAAATAACTTACAATATTATGGTTTAAAATGTTTCTCATAAGAGAACGGATGGAAAATATTCTTGTCTCTCTTTCATTTCTCATCGGATTTCGAGATAGGGTAAAAACATAAATAATATAAAATAACAGTTACAATTATTTTGTCGTTGCGTATATTTTTAATCGCTTAATAACAAATTTTATATTTTTAAATTAGAAAAAAACATTAAAGTGACAGTAAAAATAACAACTTTTGTGGTACACTAATGCAAGATTTGGCATGCGAAGCCAACATAATAAACTTATTAGTTTTTTTTTCATAATTAAGTTTTTTAAAAGACTGATTTACAAAAAAATATCGGAACAAACAATTAAAGCAAAATATGAAAAACGACAGAAAACTGAAAACAACCAAGACGACAAGAAGGTATAAGTAAGAGTGGAATATGTGGTCGGCGTTTTGAGTATAGTAAGGAAGTACTGTAAAAGGGCCCATCCAGCGAATGGCTACTTTCCTGCTTTCTTGACGTTTCATGACCCCTAGAGTACGAAAATGTGGGTCTTCTGTTTCCCTTTGTCTGCTCTCTCTATTTTTCCAAAAATTTGGAAATCCTGTAATGTTATTACTAGTATTCGACTGCACGTATCCAAATTGACACAACGTACGTTTTTTTAAGCTTTGTGTTGGTAACATAAAATTTCCCCATATATCTAGTAATTTTTCTCTGTTGGTGACATCTGTCATATCAAAACTGAATTTTACGGAAGCACCAAGAAAATTAAAAATTTAAAAATCCCCCGCAAAGAAAATGGTTCCCGTTTCAAGTCCGGCGTTAATGAAATTCTTCTAACCACAAATTTTAAAATATTTTGTAAATGGAAAAATGTGCTTAAAGAAACTTTTTTATTATGCACATATCCTTATTTAGTTTACAGGGGTTACAAAAAGTAAAATTTCGCAAAATCAGGTTTTATAATTTTTCGGAAAAGTTGGGCATACTCTACTTCAGGGGCAAGGGAACTTCTGTCTAAATAACCTTACATCAATTAAAAAGATTAAAATATATTTTTTGAAGATTTGAAATATTTGATGTGGTCACCATCCTGAATTATATTTTATAAAACTACGCGCAATTAGAGTCGTACAATGAAATAAGATTTTAATAAATTAGTCGGATGAAACTAATTTTAGAAATGTACTTTTTTATGTTCAAAAAATTAAGTTTAAACAAAAGGAAGTTAATGTTCTCAGTTATGTTCATTAAAGGTAACTAGAGAAAATATTTTCTTTATCTTTAGGATTGGAAAAGCTGTTAGAAAAGTTAAAGGGTCAACGTTTTAGCATTTTTAGTCGTAGAAATATTTTTAGTTACTAGAAAACGATGCACGAAATTTTGTGTCAACAGCAAATCGCTACCTAGAAGTATTGTATGAAACTAAATTAATTCGTAGTTGGTAGTTTTTTTTCTTCGCCGAACAAGCATATTTTCTTCTCTGAAGTTGATTTTTTTGTGGTGTTATTTTTATTTTATAATTATCTTTTTTTTAACTCTATAAAACATGTTCTAAAAGTGATATCCAATTATTACAAGCAGCAAGTGTTGGAATTTCATCTTTCATCAAGCGTCATATTAAGGGTTAGTTTTATAAAACGTTTTGCTAAGGGCCTGTTTGATAACTGTTAAAGGAGCGGATATGCACACGTAACAGTAAGAAATATTATGCTTATAGCGTTTGAAACGGCTAAGTGGATTATTTTACCATCCTAAATGACGGAAGGTATAAAGATTTATTTGAAATTAGAAATTCGTTCTTCCTTGTTCATGATAAGAATATTGATTGACAGGTCCACCTCTGAACGTCGCCATAAAGTATTTTGATCATTTTGTGCCTCAACCAGAGTTTAATACAGTAAATAACAAACAATAGTACTACGCTGAAAATCACAAGTACTGTCTAGTAAAAATTACAGATTTACTACAAACACAATTATATCCGAGCAATATAAAGTCGATTCATTCCAACTAGTGATATTGTGTGCGATACCTGTTTTCTGAGAGCACTTCACAAAGATGGTGAGCTTTGCTGTAATTAAATACAAATTTTTGTAAATTTTCTGATGCATTTACCATAGCTTTTGTCAAATTTAGTTGGAATTAATTTTCCTGTGCTAGAAAAAGATACTAAAAGCACAGTATAAGACTGTTTTGGATTATATAATTGCAGGAGTGCATGATAAATGACGATAGTACTTATATTCGCAAAACCAGTAATCTTTTGTAGCCGTTACTTAAAAAATGTGACGCAGTATCAATGGTGGTGCTAGTAAAATCGATTAGATGGAGTTTCTATAGATCTTCAGGTTATTTCTGTCGTTTCAGTTTTTTTTTCCAACTTTCATCATAAGAGTCTCTCCATTATATTTAGACACTTTTGATCCGAAAATAGATGTTCATCATTAGAGGCGTACGATATAGTAGCAAATGTACAGTTGTGCGAAATCTTCGATGATTTTATTTATGTATTTAAACATTTGCATGGTACTATTTAGATTTCATACGTTATTTAGATACGTAAATATGTTATCGGCTGTTGTCTATTAAGAATTCTTCATATAAGTGAAGCTGTTCCGAATTTATATCCTTAAGGTTTACAGTTTTTTCGTCCATGACTGAACTTCTACTTCTTACTGCAAGCAGTTTAAATCATTTTCGGATTACATTGTTGTCTGTAAAAGCTATCAGCTGGAATTAATGTGTTTGTCTGGACGAAAGAAGCTGATTACATATTGTCTCAAATCAGCCTTTTTCCTGTACTCAAGGATTGTTTCTAATTGATCATCTTCAGTGTAGATCTGCTTATAGAATACTTTTCATTTATGTTATTCATGACTGCATATCACTGGGAAAATTAAAATTTGACATTTCTCAGTTGTTTTCATGGCGTTGAAAATTTTAAATTTAGAACACACTGGGCGTGCGCAGTGAATAGTAACCATTTAAAAAAACTCAAAAGGCGTTTATTTAACTCATATAGGAACTCTATGATTGGGTGATTTAAGTTACACCTCACTGGACATAATCAATAATCACTTTCAAGACTTGAAATAATTACACCTGGGTTTTCTACTCTAATTCTTTGTTAAGCGAACGAATACATTCGGAATTGATTAATAGCCATTCCACCATGCATATAGTACAATAGGCCAAGAAATTTAACAGATTTAATGACGAAATCTCGTGAGTAAAATTTTAACGGGTTTTGAATGAACAAACTCCACAACAGTAATTCATCAGTAAATAAAGTTATCTCTTTATGCTAATAAAAACAATTAAACACGGACGATTTCTTGTAAATGTTTTTAACAAATTAGTAAGTAGTCTTGCAAATGAAATGAACTGAAAAGTATGCAGTCGCGAATGTTTTGGAGTTCAGAGTTTAGTAAATCTTCATCCAAAATTCAGAAGACATGCTTACTTTTAGGTAAACAATGCAATCGTTGTGGTAAGTTCAAATCACTGGTGCAAGACATTTGTTGATTTTACTAATAACTTTACTTTTGTGCACCATAAATCTTTCTTTTAATATAATTACACTTAAACATTACCTTAATATAATGTCATGTTGATTTTGTAACCTGTGTGTATGTTAAAAGTCATTTTGAAAAAGAAGAGTCTAGTAACGCTCACTACCAAAGATTCATTCACATTACCAATTCAGAAAATTTTTTGGGGTACTAAGGGTTTTAATTGTTGTTATAAGTTGAAAGTAAATTTATACGTATATTCGAAAGTAATATAGTGTTGATGGTTTAATGCCTCTCAGGCTATTAACGTTTTTACAATATTTCCTTGAATCTAGAGTACAATTTTATGATGATTTTCATATATTTGATAATAAGAAACACACCAACAGTTAAACTATATGCTTTTACAAACGTCACAATTTTAAGATGATAAAATAAATTCATTAAGGACTGTACACTGTACATTTTTCAAACAACCGCGCTGTATTTTTTGCCGTTGAAAAATAATATTTAAGGAACATGGTATTTAAATAAGAGGCGACTTCCCTTAAGTGTTTGTGAATGCACAAATTTAAATGATTTTGAGAAGTTACGTGATGCTTATCCGCTCTTCCCACTGCGTTGCTTATGATTATCCTTTTTGATTACTGCTTGGAGTGCTAATATCATGTTTCCTGTAATGATTTTTTTGTCTTGCTGCTAATCTCAGTGCGTGTTTTTGATAATTTCCCATATAACAGATAGCATAGGCATTTGCATTACTTAAAGTATTATTAATTACTTGTTGGCGGTTTGCGTTGTTAAATAACAGTGTTCCATTAAAATTTAATTTGTATGCGATGGAATGATTTCTAAAATATTTTAATTCCTCATTTTTCTACAGTTTTTTTAAATTTTATTTTAAAAGACACGTTGGATGTTATTCCATTGTGCTATTATGCTTTTTAATATGGACTGAATTAAATTTTGTACATTTCTTGTTTGAAATATAAATCGTGTATTTATGGCATTAGATTTTATAGCTTTAGCATTTCCCTGTAAAAATTTTTACATCATAATGTGACTTTTTTTATCTAGTTTTGGAAAGACCGTCGTCGCAAATGTCGTACCTTGAACAATTCCTCAAAGAAAACAACTCATTGCAAGTTCAAAGTCAGACTTACGATAATGTACCTGTTCAGTCTCTGTTGTATCAAGGCGGATCTATAGAATCTGAAGAAGGTGATATTGAAGACAATAGAGCTTTAAGTATAACAAGTTCAAAAAGTAACTTGTCTGAATTAAGCATGGTATGAATTCAGCTTGAATACTGATAAAATAATGTGACGTTATGTTACAGCACGATTCTCAGTCTCCCATGAAACATAAAAACCATCAATTTCTCGTGCGTACTTTTTCTAGTCCTACAAAATGCAATCACTGCACATCGTTGATGGTTGGTTTAATGCGTCAGGGTATGGTTTGTGAAATTTGTGGTTTTACGTGTCATACAGCATGCTGTCCACACGTGCCTGCGATATGTCCTTTGCCTTCTGATCAAAGTAAGTTTCAAGTTGCATTAGTTGCACAAAAACTGATCAGTTGCTTTAGCTAAGAGACCACTGGGAATTGATCCTACTCGAGGTATAGGCACTGCTTATGAAGGGTATGTCAAAGTACCTAAACAAGGCGGAGTTAAAAAGGGTAAAGTTTTTTTAGAAAAATTAAAGAGTGGTATTATCATTTTGTTTCGTTTTAGGTTGGGTCAGACAATTTGTTGTTGTTTGTGACTTCAAACTGTTTTTATATGACATATCAGCAGATCGAAATGCCTTACCAAGTGTTCATGTAGCTCAAGTCTTAGATATGAGGGATCCACAATTTAGTGTTTCTAGCGTTAAGGACTCTGATGTTATTCACGCGAACAAGAAGGACATTCCTTGCATTTTTAAGGTGAGTATTTTTTGACGAACTAGTAAATATTTACTCTATTAAATATTAAAAAACATGTTTGTCAAGTGACAATTAGCCGGTTGACAACCTAATAAAAGTGAAATTACTGGTATTCCGTTACAACATAATTTTTTTCCATTTTTTTTTATTGTGCATCGACTTTACGTAATTTGTCGACAATTGTTTCACAGGCGTTGTGGTGTTGATTATAATCTTAATACATAAACCTTTCAAGATCCTTTTTACTTTCCGAGCGCATAAGCGAAGAAAGTATTGTAATCAAGTCCATCAGGCGACTTTTAATAATAATAATTTATTTGCTCAACAGAATCAAACATTCAATAACATGACGAATTTAAATTAGATATGTGTACACTTAAACTAGCGACAAGTACGTGCTACTTTCATGATTTCTCGACGTTTCATGACCCCGAGAGTGCGAAAAAAGTGATTTACCGTTTCCGTCTGTCTGTCGTCTGTGTCAATTTTTATTAGATAAATAATCTCCGAAACTACTAGACCAAATTTGTATGTTACTAATATCATGTAGATAGATGGTAAAACGCTGACCAAGATTTGGCTAATCATCTCCACCAAGAATTTGATGATCATGTCAAAAGATTCTCTATTGAAATTATTTAAATCATTGATTGATTAAATTGTAAAAAAAATCTGCATTTTTTATGACCATTGTTAAATCAAACATAAGAGTGTATTATTAAGCCAAAGGTAGAAATTATTTTTTAAATCCTTAACGTAATTTCAAAATTGGAACAAAAATAGAGGTCTATGTGTACAATTATTGTTTTTTTGTGCTTTAAAAGTTTTAGCCTTAGAAATATTTATTTGTCTCTAGATTACTACTTCGTTAATGGAACCTCCTGGCCCGCGAAACTCAACCCTCATGTTAGCAGATAGTGAAGCCGAAAAGAACAAATGGGTTGTTGCTTTAGCAGAACTCCATCGGATAATGAAAAGGAATAACTTACCGAATACTACCGTTCTTTTAGCGCGCGAATTAATCGATAATTCGTTGACACTGTTACGAAATACCCTCAGTGCTGCTATCATAGATCCCGATCGTATAGTCTTAGGTGCTGAAGAAGGACTCTATTGTGTTGATTTAGATAGAACAGAAATTGCTAGAATCGGCGAAGGCAAAAAGATATTCCAGTTAGAGTACATAAGCGAGGAACACCTTCTGGTTGTTGTTAGTGGCAAACAAAGATATGTCAGATTAGTGCCAATTCGTGCCCTCGATGGTGATGAAACGGAATGGATTAAAGTCGCTGAGAGCAAGGGATGTTCGGTGCTATCAGTAGGACCGTTAGTAAGAGCACCATTGACTTTTTGTTTATGTATAGGAATAAAGAAACAGGTATTTTTTTCATTTAGTCAAGAGTTAAGTGTTTAAGGAGTAGTATTTTAGCAAAATTCTTCCACTGTTATTATATATGAAATAACTAGGACACGAACTAGGCATCACAGAATTCGTGAAATTAACGTTGCGGTACATGTACAATCACTGCAGTTGTTGTCAGACGGACGGTTATGCATAGGATCGCCTTCTAACTTTACAGTGTACAATCTTCAAGTTGAACAACCTTTGTTTTGTACGTGTTATTCAGTTGTTTTTGAATACTTTTTATTTTGCCTGTTTGCAGCTTTATTGAGTTCAGAGAATCCATTACATTCAACTTTGGGTTGTAATGCGGTTGAAGCGTTAAGAGTTATTGAATTGCCACGACATGAGTATCTTCTAGTTTTTGGAACTTTGGCGGCCTACGTAGATCGACATGGTCGAAAGTCGAGAGACAGAGAAATCATGTATCCGGCGGTTCCTACTGCAATATGTTTGTATTTCAGTATTCGGTTATTATATCATAAGTGATTTTTTATAGGTTATAGAGACGGACATCTTATAGTCTACAGTGAAACACACATCGATATTTTTAATTGTGCGACAGGTGAATGGGTTCAAACGGTCAACATTAAAAAAGCTAAACCTCTCAACGACACAGGAGCCCTTTCTTTGTGTATTTTAAATGATTTGACACATTTGTTATATTTGTCTAATATCCATCAGCGTAGGTTTATTTTTATGTTTAACAAATACTTTAGTAAAGAGTAATATTTTTTAGGTGAACTCATCAATTTAGATAATGTCGTAACGTTAGATAGAGAGGGACGAACACTTCAGAGACCCAGGAGAAGATTTTCACTTCGAGAGGGTAACAGGTCACAACGAATGTATGTGTCGTGTATTTTTAAGTAACTGTGTATTTTTATAAGAAATTTATTTGGTTATAGAAATACCGACCGTCGATCAAAGTTAATATCGGCACCAACTAATTTCAATCACATAAGTCATATGGGTCCAGGTGAAGGAATACAAAGACAGAGACTAATTGATCTTTCAACAAATTTAGTTGATAACACGGATCAGTCATCTTACGTTTCACAAGCGCAACCTCGAGTAAGTTCAAATCAATTTCGTGAGGCTGTTTTTTGAATGCAATGTTATCAACATTAGCAACAAGCTAAGATGGCACCTCTTCCACCAAAGCACGGTGAACGTAAACGTTTGGAAATATCAAATCCAACTCCCATTCGGCCACAGTTTCCAGCGTACAATGGTGCAAAGAGAGCGGCACCACCTCGACCAAGAGATCTTCCACCAGCTCTACCTAGACCTTCCGACACATCGCCTTCCCCAGATCCAGCTAGTATCGGAAGTATGTCATCTCTACATGATATGATTAAGGTAATTTTTATTTTAAAACTTATTTTGTTCATCGTCCAATTCTGGTCAAGAAACATTTCGATTTTGACTAGTACGCATCTAATTGGAACAAACCGTCGTGATAGCTTAATTAAAAATAACATATTTATATTTTCCCCCAAAAATCGAAAAAAAAAAAAATAACCAACCGCAGTCGCAATATTATTGGGTGGCATTTGTGACGAGTCAACGACCGATGAGTTTACTTGTTTGTAGTTGTGGTAGTTCCAGGATTACGTGAGGGGAAAGTAAATAAACAAAAGCGATGTCAGTCTTGTTTATTAATATACGAACACCGGATGCAGTACCTTTCACTAAATCGATCCGCTTTATGTTTTGCATTGACAGTCGCTCCACTGTTGTCTACAACCTACAAAACATCACCTAGAAAAAGTCTGATTGATTAAATTTAAATATTCAGGTGTAATTTTTACATCGTTTCCAACTAAGCGAAAATTGCAACACAAGCGACAAAAGATGAAACAAATTCTACAACCGTTCCCGTGTAAGCGTTTGTTGTATTTTTGTACTAACTTTGCTTCGGTTGTTTAACAAAAGTGTATTAAAATATAATAACATGAAATTACTTTTTGTGTGTGGTAGATTTATTGTAGATATTAACAGCAGCTTTTTATGTACAAATAATTTAGTGATGAAATTTAAAAAAATGGCTTACACTAATAGTTTTGACTAAAGTATATTCACGGAGACGAGTCACGGCGTCAAAACAAACACATTTTTTTTTAAACTTATAGTTTGAAGAAGAAAGTATTTACGAACCATTAAATCATTGAAGGAAAAGAACAGAAAGATATATTTTTTAGATGAGACATGCATAAACGCTGGTCACACAAAGAGCAAGGTGTGGATAGACCAGACCGTAAAGTCAGCTAGGCAAGCATTTTTCTCTGGGTTATCTACAGGCCTCAGAAATCCTGCAGGAAAGAGAAAGCGTATGATTATAGGAGTAACTCATATAGACAATGAAGCTGGGTTTGTTGATAATGGCCTATTGGTGTTTGAATAAAAAAAAAGCGGCGACTACCATGAAGAAATGAACGCAAAAGTATTTGGAAATTGGTTTGCAAAAGTTCTTCTGCAGCTGGAAGATCAAGCCGTAATCGTTATGGATAATGCGGTCTACCACTCCCGCAAAATAGAAAAAAACCCTACGGCAGCCTGGAAAAAGCAAGGCATTAAAGACTGGCTAGTTAATAAAAATATCGAGGGCGAAAATGATTTGTTAAAGGCTGAATTACTACAAATAGCCAAAGAATACAAACCGGCAATAAACATTTATGCCGTAGACGAAATAGCAAAAGCACAAAAGAAATTAATAGTCAGACTTCCACCGTACCACTGTGAGCTTAATCCAATAGAATTAATTTGGGCAGAAGTTAAGGACTATGTTGCAGCCAAAAATATAACTTTCAAATTTGCCGACGTTAAAAACCTTTTCACAGAGTTTATAGCTCGCATAGATAGTGAAAAGTGGCGCAAATGCGTACAGCACATTATTGAAAAAGTTGAAACCAAATTTTTGGAGTTGGACAGCATTATTGAAGTACCAGTGAAAGTGATTTAGAATGAACCAAATTTGTTTTATTTTGTTGTTTTAAGTTTTAACTAGTAGTCCTCAATTTTAATATTGTAGTTCATTTTTATTATTGCATTGTTTATGTTATTTAATTATGTTGTTTTTTTTTTGTGTTCTTTTATACTGTTTTTTTTTCTTCGCACTTTGTTTATCTACTTTGCAGCTAGTTTTATTTTAGCATTAAATAAGTTGATTTTGATTTTTATGTTGATCATGTTATTTTATTTTTGTTTTCTTAAAACAAGTAGTTAAGTTTACATTTCAAATTTATATTTTATTTTAACATGGTTTATTTTGTTTTCGTTGCATTATAAAACTGAATTGTTCTGCCATTAAACCAGCCATTTAACACTATATTTAAATATCGATTAATTTTTTATCATGACTTTATGGTTTTACGGAAGGCGCACTCATCGGTTGAACGGAGCATCGGCCGATTCACGTGATGTTGTTTTGATGCGGTGACGCGGTGACTCGGCTCCGTGAATATGCTATAGTTCGTATGTAGTCAGAAATTTAGTCAGAATATCACCATGAAAAATAAATTGCTTTAGGATGGAATTTTGGCACGTTGGTTTTTCTTTCAAAAAGGCAAAAAATCAAATGCACTGTGCGTTATATGACGACCCCTAGTAAAGCAGCGTCTAAATTAATTTGTTTAACCCTAGGAGTTCAGGTTTCATGACACTACTAGTGAGAACATACTGGGTGTAGAATCGTTTTTTGAACATAGGGATTTTACATTAAAACAGTAAATACAAAAATTGTAGAACATTAAAAAAATTTTCTAAATCCAAAAAGAATAAAGAGATGATTTAGATGCAGTTGTTTGTTCTGTAAAACTTTTGTATTTAACTTGTTGCTCTAAAATAATTAGGGGAGCCAATATTTTCAAATTTCTCTTTTTATATGTAAAATCCCTATGTTCAAAAAGCGATTGTACATTATGTTCACGACCTTTTTAGAAGTTAGTGGCCTATCGTTTTTTTTAATGTCACATCGGACATGTATTTTTCATGCGTGCTAGTTTACGACGTTTCAGGTACCAGAAGAATCTTGTTTTTTTTTAATAAAGTAAGTAAAATTTTAATGGCTTTAATGCCAAACAATTACACTCAAAATGCCAAAGGAACGTAATAATAAAAAATTGCAATCAAGGAACTCTATTTACAACTCCGTTGTGATTGGGCTGATCTCACACCGGAGCAAATGAGTATGACGAAAGGCGCCATCATGTGATGTGCGCATAGTGTCACTTTATTTCGGTCGAGTCCATGCTTCGTTCGAGGGGGAGAACGTCTTTGCAGTGGCGTGCACCCAAACTCAGAATACATATATTATTTGTGCCACATTTAATAAATAATAGTAATAGTTTTAAGAATGTGATTATACAATTTAGATTTTCTTTAATCTTTGAAATTATTCACAATGATTTTTTGAAAGTACATACGTAATATTTATTGTAATTATGTAACCTTGTTATGTTACAATCATTGCGCCACCGTGGTCTAAAAACCACGCATCATAATTTTACTCATTCAGATTTTCTGTAACTCATTAAGACCCATCAGGAACAGATGTTAGGCTTGCAGAACAAATGCATGATTCTTGTGAAAATATACTGGAAAATTATGGAACAATTTGCGAATTCCTGCAGGTTTCAGTCAACAAAAGTCGCTAAAATTTGCTTTATTTAAAATTTAAATTGTGTTCTCTTGTTGTGGTAATCAATAGAATTTTTTGCAACTGAAATGCCCCTAGCATCAATTATCCTCCATTAATGATATATTCACCCTTCACTTAAAAAAAAAATATGAAGTTCAATATTTCAATTCAATAAAAAATTATAAAGTTCTGAATGTTTAATTAATTAGTTTAAAATAATGTTTGTTGATGATATTTAAGCTGACAGCAACGGTTACATACTGACACCATTCATAAATCATAAGTAGGTGACAACCCAAATCGACACAAAGAATGTCGGTCTTTCGCAAGAAATTTTAACTTACTAATAGCTTGCTGCTGTTTAAAAAGGCCCTGAGTGCATTATAAGTAGGTATTTAAGGTACGTAAGTCATCGTTGTCTTTCTTCGTTCTTCAAGTTAAATAATCCTTTGCGATTTCTTTCTTGTGGTTGGTTCATTTTGAAATAAAGCTGAAAAGACCGGACTTTTAATTGCAGTTTCGTTTTCGTTTTAAATCAAACCAGTGAGCAGTACTGGAACCATGTAAAACTTAAAATTAACTAACAATAGATACGCACTAAGAAATGTCAAAAGTACTTCACTAATGCTAATCTAACCTGGAGATTCATTTATTAATCCATTAAACTAACTTGTCGTCCCTGAATGGTACTACATACGAAGTTACTAATCGAGTTTTAAAGACTCTAGAAAAAAAAAAAACTTAATTTCATTAGATAACATTGACTTTTTTTATCTCGCTGTATAATAGAGGTTTCAAAAAAAGTATAGTTAATAACCACAGCTATTAGTGACAGTGATATTTGACAATAAATAAAAATAAATTAAACAATATTTTAATCCGGATTGGTCAGTTTTGTGACGTTGCCAGTATTTTATTAAATGAGAGCATTGTTATAATTCAGACTAATTAGTAATTACATACAGAAAAACTGTTCAGAATTCAGAAACATTCGATTTTAAGGCAAATACTTAAGGCGCCTTTACATTATGTGATTTTGTGATATGCTAAAATTTTACGTTTACATCTAGTGATTTTACTGTGATCTGTGATACTATGTATTGTCAATTCAGATGTGCTGTGTCATAAACATCCATCATAGCAGTGGAAAAAAAAATAGTATTTTTTCTTAAATTAAACATTTTCGAAAATGTATGTTGTTATATTTTTAATTTTTCAAATGAATCATGAATCCACGGATTAAATAAGTCTTGGTTGTACTGACAGAGCAATTAACATATGGTCAAAAACAGCCAGGGATTTTTGAAGATGTCGTTGATAGAAATTTCGTCCTACTATCAATTTGAAAGTTTGAATTGAAAATGCAACCATCATAGACAGACTTTGAAAACCCATGACTGTGTTTGATGGTGTTTTTTTTCGCTGAGTATACAAAATTGATGTTATTCTTTGTGCATCAATTGATCGTTTCTTTGCTATAGTGACCAGTTCCCAAATCTGATAAAAAAAAATTGAATTCTCTTATTTATCTAAACATTCTGGTCAAAAACTTTTAAGGTGTCATACCTGTTGTAAAAAATGACCATATTCACAAACTCTTTATGATAAATTGTCCTGTTGATGTACTAATTTAGACATCTCTTGGGTGTCCAGAAAGAGTGTTTGCAATTTTAGTGGATTTTCATCATGTATAAATGTCTTATTTTGATCAATGTAATTTTGGCTTTTAAGTTTTTTTGTAGTGGTTTTTGACAAAGCATTTGTTTTTGTAATCTTTGACCAAAGCGTAATGGATATTTCGCAACTTTTTACTTTATATTCGGTATAAAATTCGACAACGTCTTGCGATTTTAAATTCTTTAATTATTGTTTTACTAATCCAAATAATATTTTAATTTTACTAATATGGCTATAGCTGCGTAGTGCAATTCTACTTTTGATGTTTACAATGATCGAAATCTTTTGGAAATGTTACGTTTATTACATTGCATTTTCTTAAATAATTATTAAAAAGAATAAAATCTAACAACTAAAAAAACTAAGGGCCGGTCTTTTCACCTCCTGATAGAGTTCCTGATTATTTTTATCTACTAGATAATGTCAAATGGAGTCTTTTCACCACCTGATAAAATTATCTTCCAGATAAATAGCTCTTATTCGGCAGATACACTATTCGGAACTTTAAGTTCCGGATAGTCGCCGATTCTTGCTGATATCTGACGGCGACAACCGATGGCGCAGCGAATTTGCGCGATTGTTTCAAATTCACTTGCCCATTTCTGCCAAAGACGGTGTTTACTTATTAAACCGTAAGTGATTTTCTTGATAAAAAAAAATGGATAAACGAAAAATTGAAAGCGAACAGAAACGGAACAGAGAGCCAAATTGCACCAAGGTCGAAACAAGCCGACTTTTAACACAAATTTTAATATACATAGTACGTTTAATATTTCGTATTTATCTTTACCTTGTGGCCCGATGTTGTAACTGCTTTTGAATTTCGTTGAACAATAATTCTACTGTGGCTTTTGAAAGACAAAAACGATTAAAAATCTCTTGGTCACTCCAAAAAGTTGACATAATCTCTATTTTCGCGAACAAAATATGTTCGATGTGGATTTATCTCTTCAATCACATTTATTATTAATAATAAATATGCATCAAATAACATGTCGATACCTTCATAAGTTCATAGACTTCCATAGCGCAACCAAAATAAAACGATAATATACGAAGTAAATGAGGTTATGTTAGCAGCGGTACGACTTCAAACGTCAAAAACTGTTGCAAACCCAGTTGCAAATAGGCTTTCTCTCTTATTCATATTACAATACCAATAGCTCCCACTCTCTCGCTTACAGCTGGACTAGCTGATTGTTATCGGAGACCCATGTCTAACAGTTGCAAAATGAAAAGACGGTACGAGCTAATTTAGAAGATAAGACCGCCAGGTAAAGTTATCGGGATGATAGTTATCGAACACTTTATCTGGGACATGAAAAGACCGGCCCTAAGCAAACTAAATGCTATGACCCATTAATAACATTTTTCGGGTGCACAATATTTACATGTGTAATAGGTATAATTGTTATTTTATGTTGTTTATAATACGTTTTCAGACAATTACTCCTTAGTTATATCGTCATCCTTTGTAACTAACTATTTACTGCGTAGTTGTGCACATTGTGTATTTTCAAGGGCTAATAATGCCTTTGCTTTATTAATTTTTTTCCGTCAAGATGGTGCTCAAACTCTTAAATATATTTTTTAAGAACATTGTAATGATAATGTTAAAAAACATGCAATATTGTTTTACTAACATTGCATGTATTTATTAACAGTTATATAGCAAATTAAAGAGAATTACAAATTATTTTAATTGATTTTACAGGCAACTGAAAAAGGAAGCCCTCGTCATTCAATTGCAAGCAACAATAGTTCTAATCTCTCCACACCGCCGTCACCACAAGCAGATCATCATAATAGTTCGAGTTACGATAGCTAAACGTCGATTTGAAAACTATGTGGAATAATCAGTAGCAATTATTAGAATAATTCGCAAATAACAGTTGACGATGTAAGTGCGAAAATGTCTGATAACATGCAAAGTGTTCAAGGAAAGTTGTGTTTAAACCAAAATTTAACAAAAAGTTAGGGAGTTGAAATAAACATAGTTCGTAGTAATATTTTTTATTTGAACACTTTGTATGTACCTATGAATAAACTTTAGTTACCTCAGTACATTTTATTATAGTGGCAAAAAATAAAATAACATTTTAAAACTGGTAAATGACATTTTATTGTATTTATTTATTTAAGGTGGCACTGTACTTATTTTTTTCTATTTTGTAAATTTTTGTGTATTTTTTTGTTTTTCTATTTTAAATAGTGTAAAGTACTACACTTTGTAAAATAATTCGAGTCAATTAATTAACTGTTGTAATATTAATTTTATATAATACAAATTTGATGTTATTATTTATATATTAGGCTTTATTACCGCAGCATTACGTAATACTGCCAAAATTTTACTGGATATATTATGTTCTTATATTTATACTTATTTATTGCTTGTTTTTTTATGATTTTTTATCAATAAAATTATCTTGTACTAGTGATATTTAATAGTAAAATAAGTCAAAGGTATTTCGATATTCATATAGTCTTATTTATTACTGTATATCCAATCTTTAGTACAATTTTGTATTAGTTTTCAACACATGGCAAGACAATATCAATTTTTAACAGGTGGAGTAGTAATTATAATGTTTAAATTCTTAGATTTTGTACTGTGAATTTTCAAATTTGAGTATGAAATAGTCATATTAATAGTTGTTTTTATGTTTATGTTACATTATATAGGAAAGACATTTTATATATTGGTGCACTAAAATTTGCCTTTTAATTATTTGTGATGGGATCGTTTTATTCAACTTAAACTAGAAAAATAAACATGTTTCCAGAACAATATGACAAAGGCATTATGTAACATATTAGATGACATAATATTTATTTTATTAATAGAGTAATTTATATTAACAATAACAATAATTATGAAGCATATAGTATTATATTACTAAATCTAAACATTAACCGAAACTGTGTTGAGAACTTTGTTTTTATGTATTTTATTACATCAATTTTTTACACCATTTTAATAATCAGTTTCTTTTAACTTCCCTTTCTAACTCGAATTTACCTTTTTTATTGTATTTATTTCTTGCTGTAATAAAAAGTTTTAATATTTCAATTTCTGATTTTTTAAGCACATACCGAACTAATTGGATTTAGATAGACCAATTAATTTTTATTAAGCTAGTGATTTTATCATAAAATTAACTATGAACTAGACTAAAAATAAAATTACAGAATCGATTACTTTGAAAAGTAATTCTTATAGACTAAGACCTAGCGACCCATCTACTTTATATATTTCAAAAGATTTTTTGCGCCTCTGCCGGGGGTTTGGTGATGGAGTTTTATTCTGGCGTTCAAACGTATTCATCAGACCAATTTATTTAAATGTCAACATTGATGAAATAACACATCAAAAAAATATGTACAATTTTTTATTATTCAGTTAACAATTTAGAATCCACTCCTCCAATGTTTTGGCAGTATATTTTGTTCACAACAAGGATCGTTAAATTCCAGACCTGTTGAGAAGGTTGTTTAACCTATCGGAAATAATAAGGTATACTACTGTGTCGAAGAAGTTGCTTTTACTGTATCTCATTTTCCAAAAAATTAATTTACAATGTTTTCTACGTAATGTACAGAGCTTTGTAAGCTCAAAACAGTACAATAAATAATTGAGATCTTGAATTTTAAAAATACGTGATGAAAAACTTCACCAAAACTTTAAAAAGCATAATGATGGTGTAGTATACCGGTTCAAATTAAATTTAGCGCCACAAAGAATGACATTTTTTCTGTAATGTAGACTTGCATTTTTCTTGATGAGCGGTGGGGGACCTTTTGAGCCACTGTAGGATCAGATTGTTTCAAGCAGTTGTAGTGTGAGTATGTAAATCCCCCGTGTAAAGGTACGTGTCCACTGGAGAGTGACTTGGCGAGAATTCGCGAGAGTTACTTTCAAGGGCTTGTCGATTTGAGAGGATATTTTGGCAAATTTTGCTCGCCGATAGATGTCGATCAGACAAAGCTCTCAAAACCCTGTCCACTACACAGTTGCACTTGCGAGGAAAATGGACCCTCTTTACTCGAACCGACAAAGAATTTATGATTTTACGAGCCTTTTGTTAATTTATTTTTCACGAAATACGGTAAAATATTGCAGCTGTGAAAACAGGTAGTAAGAGGACATAAATTATTATCTGGACCTAAAATTGTGCTAAGAAATACGCAAATGCACGATGCTATTTCTATTCATGAAAGAGTAATAGTAACATTACGATTTTTTTGTATCAGGTACATATGTAAAAGTATTATGTAAATCATTGAACAAAATAAGGTGTTCTCCATAGGTTATGTCACGTACATTTTGGGGTTTTTGGACCTTTCTTTTCTGTGTCACAGGTTGTCACATTCATATGATCCCACCCTCTATTATAATGTCATATAATTTTAATGTAGAGTTGATTTTGATTAAATCAACATTGCAATTATTACTCTTATTTAATATTATGTAAAATCTTCTTTCCACATATCTCTTAAAAATGTAAAAAATTGGTCGAAAGTTGTTTCGACAGAACTTCCCTCGCACCGAAAGAACTATGAAACATATCTAACATTTTCGAGTTGAGTTTTTTCTTTACACAATTTTGTGATGACGTCATCAACATTTTTGCAAGGTCACGTATATCAACTTGGATTGGTGCAGTATAATACTAAAAATAACAGTAGATGAATATGAATGCAGTGATAAATCACAATTAAAAACTCAACATATTTTGCACACTTTGGATAGAATTTATTCTGAAAAATTTTGAGATGACGTCATCAAGTTTTTGTTGGGAATAAACATATATGTTTTGATTAACAATTTACCACGCTTACAATAACCTTAAAACGTCTGGAAGATTTCAAAGTACCTATTCAGTTTTGCAATTCTTGTGTTATTCAGGAAACTAAAATCACGCATTCATTTTTTTTTGAGTCGCCCTGTATAAGCAAATCTAAAAAATATGAACACAATAATAAATTACAAGTATTATACTGATCATATATATTTTGCACATTTCGGGTGGAAATTATTCGGCAAAATTTTGAACTGACGTTATCAATTTTTTGGAGGGGATAAGCAAATATATTTTGATTAAAAGTTTATTATGCTTATCATAACTTTAAAACAGCTGTAAGAATCAAAATTAAATTGTAAAATGTTGTTTTATGTTTTCTTTTCCAAAAATCTGGAATCGACCCAGTACTTTTGGAGATTATCTGTCTAATAAAAATCGGGACGGCAGACAGACGGACAGACAGACAGACGGAAACTAGAGACTTATTTTTTCGTACTCTAGGGGTCATGAAAGGTCGAGAAAACGTAAAAGTAGAGAATGGGCTGACGGAAATAACGATGTTTGAAAATTGTTAATATTTTAGTTTTGTTTTTATAAAGACTCAGCATATTAGAAATTAATTTAATTGATACCATAGCAAAGCACGTACTTTTGTTTACCTCCCCATAAAATATTATAACACAGATCTTAAAATTAATACGATTGCGATTTTTTTGTGAACCGCTTCATTACAAAAATTTTTTAGAAAATTAGAATTAGGCATTCTATTTAAAAAAGTACGTTGAATATTACGCCTCAAAAACAGAACACTCTGTATAGTTGAAAATAATTTTAGTGTATGCTACGCGATTTCTATAGTCCTTTTTTTCCATATCGTGCAATTAGTTCTGCAGTTTGGTCTATTGACCATCCAAATTTGGCCATGGCAAAGCTCACCACTCGCGGACAGAACTGTAGGAATTCGAAACGTGTTCGTATTGTGAAAGTACCTCCAGAGAGGCACAGCTTTGGTTTCCAACTAGAGCCCAAGTTCTAGCAAATTTGCTACCCTGTCCACTGCGCGGGTACACTAGCGAGAGAAACGAGCGATTTGTACTCGACCGACAAATAATTTATGATTTTATGAGCTCTTTCAAGAAATTCAACTGAAATGTAAATGCTGGGAAAACAGGTAGCAAAAAGGGTATAGGTAAATTGTCTCCCGGGTTAGATTGGTAAGAGCGCTTAATACGACCGGCACCTGAAGATTATCATCCCGGCAGGTTATGATTCATCAAAGGACAATTACATGCAATGTTGTAGTGTGTAAAAACATCTATAAAATTATTGTCCCTAATAATTATATTTTCAGGTGAGGCAGGTATCAATTTATAAAAGCACTTGTGGATAAACACCGAAAGTAAATATAAATATTAATTTTTGAATACTCATGCTACTTAACAATACATTTGTAGTACCTAATATGTAAATTATTATTAAAAATTCATTTAAAAACGTTATTTGAATAATAAAAAATGAATTTACTTCGTTGTGCATAGTTTAATCTCGTACTACAACAAAATAATAATAATAATAATGAAGTATAATCAGAATCACTTATACAAACTATGATGTTTAATTATAAATTAAAAAAGTTAATCTAGTCTACTTTTCACATTACTTGCTTCAGATTTACGACAAATGAACATAATTTAGTCATTTATTTTCGTTTAACATTTTTTTTAGTATTTAATAATTTCATAAAAATGTGTTACCTATCGCAAAACGCTGTATAAATGTTGAAGTCAGGTAAACGATCAGATTTGGCCGAATTGCGTAGTCCTTTTCACGACTGTTTGCATAGAATCATAAACGTGTAAAATAAGTCGGCTTTACTCGAGAAATAATTTATGATGAACTGCTTACTCTCGGGGAATACTTCCCCAATTCGAAGCTTCTTCACACGGACAGTATCTCTCGCAAGTAAACGCAGTTTGGCTTGTCCACTGGAGAGAATATTGTTCGCGGCGAGATCAGCCGATCAGTGTTTCGTCTTTACTCGACTGGACTCGGAGCTCTCCAGGGCTGATTTTGAGGCGATTTCTCGCAAGTGGACACTTACCTTTAAAGTCACATGTGTTTGAGATTTATTTGTAAAATATGACCGAAGGGCCAATTGGCAGTAGATTAGAGGGACACCATCGTTACCCCCATGTGTAAGTAAAGTTTAATACGATTTTTAATTGATTCGACACATTGCATCATAATTGTTTAGACTAGCGTTGACTGGGCAGCTGGCTGGTTTTCCCGGGCTGGGAATTACACATTTTATTTTCTTGTGTTGAAAAAATTTATATAATACCAGAAATGCACAGTTACAATATGTTATAATAATTTAAATTGTGAAATATCTCATGGAATGGATGGTTCTTCTTAAACTATTATTTCAATTTAAATAGATTAACATTTGAAATTCTAACATAGTTTTTGGCAGTATTCAAGATTTAAATTTTTAAAGATTGAGTCGCTTTGGAAATAATCAGCGAAATCATATATCTAATACTACTATATTGCTAACTCTTCAGAAATAACATAGAAACGGCGTTCACGGACAGAGAGAGAGACAGAAGATATTGTTTTCTGTTTGTAACAGTACCGAGGGTCTGTGCGCATGTACACAAAATAGAAGCGAAAGTACGAAATGCCAAAACGCATCCAGTCACGCTATCGACTACACATCAAGCAAGTACGAGTGTATGCGCAGTACTGTTTGGTACCACAGACAGAGAGAGAGGTCCGATATATTGCTCTGCCGTTATGTTTTCGGACTCTTTTGAGGCCAGTTAGCAATATAGTAGTATTACTTATATGAGCGAAATCAATGTCGTCGTGCATTCGAAAGGGCAAAGGGGATTTTATGCTGGTTTTGTGTTGTTTTATGACTCTACATTTGGAACATTTATTCTCAAAGGTACCTCTCAAAGCGATGTACAAACCGAATGATATTTTCTGTTTTCGACCATATTTAACATGTGTTTTATGTATTTATGTGTTGAGGAATTCGATTCATGATGTACTCTTGTTTCATTAATTTTGTTTAAATGAATTCGGTTGGCAAGTTCGGGCCAAGTCAAGATGGATACATTTTTCCTGTCATTCATATGACTGTTTATTCGCATTCTGGATGCCGCCAACACGAGATATGCGGAGGGTGGCCTACTGGTAAAGGAAACTTTACTGGGGGGAGCCAGTGTCGTGTGTCCCGCGGTGGATGGAGTATAGTTACGGGATAATACTTGCAGCAGCTGCCTCAGGCGCAAGCGAACACAGCATGGAGATAGCGTGACGTTTGTGGTGGCACCGTGGCTTGGTTGTACGTGGCTGGTTAGAGCGAAAAGACAATCAAAAAACAAGGCCTAGAACCGCTAGAGCTACACACTCCTGTTTCTAAATTTATTGAATTAAATTGTGTTTATGTTAGAGCAGCTTTCATAACGAAAGGGTACAGCTGGTGGGAGCGCGCAGAACATTGTTTTGGTTTGGCTTTACAAATATCGTGAGAGCAGTGGCAGCCGTGATGAATATTTTGACTTTGAAATATCAAAATATTATTTGTGTTAATAAAAATATCAATTTTCTATTTTATTAGCGTTGACATTATAGAAAATGAATTTAAAGGTTTGTTAATGCTGTATTATGATGTATTAGTTGAATAAAAAACTAAGTAAAAGAAGTAAAAAGGTAACTTTTAGTTAGCAATAACAACTGATAAATTACGATACAGTGTACAGTCAAAGCTATATAAACGACAATTATGCTAAAATATGAACTGTGATTATTTCAAGGTTAAAGACAGAAAACGTTAAGCCTTATTGTAATCCGACTTTATACTATTGACAAATGGTGCCAGAAAATTACAAACCATGTAACTATAGTCATGGGTTGCTAATTCTTAGGGTTTTATCCCCGCTTTTATCTAAAGATTTAACTGTTGATTTAAGACTAGTCGACTATAAAATAGCGTATGATACTGGTTTATAATGCGGGGTTCGTGAAATTTTTTACTCATGCTATAATCCCTATTGTTACGTAAGCCTATTTTTTACCAAACAAATAAATTTATTTTTATTAAATGGTTCTGTATTCTATTGTAGAAATTGCTCTATTTTTCATTGTTTTTGAAAGAAATGTTACTCAGCGGAAGCTGAGCCTCCCTTCTCATTACATCGATGTTACGCCACTGCTAGCCCGACTACAAGTCGCGCAACTTAAGCCCCGCCCCTGTACCCTTTCGTGGTGAAATTACTTCTATCTGCTGACTGAAAAGGAAATAATTTCTAACACTTTGACTTTCTACACTCTTCCCGCTCTGCACTGCGCCAAGTTTGAAAGGCCCGCGAAAATTTTAAAAATTCAAAATTTGGCCTTGGCTGTGATCGTGTAACCAAATGGAACCCTACGTTGTGTTTCTGAAAAATAGCGGGATGCGTTCAGATGCAAGTGGTGGTTGGAAAAGTACTGCTAAATAAAATCAAACTTTATGGAGGACACAAAATTATTTATTCCTTCACTGCCCCCAGGCTGCCCAATGGGGGCCGCATCGCATTCGCTTTTCAACTCAAAAAAAAAACTTGAAGTTTGGATGAAATTTAAATGAAATCAAATTAAACGTTCTGAATCAATGCAAATATTTGAATATCACAAATTTAATAAAACCAAATAAAAATCTGAGTTAAAGTAACTGGATGCAAATACACAAGTTGTTACAGACGTGTGGCGGCAAATTTAAAATTATGGCAGTCAACAAGGGCACAATAAAAATACACATAGGGGCGTTCTAGCACAAGCGGAGTTTGGGGCTCGGGTCGTGGCTGTTTTTACACTGCTAAGGTGATTCTATTCTATCTACAAACACTGTCGCCCAGCACCTCAAGAGTGCCTAGACGGGCAGGCCGTCCCTAACTCATATTCTAAACCTGACAGCTCGAAAAGGTGTTATGGTGTTATTTACCTCAATTCCATTTTAAATGTTCAATTTCTTATAACTCTGATAGTAACGACAACTGAACAAGTGTTAAAGTTTCAAAAAGAGCAATAAACAACATTTAAATTCGCAATTTATATGATAGAAACATTCATCAACAAAATATTTACAAAACAAAAAACTAGCAAAGATTAATAAAAACAAAAGATCTGATGTGAAATAAACTTGTGAAGATAAAATATTACGTGAGGTTAAAACTGGAGAGCATGAAAGTTTACGTTCAATTTAAATTATATAAGAAAGGAAATTACTGAAGTTAAAATTGTGAGATAGAGTATGAGGTGAAAATTGCAAAGCTTAACGAATTTACATGAGATCAAATATTTGCCACACTTTATCAAAAATTCAAACAAAGAATTTATATTAGCATATGTCTCTTAAATTGTGTTAGTACCACTTAACGATTAAAATCTTAACCTGATCGGTGAATTTACAAACCACAAAACAAATTTACAGCACGTGTAGCGTCGATTGAAAATTGGCACTTTTTCCGATTTAAAACCCGCAAGAATTAGTTGCGCGTATTGGGGGAAAACAGTGACGTCATCGTTACGATTAATTTTCGTTAAACAAAGGCTTTCTCCTTTTTATTAACTACCAAACCAACTAAACTAACCAAACTACCTTACCACGTGGTTACACTCACAAAAACACACCCAGACTGACTCTTCGCCATGCCGCGATCTCTGTCTACCAACGAACCCTCTAACTAAACCCCTCTAGCGAGCCACCAACTATTAGGACAAGAACTAAACGTGATTGCATTTTTTTCCCTCAAATTCAAATTATTCAAATTTGATTTCGCGCTGCTGTTAATTAAATTCAGCGCGAAAATTTGATTCAAATTCGGTCACCACAAGGTCAAGTGAGTTTTGTGTATATTATACAGGGTGTTAGGGAATGCTTGCAACAAAATTTGTAGGTAGGCTCCTGAAGAAGAGAACAACAAAAAATGCTAGTAACACTTTTTTCAAAGGTTAATAGTTTTTTCTAAAAAGCGTATCGAAAAATCAGTCCCCACATTTTGAGAACTGCCGACGTTGTCTTTTTTTTCTAAGGTAGTTGTGAAAATTCTGGAACTAAGATGATTATTTCCTTAGAAACGATTAAATCTAATTTGTCAAAAATTGACAAAAATGTCACATTTACATCAATACAATAAACACCTTTGAGTTTTAAAATGTTTGATTCGGACGTTTAACGAAATAGACGCGGTTCCGACACGCTAATAAGGGTACCAACGTGGTTGTTAACGGAAATTTCAGAAAACACCACAAACGGCCTCTGAAAACCTGCAGTGATACCAGAAAGAGGGGGTTTTGCGTTTTTCCCCTGAAAAAAATCCCGAAGGAAAACAATAGAAAGATTAGGAAAATCTATCTTTCAGCAGTGTGGTAAATGAAATGTTGAAATAGTTCGTCAACTCAAGCGCAATAGCGCTCCCAGTTGATCTAATACTACGGCAAAAAGGGACAACTCATGGCACCCAACCTCGTGATAAAACTTTTCATCCTCCTCACTACCCTTCGACTTGATTAGTACAGACCCCTGTTGTTCGATCTTGAAAAAAGCAGCTATGGTTAACTGTTTGATGAACAAATGAGGACGCTCCACCCAAGATTCGGAGGAGTCTGTAGGACCTAAGTTCGTCGGTCCATATTTCCAAGTCCGGTCTGATCACTCGCCTAATGTGGTCCATTAATGTAGCAGCGGAACGGTTGGGAATGTAGGACAACTAACTCCGCTTGTTGATCGTTCGTATACCACTCGTTATGAAATTTGCAACAAAATAATTTGCCGCTTGTAGGTAAAAATTCGAACTTACACAATGTACATGAGGCTCCTGGGCAAGAACAAGATGAGCAAACAATCCCGGCGCAAGCCGTGTACGCGAAAGTGAACCGTAGCAAGGAACACTTACTACTGAAATGACAGAAAAACTCATTTTATACGCACTTTCATTTGTCCTTTGTACGATAACTGTCGGGTTTCCTGCCAATTCCCTCATCTTAAACTGTGTTTAGTATCCCCTTTGCAATGGAAGTGATTTCATTATTGATAATAAAAAGGTACCCTTAGAGTACCGAAATCATAGAACGCTTAAGGTATTTTCTTTGTTACTTCTTAATGGTTAACCATATACTAAATGTTCTTGTTTTAAGAATTTTTTTAATATTAGGAAATAAAAAACGATCCTAGAAATAGTCCAAGCAGTTGAAATATTCTCAAAAATCAGGTAAAAATTGGTGTTAAACACTGCTTAGCACTCCAACGTCCAACATTATCTTTTTATTTTTCGATTGTCCAGCAATTATCTTTTCTTAATAAATTTATATTCTACTTTTGCTTTGCGGAAAAAGGTAGAATACATAGTTTCAACAAATACAAGAAATATATTGTATAAGTTAAAAACTTTGTTCAAAATCTTCCAACGATTTTAAAATTTAAGCCAATTTGTTAAATACAATTTTCAACACAAAGAAAAATAACCTTTAATTATAATAAACAAACAAAACGAATAAGCGAAAATAAAAACAAAAAACGCAAAAACAAAACAAGAAAATTAAAGCAGATGTTGGAAGTGAGCACCATTTGCACGAATACAAGCTTCTGCTCTCCTGAATAATGAGTTACTGACTCTATTTAATTCTTCAGGATCGTTTCGAATCCGTTCTGCGGTCATCATAACTCTTGCTTCTAAATCTTCTAAATTATTAACTGGAGTTCGATAAACAATTGATTTCATATAACCCCATAAGTAGTAATCACAACTGTTAAGATCGGGAGAACGGGGTGGCCAAGCGATGGGTCCACCTCTTCCAATCCATCTCTCACCAAAAACATTCGTCAGGAATTGTCGCACTTGTAAACTAAAATGCGCAGGAGCACCATCGTGCATAAAGTACATCCTTCGTCGAATGTCTAAAGGTACATCTTCCAATAACAATGGCAAATGTGTTTCCAAAAAATGAAAGTAATTGTCTCCGTTCAGTCTTTCCGGTAGAACATATGGTCCTATCATTTGATTACCTATTACTCCGGCCCAAATGTTTAATGAAAAACGTTGTTGAAAGTGCGTCTCGTAAATCGCGTGAGGATTGGCATCTGCCCAGCGGTGAGTATTATGAAAATTAAGTATTCCATCCCTAGTAAAACAGCATTCATCTGTCATCAGTATGGAAGAAAGAAATCCGGGAGTTTTATTATTGCTGTTCACTATCCATCGGCAAAAGTTTTGTCTAGGAATGAAATCGTTCGGACTTAAACTCTGGACCCGCTGGAGGTGGTACGGGTACAAAAGAGATTCTCGTAGCGGTCTCCACACAGTCCAGTGACTAACACCTACTTCTCGAGCAATTTCACGCGTACTAGCTGACGGGTCTTCTTCAACACGATTGATAATGTGCTCTTCAATGTTGACCATATCTGGATCTCGACCTCGTCCAATCTTCTGATTTTTAGGTAAAACTGATCCTGTCTCCCGCAACCTTCTATCCACGGCTGAAAAGGTTTCGCGATACGGTTGTCGACGCCCAGGAAAACGCTCAGCATACCGTCTTGCTGCAGCTCTAGCATTGCCTCCACACTCCCCATAAACAAAATGCATGTCTACATATTCTTCTATGCTGTATTCTGGCATTTTTTCTCAATGAGTATTACTGACAATGACAGTTATAAATCTAACAATAATATTTGAAACAATTTGAACAATGTTAGTGTATCTCGGTAACTAAGCAACGATGCTTTTTTTTAACGATTCCCTTGATAGATAGAAAGCAGATTGCCATTCCTAATTCGTTGCTAAGTAACAATAGAAATTTTAATAATGGAACGTATTATTGAAAAATTGGCCTCCATGCAGTTCCAAAACGGTGTGATACTTATTTTTAAGGCGATTTAAAAGAAAAACTATACATTTTTGAAAAAAGTTGTACATAGATTTTAGATTCCTTTTTTTGTAATGCCTTTGCTCTGAAAGTTTGTTGCAAGCATTTCCTAACACCCTGTATTATATTTAAAATTTCATAGCAATATGTCTGTTAATAACGAATTTTAAGTTGCTACATACATTCTGAAAATGTAATGAGCACCCCGCAACGAATTTTCGTGGACTAGGACTACACATGCTACAAGAAAGAAGATATGGTATGATATTGCGCATTTTGTGTGTAGATGTCATGACCGCAACTTTAAATTCTGGCTTGTTGCATGTTCGTCAACGAACGATGCCAAATTTTGAACAAATGTTATTAGGATCTGATTTCAGCTCAGCATCTTTGAAGATAAGTTAACCCATAATCAGTGAGCTATGTTTATCATTGTTACAGAGTTTACTGGATGTTTAAAATGACAAGATACTTGAAGGTGTGAGAAGTGCATATTGATCAAGCAAATTTGGTTTAAAAACCATTGCTTTTTTTCTTGAATTGTATTAATGATGCTCCCTGAAAGAAGAGAATAAACCACTCACACCTCACCCCTCTCACCTTTGACATGTTATAGACATAAAGATATGTTGGTCACAGTTTGGCTGTACGGAACAAGAACGAATTTTCTTTCCTGTATGGTATGGAAATGCTATATCTATTCTTTTGAATACCTTTGTTTGACACGATTCGACTTATTTGGGTCAATTTGTTTATGCGTTACGGGCTCAGTGAGACTCCCTGTGTGTCCAGAACGGATTGCTTAAACTAGCTTGGGAAAAATTTCAAAGTTATCCCCCCTCTACAAAGAGGGAGGGGGACTAGTTTTTTGCACTACAATATTTCCCCCATGAAATGATTAAATTCTGAATCTGGACATTTTTTTGTAGTGTTTATTTTTCGAGGTATTTGAAAATTTCAGTTAAAAAAAAATCACCCTGCATATTATATTATACATTCAGAAAAGGTAGTAAAGACTGTTGACTAATTAAAACGATATTCTAAAAGCATTTGAATTTGTGTGTTTGTTGTGATTAAAATCCAGATTATTACCGGGCACTAAACTTGTACTTGAAGGATTCAGGATGATGTTTCATGATGCGTAGTCCAGTCTTTCTTTACTCAGAATACGAATGTATTGTTACGAAATAAACCCATACGCCGCCGCGGTTCGGCGCCTATGGGTTATTGTATGTACATACGTCGATGAGTCAGTGAGAGAAAAACTGCGGCTACCACTGGTTCATGTAACGTGATGTCGGCTTCCAGAACAATTCAACCACTCACCTATGATGGCCAGACATCGTAGTCATCGTATGAGATACAGTTTGAAGCAGTAGCGATAGCAAACAGAACAAAAAGCTACAGCCTTGGTGACACTTCTGCAAGGTGCTGCGCTAGAGATACTTCAAACCTCATCTGACGAAGATATAAGCAAATAAAGTCCCTTAACTATTGCTCTAGAACTGCGATTTGGGGATGAACATCTAAAGCAAGTTTTTGCCGCCCAATTAAAGACAAGAACACAGCAAGTTCGAGAATCTCTACAGGAATTTGCGGCGATGTCAAAAATATGGTACGTTTAGCATACTCCGAAGCACCACCTACTATTCAACAGAGGCTTGCGACAGAAACCTTCGTAAATGGCATTCGCAACCTTGAAGTCAAGAAGGTCTTACAACCTTCAAGGTATGAGATATCATCTGATGCATTGATTCGTGCGCTGGAAGTGGAGGCGGCGTACAGTTCCTCAAGAACGTGCTACAAAGTCAGCGTAGCAGAAACAGAGAAAGAAGAACACAACAAGATAGAGAAGCTGCTAGAAAAATTCTCACATCAAATAATAAATGGCCTAGCTCAAGGACGAGAGAACGGTGTGCCTCATGATACAATAAATACCAGGTATGATATTGCGCACGTACGGAGTGGGAGAGTGACGTCACTCAGAGAGTAAACACAGGCATTTCGCGCGTATTTTGTTACGTTTTTGGAGTGTTCTGTGCGTTTTTGTGTCTTTCACGTGTCTTTTAGACGGTTAGTGGGTGCACGTTATCTTTTTATGGTTTTATAAAGTTACAACGATGCGTTGTGCTGTTTTTGGGTGTAATAGCGATAATCAATCAAAACATTTTCGGAACGACGTACAGTTTTATTCGTTTCCAAAGGACAATGTTACAAGACAATTATGGGTTATTTCTTGTTGTCGTTCGGACTCTTTTACGGTAAAAAATGCAAGAGTGTGTTCGCAGCATTTTAGTGAAAACGATTTTGAACGAAATTTGCAACACGAACTTTTGAATTATATTCCTAAAAAAGGAAAAAAACTAAAGTCTGGAGCTGTGCCTTCGTTATATCTTCCTAAAAGAAAAACAATCAAACCTAATAAGGCGAGAGAAGAAAGAAAAGTAAGAAGAGAATCAGCCAAGTTGGTTAAAGAAATTTGTTCTAGGGATGAAATCGCAGAAATTAAGTAGGTTATTTTACTTAAATATTGATCTAAATCAAACAAATTCAATAAAAATAATATACCTGTTAGTGCCTCTGGCGGGGACCTGTTTCACCCCTCTCCACCCGTAAGGGTGGGAGCCAGGGCCACCACCACCTTCGAATACAGGGAACATTCATTCACTATTCATCAAGCACTCTTCAAGCACTCTTCAAGCGGTTAACATAGTCTTTATATTCAATCTCTGGACCTAACGGTCATAATATCATACTCGCTCTAGAACACACTTGTTATTTGTTTAATAAAACTACAAAACGACTGTCCGCTGCTCTTATTCATCATCCATCAAACTTAACATGGTCCTTCGAGCCGGATCAGCGACAGTAAATCAGTAATAGTGATAAGTGATAAGTGTAGTTCGATAAATCATCGTGGCTTGGAATTCAACATTCCACCTAAATCATCAAGTATTCAAACATCGGTAACGGCCGCGAGTGCAGTGCAAATCATCGAGGGTCATTCATCAAGAAACTCAGGTAGGCTTTAGTTTTGTCCATTTTGCGTAGTTCATTATTCTCGTACTGACGATGTCGAATAACAAATCTCTCTGGAAATTTATCGTTCTTGTTAATGATATACATTCACATGCGGAGTTCATCTCGGAAGTTACAAACCACCAAAAAATAGGCGAGTTAAGATGCAGGTTGGAAGATTTGAAACGGGTACAATCTAACGTACAAAATCTTATAGTTGAACATAAATCGGAAATCGTGGTATTTTTAGATGACACGAGTAGCGAAGAATCTAACAAACCCGCAGTTTATAATCTCGGACCCGTGCAAACCTATATCCATGAAATATCGGAATTATATACTGCTCTAATCAAAAAAGCCGATTTGTTGTATCATCTTCCTTTGTGAAACGTTGTGAAAATCTAAAACCCATAAAAGTGGACAACATGCTAAATGGAGAACCCATTAAACTTCATAAGACTACCAATGCTCCGGTTAAGGTGCGGTTTACCCCTGCACTATTCATTAAGTATAAAACTATCGATAACAAAAAAGTCATTATTTCAGAAGCGCATAAGTTAATACCGAATTCTCACAAATTATTATCAAATTCAATATCCAACAAACCGAAAAATAATCCTGATAATAATTCTTGCAACTCTGTGGGCATGTCCCAAACTAAGATAGATAGCACATCCAATCCAAAATCAGACACCGCGTTAGTTCCAATAAAAAATCATACAGATAATTTGAAAGATTGTAGCTCATTATTGGATACCGGTAAACAATGTGAATCCAAAACCAAATATTTGGGTAAATCATTAAAATCAAACACAAATAAGGTACAAGTAAGCAATAATCAATCAATCCCGTGTTTTATATGTTCCCAAATGCACAACATATTCAATTGTACAAATTTTTTAAGTTTAACGCCCAACGATAGAGTGGAACGAATAAAGAAAATGAATCGTTGCTTCAATTGTTTAAGAAGTAATCATGTCGCGAAAAATTGTTACATATCAAGGCATTGTAAACAATGTCATAAGAAGTACCACACGCTTTTGCACGCAGAAACAAACAATAACCTTCCCAAAAATGAAATCAAAAATAAACCAGATGAGGATTCCGATAATCCTGAAGACACCTCGAAATGTAATTTAGCTATTCCGTCTAGTGTACTTTTATCCACCGGTTTGATTCGCGTAATGGGCCAATCAGGTAAAGTAAAAGAATGTCGCGTTTTCTTGGACATCGGGAGTCAATCTCAATTCATCACCGAAAATTTGGGCAAGGCGTTGGAATTACATATTCATAGCATCGACACGTCAATCGTAGCAATACTCGATAAGAAAAAACATTCAGAAAATGCCGAACTTAAAATACAAAATCATTTTATTAAAAATCCACCGGCGCATCAAAATACCGCGCTGGGGTTGATTCTTAACGGCAGTTTTGGGCATTTAAGAAATTCCAGTCATCGCAATATTAGTTTGAATAAAATTATTTCTCATTTGTTTGAAGTTGAGACTGTCAAAACCGGAAGCAGGTTATTAAGCAAAGGTCTTAAAACCCCTGTTTTTGCAACCCCTTTGCAGAATACCACCGGCCATTCACCCGATGGTCGTTTCGTAATTAAACTCCTCTTTTCGGAAAAGTTGGGTCGTTCCACAGTCCCTTATTTCAAAAATCCACCTCAATTAAGAAATTCCCAAGAAGGGGTTCTCCAACCGTTATTGTTCACAGAGGGTCGTGACCATAAACTTACCGAGGGTTTTATTATCTTTCTAAGGAAGTACCTAGACCTTGTACACCTGAAGGTACTTAACGGAAATTCTTTAAATAATCCTAGTTACCTGCCACACAATTGTCTTTACAATCCCTACATTTCTTACATTAAACTCTGCGAGGTTGTTGACCGTTCAAAATTTAGCTCAAACAATTTAAGCCTAAATGACAACTCATTAACAGCCCCCGTTTTGCAGTCCGAACCTTTCACCATTCTAATTCAATTTCGTTTGCCCCAATTTATCAATACATGTGATATATCGAAGATGCACCGGTGCATTTGGCTTCACTCTGACGACCGCAATTATCAAAAAATCATGTGGCTAGAACCTCCCGAACTTCCCATCAAAACGTACCGACTCAAAACAATAACGTATCGTCTAACATCTTCGTCTTATCAGGCCATTTTTTCTTTAGCACATAATCTAATCAATCATTGTTTTTATGGCGATAAGGCATTGGTCGTTTCAAATTCTATAGTCAAATTAATCGAGCCCAAAGACGACTTAAAGACCGTTCTAGCGAAGGCAAGTTTCAAGATAAGTAAATGGTCGTCTAATTGTCCCGATATACAAGAATGCACTCAGGCTACATCCAATAGTAATCGTTTAATAACTGACAAACAACATAAGCTAAAACCAGAAAATATCAAATGGAGTTTAATTCTCCCGCGTGGGCCCAAATTTGGTGGTTTGTGGGTAGCGTGGATTAAATCCGTAAAAACTTACATCAAGCGCGTTATCGGGTACAACCATCTAACGTACGAGATGATGTATGCGCTTTTGGTCAGGATTGAAGCTGTCCTGAATTCGCACCCTGTGACGCCGCTTTCCAGCGACGTTACTAATTCAGCCGCACTGACTCCGGGCCATTATCTTGTTGGCCATCCATTGACAACTCCAGTAGAAAAGGAATACACTACTATTCCTGTCAACATCCTTTCCCGTTGGCAATTGAGTGAATCCTGCCGCCAACATTTTTGGAAGCGCTGGTCCGCGGAATATCATACGACGCTGCAGGGGAGATCCAGGTGGCAAACCCTCTCAAGAAACGTTCCCGGCACTGGAGCGTTGGTACTACCGATCAAAGAAGACAACTGGCTCCCGTTGCGGTGGCTATTACAACGAATAGTGCAAGTGCATCGCGGCAAAGACGATCTTGTTCGCGTAGTGTTTGTGCAGTGTCGAAATTGCATCATAAAGTGCGCCAATTCGGAAACGGCATTTCCATTTACTAATTCGGGTTCTGGTTATCTACACACTATTGTAAATAAAGTTTGTCCACTCGTATTGTACCTGATAAAGAGTTGTAAATCTCTCTTTCAGGTGTATTCCATGTATAAGTAATGCATTCTTATTGTATGTGGGCAAGTGTTGTAAATCGCTATTCTTAGTTTATTGCCCACATTGTATAATCACTGTGAATCCATTCTATACAATGTTAATTGTAGTAAATCTTACTCATGTATTCTGATTCGAATTGATCATTACGATATCATGTTATCACTCTAACATTCTATTATTTTGGTATTAAAACAATGTAATTGTTTCAAGGTGGGGGGTATGTTAGTGCCTCTGGCGGGGACCTGTTTCACCCCTCTCCACCCGTAAGGGTGGGAGCCAGGGCCACCACCACCTTCGAATACAGGGAACATTCATTCACTATTCATCAAGCACTCTTCAAGCGGTTAACATAGTCTTTATATTCAATCTCTGGACCTAACGGTCATAATATCATACTCGCTCTAGAACACACTTGTTATTTGTTTAATAAAACTACAAAACGACTGTCCGCTGCTCTTATTCATCATCCATCAAACTTAACAATACCCAAAGAACATCTTATATTACTTTCTTTTTTAGCAATTATTTTATATTTTAATTTATTTTATAGCACTAAAACCAATGACCCAACTACTACTTTGGATGACAAAACAGAATCGACAAGTAAATCTGTTGGGTATATTGAACACATTTACTCAGGGAAACTGCTTTTTTTTAAGAATTACTTTTATGTTTGCACGTTTTTTTTTGCATGTATATTTCTTTCTCAGGGGAAACGATTATTTGAAAACATATATCCAATATTTAATTATGTTTTTCTTTATGTAGTACAAATACAGATCAAGATATACATAGAGAAGATCTGGAAGCAAAAATTGCTTATCTGAAAAAACAGAACGACGAACTTGTAAAAGAAAATCAAAGTATCAAAACAATTTTCACTCCACGACAAATCAAAAAACTCAAACATCCTCACATAAGACCAGTCTGGACAGTGACAGAAATTTCACAGGCAGTTGTTTTACATTCTGCAGGACCACGAGCCTACCGACTACTTTTAAAAAAAGGGTATCCTTTTCCCGCTGTTTCTACATTAAGGTCATGGACTAAAAAAATAAAAATTGTTCCAGGTATGTTAAAAAAAAAGTTAATAACATTTAAAAAGATGTGTATATTCCAGGTATATTAAAACAAGTCATTAATATTGTTAAGAAGGCAGAAATGTCAGCTAAAGACAAAATATGCGTTTTATCTTTTGATGAGATGAAAATTCGAGAAACTTATGCGTATGATAAAGTTAATGACGCAACTCTAAAACCGTATAAAAATGTACAAGTTATTATGATGAGGGGTCTAGTCAGTTCTTGGAAACAGCCTATATATTTTGACTTCGATCAGAGGATGACGCAAGAAATATTGTTCAAAGTTATTAAATTTATAGAAGATGCAGGGTTTTATGTATGTAGTATCGTTTCCGACTTGGGGGGCGGTAATAGAGGATTATATAGAGATTTGGCAGTCGATGAAAAGAAACCTTGGTTTCTGAATCCTGACAAAAATCATAAAATTTTTGTATTTGCAGATGTACCCCATCTGTTAAAATTAATTAGGAATAATTTTCTGGATTACGGTTTTTTGATATCAGAGAACACTGAGATAAATCAAGAACCAATTGTTAAACTTCTTAGTTTCACGGGGGACTCTGACCTTCGAATTACCCATAAAATTAGTCTGCACAATTTGACTGTGAATGGCCCACAACGTCAAAAGGTAAAATTTGCAGCCAAGCTTTTTTCTCACACCATATCTCAAGCAATCAACAGATGTGGTACCATGGGACTTTTTACTGAGAACGAAAACTGGGTAGAATCTGCGATGTTTTTCAAACTGGTAAGAGCAGTAAGAATCAAGGGAAATTGCTTATAAAATAATGTTATAGGTAAACGACTGGTTTGATTGCTTAAATGTAAGAGTTCCTGAAAGAGATAGCCGAGAAAGAATGCAAGCTTTTGGGCTGCAGTTGGAGGTGCAAGAAAAAATTTTAGATACCATGTCAGACACTATGTATAAGATGAGAGTTAAAGGAAAATCGTCTTTAATGCCGTTTCAAAAAGGAATTATTCAGAGCAATAATGCTCTTAAACTGTTATTTAAGGACTTGAAAGAAATTTTTGGACTTAATTACATCTTAACATACAGACTAAATCAAGATGTTTTAGAGCAATTTTTTGGACAAATGAGGTCGAAAGGAGGATTATATGACCATCCTGACGCTTTAGATTTTAGATACAGGTTGAGAAATTTTATTTTAGGAAGGAATGAAGGTTCTATGTCAGAAGAAGCTAACGTTGAAGAAGATGATACTCCAGATGGCCCTATAAACAACATAGGAGAGATTTTGTTAAGCGGTAAATGTCTTTCTTCTTTAACTACAGAAAGTAGTGCCAACCAAGAAAATGGTGCTGACGACTCGGAGTTTCATGAGTTAAATGATCTGAAATATGACGCACTAGAACATTTAACAGGGTACATTTGTCATAAAATGAAACTTGTGGAGAGTAGAACGGAGCAAGATCAAGCTACATTTACTTGGACAGACCAATTATCAGAAGGGGGTCTCATAAAGCCTCCTGAAGAACTTGTTAAAAAAATGGCAGAGTTGGAAGTAATTTTTAATAGATTTAATGGAGATAACATCAAAATTACTAAAAACTATTTAAAAACTTTGTTAGATAATTCAAAATCCATTGACTGTAGCACCGAAATTAAATCATTATTTTTCAGATCACGAATGTATTTCAGGATAAAAAATCTTAACAATGCATTATGGGAAAGTAAAAATAATACTAAGCGGAAAAGAAAATTTCAAAAAATTGTTAATTAACGTGTAGAGTGCATCTTTTTTAAAAGTGGCAGCAAAATTTTGCGCAGTTTCTCTGTTGTCGATAAGGCTTTAATGTCTCCATCAGTGACCATTTTTACTTTTTCTTTAATTGTGTACTGCGGCATGGTGATGAATTTCGATCACTAAAAACCAGTAATCAAAGTTTAGAAACGTCAGGTAAATGTCTGTTTTTAGATGGCTGCCTACAATATTACAAACAAAACTATCCCAATATTTTAATTTTTAATGAAATATCCTTTAATTTAAAACATGACTTTTAATAAAATCGACAACAGATAACCCAAATTACATCCAGTTAAAATTTCAGCTCTGAATCTTTACTCAAACATAAGTTAACATGGGGTATAAAATTTAACATGGGAATCCCTGTGGCCACTTTTAAAAAAGATGCACGCAGTTCAATAGTACATTGTATTTATTTTTAGTAGTTATTAAAAATTCTTATTTTTAAGTTCAGATTATGTGGTAGAATTTTGTTTTTGTCAATTGTGTCGAAACCATTTTTTGTTCTATTAATAATAGATTGTTTTACAAGTAGTGAAAAGTGGTCGTTTTAATGGAAGGTTTAATTATCGAACGGAGCGAGCATGGAAAACACATTTTTCTTAAGTGTTGAACATGTTACTTTTTCGTGTACCTACTCAGTTTTTGAAAGTTTAAAACAGAGTTTCTAAAGTAGATTTCAATTTATGATAATTATATTCGTGTTAAATGTGCACAATTACCATAATAAAGCAAGTATGTTCATGATAATCAAATAAAAACGTAAAGAAGCAAAAAATGGATCATTCTGAAGATCTTTGCATTTTCAGATAATCTGCAGAACAAATAGTAGGAAAAGTATGAAAGGTGTTACAAATACTTTGATGAATGATTGAGAAGAACAAAAAATTCAAATAAAACGGACGAGACATCAGTTATGCTGAATGGTTGGAAAAGTGTTACTAACGAGAAAAATAGCACTTTTTATAATTAACTCTAAATTAAAGGCGCATTTTTCCATTGAGTACACGAAAAATAATATTAAACGCGAAATTTTAATTTGGCGCAGACGATAAAAATGCCTATCAAACTCCCTTAAATTCGTTTTTACAATTTAATGCAGATAGATACGTAAATTTATTTTTCCGGTCGTTTTATGCAGCGTTATAAATATAATTATTATATTATAATATAGGGGTTGTCCATAAAACACACTTTTTTAAATACATAAAGAATTATAACAGTAAAAATTAAAAATATTAGCGATTCTTCGTGCTTTTATGTTGAAATTCCAATAGTTCTACTCTCTGAGTGACGTCATGCGCGAACTGGTCTCATTTTGAGCCGCACGAGTATCATACCTTGAGAATTATTGTATCATGGGTGTGCCTCCTAAGAAAATCATGGAGTATTATAGATGTGGGCGCCAGGGACACCTCAAACGTCATTGTCGTGCTCGATTACCGGTTCCAAGAAAAAATACACAACAGAGATCTCACCAAGATGTAAAAGGAGCCAGTATTTTGGGGGATGGGTTCGCTGGTGAGAATAAGGCCGCCAGGGAAGTGAAAATATTAAGTTTCACCAGAGGTAGTGGTTCAATTATACCGGGGTAGATTTATGAAAATCCAGCAGCAATCACCATCGATACTGGCGCTGAGGTATCAACTGTACGTAAAGGATTCGTGAGAGCTGAAGATGTAGAACCTATACTCAAAACGATCAGATTGAAAACTGCAACTGCGAACAGCTGAGAATAAGAAAGACATCGGGCTCTCGTGGCTAGCATGGAAGATGACTTCATTTTGGGAATGGATTTGATTAGCCGCCATGGATTGACAATTGATTCAGTGAGGGGAGAATAAGAAAGACATCGGGCTCTCGTGGCTAGCATGGAAGATGACTTCATTTTGGGAATGGATTTGATTAGCCGCCATGGATTGACAATTGATTCAGTGAGGGAAGTCCTACGCTTTGGAAATGAAGAGTTCAAGCTGAATCAGCGTTGCATTGAAACGAAGCCTGCAAGATTGATCGCTTATCAGAACTGCAAATTCTGCGACGAGGTTGAGCAGCCGAGAGCACGGTTCAACCGCAGGAAGAACGCAATCGTAGAAAATGATGAATGGGCCACACCTCGGTGTAGAAAGGACCAGGAGGAAGACAAGGATATTGGGCCGCTCCTCAGATGGAAAGAAGATGGGACAGAACGACCTGGCTGGTCGGAAATATCAGACGAGTCACCTTCTTTCAAGGCATTATAGGATTAATTATTATAAATCAACCTTGCATGTCGAGAACGTATTGCTTAAGCGAGTCTGGGAGAGTCCGGATGGAAGGCATGTCACTATGCAGTGGTGGTTCCAGCCACCAGAATCAAGGAAGTACTTCGGGAGATGCATAATGGGAGTTCTGGTGCTCATTTTGGAATCAACAAAACGCTTTCCAAAATTAGGGAGAGATTCTACTGGGTCCGTTGCCGGTAAAACGTCGAGAGCTCGTGTAGGACCTGTGTGGTGGTTAAAGGACCGAAGATTAAGGCGAGAGGGCCCTCCCAGTGACTGAAGAAGGGAACAAGGAAACGAAAAAGGAGAAGCTACCGAGCATTCACCAAATGCTGCGCCCCAAGAACAGAGTGGCGAGTCGTCAAATAAAGACATAGTACGATCTTAGGGACAATTCAATTGGGTTCCAGGCGGGAGATTTGGAATGGCTTTATAACCCCCAAATAAGGAATGGTTGTTGCCCAAAGTTGTCATCAGACTGGGAAGGTCTCTATACTGTCGTGACGAGGATCAACGATGTCGTCTACAGGATTCGACTAGGGTCGAAGAGGAAAATGAAGATTGTTCACTTCGGCCGCCACATGAAGTACAACAGCAGCGCCGTTGACGTTTCTGATCGGGAGGAGGGGGCAGTGTTAAGAAATAAACCTATACGCCGCCCCGTTACGAGGCCTATGGGTTCTTGTATGTACGTTGCCGATGACTCATTGTCGGCGACGACGGTCGGAGAAGAGGCTGGAAGCGAATGGGCGCTCCAGAGAAGTCGAGAAGCGGTGACATAGACGTTTCGAGAAGGACCGCGTGCTGTTTAAATGGAAACAACCGTCGGGAGCAGGGGGAGTAGGCCGAACAACGAGAACTGAATTCAGTTAATAAGTCGAGTCCAACGAGTGTCGAGAAAACCCAGTAAAGTTGCACCGGAATCATTTTGTACATGATTGCTGTATGATTACATGTGTAAATCCGAGTTAGTAAGAAATAAATTGTTAAGTTCAACCCACGCCGATTTTAATCATCTGTACATTGTAGCAGTATGTGCCAGGAATCCAGAAGAGAAAATAAAAAATCAGTGCTGTGTGAAGTTAACATTTTTTATTATACTTGTCAGTACAAAACTATTAAAATTAAAGTCATGTTATTTTCTTTTTTAAGGGTTAACGAATTTGACCACTAATTAGAATATATATTTTTAATAAACTTTTTTGAAAGAATCAAAAACAAAAGCCATGTTCATAACATCGTAGTTTTTAAAAATATTTATACGTAGATCACAACACAGTTTTCCATTTTCTAATTCAAATATTTGCAATAACCACTTATATCGATTTTTCTAAGCTATCTTCTAAAATAATAAATATACTTCTTGATATTTATTCATATTTAATTTATGAATAACGTCTTTGTAAAACCTAAATAATTATGAAAGTGATTGTTAAAATGTAGGTTAGTGATATTTAAATGAGGTTGTGTTCAAATTTTAAAAACTACTTCAAATCGATATCTTCAGCCATTTTACGTTTTCGCGACTTAATGCCAGTTAGTGGCGTTTTAATTAAATTCTCGAAAAGGAAACTAAAATCACCTTTTCCTTCATTTTCATCCCGTTTATCTGGATCCTTTAAAGGAATTAGCTTATCTACACTTTTATCTTCTCCTTCTTCTTCAGGGCCTCTAGGTACCTTAACTGGAATGTCAGGTAATAAATTAGACTTTCTTTTTCGTTCTAGATCTAAATGTAAATTATAATTTTTAAGTAATAAATGAGACACGCGTGGCTTAATACTAGATCTGAAGACTTTCGGTGGTGAAGACGAATGAGACGTGCTTGTTCCGCCTGTGTTCGCTGAAGATGTGGTTTTTAAAAGAAGATAGTCTCGCGCGCGCACTAATTCTGTTGTTAGATCTTTGTATTTTTGATCCCATTCGTCCATGTGTTTTTTAATATCAGCTAGAGCAGTTTCTTGTTCTTGAATTTTTATCGACTGTTCTTGAATTTTACGTTCTTGATCCCTGATTTTAATCGATTGTGCCTTTAATCGTTTATTTTGCTTCTTCATCTGTGGCATAAAGTGCATGTGAGACATTTGTTATAAATATAAAAAGTACGCTCGTTACCTTTTGAAATAATTTCTGGGTGTTTTGGTTTAAATATGCGATGTGATGTTTGTATGTTTTGTACTGTTTTCTAATTTTCTGTAAGTCATTAACTTGCTGAACAATGAAAGGTCTTGCCTGTTTTATGTTTGGTGGACTACCAGAAAATGAGGCAAGGAACGCTGCAAAGGTAGTTACATGAAATATTTTTGCTCATGAAAATATACAAATAAGTGTACCTTGGCGTTTCTCGTCTATTTGTTCCTTATGCTCTTTTACGCGAGGCAAAATGTGCTCGTCAAAATGTTCCATGGCCATGCTGCTGAGGTCGCGCAGTTCTTGCAGTAGTTGGTGCGTGCGAGGAGGGGTGCAGTCACTTTCAACAAAACTCAGAACGTTTATCATTTCATCTAATACCTAAATTTAAAATGATATGGGTTTTACACTAGCGTTTAAAACGTTAAAATACATACCTTCCCAGGTATAAAACACAGTAAATTATTTTCAATATATTTCATGTATGTCATGTTTAACATACTGATTCGAGTTTCTACCGCTTGAAGAATGTCGCAGTGCCGAGATAATGGATGTACCCTTCTTTCGGATTCTCTGCGTGGTAATAGAGATTTGACACGTTTGTATATGGTAGAATGTCTTTTTTCTAATTGAATAAATCCCCTAGAAAGCATTCGGCTTCCCACTTCGTTGAATTTTCTGCAGACCTGTAAATAAAAAACACTCATTAATTACTTATATATATAAATATAAATACATATGTTTAAATGCATTTTTAGTTATATTTAGAGTAATATTAAATCCATTTAGTGTGGTAATTTGAATAAAGAGTGCTCCATATTTACAAATACTGGGAATGCTAACTATTAATTACACAGCTCTACAAAAAAAACATTTTTATGTTGCCCTGGATATCTTTGTAAATTTTTATGTTTTCAAGTGTCTAAATTACGAATATATCCATAAAAGTATTGAATGTGCTTTTTTTTATGATTTTTACATATCATATAGTTCGAACAATTATTGGCTTGTTAGTAATAAAATTTATTTTCCCAGTCATGATTATGTTTCTGCGCAACTTTTTCACGCATACAAATATCACGTGATCCCCACTCTCAGACTCCTTGCTCTGCAGAATAGCTGAGAACTCAGTTATTTGATAATATTGAAGTACTTTACACGTGAATCTGGATAAGTTGTTATTTATTAATATTTTGTTTCAATCGCTGAATGTCCATTCTAATAAATTTGTCTTATTTTTTAAAACATGAGTTCGTCACGGAGAAAGTGTAAATATAGTAGTGACTTATTTTGTTATATTTGTGGTATTTATATAACAAAAAAACAACAAAGAAATATCACAGACTTTGTTAAGGAAACTTATGCTGAATATTTCGGTTTTAAAATGGACAAACTAGATAAATCATGGGTTCCTCATAAAGTTTGTAAGTGCTGTGTTGAGTCTTTACGGTTGTGGAAAAAAGGAGAACGTTCTGGATTAGACTTTGGTGTTCCTATGATCTGGATGAAGCATAAGAATCATTTCGATGATTGTTACTTTTGCGTAGTAGATGCTAAAGGTTTTAATCGGAATCAAACGTGGAGATATCCAGACTTGCAGTCTACAAAATGTCCTATTTTACACAGTGAAAATCTCCCTCGGCCTATTTACATGTCAAAAGTACTTCGCATGCCCTCAGAAACAATGATGCTGCCAAATTCACAGCAATCGGGACAGTCTACTAGTGGAAGTGAATGGGAGGGTGAAACATCCACGCCAAAGTTATTTTCTCAAAATGAACTCAGTGATTTAATACGTGATCTCAATTTATCAAAACAAGGATCAGAACTGTTAGCCTCAAGATTAAAAGAAAAAAATTTATTGGCACCCACAGTGACAATTACATCATACAGAACGCGAGAAAGTGACCTATTACAATTTTTTGATGAAAATGAAGGACTGGTATACTGTAATGATATTGCGAAGCTGCTTCTAGATATGGGTTTGAAAGAATACAAACCTACTGAGTGGCGCCTTTTTATTGACAGCTGTAAAAGAAGTTTAAAATGCGTCTTACTACATAATGGAAATAAATTTGCATCAATTCCAATTGCCCATTCCACAAAACTCAAAGAAGAATATGAAAATGTAAAATTAGTTTTAGAAAAAATTAATTACTCAGGGCATCAATGGCCGATCTGTGTGGATTTGAAAATGGTTAATTTTTTACTTGGCCAACAAAGTGGATACACGAAATACCCTTGCTTCATTTGTATGTGGGACAGTAGAGCAAAGCAACTTCATTGGAAACAAGATGTTTGGCCTGCAAGAAATTCTTTAATTGTCGGTAAAGCCAATGTAATAAGGGAGCCGTTAGTGAGCAGAGACAAAATTATACTTCCACCATTACATATTAAGTTAGGAATGATAAAGCAATTTGTAAAAGCTTTGGACAAGGAAGGAGTCTGTTTTAATTACATTTCTAGAAAATTTCCGAAGCTTAGTATGGACAAGTTGAAAGGTGGAATATTTGATGGTCCTCAAATACGGCAAATGATGAAAGACACAGATTTTATTAAAGTTATGACTGTTCCGGAAAGTAAAGCTTGGGAAAGTTTTGTATTGGTAGTCGAAAATTTCCTAAGTAACCATAAAGCACTAAATTATGAAGAAATTGTACAAAATATGCTGACAAACTTTGAGACTCTAGGAGCAAATATGAGTATCAAATTACACTATCTCCGCAATCATTTGGATAAATTTCCGGATAATTTAGGAAATTATAGTGAGGAACAGGGAGAGCGGTTCCATCAGGATCTAAAAGTAATGGAGGAAAGATATCAGGGTCGATGGGATTGTCATATGATGGCAGATTACTGCTGGTCTTTAAAAAGAGATTGTCCCCTGAAAAATTATAAGAGAAAAGCTCATAAAAGGCGTTTTATGGAAATATAACATGTTTTCGAAATTTTCTTCTTTATTTACTTCGATGTATCCTAATCTTTCAAAATATAATCGATATTATAAATATATCTGGTATTTTGTTTTTTGTTTTCCGATTTTTGTAATATACAATGAAAATAAAGATTTAAAAGAAAACGAGAGCAAACTTTACAAAATCATTGATACTTTCATGAATTATTAGCATACATAGATCCAAAATCAATCTTATATCTAGGGCAACAAAACCACTGTAGACCAGTGTTATGCATTCACCTTATTATATTTTTTTCTTAAAAATATTCTTGAACTTTAATCATAAGTGGTTACTTTAGGAATATGCACAGATAGTTTCGCCAGGAGCTGGGAACAATTATTTCGACTATTTATGATTTTATATAGAAAGATGAGTGAGTTTAAGTGGCGCCTGTTTTCAAGGCTCTGTAACTCAAAAATCTTCAATAATTATTGTTCTTGAGAAAAACCTCTTTCAGGATAAAACCCATATTTCTTGACATGTAAATATTTTAAAAAGCGCCTTTGAAGATTTTCAATGTTAACACATAACCCGACCAAATTGTGGAAGCAAATTCGAGTTTAGAATGTAAAAAGGAGCAATATAATCTTTAGAGAGTATCAGAATTACTTAAAATCTTTGGAATTACGAATTATAAAACCTAGCGACTTGGAGGCTGTAGACACAATGTACTCATAATATCTAAAAGACAATTTGCATCAAACGCAACCCTTAGATCTTTTGTTTTGTCAATACAATTTAACACGGTATTTTCTAACATGAAGTCAAAGTTTGAAATATTACGCGGGTCCCGGACCAAGGTTGTCCGACGACAAGATAAGATCATTCATTCATTTTGCAAGAGTTAGGTACTTACAGACATGACCTGTCTATACTCGCTCTTAATTGTCAGAAATTTCATTATCTGAAATTCTGCCTCAAGGGCGGGGCTTGCTTCAGTAACAGTTTCTTCCAAAAATTACACAACTGCTTATGAACTATTTAAGAAAAGGTACGAGAATACTCGCTTAATCACACAAGAGCACGTGTTAGCTTTAATTAATCATCCTAATTTATTAAAAACAGATTATTAGTCCAGTCAAATTAGCGATCAACCTCGGAATGAGAGATAATAAGCTGAATTTTCGTATAGACCTTCATTTTAGCGTTCTAAAAGTTGTCTCAAAAGTCTCATAAAATCTCGTGTCTGCGTCGTAAGTTATTCAAGGTCAAAGGTGAAGAAAAACAGTTTTTTGCGATTATCTCGGTTTCAATTGCTCCAATGATGTTAACATCTATTATCGTAATTGTAGAGCACAAAATTTGGGACAAATTTTATTTGAAACATTTTTTCATGCGCTCAATCGTTTTTGAGATAGAGGGCAGTGAGCGCGCAGCGCTCATCCATACGTACTGTAATGCAATCAACCGTGAATATCTGTGAATACTACCTTTAATTTTGAATAATTTGTATTATTTATCAGTTAATACATTGCATTTAATAACATTTTACATATTTTCAATTCATTCATTTAATGATAATGATACTTACCTACTTTGTGGAATTAAAAACTCTTTAAATGAAATACTTATTGTATGTATATCTTAATTTATTGAAAGTAGATTTTAAGTAGAAAAATAATTAAGTACTTTATCTTTCAAATGTGAAAGTTTTTATATATTAGATAATATATTATACTTGTTATATTATTATACATCTAAAAGTTATATTAATTTTTTCAAAGTAAAGATTTAAGGAAGTAAAACGAGTTAATGTATTTTAATTTTATCTTTGTTCAGTACCTGTACATTTCTTACGATTGAAATTGAATTGCAGTGAAAATCTAGAAATCTTTAATAATTTAAAGAACAAAAGTATTAATTTTCTTCTTCTTCACCGTCATCTTCTGGACGTTCGGGAATTTCTGTTTCATCGTCATCATCTTCGGTGCCCTGAATCGTTGTTTCCAGACCTTCCAGTTATAATCATGATAGAAAAATAAGTATTTAAAACCTTACACATTTTAAAGATATAAATAAATTGAGATATACAATAAATATTTCATTAAATGCGTTTTTAATTATACAAAGTAGCTAAGTATTATTCAATGAATATGTTGAAAATATGTAAAATGTTTAAATACAATGTATTAATTGATAACTAATACAAATTTTTCAAAATTCAAGGTAGTATTCATAGATATTCACGGTTGATTGCATTACAGTACGTATGGATGAGCGCTGCGCGCTCACTGCCCTCTATCTCAAAAACGATTGAGCGCATGAAAAAATGTTTCAAATAAAATTTGTCCCAAATTTTGTGATCTACAATTATGATAATAGATGTTAACAACACTGGAGCAATAGAAACCGAGATAATCGCAAAAAACTGTTTTTCTTCATCTTTGACCTTGAATAACTTACGACGCAGACACGAGATTTTATGAGACTTTTGACACAACTTTTAAAACGCCAAAATTAAGGTATATACAAAAATTCAGCTTATTATCTCTCATTCCGAGATTGATCCCTTTTTTATCCTAAAATGACTGGACTATATATAGCACTTAGAATGTTGACAACTGAACTTGTTAGTTCAGTTGTCAACATTCTTGTTAGTTACACAGTGGCATTAAGAGTTCAAAAACTACTTGTTGATCAATGGGATGCATTAATTGTTCAATTAATGGGAGAAAAATTGGATTACACCAGCCGGAAAGAGTGGCAATCCACTCTGACAACCTAAGTTCCAAAATGAACCGAATTTATTACGATTTTAGAAAATAGATGTCAATTGTTAAAGTCTGTTAATCAAATCAATCCAAAACCAGGTAGCTGTAAAATCAATACTAATTAGTAAGGTACACCGAGAAGTAACGGTAAATTCCGACCATACATTAACTCATTAATCAATAAAAAACAAGTTTGTGTTTATTGAAAGTCCGGCTCTCACACAATTTTCAAATGAACGGCACAATACGTTAATTCACATTCCTACTGTAGAAAATGCAAGTTCAAACGTGGCGTTAACTTCAAAAGTTAGTTCCGTTAAGGATTTTCCAAACACTGTTTTACTTGCTACAGCAATTGTGGAAATTTGCTGTAAATAATAATCGCATCACCATTCTTGACTCAAAAATAATTGGAAGAGGCTTTACAAGAACCTCTTTTTGAGCTTTTTAAAGCTTTTGAGACTAACGATTTTATAAGAGGGTGTGGCGCCATCTATGTAGACCTGACCGCGGCGTTTCCCCCCACGAGAGGGCGAGGAGAATTAGTACTTCTGAGAGTCTCGCTCTGACATGAACACGGCTTTGTATTTTCTCTTGTGTGAACCTTTGTGAATAAATTGTTAATTGTTGGGGATTGAGAGTTATTGAGTCCTGACCAACATCAACCCCACAAATTGGTGACCCCGACTAAAAGGCAAATCAACGCGAGGAGAGCGAAAAAACCCAGCCACGTGGTCAAGCAACTCCACGCCGCACCGGGACGAAAAAACAAGATGGCTGGCGACGATGATCAAAGCGAACAAACGCACGCGTCTGCCGCAACCCATTTCGTACTGCCCCCATTCTGGCCAGCCAAGCCAGACCTATGGTTCACAACGGTAGAAGCAAAGTTCCAGATCAGCAAAATTACAAAAGAAGAGACACGTTTCAACCATGTGCTCACCATATTACCACCCGATGTAGCAGCCGAAGTATCCGACGTCATCTTGAAGCCACACGACACGGAGCCTTACACATGTCTCAAACAAGCCATCGTCAGTCGCACCTGCATCACCGAGACGCAGCGACTAAAGCAGTTGTTAGGTGGCCAGGAGTTGGGTTCTAGGAAGCCCTCACAATTGTTGAGAGACATGCAGTCCCTAATACAAAATACGCCCTACGTAAATGCCACAGCGTTAAGAGAATTATTTATTCAACAGATGCCGGTATCCATTCAACCGATCCTTGTGTCACTTACACAAGTCGAAATAGACAAGGTGGCAGAAGTGGCCGACAAAATACTTGAGTCCACCCCGTCGGCAGCGGTGGCGGAAGCACGAGCAAGGTCTCCGCAACCAGGTCCATCACGCTCGAGCGACGTCGACATGATGCAGATGATGTCAAGAATCCTGGAAAGAATGGACAATCTGATGCAACGGCTCGAAGGGGAAAGCAAAAAGCGAACTCGAAGTCGAAGCAGAAGCAGAGAGGACCAGCAGTGCTGGTATCATCGAAAATTTGGGGAGAAAGCCAATAAGTGCACACGTCCCTGCAGCTTTCAAAAAAACGGGCACGAGGGCCGCACGTAAGGGCAGCTGCGGTGGCCCGGCAAGCGTCCCGACGCCTGTTCATTGTCGACAAAGGTTCGAAGACACACTTTCTCGTCGACACAGGCGCCGATATCAGCATTCTGCCCGCCAAATTCAAACACAAGTGCGCCCGTGAACCCACCTCGTTGCGACTACAGTCAGCCGATGGTTCGGATATCCGCGTTTTTGGTCAAATAACCGTCACACTAAATCTTGGCCTTCGCCGCGAGTTCAAGTGGACCTTTATAGTCGCCGAGGTAACGAACGCAATAATCGGCGCAGATTTTCTCGAGCATTATGGCTTGTGCGTGGACATAAAAAACAAAAAAATAAGTGACTCGCGCACATCGCTTTCGGTCGAAGGGCGTTTGAAACGCGCTCACGAACACGGGATCCACGCAGTCTTCGAAGGTGCGAGTGCAACATATAAACAGATGCTGCAAAAGTACCCAGAGGTCACCCGAACTACAACAACACCACGCGAAACGAAACACGACGTGGTTCACCACATTCCAACTCGGGGACCCCCAGCCCACTGTAGACCCCGAAGACTGCCGCCTGACAAGCTGCGAATCGCCAAAGAAGAATTTCGGCGCATGAGGGAAAATGGCATCATACAGCCGTCCTCCTCACCTTGGGCCAGCCCTTTGCATATGGTCCCCAAAAACAATGGCACATGGCGTCTATGCGGGGACTATCGCGGTCTTAACGCAGTCACAATCCCCGACCGCTATCCAGTGCCGCACATCCAAGACTTCGCCGCCAATTTAAAGGGCAAGACAATTTTCTCCTCATTGGACCTATTAACCGCATATTTTCAGATACCTGTAAATCCAAGCGATAGACCAAAGACAGCTGTCACAACACCATTCGGACTCTTCGAATTCCTGCGGATGCCATATGGGTTAAAAAATGCTGGACAAACATTCCAGAGATTTGTAGACCAAGCATTGTACGGACTCGACTTCGCCTACGCCTATATAGACGACATACTTGTTGCCAGTACGTCAGAACAAGAACATGTCCAACATGTGGAGGAAGTGCTCCGACGTCTGCACAAACATGGCATAGTCATCAACCCAGGAAAATGCAAGTTTGGCGTACCTGAGCTAGCATTCCTTGGCGTCAAGGTTTCAAACAAAGGCCTGGAACCGCTCCCAGAGAAAGTCAGCGCAATAAGAACTTTCCCAAAACCAAAAACTTCAAAAGACTTGCAGAGGTTTTTGGGAATGCTAAACTATTACCGCAGATGGATCAATGGCGCAGCAAATACCCAAGCACCCCTGAACAACCTTCTTCAAGGGTGTTCACGTAAAAACGCCGATTTACGTTGGAACCAGGAAGCTGAGAGAGCTTTCGAAAAATGTAAGTCGGATCTAGCTAACATAACAACACTAACATTCCCCGATCCCAAACTGCCACTCAGTTTAGCAGTAGATGCTTCAGCTGAGGCCATCGGAGGAGTGTTACAGCAGTTGGAAGAATCGTCTCAAAAGCCCCTCGCATTTTTCTCATCGAAATTGACAGCCGCTGAAAGGAAGTACAGCGCCTATGATAGGGAGCTCCTAGCGATCTATAAAAGCGTGATACATTTTAAACACTTTCTAGAAGGTAGACACTTTGTAATCTATACCGACCACAAACCACTCACGTACGCCTTCCAACAAAAACCTGAAAAATGCTCGCCTAGACAGTGTCGACATCTGGACTTAATCTCACAGTTCACCACCGATATCAGACACATTCACGGCTCGAACAATATTCCAGCCGACGCACTATCAAGAATCAGCGCAATTACACGTTCAGAGTTCTCTCTCGCACAACTAGCTAAAGCACAAAAGGAAGACACAGAATTGCAAGAGCTAAAAAAGCAAAGCAAGTTCGCGTTCATCACCATTACAGCACCTGTCATAGACGAACCACTCTGGTATGAATCCAACCACGGGAACAGACTCTACGTTCCAAAAACGTTCCGAAGACACATTTTCGACACCATCCACCAAGTAGCACACCCCGGAGTGAAATCCTCCACTAAACAGATTTCGAAGAAATATTTCTGGCCCTCCATGCGGAAAAACATAGCAACATGGGTAAGAGAATGCCTAAAATGTCAGAAGGCCAAAGTGCACAAACACACCCATGCACCAGTTGGCACGTTCGCAAACCCGGATGCCAGATTTTCCCATGTGCACTTGGATATTGTAGGGCCACTACCCTCAGCAAATGGGAAGGAGTACTTGCTAACCCTAATTGATAGATTCACACGATGGCCAGAGGCAACGCCGATTCAAGATATTACAGCTGAAACATGCGCTAAAGCATTTGTCAACACATGGATTTGTCGTTTCGGAACACCAGCCCAAATAACTACAGATAGAGGTACCCAATTCCAGTCATCACTGTTTTCATCCCTGACACAGATGCTAGGCACACACCACATTAAAACCACAGCCTACCACCCACCGAGTAATGGTCTAGTTGAACGTTTCCATCGGTCACTGAAGACATCACTCATGTGCCACGATAGCAAGTGGACTGACGCCCTACCTCTAGTCTTATTAGGCCTAAGAACAACGCTAAAAGAAGACATCAATACATCTGCAGCCGACTTAGTTTACGGTACGTCTCTCCGGCTTCCAGGCGACATGTTTGAGGCAGCAGCGTCGAACCCACAGACACTGCCCCCGCTGACAAACCAGTTCGTGGAGCAGTTGAAAGCCCGAATGCAGTGCCTAAAATACCCAGCAGCACGGCACCACAACAAGCCCTACGTCCATATGCCAAACAACTTGCAGCAATCAGAGTTCGTGTTTGTGAGAGTGGATCTTATACGGAAGCCACTTCAGCCCCCATATGAAGGTCCTTTCAAAGTGCTGGAACGCCACGACAAGTTTTTCACCTTGCTAATTAAGGGTAGGGCTGCAAACGTATCCGTTGATAGGTTAAAACCCGCATACGTCGAAAGAATGACAGATTTCACTCCATGCACGAGTACCAACCGTACCGCCAACCCACCAGATGAAGTCTCTAGTGACGATTCCAATTCTGGCGCCGAGACAGTCGCGCCCAACCAACAAGCACGAAGCGAGCAGACCGCCCGATCAGGGAGACGCGTCAGATTTCCATCGCGCTACAAAGATTTCGTCCAATTTTACTAAAATGTAATGCTTATAACTCATTGTACGTAAATAATTGTAAAAACTTTCTAATCGCTCGAGTGTTCGCAACCCTCTCACTGGGGAAGGCATAGATAAATAATACTACGTAAATAGAATGCAAACTCCCACTTGATTTTTGGTCCCAATAAACGCCCCCTGGTGCCTTGTGGCCGGTGCTAAAGCATGAACTACTAGATGCGTCATTGCTGCATATTTTATAATTAATATTTTATTTTTATTATCACTAATAATATCAAAAACACAGAGTAGAATAATATACAATTTATTAGTATTGTCTACGATTTTTTGATTTTAATTTTTTTTGGTACATTATACAAGCATTTTGATATAATGCATTTTTATGTGTGGAAACTCTTGTATCGCGACCGCTTAAAATTAAATTCAAACCTTTTACAAACGTAAAAATTGTTAAATATATAATTTTATTACATATTTCACTTTCAATTAATTCCTTATGTTCACAATGAAACGAAAATTTGACATGATGAGATACTATAAACGAAATTTTGTTTTTGATGTTGTCGAAAGATGTACAATTGTTTAAAACGATTCTTGAAATATTATAAATTCTGTTAATGTTTTTTATAAAATCTAACTTACAATATTGCAATTTTCTGTAATTACAATTATATTCTCTTATACGTATTAATTTGTAACATTGTTCGTCTTCCGAAAAATTGTTTAAAATTTGGGTTTTACAATATTCACACTTCAAATTTCTTAATGTTTTCGCAACCCAGCCAGACACATAACCAACAATACTTTTATGAAGATCTTTTTCTAAATTATATGGAGACAGTTTTGAAATGTACATATTCACGTTTAAAATTTCGTAACTCGTTTCATTTACTGAAGGTTGATTTATGTTTTTATCCACAAGTCTTTTAATATGAAATAAATCCGGTATGTTCGTTTTCTCACAGTTTGCGCCCACTGAATTTGAACTATAAAAATTGCGTAATAATAGAGATTTGAAACATTCCTTAAATTGGGCTGCCGTTAGATTAGTTGCTCGATTTCTTTGACTTCTGATTTTGCCAAAATAGTTTTCAATAACATCTTGATTTAAACATCTAGGTAAAAAATATTTGCACCTGCCCTGTTCTACTAAAATTGTATGTAAATCCACAAAACCTTCTAACGTTGCAATCCAGTTTTTTATACACGGAGGTACTACCATTTTTCCGGCCTCATCGACGAAATACATATCACCCAAAATTTTGATAGCTTCCTTCCAAAAATGTTTATGACCAGAAGATTTAAATACGCCCCCAGAAAATGGTTTTCCGCACCGTGGTTGAAAAGTACTGCCATTTACACTGTCGAAGAGCTTGTCAAAAAATTTTATAATTCGTGCTGTTCCCATTGCCTCGTTTGTTAAACTGCATTCGGCTGTAAAATTAAATTGTAAATGAATCTGTTAATTATTTTTAAATTTGTATTTACTAGATTTAACCAATAGCGTAATAGTCGATGCCATTGAGTGACTCAAAACTTCTGTCGCATAGCACACCTTCATCTTTTGAATTTTTTCCGGAATTACATGGAGATCCGTAATTTTGTGTAGAGCCCGTAATTCTCCACATGTTTGATCACTGTAGTACGCATCGATTATATGTATGTTTCCAATTTGCAACCAAAATTTCCTCGCTTGTTTTCCACACTAAATTTTTAGTAAGCAGATTGTTCCTAATACATTTAATTAAATGAGGCGTGTCATATAAGGGAATAATTTCTTGATCCCCTAATAAAATTCTTCTTTTAGGTTCCATCCCTTTATGTATATAACGTTGTTTCGACTCCTTTAGCAGAGAATTTATAGCTGCTTGGTTTGGTTGGCCTTGATCACAAATTGTAACCAGAATTTTGAATCCACAATTTTGTATTTTTTCAACCAGAGTTTTTATAATAGTTGTCAATATGTAAGATTTTGTAGACGAAAAAGAAAATGCAAAGTATATTGGCTGTTGCCATTTTTTAAACACTCCGCGAATGAAAAAAACAAGAACATGATCTGCTATCTGTAAATTTTGTTCAAATCCAAAATTTTGAAATCCGAAAAATGTATCCGTATATTTGTCATAGTCTATGTGGGGCACTATGGACATTTCATCAAAAATTAATGCACATATTCTATTTTGGTTATTTAATTTTGAAGCAGATTCTTTAAGATTGTCGAAAATTATTTTGTTTATACCAACGTCTACTGGAATTTTGTTCAACATAGACATAATTGTTTGACGTGAAGGCAGTGCAAAAATCTGTCTCATTTTTCTATAACATCTCCCAGACTGTTTATAAAACATTAATGCAAATAATTTATCTTCAGTGGTAAACCTGCGACCCTTTGGTTTGACATTTCGTCTTTTTAATTGTGATAAACAAAAATTTATAGCATCCTGACTTAAAATTTTGCTTTCTAATTTTACTTCAAATTTGGAGTATAATTTCAATACGAAGCTACCTTAATTTTGTTTCTACGGGCTGTACGCGAAATATTCCTAGAATTTGAATGTAAATTTAGTATTCGAGAAGATTCTTGGTTTAAAGTTTCGTTTAGGGTTTCTCTGGAATTTCGAGATACTTCAGTACAAAATTTTTGAGAATCCAGTATAGAAATAGGGTTTACGGGATCATGGGTGTGTCTTTCGGGGTCGTTCATATTATCTGAAATTATTGTAAAAATTATCTATGGCATTCACTTGCACACAAATATTTACCATGCATAATTTGAATTGTAGGAATGGCAGTATTTTTAAGTTTTTGATTGGGGCCAAAAGCCGTTTCTTTAAAATGTACATCGCAAAGAAAATATCCATTTTTATATATTTTCGTGGGATCTAATTTGCCTAAATTTGGATTCCCTGTCCGTTCCAACCAAATTTTAAAACGCTCGTTGTATTTGTAGGGGTTGGGAAAACGATGGCGTTTTAGTTATCACGTATAATCACACAAATGACACTTTTATACTAATCATAAATGACATTAGTTTTTTTATTGTTTCTTAAAATTGGCTGTGGAAGTTGTCGCCAAGTAATTTTTGGAAAAAAATACTTTACTGCTATCAGTGCTATCTCTTATTATGTGGCCGGTACATAAGCCTAGACACAAACCTGGGACACGCATTACAGCCGAGTTTGCATTCTATTTTACGTAGTATTATTTATCTATGGGGGAAGGAGTGATGTGGCGCCATCTATGTAGACCTGACCGCGGCGTTTCCCCCCACGAGAGGGCGAGGAGAATTAGTACTTCTGAGAGTCTCGCTCTGACATGAACACGGCTTTGTATTTTCTCTTGTGTGAACCTTTGTGAATAAATTGTTAATTGTTGGGGATTGAGAGTTATTGAGTCCTGACCAACATCAACCCCACAAGGGCATGTGAATGCAATATTCACTGCGTTTCAAATAAAATGTACCACCTAAAAGGAGTAGGCGTAGAATGTTGAAATTTGGTGGAGAAGACATACAAACATTTGATTAAAATTTGAACTCCTCTGCGAACTCGTGGCATTTTAGCAAGCACAATAATGACAAATGTCAAATAAAACTACAAAAGAATGTTACTTAAGTGTCTTTAAAGCATAATCAAAAAATGAATAAAAGCCGAATAACACCCGGTATATTATCTAAACAAGTTGTAGTTTTTCTTTCAAATTTTAATCAATTGTTTGTCTATGTGCAACAGTCTTCTCCACCAAGATTCAACATTCTACGTCTATTCCTTCTAGGTGGTGCATTTTATTTGAAACGCAGTGTTTATACCGTAACATGGGGTGAAAATGATTTTGTGGGGTGACTTTGATAATATAACGGGATTTCTTAAAATGATTTAAATTACGCGCCCAAATAATCTGAGAACATCTAAATAAAACTGCATTGGTTAGTGGGAAGCTGTGTGTTTACGGTAAGTTTAGCTAAGATTATTTTTACAAATTGTTTAAAGTGGACCTAGCTGTTTGTCATTTTATAACCCTCTACAAAATCATCTGCTCTTTATAAATAATTGGGGTGAAATTGATAAAGTTATCAATGTCACCCCAAGTTTATCAATTATAGCAATAATTGTCCACAATTCAGTCTTTTCTGTTAAAATAATAAATATTTGATTTCTACAGACTAATTAATGCGAAGAGAATGGAAAAAACCATATATCTAATAGTACTATATTGCTAACTCTTCGGAAGTAACATAGAAACGGTGTTCACGGACAGAGAGAGACAGAAGATGTTGTTTTCTGTCTATAAGAGTACCGAGGGTCTGTGCGCATGTACACAAAATAGAAGCGAAAGTACGAAATGTCAAAAAGCATCCAGTCACGCTATCCACTACAAATCAACCAAGTACGGGTGCATGCGCAGTACTGTTTGGTACCACAGAGAGACAGAGAGGTCCGATATATTGCTCTGCCGTTATGTTTTCGGAATCTTTTGAGGCCAGTTAGCAATATAGTACTATTAGATATATGGGAAAAACCTACAAGCGAAAAGTTGTCGATCATCAATGGTCTTTGAATAAAGCTGCAAGACACTATTCTATTCCTTATGGCACCTTATGTAACAAATACGTGTTTACCTTAAACGAAGAAAAAAGCATTATTCAGGCAGCGGTAATTTGTGGTGATTGGGGATTCCCATTAAATGTGGAAAATTTACAAATGGTAACAAAATCATTCTTGGATAGTCACGGACGAGTGGTAAACAAATTTACCAACAATATGTCTGGTCGGATTGGGTTTTCTCTCTACTGAAGAGATACGGCGACATTTTGACTTAACGTCTAGCTTCAAATATCAAACGTGCTCGAGCAAATGTCTCCTTAAATACCTTACAAGATTACTTACAGATCTAGAATCTTCCATTGCTGACGTACCTGCATGCAACTTGTTTAATTATGACGAAACGCACGCGTCTGATGATCCTGGACGTAAGCGTGTAGAGAATTGAAACATCTATTTTTATGTTTATGGTTTTATGTGTTTAAATGTCAAGTCGATACTACAGATACCTTTTTTTTTGTGCAGTTGTTTTATCGATAGAAATCCACGACCTCATAAGGTTATGGGCCTAGCTCCCGAGAGCGCGGAGTGTTTTTTGTCAAGATGGCACAGAATTACACCCCAGTTATCGAAAAACTGAAAGGTAGGGAAAACTACACCACATGGAAGTTTGGGATGCAAGCGTATCTTGAACAGGAGGACCTTTGGGGTTGTATACAAGGAATTGAAGCCTACACAAAAGATGCAAACAAAGACATTAAGGCAAAGTCGAAGATCATGCTCACAGTTGACCCGATAAATTACGTACATATCCAGGAAACCACGACAGCCAAAGAAACTTGGGATAAGTTGCAAAGAGCTTTCGAAGACAATGATTTGACAAGAAAAGTTGGTCTTCTCAGAACTCTTGTGACAACACAATTGAATAGCTGCAGTTCGGTAGATGAGTATGTAAATCGAATCATCACAACCGCCCACAAACTAGATGGTATTGGTTTCAAAATTCCTGATGAATGGGTACGAACAGTCCTGCTTGCTGGATTGCCTGAAGAGTACAAACCGATGATCATGGGCATAGAGAATTCAGGAACAGCAATCACAGCCGATTCAATTAAAACGAAACTACTGCAAGATATTCAGAATAGTTCAGCTAGAAGTAGCTCCCACAATGCAGCAGCCCTACTTTCAAACAGGAGAACTGATCGCGACACATGACAACAGATTCAGATTGGTTGGAAAATCCAAAAGAGTGCAGAAATATAGAAATCAGCGCCTCAGATAATTCCAAGATGGAAGCGGAAGCCATGGGAAATGTAAGAGTTGCAGTAAAAAGCGAAAAAACTGAAGAAGTACTTGTGAAAGACGTAGCGTATGTACCAAAAATTGCTGTGAACCTACTTTCTGTCAGTAAGATTGTTAATGGAGGTTATACCGTTACATTCAGCAAAAATGGTTGTGAGATTACTACTAAAGATGGAAGTTTAATAGCAACGGCATCACAAACAAACGGCATATACAAATTGGACAGTCCAACTAAGTCAGTATGCTATGCAACTGAAAAAGCAAATGGAGAGTTATGGCATAGGCGTCTTGGTCATTTAAATCGAAAGGGAATGCAAAAATTAAAGAATGACCTAGCCACAGGCCTTGATTTCAAAGAATGCAGTGCGCAACCTTGTGTGACCTATGTAAAGGGAAAACATCACAAGCAACCATTCAAACGAAGCAATAACCGCACTCATAGCGTATTAGAGCTGATACACTCACGACGTATGCGGTCCCATGGAAACAAAATCGATCGGTGGAGCCCGATATTTGCTCACACTTGTAGATGACTATTCAAGGAAGGTTTTTATCTATTTTCTAGAAAGCGAAGACCAAGTAACAGAAACTTTCAAACAGTTTAAAGCGATGGTAGAAAATGAAACTGGCAAGAGAATAAAGAAACTTAGGTCAGATAATGGAACAGAGTATGTTAATAAAAATCTTCAAGACTTATTGCGAAAAGCAGGCATAAAACACAATTTAACAGTCCCATATAATCCACAACAAAACGGCATCGCAGAGCGAATGAACAGGACTATTGTAGAAAAGGCAAGAAGTATGCTCATTGAAGCAGAGCTCCCCACAGAATATTGGGCAGAAGCTGTAGCTACTGCAAGCTACCTGACTAACAGGTCCCCAACACGAGCGGTTCCTTTAACTCCTGAAGAAATGTGGAGTGGAATAAAACCTGACTTACGCCATCTTAGAGTCTTAGGCACTAGCTCATGTGCCAAAAGAATTGAGACGTCTAAAGAGTATATTTTTGTAGGATATTTTGAAGATATCAAGGGATACAGACTTATTGATCCCAAAACACACAAAATAGTAAAGAGCAGAGATGTAGTATTCATAGAGCAGACAATTGAAAAAGAAATCAACTCTAGTGAAAATTCCCAGGTTATTCTAGATACAGAAGAAAGTGAAAAGCGACATGATAAATCAAGAACAGTAACAGTGAGTTCGAATACAAGCGAGAACGGCGAAGAATTGGTGAAAAACACCAGTCAAGAACATTCAGAAATTGGAAGAGCCGAAGCAGATGACCGCAAAGATCCAGATTATTCACCAGAAAGCGAATACTCCAGTACAGATGAAGAAAATGGTCAAGTTCGTCGAAGTGAGAGACGTCCAAAGCCAATTATCAGGGAAGATTTTATTTCTTACCTAACGATGAATCAAAATACAACAGATCCACAATCAGTTGAAGAAGCCCTAACAAGTAGAGAAATAAGTTTATGGAGGGAAGCAATGGAGCAGGAATATGAAGCTCTGATGGAAAATAAGACTTAGGTTCTAGTCGACCCACCTCCAGACAAAAAAATTTTGAACACAAAGTGGGTCTATAAGAAAAATACTAATGCAGAAGGAGATGCAGAATGCTATAAAGCCCGCCTAGTAGTGAGAGGCTGTGCACAAACAGAAGATTATACAGAAACATTTTCACCAGTGATCAGGTATAATTCTATCAGATTCCTGTTTAGTTTAGCAGCTAAACATGATTTACTTATGCACCACGTTGATGTTACCACAGCATATTTACACGGTGAACTACAAGAAGAAATTTACGTTTACCAACCTGAAGGTTTTGAAGCTAAAAATAAAAGGTCTAAAGTATGCAGACTAAAAAAATCCATGTATGGATTGAAACAAAGCGGAAGAGCATGGAATCAACGGCTTAATAAAGTTTTGCACGAATTAAATTTCACGCAAAGTAAAGCTGATCAATGCATTTACTTTAAAAGAGATGACGAAGAAACTGTCAACATTGGAGTCTACGTTGCTGACCTCTTAATTTTGGCAAGTAATGAATTACTAATGGCGTCTACAAAAACAAGTATAAACGATTCATTCAAAGCAAAAGACTTAGGAGAAGCAAAATGCTGTTTAGGAATGAAAATCACAAGGAATATTCAAGCAGGGAAATTATGGATTGACCAAGAGAAATATATCCAAGAAACTTTGGAAAAATTCATGTCAGACTGCAAGCCAGTATCAACACCGATGGATGTCAAGAAACTGAGTAAAGAACAGTCACCAACAGAACAAGAAGAAATTGAAGAAATGAAGAAAGTTCCGTATAAAGAAGCTGTTGAAAGTTTACTATATGCTTGTCAGGGACCAAGGCCCGATATCGCTTTTGCAACAGGAGTTGTCAGCCGTTACTGCAATAACCCAGGTAAAGCACACTGGTCCGCCGTCAAACGAATATTTAGATATCTCAAAGGTACAATGGACTTCCAACTGCAATTTAGTAAGCATGGCGAAGATTCACTAATCGGATTCAGCGACGCAGATTGGGCCAACGACACGAACGATAGACATTCCGTATCAGGGATATTTTTTACTATGTGGCCGCCTGGAAGTAGGCAACCAGATATACACCCAGAATGCAGCCACCGGATTGGCAGTTACAACGCGCAAGCCCAAAGGGGAAATGCCATGGTCGAAAAGTAGAACAAGAAAACTCTCTCTTCTTCTCCGACTCCTCTTCATGTGCAGACGCTCTCTTCTCTTCCAAGACCTCCACGTGGATAGACACTTACAACCTCGGGCTGTATTATCAAGTCCTAACTTTGTAGTTGGTATTGTTGTAAATAAACCTTTATTAAAACCCGTTTCCGTTAGTAATACGACGACAACAATTACAATTGGTGACTCCGACGTGATCGAAGAACTACGGGTACGAACATGCCGACTGTCGAAGAACTGCAACAGCAACTTGAAAAACAGCAAGAAGCCATCCGGAAGCTAGAGCAAGAACTCGCCAATACTCGAGCAAGCAAAAGCACTGGAGATGAAGAGCTGCTCAAGAACCTCGACGAAGTAAAGGTCACATCGTCGAGCTTGAAGCTACCGACATTTTGGCGACGCGATCCAGCGTTGTGGTTCGCACAGGTTGAAGCACAGTTTTACACCGCACGGATAACCTCGGACCAGACGAAGTATTGCACCGTGGTAGCGGCGCTAGACTGCAGCACACTCCAGCCAGTCAAAGACATCGTAGCGAACCCACCAGACAAAGAGAGGTACGACACAATTAAGAAGAAACTGATAGCCGCCTACACCGATTCACAGGAGAAGCAGCTACGAAAGCTGATAAACGAAATGGAGCTAGGGGACCGACAACCATCCCAGTTATTCCGCGAAATGAAGGCACTCGCGGGGCAGCAGATGAATAGCGAAGTCATAAAAACGCTCTGGCTACAGCGACTTCCACCACATGTCCAACTTGTGCCGTCTGCGAGCGAGGGAGTACCGCTGGAAAAGATGGCAGAAATCGCGGACCAATTGGCGGAAATACACAGAAGCAACGCTATGACTTCCAGTATTAACGCGATAGGCGCCACCAGCGACACGACGCGGCAGAATACCATCGTACCAACACAGGAAACTAACCTCATTACGGTAATTGCAGACCTCCAAAAACAGATGGCGGCCTTGTCAGTAGCCGTAACTCATCTAAGCAACACGAGAGGGCGCAGTCCTCAAGCACGGCAGAATGACCGCCGAAATCGGTCAAGGACACACAGCAGGCAACGCACAGATCAAAATGGCGTTTGTTATTACCACGCCAAGTTCGGTGTAAACGCCCGAAAGTGTTTCAAACCTTGCACGTTTGTACAGCCGGAAAACTAGAGGCGCCGTCGGTAATCGAGGCGGTACACGACGACGCGCGTCATCATCGTCTCTTCGTCACGGATTCCAAATTCGTAATCAGGTACCTAGTCGATACGGAGCGGAGGTCTCAGTCCTGCCGAAAACGTTTTTAGGTAAGGCTCAGTCACAGACACAAGATACACCCGCCCTATTTGCAGCGAACAACACACCCATCCGCACGTTCGGCCAGAAATTCATGGTGGTCGACTTGAAGCTACGCAGAAATTTTAAATGGGTTTTCATCCTCGCGGACGTCGAGAAACCAATCATAGGGGCCGATTTTCTCGAGTACTACCACCTCCTACCGGACCTGAGAAACCGGAAGCTGGTAGACCCTTTGACACACCTCTCTTCCCCCGGTTTCGTATTGGCCTGCTTTGTACCACGTATTACGACGGTGGCAAAAACCTCCAGCTACCACAATCTGCTGGCGGAATACCCGGAATTGACGAAAGCACCACGTCCGGGAAGTCAAACATCCAGCTCCGTAGTGCATCACATATACACAACTGGCCCTCCTGTAGCTGAAACACCGCGCAGACTGCCACCGGAGAAACTCAAGGCTGCCAAAGCTGAGATCCAGTACATGTTGGAGCAAGGGTGGTGTCGCCCCTCCAGCAGTCCATGGGCCAGCCCATTGCACCTCGTACAGAAGAAGAATCCTGGGGAATGGCGTCCTTGTGGGGATTATCGGAGGCTGAACGGGGTAACAACCCCAGACAGATACCCCATACCACACATCCAGGACTTCTCGGCCAAACTAGAGGGAAAAACGGTATTCTCCACGATAGATTTGGTACGCGCTTACCACCAAATACGAGTGGCCGATGAGGACATCCCCAAAACTGCAGTGTGTACGCCATTTGGTTTATTTGAGTTCACAGTGATGACCTTTGGTCTACGCAATGCAGCGCAAACTTTTCAAAGACACCTCAATAATGTGCTCAACGATTTAGACTTTTGTTTCGCATATATAGACGATATTTTAGTTTTTTCCGCGAACCCAGAGGAGCACGTGCGACATTTAAAAACGCTGTTTGAAAGATTGAAGCAACACCAAATTGTGGTTAACGCAGCAAAGTGTGTGTTCGGGGCAAGTGAAGTGGAGTACCTAGGACACAGCATTTCGACTCACGGGACCCGTCCAGCAACCGCGAAAGTGACGGCGATAAGTGATTTTCCTAAGCCGCAAACTGTGAAGGACTTACGTAGGTTTCTCGGCATGATCAACTTTTATCGTCGCTTTGTCAAAAATGCTGCATCTATCCAAGCCCCGCTACATGTGTACCTGCGAAATTCACAAAAAAATGACAAAACGCCAATCAGCTGGACTACAGAGGCGGAAGAAGCGTTCAGCCAGTGCAAGAGCGAGTTGTCGAGCGCTGTGCTGCTAGCACACCCTTCCGAGAACGCCTCATTAAGATTGACCACCGATGCTTCGGATACAGCCATGGGGGCTGTGTTGGAGCAGGAGGTTAAAGGGGACTGGCAACCCCTGGGATTTTTCTCAAAAAAGTTGACCAACACCCAACGAAGGTACAGCACGTACGACCGTGAGCTGCTCGCCATATACGAAGCCATCAAGTTTTTTCGCTACATGGTAGAAGCGAGAGTCTTCACGGTCAGAACGGACCACAAGCCTTTGGTTTACGTGTTCAAACAGAACTCAGAGAAAGCATACCCGAGACAGTTACGCCAACTCGACTTCATCAGTCAGTTCACTACTGAGATAGAAGACATCCCGGGCGAAAACAACATGGTGGCGGACACATTATCCCGAATCAGCGAAGTTCACACGGTAGCAGTGATCGACCCAGACGAACTCGCCTCCGCCCAAGAACAAGACCTGGAGTTGAGAAACCTGCTGAATTCCAGTCCCAGTTTGAAGCTACAGAATCTCACACCCATGAATTCGGATACGGCGATCTGGTGCGACACAGCCACAGGGAGAATTCGCCCCTACATACCCCTCCACTTACGAAAAAGGGTATTTGACATGGTACATTCTAAATCACACCCAGGCGGCAAAGCCACATTCAACGCGGTACATAAAAGTTTTGTGTGGCCATACATGGAACGCAACATAAAAAAATGGGCGCGTGAATGCCTACCTTGCCAGCGGTCTAAGGTAAGTAGGCACACTAGGACACCCCTAAAGCATTTTGAACTTACAGAATGCCGATTCGAACATGTACACATGGACATCGTTGGGCCATTACCACCATCACAGGGACACCGGTACTGCCTCACGATGACATACAGGTTTACCCGATGGCCAGAAGTAATTCCAATGACGGACATGACGGCGGAGACGGTGGCGAAAACCTTTTACACAACCTGGGTCGCGCGGTTTGGTTGCCCCTACCGTATTACAACTGACCAAGGCCGGCAGTTCGAGGCCACACTGATGTCTGCCCTCACAGACCTTTTGGACACTAAACGTTGCCGAACAACGCCATACCGACCACAGTGCAACGGGATGATCGAGAGGTGGCACAGAACGATCAAAGCCGCCATCATGTGCCACGAGCCCAGTGACTGGTACGACATCCTCCCTACGGTGCTGTTAGGTTTAAGGACAACAATCAAGGATGACCTTCAGTGTTCCCCAGCTGAGCTGACTTACGGTACGCAATTACGAATCCCGGGGGAATTTTTCTTCGCAAACGACGAGCCAGAAGTCGACCCCAACAATTTCGTTGACAAGTTGAGGCTCCACATGGGCAACGTCCGACCAAGACCAGCAACCCACCATGGCCGCCACAAGACTTTTGTCCACCCAGAGCTGTCTGACTGTTCCCACATCTTCCTCAGAGATGACTCAGTCAGGAAGCCGTTACAACCACCATACACCGGACCACACCACGTATTACGACGTACAGACAAGGTGATAGTGATAAGCATGAATGGAAGGGAAACCACTGTGAGTCTGGACCGAGTAAAACCGGCTTTCATATCGGCAGAGTCCGGCACTCCGCCTCGTGTGCAGCCCCCAACGCAACAGGTCCCGACAACACCTGCGTCGACGAGCACCACCACAAGGTCAGGAAGAACAGCCAGGCCACCAGTGAAATTCGGCGACTACGAAAGCCCAAAAACTTGATGACGTCATATCATCAGTATATTTTCGTAATTTACCATTGCATTCATATTTTTTAGATTTGCTTTTACAGTGACTCAAAAAAATGTAAGGATCAGTTAATTTATTTTAGAGAATAACTCAAGAGTTGCAGAAATGACATAATTAATATAATTCATAATGTTTAAATATGATAACTATTAATATGTGATAATTAAACCGAAAACTATTTTCCTAAGAACACGAGGTTAGCAAAAACAAATTAGTTTGTTTAAACATTGTTAAATTAATCCCGAAAATGTACAATTTCTGAGCTAAAATATGAAAAATAATTTTTGCAATCTCATCGTGACGTACGATGACGTCACTGTCACGTGAGCTACCTGATGAAAGGTCACATTTTTCGGTCCTCTGTGTTTAGTTTTGATTTCGGTTTGGTAGCAGCAACACTGGAGCTCCGTTTTGGGTTAAAAGTAGCACGTGTTCGCGAATTTCTAATTTATTGTCAATAAATATTAGCGAAAATGTTTTGTGTTAAGTGCTGTGAACACGAAAGAAAGTGGATATTTTTTCAAAAATGCCCGATTTTTTTTGAAATATGTTGTTAATAACATGCATTCAGGACTGATAAAGTACGGCTTTAGAGTAAACAAAGTACAGCGTTCATAATTCACAAAATACAGTATGCATCATTTTTAAACTCCGGCGTCCAAATTTACAAAATACGGTGTCCTTCACCCATGCTATCAAACTCTAGTCCTCTTTTTTAATGGCAAGACGCACTCCAGACCTCCTCGTATTGTTTGGTTCTTGCTGGGCAACAGCAACGAGCGAGCAAAGTCATCGCTCTTTGGTGGCAAACGTGGAGAAATTTGTATATTGTAACTTTTGTAATTGAAGCATTTTGTACTGTATATTTTATGTGTTACTAACTTAACTTGGGTCTTGCCAATTTAGCTTCTGTGGTGCAAATGCTTTGTTTTCACGGTGCATTTGCTTGGGTTTTAATTTTCCAATAGTGCATTCTTTGGTTCCGAGTCTGAATTCTCCATGTCCTCACACGCTCTGGCCTGGGGGGGTTCTGTTGGCCCTTAGACGCTGGGTTGCATCGCTCTTAGAATTGAGGTAAGACGACCTTGGATTTATGCGGCTGCGTTCCTCCCTTGGGCGTGTGAGCGCTGCGACCTATAGATTTCGTCCCGAGTTCCATCGGTGTGCTTGTTTGGGTTTTCATTTTGCAACATTCTCAATTTTTGGTGCAATTTCTTCCGGTGGTGTATTGGGTACTAACTTTGCATTTGTATTGTATGTGAATTTTATCTGTATCTGTAGTGTATTCTGTATTGTAGTTAGATTGCAGGTACCTGTATTGTATTTCCATTGTATTGTACTGTGTAACGTTCTATCCCTCATTAACAAATCCTTGCCCTCTCCTTTCCTAGCGAGATCTGCTCCAGACCTTCGCGTGGTTCTTGCTGAGCATCAACTATCGAGGACAGAAAATTCAAATTCAAAACCAGCAAAGTTTCACAAAAATCATGAAAATCGCTCGTTGGTGGCCAACGTGGAGCAAGAGAGACTTTTGTAACTCAACTAACTTTGTTAACTCTATATTCTTAAGGAAACAAAAATATATTACATTTAATTTATTATTTATAAGGACAAATAGTCATTTGCCACGCCTATGCCCATTTTAAGATTAAATGCTCACAAAACGCGTAGATGTTCAATTTGTGTCCAGGGAGATACAATGTTTGCAAGTAGGTACTTCGTACTTCGAATATGAGTATTTACTCAGTTTTATTCATACCACCCAATGTCTCGCTTCAATGTTTGATTATGTTGATTATGAGCACAACGCTGATCAACTTCCGTATCCGAATTACCCATGAAATAAATCATTGCGGTTTGCACCTGAGGTGGTTCGTCGCACTTTTGATTGACTTCGTGGACCTATGTCAGGTTTTCGTCTTCTCGCCATTGTAATGAACTTCATAAAACGACACAGAATTATTTTCACAGTCAATCAAATCAGTAAATTAATCGCTGAAAAAGAAGAAAGAAAACGCAAGAAAGAGGAAAAAAAATAACGAAAGATCATCAAACCAAAAAGAGATAACGTCGGAAGCAAAATGTCACAGCACAAGAGGAGACTGTGGTAGAAGAGGAGACTGTAGCAGAAGAGGGTACTGAGGAACATCTTCCGGAAAAAGAAGTCATGACCACGGCGCCGCTTGAGGAAGGTGATTATGTCATTGTCACATATGAAGAGGAATATTTTCCTGGTGAAATTAAAAAGATTCAAGGTAATAAAGCTTATATAAGCACAATGAAAATAAGTGGGCTTAATAAATGGAAATGGACCAAAGCTGCAGATGAAATTTGCTACGACTTTGAAGAAGTCATACAAAAAATACCGCCACCTCAAGAGATCAATAATAGGGGCTGTTTTTCTGTTAAAGAAATAGAAAAATATCAAAATTTCTTGTGCTAACACCTTGTAAAGTATTTATGATTAACAATAAAGATAATAAAAACACAATGATGCTCGTTTATTTGAATATATCCTAAGATTGATGATCTGTTGGAATTCCGTACCTCCGGTGTCGAAATTGTGTGCAGTGTCGGCATAACGTACGTTAGCATGTCGGAAATATGTACGTCATACAAAAATACATGTCGGATTTATATGCATTCGGAAGTGTTTATTATTATTATTTTTTTTAATTGTTTCGTAACCAAAATATTAGCAACATTCTTTTGTTTCAATGAAAAAGGTCCATTTTTGCATGCTAGATACATTTTTAGCGATCACTATTACTTTCAAAGTATTTAAAGGCGCCTACGCGGTGAGAAGCTTCTTATACTGTCTGAATTTGGTACATTTACCTTAGATAAAGAAACACTCAAAACTTTGGGTTTGATTTGGAATTGTAAAAACAATGTATTCAGTGGCAAGTATTACATCGGAAACGAGCTTAACAAAACAAGTATTATCGAATATCGCGCGTCTTTACGACATTTTAGGTCTGCTTCAACCTGTAATAGTTGTTGCAAAAATATTTATGCAGAAACTCTAGACATATAAGGTACCGGTGGTGAATAAGACTCGCTTGGTAATAAGGCCCAGAAAATTCGGGGAGGAAACGTAAAAATCGTCAAAGTATCCTTAATAAAGTGCGAGAAATTCCATTGTCCCAAAGATCAACACTTCGTGATCTATTTTCCAAAGTTGGCGAATCTTTAGGAACCATGCATCGGGTCTTGAAAGAAGGTGTCGTTAAAAGAGTTTCTAGTACTCTAAAACCTGATCTGCAAGATGAGAATAAGAAGACAAGGTTAAACTATGCGCTTAATATGTTGTCGGGCTCATCCAATGAATTCAAAGAAACGTTGGACTACATTCATGTGGACGAAAAGTGGTTTTACTTGACAAAAGTAAAAACCAATTTTTATGTTGCTCCAGATGAGGAAATACCAGTTCGATCGTGCAGAAGTAAAAACTTTTTGATCAAAGTTATGTTTCTTGCCGCGGTTGCACGACCCTGGTATGATCCTCATCGGAAAGCCGACTTCAATGGAAAAATTGGTATTTGGCCATTTGTGGTGCAAGAACCAGGGAAAAGGAACTCCAAAAATCGTCAACGTGGAACGTTAGTAACGAAACCCGTCGAAGTTACTCGCGAAGTTTATGTTCGAACAATTACCGAAAAACTAATTCCCGCCATAAAAGAAAAATGGCCTCGTGGCAGTAAAACAATGCCGATCAAAATTCAACAAGACAATGCTAGGCCACATTGCAGTGTCGATGATGAAGAAGTTGTTCGCGCCGGACCTGAAAATGGATGGAATATAAAAATGATTTGTCAGCCACCAAACAGCCCGGATTTCAATGTTTTAGACTTGGATTTTTTCAATGCAATTCAATCATTGCAACATAAAGAATCCCGGACTAATATTGATGATATGGCCGTGGGGTGGAGAAACTAGACAATGTTTTCATTACATTGCAGAAGTGTATGGAATTGACCATGCTTCATAAAGGAGGTAACGAATATAAACTCCCTCACATGAGTAAGAACAAACTCCGTTCGCAGGGGACATTGTTACGCAATGTAGTTTGTTGCGAACCGGCAATTCAAATAGCACGTCAAGAACTTGGTCGTGTATAAGAAGTTACAAAACTGCTAAATTTTAGTCATAAGTATTAATTTTCTAATGATTTTTCATGTTACGATATTTTTTATTTGCAAAAATACATGTTAAATATCCCTTTGTAATTATTTTTTAAAAGTGGACACTTATTTTGGAACAAATAAAAAATCCTAAATCGGACACTTATTTTGGAACGGAGGGAGTATTAATTTTACTACATAATTTGATTAATGAATAGAGTGATAGATCATCTGAAGCTGTGGGGTTGTTGCATCAAATAAATTTTGAGTGTGTTTTCAACATTTGTATGTATACGAAAATTCTATCGTTATGTAAAGGTGTTAGCGACTATCTCCAACAAGTGACATCTGACATTGGCCATGCTAATAGCCTTGTGTGTCCATTAATTGACACTTTTAAAAAATGAGAGAAGAGGATTGTTGACCAAACCATACAAGACATACAATTAAATTCAAAAGATGACTTTAGGATCTATATATTTTTCCCAGCTATCGATCTCATAATTTCTGAACTCGAAAATCGTTTTGGCCAGACGAAACCCATTATTGATGCTGTTGCAGCTTTGCATCCTAGCAATACTTTATTTTTAAATTTTGACGCCTTAACTCCTTTAGCCACTTTTTATCAAAGTAATTTGGATTTGTTGAAATCAGAACTTATGATACTTCCAACGACGTTGACAAGGTGTGAAAATGAAAAAAACGTGAAAATCACGACAATAATGGAACTTTTAGACATGTTAAAAATTCATAAAATTGCATTTATTGAAACTTACAAACTAGCGGTTATTAGTGCTACAATTCCAGTATCCAGTGCTGCATGTGAACGTACTTTTTTCACTTTAAAACGTTTAAAAACATGTGTGCGTAATTCTATGACCAATGAAATTCATCTTGCTGTGATCAACGTCGAATCTGCCGTGGCAAAATCTTTAACCATCGAAGATATTGTTAAGGAATTCGATGCTGCTCACAACAATCGTCGAATATTACTTCATTAGGTGTAAGTCACTTTTTTAACTTCTATGCGGTTATACATATAACATTGCGTGCCTAATTAAGATTTTGAGGGCCCAACCCTTGGTCCACCCTATAATTTCATGCTAGTTCCGCCACTGTACTGCGCACGTTAATATGATTTAATAATTGTTACTATAGTTTAATACTAGTAAGTAGTAAAGTAATGTTCTAGAGCTAAAACCAAATTTATTTATCATTAATAAATCACGGAACGGGCGCGAAAACCACAACGCATTGCGCTTGTGTGCCTCTCAGTTTTTGCCTCGTGTTCCGGTTCGAAGTTTGTTAATATTTTGTTTTGAGTTTGTTTGTTTTCCCGCGGATTGCTGTGTGTCGACAAGCAGTACGTCGGGTGTATTAAAATGCGAAGTGAGGTCGCATTTAGTGCGTAATTTCTCGTTGAAGGTCGAGATGGTAGTTGTGCCTCAAATTTGCGGTGACGTCCCCACAATGGTAGTGTCTCAAGATCAGTTGAAACAATTTCGTCACCTACGCAATTTGGAATTGGCTGACCCGGAATTCGGTACACCACAGCAGGTAGACGTTTTGTTAGGTGCTGATGTTTACGGACAAATCGTCACATCCGGTTTCAAGAAAGGTAGCTTCGAGGAACCGTCCGCGTTAAATACTGCTTTCGCTTGGGTACTGATCGGGGGTATTAAACGTAATAAGCAGAAAACCGTGGTCAGGTCCTTTTGTACGTCCATAGCAGTGGCGAGCCGTCGAGGGCAGCAAGGTAAGCTCTGCTGCCCAAGAAATTTTTGCAAAAAAAACATTACCCTTTTTACATCCTGAACGTAATCCAAGGAAATATTATAATTCACCGAACGGTCAGCTACTTTTATTTCAATCTCGAATGGCTTGAAAATGCAGCGTTTGAGTCTGCTTGTGTGTACCGCGCAAGCAGCGAAAGCAGCGTTGGTCTCTGCTAGGGATGCGTAAAAAATACCGGTTTTCCACTAAACCGATTTTTTGCTGCGAAAGAACCTACTATAACCGGTTTTTTATTCAGTTATAACCTGATGAACCGGATGCCGTATGTCAGAACCTACTTGTAGGTTTTTTTATTTTTTATAGCAAAATAATGCAGGCAAAAAGCGTACGTGGTACGTTGGTGGTTATTGTACCTACCCAGTGTTGGTAAGCTTGGAAGTTATACGTTTGGGGGGCAAGTAAGATAGCAATAATTAAAAAAAGAGAACTAACAACGACCAGTGGTGATTGGCTGATTGGATTGGAAAAAGGGTGCTCGTGACAATTTTCTCGTGCTGTGGACATTATTATCACAGACTAGTGTGGTCTGTGATTATTATTTTCCCGCGCGTTGCAACGCTTTTGTACTTCCTAACCTAATTCCAAGTGCGTACATGGATACTAGTCTGATTAATAAAAGTAAGAGAATAAGAGAAAGTCTACAAACAATCAAAAGTATTCATTTTCCAGCAAATCAAAAATATTCCTGTAAACTAGTGTTTGCATTATAGGACGACATGCCAAAACATAGAAAAAGCCAAGTATGGGAGTTTTTCACCCGATGTAATAATCAAAACTGTAAGTGTAATTTATGCGGAAGAATTTACAAAACTGGTGGTGGGACCACAAACCTAAATAATCACCTTATTCGAAAACACCCAAAAGTCAATGCTATTAATTTCAAAAAACATGTCGCAGATGAAGCCAGAGTGAACAAGAAACCAAGGATCGACTTTGATTTGACAAACTCAACGCCTTCAACGTCTCATAGCAATGCAGAAGGAGGAGATGCAGCGAAGGAGATTGAAAATGAAGCCCTAGACTCTCAGCATGAGGTGAAGAATTAATTCTTAGATTTCATCATATGGGAAAATTTCTATAGTTATTTGAATATATTTTCTATCATAGGACAGTGATGACAGTTTTGAAGAGAATTTAATAGAAGTTCATAGTATCGGGAGTGCCAGTACCATTACTGCAAGCAGTACAAGCAACATAAACTATAATGGTAGTAACAGCTCGCATCTCTCTCAACCTAGTATTCACCAGATTTTTAATGCACAAAGATGTTATGAATGTAAATATCATACCTTCATAAAAAAATTAATCCTATGCATGGAAATTGTGAAGCTCTATTTGATATACACTTAATGTTTCAGCTGGAGGGTCAAAAGAAGCAATGTTAACCCAAGCTTTAATCTTCATGATATGCAAAGACAATTATCCATTGCAATGTACTGAAAAAGAAGGTCTCAAAAGGCTTTTAAAAGTAGCAGTGCCGTTATATCATGTTCCAAGTAGGAGTACAGTAAGTCCATTGGCTCTAACAATTTAAATCGGCAAAAATCTATTATTTTTAGATTACAAAATATGTTGAACAGAAGTACAACAGCCTGCAAATATTTGTTAGCAAAAAATTGCAACAAGCTCACCATCTTGCCTTAACAACAGACATTGCAACAGTGATCAATGCGACAAGAAGTTTTATAGTTTTAACTGCCCATTTTATCAGTAAGATGAATTATTTTGTTTCTTTTTTCATTTAAAGATTTTAATTGATAGATGAAGAAAATAATGAAATGGTTACTATTGCACTTGGTGTGAGTAATCTGACACAGCACCATACAGCAGACAATATAAGCAATGATTTGCACACTATGTTGAATAACTGGAAAATTTTAAAAGAAAACATTGTTTCAATTACGACTGATAACGGTGCAAATATTGTTGCTGCTGTAAAGAAAATTATGTCACAGACTTCTAATCATTTCCATGTCAGTTGTTTTGCGCACAATATAAACTTAGTGATAACAAAGGCATTAGGAAGTTGTCCAGATGTTGTCACCATAATTGAAAAAGTAAAGACAATTGTTGCTTATTTTAAGCACAGTAATGTTGCACAAGATCAGTTAAGATATGAACAGAAAAATGAAGGAAAAAAGGATGGAACATATCTGTATTTAATACAAGAGGTTCCCACTAGATGGAACTCCACGTTTTATTGCTTACAAAGGTTTAAATACCTATCGGGTCATGTTGGTAAAATTTTACTGTCGTCTGAACACCAAAAAGCTCCACCAATGTTGACTGCTAATGAGCTGGCAATTATTGATGAGTGTTTGAAGTTACTTGGGCCATTTGAGGATGCAACTAAAAATATATCAGGCGAAAAATATGTCTCAGGAAGCTTGGTGATACCCATGACCAACTGTATTAAAACCTCCTTACATAGAATCAACGTCAGTAATCCCTTTGCTAAAAACTTAAAAAAAGAACTTGAGGCACAAATAGAAAAAAAACTTGATCCTTTAGAAACAAATATTCTTTTGTCAATAGCCACAATTGTAGATCCCAGATTTAAGCGTCTTCATTTTTCATCAGCAAGAAATGTTGCCAATGCCATTACAATAATAAAAAACGAAGTTAAAAAAGAACATCAGAATCAAGGATCGCTCACTCCACCAGTACATCCAAATATTATAGATGATGTAGATGGATGCATTTGGAATATCCATGATGAGATAGCCTCAAGGCACTTACCTGATTCAGATGGTTGTGATGGATTACCCGCAGAGTTAAAATTATATTTGAATCAACCGATTCAACCAAGAACTCGACATCCAATACAGTATTGGAAAGAAAATAAGAATGCATTTCCAGGAACGTACAAAATTGCCATGAAATACCTCACTGTCTTGGGAGCTTCAGTTCCAGCAGAACGCCTGGTATCTACACTTAATAATGTTTGTTCTGATAAAAGAAGTCGTTTGACACCACAGCACATCAATGAGTTAGTATTTCTTAATTCTTTGGATAGTATTTACTGGAACATCTAATTTGGAATTCATTTTTTGTTTATATAATCCAGACTAATGTTTTTTTGTTAAACATGAAATACATTTTTGAGTTGCAACGATTTATATATCAATATTATTACCTATTCACCTTTTTTTTACTTTCACATTGAATTGGGAACAATCGGTTAACCTGCAAACCGGTTATTGCAGGTTCGGTTAAACTGTTGGCAATTAACCTGTTCAAAAATAAATCGGTTAACTGAAAACCGGTTTATTTTGTAGAACCGAACATCCCTAGTCTCTGCGGCCGTGCGCTGTTGATTCATTTCTAGTACCTACGAGCTGAGACGACACGGAACGAGCAACGCGCTGAACTGGGAACACCTACATGATTCATGTATCCGACAAAGAGGGAAATAAAAGCAGCAAAATTTCTGCTTTAAAACTACTCTTGGATGCTGATAATGACCGTTTTAACTCGGTAGCGTTCGATTTTGCATTCGGGTGATCACTCACTCCGTTGTTTGTAGTGTTTGCTGTTGTTCTGTGTTTTGCTGTCTCGTTTACGTGGAAAATTCGTTAATTTTTAAGTCGTTATTGAATATTTTTCTAAAACAAGGTGAGTTTTGTCTTTTTCCATTTAAGAATGGAGGTACTATATTTTTAATTTTACTATAGCATGGAAACAAACATGACAAATCCTGCTCAAGCGGTACAAATCAATATTCGTCAATGGAAAAATTTAACATGTGATGACGCTGAGGGCTGCATTATAGAAGTTTTATTAAAAAATCCGTTCTCTCGTTTTTCCCACTTAGAAAAAACAGAAATAAAAAAAGTCGACCGTCCGATGCCTGATTTATCTTCCAAATTAACATGTGAAATAAAAGTAAAGCAAAAAACCTCAGTGAGACATTTCCAAAAATCCTACTACGACAATCATAAATGGCTTTGTGCGTGTGTTACCATGAACAAAATGTTTTGCTGGCCTTGCTTACTTTTTAGCAATGATAAAACTGTATGGCGCACTACTGGGTACAACAATTTAAACAACTTTTTCAATGCAGCTGCTAAACATGAAAAAAGTCAAACGCATATTTTTTCAAATGTAGCTTTCAAAATGTTTGACCGGTCTACAAGAATCGATGTTGCGCTGGATGAACAAAGGAAACTGAATATATTGGAACACAACAAAAAAGTTCAAAATAACAGAGAAGTTATGAAAAGATTAATCGACGTTGTATGTTATTTAGCGATGCAAGAATTGGCATTTAGAGGCCATGATGAACGAAAAGCTAGCACCAATAGAGGGAACTATATAGAACTTTTAAATTTATTAGCAGAGTACGACGAAAAGTTGGCGTCTCATTTAAAAGATGCTTCGGTATTTTCTGGTACTTCAAATCACATTCAGAACGACTTGATCGAATCGATTTCTGTGGTGGTTTTAGATTCAATTAAGAAGGAAATATCAGATAGTTTGTTTGTATCAATTCTTATTGACGAAACTTCTGATGTTTCAAATCATTCACAGTTGTCAACTGTAATACGATATGTATCGAAGTCTGGTGTTTTAAACGAGAGATTTTTGGGATTTACTGATGTCAGTGGCGATAGATCTGCAAATTCCATAGCTGCACATGTTATTGCAGTTATCGAAAATTTATCGTGTGAAAAAAAAATTGTTGCACAAACATATGACGGTGCTGCAGTCATGGCGGGAGAACTTAATGGAGTTCAGGCAAAAGTTAGAGAAAAATGCCCAAGAGCATTTTTTATACACTGTTGCGCTCATGTATTGAACTTGGTCCTTGCTCAATCCCTTAACCACATCAAACAGTGTAAAATATTTTTTTCTACAGTTAGTGGAATGGCTTAATTTTTTTCGCATTCGACAAAACGGACAAATGCATTAGAAAATATTGTTAATAAAAAATTACCAGGAGTGGCGCCAACCAGATGGAACTACAATTCACGATTGATTAATACAGTGTACAATCACCGACAACATCTTGTAGAATTTTTTATTTTAGTGCAAGAAAATCCCCAAAACTGGGACAAAGACGCAATAGTTTCAAGTACTGGATTCTTAAATTTTCTGAAGGATTTTAAAACAGTATTTCTACTACATATTTTTCATCACATATTTGCCCATACAGATCATCTCTACAATGTTTTGCAAAAGAAGTGCTACGAAATAAAGTACTGCATTAATAAAATAGAAGAAACAAAACTACAAATCTCTAATTTTAGAGGAGAATTTACACAAATATTTGAAAAGGTGGTGGCATTAGTCGGTGAACCAAAAAAGAACCGAAAAACCAAAGAAGAAAATTCATGGTTAGAAAAATTGTTTATGAAATCATAGATACTATAGTTGGCCAAATAACAACTCGTTTTGAAAAATTAAAATTCTTAGATTTTATTGAGTTATTGAACTCTAAGAAATTTAATGATTTTAAAAAACAGTTTCCTGAATCATTAATTACTTCCCTGAGAGTACATTATTCCGATTTATTTGACTTTGTTAGACTTATAAACGAATTAACTGTTTTATATAGTACCTCTGATTTTAAAGATAAATAATTGCTAGAAATTTTTTCTTACCTGCAAGACAACGAACTTTCGGAAGCAATGCCTGAAGTGTACAAATTATGTTGTTTAATAATTGATCTACCATATAGTACTGCTTCCGTAGAACGTACTTTTTTAACACTTAAGCGAATAAAAACTTATGCGAGAAACACAATGGGTCAAGATCGACTGTCGTCACTGGCAGTTTTATCAATTGAACAAGATTATTTAAAATTTCTGAAAAGCAGTGTCAGTTTTTATGATAAGGTTTTACAAAACTTTTGTAAACAAAACAGACGAATTGAATTAACCTTTAAATAAAACATTGTTTTATCCGTTTTATATATTTTTTTATTATGTCGTTATTCGCAGAATTTAGATATTTAAAAAAAATTATTACAACACATTTACAATTTTATTTTGCTGCTGCCTTATCAGTAAAGTCACGGCACGCCACTGGTCCATAGATAACTCGTTAGACGCGGCATTAAAACGCTTTTGGCAGCCTGAGCAGGGCTCACAACGCAGTATGGCGGCCCCGCAAGACGCTTGGTGTGAGGAAAAAGTCACGTCGGCGATCTCACGTGACATCCAAGGTAGACCTTTCGCCGACAAGACGCCGTCCTTATTAGGTCGGTCCTCCAAGTCAGCAGTGCGCCGTTTTCTCGTCCTGGAGTCGCGCCTCTTTGCGGACGATTTATTGTCATTCGCCCGGGAAACCCTCAAGGGTGTGTTGAACACACACAGGGTGTGTGCGTGGCCCGATTTAAGAGTAACGCTAACGGGAATTAAGTCGCGGCCCGGTCATTGGACCACTTTTGTTGCAAATCAAATCGCGCCCATACAAGGTATATTGGAACCATCGGCATGGAATCATGGAAGCGGCCCTGATAACCAAGCCGACTGCGCCTCGAGGGGGTTACTCTTACAGGAGCGTGTCACACATCCGCTATGGTGGGCGGATCCCATGTGGTTGACAGGTACTGAGTGGCCTCTACAAGTAGACCTAGAAGTTGGTACCGGTACGGAACTTGAATTACACAGAAGGGAATTGCATCGTTCGTTGTTAATACTTGTGCGAATGTAACAAAATAAAGTGTTTGCCAATGAAATTCGTTCATTGCAAAAGAATGGCACGTGTTCAAAACCATTCCACGAATGGACCCCCTTCCTAGACGACGGTTTGATTCGCGTCACCGGAAGATTGCACCAAACGGAACTCCCCTATGAAACTAAGCACCCCTTGTTATTGCCGCGCTCGCACAGTCGAACCGAACTAATCATAGAGGCCGCTCATCGGAAACATTTACATGTCGGATTCCGGACATTACAGTATTTGTTATTGCAAGCAGCGGCCGGTAACTGTGCCATTAAATGGCATTTTAACCCCCCGTCGGCCCCCCATATGGGAGGATTATGGGAGGCGGGCGTTAAATCCTTCAAATCCCATCTTAAGCGCATTGTAGGGGAGCAACTTCTAACCTCCGAAGAATTTAGTGCGGTATTGGCGCAAATTGAAGCCATATTGAATTCGCGACCCCTATGCCCCGTCTCCGCGGATAACCCCGAAGATTTGTCGGTTCTCACACCCGGACATTTTTTAACCATAGGACCGTTAGTGGCCGTTCCCGATGAACCGTTGGAGGCAATGCGGTTAAATCGGCTAAATAGATGGCAACTCGTGCAACGGTCGCACCAGGATTTCTGGCATAGGTGGCAACAGGGTTATCTCCATACATTGCAGCGACGTAATAGGTGGAACTCGTCGAGTAACCTACCGTCGGTAGGTGCGCTGGTCGTAATCAAGGGTGATTCGGTGGCCCCGTTGCAATGGCAACTTGGCCGAATTGTCGTGCTGCACCCGGGAAAAGACGGTATAGTGCGAGTTGCACAAGTACGTACCACTTGCGGCATGATCACACGTCCTCGAGTGAAGCTGTGCCCGCTTCCTCGTCAATAGTTTGCATTCATATTGTATTTAGTTTTAGTCATTAGTTTTTAGATTGTCAATTAATCGTATATTGTGCTGGAACCTACGTTAAAAAAAAAAATATTTAATTTTCTTTTGGTGGGCGGAATGTTCCAGTTCGAAGTTTGTTAATATTTTGTTTTGAGTTTGTCTGTTTTCCCGCGGATTGCTGACAAGTGTATTTTGGTCACTTTCCACTAGAGGCGCCATAGTACCGAGCAAAATAAAGTCCCTAGATAGTGACTTTAGAGCAAAAGGGCCCGGTACTTGGGGTTGGCGCTGTCATCGAAGAGAGTTATCGAGAAACCCTCAGAGAGGTAACATCGCTAAGGTGGGCGTTAAGTGAACGCAGTTACCATCTTGTGTGACGTCAATCGCGAATTGTTGTCGCGAAACTTAGACACGTGGTTCCTTTGTGCATGCGGTCTACAAACCCTCAACCCAGGAGGCTGAACAAAACAAGGTAGGTGACCTTTTGATGCGTTTGTCAGCTTCGATCCAAGTTTAAATATTATTTTTTTTGGAATTGTAAAATCGCCGCGAAAAAAGGTGTTTTCAAAGCCTTTACATCCAACACCTCGTTTGCTAATTTGATTGGCTTGTCCTATAGAAACTTGTTTGGCGTTAACACGTGCGCCACTTTAAAATACTGAATGTGAAAATATAGTAACATTCTTACATTAATTACTGCAAATTACAATGGATGTTAGTGTTGGTGAAATTTTAGTGCAATGTGGATTTGCTGATCTTTGCTTCACATTCGAAGGTAATTAATTAACTAAACATGGCATGGCATGGCGTCGTAGAAAGTATTTTCGTCTCTACTTTACACCAAAGTATTACCGACATCGATGTGTTTAACCTTAACCCTTTCGCATCGGGATCCGCCAAAACGCGCAAAAAATTTCGCCCGTTTGCGTCAATATTTATTGAATGCGCAATATCAACTTTACTTGTTCATAACCTCAATCGACTTCAAAAATGAGTGCCAAGCTGAAATCCCTGAGTGATAGTGATGTGAAAAATCGATTCGATTCTTGAATAATCGATTGTATCTCATACTAAAGAATCGATTTTCTGTAGATATTTTAAACTTCGATTAATATTTAAATCGATTATTTTTTACGAGAATCGGCTAAAAAAATCAATACCCGTTTAGAAAAATCTAGTGACTTTAGCCACATTTGCGTGGTACTGGTTACCGTGCTGTGCATTGAATGTTGTTCTGTGTGTGGTTCTTTGGTTTTGCTGTTGCTATGGTTACCTATCGTATGTGCATGTGAAATACTGAAATGCCTAGATTGAAGATTTGGCGGAAGTGGTAAAATCCCCCTTTTTTGTAAGTAAAATTATTAATCCGTGTATTAATCTTGCCAGATTTTTTGTTCGTAGAGTTTAGGTAAACCACGATTTTATATTTTTTCAATATTTTAGATATTAGGATGTCGATGCCAACGTCCAAATCTATTAAACGATATTTTACAAAAATCGATGCAATATCCTCAAGATGTAGATTTTGTCTCAAAATAGTTAAAAATCATAGTAATACTACTAATTTGCTCAGCCACATGAAAAGGAAGCATCCTATGATCCCTTTGAATCAGAAATCGATAATGAATGTAGAATCAAAATCAGAGCAAGAGGAGCCATGTAAAAAAAGACAATGTTTCGAGAAGCCCACATCCCCTATTATTCAATCCGAACCTGGGTGCAGTGGTAGCAGGACAATTGAAAGAAGTTGTGATAATATATCGAATTTATCAGAAGCAACAACTTTAAGCATCTTGGATAGCTCATCATTTTCACATATCAAAGGAAAACAGAAAAAAGTTACTGAAGTGTTTGAAGAAGTATCTTCATATACAGGTTTGTTCAATAATTGAGCAATTTATATTACAAAATTTATTTAAATTTTAGAAGGTGGTAGAAATGCCAGTAAGATTACAAATGCCATTTTGTATATGCTGGCTGTAGATAACATGCCACTGAAAACTGTAGAAAATAAAGGGTTTAAGAAGTTTTTACAAACTACACTTCCACTGTACAAACTACCATGCCGAAAAACTTTCACGAATATGATGGATGAACGGTATGAAGTTATTAGCTCTCAAATTAAAGAAGATTTTAAGAATGTTTTAAATTTCACAATAACAACGGATATATGGACTGATTCTTTCAACATTCGAAGTTTTATGGGAATCACCGTACACTTTTTTAACATGGGTGAATTAAAGTCTGTGAATATTGGTGTGATTATGTTAGAAAAAAGTCACACCAGTGAATATATATGTGAAAAATTAAATGATTTATGTGTGCAGTGGAATATTGACAAGGAAAAAGTAACGGCTATTGTAACGGACAATGGAAGCAATGTTGTGAAGGGGGCATACCTTTGTTTTGGAAAAAAAAAAACATCTTCCCTGCTTCGCTCATACACTGAACTTAGTAGTTACAAACGCCTTAAAACTTACAACTCATCTAAGTGATATTATCAATAAGGTTAAAGAGATTGTTGCCTTTTTTAAACATAGCACCAAGGCAACTGAGGAATTGAAGTCTCAACAAATCCAAAATGGGGCGCCAAATAATAAAACGTTGAAGCTAATCCAGCAGTGTGAAACTCGTTGGAATTCAACGTACCTAATGTTGCAGAGATTTTTATTGTTGGCAACTTACATAAGTTCAGTGCTATTTAATTACAAAAATCCAACTATGGTTAATCATGATGAAATTGAAATTTTAAAAGAAGTTGTTTTAATTTTAAAGCCATTTCAATTACTTACTACAGAAATTTCAGGTGAAAAATATGTAACAGCAAGCAAAATAATTCCTCTGGCACATTGTTTAAAATTGTCCTTAAATCGTTTGGATGGTTCTACTGAGTTTGGGAAAGAGCTCATCACAAATTTGGGTAATGAAGTACAGAAACGTTTCTACTCTGAGGAATCTTTTATTGAGAGAAATGAAATATTAGCAGTAGCAACTGTTATTGACCCTCGGTTTAAGAAAATACATTTTGAAAGCGCACGATCGTTATCAAATACATTAAATATTATATCAAAAATGTTTCCAACAAAAACAAGGGAGGTAGACTCTGAAGGATTTTTTAAACCAGTTTCTGATAATAGTAATGATATATGGAATATTCATGAAAATTTGGTTGTTAGTAAAGAATCTCGAATTTCAGATGTAAATAGTGGAAATGGTTTGCCAACAGAATTGAAGCAGTACTTAGACCAATCGATTATTGCTCGAAATGATGATCCAATTCAGTATTTTAAGCAGTTAAAGATAGCGTTTCCTGAATTGTATAAAATTGCAACCAAGTATTTGTCAGTTGTTGGTACATCCGTACCATGTGAGAGACTGTTTAGTAGAGCGGGAGAGATCTTAGCAGACAAACGGTCTAGACTAACAGGACCACATTTGTCAAACTTAATATTCCTGAGCAGTATTGAAGATAAGTACTGGTTTGAATAATTTACAATTATATTTTTGTTTTAAGAGATAAATTTAATTTTTATGTTTACGACTGAATATTATTGATTTTGTATTTTATTGTATTAAGTTTATTTTCATTTAAAATGTTCACAAATTTTTTATTTTTTTACTCCAATTAAAGTTTATGACAATGTTGGAACTTTTTTTAACATTTTCCACAAAACGATTTAATCGAATCGATTATTTTGATTTGTGATTAATTGAATCGATTAATGGTCTAATCAAACTTTATCGATTTATCGATTCGATGTTTTTCGGACCAAAGTCGCATCACTACTGAGTGATAAAGAACTCGAAATACTGGTGTACCAAAGTGATGAGGATGATGAAGATTTTCAATTTGATCCTGAAAGTGGCAGTTATTCTGAGAGTGTACTCGAATATGGGGGCAATGAAAATGTTATTGAAGAGTTTGAAGCAGATTCTGCAGATGATGTTCTTGTAAACTGCAACAGTAAGAGGTAAGGAAAATTAGACTAATTTTGTTAACGTATATTTTCTTAATTTAATTGCCCCAAAATAAAAGAGCTAAACGTGGTGAAACACGATTTGTTTGGACTGAAAATATGAATTATAAACCAAAACTACATGATTTTGACGACACTCGATCTGTATGCAAAATAGTTGTTGAAGATGTTTCAGATTTACAATGTTTTGAATTATTTTTTTCTTCAGATTTGATCACAGAAATTGTGAGCAATTTATTTCATGAGCAGTCTGTGTGTCAGGAAGCTGTTGCAAACCATCAAAGGAAATGGAAAAATATTGATAATAATGACATGTATTGTTTTATTGGGTTGACTTTTTTGATGGCACAGGTGAAAAAATTGAAACTTCAAGATTTTTGGACAAAGAGATCGTTACCTGGAAATTTCAAAATAAAAAAAAATATGGAGGGAATCCCCTGACATGCCGATTCAAACATACCGCTTAAAAACGGTAACCTACGGGTTAACCTCGTCGTCCTAGCAATAAGATGCCTTCAGCAATTAGGCATAGAAAATGAAAAATCTCATCCCTTGGCATACAACGCAATAATGAACTGTTTCTATTTCGACGACGTATTATTTGGAGCCAATTCCTCCGCCGAGCTTAAAGAAATTGCGAATCAATTAAAAACCGTTTTAGCCCAAGGGGGTTTTCAACTTAGTAAGTGGTGTGCAAATTGTCGAGAAATCCTAAACGAGACACATAACTTATCAACCACTAACTGCATAATTAATGATAAACAAAGTGTTGAGTACTAAGAATCGGGGTTGTTTCCCCTTCTACCTCAGGTAGCATTCTTATCACCAACCGTCCTGAAACGGTCAGTAACACAAGTCAGTAACATCTAGACATTCAATCAATAAACACAAAACCCAAAAATACAGTCTGTTACTCAATAACACAATCAACACACATCCTGAGCTACAACATTCAACACAAACCGAAAATAAAACGTTAGGTATTTAGGTGGGGCAATAAAAAAGATCTTTTCTCCTATACCAAATTTCAGTCAGTAAACCGAGTAAACGTTCAATAATGAGTTCGATTTCTCAATTGTTTGACCCGTTGGGATTAATTAATCCAATTATAACTAAAGCCAAACTAATTATGCAGAAATTATGGTCCCTAAAAATCGACTGGGACGAGCCAATTCCAGGTAGTATTCATCGCATGTGGGGTTCTTTTGTGCGTGAAGTCTCCAACTTCGATAAAATTTGTTTTCAAAGGTCAGTGATTTGCCTTTTTATTTGTTTATGCACAAAACAAAAATCAACGCTCTAAAACGATTGACATCTCGTCGCGGAAATATTTCTTAAATTTTAAGCGACAACACTACAAACTTTGTCGGTGCTAAAAAAGAGTTTATGCAGTTATTGTCAAGTAAAGATTTTCAAAACAAGTTAGCACGCGAAAACATTATTTGGACATTTATTCCGCCCCGTGCCCCAAATTTTGGAGGTCTCTGGGAAGCTGGCATTAAGTCAGTTAAAAATCATATTAAGCGCATAATTGGCGAAAGTCATCTTTCGTATGAAGAGGCGTGCACCTTACTGGTGAGAATTGAAGCCGTTCTTAATTCGCGCCCGTTGACACCATTATTCAACGATCCAAACGATCTCACCGCGCTAACACCAGGTCATTTTTTAATCGGGCATCCCTTGACCAGCTCCCATCGAGAAGGATCACATTGCTGTGCCTGCATATAGGTTATCCCGGTGGCAGCTTATCGAGGCCTGCCGCCAACATTTTTGGCGACGCTGGTCCACAGAATATCTTTCCACGCTACAGAACCGGACTCAGTGGCAACTCCCATCCATGAAGGTACCCATGATTGGTACTTTGGTGGTACTGAAGAATGACAACCTACCTTCCTTACAATGGCAATTAGGACGCATTACGCAACTACATCCCGGTAGAGACGGTTTTGTGCGCGTAGTGTCTGTTCGTTACAAAGGTGGTGAAATCAAGCGAGCAATATCAAAAGTGTGTGCGTTGCCCATCGATTAACATTCACGGTCGCGGATTGAAAATTCGCAAACCCCTAGCAGATCTCATGGACATCACTCTTTTTTTTTTTCTTTTGGATATATGTGTAATTAATTCTCTCCAATCTGTTCTTATTGTGTGTATATGTACATAAATGTAATATTTCGAAACAACTTCTTGTGTCAACGTGGGGGGTTATGTTGAGAGTCAGTACTGGGGGTACGTGTTTTTTTATTCTCCCCACCCTCAACGAGAAGTCTGGCCACCATCCGCCTTAAACGAGGAGTCTACCTGTAGCTTTCGGGAAATAAACATCTCTAATCTGTAACGACAGTCCGTTGTTCCTTTTATCAGCCATCCTACCTGTGTCAACGTGTATCATTCACATATCAATTCACCGGACGCGTTCGAAATTCGTATCATTCCTTTTATTAAATCCAAGAAGATTTTAAGACCAAATATCAAGTGGTAAGTATGTACTACCAAAAACCCACATAATTATAAAGCTAATAATGCGCGACACACATAGGGATACCCTCCATGGTGGACCTCAGGCAACGTTGGCTGCCGTGAGGCAGTTGTTTTGGCCACTTTCTGGCAGAATTATTGTAAGAAAAATTGCGCATAATTGCATTAAGTGTCAAAGAGTAAAATCCATTAGTTATGAACAATTAATGGGTGATTTGCCAGCCGACAGAGTATCTCCTGCTAGGCCCTTTCAGAACTGCGGCATCGATTATTGTAGGCCAATATTAATTAAAGAAAGTCCGGGGCGAGGCAAACGAAACGTCAAAACCTATATCGCCGTATTCGTCTGTCTACTGTTGACTACGAAAGCGGTACATCTAGAACTTGTACGCGACTATTCGTCTCAATGTTTTTTAAATGTGTTAAAACGTATGATGGCACGATGCGGCAAAGTTGCACATATGTATTCAGACAATGGTTCTGGATATCGAGAGCTCCGAGAGCTCAAAGGGTTATTTGAATCAACGGATTTTCAAAAACGAGTTGTTAGCAACTTGGCCGACGAAGGGGTTACATGGAAGTTTATTTCTCCGAATTCTCCATACGTTGGAGGAATTTGGGAATCGGCGGAAGTCATTTAAACATCACTTTAAACGGGTAGCGGGCGCCACAGTTCTTACGGTAGAAGAGATGAGTATCTTACTAACCCTTATTGAAGCAATTCTTTATTCACGCCCCCTGTTCCCAGGAGTAATGACCCCGACGATCTGAACCCTCTGACGTCAGGACACTTTCTTATTGGCACATCCTTGACGGCACCACCGGAGCCAAGCCTTCTACATCTGCCGGAAAATCGCGTCTCTCGATGGCAAAGGGTTGAACAATTTCGCCAACTCTTCTGGAAAATATGAACGAGAGAATATCTGACGAGTCTCCAAACGCGGACTAAGATAAAAACTATTGGCAGCGACCAAAACAACAATATATATAAGAGCAGTTTTGGTGTGGCAAATATTGCCGGCAAAATCCAGAATATTATACAAAAAAATGTACAAGGAATTTCTGAATTGGTATGAAGATGTGAAGGTAGAAGCCACTGCTGAAGATATTTTATTGTCTTTTTGTGTACTGCAAAAATGGCAAATTATGTCGCAGCCTGCGGGAAAAAATACCTTGGGAAAAGTATCATAGACAGTGGCAAAATGTCTGAAATTATCTGAACTATAATAATTATAATACCTATACTAGTCACTGTTTGAGGCGTTTCTCCGCTACACTTTTAGTAAACAAGGGAGCATATTTAGTCAATATCAAGCGACACAGTGGTCAAAGGTCCTCGACAGTGGCGGATTCGCTTCCGAACAAAATGAAGATTTCAAAACAAGTATTAGTTGGAGATCTCCAGCAAGTACGTTGCTGGTTACAATGCTTAATGCACCAATTAAGTGTGGAGAATGATGTTGTCAATGAAAAAGTTAATCCCTATGGTTTTGCAATAACTAACTGCACTAGTTGTAAGATAGATGTAAATATTCATATTAACAAATAAATAGTTAACAATCGGGTGTGTTTAACTAAAACTTCATATAGAGCCTGTTAGTACCTCTGGCGGGGAACCTGTTTCACCCCTCTTCACCCGTAAGGGTGGGAGCCAGAGCCACCCCCACTTTGGAACACAGGGTAGCATTCATTCACATTCTTCATTCGTAACTCAGATTCACAATTCATCACTCATTCAGTTAACATTTTCACTAACATTAATCTTTCTCGACCAGACGGTCACATATTCTATTCATATTCGTCATATGACTTGTTACTATCAATATACATTTATCGTACTGTTCGCTGGTCTTTATTCAATTATACAAACTTCGACAGAGCCAAATAAGCACGTTTACGCCCTAGAGCCAAAAGGAACGTTTACGCCTGGCAGTGAAGGCAAAAAACAACCTATTATTATTCGATTGTAGGGGAAAATGGTACACAGTGAAACATAGTTCACAGTGAAACACTGACATTAATTTTTTAACTTTGGCGCACTTGTTAACGGTATTCGTCAAATCTACACTTGCTCAGTAGTAGAGATGGGAATAACTGTTCCACGGCGATAACGTTTCCTTACGTTACGTTCCGAAATAACAACGCTTCAAAATAGAGTTTGATGTCCAATTACTTATAACTAACAGCTAACAAAATTAAAAATTATCGGTTGCTAAATAGAACAAACATTGGACTTTTCAACAAAGCTCCTCAATATCTAGCAATAAATTGTTTAAACCTTAAACAACAATGTAAATCATTAGGAACTGTTCTAAATGTCGCCTGAGTGACGATGGAATTACCCTGTTATTCTTTCAGTTGTTGACAGTAATTTATTTTATACAACTTATTCTCGAAAACCGTCCTCTTACTCCTCTCAACGTTGCGTACGTCGGCTTTTTTTGTAGAAATTCATTAAAATGACATCACCAAGATAGCAAACATCACCACTTCGATTTTCTGTATTCTTCAGTATTGTACCAGTGCACGTTCAGATAGTGTTGCATTTTGAATTGTTGAGATTTTAACGTTAAAGCAAGAGATGATGGCTCCGCGTAAAAATACGATTGTTTGGAATTTTTTTCCGTGAAATCAGATTCTGAATATATGGCAATATGTATGTAATTTGTGCAAACAAGAACTAAGCTTTAAAACTACGTCCAGTAATTTAAAAAAACATCTAGAGCGGCCGCATCCAACAGTGACTTTAAGTGACTCTAGGTTTTGTAAAACTTCAAGTCAAAGCCAAAGTAGTGAAGTAATGAGGGGAGATGCAGAAGTAGAACCAGGAACCTCAGCTGCTCGAGAACAACCTAAAGTTTCCGCCGAGGAGGCGTCCACAAGTCAGGAAGACCAGAAGCTCCTAATACAACCTCAGGCCTCAACGAGCCGGCGAGAACATCCTCCCCCATGTCCTCCGGTACAAGGAAGCGTACACTCATTTATACAAAAAAAATGGGCCAAAACGCATGAAGAAAAATAGATCAGAGTTTAAATGTTTTGTACAGGCTTTAAACCCATCATATCAGTTGCCTTCACGAAAGACCATTTCACAGTCTTTTCTGCCAGCTATATACGAAGAAGTCCACAATGACACCAAAAATGTTATGGAAAACGTCGTTTCGGTCACTTTAACAACGGATTGCTGGACATCACGTAAGACCGAAAATTTCATGGCTGTAACGGCTCATTTTATAGACAAAAGTTTTAAAATAAAAATTGTCCTTTTGGAATGTTGTTCTTTTGACAAAAGTCACACGAGTGTAAATTTAGCTAATGAATTAAGAAGAATAATTCTGAAATGGAATTTAGAAAAAAAAAAAAAATATTATGATTGTCTCAGATAACGCCGCAAACATTCGCAAAGCAATTAGGGATGAATTGAAATATCGTCATTTCGGTTGTTACGCCCATACCATCAATCTAATTGTAATGAATAGCTTAAAATTAATTACCGAAGTACTAGAAAAAGTAAGAACAATCGTGGGCCATTTCAAAAGAAGTACATCTGCTACAGCGAAATTTTGTAATCAACAAAAAAGCCTCGGTAATGAGCCAAAAAAGCTCATCCAAGATGTTTCCACCAGGTGGAATTCTACTTTTTATATGTTGGATAGGTTTGTCGAATTGGAAAATCCTATAAGAACAACATTAGCTCTGTGAAGAAAAGTTCTTCCGATTATTTAAAATGAAGAATGGTCATTTTTAAGAAAGTGGTTGCTATTTTAAAGCCCATGGAAAATGTTACCAAATTTATGAGCGGACAAGCTTACGTTACAGCATCCTCAACTATTGTTTTAACAAATGGGCTAAAAGATGTGTATTCCAAATTAAAAGAAAGTAAATACACTCACCTCTCTAATAATTTGATATACTCAATTTTAAATGGAATAATGGTCGGGTTGGGTGATTTAGAGAACAATCAAACATTGATTGTCTGTACTTTCCTAGATCCACGTTACAAAAATTTAGGATTTGAAAATGAAAGCACTGTTGAGTCAAAGAAATTGCTATATATATATATATATATAAAAAAAAAAACCAAAAAAAAAAACCAAGTCAGAACCTCAATCCACCGGAGAAGAAAACATTTCAGAGACTTCTATTTGAGGCAGTTTTTATAAAAAAGTACAACATTATCAACCGACAGATACTGCCCAATCTACAGCAATAATAGAATTACAAAGGTATTTAGAAGAACCTCCGATTCGTAGGAACGAAGATCCCATGAAATGGTGGAACGACAATTCATATAATTTTCCGAATTTATCTACGTTAGTTCTAGAAAAGTTTGCTACAGTAGCAACATCTGTGCTCTGTGAATAGTTGTTTTCCAAATCGGGACAGCTTTTAACAGAACGCCGCAGTAGACTTGCTTCATTGAAAGTAAAACAATTATTATTTCTCAATGTTAACCAAAAGAAATAATTATTATTTTTATAATAATTCATCAATCTATGCCCACTAAATTTGAAAAAATGTAGAATTATTATTTATTTCATTTTTAATGTTTAGTTTGCATAATTTTTCTGTTTATTGTGATTTATTGTTGTTTTTATGTTTAATTAAATTATCTCTATGTATATCTTACTATATGTTTTTTAATATTAATCAGTTCGATCGCGTTAAACATTTAATAGAGCATGTTAGTATATTAACATCTGCAGTAAAATGGCAGCTGTAAACAAATTGGTTGTTCCTAAATCTTGGACAAAAAACAAACAAGTTAGAGTTGATTGGCTACGACAATTCATGAAGAGACGTAAAAATCTTAATATTCGTCAGCCGGAGGCTTGCAGTTTAAGTAGAGTTACTTCGTTTAACCCACACAATGTAAAGCTGTTTTTTGATCATCTAAGGCAAGTATTAGAAAAAAAGCCCCAGTTAGCTGATCCGTCGAGAATATTTAATCTCGATGAAACTGGCACGAGCACAGTGCAGAAACCCAGAAAAATTGTAGCCGAAAAGGGGTCAAAACAGGTCAGTCAGTGTAGCAATGCGGAAAGAGGCACTCTAGTAACAACTTGCGCAATTATTTGTGCGAACGGCACGTACCTTCCACCACCGATGGTGTTTCCAAGAAAATATTTCAAAACACACATGGTGGCTGGAGCACCTCCAGGTACATTGGGATTAGCAACCCCCGATGGTTGGATGACGGCCGAACTCTTCTCAGATGTTCTCGACCATTTCATAAAGTATTCGTATAGTACCCCGGACCACCCGTCCCTTTTGGTATATGACAATCATGAAAGCCATATATCAGTGGCCGTTGTTGAAAAAGCTCGCGCTGCAGGTGTGACTATTTTGACGCTGCCACCACACTGCAGTCACAAAATGCAGCCCCTTGATATATCGGTGTTTGGTCCTTTCAAGACACATTACAATGCGTGTATTGATTCCTGGCTTCTACAACATCCTGGAATTCCGGTACATAGTGAAACAATTTCCTACTTTTTTTTTTTTTAAATTGCATTTTCTTTGATTATGTGAACTTACATTAAGTTTTGTTTTTATAATGTTAAGAAAGAGTTATTGTAACAGAATACCAGAAGTCTGACCCACAATTCCTAGCTGTCTCTTGGAACGCCTGAACCTACTAAACTTAGCCGGTGCACAGCTTTTAGTAAACACACCGTTTGCAAATCAGACTAATAATGCAGGTAATTATAGTTTTATCATATTATAACAAAAGAATAAGAGGTATTGTTTATTGATTGGTAATTGTTTATTGCATTTTAGGTATAGAAGAGCCAAATTACAAACAACGTGTGGAACAATGCACAAACAGGAAACAAATCATTGGAAATTCATTCCGAAAACTGAGTGCATATGTAGAAGCAGGTTCAAAGCACTCTTCCATTACAAATAAAATATTATTTATGATCTGCAAGGATAGTCAACCACTCTCTGCTGTGGAACATGAAGGCTTTGAAGGGTTGATGCGGACCTTAGTACCCCATTATAAAATACCTAGTAGAAAGTATTTTACTAACTTCTTGCAACAAAAACATGAGGTTATCCAAAGAATATTAAAAAATAAAGTAGTTTCAGTTGAACATGTATCATTAGCAACAGACATCTGGACTGATTCACAAATGCGCTGTTTTTTAGGAATCACAATTAATTTTTTGGAAGGTGTATAAAAAGTGGCACTTTTGGTGTGGAAGAATTAGATGAAAAATACATTGTGCAATACATATCTGAAAAATTAATCCAAGCATGTAAAAAGTGGAAGATTTCAGACCAAAAAATTATTGCAAGGGTGAGCGATAATTGCGCTAATATGGTAAAAGCATGCACCGACACTTTTGACAAAAGAAGATCATTAAAACAGTAAACAAAGTAAGAAAAATTGTAGAATGGATAAAATGCAGTGCAGTAGGAAGTGATGAGCTTCGAAAATTGCAAAGAAATAGAGGTCCCACAGAAGGTCAGACTTTAAAATTAATTCATGACGCAGCCACTCGGTGGAACTCAACGTACTACATGTTGGGCAAGATTTATTATGTTGTGTGAAGATGTGAATGAAATTCTCTTAAACCATTTAAGCGCCCCACTAATGTTAACTGTTAAGAAGTGGACATTGTAAAAAGTTTAAAATATATATTAGGACCCCTCGAATTGGTCACAAAAGAACTCTCAGGTGAAAAATTTGTAACTATAAGCAAAGTTATTTCCATCACACATTCCATGGAAGCTCAAATTAATGCAAATCAAAACCACGGTGCAGAGTGTAAAATATATGTAAAAAATGTTGCAGATGAAGTCGAAAAAAGATTTGGCCAAATGCAACTCCATTCGGACTTGGTGATAAGTACCTTACTTGACCCGATGTTTAAAAAACTGTGTTTTTTAAATTTTAATGCTGCAACAAAAGCGATAAAGGACGTAAAAATATTAATGACAAAGTGTTAGCAACGGGACCTCGAAATTCCAGCTGTCTGAGGGTTGATTATCGTCTGTTAATATAAACATTCGATAAGGTGCAAGGGAAGCAGTGAAGGGGGCAGTCTGTTCTTTCTTCTCGAAGAATAAAGACGTATTTTGATTTTGTTCTCGCGTTTCCTTTTCCCTGTGTAATTTTGGGGATTTGATATTATTTGATATTAATTCAGAAGTGGGATTGTGCCACGTGCAGTGTAGTGAAAACTGCAAGAGTACAGTGTGGTACCTTTATAAAAACAACAGGAGGATGGGCCGGAATAGAAAACGACGTGAGCCTTCGACCTCCTGAAGTGACGAAGAACGACATCAACTTCAAGGATGTACTTCTAAACGACCCCGGGAAAAGTATCCCAGTGAGAGAACTCGCCGGAGCTCGGAGACGCGACGTGCGAAAGGAGGATCCGGTGAACGAATAGAACGTCTGGAACGACTGGTGGAAAAATTGGTCCGGGAAAGATCCACGGAAACAGGGACGAGCACGGGTCTGGGTAACCAGATCAAGTACATTACTAGAACTGACTGTATCCCGGAATTTGTTCCGGGCAACCCGAATATGTCGATTACCCGCTGGCTGTTTAAGATCGACCAGTTAGGGGAGGTCCACGGTTGGGATGACGTCGAAAAGGCGTACCACATGCAGAATGGACTCCGTGGCTTAGCCAAAAGTTGGTACAATAGCCTCAGCAATGTTAATTATCCATGGGTTGTGTGGAAAAATCTTTTATAGAAAGCTTTTCCCGAGCACACCGATTATGCGTCCTCGTTGCATAAGATGCTAAAACGGATAAAGGACCCCAACGAAACCATGGCAACGTACTATTACAACAAAATGGAGTTGTTGCAAGTTTGCCGTATTTCGGGAAAGGACGCTGTTTCTTGCGTAATAGACGGATTGGCGAACGAAAGTTTGCAAAATGGGACACGAGCGGGCAGATATGATTCACCAGAAGCCTTATATGAAAAGTATCTGTCTCGAGTGCAAAACGAAACAGACGAAAGTAAACGAGATAAACACAAAATGCATTGGCTGAGAAAGGAGAGTCGTGTAGACCGGAATGGGTACTTCCGAGGGGAAAGTCCCCAAACGAGCGGCTCTGATCTTAAGTCTACGAAGGAGTTAAGATGTTATAATTGTCATGGCGTAGGTCATATGGCGGCAAAGTGTCCGAAACCCAAGATAGAGTGCAAACGTTGCACTCGTTTAGACCATACGACCGAAACTTGTACAAAGAGTACTAAAGGGAAAGAGATGTTGACCACGCAAAGTGACAAATGTGGCCAACGTGTGTATTTTGTGGACTGTAAAATGAATGGTTGTCCGACATGGGGTTACGTCGATTCCGGGAGTTCGGCGATCACAGTACAAGCTCGCACAGCTGACGAGGATAAGATTGTTTTTCTACCGCCCACGTTTTTTGGTTTTCTAATAGAGCTATTAACGCACGCAAATGACGTCACAGCAGTTCGTTAATAGCGGAAAGGCGTTCTTTAATAGATCTGGTGTAATTTAGATCGGTAAGATTGGTAGCAATGACGAGAAATGTCAGGTGAATGTCAGTGGCAAGTCTAAACTTAAAATTTCCCACGTTTCCGGACGCGTAACTTCTTCGCAAGACATTTTAACCAATTTTAAATTACGAAAACTCGAATTGATTCGAATTACAATTGTTGTTGTGAAAATTCGAACCTCAAATATTTCGTGGTTAGTGTCAGACCAACCCATTACCAACCACGACAAAAGTCCCCAGATTAAAAAAAAATGCAAATTTTAATTAAATTTTGGGAAAAAACGTGTGCGGTAGAAAAAATAGTATAAATAACTCGTTCATAAGGCTATTGAGGCACTCATCCTTTATATAACTCGCGGCTTCGCCGCTCGTTCTATAAACTTGGATTCGTGCCTCAATATTTGCCTTATGAAACTCGTTCTTTAATATACTATTATAAACCGTCCCGGGCGATGATAAGAGGGTTCGCCGGCGAAGTGTCACCGGTAAACGGAGAAGCCAGTGCTACACTTCAAGTAGGGGATGTGAAGGTCGACGTCCCTGTCTTCATTATTGCCGATGACCTGCAAACAATACCGGTCATAATTGGACAGCCATTTGTGAATCATCCAGATGTCCTAGTGGTGATTAATGGTGGCAAATTGTGGGTGTCGAAGAAACACGATCTACCGGCTCTTGAAGGGGTCGAACCGGCGAAAGTAGCCGTATGGGCGAAGGAGGCTACTGTGATACCACCCCAGCATGTTGGACATGTCGAGGTGGAAACAGCATACACCGGTACCATCTACGTGGACCTGACGTCGAGGCAATACGAGCGACATAACCACGTCATCCCCAGGTGTGTTTTTGGCGGCCTTCAAGGTGTCCTACCTGTCGGGACCTCGCTGGTGTTCCGATATGATGTCGCGCCAGCCGAAATTCCAGCCGTCTGAGGGTTGATTATCGTCGGTTAATATAAACATTCGATAAGGTGCAAGGGAAGCAGTGAAGGGGGCAGTCTGTTCTTTCTTCTCGAGGAATAAAGACGTATTTTGATTTTGCTCTCGCGTTTCCTTTTCCCTGTGTAATTTTGGGGATTTGATATTATTTGATATTAAAAGAATGTACAACTTGATGTGGATCTTAACGACAGTGTTTCTGGGCATTATCCTGAAGCAAATCAAAGTAAACTAATGTTGGTGATATATTGAACCACCATAAGGTATTATTAAGCAACTAAAGAAATAGTGGTAGTAGTGAGGATACGCTCTGTGCGAATTGATCGCGCGTGCCGTCTGTTGACAGAAATGGAAAAAGTTACATGAAAGCAGTTCCCACTGACAGGGAAACTTTTGCGTATATTGTTTGTTTTAACCTCGATTTCACAGATATTTTGTCGATTAGCGCATATTCTTCCACGTAAATCAGTGAAAAACAGATCAATTTTAAAGATGAATGCTAAAACGCGAAGGTCCAATACAAGTTGTTGTGTAGCAGGATGCACAAATTCCTATAACAACACTGATAAAACTGTGAAATTTTATTCTTTCTCTGGAAGACGGTATGGAGAAGAGCGGTGAAAACGTTGGATTCAGCTAGTTCGACGTGCTGGATAAGTGCTGTAATTATGTACGATAACAGTTCCCATAGATATCCGAAAACATCAATTCTACCTAGTTGTTATCAACTTGATAGCAGATTTAGAAAATGAGTGTGGAAACTAAAGCAAAGAACAAAAATACAAGAATTCGAGCACTTCGGTGCGGCTTGGATTTAAACCATTTGGGGATGCGGCTTGGACTAGGGGTCTAATTTTGTTCTTAATTTAGGTTCTCTAAAAACTGGGTGCGGCTTGTTCTCGGGTATCTATGGTATTTTTACTAAATATTATAATTTTTAGCGGAAAAGGTGATGATTTGTGGCAACCGAAACGGCATAACAAAATTTGTAGTGCTCACTTTATTGGTAACCAGAAGTCCGAAAATCCCTTACATCCATCGTATGATCCTACAATTTTCCTGCCTGTATGTTATTAGGATAAAGGCTAAGTTGTAAAATTAATTATTTGAACACTGTAGGAATACAAGAAGCGTATGGCGGAAAAAGAAATTAAATTGAAATGTGATACGATATGAAAGGTCTTTTCGAAGAAAAGTGGAAAACGATGTTCCGTCGACATCAACAGGCATAAATCATCTTGAAGAAATGCAGATAAATGAGGTTACAAGCACGCCATCACAACACTTTTCCTGTCAGGCTAATTTGGGCAGTGACCAACAAGATTTTATTTTTGAATGCAGTTTTTCACATGGTGGTGTAATCTCTACGCAAGTCAACATTCCAACTGATGTAAATTTTAAAGCAACAAGTGAAAAATGTGTTGGTAATAATGACTCTATTGACTGTGAGGGCTTTCATGGTTTTGCAACTATAAAGGACGATTTTCAAATAGTCCCGGTGGAGTTAATTTCATAAGATTTTCATTTTTATTACGAGCTCGTGAAAATCAACTTCTAATGTTCCTAATATAAATGAAGTTGGGATTATCATTTAGTTGTCTTTCTGTTCTATTTAATATTCATTACACTGTTCAAGGATATTCGTGAAAACATTAGATCAACTATAACAAAAATTGCCATAGGTAATTTTCTGGCCTTCTCAAGCTGCTAACACTTGACCCGAATCTTGTAAACAGCATTATCCAAGATGTATAAATTGATTGTACTGAAGGTGAAATTTAGAAACCAAGTAAAATTGATGATAGACTGTATACATACTCATACAGCTTTAAATAATTTTCTTCCCTTTTCTTCGTTTCTCTTGGCTTATTTCAGCCAATACCTCAGTCCCTTTTAACAGATCTAAACAAGAATCCGTTAAAGAGTTAGGACGAAATATGCACATTCTGGCTACATCAGTCCCACCGGAGCGGCTATTTTCCCTATGTCGGATAGGGCCAAGTTATCGCCGTAGCGCGGATTAATAAATCCTTGACGGAAAAACCTTTGTGTAAGTAAGGAGTTAAGGTCAGAGCTGGGGGTTAACAATTTCTCTTAGGTTCAGGATTCAGCGGAGAGTGAGCCCCAGACCCGAATATATCCAGTCCACCAAGTATAACTCGCCAGAATAAGGGGGAGAGCCTCCTTCTCAAAACCCCCCTTTTCCTGGTACACAGCACGTTCTGTCACAGTTATTGGAAGCCGCCCGCACCCTTAACAAAAGGGGTTGTAATAATACCTACAAAAACACTTCGAGACCTGTGCACACCAAACGCCCCTAAAGACAAGACATATGAAGAGCTCTGCAACCACTTGAATAAGCACTTTCCTCCGACCACGTGCGTTTTTAGAGAGAGGTTAGAATTTTACATGGCGAAGCAGATGGAAGAAGAAACCGCAAACGATTGGCACGTGCGAATTCACTATCTCTCGATGAATTGCGACTTGGGTGCCGACCAAGGGAACGTCCTCAAACAACAAATTTGTATGCGGGATTAGAAAATGCATAATTCGCGAACGACTGTGTGAAGAAAAGCCGACCAAATGATTAGAAAATCTTTTGGAAATCCACGCCGACAAGGAGATTAACCTGGTCCGAACAAAAGGTAGAATCCACCAATTTAATCTTATCCGTTATCACAGAAGAGTGTTATAACCGGTATTTTCAAACTGCATGCCCACTGTTTGAAAGCAGACTTAAATTAAAATCCTATTCGGAAGATATTGTAACCAATAAGGGCTACATAAAGGCTACGTTAAGATATAAAAATGCGGTACACAATAATTTGTCACGCCGAGACTTTTTAACTAAATTCAATTTTACCTTAACAAGCAGTGATTGTGAAATTAACAGCTTAGGCACTGATATATTGCGAAGGAGCGTTCAACCTCATTAAGCAAGAAATCGCGTCAGATTGGGTTTTGGAACAGTTCGACACTTCACTCTCCCTAATTCTATCAAGGGATGCCTCGCAATATGGGACTGCAGCCACCTATCTCACAAGATGGCGAATGGAGACTTGAAAGGATTGAGTTCCAGGACTTTAAGCAAGGCAGAAGGCAATTATCAGTTCTAGATAAAGTAGCTTCGGCGATTTACTGGGCAACATCAAAATTCAGAACATATTTTCTGGGGCACAATTTTCAAATACACACGGATCATAAGCCTGTTGGGAGAGCAAAGGGGAATACCACAAATGGCATCAGCCAAATTTCAACGGTGGGCACTCTATTTATCTGAATTTCTATATAAAATGAAGTACGTCAATGACCAGGTGAACAGTTTAGCTGACACGTTGTCAAGACATCAGATTTGCTCAGAAATATTAGGACAAACGGCAGAGGTTACAGAAACAACCTATCTAAATATAGTAATTGAGGAGGGAAGTCACAGCGCGATATCACAAGATACACGACATCCCACGCTAAGTAAGATCGTGAAATTTGTAACTTATGGGTGGCCACAGGAAAAAACATGATATCCTACCCAGTAAACACATCTGTGATATTAACGTGACAGGTACATACTCACAAAGGACCAATAAGTACATCGCATGATTATGTCTTAACGATATAGCTGGCAGATAACCGTTGTAACATCACGATAGAGTACTCTGGTTATGTAACCAATACGTAATACTGACTACATTTACTAGATATCTCATGATTATGTTGCACCGATATAGCTCACATATAAGCCTTTTAACATCACACTGTAGTACTCCGATTATGTAACAAACACGTAATGTTAACTGCATTTATTAGATTTCTCATTACTATATTCCAGCGATATAGTTGGCAGAAAAACCTTATAACGTCACAATAGATTGCCCCAGTTATGTAACCAATAAGTAACGTTAACTGCAGTTTCTAGATATCTCATTAATGTTGTGTCAGCTGTCAACAACCTTTTTTGTGTTGCTTTTTGTACTAATTTTAAATTTACAATTAAAATGAAAATAATAATAATTGTCACTAAAATTAACTTAGTAATACTGTTACTTTAGTAAGAGTATTACTACTTTTCCGGACTTTACCGATTCTATGCAAAATGCATATTTGGCATATTTTGCTATTTGTTCTATTCTCCACATATTTCGAAAAAAACGCCCAGATTCCACTAAAATGTGCATACTTTCGTGTTTTTACACTGACCGGCAAAAAAAAACGGCCACCCTGCATAGCGTTGACTACGACCATTCTCGATCAAAGCGACAATTTGAAACACGTCTCCCGTTTCCGTATGTCGGTCTGTCTGTCTGTGTATCTGTCTATCTGTCTGTCTGGAGTCTGTATCGATTTTTTATTAGACAAGCGTTCTTCGAAACTACTGGATTTGCCATATTTTATATGTATATTAGAAATATCATGTAGATGATTAAACGATAACTAAATCTTGGCAAATCATCTCCACCACCAATGGGATGACGTCATCTCCAAAATTTATAATACAAAATTTTTTAAATTTTATAAAATTAGATACTCCTGCACTTGTGGTGTGTAAATCCGTGTAGAATTTTCACCCTAGACATCTAGAATTTTTGGAAAAAATTTTAACTTATCCGGGTTCTCATAAAAAAATAAAATTTGCATAATCAAATTTTATAATTTTTCGAAAAAGCTGGGTTTGTTTTATTGTATTTCAGAGGCGAGAGAAGTTCTGTCGAAATAACCTTCGACCAATTTGCTTCATTCAAAATACATTCCGAGAAGTAACTAGGTATGTACCTACCTAAATTTCTAAGATTTTGGGTTGAAAAATTCCAAGATTACTAAGAAATACTCATAATAACGTACTTTCGTACCTACAATAAAATATTCTTGGAAATTTAATTTTACTTTTCTATCTACTTACAGAATATGCCCAATGCGTACGAATTTTTATGGAAACAGGAATTTAAAAATAAGAGTAAGAGTTATGGTCGGAATTATATATTTGAACAAGCATTTTTTTGTTGTGTGTATTGCGAGTAAAGATCTCAACAGTCTCTGACAATGATTATATTAATTTATTTTAAAACACACATTTGGCTTTTTTCATTTCTTATGACAGTAAATTAGGTTAAACCGCATATCAAAAATTCTCTTTCAAGGGACTTTATGCTAAAAAAAAAAGTAGGAGGTGCTATTTAAAAAATTATCGATGACGTCATACACCTGTCAAATGTCGCTCAAAACTTTTGAAACTAATATTACAAAATGGCAGTTTTTATATACCAGTAGACGTGTTTTTGCGTTTTTACTTCTCGAACGTAAGCTAAGAAATATTGTTTGTTTTCTTTCATAGTAGATAAATATTTTAGTTCCTTACTCTGCTTCCCCCGCTGACAATAGCAGTAATAAAATTAGTTATTGTAAACAAAGTGAACGGTTTTAACCCTTAGAGATGAGTGGCAGCTGTCATACGAGGTAGCATGGGTGTTTTACAAGTTGCATATCTTTTAAAATAGAAATTTTCTTGAGGTGTGGTGGAGCCTTAAGAGTTAACGGAATGGACCTATCTACTGAACAGTCGTAAAAGATACACCCTAATATAGCATGCACTGTCATCATGTGTCAAGTTACCGCGTAATTCAAAAGTCTGACAATGAACGAGACAGGCAGCGGTCTCGGATATAACATGGCAGATGGCGCAGGTGTGCTGGAGTTGTTTGTTTACGTTCATCATGTCAAAGAATTGCAAGACAAACCGATACGACTCTCGAGGATGCCGAGCGCCACCGAGCGTTTTAAATTGCACGATGTTGATTCGCTGTTTTAAAAATTGTGGTAAACATGTTGGCTGTGCCCAAGAAGTTATGCGCAAACCTCTGTCTCTTACTAACATGCAGTAATCCTCGGTCTGTTCGTGTTTACGACTATTCAGTAGATAGGTCCATTGTTTTCGCGTGAAAACGTTTATTAACTGCCAAATTTATAATCAAATGATGAAAAACACTGTTTACAACAACAGCCTTCTTTATTGTTTTAATTAAGATGATATCGTACTTGGTCTGTTTCTGTTATTTTGTTAAATTAAATTTAATTCTGCGTTTTTATGTCTTCTTTTTTTGCTAATTTGTACAACATGTGTCAATACTGAATGGTTCTTTAATAAAATAACGATCACTAGTTGAATTAATAATTTTTAAGGGGATGTTTGCTAAAAGAAAACTGTCGGATTTTTAATTTTGCCGTGTTATTGTCTTCACAAGAAGCTTGCGTGTAGAAAAATAAAGACGAGAAGTAGTGGTAAGCTGGTTGAAACTCAGGAAAATTGGGGTGTAATTTATGACACCCATAATCTCTGGTAACAGTTCGGCACCCGCTTGTCGTGGATTATTGTTCCGATTTTCGTTCGTCAACAGTTCAATTTTCATATACGAATTTATAAAAATGACCACAAGAAATTAATAAGAAATAAAAATCTGAATGTGTACAAAAATGTACTTCGAAAAATTAAGACAACAAATAGTAAGTCCAAGCAATTATAATCTAATTGGGAAACTGATTGATTTACAACATAAAACGCACTCAGCCAAAAAATTATAAATGCAGTTATTTTTCGGACACAAAATAATCACTTTCGCAACACTTAAAAAGATTTGTGGCAGGTAATACACTTTGATCTTTGACAAAAAGCCGAGAAGCAATAAGATTGGTGATCATATAAAGTAACAATAATAAAATTTCTATTAATAACATTGACTTACACTTTATGTAAGTGTATAAAAACAGCGGCGGATCTAAAAAACAATAATATTTATATGTACAGAAATTCGAGAATAAAAGCATAATAATAGTAAAACTAATCAAATGATGATTAAACTGCATTTTTTGTCTGTAGTTTTAGTAGGTTTTTGACATAATAATTCTGATAAAAGTTTTTTCCACTTTTTCGTGGCTTTGAAAGTGGAATCTTCGACTTTCGTCCCATTTCAAAATTTACTCTTTATATATTTCAGTGGTCACGAGTTCACTAACGTGTAGTTAGTGAACTCGTGTAACTTCAGTGTATGAAGTAAATTTATGCAAAGATTAAATTTGTCACCGAAAAGATGTCGGAAGTAATAAATTATCCCATCGGTCCAAGAACGTTCGGTGGGTGTTATAGCCCGATCCGAAAGAGACCGCAGTAAGAGACAGCAAATAGAACGGATAAAATCAAGCTTCAAACATGATCAGTTTTAAACCAAAATTATGAAGTTTTATAGATCGAGATTTTTTTTTTTGAAATATAGTAAACACTTCAAAGAAGGTCCATGACTTACTTTAATGTGAATTTTATAACTATGGTCGGCACAGTCAGACCTAATATTAGTGTGATTTTGAGCATATTTGCGATTTTATTAGAGCAAAACAAGTCATTTTTTCTCCAATTTTATAAATTCCGGACACTAATAGCATATCAAAGATATTGTAAAAAAAAAATTGGGTTCAGATTCCAACTAGTTGTCTAATATTTGTGAAACAAAATCTACTGTAAATTCACTGAAAACTAAACCGGTAACATCACCTTAAAGTGATTTTGCGAAAATTTTCAGGGTGGCCGGTTTTTTTTGCCGGTCAGTGTACAATAATATTAATAATATAGGATTACTTTCGGTAGTCTGTACCTATTTACATTTATTGCGGTCATTTCCGTTGCATGTTAATAACTTGGTTTTACCCGCTTCAAGATGGGTCAAGACTAATATTTTTACGATCTGGTTTATCCAAAGGCGTAAAAGTATGAGTTGGTATGTAGGTTGTACTTTAGCGAAAAGAATATGATATAAGTAAATGATTCATTCTTTCGTATGTAAGCGTCTCATAAAAAGCGTGAATGTCCAAAAAAACGAGAGAGAGAAAACTTCCGTGGTTTTGTCATCGATTAAAGATAATCCGAACATAATTTATACTGACAAAAACATTTTCTCCAAAGCATACAGCGAGATAATTTCCAAAACTAATTAATATTTTATATATTTTTTGCAGTAGATTTATTAAAAAATACATTCTTTGTTTTTTTCACTTTTAAATACACTCTTAATGAAAGTAATACTTTTTTTCACGTAATCGTAATGAGTTGAAAACAGTGCATCATTTGTAAAAATATATATGCATATTTCAGCCATTTTGGGTATATTATATGTATATATGCGCACATTTCAGAAAAATTTTGTGCGTATGTCCAGACTGTGTCACTCGCATTTTTTTAATAAATAGTCCTAAATATTTAATCTGAAATTAAATTTTTCAAACCTTGCTCGCATTTTTCTAACTATATATAACACGGGAAACGAACACTCCTTCATAAACCAAATCATTCTGCGATACTAGTTTATTTTATACCTTTAGTTCGTGTTTTTCTTTTTATCCTGTTCATTTTAGATAATGCAGGACATCTGAAATCGAAAATTGATGCTTCTGACATGGTAACACAAAAAAAAACTTTCACAAACATACATAGATTATATTTATTATTTTTGTCTAGGTTGCAAGAAGTACATATAAACAAAAGATTAAACATCTTAAAAAAAGAAATTTCTTAATTGTTTTAAATCATTGTTTTAAATCTTGCACGTTACACGAATTCAATAGTGAATTAGTTGGTCATAAAGATTTTTGATACCATTCGTCATATAATTACTAATTGTAATATTAAATAATTTTGTTGTTGTACGTACATAATGAACTCCGCTTTTTATAACTGAACATTAAGAGATTAACTTATTAATGCATATGGTCTATACTGAGAGTTAGAAAATGCCCACATCTTAACACGAAAAACTACAATTTAATGATAGAATGTATAAGTAGGTGATAACTTAATGAGGCATTATTGTCCAACCTATATCTCTGCCTAAGCTGTCACTCCAAATTTAATCACATATAAAATATATTGAAAACAAATAAGACAAAATCTTTACCTATTACAAATATGGTTTATGATCATTTTTTTCCTGTTCTAATAATTTCTTATACACATAACTAATTCTGAAAACTCAATGATTCTAAAAGTAAAAGTGTTATTGTAAGTACAGACCATCTGGGGTTGAGGGTATGATGGTTTGCTGCGGACGCAAATAGAAAAACAAAGTCATAAAAATTCCTTCTCAATTGTGGTCGTTGAAAGATGAACCGCGACCGGCGACAAGTTTGTGAAGACTTAATTCGTTGGATTTTATAAAGACGTTGTTGGAATCGACTCTGGGATATCACCTCTATCACTCATCCCCTACTACATAAAACGAAACAAAGAAAAATATTCATTTTATTATTTAAGTATTAAATTTATTTCATCTAATGAAATAATAAGGCTCTTCCATATTTACCGCACCAGATGTTTGGGGCGAGCAGTCCGGATTGTCCCATGAATTGTTTTCGGTATTTATGGTTATTGCACTTCCATTTCCCGGTGAAGCTTTGTAAAATTTCGAAATCGTTCACTTGGTTTTCAACGTTCAACCTCCGAAAGTTCTGCAAGCTCTCTCGTGTTTTCGTTACTCACTGTATTTGTAGTGCAGTTTTGTGAAAATTTCTGTACTTCAGTGTCGTCGCTATTTACACACGGTAAGTTGATATTTAATAACTTCATAATTTTAATTTTTGTTGTTATTTTTAATTTCAAGGCCAAAAATTGACAGTTCAAGAAATGTCTAAAACAAATTTAAAACCATTTAGTACTTTATCAAACACACAGAAATACCGTAGATTACAACATTATAAAAATTTTATGAAAGAGAATAATGTGTTACAAACAATTCATAAAAAAGACAACGATAATATTACTTTTGAAAACGCGGAGAGTGTTATAGATTCAGTGTTGATCAGTAACAGCATCAATAACTCTAACAATAAAGAGTCTACTATTGGCAATTGTAACATTCTTGATAGCAATATTACTGCCACCCATATCAATGCAAATAATCACGATAATATGACTTTTAAAAATGTGGAAAGTGTTGCAGATTCAGTGTTAAATAGTCACAACACCTATGACATTAATAATACTCGTAACAACACAGTAAACGTTTCCTTTATAGAAAAACTTCGTAATTGGAAATTAAAGTTCAATATATCTCAGTCAGCCTTAAATAGTTTGTTGAGCATATTAAAATCAATTAATGGTTTAGAACATTTACCTACAGACGCAAGATCATTCATGAAAACTCCAAGAAGCGTACGATACCAAAACTTAATAAAAAAAGTAGATTCGGGTAAATTTGCTATATTTGGCTTTGCGAAGGGTCTTAGTAATTCATTGTCCATATATTACGATAAACCTCCAACAAGTATCAAAGTAAACTTAAATATTGATGGTCTCCCTCTTGCAAAAAGTTCGGGTAGTCAGTTTTGGCCTATATTAGGAGCAATTGTTTGCGATTTTTACACTAAACCATTTATAATAGGTATTTTTCATGGTTTTAGTAAACCTAAAACTAGTCATGAACTCCTTCAGGATTTTGTAAATGAAGCATCGGATGTACTGCAAAACGGAATTTTTTTTCAAGGAAAAAATATACACGTTTCGATAAATGCTGTCATTTGCGACGCACCCGCAAAAGCTTTTGTTACAGAAACTGTACCTCATATGTCGTATTATGGTTGTTCTAAGTGCGTACAAAAAGGAGTAAGAATAAATTATCGCATGACATTTCCCGAATTAAATGCACCATTACGTACTGACGACGATTTTCAAATGAAAACATTTCAAGAACACCATAAAAATACATCTCTTTTGGAAAATTTAAATTTAGGAATGGTTTCTCAAATACCTATAGATTATATGCATTTAATTTGTTTAGGAGTTACAAAAAGGCTTATTCGTTTCTGGATTTCCACGCCACCTATTCATAAAAAGAAATTAAAATTTAATTCAGTAACAGTTAACAAAATTGACAATTATTTTAATTCCATTAAATCCAAAATAATCTGTGAATTTTCTAGAAAACCACGAAGTATTCGAGAATTTGAACGTTGGAAAGCAACCGAGTTCAGGCAATTTCTTTTATATACAGGTCCAATTGTTTTAAAAGAGACTTTACCAACAACCTATTATGAACACTTTTTGCTTTTAAGTGTAGCCACGAGAATTTTATTGGATGCAAAGAAGTGCTTCACACATAACAATTACGCAAATTCTTTGCTTAGATGTTTTGTAAAGAATTTTTCAATTTTATATGGTAAAGAATATTTAGTTTATAATGTACACAACCTAATTCACCTAGCGGATGATGTAAAAAAGTTTGGCCCTTTAGATAATTTCAGCGCATTCAAATTTGAAAATTACATGCAATTTATTAAAAACAAAATAAAAATTGGCCGAAACCCATTAAGACAAATATACAACCGAATTTTAGAACAAGAGGGTGTACCAACAAGCTTTAAGAGAACAGACTATCCTATTATTCACTATGAAAAAGGCGACAAAACCGTTATAGCAAAAATTGCTACAAAAAATTTTGTTTTGTCAAACAACGATATTAATTGTTACATTGAAACAGTTGCTGGTTCGATTTGTAAAATAAATGAATTTTATTTATCAAATGATGAAATTTTTATTAAAGGAAAAAAAAAATATGGCCACCAGTTCACTTTTCAGATATCCCTCCGAATCTAGCCAATTTGGTTTTTATTTAATAAATGAAAAGAATTTTGAAGAAAATACAACAATTATTTCTTTAAGTGAAGTTAAAACTAAGTGTTTAAAACTTCCTTTAATGGTTGAATCACTGTTTGCAATAGTTTCCCTCGTTCATAAATAATATGAAATAGTGATCTTGTACTATACATTAGTTTAGGTATAGGGTGTTTCAGCCAAAATTTACGGCTCTATCTGACGTTCTTATTTACATTGGCAAGCTGCTAAAATTTGGTACACGCTTACATAATTATAGTTGGGAAGTAAAAATACTACGGCGGTTGTTATTTCATTTTTTAGGAGTTCTAACTTTAGATCAAATTTTTATGTGAAAAATCATATGACACTTTGTTTTCGTTCTTGTTGCTGTTATTGAGATTTCACATTAGTTTTATTATGACAATATGTTGCTATTGCATTATTTGTTTCTTTAAAACCACAATTTTGTTTATAAATAATATTATCGGTTTAGAAAAAAAATATGGAAGTATTATCTTCGACTGGATATGTGGTAGTTAGGTTTGAAGATGGATCTGTCTCTGAAGTTCCTGTCATCTGGTTATCCAAGGACCGCAAGACTTGCTGGTGGCCTTCAACGAAAAATAGTACCCATTATATATACAACAATAAACAACCAAATAAAGAAACTTGGAAAAGAAGTCCCGTCGTCAAAATTGAAGGATACTTCGGTAAGTTTGTTAAAAAATATCTAATATTTGTATCATTTGCATCATTTGTGTTTACAGATACTTACGAGAAGGCAAGACACGAAGCAAGTGTGATTATTTACACTACAGACGAAAGCGATGGAGACATTATAAATACAACACAAGCAACCAAAGCTCAAGTACATAATGTCAATGCAGAAATATCTGATGCAGAAACCGATTCTGAAACACAAGGCAAGTTATAACCAAAATGGCGTATTTAGAGTTTTTTGTGATAAATTTAAATTTTATTTAAATGCTGCTGTTGGTATAACAATCATTGTTCAGGTTCCTATTGAAGTTTTAAAAATAAGCTTTGCTATAATTACAAGAAAATTGAATGCCGCTTTTTAAATATTATTATTATTATTAGTAGAAAATACTTCACAGAGCAAGCCCCAATTATAGAATATTTAAAAACACAATTGAACAACAAGTTATGGTTTATTATCTTAGATTCTATTATCTAAGTAATTATGGTGGTAAATTGCAAAAAGAATTTTAAAAAGTCACATACTATTCTTTTTTTGTATCCACATTTACATTTTCGTATTAACAGATTCTTGCACTATAAACGTTTTCAAGATTTCCTTCATAATTTTATTTGATAGCGAACTCTACTTTTTCACATGCAAAATCTTTAGCGGTACAAAATTTTTGATACTGAATTATTATAAAAAAATCTTGTATTACTATTCGTAGATAATTACAAATTAAGTATTCATATTTCATGCAAATATACACTATGTCCCCGGATTGAGTTCACAAGAGGAAAAAAAATTGTATTTTCTATTTTACAAAAAAATGACATAGGAATAACATTTTTTGCTTAATTCAAAACGAATAAATCTGCAATTAAAACTTCAATATTCCTGGTCTGTACTCTTAAAATTAATTTTTTCATACTTCAAGTTCTTCGTTACTTTGGTTTTTTTCGATTTTAAGGACACAACCTGATAATATTAAAATTTTAATTGCAGATTTATTCGTTTTGAAATAAGCAAAAAATGTTATTCATATGTAATTTTTTTGTAAAACAGAAAATACATTTTTTTTTCCTCTTGTTAACTCAATCCAGGGACATACTGTATATGAATGACTACCTAGATAACAAAAGCAATTTTTTCAGAGGAACTGGAAATACCACCACCAATCAATGAAGATACACCCGTCGACTTTGAAGAATTTACAGTAATTGTTCCTCCAACTGAGGCTCCTTGCGAGAAATGTTGCATAGGTATGTTGCTGTAATTTTTGAGGAACTAATGCTTATGAAAATAATTTTAATTTTAGCATTGGAACAAATACAAAAGAACATGTGTGAGATAAAAGAAATGCTGAAAGAAATTGGTGATAAAGTATTCAACATGGAAAGGTCATCGAATCTGACAAATGAGGAAAAAACAGAAATAGATGATATGCTACCAATAAAAAACAAAACAGACTTTGATGAATTAGAAGATTATCATTGTCTGCCAGAAAAAGCAGATTTCTTTGTAAGTTACATAATCCATAAATTCATATAAATATGCAATATAATAAAATATTGGTCATTCTATAGGGATAGATTCCTGTAAGACTAGGAGACTTTGGCAACCCTCTACATATGGTACACACATAGTGGACTGCACAACAGTCTCATGGTGTACATGAATCAACCTATATGTTATACATACACGGTCTCTTTTAAATAGATTTGGAAAAACTCCATTAAATTTCACGCACAATTAAAGCATTTGGAAGGTCTTGTTTTTTAAATTGCTGGTCTAGAGAACATGTGTAAATGTTAATAATGCTGATTTATTCAATTCTCATGGTGACATACCAATTTTTTTGCTTTGTATTGATGTGGATTTTGGGATTTAACCCTCCCCCCCCTACATTAGAATTAATACAAAATGTTCGGTAGATAAGGTAATGATGTTGTAATTTTTTTTTTCCGAATTTATTTCAAAGTGACCTGGTGAATGCACATAAAATATACACTTTTTCTTGTTTCAGAAAAGACAGTTGTCCCAGATAGGTGGTAATGGGTACAAGGATAATGTGGGACGTGTTTTAAAAAATATATTTTCTAACGAATTTGCAACTAATTGTTCATGGCTGGGTCAGCGGGGAAATTTCAGACTAGCAGAGACGAAGGCGATAAATATCGTGAAAGGTATATTTTATTGCAATAAATATAATTGTTCTAATTTTTATTTTTGAAGAAATTATACTGAAGGCCCATTTTGTAAGAGAAAAAGAAGTGGAGCAATGCTGCTCAGAGTGGATACGTCATTCCAAGCAACGTTTAAAGAGGGAAAAAGCTACGAATTGAAGTTTCAGTGGTTTTTTAATAAAATATATGTGTTGTATTAGAATTAAATTATATATTATATTTTTTTCCAAATTTAAATAAAATTATGGTTTATCTGAATTAAGTTTCATTAACTTCATCAATGTTCCCATCCCATACCCTTAAGTGATACATTTAAATAGCATTATTAATAGCTGGGTTTTTTGTCATGCCTATTCACGTCGCATGCATCATGTTAATAAAATATACTGGCAGTTACATGTTTACGACGTAGTGATGTATACGCAACGTGTATGTCAATTTAATACGTTATACTGACATTTAAACGAAACGTAAATGATACATTAAAATGTAGAGAATCTGGCGATGTACTAATCCAACGCTACAACGATGTACTGAGAGAACGTCTTTAGTCTGAAATAATGTTGATGTCTCCAGTACGTCACAGACGGTATATAGTCAACATGTACCAAAAATGTTAGCATGTTGATTACATTACACAGCACAGGGAGCGCACATGGGCGCAGTGTGGGATGTAACATGGTACAAGTTCGTAACTACATTAACATGACATAGAAGTCGCTATAATGTAACTGTGTTTACTGGGTAAAACCGTTCGTCCTGAGAAAAGAGGAGATAACCTTCGAACGGGGATGTTTGATGTGGGGCTACCGAGTAATTGTAGCCATGAAGCTACACAGTAGTCACTTGGGTATACACAAAAGGAAATACACAGCCAGAGCTTATTTTTGGTGGCCAAATCTTGACAAAGATATTATTGAGAACATAGCTCGTACATGCATTCCATGCAATAAAGTCGCAAAGGAACTCCAGAAAGCCATCCCAATTCCGTGGAATAGACCATCGCGTTAGTGGCAAAGAGTACACATCGACTTGCTTGGACCAGTTGACAACAACTACTACCTAATCATGTTGGATGTTTACAGTAAATGGCCTGAAATCTTTAAAATAAACTCGATCACGTTATGTATAATATGGAGAATTTCAGGGACATTGGTACCTGTTTACTCAAGATTTTAATCGTGTGGCAATTAAAAAACTCAAATAGATTTTTCTTAGCCTTCAAAAGAATATACAAGAAGACGGCAATTTAAGTATTATTAGTTCCGCAAGTGGTTCTTCTCTAACAGAAAGTGCTAAATCATGCACCAAAGCGGATGGTTTGGGATATCTGACGGGATATTTAGCCAAGAAATTTCAGAACGTACTCAGATTTGAGATCACACAGGGATCACGTTGAAAAAATGAATTTTCATTCCTATTCAGCACCATCATGGCAAAACTGATCTACAGTCGTTCAGACAATCGAGTTGATGGTTTAAGCACATGCAGAATTAACACAATAATTGGAATACAGGCGGAAATTGCTCATTAAATGGTGTATTATGTTGTACACGGGTTAACACCCACATTCACCATACCAGCGGGATATTTTTTCACTCTTCTCTTAGCGCTGAAAAATTTAACCATAAAAACTTTAAAACCGATTACAGACTGTGGATTTTTAACAATACGCATTGTAACTGACAATTTACTCTTGAACGTAAAATTATTTAAGCTTCTTGGAAATGGCAGCATTCAAAATGTCATCAGTCATCCTTATTTGTCTCCTTTACCATTATTTCTTAGCAGTGACTACAGTCACGCTATAAAAAATGCTAGGAATTTATTCCTGCAAAATCGCAATTACAAAATATTTAGAATTTAAGCACCACTTTTTCCAACTATATAATGTTAGCAGCAAAAATCAATACATACGGTCTTTGGATAATTCTGTTGTACCATATATCAATGTGTCAGATGAGCGTTTACACTGGCTCATTCATAAATTCCCTAAATACATCGAGGACATTCAGATGCAGTCTCAACGAGCTGGTTTGCCTGGTTTATCTAAGGAAATGGCGTATTTTTTAATAGTTTTTTCTTTTTGTTATATATGAGGTCTATCTTTTCTAAATTAATTTTTATTTTTGTCCGCATGTATAATATTAGAAATTGCCTGTTATACATATACTATGTATTTTGGCAATAAAGGTTATATTACTATTATTATTATTGTTCACTATGCCATCTTATCCATGGCAGCTTGACTAAGATGGCATTTTATGTTACCTAATGTATGTATGTTATGTTATTTTAATTTTTTTTTTTTTTTTTGAAGGTTCATGGTTAATAATTTCGCTCGAATTTTTAGCGAGTTGCAGATGCTCTAGGCGTAACTCGCCAAACGGTTTCGAAGATTAAAACTCGAAAAGCAAGACTGGGCGTGCTTCCCAATCCAACAAAATCAAAACCCAATCGGAAAGCACCGAAAACAAAAGACCTGCCCTGAGCCTATAAAAATAGAAATCCGCAGCACGATTTATAACATGTGTAAAAACAGTAGGTTTAAGAAATTCAATGGATACAGTTTTGTAATAACTATGAAATACTTTCAGAAAAACATTACTTTGAATACCTTAAACGCAGAGTTGAAGAGAAAACAGATAGTTCATATGAGTGTGAGTTCTCTTCGACGTCTGTTGTTGCTTATAGACTTTAAATACAAAAAAGATGATAACAGGATAGTGTTGATGGAGAAACCGCATATTGCTGGACAAAGAACTCGCTTTTTGCGAAAATACAAAGAAAATCTAGAATCGGATTTTAAGAGAGATGTGATATTTTTAGACGAAACCTGGATTTTCTCTAAAAGAAATGCCATAAAATCATGGCAAGATGGTAGCAGTAAGAGCATGAAAAGACCCCAAGGCTATGATGGTAAACGCTACATAGTATTAGATGCAGGAGGGAAAACGGGATTTGTTGAAAATTCTGAATTGATATTTGCATCAAAGTCAAATCCACTTGATTATCATGGGGAAATATATAAATACAGAGATGTTTACTAAATGGTTTCATGAAATTTAGAAAAACCGTCACTGATTATAATGGATAATGCCTCCCTCATACCATAGTGCTCTCGCTGAAAAACAGCCTTGCTCATCCTGGCGGAAATGTGATATCAGCAATGGTTAACGGAAAACGATGAGAGGTATGAACAGTGTATGCATAAGAATGAACTGTTATGCTTAGCCAAGCGACATAAAAAGCCAAAGAGGTATATCACTGATCAGTTACTACAAGAAAAAGGAAATGAGGTACTGAGGCTTCCCCCTTATCACTGTCAATTCAATGCTATTGAATTAAGGCTTGTCCGGTTAATAGACGTACAAAGATTATCAAGTCGCTTGTACTCTATGACGTACAAAAAAGTTAGTAATCTGTTAAATTTTTGTAAACCTGTTCATATATCACTTAAAGGTTCGTTTGAATTAGAATTAAAGAATCTATTGTTAATGATAATTTAGAAAAAAATGCAAGATGGAAGCGAAAAAAATATTAGGTAAACTATACAAACTCGAAACCACTATGTTGACTGTCCTCTCGGAAGAACTTCTTGAAAGAATTAACAAGGTCGGCAAAAAGTTACAGGACCCTGGATTAGATTTGTGTGAAGGTCTTGCACTAATAACATCATTAGAAATATTTATCAAATCTTTTAGATTTGTCTTAGCTCTGAAACGTTTTGTAACATGTTCAGATATAATCGACTGCATTTTAAAAAAAACCTCATTGATATTTTTTCGAATCTGTATACAGTGGCTAAGATCTTCTTGACACTCCCAGTGACCAGTTGTGAAGCTGAAAGAGCTTTTTCTAAATTGACTTTTATTAAAAATATAGATCGACAATGAAAAACGGAAGAAGTTCTTTGTCGATTCTTGCAATTGAGAATGACATCACAAGGTCAATTACGTATGACAGCGCCATTCGAACGTATCATCGTGATATCAAGTGCAGAAAGAAAATTGTCTGTATAATTTGTTTCATTTTGTTTATTAGATTTTATTTTTGTTAATTATCTTTATTATATTTTATTTTTGGTTTTTTTTTTTAATATATATTAAAGTATTGAAGATGTGTAAATTAAATACTTCTAACAAACTTCTATTCATAAATGGGGTCCCAAATAAATAATAGCATCAGGGCTCCAACACTCTAGATCCGCGTCTGGCTGGACGACACTCTACTATTAATAATTGTGTACAACACTCTTGCCATCCGGAAGAAAAATTATTTTTCATGCCTGATTCCTGTCACGTCTTAAAAAATGTGAAAAATTCTTTAATTGATAACCATACATTTACTCTTGGCGTAAAAACTGTGCAAGAATATAGCTTCCCTGCGCCACAGTTTGAACAGCAGCCGTTCAGATAGACCATCAAAGCTAGCTAAAACTAGCGCCATATTTAACTGAGAAGGTTTTTCAGCCCAGCCAGTTTGAAAAAATGAACGTTGGTTTATACGATTAATGTCGAAATGGGTCCATTTCCTGACCTTACGAAATTTTACATCTGCAATTAGTCATACTTACGAAGTTGTTTATACAGAGACTCTCACGTTCTTGGAAGAATTCAAGGAAATAGTATCTGACAGGTTTGTACATGGTAAAAAAACGGTACTGGAGCTTCAACATTTATATCTAAATAGTTTTAGAAGATCACTTCAGCTGCTGTCGGGCCCGTAACCCCAATCCAACAGCCAAAGAAGTCAAAACAAGCTTCCGTATAATCGTCTTGAGTCAATATACAAAATATTTGACCAACTCTAACTGTTTTGAATCTGATACAGATAGGATTGGCTATTCAAAAAAATACATAGAGAATCTGCCATTAGAAAACAAAGAGCATGAGTGCCCAATTGTTTTAACAACAGGTGAACGAGAAATGGATGACTTATGAAGTAAATTCACTTTATTACTGGTGTTGAGAGCCATGACTGGGGGTTACGTGTTTTTATTCTCCCCACCCTCAATGGGAAGTCTGGCCATCACCCGCCTTAAATGGGGAGTCTATCTGTAGCTTTCGGGAAATAAACATCTGTAACGACAATCTGCTGTTCCTTTTATCAGTAATCCTCCTAGTTTCAACGCACATTATTCACATATCAATCACCGAATGCGTTCGAAATCCTTATCGTTTCTTTTATTGATTCAACAATACATATATCGTCGAACGAGTTCGAAACATTGGTCCTTCGAGCCGAATTAGCGGCAAGTAAAACAGTGAGTTCTTATCAAAAGTGCCATTCACTCGCCCCTCGTGAGGTCAAGATCAGGAATTCCGAGAGCAAAGGTAGGCTTCAATTCTTTTCTTTATCGATGTGCATTTCTCTTTGTGCGTAAGATGACGAATAGACAAGACGAAAACAGCTGTAACAATTAATAATCCCAACACGAATTAACTGATAAATAACATTGTTGAACCCAGTTTTGATAATTCTGGTAAAGACACATCTCATTGTAATTTAGCGGTCTCAAATAACGTGCTTTTATCAACAGCTTTAATACTGGTTAAGGGTCCTACAGGCAAAATGAAAGAATGTCGCGCATTATTAGAGGTTGGCAGTCAGTCCCATTTCATAACTGAAAGTTTATGCAAACAGTTATATTTAAAAATTCAAAATTCAAATGTGTTAGTCCTTGGAATAAATAGCCGGTCAAGATTGACTAAGCTGAGGATGAGGTCAGAAGTAGATCAACAGATTTTATTGAAAATATTAAATGGCTGGTTATTCTTAAAATCACTGAAAACTTGCCATCTTATACGTTTACTATAAATAATATCTATTTGCCCAACAATTTAGAATTAGCTGATCCAACTTTTAGTGTTTCATCTCCAATAGATGTATTAATTGGGGCCGAATTATTCTTAAATTTGTTTACTTCTGGAAATATAAAATTAGGTAAAAATCAGCCTGTTTTACAAAATAGTGTGGTGGGATGGATTATCTCAGGTAAAATTCGAAGTTACAACAATAAATCCTTGCACTGTTATAAGATAAGAGCAGAATCAGCTGTTACCAGGTTTTGGGAACTAGAGAACGTCGAACCCGAGGTAATTATTCCTTCTGTCTATAAACTCTCTTCCAAAGACATTTGTGAAGCCCACTTTTATGGCACTACTAGCAGATCTGAAGACGGTCGCTTTGTTGTACGACTCTCTTTTGTTGAGCAAATTCCAAAATTAGGAAATTCCCGGGACCATAAACTAAAAGCTTTTGGATTTGGATGTTTCAAAAAATTCTAAAAAAATTACCAAACATTGAAAACATGTCAAAGTTAATGGCTCAACACTAGATAAGTTAATATCGTATTACATTTTGGTTTTAATTGAAAAAATGTCCCACTAGGTCCGAATGAGGGGACTTTCCCCTACAGAGAGTGAGTAGTTATTTGATATAATAAATTAAATAACGAATAATACTATTCTAATATTTCATATTATTTCAGCTAGTAATGGGTTTACAGCTGCAAATCAAATTGTTAAAAGGCAATCCAATACTGATGACGCCGAATTAAGCTAGTTGTTGGAAGTTATAGATGAAGGTAATTTCGGTAAATTGTTAGGTAAAGAATATTAATTTAAACAATTTGTATAGATTTAAAGACTACAAGCGTTACTCGTAATAGATAAATTATAAATGATACGAGCCTGGCATGTTCCGTTAAAAAGCAAGTAGGAAAAGGAGTCCGGCAAAATCGTGAAGTGGAAAATTTTACCTACTTTATTAAAAGAGGTGAGAGTGAAAACTTCAACAAGAAATTTTCATTGACCAGTCGAAGAATGGAATTTTCTTTTAAACCGTTGGGGCACCTCCAACAGCCATTACAATGGCTTAAGGTGATTATGTGGAGTAATTCTATACTCATATTTATTATTATCATTGATGGTTACAGCAAGCATTACGAGAACTGTTTGACCCTTCGATCATATATTATCTAGATATGGTGTGAGCACCTTTGTTGTGAAGCCAACATGACTGGGGACGCGAGACGAGGTGGTAAACATCAAGCGAAAATCGCCCTTCGGGACTGCGTCTCTGATTGGTTGTTGACGTACCGTCTTCAATATGGTGGTCGTCACTTGAAAACAACAGCTGAAGTAATCGAGTTGAAAACGTGATACAAAGTGAACTATTTACATAAAAGTGATAAAAAATAAGAGAAATGGGAAGAATTTGTTTTTTGTGTCGAAGAAGTTTCGAAAAAGCATCGACATGTTCCTATCATCGGTAAGTTTTACCAGTGTCATCCACGTGGTATTTGTTTGGGAAGCCAGTGGTGTAGATTCTACAAAATGAGATAATTAGAACAACAAAAATGTGTTAATTAGATAACCAAAACCAGTTGGACGATGTATTTAATAAACAATAATTATACTAGGTTTCCCTGTGATCCAGAACGGAGAAAAAAATGGTTTGAGAATATAGGAATGCAGCCCGTTCACACAAGAAATATTTACTTGTGTGCAAACCACTTTGCAGCGACCAGTTTTTATATACAGCCAGGGGGAATTCATAGACTAAGTAAAGATGCCCTGCCCTCGAAGATCCCTTCAACAAGTGGACTTTCAGAAAGCGACTCGACAGAAGCAAAGTGTGTATTATTAAATTGAACTGGTGACAAAATATTACCAAATAAATAAAGTTCCAGCAGTTCGTCACAAAAAACAATTAAAGAATGTGAGCAAAGTACTCAGCAGCTGACAACACAACAAGCAGACTTGTCAATACTAGCTCAACCACTATCATGGTCTTCGGAAACTTTGACAGCTACAGAGTCTGTGGATGAAGCAGTCATCACTAGACAACCCGGTGCAAGTATGAGTCAGTCCATGGGTCCACCAAAGTTCAGGTATTCAAAATCATACATGAGTTACATGCAGCCATGTTTTATATTCATTTTGTACGAATGATTTGTGTAGGTTGGGAAAACGAAAAATAACTTCAGTACAGGGTAGTATAAAAAGTTCGACCACAGAATCACTTGACTCTGTTAAAAAAACTAATGTCCCTAGTAGACCTTTAATGAAAAGGTATGTATTGTCTGTTCTATCTTGCAACTGTCACTAATTATCATTTACTGTCTAGGGTAAAACGTGCACGATATATAGGTGATTGTTCAACTGATGAAATGAGAACTCCTAGAAAAGCGAAAAGAAATTGGCAAATAGCCAAAAAGACAATAACGATTCAACGTGCCAAATTGAGATTATTTCAACAACGAACAAGACGCCTCAGAGCAAGAGTATCAAATTTAAAATCATTATTGAAACATTTGGAATCCCAGAAGTTAATTAGTGAAAACACGTCGTTAACTGTTAAGGTAGTGTTTACATTCATAATAGATAATTGTGAAAATGTATTGAAATGTTAATAATTTTAGGCCACAATACCTGAGTCATCAACAAATATATTAAATCGTTTTGTGCAAGGTCCAAAACGCCAAAAATATTCATCAGATTTGCGTGCGTTTGCTCTCACTTTGAATTTTTATTCAAGTAAAGCATATGAGTATGTGCGTACTAAATTCAATAACAGCTTGCCACATCGTCGCACAATTGCCAAGTGGTACTCTTCAGTAAATGGTGAACCAGGGTATACTTCTGAAGCAATTAATGCTCTAAAAATCCAGGTTGCAGAACAAAACAAAAAACAACAAAAACTCATATGTAACTTTGTTTTTGATGAGATGGCAATCCGAAAACAAACAGAATGGACGGGCCAGAAATTCACAGGATATGTAGACGTAGGCACTAATATAGCATCGGACTCACTTCCAGAAGCAAAAGAAGCTCTTGTGTATATGTTGGTAGCCTTAAATGCCCACTGGAAATTACCGTTTGCTTACTTTTTGATCAATTCATTAACTGCAACAGAGAAAGCTCAGTTGGTGAACAATGCTTTAGAGTTTTTGACTGAAAGTGGAGTTATAGTTTCATCTTTGACATTCGATGGCACAGCAACCAATTTAAATATGGCTACAATTTTAGGAGCTAAATTGGATAATCCTAGTAATTTGCAAACATTCTTTATGCATCCATTATTGCAACAGAAAATTTATCTGTACCTAGATGCTTGCCATATGTTGAAATTACTGAGAAATTGTTTGGCAAGCCAAGGCCGACTCATTGACAAAGATGGACGTGTCATTTTATGGGAATATTTCGAGAAATTGGTCAATTTACAAGCAACGGAGGGTCTTCACGCTGCAACGAAAATACGAAAGCGTCACATTGACTGGACGCGCGAAAAAATGAAAGTAAAAGTAGCCGCGCAGACATTTAGCAACAGTGTCGCAGATGCTTTCATTTTTTTGGAAGAAGATATACAGCATCCAGACTTTAGAGGTGTAAGTGCTACAGCAAACTTTTGTCGCGTTATAAATAATTTATTTGATATATTAAATGTACGTAATTTTGTCTCCACTGCACAATATCGAAAACCATTAACGCCTAAAAATTGCCATTTCGTTTTTGAATACTTAAATTTTTGCAAAGAATATATTATAGGGATTCGATTAAAAGACGTACCAATTTTACAGACACAGAAAAACAGGCTTTTTAGGTTTCCTGATATGTATAAACAGTCTTATTAACATGTACAGAGATTTTATTGAAGTAGAAATACCTCTTTTAAAATATATTCTTAGTTATAAGCTATCTCAAGTCTTATTAACATGTACAGAGATTTTATTGAAGTAGAAATACCTCTTTTAAAATATATTCTTAGTTATAAGCTATCTCAAGATCATCTCGAGATCTTTTTCAGCGCTGTGCGTAGTCGAGGTGGTTCAAGTAATAATCCTACAGCGCGACAATTTGAACACATCTACAAAAGACTATTGCTGCATACTGAAATTAAAGGTGCAGATGCTGGGAATGCAGTTGCTTTAGATGCCACATCTATATTACATGTGTCCTGCAAAACACTGACACATACTGATAACAATGAAAATTTAGAACACGGAGATGACTTCCTGCCTATTTCAAAGGAAATTGAAGACCATGACTACATAGGTGCGCCAATATGGCATTTAACTAGCTATGTTAACGATGTTGTGGCGTATATAGCCGGATTCGTAGTGAAATGTTTAAAGCGATGTGTAACTTGTGGTTTTTGTTTTGGGTTGCTAGAAACTGATGAACCTTTATCGCTCCTTCAGAAACGTAAACAGTATGGAAGAATGATAAACGCATCTCCTTTCGTGATAAAAGTTTGTGAGATAGGAGAAAAATGCTTGCGACTTATGATTCATGAACACAAAAATATTTTTATTGCTCGTAATTTACATCAAATATTGATCAATGCAACTCTTAATAATATTCCGCAATCTACTTACGACATATTCCACTCTCATAATTCTAATGACGATCCCCTGGATACACATTCTGTTAATCTTGTTAAGTTAATTTTAAGACGCTATTTCACTATAAGAATTCACCATGAAACCAGAAGACTCCAGGAAAGAAATTCTGATTCAAAAATTCGAAGTTTGTTTACGAAGGCAATATTATTTAAAAACCAGTAATGTATTAGTTGCGCTTTTATGTCATTTTAGTTTTTCAAAAAAAACTTTTTAACAAAAAATTAAACCGACGATAAGACACTGAAAAGCGAAAAATAAACCTTTTTATTCTTATTAACTAAACTTCTGAACTAAAAAAAAGTTCTGCATTTTTTTTTACCCTTAGGGGTAGAATTTTTTTTTCAAATTTAAATGGGACCAACTTCGAGGTCTACTCTATCCAACAAAGAAAGAATCATCAAAATCAAATCGAGAACCTCCTCCTTTTCGTCGGTTAATAAAATTTTGTAGTTATTAGGTTTGTTTTCTTCCATTGTTTATGTATAATAACTATGTTTCACATATTTCTATTAGTATTTATATTAAAATACAGTTCCCCAACGTGACTTTGTATTAATTTACCTCACGGTTTTATTTTTATCCTTTGGATCCCAATAGACGAGCCGCCCTGGCAGTCAGTTCCTCTCACCCCCCTCCCGTTATGTTGGCTTCATACGACATACCCTACAACTGGCCGCATGCCATGTCTAGCTAGTATATGGTCGAAGGTAACGACGCTTTTTACTTTCGACAAATTGACATTTCCAAAGAATGTTATGTTATTATTACACGTGTATATCACAAAAATTTTCTTGTTATAATCAATTATGAAGTTAAAATTTGTTAAAAATCGAAAGAACTTGGTTAAACGAATAGAATTGGTGAAGGATTGGCGAATGAAACATGTGTTATTTTCAGAACAATTTATTAGAATCAACAGAGAGTGATTAGGTAAGGCACTGCTTTTACAAATTACCTAAAATTAAGCGTTTTCTGTTCTTTTTAGGAAGCGACTTTTGCTCCCGGTTGTGGTATTTTAGCGTGTAAAATATCCGCATTCTCACGAATAGCGTCGTTAAATACTCGTGAGGAAAATGTGGACATGGATGATCGAGAGTGGCCTGCAGCAAGTCACATTTGACAAAATACCCTACACGAGGTTTTGTTATATGTGCCGGGAAAGAAGTTGTGTAAATATTTTCCAGTTGGGAGATGTAATGTATAAACTGTTGGTCAGGCATATTCAATTGACCAAAACGTAAGTAAGCCTTCAGTGTCATAATTTTTAAAATAGCAAAACAATGTATCAGGAGCAAGTTCTCCACAGGCATTTGCAAATTGAAGACAAACTTCGCAACTATGTTTTCTTAAACATTTTTGTATTAAATATCCACAGATATATCGAAGGGTATTTTGTTCACTGAGTTGCCAGTTTCTGTAATCAGTGCTATCTATTACCAATGGTTGTTGCTGCGGTGTAAATAAATTAATAGTATCTGCTAAAGTAGGAGAACCTTTTACAGCTTCAGGCACAGTGCTTAACACCATTGCCAAGTCAGCAGCACAATTACTAGCTGGATTATGCTGAAAGTATTTCATGCAGAATAGTTTGTTAAAGGCACGTTTCACTTGCACTGGCGTGGGGTTGTAATAGTTTCCAGACTGTTTTCTTATGGTGCCAAAAAAATTTTCTATGGTGTCTTGATTAAATCGCCTGGTAATTAAAACCTTTCTGAAATTTTGTTGTGTGGCAATTATACTGCTGATTGTGACTTGCCAGCATCGCAGAGATTTAATTGTACGTGTTATATCTTTGTTGGTACTATTTATAACTTTCATTGTTTGAAAAAATGTAACCATTTGTTGTAAATGTTGAATTTGATATGAACTGCCATCAAATTGTTTTTTGAAAGATTCTCCTTCTATGTTTGTTTTTTGGCTAGAATTTAAAATATCAAATCGGTTATATTAATGTTTCTTATAAATTTAATCGTACTGACAGCTGCTTGTGGCAGTAAAGTGATTGCTAGGTCGGTCTCCATTCCCGCAGCTACAGTGTGGCTGAATAATTCGGCTGCGAATTTCACCTTCATCTTGTCAAAAGGACCTGGATTTATATAGGTTCGTGTTAATTGGGTGCATAACGAAGAGCACGTGCATTGTCTTTTTCGAAAAAGGATTTTACATATTCACTATCTATCAATTCATCATCAACAGTTACGAATTTATATTTCAGAAAGTTGTTCCGTAATGCCTTTAGCAGATGGCATGGAACAAAAAAATAATAAATTTTGGTATCATCGTCATTAACACAAAAGAATGGATTGTTAGGGCTGATATTAATTGAAGCTGCAAAGTTTAAAAAATTTGACCCCATGTCAGAAATGAAACCCCTAATTTTTAATCCTATTGCCCGTAATTTTTTAATGATATCAAAAAGTAATTTTTTAAATTCGGTTGCGTTACAGGATGTGGTTACAAATACATAAGCGATAGGTTGTTTCCAATTTGCAAATATCCCCCGAGCCATGATGGCAAGTACATTATTTGCTGGAAGACATTGCTTTTCGTTGTCAACATGATGCAAACCAATTACTTCGTCACATCCAATTTCGTAAAATAGATTGGCTTTCATGCTCATTTCGTCAGCAATAAGTACACATTCGCGTTCGTCCTCAATATAAAAATAAATATTCAATTTTTGATTTTAAAATTTCAAAAACTACGTCGTTAATGTCGGGATTAATGACAACCTGACCAGTAAATCGTTGTAGGGTTCTTATGGACGGAAGATAAAATGTTGTTTTTAAAAAACGATAAACCATGGGGGACAAAAAATATATGTTTAACGCAAATTGTTTAAACTCCGGATTATATTTTTGTTTTTTTTTTGATGCTGTTCTACCTGTAGTTTAATGACTTTGGCCAAATTGGGTGGCAATAATGTGTCACACAATTTTTCGAAGAGTGCTACCTTTTGTTCATGGCTAAGTTCTGCGTCTGCTTTTTTTTTTTTCAGCTGTCGGCGCAATTTCTGTTTTCTTGGAGTCCGTGCAGATAGAGTGGCTCCTGTTTGGCTTGAAACATCCCGTACCTGCTCGACGTTCGTGTTGCTTAGTTCATTACTCCGTCGGTCCCAAATTGAGTGTCCGATATGGAAATAAAATTTTTTAAGTGGTTGTAGGTTTTTAACCCAAAGAATAATATTTTTATTATCAGGATTTTTAAGTGAATAGAACGCTCTCATTGGAATATTACAACCTGCTTATTGTTTCCTTCATTTTAATTCAGTTCACATGAACTACAATTGCGGTGAAACAATATTATTATTTGTCATCGACTATTTAAATTTGGCGCTTGCCTTTAGCGCTTGAGGACTCCAATGTCAATAAGGGTGGTTTTGCAAAATCAGCCTCTATGTCGCTTCTCTATGTTCTCTGCAGTAGCCAACTAACCGCGCAAGACGAATGATATAGCTGTGTTTTTGTATGCGATTGTTGCCGTTTTAAACAATAAATGTTCTTTTATATCCACATTTCTTACAGTTTAGAACAAAATGCTGAAATGCGTGAATTGGTAGAACATAATAATGTTACAAAAAAGACACCTTTAATTGCAAGAGAGTTTTTTCGGAGATCGTACTAACGCGTCGAAGCTATACTATAAATGTGGTGCAGGGGAGAAAATTAAATATTTTGACGTATGTTCGTTGTACCCGTTTGTTAATAAATACGGAAAGTATCCTACTGGTCATCCGACGAAAATTCACGTAAAACCTGAGGAATGTGCTCTGATTGATTTGCAAACATTTGAGGGTTTAATTAAATGCACGGTAGAACCACCTAACGACTTATACCATCCCGTTCTGCCGTACAGGTGGTGTAATGGAAAATTAATGTTTCCGTTGTGTCGCTCATGTGTTGAAACAGAAAACCAGGACAATTGCTATCACCAATCTAAAGAGCGACAGTTTACGGGAACTTTTGTGGCTGACGAGTTACGGAAAGCCATTGAAAAAAATTATAAAGTTATTGATATCTCTTGAGGCATGGGAGTACAAAACTGTGCAATATGATCGTAACACCAAAACAGGTGGATTGTTTTCAGAGTATATCAATAGCTTTCTAAAAATTAAGCAGGAGGTGTAGTGGCTGGCCTAGCTGGTGTGTCACAAATATCGAGAAAGAACGATACATAAACCTGTATAAAGAACGGGAGGGTATTGAGTTAGATCAAAACAAGATTAATAAAAATGCTGGTCTTCGCTTTGTATCAAAGATTATGCTCAATTCCTTCTGGGGCAAGTTTGGCAAGCGGGAAAACATGCAACAAACTCAATTAATTCATCAACCTAGTGACTTATTTGCGTTAGTAACAAATCCTTCAATTGTTGTTAACACTATGACAATTTTAACCGACGACGTTTTGTTGATGAGTTGGGAAAGAGTTGAAGAAGACATTGCCCAGTTAAAATCTGTGAATGTTGCAATAGCAGCGTACACTACGTCGAATGCGCGCTTAGAACTGTACAAATACTTGGAACAATTGAATGAGCGCGTGTTGTACTATGATACCGATAGTGTTTTCTTTATTAGCGAGTATGAAGGTCAGGCAGAACCACCCACAGGCGATTTTCTTGGGGATTTAACTGATGAAATGGCTGAGTACGGAAAAGATTCCTACATCACAGAATTTGTCAGTGCAGGCCCTAAGAATTACGCCTACAAATTTTGGAATGCTAACGAAAAAAAATACGACACTGTGTGTAAGGTAAAAGGTCTGACATTACACTATGCAAACTCGCAAAAAGTGAATTTTGATGTTTTGAAAACAATGGTCTTGGAAAACCTCGACTTTGAGGTGCAGCTCGAGGATCGTTCGATAATACGTAACGCTCAATATGATGTGCTTACAAAAAACACAACCAAAAAATACGCTATGAGTTATACTAAAAGGCGCAGACTTGAAGGTACTTTTGAAACTGTTCCTTATGGGTACAATGACGACATCTAAGTAAGCTTTATTTTATGTGATGATTTATATTTTCATTAGTTGTATTTTTTTTTTGTGTTTATATTTATCAAAAAATATTACAGTATTTGTAGACTTTTACTCCTAATTAAACAAAATGTGTAAAATTTTGTTCAAATAAATAAATATTTATTTTGAAAAGTATTTATTGAAGTTTTTCTTATAAATGTCATCATTTTGTTTAGTATTATCAGTAAACATTTAAAAAAAGATATCTACACCATTATCGAGTACATAATTAAAAAGAAATAGAACGCAATACACACATCAGACGAAAGATGCTGTATGTGCCTGGTATTAAACTTCCAATAACGACAACTTACTCTGAACAACTTTTCCACGTTCTTGTTAGGCGGTCTCCCAAAACTATCAAAAAAATCACCAAGCTCGTTTTCGTCTACGTAGATAGCGGACCAGTGACTTTCATGTAATCCGGATCATCGTTGACTATGATAGAAGCAGGTCTACTTACGCGGAATGGCAAACGATTATTATTTGCAAATACACCGACAAGTGATACGTTCTTCGTCGTCATCATACACATCTTCTTCAAACATATCTCTAGGTCTACGGTGTTCATTATGATAATTCATCATACAATTAGCAATGTATTTTGCACAAAACAGCTTTTTCTCATGTAAGTCGTTATTATGCTCGTGATGATCACGTTGAAGTTCTGTCGAATTGCTCATTAACTCTGCTAAACATGGAAATTCGTAGTCCTCTAAATTTAAAACGATCTTGTATGGTATGTAGTTTTGTAGAATTTCTTCTTTTGCCGACTCTTTTACAAAAATAATGTTCGCTTTTTTATTATACTTCGTGAGTGTTTCTACCAATTCCTCGTAAGGTTGGTCGCCATTTTGCCACTTTAATCTTAGTGATTCTTAGTAAGCCATTTAACAATTTGCCGATCGCATGTATTTAGTTGAGAAATATTGTGGGGTGGTTTAAATAAACAATGTAAATTTACCGAATAGTCTTCACTAATGATTGCCAATTCTTTGAAAACAAATTTTTCTTTATTAAGAAAACCTTGGAAATCCACATACACTTCACTCATAGTGTTTTTCTTCGAAAGTGAGCTTTGAGTTTGAAATACACAGTTATATATATAAACGTTTTCTCAAAAAATTGTTAAAAAGCTTTACGAGCTCTTAAGATCAGTGAAATCAGTGAAGCTAAGGAAGAACGGCAGGAGCTGGTAAAAACGCTAGTTATGGATGAAATGTCTATTAGGAAACACGGTGAACGGAATGGTAAACGGTATCAGGGACTTGTTGATTACGGTACGAATATTCAAAGCGACGCACTACCGGAAGCAAACGAAGCATTAGTACTTGTGTTAGTAGCCCTAAATTCCCGTTGGAAACCCCCTCTTGGGTATTTTCTTCATGACGGCATAAAGGCTTTACAAAAACCAAATTTGATTAAGGGTTGCTTGAAATTGGCGCACGACTGTGGTACTAAAATTGCAGCTCTGACTTTTGACGGTACGGTAACAAATCTTGCCACAGCATAGCCTGCAATCTGGGTGCAAAGTTGGAATTGCCGAATATGACGCCTTGGTTGTTACATCCATTCACTAAAGAGAAACGCCATATTGTACTTGATGCTTGTCATGTGGTAAAATTAAAAACAAACGCTCTTGGTGAATGGAAATGTTTAAAAGATGGAGAGGGAAATAGTATAAAGTGGAGTTGTTTTGAAAATGTGGTTAACTTGCAAGAAGCAAGTTTTTATTATTTATTTAGAATGTCACAAATATGATTTGCCGTTGCCAAAATTTGTAAACGTAGCTGCAACTGCAAAATTTTGCAAAATGCTAAATAACCTCTTTGACGTGCTGACCTCCAGAAATTTTTTAAGTAAAAGCACTTGGGATAAACCTTTATCGACAACAAACGAAACAGAGTTTTACAAGTTCGTAGATGAGGCACCCAGTATTTAACCGGGATAAAAGATTCGAAAGATACTAATATACGTAATAAATCCGTTGGATATATACTCCCAAACACATAATTAGCTTATTCACAGAAAGAATTTGATTGTCCTTTTGCATGATTTCTTTTTATTTGCCCTATTTAACCTTTTTCGAATTTAACCTTATTAGTACTATCATTAATGGTGTAAATACGGAAGGTACTAATAAAGAAAGTGCTGCTGCTTTGAAAAAAAGAATAGAAATTCTTGCAAAGCAACAACAAACATTTGGATTCCTCTTCGCAGCGAAGTAAATACAAAAATTACAGAATCCTGGTGTCAGAATTCTATGGTCGATGGATGAAATGTCTCAAGCAATTTCAATTTATTCTGCAGGTGCTGAAAAAAGGATTTCCTTTTTCAGCCATAGCTGCACTTCGCACTCGGACCAGAAAAACAAAACTCCAAGATTGCTCAAACAAGTGATTAACTTAGTAAAAAAAGTGATTATGAAAAATATACTCTTATGAATATGATAAAATTAATGATGAAACACTGAAACCATATAACTACGTGATGAGAAGTTTGGTTGGTAACTAAACGTTTCAAAATGTTTTAAAGAGAGATAATAATATATTTGTATCCACATATCAAAAATAATAAATTCTCTAAACAACGGTGTTCTAGTGTGTGTGGGTTAAGGGAGGACACACAATTAAAATGTATTCTAAAATTTATATTTAGTCACAGTATTACCTATAACTAAATTCTTACCTCAAAAATTTGTAGCTCTTAACGAATTTTCGAGTCTGCTAACAACTGTATTTCAGTGGAATTTATTGTGATAGTTTGTTGTGTATTAAACATGTCATATCGCTACAACTTCGTTGAATGTTGCGAATCCAAGCGTTTCAAAAATCCGCAGGATGCACTAGTTCACGCATTATTTAGTTTGTGGAATTGTTATTATTAGAATTAGACGGTTCAAACCAGTGTTGTTAAAAAGATTTCATGCATAATGTCCATTCTTCGTTGTTTTAACTCTGCAAACTATTTATTTTATTTCATCAAGATTTTAATTCCCTTCACGGTAGCAAAACGCCTGTCGTTTTCCACAGTTGTCATAGAAAGCTTCACTAATTTTTTTTTATTGATTTGGAGAACACGTTCGTCAAACTTTTCTCAATAAAAAAAAAACTGCAGTGGTGGCAATACGCCAGATGCATTGTGAAGATCTGTTCAAGAATATATTAATTCCAACTCTGCTTTTACTCTTAATTTCAGACACAGCGTGATAATAATATCGAAAATTTCTATAGCTGATGGTTCATGATTTATATACAATAGCATTGTTTAAGCGTCATCTTTTAGAGCAAGTTGATCATTCTTCGCCGTTAGAATTTCCGTCAGTTTGGGTCCGCATTTTTAAAATAGTGTACAGTAAGCATTCATTTAGTTATTGTAGAGTAAGCGTTAAATTATGAAATACTAATATAGCATAAGTCAGCAACTAACATAGGATAGGAAGTGATAATTTATAAGCAGTCACGATTGTACATCGAGAGTGAATAAATGGGTATAAAAGGTTAAGGGTGTCTTCTTCGAAATGGTCCCATCCTAAGAAATCAACATTTATTACATGGCGACCCTGCCATCCAAGATCCTGCCATCGAAGAACTCTTTTCGTAAAAAGGACACAACCTGAAAAAAATGGGTACGCAGCAATCTAAGGAAGACATTGTCATAAACAGCAATGCTGGCGAGGTCCAGAACTCAGTATCAGCAACCCCTGAAAATTTAACGTTGCACGAGATCACGACAATAACTATCGTAGTGATCTTAATCGGATTGTTTGCCGTGTTCGTGGGAAAGATTGCAAGAAATGGTTGGACAAGAAAATTGTACGAGAAATTGGGAGATCCCAAAGCCAGGAAGCAGTCTAAGAGGAAAACAACAGCGATGCCACCCGTAGCAGCAGAAGTCAGTTACCGCCACCATCTTCGTCGGGAACCCGTCCCAAGGAACCCTACCAGCGTTCCTTCCTGCTCCACGTACTTGCGGAATCAACAGCAGCTCAACGTGGGAGAAGATCGCGTCAAAGTAAGTGTAATTTGGTGCAAACAGATTAATTACTAGTGGCGAATTAATGACTTTGATGATCGATAGTAAATAAGTAAAATAAGTTGAAACCATTAGTAAAGTCAAAATTTATGTAGGTAATATTGTTAAATTAATTGACGAAATAGACAAGGTTTTACAAGATAGGTTAAATAATATTAGTGTAGAAAATAACAGAGAAAGGCTCTCAACAATGACGGAAAAATTCAATTTAAAGACCGCAACGAGCTTGTTGCCTTTGATGAATGGTAACGAAAGTGTCACTAAACAGCTGATTGATGCCATAGAACTGTATGATTCGTTGCTAGACAATGATGGGAAACAAGCTCTTACTAACTATGTCCTTAAAGCTAGGTTAACAGAAAGCGCGAAAATTAGATTAAAGAATGTGTATGCTTCAAATGCTCTTTTAGTCCAGGATATGAGACGTTTCTTACTGACTACAAAGTCAGCCGCATCTTTATCCACACAGTTAGTTCAAATTAGGCAAAATAACATGTCGATTGAGGATTTTGGGAGAAAGGTCGAAAATTTACTTGTTGAGCTGACGATTGCTCAAGCCGACGGAAATAGTGAGGCACTCCAAATCTTAAGAGAAACAAACGAAAAGTTGGCTATAAATGCGTTTGCAAACGGTTTGCAGAATCCTGAGCTTCGCACTATCATAAAAGCACGAAATTATTCAAAATTAAATGAAGCGATCCGTGGATCTAAAGACGAAAATGCTTCCACACAGTCTAGTAGAGTTTTCAGTTTGCATAAAGGAAGTTATCATAACACAGTCAGAGGCAGTAATCATAACTATAGAAATAATCAACGATCGAATTACGGAAATTTTAATAGGCATAATAGTTCCTGTAATCGGGGAAATTTTGAAAATTATCAAACGCGAAATCCACAAATACAATTCCAATCTAGATCAAATAATTTTGGAAGTCGTGGTAACTACAGAGGCACAAACTACAGAGGTCTTAATAACAATAAAAGTAACAATACTAACAGATATAACGACAGGCATGAATATAATAACACAAGTTATAACAGAAACCATCATTCGCGAGGTTATTATATGTCAAATTCGGAAACCGGCAATGCAAGCACAAATGTAAATAGTGAAAATAATAAGTCATCGTTTTTTCGTGAATCAAGACACTAATTGCAAACTTGATGATGCAGCAGTTCTGAATGTAGATGGTCTAAATTATGTGAAATTAATACATGGGGAAAATGAATTAAAATTTTTATTAGATTCAGGAGCGTCAGTTAGTGTTATTTTTCCAAATTCTAAATTAGTAGGATGTCAGTTCATTGATCGAAACAGGAAAATTGCAATAAACGGAATTGCAGGTTCAACAATTTCTCAAGGTGCATGTGACTTAAAGTTAAAGGTAAATGACATAGAGTTCAATCAAGAATTTTTGCTGATAGATAAATTTGCAAGCGGAATTGATGGAATAATAGGTTCAAATTTCTTTACTAAGCATAATGCGATAATTGATTACGAAAAATACTTGTTTTCATTTTATGTTGATGACTGGAAAATTGCAATACCAATAGAGTCAAGTTACGAAGTTTATACGGAAATACCGGCTAGGTGTGAAATTATAAAATATTGCTACGTCAAAGATGACGACGAATATGTAGTCTTTCCGGAAGAATTATGTCAAGGAGTTTATGTAGCAGCCGCATTAACAAAGTCAAGGTCAAGTAAAATTCCTGTAAAAATACTTAATGTTAGAGATGAAGACATAAAAATTAAAAATTTTAAACCTAAATTGGAAAAGTCAGTTGATTATTACATTTTTAATTTTGACAACAATCCACAATCGGTAAATAGGGTAGATAGGCTATTAAATAATTTAGATATGAGAAATTTGAATAAGGAAGAGGAAATGTCAATTCAGAAAATATGCGCCAAGTATTCAGACGTTTTTTATCTTGAAAACGATCCACTTACAGTGACCAACATTTATAAACAGAGTATTAAGTTGCAAAACAACACAACACCTGTTTATAGAAAACCGTACCGCCTTCCCCAATCACAAAAAAGTGAAATACACACGCAAATTGCCAAAATGTTGAAAGATGGGATAATCGAAGAGGCCAAGTCTTCAGCATGGTCCTCTCCATTATTAATTTTTCCGAAAAAATCTGGTCCTAATGGTGAAAAGAAATGGCGAATTGTAATCGATTATCGTGAGTTGAATAAACAAATTGAAGACGATAAATTTCCTTTACCATCTATCATTGAGATTTTGGATTCATTGTCAGGAGCTATGTATTTCTCACATTTAGATCTGTCTCAAGGATTTTATCAAATTGAAATTGATCCAGAGAGTAGACCGTGTACAGCATTTATTACCGACAGAGGTCATTATCAAATGAAGCGTCTGCCAATGGGATTAAAAATTTCTCCTTCAAGTTTTTCTAGAGCCATGACAATAGCTATGTCGGGACTAAATTACGAAAGTTGCTTTGTATACTTGGATGACTTAATAGTTTTTGGTAATAATTTGGCAAATCACAATAAAAATTTAATCAAAGTTTTCGAAAGAATGAGATCAGTTAATTTAAAATTAAATCCAAACAAATGCGAATTTTTAAGGAAAGAAATTTTGTATTTAGGACACGTAATTTCAGCTAATGGTGTATCGCCCGACCCAGACAAAATTAAATGTATTCAAAATTTTCCAATACCGCGAAATGCTAACGATGCAAAAAGATTTGTAGCTTTTGCGAACTATTACAGACGATATATTAAAAATTTTGCAGACATAGCAGCACCATTGAATAAATTGAGCAAGAAAAATGTACAATTTGATTGGAATGAGGAATGTCAAATCTCTTTCGAAATATTGAAAAACTCTCTAACAAAAGCACCAATTTTGCAATATCCAAATTTTTCCGAAACAAACACTTTTATTTTAAAAACGGATGCTTCTTCCATTGCATTAGGAGCCGTACTTTGTAACGGAGATGATAAACCAGTTGCTTTTGCTAGTAGAACACTCAATGCAGCCGAATCAAAATACTGTACGATAGAAAAAGAATTATTAGGAGTCGTATTTGCAGTAATACATTTTCGTCCATATTTATTTGGAAGAAAGTTTATTATCCACACTGATCACAGACCGTTAGTGTACTTATTCGGAATGTCAGATCCATCTAGTCGTTTAACAAAATTTAGATTAACTCTTCAAGAATATGATTTCACAATCAAGTATATAAAAGGAAAAGACAATGTAGTAGCAGATACTTTATCGCGTATAGAGATAACATCAGACGAATTAAAACAAATGGGAAACGGTGTATCCGAAACCATTTCTGCAATAACTCGAGCGCAAAGCAAAAATAGAAAACCTGAAAATCAAAACGTTGAATCGGTTTCATATGACAGACTTGATCACCCTGGAATAGTGGAGCTGATAAAACGTCCATCACAATCATTTGAGTTAAGATTAATAGACAAAAAAGAATTTAAAAGAGCTGTTAACAATGAAACTTACGATTATAAAGTAGGCAATTTAATATGTAAAGCTGATGAGCAAGTAATTTATGTGAAAGAAGATACTCGATCGGCGTGTGCCTTAGAAGCAACGTTGAGAGATCTTCATACAATTGTTACGAAATATAATATTCCGGAAATAGTTATAATCAAGAGAAAAATGTGTGCACACAACATTTTAAATGAATTAATAAAACATCCAAATGAAGTAAGGAAATTAAATTTAAAACTCAGCATAATAAATGATGTTCAAATCGTCGAAAATCCAGAAATGCGACAAATAATTTTAAATGACTTTCACATGCTTCCGACAGGAGGGCATGCAGGCATAAATCGAATGTATAATAATGTCAAGAAATATTTTTATTGGTCAGGATTAAGAAAAGCTGTAGAAAAATTTGTACAAAAGTGTGACGATTGTCAACGGTTCAAATATTCAAAACCAAATATTCAGCCAATGTCAATCACAACAACAGCTAAGTCTGCTTTTCAAAAAATCTTTCTAGACATAGTCGGACCACTCGAACAAGATTCTGAAAATAACCGATATATTTTAACTATACAATGCGAGCTAAGCAAATTTGTCGAAGCATATGCTATCCCAAACAAGGAAGCTGTAACAGTTGCCAAGGCATTTGTAGACAATTTCATATTAAGATTTGGAATACCTAATGAAATTGTCACCGATCAAGGATGTGAATTTCTTTGTAGTACTTTATCTGAAGTTTGCAAAATCCTTAATATCAAAAAACTAAATTCAACGGCATATCACCACGAGACTCTTGGAGCACTTGAAAATACACATAAAAACTTAGGTGCATATCTTAGGATACAGTGCGCGAAATATTCGAACAGCTGGAGTGCGTGGGTGTCGTTTTGGTGTTTTGCGTTTAACAATACAGTGCATACGGAAACGCGTTATACGCCATTCGAACTAGTTTTTGGGAAAACCTGTGTTTTACCGACAAATGTGTCAACGAACATTAATCCGTTGTATAATTTTGACAATTATCCGTTAGAATTAAGATATAGATTACAAATTGCATGTGCCGATGCAAGAAAAAATCTATTAGAGTCGAAGTGTAAAAGGAAAATAATGTATGACAAGAAAACTAAGCTTGTAGATTATAGCATAGGATCTTTAGTCATGTTAGAAAATAATGCGGGAAATAAAAATGTAGAAATTTTTAAAGGACCGTACAAGGTAATAGAGAACAATTCTCCTAACATAGTAATAAGAATAGATAACAAAGATGTCACGGTTCATAAAAATAGAGTTAAGCCTTATCATTTTTGAAAAATTTTATTTTCGCTCCAGACGTCCACGAAAATAAAACTTTTTTTTTTCAGCCGAGGGAGGTGTACAGTAAGCATTCATTTAGTTATTGTAGAGTAAGCGTTAAATTATGAAATACTAATATAGCATAAGTCAGCAACTAACATAGGATAGGAAGTGATAATTTATAAGCAGTCACGATTGTACATCGAGAGTGAATAAATGGGTATAAAAGGTTAAGGGTGTCTTCTTCGAAATGGTCCCATCCTAAGAAATCAACATTTATTACAATAGTTGTGTCATGTGTTCTTGGAAGCTGGATGACGAAGTTGTTGAAGGCCTATACTTGATTCTAAAAAATATTCAGATAACAATTAGGCAATTACTAAACCAACTAAATTATTGGTTGTGCTTTCGCACCGCCTAATGCCATCACGATGTTTCTACTGATAACACCATAGGACATATTAAAACGAAAATACTGGCAAAAAATAACTCTAAAGAGACGTATAAAAGATCTTAAGAGTATTTCATCTCTACTGAATTGTGTAACCAAACATTTGTGTAACACTAGACAAACACACTACGAATCCAGATTAGTCCTCTTTATCCTCCAAGGTAGGGTTGGGAATGTGGAACATCGTCAAAATTTCATTTTCGTTCCGTCCAGCTCTACGTTCAAAAGTTAACGCTGCATGGTTCTTCTAAATTAAATATTTGTCAGAACTGAAATAAAGTTTTTTGTTTCCAACGCGGTCGTGTAGATGTAACAGTTAAAACTTGTTCGTCCTGTTCGGGAAACCGATAAGGGAGGCGACTACTAATGGTTGTGTTGCGCCTCATAAGAAGGACAATAATTTTAGTGCCTCTTCCTAACAGCAACAGCTGACTGGTGTAAATGGCTTACCACAGTCAAACAATTCTTAAATAAGAAAACCCCAGATCGTCTCGAAATTGCTTCTTCTTTTCTATTCCTTGTTCAAGATTCACGTCCGCATGTTTCAATGAAATTGAATTCTAGGCATATTACTGCGCTATTAGATTCAAGGGCGTCCGTTTTGGTAATTGTGCAGTGTGCAGCAAAGCCGGAGCGCGCGGAGAATGACGCAAACGCCGCGGACATGCGGGCGTGGGACAAACACGACCAAAAGGCAAGATCGGACATCATCTTGTCCATCTCACCAAGTGAGTTAAAGTTAATCAAAAATTGTGAGACGTCGCGGGTCATGTGGTTGAGGCTGCATGAAATTTTTCAATCACAAGGTCCGGCCCGGAAAGCGACGCTTCTGAAAAGGCTCACGTTGCACAAAATGACGGACGGTGGCGACGTACGCGACCACCTCAACAATTTCTTTGACACCGTGGACAAACTCGCGGAGATGGGGATAGAAATAAATCCGGACTTACTGACAATTATGATCTTGTACAGTTTACCCGCGAGTTACGAAAACTTCCGATGTGCCATCGAATCTCGCGATGACCTACCGACGCCGGAGGCACTCAGAGTCAAAATTGTCGAGGAGACTGACGCCCGAAAAAGTGGATCGCGCGCGAACGGATCTGACGCGTTGTTCGCGAACAACGGCAGTGCGCGTAACGGGCGCGAGTACAGAGTGAGCGCGAACAACGAAAACCGAAAGTTTAAAGAGTTGCGGTGCTACAAGTGCAAAAAACTGGGACACAAAAAGTCCGAGTGCAGGTGGAAAGGTGAGAAACAATTCGCACAGAACGCGGAAAACCTGTGTTTTAACGCGATCGGGGCATCCGCGTTTCAAGTCGAAACCGGAAATCGAAAGTGGTGTCTCGACAGCGGCGCGACTTCGCACATGTGCGGGGACTTTGAATAGTGCGAAAGCGGGCATTTTGAATCTTGCAAACGATTCAACTACCCAAATTAAGGGCACCAGTACGGCATAGTTCACGGCGGAGACGTCCGGAGCGAGAAAAAACGTTTCCCTCACTAACACGGCGCACGTCCCTGATTTAAGGACGAGCCTCATGATTAAAGAGATGCAAAAATAGTTCAAGGACGCGGTTATAACTCCCACTCCTCATTATCATTGCCACTCCAGTGTCGCGCGGCGAAATGCAAGATTTAACATACATATCCATGATACAATAATTCTCAAGGTATGATACTCGTGCGGCTCAAAATGAGACCAGTTCGCGCATGACGTCACTCAGAGAGTAGAACTATTGGAATTTCAACATAAAAGCACGAAGAATCGCTAATATTTTTAATTTTTACTGTTATAATTCTTTATGTATTTAAAAAAGTGTGTTTTATGGACAACCCCTATATTATAATATAATAATTATATTTATAACGCTGCATAAAACGACCGGAAATAGTATATTATTAACTAAGGTTGTGAAGACAGACATTCTAGACCGAGCGCAAATTAGAACCTGAGACGCGCAGCGTCGAGGGCTCTAAAGCGCGAGGTCTAGAATTGGCTTCACAAACGTGGTTAATATACTATTTTTTCCACTAGTAGCCCATTTGAGGTTTGCGAATTTTCAAAATGTTTTTTCTGAAGTGCATCAATAAAAATGTGTACTCACGTCATTTTAGTAAGCTTTGGAATTTTGTTATTTTTTGACAATCCAGAAATGGTCCAGAACTTTTGTTTTAATTTCCTCCATATTTCCCGTTTTTAATAAATTTTTGTGTGAAAAATGTTGTAAAGTGAACCATCATGTACCCCTCCTCATTCCGTCGTACTTACGCGACCGCGACAAATTTGGCTGAAAAAGGTATGGACCTTTTATCGTTAAAGCGACACGGGGAATGGAAATCCTCCAGCATAGCAGAAGGATACAACGACGGCTCGATCTTCAATAAAAAAAAAAATCGCCGAAATCGTCCAAAGCTCATCTACGGCAAATCAAGTCAAACCAAATCGGAACCATGATTCAGTTTCAGTCCCGTAAACTTCATTTTCACTCCCATCAACTTCATCAACTTTGTTTCACCAATTTATCCTCAATTTATAATCAATTCAGGGTTTGGAAATCATTCCAGGGCATAATTTAAAAGCAAATTTTCCAAAATGATCGTTTTCAGGTTATGTCTCAGTTTTTCTGACAGTTGTGGACAGTTGTCACATTAGGTGGCCAACTTCACGTTTACATTATTGACCAAGGTTCACAATTTTCCAAATTACAGACCTCTAGACAAGTCGACAATTAGCCATTGTAATGCTACTAGTGGAAAAAATAAATTTACGTATCTATCTGCATTAAATTGTAAAAACGAATTTAAGGGAGTTTGATAGGCATTTTTATCGTCTGCGCCAAATTAAAATTTCGCGTTTAATATTATTTTTCGTGTACTCAATGGAAAAATGCGCCTTTAATTTAGAGTTAATTATAAAAAGTGCTATTTTTCTCGTTAGTAACACTTTTCCAACCATTCAGCATAACTGATGTCTCGTCCGTTTTATTTGAATTTTTTGTTCTTCTCAATCATTCATCAAAGTATTTGTAACACCTTTCATACTTTTCCTACTATTTGTTCTGCAGATTATCTGAAAATGCAAAGATCTTCAGAATGATCCATTTTTTGCTTCTTTACGTTTTTATTTGATTATCATGAACATACTTGCTTTATTATGGTAATTGTGCACATTTAACACGAATATAATTATCATAAATTGAAATCTACTTTAGAAACTCTGTTTTAAACTTTCAAAAACTGAGTAGGTACACGAAAAAGTAACATGTTCAACACTTAAGAAAAATGTGTTTTCCATGCTCGCTCCGTTCGATAATTAAACCTTCCATTAAAACGACCACTTTTCACTACTTGTAAAACAATCTATTATTAATAGAACAAAAAATGGTTTCGACACAATTGACAAAAACAAAATTCTACCACATAATCTGAACTTAAAAATAAGAATTTTTAATAACTACTAAAAATAAATACAATGTACTATTGAACTGCGTGCATCTTTTTTAAAAGTGGCCACAGGGATTCCCATGTTAAATTTTATACCCCATGTTAACTTATGTTTGAGTAAAGATTCAGAGCTGAAATTTTAACTGGATGTAATTTGGGTTATCTGTTGTCGATTTTATTAAAAGTCATGTTTTAAATTAAAGGATATTTCATTAAAAATTAAAATATTGGGATAGTTTTGTTTGTAATATTGTAGGCAGCCATCTAAAAACAGACATTTACCTGACGTTTCTAAACTTTGATTACTGGTTTTTAGTGATCGAAATTCATCAACATGCCGCAGTACACAATTAAAGAAAAAGTAAAAATGGTCACTGATGGAGACATTAAAGCCTTATCGACAACAGAGAAACTGCGCAAAATTTTGCTGCCACTTTTAAAAAAGATGCACTCTACACGTTAATTAACAATTTTTTGAAATTTTCTTTTCCGCTTAGTATTATTTTTACTTTCCCATAATGCATTGTTAAGATTTTTTATCCTGAAATACATTCGTGATCTGAAAAATAATGATTTAATTTCGGTGCTACAGTCAATGGATTTTGAATTATCTAACAAAGTTTTTAAATAGTTTTTAGTAATTTTGATGTTATCTCCATTAAATCTATTAAAAATTACTTCCAACTCTGCCATTTTTTTAACAAGTTCTTCAGGAGGCTTTATGAGACCGGGCTTCTGATAATAATTGGTCTGTCCAAGTAAATGTAATAATAGTTTATTTACGGAATATACCATTACAAATCATAACAATAGTTACACTTTACATATTTAAAGCATTCTTCAGCTCCCTCTTAAAAACATTAATTGACACACCACAAAAGTTCAGATCATTATACTCCATCGCCAGTTTAGCCATGCGGCATAACGGAGATTTTTGAGCATACAGTGTGCGATGGAAAGGGACTTGGAGCAAATGAGAACCTCTTGTGGCGCGATTAGGTACATGTAAAGAAAACAGATTAAGAATGTCGGAACAATTTACACGGTTATTTAACACATTAAAAACAAAGCACAAATCAAAGTAATGGCGACGACTTATTAATAAACTAAGCCCGAAATATTTAACTATGAGTTCGTAATTATTCCTATCAAATATAACATTTAGTTGAAAACATAAAAATTTAATGAACTTTCTTTGAATTTTTTCAAGTCTAGATATATAGAGCTGATAGTAAGGTGACCAAATTATACAGCAGTACTCTAATAATGAGCGAACATATGAATTATATAAAATGCAAAAGACACGAAGGCTAGTAAACTCCTGACATTGTCTTAGAACAAATCCCAAGGTTTTATTAATTTTATTGACAATTTTATCAACATGTAGAGTAAAGGCTAATTTTGGATCTAACATTACCCCCAAGTCACAAAAATATGCTACTTGTTCTACAACTACATCCGAAATATTATAGTTGAATTCAGGTACTTTAACAATTTTTTTAGAGAATCTCATAGATTTACATTTGTGTACGTTAAGCTTAAGACTATTATCTGAACACCACATTTTAAACTTATCTAGGTCATTTTGAAGTAAAATACAATCAAAGGGAGAATTGATAGCTCGAAACAATTTCAAGTCATCAGCGTATAATAGAAAAAGACTGTTTTGAAATACATATTTTACATCGTTGACATATAATAAGAACAGAATAGGTCCCAAGTGGGAACCTTGCGGAACACCAGAACAAGCATCAATTGATTTAGATAATATGCCATTAAATTCAACGTGCGACTTACGATTTGTTAAGTAGCATTCTATCCAGCCAAGCAAAGGATCAAATATCCCAAAATGTTTTAATTTATTCAGTAAATGTTTAATGTTGACTGAATCGAATGCTTTGCTAATATCAGTAAAAATACAATCCACTTCCGATCCCAGTTCATTCATATTAGTAACAAATTCCGTAAAAAGAAATAAATTGGTGGTAGTTGATCTCCCACTGAAAAAACCATGTTGCTCAGTAATAATAGTTTCTTTCACACTAGCAAATAAAATATCTGCAACAATTGCATCAAAGATCTTAGGAATAAATGGTAATTTAGAGACACCGCGATAATTACTAATAATATTTCTAGAGCCACTTTTAAATATTGGCAAGACAAAGGACTTTTTCCAAAAATCTGGAAATACAGATAAAGACAATGATTTATTGAACATTATTTGAAGTGGATTAATCAGAGAAAGCAGACATTTTTTAACAAAGATCGCAGGAACACCATCTGGTCCTGGGTGACTAGAGTTATTAAAAGATTGCACTTTTTTCAAGATATCATCGTAGGTGATATGAATAAAATTTAAATCTAAAGCAGTATCACAGTAATAAGTATCACAGAAATTAACATCGGGATCAGGATGACTAAATACAGATTGAAAATATGATGCAAACAAGTCAGCAATGTCAAATGAAGAATGAGCTTCCACGTCATTATAATACATTGTTTTAGGAAAGCCACTGTTCTGTTTATTGGCTTTTACATAGTTCCAAAACATTTTTGAATTAGATATTATATTATTTTCCACCTTATCAATATATAATTGTCTACAATTGTGAATGTAGCTTGATCTTGCTCCGTTCTACTCTCCACAAGTTTCATTTTATGACAAATGTACCCTGTTAAATGTTCTAGTGCGTCATATTTCAGATCATTTAACTCATGAAACTCCGAGTCGTCAGCACCATTTTCTTGGTTGGCACTACTTTCTGTAGTTAAAGAAGAAAGACATTTACCGCTTAACAAAATCTCTCCTATGTTGTTTATAGGGCCATCTGGAGTATCATCTTCTTCAACGTTAGCTTCTTCTGACATAGAACCTTCATTCCTTCCTAAAATAAAATTTCTCAACCTGTATCTAAAATCTAAAGCGTCAGGATGGTCATATAATCCTCCTTTCGACCTCATTTATCCAAAAAATTGCTCTAAAACATCTTGATTTAGTCTGTATGTTAAGATGTAATTAAGTCCAAAAATTTATTTCAAGTCCTTAAATAACAGTTTAAGAGCATTATTGCTCTGAATAATTCCTTTTTGAAACGGCATTAAACACGATTTTCCTTTAACTCTCATCTTATACATAGTGTCTGACATGGTATCTAAAATTTTTTCTTGCACCTCCAACTGCAGCCCAATAGCTTGCATTCTTTCTCGGCTATCTCTTTCAGGAACTCTTACATTTAAGCAATCAAACCAGTCGTTTACCTATAACATTATTTTATAAGCAATTTCCCTTGATTCTTACTGCTCTTACCAGTTTGAAAAACATCGCAGATTCTACCCAGTTTTCGTTCTCAGTAAAAAGTCCCATGGTACCACATCTGTTGATTGCTTGAGATATGGTGTGAGAAAAAAGCTTGGCTGCAAATTTTACTTTTTGACGTTGTGGGCCATTCACAGTCAAATTGTGCAGACTAATTTTATGGGTAATTCGAAGGTCAGAGTCCCCCGTGAAACTAAGAAGTTTAACAATTGGTTCTTGATTTATCTCAGTGTTCTCTGATATCAAAAAACCGTAATCCAGAAAATTATTCCTAATTAATTTTAACAGATGGGGTACATCTGCAAATACAAAAATTTTATGATTTTTGTCAGGATTCAGAAACCAAGGTTTCTTTTCATCGACTGCCAAATCTCTATATAATCCTCTATTACCGCCCCCCAAGTCGGAAACGATACTACATACATAAAACCCTGCATCTTCTATAAATTTAATAACTTTGAACAATATTTCTTGCGTCATCCTCTGATCGAAGTCAAAATATATAGGCTGTTTCCAAGAACTGACTAGACCCCTCATCATAATAACTTGTACATTTTTATACGGTTTTAGAGTTGCGTCATTAACTTTATCATACGCATAAGTTTCTCGAATTTTCATCTCATCAAAAGATAAAACGCATATTTTGTCTTTAGCTGACATTTCTGCCTTCTTAACAATATTAATGACTTGTTTTAATATACCTGGAATATACACATCTTTTTAAATGTTATTAACTTTTTTTTTAACATACCTGGAACAATTTTTATTTTTTTAGTCCATGACCTTAATGTAGAAACAGCGGGAAAAGGATACCCTTTTTTTAAAAGTAGTCGGTAGGCTCGTGGTCCTGCAGAATGTAAAACAACTGCCTGTGAAATTTCTGTCACTGTCCAGACTGGTCTTATGTGAGGATGTTTGAGTTTTTTGATTTGTCGTGGAGTGAAAATTGTTTTGATACTTTGATTTTCTTTTACAAGTTCGTCGTTCTGTTTTTTCAGATAAGCAATTTTTGCTTCCAGATCTTCTCTATGTATATCTTTATCTGTATTTGTACTACATAAAGAAAAACATAATTAAATATTGGATATATGTTTTCAAATAATCGTTTCCCCTGAGAAAGAAATATACATGCAAAAAAAAAAAACGTGCAAACATAAAAGTAATTCTTAAAAAAAAGCAGTTTCCCTGAGTAAATGTGTTCAATATACCCAACAGATTTACTTGTCGATTCTGTTTTGTCATCCAAAGTAGTAGTTGGGTCATTGGTTTTAGTGCTATAAAATAAATTAAAATATAAAATAATTGCTAAAAAAGAAAGTAATATAAGATGTTCTTTGGGTATATTATTTTTATTGAATTTGTTTGATTTAGATCAATATTTAAGTAAAATAACCTACTTAATTTCTGCGATTTCATCCCTAGAACAAATTTCTTTAACCAACTTGGCTGATTCTCTTCTTACTTTTCTTTCTTCTCTCGCCTTATTAGGTTTGATTGTTTTTCTTTTAGGAAGATATAACGAAGGCACAGCTCCAGACTTTAGTTTTTTTCCTTTTTTAGGAATATAATTCAAAAGTTCGTGTTGCAAATTTCGTTCAAAATCGTTTTCACTAAAATGCTGCGAACACACTCTTGCATTTTTTACCGTAAAAGAGTCCGAACGACAACAAGAAATAACCCATAATTGTCTTGTAACATTGTCCTTTGGAAACGAATAAAACTGTATGTCGTTCCGAAAATGTTTTGATTGATTATCGCTATTACACCCAAAAACAGCACAACGCATCGTTGTAACTTTATAAAACCATAAAAAAATAACGTGCACCCACTAACCGTCTAAAAGACACGTGAAAGACACAAAAACGCACAGAACACTCCAAAAACGTAACAAAATACGCGCGAAATGCCTGTGTTTACTCTCTGAGTGACGTCACTCTCCCACTCCGTACGTGCGCAATATCATACCTGGTATTTATTGTATCATGATACATATCAGTGCACCGACGGGCGAAGCGAAGCAATAACAGCGGACGCTGCTGACGGAAAGTGGTGGGAGGCGCCTGGCCTAAAACTGCATCTCCTTACTCATGATACAACGACACACAAGATATGATCTTGCGCATGCTGGGACCGAGTGGGGATAGTGCGCTGACGTCACGTGGAGAGTAAATACGAAGCCGGACACCATTGTAAAGCGTGTAAAAAACGTACACAAAACGTTCAAGTCGGTTATTATTGTTATTATTAAGAAGTGTTTACGTGAAATCTTTAGTAAAATGCGGTGTGCGGTATATGGGTGCAATAGTGACAAGCAATTGAAAGGTTTTTCGCAAGAAATTAGGTTTTATCGTTTCCCAAAAGATAAAAACGTTTCCAAGTTGTGGGAAACTGCGTGTGCACGTGCGGATCATTTCAGTATCTGCAATGCAAGAATTTGTTCTCTCCATTTTGACGATAGTAGCTACGAACGAAATCTCAAACACGAGTTATTAAATTATCAGCCAAGAAATTATCGAGACCTAAAGCAAGGAGCTATTCCAACCTTACATTTACCGAAGAAATCTCTGAAAAAAGGTGACAACGCGAGGTGTACACGGGTGGAAAAACGATCAAGATGTCAGCTAATTGAGAAAGTTTTAAATGAAAGGTAGGTTGTATGTCATCCTGGAATATTAATTTTTACTGTTACGTATATTTAACAATGCTTTACTGTATTAAGCGATTTGCATGTTACTCTAAGTCTCTGACAGAAACCAATGTTTTGTGTTTTTTGAGTTAGTACCCATATAATGTCTAAATAATTGTTTATATTGTCATTGGTGAAACAACACAAAGTGCGGAGGAAACACCAAGAACCAAGGAAGTTTTGTCAGAATCAACATTGTTATGCGCAAACTTAAGCAGCAAAACTGTTGGGTATAGTTTAGTAGTGGGCTTGGTGCATGTCTTTTTTTTTGTAGTTTGGTTGATTTTTTTTAAATACCTGTATTAAGTAAGATTTGAAGAACAAACACCGAGAAGAATGAAGAAGATAATGTAGAGAAACTGAGACAAACTATGACTGATTTGAAAGAGGACAAACAGATTTTAGAAACTTTGTTTACTGGTCAGCAAATCCGAAAATTGAAAAAACCCAATATTCGTCCCAGGTGGAAAGTGGAAGATATTTCACAAGCCATCACTCTTCATGCAGCTGGACCAAGGGCATATCGTCTCCTTCTGAAGAAAGGGTTTCTATTACCTGCGGTGTCAACTCTTCGAAACTGGACGAAGAAGATTAAAATTGTTCCTGGAATTTTGAAGCAAGTTATAAAAATTATTGGAAAATCTGAAATGACGACGGCGGAAAAAGTGTGTGTCTTATGTTTTGACGAAATGAAAATTCGGAAAATATATGTTTATGATAAAGCGTGTGATGAAACTTTGCAACCATACAACTATGCTCAAGTAGTCATGATGAGGGGTCTAATAGGAAATTGGAAGCAACCAATTTATTTCAATTACGATTTTAAAATGACCAAAGATGCTTTGTTTCAAATAATAGAATTTTTAGAAAACCAAGGTTTTCCCGTTGTGGCCGTTGTTAGCGATTTGGGAGGAGATAATAGGTCACTGCACGCAGAATTAGGAGTTAACCATACAACGCCATGGTTTGTAAATCCAGTAAACAACGAAAATATATACATGATTGCGGATGTTCCCCACTTATTAAAATTAATCAGAAACAATTTTTTGGACTACGGTTTTACCATTAATGGCAAGGATATTAATAAGTCAATAATATTGAAACTTTTAAATTTGACGCAGTCATCGGATTTAAGCATAACGCACAAAATATCGAAAGACAATTTACTTGTTCAGGGAATACAAAGGCAAAAAGTTAAATTAGCCGCGAAACTTTTTTCACATTCCATTTCAAAAGCAATAACCAGATGTGGAACTCTTGGACACTTTGACGGAGAACATTGGCTAGAATGCGCAGACTTTTTTAAATTGGTAAATTGCATATACTCAAAAAATGTGATAATTTAATTTTTGTTTATTTATACTTTAGATTAATGATTGGTTTGACTGCTTAAACGTGCGTAGTCCATCACCGGATACTAGAGAAAGAGTTCAGGCATTTGGGTTGTCTTTGGATGTGCAGACACAAATTTTGGACCAAACAACATCCACCATAGAGAAAATGAGAGTTAAAGGAAAGAAGTTTCTAATGCCCTTTCAGAAAGGTTTTTTTTTAATTTTGTGTAATATACGTTAAGTTTGCTTATTTTTAGGAATTATAATGACTAACACCGCCGTGAAAATGTTGTTTGCAGACATGCAAAAGAGATTTAATTTGAAATACCTGTTAACGTACAGATTAAATCAAGATGTACTTGAAAACTTTTTTGGTGTAATGCGAGCAAAGGGCGGTTTACATGACCACCCTGATCCCCTGGAATTTCGTTATAGATTGCGAAAGTACATCTTAGGACAAAACGAAGGATCATTATCAGTGGGTGGCAATGTTGACGAAGATTTAACTCCAGATGTGACTAATGAAGATCTTCAAGAAAAACTTCTTAGTGCTGGCTATTTTTATAAACTTTCAGTTGGTGAATTAGATTCCGAAAATGACTGTTTTAATGCTGAAGTAGAAGATCTGAAGTATGATGGGTTAGAAAATTTGGCGGGGTACATTTGTCATAAATTTAAAAATGTTGAATGCAATCTTGCTTCTGATAAGGAAGACGATACGTATACCTGGGTTAATCATCTGTCAGAGAGTGGTTTGGTCAAGCCTTCGGAAGAGTTTATGTTGCAAGTGCAAAAACTGGACTCAATTTTTAATACATTTAATGGAGAAGGTTTAAATATTTCTAAATATTATTTAAAGACATTAATGGTTAATTCGGCAGATGTTCCATGTAGTGATAATGTAAAAAATTTGTCTTTTAGATCTCGAATGTACTTTAGAATCCGAAATTAAAAAAAAACGATAAAAAATCAGTCAACCTCGAAAAAACGAAAAATGTTTAAAATTGTTCATTAATTAAGGTAATTTTCATATTGTTCGATTATATTTCATTTTTTTTTTAATTTTATTTTGCTTTACATATGTATTGTTCACTGTATCCACTATACATATTATATTATAATAAAGTAATATACAATAAATTGAAAAATACGCTTATTTTACGCTAAACTCATAATATTTTCCATTGCTATTTTTATTACATATTGGTATTGGTCTATCACCAAATAATTAAATTTATCCACCTTTTCATTTAAAAGCTATTTAACCAGATAATTACAGTTTTATCAAGTATTTTCCGTATCTACTGTAATGCGCGCATAGAGAAGTCCTCTCCACATGACGTCATGCGCAGAACGAGACCAAATTGGAACACACAAGCATCATATCTTAGAAAGTTGTTGTATCATGGCTCTAACCTATGTTCTGTCGCGCGACCATCTGGATGATCACGTGGCTGAGTCGAAGCACCTAAACTCCCGTCGCGGTCAAGTGCAACCATTCTAGCCATAAAATTGGTCCTAATCCGTCACCGGAATTTCCGTCCGGCTAGCTGTATTATACAGGGTGACTGCGAAATACATGCAATAATTTTAACCACGGCATCCCCCACCCTAGTAGTGTCGAAATATCGAAAAAACAAATTAAAAATCGAATGGGGCAAAACCCCCATCAACCACCCTCTATACGAAGTCACTTTTTTTCTTACAGGTACCTATGTAGGTAAAACAAAAGTTAATGCTTGTGTGATAATAATAATTTTCAAAATATTGACGTTCTGCAATCTTACGAATATTTGTAAATTTATTAATTTTAGCATTTATATTTAGAATTCATTAAATGTATAATATACATATGTATAATAAAGATATAATTACACATAAGTATTTAAAAAATTTAATTAATACCAATATTAAATTAACGTTACAATTTTGGTAAAACTTTCGAATTTGTCACCAAGGTAAAAGGTACTGCTTCTTTCTGTGTGTTCATTATGTACAAATCTATGTACGTAAGATCTGAATGCTGATCGGAATTCATGCGACCCTACGCAGGTAAAATATAGCGTTGACGGGAAAATTCGGGTTAGAGATTAAGTTTATGGTCGGACCTGACGGGAGTTAATGTACGCCCGTAACGATGCAGGCCGGTTGCTCTCGGACCTTCATCATTTGCTGTCGGTAGCCCGACGGGGTTTTTTTACTACAGGATTAAATAAGACTGTAAAGAATTTGGCAGACAGGGCCGTCATAGACACATATCTTTTCGGCGAAACATTTGGAGAACAGCTCAGGGCTGCTAAAGCCATTGAGAAGACCGGAAGAGAACTGAAGGAAGACGACAAATGTAAGTCTGCCTCGAAGTTCAGCAATAAGACTTTTCCGTCTCGTGGGAAATTTCGACCTTTAAACTCGAAACGCCCGTCGTACCAATCGCCAGTGGTGGCAAAAAATACAGCAGACCCACAGGAACTCGTCGAAATTAATTCAGGTAAGCATTCCATCGTCAACGTGCCCCGGCTGAAACGCTCTCCGTAATTTTCGCCTCGCTCTCCCCGGCGACACAAAAACAATACAACTGTGTTTTTAAGGCCGCCTGGTGGATTTTTTGTCAGCAACACAAAATGTCCCCCTATGATGTTTCAGCAAACAACGTTTTGCGGTTTTTACAAGTGAAATTTCAGTCACAAGTAGCATACGGAAGTGTTTCCACCGCACGTTCGGCATTAGCGTTAATTTCATCAGATGAACTAGCCAAGCACAACTCACGCTTAAGCTAATAATGCTACTAGCTCTGGTCTCAGCCAAAGAGTGCAAACATTGTCCTTTATCTCTACAGATAATATTCTGGAACTCGCATCTGGATTTCGCATTTTCGTTCCCAACATTATCAAGACCTCCGCTTCTCATAGACATCAGTCATGTTTACACTCACCTCATTTCGCGGATCAGCCTCAGCTTTGTACCGCATCCACTCTGAAGGAGTATCTGGCCTGGACATCAACAATTCGAGGCAACTGTAAAACCTTGTTCATTACCTGCAACAAACCTTACAGAGCTGCTACTCGTCAAACTTTGAGTCGCTGGATAAACCAGGTTCTCTTCGAGAGTGGCATCGATCCTGCAGTTTTTTCTTCGCATAGCACTCGCCACGCTTCTACGTCGGCCGCCCTGTTTTGCACGATTTTATAATCGCCCCATTGTAGGCCCTGCGGCATTCGCACAGGGGGTTTTGGCTCCGACCATTCATTGACATTGCTTCATGTTCGTTTGTTTTCTTCTGTTTGTATTAACCGCCAGTGGGCTTCCATACTCACCGGACTGACTAAATACACATTTTTTTGCAACACTTGTGTCTCTGAACATCTACCTTGTCGATATAGTAGTGCTGGACTCGAAGTATAATTTACCGATCAAACGAACTTACCATGTGAAGTTCGATCGGAATTATATGAGAGTCCAGCACGTATATATCGAAACCACGCCAAAGGTTTGTTGCAAAAAGAAATACCTACTCTAAAAAATGATTCACCCACGCGCGCGTACCAGCAACACCGAAGAGGAGGAAATTAATTTTGACTTTCTAAATGCTGTGGATGTCGAGCCCCGCTGAACAGTACTACCTTGTCGATATATACGTGCTGGACTCTCATATAATTCCGATCGAACTTCACAAGGTAAGTTCGTTTGATCGGTAAATTATAATGAGTTTAAATACGAGTGAGTGCATATTTATAAAATTTAGGTATGGCAGTACTTAAAAAAAAAACACGCCAAATTCAAAGCTGCTTCCATTTCAAATAATTTACGAAAAACTGGGGATAGGCCGGTTTCCAAAGAAACAATAGACCCATTGGAAGGGCAGCATTATCCTACAGAAATAAATGGGGATATGGGTGTATCAGAGCCACAAGTCTCTTTTGAGGGAATTTCAGTAATTGTAAGTAAAACGCAAGAAATAAAATTTTAAATATTTAAAGTTAAATGTAAATGAATAAGGCGGCACTGACGCAGCATCATCCTTCAGTATTAATGAACATAAGAACGACAATGTAGAAGCTTCCACATCCACAATTGCTACAATCCCTGTGGCATTGCGCCGCAGGCTAATTCTAAGGACACGGTACGAAAACGGAAAGAAAAAGAGTACTGCTTGATAAATATATATTAGATGAATGTAGTGTATGTACAGATCAGTACGACTGATCGCGAGTACTGCGAGATACGTTCTGATCTGTATTCATCTAATATAAATTTATCAAGCAGTACTCTTTTTCTTTCCGTGTTCGTACCGTGTGCGCGTGTCCGTCAAATATCAACTGATATGACGGATGAAGGATAGATGGTAGTCGTCACGTCGTCGGATATATTAAACATGTATCTCGGATTGGAAAAAGTTTTTAATTTTTTGAATGCAGCACCGGGCAATCGAAGTGTGGTGGATGGCGAAGCTGTTTTACATGCAAAACATTTAGTGGTGTGTGGTGTTTAGCACAAATCGAGTGAAAAGTAGGAAATTATTTCATACTGTGTGCAAACCAGTGCAATAAATCAAGACCCTCATGAAATCAAGGGAAATTTAAACAATAGTGGAAGTGTAGTTGATGTAAGAATTTTTTTGTGTAGCTGTAAGGCGCGTACAACGTATTTTGGTACAGACTGTTAACAAAAATAACTTTAGGTGTAATTACTGCAAGTCAGAATCACATTTAATATTTCAATGTCCAGGATTTGTAAATCTTCCAATAGAACGCATCTCGCAGTACTCGCGATCGGTCGTATTGATCGGTACATACACTATATTCATCTAATAGATATTTGTCAAGCAGTACCTTTTTTCTTTCCGTGTTCGTACCGTCTACGACAATCATAATCCCTGTGAACAATTCGAAGACGGTCAAGAAAACTAGACGGCTCAACAAGACCCATAGATTAAAAACTTCGTTGCCAGCTTTAGAAGGATTACTCTCGATAAGTGAGAAAATAGAGCAGTACCTGCAGTGTTATTATCAAGAAAAAATCGATATCTTGAAACAATTGGAAGGAAGGCGCAAGAATTATGAAAATAAAAAATTATTATTGGTCGAATAGCAAGTTCATGTTCAACAATCATTACTTGAAGAACTACGACCGCTAAAACCTAGAATTCTGTCTACCAAATAACTAGGGGCCGACAATAAAATTATATTTTGTTCGAATCGAGTGTTAAATCTTTCAGCAGGACCAGGCTCAGGATTCCTAAGGGGGATCAGTAACCATGGTCGCAGTGGATAACCTACAGTACATACAAAAATTACATTTTTTCCTTAAGAAAGTTCATTTGTATACCAGAATCACCGGCTAAAAAATATGTATCTTCAGGATCCAAAGATTTGTTTCATTACATGAGACATTGCAGACTGCCTCCAAATGTAAGCATCATGGCTACTGATGGGAAAACGGGCATTAACATTTAAAATTTTAAGGATTTCATCACAAACCTACAGAAAAGTTAGAATTTTCATAAATTTATTAATTTCTTGGTAATTGTGACGTTCCGGGTTAGAAAATAAAGATCATAGGAAATAGAGGGCGCTGATGGTGCTCGCGAACACCCTTTGGGCAGCGTGAACGCGGCTTAAACATCTCCCCTCTTTAACCTCGAACTGTCACTTTTATCTGTTGTTGTGCTCCGCATGGTTGATGTATAGAAATCTCGGAAAATTGTATGAAAAATCAACCATCCGTTTGAGAAATTCACGTTACTCCAGCTGATGCAGTGGTATGTTAATAATTTCGATGACATTTTTATTAATCATGCGACTTTTAGCTGATTACTTATGTCCCAACCTCATGCACCACGTGCTGGGATAACCGGGAAAAGACCCTTAATGCCCGAATAGCTCGCCGCTGAAGGGTAACGTAAGTGGAATACACGTCACACCTGCCTAACGGAACGTATTTCAGGTCTTTTCTATTTGGTAACTTCATCTTTTCAGTTAACTTTCACTTTTGATTTTACCTTTACGTACGATTACACCGCTGTATTTCAAGAATCTGCACATACAACCAGATAGGTTGCAGGGAAATAAATGAGGAAGGTGGATAGAGCAGATTAAATCGATTGACTAAAAAGGATATATACTATATAACAGATAAAAATAAGTTGAAGATTTGGTTGCTGTAGATTTGAAAATTGCAGAATGCAATTCTGAGAATTGTTGAGAAAAATATGAAGAACTACACAATTCTGATTTTGCATTAGCATATATAAATAACTATATGGAATACATATTACAAACGTATGACTCTAACATTATATGCATGGACGGAACACATGGCACAAACACCTACAATTACGAACTCAGGACTATTTTAATATTAGATGACGAAAATATCGGTTACCACTAAAAAATCAGTTCCAGGAAATGTTTAACTTTATCCTCAATAAGTGCAATACAATGGCAAAATGTCAAAATTTACTTGAAAATTCAACAGAATTAAACAGTAAGTTCGATGAGGAAAACAATAACATGATTCCAGTAACTACTCGCAAACGAAAAATTGAAAAGCAGACATTTTTTCCAAGAAAAAAAACGGTAGCTTATGGAAATCAAAACTTATGTTTTTATATTTTGAATAGGTACAATAAAAATAAATTACGAACTCACGACTATTTTAATATTAGATGACGAAAATATCGGTTACCACTAATAGTAGGGGAGCCCAAGCGGGGATTTCGGGATTTACTAAAGCGCGGCCGATTAATATACAGGGTACCTGAGTCAGTTTCTCTTCTGCCTGAAGACGGTACTGTGTACCGAAACACGTGTAGCAGTGACTACGAATATATTATTTAAACTCTGAAAGTTTTTTCATTATTATTAAGATTAATATGGAGTTTAAAGACGTATCAGCCTCATCAATACAAACATAAACGTTGCTGTTCTCAAGGAACAAGATTTAATAGGACGACCAGCGGCTGGTTTGACTCAGTGACATTTCGAGACTGGTTTATCACTTGCTTTCTACCACACGCTAAAAACTTACCTGGACGTAAAGTGATAATAGGTGATAACTTTTCGGCGCACTTGGACATAGATGTTGTAAGACTTTGCGAGGAAAATCAAATTGACTTTGTGTTCTTGGTGTCACACTCAACTCATTTATGTCAACCCCTTGATGTGGCTTTCTTTAGGCCTATGAAGTCAGCTTGGCGTGCAACTCTGACCGAGTGGAAAGCTCGTAACGTGAGAATGGTTGCTGTTCCCAAGGACGCATTTTTCGTTTGTTAACTAGCGCTTTGCAAAAAATGGACGTCGTGCAAGCAAAGCCAAAAGCATCATTTTCTAATGAGACATCAGGCATCAAACGAAATATGCTAAGTGGTTTTAAAACAACCGGAATTGTTCCTTTCAACAGGGTACAAGTACTCAAGCGGTTACCGGAAAAGGATGCAAATGAAAACCCAAATGCTCTTGTGGGAGTCTGTTTTAACAGACTATTTGCATGAACAAAGGTTTGGTGGTCGTATTTCTAGTTCAACGACGACGCGAAGGAGAACACGTTTGAAGGTAGTTCCTGGAGCAAGCGTATCTACAACAGACACAGAAGGAATTGAGGATCCATCTAGTACCTGTGGAGAGAATGGCGTGTCTGATCTAGAAGTAGATAGAATCTACACCAAACATTTCTGCCGAAATGGACATTGATATTTCTCAGACAATTCACATGGAACAAAACGACGAAGAAGAACTTTGTATTGACCAATATGTTCTTGTAACATTTTTTACTGCTCGACGGAAAAAGACATAAATACGTTTCCCAAATTCAAGAAATATCGCCATGCATTGTTGTAGTAGGTTATAAGTCATTAGGAAACAAAAAGATGTTTAAGTTAGTGAGAGATGATATTTCAGAGATTGACAGACATCATATTATTGCATATCTCCCAAAGCCAAAACCCATCAAGTCAAAAGAATCAGAGTTTAATGTGGAGTTTCCCTTTGAAGTAGACATTTTAGAGTTCTGATTATGATGCTATATGATATTGTTGATTATTTGAATTAATTTAAAGTTCTAAATAGTTGTTTTCTAGTTATATTTGTATTTGGTAAGTTGATTAACTCACCAATTTTGTAAGTTTTGGACACCTATTTGGTCCAAAAATATTTAATTTCTTCTAAATATGTATTCTGTTATTAGTGTTATTACATTATTCATAACTACAGTAAAGACTGATCAGATACGTACTGAAAATTCTTTTATTTATCCTATCTTTTCCTTATAACTTTACAGCCATTATAAAGTTTATTGGCAATTTTTTTTCAGTCTTTATGTATTATTATTATACGTAGTGTTTTTGATATATACCTGCCACATCCTAAAACGTTAAGTGATTGGTATAAAAGCATTAGTGGAAAACCAGGATTTACTTTAGAATCATTTAGATCAATCAACCAATTTGCTAAAAATTCAGAACACCCACTGTTCTGTACATTGATGTTGGATGAAATGGCCATACATAAACTTTTGCAAAACGATGGAACTGAGATGGTTGGATATGTTGACATGGGAACTGAGCTTGATGGAGATGAGAGGTTTCTTGCAAAAGATGCTCTTGTTTTTATGATTGTATGCATCAATGGTGGATGGAAAGTGCCTGTTGGATATTTTTTAGTGGATGGTGTTCACGGGGAACAACGTTATAATTTAGTGCAGCAGTGCATCATCTTAGCTCATAGAAGTGGAGTTAGAATAGTTGCATTAACATTTGATGGGGCTGCAAGTAATATGACGATGATTACAAAATTAGGTTGCAAGATTGATCCTAGTTCTACGCTGATCACATCATTCAAACATCCTGAAACAGATGAAACTATATATGCTTTTCCAGATACATGTCATATAATAAAATTGATAAGGAATCTGTTAGGAGAGAAACTCATAGTTTTTAATGATAGTAATGAAGCAATTTTGTGGGAGTATATTAAAAAACTTCATGAGCTTCAAGAGTCTGAAGGCCTTCGTTTAGGAAACAAATAACAGCCTTGCAAAGATGAACTAAAGCTCCCAGAATTTGCAAGTTGTCAAGCAACAATTGAATTTATTAAACTGTTTAATAATCTGTTTGATATTTTCAACTCCAAAAACCTTCGACAATATAGTTTTATGAAACCCATAAACCAGAGCAATTATGAACAAATTTTCAAATTTTTGGATCATGCTGAAGACTATATTTCAAAATTAAAAAGCAGTGGAACTACTACCAATTTTTTAGGTTTTATTGTTTCCATAAGAAGTTTAAAACAAATGTTGAACTTTGCAAAGAAAAGGAGTTGCTAATGTGTAAGCGCCCTTGAATTTTATGGACTCGTGTGCGTCTGAACGGAGTCGCACATGAGATGCTGACGAGGAGTTCCGGGGCGAGAGAAGGCAGAACGTACTCATACGTCGAGAGAGAGAGTTCACACATTCGGCTGTCTCTTTGTTTTTAATAAAAACTTGTCTTAAATTGAAGAGCGTTTATAGTGCAGCGGTGCGCCCTTATCGTTCTTGTGACGCTATCAAATACTTGTTAGTGAGAGTGCCTTTACCAAAATGTGGCGTGGCCGACACGACGCAAGCAAATCCCGCAACCGTAGCCTGTCTCGACAACGTGACGAGTGCGACTATCATCATGTAACAGGTACGACGCTGAAACACCGTGAAAATACGACGCAAGAGCGGCGAAGTAGGCATCGTATTCGAACGCCGCCGCCACCGAGAGATCATCGCAGTGACGGCAAGAGGGTTCAACGTGAACCTAGTATTCCGTCAAGAATTGTCGTGGAACGCAGATCTCAAGAAGCCGATAGTCATAGTTCTATAAATAACCCGAACGACGAACGTGTCGATAGACTTGAATGTTTAGTGAAATCTTTGCTAACCGATAAGATTTCGCGTAGACGTGACTCATTTGTAATGAAATCGGACTGTACTCACACCCGGCGAATCTGCCACAATGACGTCATCGCAATGGGTTGACAAAGTTGATCAGCTCAGACAAATTAACGGCTGGAATGAACAAACAACGATTTATCACATGCAAGCTCGACTGTCAAGTTTGGCAAAAACTTGGTACTACAATTTGAAAGAGTATAACCATACGTGGGACGGGTGGAAAAGTCTGCTCGTAAAAACGTTCCCAAATCAAAGTGATTTTCCGTTAGCTCTGAAGAAATTGGTGAATCGCACTAAAGAAAAACATGAAACATGGACTCAATATTATTTTGCAAGATGAGCTTACTTCAGGCTTGTGATATAACAGGTCGAAATGCTGTCTCGTGCTTAATCGATGGTATCACCAATCTGACTATACAAACTGGTGCACGTGCTGGTCGTTGTGCGACACCTGAAGAGCTGCATCACGAATATCTTTAAACGTTGGCCAACGAACGGCCAGAAACATCGAGAGTACCATTCAAACGAACAGACAAACGTTGTCTGCAGCAAAAACTGAGTCCCCAACGGGAAGGCAGTTTGAAGAAAGAAGTTCGGCATAATTTTAAATGTTTAACTGTGGCGATACATCGCATTATGCCTCCAAGTGCCCAACACAGCGCAAAGTGTGCTCACTTTGCAATCGATCGGGTCATGATGCTGCTACGTGTAGCAGTCTGGTAATAATAAGGGAGTCAGATGCAAAACGTTTGTTTCTGAAGTGAGTCCCTTGCAGTCTTGTATTCACAAGGTACGCGGGTGGCACAACCCGAGCTCTAGGTCAAATCACTGCACCCCGTGAAGTAGATCTAATCGGTGCAGAGGTGCTGATGGTTATAGTTGCTGATCACTTACAACACTTACCTATTATGAAGACCAGACCTTTTTGAACAAGGCAAACGTTGTCTTAGTAGTACGTAACAACCAACTAAGGTTGTTCCATGCAAACCTGGTTCAGTTGCCTCAAGTAGACGATCTGCTCCACAAAAACTGACACACGAATCAACTTCAAAGGTGAACGTGTCCTTGCTAGAGGAGAGCCATGTTTGGAAGATGTTGCCACACCATGGGTGAGTGCTTTATCCTTATAGACTGCACGTCTTCTACCGTTTACGATGGCCGATATAAGTAAACAAGTGAATGAAAGTCTTCCTGAACATTTTAAACGTAGACTATTGCAACTCCTTAACGAGTACCGCGAATGTTTTGCGGAAAATAGTAACGAATTAGGTGTTGCTTGTGATGTTGAAATGTTCATTAAATTGAGTGAAGATAAACCTATAACATACAGGCCATATCGGTTACCCCTCAAAACCGGCGAAAGTTCGCGATGCGGTTCAAAAAGCTTTAGATAGTGGTAGTGTGGAAGAGTCTGACTCTCCCTATGCTAATCCAATACTACTAATCAAAAAAAGATGGGTAAAACACAAATATGCGTTGACTATCGTAAACTGAACAGTATCACGGTCAAAGACAAATACCCACTGCTAACGGCGATGCACCTTGCGGTCAACGTTGTTAGCCAAAGAACGAACACACAATTCCTCATTGTGTTATGTCAACCACGGATGAGTTCAAGCACTGCCTCCTCTACTTAACAAGCCGTGTTGTGCGAAATACGGCAACACTGTGCGGCGGCTGGTCAACGTGTTCAACCTGTTACATCTGTGCCGGTGTGTAGCAGTGCAAAAGTGTTTATCTGGTTTTATTTATTATCAAATTTTAACTAGTAGTGAACTTTTGGAATTAATTTGTGAAAATATTAATAATTTTTAGGAATAACGGAAATTTCAAACGGTAAAGTGTAGCGTAAAGTAATTTGCTAATTGTTCAAAATAACCTCAATTTTAGATGCCGCGTAAATGTTGTGTTCCTGGTTGTAATTCCAATTACGACAGTGAAATAAAAAAGGGAGGTCCAGTTGTATCAGCCTTTAGATTTCCAAAAGATGAAGAGAGAAAAAAGTTGTGGCTTTTAGCTATTCCCCGCAAAGATTTTTCACCCACTGCAAATAGTGTTGTCTGCATGAAACACTTTTCTGAAGACGATATAATTCGCTATGACCTGTACAAAACAAAGGACGGAACTACACAACAATTGCTATTAAGGTGCCCCAAGTTAAAAGAAGATGCACTCCCAAGAATTTTTCCAAATCTGCCGAAGGTTCTGACTAAAGAAAAGAGTGTTGTCAGGAACGACCCTCAAGAAAGAAAAAAAAAGTTTTCAACAGAACCGCGGCAGCAATTGACAACTTTTTAAAAGCAGACATTATTCAAAGTTTTGAAAATGTAAAAAATGACTTTGCTTCGAAAGTTGAAAGTGTTTCTAAGTGGAATGTGATAATGAAGAACAGTGAATTATTTTTTTATACTTTAAGTGTTGATTATGACAATGGAAGTGATGAAGGTGAACATCTTTATATAGTTAATAGCGTTAAATTGGACCAGAATATGAGATTGAAAGTGGTGATAAAAGGTAACGAACTGTCATCTCATGAATTAAAGTGGATTCTTCCATATGATTTAAAACTAAGTCGATGGTCCCAATTGAAAAATATATTAAGCAGGTACCATAAGTTTGAAGAAATTAATTGTAAATCTGATCAGTCTCAGTTTGAATTATACTTACAGAAATGTAGGAACTATCTAGAGAAATGTTGCGAAATGGCAGAAATTCTTGACTATGAACACAAAAGACAACTAGAGATTGTTTTTGATCAAGTGTCACAATTAACATTAAAAAAGCGTAGATATTCACCAGCCACAATCTTGTTTTCGTTTATTATGTTTTCATATTCTCCTTCGGCCTATAAGTTTTTGCGAAATTATTTGCTGCTACCCCACAAACGCTATTTGCAAATGTTATCGTCATCATTTAACATTAGTCCAGATAACGAAAGCAATAAAACAAAATATTATTTAACGCATGTTACCAAAGACCTATCTGAAAGAGAGCGATATGTTAATTTATTAGTTGATGAAATTTACGTTAACAGTAAATTAGAATTTAAAGGTGGGAACATCGTTGGTAATGCTAACAACAATCTTAGTCAGTTAGCAAAAACCATTCAAACTTTTATGATTTCCTCAACTTTTGGGCACTTTAAAGAAGTTGTACATTTAGTGCCAGTCAGTTCTATGAGTATGCGGCCAGCCTCCGTATCGGTTCCTAGGCGCTGTTGCCAGTTCGTACAGCACGGCTTGTTAGTAAAGGAGGCAGTGGTTCAAGGCATCCTAAGTGTTAACACGAGGGTATCTATGTAAAGAGAAGGTTCTTCATTTACCTTAATCGACGATAAAACGATAAAAGCTATTAGCAAACACTATTGGTTTGCGAAAATGACAAAGTAAGCAAAAGATACATAGTTTGTTGTCTGTCTTTGACGAGGGTCCGAATCCAATGCACACTCTACGCATTGATCATTTGGGACAATTTGTAGGAATTAGTAGGAAAAGCACCTATTTAATCACAGCAATAGATGCTTTCACAAAGTTCATTTCTATGAAAACAGTAAGCAGTACGAAAACCGGACCAGTAATATTATTCCTTAAAGAAAATTTTGGACTGTTTGGTATACTGCAAAGATTAATATGTCACAGAGTAACTTGCTGTACGAGCAAAAAGTTTCAAGACTACGGCTAGAAATGTGGCATTAGGCTAACATTTAATGCTACAGCAACGCCTCGAGCAAACGGTCAAATGGAACGATACAACAGAACGATTCTAAACGCATTGAGTTGTTCTGGTGAGAACGAAGTCAAATGGAACGATACAACAGAACGATTCTAAACGCATTGAGTTGTTCTGGTGAGAACGAAGTCAAATGGAACGATACAACAGAACGATTCTAAACGCATTGAGTTGTTCTGGTAAGAACGAAGTCAAATGGAACGATACAATAGAACGATTCTAAACGCATTGAGTTGTTCTGTTGAGGACGAAGTCTAATGGGACGAAAGAAAAACCTAATTACAATTTGGTTTGAATTTGACAGTATGTAACAGCACTGAAAACAAACAAATCCGGATGACTTACTGTTGAATTATCTCCCATACAGTATAGACGATGCATATCTCCTACATACGTCGAGTTTCGATGATGAAACTCAGGATTTGCAACAGATACGAGCAGAAGGTACGAAGAACAATAACGTTAAAAAAACAAAGTTTTGACGCTAAGAGACGACCAACTGATCTATACGAAGTGGGTCAGCAGGTGTTGGTAAGAAAAGTTCTTGCCGCAAATGAAAAAAAAAAATAGCAAAAGTTGCTGCCCAAGTTTTCAGGCCCGTATTTGATCGTACAGACGTTATCTCACGGTCGATGCGTTGTCGAAGATCTTCACCGTTCCCAAAAATTTTACAGAGGAATTGTACCTGTAGACAACTTGAAGCCCTACGTATTGGACATGGAAGAAAACGAACTGTCCAAAACGAATGATGATTAGCCTAACATTCTAGTTGTATACTAAGTTTTGTTGTGCTAACAGTTGAATTTATTCAGTATTCTTACTGTTTGTTTAATAAAAGTAAGTTTTGAGTTCGTCTCTTTACGTACTGTAAAACGTTTGCTATCGCAAAACACAGGGGCAAAGTGTCCATGTTTTGGTGAGTAAGGACTGCTTTTAATGTCCGCATTTACAAGAAATACAGAATGAAAGTCATTCTAAAGAACAGAAAATCTGTCCAAGAGAAAAAAATCTATTCAATAAATGCAGAAGGCACGTCATCCTGAAGGAATAGAAAGTCTATTCAAGAACTACAGAATGAAGGTCATTCTGAAGAACCCAAAGTCTATTCAAGAACTACAGAATGAAGGTCATTCTGAAGAACCCAAAGTCTATTCAAGAACTACAGAATGAAGTAATTCTGAAGAACCCAGTCTGTTCAAGAATAGAAAGTCTATTCAAGAATTACAGAATGAAGGTCATTCTGAAGAATACAAAGTTTGTTCGCGAGTCGAAAGTCTATTCAAAATAAGTAAAATGAACGTCATACTGGAAAACAGAAAGTCTGTTAGAAAAAGAGAAGGTCTAATAAAGAAGCACCATTCCAAACAACAGAAAGTCTGTTGAACAGAAGAAATGCTTTCCTGAAAGCGGTTCGAACGACGGGGAAAAGTCCCTACGAACTGCTATTAGGTTATCGGCCGAAAGGGTGGTCCGATGCCTACTTATTGAACGATTTAGATCTTGAAGAGAACGTCTCAGATCTTGCTTCTGTACGGCGTCAAGCAGCTGAGCAAACGGCTCAACATCAAGACGCGCAGAAGAAACGATATGATTTACGACGAAACCTCCTACTCAATACAAAATTGGGCAGTATGTGTTGATGCGAAAAACGATTGCATCAAATAACGAAAAGGGCAAAAAGGCATTGCCTAATTACTCTGGTTCATACGTAGTGACAAAGAGTTATCTTACAACCGGTACGTAATCGAAGACTTACCGAGAGCGCAACGTGCACAAAAGATGTATACAAGTGTTTGTTCGGTTGATAAGCTGAAGGTTTTTCAACCTATAATGAAAGATGATGGGTTGGATTCTTCTCCCGACGAGGAAGAAACTCCAATCCATCCCAAATAAAGCTGTCGCTAACAGGTTCTTGACGTAACGATTTCCAACGTGGATACACAAAAGATATTTATCCAACGACAATTTTTGTCAAGGATAGTATTAACGAAAAGGGATCCCGCGAACGATCACAAAACATCCACCAAAGTGGTTCATTACGGCAAAGTGTCTTTATTACGTAACTGTTAAGTACATGACCTTTCGAGGTAATACGATGATGTTTTGTTGAAAGTGGTTAACCCATCTTGTCGACGACATGATGGTTTACCATTTAGGCAACGTGCTAGATGTAAATGTCTAGAACCTGATGATACGTCATTAGGCACCTTCAATGGAAGATGCTATTTTTCAAGCAACGTGCTATGTATTGTAAAAAGACAACTGTGTCTTCATGTTGATAATTTCTTTTTATATTTATTTAGCTAGCATTCTACGAGGACGTAGAAGAAGGCAGCGTGACCGAGCTGTAAGTGCCCTTGAATTTTATGGACTCGTGTGCGTCTGAACGGAGTCGCACATGAGATGCTGACGAGGAGTTCCGGGGCGAGAGAAGGCAGAACGTACTCATACATCGAGAGAGAGAGTTCACACATTCGGCTGTCTCTTTGTTTTTAATAAAAACTTGTCTTAAATTGAAGAGCGTTTATAAATGTATATACCAATGTACAAAATTAGCCAAGATCATTTAGAGCTGTTCTTTGCTATCATTAGGACACATGGGGGAACAAATAACAATCCGGCATCAAAAAAATTGATGTTGCCTGCAACAAAGTCAAGAATCGACACCATTCGACGATATGGAGTTATTGAAAATTATAAATTTATAAAATTTAATCAATACTTTTTCTTGTGTGTTACGTTATTTTTGTTAAAATCAATTAATTTTTTTTTTCAAAAGCTTATATTTACTACAGATTTTTAGTGGACATACGTTATTTGAAATAGTTTGAATGTTTTATTTCTGTTAAAAAAAATGGGAATTCATAGCAAAGTACAGTATTTGCCATTTCTATTGAAACACCACTTGTTGATTCTAAACTTGGCAACGTTCGCTTTCAGTCTAGGAATTATTCTACCGTATTGTTATCAGTATTGAATGTCATGTCATATTTGTCATAATATTCAAATTAAAAACAATAATTGTCTTTTCGTTTGAAAATGGAACAGCATAGAAAACAACGAGTCCTTTTGACCGCTGAGATGAAAACAGCTATCATAAAATTATATGATAAACTCCACAGATACCATTCAATGTGGTCTATTAGAACAATTGCTGTTGAAATTTCAGAAATCTTTTCCGTAAGTTAAAGAAGTGCCTTTTTAAAATTTTGAAATGTTTATATTGTTACGATAGATTAAAATCGGCGTAGGTAAAACTCAACAATTTATTTACACGATTAATTATAGATACTAATACTACACTACACAGCACTAACGTATACCGAATAATTGATTCTCTCATTCTGGGCGCGTCGTGACTTTAACTCGTTGACTGGACTCGATTTCGACATGGACTGGTTAATTCCCTAAGATGCTGTTTTTTAAAAAGCATCCCGAGGTTCTCCAGAACCTTCGTGATGTCTGAAGCCCACCGTGTCGTCCTCGAGCGCGCTAGAACGGCGGTGTTGTTTGTGAGTCACCGCTCCCAAACTTCCAACTGGTTCGTCCATGGGCGCCCCGTCCGCGCCGGCTAAAGGTTTACTTCGTAACAATATATTGAAATAAGTCAAAAGTTTTTTGTTTTCATTTTTGAACTGTTTTAAGCTCTTTAAACTCCTGAAATTTGAAAAAAAAACCTGCATGCTTATCCTACGTCTTACATTTGTAGGCACCATGCGATTAGGCAACCAAATATACAGCTATACATAATATGCATACGCGCAAGAGCAGAGCAGCCAAAAAACAACAGCAGACGGAGAAAGAGGAGAAGCGCTCTCTCGCAATCCAGCTCCTGAAGAGTGAACAAGTACAGTCCGCCAGCGCTCCCGCGACATACTTTTTATATTTTTTTTTTGTTATAAGTTAAGTTGTATTTTTGTAGTGAATAAAGCCTTGTTAAAAATCCAACACATCCTTTATAGACAATTCCTTTCTCCTGTTCCAGATATCTGTTATTACTGCCTACAGAATTATAAAAACACACATGAAAGGCGAAATCCTACGTGATTTTAAAACAGGCACTGTAGGGTAGATCTTAGTTAGGTTGGTATTGTACGTTGGTACTGTCGACAGTTGGTTGGTGGATTAATAAAAGAGAGAAGCATGGCGAAAGACGCCGTAACGGATATTAATTAATACCTGGTCCCCTGCAAAGCCAACCACCACAGTACCCACGGGGCTTCAGCTAATGTGCACCGCAGTGAACGAATGAAGACTGCCCCAAAAAGATTTAATGACTTTATTCGTTAATGTTTGTATTCTTATTTTTGTCAGTATTTAGTTTTTATGTAACCTCATTCATGTTCATTTGTTAAGTTTATTTTATTTGTATTTCTTAAGAAAGGGGGATGTAGGGTAGATCTTAGTTAGGTTGGTATTGTACGTTGGTACTGTTGACAGTTGGTTGGGGGATTAATAAAAGAGAGAAGCATGGCGAAAGACGCCGTAACGGATATGAATTAATACCTGGTCCCCTGCAAAGCCAACCACTACAGGCGCCAATCATCCCTCCGCAATCTTTACGGGCCACTTTTTCAGAGAGGAGTTGTCACGAAAAATATTCGAGTTTCATAAAAACAATGAATACTTTACCATTGAACAATTATATTCCTACCCGATTAGAGAACTCGATTTTAAAGCCCCAAAGCGTACATTATATCGCATTGTACATTCTATGGGATACAAATATAAAAAAGCTGATGGTCGCCGCATTCTAATGGAACAACCACACATTACGCGATTGAAAATTACTTTTTTTAAAAAAATATCTACAATTTAAACAGAAGGATCCCAACGTAAATTTTGTGTTCTTAGACGAAACTTGGCTTTACCAAAATGGTTGTCCTGTAAAAATGTGGGTCCATTCAACTGACTTAAGGGGGCAACCAGCCGAAGTAAAATCTGAAGGAAAGCGTTTTGCCGTTCTTCATGTTGGTTGTTCTGATGGCTTTTTAGATGGATGTACTTTCTTTTTGGACAGTAACATAAATGACAGGGATTATCATAAAACAATGTCCGGTTCAATTTTTTTTAAATGGGTGAAAGACCAACTGATACCAGCCTTAAATAAGCTACCTAAGAAGAGCGTTATTGTAATGGATAACCCTCCATACCATTGTATTAGAGCGGAGAAATCGCCCACAAGCAGTAGTAAAAAAGGTGTCTTACAATGTTGGCTCAGGAAAAACAATATTTTGTTTAACGATAAAGCCACAAAAAGAAAATTGTTGTCCACAATCAAACCAATTTTGGATCATTCGGTTAAAAAATATGTAGTAGATGAACTCTTGATTGCTAATGGTTACAGTGTTTTGCGACTTCCTCCCTACCACTGTCAGTATAACCCGATAGAATTAATGTGGGGATATTGTAAAACTTATTACAACAGACGAATAAACTCACTGTCTGGGAAAGATCGAACATCTGCTTTATGGAGCACACCTTTGAACAACTGTGACAGTGATATGTGGAGAAATGCAATAAAACACTGTGAAGATTTGATTGATCAAGACTGGAAAAAATTAATGGGCAATTTTCCAGTCAAGGATATTCCCCCTTTCAGAATTAACCTGGAAGAATCTGACTGATTCAGATTATTTACAATCAGATGTTGAAGAGCCTGATTCTCCTGAATTCTCACATAGTTGTAATAATGAGGATGAAGTCATTACGATATTTATTAATATCGATAGTGAATGAGTATAATAAAGGAAATAATTTATTTCTTTATATGTATTTGTTATATCATCAATCACTTGCTTCAAAATACTAGGAACAATTTTAATCATGTTAGTCCTATTTCTCAGAGTACACACCGCGGTTAAGAGAAACCTTTGCTTCAAGAGACAGAATGTTGTTGATGCAGCTGCATAAAGAGAGATAGCGAAATATTTTCTACTTTCCAGTTGGGACCAATATTAGGTGTTTTCAACTTTCTGTTAACTTGTGCACGAGTTTTCTAAAATCTCCATATCTTTTTTTAAATCCGTAATTGTTTGGTTGAGTTTCCCTACATTATCTTTTTCATTCTTGTCAGTGTTTGTGGAGAAATCATTGTAATAAAATAACCTAAAATGACATAGAACTGATCTTTAACTTAAAACTTGCTTAATTAGCTAATCTCTCGGCCGTTTCTCCATCCTTGCGTTGTCACTTTTTTGTCTTCTTTCAAAGATTTTTTTCGGTAAATGTAAAGTTGGAATAGCTCCTCGCTTCAGGTTTCGATAATTTTTCGGTTGATAACTTACCACTTCATGTTTAATAAAATTCCGTTCGTAGCTACTATCTTCAAAACGAATAGAATAAAATTCTTGCGTTATAAATCTGCACGTGCACAAGCTGCCTTTTACAACTTATAGAAACGTTGAACGTTGGTCTCGGTCGGGAAACAATAAAACCTAATAATTTCTTTCAAAAAGCCTTGGAGTGGATTGTCACATATATTCCACACCACAATTTCACGTAAACACTTACTCCAAAACAACCTGTTTGTATGTTTCTAACATGATTTATCATTCTTCTGATACAAAGAACAAAGAACCTTCTGCAGTCCCGGGTCGTGGTTACGTGTTTACCAAATGTTCTCCACATGACCACACGATGTCAATAATCTTCCCATTCAATCCCAACATGCCCAACATAATATCTTACGTTCTTCTGGTTCTTATGTTAGCATGAGCATAAAACTAAACACTTTGACAGAGATGTGACGTTTTAGGAAATAAAAATGTCAAAATGACAGTTTTCTAACTAAAAACCCTTCTCGATCAACTGAAAGCTGTTCACATTGTTAAATTTTAACCAAAATCAACAGGTGGTGTTTCAATAGAAATGGCAAAGACTTTACACAAAACTTGTGGTGTTCGAAGAAAAAGTAAGACGGTTTTGGCAACGTTGGAAAAAACGACAGTAAGTAGAATTTATTTTAAAATAATTGGTCCTATGAACACAAGCAAGCAAATGCTATAATTAGTTAGTTAAATGACAATAATTCTATAATTAATATTTATTTGTAGGTTGAATAGTTCAGTAGTTGTCAACAATGGCCCAACTGATACAAGTAATGAAAGTACGGGATATATTCTGACAACTCATTACCTGATCTCGAGATTGAGGAAGAATTATCAAATTCAAGTTGTGAGCGAAAATCACATGAAATGCATGGTCGACGATTAGTTGACATGAGACACATATGGAATTCACTGAAGAATCTAAAACATGCAGGTTTTAGATGCGATTTTTATGACATTGAAATCATATCAGAAAAACGGTTTGGTCTTGGCAGCGTTTTTGTAACGAAATGCACAGTTTGTAATTTGTCTGGAAGCTTTTCAACCCAGGATATGACGGGTGAAAATAAACTGAACGTCAACAAATCGGCGATTTGTGGAGCTTATGCAGCGGGAATAGGTTACACACAATTTTCGGAATTATTATCGGCAATGAATGTACCAGTAATTTCTTCTTATACATATGTTTTTAATGAAAGGAAAATTCAAAAACAAATTGTAATGCAGGCAAAATAGTTTTCTGGAAGTGGGAAAAGCGGAAGCTGCTTTAGCGAGAGAAGCAAAAGATATAGATACAGACGGCAAACCAATAATAACAGTAATCGTCGATGGTGCATGGAGTAAACGGTCCTACAAATCAAATTATAATGCTGCATCGGGCGTGGCGTGCATAATTGGTGCACGCACAAATAAAATTTTGCATTTGGGGGTGAAAAACAAATATTGCTTTTCCTGTTCGCGTGGAGGTGAAGTCTCAACCATGTGTGCTTCAAAAATTGGACAGGAACATCAACTTCCATGGAAGCAGAAATAATTCTGGAAGGCTTCAAATCTTGGGTTGAAGTACATAATTTAAAATATGCCAAAGTTATTGGCGATGGTGTCAGTAGCGCGGACCGAAAAATTAGATGTGTAAGACCCTACGGACCTGACTTTTACATTCAGAAAATAGAATGCAGAAACCACATTCTTCGCAATTATTGCAACAAATTGCGAAAAATTGCCAACCAATTAAAATTAAAAACAGTAAAGAGGTATAATATTGTTCGCTTCCGTACCGCTATAACAGGCGCTATCAAGTATCGACAATCACAGGAGTTGCCAGAGGAACAAAAAATAGAGCTCCTGTTTGTGTTATCCTTCCCCAAGTGGTGTTCAGATTTGTAAAAAAACTGAAATATATGTACGAATACATATGAAAGATATACAAACCAAAAATTTTGCTTTTATGATTTGCAACAAAATTGTTTCTTATTTTTACGACCGACCCATTTTTACGGATTTGGACACCACATTTTAGAATTTACAATGAATCATGTATATTATTTAATACGGGACGTTTGTACGACTCATATCAACATTCGTCTGCATTTTATTGCAAAGACACGATCACAACCCCAAGATCCGGTGAGAAACCACCTAACAAAATTAATTTTATTTAAAGGTCAGACAAAAAAACAAAGACAGTTACTGAAGATTATAAGAAATACAATAAACCCCACATTAGGGATTCAATGCGCCGCCTATGGCATCCTAGCTTAGGTTCCTTTTAGCTTCAGTAGTGATCGTACAGTGCGCGGTCCGCGGTCCCCTCTCTTTCCTAGTCAAAGACGTGTAGCGTGTCCTAACCTATAGTCAACCGCGCTCAGCGTGTGGCGAGTATGAAATGAAAATAAATTTATCAAATAGCACTTTCGCATTACCATTGCATGTGTTTTTAACCCTCCAGCGATCGGGCGGGGCCTGTTAGACCGGGGCGTTTCGTATTTTGTCGGCAAATTTATAATTTACAACGTAGCTACTTGTGCATACGTATACCTCTCCGTTAGAACAGTCCCGATAAGTGACGAAGCGACACGTACGATAAATCCGCAAATTCTGTCGTTTGTGTACCATAGTGACCTGTGAAACACCACCCGACTGTTTCCGTTACATTTACGAGTCTGTGACTGTGAGCTGTATTTAAGTCTCTGAGCTATAAATTCACTCTGGTATGTATTTTTAACAGTTATTATAATTCTTTTTCTTTTCAAAAACATTTCTAGGCTCAACAAAATTTATTGTTTGAATATTGATTCCTATTACGTTCGAGATGGACCCCTACCTAAGGGAAATCGAGTACTTGCAAAAACTACATTACGAAGTGGAGCCTGCAGACATAGAAATAACTAATGAAGAATCTGGCTCTGATGAAGATCCCTGCGATCAAAGTGATCATAATTCTGACACAGAGGAGGAGCTTGCAAATGCAGACGAAACCCACGAATTAGAAGAAGAAAATCTTGAACCTTCTGCAAATATTGGTACCAACCGACATTTATTCTACGAAGCGAGAGACGGATTTTTATGGTGCGATCATATATTGTGTGTAAAAGAAAAGTTAATTAGTGTACAAAGAACATTAACAACAAACTCCGAAACTCTGCTAAAAGTGTTGATAAGAGCAATTTTTGGTCTAAGTGTACCCAAGGGAAAAATTCTTGTTCAATGCTACGATGGTCGTCTAAGTACTTCTTGCGAAAAACCTATACTTACGGTGCATTGTTTAAAGTTAGTGTTGGCGGATTTAATGAAGTCGGTCCTTGATGCGTTTTCATTTTTTGGCATCATTGAATCACTTTACTGTTTTATTGAAGGAAGTGCTACAAGACACGCAGTAATGGAAAAAATTATTTAGGAAATGAATACGAAGCTTGGGTATTTAAAAAAATTATCTGCAAGTCGATAGGCGTCCACAGCACAAGCAGTAAATGCAGTTGCAGCAAATTTTGATGCTGCGAATGAAGTCCTTGATGAATTGGAAATATCTTCAAATGATGCAAAGGCAGTTCGTGATGGAATAAATTTAAAGAAAATTATAAATTCTTTGAACTTTATTTTTGGGTTGTACTTTCTGTTTAAAATAACATCTGGGAAGTGTGATTTTATTTGCTTAGCTAAAATGAAATTCCCAGAACTAAAAAGAATGTGCTCATTAAAAGCGACCAAGCTAAAGCAAGTGAAGCACTGTAAGACATCGCACGAAATGTGGATGCGCCTGGAGGAAATTTACCAAACCAAAGGACCGGCAAGAAAGGCGACATTGCTGAAAGGCTTGATACTGCACAAAATTGCGGAAGGCGACAATGTACGTGAACATCTGGCCGATTTCTTCGACTCGGTTGACAAATTAGGCGATATGGACGTAAGCATCAACCCACACCTTTTGACGATCCTTTTACTGCCAGCCATCGAGTCATGAAACAAATTACCGACGAAAGAAGATCGGAAGCAGCCAAGGGTCTAACGGGAAAACACGTCAAGGAGCGTCGAAACTTGGAAATCCGTTGTTTCAGGTGCCGGCAACTGGGACACAAGGCGGCCTAGTGTCAACAACGTGTATCTACAAGCTTCGTCGCAAGTGCCAACGCGTGGAAGTCGCGACTGATGTTTGGACGGGTCTACCACGTATCTATGCAACAACATTGAACTTTTTCACGACTTCAGTGATTCGAATTGCTGTACGTTAAGTCTCGCGAACGACACGACAACCGAGACTATCGGCGAGGGTACTGCACATTTCACGACGGACGCGACTGGCGAGAGAATTCAAGTTTCGCTAGGCAGGACTTGCGCACGAACGCACGAACCTCATCTCCGTCAGCAAGATGACCGATTGCGGGTTCGAAGTGCGTTTTCGAAAAAGAGAAGCAGTCTGAAACAACCGTGTGGACGGCGTGAAACTCATAAACCCAACAAAAAGGCTTATTTGTGACGTATGCTTGCAGGGGAAGATGACGAGAACCCCGTTCCCGAAAACTCAAACGCGCAGTCGTACCTCTTGGACCTGGTGCACACGGACGTGTGTGGACCCATGAGAGCGGAATCCCTTGGGAGGGCCAGATCCTTTGTCGAATTCATCGACGATCACTTGAAATAATGCGGATCAGATTCCAAGATGCAAGGCGATGACCAATTATCTCGCGCTTGTAGAAAACCAGATGGGGAGCACTGTGAAGTGCATTCATAGGGCCAACAATGTGAGAATTCAGTTAGTAAATACCGCATGTGGAGAGCTTCTTGAAATGTATGACGCTATTAAAATACCCGAAAAAGTAAAGCAGAATTTAGGAAAGGTGATAATACAAATTTTTTCAAATTTAAAAGATCCAGCTGGACATACTGGCTATGTAAGATTATTATATATACAACGTACCATTCTGAACCACACTTTGCTTTGCAAACAAATTTGGTAATTTTGTCCTGGGTGTTCTATCCTTTTTTTTTAACACTTGAGCGAGCCAGTCTCTAAGTTTTTCTGTTGTAGGGTGGCCAATACGCAAGCGCAAGTTGTGGACAAGCTATATTTAAAATTTTGTAACAATAAGTATGTTAATAATGAAGATATTGTCTCTAAAAGATCCAAAAGAGAAAAGAATCGAATATTCGAACTTGAGGAAAAGAGGTAGGGAATTTACTCTGCAATCAAACATTAAATTAAGATTAAAATTAAAAGATTTCAATCGACAATAGCCGCATAACAGCTGAAGATTTCTTACTCTGCAAACACTGTCTAGGATTGTACAAAAAAAGAGCTGAAACGTCGTTTTAACGCCCAATACTTATTAAGCGGGAACTGAAATCAGGACGTAATTGAAAATTTCTTTGGAGTTATCCGGACAAAAGGTGGTCTTCACGATCATCCCACTGCTTTAGACTTTAAATACAGATTAAGATCCTACATTTTGGGAAGAATTGAGGAAGCGTATTCTGATTTTTCAAATGTAGAAACAGACGGTACCCCAGATTTATCACTTTACGGATCTTTAATAAACAAATTGAATGTTTCACCTGAACCATCAAGAAATGTTCCTGATAATGATAACAGCATTACGATAGAAGATATAAACGAGCTGGCATACGACGGTTCAGAAAATTTGGCAGGACTTCTTTGCCATAAATTAAAAGATTCTACCTTGCAAAGTTCCTCAAGCCAAACGTATTCGTGGATTGATTACTTCAGTGAAGGTGGTTTATCAAAACCATCTCCCACTTTCATCTCTTGCATTCAGGAATTTAACAAGATGTTTCTTGAAACTAATAATGAAGGATTAGTAAGCGAAAAAAATTTTATCCACAACCTTGTGATGAAAAGTAATAATATTGATTGTCCTGAAAAGGTAAAACAGTTATTTTTCAGATCTAGAATGTTCTTTCGCATAAAAGAACTAAACCGAGCACTTAGATACAAAAAAAAACAGCAAAAAGAAATGGAAACAAATTATATCCTAAATTGTTGATTTTTCTATTAAATAGTTAAGCACATTTCAAAAAAAATCTGGGACGGCAGACGGACAGACAGACAGACAATAGCCGCATAACAGCTGAAGATTTCTTACTTGCAGGGTAAGAAATCTTCAGCTGTCTAGGGTTGTACAAAAAGAAGAGCCTATACAGGCACACAAAAAGATGCTCTCAAAACTATGATAACTTACAAAAAAGACAAACTTCTCAAAGTGATAGTCAAACGACTTTATTTTTAGGAATTTTCCTTAAACACGACCAACTATTAAATACTGAATTATTTCCACGTGGGCGAGGAGACGAAATCTCAATAATTGCGAAAAAAGATCCTCTTATTTGTCAGTATGATGTCAGTGTGATGAGATTTGTCATATACTTATAAAGAGTAGAAGAAAAGGAAATCTGATTTTGTCAGACAAAATGTTAGAAGACTGGCAAAACTGTTGAAGTTGGCAGAAAAGCGACACTATAATGCGAAACAATTGATCGATAAATTACGTCCATGTTATTTTAAAATGATAATTGATGGAGTGAACGAAATGGCACAGTATAACCATGCAACTGAAAAATGCGACTCGCCTACATTAGCTATAATTTTTATTTAAAAAATGTTATGACCTGGCTTTCGTTGAACTACTTCAAAAACCTAACACACCTCGTAAAAATAGAATCTGTTCTAATTTTACGAACAAAATTTCACAACACAAAATGGACCACAATGACAATTCATGTTTTACACGACCCACAATTTTGTCTACGAATTTACTGCCACAATTCTGGCTGTAATTATATTATTAATGCTGTAAAACGGCCTTTAAGTCTATGTTTTTATATTTTAGGCAAATTGATTTGTTCATCAAATTAAAACCAGATGCAAAAATTCCCGAAGACAACGTTTATCTTTCTGCTTGCCCTGCTGTATAGGGTCACTTAAACGCTTCTCGACTACTACCACAACACGCGGCCAAGTCTGGCGCTTCACATCCAGGCCATTTAAGGGGAGGCCGTCAAGTGGCGACCCTATCGCAATTTTTGTGATAAGAGGAATTAACCGACTTCATGGGACACGATTTAACGTGTTTATAAAGAATTTTACAGGCAACCTCATTTAGTGTTATAGGTAAGGAAACGATCGAGATTTCTCAGTGTTGTTGGTGACGAACACGTGGATAGGTATGGAGAAATTTCGATCGACGAACTTGAACCGTACATTCCATCAAAAAATTATGATGAGGACGATGTCTATGATGGACATCGATGACGATGGCGCGTCAAATGAAGTCGATCGTGGGATTGCTACGCTGCAGTCAGATCATTTCGACTCAGGTGCCCTCATTGATGAAGGATGCAGAATATTGAAAATGATAAGTGTTGTGAACTGAATTATGAAAAGGAACAGACAACGTTCAGTATGACAAGATTTCCGCAACGGACTCAAAAAACAAAAATTTCGCCGACAAAGTTACGTACACCGAATCGACCTTCCACAAAACCGACCGTACCTCAAATTTTGTCAATTGTAAACCAACAGGGTAGGCCCACATCTACAGAAAAAAACAAAATCTTGGTCGAGAAATTTGGTCTCAACAGGAGAAAGATTTTATGAAAAAAGAGTTTGCAAACTATTTACACATGGTGTTGTGAACGTAAAGGCGTTGAAATCACTTATTCACGGCGATTTTACAATTCCAAAAAAAAAAATGACAGGGTAGATCGAAGCTGACAAATGCATAAATAGTCATCTACCTTTATTATACTCAGCACCAGGGTTTAGCGGGGAAGATTGTTCACAACGTATGGGCCAAGTCCCCAGTTTCGCGAGCTCACACTCAACCACGTGATTGACAACGAACACTCGACGTTCTACTAGGGATGTTACCTTCACAAAGGTTTAACGACAACCACAGATTAAAGATATTATATTGGTTGACGACAACAAAACCTTCAGTAGTACTCAGTACTGAATTTTTACCCCGGTACCAAAGGGCGCCTCTAACGGAAGGTGACCAAAACACACTTGTCAGCATTCCGCGGGAAGAATAAACAAATACACTATTTAGATTTTCTCAGCATGTACCGGGTGTCCCACGTAACACTTTCGGGCGCGATACCCCAGATATTTTTGAAGGGATTTTTATGATATTTAAAACATATGTAATAGAATAGGTAAAGATTATGCTGATAACAAAAAATAGATATTTATTTTATTAGGAGTTTAAGTGATACTTTATGTGGCGAGTATGGACGATTAAACGCCGAGCGATAGCGAGGCGAATTAAGTCCATACGAGTCACATGAAGTCACTTAAACTCCGAATGAAATACAATATTTTATTTTCAAACGATTAATCTTCTTTTGAAATGATTATTTCCTATCTTCTTGCTTCATTAAGGAATTGCCTTGATTCACTTACCATGGTTACTATGGTTGACAACCACTATGATTTTCACATATTTATACTCCGGCGGGGTATAAATGTTGTATTTATACGCCGGCGGAGTATAAGTAGTAGTTATACGCCGCTCAAACACGCTGTCATAGAAATGACACTTAAACCCGGTAAGAGCGTCATATAAGTGTCCTTTATATGACGTTTGAAAATAAACTATTTTATTGTACAAAAACGAATTTTAACACAGCTTCCTGTTGTTAAAAATTATGCAAAATTGCGTTATAACTTTAAGCAACTAAAATAACGCCTGTGTGCGAAATTAATTTTACATCACTGTTTTTGTTTAAAAGAATTACATACGTTCATTTGATGCTTTAATGCTTTAAAATCAATCATGTTTTTACTAGAGATTCTATTTATATTTATTTAATTTATCTATACTTACAGCACTGCAGAAGAACTTTGTACCTATTAGAAATGTTGACAATCTTGTTAGTTGTTAGTGAAACTGATGCGTACGAAAACCATGGCGATGAAAATGTTTCCAATTCTGGAGATAGATTTTTTGAAAGTGATGAATTCGATCAGGCAAATAAAAATTTAAATAAAGAAGGAGAGGTGTATTTCACTTTTTGAAATAGTTTAATTTAAAATATCAATGACTACCTATTTATTACTAGGCATTTAATTCGAGGAAAACAGTAAAGAAACATGTATAGAATAAAAAAAATCATTGCTTTTCTTGCGAAACAGATGTCATTAAGTTTTCGCAACATGTTTAAACATCGCCATTCTCAAATTGAAGTACAAGAAATTTTAGCGCTAAATGTACGAAGCAAAAGAAGGAAAAATCTCTGTACCAAATTGAGAAACAAAGAAATTTTTATGAAAAGTGCTTGTGGTAAAAATGTGGTACCAGTAAGGAGGCCTGCATTAAATAGTTTAGTGTAACTCTATCACCACATACCTTCCACGTAAGGGCTGCAAATAATTTTATAAGAAAGAATATCTTTAAATAACTTGTGAAAAAAATGTCCCCATATGATGATAAGACCATAAAAACTAATGCCCAAAGTGGGGGTCAATCTTTGTTTGCTGCTTATAGAGAAAATGATATTTTGCGAAAAGAAGTACATACTTCCGACAATGAGACCAGATCAGATATCATTTACAGCGAAAACAGATCCTTTAATACATAATTGGAGATGGACATGTATTGCCAGTTTATGTTGTCTACAAGGCACAAAACTTATATTCTTCTTGGACTGCTGGTGGATCCAAAAACACCCGATATAATCGAACTCCATCGGGATGGTTCGATATGATTTGTTTTGAGGATTGGATCATGACAACAGTAATCCCTTATGTAAAAAAGCTGGACGGCAAAAAGATTTTAATTGGAGATAATCTATGTTCTCACATAAACATCGAAGTTTTAAAAGAACTCAAAAAATAGGACACTGTTATGGTTTTTTTGCCTCGAAATTCTACAGATTTGACGCAACCCCTCGATGTGGCTTTTTTCAGACCACTGAAAGAAGCGTGGCGAAATATTCTCTTCAAATGGAAGAAAGGTGATGGAAGGAAGGAGGCATCTATTCCGAAATCTATTTTCCCTTCCCTTCTTAAAAAAACTCTTAGATTCAATCACACCAAATACTCAGCAGAATTGTTTGTTTATCTGGATTCAGAAAAACTGGCATTATTCCTCTCAACAGACAGCAAGTCTTAAATCGTTTGCCAAACTAAGAACTCGAACTCCAGCAAGTAGAAGTTACGAATAATTCTTTGCTTGATTTACTAAAAGAAATGAGGTATGGAGATGGAACTCCAAAGCGCAGACAAAGTAAAAAAAATACAAAATTAAACATTGAACCTGGGAAAAGTGTGTGCCATGAGTCATCTGGCTCAAGTGACAGCAACCCAAGCAGTACTGAAGGAGAACTTTTAAATAATTTTGACAATGAAAGGGAAGGAGATCAAGAGAGAGTTGAAGAAGAGGGTTACCAGAATACACCTTTACAAGATGAATCTCAGGAAATTAATTGTGATCACAATGACAACGAATGTGATATTGTTAGAAAAGGCGGGTATTTTCAAATTTGGCGCCATAGCTGGGGGGCGATCTAGTAATACGCGGGTGGATCCCCCACTAGAGTATTCACTCGGTTCACGGTGGGGCTGACGAATATTCAGTCGCATTCAAGCCATTTGGCTGAACAGATTGATTATATGATTCAATAAAAGTTAATAAATTTAACAATATTATTAATGTGAATGATTGGGTCTTCGTAAAGTTTCCAGTAAAGAAAAAGATAGCAGACATCAATCATAGAGTATACATCGGCAGGGTGATGTCAGTAATTGAAGAAACCTTCATGGCCACTTTCCTTAGAAAAAAGATTCTATAAAGAAAAAAATGGGGAATATCTACAATTTTCCAAACGTGGCGGACGAATCCGTATTCACGAAAGACCAAATAATTCGGAAAGTAGAGTACCTATTTCAAAGAAAGACGAGGGTTATACACTTTCGACGACAATTTGGATACCAAAGATTATGAGACTGTTTAGATTACTTTTTGCAGTTTTATGTTTTGAGAATTTAATTTTTTTTTTAATGTTGTGTTTTGTTATTTAATATAATAATATATTGTTAGATGTTAGCAAGTGTATGTTGGGCTGCCTACCCACTAATGGCCTGCCGCCCCTTCAGCTGCTGAAGATTCATTGAGGGAGAGATCGTTGAGGCTGCCTGGTTGTATTCGGCTTCAAGCTGTGTATCAGTTCTTGTACTTCTTGTTACGTTTTATATTATAAGGCAGTTTATAAATTCTCAGCGAATAAACTAATATCAGAAGTGGGATTCCCCGAGCCTACATCTTGATGAAAGTGCGGGATTTTCACGGTACTCAGTTCGTTGTGCAAGTGCGCAGTACACTAAAATGGAAAATAGCTCTTGTTTATTTAGACGACCTGTTAATACCTTCGCGGACACCGGAACAGGGAATCGAATTTTTAGAAAAAGTTTTGGAGGCGTTGCGGACAGCAGGTTTTTCATTAAACATTAAAAAATGTAAGTTTTTGCAAACAAGTATCGAGTACTTGGGTCGCGAAATCTCGGCTGAAGGGATTCGTCCCGATTCGCGAAAAGTGACTGCTTTAATTCACTCTCCCTTGCCAAAAAATGTAAAGCAGGTCCGGCAATTTATGGGGCTTGCTGGATATTTTCGGAAATTTATTCCTAATTTTTCAACTGCAACTGCTAGTATCACTAAGTTAACAAAAAATAACGAACAATTTTGTTGGGGGAATGAACAGGAAATAGCACGAAAATATGTAATCGATCACTTGACATCAAGACCTCTGTTGGGCGTTTTTGAACCGAATCTTCCAACCGAATTGCATACTGACGCCAGTTCTTTACGTTACGGTGGTGTTTTGATTCAAAAATGCAATGGTCAAACACGAGTGATAGGGTATTTTAGCAAGCGGACTAGCCCATGTGAGAGAAATTACCATTCATACGAATTAGAGACACTCGCCATCGTAAACTCTTTAAAACAATTTCGCGTGTATCTGTTGGGCGTACAGTTTTTGATTGTCACCGATTGCAATGCTGTCAAATCCGCATCTAACAAAAAGACGTTGTTGCCACGAGTTGCGAGGTGGTGGTCTTACATGCAGGATTTTAACTTTAAGTTAGAATATCGAAAGGCGAGTTCGTTGCCCCATGTTGACTTTCTTAGCAGAAATCCTCCTACGGTCCGAAGAGTGTCCCATAAGGACTGGCTGCGGGTCGCAGAAAATGGTAATGCGGAGGTAAATAAAATCTTGTCATTGTTGCGCGAAGGGAAATTAGACAACAAGCAGTATGTTGAGAAACACGGAATGTTGCTTCACAGGGAACTATCGAGCGATAAAAAGACAGAAGTCTTGCGTTGGTTTGTTCCTCGACAAAGTCGTCTGGTGTTACTTCGTATTTTTCATGATGAACAGTGCCGTGTGGCCTTAGATAAGACTCTTGAGTCCTTTAAAGAACATTTTTGGTTTCCGCGAATGAGAAATTTTGTTGCTAAATATATGAAGTATTGTTTATTGTGTGCTGTAAAAAAGACGCGTTCAGGACCTTTGCAGGGATTTTTGCAACCTTTCCCAAAGCCCGAAGAACCGCTTCATACTGTTCACGCCGATTGTCTAGGGCCGTTAACGACATCATGTAATGATAAGCATGTTCTAGTCTTGGTAGACGCGTTCACAAAATTTTGTTTATTGCTGCCTCTAAAAACCGTAACCTCAAAAGAGACGAAAGATCAGTTAAAGAATCTTTTTTCGTTGTTTGGTGAGCCAAAACGAATAATTACGGATGCTGGTCGTAATTTTCAAAATATGGAGATTGCACCTTACCTAGACGACTGGGGAGTGAGTTATCATTTTGTTACACCCGATGTACACCGTGGTATATTATCCTCAAACATATTTGGCGTTTATGACTCCCATTATAATTCAATAGGCCGTCACAACCGGATGTCTTAAACCCGCTCACCGATACCTACCTGAAAAGACCTTTTCGACGTGCCAGGGACGGTCGAGACGCGAAGGACCGGACTCAGAGTAATTTTGTTTGTTAAAGTTTTCAAATTTCAAAATTTCCTTACAGAACATGATTTATACTTTGAAGAAAATTACACAAAGACACAATTATTAGAAGTGTTACACACTCGAAAATTTGAGAAACAATATAAAATAGATGCTATGGCGCGAGATCGTGGATTTAGGGTGATTAGACTTCCGCCGTACCATTATATATTTAACCCCATCGAACTAATCTGGTCGCAAATGAAAAATAATATAAGAAGGAATAATAGGGCACCAAAATTTAGTAGTGCAACAATTGACATAATTAGGGAAGAAGCTTTCAAAATAACTGCCGAAATGTGGGCCAATTGTGTACGACATTCCACAAAAGAAGAAGACCAGTACAGGGCACGGTTGATAACACCGTTAATTATTAATTTAGAAGAGTCGAGTGATGATGACAGTGACTATTTCGATCAATAAATAAGCAGTAGTAGTTAATAAGTAAATAGTTGTGCTGTAATAAAAAATGATTGAGTACAAAGTTACTTTGTTTTTACTTAAAATAAAAAACTCGAAAGGCGCAGTTGTCGGTAAATGCAAAACTCAGTCCTGCCCTGTGCTTTTACCAGAAAAGGTCTTTTCAGGTAGGTATCGGTGAGCGGGTTTAAGACATCCGGCCTATTGAATTATAATGGGAGTCAAATTGGTGTGAAGTCATAAACGCCAAATATGTTTGAGGATAGTATACACCTGAGGATCGTTACCAGTTGGGACGTTTGGGTAAAAATGCAGTTACCAAGGCAGCCAAAGAACAGCTGCGCTTGTGGCCTGCTGATTGGTCGGTGGCCTGCGATATGGAAAGTTTACTCGAACTCTTGGAGGACGAGAGGACGAGAGGACGAGACAGACACAACCAGTGTAAGGGCCGGTCTTTTCATGTCCCAGATAAAGTGTTCGACAACTATCGTCCCGATAACTTTACCTGGCGGTCTTATCTTCTAAATAAGCTCGTACCGTCTTTTCATTTTGCTACTGTTAGACATGGGTCTCCGATAACAATCAGCTAGTCCAGCTGTAAGCGAGAGAGTGGGAGCTATTGGTATTGTAATATGAATAAGAGAGAAAGACTATTTGCAACTGGGTTTGCAACAGTTTCTGACGTTTGAAGTCGTACCTCCATTGCGTACCTCTGCTAACATAACCTCATTTACTTCGTATATTATCGTTTTATTTTGGTTGTGCTATGGATGTCTATGAACTTACGAAGGTATCGACATGTTATTTGATGCATATTTATTATTAATAATAAATGTGATTGAAGAAATAAATCCACATCAAACATACATTGTTCGCGAAAGGAGAGATTATTTCAACTTTTGGAGTGACCAAGAAATTTTTAATAGTTTTTGTCTTTCAAAAGCCACAGTAGAATTATTGTTTAACGAAATTCAAAAGCAGTTACAACATCGGGCCACAAGGTAAAGATAAATACGAAATATTAAACGTACTATTTTATATATTAAAATTTGTGTGAAAAGCCTACCCACTAATGGCCTGCTGCCGCCTGTCAGCTGCTGAAGATTCATTGAGGGAGAGATCGTTGCGGCTGCCTGGTTGTATTCGGCTGCAAGCTGTGTATCAGTTCTTGTACTTCTTGTTACGTTTTAAATTATAAGGCAGTTTACAAATTCATCACCATTCTCAAATTGAAGTACAAGAAATTTTAGCGCTAAATGTACGAAGCAAAAGAAGGAAAAACCTCTGTACCAAATTGAGAAACAAAGAAATTTTTATGAAAAGTGCTTGTGGTAAAAATGTGGTACCAGTAAGGAAGCCTGCATTAAATAGTTTAGAGCAACTCTCTATCACCACATCTTCCACGTAAGGGCTGCAAAGAATTTTATAAGAAAGAATATCTTTAAAGAACATGTGAAAAAATGTCCCCATAATACCGATGATAAGACCATAAAAACCAATGCCCAAAGTGGTGGTCAATCTTTGTTTGCTGCTTATAGAGAAAATGATATTTTGCGAAAAGAAATATATCCTTCCGACAATGAGACCAGATCAGATATCATTTACAGCGAAAACAGATCCTCTAATACATAACTGGAGATGGACATGTATTGCCAGTTTATGTTGTCTACAAGGCACAAAACTTATATTCTTCTTGGACTGCTGGTGGATCCAAAAACACCCGATATAATCGAACTCCATCGGGATGGTTCGATATGATTTGTTTTGAGGATTGGATAATGACAACAGTGATCCCTTATGTAAAAAAGCTCGAAGGCAAAAAGAATTTAATTGGAGATAATTTATGTTCTCACATAAACATCGACGCTTTAAAAAAACTCAAAAAATAGAACACTGTTATGGTTTTTTTGCCTCCAAATTCCTGCCGCCTGTCAGCTGCTGAAGATTCATTGAGGGAGAGATCGTTGCGGCTGCCTGATTGTATTCGGCTGCAAGCTATGTATCAGTTCTTGTATATACTTGTTGTTACGTTTTATATTATAAGGCAGTTTATAAATTATCAGCGAATAAACTAATAATATATTTTTATACCACTGCTTCTACTAATTAAAGAGAATTTCAATAAAATATAGTAGTTTTTTATTGTCATAAAGAAGAAAAAGTAAAGAGCAACAAGTGGTGTGGATTGATTTTGTCTTTATAAATAATTCCTATTAGCCTACCGCACGATTGACAGCGAATACGCGTCTAAAAGTACGTGCATCCTTTTCTCCCCATTGGCAGGTGAATGGAAATTGCCTTTACAAAAAAAAGCGACCTTCCCATTTTTGGACCTACTTTTTATTTGGGGACACTAAAATAGATGTACTAATAGTAAAATATGTGTAACAATTGTTTCGAAAATGGTGTTCGTTTTTTTGTTACACTTGTCGGAAGTTCAAAAAGTGTTCCTATTCCCCCCATTTTACTGTACTTTCTTATTGAAAATTAATAAAAACTGGAAGGAAATTATTTCGTTTTCATTTTAAGATTTGCTTCTTGTTAAAACCAAAACGCGCAGAAACACGTAATTTACACATCATATGTAACAGTAACTACTAACTAACCGCATTTATTCGAAAATCTGAGTTAAGCACTTGTATTGAGTATTAGTCTTCGTATTTTAAATCTTTGAAGTCAACTAATAAAATTGTTTAAGCATTGAATGGTTTTTGTACATTTAAAACAGTTTTTCATGTCTCCTGAAAAGCGTACGTTTTACACCTTACGAGCTCCTGTGTTTAGCCCCCGATATTTAAAACCTCAGATAGGCGAAATTGCGGTAAACGGCTTTAAAGCCACCGGAATGCATTCCTTAAATAAATTTGTACGTTCGGATGCCGATTTATTGCTGCAGAGGTTGATTCGGCAAAAACTTGTAGCGATGCTCATCGTTTATCCAATTTTATGACCACCAACTAGAATGAAACCATATCAAACCAAATTTACGCCAACCATGTGTAAGTATCAACACCATCAATTTTAATGAAAAACACTGAAAGAAATATTTTTGCAGAAACTTATGCAGAACCAAGACCAGGGATATCTTCAGATCCTGATGAACCTAATTTACAGGAATCAGCAGAACCTAAGTTTCAGACGTTAGCAGAATCTGACCATTTAGATACGTCAAAAGTAGATGGGATTACTTCTAATTCCTGTCTTTTAAAAAATATTCTAACTTCACCAAATTTATATCTGTACCAGTAAATAACGCAAGAGTTACCAATCGTAGAAAAAAAGGACTATCGTTTAAAACTATAAAATAACAATAACTTCCTCGCCTGATAAAAACGAGCTATCTGAAAACCTAGAAGGCAAATTACGGAGGTTAAATCTGAAGAAAACTAAAAAAGCTTGGAATGGAAAAATCCGTAAAACCCACAGGAATTACAAGCCAAAAAAATATATACAAACTCCTCAGCAACCGAGTCCGAAACAGAATTTACCCCAACTGATACAGATACAGATTTCGATTTACTTATCTCAAATTTAAAAAATCATACGGTGTAAATAAAAACTGTGTCCATATAATTTTTAGGACAGTCCTAACAGTAAAATACTTTCACTTGGTCATCATTCTAGGGAATATTTCAAATAAGATTATTCTTAGCAAGGACACTTCATTTGTAGGCATTTTCACATGCAAAAATGGCCCAATGCATATAATTTCTTTGTCCTTCCTCCAGGACTTCTTCAGATTTTTAATAAAATTATGATTTACGACTATTCATAAAATTGTATCAAGTTAAATTCTAAGTAACCACTGTCAAATTTATATGCAAAGTTAATGAATTATTATATCTCACACAAGACAACATTTCTTAACTGGTATTTTTGATGAAACGACAAACAAAAAGTTATTTTTTTAGATTGTAAAATCTTCCCGTTGCTTTGAAAAAAAAACTAAATAAAAAAAATCCAATAACTGTATTCATTTCATCAACTATTCAGACACAAAAATGACAAACAAATGTGAGCGGCCTAAAATTAATTTACAAAGTACGTTATTCATCAGGCATTAATAAATTTAAATTAGAATCACTTATAACAGAATTCACAAATTTTTGTTCACCGCCACGAATTGATAATGTATGTCCAATTTCAACACACTTCTCTTTCACCATTCCAGTCCTTTCCCACTTTCCAGATCCACAGTTTTTACACGCTACAGTTGGAACTACCTCTAATGATACAGTTCTGTTTCCACAGTCACCACACTTGAAAAATCTTTTTACTGCATCAAAAACTTTTAACGGATGTTTATTATCTTTACAGAATTGTGATGCAGAAAAATTTGTATATTTGCATTGCAAACATTTCACAGCTTTACATGGTACTTTGTATGTATGAATCATTTTTTCTTCCATTTGTTCTTTGACTTCTAATTTATGAAAATATTTTTCTTGTTCTTCATTGTCTCTTTCATTTAGAAGATCAGAATGTTTAGAAGTGGCTGCCATCATCTTTTTGAAACGATCTGACAGAAACTCATTTTCTGTAATTTTTTGTTTCTTAGGCAAGTGTTCATGATCATTTGAATTTTCCATTATTCGTTTTCTATTTTCAACTGATTTTTTACTACAATTTGGATCACTCTTTTTCAAAGGACCATTTTTCTGTATATACTTAAGTGCGTTTAACTTAGCTTTGTTCATTTGTTTTGGAGTAACTTTTGTATCTAAATCTACCATATCTTTTTCACCCTTTGATAATAATGGAATGTTTATACTTGTAGGTTTGCTAACAACTTTATCGCCATTCTTCGATGAAACGGAGTCATTTTTTGGGAAGTCTGGATCAGCGCTAGTTTTATTTGATGTATTGTCCTTTAACTTCGATAAAACGTCACTCACTAATTTCTTAGATGTTTCTAGAGTGGCTTCAGCTGAGTGTGAAGCACTAAATGTCCCTTGAACTCTATTCTCTCCCAATCTTTCCAATAATGTCAAATCTTTTAATCTTTGTCGCTGCGTAACTTCGATATTTGCAGCAGATTTCTGGCGAATCTTTGGTTTATTTTTTGTTACTTCACTCTTACGAATATTACCACCATTAAGAGCTTGAAGAAGACTCTCATCTTTTTCTTCTAATTTTCGATTACGTTTAGCAGGAATTGCAGAGTATATTTTTCCAGCATAAAATACTTCATTTTTACCCAAAACTTTATTCCTCAAAGCTGTCAAGCCTCTTCCAGCAAAATTCGACTGAAGCTCAGAACGCCTACTGCACTTCTGGTATTCTTGCTTAATATGGTAAATGCAATACTCACATCTGTTAATGTTCACAATTGCATTACACTTTTCTCCATTCTTTTTTACGCTTTTGCATGTTCCATAATCCTTGGATTGACCCAAAATCATTACCTTTTGAGCATTATCAACACTCAAAGCAGCCTAAAACCAATCTAAATTAAATAAATGTATTTTTTAATCATCATAAACTTACTTCATCTTTTGAATTATCTTTTTTCTCAAGAACATTTGGATTCAATATACCAACAACTGTGCCACTTGCTGTTTTCCATAGTTCTTTGTATGCATTGCCAAATAAAAACACTGAGACCAATTTAATATCGTCTTTCAAATCACTCAACGTCCAAATTAAAAACTGGTTACCCTTTTGAGATGTTCTGACGGAACTTTTGCTAACTACTACTCCAGCAATAACCCAATTCTTCTCAGAAATATTTCTCGTGAGAAATGTTTTAATTCTTGAAAACATAACGGCTTCACGTCCTACCATTCTCTCCTGGAGAGTAGTAAATGAAACTACAGGATTAACAATGCGAAGGCCAAATACTGGGTCGGAATAAACATCTTGTGATTTTGTTGAAGTCTGCTGTTGAAAGCCTGTTTGTTTTTCAATGATTTTAGTTTTCCAAGTTATAGTTGATTGGCGACTTGAACTGGACGCTGTTGGTGTAGCTGTTTTTAATAAATGTTTCACATCTTTACCAGAATCATTGTATTTTCGATCCTCGTGGTATTTATTGTCTTCATCATCTGAAGAATCAGTATCACCACTATGAACATTCGAAAAACTTTTTGTTTTTGGAACACTGTCGCTTTCTGCGATGTGATTGATGTTACTGTTTTGATTAAATAAATCCGCATCTTTTAGTTGCCTTTTGGGGGTAACAGACGTATTTTGATTTAAATTTTTGGAGGCAATTGATAAAAAACTATCCAATAAATTTTCCGACATTGTATCTGAAGTGAATCAATGTCTCCGGTCTAAACCTGACTATACACTTAACAATTTCGTTGAAAACTTCACAAACAGAGCACTGAGATTAAGAACACATTAAGAACCCACTAATGAATGTTCATTAATTTCCGTCCACAAGGATATTATCCCGCCTTTTTTATTTGACAACTGACAATAAAATTATCTCGCTTTACCAACCTACCAACGTAAAATAGTCCATCAATTAAAAGGACAATAACTCATTTATTACACACAAACCAAAACTACTGGTACTAAAATTTTAAAAAAGTCACTTACCAGCCTATTTTTGGCAATTTCATCATAGGTTAGGAATGAAAAAATCTTCTCCAAAGCAATTTCTGGAATATACAAAATAAACGGTGCAGCACTCATTGTTTTTGTTAAGTCAAACACACACTTCGCGCACGAAAATCTTTCCCAACAAAATAATCTCTGATGAACTGTCTTGTTCTACAAACACTTGATATTTTCAACTTCGAAAAAAAACAAAAACACCACCATCTTATTTACTAGGTAGCAAGTACCAACCCGATCACGCTAAATTCCCACACGTGCTCAGACTGACCAATACTGAGGCATTAAAGTCTCCACGAGTTGCTGCTAGTTATTTTTTACTGATCAGGCGGTTAAATTTGTACAGAAATTTTTTTTCGACACAAAATTACAAAAACATAAATTAGGAGGGCCATTTCAGGCACAAGCAAATATACTAAAACAAAAAGTATTTTTTCAAAAACATTTACACTAACTTCGATGCTAACACAGGCGTGGAATTTTTCGTAGCATTCTCGGGATGACTCATTTTTATTACGATACTGTGCTAATTATACCTACTTTTAAATCTTTCGTTGTCCTATCTTCTTCGAAGTGTGCCTACACATTACATTTGTTCGTAGTTTACTCACTTCACTTTAAAAAATTCACACTTCAGTAATTGGTTTGATCAACGGACCAATTCCTGAATATTTCAATAACTACTATAAATGAATCCATACTTGAAATGAAAGTATACAGTATGAACAATTATTGTCCTAATTTTTAATTGCCAGTAAATAATATCCCTTAATGATGATTCTGAAGTTTGGAAATTTAGAAAACAGAAAATCAAAAATTACAAATTAAAATAAAAGCAAATACACTAACGCTGCATTACATTATTTACAGTTTCTAAAATGAAAACATTTTAACGATATGCTTAAAAGAATAATTAATATACAGTGGAAAATAATTACAAAAAATTTCTAGTCATTCGTACAAAAATTCTCTCACGCTGAAGAATAATACACTACTATTTTAAATTAATTATAATTTGGATTCTCCAAATTTTATTTTTTATAACAAAGTAAATTAAGAATGGATTATGAATCTACAGGTTTAGCAGCATGCTATCCTGTACGTGTGTTAAGATTTTATTAATAATTTTATGATGATGTTATCAACTTTTTACTGTGTTCCCTGAATTTCACGTAAATAAGTCGTTTTTGATTTAATTAATAAAATATAGTACTAGAGATACACATCAATTGTTTTAAGATATAATGTATAAGCCAGTCTGAAAAAGTGTAAGTATAATGAAAAAATGCAAAGTTTCAACACATTTGGCCTTGTAGTTTCTAAGACAAATTATAAAAGTTTATTGTACAATTGTAATTTTTTTCCAGAAACCTGCATGCGCAATAGTTGAAAACACGGTTTAAAATAAGGATGGATAAAATCGCGAACGACCAACAAACAAAAGAGAGACGGAAACGAGCGATCTACTTTTTGATAATCTAGTAGATATGGAGAATAGAGAAAAGTTGATTACACTTACAGAAGCATTCTACACATTTTATCTAAATTTAGTTTGTAAAATTTTTAAATTATATCAAGTTATTGGAAGGGGTTAACACATAATTTCTGATTAATGATTTATCATGTTCACAAAGGAAGCGTATCCAAAATTTCCATACAATCAGTTGTGTATATAGTTTCTTAATTACAATTTAAAACTTCTATAGTTCTGAATATTTTTCAAAGTCCAGTAATTTCGGAAATTATGTGTCTAATGAAATCGCCTCTAGACAAAAGTGACGCCGGTGGGAAACCGACCATTTTATCGTCCTATTACAGTATTACGATTTTTTTTTTTTTAGAATGATACACCTTTTTTACACATCTAAACCAACCCAATGTCTAAAGCTTCCTTCATCAAGAATTGAAATAATTATGTTACGTTTTACAATTTTAGTTTTAGAACTTTTTGAAAAATAACAGTTCCTAGCAGTTGTTTTAAACATTTTTTGTGTCAATAAACACCCGGAGCTGAGCTACCACCGTCCAATCACAGCATTGAAAAGTTAAAAAATATATCTAAAATGATTACCTACAAAACCATTAAAAATTGAGGTTTTACTAGCAATGTTTTAAAAGTGCTACTCAAAAATCACAAAATTTATGACGCGATTATTTCAACATCAGTATCACATAAAAATGCATATAAACGGAAAAAGTACAATTAAAAAGCAGCTGACCCATCTGTTGCGGTTCTAACGATTTTATAAATCTTACATTTATGCCGTACATGGTCTCTGAACTAGTTCTATTGTAAAAAAAAAAAAAACACCATCAGATCTTCACATCTCATAAATATCCCTATAAAATTAGACTAAAAGAAAAAACAAATAATGTTAACACTCGCATTAAAAGTTAACTGTTGATGCAATGCAAATAACTACAATTCAGAATATATAAACGAGGCGATGGTACTACAAGCAGTTGTACTTTTTGTCCGGATATTCTCAAATCAGAAACCCGAACATAAAAATAAAAAGTACAACCAAAAACTAAAACTACATTATATACATATTTACGTCCGTAAATACGAAATTTGTTCTTCCTAGTTTCCTTAATCTGGCTGACAAACGTACAGCCAAATTATGCGTCTTGACTTTGCAATGTGCATTATATACCGACTGACTGACAAAAAAAACCTTTGACATTGTATGTTGCTTACTTTTAATCGATTTAAAACACTGTAATTTTTTTATAAAGGGACTATATAATGTTCTATTCGAACTTATAGTTTGTATGCATTCATAATTTAAAAACAAATCTACAAAAATAAACGTATTTTTTAGTAGACCACAATGAAGTATTTTTATATCTAGCATTCGTTCAAATCGGGAAATTATATGCTTATTTATACAGTGTCAAAGGTTTTTGTTAGTCATCCTGTAAATATATCATATAACACAGTTAAAATTCCATTTTGATTCGTGTATTTGTAAAATAAGAAAAAAATTGGACAATTAAAATAAACACTACTTTTCATCAACTATTTTTAAGTAGTAACATTACAAACAAATGGTATCATGTTAAAAACATATTTATTAAATTTCACACATCAAAATATTTAAGAAAATAAACACTATCCTGGACCTACAATGTTTTCAATTATCGGCATACATACGATTATATTGCATTAGCTCATTGAAGTTCACTCGCCATAACACAAATATTATAAATTCATGTGAGAGAAATCACTGGGCAAGTAATAACAAATTAACTATAGAACGTATGTTCTAGTTTGTATTATGCTTGCAAAAAATATAAATAATTTATTACAAGATCACAATCTGATAAATACCCAGAATAGTTCAATTTAGTGCACACCTAATAACTGTCATTAAATGCCCTAATAAAAATGCAGCCTTAACACGCAACCATTCAAGGTAAATTATACTTAACGTATGGAACTTCCACATCGTTTCCGTCAACATCGTTACAACACAATTCAAACACTAATGCTCGGACGTGGGATTCCAGTTTCTTCTTTGAAACTCTTTTTACAATTTCAGACATCGGTAATCCCAAGCGTTCTTGTGCTTTTGCTTTGGCCATAAAAAATGAATACAGCATGCACACTCCTTGTGACAACATCGTGATTTCCAAACCATGTTTTTCTTTGAAATATTCAAGAAATTCACTCAACGTCATTTCTCCATCAACTTCAAATCGGTCCCACAATGTCCATTCTTTTTCGCAATACTCCAATTTGGGAGCAGCGATAGGCTCTGAGAAACCAAAGAAAGGCAAAGCCAGATTAACAAAACCATTTTTGAAAGGATCCAATGATTTCAGGCTTCTTGCTAATTTATACAGTTCTAAACAGACAAGTCCTCCAACGACTGAAGTGGTAGTTGCAATTGCTGGAATAATCTTTCCAGCGATTAATTTTGACTTGTGTCTATCAGCGGGAGGGATTTTATAATTTGCAGCCCTCAAATTTGAGGCGGCTACAATGAAGTCCATGTGCAAATTTGTGTCGTCGTCTTTTTCGAATTCTAATGGGGTTAATGTGAGGCTACCTAATTCAGATACCGAAGGCAGCTCGTCCTTCAATTGACTCACTCGGTCCAGGTCCACGTTAGATCCGTTCGTCATCGCCATTTGAGAATCAGTGACGGCGATTTTTACACCAGACTTGGGAACGAATTTTGGCACCTGTAAAAAAGTTCTTAAGTACTAACGTAAAGCATAAAAATCTTCGGAAAAGTACAGCATATAAAAAAAAAACCTGTACAATAATATCTACATCTGGATAGAAAAATTACAACGTTTTCATTACTATGTATTTATAGTGAATATTTGTTAAAAAAATACTCTTCGTACGTGATAGTATGTAAAAAAAAAAGCTTAATATGTTACAATATCAAAATTTCAGTAAGTTGTCAATGAATTTTAATAGCAGAAAGTATAGGCTGATAGTAGTGGAAGGTATTTTTCGCAATGAAAAATCATTGAAGTGAGCCACTTTTTCTCCACAAAAATGTTAGTTATTTCAAATTTCTCAACTATTCAACTATTTTCGCAACAAATTCATGTCAATATTAGTTGTTAATTAGTTAACTCAAATTTATCGCGACAACTTTAGAGTTGTAAATATTTTTTGCCACTGTACTACTGTCCCTCTCATTAGCAATAAAATTGTATTATTATTATTACTAACCGTAACATTCTGCACCATTTCAGCAACACTGGCGCGATCCCTGTTTTGTGGAATGCCATAGACCTCGGCCTTCAGATTGGCAGCAGCAAAGATGTAATCCAGATGTAATGTCTCGTTAACGTCAAACTCTAACGGTTCTGGACATCTCTTAGGTCCTGACCAGAACAGCTGACCTGTACTAGTCAATTGATCCGGCGGGAAATTAAAAAGTAGTTGTTTGATTTGATTTGAGTATTGTTCCTCCCAATGATTACGTGCCCACACCACACAGTGTTCGAATTTTTTTGGTCTATCATCAACTAAAGCAATTTTAATTGATTCAAGTACTTCTACTGGTTGAACTCCAGGCAGTTTAATAGTACGTTCCAAAAATTCTGGGTCCGTTAAATACTGAGAAGCATTTTCAGCACTTTGTTTGAACAGTCCTTCAAAGTTGTCGCGAGCCCATTGCAACGTGTGTTCAATGGCATTGGGGAAGTTTTTAAGGGTGCAAATGGGAATACTTTTTTCAGGGGGATCTTGTGATGAACTGTATGATTCAGTTAGGAAAGGCACTACAACTTGGGTGTTGCCCTTAGTACCCAAGGTTCCAGATTCTAACAGAGGTTTTCTATAATAAACACAACGTCTGTCCATATAAATACGAGCGTCTACATTATCTAATGCGTTAGCAACACCGTCCAAAGACTCGAAGAAAGTGTCGTCGTATATATTTTCAGTTTCAGGGCCGACTCTATTTTCATGTGCAACAATATTCACATGAGGATTCATTTTCTTAATAACCTAGAAAAAACAAACAGACTAACGTATTTTTCGTAAAGTGAAAACACTAAAAATGCATACAAATAAGAATCATACACACACACAAAAAAAGAAATGTTTAAATAGACGAATTAATATCTGAGTATAACTTACCTTAGCTGCTGTCCCCGATTTGGGACGCTGGACATCGTGCGGTCTGAACAAAAACTGTCTGTTCAAATTAGATTTCTCAATAAGATCCATATCTGTAACTGTTATCTGACCACCTTCAGCACCCACTCCCATCATAGCAAAATTTTTAAGCAATTCACATCCAATAGCGCCCGCTCCAACCACAAAATATTTCAAACTACCCAGTTTCTTTTGGAAATCACTTCCGAAAACGGCAATCTGTCCATCATAACGAGTACCTTTAGGTGCTGCTGACTCTTCGGTGATTTCTCCAGCTTCTGCTGGTAAACATTCAATGGCATCAAAGTACAACCACTGATAAATGGGATGAAATTTGCCTGAACAGGCTTTCATGACTTCCTGCGCCACGACACCACCGATGGTGGCATTAATCGGATTTAGATCACCCGCACATACTTTTGCAAATGTTTCTAACAAATTAATGTTCACTTCGTTATCGTTCCCACCATCCACAGCCAACGATTTTGCCAAAGTTAAAAATTCTGCTGCATCTTCAGTATTCCACGGTTTTGGTACCGTGCCGTGCTTTTCCACATACTTATGTAATGCAGTAAATGCTAAATGAAGCTGTTGCGGATGTTCAAATTTAGCAAAATCGGTGATTAAAAATTCCGGACTTTTTGTTGATTCTTTTAAGGATTTAAAAGAGAGTGTTTTGGGCATCTTGACTTGCGACGCAATACCACCTCTTTCGTATTTTGAGTAACCACTTGTGTCCCCAATACTGAATGTGTATGGACCCAAAACTTTGATTTTAATTGGTTTACAGTTGTTGAGTTCTGTCATTCCTTGAACTTCGGAAAATGTTACGTAGTCACCGTCTTCCATTCCGTGTCGCGTATCATCGATGCAGGTTACAATTCCTAAAATAAAAACAAATGTCGTTCAGAGATGAAAATGTATAAACATACCAAGATTAGATTAAGTTTTGTGTTAAATTAAATTAGATCTGTTGAGAAAAATGGGGAACTGCAAGTTCGTGAGAAATAAATATTTTGTGGTAAAACAACTAAATAACCATCACCATTCCAGTAATAATAAAAAAAATCATGCTTTTATCCACTGAAATACTAACGTAGCTTTTAACTTAAATATGTGATCTAATTCCGAAATTGTTTTATTTTCTACTTGTATTAAGTGATTTCATATGGAGCTAATATGAAGTGATTTACTCTGACCATTCCTAGGATTAAATGTAAAAGAAGTTTTTGTCCCAAAAAGCTAAAAACTGCACCTAATGTGTAACTATACATCTTTCTTGTACTATGTTCTTCATTTGACAGAATCAAAGTGTCACTTCAATCTCTCCGGTATTAGTTAGAATACAAAAAAAAAATAATGCTCTTAAGTTATTTACAGAGAACTCCCTTCGCTCTTAAAACGCAACCTATTCTGCATACATGTTATAGTGTCTTCTTCAATGAGGACTTTCTAGGATTCTTTTCATTAGGATAAACATTTTACTTTTGATACAAACATGTAATGCAATACTATTATAACATTACTCCGTTCTATGAAGTTCAAAGTATATTTTTTGAAACGATGTTATGAATAATAATTTTCGACCGTAGCTAGCTACTACAATAGAGTAGCTAATTACAATAGAGTCCATTTGATGAATGGCCAATTTCATGCCTTCCCGACGTTCAATAGTTCCTATGATATAAAAAAGTAGACTTCTAACCTTGAGGTCTTGTTTGTTAGCAATTTTATTAAAACAGTAGTTTACGAAATTACTAAATCTACTGTAAAATTCTATGTGTACTTTCAAATTATCGTACAATTAGTGAAGCGCTGAACAAAATTTGTCGATTCAATCCCATCAAAGATTGGTTAACAATATCTCAAGTTTTTGCAAAGCAAATCCTCATTAAAAATAAAAAATAATATGGTTCTATAGCTATGGTTTATTAGTTCAATCCAAGGGCGCTATATTAATACAACGTCGTCGGTTCGCTCCTACTGGTTATGCAGATTTTTGGAAAGAAATTTAAAATTGTACAAGATTTTTAAATTTATCTGAAACTTCACAACTGATTTCTATAAAATTCTGCAAGCGTTTTAAGATTATCGTGAAAATTTGTTTGTGGGTTCCTTGCAAAAACTTGTTGGCATCATCTTAAAATTTTGTAAAATAAAAATCTTATGTACTTTACATAAGATAACACAAAACGATGTATTTTATTCCTTACATCAAAAATGACAGTATTTAGGTATTTATCAAAAGTGATATATTTGTTTCCACTAAAAAGTTGAATACATTACAAAATTGTATTTAAATAAATTTCATTTGAAACACACAATACAACATGTTCTTGCTTTTTGTAATAATACTCCTACGTGTATTTAAACATATAAACCTTATGATAATAAATAAAATTTGTTAAATTAATAAATTTAAATGATGTTAGGTAAAAAACGAGACTTGCTTAGTTTTGGTCAAGCGTCACATTGAAATGTTTTTCTTTTTTCATAACTTTTCAAAATTCAAAAGGTTCAGCACACACTAGAACCCAATTGTCTCATCGAGGCAAATTAATCACAAAAATGTACCTAGCGTAGGTCATAGTTTTTCTTCCAAGCTCAGGAAAGTCGTTAAATACCACGACCGGCTTCGCACGACCGTAGAATAAATACACTACGATACATCCATATATCCCTGATCAGCGACGTTGGTTTTGAAAACGTAAAGTCCCTAGATTATCCAATCTAGGAACTTTATGAAAACGTCGTTTCTATCGACATCTGTTCGTAACTGACATAATTAATAAAATAAATTATACTTATCGACTCTACATCTAAAAATTTTGTATTATTGTCATTTACAAAGCACTTGTAAACGAAAAAACCTAAATTAACTAGAATGACTTTCTAGTACACGGTAGAAGAGCTAGATGTTACTTTCCAAGATATAGGGACCGGCAAAAAACGTCGCCATCCCAAGCCGCTAGTATACCAATCTATCTAGTCTAGACTTATATATCTATGTCTAGTATACTGCTCACTCTGTAAAATCACACAGAAACAGTATTCACGATCAAAAAGAGACACAAGACGTTGTTTTCTGTCTCTATCATATCAGAAGGTCTTTGCGCATGTACACAAAATCACAGCAGACAGTTAAAACACCGTGGTTATGAACCAACATGATTTAATTTAAATTAATTAGAATTATGGTTGATGATATTAATTGCAAAGTTTCAAACAACTGGTGTTATTTACGTTAGCAAAATTGATAAAGGATAAAGCAAATATCTTGACACTGTTGATATTTCGAGGTTTTGTTTTCACAATGAAACGAAGCAAAAGTGAGTTTTAAAACATTAATTTACTTCAAGTTTTTTTTTAATTTTGCTTGCATCACACTACCAAATTATTTCAAATTTGTAAAAATTATTCCTATAATTAGTATGTCTGGATCGTAATATGTCGCATTCTGTGAAATAAATATCTATGTTTACTTTCCGGTTTTTTTTTGACAGCAGACATTTTTTGTTGTTATTATGGCGATCCCACTTTTTTTGACAAAATTTGACATTATAGGACCAAGAAATTACTATTCTCATGTAGCAACCGCGAAAATTTTGTATCCTCGTAAATATTTAAGATTCCGGTATTATAAATCCATCAAAGGATGGCCACGCTACTTGCAAATGTTGAATTGGAATTTACGTCTCGACAAAGATAGCACGCGCTACACTTCACAGTTTCAAAACGGTTTCCCCCACATTTATGGTTGGACTATATACAGACTCAGTCATTTCTGATCACGCGGTACATGTATGGAAAATTTTGGAAGTCAATTGCTACAATTTTTATCTGATCACGCGGCACAAGTCTATCACTGTCTAGTGCATGGGTTAAGTTCCTCTCTTTCCAATTCCGGGTACAGGTACAGGTACTTTGTGGCGTCGTCCATCTCAAAAATGGAAAAACCACAACTTCAAAATATTATTTCCGTACATGTAAGTTACAGTAGCATTATTTCTACATATCCTGTATATTACCCTAGGTATTTATATGCAACATTTAAATAATGCAAATTACCGAAGTTCTATTGGACTCGTTTGACATGACATTAAATTTAATTCACAAAGTAAGGTGAACAAAAATGATACCGGAGACAAAAAAATCAATTTACGTTCATTTAAAAATTAATTTCAGTTGCAGAGGGAGTTCAAAAAACAAAATATATAGACGGGTCCAGAAAATCTCGACGTCAATGCCATTCAACTGTCACAAAGTGTAAAACACCGTAAGTATTGTATTTTTTCGTTTTGTTTTTTTTGACACTGCATGCTGACGATGGATGCGACATGACAAATCTTTTAAACTTCAAACGTCAAAGTGACAATGAAGCAGTCTACATCAAAATTTTTAAAATGTCCAACAATGACATGCAAGATTTTCTGGCTCCAACTATATAACAAAATAAATACCACCTTCATTCCTTTGCTGCATACTTTACATATTATTTAAGCGTAATTTTTTTTTCTAATAATAATAGATTGTAAATCGAAAATGTCAATTTTTCATATTGACTTACTGTGTGAATTAGTAAGTCTACAGATGTATTTAAACAAAAATTACCGTGTGCATTCAGTAGTAATGATTTCATTTAAGACGAGAATTCAGTAACTATGTGTGTAGATTAGATTGGTATGATTGTCAGTTTTCAGTGTCAAAAACTACTTTCTGGATAATGAACACTGTGACTGCTAGAAAATATTCCATTTGTTAACTTTTATACTACTATACTAATATCACACAAATTTTTTCAAGCATTATGTAACATATCTTAGCATCACTCATAATTCTCTGAACTTGTAAAATTTGTATTGATGGCTTTTTGCAAATAATATGGAACAATAAAAGTATTATGACAACTATCATGCATTTTTTTTCCTAGAGCTGACCTTACCAGAAAGTTATTTAAAGTATTTGCAATTTTATTGTTTTATAAATTTAAATTTTTCTACTTTTCAAAAGAAGTTACACAAGATCAAAATTTCAATTATTTTGATTTTTTAAAATAAGCTGAACAAATGAATACCAAGAAAAATTAAATAAATACAATCAAAGCAGTTATATCTTATCTCTTCAAGCCTCATAATTACTGTTACTACATGATTGTGTCTAATAAAATCCTTAAGCAGCGTGACTTGGTGCATGATTTAAATAAATGAAAATAATTGAGCAATCATGATTCATTTTATAGTTAGTTCGTAACTGCCACCCTACCTTCCTTGTCATTGGAAACATCAGCAATCATCGCTGATACGGTGGGTTCGCCGTTTATATCCACAACCGTGAAGGACTCTCCGAAATCGCAGAAGACCTGTGCAAAGATTCCCCTTGTATCTGCGACAATCAAAGCAATGTTATTAGCATGAGTGGTCTCGCTTATCTGCATCTGCTCAGCCAAAGAACTGCTGGTCAACACGACGACTCTAAACTTGCATAGGAAGTCTGGCGTAAGGGACCCGGTGTACGCCTTCGTGGGCACGTAGGTGTTGAGCTCGGAGAGCTGTTTGCAGCACACTTCGGCTCGGTTCTTGCCCACGTCCGCTTCGGTGAGGTAGAATTGCGAGCTCAGGTCGGCGACGGTGCAAACGGCTTCGTCGTGCAGCGTGACGGACTTGACCCCGCCGAGGATGACATTCTTGGCGACTTCGACACCGAGCCCGCCGAGGCCCGAAATCAGCACGTCGCTGGAGGCCATGCGGCGCATGGCATCGTGGCCCAGGACGTACAGTTGGCGCGAGTAGAGGCCCTCGTCGATGTCCTGGGCCGGCCGCGTCGACGACCCAGAAGCTCCATTGTTCGCCATGTCTGATGAAATCGGCAACGAATCAAGCTTCCGTTTCTTGGCTGGGGGATCGACGGAGCTTTCTGCGATTTCAGCACTAGACATCGGACACACAAGAACACAGTTTGATTAGTTGTGGTTCAATCGGTCGGATTGCGCGCATATATTCGTGTATTCGAGTCAATCGCCCGGTTTCTCACAAATTGTACATCCACAACGCTGACAAATATCACACAAAGAGAAGTCAAACCTAGTGCGCATGACGCATTGCGTGATTCATAATTACGAGCGGTTTTTACAAATAATAATCTGTGGAATTCGAAACGCGGTAAAATTCTAATAAAGCGGAGGAGACGGCGAACAGTTTACGAAAGAGCGCACTGACACCGACAGATGTGCGTATCAGCAATACACGTTACACATGATGAAACATTTAAATCGTGGTTATTTTGACATCCACAATAATTTTGAAAGCTTGCAAATCAAAATGAGTACCGAACGCTAGTGTTCTGTTACCCACGCATCTTCCTCGGCGACTTGTGATTCTTCAATTTTTATTAACTTCATAACTCCATTACTTTATCGATGGAGAACGAGAAAAAAAAAACAAATGTAATAGTTTTCGCATCACGTAAGCTGGAATTACCCACGTTTTATTTATTCCTGATTTTTTGTCCTTTTTGATACGTATGGAAGTAAGCAAGATAGTCATCTATTTACCATGAAGTTATTCTTACCTGTGTAACAGGAAAACTGCCTAATAATGTGTCTAGAGTACCTGTATTAAAAAAGTATGGACCTTGGAAAATAATCAATAAAAATAAGCAACCAAATATGACATATGTATAAGTATGAACACTTGGAAAGTACAGAGAAAGAGGGACAAAAACGAACTCTGTAATTTGTAACTGATTAGCGACTATCAATTTATCGGTAAATTTGTGTCCATCTCGCGCCGCTACATTTAGACGTGAGTATCTCGCCTGCGCAAAAGAGTGGTGTCGCAATGTTGAATTTGTGCTGTCATGGTGAAAGTTACCGCTTACCGCTATTAATAGATAATTTCACTTTTGTATTACTGGTTGCATATCTGTCGGTTTTGAGTTCCGCTAATAAAACATCTACACTCACCGGCAAAAAAAAAGCGAATCACACAAAGTTTGTATTGAAAATGGTTCCTTTTTTAAACGTTTGGCTACAGTCAATATCAGTTTTGAAAAAATCACACAAAATATACTAATACTAGGTTTTTGGTTCTTTTTTGTACATGATATGAACCTCAAATCTGAAGATGATAAGTTTTTTCCAACAATGAGATTTGCAGTGGTGACGTTTAGAGGGCATTAACAGACTGTTTGTCATTGTAATTTGATGAAAACTGTGTTTTTGTCAATTAACATGAGTATTGTGGCCATTAATGCAGCACGAGCAATTGCTCTTATTCAGGATGGTCGAAGTTAACGGTACGTTGCCAATACGTTAGGGGTATCACAAGTGAGCATTCACAGAACTGTATGACGGTTTAATGAGACTGGATCATACAGCCGAAGACCTGATTCGGGTCGTCCAAAGAAAACATCGGCTCGGGATGACTGTTTTTTAACGCTGACCGTGTTCCGTAATAGGGATACGACCGCAGTTGAGGCCAGAAATCAACTTGAAGAAACACGAGGAGTTAGTGCAAGTGAAAGAACTGTAAGGAAAAGGTTAACTGCAGCTGAATTGAGGGCCCGTAAACCTGCAAGTGGCCCAGAACTTCTCCCACGCCATAGAGTAGCCCGACTTGCATTTGCTCGAGAACACGTTAACTCGGATCTTGCCCAATGGGGCCAAGCACTCTTTACAGATGAGCCGCGTTTTTGTCTACGTTCTCCTGACGGCCGTCAAAGAGTATGGCGAAGAAGAGGCGAAAGGTAGGCTGAGTGCAATATTGTTTCCAGACTAAGTTTTCATGGAGGTTCTGTGATGGTCTGGGCAGGAATTTCTGCCGAGGCTCGCACGGAACTTGTAGTGGTGGATAGAGGCACAATGAATGCTGATCGATATGTAGCAAATATTCTTCAAGAGCATGTCGTACCTTTTGCTCCTTTTATTGGCGATAATTTTATTCTAATGCATGATAATGCTAGACCACATATCGCTAGAGTTGTACAAACCTACCTCGACGAATTCGGGATTTCACGTATGGAATGACCAGCACGCAGTCCCGACCTGAATCCAATTGAGCATGTGTGGGACATGTTAGGTAGACGTATCAGAGCACGTGTGCCGGTCATACAACACATAAGAGATCTTGCAAATGCGCCAGTTGAAGAATTTGACCAATTAGCCCGGGCTGAGATTAGACACCTCATAGAAGGTATGGGAAGACGTATGGCAACCGTAATGCAAGCTAGAGGCGGCAACAGTCGTTAATAATGATATGTTAAGTTGTCTTTTGTTGGTTTAATGTAATGGATTTTCTGGTATTTTTTAATAAACTCGTAATTGTTGCAACTTCAGCGAAGGTCCCGTTACCTTCTCATCTCCTTTGTCCTAGATAAACTAATTTGTCTTATAAATGTGACGCACACCAGAATTTATTGAAGATTTCTACAAAAATACTAATGATTCGATTTTTTTGCCGGTGAGTGTATAATAATAAAATTAAGTACTAGGAATATATTTTTTAACTAATTCAAAAAACAGTTGCGCAAATTCGCAAATAAGTTTGTTGGTTTGTTCCAAGCTCGTTTAGATTATACTTCATTTTTTTAAAAAGCGAAAAAAAATCACGCAACCGAAAAAACACACCCTCTTTTACAACCGTGCCTATAATTAACGAGCTGTTTTCACATTTTTTAAAAACTTTGCGTCAAAGTCTCATATTAAATTGACAAGTAGTGACGTACTCCTAAGAAAAATAGAAACAACGACGAGAAAGGAACTTTTATTACATCAAAAACATGTGACTGCATGGGGACTGCCAATTAAACAAAAGACGAAACACTGGCCAACACCTCCGTGGCAATGCTTTATATGCAATTAATGAAATATTATTATTAAGACCCACCACTGACCCGGAAATGACCGGCATTCAGGCAAGACTTCTATCATTACGGGTACTAAGACCAAGTAATGATATGAATTGATTAGATTAACAGAACAACTTTCGAGATTCTAGAATTACAGCATACAAATTAGTCTGCTATTATTCTCTAATCTCACCCCATCCCCAAAAGTCCAGCGTAACTACCGACCATTTATCCGCGCATCACATGAAAAGTGACCTACACTACTCTGACCTACTGGTGCTAATCTAATCTGACTGACATGATCAGACTGTTCAAGAAACTTACGAACAATATGACATGTTCCTAACAAAACAGCTTTTTGAATTTTGACAATTATTGAATCATTCAAATGCAAAGACTTTAAATTCTCAACTAAGCTATTTGGAACTACACCTACATTAGAGATAACTAAGGGTAGAATTGAAATTTTTTTAAGATTCAACATGGATTTCATTTCTATCGATAATTGTAGATATTTGGAAATCTTGGTGTCGTATGTTTGAATAATGTTGTTTGTGTTAGGAATAGCAATGTCAATGAGAATGGCTTCGTTGGTGTGTTTTTTGATAAGTATGATGTCTGGTCTGTTAGCTGTAATGTTTAAGTCTGTAAGTATTGTGCGATCCCAGTATAATTTGTATTTGTTATTTTCAAGGAATGGAGACGGAATATAAGTGTAATAGGGTGTCGTATCTTCGATTAAGTTCATAAGTGTTGCTAATTCTTTGTGAATGATTTTGGCTGCGTTGTCGTGTCTAGCTTTGTAATCAGTTTGTGCTAGGATGCTGCAAGAAGAGATTATGTGCTGGATCGTTTCAGGTTTTGCTTTGCATAGGCGACAGCAGTCGTTTTTTATGTTCGGATCTTTGATGATGTATTTTCTATAATTCTTGGTATTGATTACTTGGTCTTGAATAGCAAACACAAATCCTTCTGTTTCGGCATACAAACTTGATTTTTTTAACCAAATCAATGACATCTTCTTATTGACATGATTTTCTTCTAAGTCTTTGTAGAATTTTCCATGTAGTTGTTTTTGTTTTAGCCCACTTATTATTTTATCTATTGTGTGGGGGGTGTGGATTTCTTATTATTATTAATAAGACCCACCACTGACCCGGAAATGGCCGGCATTCAGGCAAGACTTCTATCATTACGGGTACTAAGACCAAGTAATGATATGCTTTGATTAGATTAACAGAACAACTTTCGAGATTCTAGAATTACAGCATACAAATTAGTCTGCTATTATTCTCTAATCTCACCCCATCCCCAAAAGTCAAGCGTAACTACCGATCATTTATCCGCGCATCACATGAAAAGTGACCTACACTACTCTGACCTACTGGTGCTAATCTAATCTGACTGACATGATCAGACTGTTCAAGAAACTTACGAACAATATGACATGTTCCTAACAAAACAGCTTTTTGAATTTTGACAATTATTGAATCATTCAAGTGCAAAGACTTTAAATTCTCAACTAAGCTATTTGGAACTACACCTACATTAGAGATAACTAGGGGTAGAATTGAAATTTTTTTAAGATTTAACATGGATTTCATTTCTATCGATAATTGTAGATATTTGGAAATCTTGGTGTCGTATGTTTGAATAATGTTGTTTGTGTTAGGAATAGCAATGTCAATGAGAATGGCTTCGTTGGTGTGTTTTTTGATAAGTATGATGTCTGGTCTGTTAGCTGTAATGTTTAAGTCTGTAAGTATTGTGCGATCCCAGTATAATTTGTATTTGTTATTTTCAAGGAATGGAGACGGAATGTAAGTGTAATAGGGTGTCGTATCTTCGATTAAGTTCATAAGTGTTGCTAATTCTTTGTGAATGATTTTGGCTGCGTTGTCGTGTCTAGCTTTGTAATCAGTTTGTGCTAGGATGCTGCAAGAAGAGATTATGTGCTGGATCGTTTCAGGTTTTGCTTTGCATAGGCGACAGCAGTCGTTTTTTATGTTCGGATCTTTGATGATGTATTTTCTATAATTCTTGGTATTGATTACTTGGTCTTGAATAGCAAACACAAATCCTTCTGTTTCGGCATACAAACTTGATTTTTTTAACCAAATCAATGACATCTTCTTATTGACATGATTTTCTTCTAAGTCTTTGTAGAATTTTCCATGTAGTTGTTTTTGTTTTAGCCCACTTATTATTTTATCTATTGTGTGGGGGGTGTGGATTTCTTCGGTGTTCGACAGATTTAAGGGTGTGTGGTTCAAATCTGCTCTTGTGATGGTGCGAAACATTTCATTTCTTTCCGCTCGCTTCAAGAAATACTTCTTCAAATCTGAGATTTGTCTCTGATATAAGTTTTCTAAGTTCTGGAAACCCCTTCCTCCATTCTGTCTTGGTAATGAGAATCTTTCAATCGATGATTTTGGGTGATGCCTTCTATACTGTGTGAAGATTTTCCTTGTTGCGATGTTTAAATTTTCAAGATCAGTTTTGGACCATTTAATGACTCCAAAAGAATATGTTAACAGTGGAACGCAGAATGTATTTACTGCTTTCATTAAATTTTTTCCATTTAACTGTGTCTTCAATATTAATTTTAATCTCGCTACGTATTGATCTTTCAACTGTGTTTTCGTTTTGGTATGATTGATGTGGGAGGATTGACAGAAACCCAGATATTTGTATGTATCGTTTCGTTCTTGGGCTTCAATTATTTCCTTATTAATATTAATATTAATATTATTATTATTATTATTATTATTATTATTTTTAGACCCACCGGTGGTGCGGAAATGACCGGCATTCTGGTAAGACTTATATCATTTAAGTTGTAATCGAGTCTATAGGGCGGCTGGCTACTTTTATGTGTTCTCAATTTTAAATTCTATAAAATAGCATAACCACTCCGCCACTTGTACGCGTACATACTAACATACTTATGAATCCGGGTTGAGTTTTTACCCTAAGCATCCAGCCTTTTGTAAAAAAATCAAAAATATATAACATTTTACAATTTAAATTTGAAACTGCAAAATCGAATGCTCTGCTGAAACCCTGTAAACGTTTGACGGTTATCGAAAACATGGTAAATCGTAAATCAAAAATTAAAAATAAGCAAAAAATGATGAGTCTATACTTGTGATTTACCTTTTCATTCATTTTACTTTCTGATTCTGAGCTAAGTATGGTAATCGAATCCATCGGGCGGCCTCCAGCGTACGAAAAAAATGGTGTTCGGTTTCCGTCCGTCGTCTGTGTGTCTGTCTGTGTCGATTTTTATTTTTAGTATTCGAAATTACGGGACCGATTGTTGTTAAATTTTTTATGTATATTAGGGGTATCATGTAGATGGTAAAACGCTAACCAAAATTTGGTTAATCATCCCCATCAAAAACTTTGGAAAAAAAAATCAAAATTGTGTAACATTTTACAATTTTCTTTGAAACTGTAAAACCGAATGATCTTTAATCTTGGATCGTAATCGTAATCGTTAATCAAAACTTATTCCTTTATCCCCTCAAAAAAAAAAATGATGATGTCATCTCAAAATTTTGCCGAATAAATCCTCTCTGCACTATACAAAATATTATAACTCTGTACTTCTGGTTTATCAATGCACTCACAGTTTTTAGAAGTACTCATAGAAGGTGACTCAAAAAATTAATGATTGAGAGGCAATGTATTGTATCAATTAAATCAAGAACGACCACTGCATATTTGTGGTACCGTAGCTCCGAATAAACCTATTTCAATGAGAGTTTTTTTGTGTCAAAGTTGGTTTAATAGGGATGGTTCTTAGCTATGTTTGATTATAAATCACTGGAGTCATTTCAAGATCATCAATTCACAACACAGTTGGTGTATGAATCAGCTCGGTTCGCAAGAAGCTGGGGACAGCGCGTCAACCGTTGCAGCGAATCTTAACCATTTTAAAACTTCTGCAGTTTTTAAATACTAACACTTGTGAGCTATGACTTCATGCTCATTTTCTTTTCAATGAATTGCTAAATATAAATTTTATCTAACGTATGACGCATCGAAGCGATGGTGATTTTAAAATTTGTTAAATCAGACCCAAACGACAAGATGACAACGAAACACAAAGTAAAGGAGGATTTGATAATAAACTTAGATGCGTTTGAAAATACGTTAGTTATGTCTTCACTTTATACATTATTTGACCGACTTAAAATTGAAAAATATAAGTTTTAAATGAGGTGCACAAATAAACAGTCGTGTGTTTAAATGTGAAGTTGCATGAATTGGAGTGAAAGTAAAATTCAAGGTAACCAAATTGAAAAGAAACTCATCAATTAAGTAGACCTTATTACATGCTAAAAACTACTCAAAAAGTTATTAGCAATGAGTTTCGACCAAAATTGTCAATTTTGATAGGCTAGAGAACAAGGAAAATATAAAATTTATTTCACCGTCATCTTGTACGTATGTCAAGACCGTAATTAGTCACCTTTATTTGCTACCGCATTAGAGAAGTATATTATAATAGATACATACATACATACATACATACATACATACATACATAGCATGATTAGCATGTACTAATTAGGTACGTACTTACTCTGAATGCGATTTTTTAAGAACTTTAAAATTCCAAGGAGTAATAAGCACACAGTTAATGTATATGTCATTAATAAACCAACTTCTAGAAACTGTGTTTTCTCGTTGTTTCGCATTATTCTGTAATAAATTTTACTAATTAGTTAATATAATGCACACTTTTAAATGTGACACTTGGTGTCACCGAAGTTTATGTTCATTTTATGATATCTTGGTTTGCATACACGTCATCCGTCATATAACACACATTTCCTTGGACTTTTTTCTCGGGCAAATCTAAACGGCTGTAACTATTTGACTGTTTAGCTTCCAAAATTACTTGAAATACCACTTTGCTAAAAATATTCACATGTGTTTGGAGTTTACTTCGTTCCCGCTCCAGCCTTTTTTTTAATGATCAAATCAAGAGTGGTTCATCCTAAGTATTTTCCAGAAAATTTGAGAATACAGTTAATATTATACTGAACTTATTCAAACTGATATAAGTGTCCTTCTTAAAATGTTGAGAAGGTCCACTTTTTTTCTTTCTATTATGTACGAACAGAACGCGGTCTTACAGATTTAATAGTGCACAGTATTAGATACGTGACACCATAAACTTGTAGGAAAATGCTTTATAGTGTTTTGTTTTGTCTTTTTTCTCTGAACTTTGCCGATGTGTATGCTTTTGAATAATAGAGTCTTCTTGATATTTGTAGGTAGGTATATCTAATTTGTAAAACTATGAAAGATATGTTCTCTAACTGCAACGGTCATTTTCTTTCCACATTGAAATCTGCAGGTTTCTTTACATAGTAGGTACGTCTAATTTAAGACCTTTAGCTGGTGCTTCTTTTCCATTATAGGAAGTGTACGCTTGTCCACGTTCTCTAACTATAGCAGCTTTGTTCTTCTATTCTTGTTCAATTCTTGTCTTTTTTTTTGTAGTCTTTTTTTTCAACGCAAACGTCTTTTGTTTCTTTCGGTTTTTTTTTGCACTGGTTCACCGTGTACTGGTCAAAGGATATTGTAAACTCTCGTTCGCTACATATTCGTCACAATTTCAGTACCTATGTAGAAAACATGTTGCATGTTAAATCTAACAGGTCAATATGAAGATCTTTAGATGTGTAACGCTGATTGGGTAGAACCACGAGGCAGAACGATAGAAAGGGAATTAGTCTCAAACCCTTTTAAGTAACTGGTGAACATCGACCACCTTGTAAAATTTTATGACTTAAGCCGCTTAAACCAAAGCACCCTTATAAATCAAACTGGCTATTGTAAGCTTTATGGACTCGAACCGCAAGGATTATTATTGTCCATTGTTGCCATAATGGAGCTGTGAACTGAGTTAAGTTAAACAGTAGCCAGTTTGACTTATAAGGGTGCTTCGGCTTAAGCCGCTTAAGTCATAAAAGTTTTACAAGGTGAAGTTACAATACACTTTTTCGTAAAAGTGAAGATGAAATGCAAGATTACGACTTCTAACACAGATAAAGTGTGTTAAATTGCTTATTACGAGACTTTAAAGTGTATCATAAATTTTTGTTTGTGTTTTAATTAGAAATAAATACCAAGTGGGAATGTTTGTAACAAAATATATTTCATAATTAAAAATAAACTTTTAGCATCCTAAACATAATTATTCAATTCAATTTTTCCCTGTAGTTATTGAGGCTACTGCTAATAAACTTTAAGGTACAAAGTGTTTTTAAAATAATCCTACATAAACAGTATGTATTATACATATTTAATCTATAGAAAAAACAAACCTGAAAATTTTCCTACTAAAATATACTATATTTATTTTAAATATCCTCTTCATCTGTTAGAGAAATTATACTTCCAAAAATATGTGAATTCTTCTCTAATTTTTTTACACGCTTAACTGAATCACCATTTTCTGACAGTTGTGAAGAATTTCCCTCAGCAGATGGTTTTGCCACAGAAAAACGTCTGTTTGTTAATTCTTGTTGTTCTATAGTGGGACTGTAATTTTATTTGGTGTTGTAATTATCAGAGCAAACAGTTGCAAGACAAACATGGAATAATTAAGGAAAAAGTCAAATACAAGCAAAAGTATTAAACATACAAACTAAACAAATAAATCATTAAGCAAAATACCTCATATGATTTGTTTGCATTGGAGCACTGTCAGAATCTGAACTTTTTACACGAACTATTTTTGGGTCGTTCGGTTTTTCTTCAAGCGACTTATTTCTGCGATGTCCTCGTCTGGGAGTGTGAATACTAGAATTGTAAACAGCATATGCTTTTATTCAATAAATATAAAGCAATAATTACTCTGTCCTAATTTGCCTTTTGTCTAATTCTTTCTGAATAGATTCGGGTATAGGCAAAGGTGATTTTGAACTTTTTTCGAAATCTGAATTTGACCAAGTAGTACCTAATTCTGAGTCTAGGCTATTGAGGATTTCTGCAGAAAATGCAGGCCTGGCTGGGATTAGTGGTGAACTGCAGCAAACTCTGAAATTAAAAACTTTAATACTTTAATACAAACGGAAGCGAAAGCACGTACGAATTAACCTCTTCTAATTTCTTTAACAACCTTTCGTTTTCTCGGCAAACAACTTCATGATCTCTCTGAAGCATTTCTCTTGATGAAAATAATTCAGAATTTTCACGGCGCAACGCTTCATTTTCAGTCATATATAAACGGACAAGTTCTGCTAGTTGTGGACCTTCTAGTTTTGCTAACTGTTCTAGGTCAACGTGCGGTGGAGTTATAATAAGTCTTCTTTCTAAAATCAATATGTATTTACTTTGCTTTACTTTTATTAACACAGAGTTACCGACGAAGCGTGACAAAACACATAGAGAAGTTTTCGTATACTTTTTATGGAATTTACTGCTTTAGTTTATCTAATAAAACAAACTTTTTGTACTTTTTACTTTCCGAGCTAAGGAAGGATAGTAATCGGAGGAATGGACACTGTAAAGTAAAAACCAGCGGCATAAGCTGGTTTTTACTTTACAGCGGTTATTTCAAAACGAAAATCGTAAAATCAAATTTTATCGTTTTTTTAAAGAGCTGGATTTGTCGAATTATACTTAAAGGGAGAGGGAAGTTCTGTCGAAATAGCCTTCGACTAATTTTTTCCTCAAGTAAATTACTGCTACAATTTATCTGAAGTTGACACCTTTGACAATTGTAGAACCAACATAAAACTATTGGTCTAAGTTTATTTAGACAGAACTTCCCTCGCCTCTAGAGTATAATCAAATAGGTAAATGCAGTTTCTTAGATAAATTGTAATATTTTATTTGGCGAATATTATTTTTAATTATAACGATGATGATAAACAAAAAGCACGTCATGCGTATGTTTCAAGTGGGTTTTTCTTAATAAAATGTTGTGATGACGGTATCAAAATTTTGGTAGGGAAAATTGCGTGTGTGTGTGTTGTATTCATAAAATTTCAGGAAAATGATATAAACGTTTTTATTTAAGTAATCAATAAAATAAGTCACTTTATTAATTTTTCAACACATCCTATAGAAGCAGTTCTAGAAAATACGAGTATGATTATACTGATAAGTAAACTAGAAGGTAGGATTTACGAGTATGTAGAAAATTTTAAAATGGCGTCATCAAGGTTTTAGAAGGAATAAACAGAAAAATTTTATTAGAGATTTAACATATGTATGAGCGACATCCTTTACGCGTTTGCAAGACTCCAGAACAGGCGTTTTAGTTTTTAGTTAAATTGTAAAATGGCGTATAATTTTGAAAAATTTTCCAAAAATCTAGATGTCCAAGGTAAAACACAGAATTTATCTAGCGAAAATTTTGGAATGAACCTTTATACAATAATATTATCATAATACACTTACGATTTCAGAACAATAAGTTAAGCAGACTCAGAAATTATGTATTTAATAAAGTCGCCAACAGACGATAGACAGATGGAAACGGGAGAAAAACTTTTTCATAATCCATGAACTACGAAATATCAAGGAGACATGAAATTAGTCATTCGCCAGTTGAAGAATAGAGTTGTAGAAATAATAATAATTATAACAAATTAGCTACTTTTGTGGTAACAGTGGATGCAACAATTTTTACTCTAATTAATTAAAGGTAAAGTTTCACTAGTTTATAATGTATTAATGTATTCTCATTTTATGAAACTTACTAGATCTTGTTTAAAACATTGGTCGAAGATTGTTTCGACATAACTTCCCTTGCCCCTGAAGTAGAATGAAATATATCCAGCATTATCAAAAAAAAAATATGATTACGTCATTGGCATTTTTGCAAGGACACATATATCAACTTGGGTTGGTGCAGTGTAATACTAATAATAACAGTATTGTAATTGACTCATTCACTAATTTTTTTGATCCACTTGTGTAAGCAAATCTAAAAATTATGAATGCAATAATAAATCACAAGTATAGAGTCATCATATTTTGTACATTTGAGATAGATTTATTCGGCAAAATTTTAAAGTGACGTCATCAATTTTTTGGTGGGGATAAGCAAATATTTTGTGATGAAAAATTTACAATGCTTATGATAACTTTAAAACATCTGGAAGATGCAGCATTCGGTGTTATAGATTCAATGTTAAATTGTAAAATGTTGTTATAAGATTCTGATTGTTTTTTCCAAAAACCTGGACGTTTCAGGTAAAAACTCAACACCGATTCATAAACTACACGTGTAGAATTGTTATTTTATATAATTTAAAATCCATTTACTATCTACAATGTTGAGGTGACATCATCACATTCTTGGTGCGGACGATTATATAAAGTTTGGTCAGTATTTTACCATCAAGATGATATTCGTAATACACATATAAAATTGGACAATCGATCCGGTAATTTTGGAAATGATCTGTCTAATAAAAATTGACACAGACGGTGGACGGACAGACAGACAGACAGACGGAAACGGGAGACCTGTTTTATGCTCGGTAATTAAAAATATCAAAACGATTTCGTAACAAATACAAGTGGTAGTTTCTTTTAAAATCTTAATGATAACTCTCGAGTCATACGCTTTTACTAATCATTGTCTGATTTTTGATATTTGTAATTTTTGAGGCGTTTAGCGACGCCTGGGCCTGACTAGCATAGAATATCACGTGGTACCGCGTTCCAATGCTGCAGTTTTTAAAAAAGAATAAGACATTCATATGTTAGGCTACAAAAGTGTGAAAGAAATAGTCTTAAGTCTAAAAATTATTGGAGGTATAAAAGCAGAAGCAGGGTATGCGGAAGTTCGAAGTTCTCACCAAATTTTAAGGAATCTGAATGACATTTTAATTTTTAATGATGTATACATTTAAAATAATAATAAGATAATCATGTCCAACGTATATGTATATTATAATACCTTAACAAATATATTTAGAATGTTTAAAATGTTACAGTTTGTTACTTACTGATTTATGATAATCAAATAAGAAAACCTAGGTAACTCAAAATTCAAAATACATAAGACTACAACTTCATGAACAATTTTTTCTTTAGAAACGACAAATTTATTTATTTCGTTATCTCGAATTATTTAGCACAACCGCTTCAGTTTGTTGTCATGAAATAAGAGATAAACAATGAACAACATACTGGTACGTATTTTCTTATCTTGTTAGTTCAAAGATAGTGAAAAAAAAATGCAAATATTTTTTTATAAAAACCTGTTATTTAGAGTGCAATGGAGATTTTTAATATAGTCCATTTTTACTAAAAGATAACGTTAAATTGAAGAATATGTGCTGATAGATAAAGATAACATGGTTTCATAAAAAACTTTAATACCTCTGGTGGGACTCGAACCCACAATCCTCGGCTTAGGAGGCCGATGCCTTATCCATTGGGCCACAGAGGCTCGCAGTTTTAGTTAAAATTGTTTAGAAAGACTGAGAATAGTTTAAAATTTAATTTTAAAAACCAACCTGTTGGTAAATCTCCTGTAGTTGACCCTGAATAAACGTTTAAAGCCGAACGTAAATGTTCGTTTTCGCTTTGTAGTACAGTCACTTCTCTTTTGAGACTGAGTATTAAAGCCTCTCTAGGATCCTAGAATAGCAAAAATAAAACATAAAGAGGTATACAAAAATGTGCGCAGTTTTATAATGTGCATATTTATATTAAAATTACCATCAACACGACTGGTTTCGTTCTAATTTTTTTCGCTCGGGCGGCATAGCGCAAGGTGTTTAAGGTTTCGCTAATGTTAGATCTGGCCGGAGATATACAGGCGATCTGAAAATAAATCATTTTATTATTAGGTTATATTGATAACACACTTTTCAACAATACCATGAGTGTCACTCCATTTCCCGCTAATGAATCTGCTAATAACTTCGTTAACTTTGAGTCTCTGTATGGTATATGCGAACTCTTCCGTTTAGTGTCACTTAACGATGAGATGCAATACCCTAACAAATATAAAAATAGTAAAAACGCGAAAACAGCTACATTGTCTTTTGTTTTACAGTCATTATTTTCTTTAGTTTAACAAATGCAGTTATAAGATAATATTTTTTATATTTTGTAAGTAATTTGGGCTGTCTAACTGCATGCACTGCCATGTTTAAAACTGATTTAGAAGTCAATGATTAATTTAAAAAATCTGTGGATAAAACACTCAGTTGCAATACACTTACAAGCTTCTGTTTTCAGATGAACACGACTATTTAATTGGTTTAATTGTGTAGGTAATCTGTATTTGTTAGTAAGCAATGAACTACTTTAATTAATGTGATAAGGACTAATACGCTCACAACTGATAATAAAACTGTTGAGAAAATTAGTTATTAAACTATTATTGACTTCCTCCAACGTATTGACTTTTATAAGTGAAAAGTGAAAAGGTCTTTCATCGATAATGCATGTTCCATTGAATCTGATATTTGTTTCACGAGTTCGAGTAATTGGATTCTTACGAATGACAATGAATATGCATAATTTACTACACTGAGTGTTTGTCTTAACTATTTATAAATGAGTTTCTATTAGTAGCCAGTTTTTTATACATAAATAAAACAAACAAAAAAGTGGTATTTTTACCATCATTCTTAACCTAATCTAATCCAATTTATTAACTTACCAAGAACCATGAGACTTTTATTAATATTATTTGCTTCCTCTAAAGTTTTGCCTTCACTTTGTGTCTTTTTAGTCATTTCACTTCCTGCCAAATCCACAAAATTAATTTTACCAGATCTAGACAGAAAAACTCCACCTTCCGCTGGTTCTTCAGACGTAATATATACCGTAAGAATTGTATGACTTCGACTATGACAACAAAATTTTCTAATAATCGCTTCGGTACAACGAATAATTTACGTACCTCGAAAATTCATTCATATTGTGTTTTCCAATGGCTCGATTTCGTAATCCCTCTTCTAAAACTGCTATTAAATCGTCCAATTCTTCACAATCGACAGTGAAAAGGTTTTCAACAAAAAAACCTCTAGCTTTTTTACTCCACCGTACTGCAAGAGGTTTCCTTGCACTTCCAGGATTCAATAGATCTATAACCTGAAAAAATTAAAATAAAAAAAAATGTTTGCATCGGCCGGGAATCGAACCCGGGCCGCCCGCGTGGCAGGCGAGCATTCTACCACTGAACCACCGATGCTTACACGTAGCATTGGTCTATTACATGATTGTAAGCCCGGTTACGCCAAACGTGTTCAAAAATTTGTGTCAAGGGGGTGGTTGTCTTTTATTTTATTGTTTTTTTTTCGTATGTCGCAGTTTTTGTTTCCGTGTTCGAGATAATTGTCATTTCAATGTCAAACTCACTTTAAAGGTTGTTAATTCGCAACAGTCGATGTGACAACCGGGTAACAGCTTTCAAAATTCATTTCGGAAACGACATACGAAAAAAGCAAAATCTGGTGACACAACCCTCTTGACCTGGATTTTATTTAGACACTCGATCTTAGCCGTGCATAGGGGAATGAATGGCAACACATACCAAAATTTTAATAAAAGACGGAAATATTATTATATTACACAGTAAAAACAAATATTTGTGCACCTATTATGATAAAAAAATAAAATAAGTCAACAAACAATGTTCAGTATTTCCACTTAAAAACTTTCAAATTAAGTACTTAGTAATATTGTTACTGATACATTTTATGTATAGTAATTCTAAATTAATTTCTTTAATGCCTACATAATTTATAAAAAATAAAAACAAAACATTTTACGTATTATTTGAGTTGAAAACTGACTGCACATATTGTTAAAAAATGTTGTCAATGAACATTCTTTCGTTTTTTACGAAGTTTCGAAAAGAGCTTGCCAGAACTTCAGAGAAAGTAGATGACTTGCAGAAATTTAGAACCTCAGAAGAAATATAAATACATTTTGTAAGTACATCAATTAATACTAATGTTTTTGGTACACATGGAGGTAGTGCTAAAAATAAACGATAAGCTAAATGTACGAAATCTCGCAGTACAAGATGAATCCTTCACCACAGATTTAGTATTTATTTATTTATTTGTCTTAAATGACGTTGTCAGTAAAGTAGTAAAGATAGACATCTCGGTTTTGAAATGTTTAATCTAATGATGACCACATAACTGCGTCCTTAAAAATAAAAAAGTAAAAAAATTACCTGTTTCTGAGAAAACTGGTAAAAAAAATCTGTTTATTTTCTTAACCAACATTGCAACATTGGTGTTTTATCAAAATTTCAAGAAGTTTTTCATGTTCTCTCTAAACGAAACTATAAAATTTGGAAAGTCCATAACCTATTATGTAAATTTCAAAATAACTAACAACTGAATTGTACACTTATTTAACAACATTTTGAAATGAGAGATTTTTTAATGACGGCATCCGTTTTTTAGATAAAACTAATAGAGTTTTTGTGAAAATCGTACGACACCAAATACTGGCCAATAATGATACAAAATTTTCCTGAAAATTTACCTACGTTCCATTTTCTTGATCATGGTGGAATCTTTCACCTTGTTCTTCGCTTACAGATCCTAAATTATCAGAAAGTAGTAGCTTAAATGAGAATGAAGAAAGTGAAGTTTAGGCTCACAAGGATAATCTTGGAAAATTTTGAAGCATGTTATTTATAATTTCTTCATGATTTGGGCTTCTTTGGTTTTCTAAGAAGTTTATAATAACTCCTTTTCTATAGAGTTCAGTTTTTTATCAAAGTTTTCGTCTTCTATCACTTTCTTTTATTGGGGCTATCCAAAATGCCTTCTTATAAATGCTTTCTTGATTCATAAAGTAATTACGATGAGTAAATAGGAATGTTTTTTTAAACATACCCTCATCGACTTATTGATAATGAGATGAAGTTGTCCGTTTTTTTACTACATATTTAATCTAGACATTATTACTCAATGACCTTAATGAGATAGTTATTTTAATGATACATACAAATTAATGAAAATTGATCTGTTATAACAAAATAAACTCTGTTTTAGGTCATAGTTATAAATTTAACTACATAGATATACGTCGTCCTCAAACTCACTTCCTATACAAGAAAATATCAAAAATATAGAATTAAAATTATCAAAAATCCTGACGTGGCGGAATTTTTTCACAATTTTTCTCCTAATCAGCCCACCAAAGCCTATAAGAATCGCTATACAAATTTTAGAAAGACAATTCTTTGTAGATCTGTGTAATTCAACATAATGCTATGTAATAACAATTATTTAGTGTTTGCCAGTAGCAGACAGCCTCGTTCTCAGTTTTTCTTATAGTATTGTTACAAAAGAAGTCCATATGCCGCCCCGGTACGACGCCTATGGGTTCTAGTATGTACGGCGATGATGACTCATCGCCGATGACGACGACCTGGCGGCGTTCGTTACAGAAAAGTCTAGAACGACGTCGAGTACATAATCGCTATATAATTCGACGTGTAAATTTGAGTTACTAAGAAATAAATTGTTGAAGTTTATCCATGCCGATTTTTAATCACCCGATAATCGTAACGGTACTTATTAATTTAAGGTCAAAACTATACTTCACAGTGAGCAAATGATAACACAAACTTGTAAAATAATTTGTTTTATCTTTTTAGTATTTAAATTTAGAAAAATAGAAACATGGCGTAATTGTTTGCCTATACAGAATGCTTCACAAGGAATAATGAGCCTGAAAAAATTTTTGATGCAGCCAACAATACTTTGCACAGCTTATGGAGATCCAAAATTCTATTTTTAATAAATATATATTTAAACATAACAAGCATATCTAAAAGTTTGTCAGTTTTGACATTAAAATTATAAAATACTACTAATAAAAATATAAATTAAGTGAAATACTAACCCAAAAAGTGTTTTAATAACGAACAGCACATAAAAAACAAAGCAAATCAGTTAAGAAGATGTTGAAAATGCTGTCTACCACTTCTTCGTCAATGCGGTTCCAGAAAGATTTTGTCACTTTCAAAAGCATCGCTGACGTTACAAATCCCTCAAGCGATGTGACAGATCTTCTCTATTGTTAATAAGTGTTGGTAGACGCGATCTTTGACCATTCCCCATAAAAAGTAATCTAGTGGAGTTGTATCAAAACTTCTAGGGGGCAAGGATTAAATGAACCCCTACCTATCCACTTAAATATCTGCGTCTAAATAGTGCCTGGCGTCTCTGTGGAAATGCGGGGGTGCGCCATCTTGTTGAAACCACATGTTTTGTCTTCTTTGTAAATATACCTTTTCTAACAACATTGGTAGAATGTTTCTCAGAAAATCTGAATACACTGGACGATTTAATCTTCGCAAAAAAATATGGTCCTATAATTTTGTTCACGTTTTCTAAAAAGTTTTGATGGTTTGTTCCTGAACATATCGACAAAAAATAAGTCTTTTAGGGTGGTCTGCCTCCTTAAGCCCTTGGACTAAGGTAATATGATTAGGATGAAACTTATTTTTCTTGACAATTCTGCAAACAGAAGACTAATGCCTACCCTTCTTGCCAATTCGTATTATCCCACATAAGGTTTCTCCTCAAGAATTTAAACAACTTCTAGTTGGTGTCCCTCACCGGTAGCTACCCTTGTTGTGATATTAGCTCTCAACTAATTCTCCAATCTTTTAAAAATCGTGTCTTTTTTCGGAGTTTGCTGAGCACAAGCCCGTGCAGCAAGGGATACATTCTTCAGACATTCTCCATAAAATCGTGTATGTCTTCTCATCATTTGAATAGGTCCCTTAACATTTTGTACAAATTATAATAAATCTGTAGAGTTTATCAAAAAATGACGTTGATAATTATTCATGACCATCGTGGATTCAAACTATGACTTTTTAAAGAAGTATAGCGAAGTAAGCTGTGAAAAGTATTTTTTTCAGGCTCATTATTCCTCGTGAATCACCCTGTATAATTTGTAATGGTTTATCCACTTTTTGGAATTATTTCTTTAATAACATAACCTCGTGTATTGCACGAAAAAATGGGTAACCAGTATTATGGTTGTTTTCCTACTGATGGAATTAACAAATGTTTAGATGATTACATTTTTTCAGGCTAAAGAATAATATTGGAAAGAAAATGTTGTACGAGTAATGAGTATGATATTACGAGTAATAATAGGCATCAGACTTGTCTGGCCGCTTTCGTGCTGCCTAATTTAATTACATGAAAACAGGAATACCATTTTTAATTTTCTTAAAATGTAGCACAACTTTCAATGTGTTTTACTTTAATTATAATGATAAAAAATATGTTCAACGGGCAACGGCCCGTAATACATTATGAAATTATTCATTTAGTGCCTAGATATATGTATATACAATAATGTACATAAAACATAGTATTAAAGACGATTGTATATTAAAATTTTATATCAAACGTACCTTTTCGTTGTATATCTCTAAGTAACTTGCTTTAAGAATGAAATGAACATCAGTTTTTTCCTGGATAAGTTGAAACAAATAAAGGAAAGATCTAAGAATAAGACCATGTTTTTCGCTAAAGGGTGCAGGTCGTATTCCAAACTGCAATAATATCGTTACTAATATTGGTCGAATATAATACGAATTTTAATACATACTAAACCAGGGGGACCTGTTAGAGTGTGTGTTTTTCCACTTCCCGTTTGTCCATAACAAAAACACGTGCATCTAAACCCTTCCAAAGCCATTTCGATTAACCTTTTCATGCCAGAAAACTCCAACACATCGTCCTGCGTTGCAGCAGGTTCAAAAACTACGTTATAAGAAAAAAGTTTTGGTTTTTGTCCACCACTAGGTCCTCCTGGTATTCCATCCACCTATAGATAATTAAACTTTAATAAAACAATACATAGTTAATGTGCATGTTTTTACTAAAACTTGGCCATTTCCTGGAAATTGTATCACAGACGTGTCCCCTGATTTCTTTTCCCGATTGCTTAGGGGTCTGACCCTAAAAAATAAGAATTATTAATAATATCACGTGAATAGTTTGTGTATTTTAGTACGCACGAACTGAATTAGCAGGGAAACGAACATACATAATTGATCAAAAAACTTTTATATGAATCTATATAAAGATATATCTGAAACATATACTTAGTAAAAGAACTCACCTGACAACTACATTAATATTATCTTCTGTTTGATTGTAACTGGTAATTATTCTTTGTAGATTGTTATCGTCGTCGAGTCGTTCTATACTACCACAACTAAAAACAAATCAATCAGGTTTGGTAGGAATGTTAAAAGACGGATAAATCAATATACAAATTTATAGCATATTATTTATTAATAATGTTAAGATTATTACTAAAAACTAAGTAGTTATTAAGTTTTGACTTCGTCTACAACGTACTTATACACATGATTTATGTTTATGATTATTTGTACTTTTTGTTTTCTTCTTAAAGGTAAAAAAATGAACTATCGTAACTATTGATTCAGTTGCCCAATATTTTTAGTGTATAAAATAGGTTAATGGCGGTTAAGTGATTTCAAGAATGACTTTATTACGTTCTGGTTACTGCCACCAAAAGACAGCATAGTAAACTAGCTCGCTGCCGTTTTTTACAGGACATGAACTTTGAAGTTTCTGATTTCAATTTTTTGTAGTGTACATCGAGGAAAAATTTGTGGTCCCCAGATTTCCGCTTCAGAAAATTTTAAACATATTTATATTTATATATGATGTTACATATATATTTTTCGTTTTCGCCCATAAAGTGGACGTGTCTCTTATTTTCCAATGCAGCTGTTTCAGATCTGTTTTTTTCTCCACCTATTTACCTACGTTGACTTTTTAAGTCAGTTAACGCGAATTCTTTACTGTGTCAAATTTTTCGTTTTTCATGTGATACTTTTCTATCGTTCCAGCTTTTTGCTTTAACAGTAATTGAATCATCATTCTTGGTTTCGCTGGAAGTTAAAATTCCATCATTGATGGTGACGTTTGTTTTCCCATCTTCAAGAGTGTGCGATAGTTCTTCTGTCTTTACAGATTGTTATTGATAGTTCAATGTAATTCTGTAATGTAATGTACAGGTTGAACACCACGGATGCCTTGAGCTGCAAACACCAAGGCCGGGAGTTTACGTTGACGACTGTTTTGAAACTTTGCCTTCAAGCTTACCACCACTATCAAATTTATAGTTTTATTTTAAATTTAATCTCCTATTGTAAGAATAACAAATACAAATTACTTCAACACGGCACGTAGCCCATCTAATTGTCTGTCTACGCTTGTATTTTGCTTGTATTTAGGAAAATCTACCACTGTCGTGTAATAAACTATTTGGCACGCGTTTTCAACGACATGGACCGACGAGGTTCTTGTCAAATAGGATCTATATAATTTTATGAGGTATATCCTAAACGAACAGACTATAAGTTGAACCTATTATGACAAAGTATTTTATCCGGTTGTCAACTCGGGAAATGTGTAATATGTACAATTAATATTTTGGCAAATAATGTCTAATTTCATATTTTCTCAACGTTTCACAGCTCGTATGGTGCTAAAGTTTTGGCTTCCCGTTTCTGTCTGTTCGTTGGCAGATTGTGTTAGGTAAATGAACTATTTATTAGATTCACTACTATATATCGGGTGATCAAAACATTTTTAGATTAGAGTTGGCCATGGAAATATTTGTCTTAATTTTTTGGGGGGGTTGTATCGCCTGGCATGTAGAGGAACGGCAGCATCGAAATTTCCATCACACTTTCCCAAAGTTAAAAGCATATCGGTTTTTTCGAAATTCGAAAGCACTGTCAGCAAAAGTTGAAAATAATATGATGATTAGAATTAAGTTGTCATAATTTTGACACAATCATTGCCATCTACACGTTATTTATTATTTATAAAAAATTTAAGACGAAATCGTGTATGGAAAGTAAAATGTGTTGCTATTCGGACTTATCCAGGCGTGAACAGATAACATAATCACCCTTATTCCTTTATCGTGTAGGCGGTTAAATGTTAATCAAAATTTGTCTACTTTATCTCCATGAAAACTTTGACGACGTCATTTCGCCATTTTGTACATTATTACTTGAAGTTTCCATCGTAAGATGGTTTCGTTTTTTGTGATACTTTAATAATGTATCGACAATTTTAACCTTACTCACAGGGGTTAACGTAAAAAATAAAACTTGTAGAATGCAAGTTTACGTGTTAAATAAAATCTATACGACGAACTTTTGTGAAATTTTGATAATCCATTAACACTGAGTTAATGACTGTAGGATTTATTAAGATTTATTTTTTACTATGTATATACACAGTTTTGAAATTGGGAGTAAAATAATAATTACAAATGAGATAAAAGCATTGTTACTTTACAACTGTGAAATTTGTATTGTGTGGTCATAATGACATGCGTGTAATATACCTACGGAATTGTATTAGCAATATTAGAATTTGTTTAAAATTAAATTTAACAGCAACTTAATAAAATGAATTAAGAGCACCTGAATTGTGTTATAAGGAGTCAGTTACATTTAAACCTATCCCTTTCAAAGACGTTCGAACGAAGGCGATATTTTTACGTATAGGTACGCTTCATTATAACCATTAATTCATTATACCTACATGTTCTTTAACAAAGAAGCGTAGAAGATCAAACGAATACTTAAATTAAAGTGATAATAGAAGTCGTTATTGGTTATTATGTACCTTTATACCAACAAATTATTAGTTCCTTCAGTTGATTGTCCCGCTGATAATTATTTAGATTTGAAGGTCATAGTTCAAAGGTTGTTCGAGTTCGTGCAAATTCCATTTTGCCAAGTGTTTACGATGTTCTAAAAACTTTCACACACGTTATATGGATGCTAGCGTGGGGGATGTGTGCACAGCTTATTGATTACAATAGCTATTTTTATTTCCTGGTAATAATGTTGCACTGTTTGCATAAAAAATTGTGTCAAGTTTAAACTAAATAAGGAAGGAAATGAGTACAACATTATCGTTTAAAAGTTTAAAGAAGCTGTTGTTTCTGAAGTACAAACTTCTCATGTATGATAGAGATTATTTTCAATAAAAATTTTGAATTTTATAACGTGATCGTGTTCGAACAATTTAAAAAAAATGATAGGAGGCATATTTATGAACTATCCATTCGCTAAAATTTTGTCCTTAAATTTTTGTTTTAATTATTACTTGAAAAATAAAAATCAGAGCTCATTACTGAAACACGAACAAAACTATATTTTTCAGTCAGGATTTACTGACGAAGTGACGAGTCTTTTTTTATTACTTCATTGGTCAATATTGAAATAAAACATTTCTGAGGTATTAAGGGGTACAATATCTTTTTTGAAAGAGTTTGAATTTCTGACCGAATATGTAAAACAACGGATTGTTAAATTACTGATAAGAAGGTCTTGCAGTATGTTTAAAATAGAAATTATTAAACAATTTTGAAGATGAAGGCACACATTTTTGTGAAGGAATGAATATAAAATTTTAAGAGTGTTTTATTATCTAAAATGTGAAACAGACAAACGTCAGAGGGAAAACGACATTTTCGTGTTATACAAACTGTTTTTTAAAAAATTTCGGAGCACAAATTGCATTAAAAAATGTGTTTAAACTAAAAAATTCGTGATGAAGTTCCTACGAGTAAGTGACTAATCAATTTAAATGTTTTTTTTTTTGAAATTTATATGTATTGCATATTAAATCATTAAAAGTTATATGTAGTAAAGTGTAAATTTATGGTGTGGAATAGAATTATAAAAAGCAGTACAAAATATGTTGGTGGAGTTATTAGTTAAATTGGTTATACATTATGGTTCGAGAATTAAATATTTATTGATTTCATGAGTAGAAAGGAAATTATGTACTAATGTATTTATTTAATAGGTACGAGTTAAATTAACATAATATAATTGCTTATTTTTTTATAAGTATAACATATACAAAATATGATGCTTTTCGCTGGCATGGCATTCATTGTGCATGGTTTCAAGTCGATTCACCAATTGCTGAAATGTGTCGAAAAATGACTGCTTTCTTGTGACTTTAATGTCAAGCTTAGCATGACATGCGCACTAATATCCGAAAAATATAGAAGACCCTTTCAAATTTCTCATTTGTGCACTTTTAATGGTTTATTAATAAACAAATTAACTTTAACAGAAACAAACATGAAACTCGCAAGTCACCCGACGGATTCGATTACTATACTTCCTTAGCTCACGCTCAGGAAGTAAAAAAAAGTAACCAATCGTCCAATAGACTCAATTACAATACTTCCTTAGCTTACACTCATGAAGTAAAAACTAGTCGAAGTTTACGTAAGCAGTAGAAACTGATGCATGATCACTTCTGCATGTACATATTTTAAAGGGTATTTTTCTATAAAGATTTATTAATTCATTTTTCGAAGAGGTAACACACCCTTTCTTAGCGTCATATTTTTCTACGATTTTCAGAGAAATTAAATGGGCCGTTTTTTAATAAGCGAAAAAATTAAATGGGGTGTTTTGTGAGAAACCTTCAAACACAGGTAAATGTAATTTTGTAAATTCAATATGTTTGCGATAACCCCTACGTGTTAAAATGAAAATGGGTTGGATTATTAAACCACATATATAAATCGTGCTTTGCTGCATGATTCAGTACGATTTTCTGATAAAATTTAATGATCACACCATCAATTTTTCATTGAAACAAATACAAGTTTTGATTTGCACAGCGTAACACAAATAATAGCAGTACTGTAACCTCATTTGACATACACCTGTTAAAACTTTTATGACTTAAGCGGCTTAAGCCAAAGCACCCTTATAAGTCAAACTGGCTATTGTAAGCTTTGTGGACCCGAACCTCAAGATTATTACTGTCCATTGTTGGCATAATGTACACTCACCGGCAAAAAAAGCGAATCACCCAAACATGGGCGCCGGCAGGGGGGTGCAAGGGGGTGCACGTGCACCCCCCTGGCTTAGTATAAAATACACACTTTAATTTAAATCCAAATTGCAGTCTTCTAGGAAGTGGATAATAGTTTTTGAAATGGCTTCCGCATTCAGTTCTTGCAGCACATATTCTAAAAATTCTTCGCAAATTATTGAATTTTTATTATCTTGATCACAACGCAAATATCGAACTCCAATCGATAATTGTTCTGTGCCATTAATATTAGCAGTCTCATCAGCCAACACCTAAAAAACGGATGCCTGATTCACTTCCTCAATTATTTTGCTCTTCAGAACATCAGAACAAGTTTCAATCAATTCATTTTGAATTTGATGCGATATATACAAAGAGTTTCTTTCTCCTGATTCTAAATGATTTTTTTAAATTTCATCCCCAGATTCAATTCGAAAATGGAATAAATATACTATATCCTATAATGTATGGGTGCACCCCCCTGCAAATAATCCTGCCGGCGCCCATGCACCCAAAGTTTGTCTTGAAAATGGTTCCTTTTCAAAATGTAATGTAATGCACACCAGAATGTATTGAAGATTTCTACAAAAATACTAATGAATCGATTTTTTTGCCGGTGAGTGTAGCTGTGAACTGAGTTAAGTAATACGATAGCCATTTTGACTTACAAGGGTGGTTTGGCTTAAGCCGCTTAAGTCATAAAAGTTTTAACAGGTGTATGTCAAAATGAGGTTATTTTACTGTATTTCCAGAATTAAAAAAAAATAAATAAACCGTTTTTGATTTAGCCTTACAATAAATATCTTCTTTCATTAATATTGTGAGACATCCTCTATAAACAAACATATGCAATATAAGATGAGGAGACGTTACGTTTTCTGAGTGGAATTTTCGTTCTACTTTCAGAATGTAATATCTGCGTTATTAACAGACTTATGGTTTTGAAATTTTAAATATATGTTGTCCATAACTTTCTTTATATAACGCAAGGGCAATTTTGTTAAAAACTGTTTGTAATCATATTTTTCTTTTAATTTTACGGAAATTTTTGCATAACGTATTTTTTTAAATCAGTATCTCAATTATTAAAGGAAATTTCGGATCATGATTTTGAATACTGTTTGCAGCTTACAAAACTCCAGAAATCATACCAGATATATCGTCGATTTATTTTGTTAGAAACGATACATAAAAAAACTTGTGACATAGAAGTTGCTAACTTTTATTTTTACTATATCTCAGTCCCAACAAATAAAGTTAAAAATAGACCTAGTACGATTTCTAAAGTTTTGCAAGCTAAAGACAGTAATGACAACCCCGTTCCAAAATTTCCATAAATAACTGAAATATTGTTTTTTTTAAATACGTAAAAATTTCAACAAAATTTAAAAACCACCTATATGATAATCAATTGTTAAAAAAAACTGCCCTTGCAGTGGTAATAATGGAAATATTACATTTTGAAAATATATCGACAACACCACAAGAGCCAAACGTAGCGACTCCTCTTAATAAATTTTTCAAATGACGTCATCAGTTTGTTCTGGGTATAAATAAATACATGTTAATCGATGTTGCGAGAATCTGAAGTTAGTTACGTTATTATTTTTATGTTGGCTCGTGTACGGAAGGTTAAAAATATGTACGTATCAACTACAAGCAAGTCACTATATAAATTTCAATAATAGTTAGAAAAATTTTGAAATGGTATCATTTAATTTTGGTTAACGTTTTACTACGATATTGTTGTCCTACAGTTTCAGAGACTATCTGAACTATCTGTCTAATAAATTCACCAACAAACAGGGAAATAGGTGGTAAATTAACCAAAAAGAAAGGCCGATATTTTCATATTTTACAAGCTGTGAAAGATCAGGAAAATAAGAAATTAAGTTTCCGTTAAAATTGATAATGATAACCCTGATCTGACGGTTCCCTCATGTATATTATCGAAAAGCTAAAACGCGAGTTAGAGTAACCTGCTGAGTCATAAAGTGGATCTAGATGTTATATTTTCAGATATTTTGCCTATTATCATTCAAATTCAATAAAACAAGTATAGAGAGGACCAGTGGAGCACCCGGAGAAACTGGTTGGAGCGGAGGGGTCGGCAGAAGAGAGTTGGGTATGATAATTAACACTGAAGTAATAAATATTTCATATATATTGATTATATTGCAAACAAAAATACAAGTTACTTAATTATTACTTAATTTTCTAGTAAACTGAAAACTGTTTTATCCACTTCCTCGTATGCTTCATTGAAAACACACTATTTTATTGAATGAATTATAGTTGATGTGAGTATTTTGTGATACCATTTTAGCGATTGAAAGTCTTGTTTTGTTAGACTATAAATTAGCATTTTACTTAGTAGATTACCTCCACCAAATTTCATTTGTTCAGTGAATAGATAGACGGATAAATTTGCTGTATTCTACAACATTATTATAATAATATTATTTCATTTGTAAATTCGGCGTTTAGCAGAATAAAAAGCCTTCGCGACAACATTTTTAATAATAATATTATACTTGTTTTTATATTTACGAACTCTAGGTTTCACATAAGATAAAAACTTACTCGCTTCCTCTAGACTTAGGTAAATCTTCCCGGAATTTCGCGGGACTATTGCCTCTCGATTTTGTTGAATTTTTTTTGGGAGTTAGTTTCCTTTGGTGATTTGGGCTATCCTGCAACTTTGTTGGTGTAGTCCGCACAGGACTTCGAGCTATTCTGCTTGGAGATTGAACAGGACTAGCCTTTGTACTTCTACCTGAATTTCTTGCGGGACTGGTCCCCCGCGATGTTGGAGGGGTTTTGTACAAATTTCCTGGACGTGTTACCATAATTATAGTTTTACCTAAAACAATACATAAATCAATGGTTTAATGCACCAACTTGAGAACGATTTTTGTTTATCGCAACTTATATGGTTTATTTCATGAAAAAACACACAATTTGACCAAAAGGTGCACTTTTTATGCTTTTAAGAATATGTTACATATGTTTGAGTTTAGTACAAATTGTCTTTTCTTCCAAAAATCATATTCGAATATTTCACCTATGGGCCTTGACTATCTAGGACACGTTGTTTTAGCAACAAGTGTTACTTATTTTTATTTAAATGGTTTTATGAATAGATAAAACTGTTGCTATTCGAGCGTCAGCAATTCTTATGATTTGTAGAGAACCATATACTCAAATAATCAAACAGAGGACGGATATACAGCGTGTTATTAAAAGGTACGTACAAAATAAAATCGGCAATTGGTCTCGAAGTATGGGTGCTAAAAGTTAAAAAAAGTTCAGGTAAAAGTGTTCTCCTTTTAGAGATAAAAATTATTAAAATTTATGTCCAAATTCGTTGAACGCCTCTGATAAAAACATCATCTCTCGTTTCTATAGCAACATTTAGTCTTGACAAAAGTTTTATTGTTACAGTTGCTAGGGTTTATTAAAATAGATTAACTTTACCTATTTATCTTTCAGTAGCGTCTAAAAAGGTTGGATAAGGGTTAATTTTCCCCTTATAATTTTGATAACACAAAATAAGTTTTTCAGATTTCTTAGACCTCGCGAAAAACTGTCAATTTTGTTGTACGTACCTTTCAATAACACCCTGTATTAGAAAATAAAATTACCGATTCTTTAGTTTTTCATGAAATTTTAGATGATCACGTTTCCTTAAACATGTCACGGAATCAGATTGAATCAATCATGGGCTCATGGAACATGCGGTTAATGAAGATTCTAATCCAAATAATCAAAAATTAATGCTCCGCGGCCCCGTCCTATGTATTTACTTTACCCATGGCTGGTGCAAATATTCTCAGGCAAATATAGTCAGATAATCAGTCGGCTAGAATCAAGACAGAGACCGAGGGGTCACTTAATCTTGCACCTACAGATTTTCTCCTTTAGTGTCATGTGAAATATATCAATGAATCGTAATGAATATCATCACAAGCTGCAGATATCTTATTGAAGTAATTATCAGACTTCGGCATAGCGAAAGTGATGCTCATTGCCGTCTGATCGCCAGCGCTATTGCAGTCGTGGCCTACAACTTCGGGCATTCTTAATAACAATTACTACTTTTTCTAGGTTTTCCTCAGTTTTACGAGTTCTCCTAGATGTTAAAATGCTTTAAAAATTAAAAATGACGGATCAACATCACAATTTTCGTGATGATCTTGATCAGATAAACCCTGAATTGCATCAAACGCCACTGAGGTTGGGACTGCACAGTCGGCCAGCAAATTTATCGCCTGATGTCGCGCCGTCGTTTTTAATATTTGTCTGATTGATTCTTAATCACTTCGGCTGTGCCTAACTCTGGTTATTATTCACAAATTATATCGAGCGGCGACTCGCGTAAAATGTTAGTCCCATATAACCTACGGTGGAATGTAAAATGTTGTGGCGTATTTAATCAAAGCACAAAATATTTAATTTTGTCTGTTAACTGTGTGATGTTAATACTGGTGTTCAACAATTTATATAAAAAATTGGTCGAAGGTTGTTTCGACAGAACCTCCCTCGCACCTGAAGTACAATAAAACGTATCGAGCATTTTCGAAAAATTATAAAATTTTATTTTTTGATTTTTTTTAATGAAAAACCATATAAGTTGAAATAAAAACATGTATGAAATGTCAAATTAAATATAAAGAAGTATGTTAGGTATATGTTTCAAATGAGTTTTTCCTTTACAAAATTTTGTTATGACGTCATCAACATTTTTGCCTTGCAGCAGTAAGGAATCACGGAATTGTATATCAACTTGGATTGGTGTCGTGTAATATTAATAATAGCAGTATTGTATTCTCAAATTTTCTGGGAAAAGGGAGTGAGGCGTTTCTAATTTAATCAATAAAATAATTTGACTCATTCATTAATATTTTTTAGCCAACTGTAGAAGCAAATCTAAAAAATACGATAAATCACAAGTAAAAACTCGTCATGTTTTGCATATTTTAGGTAGAATTTATTCGACAAAGATCTTGAACTGACGTCATCAATTTTTTGGGGGAATAAATAGATACATTTCAATTAAAAAATTTACCACGCTTACAATAACTTTAAACCGTAACAAAGTATTCGGTTTTGCAGATTCAAAATTAAATTGCGAAATGTTGTTATATGATTTTCATTTTTTTTTTCCAAAAATTTGGAGGTTTCAGGTAGAAACTCAACACGGGTACATAAACTACACGTGCAGGACTAGGTATGTTATTTTAAACAATTTAAAACACATTTACTATGTACAATTTTGAAGTGACGTCATCACATTATTGGTGGGTATGATTAGATAAAGTTTGGTTAGCGCTTTACCATCTACACAATATTCATAATTCACATATGAAATTTGACAACAATCGTTCTAGTAGTTTCGGAGATTATGTGTCTTGTTAGACGGACGAACGAACAGACAAACAGACGGACAGAAGTGGGAGACCCATTTTTACTTCCCGAGCGTAAGCTAAGGAAGTATAGTAATCGAGTCCATCGGACGAATCGCCACTTTTATGTTCTCTGGACGTTTCATGATCCCTAAAGTAAGAAGAAAGTAGTTTCCCGTTTCCGTCTGTCTGTCTAGCGTCCCCATCCAGTTTTATTAGGCCCGCAATCTACGAAACTGCTGGACCGATTGTTGTCAAATTTTTGTTTGTATATTAGAAACATCATGTAGATAATAAACGCTAACCAAAATTTGGCTAGTCCACCAACAATTTGATTATGTTATTTCAAAAAATTATATGTTTATATGATTTAAATGTTATACAGTAATATACTCTTATTCTTGAGTTTTTTTCTTAACCGTCCAAATTTTCGTAAAGAACTCACCACAGTATAATAACAGTTTACCATTAGCGTACGATATCCCGACCGTGGTTCAGTGGGTGCTCCCGCATTCAATGCCATACTTTGTCGTTTGTTTTTTTGACGTCATAACAATTTTTTTTATTGATCAAATTAAGAACGAGTCACCCTATTTTCTCGAAAAGGTGAAAATACGGGGCACATGTTTATATAATAACAATATTAGTAATAATAATTTTAGTGCCCTGTTTTGAGGCGACAAACTCATTCAAATCAAACAAATTTCCACGTGACATTGTTCCGATATATAAAGAAATACTTGAAATTAAGGGTTGTTATTACTGCTGAGAGGCCATTTTTTCCCATTGGTTATCTGCTTTAAAAATATTTTACATTGTCTGTACTTGTGCAATTTGCACAATCCCTTGCAATTTGCGGCCCCACGGTGGAGGGGCTGCGGGGATGTTATTTATGCCGCTGGTTTTTACTTTATAGAGGTTATCACAAAACAAGCATCGCAAAATCTAATTTTATAGTTTTTCAAAGAAGCGGGATTTGTTGGAGTTGTAAATATTTCAAAAGCGAGGGAAGTTTTGTTGCAATAAACTTCGGTCAATTTTTTCGTAGTCAAGGGGATATGACCTATCGAGAAAATATGAAAGCAACTAGTCGTCCGATGGATTCGATTACAATACTTCTTTAGCCTACGAGAATTAAAAAGAAATACTAGGTATAAAATGTCTAGTTTGTAAAGAGTTGAGTCTAAATCTTTTAAACAAAGCTTGATGATCGCATCCTCTATCTAAATAAACTGCATCTTGTGTAAAAGATAAGAATTTAAAAGATAAAATTCTCCTTGAATTAATTCTAAATGGTTTATACATATACCGGGTGTCCCACGTAACACTTTCGGGCGCAATAACTCAGGTACTTTTGAAGGGATTTTGTTCAAAACTTCAACTTGAAAGCAAATATTCCCTAAATCTTGATCATCGACCATCAACGAGATGTTTTTTGATTCAAAAAATTCAGTTTTTCAAACCCGCTGTATGAAATTTTTGACTTTTCCAAAATTACCAAGAGAGATGCTATTGTTATTTCACCTTCCAAAATTTGTTTTTGGTTTCATTTCTTCAAAAATTTTTCTAAAATCGTCAAAATAAAATATGGTACTTTTTGAGGTTTTTTAAAAATGTCAATTTAAAGGAGAAAATTTTCATCTGCGACCATTATTGGTTCAGCTCGTCGAGAACCAAGTCCCAGAATTTTTTGAGAATTTGTATGCAACTTTGTCGAAAGTTAAATTTTTCAAAACAACTAAATTTTTTTACCTTTTCCAAGAATTTTAAAAAATTATCAAAAAGGTACTATTATTGATTTTGGCTTCTAGAATTTAACCTATCTGTGGATGTTATAGCACCCCCACCTTATTCACCCCACCCCGCCACCCTAGAATAAGGTAATGAGAGAGTAAGGGAAACGGGGTGGGGTGAATAGAGTGGGGGTGCTACAACTTGTATATAACGGTGAAACAAACCCAGGATGTTTAGTCTTAATGTTGACATCCTAACGTTAACAAACCGGACATATTCGTGACCACAAAAGTGTAAGTATACCTTTTCTTTATTTATATAAATTGTTTCTAATTTTTGTTTTTTTTTCAGATATTTCCAAACCATGGCTCTACAAAGAAGTTCATCGCCAACGCGCACTGTGGACATTTTCCCACAAGAGGAACTCGAGTCCACCTGCCGAAAATATAGAAATTTCGTCAAAAATTTCGAGAAGCCCGAGGATTTGACGAAAATAATGAGAATCAGAGGAGTTGGAAAGGCGCACCTCCCAGGAATTATTTCTGGAAATTTGAGGCTCAAACAGACACTAATAGGTAGACATCGACCATAGGAATGACCTTTTGTATGTTACATTTCTTTTAGACTAGATATTTGATATATTCATTTTGTTTGCAGATATATAATGTTGTTTTGATTTGTTTTATAAATTTTATATTATTACAATTTTATAAATTAAATTATTTAACAACAGTAATGTTTTATTTTCCTTAATTCTTGCACTCAAGTGACAAAAATCTTCAAAATTATTTAAGCACACCTTCCCGGGCACCTCAAGTCGAACATTCAAACAAAATCAATATGTTAAAAAAAAATGCGCGCTCGTGCGATTTGAATAGCACCCGATCCACAATTCGCGGACCAACCTAGCGTTTCGATCAGCCAAAGCATAAAGCATTACCACGTCGACACGTTCTGAATTTGAAAAATTCATCATTGTCGAGGACCGAACACACGACGGCAACCAACTGATACATGACTGGCGCTTATTTAGTTCTTGCACGTTGTTTATTAGTGCACCGCTTTTTTGGTTCTTAATATTAGTCGTTCTGTGCCATTCATTGAAAAGTAGTTATGGTAGGTCAAAAAACATTATTTTTTACATCGATCATCGGCAGGTAATCTTAATATTTTTATTGAAAATTCACACCTTAGTTATTAAAGGAAATAAATAACAATACACATGTTTTATAAAGTGTTATTATCACCACACGAGTTCAAATTTGTAAAACGAATGCTTGTGGCGACTTTATTTACACAGTCACTTACTTGTAACATAGATATTCGACTATGAGATTAACTTTTACTTCCCGAGTGTAAGCGAAGGAAGTATTGTAATCGAATCCGTCGACCGACTCTCTACTGCCACGTTTTCTCGACCTTTTATGACCCGTACAGTACGAAGAAATAGGTCTCCCGTTTCCGTCCGTCTGTCCGTCTGTCTGCCGTCCCGGATTTTTTCTATTGCAAAATGTGGATGGACTTTTTTCTTGTGGTTCTATTAATTTTTTTTATATTTCGTATGTCTGTCCCTGATTAGTGATTACACACTAAAAGAATATGTTCATACTGGTAGTGCAAAGGTAATTATGGCCTATATCTCTCTGCTATATCGCTTTTATTCGATCGTTTCTCACTTTTCGATTATAAACTTCAACCCCTTTGGCAATATAATTGATTTCGCACTTATGGGTACTCAGTTGCGTTCTGGTGTCTTGACTAAATTCTTCCATTATTTTTAAAAGACGACATTGCGCGGAAATCAAAATTACCTTTACGGTTTTGGTGTTTTATTAATTTGACACCAAGAAATACAGTGATTACCGATTTCATGAGGTGTTGTTTTCCCTGGTGTTATTTTTATCGTTGATTCTCGGAATGTTACTGTTTGAAGCCAACTCCATAGACTAATAAAAATAACAAAGAAGAGAGTGGGGTGCAAAATGGCCGGTACCCTCTCTATGGTTCAGGTAAAATGCGCAGATGACGTAGTTATTATCATCAATGCCATTATCATCATCATCATCATCATCATCATCATTATTAACATCATAATCATAATCATTATCATCATAAAGGCTTATATAAATCCGTCAATTTTTTAAACAGCATGCATCTTGTAGTGATTTTGCAAATAAAGCCTGTTATGGATTCGACTAAGATCCCCAAAAGACGATTCATTGTGAAAGTCTAGACTAGTTGGATGATGAAGATGTAAAAGTTTCTCACCACTTTCAAACTCACATAATTACGCAGGTTTCGCATCAAGTATGTAGCATCGAGAGAATGAGAAAATCAATTTATCTGAACAATATCACTATATTCCTATCTAGTAGTTAAAATAATCCGAAGAAGATAATTAAAACTAGAATCATAAATTAACAAACGACTCATTTATCACCCCAAGAGCTGTCAAAGCAAGAATGAAATCAGTTATATCTATAACCCAAGTTCGCCAGCGAAAGAGGCAGTCTCACGAAAATTTAATGAAAAATGTCCGGAGAGAGTTGTTAGTGAAATACGTACAATAAATAATTACGATGGTACACTCCGAAATTACGAAATTAAAGTAAATTAAAACAAGCTGAACACCTTGAGCACAATACAAGAAATAAAAACTGATGAAATATTGGCAAATATATATCTATAAAAAAAATATATAAAAATATTATCAAAAAAAAGGTCAAAAGAAAACGTATCCATTTGGCTACATAATACAGAGGAGTGTCTATCAAACGTTTTGCCTCATACCTAAATAATGGACAGCACACAATATTTTGTGATAACAAATATTCTCAAATGACTGAAATAGTATTAGTAGTCCTCCACTTCATTGACTTTTTAAAAATGTAACATTCGAAGTTACGCTGCAATACCTACTGGTACTAATGAGTAAATTTTCCCAAAAGCAAAATAGAAGTCATAAAAAAGTTCTAAAACACACTCCTGCAGGTACCATACCTATAATAACTAGCAGCTAGTGGACTAACGATAAGAGTGGGACAACAAATGTTGGATCACTGAAAACGTACAATAAAATCTCGGATAATTTAAAGAACTTTTACATGCACGTGTTTAAAGCTAAAATTAAACAAATCTGGTCAACTGCGCTTTGTATTTAGTTTGAAGGTTTATATTGGAAAGCAATTAGATGTTAGCGTTCATTTGATACATTAACAAAACAAAAAAAAAAAGCTTTATGTTTTTGTAAATTATTCTTTACAGATAAAATACTAATTAAATGCAAACTATGTCACAACTTTTATTATTATCAGACGACCTACATAACTTTAACCGACAGTAAAATTGGACAACAAAATAGATTTTAGTTTAATTCAATCTGCAAAAGTTTTATTTGATTTTAACAATGTGCAGAAGAAAATCAGAAAAGTGAATAATTGATGTAGTTATTAATAGATTGGGAGGTGGGCCAGGAGGAGATGTTGAGGAAAGGAAATTCAACTAGTGGTTCCGTTGGCTATTTATCTATTTTGCACAAGTAAAATAACTACGTCCAATATTACTTTTGATTTAGTCAGTGCAATTAATTAATCAATCACACAAAAGTAAAATTGTATAGCTTATTTATAACGGTTTCTATGAACTCATATTTTTTAAAAGCGTGGGGCCAATTTATGCAGGTAGTTTTATCTATGGAGGTAAACAAAACTTATTGTTGTGGGTCAAATACATGTTTTATTTACGTTCGCATATATCCAAAATTACTTATTTCGCCATGCCAGTCGAGTACCCACTAATCCAAAATGCTTTTTACTGCAAAAGTACTCCCTAGATAATAATAAAAACCAGCATTTTAAAAGAAGTTAAAGCGAGACTGAAAAACTCTGATTTACTATTGTAAACGGCAAAAATACTAAAAATTCATTCTTTTCTTGTTAATTTTAACTTATCAGCCTAGTTTATTTATCATCTGCAATAAACCACATCCACTTCGGTCAGAGAAGAAACGGTAGGTAGCGTACATTTAAACAATAGGTACGTATTGTTTGATTCTAACAGAATGTCTGTTATTTGACAATTTTAAATAATAAATAATGTTTAATGCTTGCCTGATTTTTTACTTACTTGTAACATAGACAGATATTCAACTAACAGTTACGTAACAAAATAAAGGACCAACATTAATATTAGATAGCAAAAACAAAAACACTTTACTTATGTGTCCTGTATGAAATAAATAATTTAATCCTCACAAGCATAGTCCACCGCAGGCGAACAAAAAGAAAAAAAAATCCCATAAGAATAAGTATTCATTCTAACAATTGTTTTACCGAAGCAAAGTTACACTACAACCGTTCGCTATTAAATAAAAACTTTCACATATAATACTTAATTGATAAAGATGATGATGATGATGATCGTAGATTCTGGTTATTTTACAATAAAATGACAGAGTACTGTTGTAAGCTATATACCACTTATTATATCTTATTATATCTTATTATTTAAAAGATACTGCAAGAGTTTAAATACAGTCATAACACGATGAGTCTAGGGAACTATACAGGATGATTTTAAATAAATAACAATATTAAAATATTTCAAAAAATAAGTACTCTACAAAAAAATGTCCAGATTCAAAATTTACTCATCCCATGCGGGAAATACCTTGGTGCAAAAGACTACTCCCCCTGTCCCCTTTTTCTAGGTGGAGCAAGGGGTAACTTTGAAATCTTAAATAGGAACTCCCAATTTTTATTACAGATTCAGAATCTACGGTTAAAGATACGAAGGGTTTGTCTAAAACATTTCTTTAAATTCATGACAGATGACGCTGCGTTTAAAAAAATATATTTTTTTTTCGATTTCTCCTACTGAGAACCTAGGCATACAATTCTACAATACGTTTGCAGTAAAAAATACCACGTTTTCATTGTAAATAATAATCAAAATTAAGGTAACCTGAATGGTGAAATGTACCGAGACATTTTGGAAAATGAACTGCCAACAGTACTTGAAAAGTTAAGCCAGTGACTATGTATTTAACATCTATACTCACTGGTTAAGCATAAAAGTGCTATAGAACATGTGGTTTCAACATGATTGTAGTCCAGCGTACTATTCGATGGTAGCACGTGAAGTACTTGATCATGATTTCAATAGTCACTGGATCGGTAAAGCTGGTCCGGTAAATTGGTCTGCCAAATTACCAGATCTTGGTTCGCCAGATTTTTTTTTTGTGGGGCTATTTCAAAGACAAAGTTTACAAACAAGAACTAACAACGCGTGAGAATATGATTGAGTGAATCAGAAATGCTTGTGCCAAAATTCAAGCAGACACATTTTGAGTACTTAATTTAATTGAAAGATGATGAGGCGAGGGGACTCATGTAAATTAAGCACCCTGATAAGTGAGAGGTGAAAGGGCTCACATAAATCAAGCAGCCTGATAGGTGAGAGGCGAGGAAACTCACCTAAATCAAGCACGATGGTACGTGAGAGGTAAGGAATGGACAAAACCCCGAAGGGAACAGAAAACTACTTCGTCCACATCAATGTTCCTGGGTTACGCTAAAGTAGTTTATTCGCCAGGCATTTACGTTCCTACAGCTAACAATTTCCAACGTTTTTGAAGAAGAATTTCGAGTATTTACATAAAACATGGTATTTTTTAGTGCCAATGTATTGCAGAATCGTATGCATAAGTTCTTAATAGGAGAAATCCAAAACATTTGAATTTAGTCGATTCAGCTCTATCTACCACGAATAAAAAAAAGTATTTCTGACAAATCATACGTACTTTTAGCCGTAGACTCCGAATCTGCAATAAAAAATAGCGGTTCCAATTTAAGGTTTCAAAGTTAACCCCTGCCCCACTTACAAGGAGAGGGAGCGGTGGGTTAATTTTAGAACTAATGTATTTCCCCCGCGGCTTGATTAAATTTTGATTATGGACATTTTTTCGCAGAGTACTTATTTTTTGAGATATTTGAAAGTTTCAGGTTAAAAAATTACCTTGTATATAAAAATCTACTTGCTTCACCTACAGCAGATAGATACACTTCATTTATTTTAAAAGAAATTTTTTTTAAATATTGTCTTCGTACAGATTCTGTTTAATAAAATGTGGTAAATTAGGCAATTTTACATTGTTAGCACCACCATGGCTCTACAAAAGTTCCTATAAATAAGGGAAGTTCGTTGCTTCTCGAAAGGAACCTCAACCGAGCAAACTTAAACTATGGATTTTTAAAGTTCCTGTATATAAAAACTTACATTTTCGATATTAGCTAATAAGGAATCTTGTTGATCATTCGGTGCGCTGTAATAATATAACGTTTATCCCCACAACACCAAAAAGACAAAATATTTTTCAATGCGTTTTCCCAACCACGTTGGCATTTTCTAGGAAAAGCTAAAGTAAACTTTAGTTTAGCTGTACGTAGATAATGCCAACGTGGTTGGTGAAACGCGTCTAGAAATATTTTGTGTATTTTCGGTGTTATGGGGATAAACTTTATATTAGTAATATGACCTGAATATTGGGACTGAATTTATTATCGAAAGTAAATACTTCATATATTTAATTATTACTTTTACAACTAGATTTTGATTTAACGTGATATAGATATTTCCTTCTACAGGCCATTCGACACGGGACTTATTTTCGTAGACTAGATTGTATGCGATAGAATGCGCGCGCCCATTGAACCTGCTTGTATACAAGAATTTAGAACTGGTTCTAATTTTTCGTGTACAATTTAGTACGAAAAAAAAAAAGTACACGGGACTCCGTGTCAAACGGCTCTAAGTTCTACTTTTAATTAAATAATATTATTGATAAATTGTAAAATGAAAAATGATAAAAATAAGCTTTTTCATATTTTACAGCTTATGCAAACGGGTCCCTCGCTTACAGTCGCAAATAAAAAATGTACATATGACATTCTGGATAATGTATAAAATAACAAGTTCCTACCTACATATTTTGGTATCAAAATAGTACAGTTCAATTAAAGTTGTGACGATTTTTGTAAATTTGGTTTGTAACTTTGTACAACACATTTTTATACCAATAACTACAAACAAGTAAGTAAATAAGTAAAAGATCATGACAGAATCTGATGAGGTATATAATAAGCGTGGGAACTAGGATATTGGCACAATTTATTCTCATGAATTAAATATGCTATAATTGGAATTGTCGGTGTATGAAGAGAAGATTGTAGTTCTTGTAATAGATATAACCACTATCAAATTCTAACGAAACGTGAAGAAAATATAAATGGAAGAAGTTAAAAACTCTTTTTGCCGGTAAGTAAACATCATATGTAGAGCACTGATTAAAAAAAAAATTTTTTCTTAGCACATCATTTTTGTATAAAAAACTTGTTATAACAAATAAGTTTTTTGTTTTTTAAGTTTTGAAGTTGTATTAAATTTTTAAATTCATTAAATTCCTTAATGTTTTTCTTTTCTTTATATGTATATTTTTTTTGTACTACGGTTACCACACATGTTTCTTACCATAGAAATTACGATGTCGTTAGCTTCCCTTTCTTTAAGTAAAAACTAGAACATACGATTATAACTTTTATCATTATTGTTACACGAAAGTAAAATATATGTATTCAAGACGGCCGATAATTAATGTACGTGTTTAATAACGAACGAACGTGCAGTGTTCATAACACGTGCAACGCGTTACAACTGACGGTGGACGACGCTTGAAAACCTGTGAACCGATTGACATTGGACGCTAACCGTCGCTACGCGTCGTCCAATTAATACAAAACGACGTCATAGCACTGGTTCTTGAAATTGTTTGATATATCAATGCAGAGTTTACATTATTGGTAATCTTCAATCGAATTCATATGCACGCCAAGGGTAAGTTAAACATGGACATGGAATTAACATAAAAAAAACTTTTTTATAGCGTAAAAACTTTTTTATTTCATAATAAACAATAATATTCAAACCAAGTAATATGACCACTAATAGTCAGATATCTTAACAGATGCTTAGATGCGTATATTGATAATTACCGTACACAATTTTTATTTTTTCTTGTAAGAAATTATCCGCTATTCAAAGTTAATCATCAACTTTTTTCTGTAACTAATACGTAAGGGCTATTTATATTTATGTAAATAATTTCTAAAAATTAATGGTGTAATCAGAAAGAAACAATCTAGGCGCTCTTTCTGAGTCACAGATGAATATCTTTCCATATTAACCATTTGCATAAAATCAATATTAATTGTTTACTTGGGCTTTTAATACATTCCCGGAACAAAATTTGCAGAAAGGCGTCTACTGATTAAATGTGAACCAAATTACTACGAAACAACTTGTTTAATACCATTTCTGAGGAGTATTGAATATTTGACAAGAAATATAGTGCGGACTGCGGAGTATGCCCCAAGCATCTGTTGACTTGTTACTTTACCGCGGACACTCGTAAACTTGCCACAGTCCAGATGGTTGGGAGAGGGTTTGTCGGGGGGGACCATAATGAAAATTTTGTCATAATATAATAATTGACAAGACAAATATGTTTACAAGCTTCTAAGTAAGTCATTTGGTACTTTTTCGACGATGATTGTACTGTACGTTAACACTCCTGTTAAATTCATATATGTATACAGTATTGCAAAGGCAGGGGTCGGGATAAGAAGACAAGTTTACAACGGTGGGTGGCTAAACAGTCAGAAAAATTAGTTTGAGGCACACTATCTTTCTGGTCAAACAGTAAACTGGACGTAAACATATTGTGCGTTTATGGCTTTGACGTACTTTACAGCCGACCCTTCATAAAACCTAGCTAATGCAAACCATGGCACGTGTCAGAGATGGCCGAGACAGTACTACTCTGTGCTTTTACCAGCACAATAGCACACTTTTAAGATGTATTAAGGTAAGATTAAAAGATTTGATAGTTTTCTGAGTATATATTTTTCGATGTCAGTCTGTACCTAATATTGATACTATTGTTGCTTTTTGACTCTGTGGTAGATTTGAATTATTATTGGGGATCATTGTTATAGAAATGATGTATGATTATATCATTGAGGCTATAAAAAACATCAGCAATGTAGCATTTGTAAAAGTAAAGCAGATGGCAAGTGTCCCGTTTTCAAAGATTTCATTCTTAAGTTTTTGTAAGATTAAATCCGTATGGAGTTATTATTATCACAACCCACTGAAACGGTCAATTTACTTATATGAACATATCTTTTGGAAAATAAAAATACAGCATTCAAAACACGGCGATATCTCTTATCAACTGTGAAAATGCTAGAAATATGTGAATAGACATCTAAGGACAACATTAGTTGTTAGTTTGAAAGAATTAATAGTGTTATATTATTAGTCGTTGCGATTATGTTTAATAAATTAAAAATTGCAAAATCTTATACACAGATGTATTAATAGGTTAGGTAATCAACCTGTAAAAGTTGTTTTGTTTGTACTTTTTTGAAAGTATACCTATATAATTTAGCAAAAATAAGGTGTTTAACTTGAAATTTTGGGTTTTCTACGAATTCGGGCTTACGCTAATAGCAGTTAGAATATGTTCTTCTATCATTAACTAACAACCCAATTTTTATAAATTTTGAGAATGGTGGTCAAGATGTTTGCTAATTTTTACTTCCCGAGTGTAAGCTGAGAGTGTTGTAGTAGGATCCTTCCAACCAATGGGTCCTCTCATGTTTTCTTGGCGTTTCATGGCTAGGGTACCAAAAGTAGGTCTCCCGTTTCCATCTGTCTGTTTGGAGTCTGTCGTTTGTCATCCGTCTTCTGCCGTCTGTGTCAATTTTGATTAGAGATAATCTCTGAAACTGCTTAACCGATTCTTATCAACTTTTATCAACCAAAATATGTCTAAACGTCACGATTCTAGTAGTAATCCATTCAAATTTTGTTACCTAGTTTAACGTTCTACTTAGAGGGAACAGTTCTCGACCAATTACTTCGTTTGGGGTGGTTCTTTTTAAAAACTCGTTGTTACAAAAAAAAACTATGATGATTAATTGATCAAGAAATTTATTTATCAGCGAACATAAAATAACATACAACAATATTATTTCACCTGTCACTGCAATCATCAAGATTACGATGTGTACCTCAAAACTTGTCCATTGATTCATTATTTCAACCTTTGACTCAGGTGATATAGTGATGAACCACTGCAAATTTGGAAATGAGACAGCTTACTCGTCAAAACAATTTTTTTAACCTTTAAAAAATCATGAAGTATATATTACGGTGATCGGTAATTAAAAGCGGCGTGGTAAAACTAAACAATTCTTTAGTAATACACATTTATACGACTTACCTATACATAGCGAAAATACAACAGCGAATAATTCTGAATTAACTTAATTCGTACTCATTAATCAACTGTGGATTTGACTACTCTAATTCTCTCATTGCCTGACTGCCCTTTCTCGACTGTGGTCTCTATGTAAACCGCCTTATGTTCTTCTGGAGGATTCGCGCTCGTCGCCTTCGAGGTGGTTCTGGAGTCCGCCATCAAGACTTCCGGCATCGCATCCAGATTTTTCTATATTCGAACGCCGCCGTCACCGATCATGATTCATCGCTGCTTATCGCCATACATACTAAAAAACCCAAGGGTGTTGTACCGGGGCGGCGTATGAGTTTATATAACCTCTCAAAACATCATTTCATAAGTAAATACCGATCGTCTCAGTCATCATTTTCAGTACTTACAGCAATTTAAAATGTTTAGTTTTTTTTTATTAAACTTTGTGTTAGATAAACTGTGCAGTGTGATTTCATATGATAAAAAGTTTGATTTTTTAATGGCCATAATCGTTATGAAAATTATACATAAATATATACTAAAACATTAATTCGTATTCAATATTCGTGAGTAATTTAGAGTTTTTATTTTTTACCTCGAAGGTATTAAACAAATTTGGTGAGATTTTATACTTAAAGGATATGGTCATTCATTTTACTACCTACTCAATTTACAGAAATGTCACTTCAATTAACTCAATTCGTTTGTCGTAAATGTTTTATATCAATAGATTATCCAAGCTCTATCTGGCTATCGATTCATTTACTACAAATTGTAGCCGTAAATATTTAAAGGGACTCGATTGATGAATTGGCTACAAACGTGAAGTTCAGATGTTGTTACCTAAATAAAATAAGTTGAAATGTATACAAATGTTACACAAAATGCAGTACAAATAAAGTTAGGAAGTAAACAAGTTTTATTAGTTGGAAGAATGGAATTACCTCCTTACATACATATGTAGATACGTAATATTGATATTTATGACAATAATCCTTTCATTCTAAGCAGTCAACAAATCCAGTTAATTTTGTAATAATAACTCCTGTATATGTATATATGAAAATAAAGAATACTATGTTCCCAGAATTTCGGAAAAATTAGATAATTATTTTTGAAATAATAATTAAAATTATATTTATAGTGGCTGACGCAGCACTTCTAGATCCTTAACCTGACAGTGTGTTTCCATTTTTTATGGTTTCTCGTCTTCTCCTTTCAATTTTTAATCATATCTCTCGTATATCTGTCTTCATTTGTTTCCTCTATTTTTTCTAAGTGTCTTAATCGTCGTCTTGGCGCTTTGACTTCCTTCAGCTTCTCGAGCAGCATCGTGAATTCTTGATTCGTTCTTCTGACCCACAGATGTGACTCCTCTTTTCCTCTGCATATTTCCTTCAAAATTTTCCTTACCCATATCTCTAATTTTTGTTCCTCTGTCTGAGTTAGAACCCATTTGTATGACTTCCGCATAGAATTGAAAGTTTTATTTATAACTACATGCTGCAAATGCACTTTTGCTTTTCTTTAGACTAGTTTAAATAGATCTTATCAGATTCCTATTTTCCTTTCTGTTCTTCTATATTTTTCGTGATTAGTGTTCCAGGATAAATAAAACTGGCCAAGTGGTCACTCTTCCAAATTTCCCTTATTTCCCATCCCCTATTCTGTTTCTAGCTCTTCTGTGTAAAGTACGACGAAAGATAATTGCAAATGACTCCAATTATGGAAATTGCAGCTGTAAAATTTCCGACCGCTTCGGAAAGTGCACCCAGCATAAAACTGTCAATCAAGATTACTAGCCATCTTTACCTTTCCAGGACCGTATTTGTTTCAATACGTGAACAGGTACATTGCCGCTTTCAAGGAATTTAATCTTAAAATTTAAGGACACATGAAAATGTGGTTCTTAAAACTTTTTAAACCTTTGCAAATACATATTTCATAGAAAAATCCCAATAAAAATTAACTCTACCATGATTCATGTATGAATGCTCCAAAATTTGACGTCTGGCTCTGGCTGAAGTCGTACCTCCGTTGCGAAGGTTTCGTGATGGTTTTATTACAAGTTGAGGTCCAAAGTACTAAAGACCCATCATAAAGTAATTGACGGCGTTTGCAATTATCTTTCGTCATACTTTATATACGAATATTGAATTAATTACAATTACGGTTTATATCTCAGTTTTTTGAAATTCCACGAAAACAGTAATGTTATTATTATTACTATTAATGTACCTACCCGAATTAGTGTATTTGTTTCTTGTAAATAGTTTATGACGTGATACAAAATTTGATTTGTATCACGTCATTGGTATTGCCGCATACGCATAGCATGTTTATTTACCGTTGTTTTGTTGTTTAATAATACGACTACATTTATATCTTTGAATTTATCTATAGGGGTGTCATCAAAAAGTAAAATTTGTACAATCACATTGTATAATTTATTTCAGGGGACCCTGCTAAACGTAATGGTTTCGTGTCTGAGCCTTACACACTGGGTGGTGGGTTCGATTCTCGCCTTGCCTCTGGGTGTCTGTATGTGTCTTGGATTTTAGTCGTTTAGTACTATATCGGTTATGGCTCTACAGAGACCCATAATCTTGATAATAATCGCTGTAAGTAAGCTAACAACTTGTCTTAAAACTTTGCTTAGTAAAAAAGTTCACTTAAAATTGATATTCTGATAGTGTTCTATTTGTGACTTAACAATGTACATGTTTACTCTTTTAACTTTACCAAATATGTTATATTAAAAAAATAAAATTTGTAAAACTAAGTAGCGTTGCAGTTTGTCTTAGCACCCATATAACGGACTTTTTGAAATTTTAACAAGGCTTTAATTTAATGATTGGAGAATATCGATTAAAATTCATCTCAGAAATTTATGTGTTTGTGCTTTAGTATACATTTTTATTTTTAAAATTGCTTATACAGAGCGTTTGTCAGCTGCAGTTTAATAATCCGTCCATATTTTTTTCTAACATACGTATATTTCATTAAATAAAATACTAAATAAAATTTGCAAAATAAAATGTTTAGGCAGTAAAAAATTATGATAATGTTCGCTTGTTTACTGCGTGTTTTTCAAAAACTAAATCAACTGCTCTTATCTGAGACAATCATCAGACTATAGACTCTATTTCGGTATTACCCAAACACCGGCATGTGTTTAAACATGAATGTACTTACGTAAAGTAGAATTCATGAGTAAGAAAGTGGATATTCTCGTTTTGTTCATAGATAATAATGTCATTGTTAACTTATATCCAGTAACGCCACTGGCAACCTTTCACCGTTCATCTCAGACAGGAAAGTTCATGCGGTGGTGTTACGGGGGCCACAACCTGGTCGACTCTCCATATACGATGGAATATGTATTCAGTTTGCCTGTCAATGCCCGAGTTTTAAACATAGGCTCGCGACATTTCCAACTACACGTGCGTAAAATAGCGTGACACGCGCCGCCATCAGGCGGTTTGTACGTTTGAATGCACTTTTAGTGTTTGTGTGCAAGTGAATTTCTTGTATTTAGGATAATCCCGAATATGGAGTTTTGTTTCTTGGTAGTAAATTCGTGTGCAATTGGATACACCTATATTTGAAACGAATGGTATGTAAATCTTAAAAACCTATTTTATTTTTTAGTTTAAAATCTTGAATAATTTTTCCTTTTAAATTAGTACCTACTGATGTATCACAGTAAAAATACATCTCATGATACTGTCTGTAGGTGTGTGTTTCATTTCTTTGAGAAAATATTGACTTTGTGTAAGATTTTATCTAGGACAAACAGTACTTTGACGATGACACATTCAAATGTTCACCGGTGAAATATTTATTAAGTCAGCCTATGACAATGTAACCTCAACCACATTTGATTCATACTTTACATATCAATTTTGAGGATTCATTGAACGAAAGTAAGAGTTACGTTTGAGGCCAACTGTCATCGATTTTATATGCAATGGTAATTTTGACCAAAAGAGCATAAAATTGATATTTGTTTAGGTTCTAATAAGGGTCTGCACTAAAATCAAACAATGGGTATAAACATTTTTCTGCATCTGTTTGTGTATAAAAACATAACACTGAAAATTTTCGATTTTTTTTTCTGCAAATATTATCGGAGTTATGATTTGCTTTAGTGTACTCTGTTTTAGGATGTAAGCGAGAATAGGGTTTATGTAATAGTTTGCTATGGTACCATAAACAAAATATTTTTATCCGTCAACAATCTTTGTCTATAGATTTGAACTAATAATAGATCATTTTTTGATTCTTGATTTAAAAAACAAGCAATAGTATTACTAATAATACTAAAATACAGAGAAATCATAACTGTACTGATGTTATGGTGAGAGTCGATTTATTACCAACAAAACTTAACTTCATTGGGTCATAAGATTTTTTTTTTAACTTCTGTGACTATTATAATATACAACGGAGACATGTTATTTTTATTTACCGACCGTAAGGTAAGGAAGTTTTTGGGGTCCATTCGGCGAATGGCCCCTTTCATGTTGTCTCGATGTTTCATGACCCCTAGAGTATGAAAAAATAGATATTCCGTTTCCAGATATCTGTCATTGTCTATCGTCTGCCGTCGATGGTCTGCCGTCTGTCGTCTGTATTGATTTTTATTAGACAAATAATCCCCGAAATTATATACTGGACCAATTGTTTTTAAATATCGTGTAAATTGTAAAACACAACCAAAATGCGTCTAATGATTCCCACATAATGACGTCACCTCAAAATTGTTTATAGCAAATTTATTTAAATTTTATACAGGTGTGATTGACCGTAAACGTCCAGATTTTTGAAAAAAATTCGGAATTTTATAACTATATTTTATATTTTAGCATTTAACTCTGAAACTGCAAAACCAAATGCGGTGAAATCTTACAAATGTTCAAAGGTTGTCGTAAGCATGGAAAACCGATAATCAAAATTTATCCAGATCCAAATTTAAACAGACGTGGACAGTGTTCCCCTCGCGAAAAACGAATCCTATTTTTAAGTTCTGATATAACAATGTCCAGATTTTTAATACGGGAAAATACTTAGATGGAGGATAGTATAGTATATATCACACGTGGAAATATACACAATGCGCATCGTATGTTGGAACTTACATGGAAGATACATGAATAATGAAATTTCATCCTTAATTGAGGCGAACACGCACTAGAGTTTATTCTTTGAGAATGTTGCAATAAGCTCTTTAATCAGCAGTAAACACGTTATTGTTTAAAAGAGCATAAGTTAGAGAAGTATTGTGATAGTATATGAAAAATTAGCTTCCCCATTTCCGTCCGAATTTGTTCAGCTGAGTAGCTACAAAACATGAAATTTTGCATAAGCCGAAGTGTAAATAAACATGGATCAGAAGTTATCTGTCCATCAAAAACTTGATGACATCATATCATCTAACCTAAACAATTCAATTAAAACACACCTGTGTCACAGAGCCGACATTCTCTTTATCCTTGCTAAAAACAATTTATAGCACAAAATTGTCACTATTAATACTTTAGTTGCAATCTGAAAACGGTAGCAAGCCTTTGTAGTGGCACGTCAACATTTCAAAGACTCAACTCTGACTCACATTGTCTGATTTATACCAATAAAATGTGACTCAGAAGGCTACTCTTATGGCCACAGCGTAGTAGTGTTTATTAATTACAACAAAATTGTTTCCGACAATGTACAATATCAAGAAGTTTTTATGGGTGGAAGTGCACATTGCTCTTCACTACAAACACGTTGAAATCAAAGACACAATGTTGAAGTAACTTTCGAAAACAGTTTCACTTTCTTGTCAGTTATTTCGTGTAAACATGTTTGTTTTGTAGATTGTGATCTCCGCTAGATACCTACTTTGCATTGAAAAATTGTACACATTGTAATTAGTTTACATTTTGAAAAAGATGGAACCGCTTTGAGAGTTACGACTTTCATGTTATACAATAGGATTTAAGAGAAAACCAAACTTACAAGTATAAAGATCTTGTGGTGGTACACAAGATAACGTAGACTAACTTATATTGTAACTACGAAAATACGACGTGTTGGGTTTTCACTGATTAGTATTTGGGGGGAAGGAGAATAAAGTCTTTTATTGTCTATTACTGCAACACACAAAACTGGAAACCTAGACCTACCTGAAGTTTAGAAGTACGAGTAAGTGTTTTTCAAAAGTTGGATTCCCTTGAAGTAGCTAGTATGATTTAAATGTATACATATTATCAGTGGTAGTAGATAGGAGTATAATGCAAACGTCTACAAGAAAAAATCGCCGGTACAAGGTGATATTTTCAGTTTCAGTTTTTGGAAAGCCACCTAGGGAATTATTCAGTTTCAAGCTCTTTACCAAAATGCAAAACAGGTTTGAGCTAACAGATCCAAACATCAACCGTGTCTACTATTATTGTACAGTTGCAATGGCGAGAGAGCAAAAGTGTTCATTACATCAGAAGTGAAACTTTTGTTTGTATTGATTGGCATGATTTTATCCAGTACCGCACCAACCGTAAGTACCGGCGTTAGAAAGTTTTAAGTGAAGAATAAAAAGTGGTGGAAGACACAAATTATTTCTCTCACATAGTCGGTACCTACTAGCTCCCACAAGCTGCAGAATGTCAGTTTGTCAACTTTGGGAGTGAGATATAGGGATAATATCCTGAAACACATCATAGCCTCGTATATACAAGTAGCGAGTTAATTTTGTAAGTGAAGACCACACTCTAGTAAACATGGAAAATACGTATGTATAAGTATATATAATAGTATCGCTTTGTATTATTTTCAACTTATTTGTTCTGACAATGGAAAGATCACGTATTGTTTTATTTGAATTTTTACTGTACAACTTTATTACGCATTGTATCTTTTGTAGCCCACATTAAAATATTTGTGTTGTTGCTTAATGTATGTACGAAGAGCTGGACTTGTTTAGTACAGTATGTACACACAGTAAATGAGTATTGTTAGAGTACTAATGTGTTGCAAAACTGATCTGTATTCTTCTTAAATATATATCGTTAGCTTTACGCTGTGCTACATATGAATGTGTACATATAACTGTAGTTGCACAAACCACTACACAAACCCAAGTACAGTGACTATAAATGGTCAACATTTGACAATTAAACAATTATAATTATAGTATTGTAATTACTGCAACATGATGACTGTATTGTGGTTAACGTATAAATAGGCAATCAAAGGAAGGAGCAACCTTTATTAGTCATTTCATTCCACAAACCATACCATACCATGTTTATTTAGTACAGGTGTTTAGGTGTGTAGGTGTAGATGTAAAAAGATAAAATCGGAAAAATTTAGAAATGATAGCAATACCTTCTGTCTTAAATTTTTAACATTCCAAATCATTCAAAAAACTTACTCGTTACTATGGTCAATTGGCCAGCTATAGTTATGTGTTATAATTTGGTTATGTACGTATTACAAGGAAATTCTTTATAATTAATTCCTGTCGAAACAATCATTTAAAAATTTCCATCAATTAACGGCTCCCTAAAATTTTTACGAATTTTACATTGGGTCATGTCATCTTTTGGGCTTTTGGTGTCCCAGAACATGCGTACCAAATTTTAACAGTATATTCCTCATGAATACATAAATTATAATTCCTTGACTAAAACTACAAGCTTACTATTCTTATGACTCTTATTTATGAGATAATTATAATATTATATCTATTACATTTAAACAATCTCACGACACCTTTTACCCGCTTTCTCAGGTTTACTGCTAGAACTTTGAATGTATTGTTAGGAAAGGGAAAATGTATATACAATATTAGTAGTAATTATTTGGTCCATTGGCGAAATAGTAGTGCCATTTTACGATAATCAGAGAATACGCACGTCGCGTCGTTTTCCAGGAGGAGAGCATCCAGATAAAAATGTTATTTTGCGATTGATGAGTCGGAGAAGTGAAACAAGACCGTTGGTTCCTCAGGGAAAACTTTAGCCCAAGACATATGACTAAACTCTACAAAAGTGAGTAGGGACCTAATCAATTTAGATGAATCAAGAAGTTCTTTCTTGCTAATATCAGTTTGCTTAATCGTCGAATTAGCGAGGATCCCTATTAACTTTTAAACAGTTAATAAATCATAACTGCTTTGATATTCTGTTTTTGCTACAAAACTAAATACTCAAAATGTAACATTTTATGTGTTAAATACATTCATTTAACTAAGGTGAAGATGAATCTATAATTTCTAAATTTAAAAAACAAGAATTATTATTTAAACTATGTAGATATGGAAAGTGAACACGTAAGACTAGTGTTGTAGCTTCAGAATAAGAAAATGTGCATGAGAATGATGTTAATTATGAAACTAAATCGTTGCACGGTATAAAAAATTTCAGCTTATTTGAAAACAAAGCTTCTTCTACTTTGCTCTATGGTGTTGAAACCACATATCACGCCCTTGAAACAGAGAAACATCTTTCAACAAAGTTGGTAATTCGTCTCTCAAAAAAGTTGCGTATATATTTCCAGTGAGCGTTTGCTCACTCACTATTTACAGGGCGCAGTCTGTAATCTTACTATTTTCTATCTACGACAAACGGTTTATCAGACAGTTAAGAAACCGACAATTTAGATAAAGACATAAGTCTGAAATTGTGTCTGTGGCACAATACAGTTGGTTCCAGGCAAACTAAAATATTATCAGGAAACAAACAGTCCATTGTGGATTTATTTATTACTGGGTTTGGTGCTAAGAGAACCGAGTTTTTCGCTCTGCCTACCTCCGCAACAACGATGAGTATACCATACCACACCTCGTTTCCAGTGGAAAGAACTTCATTGTTAACCATTTTTGCATTTATTCATTAAAAAAGTTTTCGTGATCATTTTTTTAGTGTTTATGTAACATATAAAATAATATTGTAATAGAGTTAATTATTGTTAATATAATCTTTTTTATTTTTATTAAAAAACTAACAATTTTTAGAAAGCTACAATTATAGATTATTATTTTCAACTATAAATTAAACCGACATAAAATTTTTTTAACGGATCTTTCAATTAATATTTAAATAATTTAGTAATTAATTTAATAATTAGAAACTAGTTTTTTCGCTCTGAACCGACAGCCGTAACTCTTGCAACACAGGTAATAATATTTTTGTTACCTGTCAATTTAAGTGGTGAAAGATTTACCAAAGCATTTCCCATAATGCCAGCCCATAAGTTACTGCCAAATCGATGTTGGCAACGGCATACGCTAAGTGCATATGGGTTTTCTTCAGATCTGATGTGGTAATTGTGCGAATTAAAGGTATCTTCTCTGGTAAAGAATGATTCATCCGTAACCATATGTGGTATAAAATATGGTGGCCATACGTACATGTTACGTTTAAATGCAACAAATGTAAGATCGTTTAATCTTATTTTCAATATGTTATCAACACGTATATAGATAGTGAACTTGAGTAATAGTAAATATTTTTGTAGCCACAGTCAAAATAAGTAATTTCATTCACTGCCTATCATTATTATTACTGTTGCTATGATGTAAAATGTTTCTATAGTGTAAAGTCTGTAAAGTATTACTCTGGTGTAAAATACCACATTACTAAATGATTTTTATCACATTAAAATGATTGTGTATATTTTTTTGTACTAATTTTTTGATGAATTTCGCACACTCACCAGGGTGGGGGAAGTCGAATTTCCGGCACGCGTGCTTTTTACTTTCCTTGGAGTGGCCTGAAAGCGCCAACGTTACAGCCCTGTTAACTTTGTTGTTTATAAATAGCTCTCAATTGATCTTTTAATTTTGAAACTTGATTCGTTGCAAAACACATTGTACACGACATTTTCATTAATGCTTGTTCATGGTGCGGCACGTCAACGTCAAAGGCTACTTGATATTGATATCTTAAGTCTCGATCTCGATATCTTAAACCTCGAAGCGGCGGTCGCAAATTATCCAGAGGAACACAAGATTATTTAAAGAGGGAGTCTGTCGGAATCAAGCCTGTCGAGTCCACTCAATGTTGAAAGAATTTGAGTCTAGTGAAATCCATTCCAGTCGAGTCGGAATTATTGTGTACATAATTGCTGTATAGTTTCGTCGTGTAAATTAGTGCTACTGAGAAATAAATTATTGAGTTTTACTCACGCCGATTTTAAATTACCGATAATTATAACAATATTATAAGTAACAGGTTAACTTGATTGATTGTTCTCTAATACCACTACAGAATCAAAATATATATACATAAACTTTTGTTCCATACATAAGTACCTTTGCACAAGACCTCTACGTTAGCCGACGTACTTTCCAACCATGGATGGATGAAGAAGCAAACATTTTTAGTTTGCCATTTACTTCTCGAGTTCTTCAGATGCTAGGTTTCTGCAAACATGTAATAGGTAGCGGTTTTGTTTGCTATTCTTAATAAATCGATTTGAGCACCTCAAATTTTTGTTTTGATTTCTGTTGTGCGGACAATGCAAAGAATTTTGCAAAATAATTAAATAAAATCAACAAAAAAATGTAGCATATTTGCAAATTATGACTTTTGTAATTAGCTTCATTTTCACACAATTTTATTGATATTGAATGAAAGGCCGCCGGTATACTGTTTGTGTCTTAGGCTACGTCGACTATCCCAGGATCCTCGCTATAAAATTTAAATTGCACCTTTTCAAACATTAAATACAGTTTATTAAAAAAAGTTTCGTGTTCGAAATTTCTCTTCAAAGACAAAATACCCATATTGTGTATCATAATGTTAGTTTAGAATTTGATTGTCCTGCAATTGTGTGAACCAATCTGTCATCTCAAATCATCTCAAAAATAGTAAAACGATTCAAATCCCATTGAAAACTAAACGTTACGGTATTTTAACATAATATTTCAAAAAATTAGTTAGGTATTCAATGCAGAAACATTAGGCTTGATGCTTAATTTGTAATTCAATAAACGAAAATATATTAAAAGCGAAAGTGTAAAACGTGGTTCTAGTGATCACTTCGAATGAAACTAATAATGGGAGAAATAACTCATACACAAAAATATTTTAGCATTCGAAAGTATTTAGCTTATATGCTGAGTTGAGAGCAAAGGAGGTCGAAATTGCAATCTATAGTTTTTCATTAAATGACCCAGCCTTTCAAGTTAGAAATTCTTTAGCAGTATAGACGAACGACAATCTTCGCTAAAAAAAGGGCGGTGTCAGTGTAATCCAGAACCCGGCATGGCTCTTGTCTGCGAAGTAGCTGTTCCCAGCCACTGCACTAGCTTGGCTCAGTTAATAAGTGTGCTAGTGTGCAATATTTGACACACAAATGTAACCCATCGAGTGACTACTTGCATTTTCCGTCTTACTAATGTTAGAGACAAGGTTGATAAAAATAGTTTTGTGCAGATCCGTTGTTTGTGGCAGAAATACAGTTTTTTCATTTTTTCGATTTATGTAGATTTATTTGGAGCAAATTTTTTATTTTCTATTCTATTCTTGCAAAAATTAAAAGTTATTTGTATTGTACTTTCAGAAAAACAAAGGGACTCCCATCTTGGCGGCTTGTGTATGTCACAAAATACAAAATATAACTTTGTTTATTACTGCATGACTTATTAGGCAGTTTACGCTTGTCGCCTACTAATGATAGGTTTACGAAAGAAAAAACCTAATTTAATTTAGTCCTAATTAACGGAAATTACATAAAGTTACTCAGGATTAATTTTCCTTTAACTATAAATAATCTCTTAATTTACTAGCAGTAATGCCAATATCGACGATGTCCTGTTTATTTTGTTAAATTAAATGATTATTTTTTTGCTGCAAAACTCCACTAGGTGCAATAAGTAAATAAATGAAAAATTTTCGAAAACTACATGAGATGGAACGTACCTATTACTCTTTTGTATAAAATTGTATATCTTAAATTATATTAAAAATTAGTTTTTGAAAAAAAAACAAAGAGTGGTGAAAGAATGGTACACTTGTAAAGGATATTTAGTTTATTGAAACTCAAAACAGTGACTAAATTCTTTTGTTGAATTTCATGTAATTTTATGTACAACCAATTTCAGATTAGTATTGCTAGATGACGAACTTTTTCCTTAAAGATGCTGGCGATCCGTTAGCCAAAGCTGCCAAAAATTTGTCAAAATATTATGTGAAGTGATGTTAATTTATCGGGTGAAATAAACACATTTAAGTTATCATGTAGTGCTGCTGTAAGTTAATAGTAATCAGTTAATCACACAGAATTTGTACAAACTGTCTAATATTTGTAATATGTATCGAAACAGCATTTGAAAAAAATCATTGTGAATTCGATACCATACAGAGCTTTCTCCTTGTTCATTCGTAGAAATTTTCATGGACGCAATAGTGCATGTTACAAATTAATTTTGAGTAATTTAAATATGATATCAGCGATGTTGATATCTGTTATTTAAGTGGAATGCAATTTTACGTTTTAACTATACATGGTAAGATGTAGCTGCTTTTTGTGAAAGCATCCAATTATAGAAACTAGACACACTTGTAAAAACAAACCGCATAAATGTGATCATATATCTTTAAAAACGTTAGTGATAATTATTTATTTTAAAATATTTTAATAAATAATGACCAAATCAAGGGGGATGCTTTGGGGCGTCTAATTATCACATGTAGTTATATTAAGGTGTATTGTTCAGTAAGATTTGATTAATAAATTATTCGAATGCCGCCATCAACTTTTTGATATGAGCAGACGTATAAATATTTTATGTGCAATATAACAGAAAATGTAATCATGATGATGACAGTGGTAATAAAAATAATATCTTGCCTAAAGCTTGTTACGGTACGTCACAATCACTATTGCAAAACAATCATTGTTCATGTCATAGTTAAAATATTCAACTTCAGAATGGAAGGTATTTTCAATAAAAAACTTTCGAATTTTTGTTTGGAACTCTTCAAAATGTGGTATTTATATTATAGAAAATTGGAAAAACTTGATGCTCATATAAACAAAATTTCTTTCAATATTCTAAAGCTATCACTATTTCTGGTAAAATAACTGCGGTAATTACTAATATGTTTAAACATTATTTTATTACTCGTATTTTCCGCGAAGCATTAAAGTTTATTGTAGATTTTAATCACGTTTATTATTATTATACTGTTAGTTATTATTTTGACCTTAGGAGTGCAGCTCATGTCGTCTGCAAACATTATATTATTTTTTCTGATTGTGGAAGGTCAGTTACATATAAAATAAATAATAGGAGCCCAAGGATAGAGCCCTCTGGTACTCCGTATCTAATTTTTCATCTTCTGATGTAAGATGTAATTCATTCAGTCATGAATGAATTTTTCGTCTACAGTTTTTCCTATGCGGAAGAGCAGTGCGAATCCTTATCCTCATACGGAAAACACTCCCCATGTAAAAAAGTTTTTACCTTCACCATGTTTCACAGATGGCTTTGTGTACCGAACAGCACAGCTTCGGTCTCAGGGCAACGCACTTATTTTCCACAATTAAAACAAAACTTCGACTGTCACTGAAGAGCATGTGATCAAACCTCCCAACTCCAATCCTCATGCTATAACATGAAAACTAAAATTTTACCTCCCTCTTTTTCGGACTTCCTTGGTTCAGTCATCCTGGCTAATTTTTAGAGTGATGTAATTAGTTGTATCTTGCTGTTTTTAAATTTACTTTTAGTACCACTTTTAATTTCATGTAAGAGAAAAAACCCCTGTAAGATGTGTGGTATATGTATTGTTAAAAGCTAACACTCATAGTACTGGATTAAGATCTATTTTTAAATGCGATTTATTGAATAACTATTTGAGGTGACGTAATTAATGGTGTTTAAATAAATGTTACTCATTTTTTGGTAATTCGTACACCGCGATGTATAATAAAAATAAGTATAAGGTGAGAAATCCTCACAATGGCGAAAGTTAGCCAGTTTGAAAGACGTAAACACCGGACCATCTGCCCGTAGGGAATTATTATTAGCATTTATCATACACGAATGTCTAATTTAATAGATATGAGGAATACTTTTTACTTCCCGTCTGACTGTCTGACTGTCTGTCTGGTGTCTGCAGCCATTTTTACCGGACCGATTATTGTCAAATTTTGTTGTGTGTACTAGAAATATTATGTAGGTGGTTAAACGTCAGCTAAAATTTGGCTAATCATCCCCACCACCAATGGGATGATGTCATCTCCAAAATATATAATAGTAAATTTTTTTAATTTTATAAAATAAGATACTCCTGCACATGTGGTGTACGAGTCCGTGTCGAATTTTCACCCTGCACATCCAGAATTTTTCGAAAAATTCAAGGTTGTTATCGTAATCATGGTAAATCGTTAAGCAAAATTTATTCGTTTATTCTCTCCCAAAAAAATAATAACGTCATCTCAAAATTTTGCCGAATAAATTTTAGCTAAAAAGTGCAAAATACGATGAGTTTTTACTTGTGATTTGTCATATTTTTAAATTTGCTTATATAAGTGACTCAAAAAAAATGAATGAGTTAATTTATTTCATTGATTAAATCAGGAACGGCTCACCTCATTTTCACAAAAAATTTGGGAATACAATACTGCACCAATCCAAGTTGATATACGTGTCCTTGCAAAAATGTTGATAACGTCATCATAAAATTTTGTAAAGTAAAAACAGATTTGAAACATTCGCGTAGCATGCTTCTTTACAAGTGTTTTAACTTATAGGGGTTCTCATAAAAAAAATTAAATTCGCAACATCAAATTTAATAGTTTTTCGAAAATGCTGGGTATGTTTCACTGTACTTCAGGTGCGAGGGAAGTTTTGTCGAAACCACCTTCCACCATTTTTTTACGGAGAAATGATTGCATGGCGCAGAAGTTACGAAAATTCTTATTCTATAACTTAATTATTACAAGAAGGTCATGATACAAGATTTAAAATAGAAGTACGAGAGAAATAAGTTCAGCAAAATTTTACTTGTTATGTATAATCAAAAATGGCTAGGGAAAATTTATGTCGCCAGCAAATTTAGTTATAATTAATCTCTTTGTATAATAAATACGTTTATCTAATAAAAAATAATATTTTCTTGTAAAACATTTTCTTTCACCAAAGTTGTTTCTGATAATACACATGATAAACGATTTTGAACGGTTTCATTGAAATAAAATGCTAGTATTGTGTACTTAATAATACAATGGTTTGATTAGATTAGATTAAATTAGAAAAATTTAAATTGAATATTTTATATTTTTCCTAGAAACGATTGTATTATATACCTGGCATCTTTCATTTAGTAAAGTGAGGAAGCATATAAATTTTGTACAAACGAGTTTTAGCTTAAAACATTTATAACACTTTTAATAACAATTACTTAAGTGATATTGATAAATTATCGCTGTGCAATGAGGATCACACAAAAGATAAAACTTATCGAACTTACGACATAATAGCTTAAACCTTATTAAATTTTTAAGTAATTGTGCAAAGCTTGTAAATATTTTCCTTAAATGACATTATTAAAAATTTTGGATAATAACTTTGAAAGCAACTTTCGGTAACACTGTAGGTATAGGAAAAGGTGAAGTCAAACAAGACGCTTAGACCTTTACGCGTATAAGGGATATTAGCAGACTTTAATGTTATTTAATAATAAATTTTTAAATAACAAAAAAAAAATCATATCCCGCCCACTACTACCTCTCGCCATCTTAGGTATTTCGTTAATGAGGCCTGATATGATAGGCTATACATAAGTATGGGATAAATATAAGTACATAGTGTAATAATAGCAAGACATATATGTAAGGTTAAACAAAAAACTAAATGAATTTACTATGTGAGAATTATTCAGTGAAAAGTAAAGAAATTTTCTCGTTTGATTCAATTGCATCATATATACTTACTTAAAAACGTATGCAAGCTCTTCTGATATACTTATATGTTATACTGATCAAGTCACTAATTTAATCATATACATTATAAATAATAAGAATTTTAACGAATTGGCGGGAAAGGCATTTTTCACTCCTTAATAGCAATATGGTGACCTAGACTGAAGCCTGTCTCGATGTTTCTAGTCATATACACTTAATTATATTATAGTTTGCCTGGGAATATAATATTAGTATTGTTACCAAGTATACTCCAACAAAAATCTCACAATCAATTATTTTACTTTCGAATTAAAGAAAACAATGATTTTTCAAGTTTGAAGTAGTGTTAAATGAATGGTAGGTATTAATTAAATAAATACAAAATAAAATTAAGCTCTAGTACTAACGTTCTATTCTCATGTAACTGTAAAATTACATCAGTTTTAAAATTACAATGTGTGACTGGTAAATTATTATTATCTGACAGGTGCCTGCGTAGAGTAGGAGATATCTAAAATAGGTAACATTTTATAGTTAGTGCAATAATTAGTGCCTAATTTTAACCACAAAATCCATTAAATCAATTAATGGATTTTGAGATAACTATACTTATTTCATATAGTTACAAAAATTTATTACCTAGTATCTTCAGTTAAATTGTTTGTTATCTTGAAACAATTGACTGATTGTAGCTGCGCTCAAAAGCAGGTAAAATAATTTCATGACGTCGCTTTTCCTTGAATGATAGTATCTAGATATCTACAACTTAAAATGGTATTAGTATAAAACATGTGGCCATAAACAGTGACATTGCCTGAGATATCAGCTTTTAATCTTTTAAAATAAAACCGTACTGAAAAATTTCGACGGCATTAGTCATTTTAATAAAATAAAATTAAAATTAAACCTGATGAAAGAAATGCAGCTCTCATATTATGTTCGCAGAAGATTTTTAAAAGTGGCACGATGTGACCAATTAATTTAGATATACGTATTATACAGGTGCGCCAGAACAAAATTACTAGATTTGCGATGCTAAAAAATCCTAGTAGTGTTAATAAATAAGTAACTTATTTCGATTCATATAACATAGGTAGTATAGGTAGTTAACTGTTCTAGAGTTTTGCAGTGCATGATTCCAACTATGATATATTGATTAAAATTGTAAATTATGGTTAATAAATCATTTACCTTAGGTATATAGGTTTTTACTAAAGTTGTTAAGTAATAAATAAAGTATTTTAGTAAAATTTCTGTAAATAAAAAAAAAAAATCATTGTGGTCAAATAATATCTCAATCTGTTTTTTCATTTTGTGTTCCACTCTAAACCACAGCCCATGCTACAAATCGAAAAAATATTGTATTTGAATTGCAATTATGTAATAATTCCATTAAGACGGAATATTTGTATCAATTATAGCATATAGGTACATGGGGTTCTGCAAAAAAATGTTCGGTATTTTCGGAATCTCTACAATAGCCTTTTGTTGCTACTTTTTATAAAGATCACCGATTAGATCACGTTGTTTAAATTCTGAGGTACTTTAAAAAAGTTATGAAGTTGTTTACTTAGAAATTTGCTCACTTCTAAAGCAGAACAAATACCGTATTTATTTCATTTTTTTTAATTAATCACGAACTTTTTGTGTGCTCTCAAAATATTTTAAATAACCGAAAAAATATTTAGAGACTAAATTTTTCGAACATCTTCTAAATAAATAGAGACACATATAGAAAACAATTATCATTTAAATGCGATGTTTCAAGAAATATTTGAATTTCGTTGCAGTCGAGACGAACGTCTCAGCAATATTTTGAAAAAGGATTTTCGTACGTTATCTTATTGTTGATCACAATGAGTTTATCCACTCAAAAATTAGATAAAAACTATTTTTATCTAAAATAAGGCGTCGAAATCACCGAATTTTGTGGAGAAAAAAGATTGCAGAAACCATTGTGTTTTACTTAACTTTTCCAATAGAATTACAAAATATATTGTTACGTTGTACGGGTGATTGAATTCGGTGTAGGTTAAAATTAAAGAATTTATTTCTTAATAACTCGTATTTACACGACTAACTATTGCAGCGATTATGTACAAAAATTATTCCGGCGAATTTCACTGGACGCTCTTGACTCCACTAGCTGAATAATAATCTTCATCGAAGGTGGACTCTATTTAAACAGCACGCGGTCCTTCTCGAAACGCCTACGTCACCGCTTCTGGACTTCTCCGGAATCCCATTCGCGACTTCCGTTTCCAGGCGTTTCTTTAGCGCTCCGTCGCTCAGTCGCATGAATCATCACCGGCGTAAGACCAAAGTGTTCTCAATGAGTAGATACTAGAAGAAATTGAAAATTATTAAAAAGGATATGTATTTCAAATCGTCCTTACTTGGTAACCACGGAAACTGTTCTAATTATTTTGCAGTAAAAATTTCCTTATTGAAGATAATTCGTTGTTTCAACCATTTAAATAGCAAATCTTTCCTTCAGTTTGTGTGTGACCTCGACAATAATGCTGTAACTAGAGTGTTGTATTTCAATAGTTAGTAAATTCGTAGGCGGCAAACAAATGTACTTTTGTGACAGAGGATTATAGGCAGTTGTCCGGCGGTGATTATAACTAGGTTTCTTTAGGTATATCTAATAACATTTCTGAGTATAGGTTCTCGGAGATAGTTGTTTTTGCTAAGTAATAGACGACACATAGAAGAAAAATTGTATTTTCGTATTTTCCATCGAAGTATTATGACATTCATTTTAGTGAATGTTTAATTTGATTTTTTCTTGATATGTCACAGCTTGTAAAATACCAAAATGTTGATTTCTCTTTCCTATCCATCTATGTGTCTGTCGGCGAGATCCAAAACCACTAGAGTAGTTGTGAAAAATTTTATATATACTTCAAGATTATCGTGTAATCGATAAAACTAAAACTGTCTGTTCCTTTTTGCAAACAATAATGACATCGTTTAATAATAATTTTGCCGAGTAAATAAAAGTAATAACCCGGTGTATATACACAACTTGTGTAAAGTAGAGATTAAATTTATCATTAGGATTGTGAAGCAACAATAAACATAAAAATCATTAATTATATATTTCGCAACAATATAGCTGAAATTTGATTAAAAATTCTTACCAAGCCAACAATTAAAGTCATATTGAAAGCAGGCATAAAATAAAAAAAAATGCACACATTTTTGACAACTTTTTCTCTAAGCCTTTATTCATCCTATTCTTATTTTAGCATAGATAAAAAAGTGAAGCATTTATTTTTTTTAAATATATTTTGTTATATGAAGAATTAATCAGTGTAGTTTTTACTTCTTGCAGATTACTTAACCGGTGTTTTAATACTTATCTTTTATCTTTATATCAAAAGCACACTTAAGTATATATCTCTATTTTTATATTTGTGCTAATTGTTTTTACACTTTGTAGAATTTAACAGACAGCGACAGATATGCAAAGTGATTTTTTTTCAACCCTCTTTTTGATTAAATTGATTTCTGCATGCATGTTAATATGGTTTCTAAAATTTTTCATTTTTTTTAGAATTCATGACTGTGTGTGTTTAGTAAAAAGCTTGAAACGCATATTATTAGTTATAAATGATAAGGTCTAGTGACAATAAGAATAAGTAGTAATAAATACTTTATTATATAAAAACTAACTGATTAAGTAATGATCTTATGTAAAAAATATTTTGATAGAGATTGATTGTTTCATTAAATGCAAAACAGTTCAATGAAACCGATCAAGTTATCCACAAGTTGTGTCATCGCTTATCGCGATAACCACGATAAGAGCTTATCACAAATAATACTTGTGCAGTAAAACAGTCTGTAAAATTATTCCCAACAGAAATAACACCAGTGCTCTTACATGTCCTAAATTTATTAAATGTAAAGGTAAGCTTAAGTTTTTTTATATTTACATTAGGGAAACTCATAAATATACAAAAAATCACATTTGTCTATAATGAATAAACATTCCCTTAACTTACTTTTTGATGTCCTGTAATTTTTTTCACTGAATGATTTTCTAGACAAGTCATGCATGTATAAAATTGTGAAAAATGTGTAATTTGAAAAAGAAAACGACTCCGACATTCCTGAATTCCATCGTTAATGCATAATGACGTGATAACATTGTTCGGTAATGCAAACCAATTTTGATATCACAAAAATTTATATAAGAGATTACTAGATAAAATTAATAAAGTACACGCCGAAATTGATTATTTTTGAGGGACACTGGGAAGCCAGTAATAATAATGTATTCTTCGCATTTACTTGTTCACATGCTTGTTCATTGCTACCACGAGTTAAAAGCATTTATTGCTACTAGAACAGCATTTTTATCGCTGAGTAGCAGCAGTAAATTCTATCCACTTATTAATGATGAATAATGTTTTACAGAGATTTATATCCACATTTGCGTTTAGAAACATCTAAAAAATGTATTCGTTGAATCATTTTTATTATCGTCTTATCGTATCAATCATCTATTGTTGATACCTGTCTAGGCTTAAAGATAATTAATACTGATTAAAAATTGTGAGATGGTATCATAGCCAAAAAAAAACCATGTATAATACCTACCTACGTATTCTTTTTTTCTGTATAACACTGGTTTAAGTACAAATATATACATAATGGAAAGTTATTAAAACGCCAGGCCATCACATACTTTCAGTTTTTTACGGTATGTTATTTTTCAAAACATAATAATATTTATGAGACGAGCTACATAGACAGCCTATTTTCTTGTTAATTCATAATTTTTTTGCTCTACTTAAAATAAATGACCGCATTTCTATCAGTTCGATAATGTCATGGACAAAGCAGACTGTCTTATAACCACTGTTATCTACCCCAATAGTATTATTATTTAAATTGTACATTAATCAATAGTGTAACTAACAAAGCTTCCGACCCAGCTGTCAGTTCGACAATCGCAATTTTAAATAAGTATTTGAACGTAATCATGAAGTAAATATTTCATACATACAACTTAAACATCGTCTAATGTAACTATTTATCTTATAATAAGTATTATATCGATTGAATATTATATTAGCATATCTTCATGTTAAAGAATTATGCCTTGTCAATAATAAATTAAAATTGTGTCAGCTGAACGCTTCCGAGTTTGTAAAAAGTCGGGTAACACACTGCAATAATTTCATAAACGAAATGAAACATGAAATTTCATTATTTATTGCAACAATATTCTATATTTGGCCAAGCCAAACACACAGTGCAAATAAGTACAGTCTGTTACACTGCTTGGATTTACCTAGTTATGATTTCACGTCTACATTTACACGTAACAGAGGTACTGCATATGATTAATATGTTTCTATAAGTACTTAACTAATGTACACTATGATTACAAAAAAGAGCGATTATGATCAGTTGCGTTATTTGATTGTCATATGTTGTTGCTAAAGCGTTTTGACGAAATTTTATATGGCAACGTAACAATTAACCTTAGGCTCAATATCAAAAGAAGTCAAAACATTGAAATAATTATTTAAAACTACAGCTAGGAATGCTACCTTACGAATTCCTGTCATACTATTATTTGTTAGATGTTTTTTAGATCGCAAAATCGCAAAATTTTGGCGATCTGATAACGAATGACTTACAACTAAAGTTCAACCGTGTTATTTTACAAAGTAACATATTTTGCATAAGCAAAGCTTTTACCATGCAAATCAACTCAGTACAGGCTTCAGTGATAACGTAAAATGTATAATTTCTATATTGTAAAGAATATTAATTTTCGTTACGTGTACCTTGTCCTTAAAAGTTTATCTTCCACTATAAAACCAAAGTGTATTATTATCAGCTAATTGTTCGACGTGAACAGTGGTTTTTCAAGCACCAAACTACAGTTGTGCAAATTTATAATAGGTGAAAGAGAGTTAATGTGATAGGTTTTTTCTGTTTTTCGCTTGTTATCTAATTTATAAGTGGAAGAAATAATACAAAATGTTTACATTTCTAAATAAGTTAATTGCAGTTCTTAAAACGAAAACTAATTTATGAAAGCAAAATATGCAATAAATTCAAGATTTAGTAGGTACATACAAACCTGATCTTTATTTAAGGCACAGAAAAAGCTGGATACTGGTTCCTATGAATATTAAGAACAAAGTTGAAGATAATATTTTTCTATATATATAAAAAAAATGTATGATTCAATGGTACAGCACATTAAAACACTAATTTTTACAGATTGGTCATGGAGACCCATCTCCAAGACAGAGACCGTGTAGGAGTTCAAGACGCTGTTCTCTTAGAAGATTACCAAAGCGAGGAAGTTTTTATTGATAATTTACACAAGAGATTTAAAGAAAATTTAATTTATGTAAGTAAACCGAACACGGATTTCTAAAACAAACATCAGTGCGAAAAAGAGCGATGTTTTTAAGTCCACTTTCATAACAGCGATAAACAATTTACCCCCTATATTTCATGTATATATTTTTTAGACCTACATTGGACAAGTACTGATCTCAGTTAACCCCTACAAGCAACTCGACATCTACGGACCAAAAGATGTTAAAGCCTATCACAACAAACACTTTTTTGAAGTTCCTCCTCATGTGTAAGTTGAAATATGCGTATTAATAGCGTTATTTCAAGTAACAAGTTATTTCGCAGATTTTCCATTACCGACACTGCCTTCAGATCCCTGAAAAATGAGAACAGAGAACAATGTATTTTAATTTCCGGTAGGTAATTCGTTTTCTCGTCTTTGAGTGGGTATCTATTGTCATAATTCAAAACACTTGTTGCAAAATATATTAAAATACGCAACCATTACGCGGACAGTTCGGCAACTCATTTATTTAGTTTTGAAAAGATACACATATTTTTTATATCTCATCCATCATGGACAACCTAATATAACTGAACTGTGAAGTGTTGAGTTGAGTTTCATATATTTCCAATAAAATTGTTTTGATAATTACAAATTAATATTATCTACTGTAGGAGAATCTGGTTCGGGAAAAACTGAAGCGTCAAAAAAAGTCCTTCAATATATAGCTGAGGTCACCGATCGCAGAGGAGATGTAGAAAAAGTAAAGGACAAACTACTTCAATCTAACCCAGTTCTAGAAGCATTTGGAAACGCAAAAACGAATCGTAATGATAACTCCAGTAGATTCGGAAAATACATGGACATCCAGTTCAATTACGAAGGAAATCCATCCGGTGGAAATATCTTAAACTACCTCTTAGAAAAATCACGCATAATCAGCCAGGTCCCGGGTGAAAGAAATTTTCATGTATTCTACCAACTTCTGCTAGGTGCCGAAGATCAAGAACTAGGGCGTCTTAATTTGAAGAGAGATTTAGATTCATATTATTACCTATCCAACGGAGTAAGTTACGAAAGTTTATTGGGAGTTAGAGCATAGAGCATTTCTGTTTTCAGAGTAAAGGAAATGGTATCGATGATAAAAAAGGCTATGAGGCTGTACGAAATGCTCTGACGATAATTGAATTTAACAAACAGGAGCAAGACGAAATGTTTCAGATTACAGCTGCAATTTTACACTTGGGTAACGTAGGTTTTTCTGAAGAAGAGGGAATTGCCCAAATTGTGAAACCTGAACTAATCGAAACTATTAGCGAGGTATCTTGTTGCCTTAAAATAAACGTCAAGATGTTCTACTTTTATTGGTTTTAGCTATTAGGATGTAACGCCGAGGATCTTAAAAATGCCTTAACCAATCGTACTATTGAAACAATTAGGGATGTTGTAACAACACCACTGAGTCGTGAATTAGCTATCTATGCAAGAGATGCTTTAGCAAAAGCTGTGTATGACCGTCTTTTCTCGTGGTTGGTGTACCGTCTCAATTCTTCATTGAAAATTAAAGATATGAGAAGCTACAATGTTATGGGTATTTTGGATATATATGGCTTCGAAATCTTTGACAAGAATAGGTAAGTGAAATAGAATTTCAGAGGTATAAAATTTTAATAAAACTATTTCAATAAAACAGCTTTGAACAGTTGTGCATCAATTTTTGCAACGAAAAGTTGCAACAGCTCTTTATCGAACTTACTCTAAAGTCGGAGCAAGAAGAATATCTGAAGGAAGGAATTGAATGGCAAAATATTGAATATTTTGATAATAAAGTTATCTGTGACTTGATTGAGGAAAAACACAAAGGTAATTTGAAGATCCACTTATAGTACATTAATTTTATTATGTTTCATGAAAACTTAGTCAGTTCTTAACCCATATTTTTAGGACTTATTGCTTTCATGGACGAAGAATGCCTACGACCCGGAGATTCCACAGATATGACGATGTTAACCAAACTAGATAAAAATCTAAGTTACCACAATCACTTCGTCAGTCATAAAAAAGCCGATGTTAAACTCCAGAAGATTATGGGAAGAGATGTATTGTTAAATTTGGTACAATATAACGCACTGCCTAATAATTACTTTGCAGGAATTTCGTTTAATTCATTATGCTGGGGCCGTTACCTACAATGTTAAAGGATTCTTGGAAAAAAATAACGACTTGCTTTTCCGTGATTTGCGAGAAACGATGTCGAAGTCGTCGAACAATATCATCCAGTCGGTATTTTTGAAAGAGGAACAGAAGAGCAAGAAACGTCCGGAAACAGCGATTACTCAGTTCAAGAACTCACTTAATAATTTGATGCACATATTGATGGATAAAGAACCTTCTTATATTAGGTGCATTAAACCCAATGACGAAAAAAAGTCAGGTATAAAAGTTCACTTTTCTATTAAAAACAATATATAACTAATAATATAACTATAGGAGTTTTTGATGAACAACTTGTTGGTCATCAAGTAACCTATCTAGGTCTTATGGAGAATTTACGAGTACGCCGTGCTGGCTTTGCTTACCGTCGTGAATATAGTCTTTTTTTGGAAAGATACAAGAGTCTATCGAGTCAGACATGGCCACATTATCACGGCAGCGCCAAAGAGGGAGTTCAAATTCTGGTCTGTGCTCTTGGTTATGAAGGTGACGAATATAAAATGGGCAAAACCAAGATATTTATAAAATATCCTAAGACACTTTTTTACACCGAAGATGCTTTTCAAGCCAAAAAACACGACTTGGCTTCAATTATTCAAGCATCTTGGAAAGGTGTTCTCCAGAGAAGGCGATACAAACAAATGAAAGAGGCTTCAGTTATCATGCAGAAGTACATCCGAAGATTCATAGCCAAATGCCGCGCTAAAAAGCGAAGAAAGGCAGCGAATGTACTAAGAAACTTTATACATGGTTTCATTACCAGGAACGGTCCTGCAACCTCAGAGAACAGAGCATTTTTAGAACTTGCTAAAGCTCAGTGGTTACTCCGTTTGTCGAAAAGTCTGCCGCAGGATATTCTGAATAGAACATGGCCACCATGTCCCCATGTTTGTCAAGAAGCATCACGATATTTAGAAAGGCTTTATGGAGCACATCTGTCGCGTATCTATCGTCGCAAACTAAGCCCTGAGAGAGAAGCTCAACTACGTCTTAAAGTTTTGGCCGAAAAACTTTTCAAGGACAAGAAAAATAGTTACCAAAGCAGTATTCCACATTGGTTTAAAAATGATAGAGTTTCGGATTCGGTACCGAAGCAGAATTATGGGACAATCCTGAACGGAGAAAAAGAACTGGTAACTTAATATAAATCAATACTATAAATTTGATGAATAATTTAACAAAATTTTAAACATTTTTAGTACGCTTCCAGTGTTATGAAATACGATAGGCATGGTTACAAGCCTCGTGAGCGAGTAATTTTAATAACGAAAAAGAATTTGTATTTGTTGGAAATAAAAAACGCACCGAAAATAAAGCACTCGCTGCCATTGAATAAGCTAACCTTTGTGGTTACTCCAAATGTAGACAAAATGTTATTGGTGAGAATCCCGGAAGACCTGATGAAAAAGGACAAAGGAGATTTAATCCTGGAAGTTCCTCACATTATAGAAGCTATGACACATATTATTAACATCACCGATAATCCAGGACTTCTGACAATATATGATAAAACCCCGTATGTAAAACTGCTGTCTCACGAGTCAGAATAGGATAAATTATTTTCTTTTTTTTTTTTGTAGAATTGAACACTCTATGAAAGGTAAGCGAGGTACCATAGACGTGATCATTGGAAATTCTGAAAGTATTCACAAAGATAAAACTGGACATTTGCTGATTGTACGTGTATGCAATAATTCTAATACTTGTATTTAATTTGTTTACCCTTCCAGATGGCTTCCCAATAATTATCGTCAAGATGAACTGAATATCGAAGGCTCTTAGTAATATCATATTTTAACACGGATTCACATAAATGAAATTTTAACTTAGTACTTACGTGCCATTAAGACTGTAATCAGTATTTAATATTGTATTGTACGAGTATATTGATTATGAAACAGAGTGGGGCAAAAATCGTAGAAATTGCTTAACATAGTTATCTTAGGTTAGAAATATGTCTAGTATTGATATTTTGAATTTGTAATTTAAATTACAGGAACATTTCAAGCCTTTTAGCCTTATACCATGTGATTAAAAACGATTAGGTAACTATTTTGACATCTACCACTGAAGATAAATTTTAACATTATAATGTGATATTAAATTCGCTGTTGATTTTTTGCCCACTTTTAAAAATATATTTATTTTGAGTTGTCTAAAGTTACATTTGTTAGTTTTAACATAACTGTTATACATATTATACATATTTAAATATTTCTGTTTTTTTAACTTAATTCATCAGTTTTCCTTTTACAAGCTTTCCAGATTTAAATTAAAATAATTGAATCAATAGGTATTAACACCATTAACCGTGCATCAGTATTAATTTAAAGAGTTTTGTTAGACTAGCCATCAAATAAAAATGATGCCAGACTTGTTTAAGTACATCTAAAACTAACGAATGCAGACAATATTCTTGTACCTACTTAAGTATACTTATAGGAAACCTACTGTTTCGTATTCTAGAGGTCCTGACATGTTTAGAAAACCATTCGTCGGATGGACCCTATTACAACACTTCTTTTACTAATGCTCGGGAAACAAAAATAAAATTTGAAAAATGATGTTTTACGGCTTAAGTTAAAATTCACAGAGCAATTTTTTTTTAAATCTTGGTACCACACTAACATAGATTTAATAATTTCAGAACATATCGTAATTCTTGTTTACCTATGTAATTATCTTCCCTCCGAAGTTGTTACGTCACCTGAATAAATATTAAATAAATGTTTGTTAAAAAATATACTTCGCCATGCAATATTCTTCGTGCTTTTTACTGAAATTCTTGAATTTTCAGAACCTTATGAATAAAGCCGTTTATTTTATTAATTAAATGATACACAGTGTAGTTTATATTCTCGAAAATCTGGAAAAACATTGTTATTCGTGTTACACTACATCTACGTATCAAAATTATGTTTACCCCCACTGAGCAGTTAATGATGTTATCATACAATATTTAGGAATACGTCGCTCGTATTGCAGGCTGATTTACTTGCGTTTTAAGAATAACATATCCCTAGTTTTTATATTACTGTACGTAATTATAGCGTTCATCCGACGAACAGCTACTTTCATGTTTTCTCGATGTTTCATGATCCCTGAGTATTAAAAAATAGGTCCCCAATTTTGTCTGTCTGTCGTCTGTGTCGATTATTTTGGACAGATAACCTCCGGAGCTACTGGACTTATTACCATGAAATTTTATATGAGCTATAGGAATGTCGTGTAGAAAGCAAAACACTACAATTCAAATTTGTCTGGCCTTCCTCAGCATTAAACAGAAGACATTACTCAAAATTTTGCATAGTCAATGCTATATAAGTTTGTAAAATAATATTATGGGTATTTTTGCTGATTTAAAGACCGTTCGACTTTTTATTAAGTCCGTACAGTTCAAAAGCTAGTGGAAGCCAGAGAATTTCAGAAATCTGAAATGAAAAGCAAGTTGAGTTCAAGAGTGGTGGAAATAAGTAAAGAAAGGAATTTAGAAACAGTTGGAGAAAACAGAACATTATTATTAAAAAAACGCCAGAAAAAATCTACATATTACATTTTCTTGTCTTTAAATCAACCAATTTAATTTCTTTGAAATATGAACAATAGAGTAACGTTATCATGGTGTTGTATTAGATGATTAGAATAAAAGTGCAAACTAGCACGAAAGATTACTAAATATATCTTCAAGAAAGATATACCATACATGCAGAATTTTTTGCTCTTTGGAAGCGGGCACGTTTTATCCTAATAACTTAATTTCTTAATCAGATGTAAGGAATTTCTTATTCTGCTAAAGATTTTTAAGTATAAATCTACAAGCTCGTTTTGTTTTTGTTTGAGTTTCACATTAAACTAGTAGTTAGTTCAAACAAAATGTATATCAAATTTTCAACAAACTCTTTCAAATGGTTAAGTACCTATATGATTATTATTACCATTAAAATAAATTGACTAGTTTTGTATTTTTCAGAGCTACTGAACACTGATTTGATGAACTGTAAAGTTATAATCAATTGCTGATGTATTAAAAGAATGAATGAAAGATTTTTTCCACTTATTTCATTAATTATAACTCCAGTATTGCTATCATTAATAAAATATATTCACATTTTTATTCTACGGTGCTACATTTTTATGGTATTCTGCAACAGCCTGTTGTGCCTTTGATAATGATTTGTTTGTACTCGATGCGGCCCTTGAACGTATTTCATCTTCAACTACTTTGTTCACAGTTTTATGTACTGCTTGCTTTAGTTTTCGAACTTCCGTTATGGCCTTCTTCTTGGACTGCACGGGATGATCTGTTAATAATCATTATTTACAAGTGGGGGTGTCAAAAATATATTGAACTTACTTGCTCTTTTCGTAATTGCACTTCCTTTCTTGGTAGTTTTTTGGTTACTTTTTACATCTTTTGGAAGTTTAGTTTTAACCTTCAACTTTCCTTGGGCCATTGTATTTGCTTTAAATTATTCACGCCTAACGAATATGTAGTAAATAATCTAATAATGCTTGGATAAAATATGGGACGTGATCACAATAACTTGTCAGCACAAACTTGTCAGTAGCATGATTTTTTTAAAATGACAATAACCTTACTAATAAGTTACAAAAACCTTTTCGACACAAAATTCAAAATAAGTAGGCAACCACTAAAACAAATATGCGTTAGTAGAGCAACAAATGACATTAACACATTATAATCAATTACATAAATATATTGGAGAATATCTACCCATAGGGCATTCGGTGACATAAAGTTGCGACACATCACATATTTCTGATAAGTGTTATTATTTCATTTACAAAAATGTTAGAATAATTTTAAAATACAGGAATCTGTAAACCTTCAAACTGAACAAGCGCTAATCGTGGCTCCAACAACCATTACCGTCTCGATAAGATCCTTGCCGTCTGATCGCAGAAGATACTAACAAGTCTTATTAAGGCTTCCTACATAAGTCGAAGACATTATAATGTCTTTTCAGGCCGCTTGCAGCAGAATTGGAAATGCAACACACAATACATTTTCAGAAGCATCATTGAAGTTGACAAAAAACAAATTACGGTATAAAACATAGTCAGCCTTTGCTTTTGGTTTAACATAGCTTTTCCATTGTTCCGGTGTTACATTTTGTAGGGCTCGGTTCCAGACATCAAGTGGATTTTTAGATTTTAAAACGTCTTTGTCGTAGAAACGTTTTGTTTGACTCCATACTGTGCTATTGGGACAAAGAAAAGTTTGTAAAAGTAAATTAGATTATAATAAATTTAAACGTAGAGACAGATGAGAGTGATAGCGATTTTACTTTTGCTGAAAATGATATATGAAGAAATAAAGTTCTATTAGCCAAATACACTGACGGGACTGACGTCATCCGAGGTCATCAAGATGGCAGCGTTTGACAACTAGCCTGTTTTCTCATAAGAGTCAATGCTAATATTTTCGGAATTCATTTAAATTTGAGAGCGTGTCAACTGTGTTTTTATAGTTTGGTAAGTTTGTTACAGTTTCTAGACTGTGTAGATATCTGTAAAACGCACCATAACGTTTGAATAAGCTTAAAAAATAATGTTTTCCAATGTGATGTACAGGTTAACTTCGCTGCATCTTATATTATTTGTTTTGCAAATTAATTCTTTGTTAATGTACATCAATGTTTTTTAAATACACTAGCATCTTAATATTATAATATTTTGTATTTTAGGAGAAAATGCCTAAATTTTGTGCTGTTGTAGGTTGTGCGAATCGAAGCACCAGAAATGCGGACAAATTTTATTTTCCTTTCCCAGCAATTAGCAACAATAAAGGTAAATATATACAGGATGGGGAAAAAGGCGGAAGCTTTGGTTAAAAGCCTTGAAACGAGTGGATTTAACGAAGCCAAAGTAAAGTATTCCTATGTTTGTTCAGATCATTTTATTTTGGTACAGTAACTACCTATTAGATTTACAGTTTTTAATAAATTACTACATTGGTGCTCTTTTAGGTAAACCTGCAGATTTGTCGGATGTGGACCATCCTGATTATGTTCCATCACAAAATTTAGGATATCAAAATAAATCCACTCGTAATACTTGTAATGTTGAAAGACAAAAATAGAGAAAACTGAATAAATGCCTCTAGACTTTTGAATGCACAAATTTCATTGTGGGTTATTTTACTTATTCCAAAAATAAAAAAGTTTAGAATGGTATTCATTGTTATGGTAGGGACATCGTCTAAACACAAATTAAAATCACTTGCACTCATTATATAAGGATCTACGCCGTTTAAATTGTTTAACTTTTGTACATATCTGCTTTTCTCTTTGACGGAAAGACATCGTGCATAATCACTTAAATTATTATCCATACTTTAAAAACAAATTACACACCTTCACTTAAAGCCGTCACATTAACCTCAAACGAAAATATTAATTTCCGATTTACCGCTTAAAACACACGAATGTATGTATTTTGGGTGACGAGGAATTCAGACCAAAACAGCGTTCTGTATTTTTATTTTTATTATGTATTTTTAAACTCAAATCGCCAAAAAAGCACCCTGATACACAGAAAAGATATGAAAGAAGCTATTCACGTGTTTATTTTCTAGATAAATACCCACACTTTTAAATAAAATGCGAAAATGTTAACATTGTCACTTACGGAGTTTCACAGCGCTTGTCAAACGCTGAGTTCCCGCCACAGCGTGACGTCACGTGTTATTGGCTAATTAACAAAGTTCTTGTATATAAATTAAAAATTAAGACCTTAATAATAAGATATCTCGAATTATAAGAGATTAAACATACTTTATTTAGAATGCTGTAAAGTTTCTTCAAAATTCATTGCTTTATTAAAATTTAGTAGTGCGCAAAATTTTAAATAAAAAAATTAAATTTTTAAATTTTCGCGCGCTACTTAATTTCTAGTAACTTTTCTGTCAGTCAATCTATCAGCATACAGACCACGGCCGATACAGACTATAACAAATTTATTTTGAAAGCAAAGCCATCGTAGTTTTATGTTTGAATTTTCAAACAAAAAATATCTTATTAGTAGAGAAATATGTTTTGCTGGTTGCATTTATAGTTTGTAAGGCTCGGCATCACTCATGAAACATGAAACAGCCTGTACATGTAGCAGACATCTGACAGGGAGACTAGTTTTCCAATACACAGATTTCACTCATAAATTGGCCTTATTGGACGGTGCGTAAATAGAAACCGGTGTTGCTAACATTCAAATCCATTTTTAACGTATACATCCCTTTGTGATAGTAAAAAAAACTGTAAAGCCGTATAGAAAACTCAGCCACAAACAAACGTTATTTGTGTCGTTTCAGCAGATTTGTACATTAGAAGCTGTACACAAACGTGAGTTTAGCCCCATTTCTGGCTTACAGAATTTGGTATTTCCAACGACTTTACAGTCGCCAGAATATCACAATAAACCCAATAAACTGTAACATTTAGTAATTGCACCTAGCCTCCAGATGGCAGCTCACGTTTAGTAACTTTTATTTTTCTCCAAAACGCACGACGTTCCCGTTCCCGCGTTGACGTTCCCCTTCCTCCTTCTTTTCAGTTGACATTTTCTGTCGGTTATCGCGCACGTTGTACCTTGTTTACGTGATGTGCCGGTGTGCAAATATGTTTTATAATTGTTGTGCTACCTTGTCATTTGAAGAATTGCAATACGTAAGTCTCGATGTAATAAGATAAACTCTCGTAACACATTCTCTTCTTAATTCAATGCATATTATCCAACAACGCAGAGTCACATTGATGCACACAAACTTGATGTTCCCAAGAGTTTTCTTTTTTCATAACTATGTCTGGAATTATTTATTTTGTTATTTTATGCATCAAATTTAAATCATTTTATGACAACTGGTTCTTGCTAGGAGACAGGTGTTAACATAGTTAAAGAAAATAATTTATCGAAACGAAAATTTGTAAGATGGTAAGGTTAGAAAGTATTAATATTAATAATGCCTACATTAGGGTGACCATTTTCTTCTGAGTCCAACGCGGGACAAAATAATAATAATAGTAACAATAATAAAACAAACATATCTTGAACACAATTTTTAATAAGAATAAAATACATATTATACAAAAATGAGAAATAAAAACAATAAAAAATTTATTTGTATTTTTCAACAGAGTGAACTTGTTTTAAAAGTTCGAGATTGTTTTCAATTTGCATCCTGAATTGCTCACAAGAGTTGCCACTGTTGCACCTTGTTATTAATTCAGCTTTTAATGTATCAAGTGCCGTCATTACTCAATACTCACAGTCACAGAATACGTAAGAAATGAAACCTAAACAAATTTGCGCCCTCTGAACTCGAAGTATGGTACTAAAGCAGCAAATGAATGTTTTATTATTATTATACTGGGTGTTAACAACCTCTAGTTGGAGAAAATTCCGAAAATCAGAGAATGCGGAACAAATGCGGGACACTTCACTCCGCAGGACAGTTTGTTAAAATGCGGGACCCTAGCCTACATATTTTTTCGCCTGAGGCAGATGGCCAAATCCGCGCCCCCATGTTAGTGATAGGATATTTACCTATACGTTACAATTGATATGTGCTCTGAATTTCTAAAGGGAATCCAGAGTTGTAATTGAAAAATGTGGATTACTATTGTAAGACGATTCCTGGTTAGATAGCGGCCTCAGCGCAAATTATCAACAAATATTCATTATCAATGACGGTCAAACGGCTACAGCCAATTGCAAACTACAGATTCACTCACCCCTACATGTGACGCTCTAGTACAGGTCCGGCCCCGCGACAATTCGGCCCCAATCACGAATATGAAAACAAACACACCTGACTTATCTGTCGCTAATGATTAAGAATGGGGTCACTCACCGGGGGTCTCCACCCCCTAGCCCACTCCTTGTCGATCAGCGGTTCCAACTCATGGCGTCGTCTTCAGCGCGCGGTCTTCTGGTGATGTTGTCGAATTACCTGTAATCGCCGTAGCCGCACAGTTTGGGATGTACTGCCCGCCCACAGCCCCCTCAGAAGGAGAGCTGTCTCGGCCAAAGTGGAGAGGACACCTCCACGTTCATAGGTCACTATGTTTCCTCCAGAAACCGGGTTAATCTCCCAACCTAACCAGCAAACGTATTCTCTGTTGCATTCGGTTGCCACCACCGCCACCACCGGTCGGTCAACAGCCACGACACCTCTTTCACGGCTTTCGCCAACCTGCTGTGTCATGAGCCAAAGGCGCCCCACCTAAGTACGCCCTCAGTGCTCAGGTACATACCATGGTATCTGCCGGAGATTTTACGCGTTCACACTACTCTCGTGGCCCCAGGTTCACCTTAACCTGCCACCTTCTCTTATCAACACCTTAACACCCAACTCTTTGCTCTTAACACTCAACCCGAGTCCGCCCCTGTCACCACACAGCTGGGCCTTCACGCCCACCGCTATTTTACACACTCTCACGGACTCTGACTAACTCGGACTCACTGCCCTCAAAATGCACCCTCTGCATCTGAGATATGTCTCTTAAGTGGGGGTTAATTATTAAATCTGATTGGTTTTGTCGCCTTAAAGACCTGCACTAAAAATTCCGCTTACACTATGAAAAATTAAATGGGTTTATTCATTTTAAGTTATCAAAATGACACAAAATGAAAAGTTAAAAAAACATATAATATACAGGGTGTCCCAGAATTCGCGCCATTCCCGTGAATGACATGTTCCCTGTCCCGAACTGTGCCGTAATTCGCAAAAAGAATTGTCCAGGCTTTAACCGTGTGAGAACTGGAAGGCGATTAAGTTGACCAATAGAGAGGCTGCTTTTATATCCGAACGTTTCTATGTTCAAAGTTACCTATGCCAAGGACAAAAAATCCGGTAATACTAAAGTTGAATGAATTTTTTCCGAATCCCCCTCCGTCAATAAAAGGAAACAGAAGTGTGGTTATAAATTTAATCATTTTGACAATTGTTTGTCATAAACTGTCACGAAGTTCATCACTGACCTGAAGAGACGCTTCTGCGCCAAAGATGACTGATTAATGTACACAGAGACGTCAAGGTTTACTTTAAGGCCAGTAGCATGGGACAGAAGTTATTTCTGCTGCCATTCTAGTTAAATTGTGTTTAACTGGGCTGTAAATATCATAAGAGAAGCTGTTTCATTTCATCGTAGGCAAATAATACATTTATTACTATTCTACATAGTGTGGATACCGAAGAGCAGGTATTAGAAGTCATTTTCTTAGAGCCCCGTGAATAATGTGTTGTTCTTTTTAACGAAAATTAGTACATTTTCAGAATTCACTATGCATCATATCCCTGATATTAAGTTTATCGTTATTTCTAAAAAAGAGTACCACATGTCCATTCAAAGAACGTTATTAAGTGTACTAAAGAGAAGATGGATCTTTTCAGCCTAGTCGGAAAGGCCGTGCTGGGGCTCCACGGAATGTACGTGTAGGTGCTGAAGAGCAAGTGTTAGAAAACATGGAAGCGGATCCTAGGAGAAATGTCCGCTGCGTAGCGCAAATGAGTGGATGCTCAAGATCGACCACTCATCGTATCCTACAAGAGAGAAGACTGCATCCTTACCATTACACGAGGGTGCAGCATCTGCGACCAGCCGACTACCCGCAACGAGTACATTTTGCTCAATGGTTACTGCGACAAAATGAACTAAATCCTGATTTTTCACGGCGCATTCTTTTCACCGACGAATGTTCATTTTCCCGAGAAGGAATGTTTAATGCACACAATTGGCATTTCTGGGCACACGAAAATTCACATCTCACTAGGGTGAGAGCATATCAGGAGCGATTTACTATTAATCTATGGGCTGGAATCATTGCTACTAGTGTGGTACAAATTTTAATGCATCTGATAAAATTATCACTAAACTCCGTTCCTGTTTATTTCGGTGGGGCCGTTTGTGTTACCTGATTACCTTAATGGGGAGGTATATGCTAATTTTCTACGACTAGAGCTTCCGACGTTGTTGGAAGACGTTCCTTTGAATGTACGGCGGAATATATGGTTTCAGCACAACTTTAAAGAAACTGTTTTAAATCATATGCAACATCAATATTATTCTTGAATAAGTCTCTGTTTTCATTATCTCCCCCACATGATTGACACCACAGCAGATACCTATGATCTCAATACACCAGAGAAGTGGAGTCTCGTCTATTTTTTCGTTGCTTAGATTAGGTATCAGCAACAAAGCTGTTCAGTAAAAATTGATACTGTTTATTGAAAATCATAAGCACCGATTAATCAAAAGCGATATTTATGTTTTAGTACACTTAATAACGTTCTTTGAATGGACGTGTGGTACTCTTTTTTAGAAATAACGATAAACTTAATATCAGGGATATGCTGCATAGTGAATTCTGAAAATGTACTAATTTTCGTTAAAAAGAACAACACATTATTCACAAGGCTCTAAGAAAATGACTTCTAATACCTGCTCTTCGGTATCTACACTATGTAGAATAGTAATAAATGTATTATTTGCCTACGATGAAATGAAACAGCTTCTCTTATGAAATGTACAGCCCAGTTAAACACAATTTAACTAGAATGGCAGCAGAAATAACTTCTGTCCCATGCTACTTGCCTTAAAGTAAACCTTGACGTCTCTGTGTACATTAATCAGTCATCTTTGGCGCAGAAGCGTCTCTTCAGGTCAGTGATGAACTTCGTGACAGTTTATGACAAACAATTGTCAAAATGATTAAATTTATAACCACACTTCTGTTTCCTTTTGTTGACGGAGGGGGATTCGGAAAAAATTCATTCAACTTTAGTATTACCCGATTTTTTGTTCTTGGCATAGGTAACTTGGAACATAGAAACGTTCGGATATAAAAGTAGCCTCTCTATTGGTCAACTTAATCGCCTTCCAGTTCTCACACGGTTAAAGCCTGGACAATTCTTTTTGCGAATTACGGCACAGTTCGGGACAGGGAACATGTCATTCACGGGAATGGCGCGAATTCTGGGACACCCTGTATATCACAATAGCAAATTACATAAAAAAATTTGTAAATAATTCTTAATAATATTTAACAAAAAATACTCCCCTATATTACTTTTAAAAATTTTACAATTTAATTTTCCTTGCTTTTAATGAAGCATAATCATCAATGGTTTTTTCAAAATCTATTTGATTGCATAACTCTTGTTCAATGGAAAGAATAAAAATATTCGACAGTATTTGATTCACCAAGAATTTCAGGATTTTTTTCTGGAGTACTATGTTGAAGTGGATGCGGTTCTTCAGCTATACTTTGAGTAACATTGCTGAGAGCACAACTTTTGTTCGAATCATGCTCAAGAAGATTTATGTCATGATTTGGTGAAGATCGCTCTTGACATCATATTAGATCATTGTGACTAATACCTTGGATGCGAAAATCCGCCCTGGTGTCGCCACTACTTGTACCAGGCCTTTCCTGAAGTACTTGGTGATTCGCATTTTCAACACAGTTTTTGTATTCAGTCTCATTGCCCGAAGTTATTGGCATAATGTTTTCCACAATCAAATGACCTAAATCTATCCCACAATCTATAATATTATTATCATTTAATAAATTGGCCAAGTCCATCCAGTTTTTATTTCCAGTGTTATCATTATTACCACTTTCATTTGTTTCAGTTTCTGCACCAGTGTTTTCTGAGTTGGACATCTTCACGTAAACTTCTCCAAAACTCATATAACGCTTTATCCTCGATATTTCCATTCCACAATCCTTTTTGACAATTTTGAAATTGTTGCAATTTAGGCCCAAGTTTATTTTCGATGAAATTTATGTGTTTTATTGTCTCCGGATTTTGAAACTTTTCTTCTGGTTGAACATTTCTTAAGAGTCGTGAGTAATCGACAGAGTCTGCATCAAAGGGATATATGCCACATTTTGAGAACCCATTAACAAACATGCCACTTGTCAAAGTTTTATCTAAGGTTATTTGAAGAAGAGGGGCAAAATTTTCTCTCTTCAGTTTCTTTCCGTTATTTTCAACTTTAAATTCTAACACAGTTTTCTTCCAAGCAGACTTTAGAGACCTAAATACAGATACATCCATTGGTTGGAGAATATGAGTTGCATTTGGAAAAAAAGTAGAGATGTACCGACTATAGTCGGCCGACTAGTCGGCTTTGTCAAAACCAGTTAAAATTGGCTTAATCGACCAAAAATTGGTGTCAAAGTGTAGATAATCTTCCGCTAGTTACGATTCTGAAATCGCCGTCACGATATCTGGTCCAATAAACACGCAAAGCGAATTCAAATTTTCCAAAAATTTTCCAAAAAAGTTGTTAAAATTGGTTAAGTATTGTATAAACTGCCCTAAATTGTGTTATTCTTTATTTTTGTACTGAGTTACTACAAAAAATTAAATGTTAAAATTATCCAAACAAATTTAACACATTTTTTGGAAAACAAAGAAACTTTAGTTATTCCTTTTATTAAAATAAAACAAGTTTTTAAGGTAGTCAGAGAAATAGAAAAAAAAAAAACACACTGTCTGTTGCATTTATAAACCGGTTTTAGCAAAGCGGAACAGTCGGCCGACTACAGTCGGTACATCTCTAAAAAAAAGCTATCAGAATGATACCATGATCATTGCAGAAGTCACTTAAAGGCATGGTGAGATGGGATTTGTGCCCATCAATAAAGACAATAATAGGACATTCAATATTTTGGCTAACTAGCCATGGATAGAAAATATTTGCAATATACTCATAAAAGTTGGCGGCAGTAAGGAAGACACTGCTGCAGGAATTCTTTCATAAGAAAAAATGACCATTGGTGGAGTTTGTAAACCCACAGCGTTACCGCCAAGAAGAACCGTTAAGCATTCTTTTTCATCGTTTTGATTAAAACTGTAAATGCACTTTTGACCTTTTGCACAATCACTTTGTCACCCTTAGGGCACAAAAAAAATGCTGACTCGTCCATGTTAAAAATTCGATTTCCGTTTTTAGTAACATCAAAGTTTCCTTCAGATTTCAAAAATTGTTCGACTTCTTTAAACTAGTTTCGTATTTGAACTTCAGTTAGGACACCCCTAGAACCACAAATATTTGTTGGTGTTCTCATAGATAGCTCAGGATGTCTTTTATGGAAATTTTCAAACCAGTGCCTTCCGGGTCTATTATTTACGAAAGGATTGATTTTCTTTGTTTCGTTGAGCAGTAGTTGAACACTATCTAATAACTGATCCTTTGTGGCAGGAAATCCAACCTTTGCGATATGAAGCATACATCGCACCAACGCCTGTTCTTCTTCGTTAGACAATACTGTGTCAGGTCTCATTTTTCTTTTTATTGGGTATTTCCCTGTATGTTTGCATAATAAGGTTGTCCTAGGCACTTTATATGTTCTAGAAGCAGTTGACACGGCCATTCCACTTCTAACTGCTCCCAAAGCTTGTAGCATATCCGCTTCAGAATACTTCAAAATCTTTTTATTTTCCATTCTATCAAAAACAATTAAGTGTTAACAAGAACTATCAATAAAATTTTGTTACACAGAATATAGTATTTAAATACGTTCTACACTACTTGCATCTAAAGCTGATGTCCCAGTAGCTGATGTCAGGCACTGCTCCATTGAATTCTATGGGAAAAATAATGTTAATTTTACCAAAGTTATAAAATCCTCTCACAGAATTATCGCTTTAAATGTCAGTATAATTTTAATAATAAGTTCCAGTGCCTGACCGGCAGCTGTCAGCTTCAGGGTACAAGGTGTTTTTCATGTTCCTAAGCCTGATATGCGGTTTTATTACCAAAGACAGAAAACTTGGAGGTTAAAATAGTGTTTATAGCAATCTTCAAGTTATTTTAAATATATAAAAAAACACAAGATATTACAACGGTTAAAATTTGTCCGTGTAGTGCTTAATAAAAACATATACATTCTTAGCTTAATTTTTACACGTTCACGATTATTTTCTTCATTACAAAATTGCATAATATAAGGTTGTTGACTTCCAATAACTTCGCAGTTTTCTAGCACTTCCATACAATATGATCTTGTCCATCTATTCAGACACAAGTTGTTATCAAAACTGGGTAAAGATAGCAAGGACCTGCATTTGAAGATATGCCCACATGGTAATTGCGTTGATTTTCTGAAAAGACATTTACAGCTTAACGGTGTCACTTGAAGCAGACCTTCAGAACTTGTCACCAGATACGTGTTATTTCCAATAAATTCAAACCGTTGCAAGCCGTTGTCAGTCGTAACTACTTTTCAACTTTTTCAAATGCGAAAAATGTTAAATATTTGCAATACAAATTGTAACCCGGTCTAGCCAGACCGGTGTGGGTCCCAACAATATTAATGTGAGAATAAACAAAATGATTGCTCTTACCTTTTTGATGGCGGCGTCGACACCAGGTCACATAATTCACTATTGATGTTCGCGAACCGCAAAGAGGGGTTGTCAAAAAAAAGGAAGAAAACTACAAAGTAGTCTCGACCAGCCTCCTTTATTATTCGCACACGTTTAGAAAATTATCAAAGCAAAATACAAAAACAAAGACAACCTTAACTACATGAACACTTAAACTGAATTTAAGTTAACCGTTGAAAATTTAACACAAGCCTACGCAAAAACACAAGGATCAACCCGCAGGAGAAGTTCCCGACCGACCACTTCAGAACCGAAACAGTAACTAAATTTTTGGACAAAATTTTGAAGCCAAGTCGTACCTTCCAGATTAGAGGGGGTACTTCTTAGCCAACCACCTCCTTTCGGGGGCGGTTTCGCGCCGGGGGCTTTTTCCCACAGCTTTGACCTAAAAAGCGAGCAAGGACTTTGAGCGGGTGGTCTGTCGGCAAATTCGTCCAATTCATAGAAATATCCTTCCCGTACAATCGGCTTACAACAACAAACATAAGTTACAGATGTACTCTGCGCCCATTGTAAACGGTGAGAATTTCCTATCTCGAACCCTAATAAAAATTACCCCGCTTCGGAATTCGCTGGCCGATTTCTTCGGCCCATGCTCTAGGCGGCAATGCAAAACACGCCTCTACAAATCCGGAAGCGAGACAATCTGTCCGGCCGAAACTAAAGCTCTTTTCTCAAAAAAACCCTATTACTATTTACAATTATCAAATCTACAATCAAGGAAAAATCATCTATCTCTACGAATAAGTTCCACGTCAAAGACTGACATATCTGGTGCTTAATGGCTTCGATCAAGAACGTTTCAATTTTACAACTCTAAACGATGGGTTTCCACGTTATTGCTAGGGCTCATTGTATAGAGTGCATCAAACGGAAAACGTGCTCGGTCTATGGGGATTTTTGGGAACTTGGGTACGGATGGATATTGCGGGGTAATTTCGGAATTTTGGGTAGTAAGATTGGACGGAGTAATAAACCATTATTCAACAGAAATGACATCTTCGTTTTCTGGAAAAGTTCCCATCAGAAAAATGCGTCGGCTGCCTCTAATAAACGCGATGGTTTGCAAGTGTTACAAAATATTCAGGTGAATTTTCTCTGTACGGTTTTGTCGACACTTTGTTCAACATGTGCAAAATTTTAACTTCTTTTCCAGTACGAAAACTGTTAATTATAGCAAAAAAATGTTTCAGAAAATCTTCTAATGGACTGTATCGATTAATAACACTTTTCAACTTAGAATTTAAACATTCTAAGCGATTATTAGTTTTATTTAAAAAACACAGGTTTTGCAGTATCGAGTACCGTACCCACTGGTCAGTAATGTTATCCTAGGAATCATAATACTGCTTTACAACCTCTGGTATATTTGTAACCATTTCTTCGTAAATTTCTTCATATTCTGCCAACGAAGAAGAGTAACTGCTGTAGAAAAACTTACCCAAATGCAGCAACAATAGAGAGTTTGCGCCTTGTATTTCTACGTTATAATTATAATCAACATAACCTACAAATATAGTGTAACGTTTGAGTTTTGAAAAGTGTTTGCGCTGTAGTGCGTGCTGGTACGGTATGGTATAATTGACGTATGACAGATCCATTTGTTAGGTTAGGTTAAATACAGTCATTTGGAGATGGCTTAAGGTACAACATAACTATACCAATTACTGACAGCTTAAAAATACTTAGAAAACTACACTGGATTGAAAATTTAAGTTTTGTATCAGTGAAGAAATTATGGATATCATCCAGGATCTTCTACTCTATGGGGATACCGACAGTATCAGCGACTATTTCTTCTACAAATCCCTGGAGAAAGTTTTAGCAGAGAAAAGGCAACTATATACGCGTGTTCTTTTTGATATTCACAAGGTAGAAATCGGTAATTTTAAATACCTTTACCGGTTTGACAAGGAAGATATTGTAAAACTGCACAGAGCTCTACAACTGCCACATCGATTCGAAACTGAAGACAGACATATCATTGGGGGTTTGTAAAACATAAGCAATAATATATTCCCTACTAATCATATTTATTTTTTTCAGGAGTGGAAGGTTTGTGCCTTTTGCTTCGGAGATTTGTGCCTTTTGCTTCGGAGATTTGCCTACCCAAATAGGTTGAAAGAACTGCAAAATGAATTTGGTTTGCAATACTCGAGTCTCAGTAAACTAGTGAAATTGATTTGTCATTTTGTTTATATGAGGTGGAGCAAATTGCTGCTGAACTTTGAAGAAAATAAGTGGCTGACGACTGATTTTTTGAAAGAACTGGCACTGCTGGTGCACGAGAAAGGTGCTCCGCTAACAAATTGTATTGGATTCATAGATGGAACAGCTCGATCCACCTGCCGACCAACTAGAATGCAGAAGGAGCTATATAGTGGCCACAAAAGAGTGCACTGCCTCAAGTTTCAAGCTATAACTTTACCCAATGGTTTAATATTACATTTAAGCCAGCCATATCCTGGCAGACGTCATGATTCCTTCATTTTAAAAGACACACATATACTGCAACAATTAAGATTGTATTGTCCAACATTTTGCCTCTATGGTGACGAAGGCTATCCATTAAAATCCCAGTTGATAAGACCATACTCGAATACCAGATTAACTGAGCAGCAGCAGCTGTTTAATAAGAAAATGTCAAGAGTAAGACAATGTGTGGAATGGAGCTTCGGTAAAATTGTGCAACAATTCGCCTTCGTCGATTTTAAAAAAAATCAGCTTCTGCTGCAGCCTGTAGGCAAATATTACTTCGTAGCAACTTTGTTAACCAACGCCCATTTCTGCATTTACGGTAGCTTAACTTCAAAATACTTTAATATTGACACTCCTGATTTGTTTGAGTATTTTCAATGAACTCTATATTACTGTGGTTTCAAATAAACAGCTTCGACCAAATATGAAGTTTTATTACAAAGTTACTTAAAAAATTAATTCAAGGATTTTTTTTTAGAACACCAGAATTTAAAACGGCCTCAAGAAGCTTGATAATAGTATCATTTCTTTGATTATCACTTTGCTTTTCTTCATATTGCTGCTGCCACTTCCTTTCTTCGAATTCCAACTTTGCTTTTTTGTAGGCAATCTCGTCTTGCTGGAGTTTGATGGTATCATCATGTTGCCGTTCTCTTAAACGCAATTCTTCTTTTGTAAGTTCATTCTCAACTCTTGTTTTGTCTGACAAGTACAAGAAAACTCCATTACCTTGGGAAGTAGATGAATTTCTAGTTTTCACTGCTTGTGTGGTATGTTTTCTCTTGACACCTTTAGCTCTAGGCGCATTAGGACAATTATTGGTAGATTCAGTATCATCCTGAAACTCAGCGTCATTGCTGTTAATATAGTGCAGTCCATAATCAGTGTTATCACTATCATCAACATCAGTTAATTCTATTATGATATTTTCTGAAAAGGAACTATTATTCTCTATTGTCTGCAAAGCAGCTTCCCTAATGGCCTTGGCTGCAGCCACATCATCATTTTTTTTTCATAGTTGCTTCTTTCCGAGGACGTCCAGGTTTCTTGGTTTTCTTCTCAGCTTCTAAATTTACAATAGACTCGTAATTGTACCACACTGTCAACAACGTCCTCATAGCATCTCCCCACTCTGTGTGCAAACGCTCCTTTCCACTCTCAGTAGCCTCTTCTGAATCATATTTCTTGTATTTAACTACTTGTTCCAGCATGTGCTCTTTCAATAATCTCAAACTGCAACTTTTGAATCTGAAATGTCAATAAACAATTCGCAAAACATTCCTGGTTTGGTTTTAACTTTACCTACATACCTATCACTGTCATAGCACAAAACAAAATGTAAGTTTTTCCACAACTGTTCTTCTGTTGCAGAATCCCCCTCACATAAAAGATTGAACAGCTCCTTTATGCTTTTTATTCTTTCAGCTTCGCTAAACCGAAACCTGCTTTTCTTTCCACTAGAAGTTGAAGGGGTGCATGGATCTTGTGGATATCTTTGCTGTGATTCCTGCGTCTGCAATGACGTCGCAGATTTGGGAATCGGTGGCAAGGACGTCTGATTATTATCACGCTCCCAAAGGTCCCGTGAACACATTATTATTTTTTAAATGTAGGAACACGAGGAAAACCTAACCTACACGGACCGCTGTCACATCGGCTGTCACTGTCAGAATAATCAAGGCCAGCAACGGTCAGATATTATAACCGGAGATTTTTGATTGGCCACGCTATTTTCAAAAATAGTGTAAGAAATTCATATTTACGGTATGCTTATACCACCTCGTTATGATTATAACCATAAGGGGAGTTTTTATAAGTGAATAATTGTTTAGCGCAAACTCTCTAATTAAATGTTGGCGTTTTGAAAGTAAAGCAAGATGTAGCAACACGGTGGAATTCCACTTACATAATGTTTCAACGTTTAGTGGACAATAAGGTTATGATAAGGTTCCACTGGTAAGCGTCATGTCAAGCCTGCCAAAGGCTCCTATGATGCTTAATGTAGATGAATGGCTAATAGTGGAAGACTCTATACAGATCTTAACAATTTTGGATTTAATGACAACAACATTATCTGGAGAAAAATGTATCACATTGTCATCAATAATTCCACTTGTGCAAGGAGTTCAGCATTCCATTAATTTAATAGATTGCAAAACAACTGTCGGCATGGAATTAAAAACTGGCATGCTTTCTCTGCTTTCCCGACGTCTGGGAAATTATGAGAAATACAAAATATCGGAAAAAGCCAATTTCTTGGATCCTCGTTATAAAAAAATTGGATTTGGAACACAAGAAAATGCAGAAAACGCAGAGAAATGATTTTAGATGAACTTGAGAATCTCATTGCTGGTTCACTTTCCGCTTCCCCACCTGTGCCAGAGACCAAAAACAAGCCTGATGACTCTTCTGTTGATGTTGATATGTTATGGAATTACCTTAATGACAAAATTGCCCGATCCACAAATGTATTAGCTGTTTCGCCAAAAGTAAAAGCTATTGTAATGATAAAGCAATATTTATCTATTCCAAAAATACCCCGAACATGCAATCCTTTGAGCTTTTGGATGAAGAATAAAAATTTATTTCCCGAATTATTCAAGCTCCATGAAAAATATCTTTGTGCACCAGCCACTTCCGTGCCGTCAGAAAGAATATTTTCGAAAACTGGTCTCATAACCAGTTTGCGAAGAAACCGACTTGCACCTAAAAATTTAGATTATATTGTTTTTTTAAACGCAAATTTGCAAATGTAACAATTAAATTAATTTTTATATTCCTAACCTTTCCTTATTGATATGTTGTTGATCTTGAAAATGACATTGGCATTCGCAGTCACACTTGTAACACACTACCACCAACCTAACAAATGAAATTTACTAATGATTTCGATTATTTTCCACGATTAGTTGACTGATGAATCCGAATGAATTATTCGAAATCTTATTTGAATGAATACTGGTGTATTATATGTTGAAATCTCGAATCGTAATCGGTTCGTGTACTCGTGCGCAATCGAAACGAATAAACAATGATTTCTAAACGATAATCGAATGATCGATTATTCGGGTATAATCGAGATATCGAAAAATTTAAAATTAATTTGTTTTAGTAGACTGCTACTTTCGGCAGATTGCAACGATTTTTCATTTGAAGCCATTTTTTTAGCACATCGTACACTTCTGTTATTTGTTGGAATAATGCTTTGACTGCATTTGCTCCACCGCTGTATGTATGCCTGTATGGCCTTTAACGTTGTAAAACACTCATAAGTGCATCCCATCTACTTGTGGAATTTATAAAAAACGTGTAGATCCTTTGTATGATTCCAAAAAAGGTTATCATGCCTGAATTTGTAGAAGCGGCATTTTTACATACTAAATTAAGATTGTGAGCGGCGCAAGGAATGTATTTGGCGTGATTATTTCTTTGCTTGTACACCTTTATACACTCCTGCCATGTTCGCCCCATTGTCGTCATATCCTTGACCTCGAACATTTTGAATATCTAAGCCATCTTTTTCTAATTTACAGATTATTGCACTCACATGTCACATGATGTCAACTGACCAATCAAACGCGTCAATATTTGTAAATTCAACCAATCAGCATACAATTACGTGATAATTGCACACTGTGCAATTACCACTACCGATAATTATCACTAGCCAGATGTGCCAACTATAAGATAAGCAAGTACCAGTTAATTGCAAAAAAAAACAAGAGGTTACTAACCAAATATTTAATTATGAAACTAAGAATTGTAATTAATTATGGTACAGTTGTAGTAATTTACAGGGGTTTGTGTGCTTGGTGAAGTAGTAACTATATTTTTAGACATTTGTACCAAAGCAGACGGTGCGCAATTTGTGGATTTGTTATTAGACTCTTCCATAGCCGTTGAGTTGGCGCGTAATTTGTCAATCATTTGATAATGATGATCTCCATCGAGCTGAAGGTATGGTTTGATGGAGAAAGTATTGGCATGACCGGTAATCTTTATAAGCTGTTCTTCACCGACTCCCGCTTTTGCAAGTTGCGACACTGCAGTTGACCGTAATGAATGATTACTAATCTTCTTTTTCTTTATGTCGATGCCTATTTCTTCTGCGGCGGTTCTTGTCCATTTCCCCATTTCATTCCTTCCAACGGGTGAATTTTTGAACCATCCTACAGAACTAGGTTCTCTCCATGCAGGATTTGGCGTTAAAAATAAACGATCGGTGGTTATATGTTTACCTCTCTTGCTCAGCATTTTTTTGTAGAGCCTTAAATAATAAAATAATTATTATTTTGTATTTGAAACAGTATTTAATTACCTAACAGGGCAAATTCTAGGATCTGTGGTGTTTGTTGCAAGCCATTTGCTGTCTGTTAATTTATGGCTACCTCCTTGAGCTGTTTTGGAAAAAATACAATTGTATTCTATTCGCCCCGTAGGCAAACCACAATTATCACTTTCTTCCTTAAAATGTTTGATAGTAACGTTAACACCTTCACATCCCCTCCAAGCTAATTCTAATCCAGCCACATAAAAAAACATTTTCTGTAAACCATCTGGCGTGTCTTCGTTATAAATCTTTAGAATCTTGTTGTATTCTTCTAGAGTCAAAATTGAGGAACTAGTTTTGCGTTTTTCCGGTTGTATTTGTAGGTTCCGGCGTTTTGCGTCGCGTGCATTTCTACTACCCTTGAATTCCAGGTCAACAAAAGGATCAAACTTTATACCAAATTTATTGAAATACAGTTCTTGCAACTGCTTTGCCGTTACATTCCACATCGTTTTTATTACTGCTTCTTTGTAGTCATTACCATCGACTTTTTTCATATTGTACCCCCAATCTTTGAGGATGAATGCTAGTTTTTCCGTGGAAGTGTTTCCATCAAAAACATATTTGCGTTCACCGCAAAACTTCTCAAATTGCCTCCAGATTGAATTTCGTGAGTTCTTCGTATTTAGCGGCGTAATGTTTGTAATAGAATCATCAATTTCTTTTGGCGTGTTACGACCAAAACGAAAATTGGACATGGTTTTTTAAACCCACACAAATTTTGCAAAATGGCTGTTCTTATTTACTTGCGTCGCCATAGTATCGCACACCAAACTACTTCGTAAATCATTATAAAATTATTTTTAAAATGTTTGTTCTTGCAATAATCTGTTGAATATATTGCGTGCATCACAATGAAATCGATAATTTTGAACAACAATAATCTCTCATGCTTGTTGCCTAAGAAAAATGCACTCGTGCTAAAGCACTCGTGCGTTTTCAATGCAACAAGCATTCGAGTTATTGTTGCTCAAAATTATCGATAACATTGCGATGCACTTAATATATTATAACTGATAATTTCGTCGGCGAGTCCGCTGCCATTTTTTTTCTTTTGTTTCTATAAAATCTATAAAACTCTCTTCAATAATTATGGAATCTTCTGTAATACGTATGTATCTAATAATTTGACACATTTGTTTCCAATGGGACACATCAGGAGTACAATCAAAGAGTAAAGAAAAATATTTCGCTTTTTTAATTCTCGAGAGAATTTCACGTCGAACATGGTTTCCCAAAAGAAAATCAAATTCGTCTTGTATCTTATTAGATAAGTAGGAAACGGATCCATTTTTATGTTTAACTATATGATCTGCAATATTAGTGTTGTAATGACTTATTGATTCAATCAGATTTAAAAAAATTCCTGAATTCGAAGTGCCGATTTTTTCATGCGTGCCTCTAAGAGGTAAATTATTTTTTGCACAAAATAAAATCACGTCCAATATGGCACGAAAATGTTCCGCCACTTTTCCTTTTCAGATTGTATTGACTTTTGTAATGAATCGTCAATAAAACCACCACTTCTGATTTTTTTCTAGAAGCATTTCCACTGAACATAAGCATCGCGATGAAACATAGAATTTTCGTGATCAGAAATTCGGTTTAATTTTTTCCAGTCTTTATAACCCTTTTTCGCATTGGTAATCATGGATTCTGTTCGAATTTTAGTGAAAAGTATGCACGGAAAACAAAACAATGACAAAGATATTTTTGAGTAAATAAGCCAGTTGCGATCGGTCTAGGACAATTCGGCGCGGCTGACTTGGCGCGGCCAACTTGGCGCGGCCGACTTGGCGCGAGACATTTTGGCGCAGGGACACTTTGGCGCAGGGACACTTTGGCGCAAGCCATCTTGGCGCGGGCCATCTTGGCGCAAATGAACTTGCACTAAGAAAAATAGATATAAATATGCAAAAATTGTACCCGTTGTTAGCATAACCCAATTTTTATAGTCTCCAACGCGGGGAGGGGTAATCTCGACTTTTTAATGGACACACGGGCGCTTCGCGCCCTGCACCCCATTATAAACATACTCCTAAACGTGGAACTTCTTGCTCGGTGGATCATTTAGTTATTGGAATTTGTGCGAATGAAAATGTGTATTTGGTTACCTACACTTAGCATAAATAACAGGGTGCCAACCAAAGTACGAACAATAAATATATTTTACAATATATACCGACGTGCTCGCGCCAAGATGGCTTGCGCCAAAATGTCCCTGCGCCAAGTTGGCTTTGCGCCAAAATGGCTCGCGCCAAGTCGGCCGTGCCAAGTTGGCCGCGCCAAGTCGGCCGCGCCAAATTGTCCCATTCCGGTTGCGATGTATCACTTCCCCATTAGCACATTTCTTAGAAAACCATTCTTTGCCAAATTTTCTCCCGTCCTGTGAAGTAGATTCTCTGAAATCAGCGTCTAATCCTTGCTCCGGCCCATGCTCTATTAATAAAAATTTTATTTTATCCGAAATTGGTGGCCATGATGGAGGATCCTTGAAATTAATTGAATTAGTGGACGTCTCTCTTTCTTCTTCGCTTTCAAAAATTTTGGGCGCATGTTTTTCTTCATTTAACACATGTGTAGTCTTTTCTGATAAAACTTTAACAATCACATTTTCTCCTGTATTTTCTGCTAGATCTTTCCTGCGCGCTACAAATGTTAAATCTCTTGAAGTACTACCTCTTCCCAACCAATCTTGTAACTGTAATGTACAATTTTGTTGAATCTCGTTCTTCAATTTTCTTCTCTTTTTGTATTCTGTACTACTGGGTTTTTTTGAAGCCATCTGTGAAAATTTATTCCCTCATGATTAAGCTTTGCTCGTCATAAAATGTGTTATGCTTCAGCACAACTTGTTACACTTTTTCAAATGAAACGCAGCACAAACACTACTAACAGGTTTTATTAAACTGAAGACAATTTTAGGATCTTTACACAGTAGTCGATAGCGCAATCACTTTGTATCACAATAACTTTCCGCAACAAGACTTGACTATATTTTAATGATTAGAACAGCAGAGCTTCCTTATATATCCAAATTACAACAAAGAAAGTACATGGTTCAGTTTAAATGGAAAACAAGAAAGATCAAAATCCATCCGGATGTTTGATATTGACAATTATTGAACTAATTTGATAAAATTCCATTTGACAACAATGTTTGCCTGATATAAAGCGAAGGTGGATTTCAGTCACCATCGTTACTAAGAAACCAGAAAATAGGCCGGAGGTATTCACGCATTAGGTGTGTGCAGTGATGCCAATTTTACTTTTATAAAATTACGTTTTTTTCGTAATCTATGTACATCATAAAGAATTTTTTTATTATTTTTTCGGGACTCCCGAAACCCGTGAATAACGTACTGAAGAGTTAATCCGCCATTTTCCAGACAGGCGGTATTTCATTTTATTTTTACTTATTCTAAATTAAGTTTCATTTTTATTGTAGTACTTTATGGTACACGATATTTTTTGTTTGATTACCTGGCGCGTAAACAAACAGAGCAGATGGTTTTCCAACACGGGAACAGGCAACATACAATTGACCATGCGAGAAACATGGGTTTTCTAGATTAATACCACAAACACTTAATAACTGCCCCTGGGATTTGTTTATAGTCATAGCGAAAGCAAGCCGTACTGGAAACTGTAGTCGTTTAAACTCGAATGGTACGTCAGTCGGAATCATTGGAATGCGGGGTATCAAAACGTCTTCTCCTTTATACTTTCCTTTCAATATGATTGCTTCTATTACGTTATTCAGTAATTTTTTTATCGCTAATCGTGTGCCGTTACAAAGTTGCGGTTGGTTAATATTTCGCAACATTATAACTACAGATCCAACCTTTAATTGAAGATTGTGAGGCGGCAATCCTGGCAAATCAAGTGAGTTTAAAAATTCCGGCGGATAGTTCACGACATCATCTTCATTAGTTGCCGTATCAACTGATTTATATGTCTTCATTTCGCCAGGAATGTCATCTTGAATTTTGAAATTTAATTCATTTACATCAGTGTTTCTGGCAGCCAGTATAGCTCGTTCGCTCAACCAATCATGGAATAAGTAATTTTGAGCAACATTTGGAAACACTTTTTGAATGAGTTCAGCTTTTGATTGTATTAACTAACAAAAACTCTCAGGAAAGGTGATGCAGCCAGTCAGCACATCTATAGGAAATTTGCCATTACCAATACAAGTGAGTTGTTTAGAGAATATAATATATATAACTAATAGCAGCCGTAAATAAAAACATTCATCGTTGCTTGGATGAACGGAATAAATTCGACCTATTGCATCGGTTGAATATACACTTGGGTAACCTGGAACTGGTTTTCCTTGTTTCCTTTGCATAAATTTCTTTGTTGATTGATTCCAAGTATAATATTTTGGCATTTCAGAATATAGCAGTGTTTGTGCGAAATTATCGTTTTGGCACGTCTCGAAGAAACTGGTTAAGGTAGTAGATGGTGGCTGGTGAGCCCTCTGTACTGCATTCTGAGCTGTGAAATACACTCTCTGTCCATTTTCTAAGTGCACGGCTAAGTGAACAACTGTGGGGTGTCTTTCATGAATTGGAAAAGAAAAAAATCGCCAAAATGCTTCATTACTGCTAACATAGCGGCCCATTTGGAATTGGGTTACTTCATCATTTGAATTCTCTGCACCAAATCCAATCACAGCCATATCACTTCCTTTGGTTACATATTTACATATGTACTTGATAGATTTTACTGAATGGCAAGATTCAACATTGATGTGTGCTTTGAAAGTTTTTGATAAGATCGGTGAATATGGAACAATCCAACGATTATCTATTTCAATATCTTGTTGATTTACTTTGACAATTGTTGATCTTTCATTGTCTGCTAGTGATCGCCGACGATAGAGTGGATAACCATCATTTCCAGTAATTGTTTGCGATATTAATGTCCGTGGATAGCGCTTTGAACATTTACCATCTACCATACACGGTGCATTTTGATTAAGTGTTCCACATGGACCATGTATCATGTTTTTGATAACTACCTCATGCAAGCCAGGATCTACTTGTTCATTAGGGATTTCAGCTGATATGACTTCATCAACTTCATTTGGTTTAATTTTTTCAACCAACCAAATCAAAATGTGTGCATGCGGCAATCCACGTTTCTGCCACTGTACAGAATACATCCAGCAGCGTGTCTCACCAAACACACAATGTTTAACAATTAAATCCATTAAAGATTTCAACTTTTGTCTGAAGACTCTTGTTGTAATGTCATGACGATCAATAGGTGATTGACCAGGGAATAACGCTTGTTTAATTTCTATCCATTGTGGATTGCATGTAAATGTAATGAACAAATCTGCTGTGCCATAATGCCGAACATAGGAGATGGCATCTTTAGCATATTCATGCATATGCCGAGGACTTCCGATGTAGGTTGCTGGAAGAATAGTCATCCTGCCAACTTTTCTGCATTTCCATCAGAATTAATTGCATCTCGAAGGGGAATATACTCTTCAGATCGAAGTTTGGTCTGATTCAACCTGATGAATGTTAATCTCTCCGTTTCAATCTTTACATACATATCAACAACATATCTATGACATAATCGCCGGCATTTCAAGATGTGATTGTCTTCATTTTCTCTAATCATTAGGCAGTATGAATAATAGTTCATTGAACTAACTTTTTTGTTGATTTCAGAACCTGTAAATATTTTTTTTATTATAATGATGATGATAGTTGAATAAAAAATTAAACTATTTAGTAGGTGATATAGTAGATGACGTAACATCTCATAAACCAACCTTTCAATTACCTGTAATTGGATTTATCATCTTGATTGAGAAATCATAGCCATCTTCACCTTGCCAAAATATAATGGGATATTGCAGTGCATCATATGAGCGATGTGTTTCCTTAATACGTTGTAATTGATTATTTCGACGATGTAAAACAATATCACGTGACTCCAAATTTTCTCCAACTACAACAATGGCAACTTCATCGATAGTAGGTGCATTAAAACGTCCTTCATGTTGGCCCACAGCAGTTTTATCTGCTCTGATAACAATTTTGTGATCATCAGATGGCATCATATCCATTGCACTTTTAAATAATATAATCAATTGATTGTGTTCGTGAAATAAGTTTTGTAATTGTTCAACTATTGACCTTTTCACTGAATTGTTATGTGCACAACGTAGATTGATTTCTTGTGGAGAATTGCCCATAAAATAAATTTGCAAAAACTTGTAGTCGCTATTTGGCACTGGTAACAAAGAACTTGCTCTGTGATATATTTGACCTTGTATCTGTAAAGGGAAAAAATGTATTGTAAAAATGTATATGGGCTATAATTATGGTGACCATATTTTTTTTGAAAAAAAGAAGTACACCCCACCCAACGAAAATTCCAAGTTACTTTATTGTATTTTTTTATTTAAAAGCGTAGATGTATTAGATATTAGATGTAGATGGCTTGTTCCAGTCATGCTTCTCTGAACTTAATATTTGTTTTGATAACTGTGGATTAGATTTCAAGTAATGAAACATTTCATTACACGTTTCTTCCAAGTTCATGTACACCTGCATAACAGCTTCCAAGGTGGACAGGCCTAGGGCGTTCTTCTCACTAGTCCAGTATTTGTTGATGTTAGAAAATAGTCTCTCAATGCTTGCGCTTGTCCCTGTCAACAAATTTCATTATTATTTGAAACACTGAAATCAATCAGCTGGATTTGTACCTGGAAGGCAGAGGGCAAATTCGCATAACATTTTCAAGTTTATTGGTGTGACTTGATAAGGAATTGCGTCTATGTACTTGAAAAATTCCAGCCAACGAGTTTCAGTAGGAGTTTTTTGGAAATTCCAAGTAATTTTTTCATCCGTAGCAAAATTCTTCAATAAGTTAAACTCATCAAAACAAGCATCAGCATTCACTTTATCGCCAATTTCCCCCTTACAAGCATCGTATGAAAGAAGAATTTCGTTCCATTTTACTTCTTTTCGCAGGGCGATCCATTCGAACAACTTCAACTCGGATAGATTTGTTTTCCAATTTTCCAAATAATTTATACAACTTGAATAAAATTTCTTTGCAGTGGCTGAAAATTCTTGACGATAATTCATTATAAAGTAATAAAGTAATTTATTTATCCAGCAGACTAATATATAGTCCATAGTGGATACAACCACAGGAACAATATTAAATTTACAATAAACACATAATGCTCAAAACATTGGTACACTTACACATAATTCAATTCCAACAATTGTTTCCTTACATTAGCTTTACTAAAATTATGAAAAAATATATCTAGACGACCATCACAAACAGAATTATATAAGCGAAAAGCATATATCAATGGACAGTTATAATGATGAAAAGTATTGGGTATAGCAAAATAAAATAACTTTGGACATCGGCTAATTTGTCTTGGGATATTGAATTTGATTTCATGGAGAAGCTCCTGACAACATATCTGACCTAAAGTGAGTTTTTGTAGAAAAATTAAACTAGCTGCATTTCTTCTTCTTATTAAAGATTGTTCATTGACGATAGACAATAAGCTAGATTGATCACAATGTCTGCTTGGATACCTATTATACATTTTTAAAAATATATACTTTGCAAATTTGCGCAAGACATTCTCTAACAAGTCAATATATTTTTGGTAATACGGCTTCCATACAATGCAACAATATTCCATTCTTGACCTTACTAAAGCATAAAAAAGTATTTTGATACATTGTATGTTAACAAAATCCATGGTGTTACGACGAATAAATCCTAACTGTTGCATAGCAGTCTTGGTGACATGCAGGATGTGTGGGGCGAATGACAAACTACAGTCCATAACAACACCTAAATCAGATATCTGTTGACAATTCTCAAGTACATAACCATCTAAATTGTAATAATAGGAAATAGGTTCACGTGTACGAAAGAAGGTAATCTTTTTACATTTACTTTTGTTAATTTCTAACTTATTACTATTACACCAATGCAGTAACTTTTCTAAACTGGTTTGTAGCTCATAACAGTCCTCAGCCCTATTGACAACTTTTGCCAGTTTCAAGTCATCGGCGTATACAAATGCCCTACATCCCAAGTCTTTTACGACGTCGTTGTAAAATATAATAAAAAGAAGAGGACCTAAATTTGATCCTTGACCAACTCCACTGTTAACTTTATATATCAACGATCTAAATCCTTTACACAAAACTCGTTGTTGCCTATCAGTTAACAAAGATTTAAGAACAGATATTAAATTATCGCATAAACCAAAACTTTCCAACTTTTTTAATAAAATACAGTGATTAACTTTGTCAAATGCTTTAGATAAGTCGGTATATATAGCATCAACTTGTGATCTTTTATCTAAAGCATTTGAGACAAACTGCGTGAATTCGCATAAGTTAGTTGTAGTGGAGCGGCCCTTGACAAAACCATGTTGTTCAGTTATAATATCAGATTTCACATGGGAATAGATAGATAGCATCTGTTAATATGCACTCAAACAATTTAGCAAAATTTGGGATGAGAGATATGGGCCTATAGTTCTTAATGTTCGACTTGTCACCCGACTTAAAAATTGGCACAACATTTGACGTTTTCCATACTGTTGGATACTGTGAAGATATTAATATCCGATTAAATATATGACAAAGTGGAGATAGAAAACAACTTATGCAATCCACAATCAAAAATGCCGGTATGTTATCAGCACCACAGATATTATTCGCTTTTATACCCTTTACAGCCTTAAGAATGTCGTTGTCACTTATAGAGAACCTATTTAAAATAACATGTTATCGTTGTCCAGATTTTCAAGTTTACTAAGTGATTCTCTCACTTTAGCGGGCAGAAAAACTTCATTTAATAGTACATTATGGAACTAGTGGATGAAGTTGAATTTCAACGGCGAGAGTGATTTTTTCACACGAGCGAGTGCAACGAGCGAGTGCGAAAAAGAAACTCGAGCCGTTGAAATTTCTTCATCCGCGAGTTGCATATACTATTTTTTCTAAGAAATTAGGAAATAAATGTTTGTTTATGGTAGGTATTTTATTTTTGAAATACATTAACTGTAATAGAACAATTTGTGCAATTATCACCAATAATATTTACACTTTTATCGTAAGTAATATTTGAACTTGTATCTTTGTTTAAACTTAGTTGGCTGCTTCCTGTATCAATAACTGCACTTGTATCAGATTCGAAAATGCCGCATTGGCAGCATTCAAAATTTCTTCAGAAACTTCGTCAGTCTCACTCATGTTCATTGTTTTCACTTGTGTAAACTAGCAGTATTAAACGTCAAACACTAACAGGTCGTCCAGCCTAGGCGTCATGATTTTCGAAGCGCGCGAAGCGGACGGTGCGGTCGGTGCAGGGGATACGCGACACGTTTCGCTAGCTGCGAAACGCTCAGGCTGGACGACCCGTTAAAATCGTAGACGGCCGAGTATTTTTCCACTAGAGGGTGAAATGAAATTTCATCCACTGCCAGCGATGGGAAAATGACAAACTTCAACCTTAATGAGTAGAAAAACGATTTTCTAGTTTATCCTTCAGAGTGAAATATTCCAAAGCGGCTTCAGCTGCGCAAACTTTGTTTCCTTCAACACTTAAAATAGCTTGATGAAATAGTGAAGCAGCATTGTGAACAAACCACAGCCAAATTTCTCTCAACAGGATTCTCGAAAAATTGTTTCAGAATAGTAGGGCAATTTTCCAAAGACAGAAAGTAAGTCTGCAGCGGTTTATACATTTTTAAAATTCTCTCAACGGCGGGCATTAAACTTAAAAATCTGGTTTTTGAGAAGGATAACATTTTTTTATATTCCATGTCAACTGCTTCACAAAAAGATTTCAAGTGTGCTACACGAACTGTATAAATGTAGAAGTGTTTGTATATATTGACAACAATAACTTCAATATCTATTGGTAAAGAGTCAGTGGCATTTTGAATGCAGTTGTCGAAAATATGGGCCACGCAACCAATGCCAACAATAGATTTACCACATGAGTTTGTTAATTTAGAAAATAAATTGTTTTTGCCTTTTCTTTGGCCTCCACCAAAATTCGAATTGGTATTATCTGCTGATAAACCTACCCACTTTTCTACAAGATTAAATTTTGACAAAGCATTGTAAACATTATCCTTCAGTTGGTCAGATGTTTCGCCAGGTAGATCTTGTAATTGCAGTAGTTTAACTTGGATGCCTTTTTCTTCATCAAAATATCGGACAAGTAGTGGAACAACCTTAGTTTCATTATGATTTCAAGAATCAACAATAATACTAACAAAATGAGTTTTTTGTAAAGCGTTTTCAAGCCTTGATTTCGCTTCTTTTGCGAGAACGTTTTTTATAATGGCTTCCGTTTTTGTTCTGGCTGACATAAATTTAGGTTCAAATAAACAGGCAATGAGTTTTGAAGTACAGTCCAAGGATCTAAAACTCTGCATATGCTTAATTGTGTGGTAAGCGACCGTACCTTCTTTAGCTGCAATAAGCAAATTTTCAGAACTCACTTCATCTTTTTTAAAAAACGTTTGGAGTTTCTTGCTCGATTGTGACGCTATCTCAGCTAGCCGATGCTTTTTCTTGTTTAGATGTGACTTTATATTGCTGCGGCCTCTGTTTGAAATGTCCACTTCGCTTTTACAAATTTCACAATAAACAATGGGGGGAGAAGCCCTGGACTTTAGTTTCAAGAATGGATATTCCCGTTGTAGTTCTGAATTAAAATGGCACTTTCTCCGGGGTGGAGACATTTTTGTCGCTATTTTCAAACAAAATCCAGCACACTCTCTGTATTAGCTCCGGAATAACTAACTAAGCAGGAATAGGAACGGAATAATCACGCACAATGTGATGTGACGACTGATGAAATATGACATGCGCATGACGCCCGACGACCGTATGCACAAGAACGCTGAGTACTCGATGGAGAGATGACTTCGAAATCATATGATCATCATCGTTTCCAAAAAAAGTACTGTCCTATAATAGTTATGATTAATAAACATACAACTGCAAATACTATTACAAACCTTAAAAGTTGGTATGAAATTTTCCCGAACTACTTTTGTTGCTCCAAATGAAGTCATTTGAAAGCAGTCGTATTGTTGAATATTCTTTAAAAAGTGTATGGAATCTGTTCCTATTCCTAAGACCAATGAGTACAATCAGAGATAATAGAGATATGACAGCTCGCAAAATTAAGCGACAATAGTCCTTATGTACTGCGCCCCAAACCGTCACTTTCGGGCGCGCTATTTAAATTTGAGTGAAACTTTCGTAGCGCGGCTATTTGATTACCAGGGATATTTCCAATCGTAAGAATATACCAAAAGTGGTTAATCTTTCTTCCAAAAATACTAGGTTCCTCATAAATGGAAAAAGACAAGATTAAAAAAATTACAATCATTAAGTTTATTCGAAAAATGATTGTATTATATCTAACATTTGTTGGTGCTTTTGTAATGTTTACATCCTGATTAATAGTAAATGGATAAAAAAAAACATTAAATTACTCAAAATGCTTGTATTAACTTTTCTTATCCTTTAAAACTCTAAAATGTGCATACACAACAAACTGTACAATTTTATAGCGAGGATAATAATAAAAGTACCCTCTAGCTCATTCGACGATTGTTATTACAACCTAACGTTGAAATTCAAGGACGACACTTTAAGGGGTACAAATACAGTTATAATATTGAATGTTACCTTTTCATTGCGAAGACGACTTTAGTCACTTTTAGTTCTGTGCGGGTGTTAATAAAATTATTTTTATCCTCATATTATTAATAGTTATTTACATCACACTTTATTAGAACATAACCAAATACAAGCTATTGTTCTGTATAAAATATATGCAGCACAACCCAACTGGTAATTGTGCTTTTGATTTCGCAACATTTTGTGGGGGCTAACAAATCCCACAAAATTGTGCAACATGTAATATTTGTATATAGTCTGTATTTATTGACTTCCAACCACTATCATCCTAAAACTTTCTCTTCGTCCACCTGCATGTCGTAAAACCTATCTTTTGTTCGCCCTTCCCAATAATTCTTATCCTTCGAAGATTTCGAGTACCTTCTAAAAACCCTTTCAACACAACCGTTTCACCGCTCTCTACACCGACCTGTCTTTTCATTTTCAAAATGACAGACAACACTCTTCACTTTTCCCTTATCTACTGAACCGACAACATAAAAAATAAATACACCACGAACGCAAGTCCTGTTTTAATCATCTGATCACACCACAATTCTTATCTGCTAATGAAGATATCTCCAATTTAAGTGAGAGGTACAACATCCCCACCATAATTAATAATTCCCAACCACCTCATAATGCCCTAAAAATAGATAGGATAGAGTACAAAGAGTTTGATTTAGCTGAACAAAATATCTTACGATAAATATGTGGATACTCAGTGGATGCATGCTTAAAATACTCTTCTCAGATATGCTGTGAAGATACAAATGCATGTGGCAGAAATTCTAGAACTACACTATTGTCGTTTCCAAGCCCACAATTCTGAAACTTTATCTTATGGCAATCTTAATGTTCCGTATGAACAGTTTGCATATTACATTGAACAATTAGAAAATGCCTTCAGTAGATAATACACTTTTGCTTCAAGTTCCTAGACAACTTAAAAACCAGCTGGCCTTAATAGCATCCATGTAGTAATCTCCCCCTTGATTACCTTTTGTCATTATTTGGTTTACTTATCAATGTTATTTTTATAGAACTATTCCTGTACTTACCAATAGTATATTGTTTGTTAAAATGTATGTAACTGTAATAAATACATACATACATATGCAGTTAACATGACTTTTCTTTTATAATTTGAAACCATCGCATCATATTTAATTGAGGTTATCTCAGAGTTCGTGTTTTTCGTTCGTTATGTCACTTTTACTAGTAATATATTTAGTAACATTTAACATAGATGTTAGGATATCAGGTTTACCACCACAAATGTTGCGCCCCCAACCGTCCTTTACGTCAAATTCTGTGTTCACTTCGCTCCCATGCATTTCTTATGGAGCATTCAAAAGCTGTCATATCTCTGTTATCTCTGGTACAATGGTTCTGGAGGTGGAAGCAATGGTATCAATTTCACATTTCCATTTGCGCAACACAATCCATTGGCTTCATTTTTGTATTTCAATGCCTTATAATATTGGCAAGCTGAGTTCATTGGTCCAATAGCAACACAGTTTTAGGCACTGCAATCAATTGACATATCGTAACAGAAAGCAGCTCGATTCAAACTTGTACCATTATTAGTCGAATGTCGCGCTTCACGGGTCTGTCTTAACCGAATTCTTTCACGTTCATTGCGATCTTCACGTTCCTGAGCAGTACGATTAGTTTGATAATTAATTTGATTCGTTGCATTTCGTACAACACTTTTTTAATTTTATAGAAGTTTGTGGCTTTTAGATTTAGTAATATTATAGATGCACAGCAAAGAGACATTTACATTTCAAGTGACATCTTACCACAGATAATTTACATTTTACCATAGACAATTTGTTTTTGAGTAATGTTAGCATCGTATAAATATTGACATTAATATTTATACGATACTAACGTCACTCAATTGTTTTGCCTTCCCCGAACCCCTCCACTAACACTTAAACTTTATGGAATGGTATTAAAGTTTAAATAGACTTTGTTTTTAGGCAATTTTTCAAATTTTTCTCTCCGTAAGAACCATCCTCGTACTTCAACGAATATTTGAAAGCAAAAATTAGCCGAATCGGTTGAGTCGTTCTCGAGTCATGCGCTTAGCAACACATATAGCGATCCATTTTTATTTATATAGATCACTCAATTTTGCAAATAAATGCATGAAGTGTATCTTCAAATGCAAAGATATTTGCAGTGTTCTTTAAACTTTCAATTCCTGATCCTTGTAACTGTAAATTCAACTTATTTAAATGAGCGAAAATGTCTACTAGGTAGGCCAGCCGTAATTCAAATTTCGAATCCCAAAAATCATGCAATACATCCACATTTCTCTCAGTTAGGAACACCTTCAGTGCTTCTCTTAGTTCAAAAAGTCGTGTCAACATATTTCCTTTTGATAGCCATCGCACTTCAGTATGAAGAAGTAGAGTTTCGTATTCAGAATCCAAATCAGTACGTAATTTCTTAAAAGTGCGTTATTTAGTGCACTGCTTTTGACGGTATTCACCACCTTATAGATAATTTTATGGCGCGGTTTAAATCGTCTGGCAACGTTTTGGAAGCTAACGCGTGACGATGAATGATGCAGTGAGTCGTCAGTATCGAGCAGTTTTTCTGTTTCACCAAACTTGCTAGACCTGACCGCGAACCGAGCATAGTGGGCATAGTCTGTACAAAAACCTGCCAGGTTTTGCCACAAAATCTGATGTTTCTCAAGATAGTTGCTAATTATATTCATAACATCTATTCCTTTTGATGTAGTTTCCAGTGCGCTCGACAATAATAATTCTTTGATGGTGTTGTCTTCGTCAACAAATCGAACAAACACAAGTAATTGACAACAGGTTGCAATATCAGTAGTTTCATCACACTGCAAAGCGAAATATGGTGAATTTTTTATCTTAAGCAAAATCTGTTCTTCAATATCAAGCGACATTGTTTCAATTCGGGCCTTCACAGTGTTGTTGGATAGCGGAATTTCTTGAATTTTTTTTTTAGCTTCGAGACGCAAAACTTCTTCAACATCTTAGTAGACAAGGCTTCACTAGTGTTTCACCTATCGTGTGTGGTTTTTTTGATTTAGCAATCAGTTGAGAAATTTCAAACGATGCCGATAGTGCTTTCTGAGATGATTCAAATCTTGAACCACTCGGTCCAAGCTTCATTTTCTTTAAATTCTCCAATTTGCCAGAGAAGAATTCGGGCGATCGATCACTTAAATTAGGATGGACAGTTTTTAAGTCGCGTTCTAATTTAGCGGGTTTTAACGCATCGTTACTGAGCACAATACACATATCACACACTGGGGCCGTGTTTTTCGATTGGCTTCAACTGAAGTAAATCCAAATTTTATGTAATCATTGTCGTATTTCCTCTTTGGTAAATTGGTAATCTTCTAAGGCTTCATCTAATATACGTTCTCTAATATATGCATCTTCTGTTTTTGAAACATGGCGACAAATGGCAGCCCAATCGTCGGCGGTAATTTAAGAAAATTTGGTCTTTGCCAATCTACCACTAACACAGATTTTGGAGGAAGATTAGGTATGACTTGAGACTTTCACCATTTTTGAAAATTGTCTCAGTTCGTATCATCATGATAATCCCCACTTTTTTTGCCTATGTTCCAAAAATATTTTAAAACAATTTTAATTTATGGCAACAAAAAATAATTTTTACCAGAAGTAAATATCAGTAGACCATTTTTCACAAATCCTGATTCATATCCGGCATGGACGATAATTAACCTTTTACCCTTGGCAACAGGCTTACGAATTAATTAATTGCTGCCATCACTCCATTCATATGGAGTTGTGTGAGATGAATGTACATACAAGTATATAGGTTTCATCCGTATACACAATGTTTCGGTTTTCACGTCTAAATTGCTTCGGTTTTTTAAGATATTCTATCCTTTGAAGTCGCACAGAATGCGACTCCATCAATATTTTTCTGTGGTCCTAGATTTTTTCCACCTTTGGTAGTACCATTTGGTTATAAAATTATTGATGCCAGTAAAAAAATTGAAAAACTTACTCGAAACCTATTTTTTTAAGTATTATTTTTAAGGAATCTTGACTTCCCTGAAATGGAATCTGCGAGGCTTAAATTTTTTTGAAAAAACCTACGAAGACATATTATTGAAATTATCTTATAGAAATAAAGTGGTTTGCCCATGCTACTAACTAACCACTTAGCCACTAACTATAACTGCATACCTATCAAACGCCTAACAATGCTACTAAAAACTTAAAATATGAGATTATTCTATACCCTCTAACTTCATGCATACACCTAAAAAAGGATTAAAACACAACTGACCTTCTGTCTTTTTCTTTTGTTTTGACAAACTGTTTATAATTCGTTATTGTTACCGGGTATTGGTCTTATCTACATTAGTTACTCTAGGTTGGGATGTTGCTTTTTTTTGGTGTTGAAAAAGAAAGGTTTTCGCCTGATTTGATTGTGTCAGCTTCCTTCAAAACGCTTGAATATCCCTTTTTGAAAATTCCAGTAGCCTTCAATACTCGCTCTCTAAAATTTTCTATTGGGATATTAATACCGTCTTCTGCTTCTTTTTTCATAAAATTTATAACTTTTGCTATAACCTCTCTTGTTTGGGAATGGAGGATTTTGCCTTTACCAAGTTTCGAAGAAAACATATTCATATTGATATTATCGTTCCAGGTGGTTTCACATAATGAAAACACGCTTTCTGTTGTGGCATTGGATGTAGGGATCCACAATATGAACTAAAAAAATGTAATGAAATTTTTTAGATTCGGATTTGCATTAAAAATTGCCGTCCATTTTTCCAAAGTGGTTTTGTCTGGTTCATCAGGAAGAGCTAATTAATGCTAAAGCTTCCTTTATCGCACAAAATTCTTCCTAAAGTTCATCAACATCGATATATTTTCTTAATGATGTATTTTGCACTATGTTGACCAATGCTGGGAATGTAAATGTTACGCCATCTAAGCACTTTCAATTTTGCCAGGTATTGGCGCTGGGAGGGGAGTGCAAGGGGTGCACTTACACACCCCTCCCCCCGGGTTAGTATAAAATACACACTTTAATTAATCAAACCCAAAGTTCTTCTGTTACATGTTTATTGTGTAAATAAAAACTTAAGACATCTAGGTTGTTGTCCAAAATTGTTCAACACTTTGTCAATGAACTTGTCTTCTTGTACCCTTTTTCGATGAATACAGAGTATGCACAAGCCGCTTAGCTTGACATCTCCTATTGTAAACCGATTCCAGTGATTCGTAGAGAGCTGATATGCTTCCGTTTTGTTTTTGAGTTTGTTGAATTATATGAAAGTTCTTTCAAAGCTCGTATGATATTGATAAAATTCTCAGAAAATTATTTTTTTATACTCTTATACTTTTTTGACCAGCGAGTTTCGCAAAAGAGAGGTATATTTGAAATTTGATTTCGTTGCAGCGTAGGGGATCATGTTGTATCTTTGACCAATTTTTATCAAGCGCATCACAATGCCACTTACTGGACGCATGAGATTGTGCAGCTTCATGAAATTTTTGATACTTCCGGCAAGGAGAAACTATGAACTGTCCTTGCAAACCGCGGTGCACCAGAGGTCGAAATAAAACGCACATTCGACATAGAGGTCATTTTGCTATAGCTGAGTAGGCCAACCAAGGGTAGGTTTTAAGCCATTCAGCTCGAAAAACTCGTTTAGTAACAAGGTCTAAGTCGCTTTTAATATTAAACATTTTAGTGGGAACCCAAGAATGTCTAAGTAATTTCAAACATAGTTCGTCATTGAGGTGATAATTAGAATCTAAGCAAAACCCAATATCCAACGACGAATTGGTTGTGCTAGAATCGAATAGTGCATCTTCTTGATGAGCTGTACTAGTAGCACGGCTAGCTTGAAATATTTTTAACTCAAAAGTGCTTGCACCTCTGATTTTTTTGCACAAAAAAAATAAAAAATTACTTAAAAAAACGACACTACGTTTTATAAAACAAGACGCTGATCAACTAAATTTTGTAGGGACCGTCCAATACTAGTCAAAGCATCGGCCATATGGTTTAGGATTTCTATTTTTTTTTAATAAGTTTTCTTTATTTTAAGTTTTTTTTTCTAAATAAACTTTATGGTCATTTGATGCTTTGGTCGCATTAGTTAAATAATTACATTTTCTAGAACATTTTGTGCTTTTTCTAGTTTTAAATTGATGTTGCGAAATATTCTGATCGCAATGATCGCTAGTGTTTTCATCATTTTTCTCTTCTTCAACTTCATTTTGTTCTACAACAGGTGTCAGCGGTATTGAAGAAGGTGAAAAAAAAATCATGCCAGCATTTTCTCCAACCTTGTCCATTTTTATGTGCACCGGGAATGGCATTCAGCAATTCGGTAATGTTGTCCCATTCATTTTGCCTATCTCTGTGCGTATACTTGGTGGAATGTTTTCTAGTTATTCACTGCTTCCGAGACTTTACAAATTCCAGCTACATCTTTACTTGTTTTTCGGAGCATTTGCACCTCTTTTATTGTGTTGTTTATCCATTTGTGTACGTATTAAGCACGATCCAAATAATTAAAAAAATTGTTTGAATTGTCACTCCTATGTGTCACCTCTTGTCGTAGCTAGGACACGGGTAAAATTTAAACATTTTTAAGATGTTGTCAGTGTTTGCTCTGCGCTAAACAGCGAATGTTCGTTACAGCGTAACGAATATATACAAATTTCATTCGAGATACACCCACATAAAACTTTATGACAGATCCTGAGTGAAACCCCTGCACAATGGCAACAGTAATTTCTTGCTTTTAACACCCTATGCGACCAGAGATCGGCACGTGCCGGCAGAATTTTTCAGGGCCGTACTCTGTTAAAAAAATAAGGTGAAGTAATAGACAAATTGTATTAGTTAAATAATATTTATAAGATTATAAGTCACTTTCAGACTCAGATGACTGCCCATTCACAATGGACATAAGGCATAACAAGTACATAAAGCTTACATAAATACATAAAGTTGAAACGATGGAAAACGTGTACCCATGTTCACAGTGGACGAACGTAATTCTTATGCTTATGAACGTTTTATGTAATCCTTGTGTGCGTACATAAAGTTGAAATAAGTTCAACTTTGTGCACGAATTATGTCAAAATTATGTTAAAATCTAGGGATTTTTGAATGCTGCTATTGAATCCCTTTGACAGTTGGCACTTGGCACTTCACACCTTTGATTATATTATATATATTATAATCAAAGTGTCACACTGCGAGTCTGTTCTGTACTGCGAGTTGTCAAGTTCGAATATCGTACGAAATTGTAGGTTAGATATTTTGATTGACTCAGTTTGAGGTTAGCCGTTTCTATGTTTAGCCGGGAGTTATTCCGTTCTGCGTTTGCGCAGTTTAACAATTCTTACCGAGTTCACTTTGTCCACTGTGAACGTAGATAAGCATAAGCCAGACACAAACCAAAAACGTAAATTATGTTATGCGCTCGTTCTTATGTCTTATGTCCATTGTGAATGGGCAGTGAGTCGTTATTTATTGAAATTATAATTTCGTTAGGCCGTGTATTTACAAATGTTGATTCAACTTTTATAACATGCCGAATACAATTTTGCCATTTTTCAGAAGATATGAGTTCTGATTGTTGTCTAATAAGATTTACTACAGCGGGAGAACTTTCTGGACGATTATTATATTTTCTAATATTATATGTATAACATTACCGAAAGCAGGTAAAACTTTCAACTCAACCCGAATACGGCTCTGTATAAAATGACCTGTCAAGCCCTTTTCATAATTTATGGTTGCGGTTTCAGGAACACCGATTTTTGAGTGATTGGTCCCATAAAATTTTATGTGGGTGTATCTCGAATACGGTTACTATACACTAGAATAGGTTTTTTGTAAAGTGTTCGCTATATAACGCATGCGCTATATACATATAACGTATAAAGTCAAGAATAGCACCCCAGGTGAGTCTAAACTTCCAAGAGCTGTTTCCAAATCATTTCTGTCAGTGGCATAGGCAAACCCGACTTTTACGGTCGTGGACAGTGAATTTCGTCCACCCAATTTCTTTGACAGAAAAAAACTCTAAATTAGCCCTTAGATCTTTCTAACCTTTTTTTGTCATTTTGACATAAAGGGGCAAACTAATTTGCATGGCTTTCATACCACTTCTGCGAAGTTCTGTACAGGGAAGCAGGTACGACACGGGCTAAATTTAGTAGCAACATTTTCTGCGAAATTTCTCTGAAAGTTTTCACATTAATTAACTCCTTTTAACAAACATGCACTTCGACGAAGTCAATTCTTTGCGTATCATACCTGCCTCTCAGGTTAGAAATCAATCCAAAACCAAACAGAAAACAATTTCAAATGATAAAAGAAACGCAAGAAACTTTATTAGATGCACAGAAGTATGTGATTATAATACAAGAACAAAACAAGAAGAGAACAGAATTAATACCGTCATTCCCCATTGGCATCTATAACTTTAGCCAATCGTTTAGGCATAGACGCGCAGAGGTTTCTAAAATAGTTTTCTGGTAACTCATGCCATGCTTTACTTATTGAAACCAAAAGTTGTTCCCTGTTTTCAAATATTTGTTGTTTTTCTTGCAGCTTCTTGACTAATAAACCCCACATGTTTTCTATAGAGTTTAAGTCTGGACTACGACTGGGCCAATCCAACACTTTTACATCGTTCTCGGTCAACCAGTCGATCACTCTCTGCGCAGTATGAACTGAACAATTGTCATGCTGAAAAATAAAGTTCTATTCTCGATATATCCCAGTCACCGACGGCAGCATCACATTTTCCAGAATTCTAATATAAGTCAAACTGTTCAATTTTTCTGGCACGTGTAATATGACCCCACGACTAAGACCAGATACCCATGCCCACATGTTGACAGAAAATCTTCCGCTTTGTTGGTATGTTTGAATATATCTGTCATTATCCCGCATGTTTCGGGGCCTGTATACTTTCAACTTTCCATTTTGGCAAGACTGAAAGACTTTCTCGTCTGAGAAAATAACAGAGCTCCAAAATCCCACATCCTGCATTAAATGTTGTAAAGCAAACCCCATTCGTGCCTCCATGTGGCTAGAAGTTAGCCTTATTTTTTTTGCTGATGTGTGGTTTCTAAGTCCTTGTTCCCTAATGCGTCGTCGCGCCGTTCTTGCTGATCCGGGAAAATTAGTAATGGCTATAGCTTCGACTGCGATTGTAAATGAAATTCACTGTCCGCGACTGTACAAAGGATGTGATATCTATTACAATTTCCACTGTTCTATCATCGATGTAGGCAATGACTTGCACTGGCAGGCGATGGTTGATAATGGTAGAAGTTATTTCAGCCTTCTGTGGCTGGCTTTGACTGTGAGTTCCGTTTTTCCAACGTTATTTAGGGAACTAATCGTACGTCGCTCAAACATTTTCGATTTCTTCTTTCGATTTAATTCGCAAGGTCTCAATTCTTCAATCAAACGGGGATTGATTATAATCAATCACTAGGTAACAATTTTTCTAAAAGTTGTTGCTTGAATCTGTTTTTTGTATTTTTTGTACTGTGTTGATGCTCTTTAATAGAAATACGAAAAATACATTTCAACAATCAAGACATCCAGAAATAAGACCATTAGTAACTTTTTTCCAAAAATATATTGAAATCACTTAACTTAACACTGATAATAATAACAAAAACCATTTTTACATTAATAAAAAAATCAAAAAACAAAGAAGAAGTAATACAGCACATTATTTTCTTTTAAAAAATAGTTATTTGAACGGCACTTTCTTTTGTAGCACACATTCTTGCTTCGCAGCAAAGTCCAAACATAATCACTAGGGTGATTCAAAAAAAAATAATAATTTTTTTTTTCGTGCAAAGAGGTTCAAAAGTTTCTTTTCAACGTAAAAAAATACCAGTTAAAATTTGAGCTCTTAATATTAATATTAAGACGGTCCGCATCGCGTTTTTCTATTTCCCATAAGAATAACATGGGAAAATTTTTTTTTGTACCTTCTGATTTTTATTGCTAGCCCGTCGTGTGTCGTGAAAAAAATTCAATCACATATTTTTATAGAGAATTGAACGCTCTACAAAAAGTGTCTCCTATGATTTTGCGAGAAACCTGATAGTTGAAGAGTTATTTTAGGCTAAAGTTAAATTTATCGCAAATTTTGACGTTTTTGATGCATTACAATAAATTTGATGGTCTTATTGGAATAAATCACCACAAAAATTTATACACATTTTAAATTTAGTTTTTTAAACAGTAATTGTTTATAATTTTATGCTATAATAAGGCCAGTAAAACTCTTTCCGAACATTTTCAGCATCAGTGGGTTAAAAAATCATAGTTTATTTAACCTAAAGACAAATATTTTTCTTCAGTAATTTAAAATACTTACGAAGGAATAAATCAAATGACGATTGGTATTGTATGAATAAAAAATTTATTTACTTTACTTTTAAATCAGGCTTTTAAATCGTTTGAAAATTACTTAGCAATCCAATGTAATTTAAATTTTTGTTATTATTGAAGATTTTTTTTTAAACAATCTGGATAACGTTGCCGATGTTCTCGAACTACTTGTAATAAATACTGTAGTTGGTCTTCATCCTTAGTGAGATAATTGTTATATTCTCCAATTAACGCAATTCCTCTTTCAGCTACGTCATTCGTTACTTTTAACGTTTTAAAAAATTCAGTACATTCGATATAACTATCGAGTTTCACTGACCTTATTATAGCATAAAATTATAAACAATTACTATTTATAAAACTAAAGTTAAAATGGGCATAAATTTTTGTGGTGATTTATTCCAATAAGACCATCAAATTTATTGTAATGCATCAAAAACGTCAAAATTTGCGATAAATTTAACTTTAGCCTAAAATAACTCTTCAACTATCAGGTTTCTCGCAAAATCATAGGAGACACTTTTTGTAGAGCGTTCAATTCTCTATAAAAATATGTGATTGAATTTTTTTCACGACACACGACGGGCTAGCAATAAAAATCAGAAGGTGCAAAAAAAAATTTTCCCATGTTATTCTTATGGGAAATAGAAAAACGCGATGCGGACCGTCTTAATATTAATATTAAGAGCTCAAATTTTAACTGGTATTTTTTTACGTTGAAAAGAAACTTTTGAACCTCTTTGCACGAAAAAAAAAATTATTTTTTTTTTTTGAATCACCCTAATAATCACCCATCATTGCCTCGTCCCATCGCCCTTGGTAACGCTTTTCCATCTCGTGGATGTCTTGATGGAAGCGTTCTCCATGTTCTTCGCTAACGTTTCCTAAATTGTCTTTAAAAAAATCTAAATGCGAATGTAGTGTAGTTTTCTAAAAGTTTTTAACACGTCGTCAACGATAGCTACGCAATTGTCACTTCGATGATTGCCAAGAAAATTCTCAACAATGTTCCGAAAAGACCTCCATGCATTTTTTTCCAAGTCTTTAGATTTGAGCATTTGGCGAATTTGAGGTCCCGTAAAAATTCCAGCTTTCACCTTAGCTTCAGAAAGTTTGGGCCGTTTTTATTCTCCATACTATTGATTATTATTATTTACATATTACAGTATTTACATTTATATTTTCCTGTTTAATTGTTTAATATTTAAATGCAGTGTATAGGAGGAGGCAGGCATCTCTGCACTCTGTTTAGCAAATTCACAAAACGCAAAACGATTACACCTTTTTGCTATCTACTTATAAGTTTCTGCTTGGAAATTCTTTGGTATCATAAAATCTATCTCTCCCTTTCGTTCTGTCGGAGCCAACCTGCCTGTACTCAATATTCGGCGGCGGATTATAAAATCGATCGCGGCAGCCAGTTTGTATGTACCCGTTTTCATTTGTGCAGTGTAAGTACTCCTTTCTTAGGAATTGTAGTAATTTATAGCTGCAATTTTATTTGCTTTACTGCACATATTGTTGTACAACACATCCTATATCCCTAATCTAGCTTGAATAAATGTATTCCAATAATAAAATTCCATTTCATCAATATCATTCATTTAATTAAAATGGGGAATCAAATCAAAACAAGAGCGTAGAAATGTCATCATATTTTTGTAAAAATTTTACTCGCATTTATCCTTAATGCTGTGGCGACACAATAACCCGTTGGTAAGCGGAGAAAGATAAGCGGCCTCGTTGTCTAGTGGTTAGGATACCTGTCGGGCAAGCGGGGGGCGTGTGATTCGATTCCCACCGAGGCGGCAACATTTTTCTTCGCTTACCTTCAATGCTGTTCTCAGAGACTTCAAAAGGGGGTCAAATAAGCTTAAGGTATTTAAAAGGTGCTCTGTTGTGTGGGCCATAAATTACAGCTTACCGCCTGAGCTAATATTTTGGGTTGTCTAACTTACTAAAATTTGCTTCAAAAGCATTGCAGTTTTTTTTTTACAATATCGAAAAAAAGTAAAATTTTAGAAGAAAGTAAAAAAATCTCTTTCACCTTGATATTTTTTAAAAGCACACCGAGTTTTCGCTGAAAATCAGCTCTTGTTCACTACAAATTTTGTACTAATACTAATAGTCATAAAGTTTTTAAAATCCTCTGCAGTAATTTATAATCAAAGACTGACGTTTTCTTTTCAATGAAGTTCATTTTTATGCAAAAAGCCAAACGTAGAATCCTTTTACAAAAAATGGTGTCAAAAAGTAACGTTTTTTAGAAGATCGATGAGTGGAAACAGCGTAAGAAATATTTAATAAAATAGTATTTGCTCATTTTATTGAAAATACTGCTAGATTTAATAGTATTCATTTTATAAGAGAGCACAGAATCGTTATGATTTTTGTAATAGATTCGTAGTCTAAAAGCGAATCACTCATTTCAGAAATATCCTTACTTCCCTAAATATTGTTACATCAATTTCGTATTGAACTGTAACTTCCAACATGATAGCATAATAAAAAATATTTGAATTATATGAATTTAGGGCAGTATAGACGAGTTCAAGTGGTCAAATATCCAATGGGTTTACCTTGTTTTGGTAGTAAATGAAAAGCGACTCTAAATTTGTGTAATTTTATGATGAAACCTACCAAATCAACAGTGGACCATTCGAAAATGTCTTTCCACTTCCATATTGTTACTGATTACACTGGTCAACAAAATTTAATTTTTTCTCTCTAACTTTGACATAATTGTAATGTTTTCGTTTAATTTGTCTCTGTGTTTGTAACAAAGAGCATAAATCTTATAACTTGGCTCAATTAAAAAAAATATGCATATTTGATGTTTGAAACAGAAAATCAGGTAAAACAATTTAATTTTTGTATCTTTAACGGCAAAAAGTGTAGTATTAACAAAAGAACAACCTTAAATGAGAAAAAAACAACGAATGTAGTTTAAAAAACGAAAAAAACAAAAGAAACAGCGAAGACCGACGTTTTTTCGGTTGCCTCCTATAGATTTTATTGGAGATCTCTCGCTTGATGGTCCCGCAGTATTCTGCGAGCATTTAGGTGTCATTTAGGTATTCCATCGATCTTGGTAACGTTTTTCTATCGACAAAATGCCCAGATGGATGCGTTCTCTATGATGGTAACTCACGTCGTCACAATTTTTGGGGAAAAAATCAAGGTGCGAGTGTATAAAATGCACTTTTAAGAATATGTTAATTTTAAATTTTTTATATGATGATAACATGTCTTCTACTTACTAAACGTAGTTTTCTTATTGTTTCCCAAGAAGTTTGTAGTAATTTGATTACAAAAAAATACACCTTATAGTAAGTTTCCTATTACTTAATAGTACGATTTTTGTATTTTTCAAAGGATAATATTTTAAGATTACTTTTAAATGAGAGCTAAGTTTTGGTTTAGCCCTTTATAATATCATTTAAAATTGCTAATTAAATAATAATTGACTGCTATAATAAAAGTTAGAGTTTAGCTGTTGACCAGTGTTATTGGTATTTTTCAAAAGTAATTTCAGAATATTAAGTACAACTTTTCTGTAACGTTTATTTGTTCCTCACAACACCGACATTTGTCAAAATTTTTGTCGACTTATTTCGCCAACAACGTAGGCACTATCTTGATAAAAAATTAAACTAATCAGCATGTCGCTAAACAATTTTTAAGTTCTCAGTTATAAAAAAACTTCGCTTGCCAAAAATTTTAACACACGTTTTGTTTGGGTAAGATTTTTTAAGAATTGAAAAACATCAAAACAATACAAAATACATTTTTAGAATCAATACTTTTATTTATACTACCGTCAGTATTTAACTGACACAACCTTGAATTAATTACTAAATTATGGCAAAACTTGCACTTATGGTCTCTTTAAAATCAGTGATTGATTTAGTGATGGACTATTTTTTGTGCGTCGTGGACTTTTTTCTACACTCATGCGTTTTTTTTTTTTTTGTTAATATGTCTCCTTTCATCGAGCTTATTATTATTTTTTTGCTTTAATATCTTGACCAAACGAACACCTACACACCATAAACTTAAAACCGTTATGTTGAAACTTAGTAGACGAGAGTTTGTTTTATTTTATTTTTTCGGTAATTTAATGTGGATCGCTAATCAGAACTTTTATCGTGGACTAATGTTTGTGATTATCGTACTGTGAAAGTGTTATTGTTCAAGGATGTATACCCATCTTCCAGTAACTAAGTGGAACTTCGGAAGGTAAGTTTTTGAAACGCTAGTTCCAGCTTTATGGCGTAAAGGTCTTTTATTCTTATGTATGTATTTTGTGCTTTTGCTTTGAAGATTGAAGTCAAAGTACATTTGTGTTTGTTGGTGGATCAGTTTTTTTGATGCCGTCAAATATTATATATACTCGAGGCTCGAATACACGTAGACAATAATGCAAACAATGCTGTATTAATAACCCCTTCTTCCTGGTTCATATCTTGAACAATGTTGTGCAATTGTTTTTATAATAATAGTTTTTGGCAAAGTTTGTTTGCGTTTGTTTGACCGTTCGACAAGGTTATGATTATGTTATACTGGCCGATTAAGTTTTGAATTAAAATTCGATATAAATTTAGTTTTTTTTGCATGAGTTTGTTTATAAAACGTATACAAAATGCAATGCCTCTTTGTAACCTTGTAAATGTTGAAAACTTAGTCATCACCGGTCATTTCGAATTGCGTGCGACCTTTATTACATTGATGAGTATTGATCGCCTTTCGTCAGTTAACTCATTTGATATTGAATTAGAGTGCACTTGTGGCCAGGAATTCCATGTTTACTATAAAGAAGAAGTAAACGCTTTTGCATGCTTTCTTTCCTATAATCTTCCCCAATTGTACCAAAAGTGAAAAATGAGGAGCTTTTTAAGCCGCATGAACAAATAGTTTGCCATACAAGAATTTTTTTCCAAACTTATCCACTTGAATTTTCTTTATTCTATCGTTTACCACCTCTCATTTAATTGCATTATAAAACTGAGGTCCAGGAGGAGTGCTTGTGTTCATTTTGACATACGTTTTATCATCCATCAAAATACGATTCTTTTCTTCATTCAAAAATTTGTAGAATTTTCCGCTCCGCGTTTTGGTATTCTTTGTCTCTTGTAAGTCTTTATGCCGTTCCTTTTTTTGATATTTTGTAATGTTCCTACACTAACACCAAATTTTCTTTGCAATTTCATGCACTGACATGAACTTGTCAGATGTCAAGTGGTTCACCACGTTTTCTTCAATTTTTGGATCTGCAGGACCTTTTCTTCGGCGAGATTTTGGTAAATCTTCAAGGGTATAGTGGTTACCAAACTTATTGATTATTTGAATTATTGCAGACTTTGAACATTGAAACAATTTTGCCAATTTTCGAATGGACATTTTTTGTTTTCGACGTCCTTTAAAATATTATAAGCGTTATACTAAAATGGAAAAAGTGACAGTTGTAGATGACATTTACGGTTGCTACAAAGGAACACTTGAAGATTATTAGTTGTGGTTACATATAAAGTTGTCCGTTTAATAAAATGGACATGCCTTAGAACCGGAATAAACACCTGCATGTGGTACAATATCTTTATGCAAAATAAGATTTTTGATTTACTCCATTTGTAATGTAAAATTCAATCTTTAGTGTCAGTTCAACTTTGAGCAAAGGCATGACTGATATAATTTATACTTGATGCAGTGCAGACTTTGATGGTTTCACTATTCCACATCGTAAAATTTGGTACATATAGGGTTGCCACCTTTCGGATGACGCATTCCGGGACATTTTGCTCTTAACCACTACAATCCCTTCCTTAGGCCCGGTTTTACAATGCAAGCTTAAGCGAGGTTCAAAGATAAGCCTTGGTTCAACTGCAGTTGTCCGTTTTACAATACATGGTTCAATGTTAAACCGCGCTCAAACGAAGGCTCAGCTGAGCGCTGATGTCAGGGTGGTTTAAGCTTCGCTCAACTGTCCATAACCTCAAATGTCTGTGCTTTATCGTTTTGGTGGTGTGACAGCATTATAATTGAAGATGGAAAATTTATTAGGAGTATTAACTGACGATGAAGACGTTTTAGAAATGATAAACATATTAGAACCGGCACGTATGCGACGACCAAAAGTTTTTCAGTTGAGAGAAAATCACTTTGAAAAGTGAAATGCTGGGGAATTTTTGAAACGATTTCGTTTTTCCAAGACTGGCGTACGGTTTATTTTGCAACAAATACAGGAGCAAATTACATCGCGAACAGAAAGAAATCATGCAGTATCACTGGAGCAAATGCTACTTGTGACTTCACGTTTCCTTGCCACTGGATCTTTTCTGCAAGTTGCTGGTGACTTTATAGGGATTAGTAAAGCAACAGCTTCTCAAATAATTAATGTTTTGGGGTGTGGAAAAGACGCTTTCCAGCATTGGCTTTTGGAATTCGTTTAAAAATGTGTAAATTAGAGGCAGTGGTTGTGGCAACAGCAGTTTTACACAACATTGCAATTATTTTAAATGAAGAAGAACCGCCAGTGGACGCAGAAGAAGAAGCAGCAGTGAATTTTGTGAACGATGTTCTAATTGAAAACATTGGAGAATATAGTGGCAATTATAATCAGAACAATTTTGTACGGAACCAGTTCATCAGAGAATATTTTACTCATTTGCTTTTTTTGATTTCGTTTTTAGTTGCAGTAAATAATAAAATGTAATGTAATTATTTATTTAAGTTTTATTATTTAAAATATTAAATTTTTGGGCAATTAATATTTCAATCTTCATTTGGTGTTCTGCTTTATTACTTCTAATTCAAGTGCAGCTTTGTCTCTCATAATTTGCATTTCTAGTTCATGTTTCTCTTTCATGGCTTTTAATTTAAACTCTTGCTCCTTTTGGATGTATTCCTTTCGACTTAGTTCGACAAGTTCTTTGGCAGCGGCACATTGCTCTAAATTATCACTTGTCTGGTTTCCTTTACCTATACAAACAATACATTAATAAAGTTTTAAGACAAGTGTCAAACATTTTTTAATATAAATATATATACATATAATACCTCTACGATATGGCGTGAGTGCTGAAAATTTTTTTTGCTTCAAGATTTTGGGGGAGTATTTAGCCCAATTCCCAGTTTGACCATTTTCTACAAAAACAACCATATTTGATTATTATTAATGTTTACCACTTTCTTTATTGGGACCACTTATTTTATCCATAACAGGCACTTCTCTCGAAATTGCTCCGGTTTGATCTTTTGGCATAAAACAATCTGAAATAAAGAAAAAATAGTAAAAAATTTCTGAATAAAGTGTATGTAAGGATAAAAAGTATTTACCATCATTTTCGTCATCAGACAGATTATACCGCTGTTACTTTGGAATGCTGAAAAGCATCAACATTTTAATTTTACAATACATATTATTCATAAAAATACTTATTACAGGTTGTTTCGGAATCGCCATCAAATTCGCTGCTATGCCCCATTGGTTTGGCCCCGAGAATTTCTTTTACAGCCACATCAACATCGGTGGCCTCAATACTTTGTTGTGACCCTCTCCCAGTACCACCGACATAGGCTTTCTCGTCAGCAAATTTTTTCGTTGTCCTCTTCTTAATGTTGTCGTACTTTTTGTTCAAAACTTTGTGATCCCGGAAGGTCTGGCCAGATAAAGAATTGAACTCTACTTCAATTTTCTTCCAACACTGATTTTTTTTTTTTTTGATTTGCATCAGTGTTGGACAATTTACACTCCAGAATATTTCTATACTTGCTTACTAAAGATAGGAGCAAGTTTTCTTCGGATTTTGTAAAATTCGGAGCACGTGTATTACTCATCTGAAACGAAATGTTAAAAATCATCATAATCATCTACTATTAACGAGCAAATGTTACATATACACATATACGTACCCCAGTAACGCAAAAAACTAATTACTTTGCAGAATTTGTCACAAATAATTTATAATAATGTAACATGATGACATAGATGACAACAACAACACACTTCCAACGTGCTCCCAACGTGGTCTCAACTGTCAGATTCTCGGGTGCGCGCTACCAACCTAAGGAAATTTGTGGTTCAGCTGAACCGGACGATAGCGGTGTTTGTAAAACGGACGCATGAATTGAACCTCAGTTCAGTTGAACTCAAGTTCAGTTGAACTCGTGTTGAACCGGACATTTGTAAAACCGGGCCATATACATTGTAACATTGTATAGATATAGTATGTGACCACAACACAAATACAACAAACATTTAAATGGTTGTTATATGTTTTTATTACAAAAAAAAACATGTAATACAAAAAAAAACAAATAAATTATAAATTCTCTAAACTTAACAGATAAATACATATTTAAGTAAAAAACTAAATAAAATTCTGACAGAAAAAAACAAACTGCAATTATTGTTTATTTTTGAAAGAATATTTTTTATCGCTACCAACAAGACGAAGTATGTCCGGAAACTCTTGTATGTAATCGTAAAATTCACTGCAATTCATATCAAAATTTAATCGAATTTTTAACTCTGCACTTATAAGTTCTGTAGCGATTTTATTTCTTTCATCACGATTAATAATGCCCATTAAACTAAAAACACGTTCACAATAAGCATTTGATCCTGGGATGGACAGCACGAAAGACACGATTTTAGAGATTGCGGGTAAGTGGGCTCCTTTGAAAACTGTTACCCATTTCTGATCCACTTCGCTTGACAGTTTTTGATGACCAAATTTGTTTAATACTTCTTTCAAGATACAGTACTCTTCATAAATAGAGTCCTTTTCTATATTTAAATCCAAAACGTCTACAATAGTTTCAAAACTCTGCCATTCGATTTCTGATGTTAAGTCCAAAAACTGAAAATGTTGAAAAATGGATTCTTCAAAGTTGTACCAATTGCACAGGTAGTTCACACAGCGGTTTAGGAAATCTTGAGCTTGTGTTTCAAAAGATTTTTTCTTGTTAACTTCTAGTGTTTTCAAAATCTGATTTGCATTATTTCCATAAAATCTATCTTTACCTCGCTGCTCCAGCTGCATTTTCAATTTTTTCATAATTGCATGTAGTTCAACAGCTGTTGTTTTATTATTTTCTAGTAAAAGAATAGAGTTATGAATAATTAGAGAAATGTTATGGGCAAACTAAAGAGTGCACAATGGCAAAGAATTTTCGTCATCGTCCTGAAAAGTTTCCCAGATTATTGCAGCATTGTTAGCTTCACCTTCGGACTGAAAGTAAGATTTAACCGCTGACCAGTTTTTTAATAAGCGATCTATAGCAGGGTGCAAAGATAACCAACGAGTAGGAACATGGCGCAGCAAATCTTGATATTCCAAATCCACAAATTCAAAAAATGATTTCAAATTTTCGGTTCTCTTTGCAGATGAAGAGAATTCGTTATAAATTTTTATTACCACTGATTCTACATCGACTTTAAATGCTTTACTTGCGTTTTTAACCATATTATTTATAACATGGCAGAGACAGTTAGCTTTTATTAATGTTGGTTTAACACTTTGCAATTTCGTAAACACAGAGTTAAATTTCCCAAAGTTTACAGAGGCATTGTCAGCACAAAAGCTGGATACCATGTTAAATGTTAAATTACATTTTTGAAAAATTTTTTGGATATGTTCAAATATCTTTTGACTAGTTTCATGTGGAAATTCTGCAAAATCTAAAACTCTATGACATATGCCTTTTTGCATAGAGAAAAACTGAACGGTCAATGGATAGTATTTACGATTTTTTTTATTTGATGCGTCGGTACTAATTGAAAAATATGTGTTGCTCAACTCTCCAAGCAACATATCATGGGCCTTCGGTGCTAAAATATCTTTGGCGATGTACGTTTGTTTTGTCCTGCCACAAGTTACTTTTTTTGCAATATTAGAGTCCTTGTAAATTTTTTTTGAAGTTTTGTAGAGCAGTCTTGGCTTAAATAACTCAAATGGTGATAAACGGTATGATAAGTTAGTGATATTTCTGCTAATGCAACTGATATTATTTCTGGAGTATCTTTTTGAATTAAAAAATTCTTCATCATGTGATTTTTGCTTTTAGCTTTCACTAATTCCAAATGATGCTTTGATTTCGCATGTGCTTTGATAGCTCCCCTGCCTTCATATTTTATTTTAAATTGAGTATTGCATATGTCGCATCTAGCTTCCTCTTTACCTATTCTATTTGGTCGCAGCCACTGTGTCCATTCAAGATTTTTCATCCATTCGTCATTAAACACACAATACCGCTTAATACGTCTTTTTTTAGGTGGTGTAACAGAAGGACCCGCTTCATTATCCGTGTCCGTCATGATATTATTGAGAACTTGTTTAAGTTTTAACACTTTATTGATATTGTCACTTGTACGTTATGCATGAAATATAACACATAACCTAACTTAGATTCTTGAATCGCACAGTATAGTTAATGGCGGTCTGGCGGTGGAACTGTGGGAAGGTGCGGTGCAAGGGGAACGATGGAACGTGATAATCTGCGCAATGGTCAGCGATCATGTCAAACGCACGGAAGTCTGCCGATGCTTGCTTACAAAAAATTAAAAAGTTCGACATGAGAGCATGAACACTCATTCCGGGACAATCCCGAATTCTGATGGGAATTAGTTTTCGCCGGGGCATGTATAGTAAAACCGGGATGATTCCGGCCATTCCGGGACGGGTGGCAACCCTAGGTACATGGCATATTCTGCTGCACGAACGTCTATGGCATCGTTAGAACCGCCTCTTCTTACATGTGCAAAAGTTGCTTCAACAGCATCAAAGCTGAATGAACGAGTCAAAACATAATGCAAACCTGCTTGACTCGAAAGAAATTTTATGCACATGCATGTATTCTCTGCGGTAAATTTCAATGCATGGGCTGTTTCTTAAGATAAGCATTTCATTCTTGCAGTCGTCCAATTGCGTTACATATCGTTACGGTTAGAGTTTTCTAGTATGTGCGGCAATGATGGGTGACTCATCATCGATGACGGCGACCGGGCGGCGTTCGACTAAACCTGGAAGCGGAAGTCGTGATGGACACTCCAGAACCTCAATCGCGAAAGGAGCAGTGCCTGTTTAAATAAGGACCACCGCCGGGAACGGCCAGTCTAATCCAGGAGTCGGTTAATAAGTTCGAATTAAGTTGAATCAGAAAACCACCTGCATACCTCCTTACATAAATAATTAATCTAAATTAGCTGGCAATATTTCTGAGGCCTTTGAACTAGCATCATTTATTGTGTGACACACACATCTGAGCGGTCGTAGGTGAGGCATAGTTCCTTTTAACAGTGTTAACATGTTTACCTCCGTAACTCCTTGGCTCTCATGCCCTTTAGTGGGGTTCAGTAAATCGGCCCTTTTGGTTTGATACATTTATTTACTACTTGCTGGTCTGTATATTTCGACCTTGCTTGGTCGTACTCTAAACTTAACTAAGTCTACCTAGAGGGTAGCGGGGGGTGGGAGGCAACCCCCTCTCCTCAGGTCTTAACATCCTCCCGCACTTTGAAAAAATACATTTTTTTTTCAATGCAACATAAAACGCAAACATACATATAATACAAATACAACAAAAATGCAAGATATAACAAGGCACATTAATTATAAAAATACATGAATTTGAATATGTTCGTAGAATATCAATGTTAAAATGGTCGTACCAACACATAGCTAGTCACTGGTCCCTACACAACCGGAGCATTCGTTTCAACAGGTAAAACACACAGACGGTTCACTCCGCTGGTAACGAGATGTTATGCTTAATGTAAAAATTTTCAATCTCCCAGAATTTCTGAACTTGTTTGTCTAATTCGCTATTTATTTTACAAACACTCACATTGGAACAAAGAGAATTATTTATTTCAATTGCGGCCGTTGTAAATGGCCCTCCAATTATAAAACCTATTTTTGTATTCTGTAAAAACGTACCGTTAGCAAGTTTGATTCTACCGTCCAATAATAAGTCCTAAAAGAGTGATGCTCCAATTAACATATCAATAGGGGCTGATACATTAAAATTTGGATCAGCTAATGTTATATTTTTTGGAATAGGACTGTCAGATTTATCGAATGTTTCCAACGGGTAATCCCTATTTATTGAAGGTACCACAAAACATTTAATTTTGTCATTATAATTTGAATGCATGGAACGAATTTTCATTTCGCATGTGTACTTAATTTCACTATATGAATTACAAACTGAACTAATACTTTCCTGAACATTAACTAAAGGTAATTTTAGCCTTTTACACATCTTTTCTGTGATTAAATGGCGTTGCGACCCTTGATCTAATAAAACTCTGCAAATGTACGACTTGCCATTAAGATCAAAACATAAGATCATTGCTGTTGACAGCATCACTTTGATATTCTTTTCTAATTGACAATTGTTGATACTAATATTTAAATTTTGGTTATTTACACGTCTATTATTCGCTTGATAATGCAATAAGGTATTGTGCCTTTTCGAACAAGTTCTACATGTCCTTGCATAACAATTCTTTGTTTCATGCCCACTCTCTTTAAGCAATTGTAACACAATTTAAGTTTTTTAGCTTCATCATAACGTTCATTTACACTCAAATTTGCAAATTGTGGACAATGATTTAAACTATGATTTTGCTTACACATGGCGCATTCATTTTTTACAACCTGACTATTACAAACGACATGATTACCCTTTCTGTTTTGATTTTCTGACGATTTCCATTTAGCATAATTATTACTAGTAGCATGCGATTCAGATTTTTGTACATTAAATTAAACTCGAGTGACTCTAATGTTAAATATTTTTGTTCTAGAAATTCCTTCAATTGTTTAAGGGTTTTGAGTTCGGTTGTTTTTAGTTGCGACTCCCACTCTTTTTTCGTCAAATAATCGAATTTGCTAGTAATGGAATGAATTAACCAAATGTCCCAAGACTCTACATTTACTTCCTGATTTTTTAATGTGGCCACATACGTGCTTAAGCCATCTAATACCTTGCGTATGGTAACACCGGGCGATTTATTACTAATTGATGGTAAGTTACACAGTTCGTTAAGATGGTGTTGGACAATTAATCTTTTGTGTTGAAATCTATCTTTCAAAATCTTTATCGCGATTTCGTAGCTATCTGCTGCGACTGGCAACGAGTCAATTGCGCTCTTAGCCTCACCTAACAAACAACCCTTTAGATAGTGAAACTTTTGGATATTACTCAATTTTTTGTCGGTATGAATTAGCGATTCAAAACTATCGAAAAATGTTGCCCATTCTATATAAGCGCCGGAAAATTTTGGAAGATTTAATATAGGTAGCTGAACGTTATTCATATAATTTTTATTGTCTCTACCGACATCACTCGGACCAGGCCTTGAATTTTCCGTTTGTGATGTTTTGGCTTTCTGGTCAATTATGTCTTGCACCTTAGCGATAAGACTGTAGTATTTATTTTCAAATTCGGCACGAGTTTCGGTTTCCTCTCCTTTCTTATTCGCAATTTCAATTTTTAGTTGCACATCATTAAATTCTGTTATGCTAGACTGAAATACCGCTAACCTTGCTTTTAATACATTAATACTACCATTCTCTTCAAACGATTCAACATATGTCGCAAACCTAGTTGCCGTATTTTTAAGCTGCTTACGAGCTTCCTTTAATTCATCTAATGACATTGTGATTTTTGAAAATAAATTGAATAAACAATATAACAATAATTAAGTAAATATTTTATATACAAAATTTTGAAATAGAGGAAACGGGAATTATATACGAGTTAAACAACATTAAAGAAATTATAATATCATCAATGAAATCCACAAGCGCCAATTAATTACTCACGAAAATCTACATAAACCATGGGATATAGAGAAGGAAAACAATGACTAAATGACTACTGAACCACCAACCTTAGAACTCTTGATTTGTGTTGTTGCTGGCACATCTCCTGATATGTGTTGCTGGCGACTCCGCGTATGTGTGTTGCCGCTGGTAAATCCGACTCGTTTGGACCAATGTTTACCTCCGTAACTCCTTGGCTCTCATGCCCTTTAGTGGGGTTCAGTAAATCGGCCCTTTTGGTTTGATACATTTATTTACTACTTGCTGGTCTGTACATTTCAACCTTACTTGGTCGTACTCTAAACTAACTTAAACTAACTCTACCTCGAGGGTAGCGGGGGGTGGGAGGCAACCCCCCTCTCCTCAGGTCTTAACATTAACAGAATACGTTTTTTTCACAGAGATTGTTTGCTTCATCAGTAGCAATTGCAATTAAACGTTTAATGTTGAAATTACCAAAAATCACCTCGAATTTTCTGTCTGCATTCACTGAAATGTTTTATACATAGATGGAGATACTCATTAACAGAAATGTTAGTTGATTTATCCAAAACGGGTCCAATCACGTTTTTATTAATGCTGAGCATTTAGTTCTATGTATTTTATTTTTTCCAATAAGCAAATTCAAGTGATCAACACTATCAACTGCAGAAAGCATAGCAACGTGTACACCAATTATTAGATCTCATTCTTTTGTTCATTTAAAATAGTAATTACAATGAAATGAAGACTCTTAGCTGCAGATGTTGTTAATGCTTTCGTCCTGGTAATATGTCTGTTTGTGCATATTTATTTAGATCACCATAATGAGCTCTTAAAGGAGATCTACAGATCCTGCAAAATGCTTGTTGAAATGCATTTGTTACACCTTTGCAAAGGCTCATTACGAAATTTTTCACATTTGAAATGTTATAATCGTCGGAGACCAGCATTTATTTGTATCCATAAAAATTGTGTTGTATTTTTTAATTCAGGGAATTTACAAAATTTTCCATAATCCTGTATATCATCACAGAGTTAGGATGTGATGAAATCAGAGTTCAGTTGTTCTAAAAAGCAGTTTGATATTGAATTTTTTCAATTTCTTCAGCCAGTTCTTCAATTTTGTCTTCTTCTTCGAGCTGGACATTGGTTGTGTAAAAGTCTGATTCATCTGCAGTGAACTTGATTTCATCAAAAATAATGTCTCGTTCAAACGTAATTTTTTGCTTTCGTGGACACCAAAGGCGATAACCAATTGTGCAGTAACCAACAATGAAGCAGATTTTCGTTCTCTTTATTTACTTCATTTGGCATACGAAGATAAGCTACACAACCAAATACTTTCAGCTTACTCAGATTTGGTTTCTGTTCATACCATAACTCAGCAGGTACTTGATTCTTCAGGGTTGAATTTATCAGATGTGGCTGCCATAAGAATGGCTTCCGTTCACAGATGCTTTCCTAGTTTTGCACCAAGTAGCATGTATCTGGGGGTCGATTCTCGAACTCGTTCGCAAAGATGCGAGTACGAATAGATGCGCATGCCAAGATGCGATTCGAAACGAAAATCCGTCTTCTTGAACGAGATTCAATGCGAATAGCAACTCGATGCGCGTACGAAGGCCTCTGTTCGAGTGAGGATATGGCAACAGCGGAAAAATACAGAGGATATTTAAATGCGATGGTTGGCAGAACTCACGCGGGGTGAGTTTGAATCCAAGAAGGACTATTTTAATCTGTTACCTCCAAATTTATTAAGCAGCAAAACACGTATTAGCAGGATTGGCTCGATTTAAATTATTGCTTTGAAGTATTATTGTTTTTTTTTTAAGTTTTCTTTACAGTTTGGAATATGTAATGCATATTACGACCCTTTTAATGCAAATTTATATCAAAATAAGTTGAACTTTAACTAGAATACAATATTTCCAACAAAATGGAACGACAATAATTCTTTTAAATTGTGTTTTAAAGATTATAGGAGTGAATATTATATTAATAACACTATCAATTCCTTTTTTGCAATGTAAATTACAATAAATTCTCTTTATTGTTCAAAACTAAGAAGTACGACTCAAGGATGACATTAAGTCGGATACTTACTATTTTAATTAGGATTTTAATTCCAAATAATTGACAGACTAAAAAAACAAAAAAATCGTGATTAAAAAAAAATGTTGAGTTTACGATTTTATGCAACCCTACGTATTTAATACAAATTCTTGTGAATTTTTTACAATGATGCAGATACAAACTTAATGTTTGTTTTTGAGTGGGACCACCACAGCCAGCAGGTATTTGCATATTAATACCTTTATTACTGCGTGTACTCTCCTAGTTTATAGAAAATTCTTAGAGTTTGGTTACCCGATGTTTATTCAGGTATACTTATGCATACCATTACAACCGTTTTGTACAGTAAATGATCTTTCAGAATTCATTTTAGTTTTTATTTTTGAAACAACTTCACGTATACGTATTTGAAATGTTCGCAGTGGCTAGCCAAAATATCGCAATAGTGCGTTGTTTCTTCATACATATGTAGCTATTATGTGTAAGTACTACACAGAAATCCGCTGTTTCAATTTAAAATTTTTAAATTTGCATCACAAATGTCAAAACTGTAAATGAAATTATAAAATTCCCATAATCAAATTGATACATTACAATTTGTGTATTTTTGGAATGGTAACCCTTTCTATTAATGTATATTAACAAATACAGCACATTAAAGATATTATATTGACGTTAACATAGAACGACCAAAACCAAACAGAGTTTTAGGTTAGCTTTCACCACTCGCAAACCAAAATGCGATCGCATCTACCCACTCGTAACTTGACGTTCGTATACGCTCGAACATTTGCGTATACCAACGTCTGCGCGCGGTTCGAGAATACCGAATCTTCAAAACCGTTCGGAAGTTGGCCACTTGCGTATGCGGAACTTATTCGAACGAGTTCGAGAATCGACCCCCTGGTCTTCTCTATTACGTTTCGGTTCATCCTTTCTCTAACTCAATTCTGTTGTGGGGTGTAGCTGATTGTTAGTTCATATTGGATGCCCCTGCTTTTAAATTTTCAATCATCTACTGAATCCATCTTTCAAAATGACTATTCGCCATTGGCTCGTACTCTTCAAAAAATTCGAAGGTCTCTAATTTCTTTTCGAAGGGATAAACCACGACAAAGTATATGTAATCGTCGATAAACATGAGTACTTGGTTCTTTTTATTATATGCTTAATTTTGGATCTATCCCATCAGACCGCTATCTACAAGCTCCAATGCTATATAAAGGCTCTTATTCTGTGTGGGGTGTAACGTAGTAAAGAGTGGAACTCTTGTTCTGCCGTCCGTTATCTTTCCGAACTCGTTCCCTCAGAAAGAAAAAAAATCACCTTCTGCTTAAAAAAAATGTGCCTGTTCTTCAAATTCGTTGTCAGACGACTGGGCCATAACTTGATGAAATCAGATTTCAGTTGTTCTAAAAAACAGTTTATTTAATGGCAGAATAATGTTGTAGTCGGGATATTCGTGTTGCTTTTTGTGCGGTCGTTACGAAAGTGGACGAGGCGACTTTTAGCTGACAGTCATACGCAATTAAGTATTCGAAAACTGAAGACCCTAACTTTGACATAACTACGAAATCACTGGATCTAGATTCAAATTCTGGAGTCAAGATGCACCTATCAACAGGATGAGGAACGAAATAAAAATATATCTCAGCATCTGATATATCTTTGGTATTCGTCTCCAAAATGCATCCCACTTTAGCGACATCAATTTCACCTTGGTGTAAAAACTATGACTTAACAGCTGGCCATTTATCCACAAGCCTACATATTGCGTTTTTTGCCGAACTGGAAAATTCATTGTAGACTGCCAGCATTATTTATCGCAATTTGCCAAGACCAAATAAGGAACTTTTTTTTTCAAATGCACGTACACTAAATTATTTTTATTTCATATTGCATCGTAACACCCATGTTTAAATTAATGATTTGAGTACGGAAAATGACACTTTACGGCATCATGTCCGGTAATAGTAATTAACGTTATATAAGTCCGGTAACTCACATTTTACAGTATGAGTGAGATGTTTCAGGACGAGGCGACGAAGGAGCCGAGTCCTGAATTTCAAAACGAGTACTGTGAAAAGAGTTACCCGACGTATGTCGTTATGGATTTTGCTTCATACAGTGGAAATATTTTTTTATTCGATAAAATAATTACTATTTTGAGAAAACCTTCAAATCGAGTCACTTTTTCTGATATTGTTAGCAAGCGCTGTTTGGCAAATGTTTTGATAATAATATAATATTAATGTTTTTCTTCTCACTATACCTATAGAAAATGTGATTTTCTTCCCTCATTTAAGGGCACAAAGTGTCCTTTGTCAAAAATGACGTTTATAAATTTATAAACATATACAATAATCATAAAAGTTTCAAGAATATTAGTTATTTATTTTTTTTATTATTTTTTTTTAAGTACGCAAGTACCACATTCTCTGATACCCTGACCACATTTTTTTCACTAATTCCTTAAACAACGAATATTCTTGAAGGTATTTTTCTTTCGAATTAGGTGGCAACAAATTTAGCATTGGCTCACTTGCTACTTCTAAAACGTCTGGAGGGCTACAGTTACTATCTGAACTACTATTTTCATCCAAATCCTCAATTTTTTCCAAAATTAATGCCCACCTCGTCCTATCCAACGACGGCCATAAGTGTTGTCTAACAGTTCTTGCTGCTCTCGTAAAATGTACTGGAGAACCATCGTGCATGAATCACCTGATCCGCCGTAATCGAAGAGGAATTTCTTCTAGGAGATCTGGCAAATGGACTTGCAAAAAATTTAAAATATTCCGCCCCTGTAAGATATTATGTCTGGGTGTGGGTTCTAATAGATACCGCTTACTTTTCTATTCACATTTATTACTCATGATTCTACACACCGATCCACCATTACAATCTGACTGACTCTCTATCGATCCCCTCCCACGCATGCGCACCTCATCTACACTTCAGCCAAACCGGTTAAGGCCCTTTCATACGTACACAACAACTGTTGTGCAAAATGTAAGGCCTCACTAGATGAAAATCAGTAATTCCTGTCCATACATTTGTTATTATTTAGGAACTCGGTCGAAACTAAAACACGTTGTTTACTCTAGGACAGTACAGAACTTGCTGATACTTTATTTAAGAAACATGAACCGTTGGTATAGGAAACGGAAGTACAATATGGCCGCAGTAGAAGGCGCGTACATTTGAATTAAAAACCTAATAATATTTTGATACACTTTCAACAACATCAAACGAGAAACGATTTTGGAATAGTTCTTGGTGAATGGCGTGGGGGTTGACGTCTGCCCAACAATGTCCATTGTGAAAATTCTTAACACCCTCTCTTGTAAAACAGCATTCATCGGTAATCAAGATTTGTCGCGCAAATTGTGCATTTGCTTCACATTTGTTCAAAAACCATCTACAAAATCGTCGCCTTGGCGGATAATCGTTTTCAGTTAAACCTTGTACTCTCTGACGATGGTATGGGTAGAGGACAGATTCTTTTAACGTTCTCCAAACAGTCCAATGACTAACACCAACATCCCTTGCAACTTGTTTGGTACTTTGTGTTTTGTCAAACAGCTTGTGACTGTTATAAATTAAATAATAGAGACATTTTTCTTACGTGGCAATGTTGCAAAATTCGTTCTTCAATTCTTACATGAAGGCGTACTTCACCACCCTTCGTATTTTCTATTAATACGTTCTCTTTATAAAAAAATGCATCATATAATGGGTTGACAGAATTTAATGCGATTGTGGTCTTCAATACGGCTACCCAGACTTCAGCTTCTGGGTGCTTTTCTTCTCTAATAGTAACGTTTTTCAATACACTCATCGTGGATGATCGTTTTAATCGGACCATCTATTCGAAAGACAAAATAAATTTCCTAAAAATATTAACAAGAAAAGAACATACCTTGTTTTTTGTTTTAGCAGTTATCATCAAAGATCACCAACAACATTGTTATTGACAGATTGACAGTCAGTGACTCAGTATTACCAACAAGTTAATATCTAAAATATGTATTTGTAAAATCTGTATATTGTGTTGCATATGTTATTAATTTCGCAAACTTCTTTATTCGGTAATCTTTGTTGTTCTGTGTTTGGCAAATCGTAGTCCGTTGCGGCAAATAAACAGATAAAATATAAGTACCTACTTCCTGTTATTTGTACGACAGTTGATTTAATTTGTTCTAATATTCCTTTAATAGGAGAATGAATATCAAACATGTTCAACTGAAATTTACCAGACCTAACAATTCTTTTAGAACGCAACAACCACAAACAAAGAAACAAATGTCAGTGTAAAAAAATAAAAAATTCCTGGCCTCATGAAGCTTGGCTGAATTCTGTTCATTCAACTCTTTCAATCGATACGTACCATTTATCGACAAGTTTTTACATATATGGTTTGTTTAATAAATATTTCCAATTACATAATATAATAAATTATACTTTATTTTATTTTATTTACAGTTAATTAATTAACTACGAAATGGATTAATATCCAAACGGTATTGTATCAAAGTTTTCTAGAATAACTCTTGTCACAAACAAAACCAAATTCTTTTGTTTCTATTTTATTTAAAAGTTCTTTAGTATTTCTGGTAATTGGATTATATTGTGTACTGATTTTATTATATTTCTTTTCTAAAATATTATTTATACTGTCACAGTTAATCTTTTTGGAAGTTTCATAGTTTAATGTAAATCCTTTTCCTATATTTAACAATCTTTTCGCATTAGTGGCACCTCTAGGCATTTAGTTCGTATTCTTGTACTGCCAAATGAGGTGCAGGTCGTCAAAAGATGTGCTGCAGATGCCGTTGCGAGGGATTTAACCAAATGTTGAAATACATCATCTTAATATCAGAAGTCAAAGCGATGGAATGAAATCTAAACGACAGCAAAACGTGACTTATATCTGCTTGCAACTTCGCAGGCGTTGAATACAACTCGAATTTTGGTGGAAGAACTGCTTTCTTTCGTCACACAATGATAGGGTAACATACTTATATGCAGATGAAGTCGAGGCCGTTTGCATGTGACCCAACTTCAAATACTCAAGTAGAAAACTATTATAAGTGTCAGAGACTTCGGGTTTTAGTCAGGCGTTTTTCTAAGTTCATGTAACATTTGAATGCTGACTTTCTATTGGTGTTTAAGGGTGTACCGTTTTCTCGTATGGGCATCGACACAACATATTTGCCCTTAGCGTCACGATAATGAGTGTTATTGAAATGCGCTTCAACATAAATTTCTTCGGTTTCCCAAAATTTCTTTAACGTTGCGTCAATGGGCTCCGTTACAGTTAACAAGGAAGTCACTCGACGTGGCACATTGGTACTAGAAATTTGTCTCATAATAATCCAACCAAAAATAGTCTTGATAGCAGTAGGTTGATTGCGAATAATGTTTGGATGCGAATCCACTAAAATTGAGGGATATATGTATGTAGAATGCTCCAATTAGAAAATCAACCTTTGAAGATCGGTGAAATGTGTTGTCAGTGAGATCAAGATGTCTAAACTGATTAGAGACATGAACGGGGATATTAGTTCATGGAAACTGATTGGGAATGCGAGATAGTACAACGGATTGCACGGAAACACTCACCAGAACCATTAGTAGTATGAAGAAGGCATTGCACTAGGCCTTTAGTTCGGACTGTTTGATCAGAAGTACCGATTATGTTTCAAGCCCAACTGTTGTACTAAAAGCCAAATAATTAGAGAGATTTGAGACCCAGGATCAATAACTGCACGTATTTCTTGAAAATAATACGTGTTTTCCTGCATCAGAACTTCCACAGTAGCAATTAAAACATTCGGAGGAGTGTCTGGTGATTCGCATGAAGGGAGTTGAGTAACATTTAATGGGGAGGCTGTAGGTTTATTCGAAATATTTTCAGTGTTGGGCATATTAGGTTGATGCAACGATATATGGTGGCGACTACCATTGCAAGAACGGTATGTTCGTTGAGACTGACACTGAGTTCGAGTGTGGGCACCCATACAGTTGAAACATCTTTTCAATTTGCGGAGAATTTCGTATTTTTGTGTATAACTTTGAAGTGTAAGGCTGCTTTCCATTGAATTAATTATTTATACAGAATTAAAAATGTTTTAAAAAGTCAAAAACTCATACTTTTCTAGTACATTTATTGCCTGAAACTGAAAGTAGATAATAATTATTGTTTTCTTTTTTCTATAAAAAATACACCAACAAAAATTTTCAAAACGTTAGGAAGTTAGATATTGGTTTCCGTACCCGCTAAATCAAATTGAGGAAAAAAAAAACAAGGAAAACAAACTGACTTAATTGTTGGACTGACAAATGTTATGAATGATGTTATAGAAATATTTTTTTGAAACAGTTTCTAATAAATTTTTGCAAAAGCTGCATCAAACGGTATCGAAATTTGCAAATAATTTCTATCTCTAAAAAAAAAATTATGAAGTCGCCACATTGTACATTTAAAAGAGCCATGCCCATCTGAATCTGCCCATAGCACCGGGAAATAGTGGATCAGCGGTAACCACTTTGAGAGTCGATTTTGGGTATTTAAAGTCTGCTGAATACGAAAAATATATTACATTTGCCGAATTTACTCTAGTTTTTGAGATAAATGGATCTTCATTATACGACCTCCGATATGTAATAAATATATGAAATTTATTTTAAGACTGTTGTTTTCAAACCAAACTGCTAATATATGTTAGGTATACATTATTATTAATCAAAAATAAAAATAAAAGAGAAAAAATTGGTCTAAAGAGTTTAGACAGTACTTCCCTCGCTGTCGGAAACTTGACGACTGCATGCCTATTATGTTTTTTTTCTCATTACATTTTTGTAGTGGGAATTTAAAAAAAAATTGTGATGACGTCATCAACATTTTTGCAAGGACACGTATATCAGTTGGGATAGATGTAGTGTAATACTAAGAATAAAATTATTGTGTTCCCAAATTTTCGGGAAAATGAATTGGGTCGTTTTGAATATTGATTTCTTATAATCAATAAAATAACGAAACAATTTACTCACGTATACGGCGCCGGTGTGTAATATCTAGAGAGCGGATTTCTGTCGGGCTAGGCAAGGCCAAACTCGGTACGGCTCGCACGGGATGCGAATTCATTGCCGTTGCGGACTGCACTTCGTTTATTTGAGATTAGAATAACGTTGTTTCGTTGCACTCTGCTGTTAATTCCCGTTCTCATTTACTTAGCCGTTTGATTAATAAATCGTTAATTATATTTATGGAATCCAGCACGTCCCCCCCTATAATCGTGACGTAGCCCGACAGAAATCCGCTGTCTAGTAATATGAGGGGCAACTGAAAATCGTTTATGTATAAACATTCTTAATTTAAGATGACAAGCGTAACAGCATACGTGAGAGTCAAACAGAGAAACTGTAAACAAAACGACCATCGGTTTTATTGCTTCGACTTCCGCTTATTATATAAAACATTGGGTTTTATTTTAATTCTTGACGGTGAAATTCACAATTGGTTGATTATAAACATGTCTATTTCACATTCGCGGAACCAAGTAAACGCATAAAACAAATGCAGGTCTGTAATGTTAAAGTCGATGTAAATAAGCGTGCTACCCTTATGTTTCAACCGAGTTTTTCCTTTAACAAATTTTGTGTCTACCAAATTGGGTTGGTTGGGGTGTAATACTAATAATAAATGTTGCCTTTAATTTAATCAATAAAATAAATTGACTTCATTAATTTTTTTGAACCACCTCTTAAGAAAATCTAAAAAATATGAATGGAATGATAAATCACAAGTACAAACTCATCATATTTTTTGCATTTTAGATAGGATTTATTCAGCAAAATTTAAGGGTGACGTCATCAATTTTTTTAGGAGGAATGAACAAATACATTTTGAACAAAAGTTTACCATGCTTATAATAACTTTAAAATATTCCCAAGATTTCAAAGCATTCGGTTTTGTAATTCCTGATTAAATCGATAAAATAAATTCACGCCTTCATTAATTTTTTTGAGTCACCCTGCATATGCAAATCCAAAAATATGAATGGAATGATAAATCACAAGTACAGACTCATCATATTTTGTACATTTTAGATACGATTTATTCGGCAAACTTTTGAGCTGACGTCATCAGTTTTTTGTAGAAGATAACCAAATATATTTTGACTAAAAATTTATTATGCTCTTTATAACCTTAAAACATCTGCAAGATTTCAAAGCATTCGGTTTTGTAGTTCCTGATTAAATCAATAAAATAAATTTACGCATTCATTAATTTTTTTAAGTCACCCTGTATATGCAAATCGAAAAAATTTGAATGGAATGATAAATCACAAGAAGAAACTCACCATATTTTGTACATTTTAGATAGGATTTATTCAGCAAAATTTTGTGGTGACGTCATAAATTTTTTAGGGGGGACGACCAAATACGTTTTGATCAAAAATTTACCATGCTTATGATAATTTTAAAATATCTTCAAGATTTCGAAGCATTCGGTTTTGTAGTTCCTGAGTAAATCAGTAAAATAAATTTACGCTTTCATTTATTTTCTTGAATCACCCTGTATATGCAAATCCAAAAAATATGAATGGAGTGATAGATCACAAGTACAGACTGATCATATTTTGTACATTTTAGATATGATTTATTCGGCAAATTTTCGAGCTGACGTCATCAAGTTTTTGGAAGGGATAAGCAAATATATTTTGACTAAACATTTATTATGCTCTTTATAACCTTAAAACATGTGCAAGATGTCAGAGCATTCCGTTTTGTAGTTCCTGATTAAATCAATAAAATATATTTACGCATTCATTAATTTTTTTGAGTCACTCTGTATATGCAAATCCAAAAAATATGAATGGAGTGATAAATGACAAGTACAGGCTCATCATATTTTGTACATTTTAGATATGATTTATTCGGCAAACTTTCGAGCTGACGTCATCAAGTTTTTGGAGGGGATAAGCAAATATATTTTGAATAAACATTTATTATGCTCTTTATGACCTTAAAACATCTGCAAGATTTCAGAGCATTCGGTTTTGTAGTTCCTGATTAAATCAATAAAATATATTTACGCATTCATTAATTTTTTTGAGTCACCCTGTATATGCAAATCCAAAAAATATGAATGGAGTGATAGATCACAAGTACAGACTCATCATATTTTGTACATTTTAGATATGATTTATTCCACAAACTTTTGAGCTGACGTCATCAAGTTTTTGGAGGGGATAAGCAAATATTTTTTGACTAAAGATTTATGATGCTCTTTATAGCCTTAAAACATCTGCAACATTTCAAAGCATTCTGGTTAGCAGATTAAAAATTAAATTTCAAAATGTTGTTTTATAATTTTGATTTTTTTTCCAAAAATCTGGACGTTTCGGGTGAAAAGTCGATTCAGAGTTGTAAACTACATGTGTAGGACTATGTTATTTTATACAATTGAAAACCCATTTACTATGTACAATTTTGAAGTGACGTCATCGCATTAGTGGTGGGGATGATTAGACAAATTTTGGTTAGCGTTTTACCATCTACATGATATTCTTAATATAAGTACAAAATTTCACAACAATCGGTCGAGTACTTTCGGAGATTATCTGTCTAATAAAAATCCGGGACAACAGACGGACAGACGGACGGACAGACGGACGGACAGACGGACGGACAGACGGACAGACGGACAGACAGACGGAAATGGGAGACCTATTTCTTCGTCTTCTAGGGGTCATGAAAGATCGAGAAAACGTAAAAGTAGAGAGTCGGCCGACGGACTCGATTACAATACTTCCTTTGCTTACGCTCGGGAAGTAAAAACATGTTTTTTGTAGGATTTTCTTCAATATTTCGAATTAAGACAATTTGTTTTTCAGTTCAACAGTAATCTGTCATCATTTGCGCTTCCCTTGGCCTTAGTAGCTTTCTTCCACTACCCTCATGTAGTGGTGAAAACATTTTCACTGCTATTAGCTGGAATCGCTAAGACTGTTAGGAATTGGGTCCAAATGGCTAAGCAACAAATGAATTTTTAATGCTCATGTTAATTCCTAATTTTTCAAATATTTATCTAGGATATTGGCAACGCAATGGCGATACTCTATTGTTTTATGATTCTCCTACAAATTTTTGACCGCTAAGATAAAGCTGTAATAAAGAAACAGAAAGATTTGATGGGGAATGTTTGAAAATAACATTTTTGGATGAATTACGAACTAGAGTCAATTCAAATGTTCTGATCACACAACAGATTACTACAATAATAGCAGTAACTGAAAGTACAATCAAAGCTAATACCGCATAAAATTTGATTTTTTTTGTTCCCCTGTGAGTAGGCATGTTTTTCTTTTAGACTGAAGTTCTTTTTTTAATACGGTAGTGTTGGTAGTACTTCTTCTGCTGATTTGATTTTGCCAAAAATAAGTTCATCATTAGTAATTAAATAGTTTATCCAACACCTCTTGATTATAAGGTCATAAAATTGCCGATTTTGAACACATTAGAAGGCCCATAAGTCACTAGTGGAATTATGAATTTATAATTAAACTGTTTTTTCATAATTAAACAGTTTAGAGAAAATTGAACAATTTATTGTACACAAAGAAGTTTAATACATAAAATTAGAATTATATGAATCATTTGTCCAGCTTCAGATTAATATTTATATTGAGAGATAAAACATTATTTGCTTCTTTGTTTGTCACTTCAATGTTGTTCCCACGTTCGTTTGGTTTTGTCTTCTCAATTTCAACAGTGACTGTCTTCTCACTCTCAACATTGCTTTCCGCTCTCGAATTTTCACCCAGGATCTTTTTAGCAATAATCATTTTGCTGGAAATTGACTCTTCAACGTAGCCTTGTGAACTTTTGCTTTTTTTGGCTTGTGATTTTTAGATTCGTTCTTCAAAAAAGCGATCAATCTGCCATATTGCGAAATATCAGCAAGTAACCCAACACAACGTCTTCGCTTACACCAGAAACATTATTTTCTTGCTTCCAGTTACTGAAGTAATTTAACTCCTTGTAATAAGCGTCTCTGGATTTCTTCGGTAACAAAGTGACGAAGTGGCTTCTTCAACATCTTTCGCAATACTTTCCGGAAGAGCACGTTTTCTTTCCATTTGGATCAATATGACGAGTGCAGAAGCCGTTTTCTTTTTCAAAAATTTTCTCAATTTGACGTAAACAAACAATTTGTCGTAGCAACCACACGGTAACCAACTCATAGGCTACCAGCTTTTAACGATATTGAATTTTTGGGATTTTCATGATGCTTTAAGTACTGTTACTGAAGGAGGTGTTGGATAAAACTGTATTACACACGTGTCTTAACAGCAAATAAGTCGCTTAAGAAAAATTAGGCCACTCGAGCAAGCTCTGGTGGCTAAACATTTCTTTCGCGACTTATTTGCCTTATAAGACACTTGTATAATAAATAGCTATTATTGCATAATGTACGTGGGTGATCTATGGAGAAAATGTCGTAAGTCTAGAGAGGTATTATAACTAGATACTCGCCTAAGTAAGGAGTTTTTATTTCCAGCAGTCTTGCTGGCTTACCATCACAAAAAATTATCCCATCAGGTGAGTATGACAAAAAAGGATATGACTCGCTTACTACCGACCCAATTTGTTTAATATTGTTTAATGTCATACTGTGGATTATTCATTTTGAAAATTTCAATTCCTAATTTTTCCATTTCAAGAGAATATTTCATTTCTTTGTCAATATATTTTTTGGATGAAGGAAATTTCTAATCATATTACTCCAATCAGCCTTTTTAAATGCATATAAAGAATAACAAGTTGACCCTAGAAATAATTATTTTTTTCTTTTTGACCCCAAAATTTCGTTCATGTTAAGCCTCTTGTAGGCGAAGTCTCCTTTTCCTTTGCTTTTTCTTTTAGTGTTCAACTTTGTATTGATCGGTTGCTGCAGCATTGTGGGTGTGTATGTGGACCAGTTGGTGTTAGAAGACGTTGAGGCAAGTGGTTTTTTTAATGGTGGACTTTTAATATCATTTGCATTTAGCACCTGGTTATTTTTTGACTCGTCGTCAGGAACCAAAATATTATTTACTACAGTTTCATCACTTGAAATGATGACAGGTGTATCCTTATTGTTTAATTTGGATCGAAGCTGACAAATGCAGCAAAAAGTCACCTACCTTAATTCTGCTCAGCCTCCCGGGTTAAAGGTTCCGTAGATCGCATGCACAATTATGAACCGTTTTGCGCCAACACTATACGAATGACGTCACAAAAGATGGCAACTGTGTTCACCTAACGTCCACCTTCTTGATTTTACCTCTACGAGAGTTTTTCGCCAATCTCTAGTACCGGGGTTTTGGCTTCATACTGTGGCGCCCCTAACGGAAAGTGACCGAAACACACTTGTTAGCTTTCCCCGGAAAGAATAACAAATATACTATATACACAAAAACAAAAATCAAACCGGAACATATATTAATAACACTATGCAACAAATTAAAAAAAAATAAAATTCACAGAATGCACAGTATGTAGTTAAAATTTCTTACCTCAAACTCAATTGAGGATTATGCTTGAAAGGATCGTATCACATCAGGTTTCAAAATGAACAGTGTTTATTGAATTTTTTGAAATCGTACAAAATTAATAAAACAAAACTTCATTTTTCATTGAAAAAGGTCTGTTTTTTTGAACGATTGGCATTCCTATTGTAGCCAGATCTCACAGTATTCCTCTGAAGACACCAACAGAAGTCTGCAAGCATGGGTGGATACATAAAAGCGATATTTTTACGATTAACTACAATCAAGTGTCCCAAAAAGTACGAAAAACAAAACACCCGTTATCTATGTTTACTGATGTGATATGGGTATAAAACATTTTTTTCTTTAGTATATGGAGTATAGGTACCCAACCTATCACATCAGGTTTCAAAATGACAAGTGTTTATTGAATTTTTTGAAATCATACAAAATTAATAAAACAATACTTCATTTTTCATTGAAAAATGTCTTCTTTTTTCGAACGATTGGCATTCCTATTGTAGCCAGATCTCACAGTATCCCTCTGAAGACACCAACAGAAGTCTACAAGCATGGGTGGATACATAAAAGCGATATTTTTACGATTAACTGCAATCAAGTGTCCCAAAAAGTAATAAAAACAAAACACCCGTTATCTATATTTTGTGATGTGATATGGGCATAAAACATTTTTTTCTTTAGTATATGGAGTATACCCAACCTCAAACACTATCTGAACTTTCTGTGAATTTTTTAGTGTTGCATAGTGTAATATGTAATACAAGGAAATGACCGGGAATACGGGGACTAATGTCAACAGGGTCATGGGATAGTGGTGTCAGAGGTCTGGAATTGACGCAAGCCTCAATTTATGTCAAAACCGTCCAAAGCTCCTCGTATGAAAGCAGTGCGTTACCTACAACTCTTTTCAAGTGATATTTTACAGCCTTGATACTTGCCTCCCAGAATACCTCTCGTGCTGTGACCGAGCAAGTATAAAATGCCATTTGATATCGTTCTTTGTGAAAAAACTATTAATCTCCTGTTGGAAATCAGAAGAAATTTTTTTGGCTGCTGTGAAATAGGTGGCATTGTCTGAAAATTTTTGTGATACTTTCCCCTTCGTCCCATGAAACGTTTTAATGCGTTAATAAAGCTTTCGCATGTAAGGTTCCCCACTAACTTAATATGAATAGTTTTGGTTGCAAAGCATTTGAACAACGCAATGTAAGCCTTAGCTGTTTCCTTACTACGTCGACTACCTTCTTTGATAATGATTGGTCCGGCGTAATCGACACCGCAATGTGAAAAAGGCCGAAATGGTTGCACTCGTTCGGTCGGTAAATTTCCCATTAGCTGGTCTCTACTCTGAGGATCCACCGTAAAACATACGCAACATTGATTGCGGGCAAAATACAAAATGTAGGTTTCGTTATGGCTGGCCTAAAAAAAATGGAAAATTGCGTCTCTTGGAGAATTAACATTTAATTTTATTCTAATACCCTTTGTAGTTTAAATTTTAAGAAAAAATTACTCCGGACTCTCATGTAATGGAGTAACACCCAAACTAGGGTTGCCACCTTTTTTGAACCAATAAACCGGCCTTTGTAAGATAATATTAAATAATAAAAGTCACAGTGTATTTTAGGTACAAACGTATATTTTAGATGTGTACAAATATTGCTTACTATAAAATAAAACATAAATATACTTTATAAAAATAAAGAAAAATATATAATAAAATATAGTATAAAACACAAAGTAAATAAAATTCCATCATGAAACTAACTAACATACCTTCTATAAGAAAAACTACAAAATCACATTTTATGATTTGTTTCAGTATCAGTTGTAATATAGAGTTAACAGTTATCAATGACATTACACATTATTTAGTTTTTAAAATGGTATTTTCTGTTTGATTTTGCTGCTCTTATTAACTCTGCATTATTTCGAATTTTTTCTTGAAATTCGGAGCAAGTCATATTTAAATTCGATCTAACACAAATTTCCGCTTTTACCATTTCTACAGTTAATCGGTTTCTGTCATCTCTCCATGCTTGATTCATAATGCTGAAAATTCTTTCAACATAAGCATTACTGCAAGGTATGGATAAGACCGTTTTTACTACTTGCTCCAGAATTGGGCTCTTTATATTTTTAAAAAACATGCACCACTTTTCGGCAGTTGAAAGTTCTTCATTGTTAATGAATGCAGGTGCTGAAGCTTTTAATATATTCAATTCGTCGTATAGTTTGTCACCATCGGAGTCTTTTATTTTTAGTCCTATATTTGATGCAATTTTTATAATATCATCAATATTTGGGAGATCTTTATTCAGCTGTAAAATTTTAAATGATTCAAAAATATTGTCTTCAAAATTAAACCATTTTTCTAAATATGTGATCGCACGGTTATACACATCGATTGCTTCACTTTTAAATTTATTCTTGTCGTAATCTGTTAAATTTGATAAGGCTTTGTTTACTGTAAAACCAAAAAATACATCATTTTTTCGTGACATTAACTTATCTCTTAAGTTTTTCATTATGTCAAAAATATTTGTTACAACTAAATTAGACTGTTCAAGCAATTTAATTGTGTTGTAAAATATAAACAAAATATGGTGAACGAAATATATATAACACTCAGCTAAAGAAGGTGTTTTTGAAATTTCATTTTCCTGATCTTTAATAAAATTCCAAATAGTGCGATCACAATTGTCTTTGCCCTGCTCCAAAAAATAAGTTTTTATTGCATCCCAATTCAGTAAAAGGCGATCAACGGCTTGAAATAAGCTTAGCCATCTAACTGATATATGTCTTAAAACTTGATGATAATCTCCTTGTACAAACTCAAAACATTCTTTGAGATGCTCTACCTTTTTAGCACTACAACTAAATTCGTTAAATACTTTTAACACCAAACATTCAACATCAAAACTTAATTGCTTTAAGCAATTCTTTGCAGTATTATGTAAAATATGACAATTGCAATTTGCCTTAATTATGTTTGGTTTCACGTTTTTCAATTTTTGAAAAATTGAGCAATTCTGACCATAGTTTACAGATGCATTATCCGCTCCAAAAGCAGAAATATTTTGTGTATCAAGATTTAATTGACTTAGAGCTCTTAGGATGGAATTCTTTATAGACTCAGACTTTTCGTCCGCTTGCTCATAAAAATCTAACAAACCATTCTTTACACCAGATTCTCGGTCAAAGTAGCGTACTGCCAAAGGAAAGAATTTTCTGTTGCCTTTGTTTGACGCATCAATAGATATAGAAAAAGGTAAATTTTCTTCCTTTAATTCTTTGGTTACCATTTCAATTGCGTAAGGCGCCAAGACGTTCCTTACGATTGCTTCCATTTTTGTTCGTCCTAGATGAATTTTAGAAGCAATTGCAGAATCTGTGTAGATACGACCATCTAATTTATTACCTGAAAAGTAAACAATTTATTATTCTGACGTTTTAATATTTTCGAAAGTAATTACCGCAGTCAGATGATAGGTAACTCAATCCATGTTTAACCGTGTGAAAAGTTTTGGAAATTTCGGCTATTGTGACTTTTTCAGAGTCCTTTGAGTTATCAGTTGCAAAAAACTTTGTAATCGCTGTTGACATATTGCGCGATTTGAGGGCACTAATGTGCTTTGACCCTTTTGAGTGTTGTTTGACTGCTTTAATACCATCATATTTAACATTAAATGCGATCTTACATACGATACATTTGGCCATGTTTTTATCTGCATCATGTGAAGCTAACCAAGTAGCAAAATCTTCGTTTTTTCGCCATTCTTCCTTGAATGTGCAATTTCTTAGACGCATTTTCTTCTTTGGTATATAATGACTTGTAGAGGGGCAGACTTCAGTTTCACTATCAATATCACAATCACTCATTATGTCTATTCAAATGTGAAATTCTCAAAAAGGGTATTTATATTTGCACAAAGTAAACTTACTAGCTTACTACTTGCGAGTTAAAGTAAAAATGAGCAGACTCTCGCACTGCCGAAATGACAGCATGCAATGCAATTGCAAAACGTGTCGCACGTGCGTCTCTTGCGGTGCAGGCCAGAAGTGATATATTACAAACATAATAAAATTTGTTGAAACCAATATTATTCATAATAAACCGGCCTTTTTGGTACTATTAACCGGCACCCGGTCATCGGAACGAAAACCCGGCCGAGCCGGTCAAATACCGGCCGGGTGGCAACCCTAACCCAAACTCTCATATACTAGGGATGGGCAGATTCGGTCATCACTACGAACGGATCGTTCATCGTTCGGCCCTTACGAAGACCCGGTCGTCAAATGTCGTTCATTTCGTTCATTTCGTTCACTTCGTTCATTTCGTTCATTTCGTTCACTTCGTTCACTTCGTTCACCGTTCACTTCGTTCTTAACCCATTAATGCCCGAGTAATTTTTTTTTTATTATTTTGATGGATTGATGGTCCAAAAACAAGTTGTCGACTGATTCCCCAATGGATTTTGCTGCTAAAGTTTTGATGGTAAGTCTTTGATCAATTTCATCCAAAAAAATTTTTTCCAAGTCTGTATCTATAGACTTTAAAACTGTCAAGTATACAAACCAGTGAGGTGTTAATACTATAGAGACGTCATAAGCATACTTCTCCGAATCGTACGCCGGCGCCGGCAATATAAATTTAATTAATTAAATATTTAATTCACGTACTATAAACCGGCCCTTAGTAAATAAACAAACAATCAATCATGATAATAATCATTTATTGACCTTTAAACAACGTCAACTTGTTATTTTTGTGTCTTTCACTGTTTGCCTTATTGACACTCTCTTTTCCTAGGTAATACAACCTGACATTAAAGTATCTGTGACCTATAGCTTTGATTAAATAATTTTTGTGGTTGTCCATTGCTGGTTGATCCAATATATGTTCATCTAAAGATGAAAAAATCGGGTTACCCAAATAGGATTTCAAAAGTGAACCCTCAAGAAAATGGAGAGTCAGACCAAATTTTTTATCACTGCTGATAATAAATGGCTTTAAAATTCGTTCTGCTCTGCTACACACATCGATTACATCTTTCGATGGATACTGCAAACCACCCCTATCTTTAACTTTTATTAGGGCAAAGATATCTAAATCTCTTGTAACACTAACCAAGGAATTTAAACATTCTTCACAACAAATTCGTTTCTGTAAATAAAATACCACATAGCCTGCAATATAAGTAATGATATATGACGATGCTTCTGTTAAATCACCCAACTTTAATAAATAATCATGATCAAAAGCATCTTGATCCGCTGTAAGTTCTGGATTAACGTCAAGTACTCTTCTTCTTGGAGTGCTAAGGTTTATATTGTGTATTGGACTTAGATTATTTAAAACTGTCACATGTTCCAATGGAATACAGTTTCCTCTGAAATTGTCTTTTAGTTGTACATGAACCAACATTTTTTTGTATGCTGACTTGAACTGCCTAGCTGATGGATTATTGTTGTAGCCTCCATGAGCTCTAATTGAACTAAAAAACAATTCAATGTGATCCTGAGAAATCTTATACATGGGTAAATATCTTAAGCGGGGATTTTCAGTACTAATTAGTTTTTGGAATAAATTTCTTAAACTTCTAACACAAATTCTAAATCCCAAAAATCCTGTTGCCCTACTGCTCCTCAATATCGAAGAACTATTTACCCTACTCGTCTTTATAGAGATTATGTATTGATCAGTTTCGGTGAGAAAATTGTTTACCTTTTCATAATTGCTTGCTGAAATAGGCTTTTTATAATCCACTTGTAACATATTTCGCGAGTTGAGCACATCAAAAAGCATATCAAAAATTCTTATAAACTTAATTGTTGCTGCTGCATCATGGAATTGGGGGAGGCTTATTTGGTCTTTTACAAACTCTAGTGCATCAGCAACGCTTTTACTAAATACTTGACTGGCCAGCTTCACTTTCATTTTTTGCGTTCTGAAATTTACGTGCTGTGATCTTAATGTGTTTGCAAGGTGAAATTGTTCCTTTTGCTGGAAATCATGTAGCTGTTCTATGAATCTCCACAGAATTAAATTGTCTTCTCCATCTACCAAACATCCTTTCTCACCCAGGCAGTTCCTGACCAACTTCAACATATGACATGGATCAAAAAAGATATCCACATCTGTAGCCATAGTTGGATGCTTAAATCTTGATTGTATTTCATCTCCATCAAATTTGCATCCAAGCTTTTTGGATGTGGCTATATTGACTGGTGCACCATCAAATGTTATAGATGCAACATAAACTCCCGCTTCAGCTACTTTTTCTAAGCACTGATTTATCAGAGTAGCTTTTTGTTCTGCATTCATTCCATTGATCAAGAAATATGCCACTGGCAATTTCCAATGCCCATTTATGCAGACTAAAATAAATACTAAAGCCTCTTTTGCTATAGGCAATGTACTAGTTTCAATATTAGTACCCATATCCACATATCCGTAATACTTCTTACCATCCCATTCAATTTGATGTCTCAATGCCATTTCATCAAATACTAAGCTGCAGATTAGTTCATAACCAGTATTCTCTGCTTTCATTTTCAATGTCTGAAAGGCTTCTGTGGTGAAACCAGGATCTCCATTTAAGCTAACATACCACCTGCTAATTGTACGAGGATGAGGTAAGCATGTATTAAAGGCACTTCTGACAAACTTATAAGCAGCTGGTGAATAGTAATGTAGAGTTAGCGCAAATGCTTTTAATTCAGGTGAGTAGCTCCTTGGTAATGACCTTTTTTTCACCTTTGCAATTTGTCTCAAAAACAAATCACTATTTGGACCTCCCATATTTGTCAGGATCTCCAAATTTTCGTCCTCCACTAATCTCCGTTTGCTAAGCTGGTGAATAACGTTCTTAAGTGACGCAATCTTCTTATCCCTTCGATTTAACATATGACGCATGCGATTAATTTTGGTTTTTCGTCGTTCACTAATAATATTGCTGTGATTTAGCTGCTTGATTAATTTTTGCTTCCTGGGTGTAACAACATTTATATTTTGAATATCATTACTTCTAGTTACCAAACTGCATGGTTCTGGTGTACTAGTTGTTGCTCTATTGGTGTCAGTTTGTGCTTCAAATTGTAATGTAGCGGGTTGTAACAGAATGTTTTCCATAATTTTTATTTTTGGTGATGCTGGCATTTTCTGCAATATAAAAACAATTACGTCTTTACAATTAATAATTCCAGTAATATTTCTTACAGGTGCTGCATAAAATGTTGGGACTGCATTTGACTTTAGTCGAACCTTGCTTACTGATGTTCGATCAAAATATTTGTCTTCGAAGTGCTTTGAACATAAAACACTATATTTATTTGGGATCCAGTTCATCCGATTAACGAATTCAACCCATACACCTTTTCGCACATCTTAGGGAAATCTACAATAAAACCATACACTTTTATGACTTTCTTCGTGACAAAATGCTTTGAAATACGGCCCTGTATGATAAACATAACCTTCAAATTTTCAGCAAAAACCTTTTAACAAACAATGCACTTACTTGTGGTAGGTTATTCCTGTCGTTTTATTTTCCACACCATTTCTACTACTACAAGAACGCAGAGCACACGACACCATGTCTATAAATTCAGCCTACAACTGTTTGCAACCGGCAGATTGACAACTGACAGAAGTGTAGTATAAATATGGCGGACCGTGTACGTTTGAAAGTTTATCTTAGCGTCTCTTTCTAAATTATTAGCTCAATGATACAAACGCACAGCATGTCACCACATCTGTAGTAGGGTAACACAAGTATGTCAGCTATTTTTTTTTATTAGACCCATAAATAGTTTATTTGGCTAGAGTAATCCACCACAGTCCTGTAGCGTGATCAATCGCATTAAAGGTCCTGGTATTGTAGTCGACACTAACGGTGAAATGCAACCGTCACATTGATGTTTTTGTTTTAATTTTAGAATTATACACTGACCTGACCTGACCTGACCTGACCTGACCTGACCTGACCTGACCTGAGTGTACTGAGTGGTGAGATGCGAAAAACCTGTACAATATGTTGCAAAATTGCAATCTATTAGTAGAGGATCCCAAGTAAAAACGACCTTCACCGATTTGATAACCAGGTGAAAATTATATTTAAAAAAAATATGTTTGTGAACGTGTATCAACAAGGTTGCCATAAAAAAAAATGTTCATGGCTATGATTAATTAAAATTATAAAAAAGTATTATTTTTTCAAATTTGACTGTCTTGGTTGCCAAATGACTCATAATCTAATTGAAAGTATACAACATCTGCTGTATGCAGTCGATCGGTTGCCTACCTTTTTCTGTTCCCTTTTACCTGGTAGCCGCGTGCAAACAGGTAAATTGATATTAGTAATTGCGCTCATCTGCTTACCACGATATTTATATATCAAAATGTAGGTTGATTTATTGCGAGTAGAGTGGTATAAGGTTGCTCAAGAAAATCTGTTCATAGATTACGGTAGGTAGCTAGGCTTTGAAGTTGCAAACATTGGAGCATGTAAATATGTGTGACAGAGAAGCGTTGCTCGTTCTGTACCATGCGATAAAGGAGGACGTAGTATAGCAGCTGCGCGCTACTGGCCGGTAGAATATAAGAGAGTGCGCATGCTTCCTATTCGTAGTATGGACAAGGAAAAAAATAGTATACTATAGAGGATCATTTTGGAACGTAATAAAATAAATAAGAAAAGCGTAATAAAAAAACGTTCTCAAAATTAATATATATATATATGTATGTAATCCCGGAACTTTGGCACGGTCGGCACACTATGGCAACACTGTAGTAGATCAAACTCATAAATTGGTCAGTTTCGCACATAAGGAAAATACGGCATAGTTCAGCCCTTCGACGATAGATGGCCAAACAAAATTTAATTATATTTAAAAGGCACTTTGGCATTTATATTTAAAATGTTATAATTAATAAAGTTTGCGGTAAGTTTCAACAAAATTGTAAATCCAAAAAACAAAAGGATTTGTGTTACGTATAAGAATATTCTAAGTACGTCACCCTTAGAATTACTTTTTTAAAAATTAAAACATTTCGACACAATTGTTTGTATCTGGAAATTCAAAGTGGTTTTAGATGTTCCAATAGCCCAAGTCAAGCGGAAATTGAAACCTTTAACAAATAGAAAATACTAGGGAAGTAAAGGCATTATTAGTTGTCTTTATTTCGCATTTTGCTAACAGTGACCGGGACTAAAGTGTGTGCCAAACTACCTGTTGTATGCGTTCGGTACGCATTTAACAGGGAGTTTCGCATGACATTTATTTTCCCCCAAAATTTTAAATGAAAAAGGAAGTGATTTTTAAGAACAAAACACTCTGTGTTACTCATAAGAATATTCTAAGCACGCTGATTATACTATTTTTGCTTAAAAAACTAGGAATTTCTATGGGATAGATTGTATCTGGGTGTGCTAATGGTTTTCGATGTTCCAATAGCCCAATTAAAGCGGGAATTGATATTACAAGATATTCCTAATATAAATACAAAATTTGACAACAATCGGTGGCTCGTAGATTATCTGTATCATAATTCATAAAAATCCGGGACCGCAGACAGTCGTACAGACAGACGGCCAGACAGACAGAAACGGGACACCTTCGTACTGTAGGTGTCACGGAAGGTAGAGAAAACGTAAAAGTAGAGAAAACCGCCTTTTTTTAGATTTACAGTTTTGTGGAAAAATACAAATCATGCGAAACTGCCTGTTAAATACGTACCGTATGCATGCAACAGGCATTTTGGCACAAACTTATTTGCCTGACAGTGTCAGCAAAATACGAAAATTATGACAATTAATGACGTTTTTAGTTTCCAAGTATATCATTCTTGCTGAAATTTTAAATTTTCGCTTGAATTGGACCATTGCACCATTAAAAACCTCTAATTAGTTTGTCCAATAAATACGTAAATCCCTGGCAACTTAAGCAAAATTCGAAAGTAGTGAAACTTAATTTTGTTTTTACTTCCCTATAATCACTTCTGTTTGCTAAAGATGTCAATTTCCGACTGAGTGGGTCTGTTAGGACATCAGCACCCACTTAACATGACCAGACACAATTCATAAAGTAGAAATATACTTTCTTTTTAAATAACAAAACATATACTGCATAAGACTCACACTTAGCTTGCTCAGAATATTCTTAGGCGTAATATAAAGTCTTTTGTTGTTAAAAATCCCTTTTTTAGAGATGAAATATTTTAGGAAAAAATAAAAATCATGCGAAACTGCCTGTTAAATGCGTACCGTATGCATGCAACAGGCAATTTGGCACCAAAGATACCTGTCAAGGTCATCAAAATACGAAAATTATTACAATTAATTACACCCTTACTTCGATAGTATCTCCTGTTTGTTTAAGATGTAAGTTGCATTTGTATTAGGCTTTTGAAACATTAATAAACCGATTATTACGTTCAGATACATTATTTACTGCAGAAGTTGCTTGTTTTCGAAAAAATTAAGTAAGTACTGCATTATGCGTACTGTACGCAAGCAGCAACAGTTTGACACACACGCTAAAATTTATAAAATGTCATAGCCAGCAAAATGAGAAAATTTTGACAATTAATGACGTTTTTAATTTCTAAGTATATCACTTTTGCTGAAATTTTAAGTTTTCGCTTGAATTGGACCATTACACCATTAAAAACCTCTAATTAGTTTGTCCAATAAATACGTAAATCCATGGCAACTTAAGCTAAATGCGAAAGTAGTGAAACTTAATTTTGTTTTTACTTCCTTAACCACTTCTGTTTGCTAATGATGTGAATTTCCGACTGAGTAGGTCTGTTAGGACATCAGCACCCACTTAACATGTCCAGACACAATTCATAATGTAGAAATATACTTTTTTTTAAATAACAAAACATGTACTGCATAATACTTACACTTAGCTTGCTCAGAATATTCTTACGCGTAATATAAAGTCTTTTGTTGTTAAAAATCCCTTTTTTTAGAGATGAAATATTTTAGGAAAAAATAAAAATCATGCGAAACTGCCTGTTAAATGCGTACCGTATGCATGCAACAGGCAGTTTGGCACCAAAGATACCTGTCAAGGTCATCAAAATACGAAAATTATTACAATTAATTACACCCTTACTTCCCTAGTATCTCCTGTTTGTTTAAGATGTAAATTGCAGTTTGTATTAGGCTTTTGAAACATTAATAAACCGATTATTACGTTCAGATACATTATTTACTGCAGAAGTTGCTTGTTTTCGAAAAAATTAAGTAAGTACTGCATTATGCGTACTGTACGCAAGCAGCAACAGTTTGACACACACGCTAAAATTTATAAAATGTCATAGTCAGCAAAATGAGAAAATTTTGACAATTAATGACGTTTTTAATTTCTAAGTATATCACTTTTGCTGAAATTTTAAGTTTTCGCTTGAATTGGACCATTACACCATTAAAAACCTCTAATTAGTTTGTCCAATAAATACGTAAATCCATGGCAACTTAAGCTAAATGCGAAAGTAGTGAAACTTAATTTTGTTTTTACTTCCTTAACCACTTCTGTTTGCTGATGATGTGAATTTCCGACTGAGTAGGTCTGTTAGGACATCAGCACCCACTTAACATGTCCAGACACAATTCATAATGTAGAAATATACTTTTTCTTAAATAACAAAACATATACTGCATAATACTTACACTTAGCTTGCTCAGAATTTTCTTACGCGTAATATAAAGTCTTTTGTTGTTAAAAATCCCTTTTTTTAGAGATGAAATATTTTTGGAAAAAATAAAAATCATGCGAAACTGCCTGTTAAATGCGTACCGTATGCATGCAACAGGCAGTTTGGCACCAAAGATACCTGTCAAGGTCATCAAAATACGAAAATTATTACAATTAATTACACCCTTACTTCCCTAGTATCTCCTGTTTGTTTAAGATGTAAATTGCAGTTTGTATTAGGCTTTTGAAACATTAATAAACCGATTATTACGTTCAGATACATTATTTACTGCAGAAGTTGCTTGTTTTCGAGAAAATTAAGTAAGTACTGCATTATGCGTACTGTACGCAAGCAGCAACAGTTTGACACACACGCTAAAATTTATAAAATGTCATAGTCAGCAAAATGAGAAAATTTTGACAATTAATGACGTTTTTAATTTCTAAGTATATCACTTTTGCTGAAATTTTAAGTTTTCGCTTGAATTGGACCATTACACCATTAAAAACCTCTAATTAGTTTGTCCAATAAAAACGTAAATCCATGGCAACTTAAGCTAAATGCGAAAGTAGTGAAACTTAATTTTGTTTTTACTTCCTTAACCACTTCTCTTTGCTAATGATGTGAATTTCCGACTGAGTAGGTCTGTTAGGACATCAGCACCCACTTAACATGTCCAGACACAATTCATAATGTAGAAATATACTTTTTTTTAAATAACAAAACATATACTACATAATACTTACACTTAGCTTGCTCAGAATATTCTTACGCGTAATATAAAGTCTTTTGTTGTTAAAAATCCCTTTTTTTAGAGATGAAATATTTTAGGAAAAAATAAAAATCATGCGAAACTGCCTGTTAAATGCGTACCGTATGCATGCAACAGGCAATTTGGCACCAAAGATACCTGTCAAGGTCATCAAAATACGAAAATTATTACAATTAATTACACCCTTACTTCCCTAGTATCTCCTGTTTGTTTAAGATGTAAATTGCAGTTTGTATTAGGCTTTTGAAACATTAATAAACCGATTATTACGTTCAGATACATTATTTACTGCAAAGTTGCCTGTTTTCGAAAAAATTAAGTAAGTACTGCATTATGCGTACTGTACGCAAGCAGCAACAGTTTGACACACACGCTAAAATTTATAAAATGTCATAGTCAGCAAAATGAGAAAATTTTGACAATTAGTGACGTTTTTAATTTCTAAGTATATCACTTTTGCTGAAATTTTAAGTTTTCGCTTGAATTGGACCATTACACCATTAAAAACCTCTAATTAGTTTGTCCAATAAATACGTAAATCCATGGCAACTTAAGCTAAATGCGAAAGTAGTGAAACTTAATTTTGTTTTTACTTCCTTAACCACTTCTGTTTGCTAATGATGTGAATTTCCGACTGAGTGGGTCTGTTAGGACATCAGCACCCACTTAACATGTCCAGACACAATTCATAATGTAGAAATATAGTTTTTTTTAAATAACAAAACATATACTGCATAATACTTACACTTAGCTTGCTCAGAATATTCTTACGCGTAATATAAAGTCTTTTGTTGTTAAAAATCCCTTTTTTTAGAGATGAAATATTTTAGGAAAAAATAAAAATCATGCGAAACTGCCTGTTAAATGCGTACCGTATGCATGCAACAGGCAATTTGGCACCAAAGATACCTGTCAAGGTCATCAAAATACGAAAATTATTACAATTAATTACACCCTTACTTCCCTAGTATCTCCTGTTTGTTTAAGATGTAAATTGCAGTTTGTATTAGGCTTTTGAAACATTAATAAACCGATTATTACGTTCAGATACATTATTTACTGCAGAAGTTGCTTGTTTTCGAAAAAATTAAGTAAGTACTGCATTATGCGTACTGTACGCAAGCAGCAACAGTTTGACACACACGCTAAAATTTATAAAATGTCTTAGTCAGCAAAATGAGAAAATTTTGACAATTAGTGATGTTTTTAATTTCTAAGTATATCACTTTTGCTGAAATTTTAAGTTTTCGCTTGAATTGGACCATTACACCATTAAAAACCTCTAATTAGTTTGTCCAATAAATACGTAAATCCATGGCAACTTAAGCTAAATGCGAAAGTAGTGAAACTTAATTTTGTTTTTACTTCCTTAACCACTTCTCTTTGCTAATGATGTGAATTTCCGACTGAGTAGGTCTGTTAGGACATCAGCACCCACTTAACATGTCCAGACACAATTCATAATGTAGAAATATACTTTTTTTTAAATAACAAAACATATACTGCATAATACTTACACTTAGCTTGCTCAGAATATTCTTACGCGTAAGATAAAGTCTTTTGTTGTTCAAAATCCCTTTTTTTAAAGATGAAATATTTTAGGAAAAAATAAAATTCATGCGAAACTGCCTGTTAAATGAGTACCGAATGCATGCAACAGGCAGTTTGGCACCCAAGATATCTGTCAAGGTCATCAAAATACGAAAATTATTACAATTAATTACACCCTTACTTCCCTAGTATCTCCTGTTTGTTTAAGATGTAAATTGCAGTTTGTATTAGGCTTTTGAAGTACTGCATTATGCGTACTGTACGCAAGCAGCAACACACGCTAAAATTTATAAAATGTCATAGTCAGCAAAATGCGAAAATTATGACAATTAATGACGTTTTTACTTTCTTAGTATATCACTTTTGCTGAAATTTTAAGTTTTCGCTTGAATTGGACCATTACACCATTAAAAACATCTAATTAGTTTGTCCAATAAATACGTAAATCCCTGGCAACTTAAGCAAAATTCGAAAGTAGTGAAACTTAACTTAAACTTTGGCATTTAAATTTAAAATGTTATAATTAAAAAAGTTTGCGGTACGTTTCAACAAAATTGTAAATTCAAAAAACAAAAGGTTTTGTGTTACGTATAAGAATATTTTAACCACGTCACACTTGGAATTAAGCAGCATATGCTTCACTTTTTTCAAAAATAAAACATTTCGACACTATAGTTTGTATCTGGACATTCAAAGTGGTTTTAGATGTTCCAATAGCCCAATTCAAGCGGAAATTGTAACCTTTAACAAATAGAAAATACTCGGGAAGTGAAGGCATTATTAGTTGTCTTTATTTTCGCATTTTGCTAACAGTGACCGGGACTAAAGTGTGTGCCAAACGGCCTGTTGCATGCGTACGGTACGCATTTAACAGGAAGTTTCGCATGACATTTATTTTCCCCCAAAATTTTAAATCAAAAATGAAGTGGTTTTTAACAACAAAACCACTCTGTGTTACTCATAAGAATATTCTAAGCACGCTGATTAATCTGTATTTACTTCAAAAACTAGAAATTTCTACAGGATAGATTGTATCTAGATGTGCTAATAGATTTTGATGTTCCAATAGCCCAATTCAAGCGGGAATTGACATTTTTAACAAACAGGAGATACTAGAGAAGTCAAGGCATCATTAGTTGTCATTATTTTAATGCTTTACTGACTTTGATAGGTATTGATGTGCACGAAACAATCTGTTGCATGCGTACGATACGCATTTAACGGACAGTTTCGCTTGATATTTATTTATTTATCCACAAAATTTTAAATTAAAAAAAGAAGTCTTTTAACAACAAAAGTCTTTGTGTTAGCGTTAGAACATTCTGAGCACGTTACACTTAGTACTGTGCACTATATGATTTACTTACACTTTCGCATGATTCTTATTTTTTTTTTTACAAAATTATAAGCCAAAATAGTGTTTTTTTTTCAACAACAAAACGCCTTGTGTTACGCGGGAGAACATTCTGAGCACGATATACTTGTATTATTCAGTATTTACTTAATCTTTATTTTAAACAGTTTCTGCACAAATAAGTACCTAGATGTGCTAAGTGGTTCTTAATGTTCCAGTAGCTAAATTCAAACAGGGAGTGGTATCTTGAAGCAATACGGAATACTAGGAAAGTAAAGGCCTTATTAATTGTTATTATTTTCGGATTTTGCCGACTTTCACAGGAATTGACCCTTTTCCTGTAAGATCGTAAAACTTCCGTAGTGACTTTCCGTGCGCACGCATCTTCAAAACCACGTTGGAAATAGTATCCGGCACTCCGGCAGCAGAGCAAAGGCCTGTGACAACAAACCGCTTTGACAGAATGCAACCGGAAACACATGCGTAACCTGTCGCTCATTGGTTAATTTTAACTTGGCGCTCCAAAAATCTGACTTCGCCTGCGCGATGTTGTCTCACTCTGGATCACTGGAATTTATATAATCTCTACTCACTTTGCTTACAGGAAAAGGGTCAATTTACGTGTGTGCCGAACTACCTGTTGCATGCGTACAGTACGCATTTAACAGGCAATTTCGCATGATTTTTATTTTCCTCCAGAATATTTAATTAATAAAAAAGTGATTTTCAACAACAAAAGGCTTTGCATTACGCACAGGAATATTCAGAGTACGTTATACCCAGTATTATACAGTATATGCTTTACTTTTCTAGAAACTAAGAATTTCTGCAGTATAGCTTATATCTGGACACGCTGACTGGTTTTTAATGTTCCAATATCCCAATTTAAGCGGAAATTGACATCTTTAACGAACAGGGGACACTAGGAAAGTAAAGGCAGCGTTAAATGTGATTACTTTCGGATTTGGCTTAAGTTGACAGAGATTTTCGTACCTACTTATTGGACAGACTGAATGGTTTTTAATGGTCCAATAGCTAAATTCATGCAAAATTTGGAAACTTCAGCAAAAGGAGTGTACTAGGGAAGTAAAATCATCATTAATGGTCATTACTTTTCAGCTACATGCAGCTCCCATATACGTGTACATATTAGCGATAAATGTATGCAAGGCAATGCCAAATAATGACAATATTTAATGTAATTTTGACCAATACAAAATTTTGAAGGGGATGCAATAATTTTTGTGGGGAGTATATTTACGTGTATGCCAAGCTGCATTTTGCTTGTGTACGGTACGCATTTTACAAACAGATTCGCATGAGTTATTTTTCCACAAAACTGTAAAATCCAAAAAAGAAGTGGTTTTCAGCAACGAACGACCTTATGTAACGGGAAGAATGAACATTTTGTGCACGCTACACTTAGTATCATACACCATTTGCTATACTTTTTTTAGAAGATAAAGAATTTCTGCGGAGTAGATTGCATCTAAAAAAATGGTTTTCAAACTTACAATAGCCCAATTCAGTCAGAATTTAATATCTTTATCAATTTGAAGTGATTAGGGATAAAGGCATCATTAAATCTAACAATTTTCCTATTTTGGTGACTTTGACAGTTATTTACCTGTATGCCAGACTGCCTGTTGCATGCGTAGGTATGTTACGTTTAATCGGCAGTTTAGCATGACTTTTATTTTCCACAAAATGAATAAAGGTCTTCTGTTACGCGTAGGAAAATTTTAAAGACGTTACACCTAATATTATGCAATATTTGCTTCATTTTTTTAAACAACAACAAAATTCTGCAGTATTGATTTTATCTGGACAGCGTAATTTTTAATGTTCCAATAGGCCAATTTAAGCGGGAATTCACATCTTTAACAAATAAAATTTACTAGGGAAGTAAAGGCATAATAATTAATTGTGATAACTTTCGTATTTTGCTGACTCTGGCGATTATTTATCTGTGTGCCAAACTGCCTGTTGCATGCGTACGGTACGCACTTAACAAGCATTTTGACATGTTTTTTTCCCAAACTATTAGTCTATTAAAATGCTTTTCAACAACAAAAGGCTTTGTATTATGCTTAGGAATATTTGAGCATGTTACCTTTAGTATCATGCAGCATTTACTTCACCTTTTTTCAATAACGGCTGCGATATAGATTTTGTCTGGATATGCAAAGTGTTTTTTAATATTTCAACAGCCCAGTTCAAGTGAGAATTGATATTTTTAGGAAGGGAGAGCATCATTAAGTGTCAGGATTTTAATATTCTGTTGACTTGGATAGTTTTTCGGCAAAATTATAAATCAAAAAAATTGGTCTAAAGAGTTTAGACAGTACTTCCTTCGCTGTGACAACTGCATGCGTATTATGTTTTTTTTTGCATTAGATTTCAACGCATTCGATTTTGTAGTTCTTGATTAAATCAATAAAATAAATTTGCGCATTCATTATATTTTTTGAGCCACCCTGTATATCGAAATCCAAAAAATATGAATGGAGTGATACATTACAAGTACAGACTCATCATATTTTTACAGTTTAGATAGGATTTATTCGGCAAACTTTCGAGCTGACGTCATCAATTTTTTGGAGGGGATAAGCAAATATATTTTGACTAAACATTTATTATGCTCTTTATAACCTTAAAACATCTGCAAGGTTTCAAAGCATTCGGTTTTGTAGTTTCTGAGTAAATCAGTAAAATAAATTTACGCATTCATTAATTTTTTTGAGTCACCCTGTATATGCAAATCCAAAAAATATGAATGGAGTGATAGATCACAAGTACAGACTCATCATATTTTGTACATTTTAGATATGATTTATTCCACAAACTTTTGAGCTGACGTCATCAAGTTTTTGGAGGGGATAAGCAAATATTTTTTGACTAAAGATTTATGATGCTCTTTATAGCCTCAAAACATCTGCAACATTTCAAAGCATTCTGGTTAGCAGATTAAAAATTAAATTTCAAAATGTTGTTTTATAATTTTGATTTTTTTTCCAAAAATCTGGACGTTTCGGGTGAAAAGTCGATTCAGAGTTGTAAACTACATGTGTAGGACTATGTTATTTTATACAATTGAAAACCCATTTACTATGTACAATTTTGAAGTGACGTCATCGCATTAGTGGTGGGGATGATTAGACAAATTTTGGTTAGCGTTTCACCATCTACATGATATTCTTAATATAAGTACAAAATTTCACAACAATCGGTCGAGTACGTTCGGAGATTATCTGTCTAATAAAAATCCGGGACGGCAGACGGACAGACGGACGGACAGACAGACGGAAATGGGGACCTATTTCTTCGTCTTCTAGGGGTCATGAAAGATCGAGAAAACGTAAAAGTAGAGAGTCGGCGGACGGACTCGATTACAATACTTCCTTTGCTTACGCTCGGGAAGTAAAAAGAAAGTACTTTTTATATTAAAGAATAAGGGAATACATTGATTACTCTTCTCACTATATATATATTTATTAGATATAAGAAATATCCTAAAGCCTCAGTCTCCTTCTTTTAATTTCGTTGTTTACTTGAGCTTTGATTACTTGATCTGCTCTTCTCCCCAAAGTAGGATATAGCAATTTCACTTTTGCACATTCTTCTAAGGATGGTAACGTTTGATTATTTATGTGCTGCTTAAATGCCTCTCTTAATGCATGTCTCTCAGGCGTAACCCAGGCAATTTTCCCTACAGAAAAAAAAAAGCGTATTAGAAGTTTATAGACGATTTCGAAACTAGTTTGGAGTAAAGATTTACATATAGACAATCACACGAAAGTTAGTAATTTTTATTTAAATGCCATTTTTTTTTAAATTAAGTAATTACGTTATTAACACCTAATATTATGCAGAATGTGAATTTGAAAGATATCACTAGGCGCAGCCACTGTTACGCAAACTAGTAAAAAAATCAATATAAACTATTTTTTTTCTGACCCTATTAAAAAATCCAATCCCTTTTTTCATGAATCAGCCTTCTCAGAATACGTAATTATTAGGTCATCATTAAAAAAAAATAAATGCAATACGAGAGCAAAGTGTTCATTTTTTCACTATTTAATAATTTACTGTTACACTACTGTTCCGCTAGTACCTGTTCTATTTTTAGTTGGTGTTGTGTTGATTTGTTGACGCTTAAGTTTTAAGAACTCGTTATTCAGCCATGCCTTTAACTGAGCAGGGGTTCTTCCAGTTAATGAAGGATGTTCAGTAATATAATTTTTACACATCTGTAAGGATGGTAAATTTCCTTTAGGTTCAAATTTTTTAAAAAGCTCTCTAGCATCTTTTTTTTCAGGAGTAGACCAAGTCCTTTTTGTGTTGTTTCTAGCACAATAATTTTTTTTTTTAACAATGCTCCGAACGTTTGCCGTTTTTGATTTGTAACCTAGAAAAATAAACATTGCCAAAAGTGTAACATTACTTTTCGATTTTTTACTGTTATAGTTTGTTTCAAAACTCTCTTCTTCGTCATCGGTTACTTCATAATTTGGATCTTTGACACTATCATCACTATTAAAGGAATAGTTTGTAGTTTCTGTAGAGGGCATACTCTTTTCTAATAAACTAGTCTCGTCAGCGGAAGTTTCTTCTCCTATAATTTTATCGTCTATATTTTCTACATGAAAAAAAAGCATTAAACTTCAAATGTTACAAATAATCTCAAATATGTACGTTTCTTTTTAAGCAAATGGAAAATTTGTTCAGAAGTATCATCTGTCGAAGCCTGACTGAGATGGTTACCTTTTTTGTATGTATCTGTAATTAAAAGAAACCTTAAAAATACATTTTAGTTTTTCAGTATTTTCTTACCTAGTCTTGAAAGTACAACTACACATTTCATGTTTAGTTTTGGATATATGGCGTTGCTGGAAAGGGTCGAAGCATTGCTTGTTGAAGGCAAATCTAATAAAAAATTTAAATAGCAAAAACAATGTTACTCGTATTTTACACTATTTCATTTAAAATATTCACTATGTTTGTATTAAGTTTCAAGTTACCTTTATATTCCGATGTACTGTCTGTGTGTTCAGTTGATATAAAATTTTCTCCGTTGGAAAGTACCGTTTCCTTTCCACTCCATACAGGCTGTGTCTTCTCTGTTTCGGAGGAAACTACAGTTGACGGTCTATACAACGTTTTTTTAAGTAGCCTAGACATCTTCGTTATTTCTCTAGTGTTTATGGACTGTCTGCGTGTAATAAAAATTAACATATTACCAAAGCGAATCAGTGAGAGCCTACCTATATATTTCTTGATGAATTTGTTCTGCGTGCCCTAAATGATTGGCAACATCAGCTATTTCATTCTGTTCCATTCCTATCACTGAACATTGAGTGGCAAGATGTTTCCTTAAAAGTGTCGCCCTCAAACTACTTGGATTTTCCAAATCCTGGCATTGGCCTGCAAAATGTCGCAACAATGCACATCCCTCTAAATGTCTACATTCCCTCCCATCGCCTCCTGGTAATCCAAAAACATAGGGATTTTTGTCTTTCACGCCTATTTTATTGCGATGCAAAATCACTGTTTTCAAGCATTTGTATGTGTTTCTATCCACAACAGCACTAACGGATCTATTTAATTTACCTCTTAAAGGAACTAGCAAATATTCGTTTGCTGCCTCTTTTTCGGTAACATCTAAATAATTGAACAGCTCTACGTCCTCCTTAAAATTAACAGTTTTAGCATTAACAAAATCCGATATTAACATTCTCTCTGTTTCTCCTGGCCGTCTTCGATTAAAAACAAGCACTGAAACAAGCGTATAAGAGGCTAAATCTTTCCAAGCTTTATACGAAAAGTTTTCTGTGCATGAACCAAGACTTTTTATACGTTGTTCACAAACGTATTTGTAGAATTTTTCTAAATCAGTCATTACTGGAAGAGTTACTGTTTTATTTCTTCTATCTTGAGTCATATTTTCAATCGCTGTTTTATTTACAGATGTTCCGTAATCTTCAGTTAATAGGTGAGAAAATTGTTTCAGTGTGGTTATTTGGTCCACTAGTTCGTTTTGAATTAAAAATGTCTTCATATGTTTAGCAACTTTTTTCAAAATAATACCAGTTGATAATGCCACAGCCGGACTTTTAAATTTTCCATTGTTCATCCCAGCAAGGAACTGTGCAGTCTTAATGCAAGACATATAATGCTTTGGATGAAAAGCAGAGCATAAATCTGTAATTTCCGGTTCCAGTGTCCTAATGTGTTCTAGAAATCGGCCTAAATGTCTTAGTTTTGCTCGTATTTCTTTTGCGTGATGAGGATCACTAAGCTTTTTAACGATTTTGTTTCCATACGAAATAATTAACCTATCATGACAAATAGTCTTGAAAATATCATCGTTTCTTAAGTGAGCCATTATTTCTTTTAAAGTCTTTGATGCACTTTCATGAATATTCAACGAAATTTGTCTGCTTAAAATCATTAAACTTCTTTGACCTCTTGGAACCGATTTTTGGCATTTTTGGTAGTGTTTTCGTAAAGATAATTTTGAATAATAACCTTCACAGTTAGGACAAACTACATATTGTGTAGTTTCACCCTTAGTTTTTCGAACTGGAATTAATGTGTTTTCTTGTTTTTGTAGTGCAAAATTGCCTTTTTTTCTTAAGACTTCAATAATCTTCTTCCTATCACTGCATCCTAAAACCATTTTTTTTTCTTTTATAAAAAATTAAAAATAGTGTTCAGCCAGTATTTTTATTGATTCCAAATATTTTCAAATACAATTTTCTTTCATTATTTACTTCAAATAAAATGTCCAGAAGTTGAAAAATATTGACTTAAAATTTTTGTCCAAACTAATAATTTTCTTCGCGTTACAAACCTTTTTTTTTTAACAAACAACAATTTCAACATAAAAATTTTATATAGTGGGGACTCTTGTGACATACAAATTAAAAAAAAAACAATTATTAATGTACACATACCTTTTGGAAAAGCGATAAAATTCTTAACTTCCGGTTCATTTGGATGTGTTGTCTCCAAATGATTTGCTATATTGCTAAACAGATGAAAGCAATAGACGCAACAGTTCTTTTTACGTTTGGGTTTGCTGTAAAAAAAAATGTTTTTGCTAACTTCGAAACACTAGAATAATACATCTTTTTTTCTACTGAAAGTTATTTGTATCTGTGTAATTATTGACAAATTACACAGTTGAACAATTTTAGAAAATTTTCTTGTTACAAGCATTTTGAAAATGTATTCTGAAAAGATATTTTGTGCTAAATAACTATCTAATAAGACATTATGCCTACGTCGTCAAAAAACATTTTTTTTTGGAGATTGTTCATAGATAATTCCAGTTAAAAGTGAACTATTGCATAATGGGAATAAATATCTAGTACTGCCGACTACATACTGCATACAAACTGCAGAAACATATGAGAATATTCAACACTTGTTAAACTGTATTAACGACAAAAAGTTTGAGTGCAATTTGATAGGCGATTTAAAAATTTTAGCTTTGGTAACTGGCTTCCAATTTGGATATACCAAGCATATGAGCTTCTTATACAAGTGAAGTACAAGAGAGAAAGCATTTCAACATCTGAAAACAATATTTCCTAAGCTTTCTGCGGCTAACATAAACCAAGGTAAAAACTAAAATATTACAGTGAATTTCAGTTTTCATATTATGTACGTTTTCTATATTTAGGAATTTTCATTGGGCCTGAAATTCGAATGAAGGATCAAATGTTCTACGCCTATTTGAATTATACGGAAAAATTTAGTTGGGAATCAATTAACTTAGTGATCAGTGAATTTTTAGGAAACAAACTTTCCACAAATTATGCCTCATTTAAATTTCTTTGCTGACAATCTTTTCATCGAGAAATCAAGAAAGTCGAAGAAAGATTTAAGAGAAATATTTCAAAGCATTCGGTTTTGCAGATTCCAAATTAAATTGCAAAATGTTGTTTCCTAATTTTGATTTTTTTTCAAAAAATCTGGACGTTTCGGGTAAAAACTCAATTCAGAGTCATAAACTACATATGTAGGATTATGTTATTTTAAACAATTTAAGACCCATTTACTATGTACAAATTTTGAGGTGACGTCATCACATTATTGGTGGGGATGATTAGGCAAATTTTGGTTAGCGTTTTACCGTCTACATGATATTCTTAATATAAATACAAAATTTCGCAACAATCGATCCAGTACTTTCGGAGATTATCTGTCTAATAAAAATTCGGGACGGCAGACAGACGGACAGACAGACAGACGGAAACGGGAGACTTATTTCTTCGTCATCTAGGGGTCATGAAAGTTCGAGAAAATGTAAAAGTAGAGAGTCGGCCAACGGACTCGATTACAACACTTCCTTTGCTTACGCTCGGGAAGTAAAAATCACAAAAATTGATGTATTTTGTCAAACTTATTGAAGATGAAAGAAATATTCCAAAATTGGACATAATTTCCAAAACGGCCGGTTTACACGAAAATAGACTTGAAGTCACTTTTACTATACACACACAGGAAATTTGAAAAATGACAAAATGATCAAACAATGGCCGAAGAGAGAGAGGGGGGGGGGGAAGAGAGAGAGGGAGGGAGAGAGAAAAGAGAGAGAGGGAGGGAGAGAGAAAAGAGAGAGAGAGAGAGAAGAAAATTAATGTAAAACTTACCCATTTGTTGTTGGACTGGCTATTATTTCTATGGACATCATTTACGGTGCAATGGACACATGTTGACAAAACAGCAAAAATGAAAAAAGAATTAGATGCAATAATAAAGTTTTTCTACTTTGCGTTAACAATGGCCTCATTATTAAACCGAAACCAGTTTAATAATGGGATCAATTGTTAAACTGTATTTCAGGTGGCGTGCAAGAAGTGGGGCCCCCTTCTTCCATTTTTTGAGGCAAACTTAGGTTAGATTGTTACTGCCCATTCACAATGGACATAAGACATAAGAACGAGCGCATAACCTAATTTACGTTTTTGGTTTGTGTCTGGCTTATGCTTATCTACGTTCACAGTGGACATAGTGAACTCTGTAAGAGTTGTTAAACTGCGCAAACGCAGAACGGAATAACTCCCGGCTAAACAGAGAAACGGCTAACCTCAAACTGAGTCAATCAAAATATCTAACCTACAATTTCGTACGATATTCGAACTTGACAACTCGGAGTACAGAACAGACTCGCAGTGTGAAACTTTGATTATAATATATATAATATAATCAAAGGTGTGAAGTGCCAAGTGCCAACTGTCAAAGGGAATTCAATAGCAGCATTCAAAAGTCCTTAGATTTTAACATAATTTTGACATAATTCGTGCACAAAGTTGAACTTATTTCAACTTTGTGTACGCAGACAAGGATTACATAAAACGTTCATAAGCATAAGAATTACGTTCGTCCACTGTGAACAGGGGTACACGTTTTCCATCGTTTCAACTTTATGTATTTATGTAAGCTTTATGTACTTGTTATGCCTTATGTCCATTGTGAATGGGCAGTTAGTGTTCGGTGGTTAGATGTCAAACTTTGACATTGTGAAGTTAGCCACAACGCTACAACTAACCTTTCGAATTAAAAGGCCCTAAATTATAACCTTGAATTTTTATTAATTTTTTGTTTCCGATCAGATGCAAAGTAGAAAAAATAGTATATTATACTCGTTTAATAAGACGTGTTGTGGCACTTATTCCTTTGGAGCACTCCTCGCTGCGCTCGTCGTGCCCCAAACCCATGCGTGCCACAATAAGACGTCTTATTAAACTAGTATAATAATATACTATTTTCAATTAATTTATTTTTATCACTTGACAGAAAAGTGTAATATTTTTTATTATCTTTGTATATAAAAGGCAATGTCCCGACTGACATATCAACGCCCAGCCCAAACCGCTAATGATAGAAAGTTGAAATTTGGAGAGAATGTTCATTTTATACTGGAGGCATCGTTTAAGAAAGGATTTCTCGAAATTCATCCCCTAAGGGGTTTAAAAAGGGGTGATAAAATTTGTATAGGACCGATATATCTACTGTAAATTTAGATCGTTATGTGAAACCTGCTACATTTTAATTCTCTTCAATACAAATAAAAAAATACGTACTTAAGCATTTTCGGAGATTCGACCCCTAAGGGGGTCAAAAGTGTTGTCTAAGTTTGGGCGGATAAGTTTGTATAGGAACAATATTTCTACTATAAATTGAAATTTTTACTTGAAACTTGGTATTAATGTTCTTCAATACAAATAATGAAACCCGTCTTTAAGCATTTTCTAAAATTCAACCACTAAGGGGGTGAAATATGGTGGCTAAACTTGTGTGGGAATATTTCTATTGTAAATTTAAATTTTTACGTGAAACTTGGCAACTAATTGTCTCCAACACAAATAATGAAACACGTATTTAAGCATTTTCCGAGATTCAACCCCTAAGGGGGTGAAAAGTACTGATTAACTTTGTGCGGGAAAAATATTTCCATTTTAAAATTAAATATTTTCACGTGAAAGTTGGTATTAGTGCTTTTAAACACGAATAATGAAATACCATTTAAGCATTTTCCGAGACTCAACCCCTAAGGGGGTGAAAAGTGGTGGCTAATTTTGTATGCGAAAAATATTTCTATTGTAAATTTTTGACATGGAATTTAGTATTAATGCATAGTGGAACACGTAATTAAGCATTTTCCGAGATTCAACCCCTAAGGGGGTGAAAAGTACTGGTTAAGTTTGTATAGAAAAAGTATTTCTATTGTAAATTTAAATTTTTGCGTGTAAACTTGATATAAAATTAATGCTCTTCAACACAAATAATGAAACACGTATTTAAACACTTTCTGAGATTCAACCTCTAAGGGGGTAAAAAGGGTCTGGCTAAATTTGTATGAGAAAAATATTTTTATGGTAATATTTACTTAAAACGTGGTATCAATGCTCTTCAGCACAAATAACAAAACACGTATTTAAGCATTTTTTCAGATTCAACCCCTAAGGGGTGAAATATGGTGGCTTGATTTGTGTGGGAATATTTCTATTGTAAATTTAAATTTTTACGTGAAACTTGGCATTAATTGTCTCCAACACAAATAATGAAATATGTATTTAAGCATTTTCCGAAATTCAACCCCAAAGGGGGTGAAAAGTGGTGGCTAGATTGTATGGGAAAAATATTTGGAAATTTAAATTTCTACGTGAAACTTGGTATTAATGCTCTTCAATACAAATAATGAAGCACGTATTTAATTATTTTCCGAGATTCAACCTCGAAGGGGGTGAAAAGTGGTGGCAAAGTTTGTATGGGAAAAATATTTCTACTGTAAATTAAAATTTTAACGGGGAACTTGGTATTAATACTCTTCAACACAAATAATGAAACACGTATTTCAGATTGTTTCGAGATTTCACCTCTAAGAAGATGAAAGGGGGTGACAAAGTTTTTATAAGCAAACATTTTTTATGTCGATTTTTATTGGAAATTGTATTAATGTCCTTCAACAATTTTTTTACTTGAAGGTTGATAATAATGCTCTTCAACACAACGAATCGTCTACGCGAGCGAAGCCACGGGCGAAAAGCTAGTTGAATATAATTGAAAAAGTTACCTTGATCTTCTGAAGTGCTGGTTAAACACTGATGTGTGTTTTCCGTTAATTCCGGTAACAGATATTCAGTTGATCGGGAACTCTCTGGGTCTGAAGATAATGCATACCCAGCAGGACTAGTTGAATTCTGCATTATCTTTTTTCTTAAATTTACCACTAATACGGAATTTTCTTTCTGAAGATAATTTGCAACTTCTACGTCATTTGGATCAAAATTTTGGCGCTTTTAAAGTACCTATAAAGCTCACGTCTTTCACATTAAAAATACATGATAATTAAAATACCTACCAAGTATTTTTGCATACTTAGAAGTTACTCTTTTGTTGTCCTGGCGGTTACCGGAAATTGGGTCACATTACATTCAAACAACGGATACCCGTTGACCACAACAGAAAAATAAAACAACGTACACATGTAACTGACCAAACGCAAATACAAATAACGACAAAACATTAGTTATTTGTTACCACTTAATTGCACCAACTTTTTAAGTAATTATATGCACTTCGCACATAGAATCCCCAACTTGTATGCTTTTCTATGGCTGAGTACGCGGTAAACGCGGTACGAAAGAAACGAAACGGTAGTGACCAGACAAACCACCAATGACATTGTGACTAGAGATGCGCTTAGCGATATTGAATACCCATATTACATCGATTTAAATATTACACTGTCCATATCGATATTCCAGCTTCGATGTAAAGGCGAATGTGAAGACTTCATTTTTATTTTAGAAATATTTCTGTTTTTTTTTTTTTCATCATAAAGGCTTTAAATTTTGGTTATTACTATAAACTAAAATAAATAAAAAATGGTAGAGTTTTAACTTTGGTAATAGTTACATTAAATAATATCTTGTTTCGAGGTAGTGAAGTTCAACTTTACTACCAAGGTTGAAAAAGAAGATATAGGTTATGCAAGAAATACTTGATGTAATTATTTGTTAAAATAAATAAATGTATGCAACTAACATTACTTGAATATTCGCATGGTAGTTAGTAGAGGGTGAAAGGTAAAATTAATTCAGCGACAAGTGTAGATGCTTTGCTTTGTTTTGAAAATTTAGGTTTGCCTGATTAAAAATCAAAACAAAATCATTTTGGGTCAAAAAATTCAAGGTTCATTTTTTCAATTTGTTATCTTACGGTTTCTACTAGTCAAAAAAATTGTGTTTTAACCACGTTTGTGAAAGCAATTCTAGCGCATATTAGAACCCGCGACGGGCGCGTCGACCTAACCTGACCTGACGTGACAACCAACTGAAAATGGAGATCAGACATACCAATTTATCAACACAAACTGCTAACGTATCCAACCGAAAATTTGCAGTTCACAATATTTTTTACTGCAAAATCTCAATAAACCGGCATTTTGAAAATTCAGTTATTGACGTACAAATTAATTTTCCGAAATGATTTTAATAATTCAATCGTGGTAATGTACCTAAGCAGTAATTATTTATTATTTTTAAACCACCAGCTCTGTAGTTTTTTAACAACTAACTCTGGCAACATTAAAAAAGTATTTTGTGTTATCAAAATTATAAGGGGAAATTTAACGCTTATCCAACCTTTTTAGGCGCTGCTGAAGCATGAATAGGTAAAATTAATTTATTCCTAACAACTGTAACAATAAAATTTTGTCAAGTTTTGTTAAATGTTGCTATAGAAAGGAAAGATGATCTTTTTATCAGAGGCGTACAACGAATTTGGACATAAATTTTATTAGTTTTTATCTCTAAAAGGAGAACACTTTTACCTGAACTTTTTTACTTTTAGCACACTTACTTCGAGACCAATTGCCGATTTTATTTTGTACGTAGCTTTCAATAACACGTTGTATAACAGGCAGTTTGACAGAAATTTTATATTTAACACAAAATTGTAAAGCAAAAAAAAGGTTTTCAAAATCAAAAAGTCGTGAGTTACGAGTAAGAACATTTGAGCGTGTTACAGTTAGTATAATGTAGTATTTGGTTCATTTTTTTCAAAAATAAAGTATGTCTGCAGTATGCTTTGACAAGTAGGGCATACGAGGGCAATGAAACCACAATTAATTGATATTGTTTTAGTATTTTACTGACTTTGTTGAGTATTTACCTATGTGCTAAACAGCCTGTTGCATGTGTTGTGTACACATTTAACAGGTAGTTCGCATGATATTTGTTTTACTATTTATCTATTTTATTGGTCAAATCAAGAACGAGTCATGCCCCTTTTTGAGTTTTTACTTTACACAATTTTGTGATGACGTCTGCAACATGTTTCCAAGGACACGTATATGAACTTGGATTGGTGAAGTGTAATACTAAAAATAACAATATTACATTCCCAAAATTTTATGGGAAAATCTAGTGAGCCGTTCCTGATTTAATCAAGAAAATAAATTGACACGTTAATTAATTTTTTGAGTCACCTACTTAAACAAATCTAAAAAATATGATTGCAATGATAAATCACAAGTAAAAACTCATCATATTTTGCACATTTTGGGTACAATTTATTCGGCAAAATTTTGAAATGATGTCATCAGTTCTTTCGAGGGATAACCAACAAACGAAAGGTTGGTGGTTCGAGCCCACCCGGGGGCGGCGATTTTATTTTTAAAGAGCAAAAAACCTAATAAAATTGTGTAGATGAAAATTGGTCAAAAAAAAAATAAAAAAAATATTTTTATTAAACTGTGTCATACTCCAAAATTTCAAAGCATTCGGTTTTGTAAATTCAAAATTAAATTGCAAAATGTTGTTTTATGAATTAATCCAAAAATCTGGACGTTTCGGTTAAAAATTCAACACGGCGTTATCACCTATATGTGTAGGACTATGTCATTTTATACAATTTAAAACTCATTTATTATGAATAATTTTGAAGTGACGTCATCAAATTATTGGTGGGGATGATTAGACAAATTTTGGTTAGCGTTTTACGATATACCTACAAGATATTCCTAATATACATAAATACAAAATTTGGCAACAATCGGTGGCTCGTAGATTATCTGAATCATAAAAATCCGGGACGGCAGACAAACGGACAAACGGACAGACGGACAGACGAACAGACGGACAGATGGACAGACACACGGAAACAGGACACCTTCGAACTCTAGGTATCACTAAAGGCGGAGAAACCGTAAAAATAGAGAAAACGGCTTTTTTTAGATTTAAAGTTTTGTGGAAAAATACAAATCATGCGAAACTGCCTGTTAAATGCGTACCGTATGCATGCAACAGGCAGTTTGGCACCAAAAATACCTGTCAAGGTCGGTCATCAAAATACGAAAATTATTACAATCAACTACACCCTTACTTCCCTAGTATCTCCTGTTTGTTTAAGATGTAAATTGCAGTTTGTATTAGGCTTTTCAAACTGTTAGAATAAGTATTTTTATTTGTGAATTTAAAGTTTGCTTGTTTTTGTTGGGAGACGAATGACGTCAGACGCTGCAAAGCGGATGCAGGTGTCTCGCTCCCTACTCTTTGTTTTATGTCGTTGGAATGTAGTCGAAGTAAGTCTCTGATTGTCGTCGCAAGAAGACGTTTCAATAAAGCTAGACAAGTTTATTCTCCTCAATTATTTTTGGCCAATTCCAATGTATTCACAGTAGTATTCACAGAAACATTAATAAACCGATTATTACGTTCAGATACATTATTTACTGCACACGTTAAAATTTATCAAAATATCGTAGTCAGCAAAGTGAGAAAATTATGACAATTAATGACGTTTTTAATTTCTAAGTATATCACTTTTGCTGAAATTTTAAGTTTTCGCTTGAATTGGACCATTACACCATTAAAAACCTCTAATTAGTTTGTCCAATAAATACGTAAATCCATGGCAACTTAAGCTAAATGCGAAAGTAGTGAAACTTAATTTTGTTTTTACTTCCTTAACCACTTCTGTTTGCTGATGATGTGAATTTCCGACTGAGTAGGTCTGTTAGGACATCAGCACCCACTTAACATGTCCAGACACAATTCATAATGTAGAAATATACTTTTTCTTAAATAACAAAACATATACTGCATAATACTTAGACTTAGCTTGCTCAGAATATTCTTACGCGTAATATAAAGTCTTTTGTTGTTAAAAATCCCTTTTTTTAGAGATGAAATATTTTAGGAAAAAATAAAAATCATGCGAAACTGCCTGTTAAATGCGTACCGTATGCATGCAACAGGCAGTTTGGCACCAAAGATACCTGTCAACGTCATCAAAATACGAAAGTTATTACAATTAATTACACCTTTACTTCCCTTGTATCTCCTGTTTGTTTAAGATGTAAATTGCAGTTTGTGTTAGGCTTCTGAAACATTAATAAACCGATTATTACGTTCAGATACATTATTTACTGCAGAAGTTGCTTGTTTCCGAAAAAATTAAGTAAGTACTGCATTATGCGTACTGTACGCAAGCAGCAACAGTTTGACACACACGCTAAAATTTATAAAATGTCATAGTCAGCAAAATGAGAAAATTATGACAATTAATGACGTTTTTGATTTCTAAGTATATCACTTTTGCTGAAATTTTAAGTTTTCGCTTGAATTGGACCATAACACCATTAAAAACCTCTAATTAGTTTGTCCAATAAATACGTAAATCCATGGCAACTTAAGCTAAATGCGAAAGTAGTGAAACTTAATTTTGTTTTTACTTCTGTTTGCTAATGATGTGAATTTCCGACTGAGTAGGTCTGTTAGGACATCAGCACCCACTTAACATGTCCAGACACAATTCATAATGTAGAAATATACTTTTTTTTAAATAACAAAACATATACTACATAATACTTACACTTAGCTTGCTCAGAATATTCTTACGCGTAATATAAAGTCTTTTGTTGTTAAAAATCCCTTTTTTTAGAGATGAAATATTTTAGGAAAAAATAAAAATCATGCGAAACTGCCTGTTAAATGCGTACCGTATGCATGCAACAGGCAGTTTGGCACCAAAGATACCTGTCAAGGTCATCAAAATACGAAAATTATTACAATTAATTACACCCTTACTTCCCTAGTATCTCCTGTTTGTTTAAGATGGAAATTGCAGTTTGTATTAGGCTTTTGAAACATTAATAAACCGATTATTACGTTCAGATACATTATTTACTGCAGAAGTTGCTTGTTTTCGAGAAAATTAAGTAAGTACTGCATTATGCGTACTGTACGCAAGCAGCAACAGTTTGACACACACGCTAAAATTTATAAAATGTCATAGTCAGCAAAATGAGAAAATTTTGACAATTAATGACGTTTTTAATTTCTAAGTATATCACTTTTGCTGAAATTTTAAGTTTTCGCTTGAATTCGACCATTACACCATTAAAAACCTCTAATTAGTTTGTCCAATAAATACGTAAATCCATGGCAACTTAAGCTAAATGCGAAAGTAGTGAAACTTAATTTTGTTTTTACTTCCTTAACCACTTCTGTTTGCTGATGATGTGAATTTCCGACTGAGTAGGTCTGTTAGGACATCAGCACCCACTTAACATGTCCAGACACAATTCATAATGTAGAAATATACTTTTTCTTAAATAACAAAACATATACTGCATAATACTTACACTTAGCTTGCTCAGAATATTCTTACGCGTAATATAAAGTCTTTTGTTGTTAAAAATCCCTTTTTTTAGAGATGAAATATTTTTGGAAAAAATAAAAATCATGCGAAACTGCCTGTTAAATGCGTACCGTATGCATGCAACAGGCAGTTTGGCACCAAAGATACCTGTCAACGTCATCAAAATACGAAAGTTATTACAATTAATTACACCTTTACTTCCCTTGTATCTCCTGTTTGTTTAAGATGTAAATTGCAGTTTGTATTAGGCTTCTGAAACATTAATAAACCGATTATTACGTTCAGATACATTATTTACTGCAGAAGTTGCTTGTTTCCGAAAAAATTAAGTAAGTACTGCATTATGCGTACTGTACGCAAGCAGCAACAGTTTGACACACACGCTAAAATTTATAAAATGTCATAGTCAGCAAAATGAGAAAATTATGACAATTAATGACGTTTTTGATTTCTAAGTATATCACTTTTGCTGAAATTTTAAGTTTTCGCTTGAATTGGACCATAACACCATTAAAAACCTCTAATTAGTTTGTCCAATAAATACGTAAATCCATGGCAACTTAAGCTAAATGCGAAAGTAGTGAAACTTAATTTTGTTTTTACTTCCTTAACCACTTCTGTTTGCTAATGATGTGAATTTCCGACTGAGTAGGTCTGTTAGGACATCAGCACCCACTTAACATGTCCAGACACAATTCATAATGTAGAAATATACTTTTTCTTAAATAACAAAACATATACTGCATAATACTTACACTTAGCTTGCTCAGAATATTCTTACGCGTAATATAAAGTCTTTTGTTGTTAAAAATCCCTTTTTTTAGAGATGAAATATTTTTGGAAAAAATAAAAATCATGCGAAACTGCCTGTTAAATGCGTACCGTATGCATGCAACAGGCAGTTTGGCACCAAAGATACCTGTCAAGGTCATCAAAATACGAAAATTATTACAATTATATAATTACACCCTTACTTCCCTAGTATCTCCTGTTTGTTTAAGATGTAAGTTGCAGTTTGTATTAGGCTTTTGAAACATTAATAAACCGATTATTACGTTCAGATACATTATTTACTGCAGAAGTTGCTTGTTTTCGAAAAAATTAAGTAAGTACTGCATTATGCGTACTGTACGCAAGCAGCAACAGTTTGACACACACGCTAAAATTTATAAAATGTCATAGTCAGCAAAATGAGAAAATTTTGACAATTAATGACGTTTTTAATTTCTAAGTATATCACTTTTGCTGAAATTTTAAGTTTTCGCTTGAATTGGACCATTACACCATTAAAAACCTCTAATTAGTTTGTCCAATAAATACGTAAATCCATGGCAACTTAAGCTAAATGCGAAAGTAGTGAAACTTAATTTTGTTTTTACTTCCTTAACCACTTCTGTTTGCTGATGATGTGAATTTCCGACTGAGTAGGTCTGTTAGGACATCAGCACCCACTTAACATGTCCAGACACAATTCATAATGTAGAAATATACTTTTTCTTAAATAACAAAACATATACTGCATAATACTTACACTTAGCTTGCTCAGAATATTCTTACGCGTAATATAAAGTCTTTTGTTGTTAAAAATCCCTTTTTTTAGAGATGAAATATTTTTGGAAAAAATAAAAATCATGCGAAACTGCCTGTTAAATGCGTACCGTATGCATACAACAGGCAGTTTGGCACCAAAGATACCTGTCAAGGTCATCAAAATACGAAAATTATTACAATTATATAATTACACCCTTACTTCCCTAGTATCTCCTGTTCGTTTAAGATGTAAATTGCAGTTTGTATTAGGCTATTGAAACATTAATAAACCGATTTTTACGTTCAGATACATTATTTACTGCAGAACTTGCTTGTTTTCGAAAAAATTAAGTAAGTACTGCATAATGCGTACTGTACGCAAGCAGCAACAGTTTGACACACACGTTAAAATTTATCAAAATGTCACAGTCAGCGAAATGAGAAAATTATGACAATTAATGACGTTTTTAATTTCTAAGTATATCATTTTTGGTGAAATTTTAAATTTTCGCTTGAATTGGACCATTACACCATAAAAAATCTCTAGATGTCAATTTCCGACTGAGTTGGTCTGTTGGAACATCAGCAACCACTTAAAATGTCCAAACACAATTTATAATGTGATGTTTTTTTTTTAATAAAAAAAATATGTATACTGTACGTATAATACTTACACTTACCTTGCTCCGAATATTCTTACGCGTAATATAAAGTCTTTTGTTGTTAAAAATATTTTTTTAATGATTAAATATTTTAGGAAAAAATAAAAATCATGCGAAACTGCCTGTTAATTGCGTACCGTACACATGCACCAGGCAGTTTGGCACACAAGAAAATAGCTGTCAGTCACCAAAATACGAAAATTTAAACAGTTAATAATGCCTTTGGTTCCCAGTACTAGAATTGTTTGTTAAAAATTTGAATTACTGCTTGAATTGGTCTGTTGAAATATTAAAAACCACTTATCTTGCCCAGATGCAATCTATACTGCAGACATTCCATGTTGTTGATAAAATGAAGCAAATACCTAATACAAATACTAAGTGTAACATGCTCAGAATGTTCGTACGCTAACACGAATTCAACAGGCAGTTTCGCATTTTTTTTCCAAAAAATTATAGATTCAAAAAAGAACTGGTTTTCTACAACAAAAGGCCTTGCGTTATACGTAAGAAAATTTTGAGCATTCTACACGTAGTACTGCGCAGTATTTGGTTCAAATTTTCACATTTCTCAAAACAAAGTATTTCTGCAATATAAATTGTACCTGGACTGAGGACTAGTGGTGGAAGTCAAACACTTACGCACGCCGAACTTTGGCATTATTCACTATTTTCCGATTTTGCTTATGATAAATATTCTCATACTGCCATCTACCAGTGGAAAGAAGAAATTCTGCTTTCAATTAATGATTTTCTGTTGCATGTTTGTCGATCCTTTACCATGTTGCCAAATCTCGTGCCGAACTGCCTACCGGGTGCGGTGGTAGTTTGGCACCAGTGCGAAAGTGCACAAAATATGCCAAACTGACTGAAATTTACTCGAAAAATGTGCGGAAAAGCCCACTTTATGAACATATATATATATATATATATATATATATATATATATATAGATATATTTACTGTACAAGTCGAGATCATTTAGTGATATTTTTTGTACAAGTAGAGATCCATTCTGGCAAGACGAGATCCAATTTGGATCTCGACTTGTTTCATGTGTATATCTTCACCAAACAATTTTTATAGGTGGGGGAAGGACGTCACTGCATTATTTGTCGGATCTCGGATTTCACATTTTTATCAATTTTTATACGAGAGTAGTTCAGGTGGGCACACCAACGAGGGCGCTGCAATGCTCAGGCTGTATATAACATTCTATCAATAAGTCGAGATCCAACAGATCTTGCAACATCGCAACAGTTTTTATTATAAGTTTTAACAAAACGACGGCGATTATTGAATTACAACAGAATTAAAATAGTAAAATGACAAAAAATAGGAATATTACAATTTTATTTATTTTTGTAAGTATTATAAACAAAAACTTTAATTTGTACCCAAGTCTTGTTCATAAATGAATCTAAATTGTCTTGTTGTAATTTTAAGCATTCCGCTTTTTTCGGCGAAATTTTGTTTTTAATATGATTTTTAAAATAATTTAACATTATGGACTTTTGCTTGTCGTTCCATGTTCCACGACATTTCTCTTTTTTGGGTTTTTCTTTAGATATCTTTTTCTTTTTGAGTGGAGAATCATCAGACATAGTTTGAGCTTTGTGCTTGTTGGTTTGCGTAACGTTAACACTAGTCACAGACATAGTTGGCATGTCTAGTCTAATTCTTTCATCTTCTTCCTTTGGTTCATCATGTGCGCTTTTTTCCTCCAAATCATGGTCCTCTGATTCTAAAAAAATAAACAAGTCAAAAAACTGGTTATTATTTGTTATTTTGTTTATGTTACTATTTGTATGTTTTAAACTTAAAAAAAATTAAAATAATAGCGGGAAGTTACCACTTCCAGGGTCTTCAAGAGATTTTCCATTCCACGATTCCAATTCGACGTTGATTTCATCAAGAGTTTTACCCTGATTTTGGCTGCCGACTCCCCTTTCCATCATTAGAAGTAACTTGGCTATTTTTGCAGTTTGAAAAACGTCCTGCGGCATCCTTAAAAAAAGAAAGATATATAGGTTCTCGAAATATTGTTATTTTTACATATCCACAAGCTATATACTAAATATCCTACCTATAAAATTGTTCGTGGGTTTTTTTGGTATGGCCCATAAAGGTGGCCACTTGCTCCATTTCAGTGTCATTAAGGTTTAAAATCTGTAGGACTGTTGCAATTTGTTTTCTAAGGCGAGAAGAGGTTAGAGTACCAGGATTTTTGGCCCCACATTTGACTGCATATCTTCTTAATACGGCTGATCCATCCACCCATTTAGTTGAGCTTCCTGTTAACGCGAATAAAAATGGATTCTCATGCGGTACGAACGTAGTTTTTCTTCTGACTGATAGAAGTGTTTCTATGTATTTTTGTACATTTTTTGAAAAAAGTATCGGAACTGACCTACTTCCTTTTCCCACTGTGGTAATGCGTTTAAAATGCTTCGATAATTCTCTTTCACATTCATTTAGGGAACTAAGGCACTCCTCTTGGTTGGTACTTGTTGATATTCGATTATAAGATTCTAATTGTGTATATTGTACATCTCCGATTCTCTTCCTATTTAAAATTATTGTCAGAGCCAAAGCCGCTTCCGTAAGTTTTTTGAATGACGTCAAGTTTTCTGAATTCGTTTCTAGTTCTTTCACACATGTTTCCGCAATTTCTTGCGTATAATTTCTGAATAAAATAATATCCTGGGTTACTGGTAATTTCTGCGGATTTATTGATTGCTTTTCATTAAGGTCCTTTAGTGCCAGACTGCTCATTTCAAATTTCCAGTTAGCATCGACCAACTCCCGAAATCCCTTAACATTTTTGAGTGCTATATGTCATAATCGGTAATCCCCAAAATAGGATGTTTTTTTAACATAAGAGTTTTAGCTGAAGAGCATACAGCTAATAATATTGTTTTCATATGAAGAGCAAGAGAAGGCGCTTTAAAGGATCGCTTTGCTTCATTGTAACCCGAAATTATGCGGCTGGCGGAAACTACTTTATCAAAGTGTTCAGGTTTTAACACTTCTAGCATGGAATTAATTTTATAAATATCTTGAAGTGGAATGAGAAGTCTTCCCAATTCCCTCACTTTGTTTGATACCGCATTTTTGATATGTGGTCTTTTATGTTTGCGCAGGTAGTCTTCTGCATATTGACAGATTATTGGGTCACTTTTTCCGTTTAAAGATATTCTGTCAGCACGCATTTTGCTAAACACTTCGCATTTCAATCTTGATTTTTTTAGAAATTCTTGACGAGATTCAGTAAAAGCAATCATTGTCTGACCCTCGCTTGCAAAATTGTGTTTTTGATTAATCTCTTTATTGTAACAGCAAGTAAGGGCGTGCCTCCGTAGAGATTTTTTTTTGTATAATCCTTTACAATAAATGCATGGAAGGTAATCTGTTGGGAGAATTTCATCATTTTTACTTTGTATTGCAGACGGTCTTTGAACCGGCCTCGTTATATTCTCTCCTAGTACTGTAAAATTCCCTTGCTTTCTTATGAGATCAATCATAATTTTTCTTTTGCGTTCACCTTTTGGCTGTTCAAGGATTTTTCGTACACTTTCTTCTTCTGCATGTTTTCTAAAAAGATGTCTTGAAAAATTAGTGACGTCTTTATCACAGTAAGAGCAGCGATCCTTTTTGTCCCATACTCTTCCCTTACGTAGACTGTGTTCCACAGGATTTTTATGAATTGGTCTTCGAGTGGAACCCTGAAAGAATGGTATTTTAACATCATAGAGTAAGTTGCAAGAACTTTTTCCTACTCGTTGCTATGGACGACGTCTGGCAAAAGCTATTTCACAACGTCGTCAATACCAACGTACGGAAAGAAAGACAGATTGGAGAAATGTCATTAATTTGACTTTTGTTGTGGAAACTTGTTTGCATTTTTTCTTCAGATATTAGGGATAACGAGTAGAAAAAATTATGTGAGACACACGGCCACAAAATGTTTTGCGAGTGCTTGTGTTGTTCCGCCTGGACTAGCGTCTCTCGGCTCCACATTATCACTCGCACTCGCAAACATGCATTTTCTGGTCTTGTGTCACAAATAACTATTGCTAGACGTCGTCCATAGCAACGAGTAGGAAAATAGTATATTATTAGCCAAGGTTGCAAAGCCAAGCATTCTAGACCGAGCGCAAATTAGAAGCCGAGACTCGCAGTGTCGAGGGCTCTGAAGGGCGAGGTCTAGAAGTGGCTTTGCAACCGTGGTTAATATATTATTTTTTTCACTAGTAGAAACCATAAGACAATAAATTGAAAAAATAAACGTTCAATTTTTTGACGCAACATGATTTTATTTTGATTTCTAATCAAACTTGATCTAAATCTTCAGCACAAAGAAAACCGTTTACACTTGTCGCTGAATTAATCATTTTATCTTCCACCGTCTACCAACTACCATGCGTATACTCAAGTAATGTTAGTATCACACATTTATTCATTTTTTAAGAAATAATCACATCAAGTATTGCGTACATAACCTCAATCTTCTTTTTGAACCCGTGGTCGCAAAAGTTGAAATTGCTACCTCTAAATGAGTGGACATGCTTCATAGCTGCTAGTGAAAACAATTTTTTTTTCACTAGCAGCCATGATCCATGCAAATGTCGACTGATTTAGAGGTAGCAAATTCAACTTTTGCGACCACCGGTTCAAAAAGAAAAATTGAGGTTATGTACGCAATGTTTGATGTGATTATTTCTTAAAAAATGAACAAATGCGTGCTACAAACATTACTTGAGTATACGCATGGTAGTTGGTAGACGGTAGAAGATAAAATGATTAACTCAGCGACAAGTATAAACGGTTTTCTTTGTGTTGACGATTTAGATTAAGTTTGATTAGAAATCAAAACAAAATCATGTTGCGTCAAAAAATTAAACGTTTATTTTTTCAGTTTATTGTCTTATGGTTTCTACTAGTGAAAAAAATAGTATATTTGTTATTAACCACGGTTGCAAAGCCACTTCTAGACCTCGCGCTTCTGAGCCCTCGACGCTGCGCGTCTCGGGTTCTAATTTGCGCTCGGTCTAGAATGCTTGGCGTTGCAACCTTGGCTAATAATAAATATACTATATTCTCAGGCTAAAGTGATACGCGCTATAATGTAAAAACCTCGTATTTCTGATACATAGGCTACGTACTTATATGAATGTATTCAATAAAAATACGCATACCGATAAATCACAGTCTGATGTAGGTAATGGTTTTGGACTCGTTGGGAGTGGATTTTTCGCGTCAAGAGAACTTTCAATACACTTGACAGGATTTGATGACTGACGTTCCTTTGAAGCGGTCTGAAAATATATAGGTGATTTTCGGGGGATAGACTCGCTTATCTTGGAATAATTATCTTCTGAAGTGACATCATTCTCTTGATTGGGCTTCCAAGAAACCTAAAAGTAATGATATTATCATTGGCAATATTTTATTTTAAATGTAATCAATTGAAATTTCTAGAAGTTTTTTATACAGTAGCGTTATCATTTTTCAGCAAGGATGAGAAAATTTTGAATTTCCAATATAAATAGTTTTTCTACTCCCACATAGTAATCCATGAATTACGAACTGTCTAGCCTCATAGTAAAACCATAGTTACACCCACTGGCATGTAATGAATGAACAGGCACGTAATATATATATATTACGTGCCTGTTTGGGTAGTTTCCATAGCAACTATAAATATTTTTGCTTTCCCAAAAAAAATTCTTCTGAAAGTGATTCTTCATTATAGATCGTAGAAAAAGTATATGACACAACTCTGGTGGTAAGCTAATTACGAACTCATATTACATCACTCGCTCGCTACGCTCGCTCGTGTGTAAACTTCGTTCGTAATTAGCTTCTTACCACCCTCGATATGTAATATACTATACCATCACTGAACAAAAAAACTAGAGCACAGTTGATAACTAGATCATTTTCAAAATTACAGAATTTTAAACATATAAACTGAATAATTTATCCATCCATCTACTTTAAACACATAAGTTGGGTTTTTGTTAAAAAGTATTCCCATCATTTTATGAGATATGGTTGACACCGGATGACATTACGAAAAAAATGATTTTGAAATGGGTTCGGAAAACACATCGATTAATATTTACTAGCAATCAAAGAATTTCGCAGGTTTCGTTTTTTAAATTGCTGCCCCAGTTTCAAGAAAATTTTGATAGAAATCTTGTTCAATTTTGATGATGCGGCACTGATTATAATCTATTTGCATCATCCATAGTTAAATACCGATTGTGTTCTTTGTGTTGTTAGCTTTTTTAACTACAAAAATTTGAGGCGTATATCTTCGCTTAATGCGTTAATAATTATTTTTTACGTCACATCTGTCAAACTTGTAACAATAAAAAAAATCGAAATAAAAACGTTTTTCAATATTTGGCGTGTCCAAAATGTGTCTATTATGCCTTGTCTATTATGCAGACGTGTACCCTTTATTGAAAAACGTGTTTATTATTGTTATAAGTTTGACAAATATGACGTAAAAAATTAATTGTCCGATTCAACATACAACGCCAACATACGTCTCATTATGTGCATATCAGTGGCGCCGAATTAGGTCTGGATTTTGGGATTTTTATCCTTGTATTAGAATGAATAAAAATTACTGGAAATGCCCTCAACTTATTTCAGAGATGTTGTGCTTTAATTTTCCGAACGTATTTCAAAATCACCGTGTATATCTGAATTTCATTTTTAAAATGTAATTATGATTGTCGTTTTGTGACACAATTGACAATTGTAAAATTTCCAGTTTCCAATTTTCTTTGTCCACTGATGGTACGTACCTACTTAAACAACAAATCTGATATTCGATATTTAACTACTTCACTTACTGATGAATCTGCAAATAGGGAACTCTCCGACAAATGCGAATTTTCGTCATCACTATTATGATCTTCCTTTTCGGCGGAATTCTAAAACACATTATTTTGTATTTGTTTTCGTTAAGTACTGTGTAGGTCTTGAGTGAAAAATGGGCACTAAAAATGCAGGAATTAGCAGTGAAATTGCCCATTTTTCTACATTTTTTTATGCACCAGTTGGCTATTTTTGAAATAAAATGATAATTTTTACTATAAAACTTACTCTGATTTACAATATTTTACATACATGACTGTTAGAACAACATACATACCAGAAGTTGATCGTTACATGTATGCACCGCTTCTGTAGTAGTTAGAGGCGTTAATTGGTTAACAGGGTCTTCATGATTTTGAATATCATTTAAAACGCTATTAACACTATTCTCAGATCCGGTTTGAACATTTCCCTAAAAATACGTCAAATCTATGTACAGGGTTCTAAAGATTCATGGAAATTAATTTAGGTACTGTTAAAATATCAGGCATATTTTTTTTTAGCTGCACAACTTATAGAACCGTTAAGGGGAATATGTATTTATCCAACACTTATATTTGTACATTTTCGCTAAAGACAAATAGTTCTTGTAAAAATTTGTATGAAATAGGACGCACGCCTGTCGATGATAGAAAGCGAAAAAATCGCTCTGAAAGTATTCAGTCAGACTCGAGTTTCAATAATGTTGACATTTTACAACTGCATTAGGAAAATTACTTTTTACTACATACCTGAAGATTGTGGTCTAACGTTGAGAGTTGTGGGCTAGTTTCAAGTGGTCTTAATTCTTCAAGCACACGTTCTTCAAAATTTTGATTATCATTTTCCATATGGTTGTCCTAAAAATTCGTTAAAATTTTATAATTGAGTTCTGTCCAATTTTCGGATTAGGATGAACTAACCCAATAATTTTAAATTTAATGAACGTTTTTTGATGGTAACTAGTTTTTTAAACACCAAAAGACGACTGCCCTTGGTGCCATGTTTTAAATGAAGTACAATATTTCTATTCAATCTTCTTTATAACATCTTAAATAAGAAAAAAAAATCTGCGGCAGTGAAAGTCCTTTTCTCAAAAAGTACAATTTTTATTAAAAACAATTAATGAAATTTAAAGCTGTTTGTGTCCAAAACCGAAAAGTTTCTAAAAAATTCCCTTCTGAACAGCGGTCTATTTAAAAATAATTTTATCTGACTTACAGGTGGGTACTCTAAATTAACTCGTATGATTTTTGACGAATAATATACTAATAATTTTAACTTTTATCTACGTCGAACAGTGGACTTTATAATTTTTTTATATATAAGATATAAAACAAATGCAATAAGGGTCGGTATCACCAATGTTAGTTAAATTTAACGGATGATTAACTACTTAGATATATTTGTTACAACCATACCAACAATTGTTTTTAACGAATGATTAAAGTTAACTGAAATTGTGAAATCCATCTTAATTGTATTAAATCGATAATTCAAATATACATACCTTTTGATTACAGTATGAGTTATTCAATCTTTGAGCCAATGGTATTTTTATTTTCTTTGCTGCTTGCCACTTTTTAAAATGTGACCACGGGTCTTCTGCATATTGGTCTTCTAAATAATCATAATTATATTCGTCCGAGTGTTCGTCGGATTCATCTAGTTTCACTGTTAAAATGCGACGAGATTAACATTAACATTGTAATAATACCATTCTTATTTTACTTTACCTTCGTTTAATGGTACATTAGATTTTCCACTTCTGGCCAAATATACTAAGTTTTTTCCACGACTTATCATGATGTCGAAAAATTTTGCTTACATCACCACTGACTATCCACTCAAAACACCAAAACTCTGAAAAACTACGTAAATGCACGTGCAACTGGTCTCTTTGCGCAGACGGGCCAGACGTAACTCTGGCAACGTTACCGGATCTCATGTTTTGCGTTTTACATCAATGTATACATTTCTGGATCTCGACTGGTTGTGTTTCTACAAATGATCTCGTTTTGCACAAATTTTGTCAAGAAAATTAAATGTTAAAAATGTTTTCCCCTCTGTGGGGGTGCGAGTTAGACAAGGTATTGAGGCATTTTTTGTGAAATATATACTTTAAAAAGTATTTTTATTATAGTGGATCTCAGGTTGTCCAAAGTTTATTCGGATCTCTACTTGATACAAATATATATATATATATATATATTCATCTAGCAGGCAGTTTCGCATAGGGTGCTCATGTGACAACAGCGCAATTCATGCCGTCTTGGTTTATATCTTAGCTACATCTCACCTGAAATGACAGTTTGGCCACTTGCTCAGTGATAGCAGCACGTAATTTTGCTAGCTTCGTTAAACACTGTTTTGGCTAAATTGTAGAAAACTATGCATCATTGCAAGTGTTTACAGCCATTGTAGTTTGTAGAGGTCAGTCAAATTTTTATTTTTGTGTGAACAGTGTGGAATGGAACTTACTCGAAATCATAACAACACGATAAATAGATTTTTATCTACAATAATAAATATAAGTGAGTTTTCTAAATTGACAGTGGATATTGAGATATTATCAAGAAAGATTTGGTTTTCTCACCAGTTCAGTGCAAGTTTTATAAACGCGATGTTGTTAAACAAATGTTTTAATGTTTACTTGCTAAGGTTATACTTTCTAATTAGTAGGAAGAATTTACCATCCTTCAGCTTCCGCAGCAAATTCACTGGAGGAATACCAGTTAATAATCGAGACTGGGAGTGCTGCCAACATCTGAAACTGTGTTAGTACTTCTAAACCCTTGAAGAGAAAAATGGGCTGTAAAGACAGCATTTTCGGTTAAAACAAATTTCCTGTCCTTCAGATTCAATCGACAATTCACCAGGGGAATATCTCAACCAAAGTTGATTTTATCAAAAACTTTGAACCAGAAATAAAAAGTTGAGAGATGCTTTTAACCCTCTCTGTGAGAAACAGACAGTGAAGTTTTTCAATGTTAGTTAAGTTTTCTCAGTTGGTGGACTGACAAATAAATGTGTGGAAACTATTTGAAAAAATTAGATGAAAAAACAGTTTAAAATTTGTGTAAATGTAGAAGTTTGGTTGGAAACTATCTATAACAAACAAATTTTCTGTTCATTATTTTTTGTAAATTGTACTCATTAAATGTGTTGTTAAACTTCCATATTTATAAAAATGTTTTTCTTACAATTCAGGAAATTTGGCACCTTCGTTATTTATGTAGTTTTTATAGTAAAAACATTTATTTATAACACATTTTGTATCTTTTTTTTAATTTTTTGTCTACTTTGAAACAAAATTATTATTTTATTTAGATGGAATCGCAGCATTAGAAAAAAGCGAAATCTTCCTGTGTGCCAAACTTCCCTCCTGTCAAGAGATGTTCGCGTAAATGCGCAAGTTCGGGAACCTTCTGAAAATATCAAAACATAATGTATTTTCAAAAAATTAAAAGGAATATGATTAGAGTCACTGATGTATAGGTTGTGCTTTAAGACTTTTTTTTATTTTTCTAATAAAGTTAATATAAATAGTCTGGAGCCGTATATTTTTTTAACCTCATCTCAAATACATATTGTGTAAAATTGTTTTTTTTTTTGTATTTATTATAAATACATTTAGCATCATGTTTGCAAGATTTCGTCAGTTAGTAGAAGTTTAATGCAACTGAATAATTTAGTGTGTGCCAAATTTCTTGATTGGTAAAAAAAATTTCTATAAAGAGGCAACATTGGCAACTCCCTTATAATGAAAAATTAAAATTGAATGAAGTGGATGATTACTAGGCTTTTTTACTTTCCGAACGTAAGTGAAGGAATCCATCGGGCGGCTTACCAGTTTCATGTTTTCTTTACGTTTCATGACCCCCCAGAGTACAAAAAAAATAGTCTACCGTTTCTGTCTGTCCGTCTGTATCGATTTTGATTAGACAGATAATCTCCTAAACTACTGGATCGATTGTTGTCAAATTTTGTTTGTATATTACGAATATCATGTAAATGGTAAAACGCGAACCAAAATTTGGTTAACCATCCCCACCAACAATTTGATGACGTCTGCTCATTATGCTGCATAGTCAACATTACCAGAATTGTATGAAATGATATACTCTTGTATTTGTGGTTTACAAATCTTGAATTTGTGTATGATTAAACTTTGACTTTTTTTTTAAATTTTAATGAAGTATACTGTTATAAATAGCTTTTAGATGTTTTTGTCAATAAGTATGTAATTTCTATTAAAGTTGATATAAATAAATTTTACGAGTATATTTTTGGAACCTCAAATGGTGTGTAAAATTTCTTTTGGTTTTTTATTATGCATTTATTCTAAATAATTACATTAAGTTATTTTTTTAACATTTCGTCAATTAGCAGAAGTCTCATGGGCTTGAAAACCTTATGCGTGCCAAACTTCCTTATTGATGAGAAAAAAATTTGCAAATACGGAACTTTGGAAACTCCTAATAAATTTAAAAAAATCTTTTATTTTGTACCAGCCATTAAAAGTAGGTCGTTTGGCCTTATGTTTAGTAGATAAACAAGTCTTGTTTACCGGTAGATAAAGGAGTCTTTTATCTACAATTTATTTTGTTATTTGTTAAGATTACAAATTGAAACCAAAGTCAAACCAAGACAACACATGTATTAGCCAACACGTTTGCATTCGCCGATGCGCGACGCAGCGTATTAAAAATATTACGTACAGCACATTCGAACAGTTTTAAAGTTTTAGTTAAAATCTGGTAGAAAATAAAATAAAATATTACACTCGATGATAAAGAATGTTTATGTACTCGTGAAAAATAGTCCACTAGTGAATGATCACTTTTCTCTTGTAGATAATAAATAACATTTTTTTTTTCAAAAAAAGACTAAATGAATGGAATAATGTGGATAACTACTAGAACAATATCTTCCTAATTTTATTGGAGTGAACTAATATAAATACACGTTTTATTTCCATAAGATGTGTGATTACGATCAGGGTCATAAATTCAAAAAATTGGTCTAAAGAGTTTAGACAGTACTTCCCTCGCTCTTAGAACCGTGTCTCTATGTCTGTCATAGTTTCTTCTCATTACAGTTCTGTGACGGGCCATTTTAATAAAATCGCTTTCAGTCTGAAAGTCGCGGCTCGTTCTTAATTTGATCAAAAATAAATTGACTAATTCATAAATTTTTTTGAGTCACCCTGTATAAGCGAATTTAAAAAATATGAATCCAACCATAAATTACAAGTATAGTCTGATCATATTTTGCATATTTTCGAAAGGATTTATTTGGCAAAATTTTGACATGACGTAATCAATTTTTTGGGGTTGATAAACAATTGATCAAAAATTTACCATGCTTAGGATAACTTTAAAACATGTCCAAGATTTCAAAGCATTCGGTTCTGTAATTCCTGATTAAATCAATAAAATAAATTCACGCATTCATTAATTTTTTTGAGTCACCCTGTATATGCAAATCCAAAAAATATGAACGGAATGATAAATCACAAGTACAGACTCATTATATTTTGTACATTTTAGATAAAATGTATTCACCAAATTTGGGGTGACGTCATCAATTTTTTTAGGGGGGATGAGCAAATACATTTTGATAAAAAATTTGCCATGCTTATAATAACTTTAAAACATCTCCAAGATTTCAAAGCATTCGGTTCTGTAATTCCTGATTAAATCAATAAAATAAATTCACGCATTCATTAATTTTTTTGAGTCACCCTGTATATGCAAATCCAAAAAATATGACTGGAATGATAAATCACAAGTACAGACTCATCATATTTTCTACACAATAATTTGTGTTTATAAAAATCATTTGTCACGAAAAAATTTTCAGTATTTGAAAAAATCGAAAATCTTGGGTGTGCCAAACTTCTTCGCTGTTAGGAGAGATTCCCATAAATACGGAAGTTCGGCAACACCTCAAAACGTGATGTATGTATTTAAAAAAAATGAGAGAATGTGTACACTGGGGTAACTACTGCATAGATAATGCTTTTAGGCTTTTTTTTGATAACTTCTATTAAAGCTGATATAAACAGACTTTCGTCGTATATTTTTGTAAATTCATCTCAAGTGGTATCTAAAAATATTATTTCTTTATTATTTATTCTCAAAACTTAAAATAATGTTTTTATAACATGTCGTCAATTAGCAGAAGTCTCATGCGCGTCAATAATAAATTCTAGTGGCTGCCAAACTTCCTCATGGATGAGAAAAAAATCTATAAATACAGAATTCTGGCAACTGCCTAAAACATAAGATTTTTTTCTCAAAAATTTTGGAATTTTCTTTTGATACAATTACAGTTGTAATAAAAAAAATCTACGATAACTGACGTTTATTTATTCACTCTTTTTTGTCAAATTATAAACATGGACCACAGAATGGAAAAAATGTATTTATATATTTTCACTTCTCATTAGAATTTGAAAAAAAGTGATCCAACAGTTATCCACATGATTCCATCCATATTTTGCTTTTTTGAAAAAAATTGATTTTTATTTCTAGGAAGTTGGCAGAATTCCGTATTTACAGGAATTTTTCTCATCAATAAGGAAATTTGGCACACACAGTCAGGACCGTAAACGCCGTACTTGATTATGTAATGCTCGAACAGGTCGATTTTTTATTCAAGGGGTACGTATAACGTTGCTATGTTCGGGAGGTCATTTTCTACATTGATTGCGTTGGCTTGGCATTCTTAACGAGTAAGTAAAAAGTGGTGATAAGAGGTGATATTTTAAATGATTTTTCATATTACAATTTCTCAGGAACCAATCCACCGATTTTAAAAAATCAAACACTGTTAGAAGGAGAATTAACAGGGTTTCCCCACAAGATGCTCCATCTGTTTTGTTTTATTTGGGCCACCTTGTATATATTTTGTTTTATAGTAATCCAGTCCATCTGGCAACTTGTCAATTTCATGTTTTCTCGACCTTTCATGACTCCTATAGTACGAAAAAGTGATCTCCTGTTTCAGTCTGTTAATTTTTTTTATCTTTTTGAAGAATAATTCTGTATTTATTTATATGTAAATTCACGAGTTGCCGAACTTCCACCTTTATAAACAAATTTTTTATGGATCAGGAAGTTTATCAGTTATCCGTTTTTGAAACCCTAAATTTTTCTAGTAGCCGACAAAATTTATAATCGCCTATTATTACATTATGTAAGTATTTTGTATATGTTTCACATTTCATTTTTGTAATTTAATCTTATTTTTAGGTGAAGCATCGCCAACCATGAAATACTGAAGACAATTCGTCAAAATTTGATCCAGGCTGAAGGGTGAGATCCAAAAAAATCGTTTTTTTTTAAAGCCACAAATAATTTTAGACAAATAAATTTCGTTTCGGAGAGATACCGAGTTTTACAGAATTTTCTTAATTTTTATTACATGCTAAAGGGCGACTGTATCACTATACACACATACATCGTGTTTTCCAGACATGCACAGTTTTTTTTTGTTTAATATACTATTAACCATTATCATATTAACATTAAAATTTTGGGAAATAGTAAAAAGTTCAAGAATTTTAGAAAATATTTATATTGATTTTTTAACAAAAGGATACTTCTATAACAATATAAGCATTTGAAACTTACATACTAGTATGTTACAAATTATAATTTCATTTTAAACAGTAAACCATTACAATAAGAGATGTTATTTAATTTTTAAACAAGTATTCTTATGTAAACCTGAAAAACTCATAATCTGAAGTTCTCTGGATTATAATATTAATAACCTTTATTGACCTACAGTTCCTAGAACCAATTACAGAGCAATATTAATAATTATAAAATAAGCAAAAGAAACAAGATCGAACCGATGTTTTAAATATTAATTGAAAACAAAAAAACAAGTAAATAATAATGTAATGTACCTACTTAACACAAAAAAAAACTAGAGATTTTAATTTAACATTTTCGTCGCTAATTTCCTAAAATTGATTTCATTAAGATAAAAGACATTCAATTCTTTAAACTTATTATTATACAACATACAGATTAAATTAATTGGGGAACTCAGTAATATATTTGTATGAGCTGCAGGAGAGTATAAAGACAATGCATCTCTACAACATAGCCGTCGAACATGAAATGAAATCTTTGCCAGTAGCTCAGCACAATCAATCTTAAAATGAACGATTTTATGAAACAACGTTATAATGGCGATCTGTCTTCTAATATCCAAAGATAACATTCCAAATTCAGCTAACAAAATGGAATTATCAATACCACGCTGCGGAGACATGTTTTTTGAACCAACAAAATTTGAGAAATCTTCTCTGAACTGCTTCAATAGCACTTATATAAATGAAATAAATTTCATGCCATATAATACATCCATATTGTAAACATGCAACAACATAAGAATTAAACAAAACCTTAATTGTTGAAATATTGTTAAACGACTTGCCTTGTCTTATTGTAAAGCCTAATAGTAAAAATGCTCTTTCTATTATATGATTAATATGATAGACAAACGTTAACTTACAATCCAAAAAGATACCTAAATCTTTGATGACGCTTTCTCTAATTAGTGTGATGTAAAAAAATGTAAAAGAAGAGAAACCATTGTAGAAGACATACTGAGACCTATGAGATTAACTGAGGACAAGTTTTCTTTTTATGTGCGTGAATTTTCTTCTTCTTATTTCGTGTTCCACTGTGTTTATAACGGATTCAACATTCATGTACCTTAACTTTGAATGCTGCTCCATTATCTCCATTGCTGCAACCACTGTTGGGGTTGTTAGAGAAGAAATGTATTGGCCAAAATGTTTTAGAACAATGGTTTTAAATGGTGATCGTAATTTTTCTAAAATCAAAAAAAGCACAGTTTTGCACATAAATTTGTTTAAAATGACGTTTTTTAAAATAGCACAAACCGATATTTTGTATAAAACGAGCAAAAAGATATTGTTAAATTAGGTTATCATAAATAAGAATTGGATGCTAAATTTTAGAACAATATATACCACAGCATTAGCAGAAAGCCTTGTATTAAGTAACTTCGACAAAAAAACAAACAGGAACAGCAAAAGAAGTTAATTTTTCTGTAGAAATGTAATACTGAACTGCGCGTCAAAGTTAGGGATATCGATATTATTTATTTTATACTTTTCCATATAATTACGTAGGCTTAAATTAAATTAATCAAAATATCCCTAACTTTTAACGCGCAGTTATGATAATACTTGGTACGGTTACCTTTCTGAGGCGAAAAATGTCCATAAGTCACGTTTCGCTGTTTTTTTTTAATTTGATTATTTACGTATGCATACAGCACTTTGTCCGTTCTATTTTGAAGTTCTGGATATTCACGCACAGCTTTTTGGCACGATTTAAATGTAGGTAAAGTTAACTGATCAATGAATTTCCCAAAAAGTTTTCTTACGATACATTTTTCTGGCGTAGTCCAGGCTTTCCTGGTAATTTTTCCAGGATTGTCTTCCAGTTCTAAAAAAACTCGAAGTAAATTTTATTCAAATTAGTGTGAAATGTGTTCTTATAATTTCTATTTGAAATTTAAGACGTAAAATAGCAGCTGCGTTTTTAAGTCTTTTGGCAAATTTTCGTTACTAAAACGTAAAAAGCCTTACCTTCTTTTTCAAGCTCGATTGAAATTCTGCTTTGTGATTGATTCCATTTGATCCACGCTCGGACTTGCTGTGCTGTTCTGTGTTTTAAATTAGGGTACAGATTTACTGCTTTCTGACATTCTTTAAGACTGGGCATACTTTCTTTTTTGAAATAATTTCTGAAAACAGTTCTAACAGTTACTTTTTCTGGCGTCGTCCATGTGTGTCTGATTCGCTTTTTCGATAAACCTTTAATCAAAAGTCACAACAATAATTTACAGCATTTTTAAAGTGTATGAGCAACACATACTAGATCGTAAATTTTCTTTGATATCATTCAAAATTTAAATTGTTGGTCAATATTTCAAATAGTTAACAATATACCTTTTGTTGCTTTTTCAGTTTCAACTTCATGCTCAGAATGTTCAGACATGTCTGACTCATGATCGTAGTCAGACTCCGAGGATGAGGACAACTTATATCTACTCCTCTCTTTGAGAAAACTTGTCTCCTTTGTTTTTAATTCCAATGGTACCAATACCACTTTCAGTTCTTTGCCTAACAGAGAAAGAAACATACAAGTGAATGAATAGACGGGGATACATTCGAAACTTTTACCTTCGTTAAAATATTTTTCTGTAAATGTGAAAGGTTTTTTAAGAATATCATTTACTTCCGTATCTTCTAGAACGTAAAAAAAAAGGTAATAAAGAGTTTCTATGAAAATGTAATATTAAAGTTACGTTCATGTGTATCGCTGGTGTTTGACTGTAAAGAATGATTTGAAAATGATACGCTTTCCTGTGAAATTACAGTTTCCAAATATTGTCCTTCATTTCTGGTAATATGATCTATCCCTGTGTCAGATGCACCATTTTTGTTCTCGTTACATTCCACATGACTATCAGAAACTACGTGATTTTCGAACAGAGTGTCTAAAAAAAATTGTGATATGCATTACACATACGTATACGTAAGGAAATTGACAAAAAAAAACCTGCATCACCCGTAAGTAGCTGTGCTGAACTTTCCACGAAATTGCTCTCTGAATACTGTTCTACAACAACTACTTTTCCACAAGTAAGAATTTAATTCATTAACAATTTGATTTCATTTGAAGACTTACCTTCATTATCAAATAGGATTTCACTGGCGTTATAGTTATAACTGGAAACACTACAATTTTCATTGTCAATATATGTGTCTGGAAAAAGATAAGTATGTACAATGTTTGTTTTTATGTAGAAGATTACATCTTACCTAACTCCGAAAGAACAGCTAGTGATGCTCTTTCATTGTCAAAATGAGTGTCTAGAAAAAATAAGAACCACATATTGTATTTTTATCTAAGAAAATTACATTTTCCATACCTGACTCTGAAAGAACAGATGGTGATTTGTTTGTTTCTCCACTACCTATCAATGCGTTGTTCAACAGTTTTGACATGCGAGTTATTTCCTTTGTCACCACTGGCATCCTGTTGTATTATTTTTTAGCGTGTGACCCATTAGTTATAAAGCAAAATTACAAAGGTACTTACCGATAGTAGTTCTTGTGGATTTTTTCTTCATGTCCCAAATGGTTTGCCACATCTGATATTTGTTCATCTGTATATCCCATTGCGGCACAATAAGTGGCAATGTGCTTTCTTAACAGGGTAGCTCTTATTGTTTCTGGATGTGATAAACCGCAAGAACTAGAATAGTTTCGCATAAGTGTACATGCATCCAAATGCCTGAATTCCTGCTGGTCCTCCCCAGGCAGTCCAAAAATATAAGGATTTTCTTTTAAAACTCCAGCTTGCTCTCTGTGTTTCATAATCAAATTTAAACACTCTAAAGTTGTATGGTCTACCAGCATGCTTACAGATCTATTTAATTTCCCTCTGAGAAATATTAAACTGAATTCTTTTACAGCTTCTTGTTCTCTAATGTCAAGTGAGTTAAAGAGCATCTGGTCTCCCGCATAGTCAGCTTTTCTAATATTTTTAAGGTCACTTACTAACATCCGTTGACTCTCTCCAGGTCTTCGCCTATTAAAAACCTGAATGCATGTTAAAGTATATGAACACAGTTCCTTCCATGCTTTAGAAGAAAACTCCTTCTGCAGTAGCTTGGCATAAAAATTTCTCTTATCACAGAGAAAAGCGTAAAATTTTGATATGTCATTTGCAGTTGGTAGCTGTACTGGTTTACTTCTGTGAAGTTGCGACAAATTTTCGATAGCAGTTTTGTTAATATGTGTTCCATATTCTTCGTTTAGAACATGCATAAACTTTTTCCATGCTTGGATTTTCTTGTCGAGTTTGTTTTTAATTAAGTACGTTTTGGCATGCTTTCCGACTTTTTTCAGTAATGTGCCCATTGATAAGGCTACGGTCGGACACTGATAATTCCCATCGTTTTTTGAAATTTTTGAAATTGATTCCGCAGCTTGCAGACAAATTTCAAAGTTGATGGGGTTATATATCTCAATAAATTCTGAAATCTCACGATTTAAATTCTTTACAACATTTAAAAAGCGCCCAAGTTGTCTCAGATTAGCGCGTATTTCTTTGGCGTGGTGAGGAGCTTTTCATTTTTTACACAGTTTATTGCCGAATGATATAATTAAAGGATCCTTTCGGATCACGTCGTATACACTGTCCATTCTTAAGCGACTCATTATCGCGGTTAGTGTCTTCGACGCCGTACAGTGTATATCGTTGTTAATTCTGCGACCTAAGATTATACCAAGTCTATTGTTTTTCTGTTTGTATCCCTCTTGTTGACAGTTAGGGAAATGTTTCCTGAGAGAACATTTGGAATAATAACCCCTGCATCTGGGACACGGTATTAATCTCGGATTTTTACCTTCTTGTGCCCGTCGAACTGGAATGATATCGTTTTCATATGTATTATTTTCGTAGTTGCCTTTTTTTCTTATCAAGTCAATAATTTTTCGTCTTTCTTTAGAACCTAATAAATAATTTAAAATCTTAATATTATGTTTTGGCATAACTAATCTAACCTTTTGGAAGAGGCGTAAATTTAATGACTTCATCTTCGTCACCGTGTTGATTTTCCAGATGGCGGGCAATATTTAAAAATGTATTCTGGCAAAAAAAGCAACAGTTTTTCTTCCTATTTCCCCTACAAAAATAGAGAAATAAGGAGACAACTCTAGGGAAGTGATTTAGAGCTTTATTTTAAGATGAAAAAATTTATAATTGGTGGTCTGAAAGTTTGAAGGGATTTTTTTAAGCTTGATGTATTTTGAAAAAGCAGTCAGTGGCGTAGATTTTGAGGGATAAATTATTTTTTTTACTCGAAACTTATACGCCATCTTTTTTGGAAATAAATGTTACTGGCAGCTTTTTAAAAATACATTAAGCTTCAAAAAAAGCCCTTCAAACATTAATCGAGTTTACGGAATTTCAAATCTTACGCTGACACGTTCAAAAGTTGTTTAAAAAATTGTTGTCCTTCCTTCAAGACCCTGTTATCTCGAAAATGGTTAAATTTTCTAACCCGCGATTATCGATTTTTTCCTCTTATTTCTATGACATCCTGTATAATAAATAAAATATGAACTAAAAACAAAGATTAACTGAAAGTAATCAGAACTAACTTGTATTTTTCTAAAACAGACATAAGAGAACCAGATAAATTTTCAAATTGTTATCATAACAGTAGTCTCAGGGAGTAGTAATCAAATAACTGAATTTTTTTATTTTTCACCTATCAATTATAAACTTATAATACCTTAGTAACAGCTGCTATCAACAGGCTCATAACGCCCTTGGCGTTATCAAGAAATTAGTTATGATTTTTTAACGCCCGCTAATTTAAATCTTCTTTGCCTTTGTGGCTTTTTTAACGATCTTTGAGGGAATTTCCATGTTTTAATTTAAAACTAACAAATGAATCTTACATTAAACAATTCTTAGCAACCCGTAGTTTTTATCTATGTAAACCATAGGTATGAACGCTATGTTTAGGCTTAGTAATTTCAAAATATATCAAAACGCGGTCTAAACTTATTTTAATTCTTGAAAAAAATGTGAAAAATAAAATGTTGTACGCACCACTAACGTTACTAGATCATAACACACACATTGTATATTATAACGCTCTAGGTACATAAAAACTATTGCATGTAAAAAAAATTGAAAACTTACTTTTTCTTTTCCATGGAGAAAATGATAGTTTGGATAAAATATCCTCCGTTATCCTTCTATACACCAAAATTGTTAACAAGCAACAACGGTAACTGACAAACTGCTGATCTGTTTTCCATAAGTTCTGTTCTGCTTCTGCGACGCCCTGAAGCCCAGCGAATGCACTGCACACATCACCTTTGACGCGCTTTGTAAAAATGATAGTTTCAGTGGAGCAACCGATTCTAAATAACAATAACAATAACACGTGCAGCGCGCACGGGAGCCAAAACATCCGCACGGGAACAAAGAGTGGTTTCAGAGAATCAGTTGGGCTATTTTTATGTTTTCGACTATTTTCATAAAAATTGATAATTTTTGAAAACAAGTTATATATCAATATGGTAACTATTCATTTTTTTGTGTTGTTTAACTTCCGTTTTTATGAGAACATATAATATAATTGGGAAATTTAGCTGTCGCAATATTTTTGTAAATTTAAATAGTAGTAAAAGTTTTTTCTAAATGGTGATGTTTTGAAACTGTTCTCGGTATTTACATGTAGTACATATTAAATTACAATAATCCCCATACTAGTTGACAATGAGTTTAGTATACTAAAATAGATACATTCTGTTTTTTGTAAAATTACTGGTGAAAATAATCACCCGCTTCATTCCATTCATTCTGACAGTTTTTTAGATGAAATTATGTTTTTCATATTTTTAGAGTTTTTAGATTTCCAGATTTACAGAATTTTTTCTCATCAATAAGGATGTTTGGCACCATTAGATTTGTCAAGTGAATAAAACTTCTGCTAATCGACGAAATGTTGCAAATATAAATTATTGTACTATTTAGTATACTTATACAATTAAGATAAGTTTACAAAACTATAAGGGTAGAGCCTGTTTTTATCAACTTCATTGAAAATTACTTAAAAAAATTGGTCGTCACTAAGTACAGTCGAACAAGTACAGCTTCCAAAAATGATCAAATTTGACTTCGAGAACTTTGTTATCATCACTCCTATGGGCTAAAATTAATATAAGCATGCGTGGATTGTTAAGGTATAGGTAAAGAAGAATAGTGTGTATATGTCTCTTATGAGTTTTTCTATATAAAATTTTTTTGATGACGTCAGCAACATTTTAGCAAAGACACGTATGTCAGTTTGAATAGGTGCAGTATAACACTATTTTAGTAACAGTACTGTTACCCTCAGATTTTCAAGGAAATGGGATGTGAATAAAACATGACACTTCACTGATTAATTATTTTGGGGTCACTTGATCACTTGATATTTCGACAGAACTTTCCTGGCTCCTAAAGTACAACATATCCAGCTTCTTTGAAAGATTGTAAAATTTGATTCTGCAAATTTTAGTTTTTTTACGAGAAGCCTTATAAGTTGAAATAAACATATGTATTATGTGGTGTTACAGTAAATGTAAAGAAGCGTGCTACGCCTATGTTTTGAAATGAGTTTTTTGCAATTTCAAAGTTAAATTGCAAAATGTTGTTACGCAGTCTTGATTTTTTTCAAAAATTTGCATGTTTAAGATCACAATAACACAAGATGAATTTAAATAACATTTATTCAGCAAAGTTGTAAAATGATGTCATCAGTTTTTAGGGGGATCGTAAACCCATAAATTTTTATTAACGATTTACCTACGTGTTTCCGATAACCTTAAAACCTTTGCAGAGTTTCATATCATTCGGTTTTGAAACTTCAAAATTAAACTGTAACATGTCGTTAAACAAATTTGATTTTTACATAAGCGTAAGCTGAGGAAGTATAGTGGTCAAGTCCATCGGGCGACTTGCGACTTTCGTGTTTTTTCGACGTTTTATGGCCCCTAAAGTACGAAAAAAGTGGTCTTCCGTTTCAGTCTGTCTGTTCGTCTATCTGTCTGTCCGCCTGTCTGTCTGTGTCGATTTTTAATCTTAGACACATAATCTCTGAAACTACCGGACCGATTGTTGACAAATTTTGTACATATATATTAGGATTAGGACAATCATGTAGATGATAAAACGCTAACCAAAATTTCGTTAATAAGCCCCACCACCAATGGGGTGACGTCATCTCCAAAATTTACAATGGTAAATTTGTTTTTAATTTTATAAAATAAGATACGTCTGCACTTGTGCTGTATGAATCCGTGTTGAGTTTTCACCTTCGACATCCACATTTTTGGAAAGAAATCAAAATTGTATAGCAACAAAGTATTTAATCTTGAAACTGAAAAGCCGAATATCTTGTAAAAAGTTGATATATATATAAAATGTGCACACTACTACTAAAAGTAGGTACTTGTGGTTTATCGACGCATTCATGTTTTTTTGAATTTCTTATACAAAGTTATTAAAAAAATTAATGGATGGGACATGTTTTATTAGTTGTTAATAGTAATACACTGCATTTACTAAAATTGATGATATACATGTCTTTGCTAAGATGTTGATGACGTCATCAAAAAAAATTCGAAGTTAAATTTGATAATTTTTCGAAGCTGGATTTGTTCGACTGTACTTTAGGGCTGAAGGAAATCCTGTCGAAATATACTTTGATCAATTTACAAAGTGTATTTATATATATCAGTTTACTTCATTAAACATCGAAAAATATTGTTTTTCTTCAAACGTCAAAAAAACATGACTTTATGTACCTCAACAAATGAACTTAAAGTATGACATTTCAGCCGCTCCTCACCACCGACAGATAAAAATTTTTGCTGCCGCTACAGGCGGCAGCAAAAGTAAAACCATAGCAACAGCATACAAATCATTCCAAAGCACACTGAAAAACCATAGTAACAGTTAACTTAATTCATTCGTTTTAAAGAATTGATATGTAATTCCATTTTTTTAAATTACTTCTCTAATTGAATTGCAGACGTTTGAAGAAAAAATAGCATGTTTTATTCGGAGAAAAATGACTTTTCGTGGCTCATCTGTAATTGCCGGCCTCGCGCGCTCGGCCGTCAAACCTACAGATTCGCCACGAAAAGTCTCATTTTAGCTCCTAATAAAACAATATACTATTTAGTAATTATCCACATCATTCTATTAATTTTGTTTTTTTTGAAAAAAGAAAGTATTTTTTATATTTTAGGGAGTTTTCAGAATACCGTGTTTACAATTTTTTTTTCTCAACAACAAGGAAGTTTGGCACACGTCAGATTTTCGAGTACATGAAACTTCTGCTATTGACGAAATATTATAAAAATAAATTACTGCATGTATTTAGAATAAATTCTAAAAAAAAAAACAAATGTACACACCATATAATCAACTTTATTAGAAATAATTAAAAATAACATCTGAAAGCTATTTAAAACAGTTTAATTTATTTAAAAAAATGGTCGAAAATTATTTCGACAGAATTTTCCTCTCTCTTGAAGGACAGTGCGAGAAATCCTGCTTCTTTAAAAAAATATAAAATTTAATATTGCGATTTTCATTTTGTGTTAACCTCTGTAAAGTAAACATCTTTGGCGTAAATAACTCCCCTGTGGCCCCTACGCCGCGAAGCCGCAATTCAAGAGGGTACACAAGTGTGGACAATATGAAATATATTTAAATAAGCAGATAACCAACTGTAAAAAATGATTGAAATTCTCAATTTCTCAATACATGCTTAACATCAACTGTTTATGTTTTTACTTCGTGTCTCCACAACACAGAGGAGAGAAGTGATTAATCAGTTTCTTTTCCCGAAAACAGTTACAAATTAGAAGATTTCATCAAAATTGTAAAATGACGGACAAATTTTGATTAACGATTTGTCATGCCTGGTGCAACCTTCAAACATTTGCAAGATTTCAGAGCCCTGCGTTTTGCAGTTTCAAATTAAAATTGTAAAATACAATTTTGAACTACATATTTCCCAAAAATTTGGATGTCTAGGGTAAAAACTCAACACGGATACCTTTTAAGATTTCATAACATTCGGTTTTGTAGTTTCAAAATTAAATTATAAAAGGTTGTTACAAAACTTTGCTTTATTATTTTTCAAAAATCTGGATGTCCATGGTAAAAGCTCAACACGGATTCATAAACCACATAAACCAATTGTGCAGGAGTATCCTATTTTATAAAATTTAAATAATAATTACTAATGTAAATTTTGGAGATGACGTCATCATATTATTGATGGGGATGATTAGCCAAATTATGGTTAGCGTTTTACCATCTACACAATATTCATTATACACATTAAAAATTTGACAGCAACCGGGACCGCAGTTTCGAAGATTATCTGTCTAATAAAAAAAAACGGCCAAACGGCAGATAGACAGACAGACAGACGGAAATGGACGACCAGTGTTTTCGTACTCTAGGATTTATGAAACCTCCAGAAAACAAAGAAGTAGGCAGTCGCTCGTTGTACTCGATTGCAATACTTCCTTAACTTATACAAGCGAAGTAAAAAAGTAATCATCCACCTTATTCATTTTTATTCTTGTATTATTATTATTAGGAGTTGCCAGTGTTGCGTATTTATAAGATTTTTTTTTATCATTCAAGAAGTATGGCACCCATAAATTTTTTAGTTGCATTAAACTTGCACTAATTGATAAAACCTTCTGAACATAAATTATTGAGCATATTTACAATAAATAAAAAAAAACAATTTCACACAATAAGTATTTGAGATAAGGATAAAAAAATATCCATGTAAAGTCTATGTATCATCTTTATTACAAATTACAAGAAAAAATGTCTAAAAGCATAATCTATTCATCGGTGACTCTAATCTATACATTCTTTTTCTTTTTACTTCCCGAGCGTAAGCAAAGGAAGTATTGTAATCGAGTCCGTTGGTCGACTCTCTACTTTTACGTTTTCTCGACCTGTCATGATCCCTAGAGGACAAAGAAGTAGGTCTCCCGTTTCCGTCTGTCTGTCCGTCTGTCTGTCCGTCTGTCCGTCTGTCTGTCCGTCTGTCCGTCTGTCTGTCCGTCTGTCTGCCGTCTCCACTTTTTATTAGACAGATAATCTCCGAAAGTACTGGACCGATTGTTGTGAAATTTTGGATTTATATCAAGAATATCATGTAGATGGTAAAACGCTAACCAAAATTTGTCTAATCATCCCCACCAATAATGTGATGACGTCACGTCAAAATTGTACATAGTAAATAGATTTTAAATTGTATGAAATAACATAGTCCTAAACATGTAGTTTATGACTTCGAATTGAGTTTTTACCCGAAACGTCCAGATTTTTGAAAAAAAAATCAAAATGTTGAAACAACATTTTGCAGTTTAATTTGGAATCTGCAAAACCGACTACTCTGAAATCTTGCAGATGGTTTACAGTTACGATAAGCATGATAAATTTTTGAACAAAATATATTTACTTATCCCCTCCAAAAAATTGATGACGTCAGCTCAAAATTTTGCTAAATAAATCCTATCTAAAATGTACAAAATATGATGAGTCTGTACTTGTGATTTATCATTCCATTCATATTTTTTGGATTTATATATACAGGGTGACTCAAAAAAATTAATGAATGCGTGTATTTATTTTATTGATTGAATCAGAAATTATAGAAGCGAATGCTTTGAAATCTTGCAGATGGTTTACAGTTATGATAAGCATGATAAATGTTTAATCAAAATATATTTACTTATCCCCTCCAAAAAATTGATGACGCCAGCTCAAAATTTTGCCAAATAAATCCTATCTAGAATGTACAAAATATGATGAGTCTGTACTTGTGATTTATCATTCCATTCATATTTTTTGGATTTATATATACAGGGTGACTCAAAAAAATTAATGAATGCGTGTATTTATTTTATTGATTTAATCAGAAATTACAGAACCGAATGCTTTGAAATCTTGGAGATGTTTTAAAGTTATCATAAGCATGGTAAATTTTTTATCAAAATGTATTTGCTCATCCCCCCTCCAAAATTGACGATGTCACCTCAAAATTTTGTTGAATAAATCCTATCTTAAATGTGCAAAGTATGATGAGTCAGTACTTGTGATTTATCACTGCGTTCATATTTTTTAGATTTGCTTATACGGGGTGCCTTAAAAAATTAATGACCGAGTTAATTTATTTTATTAATTAAATCAAGAATTACAAAACTGAATACTTTTAAATCTTGTAGACGGTTTAAAGTTATTGTAAGCATGGTAACTTTTTAATCAAAATGTATTTGTTTATCAACCCCAAAAAATTGATTACGTCATCTCAAAATTTTGCCGAATAAATCCTTTTGAAAGTGTGCAAACTATGATCAGACTATACATGTAATTTATCCTTGCATTCATATTTTTTAGATTTGCTTTTACAGGGTGGGTCAAAAAAATTAATGAATCAGTCAATTTATTTTTGATCAAATAAAGAACGAGCCGTGACTTTCAGACTGAAAGCAATTTCATTAAAATGTCCCGTCACAGAACTCTAATGAGAAGAAACTATGATTGACATAGAGACACGGTTCTGAGAGCGAGGGAAGTACTGTCTAAACTCTTTAGACCAATTTTTTTGAAAATACACTAAGTTTTCGGACGGTTGCCAAACTTGCGCATTTACGAGGACATCTCTTAACAGTAAGGAAGTTTGGCACACAGGAGAACTTCGTCTTTTTCAACTGCTGCAAATTCATCTAATTTTTTTTCGAAGTGGCCAACATAATTATAAAAAGAACTTTAACAAATGTGTTATAAATTAATATTTTTACTAAAAAAACTGTATTAATAACGAGGGTGCCAAATTTCCTGAATAGTAAGAAACATTTTCAACAACACATTTAAAATGTGAACAGTTTACATAGAAAAAAGGACAGAAAATGTGTTTGTGTAGTTCTCAACAAAATTTCTATATTAACACAAATTTAAAGATGTTTTTTCAACCAATTTTTGCAAATAATTTTCACACTTTTATTTGTCACTCCACCAATTGAGAAAACTTAACGAACACTGTATAGTTTCACTGCCTCACAGAGAAGGTTGAAGACATCTCAAAAAATTTTATTTCTAGTTCACAGTTTTTGATAAAATCACCATTTACTCCAGCAGCTGACCAATACTCCTCTGGCGAATAGTCGACAGAATTTAAAGGACAAGGAATTTTTTAAAATCAAAAACTAGTGAAAAATTGAAACGTCTTCACTGCCCATTTTTCACTCAAGACTTCTAAAGTCTTCACACAATTTCAGTTGTTGAGAGTATTCATAGTCTCAGTGGTTGATTGGCACTCCTCTGGTGAATTTTCTGCTGAAGTTGATGGATACAAAATTTTCTCCACTAATTAGAAAGTTTAATTTTAAACAAGTGAACATCAATACAGTTGTTCAACAATATCGTGTCTGAAAAACTTGTACTGGACTGGATACCAAACAATATCATTTTTGATATTGTTTCAGTCTTTACTCTCAACTCCGAAAACTCACTTAAATTTGATTATTGTAAATAAGTATTTATACGTGATTATGGCTCGATCGAGTAATATTATGGCAAAAATAATAGTTTGACTAACCACAACTTTTAAAACATGCAAATGCAATGCCTGCCATGTGAATGTGCGAAAGTTCCTTTTAATGAGTAACATGTTTCGCATGGAGGCAGCACATTGCAGATTATCGACAAGCAAGCCAGGTTCTCATATGAAATAAGAAAACGTGTGCAACGATGTCAAATTTCACGTTTATTTATGCCAAAATTCCGCTTTGATGAAAGTGGCAATTTGGCACAGGTGCGAAAGTAACCACGAAGTTACCGAATTGCCTACAATATGCATGTTTTCGATGCCAAATTGCCGCCTAGATATATATATATATATATTTTAAATAAATTTACTAACATGTGTATAGTTTGAAAATTATAAATCTTTATTATCAAACAATATTTACATAAAAAAGACATTAAATGCCATAGTCTCCGGAAGTTATATCGCCGTCTTCTAAGTCGGAAGAAGCTTCTTCATTTGCATTCTCCGATATTTGCAAAATATCATCAATTTTTAACGGCGTTTGATCACCACCAAATCCTTTTGGTTTCAAATTGACTATCGAAAAACCAACCACAACTTTCAGGACATAATTTTATACAATTAGAATCAGTTGCATGTAACCACATTGAATTTACAAAAATTGTGCGTAAAATGTTTTGCTTCAGTGATTCCCAACATGGTGGTTGTTGAACTAGGGCAAATAAAACACTTCGTTGAACTACAAATTATGACTAACTATATTTTGAACAATGAAAAACGAAGGAACATTCTGGAACAGGATTTTACTTGTATATATCTACAATGACAGATGGCGCTATTAAAACATACAGAGAGTAAAATCACTAGATGACTTTAACCAGGAGAATTGGTACCAAAATAACACAATTTTAACACCCCCACTATTTTGAACAATTCTCTAAACCTAAATTTTTCACATGGTGCAAATGTTTTGCTGCTGGCAACCCTTTTGTCAGTATGTCGGCTGTCATTGCATTTGTAGCAAGGTACTTCAATGTCACTAGTTTATTGGAGACAGCTTCTCTAACAAAATGGTGCCTCACATCTATATGCTTTGATCGTCTATGATACAAAGGATTTGCTGATAACTTTTGAGCACTCTGGCTGTCATTATATAATACAATTGGACCACTACAATCTATTAATTCGGCTAAAAGTTTCTTCAAATATATTGCCTCTTTGGACGCTTCACTCAAAGCCATGTACTCGGCCTCTGTACTTGACAAAGCTACTGTCCTTTGTTTTCTACTTTCCCATGAGATAGCAGCATTAGACAATTTGAAAACAAAACCGGTGTAGGATCTCCGATCTACATTGTTGCTAGCCCAATCTGCATCTGTATATCCATTTAATTGGCAATTATCTTTGGAGAAACTCAGCCTAAAGGATTTAGTACCCTTTAAATATCTTAATACCCTTTTGGCACACTTCCAATGGTGACTTGTGTAACAATTATTATACTGGCTAAGATGACTCACTGCAAATGCTATATCAGGGCGCGTCAAAACTGCTAAGTACATCAGGCTGCCTACAAGTCTTTGATACGGTATATCCTTATCAGAAAAACTAACTTTACTATCATCTAAACAAACATTGTTAATCTCCATAGGTGTTACAACACTTTTACAATCTACCATATTAAAAGTTTTTAAGACTTGATCTATGTAGCTTTCTTGGTCTAATGTAATGATATTCTTTTTATAATCACGCCTAATCCTAACACCTAGACATTGCCTAGCCTCACCAAGATCTTTGATTTTAAATTCTAAATTTAACTGTTGCTTTAAGAAGTCAACATATTTAACATCGTTTGAGAAAACAAAAAAATCAACATATAGAGCTATTATACTTATCAAACCGTTCTGCTTCCTAGTATATAAGCATGGTTCATATTTCGATTTATCACAACCTAAGTTTAACAATATTTCATCAACTCTTTTGTTCCATGTTCTTGAAGATTGCTTCAAACCGTATATGGCCCTATTCAATTTGCACACCTTATTCTCAAAACCTTTAGTAACAAAACCTTCTGGTTGTCTCATATAAACATTTTCTTCTAGATAACCATTTAGAAACGCTGCTTTTACGTCTAAGTGAGTAATTTTAAGACCTAACTCTATAGTTAATGCAATCAGCAATCTTAAAGTAGAATGTCTAACAACAGGAGCAAAAGTTTCTGAATAATCTACACCCTCCCTCTGTGTAAAACCTCTAGCTACAAGTCTAGCCCGATAACTTACGTTGTTATCACTGTCTCGCTTTATTTTGTAAACCCACTTGCAGTCAACCACATTTTCTCCATCTGGTAAGTCCATCAACTTCCATGCCTCATTCTCCTTCAATGATTCGATTTCTTCAACCATTGCTTCCTTCCACTTTTGTCCATCAGGTCTGGACAGGGCTTCTGACATGGTTATTGGATCATTATCCATAGGTGTATTATCCTCAATTATGTAAGTTACATAGTCTTTGAAGTTTGTTGGTTTTCTTGGTCTCTCCGATCTTCTGACTATGTCTGGTTCCACATACGGAAGAACAAATTCTGTATCGCTCTCATTCGTTTCATCCAGATCACTATTTAAGTCACTCGAATCCTTAGGTGAATTACCATCATTTTCAATTTCATCCCCCACTGGAACTGGCGATGTTTCTGCCCCACTAGAGTCGTCAGTAAACACTACATCAAAATTTGTTGTAACATCTTCCATTATGATTACATCTCTACTTGTAACAATGACCTTTTTAACTGGATCATAAAGCCTGTAACCCTTTATGTTTTCACTGAAACCAACTAATGTCATTTTTATAGCTTTCTTGTCCCACTTACACCTCTTTTCTTTAGGAATGTGTACCATAACCTCACTTCCAAAAATTCGAATGTGACCAACATCTGGTTTCTTGTTTGACCACATCTCAACTGGAGTTTTGTCAAGTCCTGTTACCACTGATCGATTTCGTAGATATACTGCTGTGTTTACCGCTTCAGCCCAAAAAATTTTACTCAAATTCCCATCGAAAAGAAGACATCTTGCCTTTTCAACTATAGTACGGTTCATACGCTCTGACATTCCGTTCTGTTCAGGAGTATATGGGTTTGTCTTTTGATGTATTATCCCATTTACCTTCAAAAAACTCTCAAAAACTGAACTGCAGAATTCCCCACCATTGTCTGTTCTGAGTATCTTGATTTTTCTGTCCACTTGATTTTCAACAAGGTCCTTGAACTCTTTAAATCTGTCTATTGCTTCGTCCTTGGCTTTTAAAAAATAGACAAAACTCATTCGACTACAATCGTCTTCAAATAACAAAAAATATCTTGAGCCACCCAAGGATTTAACTTCCATCGGCCCACAAAGGTCACTATGCACAACTTCCAATAAATCGGTTGCCCTGCTGCCTTTATGTTTAAAAGGCAGCCTTGATTGTTTTCCTTCACAGCATACAACACAAACTTCATTGCTGTTTAACTTGCCTTTACAATCAAAACCTTCGACACTACCTTCGCTCATCAGCTTCAAATCTCCATAGTGCAGGTGTCCGAAGCGGCGATGCCATATGTCCCCTGTCACAGCTGAAGCTACCAACAAATTATCATTAGTCTTCCTGTAGTTTAATTTGTAGACATTATTGTGCACATCTGCTATTGCCACTAAATCACCCTTTTTATTATAGATTTTGCAACAGCTTGCCTCAAAAATAACTTTGTTTCCATTTCTAATGAGCTGACTAACTGACAGTAAATTGGTCGTCAACTGGGGAACATAAAAGGCATTATTTATTACTACATTATGATTCTGATTGCCAACCATTGTAGTAATCTCTATACTTCCTTCACAAACAACTGGGACTTTGGCGTCATTTGCTACTGTAATTTCTTTTAATTCAGGTTCAGTCTGCACATTTTTCAGCCAATCTTTTCTTGACGTAAAGTGCATGCTGGCTCCAGAGTCTATGTACCAATCTGTGTTATTAAATTTCCCATTCAAGAACACTGTAGAGAATGCACTTGATGATCTCTCTGTCACTCTTGGCTGTCGTCCCTTCTCCTTTTTGTTTTCATTAACTAGAATGTCATTTTTCTTCTTGTTGCTACTACCAGGACTACTGCCGCCATCCTTCGAATAATGCGGATACTTCTTAAAACGAAAATCTGCTTTACCCACCAAAGCACTACCAGCGTTTTGACCATTGCTGCCATCTACCTGCATATCTAGCAACTTCGTTTTGATGATGTCCGTTTTTACTTCTATGCCCGAATGTTCGATGGCCATTATCATCGGTGCAAACTTTTCTGGCAAGCCCGCCAAAAGCAGGGACCCGATCCATTCGTCGTCAATTTTAAAATTTGTTCTACGTAATCTTTGAGCAGTTTCGACTACTTGGTTCACGTAGGATTCCATCGAATCACAGTTTTCTAACCGCAGTGAAATCAGAGCCCGGAGGAGTCCTATTCTTCTCGTAAAGCCGGTGTCATCATAAAGTTTCTTTAGTGTCGTCCATATTTCGCTAGCCGTTTGGGCCTCTTTCACATGCACAAATAAAGAAGGATCAAGTGTCAATACCAACTTTGCCTTTGCCTTCAAAACCTTGTCTGCATCCGTTTCAGTACCACTAATGCACTTGGACAAACCTTCCAGAATAAACACATTTTCCACAGAAAATGCCCAATCTTCATAGTTTTCTCTGCCAAGCAACTTTGGCACCGCAGACATATAATTCACAGCCATATTACTTTCGTTACTTCAATCCGACGAGTTCACAGCGTTTTTTGCCAACTTTACTGGTTAAAACCTGGGTCTGGGCCCATAACCTGTTAAACTAGGGCAAATAAAACACTTCGTTAACTACAAATTATGACTAACTATATTTTGAACAATGAAAAACGAAGGAACATTCTGGAACAGGATTTTACTTGTATATATCTACAATGACAGATGGCGCTATTAAAACATACAGAGAGTAAAATCACTAGATGACTTTAACCAGGAGAATTGGTACCAAAATAACACAATTTTAACAGTGGTATGGTATTTGAGTCAAAACTTCTGACTTTTTTAAGGAACTTTTCACTATCTTCTTTTGCAGAAAAATTTTTCAGGAAAATTTGATATCTTGCGTGATTTACTTTAGTACAATGTTTGATACCATACACAGCCACCGTAAATTCTTGAACAACGTCCATTTTTTCGCTAAGAAAAATGTCGGCTTCCTCAGTTAATGAAGCAAAGCATTTTTGGTATGTCTCGTTCTTCGAAAAAATTTTCAACGGTCTTACTTTTCCTCTGTTGTAAAACGCAGCCGTGTAATCAGAACCTGTGTACGCATGGAAAGCAGGTGGACTTAGACACAGATTAAATATCCTAATTTCAATGCTAGCTCCGTGCAATGGATGCAGTTGAGGTCATTACTACTTTTTTTTTGTCCCTGAACTAGCAAGCCAAATTTCAGAATCAGGAATTTTATGCATGTTTCCAAGTAAAATTATCAGAATATCTGTGTCAGCTGATTTTATTAAAATTCTTGAACCTGGTGCTGCTTTGTAAGCGTGAAAAATTATTCTTGTATCCGCCTCTTCGTGATAACACTCATAATTATTTTCTGTTCTTTTTATAACGCACTTTTGGTCAGTTATATAAGAATAGCAGTGTTCTTCTACCGTCAAAAAAAATTTTTTGTTTTTGATTATTGTTGCTAAATGGTCGTTTTCCCAGTAGTTAGCTAAAAGCTGTACCAAACTCTCTTTGAAACGATAATTTTTAAGACTCCTGCTTCTGCTGAAACTAATATATCAATGAGTCCACTAGAGTCAATGAACTTTCCAACAGCTTTGAAAAATGCCATTTGCATATGAAATGCTCCGAGATTTATAAAATATGGTCGAATTTAGGCTTGTCTTTGTTTTGGATTTGCATCGCCATTTTTGCAATTGCTAAATCGTATGTTACGATGATTTGATTTTGCTGGCATTTTTCAGATATTTCATTAGCCATATTGAGTGTTTCATTTACAATGGCATATGAGGTTGAAGAAGAGTTAATTTGAGGTAAATATTCGATTTTTTGAATTTCACTCTGATCCATATACACCATGCAGTTATAGCCTAACCACAATGGAACGAAATCTAATTGCGATAAAGACATTATCCACAATAAATCTTTAGTTATTGCAATTTCTGTAGCGCCTTTGCATACGTCAATTCTATCAATAATAGAGTCTCCAGGAAGAAGTTGCATAGTTGTTTTAGGTTTTTGAAAGTATGGTCGAACCTCTCTTGAAATTACACTAAAACGTCTTCGTTTACGATGTGGTCCCTGTTCTATGTCTTGAAATTCAGAACGAGGAAACTGATATATGATACCAACCGTATTATGCATAGTATCTTTTCCCGAAGTTGTGTCAACTAGGGATGTTCGGTTCTACAAAATAAACCGGTTTTCAGTTAACCGATTTATTTTTGAACAGGTTAATTGCCAACAGTTTAACCGAACCTGCAATAACCGGTTTGCAGGTTAACCGATTGTTCCCAATTCAATGTGAAAATAAAAAAAAGGTGAATAGGTAATAATATTGATATATAAATCGTTGCAACTCAAAAATGTATTTCATGTTTAACAAAAAAACATTAGTCTGGATTATATAAACAAAAAATGAATTCCAAATTAGATGTTCCAGTAAATACTATCCAAAGAATTAAGAAATACTAACTCATTGATGTGCTGTGGTGTCAAACGACTTCTTTTATCAGAACAAACATTATTAAGTGTAGATACCAGGCGTTCTGCTGGAACTGAAGCTCCCAAGACAGTGAGGTATTTCATGGCAACTTTGTACGTTCCTGGAAATGCATTCTTATTTTCTTTCCAATACTGTATTGGATGTCGAGTTCTTGGTTGAATCGGTTGATTCAAATATAATTTTAACTCTGCGGGTAATCCATCACAACCATCTGAATCAGGTAAGTGCCTTGAGGCTATCTCATCATGGATATTCCAAATGCATCCATCTACATCATCTATAATATTTGGATGTACTGGTGGAGTGAGCGATCCTTGATTCTGATGTTCTTTTTTAACTTCGTTTTTTATTATTGTAATGGCATTGGCAACATTTCTTGCTGATGAAAAATGAAGACGCTTAAATCTGGGATCTACAATTGTGGCTATTGACAAAAGAATATTTGTTTCTAAAGGATCAAGTTTTTTTTCTATTTGTGCCTCAAGTTCTTTTTTTAAGTTTTTAGCAAAGGGATTACTGACGTTGATTCTATGTAAGGAGGTTTTAATACAGTTGGTCATGGGTATCACCAAGCTTCCTGAGACATATTTTTCGCCTGATATATTTTTAGTTGCATCCTCAAATGGCCCAAGTAACTTCAAACACTCATCAATAATTGCCAGCTCATTAGCAGTCAACATTGGTGGAGCTTTTTGGTGTTCAGACGACAGTAAAATTTTACCAACATGACCCGATAGGTATTTAAACCTTTGTAAGCAATAAAACGTGGAGTTCCATCTAGTGGGAACCTCTTGTATTAAATACAGATATGTTCCATCCTTTTTTCCTTCATTTTTCTGTTCATATCTTAACTGATCTTGTGCAACATTACTGTGCTTAAAATAAGCAACAATTGTCTTTACTTTTTCAATTATGGTGACAACATCTGGACAACTTCCTAATGCCTTTGTTATCACTAAGTTTATATTGTGCGCAAAACAACTGACATGGAAATGATTAGAAGTCTGTGACATAATTTTCTTTACAGCAGCAACAATATTTGCACCGTTATCAGTCGTAATTGAAACAATGTTTTCTTTTAAAATTTTCCAGTTATTCAACATAGTGTGCAAATCATTGCTTATATTGTCTGCTGTATGGTGCTGTGTCAGATTACTCACACCAAGTGCAATAGTAACCATTTCATTATTTTCTTCATCTATCAATTAAAATCTTTAAATGAAAAAAGAAACAAAATAATTCATCTTACTGATAAAATGGGCAGTTAAAACTATAAAACTTCTTGTCGCATTGATCACTGTTGCAATGTCTGTTGTTAAGGCAAGATGGTGAGCTTGTTGCAATTTTTTGCTAACAAATATTTGCAGGCTGTTGTACTTCTGTTCAACATATTTTGTAATCTAAAAATAATAGATTTTTGCCGATTTAAATTGTTAGAGCCAATGGACTTACTGTACTCCTACTTGGAACATGATATAACGGCACTGCTACTTTTAAAAGCCTTTTGAGACCTTCTTTTTCAGTACATTGCAATGGATAATTGTCTTTGCATATCATGAAGATTAAAGCTTGGGTTAACATTGCTTCTTTTGACCCTCCAGCTGAAACATTAAGTGTATATCAAATAGAGCTTCACAATTTCCATGCATAGGATTAATTTTTTTATGAAGGTATGATATTTACATTCATAACATCTTTGTGCATTAAAAATCTGGTGAATACTAGGTTGAGAGAGATGCGAGCTGTTACTACCATTATAGTTTATGTTGCTTGTACTGCTTGCAGTAATGGTACTGGCACTCCCGATACTATGAACTTCTATTAAATTCTCTTCAAAACTGTCATCACTGTCCTATGATAGAAAGTATATTCAAATAACTATAGAAATTTTCCCATATGATGAAATCTAAGAATTAATTCTTCACCTCATGCTGAGAGTCTAGGGCTTCATTTTCAATCTCCTTCGCTGCATCTCCTCCTTCTGCATTGCTATGAGACGTTGAAGGCGTTGAGTTTGTCAAATCAAAGTCGATCCTTGGTTTCTTGTTCACTCTGGCTTCATCTGCGACATGTTTTTTGAAATTAATAGCATTGACTTTTGGGTGTTTTCGAATAAGGTGATTATTTAGGTTTGTGGTCCCACCACCAGTTTTGTAAATTCTTCCGCATAAATTACACTTACAGTTTTGATTATTACATCGGGTGAAAAACTCCCATACTTGGCTTTTTCTATGTTTTGGCATGTCGTCCTATAATGCAAACACTAGTTTACAGGAATATTTTTGATTTGCTGGAAAATGAATACTTTTGATTGTTTGTAGACTTTCTCTTATTCTCTTACTTTTATTAATCAGACTACTATCCATGTACGCACTTGGAATTAGGTTAGGAAGTACAAAAGCGTTGCAACGCGCGGGAAAATAATAATCACAGACCACACTAGTCTGTGATAATAATGTCCACAGCACGAGAAAATTGTCACGAGCACCCTTTTTCCAATCCAATCAGCCAATCACCACTGGTCGTTGTTAGTTCTCTTTTTTTAATTATTGCTATCTTACTTGCCCCCCAAACGTATAACTTCCAAGCTTACCAACACTGGGTAGGTACAATAACCACCAACGTACCACGTACGCTTTTTGCCTGCATTATTTTGCTATAAAAAATAAAAAAACCTACAAGTAGGTTCTGACATACGGCATCCGGTTCATCAGGTTATAACTGAATTTTAAAAAACCGGTTATAGTAGGTTCTTTCGCAGCAAAAAATCGGTTTAGTGGAAAACCGGTATTTTTTACGCATCCCTAGTGTCAACAAAACGGTCGAAGTTGTCAAACGCAACATGGGTACTGCATCCATTTACCGCGGTGATACCGGTCGGTATAACCTTGTTATCTTGAACCGATATATATGTCATCTCTGTTTCAAGTTCTGCTAAATTATACCCAATTGTATGGCCGTATCTGTGCAGGATGGTAATAACTTGGCGGGAATTTGTCAAGGATTTTACTGCTAGTCCAAGAGTAATATTTTTTGCTGGTTTACATCGACCTTTGCTAACTGCGTAAATAATATCGCTCAAAATAGATTTTACTCTTAAATTAGTTTCTTCACTGTCTTTCTGAGCAATGTCAGGTCCACTTATGAGATTTTCCATAAAATCAAGCAGTTCTTCCGGAATTTCACACTCTCCTCGAATGACATCATCAGCGGTTAATTTGCTGGGTAGTGGATGAAGATCTATCTGTTTAATATAATTTCTTAATTGATATGCAATATTTTCAATTTTTTTTTCATTACTTTGGTGAAGAAATGTTATGTCATTAGCCATTATAGAAATATCAACATTTGCTTTATGAACTATTTTTTGGTTACGCGGTCCGTTAGATGCTTCTATTATTATTTGGTCCCCAAATCGTTTAAGTAATTTTTTTTCCAGCATTTCTGGTCGGTAATCTTTAAAATCATCAAGATTTAGTTCATAATCCCCAAATTCTAGTAGTAAAGCTTGATACCGTCCAAACAATTGAGTAAAATTCATAACTGCACTGCTTTCAATAATTTCACACTCAATAAAATTACAAATAGACTCAAAAGCTAATCTATGAACTCGTCTACATTGATGCCAATTGGAATCACCTTTTACTTCGGTGCACCGCTTTGCTCTTGTTTGGTATGCAGCATAACATGGTTTGTGATAAGCAATAGTTTGGGTTTGATCGAATTTCTGAAGAATCTTCGAATCATGTAAGTTATCTGCTATTGTTCTCAGTTGTTCTGTAGTTTGATCACTTTGAGGATACACAAGATTGACTACACGGTTGCCAGTTTTTTTTTTGTTTGCAGTTGCAAAACAAGCAAGTGACTGAAGTTGAAGAAGTTGTTGCTGTGTCCATAAGAAGAACCTGAAAATATGTTTTGATATGATTTATATAAATAAACTTATTACCTCGTCAACACTCTTCGGAGGAGTTCTTACATCAGCACTACTTTCTTCTACTGCAATAGTTGATGGACTTGGATTTTCAATGGCTGATGAAGTACTAGGTTGCACCTGAATAGATAATTTAATTAATTAAATAAAATAATAACGTATACAATGTTTATGCAATTTTAACCTTAAAAAATAGTAGCTTTTAAAGTACTGAATGACCTTTGAATAATTATTTATTTAAGTAGAATAATTGACAAAATCCTTATGAACAGCATTTCAAAAAATTTTATTATAATAATCAAAAGTAAATTAATTATATACTTGCATCAACATTGTTAACAAATGCATTATAATCCTTAACGTTTTTTTGTTTTAAAACAGTCACTTTTTTGTAACATGAGGAATGATAACGTACAAACTCCAATAAATCTTTGTTTAATTGTAACTCCTCGTACTTAAAGCCTTTAGATCGTCGGTATGCTAATTTTAAATAGCAATGATCAAATGTTCTGTCATTAAAATCAATAACAGAATTTTTCAATTCACATAAAAAGCATTTTTTTCCATTTTTAATTTTTTTTACAAAACACGTGTTATCACAACGTACTACGTTTGAAAATGATCCTCTATATCTATAGTCACAGAACTTCTCTATAGTATACTATTTTTTTCCTTGTCTATATTACGAATAGGAAGCATGCGCACTCTCTTATATTCTACCGGTCAGTAGCGCGCAGCTGCTATACTACGTCCTCCTTTATCGCATGATACAGTAGGAGCAACGCTTCTCTGTCACACATATTTACATGCTCCAATTTTTGCAACTTCAAAGCCTAGCTACCGTAATCTATGAACAGATTTTCTTAAGCAACCTTGTACTACTCTACTCGCAATGAATTTACCTACATTTTGATATATAAATATCGTGGTAAACAGATGACCGCAATTACGAATATCAATTTACCTGTTTGCACGCGGCTACCAGGTAAAAGGGAAGAGAAAAAGGTAGGCAACCGATCGACTCCATGTAGCAGATGTTGTATATTTTCAATTAGACCATGATTCATTTGGCAACCAAGACAGTCAAATTTGAAAAAATAATACTTTTTTATAATTTTAATTAATCATAGCCATGAACATTTTTTTTATGGCAACCTTATTGATACACGTTCACAAACATATTTTATTTTTTAAAACATAATTTTCACCTGGTTATCAAATCGGTGAAGGTCGTTCTTACTTGGGATCTTAGACTATAATGACAAATTAGTAACTAAAAATAACGTGTGAAATAAAAATGTCAAAAGCACATTAACTGAAGCTTTTTATCAATTCAAGTAAAGAAAGCTTTTTTTGAATAATATATATTTTTGACCTTACTGTCCATTTCTACGCTTCTGGTGCTACAATTTGTTTGAATTACTGACAAGTTCTTTAAACACATTCAACACTTCAGCAACTCAAAAAATACTTAATAAACCGATTATTGTCATTAATAATTCTATACAATCGTTATAGACATTCTTGAAATTGTTAGACTGGAGATCTTAATTTACTGAAAACTTTGTCGCCAACTCCAATGAAGACATTTTAGAGAGACAAAAATTTCAACCGCCAGCTTACGATTCCTTTACACGTGCGACAGTTCTATTCGGTAGTTGCTGTAGGAGAACAATTCTCCCCAAGTATAAATGCTTCTGCCAGCTACTGTCAAGAGTAACTTGCAAGTGTAAAAGTGCCTTAATACTGATAGTTCCTTTACTGCTGGTTATATAATAACAGTTTGTGAATCTTTTAATTAAAGAAACAACTAATAAAAAGTAACATAAACAACGAAAATTAAAACATTTAAACCAAGGTAAATTGAGAAATCATAAATACATTATTCATCGTTAGAATCAAAATCAAAATCGGAGTGTGAGTCATCTGATTCTGCTAAAGAAATTATTATGCGTGGAATTCCCCCAAGCGAAAAATTGCCCATATATTTCTTCCAATCTTCTTTGATTAATTTTTGGCAGTGATTAACACTATTTTGCCACATTTGAGGGGTGAATCTGTTCAAACCTTCCTTCCAGACTTTTGCTACCTTATTCTCAGTATGTTGTGAGCCCTTAATATGTTTATTGTAATAATTTTTAGAAAAGGCCCCAATAGCATTATACTGGCAGTGATAAGCCGGTAAACGCAAAATTTGGTGGCCGTGCGACTGCAGTAGCTCATCTACTCGTACAACGTAGCATTTTTGTTCTCCATGTATCAGCGGTTTAATCACGCTCCAAAGCTGAACTTTTGTCATGTTGTGAGTAAAATAAATATTGCGTTTTTGCAACCATGCTTGCATGTCTGTTTTTACTTCCCGAGCAAGTAAGCTTGCACATACTCCACTTGATCGGAGAATCAATGCACGAATATGAGAATCTATGCATGCACTGATACTCAACACTATTTTTTTTTCAAGTTCTCTGACCTGGTTTGCTGAGACCGTTTGCTTCTTCCACTGCACTTTCTAAAAAGAGCTCCATTGAGGTCTTGATTACTTTCGTCGGTTCGGTGTTGTTGTTTCTTGCAGTAGCTGACTGCAAATACTTCGTAAAAGCAGCATCTATGGTGTCGGTGTTATTACCTAAACGTCTTTTTTTTTAAGTACCTTATTATTATGCGGTGTTTCTTGTGTTGGCATTTCTGTTATTACATGTATCTGGTTGTCAGTATTTGAAGTAATGTCCCCCTCCCCAGCGGTGGATGTTGATGGCTGCTGTACATCTCCTTTGCTGGGAGTCATTTTCACTATGTGTCATGTCTTGAGACGCTTCTTCCAATTCCAAAAAACCTTCTTTGTCTATTTTTACATACAGCCCTGATTCCATGTTCGTTTCTTGGGACAGGTTTGTAATTGTTTTCCTGTCTTGCATGTACGGTTCCAGGAAAGACAATAATTCATAGAAGGCCTAAATTTTTTGGCGTGCAGTGGAGCATCCTGTAGGTTTTTTGAAGCTCTTTTTCCTTTTTTTATATCCTCCTCTTAAACTGTGTCATATTTTGCAGCGTATTTTTACATTACAGAAAATATGTTCGAGACCCTCATAGTTACTTCTTCGAAAGGAAGATCGGATTGAATGTATTATATCGATGGTATTATATTGTTTATGCTAATTCTCTTAATGATTAAAAAAATTAAATTCGCTTCGCTCATGAGGGCTTTGTCCGAATTTAATTATAGTATACATAACAATTGTATCTAAATTTATTTCTTAAAGATAAACACGCACGTAATACGCTCGATCGTCCAGCGCTTAAATTTAATAACGAATAACGCATTTTCACTTTGAGCGTTTTTGTTGGTCTATGGTCTATAAACATCGTTTCCCTTGACAGTCGCCAATGCATGTCTAAAACATTACATCATTTTTTTACGTTGCAGCCTGTACCGGTATAAAACATAACTTAACGTTTAAAAGGGCGATTTAAACTTTAGGCCTCCGCTTGACAGTTAATTGCGACGTTGCCGTTACCATGTTCCGGCTTGTATTAAAGATGGCTATGTACTGACATTTTTGTCCAATGAGTGGCAACACTGCCCAGACTTTAGTTGTTGTGTGCAGTCAGCTGTTGCCTGTGTTTGGTTGCTTGTACGAATGGTTCGTTGGTTTGCAGTGTTGTTATTACGAGTTTTACTGCAAAAAGTTGCATTTGATTGTGTTAATTGTATTTTGCTAGTGAACATTTATTTCTGACTCGTTGGTTAAAGTTAATTTTTAGTGTTTAGACATTTCTACTTTACTAGTTTAAGTTGGCGTTTATAACCCTGGTTTCGAAAGTGAGTACTACCTTATTTAAATCTAGCGGTTGATCCAATCAGAGAATAAATAATCCAATTCATTCGATTAATTCAATTTTCTGATCAGCATTCAAGACCCAAAATTCTGTTTGTATAAAACGTATGTACAACTTAACGCTGACACCTTTTGTAGGTTTAAAATGCAAATTGCGTGTTGCAAAATAACTCGTCAATTTACACATATCACCCACATTGAGTAGTTTGAGTCAGTTTGTAAAGTTTAAAAGGGCGCACCCGATGACACCCCACCTAGCTCTGACTGGTTCAAAGTCATCTTACAACCTTGTTTTCTTTACTAACCTTGATGGTTGCATACGTGACAAACTATTTGTTTTGAAATGTAAGGTTATGTGTCCGCAAATAGACATGCCGTTGGTGTTAAATGAAATTCCAGCGCCTACTCTGAGTGATTTTATCTGGCTTTGCACGTTTTTTCTGCTTTTTCTCAGAAACTCACGTTTTTCAAAATATATATAAACTTTGTTAAATAGTATATTGTACACTTAGGCGGTAAAGCGAATGTTTTCCGGGACGAAAGAAGATATGGACAGGTGAGTCGTAGCCGAGGCTGGCCATTTCTTGAGGTCCGGAAAACACACCTTACCTGCATGGTATATATATATAATTTTCTATCCTACACAAATACAACACATACACCAAATAAGGTTTGTTTCATATAAACAAAAATTTAGTACTGTTAATTATTACTTGTAATGTTGATATTGAACGTTGGATTGTGTATGATGTAGTTAATAAAAGAAGTACCTTGTTTAGATAAATTTAACAATTGCAATTGTTCTGAGTCAGAACAATTGCAATTGCAGAACTTCTGACAATGTAGTAGTAACTGCAGGTTTCTCAATCGTCGAAGCAGGTGCAGAACTAGTACTAGGCTTATCTAGTAGGTTGGGTAAATTTGATAAATTTGACAACTGCAATTGTTCTGAGAATGTAATAGGAACTGAAGCTTCTTCAATAACCGAAACAGTTTGAGGTTTGCTGCCCAATATTTGTTTGGCAACAAAAATTTCATTATTTAGAGAATCACCAACATAGTTTTCTGCTACACTGATAGATTTCCATTCACCATGCCTTTTTAGTACCAGTATATCCGCTCCTGAATCAGCGAGAAGAGTTGCTCTGATTCTTCTAGATGTGTGCCCAGTATATTGTTTGGGGTTAGCAAAATTCAATTAGGAAGCTATATAAAACACTGATTAAAATTAAACATTGTCACCAGCAAAAAAAGGTCAATGCTGTTGTGTTCCTGGGTGTACCTCTGATATCGAGTCTGATACTATTTACACGAAAAATTATTATCATTTCATTTATTTCCAAACGATATGAACAGTCGGTTCAATCGACAACGAAATAAAGGCAAATATTGTGGGAATCTACAAAATATCACAAAATCACATTTTAATAAAAAAAGCAATACGAGGATAAATACCCAAAACATATAGTGATTCCTACAGGAGTATTTTCCAAACACCCGAGTGATAATTGACTGTATTTTTATTGAAAATTTCACTGACTTCACTGTGCAGAGTCAAACATTTTCTTCAGATAAATCCCATAACATGGCTAAGGGCCCTCTAGGTATTGCACCTATTGTCAGTGTGATATTTGTATCAGATTTATACCCTAATAGAATAAGTGAATTATTTGTATGATCGAGATTAAGTGATAAATTAACATAGAGACGACTCAGTGATGGTTGATAACAGAAATATTTTTTTAGCTCTGAACATAGACAGTACATGGCCTATGTTCAATTTTAAAAAACACACATCAATACGTATAATATTGGTTGCATAACTACGCTTTATTACAAGATGGTGCTGCAACTTGCAAACTGTCATTGTGCTGTCATTAGTATCATTCAACATTCAAGCAGACTCAAGTAAACACGATTAACGAACATGTGAAATGTATTTACTAACAGAAACAAATACGACATTTACTTTAATAAATACTCGAAGTGATCACTAGAGAGCGGATTTCTGTCGGGCTAGGCAAGGCCAAACTCGGTACGGCTCGTACGGGATGGGAATTCATTGCAGTTACGGGCTGCACTTCGTTTATTTCAGATTAGAATAACGCTGCTTCGTTGCACTCTGCTGTTAATTCCAGTTCTCATTTACTTAGCCGTTTGATTAACCCTTAAACGGCGAGAATTCAGCCTTTTAAAATTTTATATTTTATGCTTTTGATTTAGCCTGCATAACTAAGGAGTAACTCAAAAATAATATTTTTATTTATTTGTGATATATACTTTAGCCAAAAAAGGCCGTGACCATTTGGTAACACTAGGCACCTGCACTACCGTGTTTTCTCAAAATATTAAAAATCGTATTTATTTGAAAAGCATTTTATTTTCTAGTATGGAAAGATTGGAAACAATTTACACATAAGCCGACTTTACACTTGGTGCACATAGTTCGCCCAACAGTTTTGCAGTTTTGGCCAGCACATCGTCTTCTTTTATTGTCTTGTGTTTGGGCTACAAAATGATCGATCCTATCGCAAATCATCGGGAACTCGTCCATCTGTGTTAGCTGTTGACGATGGTACTTTTCCGGGACTTTTTGGAGGACTTCCATACCGTTGCAAAGTAGATGGTAACTATTTCCCGACGGAATTCCAACTGTGTCATGGTGCCTTCGCATTTTTTATGTATTTGCCAGGCATTTTGGATGCATACGTCAAGAAGCCACGTGAAAATACACCACCACCACTTTTTTCCTCTCATGCCCACTCTATAGCGTCCAATATTTTCATCCATAAGATCTACCCCTCCCATGAAAGCGTTGTATGTTCCAATTGCGTTTGGACGAGGGACGATAATAGTTTTTTTTTCTGCCTGAGAATATCGTCTTACGCCACTTGTGGGTTCCACTCCATTCAATGTAGATGCCACAGTTACCACCCAGTTGTCCACCCAACGTACAAATAAAATTCCGTGAGTTCTATCTATGATGGATGCAAACGTACCCCTCGCCTTCTTTTCCATAATTTTTTTGCTGGGAAGTGGACAGTCACGGGGGATTCTGTTTTCGCGGATAGTTCCGGTACCTTGGTACCCATTTTCTTTTAGGTGTGTCAACAATTTTATACTTGCGAATAAATTATCAAAATGTAAATGAAAAGGAAAAAGTGTTTTCAACTTTGTAATTTCGTCTAACATTTGTACCATTGGTGCTGAAGCCTTTCCAAACGATTTTTCATATTCAGCTGAGCGTCGCGGATTGTTACCTACAGAAATAAAAAGATCACAATAATTATAATAATATTGATAAGTAAAAATTACCCTGATATAGTTCGAAGTTGACAAGATATCCCGATGGAGTATTGAGACACCACATTTTATAACCAAATCGTATGGGTTTACCCCTGATGAACTGTTTGCAACTGTGTCGCCCAAAGTATTTTATCATGCTTTCATCATAACATAACTTCTCTTCTGGAACAAAATATTGCAAACACTTTTTCTTTATTAGATCCATTAGTGGTCTCATTTTCCTTATTTTGTCAGCTGGATTCGGTTTGGAATTGTCCGCGCAATTCAAAAATTTACAAACTTCCAGAAAACGGTCTCGACGCATTGAATTCACCACAAGTTCGTTTCGCATATCAGGTTTGCTGTCCTAATAATTTCGTTTTCCAGGTAATACGTTATATCCACTCAATATAAGAATTGCAATAGCACACTTTATTTCGTCTTGAGACAATTGTGGGTTAGTACAATTGGTGAAAAGTGCATAGTTGTTAATTTCTGTTTGTAGTAGTTCATATACATCATCACCAAAAAACATTTCGAACAGCTTAACTGATGAGAAATTGTGATAGTGGTCAAAGTTTGGAGCAGGAAATTCACGATGATTAAAATTTTTGTCAAAATCGCCTATTATCCACTCTATCTTTTCAGTTAATTTTGACTTTCCAGAAGAGGTGCTAGCATGAGCAGTGGAATATAATACATTATCTTCAGGGGTGCTTGAATTTACGACCCTGACTTCAGCTGGTGCTCTCAATTGGGAACCTGGTAAATTGTCAATCAAGCCTCCACCGTCTTCGTCACCCGATTCTTCGTCCGTGATACCTCCATTATCAGGGGGTTCAATAAAAATTTTATCAATGTCGTCATTATATGCCATTTCTAGGGCTTTTTGAAGCGAAAAGCCTCGCCTATCACATAAAGAGATTCAGGAATAACACGGTAGTACACGCGCCTAGCGTTACCGTGTAGTAACGCAATGAAAAAAACCTGTGTAGTTTAGTCAAGATTTTGTAAATATGGACATAATGGGCATAAGTAAATCATTTCATTCTTTCTTCATTGCGTATCACAATTATAACATATAAATAACAAAAGGTAACAAAATTATACTCACTCAAAATTAGGTTCCATCACTTTTTGCTACGAAAACCAAACAGGTGAATTTGAGAAATTCCTAACACGTGCAACGAGCAAGAAAAGAGACAATGAAGTATATCGTTACATTTATGAAACTTCCCTTGTCAAAACTAGCGCGATACCTAGCGGCACAATCGCCAATTAACATTACAGGAATTTTTTTTAAAATTGATTTTTCTCCGTTACCATATGGTCACGCTAGACGCTTATGGGTTAATAAATCGTTAATTGTATTTATGGAATAAATGACGATTAAATTCAGTGATTCTCTATCACCCGCTACTGAGTCTCGGCGATCCAGCGCGTCCCCACCTATAATCGTGACGTAGCCCGACAGAAATCCGCTGTCTAGTGATCACCTTCATTTTCTAGGCGGCATGGTAGCGGACATGCGTAATGTTGGTTGCATAGTTACCAATGCATTGATGTGTGTTTTTTTAAACTGAACAATTGCCATTTACGGTCTATGTTAAAAAAATGTCCCTGTATAGTTTAGGTATACGCGAAGAATTGCAAATGATTAAAGTTTCATTAAATATTCTACCATTTCTTAGTGCTGAGAATAAGCAGAAGAGTTAATGAATGGAAGAAAGATTACTTCTTTAAGAGTACATATCGAGCGAAGTTTTGCTGAAATTATTAAAAAAACATTTAGAATCTTAAAATAGGTTTTCCCAAATGCTGCTGTAAATTCTTTAAACAAAATCTGGAGAAAATGTTGTATACAACTTTTTATGCGTGATCCATTATTATTATGAAAGGACATTGTGTAGCTAATTTGTGGCTGTTTTGGGTGATGAAGATTATACTTTCAAGATATACAATAATGTTCCACAAAAGCTGTTTTATTGATTTTTTTATAGATAAATGAATTTTCTATTCTCATTAATGTTACTTAAATATTAGGGTGATTCAAAAAAAAAAATAATTTTTTTTTTCGTGCAAAGAGGTTCAAAAGTTTCTTTTCAACGTAAAAAAATACCAGTTAAAATTTGAGCTCTTAATATTAATATTAAGACGGTCCGCATCGCGTTTTTCTATTTCCCATAAGAATAACATGGGAAAATTTTTTTTTGCACCTTCTGATTTTTATTGCTAGCCCGTCGTGTGTCGTGAAAAAAATTCAATCACATATTTTTATAGAGAATTGAACGCTCTACAAAAAGTGTCTCCTATGATTTTGCGAGAAACCTGATAGTTGAAGAGTTATTTTAGGCTAAAGTTAAATTTATCGCAAATTTTGACGTTTTTGATGCATTACAATAAATTTGATGGTCTTATTGGAATAAATCACCACAAAAATTTATACACATTTTAAATTTAGTTTTTTAAACAGTAATTGTTTATAATTTTATGCTATAATAAGGCCAGTAAAACTCTTTCCGAACATTTTCAGCATCAGTGGGTTAAAAAATCATAGTTTATTTAACCTAAAGACAAATATTTTTCTTCAGTAATTTAAAATACTTACGAAGGAATAAATCAAATGACGATTGGTATTGTATGAATAAAAAATTTATTTACTTTACTTTTAAATCAGGCTTTTAAATCGTTTGAAAATTACTTAGCAATCCAATGTAATTTAAATTTTTGTTATTATTGAAGATTTTTTTTTAAACAATCTGGATAACGTTGCCGATGTTCTCGAACTACTTGTAATAAATACTGTAGTTGGTCTTCATCCTTAGTGAGATAATTGTTATATTCTCCAATTAACGCAATTCCTCTTTCAGCTACGTCATTCGTTACTTTTAACGTTTTAAAAAATTCAGTACATTCGATATAACTATCGAGTTTCACTGACCTTATTATAGCATAAAATTATAAACAATTACTATTTATAAAACTAAAGTTAAAATGGGCATAAATTTTTGTGGTGATTTATTCCAATAAGACCATCAAATTTATTGTAATGCATCAAAAACGTCAAAATTTGCGATAAATTTAACTTTAGCCTAAAATAACTCTTCAACTATCAGGTTTCTCGCAAAATCATAGGAGACACTTTTTGTAGAGCGTTCAAAATATGTGATTGAATTTTTTTCACGACACACGACGGGCTAGCAATAAAAATCAGAAGGTGCAAAAAAAAAATTTTCCCATGTTATTCTTATGGGAAATAGAAAAACGCGATGCGGACGGTCTTAATATTAATATTAAGAGCTCAAATTTTAACTGGTATTTTTTTACGTTGAAAAGAAACTTTTGAACCTCTTTGCACGAAAAAAAAATTATTTTTTTTTTTTGAATCACCCTATTAAATATGCATGGCAGGTAGTGAAATATTACAAACAAGTATAAAAAGGCACTTTTTGAGTAATACATTTTTTATTTAATTCTGTCTTCTCCCTGTACTTTGTAAATGCCAATCCCTCTTGCATATATTTTGAAGAGTATGGTTTTCAAAGTTTGAATATTCTTTTTACAAAACACTTATTAAGTTCTTTTTGTAGGCAACTTCACCAAAGTTTGAGGCGGTTATGCGTTTCTTTTTTCTTTCATTCACCCACAATTAGATTCTACTGTGGAGCACACTATCCTGGCACAACTTCCTGGCATCCTCGGTTGAAAGAATACAGTTTGTCATTAGTTCTTTATTAAGTTGTTTTCTTTCCAAAATTTCGTTGGTGTCTTTTTCCCATAATACACTAGTAGGCAGTTCTATTAAACATGAGGTACTTTCTATATAGTTCTTTTCATTTTGATGTTCATCAAACGCACATCCTGCTTTCACGTTTTATATAATCAGTTCTTGCAAATAAGGATTTAAGTTCTGTCCTCGCTGTTTATTGCAATCTTTTGAGACTTGGTTTCTAAATGTAGGCTGTTTTGAGGATGATTATCTTCATTGCACTAAACATAGCGTACCCCTCGTGATAATGCCCGCCTACTACTTTTCGGCAGTATTTCTTTATTGCATCTTCGCTAAATTGTGGAAGAGAAATAATTCAAGAATTGGGTTGGATCGTCATCACCCATATTTTCGTACAAACTACAAATAGATATATTATTTAATTAACGGTGAAAATAATGATATGGAATGGTATTCTACCTTGGTACTTTCTTAAAATTTATACCAGATGAATCTAATTCCACATTATATTACCCATTATTTTTTATGTTCGCCTGGCATAACCCCTCCGTAAGTACAAATATATGATGCACTTTTAGGCACTGACTTAAGTCCAAGTACGAATTACCGTATACAAAACTACAAAACCACAAATTCAAAATTAAATTTTAGAAGTCTCCATAACAAAAGCATTGTAATAATTCTGGCGGCCTTATGAAGGATCATACCCCACGTGATCATCACCTCTTGTGAATAATCTCGTTAGATGGCTCTGTATGATGAATAAGGTCTAAAGTCCCTAGATTACTAAACTAACGCGAATAGCCGCCATTTTGGCTCAAATAAACAACCGCCAACTTTGAAAATGAGGACAATAATTGCTGGTATAATCAGTTATAATACCACAAGAGCATAGAAAATAATCGAAAATACTAACCGATTAACGAGACTTATAATCTGAAAAACCACGAGACCGAAGGTCGAGTGGTGTTTCTGATTATTGTCGAGTTAAGAGGTTAGCATTGAGATTATTTTCTAATGCTCGAGTGATATTCGTTACGATTATATAATGAATTGACAGTATACTAATTACATTTACACTAAATTAACTTTAATTATTATGAAAATGAAAAATACAGTTATTATAATAAATATTATTTGTATTAAGAGGTTCCTGCTGTTGAAGGGAGGACGTTGATGGCACTGATGACGACGAAACATTTTGATTGTTCCGAATTTGATTGATGATTTTGGTATGATGCTGTTCATTGAGTTTTAAGTATGGTTTCAACGAGTGTAGTGGTGTAGAATGACCAGTTACTTTGATAATCTCTTACAAATTTGCACCAGCATTTGCTAATACACTCACTGCGGATGAACGGTTAGAATGGTTGGTGATTCTGTCTATTCCAACATTCTCTGCACCTAAACGTGTTCATTTACTTATCTGATTTACGCCAACAGGGCAGTTCTTGTACCAAACATTTGTTGCCTTCCAATTATTATTTGGTGTTAAAAATAACCGGTTCGTCTTGATGTTCGGTGTGCGCTTGAACATTATTTTTTGATACAACCTCACTGGACACAAATCTTCATTTTCTTTGTTCGGTGTCAGCCACTTGCTATCGACGAGATTTTTGTCGCCTTCTTGAGCTGTTTTTCCAAAAATTGTGTTGTACTCCAAGCGACCCGTTGGTAAGCCGTAATTATTCAATTCCTTTTTAAAAAAATTAACCACACATGATGCTGCTTCATTTCCACGCCAGGCCAGCTCCACAGCTGCAATTTGATAACATTTTTTCTGTAAGCCGTCGGGCGTATTTTCGTCAAAATTCTGGATGATTTTTAGAATCTCGTCTCTTGTTAAAGTGTTATGCCTCAGCACACTTTTTCAAATGAAACGCAGCACAAACACTACTAACAGGTTTTATTAACTGAAGACAATTTTAGGATCTTTACACAGTAGTCGATCGCGCAATCACTTTAGTATCACAATAACTTTCCGCAACAAGACTTGACTATATTCTTCTTGATTAGAACAGCAGAGCTTCCTTATATATCCAAATTACAACAAAGAAAGTACATGGTTCAGTTTAAATGGAAAACAAGAAAGATCAAAATCCATTCGGATGTTTGATATTGACAAATTGATACAATTATTGAACTAATGCATCAGAAGAGATAAAAACATCATTAGTTGCCTACATTAGCCTACAGATTTGGAATAACATATTATAATATTACTTGATTAATTGATTAATGACATAAAAAATAGAGGTTCTTAACAAAAGCCGCAGAACTAGCTTTCCTTTTCTCCGGTATTAATTGAAGTTGTTTTCTTTTCGTTGACCGAGCTTTATGGGCGCCTTCAAATGCCAAATCTTTGAAAGGATCGATTTTTCGATTGTGGTTTTTGAAGTATTGTTCTTGTAGAAGCTTGGTACTCACGTTCCATATGTATAGTCTTCACAACTCCTTCTTTGTAGTCTGACCCATCTTTCCGTTTCATATTAAACGCCCAGTCCTTCAAGATATTTCCCAATTCATCATTAGACGTCCAGGCCGTTAACTCATAGTTCCGTTGGTTGTAAAACTCTTGAAATTGTTTCCAAATGTAATTTTCAGTTTTTGTTGTATTCAATGGCTTTAAGTTGTCAATTGCTTCGTCAATATCTGCCGAAGAATTTTTACCAAAACGATTCATTTCATTTAAATTCAACAAATTTAATTTAATGACAAATTTGCTGTTTATTTACTCTCTACGTTACTATGGAAAAAGGTAAGTTGAATACTAGATTTTTGTCTAGAAAGACCTAGCGAAACACCAAAACGATTATATAACGTCGTCAAGGGTATGATCGATTATTAATACGTTGGTATCTAACGAAATTAAAGAATCTGATTGATTTAAAGAATCATGAATTATGTAATCAGAGTTATGACTACGAGAAATTACGAGTGTCTAACAATGCGAATGTATTTTACGTGTTTTGGGTGCCTAAACTTTTATCTTAAAATAAAGTCAAGATTTCAAATTTTAATCATTTTAATTATACACTAACTAAAAACAAAATTAAAGATTAATTTACTTTGTCAACAAGGTTTCGCATTGCAAGACTACGACTACTTTTATTGCTTTTATTTTTTGTCTCCAGAGACTTATTTTTTTAAGAAAAATGAAGCCTACACTTAAAAAAAAACGTTCTCATCTTGTGTATAATATTGTGACATGTAGGGATGCGTAATTTGAGATTTTTCAAACAGATGCTACCTAAATGTTCTAAATCCAACTTATTATAAATTAAGTTGGCCTCATTCTCTCTAAAGATCAACTCGCAGCTGTAAATGTATTTATAAAATTCAAGCGAAGGAAAAAGTAAAATGTTTTCTTTCAATTCCTTAAATTTTGTAAAAGCACTTAATATTTCAATTGATTCCGAGTCTCTATTGGTTATCCGTTGTGTGAAACATTCACAATTGATATTTTTTATAAATTTGTGCAAAAGTGTGCCTGTTAAATAATACAGTGCAGCTTGTACTCGATCATTTAAATTTTCTGTTTTCAGTTGAAGGTGAAAATTCTGTTTCTCAATGTTAGCAATCCAGACATCATCTTCATCAGAATTCTCGCTGTGAGATTCCTGTATTTCCTTAGTTTGTGAGCGACAATATGAAGTAATATTAGTGCACTCGCTCTGAAAATAATTTGAACATTTCGCGTTCTTTTGCATTTGGCATATGGACACCAATTTCAAAGAATTTCTGAATTGTTTAGCACCCGGTGTCGCTGTACGTGTTCTTATTAAAGAAAACAATTTTTCTATTGTATCTTGGCAAAGTCTATTGAGCAAGACGTATTCAAAGTCATAATGTTCTAAATATTCCTTGTGCAAGATCAAAGCTGTTTGGCTACATAATAACATCCCGGTTTGGTAGGGCTTCCACGATTTTGACACTTTCATAGTCCAAAAAATGTCCATTACTGACTCAATACAAACTGTAGCTTCTGTGTACTCTGCTTCATTGTGGTGTGAAATTGCATACTTATAATATCGGCCAGTCATGTACTTGAACCATTTATGCATTATTCGTAAAAACCACGCGGTTGTTTCATGTTTTTTATCCAATAAGTTTTGATCGATACCAAAGGATATGGCTGCTGCTACAGTTACATTTAATAAAGTGACGCTCAGACTCACATTCATTTTTTGGAAATGTGTTGGATGCAGCATTTTGTCCTTTAACTTTGGACAGAGCTTCAATGTGTCTGTTTTATCCAACATGCAAACTTTTTGTATTGGTTCTATCGAGACAGAGTTTGATGGAAGGTGATACTTGGCAACAATTGAATTATCCAGGTCAAATATGTTCTCATCAGTTAAGGCGCTACAAATGTTTTTAAATGTATGTACAGGATCTGGAGTAATGTACAATTCTTTATTTTTCATATCATCACATGGATGCGGTATATAGTTTTTAATTTCGGAATATTTTCCGGCAGTAATTCCAAATAACCTCCAGACACTTCTGTTTTGAGGTCCCATGTCTGATACCACTGCTGTAATTGTAATGCCACTATTTTTTGCTTTTCTTACAATCATTATTATTTTCTCACTCATTTCTACAGCTGAATATGAAGAAGCAGTAAATTCATATGCAATACTTTGCTTCCAACGACTGCTAACTCCAGTAAGTAAAAATACCAATGCATGTGATGCATATTCCTGACTGCTGTCTTTTTCACCTGCAAGCTTCATTGTAGGTCGACCAATAATGGAATGAAGAGATTGGTCAAACTGAAGTCCTTCTTTGATAGCCATTTCGTCAATTAGCAGAGTCGCATGGCGCTCGGCCTCTGTAAAAGATTTAACCTTCGTCGATATACATACATTCTTTTTTTTCGAGTTAATTAAAATACTTACTTTATCTTCCAGAAGGCTAAAAACGTCGTCAACAATTCCTGGACGAAATTTCAAAACTTGTTGACATTCTTGAATGGTTCTAATCTTGGATAAGGCAAGTTTTGTGCACGTACTTCCTCATAGCCTTTCGTACCACAAGAGAAATATAATTGTATAGCTTTATTAACGGTTTCGTCACTCCACATAAAGCCCCTGTGGGCGCCTACTTGAAGATATTTTAACTGATCCTTATTAAACACTTTTTCTAAATTATCTTCTTTCTTGAGTAATTTTTTTCTTAAGTTTCTGTTTTCTTGTAACAGTGCTTTGATTCGTCTCTTTAATGCATCCATTGTTACATTATAATTCTCTTCATTCTGTTCGACCATTACATCGGGACTCTCTTGATTCAAACCATCAAGAACAGGAATGGTACTGTTTGCACACTGTTGCAATATATGTAGTTGGAACTTCCGATACAGTTGCCACTAAATTTTGCTCATATTTCGGTCCAAACAAAGTGGGTACTGCGTTGTGTCGCAATAACTTCCTGTTATCTTGTCGACCACTAGCAAATTGGTCTTCTGGGTAAGTTTTATTATTTACACCTCACTGCTGTGATGGTGTTTGTTTCCTAGGTATGCAGATATTTACGTTTTTGAGTTTTGAAAACTGTTGTTTTTCTTGTTGGACCAAAACTCTGAAGGATTTGCAACAAAATCGGAAGATTACCTTGCCTTTCAATTAAGAGAATGTTTAAGGCTATTTTGTGACAAGCATTTGAGAACCTAACCTCCTGTCACTTCATAAATGTTTAAAATGTTCGATTCACCAAGATTCAGTAGTCTTTATATTTATGACAAAGAGATCTCAGCTTATTGTTAAGGTAATTTGGTAGGAGCTAAGAAGAATTCCGCTGGCTAAAAGTGCTTCATTAAAGAAAATATAGGATAAACACACAAAGACTTCGAAGAAAGGTTAGCAGATGTGACACTTCCGCCTAAAAAAGTAATTTTGAGAATTCAGTCCGAAAAAGTAACACTTCAAGACCGCAAATCGAGTCGTAAATAGCTCTTTTTATATTGGTCGCCTAAAAATACTTCTTTAACATTCGAACTTTTTACGTACTGACATACACAAGGTGCAAACAATGCACCAAACATGTCAAATGTTGATGATTCTCATAAAATATTTTTAAATTTGGTCCGGTTTTAGCATATACGCTGTACCACCTGTCACTAAAAAGTTGAGTCTATCGTACTTGATGCCCATAGGCTACAGCACACCTAAAATATATAAAACAAACTTTAATGTAGAAATGGTGAAATGGTAAGATCATTATTTTTTTTCTAATTTTTGCACTAAGCAAAATTGGGAGCCGTCTCCGTACATTTCGCCATCATCAGACTTGTCTACAAAAATATCAGGATATTTTTCAACTAACTGGCTACACTTTTTAAAATACTACAGTAATAAACAATTTGAGTCACTGTGAATACTGTGGAATTGGCTAAAATAATTGAGTAGAATAAAACTTGTCTAGATTTATTGTAACGTCTTCATGCGACGACAACCACAGTCAGACTTCAACCACAGAACAAGGAACAATCAGAACGTTAACTCGCGCATGCCGCCTTTGATGTTTGCTAGCCAGCGAACGCCATGTTTTTCGAGTAGAATACAGGACCGTATTTACATAAGTTATGCGCCCAAAGTCAGGTCCGAACTCTAAATTTTGAGATGTGTACAAATGTTGATTTAATTACATCCCAGGAACTGTGTGATAGTCATGTAGGTATTAAAAGGTTGAATTGTTTATATAGGTAACACAAACAATGTGTATAAAAATAAAAACAACATTTGTGTCAAAACATTATTTATTGATGTTTCCAAATTAATAGTTTATTTTTGTTGATGTTTTTAAAATTCCTGTTAATAAATTTAAGAGTGTAAAACAGCCTTAATCTAAAATACAATTTGGTAACATATGTAATTGGAAAAGTGTTACACGGAGGCTGGAAAAAAATGTCTTTGCTTAAGTGCAGCAAACGACGTACCATATCTGTTTCAATAAAAAGTGCTTCGAAGTTAGATTGAAATAAAATTTCTAATCTAGTAATATAGACGACAAAGCTATCATCGGGCATCATTAAATTGCCGAACGTTTTTAAATTGCCAGTTTCATAGGCTTTGAAAAAACAAAATAATGTTGTGTCGTCTAGGTTGTTCACACTATGGGCATAAGCTTCACACAGGGTACATGTATGAATATTTAAAGATTTTTTAATTAAATAACCACAGACATACCGTTGAAAATCTTGTGCCGGACAAGCCGAGTGAAAAAATTTATAGCATATAGGTTGACTCCATTTATTTTTTATCCCTCGAATCATGAAGCATGTTGCCGTCAGAGCTGCTTTAAAAGCCCTATGTATACCTGAATCCTCCACTCCAACAATCGAATCCGACCCTGTTGCATAAAATAAATTAGCTTTAATGCTCATTTCATCTACACACAACGTGCACAGCCTATCGTCCTGCGGAAAATGAGCCACTTTCATTTGCAGCATTTGAAAAAGTTCTGGATTATCTACGCCTGGTGCTAGTTTTAGTTGTTTTATAGTTTTGAGCAAAGTGGTTGGCGTCGGCAAACAAAATTGTGCCATTAATTTCTTCTTATACAATTTCGGTCCAGTAAAATACATTGCGAGACAGTTACTTTTGAACTCCAAGGAATATCTGCGCCCGTTTGGATGCTTTTGTCCTTGCGATATTTGTGTGTTTATAAAGTTTGCCACTTCTTTTGAAGGGCAAAATTTATATGTGAGTGACATATACTGATCCACAGTAACACTGCTTTGAATGCCATCCTTAGTTTGCTGCAGTTGTTCCTGTAGTTTTTTATTAATTTTTTTTAAGTGATCATTTTCGTTTCTTAGCATCTTCATTGTCCGCCTTAACCTATCCTTGCGCGGTGTTCGAGCAGACAAACTCGAAGGAGTTTGTGTACTGTTTGCAGCAATCAGCGTAGGACTTTTTGAAGAGGGTGATGTTGATGTCGTTGATGTACTAGGTCCTTCAATTAAAATATTTTCTAATATTCTGATCTTCGGAGGAGGTGCCACATATGGTTCTAGTAGAACGTTTCCTTCAGATGGAGCTGGAGCCATAATTCGTTTATAATCATAATTAACACTCGCGCAACTATAATTGTGATCATTAAGATGGGTGGTTTGGCTTGAACTTTCCATCGAGAAAAAGATTGTTGGCACAGCATTTGGCATTAGACGATTTTTTAAATCATTCAGATACATTTTGTCTTCAAAATGAGCCGCACATATTCTATAGCTACCCAAGTTGTCGATTTTTTTTCGCAAATCTTCTCTACCACATGCTATTAGCCAAATCTCAGCCCTAGAAATAATACTACCTATTATAAAAGCCATACCAATAACCCACAAGAGCAAAGTTGTATAGAAAACAGACAAATTCTAGAAATACAATTATACAAGTAGTGGTTAATCGTTCTCTTACCTTGTTAGGTTTTTTGGAAACGTGAAAAATGTCAAATTACAATTGTATGATTTGTTTCGACAGTTGCGTGCCCAACAAACCATACCTCCTTTGCCTTTGTTCATTTTAAGTAGAAATGTATTCACTTCAGCAGTCAGCACCAGAGCACAGAACTAGAGTTTATAATGATCTGTTTAAAACCTGTGTTTAAAGCATTAAAACTCGACTACACTTCCGGCGAAGTTGTAAAAGGACGGTCTTTGTTGCGCACTGCTGTAATGCGCAGAAGACGTGTTTACACTGCAAAATATTTTTCCTTCCGAGATGTATTTTTTGTTGCCTAATCGTCGCTATAAAAAAACAACAGAAATACCCCATTTCAAAATTATTATTGTTAAAACTCGATAATTTACTATTAATATATAACCGAAGAGGAAACTATTAAATCACTAAGTAAGTTCAAAAATAAGAACAATTTTTGTTTTCGTCGTTTTAGATTATGTGTAACGTTCTCCAAGATTTGGCCCCCAATTTTACACCAGCCAATCAGATGAACACGTTCAAATTACACGCGGAGCTGTGGTTTTTATTACTCTAACTATTTGTTATCCGTCCAGAGCATAACAACTCTTGCTTTACTATCTCCACAGAGATAGTAAAGCAAAATAATAAATGTACATAACCTAGGTAATAAAAGCGCGTTTATCACAATTGAAAATGTCAGCTTGGTGCCCGACTTTAAGTTTCCCCCCAACTGTACATGTAAGGTGGCACTGTGATGATAGAAACTCTTTCGAAAACTTCGGCTTGTCCAAATTCACAGGAACGCAGCTGTGCCACTGGAATTTTATCAGACCAATACGTTATACGTAAACTGACCATTTTTTTTTTAAGTCAAAACGGGACGTCCATACATACTACTAATAAAATAAATCTAATATAGATATACCATACATACAAGCATACATAACATAACATACCCCAGTGGGAAGGTTAACAATAAAAATAAACAGAACTTTTTAATCTTCTTTCTTTATTTTATGTTCACAAAAAATAAAAATATTTTTCTACTCATTAAGGTTGAAGTTTGTCATTTTCCCATCGCTGGCAGTGGATGAAATTTCATTTCACCCTCTAGTGGAAAAATACTCGGCCGTCTACGATTTTAACGGGTCGTCCAGCCTGAGCGTTTCGCAGCTAGCGAAACGTGTCGCGTATCGCCTGCACCGACCGCACCGTCCGCTTCGCGCGCTTCGAAAATCATGACGCCTAGGCTGGACGACCCGTTAGTGTTTGACGTTTAATACTGCTAGTTTACACAAGTGAAAACAATGAACATGAGTGAGACTGACGAAGTTTCTGAAGAAATTTTGAATGCTGCCAATGCGGCATTTTCGAATCTGATACAAGTGCAGTTATTGATACAGGAAGCAGCCAACTAAGTTTAAACAAAGATACAAGTTCAAATAATACTTACGATAAAAGTGTAAATATTATTGGTGATAATTGCACAAATTGTTCTATTACAGTTAATGTATTTCAAAAATAAAATACCTACCATAAACAAACATTTATTTCCTAATTTCTTAGAAAAAATAGTATATGCAACTCGCGGATGAAGAAATTTCAACGGCTCGAGTTTCTTTTTCGCACTCGCTCGTTGCACTCGCTCGTGTGAAAAAATCACTCTCGCCGTTGAAATTCAACTTCATCCACTAGTTCCATAATGTACTATTTTAGTATTATAAGTAGTTATGAAAAATAAGAAGCAATCACCAGCTTCATTAAACTAAAGCACCATTTATGTGACAGTAATTATTAAATTGCAACATAATATTATATTTTTAGTCGTACCTATTTATATTTCTTGGAGGAACAAATTTTCTTTAATATTGATGGTGATGATTTTAAATAAGAGTGGAATTCTTGGCACGTTTTGTTTATATTGACCTTCGTTATCAACATCGCCTTCAGAACTGAAACCTGCAAGTGATTTTTTTCAGACGTCCACAATTTATTCATTAAAGAAAATATTCTCTCTACTGGAGCATTTGTACCAGGTAGACATAAAATATATTCAATTAAAATACAAAAATTTTCATGTTGCAGATTGTTGGTGCGAAAGTGTTTGAACACTTCCACCCAACGAGTTTCTGTGTGAGCTTTTAAATTATTCCAGTCCGTAATTTTTTGTGGAGTAACGTAGTTTACAATTAATGAAAATTCGTCAAATACTTGTGCATCTTTAGTACTGTCAATATATCCCTTTTCAATCAATACATCCAATGCTTTTTGTACATCTTCCCACACAGGTACTTTTTTTAAATCTGCCCAATAAAATATCTCCATTTCTCTAGTAAGAAAGTTACTCCATTCTTCCAAATATTCACGACTCGTTTTATAAAATTCTGTAGCTGTTCTTTTCACAAAATCTTCATCGATATTGTCTGTTAGTTTTATGATTAAATTGCGAACAGTAAATGGAAGAAACTGATTGGTTTGTTTCTGAATCAAATTCTGAATGAGTTGATTGATTTCTTTTGCAGCGTCAATTGCCGATACAGTTTGACCTTCAACCTTCAAAATAGCTTGGTGAAAACTTGCTGACTGAGCGTGTAAAAAATAAAGCCATAATTCAGATGTGGGATCTTCAAAAAAGTCTTTTATTAATTTGGGACATTTTTTAATGCTCAAAAAATAGTTCTTTAACGGCTGGTACATTTTCAAAACTCTGTCCAAAGCAGGCATCAGCGCAAGCCAGTGAGTTTTGCTGTAGCCGAGCATTTGGTGATGTTCTATTTCAGCTTCAGCGCAAAATTCCTTTAGAGCTTCAACTCGAACCGTATAAATATAAAAAAATGAATATATTTTTACACTAATGCTTTCGTAATCTAAAGGTAGACCGTCTGCAGCAGATTTTATAGCATTGTGAATTATATGGGCTCCACATCCAATACCTATCAACGGTTTTTTTAGAGATGATTTTAATTTTGCTAACACATTATTAACTCCTCGCCTAGCTACGCCCCCAAAATTGACATTGGCATTATCGCCACAAAATGCGACAACTTTTTCTGTCAAATTATTATCTGTCAATACTTGCTGTAAATAATTGACAATGATATCAGACGTTTCACCTGGTTGGTCTTGGAGGTCTAAAATTTTTACTTGTACACCTTCGTAAGGTTGAAAAAAACGCACAAGGAATGGATATATTTTCTTATTACCGTGGTTTGAAGCGTCGTTTAAAATTGTAATACAGTTGGACTTATTGAGATCATCCTTTAATTGCTCGATTGCTGTACGCGCCAAAACATTTACTACAATAGCTTCTGTCTTCGTACGCGCGCATGTGAATTTGTGATCAAAACAGGATTGGATTAATTTCGACGCACAATCATTAGAGCGAAAACTGTGGTTTTCTTGTATAGTGTGATACGCCCAGACACCTTCGGCCGCGGCAATATTCAAATCCTTTGAAGATGGAGCGTTTGAATTCTTGAAAAAATTCAACATTGAAGAACTAGAAGCAGCGGCACGATTTGCATTTTTATGTTTTTCGGACTTCAAATGTTGTTCAATGTCACCAGCACCACTATGAGAAACACTAAACTCAGTGCGACACTGTTCACATCTGACATTGGACGGAGTATTATTTTGCTTAATAAATGGGTACTGTTATGTGCTTATTTTCTGTAGGAGCACAGGGTCGGCGGCAAGGTGGCATGGGCAGAGAAACAACCCCAGATACTAACTAAGTCTATTGCTAACACACTAAGAAGTTCGTTACAAACAAAAAAAACAACAAATATTAATAACAATACATTAATACTGACCCCCAATCCCTATCCTTAACCTATACCTCCCTTCACAGTCCACGGCGCCGGACCCTCTGGTGTATTGGGAGAAGTGAGGAGAGGCAGACTCTTTGATTCTTAGCCGTCTGGCGACTTCGCTCTTCGATTCCAGTACTCACAGCAAACGGGGCAATAGAGAGCCTCGACCCTCCTTCACAGTCCACGACGACGGACCCTCTGGTGCATTGGGAGAAGCGAGGAGAGGCAGACTCTTGGATTCTTAGCCGTCTGGGGACTTTGCTCTTCGATTCCAGTACTAACAGCAAACGGGGCAATAGAAAGCCTCGACCCCCCTTCACAGTCCACGGCGACGGACCCTCTGGTGCATTGGCGTATTGGGAAAAGCGAGGAGAGGCAGACCCTCTGATTCTTAGCCGTCTGGCGACTTGGCAACAGCTGTGTGGCTATAATTTCAACGTGATGGTAACCTCCAACTTTAGTAACTGTATTGTGGCGGTAACTCGTATGTGGCCAGTTCACGTTCTTCTCCTCTTCACCCACACCCACATCTCAGCCGATGGCAACGGAATTCCTTTATTTCACCGCAGTTACGTTTTGGCACGACCCTTTTTTTTTTTTCCACGCCTCCCCCAAAAAATGGCCGAATCCCGCAATCCCCGTGTCAACTGTCAATCCCCACTCCCAAACCGTGACCTCCCTGCGCGTCGTGCGTACCAGCGGCGTCCCACAATTCAGTGGCGTAACATTCGATTTTTAAAACATAACAGTACTTTGTTTGTAGGTTTACATTAAATGAACACTTGCGTTTCGGCATAGCTGTAGGTAAAATTTGTAATCGCACAAAACAATGGAAATCTTCAAATAAGTTACTAGTTTATCACTAAATTACTTCAAGAAACTGACTCAAAAACCATACAATAGCGAGAACTTTATATTTGTTGCGTGAAACAAATGACTGCGGAATGAATGCCCCCTCTCCTCTGCTCGTTATTAAGGTAACCGATAGCGCGCGCGCGCGCGGGCGGGAATCTCCAATCGGTCGACGACGCGTTTCGGTTTCGCTGGGCGCTCGTGCCGGACACGCACCAACATTTTAATTTTTCGCGCGGTTTTAGAAAACGGGACAATTTTGCGTCCCAGATCATTATATGGGGACAACGGGACAGGTGGTCCAATAAAGGGACAGTCCCGTTCAAAACGGGACGTCTGGTCACTTTAGTTATACGCCACTGAGTTACTCGCAAAACATGGTCGATTCGAATGCGCCGACTAGATGCGCAAACTTGTCCCGCCAGTACGAGTTGTTATTCTGATTGTTCCTTGTTCTGTGCTTCAACTACATTCCAACGCAACAGTAACAAAAGACAAAACAAAGAGTAGGGAGCGAGACACCTGCATCCGCTTTGCTGCGTCTGACGTCATTCGACTCCCGACAAAAAACAACCAAACATAAAATTCACAAATACTTATTCTAACACTCCCACTTATTTTGAATTTTAAGACAACAAAGAGTAAATAACTTCACAACGGTTCAAAATGCATTAAAATATTCATGCAAACATTTCAAAAATCTTAAAATTAAAATTAACTTGTAACTAACAATTAACTAGGACAAATGCAAAACAAAACAAAATTCAAATCAATCAGAACACAAACAATCTTTCAATACATTTTAACAATATGTTTCTTACAAGAGGTTTCGTAAGAAAATCCGCTAACTGGTCACTTGTGTTCACGTAATTTATCGAAATGCTCAGCTTTTCACACTCATCCCGCACAAAACACACTTTCACATCCATGTGCTTCGTCCTGCTGTGGAGCTGATGTGCTTGGGAAAGCTTGATTGCTGCCTGGTTGTCCACGAAGATCTTCATCGTAGATACCGCTATTCCTAGTTCATTCAAGATTTTTGTTTATAAGCATCGTTCGTGCACTCTCAACAATCGTTCTCATTTCTCTTTCTGATCGGCCATTCTGCTGAGGTGTGTACGGTGCCGAAAGTTCATGCAAAATGCCCTCTTTTCGTAGATATTCTTCAAATTCTTTGTTTATATATTCACCTTTTCCTCGATCACTTCTTACAATTTTTGAACGATTTCCGGTTTGCGTTTCAACGAGAATTTTAAACTGCTTAAATTTATCGAGCACTTCTGATTTTTGCTTCAGAAAATAAACGGTGTTGTAGCCACTACAATCATCCTTGAATAAAACAAAATATCTTGAACCACTAGGCGACGCAATATTTACAGATCCACAAACATCCGTGTGTATCATTTCACCCGGTTTTGTCGCTCTATCTCTCTTCATCCTTTTGTGCGATTTTCTGGCTTGCTTACCAAATTGACATGATTCACAAAATAATTCATCATTACCGTCAATTTCTAGATTTTCTACCATTTTTCTGTCAACCGTTTTCTTGATTGATCTACAATTTATGTGGCCAAATCTTTCATGCCATAATTTCATCGAAGCTTTCTTGCCGATGTTATTACACTCCACAAAATTCTTAACTCTAAATTTCATCACCCACAATTTTTTGTGTCTCACACCAATACATGATATATCTCTAAATTTACATCTATCTTTAGTCGAGTGATACGTAAAATTTCTGTCGGTCATAACTCCCACTGAAAATAAATTTTCTTCTCAAGCCTGGCACATATAGGGCATTATACATTGTTCGGTCATGCCACTCTCCGTCAAGAAGAGTTTGAATTTCTATCGTTCCTTTTCCTGCGGCTCTAAGAATCGTGTCATCTGCAATTTTTAGATGCATGGGTTTATCTGTTGGTTCCAATGCTGTAAACCATTCATTTTGACCTGTCATATGGACACTCGCACCTGAGTCACAAATCCATTCTGTCTTTTCGATGTTTGAGCTCATTGTATATAGGGCAGATATATCACAAATGTAGGCAGGATTTTCACTAGGTTTCTTTTCTTGTTCTTTCATTTCTGCCAATCTTTTTCTACATTCTCGTGCCCAGTGCCCTTTATGCTTACAATAATGACAGCTCGTGTTTTTCTTTATTTCGCTGATATTTTTCGTCTTTTTTCCAAAACTGGCGGCTTCCAGTTTGCTCTGTAAGGCTTTTACTTCTAAAGCTAAACGCGTTGTTTCGCTTTCATCATTTCCCGTTCTGGTTTCTTCTTTCAAAAGTCTGGCCGTTAGATTCTCAAATGTTTGATTTTCGATTGCAACTGAATCCCACGCAGTTCTAAATGCATTGAATCTTGTAGGTAAACTGTTGATCACCTTCGAACATACTGCACTGTTGCTGATAGCTTCGTTGACATCCTTCAATTGTTTGACAAGAAGTTCAATAGCCGAAATATGCTCTTTTTGCACTTTCAGGCATTTTATATTCATAAAATGTCTGCCATAATAATTCTTTCGAAATCTCGGTCTTCTGTTCATGAATGACTAATAATCTCTTCCACATATTTGCTGCAGTTTCGCAATTTATCAAATATTGTATCTGATCTTGACTTATCGTCGATAACAAAATAACTTGTGCCCTGCAATTTTTCTCATCCCATGTTTTCCAGTCTGGTGCCGTCCACAATAGGCATCAACTTTTCCACTTTTAGCAAGATGGTCACACTGAATTTCCATAGTTGAAAATTTGACCCATCAAATTTAGGAATACTCCCGCACTCTAGTTTAACCGTCAACGCGTATCGCGTAATTTATCACTATAGGACTCGAACGTATTTCGATAAACACTCTCACCACTAGGCCCGCACGACTCAAACGTGGCTTTTATTCTATTCACTCAAAGGGCTTAGCCAACGTACCTGGGGCCATAACCTGTGAATACTGTGGAATTGGCTAAAATAATTGAGTAGAATAAAACTTGTCTAGATTTATTGTAACGTCTTCATGCGACGACAACCAGAGTCAGACTTTAACTACATTCCAACGCAACATTAACAAAAAACAAAAAACAAAAAACAAAAAACAAAACAAAGAGTAGGGAGCGAGACACCTGCATCCGCTTTACTGCGTTTGACGTCATTCGACTTAATTTTTTCTTCTTTCTTCTTTTTGAATCATGTCAGCTCGAATTTTGTCCCAGGGAATGATAAAATTTGTTCACTGTTATTATACTGCATACTTTCGTCGCTGTCAGTAGGAAGTATGACGAGAATTGGATAATTTGTTTCTTCATCAAAATTCAAATTATTTGCCGGATTTAGACTGACAGTAAGTAGTTTCTTTGGTAGACAAATATTCTTGATCTCTATCCAGTAAGATAAGCGTTTCATTTTTCATTAATGTTAAAATCTCATCATCTTTAATAAAAGTGCCATCTGATTCTAAATTGTTTTTTCTCCATTTATGTCTAGCTTTTGGGAAGCTATAATAAAAATGTACATACAGGAAAATTAAACTTGAAACAAAAAAGAGGTATACACACCTTCTAAAACTTGAGTCATATATTTTTGTTTCAATTTTTAACACCAAACCATTGGTGATTTCTGTCCCTAATCTTATAAAGGAGTCACAATAAGGCCTAAAAATGCACGAATTTCTAAGCTATTAGTTCGATAAAAATGTAGGACTATTTAAAAACGTGGGTCTTATTGTCGCAAAGTATTTTAAAATTTGTATATTATTTGATATAATAAATTGTGTAAATCATCTAAAATGGGAATATACTGAAAAGTTTTTCAAATAGTTTTCTCAATAGTTTGACTTGAAGTTTTATCATAAACATGTTCAGTACGCATCGCTAAAAATATATCTCTTTTGGTAGAACAATAGGTAAAGAATTAACAATCTTATTTCTTCTATAACTGGTGGTATATCTTTTAATTCCAATTTCAATTTTTTCTTTAACTAACGATATAAATTTAAATAGCTTTATTTCCGTCATACTGTTTAACAAACTGTCAAAAATATTTTGAAGAAGTTCATCAAAATTATTTGAACCTATGTTTGTGGTAAGGAAAGGCACATTAACTGTAAATAAAACAACAAATATAAAATGTTTCATACTTGAAAAACTAATGCTACACGTTCCACACTAGTATACGCGTTGTTTGAATCTTTAAAACACTCATGGTAACAATAACACATTGTTTCACACTTTCTAGCTGTTAGATTCTTCATTTCAAGATTACCTAAAAGGGAACGCCAAAGGAACTTTATTAAAGTAATTATAATTTAATATACTTTGAAGAGGCAACTGTACAAATAATTTGTTTCTGAAAAGAACTGGTGTAAAAATGTGCAAAGATATTGACCGAAAATAAATTACATGATCGTTTTTCCGGGTTGGGAGCGTGTTAATTGAGTTTTTGGACTCAACATTTCGCACACTTTCGTAAGTGGCATTTTCAGGAGCAGGGTTAAGAAATTAGGAATAAAGCAAAAAATCGCGATCTGTGTTATCGTCAAGTAAAATACCCTTATTCTGCACGTGACATTTTCGAAAAGCTGATAACTGTAAATAAATTAGCTAAAAAAGGGAAAACAATTTTGAATCAAAAACATAATTATTACTTTCAAATTCATGGCTAAGTGTATATTACTAACAGAGATTATTGTATTGTTTGGAATATGGACAACAAAAACGATACGAATCGTTAAAATATATTACGACAAAATCTTTTGTAAGAGAATGGTAGACACACTGACAAAATTTTATTTAAGTTGTGTACTTTCGAAATTGGTACAAGACGTAGATCTCTTGCAATTAGAAATCCTGACATTTTACTGGCACAAAGAGAGAGGGAAAGAAAAAAATAGTAACAAAAATTAATTACTAGAAGTGTCTTCAAAATATTCCTAAATGGGAACAGCAGTAATAGAATAGCTGCTGAAATAGTATTTTGATGACTATAAATATAAGTAGGGACTTATATTCATTATCAATCGTTTAACGTAGGGAAAAATTTGCTTTAGCTCACCCTTAATATTTTTATTTATGTGTATATTTTTTCATTTATCAAATATTTACCTAAAAATCAAAATGATCAATTAAAAATTTGTTATGCGCGTCTTCTGGAAAAACAGCGTTTTCAATTAGAAGTGTCACTGCATACTGCTTTGCCAGTTTCACAGCTTGGAGGGCAAATGACTGAATCGGCCGATTTAGCAATCACGATTCGAGAGAAATTGTTCCACTGAAAGTTATTTATAATAATTGACGAAATTTCCATGTCAGAAAAATGACGAGTGCAGATATTACATTGGTACAAACAAGAATAGTCAACGATACTGAAGTTACAGACTATGCAATAAAGCTCTTTGTCAAAAATGAATTCAACGTCGCTGTCGCTAAAGATGTCATCATGACAAAACTAAACTTAGCAACTAAGAAAAGCCTGCTGAAATCCATGAAAACTAAAAAATGTTTAGGCTTAAAGTTGGCGTTAAGTATGTGTTCATAATGAACACAGACGTTGAAAACGGATTGGTAAATGGAGTCCGTAGAACCTTGAGACATTTCTCAGGTGATGAGATGAAAATCAAATGATAAAAGTGCTTTGGATTGAATTATCCGAAGACAGGATAAGTCAAAAATTGAGAAGTAAATATGTGAATTTTACAAAAACCAATAATGTGTGCACACACCTATGTAATTGGCCTTTAATTTGAAAGTAAAAATTTTTTTTTAATTTTTTCCCCTTTTTTATCTAATTCATACATTTATTTTACTGTGTGGAAGAAATTTAATCAATACCAAAACTCCACGCTTTTTCTTTTCCACATCAAATAAAACACTATATCAGGGGACCGGTTTTGCTTTATTCCTTCTTCAGCCCTGTACTATAGAAACAAATTTAAATACATTTTGGTGTTAGGATTTTAACTAAATTTCAACAAATATTTCCGTTACATGTCCAATGTAACCTCACTTTTCATTTCTTGTCGCGTTTATCTCCTACCAATAACCTACTAAAAACCAAAGATATTTTAACACTATTGCTATATCTAAACAATCTTACTGTCAGCTATTCTTAAATATTATAATATTAAAAACACATAAAAATACAAATTAAAGGTATCTACCCCTTGGTGATTTTTTAACATCCCCTCTCATTCATCTTAAGTGCATTTTATTACAACCATAAAACTCTAAAATAAACACAATGTTAGCACCAAAAAAATTCTTTTGCAGTTCTACTTGTTATTCGTATACACACCAATGGGACCCATTGCTGATGTTCCGGCCGACTCCAAGTGTTCCTTCACCCTCTTTTTTAGACTTCTGCTGGTCTGGGTCTCATATACAGTGCTGCAGTTCTTACATTTTAGTCTATATATTGCTTACCCCAACTTCCATCGCTTCTCTTTCAATTGCGGCTGTAGCTGCTCTTTTCTCCGTTTTCAACAATTTCAGTATTTAATTCGTCACACAATAACTGAGACACAGCGTTCTGGTGTTTAATAAAACTTGGGTGGGGCATACAAGGGATGTTTTTCGCCGTGACAATGTCTTCTAGAACTGAAAAATCAACATTGACTGAATTCGGCCCTCTAACAGCAGCAACATTTTTTATGTCACGGTATTCCTTGTTAACAAATTTACTGCACATTTTCAATAATATTACAAAATTTATACTGCAATTTTCAAACCTCGATGCGTTTCTGAAACTATATACATATCCCCAGTCCGCAATTGAATTGTTCATGCAAATTTGTTGCAATTTTTAAAAAATTTTCTGAAATTGAATCATTCTATAACCTAAAACATTATGAACGTTTTGTAGCCTTATCTCCCACATTGAAAGTTTTCATATTATTACGAGTAGATTCAGATTCGATGGTTTTGTTCAATCTCCACTTTAGCAAAACTTAGCAGCCCTCCTTTATTACTATAACGACCCAAGATTTCTAACGATATACTTATCACTATTGTATAAAACTTATTGTAGTCACTGTTTCTATGTCACTATCACTATTGTACAACTTATCCTTATCAAACTGATGAGTAGGTAGTTTTCTCACTGATACTAAAATTGTGTAATATCGCACGAAGTCACTAGATTCGTTCGAAATCAGCTACAAATAAAAGTTTGGTGCTAACTGCAACAATCAAAATTTGCGTTGGTGGGAAATTCTCATTGACTATATAAAGTCACCACTGATCAAAAATCTTATACCTTCGGCCACAAATCTTCCTAATTAGAACGGGGCTACAAGATAATGTAAACTTTGAAGTATGTCTTTAATTGCTTCTAAGTTGGCGTTGTGACTTACAGATTAAATTTGGAAAATCTATTGGGGTGGACACCTTCATACAATTTTATTGTCACATGAGGGGATAAAAAAAAAGACGGGCTCCATGGGATACCTCTCACAGATTTGAAACAACAAATTTCAAACATTCTGCCCTTGTTTACTCAAATATTTAATAAGATTTTTTTCCGTAAAGTGCAATGGTTTTTTTAATACGATTTGTACTAATTTACGAGGATTGTTTCTAAAATTCTGGGAATTGCACCATAATTCTATAACTTTATTAATTTTCGTCAATATTACATTGGAACTTTTCAATATAGTTCCCGTTTAATAACACACACTTATCCCAACGTGCTACCATCTTCTTAAGACCTTCTTCGAAGAAGGTTTTTGGTGTATGTTTTATCCACCTGTTTATGGCCAGTTTCACTTGATTCAAGTCTTCAAATTTTATTCCACGCAGCGGTTTTTTCAGTTCTGAAAACAGATGGTAATCGCTGGGTGCCAAGTCTAGAGAATAAGCTGGATGTGGAAGCAATTCCCAGCGTAAATTATTTAAAACTTCTCTGGTTTTGCGGGCCGTATGAGGCCTTGCATTATCCTGTTGCAGTAATGGACGGGCGTGCAACTTTCCCGGCCGTTTTTTATCAAAGCTTGTCGCAATGGACCGGATAACACGTTAGAATAATATTCAGCATTGATTATAGTTCCTTTTGGCAGATAATTCACAAGAATTATACCACCGCAATCCCTAAAAACAGTTATCATTACCTTTCCGACAGACGGAACTGCACGAACTTTAATTGGAGGCCCTTCTTCAGGTCTGCGCCACTGTTTAGACTGATTTTTTGTTTCTGGGTTGAAGTATGGAATCCACGTTTCATCGGTTGTTATTATTCGTCGCCAAAAATCATCACCGTACTGCTCTAACAAGTCTTTAAGTTGCTGGCAAATCACAACTCTATTCAATTTGTGTTCCGGTCCCAACAGCCGAGGCACCCAACGAACTGAAACTTTGCTTAGTCCCAAGTGAATGTGTAAAATTTCATGAACTTGTCGCAATCCAATGTCTATGGTTATAGCTATCTCACGTATAGTTATTCGCCTGTCATCCATTACTAATTTCTCCACAGCAGCGATATTTGTATCGCTGACAGCAGTAATCGGGCGTCCACATCGCGGATCATCTTCCAGCGAAGTTCTTCCAGCTTTGAACCTATCGACCCAACGATATACAGTACTTTTTGATTCTGCAGAGTCCCCAAATACCCCATGCAGGCGTTCAACTATCTCAGATGGCTTCACACCCTCTTTCCACAAAAAGAAAATGATCGCTCTTTGTGAATTCACTGCTTTTTCCATACTTATGAAATAAGCACTTCAAAATATGTCAGCTACACCCTAATGATAAGACTTAAACAAATGCTGTTACCTAGTACCTCGAGAAAAAGGCTGTCAAACTATGATTGTGTATCATAGATCTCTGTATAAGACGTCATGTTTAAAAGACAGGACGATTCCCAGAATTTTAGAAACAGTCCTCGTACTTTTTTGAAAATTTAAAATTGATTCATAAATAGTGAAATTCACATAATTTCATACTCACAGAAATTTTAATGCGTTATAGTTTTTTTCACAATAAAATTTAAAGATGGAAAAGCAGTCTGTGTAGGGTTTTTTACGCTCATTTTAACGATGCGAAATTCATTACACTCGGACGTATACTTTTGGCAAAACTTGGGTAAAGTTTATATGTATTTCTCTAGCTGGAATATGCTTTAGCTCACCCTTAATACCATTCCCGACACCCGTTGGTCCATTCAAATATATTTACATATGTGCAATGGAGTACGATCTGCATTAAAACAATATAATACGCGCATGACGATGTTTTCGTTCAAAAACACGCATTTTCTTGAGGATTTCGCTGGTTAATTTGTGGAAAAGTAAACAAATTCAGTTTTGTTTTTCTACTTTTGTCAATACCTGCGTGCCGCATTGCCGCAGAATTTCAACTTCTTCAGCCATGAATGAATGAATCTTTTCTTTCCGTTTTCACTGATTGCTTCATCTTCTTCCCCTCTTAGGTTTTCTATTGCTTCAAGGGTTTGGTCTAAATTTCTTACTCGCAAAACTGATTGGTCTGATGATTTCTTTTTCTCTTTAGTTGGGTATTTTTCTACGACCCTGATCGTTTGTTATATATGATTGGGTGCATTTCTACTATTTTTTTGAATTACACATAACACATTAACACATGATTAGATAGATTGTCCGCAGTTATTAAATAAAATTAATTTTAATATACCACGATGTCAGACCCGTAACAATCTGTGTTCATTTATTCCCACGCCCAAAGGAACTTTTTCTAGTAGTGCAAGGATTATCCTTTTTGACGGCAATGCCACAATTTTTTGTGAAAAGTTTACATTTTGGACCTCTTTTACATATCACTCCACCTTCTTCCTTTTGATATATGCTTTCCACATCTCAACTTTGCAATCAAAAGAGCACCCCATTCTTGCGACAATCCTTTAAAAGGGTTCCGTGCGACATTTGACTTGGACAAATCTTGCAATGTGTAAGAATAAGATTGAATTTCGTAACCCAATGATACGATTTTGGTTGATTTTGTTTGTTTACATGAGTTTGTGAGGTTAGTTGACAGCTCTCATTGATTCGGGGTATCGATATTTTCCCCTCCTTCAATCGATTTGGGTATTTCGGACCGCGCATGCCACAGAGAGGAAAAAAAAAACAGGAGGAACTCCATTTTGATTTTTCGAGTCGTTGGGAACGGGTGCGAGTGTTTTCAGGGTATCCAGTGCGAAGGGGCCATTTTTGGAGGTAGAGCCCTTATTTTAGCCAGTTGTGGCATAACTCTTCTCCAAATTGCGTTAGAGACGATTTGAGGCATCACACCATCAGAGGTAATTACTGGATTGGGTTCTGGATTGAAATTTAGTTAATCTTCTTTTCAGGCCTTTTCTTTTTCGCTTTATTTTTACCGTTGGGTTTTTTTTTCCTCCTCTTTTCTACGTGTTGCCATCTTTTTGCGCTCTTGGCGTGGAAAGGTTTTTTCTGTGTGAAGTTTGGACTAGCCGCCCCGCCCCACCCCATTTTCTAAGTGAGGACGCCGTGCTGGATTCCGGAAAGAAGGAGAGGCGTTAGTTATAGGGTATTAGGTATTATTTTATTTTCTTGTATTTTTTTATTATTTTCTCGGTTAAGTATATTCGCGTTCGGCATCTTCGCCACCGCCAGGAACGGCACTGTTGCGATACGGACGCGAAGTACTCATAAGGTTAGGATAGTAATTTATTTAAGTTTTTTTTTTATATTTAGATCGATAGTTTGCACTCAGTCACACAGTCACTCACCTCCTCCCGTTCTAAATAAATTTAATTAATTGTAGGCTCCAATTTTCTTTTATTTTTTTTTGTACCATCACCCACGGCCTTCCCGGTTGAGCCTAGTCGCGGTCGAGAACCACGTAACACCAACAATACAGTTGAATGTTCATATCATATTCGTATATCAATATGAGGTCCATAAAACTGTAATTCTTGGGTTTTACAATGATGACATTTTGAATTACCAGTCTTCAGTGATCCATAACATAAAAATACTAAAACAAAGATGGGAATCCAAAGACTAAAGTCAACAATGATTTCTGTAATTCCAACAATAGTGTTTCCTTGTGCTTTAGGTAACAATGACGTTCCTAATGATAAGGCAAAACTGATTTTGATTTTCTTCATACCTATAACAAAATATCTTACAGTTACTAAACTTGGAATTAATTATACCACTCATTAAATAGTACCATCCAGAAAAGTGTACCTCACTTTTTCGTAGATGAGCTGTTTCATGAGTGTAATCATACCACTTGAGAAATTAATTAAAACTAGATTGTTTAAGTTTAATATCAAAGGGTGCATCAAATTTTTGACCTGATAATGGCTTGTAATTGTGATCTTCGCGTTTTAAGAACGCTGTTAATTTGTAAAATTTGGAAAGACTTAGGCAATGTTTGATGCTAAGAGTACTTTTTAAGATCGAATACATTGTCCTATTTCATTTGGAAATAAACCAAGAGCGTCGCGCGTCGTCTAGGAAAATCTTCACACCACTTGATAGATTTTTGGTATTCCACTTCATATCGACCTGTGAATTTCGCAGACAACAAATTTGCGGTTGCTTTATCTGCAATTTTTAATATGTGCAGGGCTTTCCATTTATTCAGTTTTATTCATCTTTGAATTTCAGAATCGAGCGCTTACTTGTATTCACGCACCAAATCAATTAATAATTCATGTGATGATTTTGCAATGTACTCGTGATCTGACATTCTCAGAGACAAAACAACATAGGAATATAGGAATCAAAACAGCACTATCCACCTGACCCTACCCACTACCAAACAAACATAACCTCGCATCGCGAGTGGCAGTGGCGTTTTTTGTCCAAGTCAGTGTGCGCATCTGCGAAGTTATTGTGCACTAGGATTTAATTCTTGCGTCAAGCATCTAGCTTTTGACGTCTTGCGGCATTTCATTGTGCACCAGGCTTAAAAGGAAAACCGCACGCGTCACTTAAAACGTCACGCTGCGTCGAGAACGCCAGGCAGCGAAGAAGTCTATGTTCCGGATTGTCACTCTCGTCCAAATCACACATTCTACAGATGTCTTCGTCCATCTTCCCTATTCGAAAAAGGTGTGATCGAAAATTTCCATGACCGGTTAACACCTGGGTTGATCGCCAAGTGAAATCCAATCTGGGTAGATCAGGAACCAGCGGGAAGAAAGCGAACGTCACTCGGCCTAACTCAGAAGACTCCCACCGACATTGCCAAACGTCCAAAACCATCCAACGCAAGTACTCCTTAACATGTCTGAAGCTATCAAATTCATCCAGCCGCACGTGAGTTTGCATAAAAGCTGCTACACCATGTTTTTTCAGTCTTTGCAGGCAACCACGCTTGTGCATTTCCAGGTCTAGGGGTGGAAAAAAAAATCTACATTATTCGATTCTGCGAATATGCTCCCGCATAACTGAATCAAATGACGAAACCATCTCACTAGCTTTGAGAAAATTGCCATTGTTGTCTTCATATAATTTTTTTGATGAACCTTTTTTATCACTGAGGTGATAAAAACTTTACTACCGCAATGATTTGTTTGATCACTTCTTGACAGTCTTTTTTCTCTGATTTACAGTTGTGTGTGATTTTAACATTGTTCGATTCTGTGAATATGCTCCCGCATAATTGAATCAAATGACGAAACCATCTCACTAGCTTTGAGAAAATTGCCATTGTTGTGTTCATCTAATTTTTTTGATGAACCTTTTTATCACTGAGGTGATAAAAACTTCACTACCGCAATTATTTGTTCGATGACTTCTTGATAGCGTTTTTTCTCTGATTCTAAAAGTCGCAATTGCATCTGATTTACAGTTGTGTGTGATTTTAACATATTTTTAACTAATCCACAATGTCACATTTTCAATGTGCCTAATGCTCGTCTCATGTCTTTTTAACATTAAACACAAAGGTTGCCAATCTGAAAACACATTCAAATTTGTTAAGCAATTTAGGTTTTCCAAATATTTTACAGCAAAAGCAATATATCGAATTTTTCGAAATTGAATAGATAAGCCAGTCTCTGCTAAATTTTCGCCATTAGCACTGATGCGAACAACCCTCCAGAGCACATCTTCTCTTTTCCGGCGTTGTAACTATAAAATGAGAAAATTTATAAAATCTAATCTCATCTGAAACTCTATTCAAACTACTGCTAGATTTGGATGTTTATGGACACCCTGGTGCCGCTGATCATATTCCATATTTTTTTAAATAGGTGGTGGAAATTTCACGTTGAAAATCTATTTAAGAAATATTACCACTTGATTTTCTATAAATCTGTCAGGTGTTTTGAACAGAAACATCTATTAGCCAAGAAAATAAACACCACCACCACTTTTTTTCTCTTATGCCAATTCGGTAAACCGCAATATTTTCATCCATCCTATCTGTACCTCCCATGCATGAATTATATTGTTTTATAAGATTTGGTCTTCCTACATTAACGATTCTCTTCTCACCAATGTCTTTACACTTAGGAGCTAGTCCATGGCAAGTGAATGCAATTGTCGTAACATAATTGTCCATCCATGTTATTGTTATAATCCCATTGTTTTTTTTTTTTTTTTTGATAAAATGGTTTTTGGGTTGGTTTTTTAGGATGTTTCAACGATGCAAATCCTGTGAACAAGTTATCAAAATAAAGTTTGTATGGGTAATTCTTTTTTTCAAGAAGTTCATCCAGCATTTGAAAAAATGGAGCAGATCATTTTCCAAAACATTGTTCATATTCAATACGCCGACGAGGGTTATCTTCTTGATAAATGTCGAAAATTAACCAAGTAACCATCCGAAGTTTTCAAACAACCAAAACGAATAGGTTTTCCGCAGATGAACTGCTTACACGAGTGACATTCAAAATATTTCACCATGCTTTCATCGTAATTTAGACATTGTTCAGATTCGAAGTACTCCAAACATTTTTTTTTACACGATCGAAGGTTTTAGTTTCCAAATTTTATCTTGGACTTGAGGAGTGGTGTTATCTGCACGGTGTATAAAATGCATACTTTCAAGAAATCTATTGCGTCTCATTGAATTGTACACCAATTCGTTCTTCATATCACCACTACTTTCCCAGTAGTATCTTTGACTTGGAACTTGATTGTATCCATCCAAAATCAAAATCCTCAGAAAACACTGCATTGCATTTTTTTTATCACTTATATACAAAAATAAATTTCCCCAAAGGACTATACTTTCGTTTAAGTCTCTTCATTTTCCTTTGGTGTGCGTGTGAAATCGTCTTTCGTTTGTGCTTATCTCTGTAGCATTTAAAAACTAGAAAAGTAACAGACTTTTCTAATATTAAATTGTCGCAGTCATGTTCCGTGTAATAACGTTGCTCAAAGTCTAGGGTAAATGTGGGATATATGCCCTACCTAACCTTCAAATGATTTTTAAATTTCTGTGATAGCAGTAACTGTTTATGAAAATTATAATTATCAAGTAATTCACAAAGACATTTCAAACTAAAATAAAAATCATCGTTGCAATATGTTATCATTTTATTGAGTAAAATGATTTTTTTTAAATTATTTACAATTGGGATATATGCCCTTTTTATGGGATATTTGCCCCATTTTGTAAGGATATATACCCCATATGGGGATAAATGCCGCATGTTTGATCCATGCAGATTTTCAAATAAAACTATAGAGATTATTAGAGATTTTATTAACAAAATGCATATAAAAAATAAAAAAGGGTAATTCTAATTTGAGAACAAAACACTTTTTTAGAACGAAACTTCTTTGGCAACTTGGTCAATTTTCTGTCGTCTCTTTTCTATTCTACCACAAGTATTACATCGACTACCATACATTGTACATATTTCATGAAGCCATTGTTTGCAATCTATGCACTGGATCCAGTCCACAGGTTCTTTTGTTTCTAAATAATTTTCTAGACATTCAATGCAATGTACGTTGTCCTCATTCTTGTTTTTACATTTTTTGCTTTTAATATTGTTATTTTCAATTAAATTTCTTTTATTGGAATTAATTTTTCTTATCTTTTCTTGTTTCATGCTTTGACTTGAAAATATCTTTGCAGATTGTTTTCTTTTACTTTTTTGATTTTCTATTCTTGGTAGCGGAGCTACTTCATGTAAAAATTTGGACGGAGTTTCTTCTATATTTTTAAAGCTACATGTCGCAGTTTCTTCGGAACTACTTGGCTTATCAATTTTTTTGGAAGTACTTGTTTCGTCAATTTCTTTGGAAGTACTTGTCTTCTCTTCATTTAATGATTTTTTTGCTCTTATTATTAGTAATTTTACTTATGTCTTTTGCGCTTTTTTGGTTATTAATGTTGGTGGATTCAATAGTATCAGTAGGCAATTTTCTTTTTAAGTTTACTTCGTTATTGTCCATATTAATTGCATCATTCATTCTTAATTGCATATCAGTTTCATTAAACAGAAACACATAATTGTCGTCGTTTTCAACAAAGTTGTCATCTAAATCAATATCTTCAATTTGTACATCTCCAATTTGAAATTCTTGTGTTTGCTGTTTCCCTAAATCTTCTACCCCAGAAGTTGAATTTGGATTATTATCGGACACTTGAAAGAATTAATCTGGTATAATATATTTGTTATACGGAAATATTCCAGTGGCTAAAAAACCAGAAGTGGCATTGTTGATTGTTGCAGCTTTTTTCCACGCTGATCCAATTAGTTTTCCAATAACATTACGGTTTATATTTTTATCTATACTTGAAAGCATGAACATTTCAGCTTCTTTTTTGTAAAAGGTCTTCAATGGTTTGAAGAAAAATCGATCCAGGGCCTGCAGAGCCTGAGTTGTATGACTTGGTAAGCATAACATAATAATACGAGCCCTAACAACTAAATACTGGGACACAGACAATTTCTCAAAAAAATCCGGTAGATATTTTTGATATCATTCAATTCGTTTGGACTAAACGCAAATTTTGCATGGGCATCTATTTTGGCAGAGAGTGAGGTATTTTGCAAATTAATAAATTTTCTTAGAGCGCAAAAATTGTCACCTAACTAAAAAATGTGCAATTTTTGCTGACATTTAAATGTTGGGACACCCCAGAAAATTTGCTAAGTATACCATCGAAATACAAACGTAGTAGCTGGTAAATGCTGCCATGATTATAGGGATCGTAGCATTTCATGCTAGTGTTGATTTTATTTAGAAAAAAATAGTTAGCGGCGGGCTAGTTTTAGTAAAAGTTTTGAAAATAATAATTTCTCAGTACCTCAAGGGAAAATCGCTAAGAAAAAGTGAAGATTTGTTCCAAATAGCTTAGTCGTCGATGGTAAATGTCGTAAAATATTACGCAGACAGAGGTACCATCGGAATAAAAGGTAAAATTCCCGGTAGGCTACCACTTTTGAAGCCGCGTGATCAACGACAACTGATGAAAATTTATAAAAGTGAACGACGAACTACTTCAAGAGAAATTACTACTTGCTGGAGTAGCGATAACCAACTAAATTTTTCAAGACAATATTGTGGCGAATGCATACACAAATCAAGCCTTGGTTTTTACATTGTAAATCTTAAATAAAGCTATCTTTGATGGACTTTATTATTTATTTATATTATTTTAGGCTAAAGTAAAACCACAATTAAAAACTGCCCACAAGAAAAATCGGTTAATATGACCAAAATAAAAATTGAAGAAAAGTAATATATAACGCTGAGTCGAAATTTGATGTCTGGGTGAGATAATAGTCGAAAAAGAGTTATTGAAATAAAAAAGGAATTTTAATATGGATTATCTCAAAAAAAGAGTCAAGTTTGCAAGCGGAAAAATGGTTTGGGGGTGCATGTCTATTAACGGAATTTAAAGACCAGTTAACAACATTCATGGAAGGGAAATTACAAATTCAAACAAATATCAAGAGACTTTGTAAAAAAATATTAACAACTACTGAAGCAGTCTATCCTGTTGATATTTATATTTTTCAACAGGATGATGCTTCAAGTTACACACCTACAACACTTATTACAAAGAATAATAATATAAATGTTTGCCCTGATCATCGAATAGCCCAGATCCTAATCTAGTAGAGACGGTATGGTGTGAAATAAAAAAATATTTAGGAAATCATCCATCACAAGCGATTGTCAATCCTCAACGGGAAATTTAGCGAGTGTAGGATACGGTAACAACTCCTGTGTATTGTAGAAAATTAGTTGAAAGTATGATGGCAAGAATTCCTGCAGTTATTAAGGCAAAAGGAGATATGACCAGTTACTGAATTTGCTGTGTCCCAATATTTATGTGTCACAAAATGTTACGTTGTTTTGGAGTTTTATATCACTGTTTGAGTTAGAAATCAGTTTTTGTTGTGCTGTAAACATAACAGTTTTGCATAACGAATTAATTTTAAAATTTTAATTATCTAAAATAAATTACATTTTTGTTAAAAAGTTTGGTGATTTTTTTATAAAAAATTTTTGGTGTCCCAATATTTAGTTGTTAGGGCTCGTACTATTTTGTTCGGCGTACTCCAACATTTCATAGTTGCTACAGCGGGAACTGTACCCATCAAGAATTAAAAGAACAAAACCTGTGGGTTTTCGCGGGACGAATACTTCTTTATTACTTATTCATTATTTATTTATAAATCCGACGATGGAGGCATTCCTTCTAGAATGGCAGAATTTTTTCGTACACCTTTTAATATTAAAACTGGTGGTAGGAACGTACCCTGTGCATTAGCACATGCTATGACTGAAATACTTTCTCCCTTTTCTTTAGATGTGATAACATGTACGCATTTACTTCCATTTGAATGCCACTTTCATCCATGTTGAAAATGGATCCGGGTTTATTAAACAAATTATATTTTTCTAGAGTGTTTTTCAATAAATCGTAAAACTCTTCCACTTCTTGTCTGTTCATACCTTTTGCCCTCGCAAGTGACAGACCTTCGCTTTTTCTTAAAGAGAGCTCACGGTTCCTATCCATAAATGAATAAAACCAGTGTGTACCAGCCATATTTGTACTATTTCCTTGTACACAAAATTTGTGTTCCAAATTTAGTTTTTTTGCAAAATTATAAGCAATCGTACGAACAGTTTTTTCTAATGGGTCAAACCCCATAGTTTGGAGTTTTTGGATGTGTTTTACTAATCGATCTTCATTGATTTTTCCTAGAGCCGGTGGCTTTCTCAAAACTAATTTTGATGAATTATTTACCTGAATTCGCCTTCGAAGTGTTCTAGAAGGAATACTATGTTCTCTGCTAGCTTCATTCACACCAAGTTGTTTAGACGTTACTTTGTCTATCGCCAGGCGCAAGTTTTCTTCAGTCCAAAATACCCGAGGCGTAACATTTTGTTTCCTTTGGTATTTTCGTGGCATTTCTGTAATTATCAAAAAGTTACTGAACCTTACATACATTATAAAATTAACTGTACTAGGGCATATATCGCTACTGCTAAATTTTATTTAGGATATATCCCCCACGTAATATTTAAATTTCCCGCACTATTTCTGGTATAAATCCAACGTTTGGTATTAGAGAAATCATTTAAGAGGTTATAAAGTCAAAAATCGAATTGTTTACACTAAATTTGTGCAATTAACTCTGTCTACTAAAAGGTCGAAAATTGGTGTTATTAACAATGACTTACCTGAGTTTTTAATTATTTTAATATTATTAAAACATTGAGAGTTACGCACTCCACACTTCGTCTGAGGCTACTGTGATACAAAACGCGTCATTAGAGAAGAAAGTAGCGACCTCTGGCATATAGTTTCTTAAATATAGCATTGGGGCGTTTATCCTCTAGGGACACATATACCACATTTACCCTACATTCTGTTTGAACAAACTCTTGAATTCATCTTCCAGATTTCTCTGGAATTCATAATTTTCAAGGAATTCATACAAACAAGAATGTATTTTATCGACAAGAGCCATTACACATTGGCATACGTTAACCGCTGGATTATTTCTTTCCCTAAGCGATGTAAGATGATGGCGGTGTGTAACCATCCCAGAATATAAAATACTCTGACAAGAGTCACAACCAGGAATACCAGAATTTTAGAACCCATCCTACAACATATCTTCCGAAGGAAGATACACAAGGCTTAACCTATCACATTTTAAATATAGTCAGTATCAATAAGTTTTGAAGTTCCACATCTATCAAGATCTGGAACTTCAAAATTTATTGATACTTGTGATTATGTCTTGATCCTCTACATTGTGGAATTTTTGAGAATCCGCACCTACCAGGAGCCCCACAAGATCATCTAAAAGCTACATTAAGCCTCATAATTGCCATCAACATTACTGGGTGACAAATAATTTATTTACAACAACAGTTTTCAAAGCTGGAGTAATTTGATGACACGGCTGTTTGCAGCCCCATGTTCATGGACACTAAAAAAAGATTTTCAAATGAGTCTTTATTCAGTCCCATCAATATCTTTGAGTCTGGATCAGAGAAGCATGATTGATTTGATCGTCGTTTGCCAACCCTTAACAAACTGATAACGATTCTTGAGATTAGCTCCGTTTTTCAAATCAATAAATCTCCACTGATTCATTTCTGTTAACAATTTTGACCAAAATTTCAAAAGGGGGGAATTTTCAGAAAGTGCGTATTTAAAGCGTTTGTAATCTGAAACTTGGAAATTTGAACTACTGAGGGAGTTAAGCAAATCATTTTTTGCACAAACTCTGCTGTGTGGATGGCTGCGGAAGATAAAACATTAGCAAAAGTTACGAAAGTTTCTGTGGCACTAGCCACAGAACTGCTAAGCTGGGCAGCAGCTGCTTACACTTACATCTTCACACGAGAATCTGTGAAGTTGAAATGCTCCCTCTTCAATTTGGGCAAAGATTTAAAAGTTGTTTACTGGCAAAATTGAAAACTGACTCAATATATTAAAATTTTGCAAATTTGTGAGGAGGAAATTGGATTTTACACGTCAATAATGAATTTCGCGTGTTTTTCAAAAGATGTGGTACATCAAAAATCGTTACGGTCGGTTGGGTATTAACAAAAAAGTAATTTGGGCTTTGTCTGGAATGTTTTTCTGCACAAGGTTGATTTACAGCAGAGCAACTTGTCGAAACCTGATCACAAACAGTACCCACTAGGTTCAAACCAACATCTTGAAGCTGCACAAATATTTCTTTGATAAGAAATTTGAGATTGTTCGCGGCAATGGTATTAGCAGTGAAGTAATAGGCAATAACTTGTTTTCATTGCTTTGTAATATCACGGACAATGAAAACAAGAGCATGGTTGGCAGTCTTGATCTGGTTTAACCTAAAACTTCACTTATGTTAAAATGTCCTTTTTTACATTTTACTATACATACAGCGTGTTATTGAAAGGTACGTACAAAATAAAATCGGCAATTGGTCTCAAAGTATGGGTGCTAAAACTTAAAAAAAATTCAGGTAATAGTGTTCTCCTTTTAGAGATATAAATTATTAAAATTTATGTCCAAATTCGGTGTACGCCTCTGATAAAAAGATCATCTCTCGTTTCTATAGCAGCATTTAGTCTTGACAAAAGTTTCATTATTACAGTTGCTAGGATTTACTCAAATAAATTAATTTTACCTATTTATGCTTCAGTAGCGTCCAAAAAGGTTGGATAAGGGTTAATTTTTCCCTTATAATTTTGATAACACAAAATAAGTTTTTCAGACTTCTTAGACTTCGCGACGAACTGTCAATTTTGTTGTACGTACCTTTCAATAACACCCTGTATACCTTCTCCAAAGTATAGCCAACTTACACTGCAATTAAACTAATCTTAGTGTTGTCTTGGCTTTGATAGCTACTATTTTTCTTCTAAGCAAACTAAAATAAACTTGTAAACACGTGCTCACTACACCTAACGCAAAGAGAATTTGGTGCGAATTGACGAAAGTGATGTCGTTTTGCGCCCATGGACATTGGTGTCTCTAATTGCTCACCGATGCTGTCTCCTCCGCCAGCCCTCACTAGTGGTCCACATACTTTGTATTGCCAATCTTACCATCCCAGTTTCCCCCCCTATATGAACGTGTCCTTAAGATCCCATGCGTTCTCTAGACCACTAATCGATTTTGTTTTCATATCAACTGCTATATAAGGTGTAAAGTAAACTTCATGAAACAGAAGTACACAAAATTTTTGCATTTTTTGCATTTGTTTAGATTTAATGGCCAAGTATGAAACAAATTTTGAGATAAAATTAAAATTTGCTTCCTGAACTGCATTGGCATTTGAATGTGTGTTGAAATTTCTCGATTCTGATGAATTTACGAGTGGAATATTATAACCAGGTAAATGGAATCGAGCCGTCGATTCATTAGACTAGGGAATGAAGTGTTCTGTTATTGTTTGAAATTTGTTAATTCCGTTTTCTTTATGAAGCTGGGCGTCACTCTGTTGCACCATAACATAGTCATTCAGATTAGAGTAGGCAAACTTTAATTTCTCTTTCGCTACAAGTCTTGTTATATGTCTTTTAGTTTTAAACGATGGTTTGTAATACAGTTTAAAATCCAAATTATTAGGGGAAATGTGTCTGAGACGGCATACTTTTTGTAATCGCCTCATAAAAAATTAAAAAAAAAAATTTAATTTATTTCACCTCGGGCATTTTCTTAGTTAACACAAAACTATGTTTTGAAGCATATTTGAAACGATAACCTTTTTCGCATAAACTAATATTAACACTACGCCATCTCAACCGCACAAGCCATCTCATCTATATACTTAAGGGTGAGATGGCATACCATTAAAATTTTACAACAAAAACATTAACCAAATGTTAAAAAATAGAAAATATTTCTTAAACGTTTATTTATCAAAAAGCAAAATAACATTTTCATAAACATATTCAAATGCCGTTAAAAAAATATTAAATACACTTCCAAAAATTAAATAATTAAAGAAAACAACTTTTTGAAAAAGAAACAAAATATTAGTTAACTCTGAAAGTACAATTTTTATTATTTGCAAAGATCACAAATAAACTGTTTTGCTTTTCGAACTAAGCCCGCACATTCTGTGTGGCTCCATTTTCTGCATTTCTGACATTGAATCCACATTTCGCCACTTTTGGAAACAGTGTATAATTCATTACAAAATATACACGCTGGATCGTCTTCATCATCAGTCTCTAAACGTTCATCGTCACTTTCTCCAAAATATAAATTTTTAGTAACTCTTCGAACCGCAGTTTTCTGCGAGTTTTTCTGTTTGTTTTTTTTTTTTCGGATTCAACTTTTTTAGCTTCCTCAAGATTTGGCGTGTCGTTTAACACACCTTGCTTGCCTTTTCTTCTTTTCTTTTTATTTTTGGCAAGTTCAGCAATAGGTAAAGGTGATATGTCTTCAATGGAAATGTCCTTATTGGGAGACTTTGTTATTTCTAGTGTTTCTGATAACTGTGACGTTGCAGATGTGCTAGGCTGAATTTGTTCAGCATTTTCAGTTCTTTGTGAGGAAGTTTCATTGTCGCTTAAATCAACATTTGTAACCTCTGATGGAGTAAACATCCAATCGGGAAATACTTCACTGTTAAACGGATATATTCCTGTTGCAGCAAAACCCTTTTCAGCATTTTCTATCGTCGCAGATTTATTATAAGCTGTTTTAAATATTTCTGCAACTTGGTAATGTATTATGACTCTTCCAGGATGATTCCTTAACCAACTGATGAGTTCTTGATTGTAAAAACTAGTGAATGGCCCATAAAAACTCACATCAAGAGGCTGCACTCTATGAGTACAGTGGGGAGGAAAACAAAACATTATATATAATTCCATGGTGTTTTGCGTAGTTCAAAACGTTCAAGTCTTTGTGGCTGCCGTGGCCGTCGACTAAAAGCAGAATTTTTTCCTCTTCTGTGGGCTTTGCATATTTGACAAAATGCTTTAGCCATTTCAAAAAGATGTCTCCAGTCATCCACCCCTTTTCTTGAGTAAAACCTGTTGAACCTGTGGGCGCGTGATCCAACAATTCTTGCTTCATATTTTTCCTTGGAAAAATAAAAGCTGGGGGAATATATATGCCTAGTGGATTCATACAAGACACAACGGTAAGATGTTGTCCTCGTTCTGCGCTGCTCAATATGCCGACCTGCTTCCTACCTTTGGTAGCAATAATTTTTGCATTTTTAGATGGCACTGTTGACAAGCCCGATTCGTCGACGTTCCATATTTGATTTGGTTGGAAGTCATACTTTTCAAGGGTTTCAAGTAAAGATTTGAAATATTTTGTTATTTGGGGTTTATTAAAGGCTCTGGCGCGTGCAGCCGAAGTAGCTTCTGGTGTTCTTAACGATAATGAAGGATTTCGTTGCATAAAACCTTTATACCAATCCCAGCCGGCCATTTCTTTAGCTGCAGAAAATTTATGTGATAAACCTTTTGCTTCCGCCACTTGATAATAAGCCAGTTTTCGTATATCATTTGTAGACATACCAAATAATCTAGTTTCTAGATTTTTTACGTGGGCGACAATTTCATCTTCTAAGTTTTTATCAAACGTGCTTTTACGACCGCCTAGGTAACCCTTTCTCCAGCCATCTGCAATTTTCGCTCGTCGACGTAGTGTCGTGGATGGTACAGAATATATTTTCGATGCTCGGAGCCAACCCATTTTCTTACCACGAACCGCGAGAATAGCTTCTTTCATATTCTGATTGACGAGATGATTTTCTCCGATAAGGACCCATTTCTGACAAATAAAAACATAATCTCAATGGTGTAAAACAAATCAGTATAATAAAGACATGATGGCATACCATGCCATCTCATCTTTAGATTTACTGTGCCATCTCACATAAAAGTACGTTTAAATCGAAATTGCACCTTTAAATAATTATCTTGAATAAAACCGTTGGGTTTGTGGTCATGAATTTATGCGCAATTACAATAAAAATAAGAAATTACTACTAGAACCTTCAACTTATCTCAAAATAAATCTTACGAGAGTTTTTCTGAGACGGACAAAAGTTTTTAACACTTACCTGTTTCAACAGTTTGCTCAAACATGAAAACCATCTCGCCAGTTAACCTCAAATTACGTAGCATTTTCTACTTACGCCACAGTGACGTGATGGCGTTACTCAAAGCGCTAAATTCAAATTCGAACTTAGTAAAAACGATAGTATGCCATCTTATCTAACATGCCGTCTCAGACACATTTCCCCTATGGGATTTTATGAATGGAACTACTTAAGACTTCTTATATACAGGGTGTTTTTGAAATACGTTACCAAAAATTAATGAAGGTCTTTGGCATCCTTAAGGAATCGAATTGAGTAAGTCTCAATCTTTTTTTAATGATGAAAAAAATCACCTCTAACCACCTGCTTAGAACACCACTGATGCAAATATCCACGTAAATTGATTGCATTTAATTTGAATACAAACCTAGCAACGAATTTAAAATTATTTTGAATCAAAATGCATATAGTATTTCCACCGATAGATTAGCTGACAGAAAAGTCACCAAATAGACCGCTATAAAAAGTAGTGCCAAAGGCGCTTTATTTGAAATATAAGTAGATTTGAAAATAATGTTGAACTACGTAAAATTACTTTTAATATAATAATAACACAATTTATTTCCAACAGACAATATTATCTACACTGGAACATACACTTCGAATAACATTACGTACTTTATATTGAAGTAACAACCTCTGTAGGGCATCTTAAATTAAAATTTTCCTTCTTGAAAAATGAATACGCGTTGGCAATCATTTTCTGTGCCAGGATGTTGTCAACAACAGTCATATTGCACCGGGTTGAAGAGGGCTACAAAATATAATGGTATATAATTATTGCACAGAATAAATCAACAACACACTCTTGCGTAATTATGAATTTTATTCGTAATGTTTTCCATGGGGTCCATATGAAACGTTTTTTGACACAAACAACTTAACCTAAAATGTCCAAACTTCAGCCACTACACAAAAAATAGCACAAAGGTCTATAATATCATACCTAACAAATCAAAGCAAGTAAAAAACACAAACACTAAACGCAAAAAACACACTTTTTAACTTTTTGAACCAAAATTTTAAATTAACGTTAATCAGATCGTCCAAAACACAGGTTAAACGAAACCGGCCGACTGGCGCAGGCATAGAGGCGTAGGAAATTCGTTGCGCGGGAAAAGAAACGTTGGTTGCCAACTTAAACTACAACCCTTTAACAGCTTTAACCGTATAATGTTAGTATATTTTAAATTCTCCGATTGGCGATTGTGAATTCAAAATTTTCCAATCTATCGCTGGAAATAGTATAGTAAGCAAAGGTAAAGTCAGATTTGACAATTCGAAAATCCTTGGATTTTGAAAAGTAATCTTGCCTTTTAAATTAAGATTGAATAATTACAGAAGCGAGTAGTGAAACGAAAACGATTTATTTTTTATAGAAATTGCTCAAAATGCCGACCATCATTCGCAATGCATGCCCGAGCTCGACGAATTAATGATCCTTGCGCTCTTCTTAACATGTCTGGATTTGCTCTGATAGTAGCCGAAACATCATGAATCCTATTTGTCAGTTCTTCAATGGAATTAATAGGTGGCGCATAGACTAATTGCTTCATATGCCCCCATAAAAAATAATCACAAGAATTTAGATCTGGTGACCTAGAAGGCCACCGTACTGGACCGTTTCTTCCGATCCATTTTCTTGGAAATGTTTGATTTAACCATTCCCGCACGTCATGTGTATAGTGGGCAGGGGCTCCATCATGTAAATACCACATATTCCTCCGGGTAGCTAAAGGTACATCCTCTAAAAGATTTTCCAACGTATTATTCAAAAAATTAAGATATGCAGCGCCAGTTAACCGTGGAGGTAAAACATATGGACCTATCAAGTGATGTCCTACCATACCTGCCCACACGTTTACGCTAAATCGTTCTTGAAAGTGCCCCTCATGAATTTCATGAGGGTTTTCATCACACCAAACGTGTGTATTATGACAATTAAATACCTTGTCTCTCGTAAATGTTGCTTCATCCGTCGACAGCAAGTTTCCAATAAACTGTTGATCTTCATCATTTTTTTGTAATAACCACTCGCAGAACGTAATCCGACGAGGTAAATCAGATTCTTTGAGAGCTTGTACTCGTTGCAAATGATACGGATGGAGTCCTTGTTCTCTTAATGTACGCCAAACGACAAATGGGGAAACACCAACTCTGTAGGACAGCCTTCTGACACTGATACTTGGGTTTTCTTCTACCATATTTAAGATCTCAGGTTCAGCAGCTAATGTCCTTCCAGTTCTCTGTCGGCCACGATCTGTCATTTGGGGACGATATTCACCGTTGTCTCTAAGATGTTGAACGGTAGCGGTAAATGTATGATGATCGGGCACAATTCGTCCAGGAAATGTTTCCCTATAAAGACGTTGTGCTTCACGAGCGTTTCCAAGGGCCCTTCCATACAGTAGGACCATATCAGTTAATTCAGCATTTGTGTAAACAATTTTGATACAACTGACACAAAATTGACAACAGTACCCTGCCAAATAAAATTTTTATTGTTGCTAAGCGAACAAGATGGCATTTTGAATTACCTTTAATACAGTGGCGTACTGGAAATTTTGACCGAATATTCGATTAATTTTATCTCGAAAACGAAAAAACTTTTATATAAAGTATTTTTTGTCAGTTAGTTCTATTTATCATCACCAATTACCTGCTCTCTTTTGGTAGTGTATTTCAAAAACACCCTGTATATATTTTTTAATAATATTGCGATCAGTTATAAAATTTATTATTAACGTAAAATTTGTTAGCACGTTAAGCAAAGGTATGTGTTAGCCACTTTACACCACACAAATAAACGAAAAAATTCACAATTAATAACTTTTAGGTTAGGTTAGGCTACTTTAGGGACTTATTTCTATTATAAAACTGAAAAATTAGCGCGAAAGTGGGTATTTGTTATACCTACATCAAGATACATATTATTCCTTATATCTACATCATTCCACCAAGACTAAAATCCCGCTTAAATGCTGGTATCAATTTGTGGTTAAGTCATAATTTTAAACCCAAATTATCGACGATGATGACATAGGTACATGTATCGTAAAAACTACATTAAAAGTTTAATACTTACTATTTTGCACAAAAATAACTATAAAATTCCAGTTTATTTAGTTCACATTCACACACAAAACAAGTTTACTAGGTACATTGCGAATACTGAGGACACTGCCAAGTGGGTTGCGTATTGGTTGTGCGCATCTTGTATTTCACTGGAAATGTTTCGAACACATTGTAAAAGAAATGTGTTTCGCGAAAGTTGTGATAAAACATTTCAAAAATATATCTAAGCAATGTTTCATTTTTTAAATTTTATGTTTCATTTGAAATGTTTCTCAAATGTTTCTTGCTTACTGGGGTAGGGCATGGTCGACCTTGCCGCCCCTGATCAGCGGCCACTGACTTAAATATCTATTCCTTGACATAAATCCTAAATACCGTTCATGTTCAGCTTCTTTATTTACTTTCCAGCTGTCAGGAATAGGCAAATAGTTCACTTTGGCCATTTCATAAGCGATTTTTTTTTATTTTGGAACTGTTTGGCAGTAATACATCTTGGAGTATGTTACTGCGTAATCAGCCAAAGACTGCTCTTGTTCTTGGGAAAATATTTTTCGATATGCGTAGTTTTAGTAAGTTTTCACCAAAGTCGTGCTGAGACTTTTCAGGTTTTAGAACACAGATGTATACAGCAGAAAGCCGGTCTGGGCTCGTATATCTATCCGCTCTGGCCCCTGCTTGGACGCTTGGATCTTCAATGCCACCCATACTACACGACGCGGCTCAATTAATATCGCAAGCATTTGTAAGTTCTACCTTTTCAAAGTAATATCTTTCCCACGATTCGGTAGGCAACTTCATCTGATTGATTAGGGCACGTAACGTAGTGGCGAAATCTCTGTATTCAATGAAGGATTTTCCGAGCAATTTCTTGCACTCTCTCCAAGTCAGCCGACATGTGTTGATAAATTATCATACCAGCGTCGAGCCAATCCGCTCAGACGACTCTGCATTTAAAAAATGCCATAGTTGGCTCATTACAATTGTTAATTTTTGCCAAGTGTTCAATTTTTGCAATCCATTTCGACGAACTCAAATTTGGATTTCCAGGCGTGAACTCGGTGCTGTCCGATTTTATAGCAACCCTAACTCCACGATGGTGTTTTGCTTTCATCTTTGTTTGTCGCTGGATTTTGGTAATTGAGGTGCATTGGATGGCGTACGTGACTTGTGGTCGCTGCCCCGACTCGTACTAGGTACACTTTGATTTCGGGACGCTTTCAAAGCTGCTCGAGCACGCTTTTGTCTGCGCCTATAGGGTAATTGCCCCTGTAATGGACACTCAAGAGAAAATTTGAAATCTAAATAATCTTATTATTATTAATATTCGGTCAAAATCAATTTGCAGCACACCAGATGAAAGCTTATTTAGTGCACTTTCTAACAGTCTGTTAACAAATTACGTAAAACAATGATTGTTATTTTAATATTTTATATTGTGATACTACATCAAATGTGCCAGTAATGGACACAGTTGCGTAGGTAATGAACACATTGTGGGTGAGTAATGGACACTCGGAAAAATGTTAATTTTATTCATATTTATTCATTTCTGGAACAGTAAAATGGCCTCTAGTATTTTTAACCTTTGGCTCGTCTATGACACATACAATATCTTTTTTGAAATAATAAAGAATATCCTCTTTGCTTGGCCACTTCCATACACCTAAACCTGCACTGGTCATAGACTGTATTTCGGCTCCTAGATCATCCTTCTTCAAAATAACACCCGTAAAGGTCCATTGTACGATAAATAATTTGATTAAAACATTATACCTCTTTTTAAATTTTAGTTAAACATAGAAAATCATGAGGAGAACTCATCAAGGCGATTAAGAAGGTAAGTATAAAATATAGTTAATGTGCAATACTTTAACTGCTGTATAAAAGTGATAAAGACAAAGAACATACTTTGTTAATATGAGTACGACTCATCAGGATAATAATTTTTCTCATATTTCATGATGACATATTGTCCAATTTGTAGGTTTAAATCTTCATTTTCGCTGAAATCTAGATCATCATCGTTGTATGTCAGATTTACATCAGAATCAGACGAATTTTCATTATCACGTGAAACTTTTTTCTTTTTCTTAGGAATCAATTTCTTCTTCATCTCCTTTTCATAATACTCCCGATACTTGACACTTGACACAACTGCAGGAAACACCGTACGTTTTCTTTTTGGAGTTATGGTGTCCGAAGTGCTAGGAAATACCAAGCATTTTTTAAACGGCGTTGGTATTTTATAACCTTCCTTTTCTTTGTCTTCATAAGAATGCTTATTTACTTGCTCGGGAGTCTTGCATTCTACGGTTATCGATTGTTGCAGAATTGGCGAGTTCTTTGTAGAGTCACAATTTTCTTCAATGAGTGTTTTTGACGTTCCTGGGCGATCTATGTCATTTTTTTCCATGAAAAGTAGTTTATCTTGTCGAATATTGGGTGTAACTTTTTGTTCAAGTGTAGTTTTGCATTCATTTTTTATAGCAGACCATACTTTGTAAAGATTACGTGATTCAATATTTCCATTCCACTCAGATCCACGTAAATATGTTTCCAAAAATTGATTGACTTCTTCTTTTTCGATATTTCGTTCAGTTGCTTCTAAGACGATACTACATGGTCTACGGTATGTTCAGGTAAGTTATCAATATTTCTATTTGGAATACATTTGGAGTAATCAACATTATTCTTTTCAAAAGGAAAAATTCCACTCTTCCTGAATCCGTTTTTAATTGTTTTAGGTGTAGCGTATTGATCAAAAACTAATCTTAAAATCGATCCAAAAGTGTATCTTGTAACTTCTTTTGGAAAATGTTGGAATTTCCAACTCCTTACAGCAGCTGCCCAACCAGCCTTGAATGGTTTGAAAACTGCTACATCGGCAGGTTGCAAAATATGCGTTGTATTTGGGAGTAGCGATATCAGGATAACTCCATTGACATCACACAGTTTGCTTACTTGTGTGGTTAAGTGAGAACGATGTCCGTCCACGAATAGTACAACTGGTCGAGTAATGTTTGAAGATTTTATATAGGGTATGAAATGGTTAGACATGTATTCATAAAAAACTTCTGAATTTAGCCATCCTGAATCTGACCTACCTAATGCCCAATTTTCTGGTATAGATTCAACAATTGCTTTTGGCATCTTTTTATATGGAAAGATAAGCATTAGTGGTACTATCTTTCCATCTGCCGAAAATGTAGCCATAACAGTAATCTGCTCTTTTTCAGCAGATACTCTTTGATAAAAATCCTCTTTTGATTTGGTTGGTCCTAAAACGTTTCCACTTTTAGGACAAAGCATGAATCCAGATTCATCTCCATTAAATGTTCGGGTGGGATCACGAAGGATGTCTTGAAGGTTATTCTCTTTGAAATAATCTTGAATTTCATCAAACCATCTATGAATATGGTCTTGGGTAACAGCTGCACGAGCTTTACTCAAAGATTCTGCATGTTTCTGTTTGATTTCTGAATGCCGTTTAAGAAATCCTTCAAACCAAGATCTTCCCGGTGTTTTAGATTTATTTAAATAGCGAGGTTCTCTACCATTATCTTCCAAGTATTTTTTTACAGACATGATGAGATTGGTTTTGTGTACTGGGAATCCTCTTTTCGCCATGGCCAATATCCAAGAAAAACCAATACGTTTTCTTCATTTTCAGATAACTCTGATGGAGGTCCCATTTTTCTACAACATGGACTGTCTCCTGCCATTTTCCTGATTAGAGTACTACGAGGAACATGGTACTGTTGGGCAGCCTTTTTTTTTTACTTAGCCCATTTTCTTTCACCGCTTGGATAGCCTTTTGCATGTTCTCCTCCGAATAGCAAAAAAACTTTCTGGTTTTTTCCTTCTTTTTTTCCATTCCCCTTTTGTAGAAAATCACATCTACCTGAATTAGAAACAATCTTAACTTGGTAAGAATTCAATATCGGCATCGGATGACTGGTGTCCATTACTGAATTTTTCTTGTTTAGTAATGGACATCCCACTGTCCATTATTAACACATTATTTAATTTTTTGTTTCAGTACTGGTCACCCCCCGTAAAAATCGTTATTTGTAGGAAGTATGTATTTTCAACTGCAAATGTCGACTCATTTAGAGGTAGCAAATTCAACTTTTGCGACCACCGGTTCAAAAAGAAAAATTGAGGTTACGTACGCAATGTTTGATGTGATTATTTCTTGAAAAATGAACAAATGTGTGCTACAAACATTACTTGAGTATACGCATGGTAGTTGGTAGACGGCAGAAGATAAAATGATTAACTCAGCGACAAGTATAAACGGTTTTCTTTGTGTTGAAGATTTAGATTAAGTTTGATTAGAAATCAAAACAAAATCATGTTGCGTCAAAAAATTGAACGTTTATTTTTTCAGTTTATTGTCTTATGGTTTCAACTGGTGAAAAAAATAGTATATTAACCACGGTTGCAAAACCACTTCTAGACCTCGCGCTTCAGAGCCCTCGACGCTGCGCGTCTCGGGTTCTAATTTGCGCTCGGTCTAGAATGCTTGGCTCTGCAACCGTGGCTAATAATATACTATTTTTCACTAGCAGCCATGACGCATGCAAATGTCGACTAATTTAGAGGTAGCAAATTCAACTTTTGCGACCACCGGTTCAAAAAGAAAAATTGAGGTTATGTACGCAATGTTTGATGTGATTGTTTCTTAAAACATGAACAAATGTGTGCTACAAACATTACTTGAGTTAACGCATGGTAGTTGGTAGACGGTAGAAGATAAAATGATTAACTCAGCGACAAGTATAAACGGTTTTCTTTATGTTGAAGATTTAGATTAAGTTTGATTAGAAATCAAAACAAAAACATGTTGCGTCAAAAAATTGAACGTTTATTTTTTCAATTTATTGTCTTATGGTTTCTACTAGTGAAAAAAATAGTATATTAACCACGGTTGCAAAGCCACTTCTAGACCTCGCGCTTCAGAGCCCTCGACGCTGCGCATCTCGGGTTCTAATTTGCGCTCGGTCTAGAATGCTTGGCTCTGCAACCTTGGCTAATAATATACTAATTTTCACTAGCAGCCATGAAGCATGCAAATGTCGACTCAATTAGAGGTATCAAATTCAACTTTTGCGACCACGGGTTCAAAAAGGAGATTGAGGTTATGTACGCAATACTTGATGTGATTATTTCTCAAAAAATGAATAAATGTGTGCTACTAACATTACTTGAGTATACGCATGGAAGTTGGTAGACGGTAGAAGATAAAATGATTAACTCAGCGACAAGTATAAACGGTTTTCTTTGTGTTGAAGATTTAGATCAAGTTTGATTAGAAATTAAAACAAAATCATGTTGCGTCAAAAAATTGAACGTTTATTTTTTCAATTTATTGTCTTATGGTTTCTACTAGTGAAAAAAATAGTATATTAACCACGGTTGCAAAGCCACTTCTAGACCTCGCGCTTCAGAGCCCTCGACGCTGCGCGTCTCGGGTTCTAATTTGCGCTCGGTCTAAAATGCTTGGCCTTGCAACCTTACGGGCCAATTTCAAGTTGGTTTGCAATTAATTGCAAACGCCGTTGCTATGGTGATCTCGTAGAACTCTTAATACAAACCATTATATTTTTGCGAGGTTACCATAGCAATGCAGCTTGCAATTAATTGCAAACCAACTTGAAATTGGCCCGTTAGCCAATAATATACTATTTCAAAAATGTGTTATAAAATAGCTATTTTTTTACCTTCATCTCCGCATACCGCTTGTTGTAATTTGCTGGATGCAACTGTGCTTGTTTTAAAGATATGTTGTACAAGATCCCTATCTTTCTTCAAAATAGTTTTTAAAAGACCTGATAGACTGAGCGAATCTTGGAACAATCAAATTCAAAGTATGGCTGTAAACGTGGATAATGTTGCAAGGTTAAATTTTTTATTGCGGCAACAACATTGACCTCAGTGTTTGTGGTTATGGACCGTATTTTGTTTAGTATCTTCCTCTTGTTCAGTTGTTTAATTATAATTATTATTCATTTAAAAAAAAACAAGTATTTCTTTACAACAAAACATTGTAACTGTAGTACATGCCTTCTTTTTGAATTGTTAGGACTTTCTTTTACACTTCAGATACACTTTTGAGCACTGATATTGATGGAATCGCCGCAAAATTGGAAATTTTCGATTTCGTGTAATCACCAAAATTATTATCCAATAGAAATGAAGTGTTTTTGGTTTTCTTCTCAGCTTCTGAATTTACAATAGACTCGTAATTGTACCACACTGTCAACAACGTCGTCATAGCATCTCTTCACTTTGTGTGCAAACGTGCCTTTTCATTCTCAGTGGCCGCTTCTGAATCATATTTTTTGTATTTAACTAATTGTTCCAGCATGTGATCTTTCAGTAATCTCATACTGCAACTTTTGAATCTGAAATGTCAATAAACCACTCGCAAAAATTCCTGATTTGGTTTTAACTTTACTTACATACCTATCACTGTCATAGCACAAAACAAGATCTAAGTTTTTCCACAACGCTTCTTGTGTTACAAAATTCCCCTCACATAAAAGATTGAGCTCATTTATGCTTTTTATTCTTTCGGCTTCGCTAAACCGAAATCTGCTTTTCTTTCCACTAGAAGTTAAGGGGGTGCATGGATCTTGTGAATATCTTTGCTGTGACTCCTGCGCCTGCAATGGCGTCGCAGAATTGGGAATCGGTGGCAAGGACGTCTGATTCTTATCACGCTCCCAAAGGTCCCGTGAACACATTATAATCTTTTAAATGTAGGAAAACCCACACCGAGCGCTGTCACATCAGCTGTCACTGTCAATATAATCAGGCCAGCAACTGTCAGATATTATAACGCGAAAATTTTTGATTGGCCACGCTTTTTTCGAAAAATAGTGTAAGAATAGCTATTTATGGTATAAGTGAATAAAAATGTGTATCACACGAGATTTTTTCCAATTTCGCAAAATTTTTCAAAAAATTTATTGATTAGGTAAACCATTTACATAAATATTAATTGTACTGTTGCTAATATTATGAATATTGATACAAGGTAAATTGCCTAAGGTGCCTGCCCTTTCGTCTCGGTCAAATTCGGAAGATATTCCTGCCCTTTCATTAGAATTTACATCTGCCAAAATTTTTCTTGCCGTGGATATGTTTTGAGCAACGGATTCGCCGATATACCTTTCCGCAACTCCACCATCCGTGCCTTTTTAGTGTTAATAAGTCTGTTCCTGCGTTTGCCAATAAATTTGCTGATGTCCTTCGAAAATAGTCCCCCGTGTAAAGAGTATGATCTGGTAAGTTCAAATACTTAGCAATTAATTGCGGCATTTTCGCGAATGTGTTAATACCGATAGGCTGCACTGTGCACTTTTGATTCCGATAACAGAGAAAAAATCTATTAGAACAGACTCCTTCTCAATATCATCGATTCGAATTTTGTGAAGTTCGTCGATTCTACATCCTCCAGCTACACCGATAATAATTATTACTAGGGGAATGTGGGGCAAAGCGGACCCTTTAACACATAATAATTAATTACACACTCGATGGTATCCTAGTAAAGCTTTTGTTTGCGTGTACTAGAAGATATATGTGTTAAGTATCAATCCCTAATTTTTAAATTTAAACTACTGCGGCAGTGTTACGGTTTTTTTATTTTTTAGGAAGGTCTGCAAAAGTTTTGCTTTGCCCCATATATGGGGCAATGTGAAAAAAAATGAGGGGCAAAGTGGAAATTTGAATCAACTCTAAAAATAGTTTATTGTAATAATAAATGATTGAAATATAAAGAATAAACAAATAAAAAAAAATCTCAATGGAACAAATTAAACATTAATAATAATAATAATAATAATTAATCTAATCAATTCATATCATTACTTGGTCTTAGTACCCGTAATGATAGAAGTCTTGCCTGAATGCCGGTCATTTCCGGGTCAGTGGTGGGTCTTAATAATAATAATGTTTATTCACGCCAAAGATAATTAGACACCCATACAAAGGGCCTTACGGTAACGTTTAAAACTCATAAATTTGGACTCTGTAAAATTAAGTTCAGAACCTACATTATTAGCCAACGATAAAATACTATTCATTGGAGAATGGAGCGAATAGTTGCGACCATGAAAAGGAATATAAAACATCTCAGGTTTACGAGTATGAAACACATGTACATTAAAACCTATTCTACTTAACAATGTAGGGCAGCTAACCATATTATTCAACAATTTAAATAAAAAACAGAGCTTTAAATACTTCCTTCGATTACTCAGACACGGAATGTTAAGATAGTCAGCAACCATTTCAACACTAGCAAAATGTAAATTATATAACATACTTAATCTAAATTTTAAATATTTTAAAAAATGAATCTGCATAGATTCCTTGCGATTAATTAGCGTAATATAAAAAGGTGACCAAATAATACAATTATACTCTAAGACAGATCTTACAAGCGAAAAATATAAAACAACTATAACATTAATGTCCTTAAAGTTTTCTAGCTTTAGCTATAAGTGAATTGTAATGACAATGAAAAGTTAATTTTGAATCAAAATAAATACCTAAATCTTTAACTATACTTTCATTTTTTAGTAATTCATTATTTAACACATAAGAAGCATTAATAGGGGAACTTTTCTTACTAAAACAAATGGCTACACATTTCGAAACATTCAGATTTAAGTCATTCATTAAGCACCAGTTTTCAACTAGTTTAAGATCATGTTGTAAAATCTTCATGTCATCAGATGTTTTAATAAAATGATAAATTTTTAAATCATCAGCATAAAGAAGACTTTTAGAAAGAAAATTCATTGTAATGTCATTGACGAAAATATTAAAAAGAAAAGGACCAAGAATGGATCCCTGCGGTACCCCAGATTTAACAGAATACGTGTAAGATTTTACACCCTTTAAACATACACTTTGACTACGATTCATGAGATAGCTATTAAACCAGGACAAAAGAGGGTCACGAATGCCATACAAATACAATTTATCTAAAAGCAATTGATGGTGAACTTTGTCAAAGGCTTTATGAAAGTCTGTGTACACACAATGTACATCATAACCATCTTCAAAAGCATCAGTTATATCACTAATAAATGTAATAAGATTAGTCTGCGTAGATCTGCCAGCATAAAAGCCATGTTGAGATTCAATGATAATATTCTTAAAGGAATGACGTAATTGTTGAGAAACAATAGTTTCAAATAATTTGGCAGGAACCGACAATATACTTACAGGTCTATAATTATGAACAAAATGCTTAGAACCAGATTTAAAAATAGGCACCACATGAGCAAATTTCCAGATGTCAGGAAAACTCCACTACTCATAGATACAGAGAAAATACGACATAATGGTTCAGCCAATGATAAAGCACCCATCTTAAAAAATAAAGGAGGAAGACCATCAGGACCAGCTCCCTTATTCAATTTTAATTGTAATAGTTCACGCATTACCTGATCAACATTAAAATCAACAAAATTCAAATCGATCTCAGGATTATTCTTAAAATAGTCAGAATTATAAGTAGGGAGCAACTTGGGATTCTCATACACAGATGAAAAATAACAAGCAAAGACCTTAACAATATCACTGCAACCTTGAAATACATCATTATTGAAATACATAGTATTAGGAATCTCATTACTTCTATTATGATCACTAATAAATTTCCAAAATTGTTTAGAATCGGTATAAACCAAGGATTCAGCACGATCAATATAACTATTATATGAACAGTTAATAGCATGTTTACATTCGTCCCTAACAATGGAAAAATTAACATAATCCTCAAATTTACCACTCATTTTATATCTACGATGGAGCTCCTTTTTCCGTTTGACAAGCTTGCGCGATTCTGAATTAAACCAATGTGGAAAATTATCATAACGCTTAACCCTAGTAGGTACAAAAATATCACATGCTAAATAAATGTAATTATAAAAGATATTCACAACATCATTAATATCAGTAATAAAACTAATAAAATCCCAGCTAATAGAAATTAAAAAATTATTAAGTAATTCATAATTGCAATTCTTAAAATCGTAAGAAATGTCACAAAATTCAGCAGTACAGTAACAATCAACTAAATGAATAGCAAACGAATAGGGGGGATGAAAAGGATCCACTTTTACAAGAGCAAAACATTCACTAATATCTAAATGCTCACAATTAGAAAAACATAAATCCAAAACATTACCCGAACTGTTAACAATATAATTAAATTGACTCAAATCACATGCAAAAAAGGTGTCACAAATAATAGTCTCCTTGTCAGTGCTAACATTAATAGGTGTGAGACCTACGATTTCATCATCTTTAATCCAAGAGATACAAGGTAGGTTATAATCACCAAGGAGATAAAACGTTGCAGACAAATAATTCCTACAAAGATAATTAAAACTAGATACATGAATATTATACATATCAATCGACGCATCCGGAGGAAGATACACTGCACATAAAATAAATGTTTTCTGGTCACATTCAAGAAGGACCCACAATTCTTCAATGGGAGTAGCAATATCAAGGATTCTGGCTGTTATATACTTTTTCACAGCAATAAGGACACCACCACCATGACATTTTTTACTGTTAAGTGCACTACGATCATTTCTAAACACCACATATCTATCATCAAATATCTCCGCATCACAAATTTCAGGATGAAGCCAAGTTTCAACAAAAACAATGACGTCATAATTATCATTAGCACATGATAAGAAACAATCTTTAATTTTAGTCCTCAATCCACGTACATTTTGGAAGTAGACCTTAAGTTTTTCGAGTCTCATACTACTGCTGATTTTTCCTTGTCCGTTGAAAAATTTGAATTACCAGATGTAACATTGTTAGTCTTGGATGTAACATTATTAACCTTACGTTGAGAAGAGTAGAATCTCCTTATCACAGCTCCACATGGCCACAAATCAGAATTTAATATATTCGCCGCAGCAGATTGTGGAATTCCAACCTTAAATGATTTGAATTCTCCTTTATCTGACAATAAATCACAGGATACATTAGCTATTTGCAGATCATTCTTTATAAAATTCACAACATTGTGACTACTCATGGAAGGATCAATACGCCCTATATAATAGAAATGTTTCTTTTCAACTGTTAAAAGATGGGATGACTGCTTGATACCAGTGACGATTGAAGACTTATTTTTCTTACGTAGATAACGAGGTTGATGCCAGTTACCATTTTCATTGCCTACTTTATCCTTAGAAATATAAGCATCTTCAATAGTGTTTACTCCGTGACCAGCTTTATCTACGAATTTATCGGATTGTACTTTTTTATTATTCATAGCTGAGTTTTTCTTACCAGAACTATTAACCTCGACATCAGATAAGATTTCAATGGAACATTCTTAACATTAAAAAACAAAAATAAAGGAACTCGTTTCGCCTTTAGTTTATACTAAAAAAAATAGAAACTACAGAATTCAAAAAACATTTTTAAAAAACAAAAACAAAGGAACTCAATTCGCCTTCAGCTTATATTAACAAAAATAGAAACTATAGAATTCAAAAAGCATTTTCGTGAATTATATTATTTGGATTTTGCCATGTCTTAGTTTGTTTATCTTTACCTTGCCTACTATTTCTTCATAAACTATTTCACTTTCGTCTGCCACGTCAGGGAAGACAAAAATATCTGTAGTTTGCTTATACTGTCTTAGAAAGCTTACAATTGTACAACCATTTTCTTCAATATTTGTAATGTATGCCACAAATTGTTTTTTTGTACGATATTTTTCATCGGTTAATTCAGTTTAAAGAAAATCTCCTTTTTTTAACTTTGTGCCTGGATTAACCTTCTCTACGTTAAAGGAAGACTTCTTCGACAAAAGTTCCCAATCGCTGTCATCACTAATTGTATTCTCACTGTCGTCGCTGTCGGATGAATCTTTCTTATTGATTTTTTGAGATTTTTTTCTTTCGCTTTCTAATGATATTTTTCTTTTGGTTGATATTACTTTGGCAGGGCGTTTAGATTCTATTTGAAGTTTTATTTCCTCCATGTTTGGGGTAGACGTCAAAATCATTGTCTTTCCTTTTCTTTTTCCTCATACTGAGTCTTTTCGTGGACCTGCTCTAGGCAGAGGTAGCAGATCTTGAGGTGTCCAATTGTTATTCGTTTCATATGAAAATACCTGTGGAGAGGGTGTTCTTTCTTTTGAGCAACCCGCACGAGGAGATATGGTTCCGTTTGCTTCAGAATTAGTAAAGGCATTTCTGTTCGCTTCAGAATGTTGCTCTTCTCTATTTGTTGTTTCGGACGGTTTGAATAAATCTTCTGGAAAAATATTGGGATTGTATGGATAAATGCCTGTATTTTTGAATCCATTGCAAGCTGTTTGAAGAGTAGCAGCTCTTTGATATGCTCTTCCAAATAATTGGTCAATTTCGTATAATGTTATTATTTTGCCAGGGTTGTTTCTTAGTCATATTCGTGTCTCTTGTTCGTAATATGTGTTAAGAGGATACATAAATGAGACGTCAAGAGGCTGCATGCGATGCGAACAATGAGGTGGCAATACGAGTATGTGAACATGATTAGCTTTTGCTTTCTCTATTAAATTCAAATTTTTGGTGTGCGTCGCGTGGCCATCCAAAATTAATAAAACGGGACTTTCTTCAGATGGCCGAGCATATTTTAGGAAATGTGGGAACCAAACGTCGCAGAAAATGTCCATTTGCATCCATCCAGATTGGTGACAGTGTACGATTGACTCGGGTGGCAAACCGTTTTCGAAAGCTGGGTTACGCCTTACCCGGGGAAATATCAACAATGGAGGTTCCAGCAGGACTGAAACACACTTCCACAGAAACCAGTGATCCTCTTTCTGCTGAAGACAAACATCCAACCTGCTTTTTTCCTTTTAGGGAAAATATTTTTGTGGGCTTATTTGGGACACTCGATATTCCTGTCTCATCACAGTTAAAAATTCTGCTAGCTGGAAAATGGAATGTATCAAACAAACTTCCTAGCAGGTTAAAAAAATTTCCAACATTTGTCGGATTAAAAGCGGAAGCTCTTGCCGCCGAAGTTTTTTCTGGAAGACGTAATGAGATATTTTTTTGTCTTTCTAAAAACTTGTACACCCAATCACGTCCCGCCAATTTAGTATTGTGATTAAAACTATTAGGAATCTTGTTTTTTATAGCATATTGATATGCCAAGCTACGCAGTTCTTTAAAACTAAGCCCAAACAAACGACTTTCCATTTCTAAGATGAATTCCGCCAACTCTTTCTCCTGATCATAGGTAAATGTTGACTTAAATCTACCTAATGATTTATTTGAAGCTTCAGTAACGTTTTTCCCTGACTTGACTCGTCGATATAATGTTGTCGCGGGAATCTGATACTTTAAAGAAGCAGCTTTTAATTTTAATGTCCCATTTCGCACATCTCTAATTGCACAAGCCATGGAATCTTTAGACCACGATTGTTGATTTGTTCTTCGTTTGTAATTACGGACCATTTTGATATAATTCTGAAAATATGAATAAGGATTTTTATTTGTAGTTTTTAGCTCATATGGGCCATAGTGAAAAAATATTCATTTTGCCCCACATCGTAGTAGTTCACTTTACCCCATAGTACCAACAGCCAAGAAAAATTGAGGTTATAAATTTAAGATAGAGAAAACAACTGAAACTCACCTTCAACGGAAGACAAATGTCCCACAAATTGCACTCATACAGAAACAAATTAAAATTTTCTGTAATAGTCTCTATAAACTTTAGTTTTTTTACATCCAACTGCAAGAATGTTTTGTTTTTACAATTATAGGTAAACTTGGGGAAGTTTTGGAGGGAAATTACACTAAAGGAACTTTTGGCATGTGCTTAACATAGTTTAGCACGGTAATCCCAGATGGCAGCACTCATTTAGTTTTTAAACAAAAATTTCACTTTGCCTCTACGTTCCGCTTTGCCCCACATTCCCCTACCTATAAAGAACGAAAAATAAGAAACAAATTTTGAGGGAGGTTATACAAATGTTTTCCTTCATACTTAAGTACAATTCATTGGGGGCTTCGGATAAAAATTTGTAGAAATCTGCTTTTTCAAAAGTTCTAGATTTTTTTGGTTCGTAACCTGAAGTCTGTCTTGGAGTGGGCACTGGCTCGCGACTGAACTAGGATAGCCAGCCATAGATCTGGAACCCATCGAACGTTCTTTTACTTGTGACTCGGTTGTTTCTCACAGGTGGAATCGCAAACTCTATTCCACGTGTGGTAGAAATCCATCCGAATTTCCAACCGTTTCTTTTCCCAAATGTCTGTACATATTTACAAGATGACGAAATCGCATCATTCCATTTTGATAATGGGATTTCTCGAACAAAGCCCTTCTCTGCCTCTGTGCCCATCCATCATGGTCGCTATAAAACTGTGCCGTTTTCTTGAAATTCGACAAAGGGCTAGGCACGCTTGAGACTCAGTTTACTTTTTAACGACTCCCTCGGAAAAGATTGTACATGTGGTATCATAAAATTACCCCAAGGGTCCGGTGCCACATGGAGAGAGGACGGGATATAGCGAGATGGGACAAAGGAAGTATATGGATCTATTTGTTGGGATTTTCTGGGAAGGTTCGGAAGAGGTGATTTTTAAGGGGTCGTTAACAAGAATTCGACCCATGATGGACAGCTGAGACAAATCAGCTCGCGACAATGGTGACCTTTTTGGGGTTGCACGTGCACTTGTTACAATGCACTCGTTACACCATTAATATGTTTATTCCAATAAAGACTTTCATTTCCAATATATCTGTTGGAGTATATCTCTTACCTGTTTGAAGAACATACAGGTTCTTGCTTCTGATAAACGTCTCTTTTACAAAGGTTTGTGTTATTTCAATTTTTCCCGTTACGGGATCTATTAGCCCCGTACATTCTTCGGGGGCATTGGCCATCTGAGATATGACAACTTCAGTGGCGGTCTTCCTCTCTGAATCATATGCAGATACATCTGCAGTAAAATCAACTGCAGATACATATATCTGTAATGATCCAGTCCACATCTGTTGGATCTTCGGCAGTGGAAGGACCGCCACCGGTTTGATGTTGTGCGCTAAACCGAAACTTCTAGGTATTATAGTTTCCTCAAACCTATAAGGCGTTTGTGGCTTTGACGTTGAAAGTACTTTACAGCCGACCCTTCATAAAGCTTACTAAATGTAAACCTTGCCACGTGCCAGGGACGGCCGAGACGCGAAGGACCGGACTAAGAGTAATTTTGTTTTTAAGGTTTCTTCCGTACCTTAATTATTTAATCATTATTCTGCACATTTGAAAATATTATTAAGATACTGAAAGCAAAAAACATAAAATCTTTAATAAGTACGATCGCAATCATAGAAAACTGGTTCACTAAGTTTTTTGATAAATCAAGTCATTTTGAGGATGTCACCGTCCTTTGTTTCAAATCCAGAGGGTACATTCATATTGCTGTTATATTAAAAATAATACATGACTAGAGAGCGAAAAGTATGCAGCAAAATTTTGAGAAATATGATCATGTAATATGCATGAAATTTATGCAAATATCCTGTAACTTTATTAATATATGCAGAGATGTGCAGTTGCATATTCTCCAAAAATTGAAAAGAAGTGTAACACAACTAAATTTATTTACAAATTATAAAAACAGGTTTATCAAGCTTAATTTTTTTAATAAAAAATACATAGATAAATAAAATTTTTAAAAATTATTGTCTTACACTAAATAGTGACAAATAAATAAAAATTAATAGTAATAGGCCATTTAATTAGTATTTTTGTAGCAATTTATTTTTAAACACTTCGAAATATTGTAGCAAAAAATTTTGCCGATGATCTGAAAACATAAATATTTGTAAATAGAAATGCGGTTTGTAGCAGAAGCTACAAAACACAGTGCCTTCTTGAAGAATAAATTCAGGAAAAGACCAGTACAGGGCACGGTTGATAAAACCGTTAATTGTTAATTTAGAAGAGTCGAGTGATGACAGTGACTATTTCGATCAATAAATAAGCAGTAGTAGTAGTTAATAAGTAAATAGTTGTGTATGTCAAAATTCTAACTAATTTGCTGTGATAAAAAACGATTGAGTACAAAGTTACTTTGTTTTTACTTAAAATAAAAAAAATCGAAAGGCGCAGTTGTCGGTAAATGCAAAACTCAGTCTTGCCCTGTGCTTTGACCAGAAAAGGTCTTTTCAGGTAGGTATCGATGAGCGTGTTTAGGACATCCGGTTGTGACGGCCTATTGAATTATAATGGGAGTCAAATTGGTGTGAAGTCATAAACGCCTTATATGTTTGAGGGAACTCTAGTACGCTCAACTGAGTAATGTACCTGCTCGAAACACCTAATGAAAAGTGAATACTTTTTCGGAACAGACAGTAGCCTCTACTCCTCTACGCCCGCTGCTGAGTTTGGTCGGATCCGATGCGCAGTGATGCTCTAATTCGTCCGCCACGAGATCTTAAAACCACTCTAGCAGTAACTCAACAGCGGGCCAACGGACACCGGAACCGGACGAAGGACGGATGTAAACATGTGATACTTCATTTGTTATAATTTTTCCAGGATATCGTAAAACTCATTCTCTGTTTTTTCCACCACCCGTACTTTGGGTTATGCTGTGAGAAACAAGAATAACAAAACGCTTTCTTATTTTAACTTCAGCGGATGGGCGAGAGAGAACACACATAGCTCCGCCTGTCGGAGTGAAACCCGAAATTTGACACAGGTTCTCAAACAGTTATGTTTTGTTGCAGGCAAAATGCAAAATCGAATAAACAGTTTCCCCCGTACAGTTGCACAATCTTAATGCGTTTTCCTATTAGTAAGGTATTCTGAAAATTAAACTTAATACTAGCTTAAAATTTATATTTCATTTGTTTCATTAAACATCTCCTTTTCAAGTTCAACAAAACAGTACTTCTTTGTACGCACCTTCCGGTAGATCTTTAGGACCGCCTCTAAAATGCTAGGCAATACGTATCATCTCAACCGCAATGAGGGAAAGTGAGACAAAAATAGTAATGTTTGAGAAGTATTATTATTTATTACGGTTTTACAAGACTATGGAATTCTTATGACAAATAGACTTTAACGCAGTTCTGTTTTGTCGACGGCCGACGTAAAGTGACAAAAAACGAATTTTTTCTACTTTGCGTTAACAATGGCCTCATTATTAAACCGAAACCAGTTTAATAATGGGATCAATTGTTAAACTGTATTTCAGGTGGCGTGCAAGAAGTGGGGCCCCCTTCTTCCATTTTTTGAGGCAAACTTAGGTTAGATTGTTAGTGTTCGGTGGTTAGATGTCAAACTTTGACATTGTGAAGTTAGCCACAACGCTACAACTAACCTTTCGAATTAAAAGGCCCTAAATTATAACCTTAAATTTTTATTAATTTTTTGTTTCCGATCAGATGCAAAGTAGAAAAAATAGTATATTATACTCGTTTAATAAGACGCATTGTGGCACTTATTCCTTTGGAGCACTCCTCGCTGCGCTTGTCGTGCCCCAAACCCATGCGTGCCACAATAAGACGTGTTATTAAACTACATAGTATAATAATATACTATTATTGAATCGATTGGTCTAAAAAATTAATCGCCGTGTAAAAATATCGATTTAAAATCGATTTTTTACCATCCAAAATAATCGATTCCTGTAAAATCGAATCGATTCTGCGCATTACTAGCCGGAAATGCACGAGGAGCACAGACATGTCTCTGTGGCTGTGGCCGGTTAAATTTCACACGAGTAATAACTGGCGTCAAAGGGACGCCCGGCTTAACAAGTGAAACAAATTTGAGATTACAGCATTTCGCCGAAAACACCATCCATCTGGCTTGCGAGATCGAGGGTCGATATTCGGTAATCGGTTTCATTTGTGCTAGGATTTCACTTTTATGCTGTGTTTATACCAAAAAAGTCTGAATAATTCAGTCTAAAAACGAACGCGAACCGGACAGCAACTAAAATTATAATAACGCGAATAAGTGCCGAATAAATGAAAAAGGTGTTGAAGTGAGTGTACAACTAAGTTATCGGTTCTTGAAAGTGTGGTGATATGAGCGAGATTCCACAAGGGCACAGTGTTGCCAACCCAAGATTACGAAATATCCCACGAACTTACCAAAAATATCCCTTTTTTTCGCTAAATATCCCACACCAAATTGTTAAATTTACATTATTCCCGCGTTGCTTCTCTAGTAGGTATGTATATACTGGGAGAGCAAGAAAAAACGTGATCAAAGGCGCCATGAAACGAACAAAATTAATTGATGCAACAATTAATTGTTCGTTTCATTGCTCTTTGAAATTTTCGCGAATAAAAAAAAATCCCATAATAATTTATTATACCGGGTGTTTCAAAATGATTTTCATCTAGTCGCTTATGGATTTTCCATGCAAATTAAAAAATGCCGCTTCTCGAAATAATGGATAGAAGGTAACTGACAATTGTTGGTTGCATAACTACAAAATACTCTTGAAAAATTATTAAATAATTATGAAGAAAACTCGATCGCTTGAGGGATAAAGTTGACTCAATCCCTGCTTAATTTTTCTGTTTGTTGTTTACATTTCTTGGTTGCAGTTGGCGATTTTGCGCTATATTGCGCATGTCACAAGTAGACACATTGAATAGGCCAATCTTCATTTATTAAACGTACGCTTCGAAAATAAGCTTTAATAATTAAAATGTTTTCTTGTATGGTATACATTTTATTATCAAAACAAAATCATAAACTCTTATCATGTAAAAAATAGAACAAAGAAACCGATTTACACGGAAAATTAATTTAAATTCTTAAAATTTAACAAACAAACTAACAACATAAAAATTAATTTATTCACTCTTTAAATGAGTAAAAATTGCTATACAGTTTCAACATATCATTGACTATTGCATAATTAACACAAGTTTTATTGCTCTGATGCAGTGCACTACGTATGACACACATTGCATTTAAAGTAATTTCACCCATTCTATTTCTTTTCTTGCTCTTAATGTCTGTCACTAGAGAGAATATCCTCTCAGCTTCTGCATTCGAATGGGGTAATGTGAGAATTACTTTAGCTAATTTGCCTATATTTGGAAACATCAAGATATTGTCAAAGTTCTTAGCATTTGCTATTTCCAGCCACATTTTGTCAAGTGGCATAACTTTCAAGTCTTTTCTTTCCTGTTCATTAAAAGATGATGGTAGATTTTGCCATTCGACAGACAATTGTGTTTCATCAATTAGACTTTTAAACTGATTTACTAAGGGAGTGAGCTGTATTTCTGAATGCCTTGTTGGGGAAAAAATTATTTCAGGGTCCATAAACTTCATGGATTTAAATATAGAGTTGGATATAGGTAATCTCTGTTGAATTTCTGATCCAGCAGTAACATAAAATGATAAACAATATTTCCTCACTGTTTCTTGGACTGCCAGTGGTGCTGATTGCAAATAGCTCTCACATGCAGCACCTAATTTTATATTTTTCAATTCTACAAAATACTCTGGATGCGCTAAATTAATGGCGCTCAAATCTTTGCAATAACACACTTCTGTTTTTAGGTAGTTACTACACAATTGCAAGAGCAACCTATTGCAATTGTCCTGGAGTTGATGTATAATTATAGCGTTAGATTGAAAAAGGGCATTGAATGCATTTAAAAAATTTAAAGCATATTTTAAAAAATAAAGATATGCTTTGGTGTACACATCTCTCATATCTTTGAGAATAGTTTCCGCACATCTTAATTTATCTTCAGCAGCTGCTGTAACAAAAAAATGTTCTAAAGATGTCCAATTGTCTAAGATTCTCACCACACATTGGTGTCTACTCAACCACCTAGTGGTTGCAAGCTTCAAGATTTTTTTTTGTTCTTGGTGAAAATATGTCTGGAACTCTACTAATATTGCACAACGCTTGGCACTTCCAGTAATATAAGACCCTATATTCCTAATTAGATCTTCTGGTCCTCGTGGTAACTTTTCGCAAGCTTTACTAGCCACCAAGGCGGCAGAATGACATACACATTTCATTAATACTACATGTGGAATGTCATCTTGAAGACGACTGAAAAACGAATTAGTGTGACCAGTCATCACATTTGCTCCATCACAAGCTATACCTATGATATTTGTTAATGGAATATTGTGCTTATATAAACAGTCTTTAAAAGCATTGTACAGATTCTCTGCACTGCAGTCTTTAGCATCTAAAGGTACTAACTCTAATAAATTAGTTTTAGTCTTATTGTCATCGTTATCACAATATTTCACTAAAACACAAAGGTTTTTGTGATTTGATATATCAGTGCTCTCATCAACTAATACTGAAAAATTGTTATTTTTCAAATTTTTAACTAAAACATTGGTTTCATGCTTGCTAACAACGTTGTTTACAACCTCGCTACATTTTGTTCTTGCTAATCTCACATCTTGTAATATTTTCGAATCACCGAAGATATCTTTCAATAAGGGGACTAAATGATCCACAACCATTGTAGCTACATTGTGTTCAGCAAAAAATAATGCTAATTTAAGTTCAGCTCTCTTTACTTTTTCTTCATGACCATCATTATTTTTAAAGTAATTGGTAACACTTCTATTTAAATTCACAGTTCTCATTTTTTCAATATGTTTTTTTCTTTCAGAATGCCTTGTTAGCTCTGTGAGACCACAGACCAACTCAATATTGCAAACCTTGCACCTGTAATTAATAATAATTATCATCAACCAAGTACTTCTATGATTTTCATACTACATACCGACATTTTTCTTTGTTATTAGCTAATGGTTGCAGCCAGTTTTTAAACTTGTCTTTTTCCAGCCAAGCGAGCTGAAAACGTTTATGCTCAGCATGCCTGTATTTTTTTCTTTTATGTGAATGTTCTGCATTACCATTTGATGTGTCTGTATCAGACATTTTTCTTATCTTTCTTACAAAATTATTTTTCGATACACACACTAAATACTTTTAAAAATTGTTACAACAGGAATAAAAAATAAACTTAACCATAAATATTTCGTGATGGCGACAGTTGACAACAGCTGAGGAACTGATAGACTGATACCTAACCTAAAACACGACTAAAGGAGTAACAAAATCAGTTCAGTTAACTGCATTACCGACCACACCGAGAAGATTTTTGATCACAGTTTTTGATTTACCATTTAGGACAATTTAGTACTACCATGGTAGCGGTAGCGCTGTTTCGATGTTATGTCATGTGAATGTAAACAAGGAACAAGAATCTTCGGATAACTGAATATTACCACTATTAAAAATCCCACGAAAAGAGGCTTAAATCCCTTTATCCCTTAAACAAGCTTAAAATCCCGTGAAAAGGGATAAATCCCACGAATTGGCAACACTGCAAGGGCATAATGCGTACTGCGAATCGCCCTATAAAATTTCGACAATCTACATTTTGGTGAGTCCGTTACTGCTATGTTTGACCTGATGGTTGATTGTAATGATTAAATAATACCATGCTTAAATAAATCACTACTTTAATTTCAGTAAAATTGTTTCCGGCCTTCTTTAGTGTTGTAAAAATGATGTGAAATATCCGCTTTTGAAATATTTCATGAACCATTTCATTTGACGTGAAAGATAATTTAACCTCACTTTTTAGTCAATGCATGTTAAACCATGGCCGACTAGTATAAAGATTATGGCCTGTCCAAGAGGTACGATACGTGCTGCCATCTATTAATAATTACACTTAATAATTTAGCCAAATTTTAATTTGACTTGACATTATGGGACTTCAAAACGTGTAATGGTGGTTTGTTTCGGTATGAATGCCTTTGTGCCTTTCAAAAAGTGTTAATAATTCTTTTGTCGCTTTTGAATTATTAATAGATGGCAGCACGTATGGTACCTTTGGCATTCCTTTGGACAGGCCATAATCTTTATACTAGTCGGCCATGGTTAAACCATGGTTAAACCTCCTTGACGTGGAAAGCTATTTTAACCTCACTTTTGACAAGATATTTTCACACACATAAAATACTTAACGAAATTTTAATAAACCTCACATTAAGTAATAATGAAGATTATTGAAGAAATCAATATTTGAAGAACACCTTAAGCGAATGAACATAGTTAAAAGAAATCAATCAGTGTTTAAATGGAGAATGATATACGGGACGTCGGGGTGTCCCACGTAACACTTTCGGGCGCAATAACTCAGGCTTTTTTGAACGGATCGTTATGAAATTTGACATGTACAGCTAGTTTCATAAAAAACTGGAAAAATGACAGTGATATGAACGTCATATTCCTATTGCTTTTCATTGATCTATGAGAACCTGATTTGCTCATCTTTTCCCGTTTTTTGTGAAACCAGGTGTAGGTATTTTGATAGGTGAGGATTAATATGAACCGGTGAGAATAATCATTATCTTGAAAAAATAAATTTTCCATGCCTTAATTTAATTTTGAATTAATTAAGTTTTGCATCACTTGATTAAACATGAAAAATAACTGCATAATACATCTCCGAAATACATCTGGTTAGACAAAAAACGATAAATTATTGCGCAAATAACTCCAAAAAGTATGAAAGGATAGGTGGCAATGAAACAAAAAACTGCTATCCTCGCATTTTAGACACCCTTGCTGCACTACAACCTTTTCGAAGGTGCAAAATTGCTTTCGGTTCAGGAATTAATTCTAACTTGAATGGAAATAATTTTGCTAGGTCTATCCAACACCTTTTCACTCGTTTTAGGTCTTGTACACTTCCCGTATCCTCAAATAAATGTATTATTCTCTGTACTTTGAATTTGGTAAATTCGTCATCGGGATACCATTCGATAATTTTAAATCTTTACCTAATAGATTATTTCTTATACTTTTCAACAGATGAGGAATACTATAACCTCTTCTTCAATGTCAGGATTTTCCTCTTTGTTTTTTTTGAATAAGGTGTTTATGTCCCTTGATCGCAAACAGATGCAACAGATCCTCTCTAATAGTCACGACGGTGGTTGGTTAATAACACCACTACATATTTATTATCCATTTATTTACCCATTTTACCACTACAAACCCAGACTTAACACTTCCTGGTTTTAGCTATTACTTACACTTTTATACACTATTGATGACCTACCTTAGTTCCTTGCAATGGACAAGCATTTGCTGACTAACGAATTCAAACTTACTCATTCCATTACATTATGTCCCTTGATCGCAAACAGATGCAATCACTTTTAAGCTTATTGCTTCAGGGGGTAGTACAATATCTTTGTAAAAACTGACAATTTTATCTGCTGACACATTGAGTATTTACAGAATGAAAATGCAACGGGCTGTTTCCATCTTTTGAAAATGCCACGCAACATAAATACCATTACATGGTTGGCAATTTTCTCAGTTCTTTGGCTGCCGTCATCCTCTAAACCTACCACGTATTCCTGGTGTTTATTGTAATCTAAATGAGGCTGAATAGCCATTTCATCAAATACCAAAGTACAAAGCTTATCTCTATGTTCAAATTTTTCAATTTTCTTTTCTAAAGCGTGAAATATAGTGTCATTAATACCAGGTTCAATACTAACAGCGCTTAACACTTTATGGCACCCAGGAGTGCAGAGTGACACCCCCTGTGGCTTATAGCAGCCACCCGCTGACATGGGAGGGGTAACAGGCGTAGCTCCAGCGGCCCCATATCGACTGGCGCCAAAAAAACAAAAATCAAAACGGAAAGAAAATTACTGTTAAAACCTGAAAATCCTGAGAAAAACGAACATATGCAACCAGTTATACTTAATTTGACTACCTCAACACTACTATATATTCTTTTAGGCCCTTTACTCTTTTTATGGTGTCTTTTATGGTGTTCAAGACCGATGTTAAGCATTATTAGAACTCGATAATACGACGCCGATCGAGTAAAGACAGCAAGTGTTTAAAGTTTTTGCTTGTTTTTTGTAGCGATTTTTTCTAGCATCCTTATTACAGTTTCAACAGATGTGTCCAAGTGTGTGTCTTTGTTGTGTGGAAATTCTCATTTTGTATATATAAAAAAAAAAGCAAAAAGCAAAAATGAGAATCACTGTAAATTTGAGCCTATTTTTTCACGATCATCGGTGTTTGGCTAGAATTTTCGTTAATAAAAAGACGAAATGCATCAGAAACGTTGAAGAACGCATTAGTGCCGTTTTTAATATAGAAAATTTCTATTTAAAATGTGAAAATGTGTATCTTCCGCCAACAGAGGATGTTCAGATACTTAGTTATGATGATGTATGATACCTACATATTTTTTGTGGTATCTTCTGTTTAGAATCTATGGCTGTTTTGGGGTAATACCATCAGAACATGGTTCATCGAATGTGGATGTCATACCTCAAAATCACGAAATTCTGGAGGAAGTCAACATCGTCATCCAAAGAAGAAAAAAAAGAAAAATAGGCTTTGTGTTGATTCAAAAGAAGAAAATTGTAGTTATGAAAATATACCCAAAAAGATGAAAAGACAGAATAGTTCTGATAATGTAATGGAAGTAGATGTTCCTGTAACTGAGGAGAAAAACAAGAAAAAGAAGAAGAAAAATAAGAAACACGAAGTATATAAAAATATAGAAGTTTCTAACCTTCAAAAGAAATTGACGAAAACGAGGACTTACGTGAAATTGATGGTAATCTAGGTAAAAATGGAAAGCAAAAGTTTAATGGAGCCCTGTAAAATTTTGGGGTGTCGACAAAGAGTGGAAAGGAAGGGAAAACCTTCCCCAAAACAGTACAACTGTACTCTGGGAAATAGAAGAGAGAAGACGAGAGGAAAGATAAAAGTGTAAAGAAAGAGATTTGAGTGGTATGGCACCCAGGAGTGCAGAGAGACACCCCCTGTGCCTTATAGCAGCCACCCACTGACATGGGAGGGGTAAAAGGCGTAGCTCCAGCCGCCCCATATCGGCCGGTGCCAAAAAAACAAAAATCAAAACGGGTGTTAAGCATTTGTATGGCCCTTTAAAATACGCCCCACACACCGGCAAGTAAAAGTAGCATGCTACACCACCCCCTCCATGAAAGAAAAATCCACCCTTACTTGATTTTGCGATAAGGGTGAGAGAAGACTAAGAAGTCGGGAGACTAGATTAGCGGCATTAAAATGAAATCACAGCGGTACTTCACGCATACCAAACGTCCTCCTAGTAGGAGACTAAATCGGGAGGTCATAGTTTTGGAAAAAAAATCACAATCGAGAAGTGGTCATAGTAGAGTATGGTGCAACAGGTCGACACAAGTAGCCAAAAAAATAAACAGTTTACGAAAGGGTAGGAGAGTTCGTTATCCAACGGAAACGTCAGAGTTGGAGACAAAATATGGCTTCAGGTCCTTTACACGATAACGACCTACCGGAGAACCATTGGGGTTAGCGAGTTCATAGATAATGGGCGACCTCTTCTTAACGACTACACTCAAGACAAAACGAGGTGCCAGGTTGGCTGAAAAATACTGAGCTGCGTCCGATAAGACTTTATTTCTGCGGCACACTTTATGACCTACTACAAAAGAAACGTCGCGTTTACGCAAATATGACTTATGCAAGCGTTGCTTGACCTCAACAAATATATCTTTAAGTTTTGTCGTCAGCATAACACTCACGGTCACCAGGAAACAGAGCGATATCAGAGGTACTGGAGACTTCACCGTAATATTTGCCATTAATCGGAACGTGTCTGATGAAATTCAGAAACGCTGGCGAAAAACCTGTTACTTCGTGACGCGAAGTATTTATGACTTGTTGTATTTTTGACAACTCCTTATCCCACTCTCTGTGTTTTTTTTTATATAACTTCTAACGGCGTTTCCAACAGTAAGGTTAGTACGTTCGGTAGGGTTACATTGAGGATGGTACCTTGCGTTAAATCATATCTTTTGGACTTGATACTCCTCGACTAATGACTTAAAAACTCTACCGGCAAATTGGGTACCATTATCGCAAATAATGAACTGGGGTACGCCAAAAATAAGGAACACTTGTTCAACAAGCTTTACGATGTGTGCTGCTTTCGGATGTTTGAGGGGAAAAAGAAGTACATATTTAGTAAACCAATCGGTAACAACAAGAAGATTGGTGTTGCCTTGCATAGAACGCGGTAACGGACCTAAAATATCCATCGAGATAATTTGGAAAGGAAACTTGACGATCTTTTCTGAACCCATAAGACCGATACGAGTTACCCGGGATTTTTTGTGCGGCACATGCATTTCAAGACCGTACATAACGAAAAATGTCGTATTTCATACGCGACCAATAATAAATTTTCTGGACTCGAGACAAGGTTTTGAACATACCAAAATGAGATGAAAGTGGTACATCGTGATTCAGACGTATTACATCTATTCTTTGGGATTTCGGAACTACTAATTCCACTCACGAGAGTTGGACAACAAGGGTGAATGTGAAGGTACATATTTGTACAAGATATCGTTTTCTACTTTCCATTGTGGATATTTTTCTGGATTTTTATCTACCTTAGACACCATGTAGAGATATCAATGGTCGTCGTTCGATGGTGAAACGTCAATTATTGAGATCTCGGGTGGAAGTGAGCGAGATAATGCATCCGGAACTAGGTGGTTTTTGCCCTTTTGGTGAATGAGTTCAAAAGTATTTTGCTGTAGCTTAACAGACCACCTGGCTAATCTACCGGCGGGATCTTTAAGTCGATTAAGCCATAGCAGAGACGCATGATCGGTAACGACCTTAAATTTTGTACCCTCGATGTAGGCTCAAAATTTATCAACACAAAACAGAACAGTTAGACATTCGCGCTCCGTTACTGTATAATTTTGTTCGGTACGCGATAATGTACGACTAGCAAAAGCGATGACTCTTTCTTCACCGTTCTGTATTTGAGTTAATACACCCCCGACACCAGTATTGGATGCATCACACTCTATCAAGAATTCTAACGAAAAGGCAGGGTTAGTTAGGATAGGAGCACTAACCAGAGCCTGTTTAATTTTCATAAAAGCCTGTTCGGCATTAGGAGTCCAACAGATGGAAGATTTTTTCCTCTTATTGTTCTTTAAAAGGTCGGTAATGGGAGATATTAATGTAGAAAAGTGTCTTATAAAGCGACGGTACCATGAACATAAGCCTATGAATCTTTTGATTTCGGTAGTATTTGTTGGTTGGGGAAAATTTACAATGGAAGCAATTTTATCGGGATCAGTCTTTAAACCTTTCGCGTCAACTACGTATCCAAAATAATCATGCCCTTTTGACCAATAACGGAAATGGAAGCCCCTGTATCTAATAAAGCGGTTAAGTTGCGCGAACGTACTTTAATTGTTACGTAGGGACGCGGATCTTCATTTATGAATACGAAAGAAGACGCTATTTCTGGTTTTGTACTGCGACCCTGCTTGAAAAATTCTTTAACGGTATTTAGCCATATGGTCCAAGTAGTGTGTTGCGTTAATTTAATTGATTCGGCCTCAAAATGAGACGTACCTTGGCCGTTACTGCACGCCTCGTCTACACGTTTCCCGAACAGGAAGGACACGCCTTTATTGTTGTGCCTGGGCGGGCACACCGAAAACAAAACTTTTTATCTCTTCTTAGAGAGCAGTTTGAAAACGTATGGTTTGGTTGGTTGCAATTCCAGCACAAGAGAGTTTTTAAAATTGATGGAGAAGACGAAATATCAGATTGTGCAAGTAATAGAGGTTTTTTAGCAACTTGCGCCGGTGTACGAGCTTTATTTGCTATACGGGAATTGAGACTTTAGCGGGCGGGAGATGCTGACAAGTCCTTATCAACATACATAAGTTCTGACTCAATCACACTAGGAGTTTTAGGAACTCCCGATTTAAACCTATTTCTCATTGCGTTCATTTCCTCGATTTTTTTGCACTGTACTGACAGTTCCTGGACCGTTTTAACGTCCACCAAAGACAAATGCATAAGATGGTGCACCAGAAGATTTTTCCTAATGACCTTAACTTTCGTGGTTTCTACTGGGGTCGTGTTAGTCTACTGAAAAGTGTTTCCATGACGGCGACAAAAATGGTTATCGTTTCCGACTTGCTTTGAACACGAACTTTCATTTCGTCCCACAAAATGTCGTCGTAATCGGGAGGAAGGAATTCTTGCTTCAGGGCCGTTATCAGAGCATCCCAATCTGAGACACGCGAGCGTACAGAACGTAACAACAACAGAGCTTTATCTTCAAAAAGTCTGGCTGACGCATAAAGATCGACATTAGAAGCATGGCGAGCTTTGGCAAGCTCTTCTACGGGCTCAAGAAATTGATACTCATACTGGAAGATTCACCGCTGAAAGTGACTCCCCATTTATAAATAGGAATCGATTTTGGTTCTGAAACTGGCGGCGGAAGAACTAAGGAATGTATCGCAGTAGGGGTAATTGGAGGGCTTTGAGAAGACTCGTCCACAACGCGTCCAAATAATTCAGCTTTTAAACATAGAAAAGAGGCATAAGTCTCGTTCCTAAAATCGGTCGCCACCTCGGCTTCCTCATCCGGAATTTTAAATCGAAGAATACGAAACGTGATATGCGTGATACGCGTTTTTAGTCTCTTAAACAAAGAATCCGAAGTTGTACCTTCGAAGTCAGAAAGTAACTCCTTAATACTGACTATTGTGCTAGTTATAGCTTCAGGTTCGGAAGTATGAGAATACTTAGGGTCGTTCAAAGTCAAGAAATAATCGGCCGGACGAAGATAGTCTTTATCTATAGATCTCTGAAGAATTTTACGGTTTCCTTCAGCCGGCTTTTTCGTAACTACTCCCCTTATTCGCAATTCGTAATCTAACTCCTCCGCTAATAAATGCATCGCCTTGAAAGTCGTGTCCATATTGATAATTCTAACTCCACACGTCAAGATAACTTAGACCTGGTCTAACCTGACCCCAAATGCAACAGTGTTTAGATCGGGCCCCACGTTGTCGGGATCCAAATTATTGTAACATTGGCAGCTCAGTTAGGTGTTGGTGAACAAGGCGATAGGTCCATATGTATATATCTCTAATAGTTGGGTGCCAAGTAACTTCCCTGTGCCGTGTCACGCCGACTTAAGTTACTGAAAGTCTGATGGTCTTTTGTTCTTTTGACACTCTGTGCACTGGGAAAGGGTCAAATTAAATTCGGTCAGATTTGGTTAACAAAGTTTAATGAAAATTAAAAGTTATTGAAAATTCAAAGTAATTATAAAAAGATCAGACAAGAATGAAAGAATTATAATAAAGTCCGATACCTTAAACTAATTGAACTAAGATATTCTATTTTTTCTTTATCAATTAAATTAACCTTGTAAGTTAGATGAATACTATACAAAATAAAGTTAAATTCTATGTGAAATTTATAAAGTTGAAAGCATATAAAAATAATTCTTATCAATGCTGGTAGTAAGCGATAGCGATAAGCCTAAGATATTGAAGTGATAAAAAACTTAACATGGAAAATTACAATATGGAGAAATAATATGGAATAAGATAGAATTATAATATAACGAATCTACAAAATAGCGCTAACACGTGCCGTTATAACATGACGGTCCCTAAGGATGTTACTAAATATTATTTTGATCACTCAGTACTGATTGGCGTTTTAAGACGTAAGAAGGTTATCTAACTACTAATTATTGTACGCAAAGAGATAGGATTATAAGTTTCAATTAAAGCGAAAGTCGAATTTAACGATATTTCTAAGACGATAAGAACGATAAAGGACTTAGCTGGTTGTAGATCCAAGGACGTCTGCAGCTGGTGAACTAGCAACGATCTCACAGGCGAAGCAATTACGATCTGCCCCGGGAAGTTGATAGCAGTGATCTGTAGTTGTTCGGAAAGCGAAATTCACCGTCTTCCTGGTTTTAGATTTTGGAAAATCTCTCAATTCCAATATGGCGACGCAAAAAAAAGCAACTATAATTACACTGAGAAGGCCTCAAACGATAACCTCTGGAGTTAAGAGGTTCAACAACGATAATTGGTTGAGTTACACAGCCCTAAACGGTACGAAAACGATAGGTAACGGCAATCGGCAATAAAATTTCAGGACTACTCCTGATCCTCAGAACACAACTTCACTCGCCGGATCACCACGACCGAATCCTTTCAAAAATGGAAGACTTCCTCCATCCCCTCTTAAGGAAAACCTTTAATTCGCGTCGTACGCGTGTATTGAGATATTTGACATCACGATGGCGGATTGTTTACATCCGGAAGTCGTATCGATATTTTAGGTTCGCGTAGGCTTATTATTATCGTACTTGATGAGATGTTGTTAGTACAAGTCGCAAAAGAATTAGAGTGAAGAGAAGAAGCGTGAAGAGAAAGTGATAGTAAAGTAAGAATGGAAAGATAGAAGAAGGGTTGCACTGTTTGGGGTGTCGACAAAGAGTAGTGGAAAGGAAGGGAAGACCTTCCCCAAAACAGTACAACTGTACTCTGGGAAAGATAAAAGTGTAAAGAAAGAGATTTGAGTGGTATGGCACACAGGAGTGCAGAGCGACACCCCCTGTGGCTTATAGCAGCCACCCGCTGACATGGGAGGGGTAACAGGCGCAGCTCCAGCCGCCCCATATCGGCTGGCGCAAAAAAAAAATAAAAATCAAAACGGAAAGAAAATTACTGTTAAAACCTAAAAATCGTGAGAAAAACAAACATATGCAACCAGTTATACTTAATTTGACTACCTCAACACTACTATATATTCTTTTAGGCCCTTTACTCTTTTTAGTTGTCTTTTATGGTGTTCAAGACCGATGTTAAGCACCCAAGCATTTGTGTGGCCCTTTAAAATACACCCCACACACCGGCAAGTAAAAGTAGCATGCTACAATTTATAACTGGATAACACGAATATTTCAGTATAAAGATGATCCTGTGAAGAAGATTCACAGAATAAAGCAGCAGATGAAACTATTAATGATCTTGAATATATGAAAAGATTGGTGAAGAAAACTGAAAACCTAAAAAGGAACCTAAGAATATTGAATTGTTTACACTGAAGGTTTGTTAATATTAATATTGTCGGATAATCTTAATCTGACTGGTCTAGTTAGTAAGACAATAACGTTATTTCTAACTTGGTCGTATGGAAATTAGCCTCACTAGAGACTGAGATTAGGTAATATTACATATTTGAAAAAGAAATTTACTCAGATATGCATCTATGCCTTTGAATGAAAAATAATATAGTATTTATTACGTTTCCTAGGTGAAGAAAGTTTAGCACAAATATCAAAAAACCTCTAAGGTTAACGTTTTCTTTACTGAGATAATAAAACATGGCATCCTAGCAACAAGTCATTTTTTATCTTAGGAGCTAAAGTGTTACTTTTACTCCTAAGATAAAAAGTATTCAGGTATCAAAATTTAAATTTAGACTTTGGTTAGTACTTTCATCAAATTTTAATTGTTTATTATTTATTAACAGTAATATTAAACGTACAACTTTCACAGTTACTAAAATTAAATAAAGTACTGCTGGAACTACCAATACCATCTTCCGTAGAAGAGTTTTCAGAGCAACGCAACATGTCCTCACTAGCTGATGAAATAATTATGTTTTCAAAAGTAGTATTTTGCCCAGAAACATGATTAAAACTTAATTCTAAAGTTTTGAGTTCACACGATGAAGCTGCTCTTGGTATATCAGGTTGAAGTATTTTTTTTGCAATGATTTCTTTGCTTAAACAGGATTCTTCAATATACCCTTCAGCCACGGCACTTGACCTCCACCCTCCGTGGCGTTTAAGGCAGGTGAGGTCAGCTCCGGCGTCAACAAGAAGGGTTGCAGATGTCCGACGCAATGTGTGTCCCGTATAGTCTTTCCAGTTATTTAGCTTCAAAAATTTTGCAATTTCTTGTGGTACGGCACTAATTGTATGAATACCAACTACCATTCTATGACACTTCCCATTAACATATCTAAGAAACAATCGACTTTCCTCCAAACCTGCAGGACGTAAACTAACATATTTTCGAAACAGACTTAAATAATCTTCCCCCAACACTGTAAAAGAACGTGGCCTCTTCGTTTTTGTGTTAGGAATCGCTATAATCAAGGCCGGTTTCACATCTTTAATGTTATCCATTTTTACATTGACTAATTCGTCAGAACGGCATTCGCCTGCAATTCCCAATATTAAGACAACCTGTAAAAAATACGAATATTTACAAAAAATAGTATATTATTAGCCAAGGTTGCAGAGCCAAGCATTCTAGACCGAGCGCAAATTAGAACCCGAGACGCGCAGCGTCGAGGGCTCTGAAGCGCGAGGTCTAGAAGTGGCTTTGCAACCGTGGTTAATATACTATTTTTTTCACTAGTAGAAACCAATAAACTCAAAAAATAAAGGTTCAATTTTTTGACGCAACATGATTTTGTTTTGATTTCTAATCAAACTTAATCTAAATCTTCAACACAAAGAAAACCGTTTACACTTGTCGCTGAATTAATCATTTTATCTTCCACCGTCTACCAACTACCATGCGTATACCCAAGTAATGTTTGTAGCACACATTTGTTCATTTCTTAAGAAATAATCACATCAAATATTGCGTACATAACCTCAATTTTTCTTTTTGAACCGGTGGTCGCAGAAGTTGAATTTGCTACCTCTAAATGAGTCGACATTTGCATGCGTCATGGCTGCTAGTGAAAAAAGTCTGTTTTTGTTTAAAATTTCAAACCTTCATCAACAAATACAAATTATCTGGTGCTGTATGTAAGAAACGATCAACTTGCTCCTTTTTAAAGACAGGTGCCTTTTTTGGAGTATATCCCTCGTTTTGCCTCTTAAGAAACGCACGTAACTTGGAATATTTACTAATATTCACTCCGTTTTTAATATCCAATGTTGATCGCAACATTGAATACTGTGACCATAACGTAGACGGTTTCACTTTCTTTGCTAAGTTTGCGAAATACACCATAAGGATATCCTCCGAATATATTTGAACTGCTTTTTCTTTACACCATTCCACGAAACGTTGATATGCACTTTCATAAATTTCTCGGGATTTCTGGGGAAGAAGATTTAACGAAACTTCTTTGGCACACTCTAATATATCCTTTGGTACTTTATTACAATCCATTTTCACTTTAACTTGCAACTTAATTCGCAAATTTACAATACGGCGGATCATGTTTGAAAATTTTCCATGACTACATCGAAATAGGCTACTTTATTTTCCAACGAGTTTTTGGTTAATTTTAATTGTTCAAAAGCAAAAACGAAATAGTTTCGTGACTGCGGTTGGAGAAAAAAATAGTATATATTATTCGGTTCTAAAGTGTCTTTTTTTGTCTCGCAATGATTGCTTTCGCTCGGCTACGCTTCGCTCCGCCTCGCAAATGAAATCATTGCTTGTCAAAAAAAGATACACTTTAGAACCTAATAATATAATAAGTATACTATTTTCTCTAATAAATTCCACATTCTGTTTTTCACAAGAGTGTTTCATTTTAATCAAAGCTTCTTATTTCAGACGTCAACTAAATAATTTTGTAGTGAAAATAATTCGTTAGAAGTGAAAAAAAGTAAAATTATTACAATATATTTGCAACAATGTGTTTCCTAAAAAACCATCGAATCTAAAAAGCATAAATACAAGAAAAGTTTTTGCTAATTCCAATTTATTTACAGTTTAAATACATCTTAATTAATACAATTAACTATCCTAACTTAATTTATTAATCATCTTTTTTAAAATATTTTGACAATATTGATAAAACAGTTTATCTACCTCTGGCATAACTGTTAACAGGGATTGAATATGGACAGCCTTATCTTTGAACACCGTCTCAGATGGTTTTTCCCTAATCAGTTTTATTTTACCTACTAACGCTAAATCGTTTTTTTTTTTTTTGGTATTTTTTTTTTTTTTTGTGTTTACACGCCGAGATGAAGTCTTCTGCAGCAAATTGACGAGTGTATCTGTATCAGAAAACTTTTGCTTATACCTGATAATTTCACAATTTTTTGTGTAATGTAATAACTAATAAGTAATAACACAAATTTACTGTAGGTACTAAATACTTCGGAAATTTAGCTTGTACGCGACAGAATCAAAATCGAAAAAATCATTTTCAGTCATTTGTAAAATTTGCAAGTGCACATTTCGGTTGGGAAATGTTTTCGTTTGCTGCAGTAATGAAATGACAAAGGGCTATACTAATATGCTTGATATAATTTTCAATTTTACTATGAACTGCATCTACTTGCTGAATATTGCCATGCCCCGGTTCGGAAAATTTTTGAGTGATGCAATGAATTTGTTTATTTTGCTTTAAAAAATGATTGAGAGCTAGGCTTATGATTTGATTGTTATTTTGTGCGACACAAGCGTCAAAGCACAAAATAATTTCCTTAATTTCGGGATTATCTTTCGCGAAAGCTTCTAAAGTTTTAAAAACAGCACTTGATATGTGATTCCTCGATCTTCCGGACAGTGCTTCACGTCAAATTGCACAATATACAGTTTTATCATAACTACAATGCGCTGTCATGCCTGCAACTTTTTTTGTAACATTTTTTTTGTAAGTTGTTTTTTAGTAAACAAGACACATTTTGCAAATCGAAACAAATTACAGCTATTTTTTTTTTTCAACAAAATTGTTCCCTTCAATCTTTTTATTTAAATTATCTGCCAATTTTGCTTCTTGCAAATTATTACATTCGCAGATGTCGCATCGATCTTTTCGTGGTTTAAAAAATATAATTTAAATTCTTTATTAAAAATCTCTTTATATTTATGTTCCTTCACAAGTTTGTCATCGTAAACAAATTCACTTTCTTTGCACAGATTGTACATTGAAGCTATATTTAATTCTGACGGTAAATATTTTTTGTTAGAATTTGCTCTACAATAATGTGACGCTACTGTGGAAAAATATTGAATATGTTGTTTTAATCCCTCGATATACTTATATGGGATAAATGTTTTTATATTTTTTCCTTTTGCGGGAGTTCTCGCAATACCTGTTCTTTTGTCTGTATTATTTACCTGGTCTATGTCTAACGTAGTAGTAAGAAAAAAATATCTACACACTTGTACACTGGTCTCTCCTGCACTCAAAAAATACTTAAAACAATAATTATGTTTCTGTAACACATTTTTCTGAGTTCGTTTTCGTTTAGATGCTTTTTTTACGAAATGAGACTAAAATGATTTTTTTTTTTCATCTGATAAGTTCCAATAACGAAAAATACAAGGTTATTCAGCTAAGATGACCCATTTATGTTTTTAAAATATTCAACCCAAAATACCGATTCCACCTGAACCTGGATTACAAAAAATCTTTCAAAATTAAATCTGTGATTGCTGTGACCTGTGACTGTTCTGTGTTTCTAGCACTAGCACGTAGCTTTACGTCTCCAGTTAATTTACAAACACATATAATTATCAAGTACCGGTCGTTCAAGCTTACAGACAGTAGACAGTTTTACTAGAGAAGTACAACATGGATCACCCGGATCAAGTATCATCAGAAACGTGTATACACTGTGGAAAAAAAATTACCAATTGCAAGGCAAGAAACCGACATATCAAAAAAATACATGGAATAGTTATAGGAAAAGTCACGTTTTATGTCCATTGTGTAAAGAAGGAAACGGTTTAAAGACTTATGAAAATTTACGGAATCATATTGAAGAAATTCAGAAGGTATTCGTAAAGAAAAAGAATTAGTACCCTTCCGCTCCTCATACATACATACCAAGTGCACATGCTTACACATGGTATTTTTTATCATGTATTCTTCTAAATCACACTACTACCGATGGATACATATTTTGCCGACTCTACAAAATAATATCTATTTTACATTCACTCTCACATATTTGTTTTACATTAATGTTATAAAAATTGTCACTTTTTGAAGATTTAACTTGGAATCCTCCTAGCTATTTTTCAATTACTTCTATTTTGTTTTTTATTCTTTGAGCTTCCTTGTGTGCTTAATGACAATTCTGTCCTGGTAATTGTTGTTAGCGTTAGCCAAGTCTTCGATTGTGTTCAGTAATTTTTCTATTGCTACTCTGGTTCTCCTTTTCAACTAATTAGTCTTCAATAATTGTTAAGACTCTCTATAGCCATATTGGTACTGATTCCAGCATTTTTTCTATAGCAATGGGCCCACATTCGAATCCTGTCTTCATCCTGAAAATAATACCTAGAACATAGTATGTATTACTCAATTTAAAACTATGATTATTTATAATATTATTATAATTACTTAGGTATATTTACAAAACTAAAAGATAATTTGCAAAATCCACCTCATTTGCTTCTTGCAGCTTGTTCAGATACACATCCTTCAATTCAATTAATTTTTTCTCATTAGTTTTATTTAAAATTCTCTTCAGTTCCTGCTTCATTTGCTTTCTCATGACAACATCATGAATTTTTTTTCCTTGGATATTCCAGTTCTTTACAATATGCCATGAACACAATAGTCTTTTTGGTTTATTTGGCATTGCTTTAATCCATGCGTTGTAATACTTGGGATGGTCATCACTTATAAAATATTCTGGTTTAATAGCCTGCTGCATTTATATCCTAAGAGCACCAAAACACTTCTTGTACTTGTTGGTCTAAACGATTTGATAAAAAGAAAGCAACTGGGAATCCTGCATTTCTATCATCTTTAATCAGTATAATTGTTAAGTCCAGTCCTTTTTTGTTTGTCCCATGTGTGCCATCCATGCAAACAATCGTCGTGAAATTTAGAAGTTTGTCTTCCATTGCAAAGTTCATAAAGCCTAAAGCAAAATATTCTTGAGAATATCATGAGTCAGTCCTATGATAAAACCATCACCAACATAAATAACACCACCAAGAATATAGAAATAGTTACTTCCCAACAAAGTGAAAAAATATGATTTTTTTTACAAACATATTAAACAGTACAAAAAATGTTGGACTATTTTTTTATTCACATGTATCATGTGAATAAAAAAAAATTGGTCGAAGGTTATTTTGACAACCTCCCTCGTTCCAGAAAGGTAAATAACAATAATCCCTGCGCCTCCAGGGTGTAAATTCTAAGGGGGCATGGTCTGAACAAATGCGGACAATATGAAGTATATTTAAAGCAGATAATCAGTGGGAATCAATGTGTTCTTAATTCTTAATACTTGTTTAATTTTAACAGTGTTGTTTATGTGTACGCTTCGAAAGAATTTGACCATTAGCACCTCATATCATATCAACGCCGGCATTAAAGTACGTAACAGTGGCATTAAATGCATGCATATGAACTATAAAAGAAACTGATATTTGGTTGATTTTGTCTCTTTAATACAGAAGATAGGACCAATTAATTAAGTAAGCATACTCGTTTTTCTTTGCCCAAAAAGTATACCTAGATAATAGCAAGATGGTACTCAAGAACAAAATAAATTGACTGATTCATTAACTTTTTTCAGTCACCGTGCAAATGTAAAAACGGAAAAGGGAGATATATTTCTTCGTGCTCATGAAAAATGTTTAATCAAAATATATTTACTTATCCCCTCGAAAAAAATTTTGCCAAATAAATTCTACCTAGAGTGTGCAAAATATGATGAGGTTTTACCTGTGATTTATCATTGCATTCATATTGTCATATGGTTATACAGGTGGCTCAAAAAATTAATGAATGAGTCAATTTATTTTATTAATTAAATTAGGAACGGTTCACTCCATTCTCCCAGAAAATTTTTGGAATACAATATCATTATTTTTAGTATTACACTGCAGTGATGTTGATATACATGTCCTTGCAAAAATGTTGATGACATTATCACAAAATTGTGTAAAGAAAAAACTCAATTCGAAAGTGCTGGATATGTTTCATTGTATTTCAGGAACGAGGGAAGTTCTGTCGGAAGCTATTTTCAACCAATTTTTTTCATTTCAATCATCCTGTAGAATCCATGTCGCCTCGAGCCATTATTTCGTTGTCCACTCCATACCTGATACTCGTATTGCCTCTAAATCCTATCAAAGTGGACCTACTAACCTTTAAACAACCCGGTTGAGTCCGAAGTTTACATATCCGACCGAAGGCAGAAGCTGTAAGACGGATTCGTCTTTCTTCAATCTCATTAATTTCTTCTATAGTTTTGAATAGTCTGTGTATACAACGTTCTTTTAATTCAGCTGAGATCTCCGTGTCCATCATGTGAGGATCCAATCCATAATCAGCATCCGCAATTGCTTTGTCTAGAGATCTTTTTGCTTTTCTTTTCTCGCCGTCATAAAGAAGACGTTTTCGACTGGTTTTCGTTTATCCACAAACCTTTTTGTGTGCACTCCAGGACTTCTGTGTGTTATGGCTTGGTGAATCTTTGAAAGATATTCACCTTGCGAATTGCACGAATAACCAGCTGCAAAACACCTTAGACTGTATCCTCTTTTTGTCGTGAAATCAACTTTTTTTTACCTCCTATAAATTTTGCTAAGAGAGAATTATAATCTTCGGAAGCATTGTTTGTCATGTTTTTCAAAAGGCTGCTGCTGTTATTAACTAATCTGTTTAAGTGGATTAGAATATCATTATATAAGCCAAGTTCCAACTCCGGGACAAAATTTTTATCTTTGTCTTTGGAACCAGTACAAAAGTATGTATCGCATTTTTCATGATTACAAAGACATGGTGTTCAGAATATCTTTTTTTTTTTAATGCATTCTGCTCTCCTGACTTATTTTTATTACTAGATCTTCTATATTTAATTGCACAACAGATAGCTAATCTCAGCCTTTCAATATTATTCTTCAACATTTGCCTTAACACACTGGAATTTGGCAATCTTTGGAACTAAACCGTTTTTGGTGTAGAACTCGTAATTGACTGTCGAAGTTCTTTAACAAGCGGCTGAAACATTCTGTCTTCTTTACTGGAAACGGACCATACCGTCGTTCTTTCACAATTTTCGAATGAACACTACTGTCACCGTCAGCCACCAAAAATCCATATTTTAGTTCATGCATTGACATACTTTGTTTGAAACCTTCAAGTATAATGTCACTTTCCATACAAATGGAAGATACATTCCATATTTTTTTTTTATATAATTACTTTCCAACAGGCCTAGGGGCTCAATTATAGGAAAGGGGACGTACAGAAACACCCAGAGGCAGAGCGGGAATCGAACCCACGACCCAAGGTGTCGTGGGCAGATGCCAAACCACCTCACCCACCGGGTCCTTTTTAAAACAAAGATGATTTTTGTTTGTTCCATTCTGACATATCGTACAGTATTTATTTCTTATCCGTAAAAATAATCATTTTCCTGTTCGTTGTCCAACAATACATGCTGCACCTGACTTTGAATTATAGTTGCTGCGATAGGACCGCTTAGCCCATGATCCATCCGCTACAACCGTAATGACGGGTATCATTTATTTCTCCAGTTTCTTTCGACAAAAAACTTTCTTCTTGTCCTGCATTGAATTCCAGCATTCCTCTTGGAAATTTTCTTCTAATTTCCGTAATTTGTTGCATGACATGTACGGAATATTTAAAATGCTAGAAAATTCTTGCAACTGTGAGTATCCACAACCGGCATTAATTGTTCCCAGCACCGCACTACCGTTCGTATTCATTTTGCCATCGGGTTTATCACTATAAACACAGTGATGTTGAGCACACATTTTACATTTCAACTCAAACGTCACAAACCCATCCCTAATTTTTTTGTTGACTTCTATATCATTTGCACCACAAGAAAGAAGATCCAGATGTGGAAAAATGAATAACTGTTGAAAAAAAAATTGTATATCAACAATTCTTTTCCCATCGAGAATATTCTTGAAATTAAATAAGTGTGAGACAATGTAGTAAAATCTAGTGATTTGTGTTATTACTTCTTGTTCATGGTGGTGTCGTTTTCAATTTCCATATAGTCACTTGCGTTACTTTCGATTTCGGTTTTCGAACGTTCGTCACAATAAGTCTTGTCGTCTTAAAAAGACGATGGGTAAAAGAAATTTTCACTTTACTAACTACTGTACTAGTGTTTAATAGTTTATAAATATAATTACTTGTTCTGTATGGCGCTGTTGTTTTCAATTTCCATAAAATCACCGACTACTTTCAGTAGTTTCGTTGCCAATATCACTGGTTCCGGTTGGTATACTTATTTTAAACATGAAATGGAAAGTTTGTAAAAAAAAATTGCAGTGTTGATAAAATTTGATACCTTTCAGCAGTTATTTTTAAGTCCTTTCTTATACCTCTCCGTTTGTCCCATCTGTAGGTAAAAATGTGGTGTTATTTGCTGTCACTCTTTATTTTATTGGTTATTTTATTTATCAAATTTTAAAACTTACCTGCATTTTGCAATAATTCGTTTACGTTTTCGTCTTGCTGATAAATCTAATTTTCTTATATTAGCCATTCCACGGCACCAAAGTATCTAGATGTTCTTAAAATTGTAAGTCCTCATTCACAATGGGCATAAAGCATAAGGATGTCACAAGAGCATTAATGCATACAAATTTATATTTAGTGCTCTATGCTTCACAATGAGGATAATGCTTAGGACTTCCTTATGTTTTATGGCCATTGTGAATGAGCACTTATGCCCATTGTGAACGAATACAATCATAGAGCACTAAACATAAATTTTTATGCATTAAAGCTTAGGAAATCCTTATGCTTTATACCCATTGTGAATGAGCACTAACATACAATGAACACTAACAGTTATCACTACAACACACGTTTCGCAGAAAACAGATTGGTGCTGTTTTGGTCAGCGTAGGTACTCTGCATAATCTCCGCCTTCCCAATTTCACGGTCAACTTCCGACCGAAGGACCGACCCATTGTGCGACAGAGACCGCACTAGGTACAGCTGAAAACTTCAAGCATTTTTTTTCATCTGCAGGGTTTACTTATCTGACGTTTTATATGAATTGTGTAACACTTATTGAAAAACGTATTGATGCAATCTGCGAAGAAAAGTTCGTTGTAGATCCCCCTTTTTATTTTTTTTTTTCGCACTACAAAGTGTACGTTATAACAACAAAACAACACAAAGGGGGTAATTCCAATCTCTCTTGTGATAATAGCAGATAATAGCGCGATGGTTTTATTTTAACAAAAACAGAGACTTCAAGAAAACAACTATATTTGGTCGTAGTTTCCAACGCCAATACCTTTCAACACATATTTTCGCTATGTTTTTAAAGAATCAGCTACATAACGTTCTGCCACTGCTCCACTTTTGCATCCACCGTGTCTCTTCAAACTGAGATCTCCTCCTCGATTAGCTAATAAAGTAGCAGAAGTTCTTCTGAAGCAGTGTCTAGTGTATTGGTGAGCATTTGGCAAATTAAGAAATGTGTCAATTTTAGATGGGATGCTGCCGATATTGTTTATATCGACAGGCACAGCACCACACTTTCTGTTTTCATATTTTAGGAACAGACCCTGGCAGCACAAAAATATTTCAAAAATATTTATTTTAAAATATTGAAAACATATTCTAACGACAGATTTTTATTTATTGTATAAATATTTTGTATGTTATATTAAATTAACATAGAAATATCAATATGGATAAAATATTTCAAATTCATATTAAAACAATATCGCATTATAATATTGAAGAAATATTCTAACGACAGATTTTTTTTATTGCTATAATATTGTCTTGACAATATTATTCCAATATACAAAATGTTATATTATTAAAAATTCATACTTACACTGTAAGTAATACTTATTATGTTTGAAAATAGTTATTTTACTAAATAATGAATTTTCCATAAACCGTAATTGTTTTCAAACGTAAATAAATTGAAATGAAAACATATTTTCGCAAAAAACATAGAAGAGTTTTTAGAACAAAATCATTGAATGTAAAAAACAAAACGCTTCCAATATTCACTAATTAAATTCTACTTTAGGCATGTGGAATGAAGTATTCGTTTTTTTGAGAAAATATTTTTAATTGCAAATATAAGTAAAGTATTAGCAAAATGTTTGTTATATATATTATGTATATGTTACACTTTTATATCTGTGCAGATGGTTTACTCTGAGCAAGAAATAAGCCTACTGTTTTTTTAATGTTGTCTTCACATGCCTCTTCAAAGCGTTTTCTTGTGCCGTCTGAAACATTAACTACATTGTAATCTCGTTCAAAGTTTCAATTTGCCAGGTATTACCGATTACAGCTTGATAAATTTTTAAATTGCAAAATGGGAGCTTGTGTTTTTTCCCTTGTCCTGAATATTTGGAAGCTAAGTTCCTGGTCAAGATCTTTTTCATTATAAGAAATATGCATTTTTCTTCATTTTTTCCTCCTTGTAGGACTAATATTTTAACCTAAAAAAATGGATATAGTATATTACTGCATAATAAAATACCTGAAAAATATACCAATTCGTTATATAAATCTTCGTTTTTGATTGATAAATCCAGTTCGTTTAATTCCTCTTCAGTTGAACAAGGTATTTTTTTAATCAATTCTTTCGAGCTGTCGCTTGTAGTATGAGATGCACCTAATGGGTTTTGATAGTTTCCCTTCAGGATTTGAATGTCTGTTTCGAAGACATCGAACTTTTTAATTTAAATCTTTAATAACATCTCATGCTCGGAAAAAATGCTAACGCTACTAAACTTTTTAGATTGAACGCAAATCTGCGTCAATAATGTAGTCTGTTGCAACCCACTACTTTGAATATGTTTCTGTGAATACTGTGGAATTGGCTAAAATAATTAAGTAGAATAAAACTTGTCTAGATTTATTGTAACGTCTTCATGCGACGATAACCAGAGACAGACTTTAAGTACATTCCAACGCAACAGTAACAAAACAAAACAAAGAGTAGGGAGCGAGACACCTTCATCCGCTTTGCTGCGTCTGACGTCATTCGACTCCCGATAAAAAACAACCAAATATAAAATTCACAAATACTTATTCTAACAGTAGGGTTACCAGATATCAAGCATAAGTATATATGACAAAGATGTCAAAAATAGATCTTTTGGAAAACAAATATGTATATCTTTTTTTTTAATAACTTTATTAAACAAAAGATTACAAAAAACATAATATATTAATTCTGTTACATATAATAATAAAAATAATAAGAGTATTTCTCATTTCAAGTACTTCGTATTACTTTGTACAATAATAATATCTTTTTTTCTTTGGATATATAATCAAAAAATTGCGTACAACTTAATTTAAAATTTAAAGTTATTAAAAGCTCGGCTCTAATCAAATCCACTGACGCCCTATTTCTAACTTCGGTCCACTTATTTGTCATCATAGAAAATATTCTCTCAGTGAAACATGTAGGTACAGGAATGCTGAATATAAAGGACATTAAAGTGGCTATCTGTGGAAGTTCAAAATTTTTAAAAATTGTAACCATTGTTCTATTTCTGAAAGTGACTGAAATTCAGTTCGATCTTTTAGGATTTGCAGTGCATTATTTAAACAAGTAACCTGATCGAACATTGCATTCATATCAAGTTGTAGCAACGGTCGTGTTTCATTAGGTATGAACTTTATAACTTCACAAAAATATTTATATTGCAATTGTCCCTTACCTAATGTTAAATTTGAAACTGTATATAGCCAATTATTATCTTTTTCAAAATTGGACCACTTATTTAGATAAGTTATTGCATTATTTAATGCTTTGATAAAATTTTCTCTCATCTTATTCGTTTCAGCACTTTCAAATTGTTTTAATTTTTCATGCACTAAGGGGCCAATTCCAAGTGGGTGGCGCAAGTCACTGGTGCAGCGCAACTTTATAATGCTAATTCGGGTATCAAATGCTGGTTGCTAGGGGTGACGGAATCAACAAACGCAATTTTTCGAGATAAATTGCGCCAACTTGCACTGCCTACTAGAGGTGCCGCAACTCCATGGTGCAAATTTCTATGGAAAATTCGACACAACTGCGTTTGTTTCGTGCATCATGACTGTGAAAACAGTTGTTGGAATCGTATTTACTTATATTTTCTTTTAAGTGAAGTAGGCAACTCAATATATAAACACAAGGACATGTTAAGATGCCTAATGAAGTGAACGATTCTTTACATTCGTCTTGATATCGAAGTCCTGATAATAACCTTACCGCTTTTCGTTGCAATGAAAATATTCTGCCAAATTCCGCCGCTGATCCCCACAAAAGGATGCCATAAGAAATTAGAGAGTGGCAGATCCCAAAGTAAGCAGCCTTCAGTGTCAGGCCCGACACAGTCCCACTCAAATTCCGCAGTAAATAAATATTTTTTGCAAGATTACCTGCCAAATAATCTATATGTCTGTCCCATTTAAGGGATTTGTCTATGTAAACACCCAAAAATTTTACACTGGACTTTAAAGTGTGATTTTGAACATTTTCAAAATTTTTTAGGGTAAAAATGACATCGTTTGTCATCGATTCATTTAAAACCAAGTTGTTTTTAGAGAACCAATCGGTAAGTTTATTTTTTGATTCTGTTATGCTAGTTAATAACTCGGTAAGTGTTGTACTTCTTTGATAGACTGTTGTGTCATCAGCATAAAGAGTATACTTGGAAAGAGTATCTTGCGCTGATAGATCGTTTATATATATAATGAATAATAAGGGTCCTAATATTGATCCCTGCGGTACCCCAGTGTTAATTTTTCTTTTTGTTGATAACACATTGTTCACCGTGGTAGACTGATAGCGGTTTGATAAATACGAGTCAATGAGTTCAATGCTGCTCGGTGCAAAATTGTACAATTTTAATTTATCGATCAGTAAATTATGCGACATGCAGTCGAATGCTTTACTTAAATCGCAAAACACTGCATACATATATTCGTTTTTGTGGAAAATTGTTAATATTTCAGTTATTAAGTTTAGAATTGCACCAGTTGTATTGCGATTTTTGCGGAAACCATGCTGACTGCTAGTGAAAAGATTATTTTTTTCAAAGTGAATTTGAATTTGAGAAGCCATACATCTTTCAAAAATTTTTGATATTGCTGGCAGAAGCGATATGGGTTTATAATTCGATAGTTCCACAAATTGTCCCCCTTTATGAATGGGAATCACCAAACCCTCTTTCAATTTATTAGGAAATTTGCATTCTTCAAAGCTTGAATTAATAAGTTTTGTTAAGGGAACATTAATTAGGTGCTTGATAGTTTTTAATATAGTAACTCGAATACCGTAAATGTCCGTACTGGTGGTATTTTTTAGGGAAGTTAGATGGTCTCGTACTTCGTTAAAGCCGACTTTAGTGTATCTGAATTGAGGTACAGAAGTTGAATTAGTTGTCATATTCATGTTGTGTACATTAAGTGGACTATTCATGTGGGTATTTTTTAGGACATTTTTAGCTATGTTTGTGAAGTAATCATTAGCTTCTTCAGCTGAAAATGGTACTGATTGAGAGGATTTTTTATTTTTACGACCGGTATTTATGATATTCCACATAGATTTAGCTTTATTGCTTGATTTTTCAATGAGTTTATCGTTGATTCGTTTTTTAGCAGTCACTATGGATTCCTTGTAAAACCTTCGATATTCATTTCGTCGTTTCAGTGAATCAGGAGTTCTCTGTAAATTGTGTAACTCATTCAAAAAAGCGAGATGTTCACGCATTTTTTTCAACTCGTCGGTGAACCATATTACGTCATGACCATCTTTTTTGTTTTTGAATGTGATTTCAGGAAATGACAGGTTGCACGCGTTTATTATTACATCTAAAAATAAGTCAAGTTTTGTGTCTACGTCAGTTGTCTTGTCGTCAATAAAATCCCAATTTTGATAATATAGCATGTCGTACAATTTAATTTTACCCGATTCTGTTATTGGGCGACATTTTTTTGTAACATAACTATTTGATTTAGTAGTATCCGGAAATAGCGGAATGGGACTATTTGGCGCGGCCGACTTGGCGCGGCCAACTTGGCGCGGCCGACTTGGCGCGAGCCATTTTGGCGCAAGGCCAACTTGGCGCAGGGACACTTTGGCGCGAGCCATCTTGGCGCGAGTACGTCGGTATATAATATAAAAAATATTTATATTTTGTACCGTGGTTTGCACTCTGTTATTTATGCTAAGTGTAGGCAACCAAATACACAGTTTCATTCGCACAAATTCCAATAACTAAATGATCCACGGAGCAAGAAGTTCCACGTTTAGGAGTATGTTTATAATGGGGTGCAGGGCGCGAAGCGCCCGTGTGTCCATTAAAAAGTCGACATTACCCCACCACGCGTTGGAGACTATAAAAATTAGGTTATGCTAACAACGGGTACAATTTTTGTATAATTATATCTATTTTTCTTGGTGCGAGTTCATTCGCGCCAAGATGGTCCGCGCCAAGATAGCTTGCGCCAAAGTGTCCCTGCGCCAAGTTGGCTTTGCGCCAAAATGTCTCGCGCCAAGTCGGCCGCGCCAAGTTGGCCGCGCCAAGTCGGCCGCGCCGAATTGTCCTAGACCGCGGAAATAGACCCTCAATAACTTGCCCCTTATGATCCGATAAGTGTGGTTCGATTACATAAGCCTCAAATATACAGTCAAAATTCATAAATATATTGTCTAAACAGTTTGTACACCTTGTAGGCTCATGGATGAGTTGTTTAAGTCCATAGGAATTTAATAAATCATTTAGAATTTTATTTTCGCGATCATCTGTATCAAACCTTGCGTTGAAATCCCCACACATAATTATGCTATAATTGTGAAGTGTCTGCAAAATCACCTGAAGGCGATCTGTATATTGTTATAATACAAAATAGATTTGTGATACGTGCGGCACTCACCTCACAATGTTTATCTTGAGAAAAAGCATTTATATTATCAAGACTTCGAACGTCGGCCCTACTCTCTTGCTTGGTCAGAATCAAAGCTCCTCCGCCTTTACAAGACTTTCTACAATACGATGAGACAATTACATACTTCTTAATATTAATAGACTCTAGTTCCTGCTCTTTGAACCAATGTTCAGTTACACATACATAATCATAATTTTTGTCAGCTAAAAAGGCGTCAAATTCATGAATCTTGTTCCGAAACGACTCTGAATTTATATGCATTATTGAAATTTTTGAAATCTTTTTGTCCTTCGATGTTATGTCGATGTTCGACATTATGACTGGTCGTGGTTTTGAGTTTTCCCTAAAAAATGCTGACCTCTGTGAAAATCGAATCGACTAAAACAGATTCCATTTGGCCAAAATTTTTCTCCATATACGGTTGATTTGTGTTGAAGCGGCACGCCGATAATGAAACAGTTATTACATTTTGTTTTATGATACGGTGATACTTGCTTGACATCTACAGTTGGTCCTTCTTCTTTCAATTGCTTTGAAATATAATTTCTGACAGTTTCTTCTGTTACATCATCTCTGACTCTTGATAAAAAAAGCCATATCTTTCGCTTAGCTCCTACAAAGTCACTTTCATCCATGTTTTCTCCCACGGAGATTTTATTTCGTTTTCTTTTTTTCTTTTCCACAATTTGGAAATTCTCTTCACCAGCTGTGTTAATCCCATTTTGGTTAATATCATTATCCTTTACTGTCGCTTTAGGTTGTCTGTTCTTTTTTTGTTTAGGAACGTCGTCGGTTTTGAAGTTTGTGGATTTGTCCTCTTTTGGTAGGAGAGAAGTTGCATTTATACTACTTGAAACGCTCGTCAGTGTCGTTAAGTTATTTTGCGAAATCATATTTCTGATTTCGTTGTCAATGTCATTGTCTAATATAATCGCATTGGAGTCTGATGTCGTTTTCCAATGGAACTTTCCGGTCTTGTTTTGAGTAGATCTCTCCGCCACTGGTTTGAGCGGGAATTCCCAGTTTTTCAGTGTGTTGTCATTTTTTGACGCACTAGTGATAGTGTCCTCTGTTTTTGCGACAGTGTGGTCGGCTAAGTGGTTTTTGATGGAAATAATTTCTGTCATTAAGATTTCGGTGTTTTTTTGAAGAACTCTTAGTTCAGTCTGTATGAATGTTTCAAATTTTGTTGCCTTGACAAGTTCGTCCTTCTTTTGTTGGATTAGCTGTTCTTCCAGAATCCTATTTCTTGTGAGTAATTCTTTGATTACATTACATAATTCGTCGATGGATCGTTTTTGTTCGTTCGTCGTGTCTTTCAGGATACTAGTTTCCCATAGCACTGATTCGTGTATGATGGACTGATTCAGTTCTGAGTCATCGTCGTAAATCGTTTTGTTATCCTTGATGATTGTGTCTCCGTTTCCAGCATCACAACACTTTTTTTCTCGTAGCAACTAGGATGTGACCAAACACCACAATCGCCACAGAAAATGCGTTTTCGTACGGCAGGATTACAGCATACAGAACACAAAACTTTTAATGCATTTGATGGATCAACCGTTGCTGACGCCATTTTTGACTCTTTTTGAGCTATTTGCAAAGATTCAGCATTATTATTAGTTCCGCCACTATCATCCAACAGTCCAAAGAAATGCTCAAGGGGATCTTGATTTATCCTTGTGGTCATTAGATACTTAAAGCCTAATTCTTGTGTACAATACCTAAGTAAATCTAAAGTGGTATGTATTGTAGCTTTTAACCCATCTGATGTTGATTTGGTCAAGTAGAATTCTGTCTCAGCACAAGATTCCCACAAGTCCATGTAAATTAAAAAGTTTTCTAATGTTTTTTGTCCCGGTGAATTGATTTTCAATGCATTGAAATAATTATTTGAATTTAAAATATCTGACAATTCGTTAATACGTATACAGAACTGTATGGTGGGCTCAGTCTTGAAAACCAGGTACACTTCTGTTCTTTAACCGTGTCAAAGCATCTGCAACGGTACCACTAAACAGTTGAAATGCATACCGTGTTGTCATCTTCTCGTGGTTCTCCGGATGCAAATGTTTTCGGGTTAATTTTGGTGCTAATTTAAATTCGTGCCTTGCATCATATTCAAGTAAACTGTCAAAATGGGCTAGACGTACTTTGCCCTCAGGAACATGAAATTCCTTTTTGGAAACGAGTCTGTTTCTGATACACTTTAATAGGTGTAAAAAATCAGAGCACATTCTCAGCCTCCTCTCCTCGTTGCAGGGGTGTAAACACCACGGAGCTTCAGGATTCTGTGCACCTAAATGTTTCCACATTGACCTGTTCCAGGTAGCACCATCAGACGTTATTACATCAATAAATAGACCGGCCGCCTCACACAAAATCGTAGCTTCTAAAATTAATTTCGACTGGACGCTCCCTGTAACATTGCCCCGTGATAAAAAGACAAGCAATAGCCTGCATATTTCTTCCCGCAAAAGACTGGAACATAATGACCAAGACGTGGTCCCCTAACTTATTCAGCTCAGTGGCAGGAGTGTGTTCTCCTAAATCAACAAAACCTAGAACCCGCAAACGATTTTTGTCAAAATGCTTAGATGGAGTCACTTTGCACTCATCAGTCATTAAAGTTCCATGTCGTTGAAATTCAGGCAGATATTTACATTTTTCCTTAATGAGATCAAACATTTTGGTTTGGAAACCATATTCACTGTCAGTGTGACCTATGTATTTTGCAATGGTACTAGGCGCAGGAAGCGGAAGCAGTTCTCTATTCCTTAGATGGCGATATAGTTTTGGACTCTTAATCCGTATAAGTATACAGGAATATATCCAGTCTTTACTATATCGCATCCCTTTTGGTCTTCTATTTGCAGACTCGAAACACATTTTGACTACTAATTTTTGATTTTCAGGTAGCCTAGAAAGTAGTTCATCGATGTTATTCATTGCAGCCATTTTGTTCTCCAGATTTTTTGCAGCCTGTCTCTTTCTCTGTAACTGTCTTCTTAAATTAACACATTTTTGGTTAATTTTTTTTCTAAGAATTTTTTTTTTATTATTATTTTGGGAGCATCGCGGTTTTAATAGCTTTTTCCGAGGTAGTGCACAAGAATGGCAACGATAGGTATTTGGTCTTGGATTTTCCCCGCTACAAAACGGACTGACTTGATTAGCCACACCAGATCCCGCGCATGTTTTGATGGTTTCCACAGTCTTGACAAAATCTAGCAGTTCATCAAGGGTGTTAAAGTTCTTATCAACGGAACGACAAATGTTATTCAAAAAAATTTTTATATCGTCTTTTCCGATAAGAACTGATTTGTCGATTTTGGGAATTTCACCCGTTATGTGGCTAACAACGATGGTGTCTAGATTTTGGTGAATACCCCATTGAAGAGGTAATAACTGTACTACTTTATCGATATTGTCTTTAACAAGGTGATATAAAGGCAAGGACGCAAGGCTAGTGGAGGATAATGAATTTCTGGGATCTCTCTGGAGGATGGCTTGTGTTTCGGTTTCGGCAGATATGGCACTAGAAAAAAATAAATATTTAAAATAAATTGGGACATACATTTACGCAATCTACCCTCAACACGATATTCATTCTCAAATGTGTTAAAGTTACGTTATGCGTTTTTACCTAAAGTATAAAAAACAGAAGGATTAAAAAACGGCTGGGCCACATGAAGTTACTCAGGTTGCACTTTGGTATACCCACTATGTGACACTCCCCTTTTGTTGCATACACTCTTAGGGTTTTAGCAAATAGTGAAATGCGTATTTATAATTTGTTTGTAATTAAATAATATACAGGCATTTTTTATTTTTGAACATACATCATATTTAACCCTTAATTGAATACATGTGGGACATGTTAAAGGTTTGTTTGCCAAAAAACTAGGCATAAAGTGTGGTGTGTACTCAAGAGTTACAAAAATGCCCCTATATTTATGTAATAAGTTGGTATTTGAACGCGTAATTGGTTTCCAGCTGTGCGGCTAATTACAATTATTTCATTTTTATAGTAAAATCCATCGTAAATCGCATTTAACGAGTTAAACAAAACGGCCGTTTTTAGAATCGTCTCTGGGAAACCATCGAACTTGATCGTGAGATTTTTGAGCACACTCATCTCGGACACTTGTTGTTTTAGTATTGACGAAAGGATGTTACAGAACATTTTTGAAATTAAAAAGAGAATGAACAGATGCCTTGAACAGAATGATGAACATTTTTAACATTTACTGTGATGTTTAACCGCAATAAATTTGTTTCTTTTTATCGTAATGAATTAGTTTTATTTTTTAGAAACATATGAAGCTTTTAGGCAACTAGTTATACACACGTGTGTGTGGTCCATGTGTGATCTCTGTTATGCGTCCTTGGGCACTTCGTACGGATCTTCGTACAGTTAAATCTGAGAGGCGGCACGTTTACATGACGTACTGCGACTCTATAATCATTTATAGAAACCGTGTAGTAACTACATATACCGAAATTTTACTATGAAATGCGTAACTCATTTTAATAAATATGAATTTTTTACAATGCATCTTGCCATTTGCCTTTAACAGCACCACGTTTGCATTTTCTGCAAATAAAAATAAACATTCCACTAGCGCCGATGACGGCATGCATTATATCGATAAAACAATTTTTTTTATTGTCGGATGCTTATTTTTGCAACACATCTAAATTTGAATCTTGGATCATTTATATATTGCATAATCTCCAGTTCCCTTCTGCTTTTTAAATAAACTCTGCTGAATTCTAAATTTTCCTGGATTGGTCCGTCAAACGCAAAAAATTCATCTCCATGGATTTTTATATTTTCAGATGGTATGGCTCTGCATTTTATTGCCATGCGCAACGTCTGCTACCATCTTCGGCTTGTAGGTGCTAAGATCTTCTTTTGCAAAATTTTAAAAGTTGTCCATCCACCTAAAAAAAAACTGGCAAACTAAAACTAGCAATAATGGCCAATCTTAACTCTGCACTTGATATATCGAAAAAATTGCGAATCTTTTCAGAATTCCAATTCTACAGTCGTCTAAAATTGGTTTCACAAAACAAAGTTTACCAACTTCAATTTTTTGAAACTTCTTTATAATAGTGCCCAAACAAGGTAATAGATACCTACCCATAAAATGTATTTTTTTCTTCTTGCAATCCATCAGTAGCAGACACAATTGGCTACTGTAAAGTATTCTGTTAAATATTGCAAGCATTGTTCTTGAATGCCTAAAACTTTAAAAAATATTGATATATATCTTCTCTCTTTCAACAATTATTTGATAAAAAGAGTCATACAAAGAATTCCAGCGTGCAATGCCGGAATAACTTAATGAATGCCCTAACCCTTCTTTTATAATTTCCGCTGATTTGGGGCGTGTTGCCTTTTTCCACAAGGTCGTACACTTTACCAAATGGTTTTGATATGTTTTGATATCAATAGCGATTTTTTTGTCAAACATTTTTGACATCCGATACAACTGTCAAGCCATTGTCTGGCTAAGATGACTGGAATAGCGTATGTGTTTTGGTTACGATGGTTTTGGTTAAAACGCGATATATTGCAAAACAAATTATCTAGGCGATAGAGCATAAACTGGTGGCATTTAACAGTTCAAAATATGTAAAAATCGGATTTAATTTGTTTTGTGGTTAGACGACTCATATCTGCTATCGTACATACATATTATGCGTCATTTATTTCAATTTTGACACATAAAACTACTTCCTCTTTTGCTCTTTCCTGAGCCTCGATCACTTTTTTTTTTTTTCTTAATTTTTGATGTAGTTTACTACAGTTTTTTTATGAAGACATAGTTGACATTCTGACGTAACTTTGGATTCCTTTCTTGTAACATTATCCACTTAAAAAAACATCATCTACGTAAGGGCAGTTCAAAAATTTGCTTGTGTTTCTTTTTATTTCATCCTCATCCGTCTCTACCCATTTTCTCACACGGGAATGTGGTTTGATTTTGTCAGCATTTTTTCTCAAATATTGACTGGTAAAGAGATTCGTTTCTCGTATATACCATAATTTCAATGATTTGGTCGTTTATAAATTTTTCAAAAATTGCAAGGACGTTTGTATCATTTGTTCTGTGTTAGAATCGTAATGTTGTTTTTCTACTTTGAGTCGCTAAGGAACTCTTTACGAAACCCATTTGGGTGTCGGAAACAGGGGTGCGATTTTGCTTCTCGATCGAAAAAGCTCGATAGCGATAAAATCTCGTTTGCTGATTGGTTGAGAGGCTGAGTTGGTGAGACATTTCTGGCACATTTCTCGATTCTGTCACGAAATCAAGTCTTCATGGAGTGATATTTTCTCGATAACTCTGAGTGAAGTGATAAATTTTGGAGACATAACCTCGAAATTTATGTCAAAATAGAAGTTCAAAATCGTAATTCTGAGTTATAAATTCTTAAAATTAAGGTAATTGTAAACTTTTGAGCATTTAATAAGCTTATATACAAAGAATAAATGCAAACTTTTGCATTTAAAGGTACGCAATAACATTTATGGCAAGTGATAATAATTTATCACTTCGATCTAGAAACAAAATCGCACCTCAGATCTCATTATGAAACGCGATTTTTTATTTTACTAGGTTGGTGGTACTTAGTACAGGCGACGCCGAGGTGAGTGTTCTGTGGGCGACGCTGGTTGAACCGTTGAACGTGAAAACAAAATTTCACAACATACTTCACAACAGAACATTTATTTTTAAAAAACTCTTAAAAATTTTCAATTTTTCAATGTGTGCCCAGATCCTTGGATTCATTGTAGACATTAATCCTAACATTACAAGAATTATGAGCGTTAATTGTAATGCCTGGGAAATTTGGACCGGAAACAAAGTTTTGTTGGATTGCTCGGCTATCCGTCACGGTAATGGCGCTTGTGCTCGGATTGGTACTGCAACCAACCCCAGAATTAATCGATTGTGCTGGAAGTGTAGTTGAAGTACAGGGCATCTGAGGTTCTAAACTTGTTAAGGGATAATTTGTTGAAAACATCTGTGCTACTTCAACTTTCTTTTTCAAAGATTGTAGATTGTTCAATATAGCCTTCAGCAACAGCTGAAGATTTCCAGCCTACCAGGCGCTTAATTGTAACCAAATCCCCTCCGGTGTTTGCTAGGTGAGAGGCACTAGATCTTCGAAAACAGTGCCCTGAAAACAATTCTGGGTTAGGTAATTTTAAAAACGTGGCAATAATTTTTGGCATTTTCCCAATTGTATTGGACTGTTAATGCAATATCCATTTCGATATGTTACAAACAAACGCTGCTGTGTAATATTTTTTGGTCGTAAACTGATGTATTTTTTAACCAAGTTAATCCATTCATTGTCTGTTATTGCAAATAATCGTAGTACATTTGTCTTTGTTTTAGGTATGTTAACAAGGATTGCGCTATTTTTGTACTCCAGATTGTCCATATTCATATTGGTTAATTCCTCCCGTCTACAAGCCCCGCAGTGTCCCATTATTAAGGCAACCTGAAAAGGAAAATTCACAGAGACCAATACTGTAGTTTGTTACATACCTTGTATTTAATTACATCAATTTTTGTCAGGACATACATAGACAGAAATAAATTTAAATTGGAGCTACATACCTTTACTGCTTGATACATTTTCTTATCAGCTTCTCTTATAAAACGATGAATATCTTCAGCTTCCAGAGTTTTTGATTTTTTGGGCGTATAATTTTCTGACAACCTCTTTAAGAATTCTTGCAACTTTTTATATTGTGGTAGATGTTTAAGTAGGATCTTAGCATCGAGTATGTGGACCATAATGTTGAAGACTTTTTTTTCTTACTTTGGAGGTCCAAAAATGCAATAAGCACATTTTCCGAGACAGTTTTGATATTATTCGCACTGCACCATTGGTCAAAGTGCTCAAATTCTTTTATATATATATATCCTTAGACTTTTTGGGTAACAGTTTTGTAACTGGTACCCTCTGCAATTTCCCGTAGTTCAGGCGGGGTGCAATTTCCCTCGTTTTCCATAATACAATAACCCTTGCTTAAAAAAATTATTTACAAAATTAAATTTCGTTGTTCAAATGTTTAAAAATAAACTTAGATTCTTCGATGTCCAATACATCCCAAGAATGTTAAACGTTGATTTTGACCTCGTCTTTATCAGTTTTCTTCTGTTCTTGGTCTATTCTTTACATCTTGCTGAATGTGATTCCATTTAAAAAAATGTTTACAATTAGGGAACTCTTTAATGATTTCTTACCATCGGTGATTAAAATTTTGGTCTGAATTTCATAAACAATATTTTTTAAATGTTGGAAAAAGTTATGCAATAAATAATTATGTTTCACAGGTGAGGGATGTGCGCTCAAAAAATTTTACATACAAATACAATCTCGTCTTCATATGCTTTGGATAAGTGTATTTTATTCTACTTTTTAGTAGACTAGCGATGACAATTTTTGAATTTGTCTAACTTATTTCCTATCTGGGATCAGCAGTAATTGTAGCTGTTGAAGCAAGTTAGGCGACTTTGTGAAGAAACCAAAATCTATGATTTACTTGTTATTCTGAAATTGGATTCATACATACATTTTGACCAACACTAATCATAATTTTACGATTCCACTACCTTCAGGTAAGCACTTTGTATCGATAATACAACGACTACTTCGTTTTACTTTCCTTTTCTTTCTCGGCGGAGGTTTTCAAATGTATACATATAATGTCTCAACACTTGACCTCTCCCCAATAAATCACCTCAAGAAAAAGACTGTTGGTTGTCTACGTTTACAAAAATGTCCTCTTTAAGGCCGTTTTACACGTCACAGAATTACTCTGTTAAAAATTGTGCAGTAAAAATTGCTACATTTCGAGGCAATTAATGATTGGGCATTCATCTTCGAAAAAAAATTCAAATTTAACTGTCGTGGTCCGGAAAGAACGTTGGTGCGGCAAGGGAGAGCCGCTTCTCAATGTCGCAGTATCCATGGGCGGAGGTGAGGAACAAAAGATGAAGACTAAAGTCGCAACCTAATATGAATTTCGAATGACTTTTTTAAACTAGAAGACAACTGCGGGTCACATGCTAAAGCAATTGAAAATACTGTCATACCGGTTTACTGCAGTCCATGCAAGTTCAATTGGGGTTGTACGACGGTAATCTCAAGGGAATATGTCCATGTGCCCGAATAATTTCATCAGCTTTATATTGTTTTTTAAGTGGCTTGTGCTGAAGAACGAGTTGCATTAGATCTACCTTCTGCATGGAGGAATGCAATGAAATATTATTGGCGCTCAACCAATCCATTCTCGTAGATGAGGTAGGGGAACCCGGGGTGGAACGGGATACCTAAGCTTTGGTTGCAATTTGTGAGAGCGTGAATGAAACTACACAATTATTTGCCATTTTGTAGGTTTATTTAATCTTTTTTCTACCAAGACTCTGTATTTAAACTTATCTAAATTAATAATTACTATTAAAAATTTATGTTTGAAAAAAAAAGGGAAATTTCCCATTCTGCCCCACTCCCCGGGGTACAATGGGGTACTAATTATTGGCACAGCTCACAGATGTGAACACTTTCATCGTCATCACTGTCTAGACCAGCACACGTCAAATGTGCCCATTTCTTACAGATAGTACAACAACACCAGCCTTCATTGGAGTTAGAGTATAAATCATGGCAATACAGCTACTCTGTTAAAACCCATAGCCCTTGCTCCAGATGTTGCTTCTGGTTTTCTAAGGCTTAAATCACGGTGACGCGTCAAAAAGCCCCTAACCCCGTCTTCTCCCGCCATTTCCAAAGTTTTGTTAAACTTATGGCTGCAATTATTCTTTTCTGCTAGCTGATATGCTAGTCTACGAAACTCTTTCATAGTCATGCCGAAGAGTTGTTTTTGCATATCTTTTAAGTAAGCTACAAGCTCTGGCTCTTGCTCAGCAGTGAAAACAGTGTGATATTTTCCTGACGTTTTATCAGCTCCTGGATTCTTCCGTCTTTTCTGAACATATCGCTCCAGTGTTGATGATGGCACGTTAAATCGGTTAGATGCCATCATGTATCCCACTTGTCCACTAATAACCGCATCCACAGCTTGGTTCATAGCATCCGTAGACCAGGACTACCGGCTCGTTTTTTTTATATATGTACGCACCATCTGCAGTAGGAACAATAATACCTACTAATATGAGAAGTACAAATATGATCAGAGGCGGAATGGGGTATACCCCATTGTGCCCCACCCATTGCGCCCCGAAGCACCGCTCACATACACATCAGTATTATGGGAGGTTATGTTTGTTGAACTCGAGTTATCAATACAGTTTTGGATAGCCAAAAGTATATTGAAGCAAACATATAATGTCCATTTCCGAACAAAAAATAGTGTACAATGTAATTACCTTTGTGTCGCATAGCAAAACTTAGAATTCGCAAGCTTTTTTGTTGACCTTCGATAGAATCCAAATCAAACGCACTCTCACACTGACAACGACCACTCCATATAATGCGGCGCAGCGAACACAACGTTGTGCGTGATGCTCATGTGTCTCCGTCATTTGTGGCGAGCGTCGTGGCGCTTTCCCATTCCGCCCCGGTACCCCGTTCCACCCCGGGTTCCCCTAGTTGGTACTTTATTCACCAAAGTGGAATGGCATGGAGCATTGTCGAACACAATCACGGAATTCAGAGATATGTTTAGAAATAAACGTTCTGTTAGCCACTTTTCAAAATTCATGGCATTCATTTAACCATAGTGATCTCCTGTACTCGTGCCCGATCTAAATACTAATTCGACTTTTTTAACAAACCCCTGCACCGACCCTGCATATACCACTATTAAACGGCCGGGAGATCTAATGCCACTCGTTACTCCAAATACTCTATGGACGTCGCTTTGCCAACATTTTTTACTGTCATATCGTTGTGCACCCATATTTCAACTATGTATATTATGTTTTTATCCACATTTAGGTATTTTTTTAATGCCTGCATGTACAGTAAGCACCAATGCAAAATTTGTGGTCGCTCCATAAGTACTTTTTCTCTTGTTCTTGCATTTTCTCCAGAAGAAACCATTCTTTTTAAGAAGTTTATTCAGACTCATCAAGTAATTTAGTTACTTCTGTGGCCAATTCTGAGTCAAATTCAATGGGAGTGTTGTCAGTTATTATTATATCAACCGGCATATTAGCGATATCAAACTCGGTGTTATCAACATTTTTGGTTTTTTTGGTTTTGATTAGACCATAAGCTCAAAAAATTTTGCGTTGCTACAAATTTTTTATTAAAAAAAAAATAACAAGACAATAGGGGCAATTCTGAATGAAACCTGTTAAAATTTAAAGGTTGTTAAAATTTTAAAGGTTGTTAAAAATGAATCTCTATTCTGTACTGTTTAATTTTGAAGTCCGTTTAATTTTAACACCCTTTAAAATTAAACATCCGACAAAATCAAAATTTACTATTCTAAAACATCAAATTGATGTTAAATTTTAACAAGGGTGTTTAAATGAATCCGTTAAAAGTGACAGTTTTAAAGGATCCCTCGCTAGTACCCTTTAATTAACAAAAAAAACAATAATGGCGTACCTGGACGGTATTTTGCATTTATTTATAGTAAATTATGAAGAGAATTTACAAAGAATGTAAGTAGTTACTAATAAATCATCAGCAAAAAAGTGAGGCCCGTTGATTAATTTATTTTTCACCTGTCAATTACTGAACGATAACACCTTGGAAATGGTAGCAATTAGCACCCTCGTAATGCTCCAAATAATAATTGCCCGCAAATTGCAAGTTAATTTTTATGGTTATTAAATAACAACATAACTACATTTGGAAAAAAAATTTATTTTAATTAACAATTTACAAACATTTCATACCTACTTAAAAATATAACGAAAATAATTTCTATTATCATTTCCCAAGTAAAAAATACAATTTTCAATTACTTAACTAAATTTGACGCTCCTATACTGTCCTCTTTTATGATTGTGAAGCTTTTCGAGGCACCAGTCTGCTATTTCGACCACTGAAACAAATCATCTGTCTTCAATGTTGTTGATGCGCAGCTTGGCCAGTTCCTCCCGCATTAAACCACAAAAAGCACTCATTACTGAAGCAACTTTATGCAAGTAATAAAAAGTTATCATTTGGTGCGTTTTTAATAAAAAGTAACACTTCTCCCTCAAGACACTGGATTTTTTTGGAAACGTATCATTTTCAGCTAATTTCAGAAAAGCAATCACATATATAACTATTATGTGTTGTTCAATATGAACATCAAATCGGATGATAAAATTTCATAACCTAAAACCAATACATTTTACTTCAGTTTACTTGAGTATAAACTTATTTACCGTGGAGTTAATTTCTTATATTCTTATAAGTGGCTTCCTGTAGTTAAATATGGTAATTGATGCCAAATTATAAATTATCCAAAAATCCAGAATAAACTTGGATTTGTTTTGAATGTTTTGATTCACTAATTGCATTCCTAACCTCACAAATTGTGATCACCGTTGAGCACGTACCACTTGGTCTCGGTCCGTCTCCGTCTGCTTCTTAATTTTATATTATAATTTATCTATACCAGATTTTATGTTTAAGAAGCTCAATTCCAACAAAATTTGAATTTATGATAGTAAAGTCAAGGCATCTTTAACCTAAAATAGGCCACGAAACACACTGGGTAGTTCGTTTAAACCAAATTAACGAAGTCTTCCGAAAATTTAAACGGATCCGATAAAAATATGTCAATTTTAACATGGTGTTAATTTATCGGGATCCGGAATACCAATTTAAATACACATCCGACAAAAATCTTGATTTTTAACAACCTTTAAATTTTAACAGGTTTCATTCAGAATTGCCCCTATTGGGGCCTATTCTGTAACTGTTATGTTATTTTATAACAATCTGTTAAAAGATAACACCCCTTTAATGATAGTAATTGTATTCTGTAATCGCAAATCTTGTTAAATTTTATCGTAACCCCTGTTAAAATTATAATTTAAAGGGAAGTTATGACATGCCTTCATAATATAACTGTCATGTCAAGTTTTAAAAATGGCTGAAGTACCAGGGTTGTTGTTAATACAAGACGAAGAAAGACGACAAATGTACCACATCTAATACTATACTTTTACTTAACAAACTACGAAAATAATTTTAGACGACAATTTCGTCTTGCTAGGCGTCGCTTACGAGATGCTGCAAATCCTTTCGACCTTCCAAATTTTTCTTTTCTAAAACTTTTCAGATTAAGTAAAGACGCTGCTAGATATCTTATAAATACACTAGCACCCCATATGAATAATGTCTTGCGACAGACAGGTATCCTAAATTATCTTAAAGTAGAGATGAGCGATACCGTGATTTTGCGATCACGGTGATCACGGCGACCGTTCCTTTTGAATCACGGTGATTTTGTCACGGTGATCAAGGAACGGCGAGCGACGAAAGTAGCGATTTAATACTAGGATCACGGCGCCGGCGTGAACCGCGACTTTTCACGGTTCTTTCTTGTCACCGTGACTTGGACGGTGATCACAGGAACGGTTTCAATATTCTCTCGCGGAGGAACGGCGATCGCAGGAACGGTGATCGTAGGAACGGTTTCAATATTCTTTCGCGGAGGAACGGTGAAACGGTGTGCTATGTGAACAGCAGAAAATTCCGATATATCGATGAATGAATGAACAGTAATTGTTGGGAACAAATAAATAACAACAAATCATATAGTAAATGTAAATTCATTGGCACATAAAAACATTATGCATAAAATGCATAATTAATTAAAGAAAAACTGCCTCCAAATAACTAAATGTCGCCTCAGATTTTATAGCAAACTGTATGAAAAGAAAATAAAAGCAAAATTTACCATTCACTGTTTCGTATTACCGGAATCAATTTTAAAAGGGAAAATCACGGTCGCCGTTACTTGCGGATACCAGTCACGGTTACCAACAGTGACAAACAGATCACGGTGAAATAATCACCGGTAGTGAAATATCGCTCATCTCTATCTTAAAGTTCTATGCTCTCTTCATTTCTTTGGTCTAAACTCCCTGACTATTTTGAATTTCGGCCACATTCTCCCAGTAGTTTTCTTTTTTATTGGATGATGCATGTCGCCGAATACAGATTCTACGGCGGCAATGATGGCCACCATCTCTGCATAAGTCCATGTAGTTTTTGCCATACTTCCAATGTTTGAGAAGAAGTTGATGGTTGTGGAGCCTCACTTTTCTTTTCAACTACCATATGCCTTGGAGCTTGGGCATTCACAGTTAGGGGTATTTAATTTTGGATCATCTATGTCCAGGACATAGGGTCTCTTTTGCTGGCCGCAGCGTATTGTATTATGGGCAACCCATAGAACCATCTATTTTAAACAAGAAATATAGAAATACAGTGTGCCCAAATCAAACGAAACAGACGGGACCGTAGGCGCCTCAGTAAACACAGTTACGTTAATATTACGTTAGAATTTTATTCAACCCTACGTTGGCAACAGGTTTAGAAATAAATTCTAAATTCACGTTGAGATGTCGCCGAGATCGTAAACACTTTTAACTAAATATTCAACCAAAATTAAACATTAGCTTCAACGTTATTAATAACTAAAAATATTTACGTTAATATTACGTATAATTGTGTAGAAAAAAAAAACGTTAATAACTGGTTTAGATAAACATTGGATTTATGTCGAATTTTCACTAGTTTTATAAAAAAAATTTAACCAGTATTACACGTTTCTAATACGTACATACTTACCATAATATTACGTTAGTACTCTTTGTAATAAAATCGTTGATACGTTTTCGAAGAACTTTAAATTTACGTAGAGATGTCGCCGAGATTGTGTAAATTTTTAACCAAATTTTAGACCAATATCAAACGTGAATAGATCTAAGTGCTCATTCACAATGGGTATAAAGCATAAGGATGTCCGAAGCATTAATGCATAAAAATTTATTTTTAGTGCTCTATGCTTGTATTCGTTCACAATGAGCATAAGTGCTCACAATAATGCATAATGAACTTTGGGAATTTTGTACGACGGCCAAGATTTCTTGTAAGGAGAAATTCCAGGAAAGTAATACTTTTGCTTTTGTTGATAGTACGTGGCCAAAAACACGCCTTGTCATTTTTGTGAAGCCATAATAAAGGCACTATGGCTAGTTTATATGCTGCTGCTTCTTCGGTCGTAAATTCGACCACGGCAAACATTATTCTAATGGACAAATCACTTTACAGTTAGGTGGCTGTAGTATGACCGAATTTAAATAGTAATGGCATGATTGAGAGGAAAAACAGCAAATCCAGATTTGTGCGGAATCAACACACCCTTGTACAATATATCTGACAGTTTAACTATTTTGGCAGCGATTTCATTTTTATTTTTTACATAATATACACTGACCGGCCAAAAAAATCAGCCACCCTGAAAAATTTCGCAAAACTAACTAGTGATAGTTATTTTATTAAAGAACCATTCACTATTGACACATGGGGTATAAATTAGCAAAAAAAAAAGAAGCCAACTAAACGCAGAATTAAATTTAATTTAACAAAATAACAGAAACAGAACGACACCTTGAGAGACATGTGTAAGAGTTAACGGAATTATTTTCGCGTGAAAACGTTTATTAATTGCCAAACTTATAATCAAATGATGAAAAACACTGTTTACAACAACAGCCTCTTTTATTTATTTTTTTTTTTTTAAGAAAATATCGTACTTGGTCTGTTTCTGTTATTTTGTTAAATTTAATTTTGCGTCTAATTGTCTTTTTTTTGCTAATTTGTACATCATGTGTCAATAGTGAATGATTCTTTAATAAAATAAGGATCACTATCACTAGTTAAATTAATAATTTTTAAAGTGGTTTTGCAAAATTTTTCAGGGTGGTCGGTTTTTTTTGCCGGTCAGTGTACATCCAATGTAGATGTTCGTGGAAAGTCATAAAAATTTTTATGAATTTGAAAAGGGACACATTTCAGTAAAAACTCATTTTCTATGTTTGTTATAAACTTTATAAGCACAACTTTATGTGATTTTAAATATATACAATTATCTAGTTTTATAATAGAAATATCATAATTTGGAGTATGAAGTTTTCTACAATTAAATGAAATAATTTGACCATTCGACGCATATATGGCATTATATATTTGTTGCGCTGTTTCTTTTCCTTCATAGTGCCAGTGTTTAGTTTGAGTTACTGATAAAGATTCACATTCTAGCACACGATTGTAAATTTGTTTAAGAACATTGTTATAGTAGCCTGCATAGATATTGTAGCCGTCCATAGAGTCGAAATTTGCGAATAAAAATAAAATAAAACCGGTTCAAACGGAGCTGACGGTGGCTTGCAAAGTCTGACGTCACTCTGGCACACGTTGCAGAGACGTATTTAATATTAAATGTCATTTTTTCCGTTATGATATAATCTGTTTAATTTCTGAGCTGAATCTCGTCAATAAAATCGAAGCTCTGTTCACTGTACACAAGTTGTGGTATGGTATCACAGTATGGTATATTCATCGTTGCGGAGGCAGGTGAAGCGAAAAACCTAGTCATCTTAGCAGCAAACACGCCTATAAACTAGTCCACGTGGACTGTTTGTTTCCTGTCAAATTTTAGTTTGCTTGAACCAATTGTGTTGCACCAAACGGTTATTACACTTGTTGAAATAAATTTTCAAACTTCCATCTTTCTCTAGATCATCGGTTTCGTAGTTGTGTGACAAATCGTTTGTCGTAGATAGAAAATAGTAAGATTACAGTGACCCTAAGATTTTGTGCAAACAGCCTGAAATACACCCCTGTGTGATGTGACGCGTGCCGTAGTGACAGAACTTGCAAGCCGTCGTCGGCTCCGTTTGAGCCGGTTTTATTTTATTTTGATTCGCAAATTTCGACTCTATGGACGGCTACAATATCTATGCAGGCTACTATATTAGATCGTACTTTCCTCTTAAGGCTGGCGTCTGGTTCGGTTTAGCCCTATACTAAATACATTGAAAACATCGTCGCGGTTTCCGGAGTTGCATTTTAAAAATATGAGATATATGGCTTTAAAAAAATTATATTTCGAATTAACAAACTTCAGTCCAGGGGATCTCCATATTTATATTCATATCTAGTATGCAGTTTTTACAAAAAAAAATTATAAAGTTGAACAACTTTTACATCACATTTTAACCGGCACATTGATGCATTTTTTGACGAAGTGCTGAAGTTTTTTGCATTCTGAGATAGGAGGTCCCCTGGGGAAAAGTGTCAGCTTTCTTTTGATACCATTTATAATATTAAAAAATCCACGACTGAGGTAAATAACTCGCGAAAAGTCAAAATCCATTGAAACGAGAAATCGACATTAAACGAGCTGTGATGCGGTAGCATAATGCAGGTTTACTTAAATTCTGACTTGGTTGGAGATTTCAGTATTTTAAAAATGCAATTCCGGAAACTACGACGTTTTCAATGTATTTAGTATTGGGCGAAACCGAACCAGACGCCACCCTTAACCTTTTCGCTGTGGTCCGCCTGCGACCTATTATTTCCTTTGCAACACTCCTGTGCGGGGTTTATTTTGGCTAAAACGTATTATTAGTACGTACGAAGCACTGGTATAGTTTCTCGCACGTACATCTACGTATACAATAGCTGAGCATTTCAAGATCCGCACTTTCATACACGTGCACAGCACTATACACAATATTTTCTGAGCGAGAATCCATGCAAACAGGGTAAGAATTGTTCAATTATTCACTGTAAAATCTTTTTTTTTATTTTGATGGTTATAAGCAGGTGGCATTTTTACCAAAATAGAACTTTATTGAAATTTAGTTCTTACAATAAAAAAATAAACACAAAAAATACTCAATCAGTTTGCAAAAAATTAAAATGACATTTAATTTAGAAAATTTCAAAAATTCAAAAATTCTTTTGTAGTATGATACACTTCAAAACATGGAATTAGGCCTAATGCTTTGCCACAGTCTTCACATTGATAAACGGTATCACGCCTTTTTGGAACATTCTTTGTCGTATGCTTGCAAACAAAACATATTAATCTTTGACATAAACATCAAGTTCATCCTCTGACTCGATTGTGGAATATAATTCTTTTAGGCAAGCTACTTCTTCGTTTGACAGTCCGACATAGTCTGACATTTTGCTAACTTACAACTGAATAAAATGATATAACTGCATCGTGTTTGGGCTCAAAATGAAGCTAAAAACGATGCTTTTTTACGTCATGCGCATTGTAGTGTCGCACGTACAAGTACGGAAGCAGAGTGAGTTTGTGAATCCAGGAACGTATATATACGCGAAACGCACACCGTTTACGCTTTTTTAAAACGTATATATACGAGTATAGCAGCGAAAGGGTTAATAACGCCTAAGTAATTTACAAAGGGAAAACAAGAAAAACTGTTTAGGGAACCGTACAGTTTTCCGTCATCAACTAAATGGATTAAGCTATGAACATTATACTGTTATCAGTCTCTGGTAATTTAAACACCCCACAACAAAACAAAAAAAAACTTTATTCTTCCAAAACCCACGCCATAGACCCCAAGCGCCACCGCTCTGCCCATCCGCCATCTCTCTACCAACCTTTCTTTCTCCCACAAAAATCCCTAAATGCTTTTTATAAGCTAACAATACACTACAAAATCTTTTAAAAAATTCTCTGCCTCATTAATGAATTTTTTAATTAATTGTTGATTAGATAAAATAAAAATTGCGCAGTGCAGTAGCAAGAAATGTTTGTAATATTGAGTACTAAATATGTTGTAGAACAGAGTAGGATCAGTATACATGAGAAGTAGTTTGAATTCAAGAGCTTTGAATGTTTGTTTTTACTTCTTTTAAAGATTATGATTTTCTGGGAAAATCCGACGGTATTAAAGTTTTCATGGCAGCAATTTTTGGATGTGATACTTTATAAGGTTTTTTTTTCTTCTAAATAATAATTTACTAGTAAACATTTCATTACTCCCAAATACATATATCAAATGTATTGAATCTAAAGAAAATTGCGCTGTAAACTTAATATTTAAATCGGTTAATGATGAGTTCCCTTTTATGTAATCGAAATTATTTGTAGAATACAAACTACATTCTAACTTCTTACTATGATTGACTGCTATATTTTCTTCATGCACCAATAAGCCTGGCGAATCAGCAGACTCATCGCGGATAGGTCAGAATTCTGGTTGTTCGCGTAGGTAACCCAGTATTTATCAGAACTGCCTGATTCGAATTCACCTAAATGGCTTTCGCTGCACGAGAATTCAGTCGCAAACCGTTCACAAATCTAAACTTGTTGAATTCCGTTTTGATTGATATTTTATCTAATCATTGGATAAAGTTTGCAGCATGATCCAAATACGCAGAAACTGTTTTATTCAGGGTAGATTAATTATTTTATTATTATTATTATTATTATTATTGGAAAAAATGGAGCAGAGGTCAGATACCTATTATGCTCCTTCAAATAGGTTTCGCTAAGTATATTTACTGATCCAATTTATTCTTAAACAAATTAACAGTTGTCACATTTACGATTTCGCCATGCAAATTATTCCATTCATTAAACACCCTATTAGGAAAGAAAAACCATCGAAGGATAGTTCTAAATGGTTGCATATTGATGAAGATACACCATATACACAGACTACAAACTAATGCAAAAATAAATTGGCGCTAATAGCCAACACTAATATCACGGAACATCTGCTGATATTTCTGACAGTCGAATGTCAACGTCAGTTGTCATTTGTCAAAAATTAACTTTCTGCGCTTGCGCAACCAAAAAACTCTGCATGAACCAACACTTTTAATAAGTTAATGTTAAATAAGGTTAATTTTAATTTAATTTAGTTTAATTTTTTCTGCATGAACCCAGCATTACTCGCTAATAAATGTTTGTCATGTTGACATGATTAGAAAAATACGTATTCTAGTAACTGTTTTGGACCAAAAATTATTCATTATAATGGGAGTAATTATTAGTGTCCATGGGTTATTGAGGATCCATTGGCGGTGAGGATCCATGGGCGGGTAACCTTAATTGGGATAAAACTTTAACAATTTTTAACTTGATAATTATAAGTTTCTGACAGAACCCTATTAAAAAAAGTTGTTGATTTTGATGAGCTTTATAACTAATTAAAATTAATGCACTTATTTCTGAGACACCCTGTATATCGTCGACGATCTGACAAACAAACGTAAGCGCCGTTTGCATAATTTTACAGGAAGTTCGAAAAACTGTTTATTTCCATTATGTCTCCGAATTTATTAAAAGTACGTGTCGCTATAATGACAATATATTTTTGTCGATTTTTTGGAATCGTAATTGTTGATATTCAAGCATTGTAATTGGGTTTTTTCTTAAAATTTGTCGCTTACGTTGATCGTGAAAAACCTTATGTAACTTACGTTTTTGTTTATTTGTACTTACGTTATTTGAAACAGGTCAGATCTCTGCAAATTGTCGGTTAAGATGGCAGTTACGTTTTCCTATTTTAATTGTGTGAATAAAAAGGAAGGTGGTTATCAAAAACGGCCAAAATTATTTTTCATGCAAAATTAACTAAGGATTTATTTTTTTAATTAGGTAAGTCAAAAGGAAAACAACATTGCTTTACAAGGCATCATCTATGTCACTTTCTTCTAGAACGTCTGCCACGTTAGCACTAGATTTTAAATATTTGTATTCATGATGGTATTGGGATTTAATCACTAATTTGTTACATAAATCCATCAAATTTTATATATATATTTTGTTCAAACCGTTTTTGGGAATTTTGATTTTGAAACAAACTTTCATGTAATCTGCATTTTCGTCATAATTGGTTTTTACCTTAATGTTTTGAGTATTTTTTTCAAAGTGAATTGTTTTTATTTCAGTCAATTTAACTTCTACATTGTCCTCAGTACGGAAATTTCGCACTTGTACAAGTTCTTTCCAGTGATAGAAATATGAGAAATCCACTTGAGTTACTTCGTATGGTTTTGGTTTAAGACGAGCATTTCTGATCACGGTTATCCATTCTGATGGAGCTTGAATTTCCATGTTCTTACTTTTTTTCTCAATTGCAGAGTGCATGCTATCCACAGGCATGTAGGTATGCCCTGCTACCAAATACGTTAAAGTTACTGTTTTAATATGTGTTGATTCATTAATAAAATACTTTAACATGGCAATCATGTGCTTATTCTTATTTTGGCCAGAGCAATTGTCACAGAATAAGTACAAATCTTCTGCACGTTCTTGTCTATCTACTTCCTTCAGATATAAATATAAATTCGAACAGATTTCATTTGCTCCTCGTTTAGCATCTTTCTCAGCCCACACATAACAGTAACCATTCTGAAAACCACTGTCGTAGACCGTAAAGTTGTAAGTAGCGTACTTTCTTGAAAATCCAATGAGCATGTAATTTCCGTGAGGACTTGTTAGAACTTTTTCTAAGTCGAATGAGGCTATAAGACATCCATTTTTTTGCGACTCACCCTGCTTTTTCAAAAAATATTTTTTACTTGCTTCTTTCTCTAAAATGTGGTTTTGGTAACTTCGTTCTTCTTCCTCAGTTTTAAGATCTCCAGGTAAATTTTCATATCTGGTACATTTGACGCATTTATCTTTTCGGGGTACATGAATCCCTATATTGTAATCTTCTTTTAGTATTCGTTTGAATGTCGCAATGCTGAGAGGAGAATTATCCTTGCCGATGAATTCCGTGTACAACCTGAAGAGATTTGTTATAGTTCTAATATCTGCTAGCACGTAGAGCTTTTTAGTTGATGATCTACAGTAGTGCGAAGGAACCAAGGGTAAAGCTTTTACAAAATCAGCTAGTTTTTGCTTTTGATCAGCTTTCACTTTGTGAACAGGTTTATGTTTGCCCCTTAGTTCTTGCAATTCCTCTGTTTTGCCTCTTATGGCAGTGCGTATTGTCATTTGCGAGATACCCAGAGTGGATACAAAAAACTGCTGACACACTCTGACTTGAATCCCATCTTTCATTAGAAAATGTTCATAAGTTAGAGATCTTCTTGAAATTTCATTGTTCGTTCGCTTTCGTTTAACTGCTCCTACATTGACCAGTCCATTTATGAAGGCTCTTTGTTTCACAGCACTATCTAGCATCCAAAAAATTTTGAAAAGGTTTTGTCTCTCTTCTTCTCAAAAATTGTTGCACCCGTTTTTACATGTTTTCTTTTTGCACGGATTTGGCAGTAATTTTCGTTCACGCGAGTTTCGTTTTTGTACTCTTCTGGACCTTTTGGATACTATTAAACTGCGTACTCTTCCTTCATCATCATTATCGTCTTCTCCTGCTGATTTTATCTCATCGTCCTTGTTTTCTCCTGCTGCTTCTAGTCCCTCATCCTCGTCTTCTCTTGCTGCTTCTATTTCTTCGTCCTCGTCTTCTCTTGCAGGTTCTACTTCTTCGTCCTCGCTATATCCTTCCTCTTCTATTTCTGCATTTTGTTCAGATTTCTTATCATTTACTATTTGTTCTTGTCTAGACTTTTCGTCACTTTGATCATGATCAATGACAGTTTCCATGGGTTCTACATTGTCCAAATCCAATAACTGTGGCAGCAGAAGCAAATTAGTTTCAAGGCTACACTCTGTCTCAACTTCTGTTGATATTCTTTCAGGAAGAAGCAAAATGTCATCTTGCATTGCCTCTTCTAAAACGTTTTTTTCTGCTAATTGTAGAATTTTAGCGGTTCTGGAGTTCATAATTATAATTATAATCTGTAACAAAATTATATAAAGCGTAAGCGACAATCTGAATGGAAATTATTACTGCAAAATCGACTTCTGTAATAATTATATATGAATAACTATAATGTAATTCCATTTCTCTCTTGTACATCAGTCACCCCAACCAAAAAACAAATTAGATAATCTCGTATAAACGATAAGAATATGAATTTTAAATTTACATTAGCCGTCCATAAGAGAATGGTGGTTACGTTGCTGGTACATTATATTTGCCAACAAACGTATCCGCCCAAAAAAGAACCATGCAATTTTATAATGGATACTTTAAAATAAACACGCATCCAGAATATTTTACTAAACTTTAGCATATAAAATGATTGTAAATAGTAGTTTAGAGCATTTACCTTACACAACAACACACAAGAAAACCTTTTAAGAATGGAGCAAACTCACTCGTGAACAGGGTTGCGCACGACTAAAATTCAAATGTACCAACTTGAGCTGTCAAATTGTAATAGAATGTAATGTCACGCGGGAAATTTTAAAACGGCAAAAAATTTTAACGTTTTATTTGTAAATAAAAGTATTTCTATACATAAAATTAGAAAAAAAAAACATTACACAAAAAATTACATTACAAAATTCAACGGAAAATCCTACAGTTGACATTTATGGAAAAATAACAAAAACAGTTCCTTAAAATGTTAAATCTTCAATCTCATCATTCACATCTCTGTTATTGTTTGTATCAAATTTTTTTTTTAATAAAGATACAGAAGGTACAAATTCGTAGCATTTTTGGCCATTTAAAAGGGCTTTTGTGTGCAAAAGAGCATTGCACGTTTCTATTTGCAGCCTATTACGATTTTTTGTTTTTATTAATGTTAGTTGCGAAAAGGTACGCTCTACAGTAGCAGATGAGTGAGGTAAACATAATATCCCCTTCATAAATGTGGTCAAATTAGGGAACATATACTCATTTACTCCATTTTTCAAGTTAAAAATGTATGACCAAAATTTATCTAAATTATGGTTAGCCCGATTCTTTAATTCTGGAATATCAGGTAAAAGTCTCCACTCTGAATTTAGCTGCTCCAAGTTTGTTACAAGCCTTGGAAATCTACTTGCTATAGGAACCAAAGATTCACATTCGCCAGATACCACAACTGCGGGATCAACATTTTTTAAAAATTTAAGAACAGGATCATCAAAGTCAAATCTATTTTGTATTTGTTTAGCTAACTCTTTATAGAAATCTAACACTTTTATTTTAAAGGCATTTAAGTCAGTCTTGTTAATAGAGATATTATTGCTTACTATTTGCTCACAAGTAGCCCCACAATAAATATCATTCAACTCTTTATAATTACAAGGCAAAAATTTTATGTTACTATAAGATGTGTTATATATGTAATCCCGTTTCATAAAATTTTTTAACAAGGTAGTATATATACTATGTAATCTACTATGTAACAAAACCACGTCCTGCATAGATAACCAACGGACTTGACACAATTTAAGAAGCTTATGAGGTTTTAAGTTGACGAATTCCTGACACTCTTTCAATTCATCCTTACGTTTACTGCTATGGGCAAAATAGTTAACAATATCTCTAGCCAAACATTCAACTGATGCAGGTAACTTTCGGCATGCAGCGGATGAACATAAGGCCAAAGAATGGCAAGTGCAACCTAATACAAAAATATCAGGCACTTCTTGCTTGAATCTCGCTTGAACGCCCCGAAAATTTCCCTGCATTACACTGGCGTTGTCAGCCGCAAATCCCACTAATTTTGACAATCCAATGTTGTTTTTTTCCAGCAAAGACTTGATACTACAAAAAATACCTTCAGCAGTGGCGTCTTGAGTTTGTATTAATCCTAAATATTGATCAGATACTTTCTCTTCTTTAAAATAACGAGCTACAACCGCCAAGCATTTTGTTGTCGAAACATCTGTACTTTCGTCGATTATTAAAGAAAACCATTGTTGTTTCAAATCGTTTGCAACAATATTGAAATTTTCTGGTCCTGTAATTTGGGTGCAATAGTTTGTCCTTTTCTTTCTTGAACAGTGTATACCCCTGGCTATCTCTGAATCACTACATACTGATATTAATAAATTTGATAGATGATCTAATACCAAAAATGGCAAATTATGCTCTGCAATGAACATAACACATTTAATTTCCCCCGATTTCACAGCAGTTTTTAAGTTCTCATTAACACTTTTTGTATGCATATATTTGCTTATATTCGGGGTGTTTTTAACCGCATTAAGGTTATTTAAATGAGTCCCGCTTTCTGCATGCCTGTTAATATGTGTAATTCCACCTGTGATTTTTCTGTTGCACACTGTGCACATTGTTTCTTCTTTGTCATTGCTACCTAACCACAGTTTATTGCTATCATTGATCCATTCCCGTTTGAATTTTTGTTTAAACGATTGTTTTGGTGCCATGCGTTTTCGTTTGACTAGCTGTGTCTCGTTACTGTAGACTATCGCTATACTGCTGCTGCTATGACTATCGGTGCCATCCCCATCATCACAACCTTCCTGATGAGTATTAAAAAATGTTCTAGGGAATATCATACCGTAAAATTAAACAATTTAAACATAAAAAGCTACAATATACAGACCTGTCTGACATTGTCAGTACAGTAATATTGAACAACAATTACAAGTTGATCGTGCGTCGTGATTTTTGGCGATTTGGCGGTTGGCGCAAATTATATTATAACTTTTACAGAAATGACAGAGGACAGAGCATAATACACAGTAATAACAGAGGCATGTTTACTTGACTTGACATTACTCATATTATTACCGTGTTTTTAAATTTTATGTGGTGGTGGTGCACGTGTTACCAACCAACAACAACGGCAACCAACAAATCAAGAAAGTAAATTATAGATAGGTAGTTACAATATAAGTTTATAAGAAGTTTTATATATTTGATTTAGGTCCATTTATAAAACAAGTAAATTTGAATTTTCGATTTTGTAACATTTTTGGTAAAGGTGTAACTATGTAACGACAACCTAAATTTTGTAATAGATTTATTACAATTGTAACGACGTGCGCAACCCTGCTCGTGAAAACTGGCGCTTACGTTACCGTAACCGACCAGCTGATCGCTCTTTAAGCCTGCGCAGTTGAAATTTGGCGCTTACGGATACTTTAAATCGAAATAACATTAAAACGAGAATTTTTGGAGGTACGTTAGATGCACAGATAGTTGACGCTTACGTTAAGGAATAAAATGACGGTAAAAACTCAATTTTTAAATTTTGGCGCTTACGTTTGTTTGTCAGATCGTCGACGATATGTACTTAATAAATCCCATTAACTTGCTATAAATACATTAATTTCTATATCTTATGTCCAGCCTCGCGACAAGAAACCGTAACATTTATCAATCTACCCTAATAATATTTAAATGTACTGTTTTAAAATATATAAAAAATCCCCCTAGAATTCGTAAAAATGCGCTTACTCGGCTCATTTTATACCAGTTTTACCAGAAAACGAATATATACCCTTTGGCTCCGAGATTCAGAACCCACAAAAAAAAAACAGTAAAAAGTTGTTCAACGAACGTTTTTAGCCGCCCTTCTCATAGACAAACTTCTGCTCTCACATCGGAGATGTTGCTCCTTGTTGTTCTCTTCTCTTTCATTAACTCTCCTTAATAGAAAGTGAATCCTGCACTTAAAAAATAACTGTAAAATTGTCTTTTTGATTTGATGGCACGGAGGAAAGCAATTGTTATTTCTATTGAAGAAGCTATTAGTGATTAAACTTAATTTTGTTGCTGACTGCAGAAGGATGCTCTCGTATCGTCGGAAATACACTTGGGCTTCTTCTAGTAAATCGTAAACTTGTCTGAAAAAAAAAATGAATAGCATGATATGAAATGTGTAATTAATATGATAGTACCGCTTAGAAGAAACTGTTTAATAAAAACAAATTCTCTTTTAACTAGCATATGTATCGAAATATTTAGTTATTTTACCCATAAATTAATATACCTATCTACTCATGTAGTCGATTTGTCAAGTGTAATGCACATTTAACTTCAGTTTGTAAATAAAAGTTAAGTATTAGGAGTATTTAAAAAGAATGTGGAGTTCTTGTTTTCAACTTTCATTTTTTTTTTCGAGAAAATCGTATTAACAATTTAAATTCTTGCATCATGTATATTTATTACTAAGGAAGAATTTTCTTTATTTCTTACCAAATTGGTGTAGTGTTTACTATCTACATTTGTATGTTAGACATGTTGAGTAAATACCTACGTAGGTACTAAATAGTGCTTTACTAAAGTTAATTAATGATTGTTAATGAATTGAGCCTTACCTAGATGCAAATATTAGTTTCCCAAAAGTCTTTAGTTCAGTTAGTTGTTTTCAGCGAGATACGTGGAATCGTCGATTTCGTAATTTCCTCTTCTATTGGTTTTAAAATATTGTGTCACGGAAATTAGCCTTACGGCCATTTTAAAATATTTCGGCGATGGTACAGGATTTACAAAACGTAGTTGTGAAAATAGATTTTCAATAGCGTCCTGTGTGAAGTGTCCCAAACATACATAGTGAAAACCTTTGTTTTTGCTGTAATAGTCGGCTAAGTTTAACGCGTTTGTTGTAGCGAATATTACTCCAGTTTGTACTCCATGCATAGTGATTGCTTGTTCCAATTTTTATCTTATGAAACATACTGATCTGATCCTGTAAGAACTTCGTGGCTTGATCATATTTATCGGGAATGTTTTCACTAAGAGCTAAAGATCTCGTTCTGCTCGTAATCAATTTAAACCACTGAAACATTGTTTCGCAAAACCAAGCGGTCGTCAAAGCCTCTTTTGGCATTAAATTTCTTTCGACACAGTATCTTATAGCCGCCCCGGTATCGTGATGATTTCAAAATGGCTAGGTTTTAAACAAGATTCTTTCAAATATGGGGCCATTTTTAGTTCCATTTCTCGTTCCTTGTTCAGTAACATTTCGATGTACTTAATGCTAACTGCATCACTATGAAGCTGATGGATAGCCACAATTTCATTAGGGAACTTAATAACGGATCCGTTTGTTCAATGATCTCTAAGATTTTCAAAGATATGTGGAGGATCCGGTGATACGTACAGCTTTCGTTGTCGATCACAGGGATGTTGCGTGGTACCTCTGACTTGAGAACACCGTCCGGCTCTTATGCCTAACTGCCTCCACACTGCTTGATTTTGTCCAGCCATGTCACTGATCACAACGTGGACTTTTAAACTCAGTTTTGCTCCTTCATGAATAATATTTTTAATGTCATTTACTACCATGTTTGCATCAAATGATTTTCCTGTAAGCTGATATCCCAAGACTTTCCACGTAGATGTTGCACCCATAACATGTACACCAGACCGTGACTGGCTAGTTCTTCATCATTATTATCTGATGATGGAAGAGTTGGTTTTCCTATCACAATGCCGGTGCTAGAGTCAAAATCATATCGTGGTGATATCGACATTTCGTCCAACAGTAAAGCACAATGTTTTTCTTCTTCTATCATTAATTCGATTTTGGGTTTTAATGCATTGAACACTTCGTGCAGAATACCCAGTGAAAATTTTAAATGTTCCATTCTTAAACGAAGCGTTCTTTGGACAGGTAGGGGATAATTCAATTCTCTTAGTAGACCATAACCGACTCCTCCGCACGCAAGTCGTATTTTACATGCTTTAGTTAAGGTCTCATTTGACCATCTACGTCCTCGCATTGATCCATGCTTCATAGCGACAATCTGATCCGCGTTTAAAAATTTAGCTTGAGGTTCTTTAAGTTTTTTGTTCTCTTCTTATAACTGTTAACTATGGATTTTAATAGGTTATTTTCCGATATAAGATTCGAATTCTGTTGCCGCAAAAACTTTACTTCGTTCAGTAAAAACGAATTCGAATCGGAATCTAAAAAAAAATAAGTCAACTATAATTATTCAGTAATATTTCCACTAATTGCAGCAGAGATTTTTCGTCATTGCAAAAAATTGTATTACGTTTTCACCTAAATTTTATGCATCACTTTTTGTAAAAGGAAATGGATCAAGTTATAAAGAAATTGATTTTTCAAAAAGCAAACCCAAATCTAAATCTGAAAAGAAATTCCACTATCACCGTCGAATACTTTATTATAAAAAAAAAAAAACTCATACAGATGGCACATGTATATACATCGGCGTATGTAAATTGCAAGGGACGGAGAAAAAAATTTAATTCCTTCATATAAATTACGTCGGATTTCTCGCGGGGCCTGAGAAAGTACTGAAGTGTTTAAAGATTTACACAGATTTTATTTTCTCTGAAATTAATACCTACGTTGCACGTTTCATTAATACCACCGTGGTAGAGACTAATATTGCAGAAGTTTGTATTAGTTTAAAGGGCCCCTGAGTGTTCATCGTCTTTAATTAACTTTCGTCCTTCTTTGAACAGTGGAGCCCACCTTTTGACTGTTGCATATGATGGAGCACATTGTGGATAAGTGGCCAATAATTCTTCATTAATTTCTTTGGCACATTTACCTGTTTTTACAAGGTATTTTATCACAGCACGATATTCCAATTTCCAAAAAGACAGCGTTTCACTAGACATGTTGTGGTTTGTTTTACGTTTTCTCAATAACCGTTACATCAGTCATAACCAAATTTGAGACATCAATTACTAACATTATGTGTGTATACATACAGTCGAAGTTTTTTTTTTTTAAAAACCCATCTTCTAGACGAGACTCAATTTCCGCCGGACAGCCCTCGTATGTGCCCATACGTAAAGTGTTTCTGTTTTTAGACTATCCACATGTTGATACTTACCATTAAAAAACTCAAAATGTTATAATTATGCAGCTAATTAAAAACTCAAAATGTTTTGTAGGTTGTTAATCACTATACAATACTTTTTTTTGCCTCGACAACTGTAAAACTGACATTTACGTATCGTAGATAGCCATGGTAGTTTGATTTTTACACATTGAACTGTCATTTACCAAATTAAGTGCGATAATAAACACAGAAATTTTCAGAGTTTTAAAACCCTTAAAAAAATTGACACGTCATCATTAACAAAGCTTGTGTTCACCAAAATAAGATACCACATAAATGCATCTGTTAAATGTTTTAAAATAATAGCAATTGATTTTTTAATTGAGTTTGGAAAGCGCCATCTGGTGGCATAAGCAGCAGTCATATCGAACTATCTGTCACGATTTTTTAATTTTATCTGACTTTTGACGCAGGCAAAGTCGACTTAAAAATTCCACACAATTTAAAAAAATGTAAAAATTGACGAAAACAAGCACCACTAAGTCATCGGCCAAAAAGTTGCATACATTATTCATGCGGTAGGCATTTTACAACGCTAAGATTTGTTAAAACACTCGGCTTCGCCTCGTGTTTCAATATTAAATCTTCGCGTTGTAAAATGTAACCTACCGCATTTATAATGTAAATAACTATTACCGTTTTGAAAACTGAAAATTTTGTAATGAAACTAATTAAATTTTTTTTCTTAACATTAATTATTATTAACTTTTTCAAAATTATTTTAGAATTTGTTCAAAACAAATTAGTGTTATTTAAATAATATTAGTGTGTATCAAAAATTCAAAATTTTAAAACCCAAGTATACCGTTTTGTTAACTCCTGCATTACGAATACTAGATGTGTTGATTTATCAAAATGTTTCCAGTGGTAGGGGAAGTGACAGAGAATGGATTGGCACCTCAACAACTAAAACAATTTACAAATAGGTAGCTGGACCTAGTTTATAAAATACTTTTCTTGCAACTTACCTTGTTCTGATGTTTGACTGAGATTATGGCTCCAATTTCCCGGAACGATTTTCCAGCTTCTCGCAAGCCCACAATTCTGCCTCTATAAAACTCGCTAAGTTGACTGAAATTACGACGTCTACGTACAAGAGGCATCTTTCCAAAATAATACAGAACCACCATACACCAAATTCGATGACAGTGACAATAATAGCCACACACGAGCTGATGTTTTCTTCCATGGTTTGAACAAAAAAGATTATGGTATAAACTGTCTTCCCGATACGACCCAAATTATCATCATTTCTTGTTCTACTAATATCTAACTTATATACGAAGTTTGGTCAAAAAATTCCAACTCGTTCTTGGTGTTCGGTTTTCCATGTCGGTTAGTATATCATGAAAATCATGAATGAATATTCTTATATTATATTTATACATAACTTTGTATAAATGTCAATACGTCAGTATGAAATCAAGTGAATGTCTACAAAAGGTAGCACATTTTGTTTTTCTTACGCATACATAAGATATTTTAAGATTTAAAATTCTGATGTGATAGAAGCCTGTGAGATAAGTTCAAAACTTATACAGTGACCGACAAAAAAAACGGCCACCCTGAAAATACGCCTGGCGCTGCCTACGACCAATCTCGATCAGAGCGACAATTTGAGAGACGTCTGTAAGAGTTAACGGCATTGCTCTCGCGTGAAAACGTTTATTAACTGCCAAACTTATAATCAAAAGATGAAGAACACTGTTTGCAACAACTTCCTTTATTGTTTTTGTTATGTTCTATTACGTGGGAGCAGGATGGTACAGGCACGTACAGGTGTTGCGCTTACGATGGTTCAGCTTAGACTGTTTGTTTATTCGTACTTCTAACCTATTTACATTATGTACATTGGGTTGCCTAGCTTAACTACTGACATCTTTTTTTAAATAAACTAAACAAAAGTATGGTTTGTTTTCTTACTTATGCTACTTAGTTTCTACTACAAACTCTTCTATTGGCTCCTCCTCCTGTCGTATTGTGAAGGATTTATATCTTTCATACACTAGATTCTTCTTTGGAATACAATCATTATCAAATTTTTTCTTCAAAATTTCTATTTTATCCTTTTCCGATTCGGCAAACTCAAACGTGTTATAAATATCGATAGCTTCGGCCCCAAGGAAGTGTAGGAGTTGTGCACACTGGATTTTCTCCGATTTCTTGTCTGATTCCGATGCAATGGCGTATATCTCGTAGCGCTGCTTCCACGCCTTCCATTTGGCGGCTAAATTTCCATTTTCGCCTCCATAGTTTCTTTTATTTATGAATTACTTATTTGACTTTCACTTCCTTTGTTCACTTTTTCACTTTTTGCATACGACTGCGCCATGTTATGTGCCATTACGTGGGAGCGAGATGGTACATACATACATTTACTCACGGCCACCTTGATACATATACCTAATAAAATGTATGTAGTTAGTTAGTTATAATAGTTTATTAGGTATATATATGAAGATAGAGTTTCACTCTATCCGGCCGTGCGCGTAGTTGTTATTTTGACAGTTGGGGGCGCTGCCATACGGTGCATAGTTGGTTGCCTAATTTTAATAATTTCAAACTTATGGACTATTTACAGTAAAAAAATGATCTAAAAATATCTGACGTACTTGTAACTATACTGGCTCTACATTAAAACTAAAATAAATTGGTTGGATAGAAAACAGTAAAATAACATCTGTTTAGTTAATTTAATTTTAACAATTTTCGTTTTTTAGTCTGGACATTTGAATGTTTTATAAGGGTTTGAGCCTGCTTACTGCAAAAATTGCTAACAATGGGCGAAATAAGCTTCTCTAAAATTATAGTACACACAATTTTTGAATGAGGTTTGCACGAAAACATTGAATTACCGTAGAGATAAGAAAATATAACATTATTTAAAATAAAAGATACGTTGTGTGTTGGCAAACTTGGTAGAACTTCAACAATAATTTCAACTATAAACTGTATTAACGCGACAAATTGTTTGTTTGTATAGATTCATCTTCCACGATCTTGATTATACATATATTAGTTCCAATAGAGGACTTTTTATGTGGGGATTAAAGTCTCTTAATGTTGAAAAACATAAATCGCAGCTCACAGATTCACTGGCTTTTTTAATTAAATACCCACACAAAAAAGCTGTAGCTGCAGTTTCTACGCTGACAACTTCGTTATTTTCAGCACCATCAAAAAATCATAATTTTTCCAGTTTTATTAATGTAGAGTCATCCAGTGTAATAACGATGGTAGAATCCACTGAATTTTGGTCTGGGTGAGGAGTTACAAAACTAATGTAACTGCAGTCAGAAGCAATATTACTTGAATTGACGTTTTTAATTATACCGCTTTTCAAAATTTGGCGAAGTGCATGCTCGGCTGCTTTACAATCTGTAACATCGTTGGACCCACCTCTCAACCGAACATTAGCAAACGAGGACTCTATCGCATCGGAACTAAATTCTCTTGTCAAAACATAAAAAAAGTTTAGTTCACTTATTAAGTACTTGATGCAGAGATGTGTGCTCTTGCTTGTAAACAAAAATGCTTCGGCAGTTTCTTTTGTCAAACCCCGCATTCCCATCGCTTGCGACTTTTCTTGGATGCCTTTAATATATAATGGAAATTCTTGGTCTAGCCATAATAAACGATCATCAGACGTATTAGTGTATGGTGCAACATCATGGTCATGTTGTCGGACATGCTGACTTTTGTTACTTACGTCATGAAGTTTGAAAAATTTGAACATTGTTTCCAAATATCGCACTGTAGCCAAACACTCTTTAAAATAAGAAACTCCATCATAACCATGCGTGGCTAGATATCTCAAGGATGCAGTTACTGAAGTTGAGAATATTTGAACAGCTAGATGTACTTTCATTTTTTCCAAGTTACTTGGGGAAAGATGTTAGTTAGCTGAAATAATTCCGTCTTCAGAAGCCATATCGTGGTCTAAAAATATGTTTCTGGCATTTTTAATTAGGTGGCAGTAATCAAAACTGAAAAAAAGTTTTAAACCAACACTGAAAGGATGTGGAATGCAAGTTTGAAGGCAGCCATTTCCAAAATGTTTAAAGAGCGCTACATTATTTTTGTGATTGTCTCCAACAATTCGTACAACCATAAATTGGCATTCTGCAAGTAATTGCAACACTTCAAGTGCCAGTTTGTGCAACTCCTTGCTGCTTAATTTTTTATGGAAATAGTAGCTCGCCGGGATTACATACTTTGTTGAAATGCCATGAATTATAAAACAGAGTAATTGATTTGCTATAACTGGTTTTTTAGTAATAGTATTGACTTTAGGAAGCGTTTCCAATCCAAAAATTCGATCTTCTGCCTTTGAATATCTGATACTTTCTTTCACGGCCATGTCGTCCACAATTAAAGAACATACGCGTTCCGAAATGTTCAAATTTTTAACTTCGCTTGTCAATCGTTCCTTTATTAAATGTTTATTTTCAGAACCAAAATATTTTCGTAATGTTGTCTTACATGGGAGTTTCAGGAAGTCATTTCTTGGAAATTCGTAACCCCTTGGCGAATAAAATCTCCAGGCAATGCAATAACGAATTGTCGTTTCAGACCATTTTGGTTTCTCCTTGTTGTAATTTTGAATTTGATCCAAAATTAAAATTGCCTTGGGATTCAAATTTTTGGGGTTATTTTTTATTTGTTTTAATTATTCCCATTCTTTACACAATAATTTTTCTTGTTTTTCTCTTTCTACTGTTTCTTTGAGCTTATTATAACGCAGCTGCAGTTGTTTTAATTTTCTATTTTAGGCAGCGGTTTGTATATTCTAAACTTTCTATTTGCGCCTATGTACGTAAGGTTTGAGTGGCACAGTCAAAAACTTTGTTAAAAATGCAAGACTCTGGGAACTCAGTACTTTCCGTGAATTCTGTATTGCTGTTCAGCTAAAAGTATAACATAATAACATACATATATTGCAACGGTAAAATAAGATTTATTACAAATCTAGAAGGAATCGCGCTCGCTCGAAGAGTTTGAAGACACTACAAAATCTTTGGGCTTAAAATGTGAACTTCAAATCGTCGAATATTCCGACATATCTTCAACGTCTAGAAGCGAAAAGTTAGATATAGCAAATGAACCAATCTGAATATTTACCAGAAAAGGGTGCAAATGCTTCTTTCCATTGCAACGCCAAATTTGTATCAACAGGAATATAATGAAATGAAAAATCTTGCAAATCACGAGATTTACAATTTGAAACACAGCATTTTCTGTTCGAAGGCATTGTTTTAATTAATGAAAATCGACGCGTACTCAACACGTTAATGACGCTAATAACAACAAACGAGTTTAATGAAAGTTCTGATAAGAACTGATTTTTTCACAGAATATGTGAATAACAACAAACAACTAAACGTAAAACTTGGAAAAACAACTTCAAAGCTCAAAAAACTATCAAAATCAAAAAAAGATGCGTGTCATGCGCAATGGCGGTTTTGACATTTGAGAAAAAGACTGATGCGCCCTCTACGTTCTTCTGAGACTGTAAGACAAGGTTAGAGATATTTTTGCATAAGTAAGAAGATGGTTAGTATCAATAAAATGCGGATCAAGATTTAAAGGTTTTTGTAATTTTATTTGTTGTGTACTTATTGGTAATAAATAAATTTAATCATGTATTAATTTGTTTTTATTTAAAAACCACTTTAAGCAAGTCACATAAAAATTATAATTGGTATGCAACCAACTTTACACCTTCAATATTTGAATTTTCTTTCAATAGATGTCTCTACCGTAATCCCGCTAAATGTCATATCTCATTAACAAAAATTTCGCTCACGCGCACGGCCGGATAGAGTGAAACTCTATCTTCATATCAAGGAGGCCGTGCATTTACTAATTTAGCGGACGTAATTACGTCTTTTAAATAGCGTACGACAAGTCTAAAATACGCTGTTGCTAAGCAACCCAAAAGTTAGCGTATACGTCTTTTGAAAAAACGCTATGCAAAATATCTATTATGAAAAAATGGAAAGCAAGATAAACCAAGGATGACTAAAGGTGGACTTACACAGTCGCAGCATAGAGAATTCGGATTTCTTCAAAATTCAGCAAAAATACTAAAAAAAACTCTTCGACGACAACTCGAAACTTAAATGAAATTCATTTCCGGCAATATTGCTTATATAGGAATAGATTAATCTTGTCTCTCGCGATTTTAGTGGACCATATTTCTTCGTGATATATGTATTACTCGGAATGCGACTTTAGGTTTTATTTCGCTGTTTTATAGGGTTTAATTTCGTTTAATTGGTTGGTTCCCATGTCGTCATCGCTACATGTGGTTAGCCTGTTGCAGCTGTTTGTGAAGGCGACGTTTTCTGAGGTAGGGATGTTCGGTTCTACAAAATAAACCGGTTTTCAGTTAACCGGTTTATTTTTGAACAGGTTAATTGCCAACAGTTTAACCGAACCTGCAATAACCGGTTTGCAGGTTAACCGATTGTTCCCAATTCAATGTGAAAGTAAAAAAAAGGTGAATAGGTAATAATATTGATATATAAATCGTTGCAACTCAAAAATGTATTTCATGTTTAACAAAAAAACATTAGTCTGGATTATATAAACAAAAAATGAATTCCAAATTAGATGTTCCAGTAAATACTATCCAAAGAATTAAGAAATACTAACTCATTGATGTGCTGTGGTGTCAAACGACTTCTTTTATCAGAACAAACATTATTAAGTGTAGATACCAGGCGTTCTGCTGGAACTGAAGCTCCCAAGACAGTGAGGTATTTCATGGCAACTTTGTACGTTCCTGGAAATGCATTCTTATTTTCTTTCCAATACTGTATTGGATGTCGAGTTCTTGGTTGAATCGGTTGATTCAAATATAATTTTAACTCTGCGGGTAATCCATCACAACCATCTGAATCAGGTAAGTGCCTTGAGGCTATCTCATCATGGATATTCCAAATGCATCCATCTACATCATCTATAATATTTGGATGTACTGGTGGAGTGAGCGATCCTTGATTCTGATGTTCTTTTTTAACTTCGTTTTTTATTATTGTAATGGCATTGGCAACATTTCTTGCTGATGAAAAATGAAGACGCTTAAATCTGGGATCTACAATTGTGGCTATTGACAAAAGAATATTTGTTTCTAAAGGATCAAGTTTTTTTTCTATTTGTGCCTCAAGTTCTTTTTTTAAGTTTTTAGCAAAGGGATTACTGACGTTGATTCTATGTAAGGAGGTTTTAATACAGTTGGTCATGGGTATCACCAAGCTTCCTGAGACATATTTTTCGCCTGATATATTTTTAGTTGCATCCTCAAATGGCCCAAGTAACTTCAAACACTCATCAATAATTGCCAGCTCATTAGCAGTCAACATTGGTGGAGCTTTTTGGTGTTCAGACGACAGTAAAATTTTACCAACATGACCCGATAGGTATTTAAACCTTTGTAAGCAATAAAACGTGGAGTTCCATCTAGTGGGAACCTCTTGTATTAAATACAGATATGTTCCATCCTTTTTTCCTTCATTTTTCTGTTCATATCTTAACTGATCTTGTGCAACATTACTGTGCTTAAAATAAGCAACAATTGTCTTTACTTTTTCAATTATTGTGACAACATCTCGACAACTTCCTAATGCCTTCGTTACCACTAAGTTTATATTGTGCGCAAAACAACTGACATGGAAATGATTAGAAGTCTGTGACATAATTTTCTTTACAGCAGCAATAATATTTGCACCGTTATCAGTCGTAATTGAAACAATGTTTTCTTTTAAAATTTTCCAGTTATTCAACATAGTGTGCAAATCATTGCTTATATTGTCTGCTGTATGGTGCTGTGTCAGATTACTCACACCAAGTGCAATAGTAACCATTTCATTATTTTCTTCATCTATCAATTAAAATCTTTAAATGAAAAAAGAAACAAAATAATTCATCTTACTGATAAAATGGGCAGTTAAAACTATAAAACTTCTTGTCGCATTGATCACTGTTGCAATGTCTGTTGTTAAGGCAAGATGGTGAGCTTGTTGCAATTTTTTGCTAACAAATATTTGCAGGCTGTTGTACTTCTGTTCAACATATTTTGTAATCTAAAAATAATAGATTTTTGCCGATTTAAATTGTTAGAGCCAATGGACTTACTGTACTCCTACTTGGAACATGATATAACGGCACTGCTACTTTTAAAAGCCTTTTGAGACCTTCTTTTTCAGTACATTGCAATGGATAATTGTCTTTGCATATCATGAAGATTAAAGCTTGGGTTAACATTGCTTCTTTTGACCCTCCAGCTGAAACATTAAGTGTATATCAAATAGAGCTTCACAATTTCCATGCATAGGATTAATTTTTTTATGAAGGTATGATATTTACATTCATAACATCTTTGTGCATTAAAAATCTGGTGAATACTAGGTTGAGAGAGATGCGAGCTGTTACTACCATTATAGTTTATGTTGCTTGTACTGCTTGCAGTAATGGTACTGGCACTCCCGATACTATGAACTTCTATTAAATTCTCTTCAAAACTGTCATCACTGTCCTATGATAGAAAATATATTCAAATAACTATAGAAATTTTCCCATATGATGAAATCTAAGAATTAATTCTTCACCTCATGCTGAGAGTCTAGGGCTTCATTTTCAATCTCCTTCGCTGCATCTCCTCCTTCTGCATTGCTATGAGACGTTGAAGGCGTTGAGTTTGTCAAATCAAAGTCGATCCTTGGTTTCTTGTTCACTCTGGCTTCATCTGCGACATGTTTTTTGAAATTAATAGCATTGACTTTTGGGTGTTTTCGAATAAGGTGATTATTTAGGTTTGTGGTCCCACCACCAGTTTTGTAAATTCTTCCGCATAAATTACACTTACAGTTTTGATTATTACATCGGGTGAAAAACTCCCATACTTGGCTTTTTCTATGTTTTGGCATGTCGTCCTATAATGCAAACACTAGTTTACAGGAATATTTTTGATTTGCTGGAAAATGGATACTTTTGATTGTTTGTAGAGTTTCTCTTATTCTCTTACTTTTATTAATCAGACTACTATCCATGTACGCACTTGGAATTAGGTTAGGAAGTACAAAAGCGTTGCAACGCGCGGGAAAATAATAATCACAGACCACACTAGTCTGTGATAATAATGTCCACAGCACGAGAAAATTGTCACGAGCACCCTTTTTCCAATCCAATCAGCCAATCACCACTGGTCGTTGTTAGTTCTCTTTTTTTAATTATTGCTATCTTACTTGCCCCCCAAACGTATAACTTCCAAGCTTACCAACACTGGGTAGGTACAATAACCACCAACGTACCACGTACGCTTTTTGCCTGCATTATTTTGCTATAAAAAATAAAAAAACCTACAAGTAGGTTCTGACATACGGCATCCGGTTCATCAGGTTATAACTGAATTTTAAAAAACCGGTTATAGTAGGTTCTTTCGCAGCCAAAAAATCGGTTTAGTGGAAAACCGGTATTTTTTACGCATCCCTATTCTGAGGTTTTTTACGCGTCTGGGTCTCGTTTACAGCTGTTTTAGTTTGGATACAATTTCGGATGAAAGTAATTGCAATTGGCGATTTTTATGGCGTATTATTCTGTACAAGTTTGCAATGTCTGGCAAGGGCAATGTTGTTTGCAATTTGCAAATACGCGAATTTTGTTCTTGCATTCGGGGATTGGTGGTCGAGTTTGTTTATCTATTTGAGTCGTAGTATATGCAGATTAGGACATGCGTGTTTATTAATTAAGATTTGCAGATTTTCGAGTTATGTTTGGGGATTTGTTATTCGTCAGTTTAGTTACAATTTTCTCGTGAACGAATTTAGTGACGGCTCGTCACATGACTTATGGGAATTTGCATGTATGTTCTTAGGGCATATCCTGAATCACCTGAAATATTAATTACGTTAATAGTTAATCTAAATCCAATATAGATTTACCAAGCATAAAATATTTGGTGTGTCCATTCGCATGCAGATTTACAAAGAAATCTCGCAACTTGCTATGATTCCATATAAAACTGTCATGGGTGCTACCTGGATACCGAGCACAACAGTTTATAGCTATTAACATACCTAGGAATGTAAATAGTGTCATAACCGCCGCAGGCGTCTGTTGGAAATCCGAGCATTAACGAGGATTTTAAGACGGCTAAGGCGGTTAGGCACCGTTTACATCTGTGGTGTGTTAAAGATTTTACCGGTTTCTGTCTGTTAAATGACTGTTTACATTCGAAAAAATTGGCTGGTAGAAGAGTCATAACTGTATCGTGTATGTAAAATCGGTAGGGTAATAATATAACCTTTGTGTAAATATTCATACCGACATCATGCTGGTAACTGCCTCCTGCATAAAATTTCAAACCTTAGTTGGTACGTCCAGTGCTGAAGTTCTTGAAGGAGGGACTAAAAATGGGGCAACTTTGTTTATAAAAAGTCCAACCACGTGTTGTGGTAAACGAAATAATTTAATAAATTGAAGTTCCGGAAGATTAAAGCGTCGCACCTCCGGAAAACCCTTCTTTCTTGAAGAGCGTCCGCTTCAGCCTCCTCCATAACACCTATTAACTCCAATTCAACCAATTAATCAAATCCTGCCATTTTAGCTGAAATACATTAGCTAAACTTATACTTATCAATGTTAAGTAATTTTCAAATACTTACTATTTTATAAAACACATATATCACTAACAATAAGTGTAAAGCAAAATTAAATACTTTAATACTTCAAGAAAATTGGTTGTTGTCATAGTTACCTACCATACGAATTACATTTCTGCATACGAGGAAGCACACGTTGTCGTTCTGCATGAAACATGCGCATACGTTTTAATTCACACGGTTGAAGAATTGAAATTCATAATCCGTGTACGCAATATGTTTAAATGCGTATGTGTACGATTTCAAGGCCCAAGTACGTGTCTTTTTGACTACACACACAAGACAATGCTTTGCATAGTTCTGTACGAAACGACGAAGACGCAGAAACCAAAAATGCTACATGATACAAGCGATTGTCTTGTCTGTACCTATGTGGCACTGCTCATCATGGAAAAGTCGGAGCAGTACGAGCCTGCTCTGCCGTGGAACAAAAAAACGCATAGTCTTTGATCTGTTTGGAATAATGTTCTGATGAAAGAGCAATCCGTCCTTCTCTACATATTGTTTCGGATCGAGTTTGCCTTCTCGCAAGTCGGAAATCATTTGCTGAACTTCGGCATCGCCCTTCTGTTGAATGTGAAGCCACGGTTCATGCTGAGATACATGCAATACAGATACCGGGTTTCGGCTAAAAAAATCTACGTGGCTAAGAAAGGATGCCTTACGATAGACGATCTCGTAGTTAAAATCTTGAAGGTATGTCCACCAACGAGCGACCCGGGGGAGAATTTTCCTCTTATTCACGGTAGCTTTGATAGCATTGCAATCTGTAACGTTGGTGAATTTAATGCCGATCAGGTAAATCCGAAAGTGTTTTAGAGAATTAATGATCGCTAACGTCTCCAACTCATATGAGTGGTATTTACATTCGGAAGGTGAAGTTCTCTTACTAAAATAAGCCACCACGCGATTCTGTCCGTCATATTTTTGAATTAAAATTCCACCGTACCCGACGGAGCTAGCGTCCGTATGAAGGTCAGTAGGCAGATCGGGGTTAAAAATTGTCAACAGAGGCTCCGATACTAACATATTCTTTGCCGCGTTCGTCTTCGGCAGTCAACTGGAACGGGACAGCGCTGTTGGTCAGATTAGTTATGCATGCAGTGCGACAAGCAAAATTTGGAACGAATTTGCGGAAATAACCTGTGAGGCCCATGAATTGACGTACTTGCTTGACGTCGGTGGGTGAAGCAACGTTTGTTAATGCCTGTACCTTGTTTTTCCTGGGTCTAATGCCTTCAGCAGAAATATGTCGACCGAGGTATTCAAGTTCGGTTTGCAAAACTTGCAGTTAGAGAGATTTAACGAAAATCCTGCGACACGTAAAACATCAAGGGCCGGTCTTTTTACCTCCTGATACAGTTCCTGATAATTTTGATCTACTAGATAATGTCAAATGGGGTCTTTTCACCACCTGACAAATTTATCTTCCAGATAAATAGCTCTTATTCGGCAGATACACTATTCGGAACTTTGAGTTCCGATTAGTCGCCGATTCTTGCTGATATCTGACGGAGACAACCGATGGCGCAGCGAACTTGCTAGCCTGAATCTCCAAAAAGTTAGACAATGTGACCAAGTGGGTGCACATTTGAAGTCTGCGAAATAAATGCATCATGCGTACTCCCTGGATAGGCGGCATTAACATTTAATATTCCAGGAAACCCATATATTTGGTAAAAATTAGCATGAATATTCACTATTTCTTCCATTGTGTGAGGAAATTTTACGAATCTATTAACTACTGCTGGCTGATTTAATGCGTCAGTTACTTGCTTTAGGTAGAACCGGAAATGACGTCAACTTGATTTTTTTTATGGAACACTAGGTATATTTTTTCATAAATGGAGAAATTGATTTTTTGTAAAAATCACAATAAATTTTCAAAAATATCTGCGTTTTGTTGGATGCACATTTCAGCACGTCGACGAATGCCTTATGTGGCATTTGTTGTAAACTGTGAGTTCAATGTTGTGCAAGTTTCTGTGACTCCTTCTTTCGAGAGTTCTCTGTCTCTGTATTCATTAAAGTAAACATTATCTTCTGCGAAACCCCAAAGGAAATCTAGGGGATTCATATCTGGCGATCTTACAGGCCATCTTATTAGGCCCGTGTTCCCCATCCAACGGTCTTGAGATGTTTCTGTTAAGAAATTATCCACGTTCCTCGCGTTGTAAGCTATACAATCAGTCATTAGCTTTGTCAAAATTCAAAATTAACATAATACAAATGCACAAAATATAAAAATTAACAATACAAACATTACATTTGCGAATAATATATTTGAACATATACTTTAACTGACGATAATATTGGAAACCGCATCATAAATTTGCTTGAGCAACATTATTAAAGAATTCATCCATTGAGTAAATGTTGTGGTGAAGCAGAAAAGCTTTAAATTTTTTATTTTTTTTTTAATAAAGCAGGAGAATTAATATTTTTAATGTATTCGTCTCTTATTAGCAGCCACTCTGCAAATTCTTGTCGCCTAAAGAAATCACCTGATTCAAGATGTTGATGCTCTGCGTATTTAAACGGACGCCAACCATTTTTTTTTTTTAAATACGATTTACACTGGATTGGGTAGTTTCAAAAGTTGATCTAATCTTTCGGATAGAAATGTCTTTATTTTCAACAGCAGCTACCAAAACATCATCTTCCGCGATATTCATATTGTCTTTTCTTTCTCCTGTTGGGATATAATTCGTTGAACCTTCAACAAGTGTCATTCAAGCTTTCCTTGTATTTCCCATACAATACAATCACACGAAAATAAATTTCGTTATTAAAATTTTCTACAATTTCTACAATATTATCGTTTTGAGCCATTGAAATAACACTTACAGCCGTTTTCACCAAGTCTGATTAAATTTTAACGGGTACTTAACGACAGCTTTAATCGGCAGTCATTGTACCGATGATTATGTGGTGATGACAGCTTTGACAGTTGACGACAATTGTATTTTGCGAACTGTTGTACAGTGTAAAGCACAGAAAATGATGAATTTCGTAGATTTGCCGGATATGCTAGAAGTTGACGATCTAAATGTACTAGAATTTGTAGTGCATGTAATTCCTCGTCAAATTTATGAGAGGATAAACTATTTTGATATGTTTGACGAAGTAGCATTTCGCCGGAGATTCAGGCTTTCTATAGAGCTAGTGTTTTGTATTTGTTAGAAGAGATGAATTGGAATATCCACACGATATGTAAACACAAGAATTTATGTATTTTTATAAAAATACCCACAGATAGGTGCAGGTAAAGGTTTATCTATAACGGAATACATATCGGAAATTAAGTTCGTATTACAAACGTTGTTACATGATCTCTTAAGGAATATTTGTGTAGCGCCATTGAACCAGTTACTAGCCTAATTGTTGTATATTTGTTTAATAAAACAAGGCCATGTCTAAGGTCGATGCTTTATTATACCTACATATGTTCGGCGTACATCAACGGCTCCCTGTTTCTCTGTATCGCACATGCGTACATTTTCATTGGACACTTGGAACTACTGCTAACTTGGATCTACCACATCTCCCTTTCTTTTAATTTAAACACAAAACATCGAACAGTAACAAAGTAACTACATTTCTAGAACTAAACACAATGTTCTACAATTTCAAAATATTTAGTTTACTTAGTCATAACATAATCTTTAAATCTCTGAGGAACTTTAATGTTTCTCTTAGGTCTTGCGTTGCCAACATTTGGTGGTTCTACAATCACAGGATTTTCTGTATTTGTTGGAAGGGATAGTATAACTATATCAGTCTTAGGTTCATTAATTATTTGATTATCATCTAAGTCCGGGGTAAATGAAGGAGAGGGAATTAAAGATGGACGGAGATCTCTTCGATTTCTTCTGAGTATGTTGGTTTCCGATTGGACCATGTAAGATCTTGGCTTTTCATGCTTCTCCACTATTCTTCCGGGTATCCATTCTCTTCCTTTCCTTATTATTACATTCTGGTTTTCTCTGCACTCTGGTAAATCTCTTGCTGTTTGGTCGTAGTATAATTTGGTCTTTCGTCGTTGGAATTGTTTCTTCTTTTGGATCTGGTTGTCTATTTTCGGTTTTAATCTTCTTGATACCACTCGGATCTTCTCTCGTAATGGTCTATTCAACATCGCTTGTGCTGGTGAGCAATTGATACCTTTAATTGGAGTATTCCTGTATGCTAATAGTAGAGGGTAGATTGAGGTGTGCTCTTCATATCCTTTTCTCAGTATATTCTTGGAAATTGAACAGCTCGCTCCGCTAGGCCATTCGATTGAGGATATCTTGGACTCGACGTGGATAGTGTGATATCCCATGTTTCTGCGAATTGTTTAAAATTGTGGCTGTTGAATGGCATGTTGTCGGATACCAATTCTTCTGGTGTGCCATTCCTCGCAAACATTTCTTCAAATTTTACGATCAGTTCTGCAGCTGTTTTGTAGTGTAATTTAATTATTTCTATCCAATTGGAGTAATAGTCAATTATAACTAGAAAATCTGTATTTGTGAATGTTAAAATATCTGCTGCGATCTTCTTCCATGCTCGATCTGGGATTTCGTGCGGTATAAGTGTTTCCTTTTTGTTCTGATGTTGAAATTTCTGACAAACCGGACATCTGGCGACAGTTTCTTCAATGTCTTTGTTTATTCCAGGCCAATATACAGTCGATCTTGCTCGTAATTTACATTTTTCAACTCCTTGATGACCTTCGTGTATTTGCTGTAGTTCATCTCGTAATTCGAAAGGTATTACGACTCTATCATGTAAAAATAATAAGTTGTCGTCGACTGAAAGATCGGTTTTTAGTTTCCCGTATTGTAGTAAGTAATCGGGTACTTCGTGTTTTTCTTCGGGCCATCCTTCTTCATGGTACCGTAGAACTCGTTGCAAGACTCGGTCTCTCTTTGTTGCTTCTTGGGTTTTCTTTCTCTTCTTTGTTGATACTGCTAAATGTCTTGGATACTGTGTACAACAGCTTCCATTTCAGGATCATCTTCTACTTTGTCCTTCAAGAAAGCTCTAGACAGCGTGTCTGCAATGTGTAGATCTTTTCCAGGTATATAGACTAATGAAAAATCGTATTTTAGTAATTTCAGAAGCATTTTTTGAATCCTCGCTGTTGTTCGCGTCACATCTTTCTTTACTATTGCTAACAGCGGTTTGTGATCAGTCTGTACCGTGAGATGTTGACCATAGATGTAATAGTGACATTTTTCCAGACAGTATACAACTGCTAACAATTCCTTCTCAATCTGTGCGTATTTTGTCTCGGTCGGGGTTAACGCTCGGGATGCGTATTCCATAGATGATACGGTCTCTGATCAGGCTTTCCTGGAGGGAACCAAATTCACACGTACTTGCTTTTGTTTGTAGTCTACTCAAAAAGGATTCGAATGTTTCTCCTTCACCTTGGGTCACACTGTTAAAGTTGAATCTCTCCACTACCAGATTCTTCAATGGTGCACAGTATTCTTCAAATTTCTTGGTCACCATGGCGTAGACATGCTTATGCGCACCTTCAACCCACTTGAATTGGTCGTAAATTTCTTGTGCGTTGACTCCCAGCAGTTTAATAATAAGGCGATTTTTCTTTTATCGTCGGCTTCATCGAGGTTTGCAGCTAGTAGATACGTTTCAAAAATGCTGAACCACTTTTTCCAGTCCACGGATGGATTACCTTTAATTTGCAGTGGCGGTGGCTTGTTGTAACCTTCCGCCATTTTCTTCGTTTGTTCTCGGTCACCACGTGTTGCACAACTGTTGGTCGTGAACGCCCCTTCTTTTGCTGGGGTTTGTTTTGGCTGCGGCGATTTTTTTTTTACTTCTACACCCAATCTAAAATTTTATTTAATAGCAATTGTACCTCAAATGCCAGAGAAAGTAATGGTGACCTTATTGGTGATGGCATGGGCGATGGTTTGCGCAGTGGTGACGAGAACGGCGATTCCAAGACCCTCAGTCGATTTAACCGTGGGTCACGTTCTTAAAATAATAATAATAATAACAATAATAATTTAATTCTCTCAAGATGTTATAAGTACATTAATACAGCTATACTTACCTCTTCGTTAACAGGCGCGTCGTCGTTAAAACGGGAGTTATGTCCATACACAGTCTTTTTATGTCCAATGTGAGATATAAAAAAGGATCCGCCGCCATTTTTTTTTCTCTCGAACTTGTCGCTTACTGCCTTTTTAACAATGAAGTGACTTTTTAATGAGCATTCTTTTGTGGTTGTCGAAAATAGTATGTTATTAGCCAAGGTTGCAAAGCTAAGCATTCTAGACCCAGCGCAAATTAGAAACCGAGACGCGGAGCGTCGAGGGCTCTAAAGCGCGAGGTCTAGAAGTGGCTTTACAACCGTGGTTAATATACTATTTTTTTTATTAGTAGAAATCATAAGACAATAAATTGAAAAAATGAACGTTCAATTTTTTGACGCAGCATGATTTTGTTTTGATTTCTAATCAAACTTAATCTAAATCTTCAACACAAAGCAAACCGTTTACACTTGTCGCTGAATTAATCATTTTATCTTCCACTGTCTACCAACTACCATGCGTATACTCAAGTAATGTTAGTAGCACACATTAGTAGTCTAATGTGTGTAATGTTCTAACTCAGATTATTAGCCACGTTTTCTTGGTCATTTTCCTATTTTCTATGCATTTTTTTTAACCAAAAACCCGTATTTCAATTAAAACATCAAAAACCACGTTGAATTTGACTTTTTACCCTTATTTTTAACCCCTAGCTTCTAACTGGGATTTTCCTAAAAACATCAATTTTTTGGGAAAATAAGTCGATTTTCATGTTTTAGTCGTTGAAGTTTGTTGAGTTTGAAAAACAGCCCATTGAGGTCTTTTCAAAAACGCAAAAAATTGACTAAATGACTTGTTTTTAGGCTCATTTTATCTACTGAAACATCAATTTTTTATGGAAACTACCCCATTTTTTATGGTCTTTTTAAAAATGTGAGCCAGATGTTTATGCTAAAAGTAAAGAAAACTACCCTGGTTTTATGATTTTTTTTTTTTAAATCTGAGCCAGACGTAACAACTGAATCTGTGATTTTTGTTGAAAAAAAAATGCATAGAAAATAGGAAAATACCTCTCCCAAAGGAAACCTAATACTTTCAGTTGAGATTTATTAAAAAAGTTTGCTGGGATCGTTATATCTTGTCCTATTTCAAATACCGGATGTGCTAATTCATTTAGAGAATCATACACATCTTCGAATATATTCCTGAATTCAAAGGGAGTAAAATCCCATGGATATAATAATTCTTTCTTGTTTTGTAAATATTTCCAAAATCTTATATGTCTGGGCACTTCTCCAGGACAATGTATTGCTTCAAATTTATTGATGAATACCCTTAGATCTAATTTCCGAAGTCTCTTGAGATTGTTCCAGTTTTCACTGGACTTAAAGATAACATTAATTAATCAACAACAATCAATAACATAACTTATTAACTTAGATGCATCTCCATAACAAGAAAGAGCTAATCCTCAATTTTTTAATATGTTATTCTTGATTGTCTCAACAACGTGTGTGCAAAGTTCTACGATGCTGCGAGTATGCAGTCATTCTTAAAAAGAGACTAATTCCAGATTTACCACCCTCTGGATCTCTAAAACAAGAGAGGGCTAATCCTCAATGTTTTCATATGTTATTCTAAATTGTGTCAGCAACATGTGTGCCAACATCTATGATGCTGCGAGTACGCAGTCATTCCTTACAAGAAGACAAATTCCAGATATACAATCCTCTGGATCTCCAAAACAAGAAAGGGCTAATCCTCAATTTTTTAATATGTTATTCTAAATTGTCTCGGCAGCGTGTGTACATAGTTCTATGATGCTGCGAGTATGCAGTCATTCCTTACAAGAAGACAAATTCCAGATATACAATCCTCTGCATCTCCAAAACAAGAAAGGGCTAATCCTCAATTTTTTAATATATTGTTCCAAACAAATTGTCTCAACAACGTGTGTGCAAAGTTCTACGATGCTACGAGTACGCAGCCATTCTTAAAGATAGACTAATTCCTCATTTACCACCCTCTGGATCTCTAAAACAAGAGAAGGCTAATCCTCAATTTTTTCATATGTTATTCTAAATTGTCTCAGTAACATGTGTGCAAACATCTATGATGCTCCGAGTATGCAGTCATTCCTTACATGAAGACAAATTCCAGATATACAATCCTCTGGATCTCCAAAACAAGAGAGCGCTAATCCTGAATTTTTTAATATGTTATTCTAGTGCCTCGACAATGTGTGTGCAAAGTTCTACGATGCTGCGAGTATGCAGTCACTCCTTTCCGAAAGGCTAATTCCAGGGTAACCACCTTCTGGATCTCCAAAACAAGAGGTTTTTAGATTATTAATTTTTTGTCATGTGTTGTCCTAAATGGTCTTAGCAAAGTCAGTGCGATGTTTGAAAATGTTGTGAAAATGCAAGTATTTAAATGCTGGAGTTTCGCGAAACCGGTACAGACTCCAATGAATTTTTCATAAATCTTTCTTTTTTGTTGATGTAAATCGTACAATTTGAGTTTATTTCAGATGTTTTGGTTTAAATTAATCATTGGAGCCAACCTGCTTCATTAGGTGTAGATATAACCGTAATTAATGCCGGGCCGAATTTGGAACCTTATCGTATACTGCCCTTTGTTGGTAACGTCAGTTGTTTTAATTTGCTCCATTCCAATAACTGAATACTGAGTGGCAAGATATTTTCTTCAGTGTCGCCCCAAACTACTTGCATTTTCTAAATCCCAACACTGGCTTGAAAAATTTCGCATCAATGCATATGCCTCTAAATGTTTATATTTTCTTGCATCTCTCCCTAGTAACCGGAAAACATAGGGATTTTTATCATCTACGCCGATTTAATTGCGGTGTAAAATTACGGTTTCCAAACATTTGTATGTTTCTGTCGACTACTGCACTGACCGATCGATTTAATTTTCCTCTTAATGGAATTAATAAATGTTCTTTTGCTGCTTCTTTTTTAGTACTATCTAGATAATTAAACAATTCTACATCTTCTTTAAAATTGACTGTTTTAGCATTACCATACGATATTCATGGATTTATGATAATCTCTGTCGTCGTTATTTGACTGCAGAAGTAAACCGCAACCATCCCGAAAACCAGAAGAATATCCTGTATGAAACACTATGAATCGTTTTCCGTTCTTTCTTATTTTATGGTGCGTGGTTGTAAGATTGTCATTAACCCAGGTCCTTATTGGAGAGTCATTTCTATATATCCAAGTTTCGTCTAAATACACAAAGTTAATATTTGGATAATTTTGTTTATATGTATTTTAAATATGACTTCAGAACTTTTATTTTTTTTTGTCTGCCAAATGTGTCTCTGAATTAGAATTTTTCTATTGTTTTCCATTTTATACTTATAACCCATTCCCACTGCTTTTAAAATTTTGTGTAGTAAAAAACGCGAACCAGTGTACTCCAAAAACTCCTTTGCAATGTTGTGTTAAAAGTTCCACTGTGGCTGTATATTTTTTTCTTTGGTGTTTCAATGTTCTGGTCGTTAGTACTTGCCCCCGCTTTAAAAAATATCAGAACTAATAGATAGTTTTCAAAATTTTTCAGCATAAATGTACTCCTTCAGAAAGCGCTTCTTATGTAGCATGTGTGAGTTTGTTACCCTCTCGACGATCAGAAAGCATTTCAGTAATATTGTCTGTAGTACAAAATTCAATCACACCTGTTGGTGAGACTTGAGTGTCTATTGATATGTCTTGTAACAAGTTCGTTCCCATTCTGTCGGTAGTACTTTCCGTTGAATAGGTGTTTTCAAATGAATCCAAGCTGACAGTAGCTTCTAATAATACTTTATCGGTGATATGATCGTCTTGAGACGGGTCCTCTTCACGCAGTGGCAAATCTTGTGCAATAGTGAGAGTATCGTCGAGACTTTTCCCTCTATATAAAAGGAGTTCTTCTCCATCAACAGTGTTATAATGTGTTTGGTCTCTTTGCAAGGATCAGGATTTTGTGTAATTCAGACGCCATGACGGTTATATCTAACTGTATTGTTCGTTCCCTCAGGGTGGCAGTCACATGTATGGTTGGTTGGTTGCCTACCTTATTTACCTAACAAACAGTAATCAAAAATTTTACCCGCCCTGTTAGTTCGTCTCGTCGGTATACCCGTTAATGAACTTTCTGACTGTGACTCATCAATGTTGTTAGGTGCCAGTAGGCAGCAAAATACAATAAGGCTAAGTGTCCACTTGAGAATAACTCCCTAGTAACCCAAAAACAGGGATTTTTTTATTATTTACGCCGATTTTATTGCGGTGTAAAATTATGGTTTCCAAACATTTGTATATGTTTCTATCGACTACTGCACTGACCGATCGATTTAATTTTTCTCTTAATGGAATTAATAAATATTCTTTTGCTGCTTCTTTTTCAGTACTATCTAAATAATTAAACAATTCTACATCTTCTTTAAAATTGACCGTTTTAGCATAACGTACTTTCTGTTTCTTCTGACCATAGTTGCAGAATAGATAGCTTTGTACCATAGAATACCCCCTATGGTTTGTACACTAACGGCTTGGGAAGACGACGCTTTTTGCCGATCCCTATATACATGGAAAGGACACGGACATCTAGCGCATCTATCGGACACTACGAAAACTATTCTGAAAGGATTTCCTTTCATTTAGTTTAAAGTATTAACGTTAATAGCTACTGTATGTTTTAAAAATAGTTTATAATTTTTAGTAAAGAAAAGCCTTTTTTTAGATGCACCGTCGTGTGTAATGTGACCAGTGGCTAAATTTTTGTGTCCCATTGAAGTGCCTGCAATTTTAAAAACAGTAGGTACACTTAGAATTTTGTTTGTGGGTGTGTAATCAAGATGAAATAGAGTAACTTTGATTCATCATTCTAGTACTGCAATATTCAGTGAAAATTAATTTACGGTGGACTTACTTTATTTAGCCGTTGATTTGGTACTGGCACTACTATAGCATTGCTTGTTATATTGTTCTGTTTTACTCTTTCGTTAACTTGTATGTTGCCGAAATTGTAATAGTTTTTTGAAAAGTTTAATAATGACGGCACGTGTCCAAAAAACCTGGATCGGCTAATGAATTTTTTGAAATTTTCATCTAATAATGTTGCAGCAAATTTTGCATCCTTAAAGTTGTCTTGATTATCCGAACTACTTGTTTCGTTGTTACTTTGAAATGCCATTTCTCGTGTTGAAAGAAAATAATCTATTTATTAAATGTTTTAACATAATTTTGTTTTCTCGAACAGTTTCATTATATTTATTTATATATTCGCGTCTGGCACTATCCAACAAATTTTGCGATATTGTGTCTTTCGAACAATTTAAATTTTAGAATCGAATGAATATGCTTCTTAGAAATTTCGTATTTTGCCAGTGCATGATGAATAGAGTGCGGAAAAAAATGCACTTATTATTTAAAAATAGGCGCTTATAAACAGCCTTAAAAATAGTAAAAATAAGCACTTAAACAGAAGAAATAAGCACTTTAAGCACAAAAAAATGTATTAAACAACATAATATACATGTCTGCACAGTTAATCTAGTTTTTATCAGCGTAAGTCATTTTGGCAAAGTAATTTACAATAACATATTTTCCAAACTATAATTTTGCCTTCTATCTGAAAATATCATTTTGTGAAGAGAGAAGCTTCTTTCCACATCCACCGAAGTTATAGGAGCGTTCTTGAAAATATGTACAGGAACCGCTAAATCGCTTATACGGGAGTTTAATCCTTCTAAAGTTTTAGATATGTCTGTTATGGTATTGAATGCTCCATAAACTATATATCTGATTTATTCAACTAACAAATGTTAATATTCTTAATTACAGCTTTTTACAATACTCCCTCTCTCTCAACTTAAACTTCTTCTCCCCACCATCTAGTGACACGTAGGCCACCCACACTACATATCTGTGTGGCATCAAATCTATTACTATGACATTACTATAGTATTTTGAATCCACTGTTCTTTTCCAGCACTTCTTCTAATTTTTTATTTACTGTGACACCAACATTTCCAGGCAAATTTTGAATTAACGTTTTAAATTCGTCTATGATTTTGACAGATTCTGTCAAAGATAAATCTCTAGTTTCCAATTTTGTTAGGAATTGTGGAATATAAGAATAATGGCATTTTATGAAAGTCAAATTTTGAAAAACTTGTTTATCGTTTAAAATACGCTGACATTCTTTAATAGATTGTGCAGAAGCCTCGTCCAAATCAGTAACAAAAGCTTTAAATTTATGAAAATAATCTGCATAATACAACGCAGCCTCCAACCAAGTCCCCCAGCGAGTTAACACTGGCTCTGGTGGTAAAGATACATTTGGCACTTGTTCTCGAAACGCCTGAATTCGGAGGGGTGATTTTACAAATATTTTTTTACCGTTTTTAATCAAGTCATTGACGACAGGAAACTGTAATCTAACAGTTTCAGCCACACGAGAAAGCCCAGTGCCAAGCAAGTACAGTGTATCAAATTTTCATAGAATACTTTAAGAACATTGGATGCTTTTACCATATAGGTTGCTGCATCTGACAGCATTAATACAATTTTTTCACTTGGAACGCGATTTGGTAGAAAAAAATCACTTAAACCTTCTTGGACAAAGCGGGCAATTGTATTATTATTTGTTTTTTCTAATTGTCGGGAGGCTATTAAATACGGCTCCGAGGATTCATTATTGTTCAACACTCCAACCAGTAGATTTGCGATATATCTATCTACCACGAGCATCGGTCGACTCATCCACAGTGAACCAAATAAAATTGTTGCCGATATTTTTTCTTATCTTGCCTATTACGTTTTGGTAGACTTCATCTAAATATCTTTTTCTGATTAAGCTTTCGCTGGGCACCGTTTTCTTACAATATTTTTCCAAAAATGATCTAAATAAAAAATTATCAAGCTTTCTGAAGGGAATATTGGCCGATATTAGCGCGTTACACAAATCAAATGCAAATGTGTTGGAATCGTTTGAAGAGAAAGAAATAGCTTCGTGGAATGTCAACTGGGTTGATCTATGTTTTATGTTCTTTTGGTGCGACGCTGTCTTTACGTGTTGTAACACATTAAACTTTTTGTCGTTTGAAATCTAAAAATTTTAACTCGTTATGTGAAGTCGCCTAACGTGAATAAAAATAAACTCACCTTTTTAGTACAGGCTCTACAAAATATATAATTATTTTCAATGAATAACTCAGGATAGTCTTTAATCCATTGGTTCGGCAATGATTTATCTTTAACTTTTGGCATTTTAAAGTAAAAAACAAGGACTAAACTTATTGCTTATAAGACCGCTTGTACGAAACTGCCACAAATTAGTGAATAACACAATGCATTTGTCTTGCGAGTTTCTAGGAATCAGTTTGGGCGGAAGTGCAATTTTACCGAGAATAGCGAGGCGTATTTGTTCCATAGAAGAAGAATTTGTAACCAAAATAAAATAAGTATTTATTACTGAAATAACCTAAAAAAAGCATTTATAAGCAAAATAATTTAAAAAAAGCAATAAATATTAAAAATATGCACTAACCAGACTTTTAAGCAAAATAAGCAAAATAAAATTAACGTCAGACGTTTACATTTATTCCAAAATGCAAAAATCCGAGAGATCTATGTGTTCCATGCAATATTAATGAAATAGCAAAATGCTAAAAATCCGCACTCTAATGATGAACTTCTTTTAAATCATCATAACCGCTAGAATCATAAGGGTTCTTGAATTCCGAAAATGATAAACAATACCAGCAAAATAATTTCTTACGTGTTTCGCTGCCAGTTAACCAAGGTTATTTACCGTAGAGTCCCTAGTAGCACAAAAATATTGATTTTAAAATATTGAAAACATATTCTAAGGACAGATTTTTTTTATTGTATGAATATTTTATATGTTACATTAAATTAATATATATATCAATATGGATAAAATATTTGAAATCATATTAAAACAATATCGCATTTTAATAGTGAAGAAATATTCTAACGACAGATTTTTTTATTGCTATAATATTGGATCGACAATATTATTCCAATATACAAAATGTTATATTATTAAAAATTCATACTTACACTTTCCCTTTTCTCTTCCGTTTTTCTATTTTTACTATTATCATCTGGATCTAGTTCAACCGACACGGTTGCAATAAGTTGTTCATATTACGACTTTATCTCTTTGTGTGTACATTCAGCGTCATACTATTTGTAATTATCACTTAAATCTCGTGCTTCATACATAGTTTGTCTCACTTTTATTTCTGAGATCCCTAATGGGTATTTGTATTTAGTTTTGGTATCATTTCCCCATATAGATGGGAGATAATCCATAGCATTTTCATCTGTCCACAATATAATATCCCACATAACGTAATTGTGTAATACAATAACTAAAAGAACAGAAACACTAGAAATAACAACTGTTTAGATTATTCCCAAGAACGCATAAAAATGATGTTGTGCTATACGAATTCAGTAACTAAAGACCAAAACAATGTTGTTGAGGGCCGAATACAATTTATATCTACAAATTAGAATATTTAACTAATATTGATGTGAGATATATTTTTTAACCTCTGATTGTTGGCACTGTCCTTGTCTCTATAAACCTCAGCCCAAAATTTAACAACATCACTTGTTTCTTCCCGTTGCTTATTTGGTATATTTTCCCATTCATTTTGACAATCATCAATGGAAAATCTCATGAAAGAAGAAACAATGGGAACAATATTTCTTTCTTTGTGATGTTTTTGCAGGTAATTTTTGCCTAAGCTGTTCACACATCTTCACAAGAAAGGCTTTGCATCGAATTTTCACATCTGTCCTGTCTTCTTCTGTCAAAATTTTAGTTGCTTCTTCAAACTCATACCCAAAATATACTGAATCGATATGCATTAAATGTTGTTCAAATGCAGAGTTTATCAGTTCATTATTTGAAACTTTGACTAGGCACAACTATTTTTTGCAATAAATTTCTAAAAAGCATCCAAATATCTTGAAACAGAAGTACAGGAATAACCTAATCGCTTTGGAAAAGCATATTAGTTTTACAAATGGAATGTAGATGAGTTTTTAAAAAGATTAAATATTAAACTGCTTTGTAAGCTGGTCTATCCATTACATAAAGAATTTATTCAGCAGAAAAACATCTGTTTTCAGTTTTAGCTTTTCGAAAGAATAAATGCAATTCATTCCACTGATTGACAATTGTGGATGTGGCAGAAAAACATGCAAGCCTTCGGATACCTGCTAATTTTGATATTTTAGTCAGGTTCTTATCCTGCAGTGCTAAATAATGTTGTCTATATTCACATATGCATTTTGGACTATGGGAGAAGTAATTATGTGCCTCTCTTACTAGAAATTCTAATTGTTTTGGTAACTCTTTGCACGTATTTTTTTTATCGATACTGCCTTTTCACACTTACTTAATTTCAAATTGTCTATTTAAAAAATAATTAATAGAATCACGTTAAGGATATAATTTAGTTTTGTTACCTGTGTTATAAAGTATTTATTTAGTTCACTAACAACACACAGAAAAACCTTTTATTAAAAAATTATGATAAAACCAAACAACCGAATACCATGGATGGACTTCTGCACAAAAGTCAACCAGGAAATGAGATGAAATTAATGAAAGGCGTCAAGAATCAGGAACCAGGGAGGAAGGGTTAAATAATAGTGTAACTGTAAAAGCCAATGAAAAAATTTTATTTAGAAAAATGTGGGGAAATAGTGCTGTTTCCACATTTTGCATTTGGGGTAAAACACCTTACTGATTCTCCAAAAGAGTGGAGTGATCTGGTTAGGGCGGTTAATTGGTTTCGATTGTTTCAAGGGTAAGTAGCGGTCTGCTTTGAATTCAAAAGAATGCACAATCAACACTGGTTAATTTTTTTCCACTCAAACAAAAAAATGGGGTTGAAAGCAAAAAATAGTATTAGACTTTAAAAATAAAATTACAATTTAATAGATAGTTTAATGAATGACATAAAATTTAGTAATTTCAAGCCAGTATATTTTTTTAATTTTGCGGCGGCGAGGTTTGAAATCGTCTCTCAGTCAGTCTGGTTCAGTCTTTGTTTCCGATAAGTTTGTGTACGGGGCTCTAAACAACAAAATACTGTAATGGTTCAACATTTTACAGGAAGATTTCAATACCTCGGATTTACTACTTATTATTATTGTTAGATAGTCAACACTATTACGCAATAATTGCGAGCAGCGCTGGGTGTTTACAAAATCACCTAAAAAACCCCCAAAAAAGATTTGCCCCTAGATTTTCCTCAAACCCAAAAAAATCCCCTAAATTTCAGGGAAAATTTCCTGAGATGACAACACTAGGTGGAAAACTATACGGGAATTCACGGGATATTTTATGTAGAATATGTTTTATTACGGGAGACGAATATAATTTCACACACTACAGCTAGGAATATACCGTATTATGATATATATGATCAACTGATTGATCAAAACATTTCACTGTTTGAATCATCAAATTTTATACTAAATTATACGATTAACAACTCTCTTAAATTTTGAAACTTTATGCTTGACATGCATAATTCTTCAATCAGTTTTTTATTCACTGCCCGTCAAAAGTTAGGGATATCGATGAAAGCCATTATTATTCTTATTATTATTATTAATTATTATTAATTGTAACTTTCGCAACGGGATAACCCACTTTATAGGGAAAGTGAAAAAAGTTATTAAATTGGGAATGTCAGAAGACAAAATTTTGGATAATACACAATAATACACTAAACGCCATATTCAGCAGTAATACTAGCAGCAATGCTAGCATTTTTATCAGAAAGATCACAGTCCTTGGATATTTTGTTGTACAGTGTGCATATAGCAACAATCGGAAATTTTTGAAGTAAATTACTTTTACAAGAGGGACACTAAAATAGTTTGTGTTGGCGAACATTCAATCTCGGTGTTAGAAAATTTATTTTACCAAGCAACCACGCGCAATCAATTTTATACTTAATTAAATTTAATCTGACACCTAAAATTGGTCTTCTCGTATTTAGAGAAGAGAAGTTGAATCTACTTAATTAATCTAGAGGAATTGTTCCTGAACTTCGAAATCCAGATTTAATATTATCTGCCATGATAGTTTACAGCAATTGAAGGAACTGTTTTACTAATCCTAGAAATTGAGTTTTTGGAATCACTCCCCTATTCTTCAGTTTCCCATTCTGTTAACATTTTTCGCCATTTTCTCTTTAAAGGCCCATATACAGACACTTCTAGTTGTCTCCTATTATTATCATTTTTCTACCGCCTTTTCTTTTTAAATAAGGGAGTGCTATATTTGTAAATCAATCATCAAATATGTTTCCGTCAAACCAACCATTTACAGAACGGTGGTATCAAACTCCATCTGATCCATTGTAGATCCATTCAGGATATCGATTTTTAGATTTGTAGACAATGTATGGGGGCAACAATTTACCGTCCTCTATAACCGCAAACAACGGAATTTGAAGTTTTTCATGAATATACAACACGGCGTGTATGTTTGCTGCCTTTCCTGACAAAAACCTTTTTCTCCCAGGATCGTCAATAATGTTAGTTTCGTCATAGTTAATGATGTTAGCGTGTAGAGCATCCTGGATCATTTGTTGCAATTTATCAAAATATGAATTTATGGTTTCAGGGGTGACTTCAGCTTTACACCTTTTTTTGTTTTCGCAATTCCTACGTGTCAAATCAGTATGTCTCTTTTCAAAATAGCGGCCCATTTTAAATTGAGTGATTTTATCTTTGGAATTTTCGGCAGCAAGTCCGAACACAGCCATGTTTTTTGTTCACATACTTGCAAATGTATTTAATAGATTTGACTGAATGGCAAAATTCGATATTTATGCGTGCTTTAAATGTCTTGGAAAGTAACGGCGACAACCGAACAACCCAACGATTATCAATATATATCATCTTGTTATCTATTATTCTAAGACAATTACTAAATTGTTACAACCTTTCAGCACATCAATATTTTGCAATTTTCGACTTATTTCTTCTTTCTGCACTTTCTTTTTTATTTTCTTTATTATGCTCCCTTGAAAACTGTCTCATTCTTATGTGTAATTAGTATCTTATAACGTAAGTAAAAATTTCTTCTTTTGGTTCTGCACGAGCAAAATGAAAGGCGTAGCTGTCAGTCAAATAGCCCAATGTCTTTTCAAATACATCTGCTTCGTGTAGGAAACTACATAGCAAACACTGTTTCTATAGTAGTAATTAAGTGGAAAAAATTTATATTGGGATGAATTAATTATAAGTTTTTAAATTGGTTAACTGTGTGTTTCTCGTGAGTATTGTTCTTCTGTTCTGATACTCTGCAAACAAATTAAACATTTTGTATATTTTTGAATTTATTTGCAGAGTTATCCAGTGATCTAATAAACCACGCACTTTTTTACGTCAGTGAATGAAGTATCGTGTTGTAGAACCATTAAGGTGTTCTTTTAGACGTTCACGTTCCGTGGCTGTAAGTGGCGCGATTTTGTCCGCATAAGCTATTTTGACATCTTCTAACGACATAAGTGTACGCGGAGCATTATCTGCACTAGTTACCGTGCAGTTTGGAGGCTTAAGTACTGCATAAACAGATAAAAGTTTATGTAATTATAATAAAATTGGCGTGGCCGATTGGTCGTTTTGCCCTCCTGCTATTCTTATGATGCCGAAAAACTTCTGAAAGGATAAATTATATATTAATTGACTACATTGTAAAACCTTTACATTACGCTACCTCGAAAGGATCGTGATTTACTTTTCCTGTCAGCAGGTAAGAAAATGAGTACGTCTGGGATAGATACAGGCAAAGATCTCGAGCCGATTGTAAAGTAACTATCAATCCTTCTGCAGTGTTCTTAGTTAGAAATTGGTTCTCTTCGTTGCTTCAAATCACTTTCCCAAGTATCTAACCATTCAATCGAATCTTTAACACTATGAAGTCGGAGGAACCTGGTTTCACTTCTTGAATACGAATTTTCCTGTTTAAGGCATCATACGTGATTAATGCGTTCCCACAAGGCGATTGATCCATTGCAGACTTCTAAACCAGGTATTCCATCTGCCACTGACTTACTGAAAATATAACAAAAGTATTAATTAGTTTACATAGTTAAACTCAAAATAGAACTGCATCTAAGGTTACCAAATTTATATAAAAAAAAGTAGGAAGAGGAGGTATGAAAGGGACATTTTTCATAATTACTTGAAAATTTCGAAAACTATATATTTAATTCTTTTCAAATTTAGTCAAGGAGTACCTACAAATGTTTCCCTCATTTCCTACCTAAACTAGTTTCATTAGTTACATGTTATCAGGGTTTATGAATAGTTTTTATTACTAACGAATTTGTCCCTTTCAAAGCATTTAGATGTGATGATAGGGACATGTACAGTGTTGAAAGAGACATGACCACAGCATCCGTAACACTATATAAAAAATATGTCATTAATATGAAAATACTACTCTTTACTCCAGAAACAAATTTAATATTACATTAAACCATTAATGTTAGAAAAATCGATTGAAAATGAATAAAAACCTTTTACTCTTCTGGATCCTTCCAGTTGTTGGGGCGTCGGAAGTACCATAACAATAACTTTCATTCACCTCACTTATGTCGTCACATTCCGGAAATTTAAAATTGTCAGTCTTGTTGATCCTAAATTCTTTTTTGCAATCTTTTCCAAAACAGCATATCTGAAATTATTTTTTTGAAAGGACTGGATTTTCTTCGCTAGGCTTGGCATATCTAACAAAGTGTTTGAACGCTGCAAAAAAGTTGTCGGCAGTCATCCACCCAGTCTTGTGTACTAAACTTCCACTTCCAGTAGGACAATCTTCAGTCATAAATTCTTTAAAATTTACTCTTGGAAAAACGAAAGCAGGAGGGATTGTATTTCCAGTTGCTGAGACGAAGGCTAACATGGTAACAAGTTGACACCGTTCTTGTGAACACACTTGTCCAATTTGTTTTACTCTTTTTGCAGCAACTACATTTGGTGGTTCAGTGACAGTTAAAAGACCTGTTTCATCTCCGTTGTATATATCTTCTGGGCGAAATTTACATTTTTTTTCTGAAGACGTTCCAGATTTTCAAAAAAAATCCCTACAGTTGACTTATTGAAGGCTGTGTCGCGAGCTAAGCTCGTTCTCTCTGCTTTTCGCAATGATGGGTATTGTGCCTTTCCTATTTTTTGTTTGTGCGGCCTTAACAGTTTCTGTTAAAGTTGTTTTTTCCTCAGCAGACAACTCGAAATTTTCAATGCAGTTTGGCAAGAAAGGCTGTTGTGCTTTGTTTTGTAAGACCAATTATTTTGTCTAAACACTCTTGGTTCTTTTTAATGCGCAATCTTTGTTGCCTGACTCGACAATGTAACGTAAGCATTCTTGCCTTATTAGTCGGAACAGCCGTCTTCTGAATTTTCCTAATTCTACAGGTGACAACAAAAGTGACACACATTTAAGGACTTATTCAGAATTATTATGGGACATAATTTATGTCGATATACTTCCTGTACACGTGTTGTCCTTGATAATATTGATGGTTTATTGAAACCTGTAAGCCTTTACAATTTTTCAGCGAATCAAACTGAGAAATTACCCGCTCAAAGGTATCCCATTGAAACTGGTAAACCTTTCCATCAGTCCCGCATTAACTACTTTTCCGTAGCAACGACAGGGAATTTTCCCATCATGACTAAACTCGTATCTCCTTTCGACGAACAATGTTATTCAATTCTCCCAGCGAGAAATTGGTAAATACGCTATCAACACAACCTGAGGGATGGTGTCATCCAGTTCATTCATCCTGAAAAGAAGGGAGCAATTATTTTTTTAATGCATTATTGAAATACCGCCACATAAAGCTTTTGGGTGGCACTTCATCCCAGTAAACATTTTTACTTCACTGATACGTTTCTTAAATAATTAATCTGGGATATGAAATATTCCCCCTAAACCATCAGCAACGTTTCGTGCACTTTACATAAACCGCAAATGTCCGCCCTCAAATCGGTAACATATGAAACATTCATAATACTACGTGTCAGAAACATTTACAAACAGTGTCGCTGCAATGTTTCAAAGATGATTCTTATTGATTTTTTTGGGTAGTACATAATGGCAGGTAATTTGTAATTAAAAAATACTCCTGAAAAATTACAAAATAACAATTTTATTTCCATTATATAAAAAAAAAAAAAATTAATAAAATAATTCTTCAGTAAGAAACATTATATAATAATAAAATATGATTTGTAACACATAATTATTAGGGGTAGCATTATTTTTATTGCGTGTGTACCTTACATTCGCCTGGCGAAACCAATTAGCGACGATGCGCTCAAAATTTGTGTCTGACAGACTTGTGAACTGCTTTCTAACAGCAACTAAAAGTAAAATAATAAATGCATACACATCTGTAGAAACAATAATAGCGGCGTTTAAATATACCTTTTAGAAGATGCATCGTTTTTAAATGACCTATTCTGAAATTTGACTTACGCCCCCACCAAGAGCATTTTTTCGCAAGTTTGTCAGCAAATATACGTTTTAAACCTCTTCTAATATTTTCTTGCTCCGTAGAACCTCCACATAAGTAAAATATCGTTTCCTAAAAAAATCCATAATTACTTATTGTATAATATCCTAGGCCCATAGAAGAAAAAATATTACCAATTGCCTTTGAGCATCATCTGACAATTGCAGCTCTTCATCGAAGGCAACAAGAGCTTTGGGGACCTTCTCGAAGTCTTTAATCATGTCGGTACTCCTACCGCCTGCGCCTTGCGACATGTTATACAGAGATGACATAACTCGTTCTAATAAAATTTTATTGTTAGTTGCAGTTTTCAGCACGGCATCAATTTTAGACTCCAAATTGATTACTAAAAATACGGTAATAGAAGATAGGTATAAAAGTAACCATTTGCTCTAAATACCTGCGGTATATAAATCCTCGTTTTGAGAAACATTGTCATAAACAATCTCTGTAAAGACGAATAATAAAATAAAAGTTAAAATGTAAGTGCAATAAGTCATACCTGCATCTTGTAAGTTGACATAGTTGACCTCTAAACATAATCAAACATTAAACATAACTAAAAGATCTGTGTAATATTTACCTGAAACTCCATCTTGTATTATTTCCGGCGTTGGTGCAATAAGAGGAGGCGGAGGCATTAAGTCTGTCGAATTAAGCGATACTACAAAGTATAGTTATTGTTATATTTTAAATATACTGTAACGATTTTTAAATCTAAGCGCGCTCGGTGAGCAAGGTCGCGAAAGAGTGGGGTCGGTTTTTACGGGTGGCGAGAAAAAGAGGAGGTGAAGAGCGTTTTTTGAGCGAAGTGAATTGCTGTGAAAATCGAGATTTGGCAAAATAAGGAACCAAGAACAGCTAGGTGAGTCCCTATTTGGCCTAGAATATTTAAATAGAAGGAGGAACTAGGTTCTTTGTACGGGTGCCGTCGATTCGTGGTTGGTTGCCGTCTCCGTCGTCACTGTCCCATATTCGTCGATTCGTGGTTGGTTGCCGTCTCCGTCGTCACTGTCCCATACCCATCGATTCGTGGTTGGTTGCCGTCTCCGTCGTCACTGTCCCATATTCGTCGATTCGTGGTTGGTTGCCGTCTCCGTCGTCACTGTCCCATACCCATCGATTCGTGGTTGGTTGCCGTCTCCGTCGTCACTGTCCCATATTCGTCGATTCGTGGTTGGTTGCCGTCTCCGTCGTCACTGTCCCATACCCATCGATTCGTGGTTGGTTGCCGTCTCCATCGTTGCTGTCCCATACTATGGTAACATCTCCTAGAGGAGCTTTGAACATGAGATAATCGCTCCGAAGTGCTTCACGAGGAAAGAGCTTACGTACATTTGCGGAAAGTACTTAGCATGTAAGATCGTAGAGGTGGTACCATTTCGCGAAGGGCGTTCGTTAATATAAAGTTACCGAAAATTAGTCTGTTGTCCGTTCGTCCCATTCCTTGTTGGGTTAACTACCCAGCTGGCGCCCAAAGGACCCCCCAATATAAAAAAAAGGCCGGAGAACGTCAAAATCGCCACAATACAAAACATGATTTCGCTACCACTTACAGGTATCATCAGTCGCGCAAGACGAGAAAGATATATCCTCTTCCCTTACACAAATTTTAGGGGGAGGCGAGATACAGCGGGCATTCTGATGTTTTTGATCCTCATCGTCATCATCGTATAAGGTAAACTCAGGATCTTTCTTTCGTTTTCTCTTCCTTTTCATAATCAATGTTTTCTCATTGTCTGTTGCGGACGTGTCTGAGGTTTCTTCTTCCTTCTTTTTTTCATACGCTATTGCCTCGTGATAAGAAACTGTTTCAAAATATCGAAAAACAATTCATGTTTTAACAAAAAGTACCATGAAAAATATACCTGGTGATGCCAGCAACGTTATTATGGGCCATTTTTCCCAGTCATCAGCCGGTTTCGTTTGTTTTGTAATATGTTTCCTGATGTGGCTTTTGGGCCACATGCAACATTGTTGATTCTCATTCTGTAGAAGCCATGCAACTGGTACTGTCGAAATTTCCTTCGTATCAAATTCGACAACTGTCCACTGCGAAAATATAATATATAGTTTGGAGAGAGTTCTTCTGGATTCGAGATTTGAATCCAAGGTGTTATAATAAGTGTTTCCATTATTGATTAATGTATTCGATTTTATAGTTTTTGTTTCGTTGTTTTAATCTTTCCCTGACGATAGTAGTTTAGCCATCAAAGAGCGTCGAAATTTATTAAAATACTTTGTTGGTGTTGAAGAATAATTTTATTTTCTACATATTTGATGAACATTCTGCTTTATAACAAATTCAAAGATGTGTGACTCCTCGTCCATATATTTGTATGAAAAATACAAGAAACATAAAGCTTAAATTGTCCAAAATTAGAAGTTTTTGTTGTTATTATTATTATTACAAATTAACTAACTGCTATAGTCATTATGAAGTAAAGGGATAATAGCAAATTCATCTTCCTTTAAATTGAGAGGATACCGCAAGCATTTGTGTTTAATCTTTTTGTAGTTTACTTTATGTGTGGCCGTGCCTGAGAGCCCCAAGAACCCGGAATAATAACACTTAGGGGTAGCTGCTTTTTATTCTCACTCTTAACTGTCTAACCTCTCTTCTCACCATTTCCAGCGCGCACTCGCTTAGTGCCCGCGCTGCCAACTTAACATATCAAGCATCCCTACATCCCCCCTCTTTTGTATTATTCTTTACTTTAAACTAGATTTACAAAACTAAGATATAACTATTAAAATAACAACGTATCTAAATAATATAATACTAGAAAGTGGTTTAATTTATCACAAAATCTTTAAATCTGCCTGGTGGTTTTTTCGTGCGGTTTGGTCTCGCAGAGACGGGAAGTGTTGGCGTTTTTGGTTGTTTGTTGGTTGGTGAAGACATGATCTCTGGCTCAGAATTTCTTGGGGGATTTTCACCCAGCTCTGGTAGTTTTTGCAAATGTTGTCGGTTTCTTCTGACCTGGTCATGAGGAGTCTTTACCCAGTATGATCTTGGTGTTTCATCTGGCGTCTGCACCATTCCCTCTTCTTTTCGATGAATAAGCCACACTCGATCACCAGCTTTCAGCTCCGCATTATCTTTCGTGCGATGCCGTCTATCGTAGTGATGTTTTTGTCGTTGTTTTTCTGCCTCCATTTCTCTCCTAATTGCTTGATGGTTTGGCAGCTTTGGTACCAATCTTCTGCTTATTGCTGGCACCCTGTCCCGTAACTGCCTGCCAAACAACAGCTGGGCTGGGGAGGCTCCGCAGGATAAGGGAGTATTTCTGTAGGCCAGCATGCCCAGAAATGGATCCTCGTTCTTCTTCAAGATGGTTTTCAATAGTTTGACTGCACTTTCTGCTTGTCCATTACTCTGCTGGAATTCCGGGCTGCTGCTCACCCATCGAAATCCGTAGTCCTTGGCAAAAGTTCTGAACTCGAGGCTGTCGAACTGTTTACCGTTATCGCTTCTTAATTCTTCCGGAATTCCATGGTGCGAGAATATGTCCTTGAGATATTCTATTGTTTCTAAGCTAGTCAGTTTTTTCAGCTTGCGAATTTCAGGGTATTTCGAGTAATAGTCCTGCACCACTAGGTAATTCTTTCCATTGTAGTAGGCGAGGTCCGCACCTAGGACTTTCCACGGACGGGATGGTACTGTGGAAGGGATCATTGGCTCGACTACAGGCTGGCGGTGCTTGATACAAGTCTCGCAGTTTTCAACCATATCCTTCAGATGTCGGCGTATTTCAGGCCACCAAACTGTTGTCTTCGCTTTTTCCAGACATTTGGGCGTGCCCAGGTGTCCATCGTGTAGTACTCGCAAACATTGCTTGCGGAGGGACCTGGGAATTACTAAGCGATCTCTATAACAGATTAGGTTATTGTGGATTTTTAATTCGTTACGAAATTTAAAGTATGGTGTCACGGCAGTAGGTGGTTTTCCTGGCCATGTTTCTACTACAAATTTCTTCAATAGTTGCATTTCTTGATCTTCCTCCTGATGTTTCCGTACCACCTCTTCTGAGCAGGAACTCGATGATAGTTCTGTCAACACTGCGTTGATATATATTTCCTGGTCCTTAAGCGCTGAATCGCCGTCGCGGTCGCCTTCGTGTAGAGGTGCGCGAGATAACGCGTCGGGTACATGGAATGTTTTTCCCGGGACGTATTGCACATCATAATTAAACTTTAACAACCGCATTCTTAGTCTTTGTAATCGGTTGGAGAGTTTATTAATTTCTTTCGTCGTTAATATCACTAACAGCGGTTTGTGGTCCGTTAGCACTAAAAAACGCGATCCTATGAGAAATTGCTCTAACCGTTCGCATGCCCACGTGGCTGCGAGTGCTTCTTTTTCGATCTGAGCATACCGTTGCTCCGCGTCACTTAAGGTTTTGGAACAAAAGTACACTGGTTTCCAGTTGTCGTCATTTTGCTGTTGTTCCAACACAGCTCCAATTCCAAATGCTGAGGCGTCGGCTGCGACTCGTGTTGGTTTGTCGACGTCATATTTTGCTAATACGGGAGCTGATGCTATAGTTTCCTTTAAATTCTGGAATTCTTCCTCGTGTTTTTCTGTCCATACAAATGACGTGCTGTTTTTTATCGTCTCTCGTAGATACTTGGTTTTCTCGGCAACATTGCTAATAAATTTCGCGACATAATTTACCATACCAAGAAATCGTTTGACTTCTGTTGGGTTGTTGGGTGCTGGATAGTCACGAATAGCTGCTATGCTTTTTGGGTCAATTTTGATACCTTCCGCTCCAACAACATATCCCAAGTAAGAGGTTTCTGATTTGTTGAATTCACATTTGTCTTTGTTGAGCGTTAAACCGTGTTTCTTCACTACTGTTAGCACTTTGTCCAAATTTTCATTGTGTTCTTGACTGTTTCTGCCCGTGACTAGAATATCGTCAGCATGCACGTGTATCCAGTCAGACTGAAGTTCTTGTATTATTCCATACAGTGTTTTTTGAAATATTTCTGGAGCCGATGTTATACCGAAAGGTATTCTTCGATACATGTATCTTCCGAAAGGTGTTATGAACGCGGTGTATTTTCGTGATTCCGGTGTAATTTCCAGTTGCCAAAACCCGGAAGAGAAATCTAATTTCGAAAATAACTTGGCTTCCCTCAATTTGGCAAGCGTTTCGTCCACTGATGGGAGCTGATACCGTTCGCGTCTCACGAACTGATTTAATTGCGTAAAGTCTGCACACACACGTACTTTACCGTTTTTCTTTTGTGCTACCACCATAGGTGCACACCACTCTGTTGGACTGTCCACACGTTCGATCACTTCTTGTGTCACCATTTTGTTTATTTCTTTTTCCACTTGCTTCATTAACGGAAGGGGTATTCTCCTGGGTGTCGCAATGGAGAATGAAACTGCGCCCTCCTCAACACAGATCTTATGCTGAAAGTTGTGTAACTTCCCCAAACCTTTGAATACTTCAGGCCATTTTGCGAGAATTTCTTCTTTGGTTGATCGCTTATTTTCTAGCCTCACTTGATCGATCATTTTTATCTCGTTTCCCAACCGCTGTACGATCTGTAGTTTCAGCAAAGCTGGTTCACCCAGAAGGTTTTCGTTCGTGTCAGCGACGTAGGCTTTAATGACTTCTTGTCTCCCACCTATTTCTAAGCGAATTTTTATTTTGCCCAGCACGGGACATCTGTTTTGGCCCAAACCTGCTAATACTGTTCGAGTAGGTTTCAATCTGTAATGATTTTTTAATTTCTCTTCATAGTCTTTTGAGGTTATGACCGATTCCTCAGCCCCTGTGTCAAGTTTAAAGACTAATTTTATTTCACCACAGTTGAGAGTCATGCGAAACCGGCTGGATCGCTGCACTCTGTTCACCTTAATAATTCGATAAAGCTCATAGTCACTGTTGTCAGTGCTACTTTGATCTGCTTGTACATTTTCATTAATTCGTTTCGTTCGGCACTCAGACCCATAGTGACCAATCAGTCGACATTTTCTGCATTTTTGGTTGTTGGCTGGACATTCTGTTCTGGGATGGCTTGGTTCTTTACCACAGCGCATACATTTGTTTCTGTTTTTCTTTTTTTCTGGTCGATTCCTTTGTTCTCGACTACTTTTCTGCTTTTGTGGCTTTTTGTTCTTGACAGCGCCTATATGCACCCCCTCTCTGAGCTCTTGGTTTTCTGTTTTGATCGTCTCAGCTTGCATAATTTTATTTACCGTCATTTCTAGGGTTAATTTTTCAGTCAATTGTAGTGACTCGGATAATTTTTGATCCCGTATGCCCACTACAAGTCGGTCACGAACCAATTCATCCTCTAACTGTCCGTATTTACAGTCTTTACCTAGAGCAACAATGGCAGTAATATATTCTTGTGCGGACTCACCTTCTTTTTGGTTTCTCCGATTGAACTTGGCTCTTGCATAAATTATATTTGTAGTTCCAACAAAGTAGCCAGTAAAAAATTGTTTCGCCTCTGCGTACGTGTCGAATGAATACTCGTCTTTCTTTTTCGTTTCGAGAATCTTCGTGACTTTCTGGCCCATGTGGAGCAAAAGACTATTTATTTGTACTTTCTCGTCTGCTGTGTCCAACTTTGTCGTTATTCTGTAGCGTTCATAATGCGTTAGCCATGCCGTCCATTCGTTTTTGTCGAAACTAAATGCTTCGGGAGCCGGCACTGAATTAATTACGCTTCGTTTTGCAGTTGAGTGCAGATTCTGGAGCATTTGTTGTAGGACGTTCAGTTGTTGGCGTAGGTCAGCGATTTCCTGCTTATCGTCGCCGTTGTCCGTCATTTTGTGGATTTTCTTGTTTGTTTCTTTTTCGAACTTATCCGTTGGTTGTTTTCACACCTGACACCATGTGTGGCCGTGCCTGAGAGCCCCAAGAACCCGGAATAATAACACTTAGGGGTAGCTGCTTTTTATTCTCACTCTTAACTGTCTAACCTCTCTTCTCACAATTCCCAGCGCGCACTCGCTTAGTGCCCGCGCTGCCAACTTAACATATCAAGCATCCCTACAAAAACTAAAGCTGGCAGCTACTCTTCAGACACTCAAGAATGCATTAGAAGATTATTTGCACAAGATTCCAAAAACAGACTCTTTCAAAACTCTTTTAACAGTTATGGAAGAATTTTTGTTGAAACTATCAGAAGCGGAAAAATCATTAGAAGCCGAAGAAAAACCATCACCAAAAAGTACCTCGAAAGAAGATCTTTTACAACCATTGGTCAATATTGTTGAAGATATCAAAGCTTTGCGCACAGAAAGCCAGGAATTAAAGTTGACCCCACAGAAAGGCATTTTAAGTATTATAGAGATTGAAGAAACTTTAGTTAATTTAAAAGAAGCCTTACGTGTTACGGAGTCAGTGTCAACTGAAAGTATCGAAGATATTTCTTCACCAGCTTTACAACAAACTGAAATATTGAAAGAACCTTTAAAAGAACTTGCAGCAATTATCGTGGAGGTTAAAACAGCAGTACATGAACCAGAACTTCAAGAACAACAAAAGCAACAAATTGCTAAGGCTGTTACAGCAGTGAAATGTGAATTAGAAAAAATATCAAAAGCATCGGAAGCACAACAGTTGCAGACCTCTTCGGTTGCTTTGAAGCCACTTTGTGCCAAATTATCTGAAGTGGAAACTTCCATTAGCTCTGAAGAACCACCTTCAGTAGAATTAACACAGACAGCTGTTCAACCCGTTCAAGTTTTAAGTGGAGAAATACAAGCGTTGAAAGCAGATCTCCAAGACCTGGGAGTAAGCCCGCAACAAGGAGTTTTAACGATAGTTGAAATTCAAAATGATTTAAATACTCTTCTAAATGCTTTAATTGTTTATGAACAACATCTTTGCGAAGAGACAAGTGAGATAGCATTGTCTGGAACGCAACAAACTCAGTCATTGAAAGAATCCCTAGAAAAGTTTTCAGCTATTGTTGTGGAAGTGCGAAGTTCACTGAATAAACCCAAAATTCAAGAAAAATTAAAGCCAAAATTAAAGAAAGCATTAAGACTATTGAACTCTGAACTTAGTATGGTGTTCCAAAACCTTCCTGAAACAAAGTATGCCCAACATTTGTCCGCAGCAATTAAACAACTCTGTGGCACGCTAACACAAATTGACGATAAAAATGAAGTTCAAAAAATTGTTAAAACAGAATCAGAAATACTGAAGATCATGTTGCAACCAATAATGGATTTGTCAGAAGAAATAACAATATTACAAGCAGATATTAAAGATATTGGGTGCTATTCCTCAACAAGGCGTGCTTGGTGTAATAGATTTAAAAGAAGAAATTTTAAATCTTCAAGAAGCAATAATAGCTTCGGAGCAGTTTTCATCTGAGCAAGTTAGTACTATAACTGCAGAAGCTCTCCATTGCATAGAATCTTTAAAAGCGCCACTGCAGAAGCTTTCTTCAATTGTTATTGAAGTTAGAAATGTAATTAATATACCAGAAGTCCGCGAAACTAAAAAACCCAAACTCAGAAGAGCCCTGATAGTTTTAAAATGTGAACTAGACAAAATAACTCAGATAATTCCAGAAGTGAAAATGTTACAAGTTGCTTCAGTAGAAACTGAAAAACTTTCTGCTAAATTGTCTGTTGTTGAAGAAATGTTGCCCGTTGAAGAACTTGTTGAAAAGACAACAGAAGAAGAACCTGTTAAAAAGGCAGCAGAGGAAAAACCCGTTGAAAAGACAACAAAGGAAGAACTTCTTGAAAAGACAACAGAGGATAAACCTGTCGAAAAGAAAAAAGAGGAACAACCTGTTGAAAAGACAACAAAGGAAGAACTTGTTGAAAAGACAACAGAGGATAAACCTGTCGAAAAGAAAAAAGAGGAGCAACCTGTTGAAAAGAAAAAAGAGGAACAACCTGTTGAAAAGACAACAAAGGAAGAACTTGTTGAAAAGACAACAGAGGAAGAACCCGTTGGAAAGACAACAAAAGAAGAACCTTTTGAAAAGGTAACAGAAGATAAACCTGTTGAAAAGAAAAAAGAGGAACAACCTGTTGAAAAGACAAAAGAGAGAGAACCTCTTGAAAAGACAACAAAGGAAAAACTTCTTGAAAAGACAACAGAGGAAAAACCTGTTGAAAAGACAAAAGACGAAGAAACTGTTGAAAAGCAAAAAGGGAAAGAACCTGTTGAAAAGACAACACGCGAAACATATTGAAAAGAAATCAGATCTAAAATCAGTTTTGCAACCTGTGGTCATTTTATGCGAAGAAATTAAAGCTCTGCAGACAGAATGTCAAGCAATCAATCTTCCTCAACAAGCTGTTTTAAGTGTTATAAATATAGAGTCGGAGCTAGTTTCCCTCCAAGAAGCACTGATTACGTGTGAACAAACTACTCCTGAAGAGCTAGAAACTATAGCTACCGAAGATCTGGAAAAAATAAAGACTTTGCAAGAACCATTAGAAAAACTAGTCGCCGTCGTTGTACAAGTAAAAAGCACCTTAACAAAACCAGAAATTCTTGAACAGAAAAAACCTGAAATTTGTGAGGCGCTGACCGCTCTAAAATGTGAACTAAACATAGTTGCAGAAAATATTCCAAAAGCAAAACAGTTGGAAACGTCAATGACCGCAGTGCAACAGCTTTCTGCTAAAATTTCTGAAGTAGAAACTATGATAAAATCGGAAGAAAAGCCTACGAAAACTGAATCAGAAGTAATCAAGTTTGTGTTGCAACCTATCATGGACTTATCAGAAGAAATGGTAGCACTACAAGCAGACATTAGTGACGTCAAAATAGATTCCTCTCAAGGAGTATTGACTATTGTTAAATTACAAAACGAACTAACAGCATTACAAGAGGCGCTTATAACTTCTGAAGAGTTTTGTTCTGAAAAGATATCTACTGTCAATTTGCAAATATTGCAGAAAATCCAGGCTATAAAATAACCGTTGAAAGAATTATCTGACGTGACAATTGATGTCAGATGTGTTCTCAAAAAACCAGAACTGTTGGAGCAGAAAAAACCAAAGGTGAAGAACGCGTTGATTGCCGTCAAACTAAACATTGAAGAGGTCTTGCTATTGCTTCCTGAAGCACAAATTTTGGCATCGGCATCTTTAACTTTGAAAGCACTTTCAGCAAAAATATCTGAAGTTGAAAAATTACTAGATGCAGAAGAAAGTCCAGTTAAAGAGAAAGACAAAATGCAAGGAACGTTACAGCCTCTCGTTACTCTTGTTGAAGAAATACAAACTCTAAAAGCTGAAACTCAGAATGTACAGATGAAACCCGAACAAGGTGTTTTAGCTCTAATGGAACTTGCACCAATTTTATTTGAACTTCAAAACGCTTTAACTGCTTATGAGCAAGTCGAACCTATCGAGTCTACAGTTCCATTAGTATGCGAACAAATCAAAACTTTGAAAGAACCCATGCAACAGTTATCATCTGTTGTTGTGAGTAGAGTATAAAATGTTACTTCTGGACCAGGGCATTTGGCGTGTTAAAAGTCAGGGTTGAATCTTACAAATTTAGCTGTTTGCCCAAAAGCAAACAACCGAATAAGGCCTAAAACCCCTCAAAAAGCATTAATTTTTAATCCACCCCAAAAGTACCCAAATATGTGTACACCACCAAAAATTGAGCACACGAAAAAAACCGTTAAAATCTCGCAAAATAATGCAAAATTATATCAAGAACGCCCTAAAAAACTAACAAAATACCTTGATTTTACACACCCCAAAATGGCTTTTTACTTCTGGATCACGGCATTTGGCGTGTTAAAAAACAGGGCAGAATCCTACAAATTTAGCTGTTTTCTCAAAAGTATACAACCAAAAAAGGCAAAAAACCTCTCAAAAAGCATTAATTTTTATCCACCCCATAAGTACCCAAATATCTGTAGACCACCAAAAATTGGGCACACGAAAAAATGGGGTAGAATTCTACAAATTTAGTGTTTTTCCAAAAGTAAACAACCAAAAAAGTTCCAAAAAACTTAGAAAATGCCTTGTTTTTAAACACCCCAAAATGGCTTTCTATTTCTGGACCAGGTCATTTGGCGTCTTAAAAATCACGGCAAAATCCTACAAATTTAGCTGTTTGCTCAAATGCAAACAACCAAAAAAGGGCTAAAACCCTTCAAAAAGCATTAATTTTTATGCACCCCAAAAGTACCCAAATATCTGTAGACCACCAAAAATTGGGCACACGAAAAAACCGTTAAAATCTCCCAAAATAATGCAAAATTATCTCAAGAGCACTCTGAAAAACTTTCAAAATCCGTCGTTTTTAGACATTCCAAATGGTTTTGTATTTCTGGACCAGACCAATTGGCACATGCAAAAAAAAGGAAAAACAACACCAAATCAAAGTGGTGGTATATTTGGCGCCTTACGAAACAAGGCAGATTCCTAAAAATTTATATCTTTTCCCAAAAGTTAACAACCGAAAGAGACATAAAATTCTTCAAAAATCATAGTTTTTAATGCGACCAAAAAATACTCAAAAGTTTCTTTTCTTGTTGTAAATCAATAGCCAATCAGAAATTGGGCACATGAGAAAACTGTTGAAAATCATCCAAAATCAAACCTAATTACGTTAAAAGCACCCAAAAAACCTTACAGAATTCCTTGTTTTTAGACACCACAAAATTCTGGACCAAGCCAACTGACGAATGCAAAAAATTCACCGCTCGGAATGGCGACCGGTCAATATTAAACAAATAAAAGCCCTTCTTTTAAATACCCCGAAAGCAAAATGGCTTTTTATTTCTGGACCAATCAAATTGGGGCATTTAAAAATTATCGAAATTTTGGCCAACACTTATCCAAATCCCTCGGTTCCAATGAAAATGAAAGAAATTAGTCCCAAAACGTATTAAAATTATTGAAAGAGGTCAAAATTTCTCATTTTTAGATATCCCAAGATGATCAGCATTGCTACATCAATAACAGTGCAACAAGCAAAGACAAAGGAATGCTCTTTTTTCACAAAATTTTATTAAACAAAGAGAAAGCAAAACATTATGAGTTTAAGTCTCACTATCAGTTCTATCATCAGACAACAGGTTTATTTAATTTTACATGAGTTGATATCAGTTTTGCAACATGCTTTTCAGGATTAACTTGAATTACACTTTCCCACTCGGATGTATCTCGAAAGACAAGCATATGAGTAGTATGATCACCATCCACAGCTAGGCCTATAAGAACGTACTTCTTAAATTCAATTGGAGACTTCAGCACCTGTAAATTTCTGCCAGTGCCAGCTTTATCGCCGGGTCCGCCTTCTGCTGTTTCTTTACCAGGTAGAAGTTCAACTATATCCTCTGCGGCAGCAAGGGAGCTTTTTTTCGTAGATCCAATTTTGCCAGGTTCATCAGTAGCATCATGATTGAATTTAACTTCAAAGATAATGGCGAAGTCGCCGTGACGTCCCCAAACATCAATGTAGACAACATGTTGCTTCCGGTCCTTGTCATCAACAGATTCAACTGCATACTCCATCTCACCATTATCATATCCAGCATAATGCTTCAAGATTGCCAATATGTGGCCGCATATTGTACGTTCGCTTCTACACTTCATATGTTTAAAAATACATTTCAAGTCTGTACAGAGTTCACCTAGACCCTTCTGAAACTCTGTAGAGTTTTGATTGGGTAGTGACTTGAAGAACTCTCCGCAACTAGTCAATTTTGATTGAATATGGTCGGCAAGACTTTTATAGTAAAGCTTGAACATATCTTTGAAAAGCTTTTGCTTTTCGCCACATTGGTAACGAACGTTAAAAAATTTCAACATTTTTCTTTTTAACCCTCGGATACACGCTTGAGAATTTCAGACGCGGCTTCACGTTTCGGTCTCTGAGACCGACAAACGAAAATCATATATTTGTTTGGATTACTCGTTAAGTTTGAGACTGGAAGGCTATTTTTTAGTTTTTGATGGATAACAAAAGGAGAAAAAAACACAAAATGACAGAAAATACTGTATTATAAAAAATATATCGCGTTTAAAATATTTCCAAATTTCAAGAGGATTTTTTAGAAATCTCGTTGGTAGTCTTGACGAAGGTAACCAAGTAAACTTATTTTCAGCTCTTGTTCTAATATTATTAGATTTTGGTACCTTTCGCCATCGAGTTTTTTTTGTCTTTACCGATATAATGTCGTACGCTTCTAGCGTCATCATTTTGATTTTCAGTTTCACTTCTGAGCGCTTCATTGTTTTCTTCTTCAGATATTTCCTCTTTGCTTTCATTTTCAACTTCAACGTTTTGAATTTCATCTTCACTTGAAGTATCATCAAAAATGTCATAATCTGGATCAGAGTCACTCAGGCAATGTTGCATAAGGTTTTCCAATGGCAATTGTTCTCTTTCGTAGTCGCCCATGGCTGTAATAAATATAAATTTAACAATTTCAGCATGATGCTAATATAACAATGAACAGACGATAAAATTTATGAAAGAAAACTAACGCTAATTTTGAATAAATCTTACCTTAACGCAATTTTGCCACTGATAAACTTGTCACAACAATACACGCTTCGGTCCCACAGACCGAAATCAGATTTTGCGAATTAACCACGCTATGAATCAAACTGCAAAAATAAACTAAGCTTTGTCAGCTGATTTCAAGAAGCTATTGAGCAGAGCAGATGGGTGGGAGATCGGAGTGGCGCGTAATTCAATTTTACGAATTGTTTCGGTCTCAGAGACCGAGAACGTGTAACGAAGGGTTAACAGTTTGTTGTTTCTGCGATCGCGTTGAAACTGGCGAAATTCACTGATGGAGTTTTTCAGATCCATTTTATCTAAAAACTTGGTGGTTATCTCGAATTTATCTATGTTTTTATACGTACCTTGGAACAGCACCCAGAATATGAGGTTAAACAAAATAGGCAACTGCTAGCACCTAGGCCAACTTTCGTTGTGAATTTGAACTTGGAACTAAGATTAAGAGCGGGTAAATTTAAAATCCGCGTTGAGCTTATTTCTGTATAACAAGTTCTTCTCCTATTTTTTTGTGTGCTGCGACAAATAACCAATCATGAACTATTTAACCCAGGAACAATAATAAAGGATTATTAATTAGCAACTAAAAGAATTAATATCCAAATGGTATTGTATCAAAGTTTTCTAGAATAACTCTCTTGTCATAAACAAAACCAAATTCCTTTGTTTCTATTTTATTTAAAAGTTCTTTAGTTTTAGTATCTCTGGTAATTCCATTATATTGTGTACTAATTTTACTGTCTTTGTGTTCTAAAATATTATTCATGCTATCGGAATTAATCTTTTCGGACGTTTCATAGTTTAATGTAAATCCTTTAATTTTGCAAACAACTTTACCTGTATTAGTTTTATAACAATAACTTTTTGGACCTGTTGATACCCAATCAGCAATCCATACGTTCTTACCTAATTCATCGGTCCAATCTCCCAATAGACAACCTGTTTTAACAGTGTTTTTACCATTATCTATATATACAATGCTATCTGTATCATAATATGCCACGCTTTCTCCTAATATGTCTAACATTTCGTACAATCTTAGTCTAGCATTTGCAGTTGTAAAAGCAGCTATAAATATATTAGTATTGAAATCATTTTCTAGATAGCAACCTTTATACTTGTAATCAATAACAGTAACATATTTTCGTTTAATTCATTGATATGTATATTATCAAGTCTGTCGTCTAATAAAATCTCATAAAATCTCTTAATATCTGTAACATACTCTGTTGCACCCATATTTTGTCTTTGACCAAATTTACCCCATAAGGAATTTAAGCAGATTTTTGCAACATCTCTCTTTCCAGGATTATTTTCTATTTTACCCAATTCAATACCTAGATTTTCTTTTACGGCTTTTCTATATTCTTCTTCTGATTCAAAATCATTTCTCCATTCACTTGTCTCTAACTTTATTTTCATAAATGCTTTTACATATCCTTTAAACAAATAACTCGATTTTTGTTCAAAATGCCAAACTTCATCAATAGTTATTATTTTGTATCCTTTTTCAATTGCTTTTTTTACTTCGTTTGTACACCAGGTTCCTCTGACAATTCTTTGAGATTCCGTATGAGTACATTTATCTTTTTGATTATTTAATTTTGCACACAATTGACATAATGGAAATGTTAGTTTTTCACCGCCAGATTTCCTTTTATTTTTAACAGGTAAAACAGGGTGATACAAACCTCTTGGTGGTAAAATTGCACATTTTATTAAACCATACCATTTTGAATTATATGTAGGAGGTTTGAATATTTTAGTAGGATGTCCAACTGGATAATCATCATAACATTGTACTGTTGGATATAAACTACAAATATCTGTATATTTCATTTTCTTTCCATTAACTTTTAGTTTTGTAGCATTAGTTCTTCCTCCGAAGAACGCATTTCTAGGATTAAGTTCTTTAATTTCTTTATATTTGCTTTTAATTTGTTTCATTTCTTCTTTATATTCTTTAGATTTAATCCAATTGCATTCCCACATTTCTATTAAATTATAGCCAGCTTTTTTTATTTGCTCGCTTCTTTCTATTGTTTGTTCATAAAGATCTTCCATAGTTGTTTTATTCTTATTATTAATAAAATCTGAACTATAACATTTTGTACAACCATGCCAAAAACAACCGTGATATTGATAGACTGTATTAGTTTTTTCATCAAAGCCATCAACTTTTGATCTACATATTCTCACTTCACCATCGTTTAATGCATGTTTTATGTTTGGATTATGAAAACTAGTCAACCAAGAAATTGATTGTTGAGAATATTGATCTTTTTTTAGATTATCAACAACTGCAATTGTATCTTTCTTAATATATTTTGATCTATATATAGCCATACAAACACCAGCAATTGTAATGTATCTAAAAGGATCTATCTTAGCTATTTCTAGAAATTGTTTTCTTAATTCAAGACATCCTCTTCTTAATATATCCACATCAGAATTACAATAATCATAAAGTTCATTTTTAAAATCAAATAAATAATTTTCTTTTCATTTTTGTTTATGCCATTCTAAAAACTCTTGCCTATCTTTTATTTTCATAGAATTAATACCATAGTATTTTGTATTTGGTATTTTTCCAATATAGTTCTGATTTTCTGTTGTATTGAAAAAATGTGGAAAATAACCTTTTTTAAGTTCGTTTAGGCCGAATGTTTTGGGAAAGTTTTTTAAAGGTCCTTGAACAAAATTACTACTATCAATAATTCTTAAATTAATTGATTTTATTTCCATTAACATTATTTTAGATCCATTATATATGCAGAAAGGTTTAATACCGTTTTCAACGCAATATTTTAGAATAAAGTAAGAATCATAACCTTTGCCATAATGTGCAATAGCTGTGTATCCCATGGTAGAAGGAGACATGGTATGGGCATCCGATGTACCAATTTAAAAATCGTCTGCGCATCCATTTGTGACGTTAGGTGGCATCAACGACCTTGTGACTCTTGTGAGCTTCGCTAGGGAAGTCTAGGGAATTTCAGCTTGAGTTGTCATTGCCACACTGTGTCATTGCTCTGTCCAATACGTCAATTACTTAGTTGGCTAACGAAAGTTAATGAAATTAATAACGATAAAAATGTAATTATTGAAAGTTGAACGGTCCAAAAATGTGGTTTCGTATCAATTTCGATAAATGTGGGACATCAACAAATGCAAATACAAATTTGCTCTTATCTCTTGAGTGTTGAAAAGAGGTTTTTGACATATTTATGCTCAGTTCTCTCCACAAACTTAAATTCTGTGATCACATCACACATACGACTGCAACAACTGAATAATCACAAATAAATTTTAGCAATTTAAAGAATGTATTTTAAATTTCGCGCTAATTTCGCCCCACTTGACGTCACACCCGATGCGTATGCCTATACCATTGTCTCCTTCTACCATGGTGTATCCTTTATGATCTCTAGAAACTAACCATTTACAGAAATCTTTGTTAGTCTTAAAAGAATCAACATTACCGTAAAAATCGTGAGCTATAACTAAATTAGGTACGTGTTTGCCCGTTTCTTGCATCGCCTCATAATCAAAGAATAAATATTTTTGTGTGTAAGAGCATTTAGTTGTATTAAATGAACATCCGCAATTAAGACATTGATAACCGTTTTCGTTCTTTCTTGGTATTTTAACACAATTTTTACATTCTTTACATTATTGATAAATGTGAGATTTTACTCTTATGTTTGTTTTATCAGGAAAAGTTACGGTACAACCTATTTTACTGCAGTTTCGGCATCCTTTTACTTTGTATTCTTCACCACCGTCTTCGGCTTTGCCTCTGGGCTGGCCCTGCCAGTCTTTTATTTTTGTTTGACAGATTCCACCTTTTTGCCGCTTCCATTGCATGTAACATTTATGTTTACGTATTTCAACCTCTTTATAACAATTTCTACATTTTTCCCAGCCACATTTGTGTTCTTTACTACCCTCTTCTATCATTTTATTACCTCTTTCAATAATTTTATTACATTTTTGGACCATTTTCGGTTTTGTACAAATTAATCTATTTCCTTCTTCAATCATTTTTTTACCTTCGTCAACCAGTTTATCACCTCTTTTGAATATTTTATTACACTTTAAGCATTTATGAAATCTTTCACAAACTTCAGAATGATTTTCTAAACATTCTTGATTAAAACAGTATCTATTGCATTTTTCGCAATATATTCTTTTAGCAGAGTCTTCTTTGTGATTAGATTTGAAACACATTATGCATATTTTATCCTTTGTTTTGCATTTATGTTTATCTTTGTTTTGATATGGTTTATCACATTTTTTACAATAATAAGATTGACCATAGAAAGCTGTCATACTACCAATTGTATCAAAATGATTTCCATTTTTATATAAATATATTTTTATATCTTTTTCGGGCCCCGAATATATTATGGAATTAAAGCATTCCGCTGCTACGACTTTTATTTGAATATTTAATACTTTTTCTATACTTGCAATATCATGTAAGGTAAAATACTCTTCATTATATTCTCCAAGCTGATTACATAGCTCTTGAGCTAAAGTTGTTTGTAAATTTCTTCCCATTCTTATATATTTTAATTCATTATCATTATATTCCTTACATTATAATGTTTGTATGATAAGTTAATCCAACAATAACGGCTCTTGGACAACATAATCTATCTTTATTTTTTATTTGTGTTATACTTTTCTTTGTTCTTGAGTCTTCTGCTATATTTAACAATCTTTTCGCATTAGTGGCACCTCTAGGCATATTAACTACTTCTACATTAAATGTACAAGTGTATATATCTAAATCTTCATTTGAAGTTAAGATACGTTGAATTTTGTTTAATAAATTATCAACATCAGTCGTTCTTGATAATCCGGTGGAAATAGGTGTCCAAAGATGGGTGTGGTTAACTACTATATTTAATAAGTCTCCTTGTTTAAATTTTGTTTTCTCTTTTACTGTTTTAATCATATCATTCAATCCTTCTCTAATGATACTAATTTTTTTCATAATTATGTCAGAAACATCGGACTCTAACGATTCTTCTTCATCTTTCAATAATATAATTTTATAGTAAACTTTATGTGTATTCCATTTTTTGCTGTATTCAGCTTTTGTTTCTATTATTTTAAATTTAGGTTTTTTTGAAAACTCTGTAAAATAATCATCTTCGATTGCAAAAGGTTCCTCACCAATTTTTTGTAATAATTCTGCCTTCTTCATTTTTGAGTAACCTTTGATATTCTTTTCTTTGGCAAGTTTTCTTAGTTCTTTCAACGTTTTATTTTGAGTCGATTTCTCTAATATTTCCTTCAATATTTCTTCTAAACTTGGCAATTCAATTTCATTAAGAAGTGTGTTTAAATTATCATTGTTTACATTATCTGAAATTTGTTTCAATAGATCTATTTGCTTACTATTTCTCTTTATCTTTAAGTTTAGTTTGGTAGCAATTGATTTTAATTTTTTAATACTAACCCTGCTTAATTTTCTATGCCAATCTCCAGCAACCGACTCTTCTTTTAGAATTAGCCGTATAAGAACTGATTTAGTCTTTGAGTTATATTTTGAATAGTTCTTTAAGCCCTGTTATTTTGCAATAGATTTTAATTTTTTTAAGCTTAGCTTATTTAGTACAGATTCATTATTTGACGGTAGTGGTAAAAAATATTTATCCATCCAAGACGATTTATGAGTTGAAGATGAACTAGAAGACGATTCTGGTTCGACATCTTTATTAATTTGTTCAATTATTTCACCCACTTTTTTTAAATCCCCTTTAGTAAGTTTTACAATTTCCTCAAGACTCATTTTAAGAAATTGATCTTTCTGTATTTCCATTTTTTAGAAAAAAGTTTTTGCAAAATATTTTTTTCAAAACTCTTAAACTTTATCAATCATTATAATATGTTAGTAAGATATGTTTTGGATAGTATTGCTTTCCTACTAATTTAAATTGAAATTGAAATTGAAATTGAGTTTATTGGTGCATAATACATAATACATACATGTTTTGCACAGGTCAGCGAATACAAATTACCAAATTCTTAAAACTATATTTTACCAAAGTCACAATTCCAAAATTCTTCTATGCTATATAATGCCCGATTTGTTAAAAAATTTTTTATTTTACTTTTAAATTTACTAGGTGGTAAATACTTAACATAATCGGGTAACGCGTTATAGAAACGAATTCCGAGGTATCTGTTGCCACTTTGAGTTCTGGTTAAACGTACATACTCTGGATAGATATTGTCATTATTCCTGGTGTTATATAAATGTACTTCTCTATGAGTTCTGTAAGTATTGATATTTGTCTTAATATAATTTAGACATTGCAAAATAAATAATGATGGAAATGTCAAAATCTGTAGTTTGCGAAATGCCTTTTGACAGTCATCTCTATATTTCAAGTTGGCAATAACTCTAACAGCTCGCCTCTGCAATGAAAACAAGCGATGATGTATGGAAGAATGACCCCAAACCATAACACCATAGCATAAAATGGACTGAAATAATGCAAAGTACGCAGATAATATAGTTTCTTGTGGAACGCGTTCTTTTAATTGTCGGAGTAAATATATTATCTTTATTAATTTGGCAGCCAATGTTTCTCCATGCGAATGCCATAAAAGTTTGTTGTCAATATTAATTCCCAAGAACCTAGTGGTACTAGTTTTCTTCGAATCCACTTTGCAGTCTTTAAGAGTAAATAGTATCTCTACGGATTTACTGTCATTAAGTAGTAGTTTATTACTGTTAAACCAGTTTTTAACCTTTGACTGACTTTCAAGATCGTTTGAAATCACAATATCCAAATTATCACCAGTAGTTAGTAGCGATGTATCATCCGCAGAAAGTATTGACAGTGTTTTGTCGATAGAACCAGGTAAGTCGTTTATGTAAATCAAGAAAAGAAGTGGGCCTAAAATAGATCCTTGGGGTACGCCGCATTTTACTGGCAAGAATGTGGACGTTGTATTTCCGTATATAACTTTTTGTACTCTACTTGACAAGAATGAAGTTATCAATTTGCAGCTGGTAGGATGGATGTTATAAGCAAACATTTTCCTGATTAAAATATCGTGCGGAACGGAATCAAACGCTTTTGAGAGGTCTAGGAACCTGCCTATAGCAAAGTTGCCTTTTTCAAAGTTTGTTTCCACTGCAGAGACAAACTGCATGAGCGCATCAGATGCACCCCGCTCTCTCCTGAAACCAAACTGATTATTAGTGAACAGCCCTTTTAATTCAAAGTATTCTGATAGTTGCATTGCCAAGATTTTCTCCAATATTTTTGACAGGATTGGTAATAGCGATATTGGTCTGTAATTTCCCGTGTCGTTGGAGCTTCCCTTTTTATATATTGGAACTATAACAGCTTTCTTTAGGCAGTTTGGAAAAACCGAGAGCTTGATGCACAAATTAACCAGTCTAGTTAGAGGAACCACAATCACATCCTTTACACTTTTGATGATTTCTACGTTCATACCATAGATGTCCCTACTTTTCTTATTCTTTAAACTGTTGATGGTGTCTCGCACGGTGACACAAGATACCTCAGAAAAATAAAAATGGGTATTCAACTTAATAAAATTTAAACATTTAACATTTTTACACATTAAAATGACAGGGTCAATATTTGATGGCGGAATGTTTTGTATAATCCTAGATGCCATGTTAGAAAAGTATGAATTAAACTCGCTAGCCGTTAACTTACAGTTATTTGAGTCACTTTTTGCATTACATTTTCGTGTTTTATTAATTAAAGACCACATTGCTTTTTGTTGGTTATTGCAGGATTTAACATAATTATCATTGGCCTCAAGCTTAGCGATTTTAATACTATTTCTGTAACATTGTCTAAAGCTGTTCCTTTCCTTCTTTACTTCAATATTCATTGTTATTCGGTATAATTCACATAAATATTGATAATGACTTCTTAATTTAAAGAGGTTTTGTTTAAACCATATAATCTTATTCTTCCTAGTTTGACTAACAATTTGCTTTTTTGGGAAGCAGATGCATACATACATTTCTAAGATGTTGACAAAATTTTGAAACATGTTGTTTATATCTGTGCTATTAATATTTGAAAATTTCAATGCTTCGTCCCAGTTTACAGATTCTAAAAGTTGATACAACCTGAATTTGCCTATTTGAGTAATTGGTGTAACAATAATTTTGTCTTTGGGGGGAGTCATATTGTTCAAGCTAATTTGACATATAATTCCTGTATGATCCGACAAACTACTGTTTAATAGAGATATTGTACAAGATTCAATTTCAAGGTTGGTAAAGACATTATCTATACAATTTTTGCCCCGAGTAGCATGATTTACTTTGTGGGTTAAACCATAAGTGGACATCATGTCACAGAGAACAACATTTCTCTGATCGTTTTTATTAAAAACAATATTAAAATCTCCGCCAATTACTATATTTCTACTTAGCTTTATATTGTCTAGTAAATTAGAAATTATATATAAAAATTCTTGGAAATTACCTTTGGGTGGTCGATATACAGAGATTATAATAGTATTGAGGTCTGTTAGCATAACAGCAGCTAGTTCACATACTGAGATAACCGATAAATTTACCAGAGATTCTAGATTATTGCAGTTTAGTGTTTCGTGTGCTAAGATAATGGATCCACCATAGCCTAAATTTCCACGGCAGTATACAGGGTGACTACGAAATAAGTGCAAATATTTTAACCACGGCATCCCCCACCCTAGTAGAGTCGAAATATAGAAAAAACAAATTAAAAATCGAATGGGGCAAAACCCCCATGAACCACCCTCGATTCGAAGGCACTGAGCCACCTTGTAAACAGAGTTGGAAAAACGTTCGAATAAAAACGACCTAAACACTTTCAGTTTCAATTAAAAGTAAAACCGACTTTTTGCTGCTTATCATTCGTTCATTCATTTATTCATTCATCGTTAAAGGTCAGTGCGAAAATTTTTTGGTAATGCTTCATGATGATCAACTTTTGATTCTGACGGATGTTTGGTCCTTGCCACAACGATTTTGCATTGTTTATTGGAACAAAAATAAGAGCAACTTAAAATGTTACTACCTTTTTATAAGAAATGTTGAAAATGTTGTCCTTGACTAGCCATACAGGCGTCAGAGCGTCGCAAGATGTTTGTTGATAGGTAAAAAAAGACCGGAGTAGCGGCTGCCACTTTCACTTGTTGTTGAAGCTCTTCGATAATTTCTGGACACTGTTGATTTTCACAAACTAACTGTTTCATCCAACCGATACACATTTATCGAAAACCGTCTCTTGCAATCGTACTTGTTGACGAGCATGTGGAGTTTGATCGAACAAAAAGTGAGTTACACAACGTGGACAATCAGCGGGCTCCAAACCCTGTACTTTGTCAACATGGTATGGTTGTGGCCGTATTCTTTTAATGTAGGATGCACTACAAGCTGTGAAAATCAAACTTCTTCTTTCTGTCCTATCACGGCCACGATCGTGAGTTTGAGGTTGAAGGTACCATGATCTCGAAGATGCTGTACCACTGATGCACCAATTACCATATCGACACAATCTGCATGGGAAAACTCCACCATAAACCGATTTCACCAACCGCTCGATGCTAACTGGCCCTTTTCGTGTTTTTCACGTTGCGATTAAAAAAGTGCCTGATAAAGTCACTTTTTTGGTTCTTAATCCGACTCACTCTGTTCCATTCATTGTAGTAATTATGTAGGTCACAAAACAGTCCAGCGGCGCGTACAACAATTTACATTTAATTTCAAATAATTTTTTCTAGACACTGCTACTACTTAGGACCGTGAATTTTACCCAGTGACATAATCATATTGTGAGCTATTCCCCATTTTTTTTTTGCATGTATTTCGCAATCACCTTGTATAGATGTAGTGCGGAAATCTTCAATGTTCGCTGAGACAAAGCAGGAGAGGCACACAGGATTGGTGTTTGATAAAAACATCCACTTCATCCACTTTGTTGCGAAGAGACTGTACATTTAGGAACAACATATTAATTAAGGCTTTGTCCGTGCACTTTTCACTGGAAAAGCATGTACTTGAAAAACACGTACTGGAATTATTGTTCAAGATTTGACTTGCATCAACTTCTTCTTTTGTTCTAAAAAAATATTACGTAAATTGAACTCACGCAGACAGACGCCTTCTGGCCAGAATTCTTGAGATATAATAACTTTGATTATGTCTTCGGTTGGTAGACCCAAGCAAAAGGTCGAATTTTTACCCTGAGTGTTGAGTTTTTTCACTTCAACATCTTCATGTCCATTTACATCAGCAATATAGTTCTTGATATCATCTACTGTGATGTTGGTTCCTTGTATTCTTCCGACGTAGTACCATTTCTTACGGGTGGCACCAAGAATTTTATTTACGATCTTTGAATTTCCAGAGGTGTCCTGTTGTTTAACCTTTCCAGTGCAAAAGGTCACTTTGGCTGCTGAGTTCCGGATTCCTTTATTATGGTTGCTGTTCAGATTCCGGTTAATGTTCTTACTAGTGTTAGCGTTCATCTCTTTCTTTCGGTATGTAACTGTTTTCCAATCTGTTAATTCATTTTGCTCAACATTCTTAGTCGGAGAGATTTTCGGTGATTCTAAGTACCACGGTGCGTCAGAGAACTTTTTGTTGTTGTCAGATGAAGGCGGTATGAAGGGACCTTTTTTAGGACTAATATTCACAACTATTGGTGACCAATTTTTGGGCTGACATTTTTCATTTAGCATTTGTTTGTGACTGCGCATTTGTTCATTTGCCGCTTTTTGTGGCGTCATTGATGGATTATTGGTTGTTCTTTTTACTGAACTTATCTTTGAAGGTTCTTGATCATTATCATTTCGTGACTTCTTTTCCTCTTGAAGGATTTTCATGGTATTACGGATATCTTCATATAACATGAGTTTTTCATGGAGTTCTTCTATCATTGCGTCTTTCTGCTCTATTATACATTTTAGGAGATAAATTTCAGTTCTTAAGGGATCATCTCTTTCTGGGGTCTCAGTGTCGATGTCGTTATCTTCGTTAACACAACAATTTATTTTATTTGTACTGATTACTTTAAATTTTTTATTTTTACGTATGGCACAACTAGGATGGTATTTTGCACTGCACTTAATGCACTCAACATACTATTTACAACCCGCTTTGCACTTTGCACAACAGAGCTGTTTACACACCTCTTCCTCTTCCGCCATCTTTATTGAATTTACCGCACTTGCATAATATTTTTTTACCTCTATATTGTTTATTCCAACATATGTTACACAAAGTTGAATAACCACCTTTGCTTTTTTTATTTGGATAAAAATTGTCCAAATCTTTTTCAGTATTGCAGTTTTTACAAACTTTTTTATCCATTTATTAGGAAGATATTATTTCATAATAAATGACTCATAATACCAAAAGGGAACAGTCAGCTAAACAAAAGATAAACATAATAATTAAAAAAGATTACACAATAACAGAGTCTAGTATTCCGTCAGTGAAGAATTTAAATAATATGCGATCAAGACAATTAGCATTAAATTTTTTAGCACAAAATGGAGACCCTACTTCTAAAAATATTACCTTAAAAGAGTTTGCTAAACAGAATAAAATTGGTGAAAATACAATTAGGAATCAAATAAAATTTCTCACTGGTGAAACATTAATTAAACATAACAAAAAATCAAACAATATAGAACAAAAATGAAAGTCCGCTACGCTACTCAGGTTCTTAGCCATTCTATGGCCTCAACTATTTCTTTATTAGTTAAAACTGGTATGTTTTTGACTATATTTAATTTTAATCCGACTAAATATATTGTGTATTAGACAGCTTCAAGAACAAGCTCTAGGAACGGCGAAAATCGTTAATTTTTTTGATAAACTTTTCGATAGTGTGAATGGTGGCACGCTTCGTTCACATCCTAGCAAGCCTCTTCGCGGAGGTGTGTTCAAAAATTCTGGGCATACAACATTTTGGAAAGAAGCGATTCAAAATTTGTAAAATATGTATTTTATTGACAAAAATGGAAAGAAAATTGTGCCGCCAAGTTTGAAAAATTGGATATACACTTTAGAAGGATTTTTAGAATTGTATGAAATACTGATTTATGAAGGAAAATCAATTTTTTTTTTTAACTAGATCTCTAAATCAAGACATTATAGAAAATTATTTTGGCAAAATTAGAAATCAACGAAATCAGGCTATTAATCCCACAGCATTACAGTTTAGAGATAGTTTTAAATCACTCATGATACGAGAATTTTTTGGATCAAAAGCAATAGGGACAAACTGCGAGGAAACTAATGTTCCAGATTTATTCAATATTAGAAACTTAGTAGACAACATAAAAAATCACAGTTGCAAAAGTCATGAAATTTCAACCGAAGTATTTAATGTGGATAAATATATTTCAGGACTTCTTGATTTTCAGTTAGAAAAAGAAATTCACAAAAGCATAATAGGTTACGTCTCTGGCTGGATCGTCAAAACCTTAAAAAACTTAAACTGTGAACACTGCAGATCAAAAATTATTTGCCCATATAATGAGAATGAAAAGTGTCATAAGTTAGTAAATGAGAGAGAATATAATTCTGAACGGAGAAAATTGCAGTACTGTAATCCCGATTTTATAAAAAGTATTAACAAGGTTTATAACATAGCAAGAATAGTATTAGGTAATATAACTTGTCCCAATAATATTAAAAACAAAATTTTAGTAGTAGTTTCCAATCGCGTTAAATTTTCATTTACTTGTGAACACAGACACAAAATTGAAGAGGAAATTGTAAATAAAATAGTCAACTTAACGATATTTATGTTTGTTAAAGGGGCTAATCTAATTTTAAGTGGTAAAGACACTAGGTGTTCATTACATAAAAACAAAATTTATAAGGCTGCCGTGGAAATGTACAAAAAGAAATTGCATATGAAAAATATAAAATAAAACTTTTCTCATATTGTAATATCTATTTATTTCAAAATCTTAAAAATCAGAATTACTAAAAAGATTTAAATACAGATGCGCAGTAAGACCTAGCAGGCTATGCTATTTTACACCCTCCACAAATCAACAGATGGTGCTAGCGTTTGAGGGGAAAAAAAAAGATAGGTAGTTTGCGTTCTATATTTGTATTATGTTATCTATGCTAACTTACAAAGTCAGTTGAATTTTTTTTATAAAGTACCGACACGAGTTTGACAGGGCAACAATAACGATTTTTAATCCGTATGATGGCGCTTTCAAAGCAAATATTTCATGATACTCTAGATTTTGACGTAAAATCGTCATAAAATAACATGGCCAAAAATAGTTTTCAAATTAATTGTAAAAAGTTTCATTATTTATTAATTTCAATTAACTCAGTAACGAGAACAAAATAATAACTAACACAAAACAACACTTAATTAAAGTTTAAAACTGCTCGCATACCTACACTACGACTAGATTTAGCTAAATAAGATCCAACAGAGGCAGAATGGTAAATTATTAAATGAATATAAATTCTTGTTTTAAAAAATGAATTAATAACACGTTTTTGGATGTCGTGACAAATAGGAAATTGTTCCTCATCTAACAAATCTAAAAATCCGCAGACTAAATGATCTAATTTTAGAGATCCTGCACTTAATTTATTACAGTTTTGTCTAAAAATTTTTTCTGCTTCAAGTACTACATCAAATATTAATTTAGACGGATATAACAACAGTCCTTCCTTATATGATTTTAAATCAACTAATGTTTTTAAATCCTCAGTAGTTTCCAAATCTTTAGTCCAGTCAAATTAGCGATCAACCTCGGAATGAGAGATAATAAGCTGAATTTTCGTATATACCTTCATTTTAGCGTTCTAAAAGTTGTCTCAAAAGTCTCATAAAATCTCGTGTCTGCGTCGTAAATTATTCAAGGTCAAAGGTCAAGAAAAACATTATTTTGCGATTATCTCGGTTTCTATTGCTCTAATGATGTTAACACCTATTATCATAATTGTAGAGCACAAAATTTGGGACAAATTTTATTTGAAACATTTTTTGATACACTTAATCGTTTTTGAGATAGAGGGCAGTGGGCGCGCAGCGTTCATCCATACATACTGTAATGCAATCAACCGTGAATATCTGTGAATACTATCTTGAATTTTGAAAAATTTGTATTATTTATCAGTTAATACATTGCATTTAATAACATTTTGCATATTTTCAATACATTTATTTAATGATACTTACCTACTTTGTGTAATTAAAAACTCTTTAAATGACATATTTATTGTAGGTATATCTTAGGTTAGATTATTATATATTTTAAAGTTATATTAATTTTTTCAAAGTAAATTTTAAGGAAGTAAAACGAGTTAATATATTTTAATTTTATCTTTATTCAGCAGCTGTACATTTCTTATGATTGAAATTAAATTGCAGTGAAAATCTATAAATTTTTAATAATTTAAAGAACAAAAGTATCAATTTTCTTCTTCTTCACCGTCATCTTCTGGACGTTCGGGAATTTCTGTTTCATCGTCGTCATCTTCGGTGCCCTGAATTGTTGTTTCCAGACCTTCCAGTTATAATCATGATAGAAAAATAAGTATTTAAAAACTTACACATTTTAAAGATATAAATAAATTGAGATATACAATAAATATTTCATTAAATGAGTTTTTAATTACACAAAGTAGGTAAGTATTATTCTATGAATATATTGAAAATATGTAAAATGTTATTAAATACAATGTATTAATTGATTAATAATACAAATTATTCAAAATTCAAGGTAGTATTCACAGATATTTACGGTTGATTGCATTACAGTACGTATGGACGAGCGCTGCGCGCTCACTGTCCTCTATCTCAAAAACGATTGAGCGCATGAAAAAATATTTCAAATCAAATTTCTTCCAAATTTTGTGCTCTACAATTATGATAATAATTGTTAACATCATTGGAGCAATAGAAACTGAGATAATTGCAAAAAACTGTTTATCTTGACCTTTGACCTTGAATAACTTACGACGCAGACACGAGATTTTATGAGACTTTTGAGACAACTTTTAGAACGCCAAAATTAAGGCGTATACAAAAATTCAGCTTATTGTCTCTCATTCCGAGGTTGATCCCTTTTTTATGCTAAAATGACTGGACTACTTGTGTAGCAATAGTTGAAAAACAGGTATGTCAGTGCAGTTGGTTGTTCTTTATATTTCTTTTTCTGTCGTCTGCTGAAGAATCTATTGTAAGAAATGGCTCAACTTCTATATCAGACTGATTATCATCCGTAAAAAAATCCACCAGTGGAATATCGTCAGTTATGCCATAATTTCCGTATTTTGGTTCTTTAAAATACTGAGACACTGAAATTAATCGCATAGCCGTTTTAAATTCTTTTGCGTTAGGAACTGGATTTCGAGATCGAATATTTGAAAATAGATTTTCGAGAGCATCTTGCGTAAATCTACTTAGTAAAAGATACTGAAATTTATGAGTGTTTAAAAATTTTTCCTGTAAGTCCAAAACAGTTTGGGTACTTAAAAGAATGCCTGTTTGAATTGGTTTCCAGTGTCCTTTTTGTCCAATTTTAATGTTTAATGTTATGTGGATCATATCTTTTAGGAATTTCAATGTTTCTTCGTATTCTACCATGTTATTTTTGCTTAGCCCAAGTTTTGCTGATCGAGAACTCAGGATACTATACCACTTATAAATAAGTTCTAAAAACCAAGCTGTTGTTAGATGATTTTGTGAGATTTTTCCTTTCGAAATATAAAATTTAATTGCTGCAGATGTGTCGTGATTTAAAATCGCCATAGCCCCTTGTACAGCCATTTTTTGGTAATGATTTGGATTTAAATGGGTTTCTTTTAAATAGGGTGCAATTTTTAGTTCCATTTTATTATCTTCTTCTACAACTTTCTTTATGGGTTCAATGGTAATTTCATTGGTTGGTAAATTATATTTACTAACAACATCTTGACTTAAATACAATGTATTTCCATCTGTTAACGCAAGTCGAATATTTTTGTACACATGGGTGGCGTCTGCTACAAAATAAATTTTTTTCTTTTCGGTGTCGTTAATGAGATATTCTTGTACATTGTTAATTTTTGAAAATCTACCAGCCGAAATTTGATTTAGACGCCAAAGAGCTCGATTTTGTGGTCCCATATCCGAAATGATAGCGCAAACATCCAATTTGATCGAATGAGCTTTTTTCAAAATTGATAAAATTATTTCATTTGCCTCTGTAGTTGAGTATGTATTTCCTGTAAAATGATACCCAATAGTTTGTTTCCATCTGGTCGTAACGCCGGCCAGCATAAACACAAGAGCGTGACTTGCATACTCATCGCTATCTTTATCACCAGAATTTTTGAGTGTAGGTTTACCTAAGTAATTATTTATTATGACTAATTATTAAAAACAAAATTTGTGTTATTATCATACCTATTACTTCACCACTACTGTTGTCAAATTGTAATCCAGGCTTTATAGCCATTTCATCAATCATTAACACGGCGTGTTTTTCTTCTGGAAGTAAACAGTCCACCTTTGTCTCTAACAATTTAAAAATTTGGTCGTGTATTTCTGGCATGCACTTAAAAAATTGTAATCTTCTTTGCAAAGTTCTGATACTTGGAATAGGATAATTTTGTTTTCTAATTTCTTCATAGCCATTTGAACCACAGGTAAGGTATAACTTTAAAGCCTTTCTTACCGTCTGCTCCGACCATTTTGTACAGTTAGAAAAACCTTTTTTAAAAGACCTAATTTGTTCGGGTTGAAAAATTTTCTTTAAACTTTTAAGTAGTTGTTTATTTTCATTTTTTAAAGTTTGGATTGTTTTATTTGCAGTTTCCAATTTTTTTTCTAACGATTTTATCAATCCCTGAAATTCTTTAGAATGTTCAACGTTGATAGTAGCGGTGTCTGCCATAGCAATAGATATTTTAATACGTAAGTCAGACTAATGTTACAATAATATACCAATATTTTCTTCATTTATTGTTATTCTTTTACGTTTTAACGATTTCTTAGAATCTTGATTTGCAAAGTTAAAAACATTTGGGACAGCATTCCAACGTAACACTTTACGGTCCTTTCTATTTTCGAACTGGTCTTCCGTAAAGTGATTCTATAATATATTTATAGTTATGAATATATTATTTTATTTTACTAGTTATTATTGGTACCTCGCAGATCATAGCGTATTCAGATAAATTTTCCCTCTGTATATTGTCAAGCCATTTTTTTCGTCTCTCCGGATCAATTTTTTTTTTTTATGGCAGTCTGTAAAAGTGAACACCACATTTATTGTGGCAGTTTATTGCACAACAACACGGCATTTTTAGCACAACAGTTAAAAAATGTAAATTGTGCAATTTATTGTCATCAAATTTCAAGCTTGACATGAAATTCTGAGAATTAATGAAGCTTTTTTGGATTTAAATCTAGCGCCTTTCGGGCGCTGGAGCGCCATCATGCGGACAAAAAATCGTTATTGTTGCCCTGTCAAACTCGTGTCGGTACTTTATAAAAAAAAATTATCAACTGACTTTGCTAACTTATATTGACAATATGCAACAGATAAAATAAAAACCTTCATAGCTCAATTTATAAAATGTCGTCTACTTCTGATGAACGTGTTACAAACTTTCTCCAAGAAATTCATCAATCTTCAGATAATAATGAAATTGATCTTCAAATTCGGCCTTCGGCTCTCATGAGTGGACGTGGTTCACGAATTATGCGAATAAAACTAAGAATAAGTAAATTACAAGATAACAAAATAAAGTATCTGAAAAAACGTACAAGACAATTAATTGAAAAAATAAGATTAGCTGAACAGCAAGTAGACAACATGTACAAAGACATACAATATTTAGAAAGTATTAAAGTCCAAAACAATTCAATAACCAACGAAGAATCCCTGGCGCAAGATTAAATTCTTCGTAAACTCCAAAAATAAAGTTGGTATGGATTGATAAAAAGGGGTGAAAGATTAAATTCTTTGTAAACCTAAAAAAACTTTTTGATCAGTCCAAGGTTCGAATCCATATCCGGGAATATTTTTTTTCACTAAATATAAATGACCAACACTGATAGTAAAATGTCCACAAAGCCTGGCAAGGCGTCCCCAGAGGGGACTAGTGCTTCGCATGCTGAAATAATTGACGCTATTTTAAAAAATCGTAAAATAATAAAAAACAGGATCCATTTAAAGCAATTTAAAGATCATTTAACAAAGGAAGAAATTAAAAAACTACAGAGGCCTATAACTGACAAACTTGATAATATTACTGAATTAGCTTCGCTCATTCATAATTCGGGCGAAGCGAATTTGGACAAAAACAATGTTTTAGCAATCGAGGAAAATGTATCAAAGAACGGTCCGCAGGCCAAAGGCAAAACCGAAGGCGATGATGTAAGCGTCCCTGAAAGGGACTACGGCTCCGCAGGCGAATCAGATCAATTATTATCATTACCGAAATCACCTTCTGTGCATACCGCAATAAGTTTAGATCCGGATAAAGATTTAAATTTTGATGTTATTGAAAAAAAATTTAAATTTGAAAAACCTTCACATTTATTATCGTTAGACATTAGAAATCGAAATGCAAAAATTGATACAACGATACCCGAAATATCAACTAAATTAAAATCATTAAATGCACACATTACAAACGCAAAGAAATCACAAGAGCAAGAAAAAATTGATAATTTACAATATGTGTATTCACAGTTGAAAAAATATAAACGTGCTTTAGAAGATATTCGAAAAATTCCTTTCTATGAAAGACAGCAAACAGGAAGCAGTATTTTTTCAGATCCGAATGAAATGGTAGAACGTCTTGATCTATTAATAGCGTCAAAAACTCCTTGAAATGATTCAATTGAAGTATATAATGATGCGTAGAAATACTTGATAAATTGTTTAAAATGAAACTTATAAAAAAGTCAGATCACAAAAAGATATTCACGACACTTGGCATGCTTTTTTAAACTGAATAAATGAGCCTAATACACATCAGATCTAAAGAAAATTATTTTGAAATAAGTTATTCTGAAAATCCTATTAATTTATCCGGATTAAAAGGTGAAATTGCTTTAAAAACAGCAAGTCTCTGGTATAGTTGGGATAACATTACTGAAGAGTATAAAAATAATGAAATAAAATACAGGTCGTCCCTAAAGGGACTAGTGCAGCGCATATCTAAAGACCCTCGTGAGCATAAACAGAATGAAATTAGAAAAGATGGGGTTCGGGTTGAACAGGATTGGAAAATATTAAAATTACCAAACGGCTTGTACGATGAAAATGAATTAAATAATTATATCCAAGAATATTTTGGAACGTTTGAAACACCCCCGTTTTATTTTGATGTAAATTATGCAACTAATCGTTTTATGCTAATTATACGCGACATAGATTGTGAAATTGACTTTTCCCACGGAAAGATTCATGAGCTTTTAGGATTTGATAAAAAAATATATAAACAAGGAATAAACTATGCAACAAAAATTGGTAATATCACCAAAGATATTGATCAAATTTTGATTCACTGTTCCTTAATTTCATCTAGTTATCAAAACAATCTTAAAAGTGATGTTATATACGCCTTTACTCCAAATATTTCACCTAGATCTTTAATTAATATTGAACCAACGCATCCAAAATATTTACCAATTAATCGTACGGATTATATATTTCATATTCGCATTTCTGTTACAAATCAGCTAAATCAATTGATAAATTTTAATGGAGAGTGCTTAAATTTTGTTCTAGATATTCAGTAATTGTCTTCGCCTTTGGGGACGTCTTACCTGATTCTTTCTTGTAGAATAAATGGTACTTGTCGTTCATAGAAAACAATTATTTCCGAAACAATATGGGTTTGGTCTTAAATATCACAGAGATATTAGAGGTGGAAATATTTTTCAATCTATAAAAAAATTTGCTATACCAGCATTAGGCTTCTTATATCGCAATATACTAAAACCTTTTTGGAAAAATAATAAAGAGGATATCATTCAAGGTGTAACTTCAGGGCTTAAAAATATAGCGTCTACATACGTAAAATCACCGCCGTTTTCTACATATAAAGAGGAAATTTTAAATCCCATTCTAAACAAAATGAAAGAAAAATCGTTGAATGAACATTTACGAGGTGATGGAATAAAAAAGGGTCTCATGAGCAAACCGAATCGATTGACTAAAAAATCAAAGGATATCATTAAAAATCTGCTGAAGGTTGAGGATTAATTACCGTTTAAGTGAACTTTTTCTAGGTATTTCTCTCTGGGAAAATAATTAAAATTACTGACAAATTCCTCTTCACGTATATTTATTTCTTTTTCATTTATTTTATCAGCCTTATATAAATGCAATAACTGTCTATAAAATTTATAAATCAACTTATATTCTTCAATTCTTTCTGATATTTTTAATCTCTTATCTAATATTTCTATAACCCCTGCACCAAGAGATAAACAAACTAGTGGAGGAAGGGCTAACGAAGACAATCCCGATGCACTAAATAATAATTTACTAATAGATAATCCGAATCCAATTTTATAAAAATATATGTAACTTTTTCTGTATACATACAAGCGTTTTTCTCGATATTTTTCCATTTATAACATACAAATATTCTGAATCAAAGATTCATCATGAAGGCATAGCCGAATATTGAAATAGCTCATGAGTGGACTATGTCCACGAATTTTTTCTCATTGAAACTACACGGTATCTGTTTAAAAGAATATAATATATCATAAAAATCTTTGCCTCTGTTTACATTAATTATTACGTATATACAGCAATGGCCACATAAAACAGACGAATTCATTTGCAATTGTGTGTTGTTCCACGCAATATTTTTTCCGCTACTTAATAAATATGTTTTAATTTTTTCTGGTGGAGAAATACCAAAACTGAAATATGGTTTGTTTACATAACATACCCAGTGTGAGCCGTAACGATTAGATGGTTGAAAATTAATTATGCCTGATTCATCTTTTCTAATTTTTTTTGGTAACATGTCAATTGCAAAAACACCTCGAAAATTTCGCGTAGCTTCATGATTTTTCTCATTTTTCATAATATCAGATATTTCTATATTACTTAAGCCGTATTTCCTATCAATTTTATTCCTTGTCCATATGTCTCCGACTTGTTCGGATTCTTCGTTTTTTTTTTATTCTTTTTTAAACCATCTCCGAAGGCTTTTTGTGCTAATTTAGTACCTGCATATCCGGCTGCACCTAATCCCAATGCTTTGGCTGCAGCTATTGCTGCAGGAATTAAAGCAGGCAAAAATCCACCTATCTGTGTTGGAGAAAATTTGATATCACAGTATTTCTTCTTGTCTTTTTTACATTTTTTAATTTCATCAATCTGTTTTTCTCTCAATTTAATTGTTTTATTAGCTCTTTCTGTTAAATCAAATCTTATATTACAATCTATTCTTTTATCTTTGCAACTTTGGAGTTTTTTTATTTGATTAGGTGATAAATATACTTTATAATCAGTCATTTATTTAATTAAAAACTCGGCACAGCCTCGTGAGCCAAAGGCGAACTAAGCGAAGCGTGAGGCAGGCTACTTCATTTCCAAGTAAATCTTTTCATCTATGATATTCATATTTGCAATTCTTTGAGATTCAACTACAGCATATATATTGTAATTAATATTTTGATAATCTTTTAATGTCCAATTAACTTCTAGTTCAGACGATTTTGTTTTACTAAACAAATTTTCATCATTTTCTTTTGTTACATCAAAAGCAACAACTAAATATCGGTTACAAAAATCTTTATAGCTAACACACGTACCTTCATCCAAATCTTTTTTATAATTAGATGAAAGGAATGCGGCATACAAACGTTGTAAATCCTCATTATTCACCAGATATTCATAAGTAGGATGTTGCGTACCATTGATTTTAATATTTATTCTTTCTAAATTCATATTATCAAAAATCATCATTGTCTTGGTAAAATTATCATTTCGGTCAGCTCTAGAAAAAACTATAAAAATCGGTTGTCTGTAAAGTCGGTTTACTGACGATAGTTGAACGTGACAACGTCTTAAGAAAATACTGATGGAATGGTAGCATTTTTCAAAAGAAAATTTTAATTGCTGTCCACGCAGACGCATCGCTCACTCAAGTAGGAGAGAGACGGATGGCGAACGCTGCCGAACGCGAAGGCCGATTGTGCCTCTTTGTCGCTCGTTCCGCGTTCTCGCTTGCACTTCAAGCCTTACATGGAACGCCTCAGAGCGAGGTAACGCAACGCCTCAGTGCGAGGTAACGCCGCATGAGTCATGTTTTTTCGTGCGTGCAGCCGGCTCAATCGAATTATAAGACGTTGTCACATCAAAAACTCTAGATATTTTATTTTGATTATTTACAATGCGCCAGTTTCCACTTCCAGAAGACCACAAATTACTACGGTAACAGTTAAGCGCATTCCATCCACAAAGAAAGTTCGATTCGCTAACTAATAATGAAGATAACATTTCTTCAGTTTCTAGTGAGGGTTTTGCTATTGGGATCCACAAACTAATATCAGATATTTCATAATCATAATTTCCATCAACTTTAGCATGTAATATATTTTTCACTCGATTTTTACGTAATTCAATGCGAATTTTTCCATTCAAAACTTTGTTATAGTCTCGTACAAATCGGAAAATTTTAGATAAAGGGATAAATTTTGTAATAGTTTTTCCATCTTTTGTTAACAACCATCTCTCTAAATATCCTTTATTGAATGCAGAATTATTTGTGATTTTTGAAACAATAGTTTTTATATCGACACCTAAATCTTTAGATTTTTCAGATTTATTTTGCTCATCATATTTATATTGAGATGTATCTGCTGAATCTGCTGTGTCTGGATACCAACATAATTGTGATGCTGAAGTGTCAGACACATCTCCTGAAAATTCAATCAGATTTGAAATTAACGTAGCAACACCCACATAATTTGTTTCTTCTATTAATACACCTTCATAGAATAGCCTCACATAGTCAATAGTATATTATTTGACAAGCGCATAATGTAGCATATTATTCACGAGGATGAAAATTACACACGAGCCGCAGGCGAGTGTGTAAATCATCCGTGTGAATAATAGCCATTATGCGCTAGTTAAATACGACGTTTTATCTACGACTCTAAACAAATTATACACGTTTCACAAATAATAATTTATTTCAGAAACAATAAACAAAACAAATAAGTAATTAATTATTATTATTACTTGTCTTAGCAAGAAAATTAAATGTAAAATGGCCACTGCAGTTTGAAATCTGTATTGGCTTGCCTTTCATGTCAACACTGACATTACTACTGAGGGAATGGGAATTTTTAACAAAATTACTAGTTTCTCTTAAACCACAATTAGTTTCACTTGATGTACATGGGGGAGATGGATTCATCACAACTTTATCGCAGTTTACAGCAGCATACTCCTCTATGTTTTCACAGTTTTCTGCCATTACAGGAGCTCGAATTGATGTACATGGTGTTGACGAGGGATTCACCTGTTTAAAAATTTTCTTTGATGTTTCTAGTTTGTATCTCACACTGTTATCTATGTAGCCCTCTGCCACGGAGGAGCTTTTCCATCCTCCGTGGCGTTTTAAATCGGTTATGTCCCCTCCACCATCCACCAATAAAGTAGCCGAGGATCTACGAAAAGAGTGTCCAGTAAATAATTCTGGATTTGGGAGCCCCAAATATGCTGCAACTTCTTTCGGCATACCACCAAATTTATTGATACCTATTCTCTGCATAGTACATTTACCATTCTGGTAATTAAGGAAAAACACATCTGATTGCACTTCAGCTGGACGTAAATCAAGATACTTTTTGCATATTAAATAGTAATCTTCAGTTACTGTGAAAGATCTTCTAATCTTTGTTTTAGTGTTGGGCAGTGTTACCAAAAAAGCTGAATTCAAATCTTTGATGTCTTGAATTCGCATTGAATGCAGTTCTTGAGTCCTACATGCACCCATTATGCCCATTATCAAAGCCACCTTTAAAAAAATAATAAATGAGAACCTACAACATAATTTTGAAACAATAATTTCTTACCTTCGTTGCTAGATATTTTACATCAGGGGCTTCAGTGATGAATTTAGTTATTTGTTGAGGACTAAGCGTTTTCGCTTTCTTTGGCTGGTAATTTTCTCCTTGACGCTTTAAGAATGCTCTTAATTTATGGTACTGTTCTATATTAATGTTATGATTGATGTTGAGAGTACTTCGTAGCATGGAGTAATAAGTCCACAGCGTAGAAATTTTGTATTTACTTGATAAGTCTGCAAAGTATGCTAATATCACCCGTTCGGAAAATGAGGTAATCTTCTTTTCTTGTTTCCACTTCATGAATTGATTGTACGCTATTTTGTACAATTTTTGAGATTTCTCTGGTAACAGGTTAACAGCACCAGCTGCTTCTGCCACTTCGGGAGGTGTGCCAGGAAGATTTTCAGTGTTTTCATTCATTATAACTGATGATAACCTCTTATAAAAACACTCGTCGGTAATAAATTTTCGCAAGAAATCAAAATTCAAAACAATACGCACAATGGTGGCTAAGCGTCCGTAGTAGCAGGTGGCAACGTAAACAACGTCAGAGCCATCTACAATCTACAATCGCGAAATACGAATTCCGTTTAGATTGTAAATTTAAATTTTAAATCCTACACAGAATAATAACTGTTAAATATATAACACGTAAAAAACGAATACATACATAGTTTTGACGTTTATATTTTTCTAGAAAAAAAGGAACAGTATTTTAGGACATTTTGAAATAAATCCATTATTCACTAGTGTTTAATATTCATTAAACACTAGTGATTAATATGGGGTATTATGTATCTATAGTTACGTACATAATGCGTCTATTATTAAAGAGTCGTAGATAAAATCATTTATCCCATTATTTGATATGGTTGCATAATTATTTGGATCGTTTTTAATTTTAGATTTGACAAAAATATAAGCACCTGATAAATGTTTCCATCCACTTATGTTAGTTTCGATCGTATACTGTTCAAGTTCTTTCACATTGACATTAGTTTCTCTAATTTCATTGTAAGTATAACTTTTTGTTGATTCATCAATTACAGGTATTTCATCAATACGCCATAAATTGTGTCTACAACGTTTTCCATTTATTTAAATAAAAAGAAGGTTGATGGAATCAGTGTCCACACAGTGGACTATGATTCTTATTGTAATAAATGAAATGTATTACTTCGGTCTGCCAGTATTTTTTACTATTTTTTAGTATTTCATCTTTATCAGGTAGTCCCTTGGAAATGAATATTACTAATTATTTCGAGCAATTTGGGTATTCAGATAGTAATGGATCATCATTAACAGAAACCAATGAAGCATTAATAAGGTTTCAAGAATTCTACAATTTACCAACTGATGGAACTTTGAATCAGGAAACACTTGATTTAATGAAAACACCCAGATGTGGTGTCAAAGATAATCCAACAGCTTATAGAGTTTATTATCAAAAATGGAATAACACAAATCTTAAATGGTATTTTTCGTTAGCTACAAACGAAATGAAAGAATTAGCAGAAAAAGCCTTTGATCAATGGAAATCTGTTTCAAATTTAAAGTTTAATTACAATAGCGTTAAACCGGACATACTTATTTCATTTTCTAATACGCTGTTTCAACATAATCATAATTCACGGTGTCAACAAGGAATATGTTCTAGCAGTTTTGATGGAAAAGGTAATGTTTTAGCACATGGCTTCTTTCCAAATAATGATGAATGTCTAGGAATTCATTTTGATAAATCAGAAAATTGGTATTTTGGGGAATCAGGCAATACACCTGATGGCCAAACTAATTTTTATACAGTATTATTACATGAAATCGGACACACATTAGGTACTGAACATTCTGCAAATAATAATTCAATTATGTACGCCTATTATAAAGGTGATATTGATAAATTAACTCAAGACGATATGTGGGCAATTCAATATTTATATGGAAGACCTGAACGATTAAAATATGAATTAATACCAACAACAACAACAGTTAAACCTACTGTAAGACAAAGCGTCCCTGAAGGTCAGCCTAGAGGTATATTCGGTAATTTATGTGATTTTAATAAAGAAATTGATACATTCTTAATTGCAAATCATCATATGTATATTTTTTATAAGAAATATGTTTGGTAGTCAATTTAAAAGACATGACTTATGATAAAGAACCAAAATTTATTAAAGATTATTTTTATTTTTTGCCAGATGATTTTCAAGAAATTTCACATATTTATAAAAAGACCTTCAGGTGATGTTTTAATGATTGTTAAAAATTTATATTATTTAATTGATTTTCCAAGTTTTAATGTTAAAAGTGGATATAACGGTCAATCTATTGAAAATTTAGGAATACCAAAAGGAAAAAGAATTGATGCAATATTTAGAACTTATTCTGGAAAAACATATATATTTTATGATAAAGTCTTGTACATTGAGTTTGATGAGTGTTTGTTTAGATCAAAGAAAAATGGCCTTATTTCAGAATTATTTGCTGGAATACCTCCAAATATAAGCAGAGCATTCAGATATAGAAATTTATATTTTTTTAAAGATAAAATGTATTATGAATTTGATGATATTTCGAATGCATTAGTTAAATCTGATAAATTTGACTTGACAGTTTTCGGATTTAAATGTGGACTTATCGATCAAATAATAAAACTGATTCAACGTCTGTGATTCAACTAAGGTATGCTGTATGCATAGTTTCATTAACTGAAGGAATTTATACTTGAAATATGTATATGTACTCCTATATTTTTAAATGACCTTAAAGACTTGGTCATTTTCTAAGGTGTATACCGTTTGGGTATACACCGAATTTTCCAACTCACATAATTCTTTTAAATAAAGTTTATATTCATCTATTTTTCATTAACAAATAGTTTTCACATCAATTTTACAGACAGGCTGTTTTACCCCATCAGAAAAATTTATCAATATTTGAAATTGATTAAAAACTTGTTCAATGGGTTGATTTCTAGAATCATTAAATTCGGGCGAAGCCCTCATGAGCGAAGCGAAATTTGAACTGTTGTGCTTAACATACCCATCTACATAAGTTTCTATAGCATGCGTTTTACCTTATTTAGACAAGGCCAAATCATCAAAAAAACAAAGTGTTCTGAGGGGGCCTACTAGTATAAAATTCAAAACAGGGTAAAACCTTTGAAAAATGTTAATTTTAAGTGTTTTTGAAAGAAAAATTTGTTTGGACCAAACTGTATTCTTGTTTGAAAAAACGGTGTATTTTCCTTGAAATGTTGACTTTTTTTGAAAAGGGTGATTTTGAAAAACCGAGCAAATTCTTTAAAAATTAAATTTTTTCACAAGTTACTAACCATATTAACCAGGCTAAAAGCTTTAAAAATGTGTTGTGTTCTGAGGGGGCCTACTAGTACAAAATTCTAAACAGTATAAAATCTTTGAAAAATGTTCATTTTAAAATATACTTTAAAAAAACAAGACAAGACGGTGAGGTTTGTTTGTAAAATGTATTTTCACGGCACTATGAACTGTTTTTTAAAAACAAGGCAGAATCCTTAAAATTTGAACTGTATAAACTTAAAAACAGGTTAAAATGCTTTGAAATATTTGCTTTTTTAACATACATTAAAAAACAGGTCAGTCTTTAAAAATGTTACTTTTTAAAAAACTACCTTAAAAACGCATAATCCTTAAAATGTTAACTGTTTTTCCGAAGGTGAATTTTTTTAGCCGAAATCGAATCTTATATTTCTTAAAAACAGGGCAGAATCCTTAAAATTTTGACTTTTTAAAAAAGGGTGACTTCGAAAAATCGAGCAAATTCTTTAAAAATTTTAACTTTTTAAAAGTTACTTTGAAAACCAGGCTAAAAGCATTAAAAATGTGTTGTGTTCTGAGGGGACCTACTAGTACAAAATTCAAAACGGTAAAATTTGTAATTTTGAGTGTTTTTGAAAGGGAAATTCGTTTCGCTCATGAGGACTTTGTCCGAATTTGTTTGGACAAAACCGTATTCATATGTGTGCTGAAATGCCCCCAACAGAAAAAACAGGGTTAAAAGACGAATTTTAAGTTTTATTTTATATTTTATATTTATTTTAATATTTATTTTAAAATATTGGGTATCAACAGGTCCAAAAAGTTATTGTTATAAAACTAATACAGGTAAAGTTGTTTGCAAAATTAAAGGATTTACATTAAACTATGAAACGTCCGAAAAGATTAATTCCGATAGCATGAATAATATTTTAGAACACAAAGACAGTAAAATTAGTACACAATATAATCGAATTACCAGAGATACTAAAACTAAAGAACTTTTAAATAAAATAGAAACAAAGGAATTTGGTTTTGTTTATGACAAGCGAGTTATTCTAGAAAACTTTGATACAATACCATTTGGATATTAATTCTTTTAGTTGCTAATTAATAATCCTTTATTATTGTTCCTGGGTTAAATAGTTCATGATTGGTTATTTGTCGCAGCACACAAAAAAATAGGAGAAGAACTTAATAATCTCTATTCATTTTTTTACTGAAGTGGCCCATCCCTAACAATAAGACCTATAATTTTTAAAATCCAAGTGTTTATAAATGGTAACTTTTCTTGGCCGAAACCGTATTCACGTTTGATAAAACAGGGTATATTTCTTAAAATTCGCTTCACTCATGAGGACTTTGTCCGAATTTTGACTTTTTAAAAAAAGGGTGAGTTCGAAAACTCGGACAAATTCTTTAAAAAATGTTAATTTTAAAATATATCTTAAAAACGGGAGTCTTCACGATTTTTCTGCTTTTCTGTTAACCCTTGAAAATCGGGGTGTTTTCCTTAAAAAGTAGCTGTGTTCTCAAGGGGCCATCTTAGTAGTCCTAAGGTCAAATAAAAATTGCATTAATAAATCGCAAGTGTAAAATTATGTTATTTTATAAATTTTCTTAAAATTTTAGGTCGGAATAGGTATCTAAATTTTGGTTGAACTAACTCGATAGACATGTACAACTAGTAAAAAGAAAATGTTACTAATGTCTATCAAACTTGCATATCTGTTAATAAAAAAATCGCCTTGGCGTTAATTTTATTAATGAGTTATCCGTTTGTCATGGCACTCATGGCGTCAAAAAGACAGACAGATAAGATTTATTTTTGGTTTTCCTTATTTTCTTTTGTGACACTTTTGCATATCCACTGGTTGTAAATCCAACTTTCAAGATACACAAGAAATTTTACAGATCAATACAATGTGAAGCGATTTTCCATAAATTTAATGTGGCAACAATGTCGGGATTGATAACGTCGGTTTACTGTGTTATTTATACTGAAATGGGACTGAGAAAGCTGTTGGATATAGTGGGTCTGGTAACGTTGGATGAATATGGTGTTAACTTTTTTCATGGAATAATTTTACCCCTCTACTTTTTTTTAAGTCTGTTATTGCAAAAACCATTAAATTTATTATATTATACTCGGAAAAACAGCCGGGCTTGGTAACGTCTGTTTAATATGTATATATATATAGATAATAATTATATTTCTCGTCTCTGCAAATTCAAAACGAAATAGTGAGGTTAAGTTGAAAAAGAACTTGTAAATTAACTTTTGAAAAAACTTACCTGTTTATCTAGTAGCTTATTCATAATTATCCATAAACTTTACGCTATTCAAAACTTTTGATTGTGAGTAACTTATGTATTCTACCATAAATGAAGACGACGAGCACTGCACGACTATACAAGATTCATATTAGAAAAACAATGGCGACTCACCCTACATTATGGCGCCAACGTTTTTCAGGAAACATAGTAGAAACATTTCTGAGGCGCAGACCGATCAATGTTTTTCTAAATAATTCGGAGATGTGTAATAAATGTTTCCTAAACTATGTTACAGGCGTTTCATTTAACGGTTGATTACACAGGTCTACAAAAAAAAATCGCAGTCATACGCTTTTTGTCTTTTGAGCATAAATGACTTCCTTGTATCCTAAAACTTCTATAAAAATGATTTTTGCCGTTTGTGCACGTCTAGTTTAATTTTTATTGGAGTCCGAAATACGAAAAAACACGATTTTAACACTTTTCAAAAAAATAATAACTTGCCCAATAATAATAATTTTTATGAAATAATTAGCAAATTTTATTTATAAGGATTTGAATAAATGGTTTTAATTAATTTTAGATGCTTAAAATCGTTTTCTTTTTGCTTGACGACTGTAACAATTCGATGAACACTCCGTTTGCAGGAACCAACAATAATCTCCCATTGTTTATCCTGATCCCTTACTTCGAAACTGAGATATTGGTGATACATCAATTTAATAATATGCGATATATGCAGACGTTGACATTTTATAGCATATTGACCGCAGATGTAACAAAATACATTAGGGTTGTTTTTACACATGTACAATTGGTTTCAAAAAAAACAGGACAAATGAAAGTGACATAAACGTCATATTTCCATTGCTTTTCGATCTATGATTTACTCATCTTGTCCCGTTTTTTGTGAAACCAATTGTAAGTGCGATCTTTTTTTAATATTACACTCATTTTGCAAAATTACACACAATAAGAATTTTGACATAACTTCTAAATGTCATTTAAATTGTGCCACATGCCTACTGGACTAAATCATCGAATCCGATTTTTTCAACTCGTGTAATAAGGGCAGTACAGATGCACGTTTTATGTGAAAAATGGCAATTTTACGATATAAAATTACGTGTAGCACAAAAATGTGACGTGATGGAAAAATTTGGAGAGCAGATTTGAAATCTACATAAAAAACTGCATTAAGTGCACACATTTTTATTAAAGGAGTATTTTGGTTGTTGACCAATGTTATAAACGTTGCATTAATGTTTCATGTTTACTGGGATTTTACCAAATTAAAACATTTGGTGGATATGTTATCTCAAAACAAAAACATTTACAAAAGCACATATTCCCAGTTAATATCAGCTCAAACAACAACTGGTTCTCTGGTAGCTATCACTCCGCAATTATTGCAATACGCGTCCAGTCGCCAGTATAATGGCTGGTTTTAATGCTGGGATTCCCGATCGCGAGACACAGATGACAGTGACTATATAGAGATAGATAAGAAAAGGAAGCAAGTTTATCACTATTTTATAAATCACCCAGTATGTATGTTATTAATTTATTAACTTTGGATAAGAAATGAATTTATTTGGATAACAAAAAGCGCCTGTAAAATTAAAATAGGCGTTACAAAAAGAATACATTCGGTTTCATTTAACATACATTAATACAATACATAAGTTGTGCATACCTTTTGTTATTTAATAAACACTATCAGACCGAACATTTTGTCTGCTCGACGGTCGAGATGAAAAAAAAAGGACGTCGCACAATACGGCGTTTGACACAAGCCCTTCTTTTCCCCTTCTCTTCTTGCCAGTTCTGACAGTACCAACTTAACTTATAGCTCTTACATTTTACCCTAACATGGCTTAGTCTGATTTCACCATTGAAGGTCGCTTTACAAAATAATTAATACTCAACACTCCTCCTTAATTATTTTAGAGCGTAAATCTTCAAAAGTTTTGCGAGATAACGCTTTGGTAAGTATATCTGCCAGCTGATCAGAACTTCTAACATGTTGCAGTCTAACTGTCTTGTCTACGTGCTCTTTGATGAATTTTCTAGGAATTTCAATGTGTTTCTTGCCTTTAGTTATTTTTCCATCATACGAGTTCTTCAGCATGTGAATAGCGGATTGATTGTCGACACATAGCGTTGTTGGTTTGTCTGATGTAAAAATTTCCAGTTCTTTTCCAATCCTGCGAATCCAGCAGACGTCATCAATTGCTGAGACAGCGGCTCGATATTCAGCTTCTGCCGTAGATGTTGCGACCAGTCGTTGTTTCTGCGCGTACCAGACAATTGGTCCGCCTCTCATCACAAGGACTCCGCTAGTCGAGTGTCCGGTGAGTGCATCGCCACCATAATCAGAATCGGTGTAGGCGATGAGCTCGGTATCTCCATTGAACCAGATTCCATAATTTACGGTTCCTTTCAAATACGCAAACACTCGTTTCACCATCTTCCAACTGCTTTCCATTGGATTGTTGTTGAATCTGCTGAGATAATTCACAACAAAGCTAATATCAGGACGTGATATTGTTGCGAGATACAGGAGGCTTCCGATCACTTCACGATATGGCTTGTCTTTCGACAGTGGTTTATCATTTTCGTAATTCTTCTCATCAGTCAACATTCCTCGTTCCATTGGCGTATAGGCTGAATTTACAGTGTCGAATTTAAAACGTTCCAGTATACTCTCGGTGTACTTCGGTTGACTTACAAAGATTCCATTTCGATTCGCTTTGATCTCCATTCCCAGATATGATATTTTGTCTTTCAAGCTGTCATCAAATGTGATTTCAAACTTCTTGCTCATCTTACTCAACACTTTCAACATTTCTTGTACATCTTTTCCGACAACAAGTCCATCATCTACAAATAAAGCAATGATGATACTCTTGTTTTGATTATAGTATATGCAGGGATCATCGTCCGTACTTTCGAAGTTTAAAGTTTGCAAAAACGTCGAAAATTTATCATTCCAGTTTTTCGGAGCTTGCTTCAGACCATACAGACTTTTATTCAGTTTGCAAACTCGTCCTGTCTTATCGTTGAATCCTTCGGGTTGATACATGTAGATTTCTTCTCTCAAATCACCATGCAAAAATGCTGTCTTAACATCAAATGTTATAAGTTTCATACGATTTGAGGCTGCGAGACTCAAGATTAGTCGAATTGACACATGTCGTGCAACTGGACTAAACGTTTCGGAATAGTCAATTCCCTTTTCCTGTTCAAAACCTCTCACTACCAGTCTAGCTTTCAGTCGTCCATCTTGCTTTTCACGTAACACCCAGCGACAGGTCAAGGGTGTGATGTGACTTGGCATTTTCACTAAATCCCATGTTTTCATTTGCATAAGCGATTCAAATTCTTCCGTTATGGCCTGCACCCACTTTTCGTCCTTCAACGCTTCTGTGATAGGAATGTCTTGAACTTCCCCAATCATGGCAGTATCCATATTCCTTTCGTCATTCTCTGTAATGTAATCATCTAGTCTGGCTGGCCTTTTCAAGTTCCTTCGATTACGCAGATTTGAGCGTGTACTTTCTTGTTGAATAAGCACACCAGATGAATCAGAATCATCTGATATATCTACATACTCTGACGATTGACTTGCGGTTTCGGAGGATGAAGTATCATGATTTCTTTCCAAGTCTTTTTCTTCATTTTCATCAGTCATTTGAAATTCGATGGAACTCCTTTGATTTTCAGGGTTCTCATCAAATACAACATTTTCAGAGCTGACTATATCGTCCTCCTCCTTCAAATAAATTCTGTAACTTGGTGAGTCCAAATCATACCCCACAAGAATTCCTTTCCGAGATTTCTTCTCAGTTTTACCTCGTTTGTGATCTTGAATGTATACATAACATTCGCAACCAAAACATTTCAGACTCTGTAATTTTACTTGTCGTCCAAACCATAAGTCAGCAGGACTCATTCCTTTCACTGAGCTAGTTCCGGTTTGATTAATCGTAAATACCGAATAGTTTATTGCTTCAGCCCATAGATTTTCGTCAAGATCTTTGGCATGAATGACTGACCTTGCAGCTTCAACTACTGTGCGCATTTCTCTTTCAATCCGTCCATTCTGTTGGGGTGTATACGCATTCGACTTGCTGTGAAAAACTCCAAGTTCTTCCAGAAGATTTTTCACATTTGAGTTGATGACTTCTTTTCCATTGTCCGACCTGAGGCATTTGACTTTCCTTCCAAATTGATTTTCAACCATTTTCATAAAGATATCCAACTTACTCGCTGCTTCATCTTTGTGTTTTAAAAAGTAAACTGTTCTAAAATGCGAAAAGTCATCTTTCAATAACAGAAAGTACTTGGCTCCTCCCAAGGATGGAATATTCATCTCACAGAGATCTACATGAATTAGTTCTAGTGTACTCGTCGATACCTTCTCGTTCCTCGGATGTGAGACGCGATGTTGTTTTCCATAGACACAGCCAGGACAGACGTAATCATTCCAGTCATCGATATACTTAACACCGCTCTTCTTCAATATGTCACGAACATACTTGATATTTTGGTGGGCCAATTTTTCATGCCATGCTTTGATTGAAGTTGTCATCAGACATTTGTTGACTTTTTCATTTCGAAATAGCATTGTGTATAGTTTGTCCTCGCGTTCAGCTATTGCTACTGTCTCATTTCCGTCTGCTAATTTGTAAACAGATTGTTCGGCATTTGCGCATTGTATAAAACCTTTATCTAACATTTGAGCAACTGAAAATAAATTGAAACTTAAGTTCGGAACAAACAGTACGTCAGTCAGCACCACTGGATACCATTCAGTTCCATTGAATGCTTCCATTTCGACATCTCCGGCACCTATACCTTCAATTTGCGTGGAATTTCCGATAAGTATCTTTGTTGGTTCTTCAAATTCAGTGAAATTGATTAGCCAGTCCTTTCGAAAGGTCATATGTTGCGTGGCTCCACAGTCTTGGTACCACGAATTGTAGCTTTCATTTTTAGCATTTCTATTGTTGATTTCTGCAGTCGTCAGACCAATAGTAATAAATGCCCGTCGTTTTGACTTATCAGAATTATTTTTGTCCGACTTATCGTTTGAGTTTTTATCATTCGGTCTTTTTGAACATTCTTTTGCAAAATGTCCCTTCTCATGACATATGTTACACGAATAATTATTTTTGCAATATTCGATGTATTTGGCACAGGGTTTGTTCTTACAATCTTTCTTGAAGTGTCCAGGTTGTCCACATTTAAAACACAGATTCGACGAATTTTCCTGCTGTTTTGGCTTACCATTTTTATTCCCTGACTGTTTGGTGAAAAAGGCATTGTGGCCTTTCGATTTATCTGTTTCATGTAGCCTGTCTTCTTCTAGTCTCAGACGGTCAATTAAGGTAGTTAAATTCTTGTCACATGAACTGACATTGTCCCACGCAGTGCGAAAATGACACAGTTTTGGTGGCAACATTCCCAAGATTCTTGTCTGAACCCAATTTTCTTTAACCTCTTCACCTTCAGCACTCAATTCTTCAGCCAACTGCATTATTGCTAAACAGTTCTCGACAGCTGACTTACCATTGTCATACTTGTAACTGAAAAATCGTCTTTGCAGACCTTCTATAGTTAAATCAGACTTCTTGCCGTACAACATTTCTAATTTTTCTAACATTTTGTACGCTGATTTGCAATTAACAATTTTCTTGGAGATTTCACTACTTACATTTAAACCAACTAAAACTTGACATTCAAGATCTTTTTTAGTCCAAAGTTTGACTGCGGCATCAGTGTCGGCGCCTGAAGGCTTGGTATCAGTTCCGATTGCTACCGCATACAAGTCTTTGGATTTCAGAGTTAAATCTAACTTGAATCTCCAGGAAATGTAATTAACTTTACCTTGCGCATTTTCTGACAGAGTTTCCAACTGTGTTCTGACCGTATCCATTTTTTTTTTTTTTAATTTACCAGTACTAAACTAACTTGTACAATATTTAAAGTTGATAAACAAAAGTTAACCTCACTGACGAAGTATTTATCTGACATACACAAGGATTAAATTCACTTGCAAAATATTTAGCTGACTTGCGACGACACACATGTACAAAATTATTGTGAAATAACTGACAGAGATTATGTTTCACAAACTAACAGACCAACAGACATAAAAACATAAATTCTCCTGCATTACATCAGACTTGGTAATATTTATCAGACAAAGAATTTGTTACACTGACGAACAGACATAAGAATAAAAAAAATTTCTTACTAATTACATACGAAATTTGTTGTAAACCGACGCTACTGTTGTAGTTTTCCACAGACGAATGCTGATTGCTCATTGGCTGGGATGCTGGCGTGCAGTGATCCGCGATGCGCTAACCTCACTTTCTTATATCATTACAGCTGCCACGTGCTTCCTCAATCCGACATGCTTGCTTTCTTTTCAGACGGTTTATCCATTCATTTCTTATTACAGACCAAAGTTAAATCAGACACAGAGCAAGCTACTGGGCGACATAACCTGTTATTAATTTATTAACTTTGGATAAGAAATGAATTTATTTGGATAACAAAAAGCGCCTGTAAAATTAAAATAGGCGTTACAAAAAGAATACATTCGGTTTCATTTAACATACATTAATACAATACATAAGTTGTGCATACCTTTTGTTATTTAATAAACACTATCAGACCGAACATTTTGTCTGCTCGACGGTCGAGATGAAAAAAAAAGGACGTCGCACAATACGGCGTTTGACACAAGCCCTTCTTTTCCCCTTCTCTTCTTGCCAGTTCTGACAGTACCAACTTAACCTATAGCTCTTACATTTTACCCTAACATGGCCTAGTCTGATTTCACCATTGAAAGTCGCTTTACAAAATAATTAATACTCAACAATGTACAAGTTTTTAAGAAGAAATGGATTTATTCTTCCTTCAGTCAGTACATTAAAATTGATGTTGACAAGTTATAAAACCAAACCAGGTTACAACAAAAAATTATTTCAACGACTACAACAAAAAGCGCGTACAATGGAAGAGAAAGAAAAGAAATGTATACTTCTATTCGACGAAATGGATATAAAACAAGATCTACAATTTTCAAAAACATCTGGCGAAGTACTAGGTTTTGAAAACATGGGTGAATTTGGTTCAAGAGCTGTACCTGCTAAACATGTTTTAATATTGATGGCAAGAGGAATCTACTGTGACTGGAAACTACCAATTTCATATTATTTTACAGAAAATGGTGTAAAAGCTGAAGTGTTAGAGAAAATTCTAAAAAACTATTTGTTGCATCTATAAGAAAGTGGTCTGGAACCGCTTGGAGTTGTGTGTGATCAGTCTACAACGAACCAGAAGTGTTTCAGACTAATGGGTGTTACAGCGGAAATGCCATACTTTGAGCTTAATGATGAAGAATTTTATTGTATTTATGATGTTCCTCATTTGCTGAAAAGTATTCGTAACAATTTAATGTCTGGAAATTATCTGTTGCACGAAAAAATAATTTCATGGTCTTTTATAGAGGAAGTTTATATTTTAGACAAATCTAGCACAACTGGAAGAGCGTTAGTGAAATTAACAGATCGTCATATTAAACCTAACAACTTCCAGAAGATGAGTGTTCGTTTGGCTGCACAAGTGTGTAGTCAAAGAGTCGCAGCAGGCATAAAAACTGCAGTCAACAGCAGACAGCTATCAGTGGAAGCAACACATACTGCTGATTTTATAGATGCTATCGATAAATTGTTTGATGCGCTTAACAGTAAGTTTCCATGGAGTAAGAAGCCATGGAATAGACCTTTAGCAGATAATAACACAGACGTTACGAGTGCGCTCGATAAAGGTTTAGATATTATGTCTAATTTAAAAAAGTGTACTGTTAAAGGGAAAATCAGTACTCCTCCTTGTTTTAATAATAATAATAATAATAATATATATTGAATCCAACAGACCGATGGTCCACAAAGGATTAAACAACACTTTACAGTTAACATATGTTCAGATACATATAATTACAAACTAATAATAACAATAATACACAAGGTGCGTACAGTTGATACCTATATATTACACAGGGACATTATTAATTAATCTTTTACAGTTCTTACGGAACATTTTAAAGTTACCTCTAAATATATCAATAAGCCCCGATAATTCATTACACTTTCTTACAGATGTTAAATATTGGGGAATAAAAATGATAATTTGTACGGGAATGCGGAATTGAAAATACTAAAGAATGACGACTGTTCAACCGAGGTACAATGAAATTCAAATATGATAGTAAATGACTGCAATTTATCATGTGATGGATTAACTTAAACATAAATATATTGCAAGAAAATTTTCTTCTGCCCTCTAATGATTCCATACTGAAACGGTTGTATAAGACCCTTCTATCAAAATGTTTCGGAGGATAGGCTCTACTTTCTACAAAATACAAGTACTTGCAGTATTTAATTTGGATACGCTCAAGAGACTGTACATGGACAAAATAAAATGGTGACCATCCCACACTGGCATATTCAAGTCTACACCTTACCAATACATAGTACAACGATAACAAGCAGTTGACATCTTTAAAATCGGATACATTTCGCTTTATAAAACCCGAAGTTTTTATAGCTTGAGTGCAGATATGATTAATATGTGGAACAAACGATAAAGTGTGGTCTATCATAACACCAAGATCTTTAATTTCAGAAACTCTAACAAGTGGCTTATCATTTACAACATAATTGTAATTTAGAATATTATGTGTTTTTCGAGATAAACTTATCACTTTACATTTAGAGTCATTTACAATTAATTTATTTTCTATACAACACCTATAGAATCTATTGACATCATTTTGCAGAGTTCTACAATCCTCTAGTGATATTATAGGTTTAACAATCTTGACATCATCAGCATATGCATAAATTTGACAGTGAAATAAATTAAGAGTTCTATTTAGAAAAGCTAGGAATAAAATAGGACCCAGGTTAGATCCTTGAGTGACACCGCTGGGAGTTAAGAACTTATACGAACAGCAACTAGCATATTCCACATATTGAGATCTATTAAATAAAATGGATTGAAATAAATTAATTAGTTCATTACACAAACCAAACTGAGACAATCTGTGCAAAAGAATTTTATGATCAACTATGTCAAAAGCTTTAGAAAGGTCTGTGTATACTACGTCTACTTGATGGAAGCTATCAAATTCATTAAGTACATATTGTGTAAATTCAAGAAGATTCGTTACAGTAGATTTTTTTCGCACAAAACCATGTTGATTTTCATTGATAGTTGTTTTCTTGGTATGATCCAAAGTATAAGAGCCATCAAAATGTTACATAATGTATGTAAGAGTGAAGAATTGCCATACATTCTAACTGGCAGATTAAATCAAGACCCACTTGAGAACCTCTTTTCCATATACCGACAACGTGGTGGATATAATAAAAATCCTACAGTTACAACATTTAATGGGTTTTTTAAATCTCATACGGTGATTAATTTGATGAAACCACCAGAACAATCAAACTGTGAGATCGATGAAGATTTTAATCTCTTCGAAGGTGACGAAGAGGATGTTTTCTCTTCTTCACCTTCGAAGAGATTAAAAAGTGGCAATAGTGATGAAGAATCCACATCATTATCAGAAGAATCATCAATTCACTCCAGTCCCAGTCAGTCAGAAGCTACACTAGAAGATTGTTCAGTGGTATATTTCGGAGGATATTTAGTGAAAAAGTTGTTGGACAAATTTACCTGTGCATTTTGCAAAAAAAATTTCTTAGGTACTCGTGATTTGAAAGAATCATCGCAATTGCTAATATTGTATAAAAATTATGATACTGAAAAACAGTTAACCTTGAAGGTGCCTCAGAAATCTATAACGAAATTGGTAAAATATTCAATGAGAATAATTGACAGAAACTGGCAAAAATATACTAATAAAAATTTGCTACTTTTTTTCCAAAAACATATTTTTAATAAATATGTTGCTAATAAACTGCCGCACATCACTCAACGGACTGAATGTGGTAATCACGTAAAATTTTTTCTCAGACTTTTAATTTCAGTTACTATGCATAAAAAATGTAAATATCTGAGCACCTCTTTACGGCAACCTGCTCAAAAAACCTTTAAACCAAGCACCAAACTTTCAATTTTGCAGAATTTGTGATCAAATACATATTTTATTTTTTATAACAATAATTAGGTACCTAATATTTCATAATAGACTGGCATGGCAGTACGGTAGTGAGGCAGATGTGAACCCAGACATTATCAACAAGCATTCCACTCACTACGGCTCGGTTTGTTCGTCCTATAAGCCATGAGTCCTCAACGTCTGCAGTAAGTTCTGTGGTCTGTAGTGCTGGTATGTGTGTGTACTTATGTAATGACAAGTGTACTTACGAGTATGTACAAGTTTTTAGAAGGAATAAAGCTTTTTTTGTTAGAACTGTATTTTTCAAATTAGATTAAGAAACTAATTGTACATTTACAAAAAGTTCACTTTGCTACCAATAAAAATGATCCTTTAACGTTCAAACATTTTTTTTATTAGTGTAGAGGTGTAATCGCTCAAACAAATTGAGTCAACTTTTTTCCTTAATTTTTATTGTTGGAGAAGTTATTAAATTCTGAGCTTCTTTTGCAAAGATGTAGTAAAACACGTTTTTGTTAACACTTTTAAATTGTTTAGAAAATGCTTTCACTGGTGCATTCGCTGAGGACGTTTGCATAAAATGATGCTGAAATTATAATTTGTTTATAGGACCAAGTTTTTATAAAAAAATTACAGATCACCAAATGTGATGAGCCCAGCAAAAAGTTGATTTGAATTTGTTGTACTGTACTTCAGGGGTAAGGGAAGTTCTGTCGAAATAATCTTCGATCAAATTTTTTGGTACGTTTGTGCAAGGAAGTGTTGCAAAAATAGGTACCACTATAAGCATTGAATCAATATCTTAGCGCATACAAACGTATCAAAAAAAAAAACAATTACCTTTTTGCTAAAACTCACAATAAAATGCTAAACATGTCGTGGTGATTTAAAATTTTTTCTAAACATATGAAATGATCGAAATTTAATTTATTTATTAAAAAAATGCAGTTTTATAAACAAATTGTGATCGCAGTTAATTATTTCGGCATCATTATTATGTGTACGTCCTCAACAACCCAGTAAACCTTTTTATGTGTCTGAAATGTGTCAAAAACAATCATTCAGAAACATGAAACGTTTCTCACAGAGCCTGGACACATTTCTGGAACATCCCGGCAACCAAAAATGTCCTACCCTTATTATGTTTCATTTGAAACGTTTCATGTGAAACCTCTTTGAAACATTTCATGTGAAACGTTTTTAAAACAGCTTTGAAACATCTTGTATAAAACATCTTTTTAGGTATCAAGAATGTTTCACCAAGAAATTAATACCTGTATATTTTTAATAGCTATGCTATAATTTAATACTAGACATATATACATATGTGTATGTGGATTATATTATCATATATACTTACCTACTGAAATTTGGTTTGGAGTTCGAAATACGGGCTTCTTTTATCACGACCTCAACAAAATATTATTTTTTAATATCTTTTAGTAGAATTCATTAAATCCACAAACATACATAAATAACTAAATAAAAAATTCTTTTAATAAATAAAATAAACACTGAATAATACTACTCAATTTTTTGGAATATGTATTTATTACATATATGATATGGTAATTTTAAACAAAAGTAACTTACAAAGTGCACAGTTAAAATAAAACAAAATACAAAAAATATAAAAAAATACTGACAGGAAGTTAAAGTTATACATACAACTATTTCTCAAGTTTTCTCGTGAAGCGAAGATTTGCTTGTCTCAGCCATGTAGAAACAGTTAATTCAAATATTTTGTCGGTTAATAACGGAAAATTTTTTCGAACTGCATCTAAAATGTACTTTAAATCAATAAAAATAATAAACACATATACATATTATTAGTTTTTAGTACATCCATAATGATCAAGTTAGACACTTGAAAATTATTTTTTCTACCCAGCCAAGAGCATTTACGAGCCAATTTATCATCAAATATGCGGCGCAAACCCCTTTTTATATTTTCTTTAGTGGAGTTGCCTCCACATAAGCGGAAAATGTTGTCCTAATTATTTGATTTAAATTTTAAATATATACGTATGAACACATTAGATATTGCATATTTACCAGTTCTTTTCTGGCGTCCTCGCCAGATTTTAATCTTTCTTCGTATTCACATAACAGCCGGTACTTTGTAAAAGGTTGTATACATGTATTACTAATACTGTCAGTATTATGTAATGGGGTATGTGTAGGATCATTACTGATTTTTTGTAATAATCTTTTCACCATAATTTCTACCCGAGTGGTTTTTCTTATAATTTCATTTAGTTTGTCTACAATTTGATCTACAAATATAATAGCTATGTGTAATTTTCAGTTTCAATTTTATTTAAACTTACCATCAACATTACATGGTTCAGTAATGATTAAGGAGTCTTGTGGAGAAGTATTAACTTCTGAACCTAACGATACTACAAAATTAAAAACTTAAAGTACGACGTTTTGATATTGTAATCTACGTACAGGTCGCAGGTGAATCATTATTATTACGTTCCAAGCTTCTTACTGATACTAAAACAGAACAACAAATATATAAATGAACGATTAGATGTACAAGGCCGGCGAATAAATTTCGGACTTCAAATTTACTGTCACGTCAAAATTTGCATGTAGTTAAATTAGACTCATGACAATGAAATGACATTAGTGTCCGAAATTTATTGATTGGCACCGTACTCTATTAGTCATCTATCGTACAAGTATCACCAGAAGTAGTGGCAATGTCACCATAGGATTTGGCAGATACTAAAATCATGAAACATAAAAAATTACACAACACACTTCGTTTTTAACATACAAATATCATTTAGGGATCGTGAAGGCACTGTCGTAGCTGGCGAAGGTGGTGCTGAAACACAAACGGTTTTTTCCACACAATATAAAAATTAAAGCGACATACTTAAACTTTATGTACTATTTTACCTTTAATAATTTTTGGCGGAGGTGGAATTTGATCATCTTCCTCTTCTTCTAGTACATCAGTTATAAAATCCTTAAGACAAATTGCCTTTCGTTTGCGTTTCTTGGAACGAACTTCTTCTCCCTCTGACTCAGTTACCTTTTCATTTTTTTTCTCAAAGGAAATGGCTTCCTTATATGATACTATAATTAAAATGTTAAAAACAGTACGTAACAACGCGAAAAAATATGCATACCGCTATTTTTAAGCATTACCCTTGCCGGCCAAACGTCCCATTGCTTTTCTGGGGGAGTTGCATTTTTGATATGTTTTCGTATATTCCTCTTCGGCCAAAACGAAAATACTTCGTCGTTTTTGCTGAAGACCCAATTGTTGGGAATGCAGGATATTTCCCGATAATCGTCGTCCTTGGTGAATTCAACAACAGTCCACTGGAACGACAAATTAACGAGAGAGAACAAGCACTATTTTAGTGCTATAATGATTATTTCCATTTCTGATGAAACACCAATTGCTGTACGAATGATGTTTAAATATTATTAGTTGTAAGTAAATATCCCACAATCGTAGTTTTACTTCTGGGCTGATCTAAGTAGCAAATCAAATAAAAAGAAACGAAGACTAAAACGATAATTATAATGATAAGACTACTGTAAGTAGGAATTGTTAGCGTAAAAACTATTTCTTTCATCAGCATTATGAAATTTTAGCTGGTATTAAAAATGTAATTAATTTTATTTATGCCTTAAATAAACTTCGGCCAATATACTTTTTACAAATACTTAATAAATAACAGCAAAAGCATATATGGTTAACCGTAAAATCACAAAGACTTTACAACCTTAGTGATGCTGCTTAAAATTTTCTAAAATATTACAACAGTATGTTATAAATAGCTGCCCTAGTTTTTCGTGACACCAGTACAAATTTTAGTTCATAATTTTTTACTGCATACACACCAGTTTCGTCTTATACAAAATAAATTTATAATTAAAAGATAATTAGATTAACAAGTACGAACCTGATGAACGTGATTTATTGTTTCTCGTTATGCAATAGTGGTATAAAAACCAACGTTTCTTCATTGATGATATACTTCAGGCATTTTTGTTTAATATCGTCACACTGTATCTTACACAAATCTTGAGATAAATGGTTTTGTGTTGTTACTATATTAAAAAATTCTTGAGAATTGCAAGGTTCAGTGTACAATGATGATAGCGGATATAATTTTTTGCCATAAAGAAAAATGTTATTGTTGAAATTTTTAGCAATATACTTGACACAAAATATACTGTTATCACTTAAAAGGACAAAGTTATCTTTGTCATTTATTATAATTTGAAAATTTTTCAATTTTAATTTCTTAAAGCATGTAATATTTTCATTCAGTTGATTTTCTACTTCATATTCTAGTTGGGGATAACTGACACCAGTCTTCTCATTTAATTGTAGTCTTTCGGTCAGCCTGCAAACAATTTGTTGTAATGGTCGACGTGAAGTTTTGACCATTTTTTTAATATTGTATAAATAATTCTCATATTTGAAAGCGCTAAATTCATCCAAATTACCATGAAGCAAGCAGTCATTTGGCAAATGTATTAAATTGTGTACATTATAAGAAACAAATTCCTTCCCATATAATGCACCAAAATTTTTTACAAAATAACGTAATAAATCACAAGCTGAGTTGTTATATTTAAGATACAATTCAGGTGAACACAGAAAACGAATAGCCGTGTGTAACGACATGAAATGTAAAAATTTGTCTCGGGGTAAAACATCCTTTAATATTATTGGTCCTGTATACAGCAACAGTTGTCTAAATTCTGTTGCTTTAAAACGATCGACTTCGAGAAGACTTCTAGGAGTTCTTGCAAATTCTATAGGTATAACTTTTTTAAGCTTCAAGATGTTTTTAGATAAAATGGCCATTTTCGAGTCAGGAATTCTAACATCTTTTTTACCTTTCACCCAAAAAAGTACTAGCCGTTTCATCACACCTAAGCACACAAGATGCATGTAGTCCAAACATACGTTACTAACAAGCCCTACGTTTAAATTTTCAAGTGGACTATTATACAAATGAAAATCATCATCTTCTTTGTTTTTGAAGGAATCATCTGTGCGCAACGGAGAAACCAAACTCTGAAAAGTTACTCTGCCATTTATGTACTCGCCTTGATCAATACATTTCGTACAACCATGGTAGCCTGTGTGACCCTTGACACCTAAAATGAATGCCTTGGCAGGAGCATCGCAGATAATCTTAGAAATCCTAGGAAAAATTTTTGTTTTGCCAACCTCTAAACCATTTAGCTCTAAAAATTTGAATTCTTGGACAAATTCATTTAAGAACTGACTAACATCGCTTGGTTTTTTCATACCGTGATATATTCCACAAATAAATGGAGGCGATAATCTTGACTCTATTGATAATAATATGGGCCAAAATTGACTAGTAGAGCTTTTAGTCAGTGGCAACCCATCTATGTTTAAACTGAGTTTTAAAATATCGTTCTCTTTTACTGTCTGGACATCAGTTAAATTATTTAAAATTCCACGCGCAACCCCGAAGTGATAATAATGTCCTTCAAGTACATCAATAATATTACATGATCTGGGCGTTTGCAATAGAGTTCTAGCGTTTTTGGGTAAATTGTAACCACCTTGTCTTAAAATTTGCAGCAAATCATTAATAGCTTGTTGAGAGAGCAATGTTCGGTATTGAAGTATCCAATTACGAATATCATTCACGAAAGTATTATTCGGGCGTTCATGAGCTGGATTTTCATGAGTGTCAAGAAATGGCAATTCATTATTAAGAGTAAAGTCAGATGTGAAGCTATTTATTTCTTGTGTTGATTTCTGCGGCGGCGAAAATCGCCGACGTTCACAATACGTGTCATCAACGGATGAGGCAACAGCAATACTGTAACAATTTGCCGATGGAATATTTTTTGCGGGATCAAGATGATTACACAATTGCACGTTGAATTTATTTTGGTGTTTTACACTGCAAATTTGGCTACTTAATTTTAAATCAGTACTTGTACTCTTTGTGGATCCGTGGGTGTATGGCTTGCAAATATTGTTACGTACTAATCTACGGAGATGCCGTTTACTGAAACACAAGTTTATTTGTTCGATTAGAGAATAAGCTACTTACATGCCTTTCTTCAAGTAATTCTTTTTCCTCTTGCGACATGTTGTTCCGACATATATGTTGACGCTACAACTACGCAAATCACATATACATATGATGTACTAATAAAAATAGTACCTTTAATATACAGTAGGTTATTATACGTTAATGCGATAAACTAATACCGATTCAAGAACCTTTATGGTACTTATTTTTTCACAAAACACGAACGTTTCGCGGGAATCCGTCGTTCTAGCACGATGCGCAATAACAAAATACTCCTCTGTCAAAATTGCAGTGCGCAAGCGCTCTGAAGAATGTTTTAAATGCGTCTCAAGAGGAACGTTTGAGAAACGTTTCAGCAAAAATGTGCCTGAAACGTTTCTATTTAGGTTGCACGTTTGTTTATGAAATGTTACACTGGAACGTTTCAAATTATACGCGTTTGGGATGTTTCGTAATGTTTCATAAATGTTTCGTGTTTACTGGGAAGTGCATTAGTGAAATCATTTTTTTATATGTTTAATACAGGAAAACTGTTAAATACCAACTTCGTGAAAAAAAAATCATGTTTAATAATGTTTGCAAAAATTGAAACTAAGGATAAAAAACTTTAGGGGTCCGATAACTTTTAATGCGATAAGCTAATCACACAGTTAAGGAATGCCAATCAAATATGCTTGTTACGCCACTGCATTTGGTCAAGCGACGTCTGTTGGTCCTACGCCATCTATCGGTATTGGTCCACAACTAAAACCGTTGACTGTATGTTTATATATAGTCACTGCAGATGACAACCACGGAACATACTAGCAAGAACCAACAAACTGTAAACCTATAATACATATAATGTTAGCAGGGGCGCAACGTTGTACTATTGGCCGATAGAGGACGCCATTACTATAAAAGTTAAACTTTTTCATTTTGTTTCCAGAGAAATGGAGAGGGAGAATGAGTTTCAACTTGCGCAGACACAAAATCCTTAATAAAATTGAAATCAGCCAATATAAATCTCTAGCGTTAGGCAAAAGGGCATAAGTCAATAATTGCCAATTTTCACAATGAATTTTTAAAGTATGAATTTGTTGTCTAAAATCGATTTATCGATTGTAAGTCAGCTATTCTTTATAGTAACAGTAAAATACATCCCAGTAGTTAATATTTGCTTCACTTTTGCAAAAAACTTATTTTGTCCTTAGTTATAATTGACATAAGTCTTTTTGATCAATCTTTAGTTCAAAGGATAACGACTTACGCCCTTTAAAACTAAAGTCAATTTTTTGCGAGAAAACAATTTAGCGTGTTGACTAAATTCCAATGAACTGGACGTTTTTGCGATGTTGTTTACACATGTGTAACGGCATTACTGGCGTCATACAGGCAGAAAATAAGTAGGATTATTTTTACTAGTAGTAATAACAAAGAATAGCAACAAATAGAAGAATGTATGCACAAGAGTCGTGTTCTTCCCAAGATTTTGCAAAAAGCAAGGAAGTAGATAGTTATGTTACAGTTTTCTATATGCCGCCTTGTTGAAAGAAATCTTATTGGGTGATTCAATCGTTTTAGTGAACTAATTACTGAACCGTAAAATTTTTAGTAAACAGATGCCAGTAGAATTGCCATAAAATAATAGTATAAAAAATGTTTTTCAAGTTTTTATTATTTCACTCTAAACAAAAGTAATATAATTAATCGATTATGTACTTATTTATAATCGAGTTTATAATTAAAAAAATCATTCATTATCTGCATCAAATGTTTCTAGATCTGGATCGTTGTCAGCTGCAGCCTTTGTTTTTAAATTTTCATAAAAGCGCCGGTAGATTACCGGAACTAGCGGCAAAAGCTCCAGCAAATGTTGTTTCTTTTCTTCTGCTATTGGTACCGTATCTGAGTATCTTTGCTTTAAATTTATAGCACCAGGGCGACCACGCCGATTGAAATTTATTTCATAAAACTGATCATTCTTCTTAAGGGTTTTTTTATAGTAAATTATTCCCTGCTGTTTTGTGTATTTGAGCCACTTACAGTCGTGCCATAGAAATCTTCGGCCACTTGAATCTTTTTGTTTTTTAACAAGTCACTAAAATTATAGAAGTCTTCTTGAGACATCTCTACTACATTAAAAGGTTTCTTTTTGTTGGTGCACCTTATTAAGGTAGCCCAGTCGTGAGGATGTGCGATTTTCATTCCAGTTTCTTTCTTCTGCTTTTCTATTAGTGAATGATCTGCATCACATTCCATGTGGCTGTGGCCTGATGTAAGAAATTTGTGGTTAATCTCCTCAAGTGATTCTTTCATTTGAATTACAGCTAAAAACATGGCAGCTACAAAAGCGTTTTTATTCTGACCCCCACATGTGTCAGAATAAAAAGTAATCTTTTGAATATCTGTTGGTAAAGCCATAATCTCTTTGAATTGTTTATTCAAAGAGATTAGAAGCAATTTCGTTTGCACCTCGCATGGCTAGTGACTCATGCCACAAGTAACACGAAGCAGAACCTGAATCGCAGTTATGTATTGTCAGGTTATAGGTCCAATATTTTCTTTTATAGAATGACACAGAAGTTTCTAAAAAAGGTGTAGGAAGACACTGCTGAAGATCGAAAGAATAGCAAACTGATGTAGAGTTTTCTCTGGATAATTTTTTGTCTTCTCTTTTAGAAGCATATGCTAAATCAGCTTCTTCGTGATGTTCTCTCTGTTTGATCCGTATTTAATTTTTTTCCTCTTCATCATTGGTTACTTCTAGTTCCATTTTCATTGTCTCACATTTATGACAAATGTCGGTTTTTGGGAGTTTGAAAGCAAGGTTTAATTTTCGAAACTCATTTTCGTAAGTTGTTCTTCCAACTGGTTCTAGGTTTGTTTCACAGTATAATTTATACATTTTTGTTAGATTCAAGTCTGAAGGTAGATAATTTTTATAATTAACACGACGTGTATAATGGCTTTCATACTTAGGAAAAGAATTTATGTGACAAACAACCGCTTCAATTCTTTCACAAGATATTTTGTTTTTAGGATCATGTTTTCCACGTTTATCATCACTAACAGTACCACTTTTGCTTTGCGATTTATTTAGAATTGTATTTCGAATAAACTTTTCAGTTTCGTCAAGAGTCGCTTGAAAACATTTTTTACATACTGTTCGGCGCTGTCCGTTTATTTCAAATGCGTATTTATAGGTAACAGTTCTTTCTTTAAAATCTTGTTGTTTTCTTATTCTTCTTGTTTTTACTTCTTCTGAAGTTACCAATTTATTTATGTAATTCATCCTTCGTTCACGATTGCCCAATTGCCAGTATTCGTTAAAAATTGTTTCTCTCAAATCATCACTCAAAAAATCTTTGCACTTCATTCTACAAAGAGTGGACTTGGAAGCTCGTTTTCTCGTAACTTTTCCCTTAGCAGTCAAATATTCTTGACCAGTATGGCGCTTTAATTTTCTTTCATTTCTTAGCTTTCTTGAATAAGGCTTTTCTCTATTTATAACTTGGTTAATTCCGTGTCCATTGTCCGCATTTTCTACTTCCGAAGCAATGCCTATTGCGTCATTTTCAATAGTTCGTTCGCTTTCATTTACTGTAATATCTGAAGCAAGTTTTTTTTGTGGTACTTCTGATGTGTAAATTGACACTTTTCTTTTTTTAAAAACAGCCCTGTCAGTGTCACTCTCGCTGTCTTCTTCACCGACTTTACATTCATATTCAGGATCCCTATCGCTGTCGTAACCATCTCCTATAATCCAGTCAATTTTTGTGTGACTCTCATATTCTAGGGAAAAAACAACATTCTTGAGTTAAAAACAATTTTTATAAATAACATTAATAACTGTTTAAAAAGCCAAGTTACTTTTTCACATTATTATTAAGAAATGTTTTGTAAAATATGTTGCGATAGATTTGATTAGTAATAATAATAAGAACTTACTTTCATTCAAAATCCTTTTTGTGTGCTCCGACATTATGATGTTTAACTAACTATGACGTCAGCCTACTATGTTTAATCAGACGATTGACCGCGGATTGGCGTATTGGTCAAAAGGAATTAGGTCGCGCTCAAAGAATAATCATTAGGATTTAAGAGGACTTAAGACCTTTGTGCCATATTTATTCTTTGGTAATAAAAACTTAAGTTGAATTAAGCCTTTTTTCACATCTTTATAGAACTTAAGTCTTTAAAACCCCCCCAAAAAAAGGTATAATTTATAGAAATGACTTAAATCCGTTTTACCAGACGGTTTGTGGCTTGTAATTACATGTTATGGTATACTTAACTCCAAATGCTTATTTTTTGACTTAAGTCCTTTTGCCCTAACGCTAGAGAAATATATTGCCAACATAATCACAAATTATTTACAGAACTTGATATCCCTAGACAATTGCTTGATTATTTACCGGGAAGTTTAAAATCATTAATTAAAGTCACCTAATAATCAATCACAACTAAAATATATTTCACCTTATATAAATAAATAAACATAATTATACTTCAATATATTTATGGATGTGAAAACAGTACCAATTTTGTATACACATGTCTAACAGAAGTGCCTTGAGCAAGACATGAAAGTCTTTTGCTCAAATTAAACATTCTTATTCGCATGTAGGCATTAATTATTTGTTTAATAAGAATATTTAAATGGCCTTCATCGATGGCCGCCGTCTTGAGTATGTGGTCCTCTAAATTAGGAAAAAGAATGCTGGCAGCGCTGTAGAATTTCTGCGCACAAGCTATGCCAAAAGTTTTAACAACATTTAGTTTTGAGAATGCCCTTTCACATCTAACTTGCGTACAAGGCAAAGTCATTCTATATTTAAATACGTTCTATATATTATTAAACAAGCCAGATTGACTTGAGAGATCAAATATTACTGCAAACGCACAAGAAAGGCATTTTCCGCATTTTTCATATTGTTTGTCTGAAGTACATGTGTCTTCGTCATCGTCGTCGTCGTCGTCTTCTTGATCCGTTTTACTGTTGTCACCTCGATAACTACTCTACTGTGAAACTGTTATACGGAACAGCAAATTGTCGGAGTTCTTTAAGTAACTGTGTTCTCTGTATACAAGCTAGTTTAGAGAAAGTCGTCAAAGCAGTATCAAGAAATCCCCTATCCGGTGATGTCACAATTTCTTCGTATTTTTTTGGATCTAACCGTGAACAGTCTCTCAATAAATCTTTATTTGGCATAAACCCATCCTGGAGCCTCACAAAAACTGAACCAAAAATTTGAAATTATTTTTGTTTAAAACTTTCTACTGGCAATTGCTTTTAGCATTCATCATTCGATATTTCACCTGGCAATTTCTTTTTGGAAGAAACTCTTCTGAAAGGTAAATCTTCTTCAACATCAACATCGACCTGTTCACTGAATACTGTGTTTAAGAATACAGTAAAATTCTTTGTTTACTCATATAATTTTTAAAAATGTTAGTCATTTGTCTTGCTTGAAATTTGTTGAATTAAATTTTCAATAATTCTGGATTCTGGATTCTTAATTTATGGGGGCTGACCGTAGCCAGCCGGCACTTAGGCCTCGCCTTTGGGCCCATTGTACCTTCCCAATTTTCAATAATAGACCATACTCGTAAACAGTCGAGCGATTTGCTCTGCAGATATTTTGAAACTGGTGAGATAACATTAAAATTGTCTAAAAATGTTGTGTTGAATATGAAACCCATTTTCTTTTAACTTTTTCTCCCGAATCAAGGCTCCTAAAATACACTTTTCTGGGATCAAATGGTAATTTTTTATTTCCAAAATTGGTCGGTTGAAATGGATGTTTCTTCCAAATAGATATATATTTTACTGTTCAAGGATCCATTGGGACCTGGATTAATAACTAAAATAGTATGTATTATCAGAAAGATGAAACTCATTTATGGTTTGACACTCTAAGTGTGAATCTTGCATATTCACATCTATATCGTTATCTTCATCTAAGAATTAAATTTATCAATACAATTAAAATTTTCCTAAATACGCTTACCTAGATTAGTCGTGACTGTATTTTTTTTTTACATTTAGTAAAATTTTCAAATTTTAAGTTGTCACCTCACTACTAGTACTAGGTTTCTCAGAAATTAAAAATGTCTGTAATTTTGGCACTTTCTTTAAAATGTCTTCAAGTTCTTGTTTTTTCTGCATTTTAAATTTTCTCTTCTGGGTACCACTTAGTACTTTTTTATTCACGATGAATGTTTTGTTATATCACAAAGAACTCAATACCAGCATGTACCACGTACTGAATAATCAAAAATGCGGTGCAAAAAAACACCTTGAATGAATCGTGTATCATAGGTTAAATCCTTCTGGTGCCCACAATATACATATCAGAGAGTAAGGAAAAATAAATATATTACAAAAATTTTTCAATTTTAAATATTTTAAAATAGCTACGATTTCAAAATTAGTTGTAATTTGCACTTACCTCAATGTTAATCGCAATTTGAATTTAAAATTAATGATGACAAAGCGCCACGGAATGATACACAGAATCAAATTCGGCTACGAACAGGAACAGTGAAAATGTTAAGCTTCTACTTGTATTTCAAGTCAGACAATCTTAAGTTTTCTTTGGGTTTCTTTATTGAACTAAAAGGCGCCTGCCAAACAAAAAACAAATGATAATGATTTACAACTTAAAACGATTTACACGTTAAGAGTATATAAGGAAATAAACTGTATATATCATAGCTTGTAACTAAAGAAAAATCCCTGACAACTCACATACTAATATGTATTAACATGACGGACCCTCACAGACTTTGCTTTCAATACCTTCAATAAATATCAAGACTACACCGCCATTTTTATTATTCAGTTCTGTCTGGTCCTCTCACTCACCTACAAACATACTAACCACTAGATGTGTAAAATAATTAATTTCAACAGAAAAATATAACAAAGCTGTTGATCAAACTCCACAACCAGCCGATTATACCGGGAAAATTTTTAGGTATGTACGGACATGGAGTTTTATGGTAAAAGCAAACGTGATAAATGTTAGGAAAAAATCTGGTTTTGGTCACACCGCTGTCTCGTCGAATTGTTACCCAGAAATGCAATCATATATCTAGTATCTTTTGTCGAGATTGATCTAAAGGTCCAATCACTCAACCCATAGGCGCACTCACTGTTAATTATTTAGAGTCATAATAAAGTGTCAAGTTATGCGCTGTTTTGGTGAAACACTCCTCATAGTGGAATGTTAAAATTTAACTTTTTCTGAACAGTTTTCGATGGGCGTCTCGGTCTCTTCCTAATATTTTGTACGTGGTGATTCAATGCAAATCTAATATTATTTTATTTTTATAAAGTTAAAATAAAAGCATAGGCGGCCTTAAGAGGTGCATCTTTCGCTTACTGTGTTGAACCGGCCTTGTTGGAGAGACTGTACAGAGAAATGCCGAACTTCTGTATTTCCTTTAATTCTTACACAGCAGCAACAATAACAGTGATAAACACTTGTACTTTAAATATATTTTTTCTACTCATATTGAGAAAATGTTGAATTTTTACTGAATTGTGGATTGAGAAAATTGACCATTTTTCAATCTATTGAAGAATCAGCACTTTCTCCACAGCTTTTGTCCAATCAGAACGCGACACTTTCTTTTCTCCACAGTTCCCCACTATCACCTCTAATAAAAATTGAACTCGTCATGCGTTACCCTGGTTATGTTTTGTTTACACGTCATCATTAATGTTAAATATCTGGTTGACCGAGTTTCACTCGGCTCGTTTGGTAGTATTAGATCAGATTAGGACAGATAAATATGCGTATAGTATGCATTTTGAAGTACACGCGCTACTTAAAAATACACATTAAAAAAGAAATTCCATAAGCAGTCTTTGTTTTAAACACTGATAAGTGACATGTAGAGATTAAAGAACAGAAAACTGGAATTATTGTTTGACATCTCATTTGTTACCCAAGTTTTCTCTCTGTCGTTTTTTTTTTCCTAGTTCTCTCTCTCGACTCTAGAAAAAGGTCACAACCACATTCTTACTGCCAGAAGAGTTTCGCCTCTGGTGTGGTTAACATACTGAGTTACCGTGCTCTTTTGTGTTATTCCTAATTTCTCAATCTCAACCCTGCTCCCGAAGATGCCATTTACGAAAGTGTGCGAAACGTTGAGCCCAAAAACTCAAATAACACGGTCCCATCCCCGAAAACGATCACATGTTGACACTGACCGTGGAACCTCTGAAATGAATGCTTGACAAAATAATCTCAATTCAACACACTTTCGTGTGCCTTTTATCCGCTCACTGTTTAGTTTTTGGTAAATTTTCTCACCTCAGGAGGTGAATTTCAACGTCCTCTATACAGTGGAGTATGTTTCGGTACGTACAATTGAAGATAAAAAGGTACGTCAAACGTACTGTCAGACTGTCACCCAAACTTCTCATATAAAACAATCTCGTGTTCGTGTAGTGTCATCTGATGTTGCCTAGCAACAAATATATTATATATATTATATATAATATATAATGCCTGAAAATTGCTGAAAATGCATGAAGCTGTAATTTTCAGAAGTTAAAACTATGATCAATCGATTTCTTGACCCAAAAAACCCCTAACCTGTAAATTTCATCGAAATCGTTAGAGCCGTTTTCGAGAAACCCATTACATATATATATATATAAATATATATATACAAACTTTGCTCGTTTAATAGTATTAGATAAAAATAATTCTTGTTTTTTTTTTGTCTTTATTTCTTGATTATATGAGCAGAAAAAGTATAGTGTTAAACTCGTGAGAAATTGGTCATTCCACTCGGATGAGTTCCTCCACTCGCCTTTGGCTCGTTCCGGAAACTCTCATCCTCGTGTGGAATGCCCAACTTTCTCACTCGTTGAACAATATACTATTACATTGTCAGTACGGCTCTGGGCGTGTTACTTCTACATCACAAAACGAAAATAATTTTTTAAAACAACTGGATTTGTGGGATTATAATTCAAGGGCGAGAGAAGTTCTATCGAAATAGACTTTGACCAATTTTTTATGGCCGGATAGCCGGCGGGCCAGACCGACGCTGGTTACCTCAGAAAGTTATGAATTAAAGTTATATATAGATAATTATTCTTATCTACAAAAATTCTCTTTATTTTTCTTTCTTAAATCAAGCAGGTTACATACTTACAATGTGCTCATCTGTTTTTTTTATGAACATAGGAACTAAGCATGGGATATGTTCAGAGTTAAAAAAATGTCCTGATATAACAGAACCGTAATTTCATAATTTCTATCTCTTTTTCCAATAGTAATACACACCAACGCGAAAATGCTTTGATCTTCGCGGTAAAAATGTTTCTGCCTTATGACCTCCTCCTTTTTAAAATGTAATAATTCAAAAATAAATTTAGTATTTCCGAGAGTAAATACCAAAGCTTCTTCCCAAACTTTACTTCTTTCAAGTAACTTACGAGGTTTGAAGAAAGACACTTTTGATTTAAGAGTAGAATTACAACCATGGCACTGCACATGTTCTAGGCATCTGTAAAAAACATAAAATTTTAGAGATGTAAATTGAGGTCAGTTTGTAGTAGATTAATTAAATAACAATATAGATCTTGATGAAAAAGTATTACAAATCATAAATATCTAAAATTATGTAGTAGCTGTAAACGTTCAACAATTTCTAATAGATTTTAAACGAACTGAGCACGAGGCTTATTTATGACAATAAAGTATGGACGCTTTATAAAAATGTTTATGCTACTTAATGTGTTGGGAACGAAATTTTATATTTGTAGAAAATGTAATTGTGTCGGTATCATTATGCCAAAAGACACCTAATGTCTTTGTGGGTTGCTGTTTATCCGGAGGGTAGAATAATATTCTACCGTCCCCGTGTTTATCCAAGGACAGGTTACTTTGCATTTTTACCTGAAGATTATTCACTAACCTGGAGCAGTTGGAATTTATTTTGTGAAGTTGAAAACCACCCGATTTTAAAATGGAATTTACGTCAGTTAATAACTGTGCGGCTTGTTCGATGGTATCAGCCCCGGTAATAAGATCGACTTAAAAATCGTTATAAATTACGAGTACATTGGAGGCTCCGGGATATTGAAATTTTGAATGATTGGCGAGTTCTATTAAACATCTTGTGGCAAGAAAAGACGAGCTAGCAAACCCATAATTAACGGTATTTAATTGATACACTTTGACCGGTTCATTAGTATTGTGACGCCAAATATATATTTGTTGGTCATCCTCATCAATCATCATGTAACAATATTTGGCGGCACATTTTTTGCACGTCGCCCGTAATTCCTATTTTATGAGTTCTAAAGCGTAACAGAACTCTGAAAAGGTCCTGCTGCAAGTTGGGGACCTGTTAAGTGTCATTTATTGACTTATTGTTGTTGGTTTTTAAAGACGTGTTGAAAACTACTCGCAGTTTAGTCGTGGGAGAAAATTCGTAATAAATTGGTGATGGCTTTAAAAATAACCTGAATTGTCTGTTTTTGAAATTTCTGACATGTGTTGAAGAAACAAATACGTATCCATAAATTCCGAGTATTCTTTGAACAATTGAGGGTCTTTGTGTATCCGCCTTTCCAAGTAGTAAAACAGTTTTAAAGTGTCGGTGCCTTTGATCTTTGCTGCTCAATTTTGGTGACCTTCAGCTATTTTGTTGGGGTGTTTTGACACGGAAATTTTAAATGTTGGTTTTTATCAAAGGTTGAATGTTCATATAAATAATAATTTGCCTGTCATTTATGTCGGGAAAATTGGTTCCACGTATATTTGTCGCATAGTCAATTGATCCCAAAGTATTTATTTTTCATAAAATTAAATTTTTTATACAGGTGTTTCAGAATGATTTTCATCTAGTCGCTTATGGATTTTCCATGCAAATTAAAAAATGTCTCTTTCCAAAATAATTATTGGAAGAAATTACAATCGTTGGTTGCGTAACTACAAAATACCCTCGAAAAGTGATTGATAATTATGTAGGTCTGGTATCGAGGAAAACTCGATCACTGGAAGGATAAACTTGACTCAGTCTCTATTTAATTTTTCTCTTTGTTGTTTAGATTTCTTCTCTCCAGTTGGCCATTTTCCGTTTGACAAAATTGGCAATCTCATATTGTGGATGTCACAAGTAGACACAAGACAACGGTTTTACGTTATTGAACCTTCGCACCTTTAACGTTTCCATAAAAGTTAATTAAAAAAAATGCAAAGAAATACAATTTATTTTACACCAAGTGTTCGAAATTACCACCATTCTGCTGTAGGTTTTAAACAAATAGTTTTAAATAATGGGTTTTAAACTGTTAAAAACAAAACGTGAAATAAAACATTCGTTGTTCTAGAACTGTTTAAAACATGTTTAGAATATGCTTTAAGTTTTAAAAGAATCAAAAACATGTACATTTTGTTAATTTAATGCTTTGAAAATATTTACAAGTTTGGAAGCTTTTTCTACCACCCCCAAGCGGTTTCTAATTTTTTAATAAACCATTCCAAACGTGGAGAAAATTCGCTCAATGCCTGCAGAAGAAGCTATAGCTGTATGTAACTGGTTGGTTAAGTCTATTGTTTCTTCGTTTATTCTACCTTTTAATGCACTCCACCAAGCAACCGGTATAACATTTTCTTTGGTTTGATGTGAAAACAAATATGCTCCGAAAGGTGACATTTTTGCCTCATTAATTACATCTGACATACAGTTGGGATGGTACTTACCGACATACTGTAGGGCTTTATTTCTTTGTTCTTCAGTCAATCTTTAGCCCATAAATCGCTGATCGAGTAAATTATAAAAAGTGTACTGCGAACAGAGCCAAATCAAATCTTCCCTCTAGGTGTCTGACCTCTTCAAGACTGCAATTTTCTTCCAGTTCAGACTTGAGGATGATCCAAACTTCGGTGGCTTCGCTAATAGTACAGTCATTTTTTTGAACCTTGTGTAATGCTATAGCAATTTGTTTTAATTTATAAGTATTCTTCGCAGTCATCAACAGTCATTTTAACCATTTCGTCGCAGCGACAAGCTCTCGCAATTCCGATGATTAAAACAACTTTCATGGCTAAATATTTGAAATCATCAGCTTATCTCAAGAAACTGTCGAATTCCTGGACTTTTTGGCACTGTATCCCTCGCCTTGTTTTTTTAGATAGGCTCGAAGTTTTTGAAATTTATTGATGTCAACACCATTTTTAATATTCAGTAATAACTTTATCATGGAATAATGTGACCACATTGTGGAACTTTTAATTTCTAATTTCCTCATTTCCAGAAAATAGGCCAATAAAACGTTCTCTAAATACACAGTTATGTTTTTCCTGTTACACCAAGTCACAAATTTTTGGTAAGCAGCTACATACATTTTTTTTGACTTTGTAGGTACCAAGTCACCTATAGCAGCTGAAGCAGACTACTTCAGGCGGCGTACATTGCATTTCAATATCATCTTCATCAACAGACCTCGGCTCAAATATTGCCAAGAAACGACAAACTATTTACACATAAAACAAATTGTACTTTGATTAGACTGAAAAATTTAAAGTAAAAAATACTTACAAACTGCAAAAATTATATAAAACACTTTGTAATATTTCTTTTTTAATCTTATAATAATTGTGAATCAATTGTTGTATATTTATTAGACTTTGTTATTTGACGTAAACTAGTCACAGGTCACTGGATCTAATTAAATACAAATTTATTTTGGAAATTAAAAAAAAGACGAAACAAAACTTGAACTTCTATATTCTCTTTGCAAATCTATACTTCTATACTTATATAATAAAGCTGAAGCTTTTGTTTAATTGAACACACTAATCTCAGAAAGTACTGGTTCGAATTCAAAAAATCTTTTTGTGTTGGATAGTCCATGTATCGTATGTAGGCTATATAACATCACGCTACGATCATTAGGAGCGAAGTAGCAATGAAAAATTCGGAAAAACGGCAAAATTATTCCTCCTTTAACAGTTTCCGTTGCTTACGCTGCTGAAACGGTTAAAGTTACTTAAAAATCATGTATGACGAAATTGTTCCCCTCTAACAGTAACCATTTTTATGGTAATGAAATTTGTTCTAAAATAATAATATTAAAAATGTATTATGCTTATCATATGGTTAAATCATCTGCAAGATTTCAAAGCATTCGGTTTTGCAGATTCAAAATTAAATTGTAGGTGAAACAAAGTTCACGGGGTCGGCTAGTTTAATTATAATTATAAATGAATTATATACACTGCCTTTCAAAAAAATTGCAACAGAGTAGCAGTGAAAATACGTTTACCAGTTACTCTTCGGCGCCCACTGCACCTACGACGTGCTCTGAGCCCATCATTTACCACACCCTGCATATTCGTAAAATCATCGAATCATTTCGACCGATTCTTCTTACAAATTCACGGTAGTGATGCCCACAATGCCAGCAGAAGATCGATTCTAAGAATCAATTTTTTTTGTTTCGGGCGATTCTTAACAATCGATTTTTCTGAGAAAAAAAGATCGATTCGTAAAAATCGATTTTTTAAAATTTGTTTTATAATATTGACGTGTTTAACGAACTTCATATTTTAATATGAAGTTTCTTTTAAAAAAATACCACCTGATTAGTTGCTTTTATAATATTTATTTAGCAAAAAATAAAAAGTAAATTTCCTATACTAAACATAACAAAAATAAATTTTATATTCTTAAACATGAACAAAAATAAATTTTATATTCTTAAACATAACAAAAATAAATTTTATATTCTATAATAATTTTGTATAGAATTAAGTAACAAATGATTTTCAACTTAGAGCTTGCACGTTTCAATTATTTAAATGCCACTCGTCTTCCTCTAGAGATCCTAAAAAAAGAAGAGCGGAGAGTCTTTTACTTGCAAGTCTATTTCTCAGTTCACTTAAATTAATACCCGCTTTGCTGAAAAGTCTTTCAGACGGCACTGATGTGGCTAAAATACTTAAGTGTTTCAAAGCAATTTTTGATAAATATGGATATACATGTTTGACCGAAGTCCAAAACTTGATAGGATCTTCTGTTCTTGAACTTAAGGTTTGGTTTAAATAGTTTTTTAATTCAGAAGGTATACCTGAATTGTTACAAACTCCTTCATTTTGTTTAATGGATAATTTGTCATGAACCGCCCATAAATTTAATCCAGTACTGGTCATGTCAGTAAGTTTTTCTTGGTTTTTGTCATAATTTCGTGGTGACACTGACACTGAGTCATTTTTTTTGTGTTCATCAATTAAAACTTTTATTCTTGCAACTGCTGCTGTATCTGCTAATGGATTTTCAAAGTGTATGCGTTTAAATCTTGGGTCGAGTATAGTAGAAACTGACAGCAAATTATTTTTTTCCACGCTGGAATTATCCGAATAAAACCTTCTCGCTACCTCCTCTTTTAACTTATTCAAAATTTGTTTGACAACGTTAGTGCTAACTTCTACTTTATCTAAAGTAAGCTTTAGACAGTGTACTATTGGTATAACCTTACTTGAAGTGACATAATTTTGTCCTGACATTTCGACAGTCATGGCTTCAAAGGGAGCTAAAACCAATATCAACTCTTTCAAAATTGCAATGTTTTCTTGATCAATCATTTTAATATTTTGATTGTCAAAAAGGATAATGCTAATCAATGGTGCAAGCTCCAAAAATCGTTTCAACATGTAGTATGTCGAATTCCACCTAGTACTTATATCTTGAATAAGTTTCAGACAAGAACCTTCTGTTTTCCCATTCTGTATTTGATATGTTCGAAGTTTTTGGGCCGCATCATGACTTGTTTTAAAAAACGTAACAATAGCCTTCACTGAAGAAATAATATTATTGACATCTTTCAAACTGTTGGTAACAATTAAATTGGTAGTATGCGCAAAACATGGTAAATGTTTCTTACTACCAAAAAATTCATGCACAGCTTTCACCATATTTCCTGCATTGTCTGTAATAACTAGACAGCGGATTTCTGTCGGGCTACGTCACGATATAGGTGGGGACGCGCTGCATCGCCGGGACTCAGTAGCGGGTGATAGGTAATCACTGAATTTAATTGTCACTTGATTCCATAAATACAATTAACGATTTATTAATCAAACGGCTAAGTAAATGAGAACTGGAATTAACAGCAGAGTGCAACGAAGCAGCGTTATTCTAATCTCAAATAAACGAAGTGCAGCCGGTAACTGCAATAAATTCTCAAAACCGTACGAGCCGTACCGAGTTTGGCCTTGTCTAGCCCGACAGAAATCCGCTCTCTAGTAATAACTGCTGTTATTCTATCTTTAGAAATATTCCATTCGTGACAACAATGTAGTAAAGTAGTTCCAATATAATCGTATGTATGCTTGTTTTCTAATAAAAATACTCCTAGTGTAATTGATTTTAGTTCTGTTTCTTGAAGATAATGAACAGTTAGTCCCAAAAAACTTCGATTATTCAAACTATCAGTCCATGCGTCAGTTGTTAGACAAAAATTATCCACCAACTTGAATTTGTCTTTAATTTTGGAACTTAAAACTGTATATTTTTCATCAACTTGTCTTGTAATTGTAGAACGCCCTGGAGCCTTATATAGTGGTAAAGCGACCTTTTTGAAATATTGAAATCCTTTACGTTCTGTGAAAGATAAGGGAAGGTGATCAACTGTGATCATATAAATCAAAGCATTGGTTATTTTAGCATTCATTCTTCCACCTAGCAGAAAGCATTTCATACAAAAAAATATTTTTCAGTAATTGGAACTTACCTGAAAATGAATTTATTTCATCGAAAGCTGATACTATGTCATTTTGTTTGAACTTAAGAGTAGATTTTTCGAAACTGGGCAATGCATCTATTTCACTAAGATCAGTAAGATCACAGAGAGTTACTGTTGTTGCTTCTGATAAATTTGTCTCTAAAAGTTTAATGGAATATGTAATTAGGTATTTCTCTGCATTAACCAACTTACCGCTCTTTTCGACATCATTGTGTAGTGATGATGTAGAAACATCATTCTGTAGTGACGATGTAGTAGTCTGGGTCTGATCTTGATCCTCTTTTGAACCTTTGTTATTTATCACTTTTAGACGTTTTTGACTCTTGTTTTGTGCCAATCCCATATTTAAAAATTCTGAATGTTTACGTTTCAGGTGGTTTCGTAAATTTGTAGTATTGTTATGATGCTTGTAAACATTGCTACATATTTTGCACCTTGATGAAATTGCAGTAAATTTCGTGAAATAGCATTTTACGTCAATGTGCGACTCTGACATTTCTAATCTAAAAGTAAACAAAATGCCGAACAACTTTTATAACCAAATTACAAACCTACATATCCATCCAAAGCACAATATTCACCACATATTTACATTAACGTAGAACCAGTATTCTAAATCACTTCTAAACTATGATGTATAATCACCGGATTACCCTACCGCCTTACATGCAGAATGCAGATGACTATTGACTACATGTACATGTACATCGCAATTCTTCGGTTTTTACTTTTTTGTCCTATTCACACCACGACTTAAACAAAGATGTGCTTTGCCCTACAAATACATCAAACAAAGACAACGAACTCCCACTAGAAATAAATATAAGTAGAAAATGCTAGAAACTATTTGGCGCGTACATTGGCACATTTTGCCATTCTCACCTTTATGTACATCGAAATTAGGGGTGGTAATTCGATCAAATCAAACGTTTTAACGTTAACGTTCAAGTTCAGAAAAATGTTCGTAATCGCAGTAGATACCAACCGTTAATTCTAAAATTGCAAAAGTTACTAAGATGATTGTTTGAGCTGTGGTTTGAGTAAAAAAATGATTTCTTTCCACAATTTAAAAAAGCATCGATTTTCACTCAAAAAAAATCGATCCCCAGAAAATCGTGCAGATCAAATAATCGATTCATAATCGATCATTTTGTTAAAAATATAATCGAATATCGAAGAATCGAATCGAGAATGGGCATCACTAATTCACGGTACGACAAACCAGCTCTCGTATTCCCACAATTCTGCCTCTGTCAAAGGCGCCGATTTGTTCAAATTAAACATTTCTTCGCACCAACGGCATTTTATTGCATAAAGTGATACAACTGACAGACAACCATAGAAATAAAATGTAAAGTTTGTTAAAAAAAAATGATAAAAATTGTAACTTCTTTGCCAAGAAAAACCAGAAAAATATTCCAAAGCGTGCATTGTTTACCATGGTGCTTCGATGGGTGCATATAAGTCATTAAACAAGAAACATTTTCTAAATGTTGCAATTTTTTTAAAAGGCTGTGAATAATTATTATATTAGGTAATTGGAAAGTTTTAAGTAAATGTAGAGAAAAGGTGTATGTTTTATAATTTTTTAAAATAATCTAATATACTTTGCTGCTTTTGGATGGTCGGCTGAATTTTTTCGCTATAGTTATCGATCTCTCGAAAGGCTGCAAATAGTTCGGTCGGCACATATTCTTAAGAATTTAGAAAAACACCAATTTTATCAACAGCTTCATGCACTGCTTTCATATCAGGAATAGGTATCGCTTCATCATCACTAACACCGCTTGCTTCATCATCACTATTTTCCTGAGTGGCAGTTTTTAAAATATTTCCTTCGCAGCCTTTTTAATAGATCCATCACGTTTCCAAATTGTCGATAGAGTATTCGCTGGAATGCCGAAATCTCGTGCAATGTCTTTTTTTTCTTCACACCTTTCTCAACTTTCTGAATCAAACGAAATTTTTCGCTGATAGTTAAATTCCATTTTGTATCGTGAACGCAAGAATTGAACTCAATACAACTTGAGAAAATCGTCTACTGATAAACAGTACAAAATATTGGCTGACATTTCATTAAACAATTTCGCCACTAGGAGACGTATCAGTTTACAGAATGTGACAATGTTGAGAAAAGTTCGAATTGTAATTAAATTTGTTGTCGGTGATGAAAAATTCTTCGAAATATAGAAAACTTCGACTAATCGAGGTTTCTGTATATGCAAAATATATAAAGCTCGTTCGGGAATACTTGTCCAGTTCGAGAGACAGAACTATTCGTCTATTCGAGGTTCGAGATTAAGATGTTAGATTCTAATCACAAAAGCTATATTAAATGTAGCTACGTACATACAGTTGATAATATGAAACAGCGGTATAGCATTTAGAATAGTTTTATTCATATGCTCTGATTTTTTGGTATTATTTTTTGTCTTATAATATAATACCGGTTTTTTATTGTAATAGAGGTTTTTATGTAACTAAAATAAAATGCAGTATTTTAACCTCACCATTGACTATTACTAACAGTATAGCATTACTTCCATCACTAGTGTAACAAAAATTAAATAAAGGCAAAATCTAATCATTCGTAAAGTATTAGTGCTAAAACTGAAAACAGTCGGTCGTATTTTTCGCCGCACTAATAATAATCATGGTTACTTCCCTTATAGTAAGAATAGTTTATGAGTCCGACCTGTCCGACCGGACAGGCTAGACTCATAAACTATTCTTACTATAAGGGAAGTAATCATGAACGGTTTTATGATGCAGGATTATTAGTGCGGCGGTGTTGACAGCAAGGGCGAGTTCTTCCGTTCTAAAGGACGAACTCTGGAACGAATGCTTGGGTGTTTGTGTCAAACGAGCCGCTTTTACTAGATCATTGCAAAAGAATTTATAACTTAATGCTCCTTTTATTCCTGTTCCGCTTTCGAGAAATACAACGGAAATATCAATGCTGACACAACTGCTTTTACCGAAAATCGAAAGTCCACCAAATTTCCCCGAAAAATAATTTCTTTTTGGAATTTTGGTATATTTAGCAATAATCCGTGAGGTTAATGGCACTCCAATAAGCAACGAAAGTTACAATGAGTTGTGTAAATGTGTTGAAATTGTAAAAATATGCATTTATTTTGAAATATGCATTTATAGCCAGAATAAAAACTATGCTATTCTGAAATATAATTTAAGACATTTAAAATGAGTTCGCAGAAATATATGCAAAAGCATATAAATTTAGCCTCTAGTCAGTCATTAAGCGCACCGTCATCGATGTGTCAATAATTATGCTAGAGATAGAATAAGCAGTTAAAGGCCAAAGTTAAGTGTTTTTTGTTATTTTCAACTATACAGAGTGTTCTACTTTTGAGGTCTAACATACAATTTGGTTTTTTTTTATTATTATTGAAACACATTCATTTTTACCTACCTTTATTAGGCTACTGTATTTACATTTAACTGCTATTTAGGGCCGGTTGCATAAACCCAAATCAAAAATTTGATTATGGTTAAATCCAGTTAACAATCATCAAGTCATATAATGCGTTGCTCAAACGCCAATCAGTTGATGTGCATCAAATGTTTTGATGACAGTCAAATACGGAAATTACCAATCATCCGTTGCATAAACGCCAATCAAGGACTTGATTAGCATCAAAACGCATTTTGATTGACCATTGGTTAATTATCCGTAAAGCAGTAATTAAAGTTTGACAGCTGGCAGTTTTACATGAATTCGACTCCGAAAATAAAATAGAAAAAATATTCAATTAAATTTTATTCAGGTAATTTTAAATATACGTGAAATATTCTTTTTGCTGTAACACCTGTAAATTGTAGTTTACCTCAAAATGTCTGTGTCCTTAATGTTAACGTCCTCCAGGTTCTCTGATGATTCCGATGTTCCTGTTCCTAGAAGACCCCGAGTTTTTCGAGACAGATCCGATCCTTTCGATAGATACGACGATATCGACTTTAAGCAAAGGGATCGGTTTTCAAAAAATAGCCTAGTGGAAATTTTAAATCAGATTGGAGACCGCTTAGATCCTGTGACAAACCTTAACAGGGCTCTAAGCAGTAGAGAACAACTCCTGATTTGTCTCAGATTCTATGCAACAGGAGCATTTCAACAATTAATTGGGGATTCTGTTTTGGTATAGAAATTAACAATTTCAAGAATAATCTACAAGGTCTTCAATGAAATACTGCGATTGAAGGATGACATGCTGAAAATGCCTACCGTGCAAGAAATACCAACAATACACCGAAAATTCTTCGAAATCCGGGGTTTTCCGTGTGTGATAGGAGCAATAGGTGGTACTCATATACCAATCCAATGGCCAGGTGGACAGTTGGCTGAAACTTATAGATGCCGAAAACGATTTTTTCTCTCAATGTCCAAGTAATTTGTGACACAGGCCTTCAAATAAGACAAATCATAGCTCGCTGGCCAGGATCTGTCCACGATTCCACCGTTTTTAATGACTGTCCGTTACTTGCTGAATTAGAACGAAGAATGTATGGCGCTGGATACCCTCTTGGAGATAGGGCCTACGCATGCAAAAAATATCTTTTGACGCCATTTATTAATCCAAGAAACAGGGCTGAGGAAGCATATAATGCTTCACACAAAGGAACCAGAAATACAGTTGAAAGGTGCTTTGGAGATCTGAAACGTCGCTTTCCAGTTTTGTCTATGGGATTGCGACTAAAAATGAAAACCACTATGATGACAATCGTCGCCTGTGCAATTTTGCATAACCAGGCAATTATTTTTAAAGATGACTGGCCAGAAGATCACCTCGAAATTGAGGAAGACGATGGAGTCATAGGTGGGGAACACGTAGAAGGAAATTTTGCTGTGAGCTTCTAATACTATATTTTCAGAAAGAGTTTAACAAAAACGTTTATTAATAACTATTATAAAACTAAAAAAAAACACTTTTCAATTTCCAATTATTGAATTAGAATTTTCCAATTCGATTTCTATTTTTTTTATCTGCAAATAATTTAATTGTAAGTCTTTTTGAAAGTTTATTTTGCAAATTCACTAAAAATTGTTTTTCGTGGAAAGGGGGATTTTATTTTTCTCCTTCGAAATGGAGGAGGCAGTGCTATGAGGTTCAAGATTTCCTGGGAAAAAAATATCGTTAAAAACAAGTTAAGTTATTGGAAATAAATCTCGATATGAGAGGTCAGATTTATTACTCGTATAAGATGATGCATGCATGGCGATTTGTTCCAGTATACAAACCGAAGTATTGTGCTGCATCATCCGACACTGATTCAGCTCCTATTCCAAACGTGGGACAATAAGGGCTTCAGCCCTTTCCTTTTTTAAATTTCGTGTCAAATTTTGATAGTCTGAACATGCGTAGGCCTCTCAATGGTGGTAACATTGAATTCTTCTTACATGGTCTCTCAGCAACATTCTTTTCTTGTACAGAATTTACATCTGTTTTCTAATAAATGGGCATATTTACAAAAGAAGAAACCGCATAAGAACAGGCAGGTACGGGAGAAAAGATTTTCCGTTGATAAAAGTGAAATTTATGCTTTGATAACGCGGTCTAACCACTTTTAATAGTAACTTATGTGTTTTTAAATGTATCTAAAAACTTGGCTCAGAATTATTTTTTACTGAGTTTTTTGATGGTCTGTGAAATTTTTAGACTTTTTCATAACTTTGGTGCTATCCATCGTGAACAATTTTCAGAGGAACGGTAGCCCAAGAACAACAACAAACTCTAACTTCCACCATTAACGATTACAAATATTTAACATAATCTCAAGATGTGACGCAAATATTTCGCCACATGATTGTTCGCTGGCCAGGATCTATCCATGATGAATTAAAACGGGATATGTACGACACTGGATATCTTTCTTCTTGGAGATAGTTGTTACACTTGCAAGAGATACATTCTCACATCTTTCATTAACTCTAGAAATCGAACTGAGGAAACATCACAAAGTTATCAGAAACACAATTGAAAGGTGGTACTGAGTTTTAAACTGGAGATTTCTAACATTGTCGATAGTAACCAATATGATGATCTGAATTTGATGAAGATGAGAACATCATGGTGACCTGGAAAACAAATTTACGATGGAAACTAATCTTGTAAATACGGTATTTTTTTAAAGTTTAATGAAGAAGTTTAAAAAGTATTAATAAATTTATATTTAAACTAAAATTAAAACCAAAAACAACCTATCTATTGATTAATTATAATTAATTATTTTTAATAAGTTTTTCTAATTCTGCCTTCCTAATTCCCAAATTTTATTTTTTTTCCTTCTGGAAAAGTCTTTGCTTATGCCGAATTTCTAAATTTACGAAAAATAATTTTCTTTCATCAATTTTCTTTTTTATACTTGAATCGCTTTTCTTTGATACTGGGATTTTCTTTCAACGGATTGGAATGGAGGAGTTAGGATTTTGGGATTCGCTGTTGTTAACATTTCCTGGAAAAAAATCTGTTGTAAAACCAAAAATTTTTTTGAAAATCAATCTCAATTTTATAAAAGATCATATCAAAAAGATGCATGACCATTTGTCCCAGTATACAAACTAAAATATTGTGCCCCATCATCAAAACTATTTTCTAAAGACTGGAGCTGACCCACCAACAACTCTCCCAAAATTGCGTCAGCTTCTGTTGGTAAAATTGGGCTGTAAATTCCACCTCCTGTTTTTTTTTTTTTGTCTTTATCTGTAATATTTCAAGTGTCATTTATACTCTATATACATATACAATATGGTAACCCATACTTTTTCTATTGTTTCCGGACACTGTAAAACTTCTTCAATTTTCATCTCTGCTTCACCTACGTCCTCGGCGGCTCCTTCACCTCTGTTATCAAGTTTATTTTCGAGAATACAAATATATGTTTTTTTCTAAAAACTATTAATTATGTTATAAGTACTAAAATATTGTACATTAAATTTGTAATTTACATTCTTTTCAGCCCGTTGCTTTTTTAAACTCTCTTCGCATTTTGATAAAAAGTCTTGAGCGACTGAGCATCCCTAGGCCCATCTGTAGTTACTGAATTAAATTCATTTTTTATTTGCCCCCAACAATTCATTTTTTCTTTAACCGAAACGGCTTATGTCTTCTTATTTTCAATTATATGAACGCAGTTTTTGTAGCTTTATTTAATAAAAGTGGAAGAGATTTAATAAAGGAATATAAGGCTTGTCCCAGAAAAAATTGTCGCGTATTAATTTTGCGCCAAATTTTTAAGAAAAGAGATTCTAAAAATTTTATTGGTTAGTTGTGTTCAAAAATAACTAAAGAACATGTAACAATCAACATATTAACATTAACTATGATTCATCCAGAAATTACGCACTTTTCTTTTCACTCCCTCCATTAAGCGTTGTACATCATCATCACTTAAGAGTTTTGATGTTTCTTTCCACTTTCGTTTAAAATCAGAAACTGATTTAGCATTTTTTTTATGTTTTAATAATTTCTGCTTCATTCTGGACCAGTATCTTTCAATGGGGCGCAAATGGGGACAATTGGGAGGATTCTCATTTTTTTCTATAAATTCAGTTTGTCTTCTTTTTAGCCAATCTGTAACATTTCTGGCATAATGACAAGTTGCCAAGTCGGGCCAAAATAGCACGGGCTTATTATGAAGTCTTAAAAAAGGCAACAATCGTTTTTGAAGGCACTCCTTTAGGTAAATTTCCCCATTTATTGATCCTGTTGAAAAATAAGGCACCCTGCGTTTGCCACACGAAGAAATGGCTTGCCACACGAGTACTTTTTTAGCGAATGTTTGAGTTTTTATTACTTTAAACTCATCGCTGATAGATTTCCTGTCTTTACCTGAATAGTAGTGATGACCGGGTAGCGATTTAAAATCCATCTTACAATATGTTTCATCGTCTAAAATGAAACAATAATTTTTTGACGTCATCCGTGAATAAAGTTTTCTCGCTCTTGACTTGGCGACGGTTTCTTGCTTGCAATTTCTGTTAGGGACTTTTGTTTTTTTAAAGGACTTTATAGAATGTTTGCTCTTAAGGCCAGTCCCCACGTTTTCTCAGCGGAATTTTCGCTCTATTTTCAAAATGTAATATCTCCGTTATTAACAGATCTATAGTTTTCAAATTTTAAATATATGTTGTCCATAACTTTCTTTATATAACGCAAGGGCAATTTTGTTAAAAACAGCTTGTGATCATATAATTTTTTTAGTGAAATTTTTGCATAACGTATTTTTAAAAATCAATATTTCAGTTATTTATGGAAATTTTGGAACGGGGTTGTCACCACTGTTTTCAGCTTGCAAAACTTGAGAAATTCTACGAGGTCGATTTTTGACTTTATTTGTTGGGACTGAGATATAGTAAAAATAAAAGTTAGCAACTTCCATGATATACGCTTTTTTTAACTGTGTATCGTTTCTAAAAAATAAAATCGACGATATGTCTCGTATGATTTCTGGAGTTTTGTAAGCTGAAAACAGTGTTGAAAACCGTGTTCTGAAATTTTATTTAATAATTGAGATATTGATTTTTAAAAATACGTTATGCAAAAATTTCACTAAAATTAAAAAAATAATATGATCACAAGCTGTTTTTAACAAAATTGCCCTTGCGTTATATAAAGAAAGTTATGGACAACATATATTTAAAATTTGAAAACTATAGATCTGTTAATAACGGAGATATTACATTTTGAAAATAGAGCGAAAATTCCGCTGAGAAAACGTGGGGACTGGCCTTAATTCTATGCACTGTTGATTTAGTAGTTCCAAATTTTTTAGCCAAATCTCTTACAGAAAGGTTCGGATTCCTTTTTAAGGCTGCTAACACATTTTTTTCAATTTTCTTGTTCACAAATCCCTGTTTCCGTCCACTTCCGCTCTTCCTTCGTGCGTTCCCCGTTTCATTATATCTTTTTAATGTTCTTTGGACAGTTCTTCTGGATGTTCTTAACTCTAAAGCTATTTTTTTTGTTGATATACCTCTGCATTGAACCCATTTGTACAATATTTCTTCACGTAACTGTTCTTGAGAAAACGACATCTTTGTTAAATGTGACATGACAGTTACAACTAATTGTTTTTATTTAATACACAGCCTCCTAAGTAAAATGGCATATTTCAAAACTTTTTTAACTGAACGGGGAAACTGCGGTAGAAGGAAATTTGTGCGTCAATTTTTTCGGGGACAAGCCTTATGTATAAATGGGATCGGGAAACCTCATTGTTTGAGATTCATTATAAAAATAACTTCAAAAACTTTTCAGTATAAAAAATGAATGCAAGACACTGTTTGCTAACTGTTTAATAATAATCAAATTCATTTGCTATTAACTAACCGCTATTAACCAATTTTACTAGAAACTTCGGTGTTTTTTTAACATACCTAAAAATTTACCGTTGAATTATTACTTGCGTTAATTCGGTTTTTTCGCGTCCGGTCGACCTTTTCTGTAATTTGGAACTGAGATAAGAAAAATATTACCAAAGGAAGATGAAGAAACTGCTGGAAAAAATGTTTTAAGAAGAAATTCATATACGGAAGGTGAAAGAGTAGAGAGACGAAGAGCACGCTAAAAAAATGAGTTTGCTGGATTTAGAAATTTTATTAAAAGAGCAACAATTGTTAGCATAATGTATGAAATTTTTGATAAATTTGTTAAATTAAGTTACTGACAGTTGTTGGCGATTCTTTCTGGGCAATAAAGTAGGGCGAAGTGCTCGTTTATTAGTAACCGCCTGATACGTCATCCGGTCATATTATTTTCCTTATTGCTATGCAGTTCACATTCCTCACAATCGTCATCTTGGTTTTCAAACCATTCTTCTGGAAACCAATCGTTCATTTCTAGAGTAATATTTTGTAACACGGCAGTGGCAACAATTATTGACATTACAGTATCTAATTTTAATTAAGTATAGGAGACCTACGCTTCCATACTCCAAAGACGTTCGATCACATTGCGCGTTCGAATTATTATCGACTCGTTATACACATTCTCTGGTTTTGCATGTACGTTTAATAATTTGGTCATTAAGTAGGGTTTTAGTTAGCCACTATAAGTAAAAACTGCCCATATAGCCCAGCTTCAATTTTTGTTTTTAATCTACTGTTATTAAAAATAGTTTGGTCATGTGCTAATCCCGGCCATCTAGCCGCTATATCGTTAAACTTCAAATTTGGATCACCAACGACTTGTACATTAATAGCAAAAAAATATTTTCAACATCTGTAGATAGTTAAAGTAACTTTTGTGCCAACTTTAAACTTGAAGTGCGATTATGAAACACTCTTTAGTTTAACTGAGATGGTTACTCATAAAAGAAAATAAGATTCGCATAATCAGATGTTACAATTTTTCGAAAAAGTTGAATTTTTTTTATTGTACTTTAGGGGCGAGGAAAGTTCTGTCGAAATAACCTTCGACCAATTTTTTTGTTAATGTTTTTTAAATTATGAGTTTTTTTCAAATGCCCGACTAAAGTGGGAGTGCTTTTTACGCGTGCAGGGAAAAGTTAACAGAAAAAGTTTGTCACTTTTGAATGCTATTTTTTTTTATATATATATAAATATTCTTTATGTCGACACTATTTAATTTAAGGCTCGCGTCTGGAGGCCAAATATCTGCCTGGTCAAAGAGAGAATAAAACAACCCGGGAGATGCTGCCTCCTGTTAGTGAATTGCTAAAATGTGAATAAATGCAGCACCGATCCGTAGAATTCTACATTTTACTGTACGGAAATAAGTTTTAGTACACAAGCCGCAGTGCCTGTCTAGCCATAATAATTGCAAACAAAACCCGGGTACCTGAATTTACCCTTGACCGTTCAAAACCGGAAAGATGTAAAACTCACTGATTCATTTTCCTATTTTGGCCACAGTTAATTCTTTCCAGTTATTTATTTTGTTTCCGTACTTAAATTGTTTTCGGTAAATATATTAAATATATGTAAATATTAAAGTACCTCCTACTGTCGGGGAATCATCTGTAGATATGTGATTTATTCCTATCAAGGATGTGTTGTTTGTCTGAATTACAGGAACATCATGTAAAGCAAAAATTGGTCGCGCCAAGGTACTATTTACGAACGGGAGGGATTTTCCACATTTGTAGGCTAAACTTGAAATAAGAGAATTAACAATATTTCCGGTATAAGTAAATATTTTTATTATTTTCCTACTATCTGCACTCTCGGACATGCCCATTCATTACAAATAGAATATTTTTGGCGGAAAATTTTTCTTAAACTTAATAATGTATAAGAGTTTGGTTTTGTTATTTACTTTATCGTTTGCAACAAAACAATAGTAATAAAAATAAAAATATATTTACCAAGTAAATAACAATAAATTGTTAAAATTATTAGCCGCAATCGTTTGAAAATGAATAATAGCGTGTCCTTGAAGCTATTAGCCACATAGCAAAATTTTTTACTTTCTTCAACGCAAATCATTAGTACGTTGTATGCAAGTAATTCTAAGCATTCAACGGTGGTTTTTTATGTAAGTACTAAAATATTCATGTTAATTATTTTGGCGGCTAACTGCATGGCAGAAGGCAGTTTATTTAAAAATTTGACTTTGCTTAAACTGTTTGTTAGTATATCGTTTTGTAAGGATTTAAATAATTAATTTTAAATTTTTAATAGAAGCAGCTGCTATTTTGTATGCATATTAACTTTGACTTGCACTTTTAATTTTACGTATATCATATGCTTGCGCATCGTAAACCTCATTTTTTTGTATAAGGTGTAAATATTTTTTGTTCACTACATATTTGTCATACTGTTTCGGAAAGATTTAATTTTAAATTTTAGCAGCGCCTAAATTAAGGAAAATTGAAGGCAGTACGACTCCGCAAGTACGACTGATAAATTTTTGTTGTGCACTTTTTCGAAATCACTGAGACAAGTGTTATTGTTAAGCAGGTACGTGACAGAGCGAAAATAGCACATCTGGGGTTTCTTGAGGTTCCAACTTGACAAAGAACATCATAAAAATTCCTCGATTCTTTTCGGTGAAGGGATGAACCGGGGTCAGTAGTAGTAGCTTACGCTCGGCAAGTAAAAATATTAATAATGTGAAAAAGTTACTGCACAAATTGCAATTTCCAGCTGCACAAATGCATTTTTGAACTGCACAAAATGTGTAGAAGTGCACATTAATTTAGGCACTGAATTTTAGGCTTGAACAACAGCTTGAACGTAATTTTAAATTCGGAAAAAAATTGTTACTCAAATGGACTCGAAAGCGTGTACAAGGGATAATTTCAGTCCGCAATACCAGTCCCACTTCCGGTGACAAACAAAAGTTGTTAAATTTATTGTAGGTGGTTGTTTACATCTGGCTGGTAGAAATGGTAGAGTCCTATTGTTTGAAATGCACGTAAAGTACCTTTTTTCGGCAAAACTCAGTTTTGGAACAGTTGCCAATGTTACTACCACTTTGTCAGTGTCTGCCTAAAACATAGTTTCGGTCGTCCACTTACAAATTATTTGCACTATATTTTTGTTGTTACACCTTATTTTATAATAATGGCTCGTGACAAATTTTATCTACGCAAAAAAAAAACAAAACGTGCAATTAGTACAAAAAATTGTACAAACAGTAAAAAAACACATAAGTTTATTGAATCCATAATTTCTGAAATTGTAGAAAATGTTGAAAAAAATAAACAATCAACTAAAGATTCAATATCATAGACTCAATAAACTCGGGTTTTAGCGACAGGCACCGGCGGTCGAAAATGCAGCAGCATCTGTTTGTAATAAACCTGTCGCAGTGTCGCAATCCCATTGTAGCAAATCTAACACCCCATGTAGTAAATTACCAATCTTTATCCGACAAAAGTATGACTAATTTATGATGCAAGACAACAAAATACTTAAATTTTGTCCTCAGTTCTACAGTGAAACTTCATGCTGTAATAAAACGTGAAAAAAAAAAAATCAGTTTCAGTTGTGTTTTATGAAAATTTTCGTATTTTCAAAACTATTTTAATTTTGTACTTGTGGTGCTTTTTTGGAATAATAAAATATATCTGACGTATGTTACAACTAATTTTTTAAGTAGAAAAAAAACTGGACTGGGAAATTATTATAGAATGAAAAAATATCGGAAAAACGGGAAAATTATTCGTCCTTTGACAGCTTCCGTTGCTTACGCTGCGTATTAAACGGTTAAAGTTACAGTTTAATTATATTTCTTCAGGTAATTATTGTATTTTATTTTTTTAATTCAATGTTTCAGGTAGAATGATTTTAATAAAACGTTAGCGCTAATCGCAATCTACTCATTCTTTACTCATTATACTCGTATTGTTAAATATTTTTATTTCGCTGTTCATTAGGGGTCCCACAGTGTTGTAGAACACAGGCCCGCAGTTTGATTGTTACGCCACTGGATGGATACGTTATTTTGTCACTTCTAAAAACCGAAATGGTATTCGGTAAAATCGGAAATGCGATATCAAAATTTTATTCCGATAAATCGCTGAGTAAAAACAGCTCCCCCTGGTGGACAAGGTCCACATTAAATTAAGTCTGCAACCAAACCAGAATCTAAGTAAACCTGTATTCTGCTACGGCATCATAGCGCGTTTAATGGCAATTTCTCGTTTCAACAGATTCTGTCTTTTCGAGAGTTATTTACCTCAGTCGTGAATTTTTTAGGATTATAAATGGTATCAAAAGAAAGCTGACACTTTTCCCCAGGGGACCTCCTATCTCAGAATGCAAATCACTTCAGCACTTCTTCAAAAAATGCATCAATGTACCGGTTAAATCTGGTGTAAAAATTGGTCAACTTTATAATTTTTTTTTGTAAAAACTGCGGACTAGATATGAATATAAATATGGAGGTCCCCTGGACTCAAGTTTGTTAATTCGAAATATAATTTTTTTAAAGCGATATATCCCGTATTTTTAAAATGCAACTCCGGAAACCACGACGATGTTTTCAATGTATTTAGTATAGGGCGAAACCGATCCAGACGCGAGCCTTAAGGGAAAGTGCTGACAGAAAACTGGCCACTATTGTAACGAATACGTTTACACCAAAGTAAATACCATTTCATTCATTTCAGGTATGATTAGGCGAGGCCACGGCGTGCTTTTACGTGTACTTGCAACACCGGATGCCCTTCGTCGCTATTTACGAGTACATCTTTCCCACAGATTTTTTAGCAAAATTTACAAGCACCTTTACAAACAATCCAAACAACTGGGTTGTTGAAACCCGTCTCGTAAACATTACGCTGGAAATACCCAATAAATCTTGTAAATCACCAGAGTTCGGTATTCTTTGAGCAAATGTTGAAAGTGTGGCCTTACCCAAAACTGAGGAGCAAAAAACGCAATAGATTTATGCGTCTTACGATGCCTATTGAACCGTTTGCGTCGTCAAAACACTGAAACCCAATACACGGACGTGTTTCTCTTAGAACCCGTCAACTTTTCACAACATTGGAAGCGTTGATTGAATAATCTTATAGTGATAACATTTCTGAGTAACAGCCGTATTTTAATTTACTGCAGATTTGCCCTTTGGTAAATTTTAACAAAGTATGTTGTAGAACACGTAAACTCTTTAAAATCGCCAGTTGCTGTTCGACTGACTCATAATAAGTACACGACGACCATCGTCATATTTCTGTTCTGTCAAGCACAGCTATCTGTCCAAACAGTTAAAGTTTGCAAATTAGCAGAATTTTCTTTAAAGGACGACCATTTATAAAAACAAAATACCATCTCATTTCCTTCTCTACCACCCCTAATCCCAAAGCATACACCATGCATTTTTACTTCCCGAGCGTAAGACAAGGAAGTATTGTAATCGAGTACGTCAACCAATTCTCTATTTTTACGTTTTCGCGACCTTTCATGACGTCTACAGTACGAAGAACTAGGTCTCCCGTTTCCATCTGTCTGTCTGTTGTCAAATTTTGTATTTTTATTAGGAATATCATGTAGATGGTAAAATGCTAACCACATTTGTCGAATTTCCACCAAAAATGTGATGACGTCACTTCAAAATTGTAGATAGTAAATGGGTTTTAAATAGTATAAAAAAACATAGTCCTACACATGTAGTTTATGACGCCGTGTTCTGGTTTTACCCAAAACGTCCAGATTTTTGGAAAGAAAATCAAAATTATAAAAGAACATTTTATAATTTAATTTTGCATCTGCAAAACCGAATGTTTTGAAATCTTGCAGTTGTATTAAAATATAAGCATGATAAATTTTTATTAAAAAATATCAAAATATATCTTAAATGTCCAAAATATGTTGAATCTACACTTGTGATTTATCTTTCTATTAATAGTTTTTGGATTTGCTTATACAGGGTGACTCCAAAAAATTAACGAATGACTGAACTTATTTTATTGATTTAATCAGGAACTACAAAACCGAATGCTTTGAAATCATGGAGATGTTTTAAAGTTGACATATGCATGGTAAATTGTTTATCAAAATGTATTTGCTCATATCATTTCAAATTTATGACGTCATCTCAAAGCTTTGCCGAATAAATCCTATCTAAAATGTGCAAAATATGATCAGTCTATACTTGTAACTTACCACTGCATTAATGAATCAGTCAGTTTATTTCATTGAATAATAAATCAAGAATTGCCAAACTGAAGACTTTGCAATCTTGCAGACGTTTTTAAGTTATTGTAAATTGTTAATCCAAATATATCTGTTTATTCTTCCCAAAATATTGATGACGTCATCTCAAAATTTTGGCGAATAAATTCTACCTAAAATGTGCAAAATATATTGAGTTTACACTTGCGATTTATCACTGCATTCATATTTTTAAGATTTGCTTAAACAGGTGACTAAAAAAATTAATGAGTGAGGCAATTTATTTTATTGACTAAATCAGAAGCTGTTCACTCCATTTTCCCAGAAATTGTGGGAATATAATACTGTTATTTTTAGTATTACATTGCATCAATTCAAATTGATATACGTGTTCTTGCAAAAATGTTGATGACGTCATCACAAAATTGTGTAAAGAAAAAACCCAACTCGAAAATGCTGGATATGTTTCACTGTATTTCAGGAGCGATCAATTTTTTTCTGTGGGGTCAAAAATAATGTAATTAAATGTCCACAGTTTTCCCAAATAAAAGGTTTTTGAATTTGTTAAGAATGGGGTTGGCAAACACTTCTGTAAATCTGCCATAACAACTTTTTCAGTTTCTGAATGAATAATTGCCCTTTCTTTATCTTTACGCGTCAACTCGTATCTCTTGCCAGCGTTTTTTAATTGTTTTTCTTTTCTTGTAATAACAAAGTTTTCTCTTCGTCAACGGCATTTTTTAATTTCATATCCAAATTGTAGAAAATACACATTATATATTTTTTTATATTTAAATCGTTTCTTAATATTTTTTGATGATCTTTCCCGTGAATAGTGGCTTTTATACGCTAGATATTTATTTATGTGCTCTTTTATTGCCTCTATTACTGAAATTTATTAACAGGAACCCTTTTACCCCTTGGATAGGGCTTAATTATCCCTCCTGTTAGCCGTGCTTCGATGCAACAACGTACAAAGCGAGTTTTATTGCTAATCTATTAAAAAAAAAGTTTTACAGACTTTTAATTTTTCTTCCCAACTTGGAAAAACATTCATTGCTTCCTTGTCTCACAATATTTAATTTTCCTTAGCTCTACGTCGTTTTACTTGTTTTATGGTAATGCAAGAGCCTACAAATTGTCTTTTTGTAGTCCATGATGAGGTATTTTTTCAGAAATTGTCATTAATTAATCGACGTGTTCCTTCTAAACTTTGATATCGGCAGTTACATATTCCCTTCGAACACGTTTTTTTCTCATTGCTGCTTGCTGTGGAGATTGTGATTCATCGTAGTCAAAATTGCCTTCGGACTCAGACAGGCACAAATGGCGAAAATTTTTCATCATTTAACATAATTCCAAATTAATAACTATTACTAGTTTGTTACTTATACTACTAATCAATAAGATTGTTATTATACAAAATCACTGTCAGCAGTAACAACATTATGAACATTGTGAGTGGTCGTGAGGAAAATTAAAACATTAACTACAACTGACACTTAGGCCAACGCGTTGTTGCGTTATTATTTTCAGGGAACATGGAGTCATCAAATTTATGTGGACTTGGTATTTTTTCTTATTGCAGCATTTCTTTGATATTCTAGGAAATGCGTTAATTAAAACACAATTGTCCTTAAAGTGCGTGTATTAAAAGTGCTATCCGTTCGTTTTAAAAGCTTATTCCGAACTAACTTTTTAAGATCACAAATACGCATATATAAAATATAAAATTCAAACTGAAGTACCTACTCAGCGTTTCTCGGGCGTCTTACATTTATCGCCCTTTATAAACAAATACTTAACAGTAAGATAAACAGAGAATGTATGGGATATGGTCGTAATAATTTTTGCCTTAATTAATATGTCGAATTACAATAGATGTTAACAAAATATTAATTTTTTTTTGTAAATGTGAAAATTACGGTAGTTCTATTTAAAATCTGACTTTATCCAATTTTATATTATTAAAATGGAGTTATGCACTTTGCGCTCCCATGAATGACTTGTTTTATTAGAGAGAGATGGTGAGAGAGACGAATGCATTAGTGAAACACGTTAATGACAGATCACCGGAAAAATAATTTGTTAATTATTACTATTAGTACTAACTATATGTTTATTATTGTGCCTTTAAAATTGAAAGGGATTGAATTCTGACATATTGCCGCAGAAGAAACCACATTATTTACTACCGTACCAAGCAGCGTTGCTAGGTGTAAAATATAAAAATCACTAGACGCGCAGCTAAAAAATCACCAGTAATCACCAGGTCCTATATTACAAGAAGGAATACAATTCAAATAAAAGAGACAGATATTTAAAATATATTGAACAAATACACAATACGACATTCGTTGTACATAAAATTAAAAACATATTCGCAAACTTAAATAATAAAAACTCTAATAAAAAAAAAAAAAAATAAAAAAATAAATGGTATTAATATCATATTCAGTCTGAGTTATATTTTGAATCACAATGTTTTCGTAAAACTTTACGAGAAGGCATAAAATTGTAACAGAACGTGTTATTTTCTTTTAAAGCTCTCTTAGCGTGTAGGATTCCATGCAAAGTTTCCACTTGTAATCTATTTCGATTTTTAGTTTTATTGTTATTAATTGTTGAAAAAATTCTCTCAAGAGCTGCGCTACTATGAGGCAATAAAAAATACCCTCAATCAAGGTTACTAAATTCTTAAATTTGGTTTCACTGTCTCCACTTTTAACGGCTGCAACTTCTTTCCAAAAGGAAATCACATCTTGGTCTTTGTTTACATTTATGTTGCGCAATTCGCGATCAGTGCGTTTATGTCTATGTCGTTTAAAAATGAAATGTTCTTAAAATTATCATGAATTTCAGATATGTGACTTATGTTTTCGATATTTTGGGGCTCTACAAATTTTAAATTTCTTAGGGCCTTCATTTGTGGTGATTGAAAAGGAAATCTTTTATATATTTGATGAGCAGATTCGACTAAAAATCCTCAACAATTTTTTCTGAATAAAGTTACTTGTGCTCAAGAAGTTCATTACATTTGGTCCTAGATATCTATCTTCTAATGCTACAAAATTAGCTGCGTTTCTGTATTGTATGTCAGACACGTCAGTTTTATTCAAGTAACTTCTTTTCAAATAACATTCTAAAAAAGTCTTGTACAAAGATTCCATTCACATGTATCTTAATTGTTTCAGATTGGAACTCCAAGTTTAATTTTGTACTAAATGGTAAACAATACTCTAAAAATTGCATATATGGGACAGTAAAAGGATTTAAGAGTGCATTGCATTGTTGTCATACTCTTAACTACAACACTTTGGGGAGATAGCCACCTAGTTTGACATGGATGAAGAATTTTTTGTGGTTTTATTTGGATAAAATCTTGAAACTCTTTCAGATCTGACAACCTCTTGTAACTATTACTGAAATAATTGTAAATATTTTTTGCTAATTTTTCTATGTAACTGGGCAACTTGGCACATGCATAAGAGCTACAAAGAGCTAATGAGTGACACAGACATTTGATAGTGAATAAATTTGGTATATCTTCAACTAATAAAGTTTGCACAGAATGATTCTTTCCCATCATTACATTGGCGCCATCAGCTACCAAACCAACCAATTGATCTTTATATGGAATTTCATATTTCATAAATATCTTAACAATAGCATTATATATATTTACTGCAATTGCAGTAGCAATAGCAATTAACGTGAAGTAGCGATCGTGAATGTTAAAATATGAATCAACCATTCTAACTACTATTGCTAAACTTTTAGTAGAACTAACATCAGTTGACTCGTCAATCAAAATTGAAAATTTTTTGCACTTCATTTCTCTAACCAAAAAGAGGACATGTCTGTCACATTTGTGACTAAAGCAGTACATTTGGTTCTGTTACAAGTTATTTTTTTTATACACTCAGGATCTTTGCCTAATTCTTTGATTAATTGTACTAAATGATCTACTGTAGCAAAAGCTAAGTTATGTTCTGCCATAAATGCCGCAATCTTCAATTCAAATTCTTTCACTTTAATGGAATAGTCTTTTGGAACTATTTTTTCTATAGAAAAAATCGTTCTCACTGCCTTCTCCTTATCTAAATGTTTATTGGGTTGTACATGTTTCCGAACTGCTGCCAAACCACCAATGTAGTCATTTCCACAAAGTTTGCAACAGAAAAAAGTACTTCCCCTATTGCTAGGCTGTACCCAGGCCTTAAAATCTGGATGTGTTTCCCATGCAGCGTAGTATTTATGACTATACTTTTTCTTTAGAGTTGGGGTCTTTGTTGCTTCCATTCTATTAAAACATTACAACGCGATTTTTAAAATGTATCACAAATTAGTTTAGTTTACCTCATCAATTATTATTATAATAAGTAGCACATGACCACAGCCCGTGAGCATAGAGGTTAGAAACAGAAACAGCTATACTCTATGAGAAACAGGATACAGAAAACAACGAAAAAGCGCGCGCTTGTCAGTTGTCTTGTCACTCGTCGACTCGTCGTTAATCTCATTGTCGCCAACATTGTATACTATGAAAACTGATGAAATATAAATATCTCTATTAACAAACACGTTAAAAAAAAAAACTACAAAAATGGTTCGCCAGGACTTTTGTGAACAATGAAGTAAAGAATTCGGACTTCGACAATTTTGTCACCAGATTTATCTATTTTTCTAAAAATAATCACCAAGGCTCCAAGTAGGTTAAAAAATCACCAAAACTGGTCATATACCACCAGACTTGGCAACGCTGCCAAGTGCCCTGAGACCGGCCTGAGTCCGCTAAAATGCGCGCGATCCCGAACACGAGGTTCCCTTTCCCTTCTAGTTTTTGTCTGCATGTCAGTTCTAGAGATGGGCAAAATCGTTCCACGCGTGGAGCGCTACAACCGCTACCGCTACAAGAAAATAGCGCTCCAAGTAACTAGTTACTTTGGAACGTATTCATCACGAGTGGCGTTTGAGTACGACGCTTCCACTTGTCCGCTTGGAACTTGGAACGAATGTTCCAATCTCAAGTACCAATATGTAGCGAACGGACATTCTGGACACAATAAATACTGACAACAATTAGGACGGGCACTCTACTTTCATTTTAATAAAAAAAATAATAAAATAAACAAAACTACAAATATTTTTATGGTCTTGTTTTCGCAACTTTCTGTGTTAATTCCCAATCTTCTACTAGACTGAGATTTTACAAATTTTTTCGTTTCCTATTGAAATACATGTATTCAATTAAAACTTATTTATAAACTATTTTATACCTAAGCTTTTATATCTTTTCTGATAATGAGTCATTTATATCGACCGTCGCATTCTTACAAAAAATTATCGAATATGCAGCGTCTTTGATACCGCCCTCAAACAAAATACAACACTTGCTGATTTTGCAGATTGCTTTATGATAAAACCGCTTTGCTTTTTATTTTATCTGTTTATTTAAATATTGTTAAACCTTTACTTTTGATCTGCGTTGCAAACATTTTGTTTTTCTTTTTTTTTTTCATAAATATTATAAAATAAATACCTATTTATAAACGTTTCCTGATATCTTTTTTTGTGTTGATAAACACACAATTATTTTAATGACTGAAAGATTATTCTCTTTTTTTTTCAGTTACCAAGCCCTCACTATTTGCGTTTCTTGTAACGTTTCGGACAAACGTGTTTTATGATTTCGTTCCTTGAATTTCCGTCCCGTAACTCCCGTACAAATATCGTTTCAAGTTCCAAGTGGAACGCAGAGTGGAACGTGTTACTTTTGTCGCGAGGAGCGCTACACTCCGCTACTCGGTGGTAGCGCTACAATGGAACGGTTCCTAAAGTAACGACCCATCTCTAGTCAGTTCGCGTTTGGTGCGTAGTAATGGTAGACGTGTACGTGCGGTGTCGGTGTGTAAATGTGTTGTAATTGTTCTGCTACCCTGTTATGTGAAGAATTTTGATCCGTCGAGTCCAGATAGAATAAGGTAAACTTTCATAACATTTTTTTCTTCTTAATTCAATGCAAATTGTCAATTACGGGATCACATTGATGCATGCAAACTCGATCCCCAAGAGTTCTTTTACGTATGTGTGTAATAATCTGTTTCACTTCTTTATGCACAAAATTTAGATCATTTTTATATACAGCTAGCTCTTGCTAGGTGGCAAGAGTTTGATATAGTTTAAACAAATAATTTATCGAATATCGTTGAGGTCAGAAAATATTAAATCATTTAATAAACATTGTTTTGACAAAGTCTGTTCTACAGTGCATTTTTCAACGTTGGCTAGGCATTTACGTGCTAAAACTTTAGTTATGTTAGTGAGTTTTCTAGCAGGGATTTCAAGTAAAATTTGCCAGAATATTAGATTAGGGGGCAAGTGCCCCCGAAATAACAACGTCTACAAACCCACTGGACATAGCAAAATAGTAGTTTTCAATATTTAAAAAACGATCCGGAAGTTTGTGTCATAATTGTCAAAACGTAATTTTTTAGCTCGCTACATTTGTGTCGAATGTATCAAAACTTCCATCTAAAAATATTGTGTATTGGATATATGGTTGGTAAGGTCTCGACCAAAAGGGAGACCCTGTCATGACCAGGCGCGGATACAGGATTTCGTTCTGGAGGGGCAATTTTTGTGCAATTTTACCTATCTACCAGAAATTCGTTCTGAATACTTAAGAAAATTTATAAAATTTTAGCTAGTATACTCTTTTTCACACAACGGTGACATTTGGTTCTTTTCATTACACGTATAGTGTAGAGTAGAACCTCGATAATCCTAATTAATTGGGAAAAAGGTGTGTTCGGATTAACGATTTGTTTGGATCAGCAATTTTCCCAAAAATCTGAAAGGGAATTGAATAACAACTTCATACACAACTGAAAACAAACTTCAAGAAATAAACCTAAATTTTATTAAACAAAAATTAAAGAATTCTTAAGCAACAATGGATAATAGATACATTCTAAAAAAATATTACTCCGTGACCATAAACACGCTATCTTTTGGAATAAACACCCCGGGATCTATACCTTGAAATATTTCAGAATTTTTAGATGAATTTTTCAAAAATGAAATGTTCCATTATGTACTCGTATTACCTCCGTTATGCAAATTTCGACCCATTCTCGACGATTTTCAAAATGTAACTAAATATATTTTCTAGTAGATTTTATCCCTCAGAAGTCATTTCTGGCTTCATTTCTTCGATAACTTAAACCATTTTTCCAGAATCGTTGAAATATCGCAATTTTTAAAATTTTCGAAGAATTCGAATTTCACAGAGAATTTTCCGAAAATATTGCTACGTTACCATGGTATATTTTTGGAATCAGCACGTCGGGATATACAGGGTGTCTCAGAAATAAGTACATTAATTTTAATCGGTTATAGAGCTCACTGAACTCAACAACTTTTTTTAGTAGAGTTTTGTCAAAAACTTTTTAATTATGAAGTTAAAAATTGTTAAAGTTATATCCCAATTAATGTTACCCGCCCATGGATCCTTAGTCACCCATGGACACTAATAATTATTATAATTAATAATGTATGGTCAAAAAACAGTTACTAGGATACGTATTTTCCTAATCGTGTCAATGTGACAAACATTTAGAGAGAAATTGAAAATCCTGCTCCCTAATGGCGTACGGAATTTCATCGGCCCAAATGTGGATGTTGAACACCTTCCCTCGTGTAACCGACCTCATCAGTTGATGGAATAAGAGATACAAAATTTGCTTGTTCGTTTATTTTTCTATTAACCCACTTACAAAAGTTTTGCCTACGTGGTAAATCTGTTAGTTTCAATAACTGAACTTTCTGGTCCTGAAAGGGGTACATTTGTTCTCTGAGTATCCTCCAAATACTAAGTACTTACTCTCCGATACATCACACTAGACAGTGATGCGTGCTAATGCCCGTTCGAGCTTCGACACTCTTCAAAACAGCCTCTTCAATATTAGCAATTCTATTACTACGTAACTTACCCCGATCCTGAGGTGCCGGTTTATAAGATCCGTACTCTCGAAAATGCTGCAACGTTCTTAAAACTGCGCACATTTGGCAGACGACGATTTGGGAGGTTTTCTGAAAAAATTCGTTGGGCGCGAGTGCCGTTTCCCCGAGCTTCACCGTACGTTAAAACGATATCGGTGCATTCCAGATTTGAAAACAAAGCCATTTCAACACATTTCGTCTATAAATTAGAAATCTGTGCCAAACAAACTTTAAAGAGACAACGTTTAATAAAAACATTGACATAAAAATGATTGTCAGTGTCAAAACTGTTGCTAGGGTACCTTCTTCATTGTTGTAGTGTTGTTATTATTTGAGTTATTATTTAAGGTGAACATAGACGGCTCGTGAATATATGGGTGGGAGAATTCGAAATTCGACTTGAGTTTTCGAAAAAATGCTAGATAAAAAAGTTGTTCCGTTTCACGAGTTCTGTTACTGGTTAAAATTAATGTACTTATTTCTGAGACACCCTGTATATCTCTGAATTTTTTGAGAATTTTTAGAAAATTTTTTCGAAAATGAAATTTTTCTTATGCAAATTTCGACCCATTTTCGATGATTTTCGAAATTTAACTAAATACTTTCTCTTGTAGATTTCGGGTCTCCGATAACTTCATCCGTTTTTCCAGAATTAGTTAATTAATTCAGTGCTTTGAAATATCGCAATTTTTAAAAATTTCAAAAGATTCCATACAACATATGCAGAAAGATCTTGCGTGATTTTTGGAAGTAGATGCATGTTTTCAAGTTCAGATCGGATTGCAGAGTTTTTGTTCGGATTAAAGAGGCATCGACTTCAAATAGCCTCTGTTCGGATTACTGGATGTTGAGACAATCGTGAGTTCGGATTATAGAGGTTGTACTGTATTTACAAAATGAAATATGATTTCAAAATTTTGAAATTGGTCAAAATAAAGGACCTCGGTCGTGTGTCAGGGGGGCGGGGCAATTGCACCCATTGCGCCCCCCCCCCCCGCACCTGGTCATGACCCATTTGAACTTTTTGTTTACACCGTTGCCATGGGAACCGAGCCTCTATTCGCTGTATTTGGCTTAAATCGGGTCACATTTCAAACAGTGAGCACTTGAGTAATTGACCTGCGGGAGTTTATTTTCATTAAGCGCGAGTGAAATTGTTCGATTTTAAATAAAAATAATTGTAGTGAAAAATTTAGAGATACCCCCGATTTATTAACAAAAAAAAAGTTCACGACAAAACGAGAGACATATAGATATTTTAATAGACGGAAAACATATGATAAATTTTTGTGCATGTGCGGTTGGGAAAATAATAAACTGTTTTGTTTTGTGTGTCACCTCAGTAATGAGTTAAAAGCAAAGGGATGTGGACATATACTTTTTTAATTTTAATTAATGTATTTTTATATTAATTTCCATCACACAATTTCGTCTATTAATTAATAACAATTAATAGTAACAATAGATTTAAAAAAAATTGCTAAAATATGCAAGAAATATATCCAAGAAAAATTATTCTTTTTACACATTAATATTTTATTTCTATCATTTCTTCCAATACTTAAGACTTAGATACCACATATGTGGACTACACAAACAAATTAAAACTAATGTCCATATTACTCTATTAACTAGCTATTTTATTGACTAAGTAGTTACTCCCTTGAAAAAATATTTACATGTATTATAATGTTTTTCTCGATTTTTCCATTTTAAATGAATGTCTTTGATCACTTAATAGTTATTTAATCAACTAGTTGGGTAATGACAGCGATTAATGATCGAGCAATTTTAATTACACGAACGACTGAAGGGAGCGAGTGGAATTAAAAATAGGCGAAATCGTTAATCGCCATTACCCCACGTGTTGATTACAATATTTTTTCGACGATCGTAATTTGCGAAAACAGCAATTTGAATAATATTTTTAACATTTGTTATGCAACCAAATATACTTCTCTTAAATCTGTCAAACGTCTTTGAATAGCAGACTTTTTCTGTTTGCTTTTTTGACCTTTTGAATCAGATCACACCACAAGATTCAATGAATAATGATTCAATAAAATGAAATAAGTTTATTTTTCGACTAACAGAAGTTTTATAATTATTCAAAATACAATAATTTACTATTTGAAATCGGTCAATACAATCGTTACGTTAACTGAATATCATTTTTTTTCTGCATTGTTAATATTGAAAGTTAAATTCGAAATTGTGCAGTTGGTGAAACTAAAACATGGAGTTGAAGAAGTGGATTCTGGGTTTAAATTTAAAGTTAATTGATTGCTTTGTATATTTGAAAATGACGAGGAAGAGGAAAATGCGTTTGCAAGGTTAGGTTCGACAGTAGGTTCAACTAATCTACTGGAGTTAGAGATGGGCACATTGAAGTGAAACATCGATTTTTTCAACATCTATTTATATTTTTCTCAAAATCGATATTCGATGTATCGTACCCCCAAAACATCGATATTTTATACAATCGATATCTTTTACTAATTTTTATCAAACAAGGTGGTTTCCTGTCTTAGAGAGTAAACGCTCTGATGGAACGGAAGTTGCGCTTGGCTGCAAATGAATTTTGGCAATCTTATATAAATTTTGATATGCCATTTTGTTTTCTTCCCAAAATACGAAAGGGTCCATATAGAGCTCAACGACTGGAGCTTTTAAGTATTGACTTAACTCTGCTTTAATCAGTAATTCAACGTCTTCAGCGTGTTGCACATTTTCAGTATAATTTTGAGCTATCAACTGTTTATGATAACTCCACAAATCAAATTAAGTATCCCCACCTGTATCTTGAATCATAGTACTGTTAGAAGCACCATTTTGTACTGGATCAGTAATGTCATTTAAAGGTACATTATTTTTCATATAACTCTACAATTTCTACTGCTTTAGAAGCTGCAAGAAAATCTTTAAAATGAAGCTTTTTATAGCGAGGGTCAAGCAAGGTCCCAATTGCAAAACGTGTACTTGTTCAATTAGTCCAAATCTTTTTTCGATTTCTAAACATAATTGATTTTTTAACGATATAACATCCTCATTGTTGCATACAGATGATTCAAGTTTTTTTTTTTAAACAAGCAGTAATAGGTATTACTTTGCTAATACTGACATAATTTTCTCCACTTAACACTTTTGTAGTTGCTTCTAGTGACATTAGAAGCTGGTGAATTCCTTTTATAACATCAAATTGACCAAAGCATTGGGGTTACTACGAAGTACATCATTAATTTGTTTTCGTAACTATTTGTAGCGATCAATCATGTAGTAAGTGGAATTCCACCGGGTGCTTACATCTTCTGTAACTTTTAATGGTTGCAATATCCCATCTTGTTGTTGAAGTCTTATTAAATTCATCCATGGCTCTGACGCTAGATTTGAACCACTGGGGACGTTTTGAAGTGCTTTTTCTGGAACTAAGTTAAGAGTATGTGCAAAACATCTGATATGTTTTGCTCCTTCCAAACAAATCGCACACGGTCTTCACAATGTTGGCACCATTATCAGTGGTGATCGCCAAGATCTTTTCAACAGATAAATTCAATTCATCAAGAGCTTTAAGCAAAATTTGTTGAAGATATTCAGCAGTGTGGCTTTCTTCAAGTTTGTATACTCCAATAATTGCATTAATCATGGTTGTATGTTCTGTAAAATTAAAAAAGAAAAAATTACATATTACAGAAATTTGTGTCACCTAATAAATGTAGAGTACTACCCAAATAACTTTCCGTTTTTAATGTTTCTGTCCACACATCTGTTGTTAATGAAAGATAATCATGTTGCTGAAGTTTTTCTTTAAATTGTGAGCTTAAAACATCATATTTATTAACTAATAAACGCCCAAAGTGTCGCCGACTAGGTATTTTGTATAACCAGATTGCTACTCTCAAAAAATATTTGAACCATCATTTTCAACTGTTGATAAAGGTAAATAGTCTTTGCACAGCATATACAAACTACCATCAGTAATGTTACGATCGTTCTGACCACCTCTTGAAAATGAAGAAATTCTTTTAAATGTATCATCAATTGTTTTCTGTTTTTTAGGAGTTGCCACATAAGGTGTGGAACTTTTATCGCTGCTGCATGAAGTTTCTGACTTATTAACATTAGGAAACAGTCTTGTAGTTTCATTATAAATCTCGTTGTTGCATTCTGGGCCCCAAAAATACTTTCAGTAATAGTTAACGTTGAACTTGTTGAACTGTTAAATTGTGACATCTCAGTATTTTCAGAATGACATTTTCTTTTACCCAAACCTGCCAATCCATGCACTGCTTTTAAATGTCCCATCATGTTGGCCGTATTCCCCGAGGTTTTTAATTTCTTCAAGCATTGTTTGCACTCGACCATTCTGCTGCGTTAACGTGTTTCCACACCGCACTTTTCTTTTTTAATTTCAATTTGGTTCAAAAGCCATTTAATTGAAAAAGAAGTTCTTTTAAATTACGCGTTCATTTTAATAATGTGACTGTCAAACTTGAAATGTCTAAATTTGCTTTGACAAATTTATTAAATTGGTATGCAACCAACAATACTTTGACATTTCTATCGAGTTTATTTTATTTAAATTTGTTTCACAATACATTTTTGATTAAAAAACACCCTGTTCCACTTGCTGAGAGGCAACAATGTAATAATAAATACATAACCTCACCGCAAGCAGGATGACAGCATTTTGACAGATTTCTAATTTTTGACAGCACCATCGAACTTCAAAATCTAATGGTGTGTAAACACAAAACGATTTTGAATTCGAGATCTCATTCGTTGGTCTCGAATGAAAAAGTCGAATAGTGTAAACCAGCTTTTAAAACTTTTGGCACGTTACTTAGTTCAGTAAAATTCCCATTTTCACTAAGGACTTCGTCTAGTTTTTTTTTGAGACTGAGCAATAGGATCTTGTGTTTTATTGATATATATATTATATAGCAATAGTTTCGGTATAACAATTATCTGCAGTGGTTTTGCTGAGAGTGCTTTCGCCTGGAAAGGTCCTTTTACGGTATTTTTTCAAAAATGAATTAAATGTAGGATTACTTAAGTTATTTAATGGAATATTCCAGGCAAGCATGGCGTGACATAAATTGAACTTGAATGTTTCCTCGCACGTATCCGAGTTGCGCCCGCTACCTGAGTTCTCGAGCTCAAAAAGTCCGAATTGCCATTTTACTGTAGGTAAATGTTCCGAGTTGCGCCCGCTACCTGTAAATATTATCACACCTACCCCGTTTTATCCTCCATGAAGTAGGTAAAATTTTGAAAATCTTGTTGGAGCTTTTTTTTCATAATTTCTAAGTACAGTATTTTTCTTCATTAAAGAAAACCAAATTTTTACTTAAAGACAAAGAAAAAGTAACACTATTAGGATGACAAAAACTAAATGAGTTATTATATTTCGCGTGGAACGATTTGCAAGAATTTGTCGTTGCTCCTCCAAATTTTTCAATGTGGGCCCACATGATCCCAGGAAACGACAGCCCATTAACATCTGTGTAATATACAAATAGGTGCATGAATTGACAATCAGATTGAGGAAAATTTGATTCTATAAAACATGCAGGGTAACACAATTTGTCTACTAATTGGAGTGAATATACATTTTATAAGTGCATTTTAGGTAGGTATAGAGTAATATTACTATAAGAATGGCACCTCATTAAAACTATGCATTCGTCAATTTATTTTTAGAGTTCATTTATAATTCTATAATTGAAATATTCTCTACTGACGTCACAAAACACTGGATTTTCCAATGAAGAGTAATTTTTACCTACATTGTAGGGTGTAAGAACACGGTAAGGGAGCACTCAAGTAGTGGGCGCAATTCGGACTCCCCCGTTTCCTCTTCGTTTTTGGCTATATTAGCAGATAAAGTTTCTCGTATTGATGTTTGAGTTATGTACACTGGTTAAGTTTCTTTTTTCACGATTTCATTTGTGAAGAGACGTTCTGCAGTGTTGGCCTATAAGATGTCTCTTCCAACCCCTCGTTAAATACATTTGCAGAACTATCTATATTTACAACATCCGGCTTAAGAGACCGTTAAGTGAAGAATTCTAGTAATACGCCCAATAATGCAGTCTTGGAAAAACCCGTCCACATTACAAGAAAAGATCGATACTTATTTACCTGAATACCTACTGCCAATAACCAATGTATTAATATTAAGATTTTTACCAATTACCACAATAAATGCAGCAAAAATATTAAAATATACATAAAAATGCAATAGAATAAAAAAAATTACTATTTAAACAGAACCAACTAATAATTTGTTACTGGTTGTCGGTTTTAATTAATGTAGTTTAATAAGAAACACAAGGAAAGTTGCAATAATAAACAAAAATAACTAGTTTCACAAAAATGCAAGTAATAAAATATTGAAAAATTACAGCAATTTTTGCAGACGCACACTGAAAAAAATTTTTGGGGAAATTTACCCTGATAATTGGAGGTAACTATATTACCTCCAATTATCAGGGTAAATTTACTCCTCTTAAATGTCTTACACCCGAAAGAGAAATTTACTTTCATACGGGTAATTGCCCCGAACGGCAAGAAAATTTACACGGTAAATTTACACCTTGGAATTTTTTAGCGGTAAATTTAACCTTCACAAGGTAACATTCCCTGGTAAATTAAACCTCCGCAAGGTAATATTCACTGGTAAATTTGAGCTCCATAGGGTAATATTCACAGATAAATTTCCCTTCCATACTTTTGCTTACAGTAAAATTAACCAACGGGATGGGAAAATCCCATTCCTGCAAAAAAATATACCAGGTTAATTAACCCCTCTTGGAGTAAATTTTTTGGAGAAAATTACCCACTTTTAGTGAAACTTGTCCTGCAATGTAAAATTACCTATATACCTATAATTTATCGAAAAAAAAACTCTGCTACAGTCGAGATGTAACAATACATGTATTTGCTAAAAATTAAATTATACATATAGTTGTATAAAAATAAAAAAATGTTCTATATGATAACTAAAAAATAACTCATAATGTTATAACTCCTGGTAACGGGTGTTACCGATTCTTAGACAATAAGACTGTTAACCTGAAATTAATAACGTTTATTTTAGAACATGTAATAGAAACAACTGTACCTTTTGTAGTTTATGAAAAAATCCAATAATTTTTGTTTGCGAATTTTTTTTTAAATTCTTGGATCCTATTTGGGGATATATTTTTAGGAAAAAGAACTGAATGAATTCCCATGTTAACGAACTTTTTTTTGGATATTCCAAATTAAACATGAAATATAAGGCAAACACTTCGTTTAACGCTTGATCCATCTCTAAATATGTATTAATAATTTCTTGTTCCATGACGATATTGTAACGCTTTGTTCCATCACCTATAAAAAGAGTTTTTAAAGAAATAAACTAACCTTATTCTTGAGTTCGTAAATACATCAATTAAAGAAACTTCTTTATAACAAAATTTTTACTATTCACATAATAATCAAGCATTCAAAATTGCGAATTGTTGTGATTTGTATATAATAAACTCTTACCTTCGGTCTTTGTTATTATTTTTGGTGATATTATGTCTTCTAAACTAGAGAAATCCTGGAATTATATTATTACTATTTTTATTAATATTTATCAAAACTTACTACCTCTTCTTCGCTGAAAATTTCACATACGTCTTCAGCAAAATATTTGGAAATTATACTTAGAACACATTTAATAATTTCATTATTTTCCGTTGGTCTGCTTTTAATAATATGTCTCTTGATACCAAAATTAATTATGTTTTCGGATTTCAAAAATAAATTTTTAGATAACAAATCTATACTTTTATTCATTAATCTTTTGAAATGGAATTTAATTCCTACTGACTTTAGCAAAATTGGCCATTCATTTTTGATATCAATTACAGTGGGAGTTTTATTAATAAAATATCGTTGCTGTGCGTAACTCTTTTGTAATAACTCCATCACACTCTCGTCAGACCAGTTTTCCAAATCAATTTCTTTTAGTTTTTCTTTTATTTCATTGTCTTCGTTTGAGCCACATGGAGATGGCTGCCAATCCACGCAACCTGCTTTTGCAGACAACAACTTTTTTCTTTTATTAATTGGGACTGGGAGTGTTGATTCAACTGGGGAGTTTCTTTTATGTGTAACTTTTAGGTATTTGTACCTTTCTTTGAGCTGATTGCAGATAGTAATTAAACCATTTCCAATTACCATCCCGTCATCGTCATAATCTTGGAAAGATTTAGGATATTTTGCCACTAGTTTATGAGCGATGATTTGAAAGGTCTTTGTTGGTATTTCGTTACTTATATCTAACATATTATCAACAATAACGTTAACAACTTTTCTTCTGGTTTGTTTATCGCACTGACTTTTTTCAAGGGAATCGATAGTAGATCGTGTTAATTTTTCCCAAGGAATCTTAAAATGAATCCAAGTATTTTCAGAAACGTTTAGCCCTTCACTGCTAGTAGACGGTATAGTAAGAGTTGAGTCGCTGCTTAATTTTTTCTGTTCCTCAGAATCTAATGTTGTAGTAGATGTAGGTGAGGAAATTTTAGCAGTGTCATTACATGGTTGCCACACTTCATTTTTCTTTAATAACAACAACACTTGATTTTGAATGGTTTCCAAATTTATGGAATCATCATCAACTTCAGTTCCGTCTGACTCTAAATACAGCTTAAGCTCATCTGATTCGTGTATATTTAATTTTCGACTGGCTGCAGTATTTTATTCAAACAATTAATTGCATAAATTAATTATATTTGGTTACCTTTAGAAATAAGTTCCTGAAGAAGACTGTCGCATTCGTGCACTGCAACAAATTTTTTAATTGTTCGTGCTGCATTCCAAACCTTGAAAACTTTCATTTTTGTACATCAAGTGCTAAAAAAAAAAGATGCAAACAAAAATTGAAAAAATTTCATCAGTACAAGTTATTAGATTTGGGTACCTTGATAACATCTGTATTATACAAAAACTGCTTCCAATATATTACATTTCTTAACCATCCCAAAGAATAAGCGACACGTGGACTCTTCATTGTTGACTTGATGTTATCAAGGTGAATATGTGTTCCAAAATATTTTTCAAAAATATTATTTTTCGCCAGCCGTCTTAAAAGATGTCACTTTTAACGTCAATTTTGGACGGAAAACTTGACGTTTTTGTGAGAGTAAAAAAAAGTTGCGTTACTAAAGTAACAACGTCATTTTTGCCTTTTTAATCCTAGCATTAATTTTTTTTTTTAATCCTAGCCTTAAAAAGTTTTCAATTGTTTTATTTTGAGAATGAAATGCTATTAATATTTTCCAATTTTATTATTAACTTACATTGTTATTAATTATTTAAATTTTAAAATTAATATTGAATGTACAATAAGAACAACTGCGATTGATTTGGATTAAAGATTTTCCGTCACTATTATCATTTTTCATGCGGTCAGTAATAATATTTTGCGCTAACACTTCTACCGCTCCTGCTGTCTGGTTGGTCACAGTGTCAAAATTCAGGTTTACTGCTCCCACATTCCTACTTATTCCGTCTTCACGTGTGATCATTCTATTCGTAGTTCCACTACTTGTACCTGATTCTTCTAGGTTTACTTCGCTCACATTCCTATTCGTTGCGTCTTCATGTATTTTACTTGTGGTTTCACTACTTGTACCTGGTTCTTCCAAACGAAAAATTTTTTTTGCTACATCTTTTTTGTGTTTAAGAGACTCTTCTATGTAACCTTCGGCTACACTGTCAGATTTCCACCCACCGTGCCTCTTGAGGGACGTAATATCACCGCCAGAATCCACAAAAAGCGTGGCAGAAGTCCGACGTAGGCAATGTCCGCTGTATTCTTTAAAGTTTTCTAGCTTTAAATATTTGGCTACTTCTTGGGGTACACCACTAATTTTATGAATGCCAACTACTTGTCGATGGCACATTCCGTCGACATATTTAATAAAAAACCGACCTTCATTAAACATTTTTGGACGAAGCGCAACATACTTTTCGTAAAATTTCAAATACTTTTCCCCCATAACCGTAAATGATCTGGGTTTTTTCGTTTTGGTATCAGGAATTTTTACCAATAAACCTGCTTTAATATTTTCAATATCTTCAGTTTTTATTTGTAATAGTTCGTGACACCGACAAGCTCCGCTAACGCCAAAGATTACAACAATCTGAAAAAAATTCGTAAAATAAATATAAGCTCTTCATTAGGTTATAAACATACTTTCATCATCAGGAATTTGAAATCCGGAGCCGTGTCTAAGAAAACTTCTATTTGTTCATTAGTTAAAACCCTTGATTTCTTTGGAACGTATCCTTCTCCTTGTTTCTTTATAAACGCTTTTAATTTTGAATACTTTCCGATTTCTATGCCATTTTTTATATTTAAAGTTGCTTTCACCATGGAATACTGCGACCACAGTGTGGATGACTTCATTTTTGTAGCCAATTCGGAAAAATATACCAATAGGACGTTCTCAGAATAAGTTTGAATCTTTTTCCCTTCGCACCATTTGATGAAGCGGGTATACGCGCACTCATAACACTTCGCGCGATTTTGTTGGTAACAAGTTCAGTACCACGTTTTGTGCTTCTTCTAGCACATCGGGAGGTAACTCTTCTTCAGGATTCATTATTAACACTGCAAACGTTTTCACAAAACAATGGTATGTAAGCAAACAAAAAAAGCCTTGACGACGTGGATACCAGACTACTTTGCAGATTGATTCATTTCTGCTCGATATTATTGTTATCAATATTTTGTACAGAGAGTTCATAAATGATCGAGAACCACGTGATCAAAAATGTATGCAACCAAACATACACAATTGGCAATAGTGCAGATTAATGTCCCTAAATTCATTGGCGTCACAAAGGAGTTAAGAATAAAAAAAATAAAGCATTTCATAAATTGTTTTTATTTAGGTATTTACAATAAATGTTGAAAATGGTTTCCTTCGTTAGCAATACACATATTAACTCTTCTTTTCATGTTATCAAATACTCGTTGAAGAGTGTAAGGAGTTATATTTTCAATTTCATGGGTTATTGCTTGTTGCAGCTCATCAATGGTATGCAACCTATTTTTGAAAACATTGTTCTGCAAATGACCAAACAAAAAAAAAATCCGGCGCGGTGAGATCTGGCGATCTTGGGGGCCACAGTCCTTGACTTATAATTCGATCGTCATAAACTTCCTGCAAGAAGCGAAGTGTGCTTCCTGCTGTATGTGCCGTCGCTCCGTCTTGCTGAAAGTAACCATACTGGCATTCGTCATCATGCAGTTGTTCGAAAAAGGGTTGTAGAATATTAGTGCGATATCTTTCAGCATTCACCGTATCGTGAAAAAAAATCGGTCCTATAATTCTTCTTCTTGAAATGGCTACCCAAACTCCAACTTTTATTGGATGCAAACTAGTTTCTACAAAAATATGAGGATTCTCAGTAGCCCACGTTCTATAATTTTGACTATTCACGTATCCACTCAAATGAAACCATGCCTCATCAGTGAAAAATGTTAAGTCTAATAAGGCATCATCATTTAAATTATTATTAAACCATTGGCAATAATTTATTCTTCGCTCAAAATCCGGTGGAAGTAATTCATGGACGACTGAAACTTTATACGGGTGCATGTGCAGAACTTTATGTAGTGCTTTATGGCAACTTCCGACTGAAAGACCTGCAACAATTTAACTTTTAAACTGTATCATAAAATCTCTTTAATTCTTATGAAAATATTTAACGCCTTTAAAAAATAAAAAATCTGACAACCAATCTTTACCTGTCTGTGCTGATAATTTTCGTATAGATTTATTTGGACTTTGTTCTAACTGATGCTGGATGTCTTCTGTAACTTCTTCAGTCAAAACAGTTTTTCTGCCAGTTGTCTTTCCTTTGCAAATACAATTTTTAGTCTCAAAACGATGAACAAGGACCCCCTTATGATTTGCAAATGTTTGATACCCAACATTGGCATCTGGAAAGGCTTCCGTAAATTGGTCAATACACGACTGCAGTGAATAAGACCAGGTTCCGTCTGGGTTTCGGGTTCCACTTCGAAAGTGAGCCATCAGAATAAAAGCATCCTGTTCGGGTGTGAAGACCATTGTTAAACAACAAGTTTTCCTGAAAATGTCAAAGTAAACGTACTTAATTTTATATAGACATTTGGTGTGAAACTTCACACAACGCACCATTCGCCTTCGCACAAACCATTTCCACAGAACTGTTCTGCAGCACCCCCTGAACACGTTTCTAACCTTCTGTGGGCGCGAAGAACCCGTGTGTCTATTAAAAATCAGACATTACCCTTCCGCGCATCCGCGCGTTGGTGACTGTAAAAAGTTAGGTTATATTAGCAACGGCTGATATTAAAGAGTGAAGGAATGCAAAATTTAACAATTTTTTGTGGCACTACATTTGAAGGTAAGGAACGTGATCAGGGGGTGCTCTAGAAGAGTTTTGTGCAAACAGTTTGTGTGAAATCGAACAGTGCCTGCGTTTTGTAAAATTTTACCAAATTTGATTACGTACCACACAGTTGTTAATTTCAAGTAGTTAGTTCTGAAAAGAACTGATTTGTATGTAAGTAAACAATTAGAAAACACTAAAAACAGAACGAGAATGGGAATTATTATTACAAGGACACTACTGATCGTAAATGACACTAATGGCAGATAAACAATAACAATTTAGTAAAAATAATTGATCATTAATCAATAATGCCAATCGATTTATTAGTTACAAATAATTAACTGGTCACGTGGTTCTCGATCATTAATGAACTCTCTGTATTTTTGAGATTTACTTTTTGGCTGGCGAAAAAGTAGTATGTTTCATTCGGATTAAAAGTCAGTTTTTGACTCGCAATTTTGCATCCGCTCGGCTTCGCTTCGCTCCGCCTCGCAAATGCAAAATTTGCTCGTCGCAAAAAATGGCACTTTTAATTCTAATAAAACAATCTACTATTATCTTTACTTTTTTTACTAGATGACATCCAATATAATATTTAATAATGTGGTTTAGGGGCGTATAATTATATAAAAGCGTATTGTACTACATTTAGTAATAGAAGAAATATTTACGAACAATGATTATATTTTCCGATATTAGTATTAAAAAAAGTAATGTTTCAATATATCACTCTTCTTCAAATGGGGCAGATTTGAAAGAAAAAAGCATTTTTTCTGCAGATACGAATGTGAGCAAAGGTTGGTGTGTTATTAAATCATCTATGTGTTTTCCGATAATTTTTTTCTCATCAGTACATGTTGATGTTTCCAATAAACCTGTGACAGAATTGTAAGAAACTTCCATTGTCGAGCCAACAAAAAATACGTCTTTATATGTCTCATTAATAATAATGAAAACAATACAGAAAATAGAGTAGACATTATCGTCAATTTTAGAACTGCACAAATGCATTCCCTCACTGTATTGAGTTCCCTTAAACGAAATTTTTTTAGTGACAAATAATTTACCACGGAAATTACAGAAACGTGAAATGCATGAACGAATATTTTGTTCATAATTTTCAGATATATATTCATTTGCATCATTAGCATTGACCAAATCAGAGAAAAGCGTACCATTTGATGTATGCACAGCCTGCAGTAATTGATGTTTTTCTGATAAATGGCGAATAATGTTTTTAAAACTAGTCGAATGTTTTAATATACTTTTAAAGTAACGGTGTTTACTCTCAAAGCGCAAAGTCCAAAGATGTCGAAGGGGACCAAATTTTTTTATCAAATACGCATAATGCAACAAATAGTGGTGCTTTGCTCTCAGATTCACGTCGGGAAATAATTTAACTCTCATTTCCACATATTCGTATATTAATCTTCTCAAATTAGCCAATTGAGCAACAGAAATTTTAAAAGCAGTCAAAATGAAATTAATTTCACGTAATTTTAGAAGCATTGTCCAACAAGGATGTTCAATACGAAGATCATGCGTAGCAAACGGAAATATTATTAACAATCTCAAATTTTCAGAAGCACTACCCGTAAGTTTCTTTTTGTCTCCTTTTTTAATGGTCGGGATAGATTCGTAGCGACTTTCATTTAAGAAACGAAGTTTTTTTAGTCGATTGTTAAATGTTTCGTAAGTAAAACAATTTTGTGTAATAAGCTTTTCTAAGCAAAGTATGAAATCGCAATGAAGAACTCCTTCATAGCTAGATGCTAGATGCTAGAACAACGTCTAATTCGTGGGTAATTTTGTTTCTAAAACAGAACTGAGTTGAATACTTAATTTTTTTCATGATATCCTCTTTTGAAATGTAACAGTAACGGCATGGATAATGTGTGCTGCTAAAGTTTTCAACAAACCCGCCGATTTGATGGCTCCCTAAATTATCTGCTGGTGAAACAACAAGGGTACCTTTAATAACCTCGCCCGTTCCAATTTTTATGCCTTCAGTTTCTAAAATTTTGATGTCGCTAATAATTGGTTTGCAAATATTTTTAAAACCATATTGCTTTACTACAGACTCTAAACAAAGTGCAACCAATTGTATTTGATCAACTTGACTTCGATAGTGTGGTGGGACATTGGCAAAACACATATATATACCTACAATTTTGTGCACTAATCTAGACGAACCTAAAGGGTTGCAGACTTCAAATGCATCTTGATAAAGAATGATTTGCAAAGCATTGGAATTTTTTTGGAAAAATACATTTTGTCGGTAGCACTCACCATCAGAAAAATCGGAAAACACACCAGATTTTGATTTTCGAATCATTTTAAATTGTTTATAAAAATTGCTGTTTGACATTAAAACTTTAATAGTTTCTAATATAGGCACGTAACAGTAGAACATTTTTTTTGAACCTTTTTCGTCAAGAATAATGTCAACAGGAGGGAGCTACGTAATTAAAGTTTTTTTGATAAAACTTTTTACGTACATAAGGCGACCTCAACACACCAGACAAAGGATTGTGTGCTTGATTAAAAAGATTATGTTTATTTACGATTTCAGATATATCAATATTGAATTTTGTTTCTACTATTTTGGAAATATTCTTTAAAGTTAAATCGTTTAGGTTGGCAAGATTTGCGGTCATTAGTTGCAAAGTAGTTTCGGTCATAAAATATTTCGCCTGCAATGTTAAATATGCCGAAGCCAGAGATTTAATGTAAACTTCGCTGAATAATTTTGACAAATTCACTTGCTCCTCTACAATTGCTGTGTCTGTAAAAAATTGAACCGTTTTACACGTCACGTTACCATCTTTTTTTTCAGGATTATTACGTAACGAATCTTCACACAGTTTTTGATTTTTGTCTCTCTTGCCATATTTTATTGCTGTGTAATGTAAACGGTAGAAATGACGTTTCAAAGCACTGACGCTATGAAAAACCGCAATATTTCTGCAGTTCTCAAAGGGACACTTTACTTGCATTCCACCCTGTATGTGATCATACATATGATTTAATAATTTATTATATGACGATTCTATTTCAAAATAACAAAACTGCACATTACATTTATATGGTGACTGAGATCGGTTATTGTTTATGTTTGACCGAACAGATTCATTTTTATGTTTCCGATACACATGCATTTTAAAACTACGGTAATTAGTTTATTGCTGTTGACAATTTTCGTATCTGCACAAAAATCTTGTCTGCTTTATCTGCCTATGATAATACTGATGTGAGTCGTAGTCTCTTAATGTGGGCAATTTTAAATTGCAAGTGTAACATTCAAAGTTCGACATTGTCACGTAGTTTTCTACGAAAGACAGCATACAATGATAATTCAATTCTAATAAGATACCCAAATAAACACTGTATAATTGTATAGCAATGTAGCCAATTACGCACCAACACCACACGTGTATTACACTTCTTGTCATCTCTTCCTTATGCAGTTATGCCATAACATGTGCTGAATTGCGAATATTGTTCCACTGCTTGTCGCAGACGAAAAGCGGGAAAGGTCGTGATTGGTAAATTCAAGGTTAAGATAAACAGGACTGTATTCGCACCGTGCAGGGCCGGTTTCGGAAAAAAAATTCAAAATCGCAGGCCCATGAAATAAAGGTACACATACCCGTTTTTATTAAAACAGTTTCAGAGATTATGTACACATGTAATAAAAACGCCAACAGACGGCAGACGATAGACAAACGAAAACGGGAAACCAATTTTTTCATACTCTTTGGGGGTACATGAAATGTCGGGAAAACATGAAAGCAGCCATTCGTCAAATGGCCCTAGTACTCGGAAAGTGATATGATAAAATAAATTCATCGAATACATTGCAGGTTTGATTGTAGTTTGAACTACGTAAGCTGGGGAATATTGTATATACTAGGGTCCATTCGCCGAACGGTTAGTTTTATGTTTTCCATACTTTTCATCACCCTTCGACTATGAAAAATGAATGATGAATGAATGAATCTCCTGTTTTTTTATTCATATAGTTTCTCTTTATTTGAACTTTTAAATCAGAGACTAGATTTTACTGTACTCGAGGGGCGATGGAAGTTCGATTTAAATAACCTTAGACCAACTTTTTTATAGTAGCAAGTGACATGTAAAAGATTTGTTTTCGTGTATTTTTTTGTTAAGTAATTTTACATTTTATGTAGGAATTTTACATTTTAAGTATTAATTTTGCTGACCAGTGTAAAATTTACTTGTTGGAAATAATAATTACACACAAGTCCATTAATATTCACTCTTTGATGGTAAAATTTTCTATAAATAGAGTAATTTCTCTCATTTACAGTAAAAATACTTCGAATACGTGTAAAATCCCACTTTAAAGTATAAAATAACTCAGAAAAGGTAAAATCACTTCATTCATGTAAAAACACTCGTATAAAATGAGTAAGATTACAATTTTTGTAGGGTAAAATTACACTAATTTTTTTCAGTGTAGCGTGCACATTGTAGTAGACATGCTGGATTTTTGGCATGACATACAAATATATTGGATGTTTCTTTTTTTTTGTTAAGGGCATAGGGAACACGTTTTTCGTTTTGGGGGTCTTCCGTCGTCGTTATTATCCTGTTCTTTGTTAAAATTAGAATATCCTAAAATCACGGCACTAAGGTGTTTTCGTAATCAGGATCATTTAATTTAACTGTTTTTGAAGGTCCCAGCAAGCAACTTATGTTTTATGCACAGGTCATTGCGAAATATCGCGCCAAGAATGTTCAGTTATGTAAGCACTAGGGATGTACCGACTGTAGGTCTGGCCGACTAACCGACTAGCCGATTGTTCGGCCAGTAAAAACCGACTAGTCGGCCGACTGTTCGGCTTTGCTAAAACCGGTTTATAAATGCGACAGAAAGTGTGTTTTTTTTTTTGTATATTTCTGACTACCTTAAAAATTTGTTTTATTTTAATAAAAGGAATAACTAAAGTTCCTTTGTTTTCCAAAAAATGTGTTAAATTTGTTTGGATAATTTTAACATTTCTTTTTTGTAGTAACTCAGTACAAATATAAAGAATAACACAATTTAGGGCCAGTTTATACAATATTTTAACTGAGATTAAGTTGATCACGCATTTAACAAGGCCATTAGCGACGTCTGATTGGCGTAGAGTCGGTCACATGGTACTTTAACACTGTGTTAAAAATTAAATCGCAATTAAATATTTAATTGCGGTTCTGTACACCGGGTTTAATTGTATTATATACCTACTATTTTAATTTTAATAAAAAAAGCCGACCGATCGGCTGTTTAGCCGACCAGTCGCCGACTGCCAGCCGACGACGAAAAACGGCCGAATAGTCGGGTTATCCGACCAGTCGGCCACTAGTCGGTACATCCCTAGTAAGCACCCATCCTCGGTCTGGCAGACCGTTTCCAAATTTTACGATTTTTTTGTAATTAAACTACCATCTGTCTACAGTTGTACGTTTCAGGATACACTAAGTATCATCTGATTTGAAGGCATATGGAGCACCAACTAAGTAGAGTGGTAACTTAACTAATCGGTCTAAGTGACTAATATTTACAAATAGTAGGTACTTGACGCGGCAGAACGAACTAAGCACGCGTAGATCATTTTACCACCAACCAGTTAAGTAGTTTTGATAGCTTACTTTTTTCAAGATTTAATAGATGGTGTTAAAAGATCAAAAATCGCGTAGATCGTTTTAGTAGTAAATAATCTGTACTTTTAAGTATTTCAGTCTGTACTTAAGTCAATTTTACACAGGAAGTCACTTATATCCTTTTACTTCTTACCCCTTCAAATATAATTTACAGGACTCTTAATCATTAATCAATTGCTGCATAGTTTTATCACAAAATAGCAGTCTTTGTCCATACCTAAATCTAGAACTCTTTTTATACTAAGTAAATGAGTGTTCACTTGAAGTGCCAATCCCTCCGTATGATACACTTAAGCATTTTGCACTGTGTTAATTTTTTAAAAATTGACCTTTATCGCCCTAAACTCATCAACGTTGTTTTAAGCAGAGTTGTGAAAAATCAAATAATAAATTTGTTATCTAATAAGGCAATTGTTTTTCTCTTTCTGGAGGAGGTAGTAATATAGTAGCTACCGTGTATAACAATTGCTGAAATGTCTTCATTAGAGGGCAACGTTACTTCCTTATGGGGTTTTTTGCTCCACATTTTTCGGAAAACTGAACCATTAACTGGTATGCATCTAGATGATGATGTGATCTGTCAGGATGTGGCAACCCAAAAACATACGGATTTTCGTCACTAATACCCACTGCTTTTCTGTTCTCAAGTAACAATTCTATACATTCTAGTAAATCCTTTGAAATCAGAACTGGCACTACTCGACCTAATTTACCTCTTATAGAAAATCTGACATTGCATGGCCTGGACTTTCATTACGTTGGCCCACAATATTTATACATTTTACTGTACTATTTTAATAACGAGGGTTAAAGATGGATTCCAAATTTTCAATAGAATGTTCAATTTTTTTTCATTTCTATTAAAAACTTGCCGATTAATCGCAACCGCGCACTTGTTATTTTGTGGTGGTGTTTTGAAGTATACTTATTGCATAATTTATTACAGTTTATAACGGCCAATTCGTCATATCGAATTTCTTCTACGACTGGGTCTTCGGGGAGGACAGGAAGTACTTCATTTTTCTTCAAACATGTCTTTTTTCTTCTACTACGTCAATATTTTTTATTTCCGCATTTTCATCTGTCAGCATAGATTTAATTTCAAAATCCTGAGGGACTTCATCAAAATTATTTTTAGTTAACCAAGCCTAGAACTTCAAATTTTCTCATGATTTAATTTAGAAAATAATATAAACTCACAGAATTTTTTGTAATAGTATCATTAATGTCCATTGGTAAAGGTGAATAACGGATCTTAGAGCCACTTGGCGCTCTGCTTTTGGCACCGTAATCTGGAATTTGATATTTCGTATTTCCAAATTTGTTGGTTTAGATTTGTACCAATATATATTTTTTCTTCAAACGTCGTTAAAATGGGATGTTGTGTCCCTCAGTAAATGCAAGCAATAACTTATTTTACGGCTTAGGCAGGAAAAATTGTTTGTTGTAAAAATCTAGTCCTGCTGCTGAACAATAAAACTCCATCTGATTGGTTGTTTAGTGACAGAAAACATTTGTGCAACTGCTGCTGGACGGCAGCAAAAAAATGACAATATGTTTTGTTTTTGGATTAAAAATTGGAATCAAATCAACTTAATCGACCTTTGAAGAAAAAATAATACGTTTTGTTTGAGAAAAAATTACTTTTCACGAAACGCAAAGCTAAAAATAGTGGGCGCCACCTTCGTTGGTTCCTTCTGTTAACTGACAGGCTCGTATGAAAATAATCACTTTTGGTGCTAATCAAACAATATGTATACTGTCTTGAAAACACTCCCTCCAAAAATACCTGATTTCGGTACTTGTTACCCAAATAACTATTTTATTCACAATCAGTCAGTAACATACAACATTTCTGACCTCTGAAACGTTAGAAAGTGAGCGATTTCACGATATATTTTTCAACAAGTCGGAAAAGCTGAAAGCGGTCAGTATAACGCAAGCGGTAGGAAATGAGTCATTTCTGACCTGTGGCGGCGCCACTGTCGATTTGAACTATGAATGTCAAATGAAAGTATTTGTCTATTTGTTGCAATGGCGGTTGCACAAGTTTTGGTGGTAATTGCCGCAAATTTTTCTGAAAGTAGTGATAGTGATAATGATAATGAGGGCCCCAAAGACTAGTGGGAGACATGATACAAGAAAACTTCTACCATGATGGGAGAACCGTTTCTATGCGATTTCAAGTTGAATTTTGCCGTTTCGATAGCAATGACGTCACTATCCGCTTCGATACCTATCGTCGGTGTCTACACGCATAGCGTTTTTCTCTGGTTTTACAGCTCAAGTCGATTTGGCGGGCTTCGCCCTCGCCGCTAAGTTTTGTGAAAGCGATTCAAGTGATAGCGAAAATGGCGACCAGAGATTAATCAGGCAGCTTTACGATTCGCCGGATTTCTAAAAGGCCACTTTTTCAACTGACAAGGTTAAACAGAGAAGTATTTAGGTTTGTTTTAGAACTCATAACCTCAGATTTAACAAGAGACACACTAAAACGACGTTACCAGCATCTAACACCGATGCACAAGTTGTACGTGGCTCTACAACAATTCTATGTTACAGGGAGTTGTAGTGGTTAGTTGCGGGTAGTGGTAAACTCAATCGGAAGCATGCGAGGCCATCAGGGAAGGTACCAGCGCCCTCATAGCTGTATGTCCTCAGTTTATTTATTTTCCAAGTGCTGAATAATATCCAACCATGAAACAAGATTGTTATAAGCTGAGAATGACACCATCATCGACGAGGTTTCCCTGACGTTTTGGGTGCACACACATGTGAATTCAATCACCAGTAAATATACCTAAACATTATCTGAATAAACACTTTTATCACTCAATTAACATACAATTAATTGTAGGTTGATTTGAATATTTTTAACGCTTGTGGAATATCCAGGCTCGACCCATGACTCCTTCATTTGGCGAAATTCATCTGATCGAGATAGTTTGTCCAGTTGACATTTTGTGGAAGGCTAGCTTATGACTCCGTTTCCCAAATTTGGACTCCAGCAGTTTTACAATTCTGTACACATCTTTACCAGAAATCCAGTAGAACAGACGAATGACGTTTTAAAATGTCGATGCCATGTTTTAGATTCTGCTTTGAAGTTTTCTCCAAGAAAAAATTGTTCAATAACTGTAGCATGTTATGTGCTTCATCACATCAGCACAAAACATCACTTGGAGGTCAAAAACTTGCAAGAACATTTACATGATGACGTTATTTGCTAAGAGCCCGTAAACCCAAACAATGAAATCATAAGACAAGTTACTGATCTCACGACACTTTACCTGAAATTGACTTGTATCCTTTCCTTGACAAATTAAAATGAAAATAGGAGGTCACACATTCATAATCATGATAATATTGTTGTGCTTTTTTTGTGTAAGATTTATTTTGTTTATTAAAACATTCATGCTTAACTTTTTTTATTGTACCTATTTATTAATTCAATTGAATAATTAAATTTTTGACTAGTTTTGGTGTGTAGTAAAGGCAACTTCTTATACTTCTTGTTTTCAATTTAACTCAAACCTACTCTTATTAAAGTTAAATTTGCACCAACTGTAGTTTCAAACTAACAACTTCACCCTCATCGTTCCTATATTTTGTTGAAAATTTGTGAGCCTCTGTAGTCTTACTAGAAACTTCCACAATTATATGGCTAAAAAATATCTTTTTCTGTTGGCAAAAAATGATTAGCAAAACAATCATTTCAATTTAAGTATTTTTGGAACCAAATTGGCAAAGTTAGTAAATAATAGAATCACTGAATAAAGAAATCATTAATTTTTATTTATTTAACAAAATCTAAAAATAATAATACATAAATGATTAATCTAAGAGTGACACGCTTGATTAATTCTTTTTTTAATACAGTCACTTCATTTTCAAGATCCCTTCTTTACAATATGCTAACCATTTGTTCTTTAAGAGTCTCTGATTTCGCTTACTACATCCTTTCTATAACTTCTACATTCACAGAGCAGCTTATTCTTATTCTGCCTTTGCATGGAGTACCTGATTTTGTAAATGAGTTTATTCCAAAATGAATGGCCGATTTCCAACAAAAACCATTCTTGTTAAACAGCTGAAAAAATGTACAATATACTTCAGTCTTAAATTTAATTAAATGACAAGACAATGAGCTCGTCATATTTAAAACTAAAGTTCATATTTAGCAAAACAGAAATCAGACATTAATCTGAGACAGAGAAAATGCAAATTCATGTCTGTATTTCAAGTCATGCATCTAATTCTATTTGTTAGTATTTTAAAGATAAAAAGAGGAAAACTACATGTTTTCTAATAGATATTTAATTATTTACCAATGTCCAGGTAGTCTCCAATTAGCTCGCATTTGAAGATGATTATATGGTGGGATTGGGCAGAGATTTGAAGGTACTTGGTACATTAATAAATAAAAAAAAGTTAAAATTATTACACAACAAAACTAAAACTATTAAATAGTTATTGCAATTTATAGGCCACTATTTTAATAACTGATTAATGACGGACGTTGATTTAAATCAAACATCTAAAACAGAAGTAATGTTGCGATGACAATAAGTACTTGCCTTGCTTCCTGGAAGTATCTATGCCTCATTCAATCCCCTCAATGCTTTCAGTACCAATAAATGACACAAGTTTCAGTTCTCGTTTAGTCAGTGAAAGAGCCTCCACCGGTCTTTCTTGCTTCGCGTTTAAGGTACTCGCTTTTTGTTTGGTGCGACATTTTAAATCACGGATCCAGATTACTTCTATTGAGTGAACTGTTGGATATACTGTGTTAACCCTCTCCACCACATTGCTCCACGACTTGTCACAATAGAACGCAGGTGACTTGGGCCCCTTCAGTGGTACTCACAATATATCACGCCTCTTCGTAATTTTATCCACCAAAACTAAAATTTCGGTGGCCGTTAATTTTTTCGATCGTATTTTGTTGCTAAAACAAATAATTTTATGGTTAAACTTTACATTTATATGCTCATTGCTATTCAAAACATTGAATTATATACAAAGAATGTACTTACGACTTATTTATCATTGAAATTCGTTAAAAAACGCAAACAAATAACCGGCACTATTACGAACGAGGTTATGTTGACAATTTAACGAATGACATAATTGACATAAGACATAATATGAAAGTCTGTAACGGCTGATGGTTAATTTTTCTGCGGATTCCCGCAACTCTGGAGGAGTAAACTCTCTTTCACGATCAGACATTTTATTTGTTAAAAAACTTAGAAAATGGAAATTTGGTTACAAATTTGGTGTGATTTTTATTAACTAATAATTTAACAAAGTGTCGATCGTGCAGGCGTGCAGCGCCTACTAAGTGTTAAGATCTTACGGAAATAAACCTCACGTATTATTATGGACGCAGATCTTTTATTATTGTATTGTTGCTTGTATTATTATTATATGATTGTGAATAAAATAGTATACAAACCTCGGCGAAAGTATCATTCCTGTCTCGAGAACTAGTTCACCTCGAGGCTGCGCCTCTCGGTAAACTATAGTTCTCTCGACAAGAATGAAATACTTTCTGCCTCGGTATGTAATGTACTATTTCATGTTTAGAGATTTCGTGTTAAAGACATGGTAATAGAATTTTTCTTTCACATGTGTAATATTAGTCTCTACACATTGTTCCCCATACAAGTCATATACGTTTTTTGTATGCTAAGATCTTTGTTCAGATAGTTTTTTCAGGATTATCTTTTCTTGAGTAGTGACTGATACGCCGGAAACGAGTGAATATATGCGATTACACCTGAATCATTAATTTCTTTTTTTACAAGTTTAACTCTTATCGACTATTTCTGAATCTTAATTTTTTTAATGCATCTGTATAGCCTGGTTACAGAGATAATCGCTTAACTTCCAAAATTGTGAAAATATTTTTTTTCTACCGCGTACGTTTTTTGATTTTCTAATAGAGCTATTAAAGCACCCAAATGACGTCATAGCGGTTCCGTTAATAGCGAAAAGGGGTTCTGAAATAGATCTGGTGTAATTTAGATGTAATTTAGATCGGTAAGATTGGTGGCTATGACGAGAAATGTCAAGTGAATGTCAGTGGCAAAGTCAAATTAAAATTTCCCGTATTTCGGGAGGCGTATGGACTCACTATTTTCTTCACAATTTTTTTTTAACCAATTTTAACTCTTGTCTGTTTACTGGATTTATTCTCGTTCTTTTTATGTGCATCGCCTCTGCAGTGTTCAAAGTGTGATTTTTTTTTCGCACTTACACTAGGAAACAAAAATGTGAACATAATTCATTCAAGCTTCAGTATTTTAAATGTTTACTTACAACTTTTCCACACACTTTGCAGAACAACTCATTGTCTTTGGTTGAAGAAGGAAATTGAAAATTAGTGTCCAAATTATTTCCTAACCATAATTTGATTTTATCTTTCATGGATGATTTTACCTTTCATGGATGATTTTACCTTTCATGGATGATTTTACCTTTCATGGATGATTTTACCTTAGGCATTTTGAGGATTCTTTACTGTATGCACAACAATCAAAACCGGGCCCAGCACACTCCCTAACACGCAAAGACACTCAGTATCACTAACAATAAACTTCTAAAATAAAATGCTTTTTCAGAGATTCACCTCCTTCCGGCTATAATCTAAATGAAATGCAGTTGGCGACGCCAACCCGTACCATTAAACTCAAGGGCCTTGTTTACAACCCATTTTTAAACAATCTGTCAGCCAAAACAATGAATTCACGGAAAATCTCTATTGGGCAAGCACGTCCGCTTCGTTGGTCGTGGAATCCTATTTTAAGACTTTTGAAATTTACAATTAGGTCGTTTAGTTAACCCTTTTGGTCTCTAACGGTAAATTAGGCATTTTAGGTAGTAATAAATGGGCGTTAAATAAACAGAATTTTTTAAATTTGGATAAATATAAATGTCGCTGCAATGCCTGAAGTAGATATAAAGAGGCAAAAACCTAAGATCCGAAGCCTAATCATTAGTTGTTTACCACCTGTGCATTTGTGGAAAAATGAGTCAATAATAATCATAAAAATGGCACATTTAACTGAAATAAAAAATTAAGCTTAAAAAGTTTTTTTTTTGCATTTTTTTACCTCTCAGTGCAAATAAAGAAAGACACGCTTTTTTAAAAAATATTAAAATTGATTTGACCGCTCGTGCCACTCAAAAAAGTCAACGTGGTCTTGTATCTTCAAAATAAATATTATAATATTTCAGAAAATGGAATTCGATATATAGTTTTTATACACCGTTCCGGAAATAACTATTTACGCTGTATCCATACCCACTTTTAAACAACCTGTAGGTATATGCGCATTTGTGATCTTTAAATAATTCGTCAAAAGATTTTATACCGAACAAATCGATGTTTTAATACAAGCATTTTATGGACAATTGTGTTTTAATTCTAACAAAAGAACAGTTCTTATATTATTAAATATTTAATAAATATCCACATACGACGCACACTGGTCCCAAAATTAAAATTTGCGGCCAAAAAACCCAACATAGTTGAATTTGCATCAAAATTCGTATACAAGGGTTTCTATGGCCGGTAATTATGAATATGCTAATAAAAATATCATTTACAAAATGGCGGCTGCAATATGGCGGAAATTGAAAAAAAAACACGTGAGATTTTGATAAATAATACACAATGACCATGTATGTCGACTTCTCAAATGTAAAAAATGAGTGGGATAATCAATGAAATTCATTTTGGTTAAAAAATCGAGAATAAAACTATATTTATTACAAAAAAGCGAGAAAAACTAAACATATATACAAATTATTCTGAATCACTATCAGTTAACTCAGAATCTATTTCAGAGTCACTATCTACTTTCGAGACAATTCCTAATTTATTTTGAGAACTGCTGGCTATAAGCAGTTCTAATGCTTCTGGTAAAAATTGTTTTAATTTTTTCTTTGGAAGCTTTCTGAGGCTCGAAATATAAGGGTCAGAAGAAACAAGCAGTCTGTTAAATACATCTTCCATTGTTTTCACTCTGGAAAGTTTTCGAGAAAAATCCGAACGATACTTGAGCTTGCCTCTTGAGCTTCCTCGGATAACTGCCCAATAGGTAATATTGCTTTTTCAATAACTTCTTTTGCGTGTATTAACACTTTATGTACCGAAGTGGGCATGTAGTACCATGGATATAAATTAACGAATAGTTTTGCTGTGTTAATACGAAATTTTTCGAAAAGTTCCAAATTAATGTCGTAACCACTAGAGATTACCTGTAGGATGACATAAAAACGTTTAATTAATGTCTCGTCAATGCCTGTTATTTTCGCCGAAACTTGAAAATTCGCAAAAAAGCGTCGAGCAGTGTTGCCGTCATTGGAACTTCCAAACCCAGGCTTTGGCTTGTCAACTATTAATCCCAACTGCAGGCGAAATTCACGTTGAAGCTTCCTTTTTCTCTCGCTTACTGTCTTTTTCTTTTCAGCATTTCGTGCTTGCCATTTTTTAATGGAAATTTTGTATGATAAATGCAAGACACATTCGAAGAAGCTGATCCATGCGTGTAGAGTGGATAATCCAAATCTAAGATTTTCTTTCAAAATAGGTTTTTTTAAAATCTTATCAAGGTCATTAAAATCTTTACTAGTTGCTCCACATAAATAACAACGCTGCGATGACTTTGTTCCTGTAATAGCACTGCATACTTTTCCATCAGTCATTGTTAGATTCATAATATAAGATATTTTAAATCTGTTTTCGTTAAAGGTACTTTCAAAAGGTAAAAGGTTATTTATTTGGTTTTCGACGTAACTTATCTCAGTTCGAGTGGCTTCTGTAGTTTCTTGAAGAAATTGCATTCGTAATGGTCTACAAAAACGTGGAGGTGATGTTCTAGGATTCTTCCAAATTATTATTTCCTTATGTAGCTTATCGTCTGTATATACTAATTGTAAAGGAACTGCTGGTGTCAAAAATATGCTGGTATCAGAATTATCTTCTCCTTCAAATGTTTGTTTGTACTCACTATGGCCAGAACTTCCATCACATCCCCATTTTAAAAAAAGTTTTAAGTTCTGTAAATCCTCAGTACTCAAGGTATCAATAACTGTTTCTTGACTTTGTATTATACGCTGAGCTGTATGATCTAACAGGTCGACTTCAGCACTATTTTCAGAAATTTTCATAGCAGTTCGCGGAGGGTAACACAGATTTTTCGCTTCCAGTACCTTCTTATAAGAAGGATAGAGCCTGCAATTTTGTTCCAAACTTGTTAGTCGTAGACCTTGATACTGGCTTTTCGAAAGCTTCAACTCAATTAATATTGAAAGAGCACTGTCATTGGTTAAAGGAGTTGCAGGAGGTGTCTTAAAGCTCTTGCGGTACTTTGATGCCCTCGTAGGAGTAGTAAGGGCAGCTTCTTTGACAAGTTTGCACGCATCTAATTGACCCGTAGAACGCAGACTTGATTGTGTTGCATACGCTAGTTCTTGTGGGCTAAAAGAACTACGAAGTTCTTTAGTTTTCCTGCGTTTAGATCTTTCGCTGGATGACTGAAATTCCTTTGTTGGTCTGGCTCTAGCTGATGATGTCGTTGCTACTGCATTCTCTAAGATTGAAAACGTAAGGGGTTTATTTAGCCAATCACTGTATTTTTGAAGAAACTTTTCCTCTGACAGTTTGCAACTTTTGTCTCATTTTAGAAAATAGCGTAGAAAATGATGCTTTCATATCTTTACGAATTTCCACCGATTTTCCACTACGTTCTGATACCATCAACTTAAAATGATCTAGCAGATCAGAAAACTCGTCTCTTAAATGATTCTTTAAAATAAAATAAATCTCTTTCCTACTATAAACCACTTCTTGGCAAGAAGACCCTAAAACAAAGATATAAGTAGGCATATTTATAAATAACATTGTATGAAAACGTCAAATAATACAACTAATTAATAAATAATTATAAGGAATTCACGTTCGGTAGATGTAACTAGATTTGGTAACTTTTTTTTTTAAGCTGTGTAACTGCGGACATAATTGTTCTAGTGCATAATGTATTACTGGAATGTCAGAAAGTAGGTATCAAAAATGTGACATGTAAGTAAGTAAAGGTCAAATATCGAAAATGTGATGGTTTTGTGGTAATCTGGTGAATTTATTTTTGAACCAAGGAGAAAATCGCATCCCTCTAAAAGCCCAAAGAGCAACCCGCATGTAAAATTGTGAATCTTTTCCCTTCACTAGTTTTTTTAGGAGGACAAGCTTTGATGTCATCATCATGGATCCACAATTTCACCATGGATCCGTTCTGGTATATCCATGTCTCATCCAAGAAAATGAAAAGTAAATCTTCACCATAATCACGCAATTGGAGATAGGTACCGCCTTAGAAATTTGATTCTGGCAGCTATAACGTGTTTAACCCTGGACTGCTTAGGTGAAAATTGCACCAATAGTTGCTTATGTGGGGTTACTCGTAACCCCAGTTGATAAAAACAACTAAACAAATAAAAAACACAAGACAAAACAATAAACGCTTTATTTATAACATTCTAAGCTTAAGATAAAATAATTAGAAACTTATTGATTGCATTCTGAACATATTTCAACACGATGAGTGTTACAAACAGGTTTATGACATTTTGAACAAGCTGTTTTAGTTTTAATGTCTTTGATTCTTGGACACAATGCACATCGAGTTTGTTTTGCAAGTTTTGGTGGAGGTGGAACTGCAGCTATATTTTCCTCCTCCATTCCTAGAATAGTTCTTATAGATGAAGACAATTTTTTGGTCAAATTTTTTGTTAAGCGGCGTTCCATGTGCGGTCTTGCAAGCTGCATTCCGAGCTCAAATAGATAATGCCGACGAATACATTTTTCTCTATTGCGTTTTACCATCTGAAACAATACTCCTGAATTTACACCAGCTTGATCCAGTATGCCATAAAAGTATCGTAAGGGCCACCTTCTGGTCTTCCGCGAGACTGAATATGTGTGAACCATCTGGTCAAACGTGTCTACACCTCCTTTAGTTGAATTATAGAAATTAATTATTTCTGGCTTTTTATTTGGATCTACAGTTTTTGTATTATGCATTGTAGACAGTAATAGAACACACTTAGATTTTTTTGGCGTAAATGACACTAACGTTTTTTTCTGGTCAAAGGCAAATTGCGAAGTTAGCGCTTCTTTATTTTTGTTTGCCAGGAATGACGAAGGAACTTCTTTTTTATTTTTACGTAGTGTTCCGACAATAGTTAGATTGTAATTGTTCACCATATTATCTGCCAGTGGAATACTGGTAAACCAATTATCCATCGTTATGTTACGTCCTGTTCCATGAATAGATTCAGAGAGCTTTTTTACGTAATAATGTGGTAAGGGTTCTGCATTTGCTCTTACTTCTTTTCCAATATATGGGATGGCACTTACCATGTAAAAAGTGCGTGAATCGCACATGGTTACTATTTTCAATCCATATTTGTCTGGCTTTGATGCAATATAAACTCTAAAAGGACAATTTCCACGAAAACCCAGGAGCTGCTCATCAATTGTCACATATTCATGAGGAGTATAATATTTTGTACAATTTGATTCAAACTCTTCCCATATCTCCCGAATGGGAGAAAATTTATCTTCGCGATTTCTCGCAGTTTTATCATCAAATCTTATACACGATATCAAAAAACGAAAACGTGTTTCACTCATAATACTGCGATATATTTCAGGTCCATACTTTGACCACATTTCAGCTGTTGTTAGGTGAATATCTTTTCTGCATCCTGATATATAAAGAAGACCAAAAAGAGCAAGTAATTCAGTTGTATCCGTTTCACCAACATAACCACAATTTTCAGTATAGTTCATTTTTTTTCTGCCAATTTCTGAATTTGTGTGCAGAACAATCTTGTTTATAATTCCATCAGAAACAAGCAATTTCCAACCTTCCAATTCTGTGGAAATACTTTTTGCTGCACCTTTTGGTCCTGGAATGCGTAAAACCAAATTTCGTTGAAGTGTCCGAGTACGAGAAGGGGGCACAGAGCTCCAACGATGACCATTCTTACCCTTGATAGACACACCTGATTCTTGAACAGTGGTGTCTTCATTCTCATCTTCATTATCAGAAGATGACATCTCACTTCCAACATGTGAGTGTTCCGACATATGGTCCTCAAATTCTTGGTCACTTCCATGAGAATCATATTCTGAGTCAGCTTCATCGAACCAGCGTAAAACGGTCTCTTCAAAATGAGAATCACCCGGTCTTACTGCCATCTAAATTCAAATAAAATTGAAAGAATGTGGAAAATGATTTATGCATCAATGCTTACCTGGGGTTACACGTCACCCCAATTACTTTATAATACAAAAACAAAGCAAGTATACAAAGATTAAACGCGCGTGTAACTTAAAACATAACCTCAAACGAACATAGCTGGTCCCGCAGAGATGCAAACCTCAACGCAAAAAAGTTACCAAGTTTCTAATTTTGGCTGGGGTTACTGGAAACCCCACTAAGCATTCCAGGGTTAAAATGTGAAAAACTTCGCCTTCGGAAACCTAAATTTATACGTGTATTACGTACAATTATTTTCAAAGCCGAGTGTTTTACCTCTTACAAAACAATAACGATTATATAAAACTTAAAAACCAATTGTAGAACGGAACCAACAAAGCATGTAGGTATATAAATCTGCGCAGTCATCTTTCTGATTCTGATTATAATATTAACGGCACAAGCGCCGCTGTATCTGTATTATTTTAAAACTCGAAAAACACTCGACAACACTACCGAACTTTACGGAGAATATTTCTGCCACCAGTTTAACTGTTTCAGTTTTACCCAATTTTTTGAAAACCACGAAATATTTCTTGTTTCTTTTCCTTTAAAATGAGCTTTCTCGTGATTACTTTTATGGAAATTGTTTCCATGCTGTATGTAAGGATTTTCTTGAAACGAAGCGTGTTGAAATTAGAAAAACTTCGTTTTTTTTCCACACAATTCAGATTTGACATTTGAATTAGAACATTAGACAGTTGATGCCAATCTTAAATTTCTAGTGATCTTAAGGTTGCAACTTAACCACAGAAAAGTTTCTGTCAGTTACTTCTACCGAACGTGAATGCTTATTATATTTAATTTTCCTTATTTTTTGCCAATACATTCAATCACTTTTTGGTTTACTGTTCTTGAAGGGGCAGCTAGTTGCAGCCAAATCTTACCATATTTGAAAGATAATAAGCTAATCTTTTACTTCCGAATTCAATCTTTATGGTATATGGTGGTATATGCTACTTTTCGACTCGATGAATTAATAAATTAATAAAAAAATGCGCAATTGTTGCATCACCAATTTCATTTAAATAATTCTTTCTGATGGCTCATTCTTAGAACTTTAAAATATATAAAAAATAATCTACATACCTGATGGAGTTGGTTCCATAACGCCAAAACAGTATCAAACTACTTAGAACACCTTTTATGAAAACAAAGTCACAATGCGCAAACTTTTGCGCACGAACACTCTCGAGAAACGCTAAACGACAACTACAATTTTGAGGGTAATAAACGATTATTAAACGATTTGCCTATTGTTATGAGGTAGCCTAAACATCCTTCTATCTGACTCTTTAGTACAAATTCTTAGAATCGCTTGTTCGGTGTTTCCTATTTTGGCCGAGTTTTCCCAACTTGGGACCTGTGTGCGCGGTTAACATAATGCGGAATTAAGTAACCCAGTGACTTCTGATTACATTTTGGGCCACTAATAAACGTAGTACTGTACTGTACATCAGGAATTAGCTTGGCCTCTTTTATTAACACACTATGGAGCGGGAAAAAGAATTAAAATACAGAAATTACAAATTTCTATTTAGAAAAAAAAACAAAATTAAAATTAAAAAAAATTAAAATAAAAAAAAAACAAAATTAAAATAAAAAGAATTACAATTAAAAAATAACAAAATTAAAATAAAAAAAATTATAATTAAAAAAACAAAATTATAATAAAAAAAATTACAATTAAAACTAACAAAAAATTAATTAAAAGTTAAAAGCGAACAACTACGGTGGTCGTCGTTGCCGTCGCCTCTATAGCAACGACGACCCCGTTTGATAACGTCAAAATTGGCTGCGTTGTCGGTAAATCCGCAGCGCCGACTTCAAACAAAAATTAATTGCCCGGGAGCGACTCCGGGCACAGGATCTATAATTACGTTGACCTTATGAGCTGCAAAGAAAACAAGAACAAATAAGAGAAAACCAAATTTAGAAAATCAGAGAAAAAGAAAGAAAAAACGGGGATGAGGAGAAATGCAGAAAATCACTTACGATCTACACGTCCTGGTTGGGGACGGGCAGTTTCCCGTTCGTCAGCTGCAAACAAAAAAATTGATCGAAGGTTATTTCAGCAGAACATTTCTCGCTCCCTCGAAAAATTATAATTAAATCTAACAAAAAATTAATTAAAAGCTAAAAGCGAACAACTACGGTGGTCGTCGTTGCCGTCGCCTCTATGGCAAGGACGACCTCGTTTGATAACGTCAAAATTGGCTGCGTTGTCGGTAAATCCGCAGCGCCGACTTCAAAAATTAATTGCCCGGGAGCGACTCCGGGCACAGGATCTATAATTACGTGGGCCTTATGAGCTGCAAAGAAAACAAGAACAAATAAGAGCAAACCAAATTTAGAAAATCAGAGAAAAAGAAAGAAAAAACGGGGATGAGGAGAAATGCAGAAAATCACTTACGATCTACACGTTCTGGTTGGGGACGGGCAGTTTCCCGTTCGTCAGCTGCAAACAAAAAAATTAATCGAAGGTTATTTCAGCAGAACATTTCTCGCTCCCTCGAAAAATTATAATTAAATCTAACAAAAAATTAATTAAAAGTTAAAAGCGAACAACTACGGTGGTCGTCGTTGCCGTCGCCTCTATGGCAAAGACGACCTCGTTTGATAACGTCAAAATTGGCTGCGTTGTCGGTAAATCCGCAGCGCCGACTTCAAAAATTAATTGCCCGGGAGCGACTCCGGGCACAGGATCTATTATAATTACGTGGACCTTATGAGCTGCAATGAAAACAAGAACAAATAAGAGAAAACCAAATTTAGAAAATCAGAGAAAAAGAAAGAAAAAACGGGGATGAGGAGAAATGCAGAAAATCACTTACGATCTACACGTCCTGGTTGGGGACGGGCAGTTTCCCGTTCGTCAGCTGCAAACAAAAAAATTGATCGAAGGTTATTTCAGCAGAACATTTCTTGCTCCTTCGAAAAATTATAATTAAAACTAACAAAAAATTAATTAAAAGTTAAAAGCGAACAACTACGGTGGTCGTCGTTGCCGTCGCCTCAATGGCAAGGACGACCTCGTTTGATAACGTCAAAATTGGCTGCGTTGTCGGTAAATCCGCAGCGCCGACTTCAAAAATTAATTGCCCGGGAGCGACTCCGGGCACAGGATCTATAATTACGTGGACCTTATGAGCTGCAAAGAAAACAAGAACAAATAAGAGCAAACCAAATTTAGAAAATCAGAGAAAAAGAAAGAAAAAACGGGGATGAGGAGAAATGCAGAAAATCACTTACGATCTACACGTTCTGGTTGGGGACGGGCAGTTTCCCGTTCGTCAGCTGCAAACAAAAAAATTGATCGAAGGTTATTTCAGCAGAACATTTCTTGCTCCTTCGAAAAATAATAATTAAAACTAACAAAAAATTAATTAAAAGTTAAAAGCGAACAACTACGGTGGTGGTCGTTGCCGTCGCCTCTATGGCAAGGACGAACTCGTTTGATAACGTCAAAATTGGCTGCGTTGTCGGTAATGGAATTCGAATACTTTTACCTATATACCACATCTCAATGAGATTTTATACACCGTTCTGGAAATAACTATTTAGCTATATTCATACCCACTTTTAAACAACCTGTAGATATATGCGTATTTGTGGTCTTCAAATAGTTTGTCACAAGAGTTTATAACGAACAAATCGATGTTTAATATAAGCATTTTAAAGACAATTAACTTAATGCGGAATTAAGTAACCCAGTGACTACTGATTACACTTTGGGCCACTAATAAACGTAGCACTGCACTTTACTGTGCATCAGGAATTAGCTTGGCCTATTTTATTAACATACTGTGGAGTAGGAAAAAGAATTAAAATACAAACATGACAAATTTATAGTAAGTTGAAATTAAAAAAAAAAACCAAACTAAAATTAAAAAAATACAAAATTAAAATAAACACAAACTTAAAATTAAAAAAAAAAAAAACAATTAAGCTATAACCTAATGATCACGGTCGTCGCCGTTGCTGTTCCCTGAAACGCAACGACGACACCGTTTCCCAGTGTCAAAATCGCCTCCCGCGTAGGGAGGTACGTCGGGCCTACCTCCAATGAAATGGGCCCGGGAGAGACCCCGGGCACAGGATCTACTATGACCCGCACCTGATGAGCTGCAAAGAAAATAAGAAAAAATTATAGAAAACCAAAAATTTAGAAAATCAGAGAAGAAGAAAGAAAAAAAGGGGGTGAGGAGAAATGCAGAAACATCACTTACGATCGACACGTCCGGGTGCCGGCCGCGTCTCGGCTAGGTTGGTTGGCATTGGCAGTTTGTCTGCTGCAAACAAAAAAAATTATTGAAGGTTATTTCAGCAGAACATTTCTCGCTCCTTCGAAAAATTATAATTAAAACTAATAAAAAATTAATTAAAAGTTAAAAGCGAACAACTACGGTGGTCGTCGTTGCCGTCGCCTCTATGGCAAGGACGACCTCGTTTGATAACGTCAAAATTGGCTGCGTTGTCGGTAAATCCGCAGCGCCGACTTCAAAAATTAATTGCCCGGGAGCGACTCCGGGCACAGGATCTATTATAATTACGTGGACCTTATGAGCTGCAATGAAAACAAGAACAAATAAGAGAAAACCAAATTTAGAAAATCAGAGAAAAAGAAAGAAAAAACGGGGATGAGGAGAAATGCAGAAAATCACTTACGATCTACACGTTCTGGTTGGGGACGGGCAGTTTCCCGTTCGTCAGCTGCAAACAAAAAAATTGATCGAAGGTTATTTCAGCAGAACATTTCTTGCTCCTTCGAAAAATTATAATTAAAACTAACAAAAAATTAATTAAAAGTTAAAAGCGAACAACTACGGTGGTGGTCGTTGCCGTCGCCTCTATGGCAAGGACGAACTCGTTTGATAACGTCAAAATTGGCTGCGTTGTCGGTAATGGAATTCGAATACTTTTACCTAGATACCACATCTCAATGAGTTTTTATACACCGTTCTGGAAATAACTACAGGGTTATCATAAATGATTGTAGTCGAAGTAGGCGTTGACGCAATTGTTTTGATGTGCCGCTTCTCACTTTCAAAAAATTATTAATTAAAGTCCACTAAAGTTATGGGGAATTTTTGTTTTGCTTTGCTGTCAGAAGAATGTCATACTGGTCATATGTCATAATACTTTCCCGCGCACGTCTTGTTTACTTGTGTTGTTGTTCCAGTCTTCTTTGTTATAAATTAAATTGAATTAAACCAGTTTTTATCAAAACTACAACGATTGAAAACAGCGATTAAGGTAACTAGAAATGAATTAATGTGTATTCATATTTCAAATAAATCTGTTTTAGGTTAAGATGGGGTACACTCTTGAACAAAATACGTTTATTGTTGTCTTACTATCGAAATGGGACGTTAAATGCGGACGGGGAATGGGTGTATTCTGTTCAAGCTTGCAAGGATGAGTATTTGGCAAAATTTCCAGAATTAAACATTGAAGAACAGTTTTTGATGACACACATAAAAAGAATCGTTGACCGATTCAACAGCACTGGAAATGTTTCTAAAGGCAAGTCACCAGGAAGGCCTCCAGTTAGTGAAGAGGTCGTCGAAGATTTGAGGGAATGAATGGAGCAAAGCCCAAAAAAATCTTTAAGTAAACTGTCTTTGCAATCTGGTGTCCCATAACACCACTTGTCAGAAAGTTTTAAAAAGAACATTACATATGCATCCCTATAAAGTATCGTCAGTCCATGAACTTAAACCAGCTGATTATCCTCGTCATGTTGTATATTGTGAATGGTTTCAAAACAACATGAACAACAACAGAATTTTGGATTTGTCATTTTTTTCCGATGAAGCATGGTTTCATCTAAATGGCTACGTTAATTCGCAAAATTATAGAGTTTGGAGTGCTGAAAATCCTTTTGTTTTTGAAAAGAAGAATTCCTTGAGTACCCAGAGCAGTGATTATACTGTACCAAAAAAATTTTGTGATGCCTCAAATTGTAGACGAGCAAGCAAATGTGAAAGATTGTTGTTCATCTAGCTCGTTTTCCAGACTTCATTGGCGCCTTGGACTGCATATGCACATATAAAAATTAAATTACCAGGTATATGAATTTTTGTTAACATAGAACACAAAAAATGAAATAGTAAAAGTTATAGGTGGAGAAGATCCAGAAATTTTTAGAAATCAGGAAGATTATCTCTTGATTAATGTACAAGCCATATGTGATGAAATGATTAAATTTCAAATATTGTGGCACAATGATCAGTAGCTACAAATGATTGTACTATTTTTAATCATTGTTCAGTTTAAGATCTGTTTGAAAATACACAACTGCAAAGTTGTGTGCTCTTGGATAGAATATTTTAAGAGAATTTTATTATATTATTATATTTCTAAGTAACAAGTTATCCCTTAAAAAAATACTTGTTGACACTGCTGATATATCCCGTTACTCCAGTACAACAGCTCTGTTATCAGTGACACATTGGAGGCCGCAATAGAATTGGGTGCACATTTGGGATTCTGAAATGACAGTTTCCTGTGTTAACAGTTGTGATTGTCGCTGTTGTTTTACACAACATTTTAAAACAGATTGTAATATTTGACAGTAAAAATTTATTGGTAATAAATTTTTTTTTTGTTGATTTCATTTATAGTGAAAAACATATTAAAATTTATTTATAAACTAACAATATCTCATGTTATTGTTAACATTACATTAAAAATGAGCATCATTTAATTGAAGAGTCCATTTTCAACATACTAAAAATGTATTTATAAACTAACAATATCTCATGTTATTGTTAACATTACATTAAAAATGAGCATCATTTAATTGAAAATGGACTCTTTAATGTTTTAATTTGAAGTAAGTACATTTAATTCAATGTCTGGTTTTAAAACCCTTTTCCTAAAATTAAATTCTTCAATTTCTCGTTCCTTCTTTTGTAGTTAACAACTTCTGCCTGAAATATTGGTTTTTTAATTTTGCCACTCCATAACCCTGCCACTGCTGTGAAATTATGTTCCCATGAAGTCTCCATAACCTTTGCTCTTCTTCCACTAAACCAATTTTTAGTGTGAAGTGTGAAGTTACTGATCCATCAGCTTTTTAAAATTATTTGGAATGTAACACGCCAGTGGTCCTTAAAAACAGTAAATTTTCTATAGATCACAATGAAATGTATACTTACTTCTTTTGAAGTTGTTGGTAAATCATGACCACAGAACACTGACTACCACCCTGTTCAACTATGCTTTTCTGTTGAACATTGGAACCAATACTGTGATGTCATTTTGTACCTAAACACACAGGATTTCCTCTGCACCATCTTGGCTATTTGTTAGTTTAATGCTTTCATTTTCGTCCCCACTATGTGAAATGTACGTCTCCAGTCTCCACAAGTGTTTTGATTTGTGATGTCCGTAACTTAACCAAAACAAGGATCCATTGTTTCAAATACTGGACGTGGTCCTTTGCCAATCTTTCTTCTTTCGGCCTCTTCGTCTGCGGCTGTTTTCCGGTCTTCATTTTTCTTGTTCTCGTACCACTTTTTTAGAATTTTTGTCGCACCAGTAAATGACATCGTCCTTTTTATTTTCTATGGTAGCTTTGGATTCATATTCATAAACTTAATCCATAATTAAAACCTCCTCCGGTGTACAACTGGTTATTCGGCATTTTGTTGTTCCATATTTTTTTTATAAATTGCACGAACACACGAGGCACGGGGGCACGGACACAAATGAATTTACGTAACACTTCTAAGTGTTAAGTGAAACCGGTGCAGTTAGGCCTAAACACTTAAAGAATGTTTTATTTATTTTTGAAAATAACCTCAAACAGAACATGACATTTAATTAATAGTTCGAATTACTTCGAACCGTATTATGAAGCGGCAACAGCAAAAAATTCATTTGTTTTCAAAGCCAAGTTGACTACAATCATTTATGATGACCCTGTATTTAGCTATATCCATACCCACTTTTAAACAACCTGTAGATATATGCGTATTTGTGGTCTTCAAATAGTTTGTCACAAGAGTTTATAACGAACAAATCGATGTTTAATATAAGCATTTTAAAGACAATTAACTTAATGCGGAATTAAGTAACCCAGTGACTACTGATTACACTTTGGGCCACTAATAAACGTAGCACTGCACTTTACTGTGCATCAGGAATTAGCTTGGCCTCTTTTATTAACACACTGTGGAGTAGGAAAAAGAATTAAAATACAAACATGACAAATTTATGTTAAGTTGAAATTAAAAAAAAAAAAAACAAAACTAAAATTAAAAAAATACAAAATTAAAATAAACACAAACTTAAAATTAAAAAAAAAAAAACAATTAAGCTATAACCTAATGATCACGGTCGTCGCCGTTGCTGTTCCCTGAAACGCAACGACGACACCGTTTCCCAGTGTCAAAATCGCCTCCCGCGTAGGGAGGTCCGTCGGGCCTACCTCCAATGAAATGGGCACGGGAGAGACCCCGGGCACAGGATCTACTATGACCCGCACCTGATGAGCTGCAAAGAAAACAAGAAAAAATTATAGAAAACCAAAAATTTAGAAAATCAGAGAAAAAGAAAGAAAAAAAGGGGTGAGGAGAAATGCAGAAACATCACTTACGATCGACACGTCCGGGTGCCGGCCGCGTCTCGGCTAGGTTGGTTGGCATTGGCAGTTTGTCGGCTGCAAACAAAAAAAATTATCGAAGGTTATTTCAGCAGAACATTTCTCGCTTCTTCGAAAAATTATAATTTGATTTTGCTAATTTTATTGTTTAATGAAATCCCCATAAGTTAAAACAAAAATAGTTATGTATGCAATGTTAAAGTAAATGTAAAGAAACGTGTTACGCGTGCGTTTCAAATGAGTTTTGCCTTGAACAAATTTTGTGATGAGTGATGACGTTACCAACATTTTTACAAGTGCACTAATATCATTTTGGATAGGTGAAGTGAAGTGTTATGCAAGTGAATACACAAATTTTCGGGAAAATGGAGTGAGCTGTTTCTGATTTTATCAATAAAACAAATTGACGCACTTTTTGAATTGCCCTGTATAAGTAATTTTAAAAACATGAACCCAATGATAAATCACAGGTGTCCAATGAATTTTGGTCTAGGTGAGGAGTTACAAAACTAATGTAACTGCAGTCAGAAGCAATATTACTTGAATTAACGTTTTTAATTATACCGCTTTTCAAAATTTGGCGAAGTGCATGCTCGGCTGCTTTACAATCTGTAACATCGTTGGACCCACCTCTCAACCGAACATTAGCAAACAAGACTCTATCGCATCGGAACTAAATCCTCTTGTCAAAACATAAAAAAAGTTTAGTTCACTTATTAAGTACTTGATGCAGAGATGTGTGCTCTTGCTTGTAAACAAAAATGCTTCGGCAGTTTCTTTTGTCAAACCCCGCATTCCCATCGCTTGCGACCTTTCTTGGATGCCTTTAATATATAATGGAAATTCTTCCTCTAGCCATAATAAACGATCATCAGACGTATTAGTGTATGGTGCAACATCATGGTCATGTTGTCGGACATGCTGACTTTTGTTACTTACGTCATGAAGTTTGAAAAATTTGAACATTGTTTCCAAATGTCGCACTGTAGCCAAACACTCTTTAAAATAAGAAACTCCATCATAACCATGCGTGGCTAGATATCTCAAGGATGCAGTTACTGAAGTTGAGAATATTTGAACAGCTAGATGTACTTTCATTTTTTCCAAGTTACTTGGGGAAAGATGTTTTCTTGTTTAGTAACGAACAGGCTTTACAACTAAGTTTCCTTGAATTTCGGCCAACTCTCTTAAATAGTTAGCTGAAATAATTCCGTCTTCAGAAGCCATATCGTGGTCTAAAAATATGTTTCTGGCATTTTTAATTAGGTGGCAGTAATCAAAGCTGAAAAAAAGTTTTAAACCAACACTGAAAGGATGTGGAATGCAAGTTTGAAGGCAGCCATTTCCAAAATGTTTAAAGAGCGCTACATTATTTTTGTGATTGTCTCCAACAATTCGTACACCCATAAATTGGCATTCTGCAAGTAATTGCAACACTTCAAGTGCCAGTTTGTGCAACTCCTTGCTGCTTAATTTTTTATGAAAATAGTAGCTCGCCGGGATTACATACTTTGTTGAAATGCCATGAATTATAAAACAGAGTAATTGATTTGCTATAACTGGTTTTTTAGTAATAGTATTGACTTTAGGAAGCGTTTCCAATCCAAAAATTCGATCTTCTGCCTTTGAATATCTGATACTTTCTTTCACGACCATGTCGTCCACAATTAAAGAACATACGCGTTCCGAAGTGTTCAAATTTTTAATTTCGCTTGTCAATCGTTCCTTTATTAAATGTTTATTTTCAGAACCAAAATATTTTCGTAATGTCTTACATGGGAGTTTCAGGAAGTCATTTCTTGGAAATTCGTAACCCCTTGGCGAACAAAATCTCCAGGCAATGCAATAACGAATTGTCGTTTCAGACCATTTTGGTTTCTTCTTGTTGTAATTTTGAATTTGATCCAAAATTAAAATTGCTTTGGGATTCAAATTTTTGGCGTCATTTTTTATTTGTTTTAATTGTTCCCATTCTTTACACAATGATTGAACATGTTTTGTGTTGTTTTTTTTTTTTTAATATCGCGGCAGTGATGCGTTAGTAAAATAATAACGTGTCCGTGAAGCCATTAGCCACATAGCAAAATTTTTTACTTTTTTCAACGCAAATCATTAGTAAGTTTTATGCAAGTAATTCTAAGCATTCAACGGTGGTTTTTATGTAACTACTAAAATATTCATGTTAATTATTTTGGCGGCTAACTGCATATCAGAAGGCAGTTTATTTCAAAATTTGACTTTGCTTAAACTGCTTGTTAGTATATCGTTTTGTAAGGATTTAAATAATTAATTAGAAATTTTTAATAGAAGCAGCTGCTATTTTGTATGCATATTAACTTTGACTTGCACTTTTAATTAAGTATATCATATGCTTGCGCATCGTAAACCTCATTTTTTTTTGTATAGGGTGTAAATATTTTTTGTTCACTACATGTTTGTCATACTGTTGTTTCGGAAACATTCAATTGTAAATTTTAGGCTTGAACAACATCTTGAACGTAATTTTAAATTCGGAAAACAATTGTTACTCAATGGAGTCGAAAGTATGTACAAGGGATAATTTCAGTCCACAGACCCAGTCCCACTTCCGGTGACAAACAAAAGTTGTTAAATTTATTGGAGGTGGTTGTTTACATTTGGCTGGTAGAAATGGTAGAATCCTATGAATGTAATTGTTTGAAATGCACGTAAAATACCTTAAATTTTAGAGCTGTTTAAATTTTGTTGGTTGTCTTTATGCCCCATTTTTTGGAGGGATTGGTAATATATAATTAAAATAAGCAGCATTTACAAATATTAATATTGCATAGGTTCCGTTTGACAAATGTGTGCTGTGAAATTATACTGAATATTACAGTCTGGATAGCAAGTCGCTAACCCGATTTGTTAATATGCTTTTCTACCTGTCATCAATTCATCTCTTTTTAATCATACCTATATCGATTTATGATTACAAAACTTTGACATAGTTTTACTTCTTTCATCTTCACAAACAACTCAATGACGTTTCAAAGTATATATAATAAAACACGTTTTACTTTTATTTTTTCATAAGAGGATAAAAAATAATTAATGTAAAACAGATTTATATGTGCCTCAACTGCGGAGGATTGTAAATAACTTTTGATCTCTTATATTTGAAATATAATACTTAATAATTAACATAACGTATGTCTTTTTTACTGTTTTAGTAAAAATGATGGATACGTTATTTTGTCACTCCTAAAAACCAGTATTCAAACAGCATCAATGAAACCGAAATGGTATTGTAAAATCGGAAATGCTGCTATCAATATTTTATTTCGATAAACCACTGATTAAAAACAGCTCCCCCTGGTGGACAAGGTCCACACTAAATTAAGTCTGCAACCAAACCAGAATCTAAGTAAACCTGTATTCTGCTACGGCATCAGCTCGTTTAATGACGATTTCTCGTTTCAACAGATTCTGTCTTTTCGAGAGTTATTTACCTCAATCGTAAATTTTTTAGTATTATAAATGATATCAAAAGAAAGCTGACACTTTTCTCCAGGGGACCTTCGATCTCAGAATGCAAATCACTTCAGGACTTCGTCAAAAAATGCATCAATGTACCGGTTAAAGTCTGGTGTAAAAGTTGGTCAAATTTATAATTTTTTTTTGTAAAAACCGCGAACTAGATATGAGTATAAATATGGAGGTCCCCTGGACTGAAGTTTGTTAATTCGAAATATATTTTTTTTAAAGCGATATATCTCATATTTTTAAAATGCAACTCCAGAAACCGCGACGATGTTTTCAATGTATTTAGTATAGGGCTAAACCGAACCAGACGCGAGCCGTATTTGAAGCATAATATACAACTTACTTTTTTTTAAATAGAACATTCTATATATGTACTTATTTTTACTTACACTAATTGGACCCGTGGTAGGGTGCAAAACGAGGGTTATATTTTAAAATTTTTATACGATGTTGCCATGTTTCTACCATTCTTTTAAAAATTATTATTAATGAGCGGATTTTAAGAAAAATGTCTTTTCATTGCGGCTGTAGGAAAATACATAAAAGTTGTACAAAAATATATCTGAGGAGCAATGTCTTGTTTTTGCTTATTCACCGATTTTCGATTATGAGGGCCCTTTATCGACCTGTTTCACTTTCTTTTCTACCTATTTTGTTCAAAAATCTTAATTTTATATATTGCTAACACTGTTAGGAAAGTCACATTTAATATACATTTTCGGTACTATAAGAAAAGATAACACAACACGGGTTCTGGGTAAGAGGGTCGGGGGAATTCCGTTAATAAAATGGCAACAATTCCATAACCAAATCTATCTTTCTGCATAAGAAATCAAAGAACGAAATTTATTGTATAACTAGGTTATGGATTATATGGTTATTAAATAATTAAAACGTCCATTGAACATACCCCGACAAGTTTTCTTTTGCTTTGTGTAAATGTTACAGCTAATATCCGAAATCCGTTATTATGCATAATAACTAGACATTTTAGGAATTATGCGTAATAACTAAACTTATCAGTTATTATGCATAATAACCGGAAACATTAGGAATTATGCGTAATAACTGAAATTTTCAGTTATTATGCATAATAACTAGAGCTGTGCGGTTGAAATTTATTTACCCCCACTATCGGCCCACAGTGCCGATCGCTACACAGCCTTGCCTTGCCTTCTTCTCGCTTTTCAGTTGTGGATTATTTTTGATAATTCACACAAATAGTTTTATTGTCAGCGAGACGGACACCTGAACATTATTAAAATTATGATTACTCTTATTTCGTGAATATGGATTTTCAAATCATCAACTGACATGCCGTTAACATTATTTTTCGCGTAATTTTCTTCGCGATACATAACGTCGGTTGTAAGCCTCTGGCCTGCCGGAGTGGGGGTCAATTCGCAGCGTTTAAATTTCAACCGCACAGCTCTAATAATAACGGAAACGTTTAGGTAATATCGATAATAACTAACAGAGGAACAGGAATTATGCATAATATTTTCCAAAAAGCTACCCACCCTGCCTCGCTTTCCCCTATATATCACATGTACAGTTGATTTAAAAAAAAAGGACAAATTACAGTTATATAAACGTCACATTCCCATTGGTTTTCATTGATCTATGAGAACCTGAATTGTTCATCTTGTCCCGTTTTTTTGAAATCAGTTGGATATGTTACAGGCCAGTGCCGAAGTCTTTGAAAATGGTAAAAAGTGAAAAAAAAATTAGAATCATCTTTCATATTGACCAATCTCCCACCAACAGAAGGCGTTTGTTTCATGGATTTTAAATTTTTGAGTTTATCAGTGTAACATGGAATCTTACTTTTTTCGAGTAATTAAAGTGTAAATTTTAATAAATAGCTCAAAATTTTACATGATTAAAAAAAATTTCGAATTCGAATTTTTCGTTTTTTTGGATTTCCTGTGAAAATTTGCCATAGTAATGTATACTTTTTTTTACACCATTGGAAAGTAGAGATTTCAATGAACAAAAAGAACACCGATTTTTTTTAAAAAGCAAACATTTTGATGTGAGAATTTTCGATTGAAAATTAGGGTGGTTTTTCGATATTAATTCAAAATAAGGGGGAAAAATAAATCTTTTGAATCAAAAAAATTACAGTGAGTTTGGAACATAAATAGGTAAGTTTTCACTAAATTTCGTTAATTTTTTTTTTCTGGGAGATAAAAATAAAAAACCAAAAACTCGGTTAATTGCATTTTTCGCATAAATTTGGAGGTTATGTAAAGAAAATGTAAATACAAAAGTTGTAGATCTTTTTATTACCTACAACTTTGCTATTTAACTTTTTGCGATATGACTTGTAGTTTTGCCGGAAATCGTGATAAACCGTTTTCTACCCTTAAAAGCTCACCCTCTTCCCCTTCCGGACCTCAGATCGCCCGTAAATTATTTTTCCCTGTATTTTTGTTATATTTTCTTCCTTTTCCAATGGGTATCATCCTGTTCTAAATTTTTTTGTTCTCAAAAATTATCGGCCCTGACCTAATAGGCAATATGCTTAATGACTAATGTTTCAAGTGTTATGCATAATTCCTGTTCCTCTGTTAGTTATTATCAATATTATCTAAACGTTTCCGTTATTGTGCATAATAACTGAAAAATTCAGTTATTACGCATAATTCCTAATATTTCCGGTTATTATGCATAATAACTGACAAGTTTAGTTATTACGCATAATTCCTAAAATATCTAGTTATTATGCATAATAACGTATTTCGGATATTAGCTGCAACATATACATACACTACTACTAGTCAATATTTAATTAAATATCGATCTCAAAAAAAATCAGGTCCAGTAAATTTTATGGATTATATTTTTTTTTTTAGGTGAAATTAATTTTTTTCCTAAACACGCCCAAAACGCCATTTTCAGGCCTAAAATCCGCTATTTATTATTATTAGGAACAGAGAGTTTCACAAACAAAATCACCATCGAATTATTTTTTGATCTGTATTTTATGGAGACGTAAACAGAGGTGATTTGTTATGTTATCAAATAAATAAATTAAACTTTAAAAAACTGCCTAAAATAAAAGTTGAATGTTGTAGACAAAAACTAATGGAAGTGAAAAATGATTTTTTAAAATAAGATCGTAATATGCTTAAAACAATATAATAATATGACAAGATTTCTCTAGCGTACGCTCGGGTTGAAGGAAAATTAGAAAAAAAAAAAGAAAAAATAAAATATGGAAAAACTTACCGGTGCCCTTGTCCGTGTCCCCTCCATTCACTTAAAAAAAAACACGTCGTTCTGTAACATTCACGAAATTAATTATTTGCTGATACGAAATTCGAACCTTACCCATTGCTAGATAGTGTAGTATCGAACTGACGAAAAATTACTGACGCACCACTATCTAGCCCTCCTACCACCACCAAAATTGTCCTTGAGGCCATGCTCTCTAAAGTGAACGATAAAATTTCGCTGGATGGGTCAAAACACAAGGTGTCGCTTATTATAACTGAGAAATAGTTTATATATTTCGAAGAGTATTTTTTCACGACATATGACATAAGAGGGCATGTTTATTTATGTGGTTGTCAGTTGCCACATTTTCAAATTTTTCAAAAATATTCAATATCGTAAGTTTCTTAGCGACCACAGCACGTCTGTTAGACAACGTTTGGTTAAGGCTTTAACATTTTATCGCACGATGAGTACAAATTTACTTTTACCACCCATCTATTATTTGGTGGGGTTTTAAAACGAATCAATAAACATTGTTGGTACATATGTTAACTGGCAAATTTTTATTTACGAACACAAAAATATATCTCACATGTTTCACTTGATTTTGACATGCAACATTTTTTGTTATATTAAAAAATAGATGCCTAACTAGTTATTTAATTATGTGTGATGCTAACAAAATTTCTCAAATTAACAATACCGTTGGAATCTGATTATGCAATAGAATTTTTCGAGAAAGTATATTAGATGTGTATATCTTTTGAGAAACATCATAATCTACTTGTATGAATTTTTAAACATTTTAAACGGAAACTTATGCGACTATTCAACATATTGAATGACATTAACATTGGAAACATTTTTAACAATAATGCAACAAGCTTGAAGGATTTTCAGTGATATTCGTTCAATTATTTATGTCTTTTTGTATTAATTTTAAAACTACGAGCAAAATATTTTAGTGTTTTACAGTCTCACTAAATATTTTGCAAAGTCAATTATTTCTTTAAAGTTATACTTGGTACGAGAACGTTTAATGAAACATATATTTCTATTTGTCAACAAACTCATTTTAGGGTAATCCCGTTGATATCATTATCTCTCTATTTAACGACATGGACCGGGCGCGGCGCTTAAAAGTGAAAATATTGTAAAATATTTTTTTTTAATGCTGACATATTTCGTCGGTATGCTGCTGTAATGTTCATTGGATTATTCGTCTTATTAATTAGACACTCAAGTAAGTGAAACGAGTGAAAAAAATAGCTTTCAAAACGTGTTACACACGTCATTTTTTTTTTTTTTAATAAAAAATGGCTTTTAAATTATTACAACTGTCAAATTAAAAATTTATAGATTTATCATAATTCATAATCAATGAAATCGTAAAAAAACCCTCGTTACAGTTTTAAGTGAAAAAGTATTATGCATAAGTACCTACATTTCTTAGATTTCCCGGTAACACAAAATTATTCTTGACGCTCTAACAAAAGTTTTTGCAATATATATTTACAATACACGTAACCCTTTCTCAAACCCTGTAAAAGATCCGTTGCATTTTACAAGGGATTAAAATAAGTATTATATCCGTCCAGTGGAATTTACATTCGCTGCATATGGATACTCTTGATGTACTATTAGTTCATAAATTTTATTGTTTGGTGATATGTATAAAGACAGGAATAGACAATAGAGGCAATTCTGTATCATAATGTTAAGAACAATAAACACTTTTTTATGTTGAGTACTTATTATAATGAAGCTAGTTCCTATAATATAGTAGGTGAAATAAGCAACGACATAAATAGTAACAATCCCTTAAAAAAATAACCAAAATGACAATTTATTAATAAAAAATCGTATGTAGCAAGGTGTTTACGCTCGTATTTTTTAATTTTTAAAGTGCAACTACAAACTTCGTCACTTATCTATATTCAAATTGTTTTTAATTCAATATTTACGCCTTACCTGAATGCTAAATTTATTGCAACTTAAAATTCAGAATACAAAATATTTAGTTTTAATAAAAGATAATACTTCCCTATGAATTTTACGTTGCGATCAATTGACGCTGCGATAAATTTACGTGCGATCAATTGTCGCTGCGATCAATTTACGTGCGATCAATTGTCGCTGCGACGAGTTGCTTGCGATCAATTGTCGCGCGATCAGTTGTTTGCGACCAGTTGTCGTAGAATCTTTTTTCAATCGAAATTACCATAATATTACGACTTTCCAGCGTTCTCTGCACATTGTATGGTTCATTTACCACTAGAACTTGCATTAAATTAAGTAGTGTAAATATAACGAACACTATAGATTTACAAAGTAATTAAAGAGACACAAATTTCCTTCATTAAGAAAATTACCCACTAGTGAAAATCAAAATAGTATTTTTACTTTTCATCAAAAATTTGTGTAATTATTGTGTAGGTATGTTTATCGAAGAAATGGCCATAAAACGGTTATAATATGCGAGCAAGCGAGCTCCCATAAAATCCAAAGTGACTTCAATAAAGTACACTCTGTGTTACGACGAAGTGTATGTTTAGACGAGCATCGAAAAGTTCAACAGATGTCGCTAGGGGTAGCTTTCGAACATTAAATAATTTCCTATCGTGTTCACGCATTAGCCGCACTTATGTGTGGCACTTTAGTTCATTGTTTAATAATTAGTTGCATACGAGTCAACGTTACGAATCGTTTAATATTCAGTTTTTTATTCGGCATTTACATAAAGGAAATGACATTTTCATATGAAAAAAGGTACGCTCGCCTAAAAAAAATTAAGAATAAATGTTCTTTACAAATTTTTCGTTCAAAACTAAAATTTATGAACACAAATAGGTGCTAAAACCGAAGTTTAGTTGTAAAACTGGTTATTTTACCGTTTTAGTTTTCTGTCAAAAATAATAATTTTATTCATTGCATTGTTGTAATAGTTTATTTACTTTTATTTTTTTAAATTAAATACAATGATTGCAGAGAAAAATAATTAAAAATCTAGTTGCATTAATTTCATCCAGAAAAGTGAAGTAACAGAAAACAGTTAACTGCCCATTCACAATGGACATAAGACATAAGAACGAGCGCATAACATAATTTACGTTTTTTGTTTGTGTCTGGCTTATGCTTATCTACGTTCACAGTGGACAGAGTGAACTCTGTAAGAATTGTTATACTGCGCAAACGCAGAACGGAATAACTCCCGGCTAAACATAGAAACGACAAACCTCAAACTGAGTCAATCAAAATATCTAACCTACAATTTCATACGATATTCGAACTTGACAACTCGCAGTACAGAACAGACTCGCAGTGTGAAGCTTTGATTATAATTTATATAATATAATCAAATGTGTGAAGTGCCAAGTGCCAACTGTCAAAGGGAATTCAATAGCAGCATTCAAAAGTCCCTAGATTTTAACATAATATTGACATAATTCGTGCACAAAGTTGAACTTATTTCAACTTTGTGTACGCACACAAGGATTACATAAAACGTTCATAAGCATAAGAATTACGTTCGTCCACTGTGAACAGGGGTACACGTTTTCCATCGTTTCAACTTTACGTATTTATGTAAGCTTTATGTACTTGTTATGCCTTATGTCCATTGTGAATGGGCAGTAAATGTTTGTTTTGAAATAAAAACAAAATTTCGTGTTGTTTTAAATAATTATGATCTAATCTAATTTTACAAATGGAAGTTTAAATTTAATTTCAACTGCAGAATGGAGAACAGATAGGCAACATACAAATTTGTAGATTTCATCAAATTTTAATTAACTTCTTCAAAATAATGCGCAATTCATGAATTTCGGTTTGTTGTTATACCACGTGTCTGGAAAACTGCGGATTCACTCTTCAGTACGGGAGTTTCGGGAGTCCCAAAAAATAATAAAAAAATTCTTTATGGTGTAGATTATGAAAAAAACGCAATTTTATAAAAGTAAAATTGGCAACACAGCACATATCTAATGCGTGAATACCTCCGGCTTACTTTCTGGTTCTTAGTAGCGATGGTGACTGAAATCCAACTTCGCTTTATATCAGGCAAACATTGTTGTCAAATGGAATTTTAGCAATTATTAATTATTACAGAAACAACACAGCCATATCTTTGTGCATTCTAACTGAAATGGTAATTAAACATGATCATGGGCGAGAAAAATATTAACGAAAAGTTTTATTACTAGTTATTGTGTTAATGAATGAGTTGAGGAATGTGAGAAGGTTTTTTTTTACTATTTTTCCCAGACTCACCAGTTAATTGTTAAGAGCGTAGCGAAGAGTTAATCCGCCATTTTCCAAACACCCGGTACATACCCAACATACAAAAACATTTACCCAAGATACATTTTACCATAGACAGGTTACCACTGTAAAGGGGTCTTTTTTTTAGTTGAATGGTAATTTAATTTTCCAATATAATTTGAGTAAATTTGCACATACATGTGCTCGTCTAATTATCTAATATTACTGTTATTTTCGGCGGTTGAATTATAACATTCTGTTTCATACCAAACGAAACTATCAATCAATAGAAAAATTTTAATATTTCTTCTACGCCACAAACTAATTGCTTTTGAAATATAACATTTATCGTTTATAGATAAATTTACTGATATTAAGTCATAAATCACGCATTTAGTGAGGCGTGTAGCGATATCTAATTGGCGTATAGTCGGTCACGTGGTACTTTAACCCTTTCAGTCATGCATTTTTATTAGTCGATATAAATTTTTTTTTTTTGCACAGACGATGTATTATTTTTTTAAAGATTTTTCATGTAAATATCAAGTGACTTTTTGTCATACTGTTTGAAAAAAATCATGTCCACTGTAGTGGACATTGTGACTCAATTGTAGTAACACATCAGTCAAACATTGGTGTTTTATTTAAACTCAAACATTACTTTTCATGATACAATTTAAAACAATTCTGATTTTTTTGTATACATAAATGTACCGTACATTTAACACAAAATACATACGTTTTCCGTTTGCAATTAGGATATTTACACCGAGAAGCAAAACTCTTTTGATCCATATCTGGCAAATGGCCAATATTATCCTGGCGTACTTCAATCACGGGTACGTGTTCTTTTTTTACAATTTTTTTTGGAGGTAACGTATGTTGAAGTGAATCTCTTGAAGATAGACTTGACGAAGGTCTTGGTGACGATGTCGGAGACATGCTTTGAGATAAAGAGGGTCTTCCTCGTTTTTTTGGCGTTTTGTTTGCATATATCAAACTTTCAGCGACATATGCTCTAAAATGGATTAGATCTAAAATTTCTTTTTTTTTTTTTTCTTTCTTTGATGTTAAATCATGTGTTTGCATAAAGTTTGCTATTCTTTGTTTTTTCGATAATTCTTGTAAAATGGTAGGTTGAGGCTGTACTGTTCGATGTTCAAAAAAAGGAGTTTCATTATTGTCTTCTTCCGAGCTTCCTGATGATTGAAAAACAACCAAATTTTCTACATCTAATATTTAAGTTATGAGAAAGATTTTTGATAAAAAAAACAAAGTTCATATACCATCTGGGGGCTCAGGGCCCTCACTTTCCCAACCATCTGACTGGTCATCACTTAGGCATTCAAGGTCCGACAAGTCACCTTCAATCAACTCTACAAGTTCTGCATGACTTAGTGCTTTTTTACCAGCCATTCTAAATATTTTTAAGCAAAAAATAACGTTGTAATTAATAAATTTTAATAAAAGTTGGGTTATGTTTTTACCTTTATTTGTAGAAGCACAGTCACAATGTCCACTATAGTGCACAAAGTTCAAATGCACATTGAAAATGTACAAATAAAAAAAGTTGCTTCAAATAAAATTTATACACTAATACTATCCTTAGTTTACACACACAAAAATTAGTTGTCAAATTGGGTAAACAATAATATGGAAAAAAAAATTAAAACTGTAGAGCAGCTAAGTAAACGAAGAAGTCAGCTGTTATACCGACAAGTTTTATTTATAATTTTAAGCAACTTGCTACTAGAGGGTGCTAAAAATTTACTAAGGTTGGTAAAGCAGTGGGTTACATACATGCTGGAATGCCAAAAACAGCATACAGTTATCTTCAAGTTATAATAAAAAAAAAATAAAAACTGCTTCCACTACAGTGGGCACAGTGACCGAAAGGGTTAATGGCGTGTTAATAATAATAATAATAATATATATTTATTTGCCCAACAGAACAAAATATTCCAATTACAGGACAAAATGTTATAACAAAATTATAATATGAACTACTAAAACTAAACTATGCATATTCATAAACAACAATGCACAAAAATGTAAAAAACTAAAACAGTTTCTAAAACAATAATAAAGAACTATTAATAAAACAAAATTAAAAATTTAATCACCATTAGACATTTAATTGTGCTTCTGTAAACCGCCTCATAGTGTCATTAGTCTCATTAGGCTGAGACGGAATCATGAATCCACCATACATATATTTCATCTATAATTTAAATTTTATTTCTTCGATTATGCACAAGCTGAGGGAAGTTTTCGCAGAAGGTTCAGGATTTCAAACTTCAGTTGTCTTAAATTCAAAATACTGTACAATTTTTAAATTATGACATTGATTTCGCTATCAAACGGCTATCTTACGAGAGTACGTATCTTTTTTTAAGTTAAATGGGTAATTTAATTTTACAATTATGTGCTCACATAACTCGCCATATTACGGTCAATTTGCACGAGCATAGATTGTATAACGGTTACTTTGTGCGAGCATTGACTGTAATTCTGTTACTTTGGACGAGCATAGACTCAAAATATTATCTTCATACCAAACTGTCAATTAAGAGAAAAATATGAGTTCGTGTTTCACACATCGTCAGTGTTGTTAAATTCGAAATATATTCTGCAAAAGTTCTAAATTTTGATCTTCATTTAGTTTTTAAACGGTTACTTTACGAGAGCGTCGATTAATAAAACACTTAATTAACACATGACCTAATAACTGGGGTACTGGGGGAATGAATATAACATCTAATGGGTGCTTTTTCAAGTAGAATGAAATTAATAATAAATTAATGTTAGTTTGATCAAATTGGCACCCACGCATGCTCATCTTATAACCATATTATTGTTAGTTTGCGCGAGCATTGACCACATTAAGATTACCGTGTGCGAGCATTGACTGTAGTACTGGTACTTTAAACGAGCATTGACTTATAACATTGTGTTTCATACCAAATTGTCAGTTAAAAGAAAACTATTAGTTCGGTTTTTATAACGTTAGTTGTGTCAGATTCCCAATACTGTAAAAGTTTTAACTTATGATGTCCGTTTCATGATTAAACGGTTACTTTACGAGAGCACGTATCTGCGAAAGCTGAATTATTATTGGAGGAATGTCGTCAATTGGTAGATTTCCCATCAATTTCTTCCAATCTTCTCTAATCAGTTCCTCGCAGTGACGAACACTATTCGCCCACATATCATATATTCCTTTAATCGAACCAATTTTGTAAAAGGCTTTATTAAATTATTTTCTGTTAATAAAAATGTTAAGCATATTTGGCATTTCAATTTTTTCCTAAGTCTTTTTAGAATATATCCTGCCGAATTATACAAACAATTTTGATGTGTCTTGTTTAATTCAGGGCTGTTTTCATTCCAATTATTAGGAAGTTGACACACATCATTTGAATTTTGTTAGTGTGCATGTTATCAAAATTGTGTAAGTTACTATCGTGCTCTGGATTACCTAATAGTAATAAGTCACTATTTAATAAATTAGAATCATTTTCATTTAGATAACTACCTTCTGAAATTTTCATGCCGAAAAATTGAAAAATACATATGTTTTTTAAAATTTGTCTGCGTTGTAAAGCGTTGGGAACTTTTTGACTGAAGTCTCATTTGACCAAATACATTTTCAAGTACATCTTGAGAAAAACGCGATGTATACACATATTCGTATTTTTTAACATTCAACAAATAATTTTGAATATCTAAGATTGTTTGAGTTGTTAATATAACACCACTCTGTATCGGTTTCCAGTAAACCTTTGCACCAATTTTAATGTTTTTAAATAAATGTATAATTTCGTCCAAAAAATCTAATGTTTCTTGATATACCGTTAAATTAAACTTACTTAAAGCCAGATTTCTAGACCTCGATGTTAACAAACAGAACCATTTATGTATTGCACCCACAAACCAAGCTGTTGTTAGGGCATTTTTGTCTGTTTCATCTACTTCATCTACTAAAAAATTTCGTGCGGCACTCACATTACGATGTAGTAGATGGTACGCATTTGAAACTTTCATTGTATTAAAATGATTTAAATTCAGTAACTCTGGCGTTAATTTTGGCGCCAACTGCAAATCCAGATCCTCTTGAAAATCAGCTAAATTTTTGATATGCGAAACATTTACAATATTTGTTGGTAAGTGGTATTTTTCTGTTATATCAACAGGCAACTCGATAATTTTGTTATTTACCAAAGCAGACCGTATGTTCTTATATAAATGTGGAGCGTCAGCAGCAAAATAAACATTCTTACTTTCGTCATTTGGGTTCACTATTGAATTTTGGAATTGCCTTTTCGTACTTTTGATACCAAGAACCTTCCACATTGTTCGGTTGGAAGCGCCCATGTCCGAAGTTACATTAACTAAATTTAAACCGATTCGATCACACATAACGATAATTTCTTTTACAATTCTAGATAATGCATCTCCCTCTGTGGAATCCCCAGTAAAATGATAACATACGATTTGCTTCCATCGTAAGCTTATACCTCCTAACATAAAAACCAAAACATGTGTAGCGACTTCATTTAAATTTGTTAATGTTGTATTTCCTAAAAGTAATGAGGAACCTGGACAGTATTCTTTACCTGGATTGATTGCTGCTTCGTCTAAAAATAAACAACAATCTCGTTCATAATCATTAAAATTTTGAATTTTGATTGTTAAATATGTAAAAATTTCATGTAAAATTCCTGGTAAAAATGGTATGTGCTGAATTTTACGATATAGAGTTCTACTTGAAGGTAACGGAAAATTTATCTTCAGAAGATAGTTATATCCTGACGTTCCACAAACAAATTTTATTTTAATGGCTTCTTCTATTGTTTTGTTGTTCCATCGTTTTGATTGTTTACGTTTAACACTTTAATTTTGAATTTGATTTTCGTTGAAAATCCCTTTTATAGCTCTGTTTAATGAACCGTACTTGTTTTTATAATTTTCCACTTGTCTTTCTAAACTAGAAATTTTTGCTTTCAAAATACTAATTTCTTTTTCAGCCCCCCGCGTTATTTGTTCTTGTAACTTTAAATTTTGATTTTGCAATTTCCTGATGAAGTTGTCTTTTTCTAAAATTGTCTGCTGAAGTTCATTAACGACATTTTCTTTGTAAAGAACCGGTAATTTTGACGTAAATTCAGCCACATTATAAATTGTTGGAATAGCATTCTCACATAATTTTGCACTGACTTCAAATATAAAATTTTCTTTTTTGAAGTGAACCTGTTGACCAAGGATTAGATGTAAAATATAATTTTGGACAACAACCTCGCAGATGTAAGCCCTTTTGCCAATAATTTTCCAAGATGGATATTGCATATGTTGTCTCCATTTATTGCGTAATATCTCGTTTTCAGGGCATTTAAATAATGAGAAACCATTTGCGTCTGTGTTACTGCAGTTTCGTACGCAGCAGACGACGACCATTCTTTTCGACGTCTATGTGCTAAATGACAATTAAAAATTGTCAAAACATGACTCAAAAAATCAACCGCGGCCACCATAGTAAAATAAAATTTACCATTAATTTTGACGTTTCGTGTCACAACTCTTTTCCAAAGTATATCTAGGGTCTCTAGTACGGAGCATTGTCAAGGGCTATTACGCAAGTTTTATCAAGACTATTCAATGCTGGAAGTAACTGTTTTTCTATCCACTCAGTAAATATTTTCGCGTTCATGTTTTTATGATAGTCTCTATGTTCTGTATCTGAACCTAGCATTAGGTCACAATCTTTTAAAAAACCCCTTGCAGTTCTTGCACGGAGAATAGTGAATCTTCTACCCTCCCCTTTTAATCTTTGAGGAACGCCTAATGGATCAGATTCGTTTACCCACGTTTTTACTGGACTTCCATTTTCATAAATCCATGTCTCGTCCAAAAAGACAAATATGTAGTTATCAGATTGTAGATATTGTAAATACTTTTTTAAAAATTTAATTCTCTTTGCAATTATATGCGGTTGTTCAATTAAAATTTTTCTGTTGTTGAATTTTTTACATTTATATCCCATTGATTTAATAATTTTGTATAATTTAGACCTACTGCCAGTGTAATCGCACTCGTTTTTAACAAACTGAAGAAGATCGTCAATGGTGAAGTGTTTTCCATTGGCATGGTATGTATGAATTTGTCTTGCCAGCTCCTCTTTTATATAATGAAATGCTGTATTAGCCTTGTAATTTATTTTATGACGGCCTTTTTTCTCAGGAATTTTTACGCAACCAACATTATCAAATTCATGGATAATTTTGAAAACGACTGTCGAGTGAACCTAAAAAAATATTTTTAGAGGAATGTTTGGGGTTTCGTTAATGATCCTAAAAAAATACGTCAAAAATATATGCAGCTTTACTACAAATTTCTTTTTGTAGCATGGTCGGTTTCTCTGTCTGCATTTGTTTACAAAATCTAATGATAGCTTCTTTTTCTCGCTGCGTTAGGGGCCGTCCAGATCCTTGCTTTCGGGAACTCATTTTGCTTTTTATTTAAATTCGCAAGAAATTGCCGGTTCAGTCGCGCAAGCGCTTTCACGTCAAAATGGCTTACATATGACATTTTACGTTGTCAACTTAACACCATCAAAATAACTAATGGCTCATACCAACATGACAACACATTGACAATCGTTTTTTAAAAAAAAATGACTAGCTATTGTTATTTGAGCAGTATGTGCTGTGGCACCGTCTTGTTGGAAAAAACCAAAAGCTAATTGATCATCGTGGAGTTCTCTTATGAATGGCACCAAATTTTCTTCCAGATATCGAATAGCAGTTAAATTGCCTGAAAAATGGCAAGTTGAGAAAGAAAGTTAAAATTTTAGTTTTCATTTTCTTACCATTAAAAAAGAATGGGCCTATGATGCGTCTTCGGCTAATTACAGCCCAAACACCGATTTTTTGTGCATGACGTGGGGCCTCAACATAAAAAGGTGGTTTTTCTTGGCTCCACATTCGCATATTTTGGGAATTAACATAACCACTCAAGTGGAACCAAGCTTCGTCCGTAAAAAATGTCTTCTCTAGCAGTTCATCATTAAATGTGTTCAAAAACCACTCACAGTATTCACGTCTGATTGGAAAATCCCCGTGATGTAATTCTTGCATACATTGTAATCGATAAGTAAGTAATCCCAAGTCTTCAATATTGTTCGGGAAGTGCCCACAAGGGGTAGAGTTCCCTCAAACATATAAGGCGTTTATGACTTCACACCAATTTGACTCCCATTATAATTCAATAGGCCGTCACAACCCGATGTCTTTAACCCGCTCACCGATACCTACCTGAAAAGACCTTTTCTGGTAAAAGCACAGGGCAGGACTGAGTTTTGCATTTACCGACAACTGCGCCTTTCGATTTTTTTATTTTAAGTAAAAACAAAGTAACTTTGTACTCACTCATTTTTTATTACAGCAAATTAGTTAGAATTTTGACATACACAACTATTTACTTATTAACTACTACTACTTATTTATTGATCGAAATAGTCACTGTCATGATCACTCGACTCTTCTAAATTAACAATTAACGGTTTTATCAACCGTGCTCTGTACTTGTCTTTTCCTGAATTTATTCTTCAAAAAGGCACTGTGTTTTGTAGCTTCTGCTATAAACCGCATTTCTATTTACAAATATATATTTTCGGATCAAAATCAAAATTTTTTCTACAATATTTCGAAAAGTATTTAAAAATAAATTGCTACAAAAATACTAATTAAATGGCCTATTATTATTAATTTTTATTTATTTGTCACTATTTAGTGTAAGACAATAATTTAAAAAAAATTTATTTATTTATGTATTTTTTATTAAAAAAATTAAGCTTGATAAACCTGTTTTTATAATTTGTAAATAAATTTAGTTGTGTTATTACACTTCTTTTCAATTTTTGGAGGATATGCAACTACATATCTCTGCATATATTAATAAAGTTACAGCATATTTGCATAAATTTCATGCATATTACATGATTATATTTCTCAAAATTTTGCTGCATACTTTTCGCTCTCTAGTCATGTATTATTTTTAATATAACACCAATATGAATGTACCCTCTGGATTTGAAACAAAGGACGGTGACATCGTCAAAATTATTTGATTTATCAAAAAACTTAGTGGACCAGTTTTACTTATTACAGATTTTATGTTTTTTGCTTTCAGTATCTTCATATTTTCAAATGTGCAGAATAATGATTAAATAATTAAGGTACGGAAGAAACTTTAAAGACAAAATTACCAGTCCGGTCCTTCGCGTCTCGGCCGTCCCTGGCACGTGGCATGGTTTACATTTACTAAGCTTTATGAAGGGTCGGCTGTAAAGTACTTTAAACGTCAAAGCCATAAACGCCTTATAGGTTTGAGGAAACTATAATATGGAACGACTTGTTTTTTCCATGGAAATCTTCAATAAAACACACTCTGTTGGCTATTAGCAGCTTACGAGACCTTTATGGAACGAATTTAAATAAGTTTGAAGTGTCGGATGAGGTAAAATTGGAAAGAAAACGAGGAAATGCTTCTGCTATGACTTTAAAATCAACATTATACATGAGAATAATAAAATTTTATTATAAAAGCTTACAAAGTATTAGAAACGTTAACAAAATAAATAAAAACTCTGCAAAAAAAAAAACAAAATACCTAATATTAATCAAAATTAGGGAATGTGTGAACTCCTCTTGTAATAGTAGGGCTGTCTAATCTATATTTAACTTGCTCTAGGGCCACTTTATTGACATCACTGACTTGGGGAAAAATAAATTTATTTTTACTTTCTTTATAATTGCGTAAACAGTTTACCACAATGTTGTTATTATCGTTTATCTGGGCGACTTTAGCCACAAATTGCTTGACTTTTTCTTTTTTAGTTTGGGCGTTGTAAATAAATTCGCATATCACAAAATCGCTTATATTAATATCACAAATTTCAGTCACAGGTATTTTGTTAGTAATTTTATTATCAGTCTTTCTTTGATTGTCAGACTTAGCATCTATATCATCATCTTCTGAACTTTCTGATTCCATTTCTTCTTGATTTGATGGTCCAGGGTGGTATATGTCGTCTGTCTCTGTTGGTTGATGATTTGGTAATATGTCTGTCAACGAAACTGACTTTCCCGCGGGAACTTCCAGTTTTTTGCCGCGTTTCTTATTTGGAATTTCGGGAGTTAAAGTTTGTCGTTGCATTATTAGATCAAATGATTCAGTCATGGCCTCATCATTCACAGCATCTCTTGCTTGTGATGGTGTTACGTGTTTTAAAACTTTCTCTGGGTTGAGAGGAATGATTCCAGAAGCAGTAAACCCTGCTTTAATATTCCCAGCCAAATTAGGCTCTAATTTTTGGAGTAATGTTTTAAGTAACCCTGGAAATGCAGTTTTGGGCATAACGCCTCGATATTTCTTTTTCCATTCTGTCAGGACAATGCGCCATGCTACTTTAACAGGTCTAAATACGGCGACATCTAGGGGCTGACAGACGTGAGTGCTGTTTGGTGGAAGAAAAACAAAGGCAATGTTATTTTGTTCACATTCAGTTACCACGCTGACGGACAAATGGCTCTGAAGATTATCGCCTATAATAACTTTTTTGCCATCCTTTCTTCTGAAATATGGAAGTGCCACTTTAAAAAACCAGTCTTCAAAAATCGGTCCATCAAACCACCCAGTGGAAGAACGATTAAAGTGGGTCCCCTCTGGGCCACCTTGTAGCCATTCAGGGTAGAGATGTTTTGATTTATACACTACGTATAAAGGAAGAAGTTCTCCATCTCCACTTCCTGCAAACGTCACAGACGTGGAGGATTTTGAATTGTCTATAATTCGTCTGGCATGTTTACTTCCTCTCTTGACATAAACTTTTTGCTTTCCTGGATCGTCAGTAATGTTTGTCTCATCGTAATTAATAACATTAGCTGGGGGAACTGCATCCATTGTCACTCGCAGATGATCGAAATAGTCATTTATTAATTCCGGTGTTACTTCAGCACGCGATCGTTTAATATTTTCTGAATTTCTTCTGGCTAATTCAGGATTCCTTTTTAAGAAGGCTTTTACCCAATCTTCACCCGGAATGTTTTTTTTTAAAGCATTTCACTACAACCCCTTTTCTGTCAAGGTACATCTGAATAAATTGTCTCAGATCTTGCCTAACAAACGGATATCCAAATGACGCGGCTGTCATAGCATGGACATTATTTTTTTCTTCTGCAGCATTTAAAATACAAGGTTTTCCTAATTTATCTGAATGCAAGCCCCTATATTTGTTAAAGATGGTGGTCTTTGGAATTTTGTACACAAGTGCTGCTTGCCCAAAGGACATCTTCCCATCTATGACAGCCTCCAGGGCCTTTTCTAAGTTTTGAGGATCATAATGTCGACGAAAAGGCGTCCCTAACTTGTGCTTATGTGTTCGCGGCATTTTGGTAGATCGTTCCAAATTAGCCTGGAAATTGCCATTTTTTATTAATTCGGGTTTTTTTCGTAAATGGTGTAGGAAATTTATACAACAAAATACGGAAAATAATAACTAAGGTTATGTTTTAAAATAAACTTCATTGAAGCGTTAACCTATTTCATGCACAAGCCGAGCTACAAGGCAAACAATTCACCCTACTGAAATTTGTCATTTTTTTTGTTATTTTCATAGATTGATTACTTACTTAATTTTATGTACGACACTCAAACACATTGCCAGGATGATGTTCTAGGAACATTAAACTTTCATTTCGACACAATAAACTCCCTAAAAAACTGACAGTTTATACTTTAAACCGGGAAGTTTAAAAAATGAACACCTTGTTCCATATAACCCCTGTCGTTCCATATATACCCAAAGTACGGTACTTACTTTCATTAATAAATAATTTTCGTCTGGTGCTTGTTTGATGAAATTTGAAATATTATCTTCGTCTAATATTTTGCTTTTTTTTTGGTTTATGAGTTTCTGTTTTCCGCTTTAAATATGAAATAAGTTTTGAATATTTGGCAATCTCGATATTATCGTACAACAAAATACAGGCCTTCAGCATGGAATAAATTGACCATAAAGATTTCTTGTTGTCTTGTACTAGTTCCGAAAAATATGCAACCATAACATTTTCCGAGTACACTTTGATTTTCTTTAATTCGCACCATTTCTTGAAAGCTTTATATTGGGCCTCATATCTTTCTTTGGATTTTTGAGGAAGCAACTCAGACAATATTTTCTCCGCCATTTCTTTTATTTCCGGTGGTGTTAAATTTAGATCATCGTCACTTTCACTCATTTTTTATTCTTTTTAGTTTAGAATAATTGAAATTAGGAAAATCAAACAAACAATTCGCTCTCAAAATAAGACCTGTCAAATTTCCTTACTTCTGCGCCTTCGGCTCAGGCGGCAAACAAAGCTGTCGCGCCGTAAAATAACACTTACAGCTACTCGAATGTAAATAACTATTACAGGGACCCTACTCTTGACTTCGCTGAGTTTTCTCACTGGTGACAAAAGTCATGTGTTTAATTTCACTAAGTTGAATAAATGTCTACTCTTGACAAGCTGTGAGATGATAAATCTCACCCAATGAGTTATTTCACCAGAATATGTGGCAACGCCGTGGGAATTAAAATGTATCGAACAAACGAGAAGCGAATAACTGACAAGTGACAAATTTTTTTGAAGTTCAAGCGCAAAAACTTTTAATTATTGAATACAATGAAAATAACGGAAATACAGAAAGACATCTTGGCCAAATTTGTGAAAGGTAATCCAAATTTGACGTCTGGGAAGTTTTCTCCAACTTTTACAACAAAAAAGACCGAAGAGTTGTGGATAACTGTTGCGCCTGCTTCAGCTTGTTCTTCTTGAGGCCCATGCACATCGTCATCAAATAATCCTTAAAATGAGTATTAAAATTTTCTGAATTGTTATCTAGACGATTTCAGTACTATCACGAATATTAATTTCTCCCAAATCTTCAGGCGGAGGAATGTTATTTTGAATGCACAAATTGTGAAAAACCACACAAGAGTTTATAATTTTTCCGGCTACTTCTGGCATATAATGTAACAGTCGATCTTTTAACATCTGAATCATCCTTTCAATAAAGCATTGCATCGTTCTACCAAACTTCTTACTCTCTTATGTTGTACGTTAAAGCGATACATAACGATGGGGGGGAGGGACACTGGCTATATGGGTACAGTCTATGCATCCTATTATTCCAGCAAATCTGAAATCGTTACAAAATCTATAAGAACATCTTCTAGGTATAATTGAAGCTCTTGGAAGTTTCTGGGAAACTTAACCATTACATTTAAAATCTCTGGTCTATTCAATGCTTCTGTAACTTCTCGGACACTTCGGCTTACACTTTGTTGGGAAATATAGATATAAGCATTGTATCCAACATCTGTCTGATACCAGCATAAAAACGCAAAGCTGCAAGAACCTAAAAATTTTAAGTAGAACCTGCATTCTTCTTAAATGTTTACTTTTTATAGAGTACTTAATATACTTAAATGAAGGCAGTTTTGTGACAGACATACTTAGGTACCTGTGTATTTACAGCTAGATCTGTCGATCTTAGTTTTGGTCGCATATGTGGTTCCACCAAACTAACAATACTATAATTAAACAGTCTCTTATTAACCTTAAATAATTTCATAAAATGTTTTTCGGGCAATTCAGTTAAGGGATTGCCAGTACATCGCGAAGTAGGTTCGAAATCCTCAACATCTTCGTTTAAAATACATATTTTGCATTACAAAATCATCCATTGTTTATTAAATATTTAATCACCAAAAAGAAAACGAACCAAAATAGTAACAGCACACGTTAAAGTATTTCAGAATGTAAAAAGCACATAAAAACATACAAATCTCTCCCAAAATGAGAAATCTCATCGAAAAAGTATCAACTGTTTAAAGTCACGCGTTTCCATGTGGATTTTCTCATCGCTGAGTTGAATCATTGTGTCAAGAGTAGACTTTTAAAAAATTTCACTAAAATCACGTCATTTTAGTGAAAAAAGTCACAAATGAGAAAACTCACTCGGTCAAGAGTAAGCCCCCTGGACTCTTAATCATTAATCAATTGCTGCATAGTTTTATCACAAAATAGCAGTCTTTGTCCATACCTAAATCCAGAACTCTTTTAATACTAAGTAAATGGGTGTTCACTTGAAGTGCCAATTCCTCCGTATGATACACTCAAGCATTTTGCACTTCATAGTCATGATTTTCTGATAGGATCGTAGATGACGGCAGCACATAATCTTCAGATCTAGAATTATTTGGTGACGTTGATATTGCGGATATAATTTCAGAATCGTTTTTCGTAGGAGTTACTTGTGACTGTTAATTTTTTAAAAATCGCCCTAAACTCATCAACGTTGTTTTAAGCAGAGTTGTGAAAAATCAAATAATAAATTTGTTATCTAATAAGGCAATTGTTTTTCTCTTTCTGGAGGAGGTAGTAATATAGTAGCTACCGTGTATAACAATTGCTGAAACGTTTTCATTAGAGGGCAACGTTACTTCCGTATGGGGTTTTTTGCTCCACATTTTTCAGAAAACTGAACCATTAACTGGTATGCATCTAGATGATGATGTGATCTGTCAGGATGTGGCAACCCAAAAACATACGGATTTTCGTAACTAATACCCACTGCTTTTCTGTTTTCAAGTAACAATTCTATACATTCTAGTAAATCCTTTGAAATCAGAACTGGCACTCCTCGACCTAATTTACCTCTTATAGAAAATCTGACATATTGCATGGCCTAGACTTTCATTACGTTGGCCCACAATATTTATACATTTTACTGTACTATTTTAATAACGAGGGTTAAAGATGGAGTCCAAATTTTCAATAGAATGTTCATTTTTTTTTCATTTCTATTAAAAACTTGCCGATTAATCGCAACCGCGCCCTTGTCATTTTGTGGTGGTTTTTTGAAGTATACTTATTGCATAATTTATTACCGTTTATAACTGCCAATTCGTCATATCGAATTTCTTCTACGACTGGGTCTTCGCGGAGGACAGGAAGTACTTCATTTTTCTTCAAACATGTCTTTTCTTCTACTACGTCAATATTTTTTATTTCCGCATTTTCATCTGTCTGCATAGATTTCATTTCAAAATCCTGAGGGACTTCATCAAAATTATTTTTAGTTAACCAAGCCTAGAAGTTCAAATTTTCTCATGATTTAATTTAGAAAATAATATAAACTTACAGAAGTTTTTGTAATAGTATCATTAATGCCGATTGGTAAAGATGAATAACGGATCTCAGAGCCACTTGGCGCCCTGCTTTTGGCACCGTAATCTGGAATTTGATATTTCGTATTTCTAAATTGTTGGCTTTGATTTGTACTGACATATATTTTTTCTTCAAACGTAGTTAAAATTGGGAGTTTGTGTCCCTCAGTAAATGCAAGCAATAACTTAATTTTCGGCCTAGGCAGGAAAAATTGTTTTTTGTAAAAATCTAGTCCTGCTGCTGAACAATAAAACTTCATCTGATTGGTTGTTTAGTGGCAGAAAACATTTGTGCAGCCGCTGATGGACGGCAGCAAAAAAATGACAATATATTTTGTTTTTGGATTAAAAATTGGAATCAAATCGACTCAATCGACTTTTGAAGAAAAAATAATATGTTTTGTTTGAGAAAAAATGACTTTTCAGGAAACGCAAAGCTAAAAATAGTGGGCGCCACCTTCGTTGGTTCCTTCTGGTAACTGACAGGATCGTATGAAAATATTGACTTTTGGTCCTAATCAAACAATATACTATCTTGAAAACACTCCCTCCAAAAATACCTTACTTAGGTACTTGTTACCCAAATAACTATTTTTCATGTTTAGAGATTAAAAAAATATGCGGGAAGTTAAAAAACAAAATTGTATTATGACATCGTAATATTTTATTCTATTATAATAGGTAGGGGGAATTCCCACAGTGCCGAACACTTAAGGTTGGGTGGTAATAAAAAAAAATAAGGTTAATATAGATTTATTGTGCGCTATACTCTTCTCAACAATCATACACATTTATAAAAATCAACGAAAAATCAATAGAATACTAATTTTAATTTAAAACAAAACAATCATTGGCATCCATATTTGGTTTTTTAAACTATGGCACCTAGTACCGAACATACTCAAAAAATGGCACATATGACCGAACACCCCTAAAAAAGGTGACATCTGTCACATATATATTGGTCAGAGCACTCTGGAATATCAGCGCATGCCTCTGAGCCCACTCCTTACACAAGTTGCACTGAATCCAGTCCTCGTCATGACGTTCTAGACAAATAACACATACCTATATCTTGCGTTGCGTGCATAGATTGGGATTGCTGCTGACAATTTTCTTTCAATGACAAAGCTTTTGTCTTTTTTATCTTACCTTTTTTATTAGTCTTCTTAAATTTACCAAGAAGTACTTTATTTTCTTCTTTCATTTTCTTTTCGGTGTCGTTCATTTCCATAGCCAATTTGTAAGGAGATGAGGTAAGGACTTTGCTTTTCTTAGCCTTGCGTTCCGTTCCCTTGCTTGAACTCTTTTCTTGGCAGCGTCTGGCAAAGGTGAAATATTTAAAATCGCTTTTCTCACAGAATCCAGACTAGTAGAAGGTTGAGGCGATGGTTTCTCGACGGTTATACGAACAGAACTAGACGGAAAGACTTTTCCCAACAGAATCCGGGGGCTAACCAGCTTTGTCTCTTTCGTTTTCACTGCAAATGGCCGTTTTTATTCGATTCCTTGCTGTAGGTGTAGTATACGTTCGGTACTACCAGCCATTCGGCGCTAGGGGACTTCCCCCTATGAACATGTTAAAAAGATGACTCCGTTTAAAAATTTTCTGGACTTCAAATATGGAAATATACATTAATCAAATGCACCAATCACCAAGATAAAAACAAACTATTAGTTTATTATTATTAATTAACATTTGCGGTATCTAACAATTACATATTTTTCAATACCTGGTAATTCCCAGAAAAGTAACATAACCGCTATGTTCACACAGATGTTAAAATATTTATTTAATTTTAATTTAATAGTTTTACTTATTGTTACTTATCTTTTTGTAGTACCATTTTCAGCATTTTTCGCGTGTGTGAACTCATTTATAACGGCGCTGTGTGTGCATGCGTTCTACTTCATGAACTCAGGATAGATACACTTTTTCCGTCAAGCGATTTTGCCAAATTTCCGAAGTGACAATCTCGAAGATATATATCGGAAGTAACTACGTCGGTTAGTATACCACGTAAAAGCGACCGTGGCGCCAGCGGCATATACCAGAACTAAGTGCCAAACTCAAAAAATTGGATGCAGTGCCACATCTTCTTTCTTTGTCTGTTTTGGTGAATGTTAGAGAGCGATATAAGTGTACGTCCTCTTGATTTCTTGCTTAAACGACCACTGAGAACGGTAAATCTGGATCAAGTGTCTTTTTAATTTTGAAAGAAAACTGCGAATTACTTTCAAAACACAGCCATCTAAGTTTGAGCCAATTAAATTTGGTCCCTTCAGTATTAATTTTTCTGTTTTGTATAGAAGCTTCTAACGTTGCAGTTGACAGGAAATCTCGCTGCATTTTAATTACTTTGAATCATGGTTCTTTATGCTTAGACTCCTCAACAATTTTCATCCGATCTTCAGGACAAAAGATAAACGTCGGCTTTCTACTTGCCTTTTCGATCACGCTAATATCAGCTTCGTTTGACAAATAAGAGTGACCCGATGCTAAAAATTTGTGGTCTATTATAACCTTTGCGTTCATGGCAGGATATTGCACTAAACTAACTTTAACAAACTAAGAGCAAGTTTAATGTTTCTGTTTTATCCTGTGTAGGAATAAAATAATGTTAGTTATAATAATTTCTTGAATGTTCTTTCCAATGTTTTAAAATACATGAAGCTGTGTCTTGAGATCCTCGTCCCCCTTCCGTTTCATCGTACATGTACATAAATTTGGTTCTTTCGTTCAGTGAATGAATTCGTAAATTGTACACATACATATTTTTTCATGATAGGCAACAGAAGTGTTTATTTGGGAAATGGCAGTGTTTTTTGTAAATCGAATGTTTCCACATAACAATCGTTACTAGTGGAATGTTCATCTGTCTTCAAACTCTCACGGCCCTTTTCAGCGCTTAAAAGATGCTTATTTTTCTCTCCAATAAGTATATTTTTCCTTTCTTTTTCAAGTTCACTTTTAACTTTCATTTGAAATTTATCGCAAATCCGACACGTGTCTTTGCTTTTGTGATTTAAAACTTAAATTAAATTTTGTGTTAAAGACATATCGCTGCAATGCCTGAAGTAGATATAAAAAGGCAAAAAACCTAAGATCCGAAGCCTAATCATTAGTTGTTTACCACCTGTGCATTTGTGGAAAAATGAGTCAATAATAATCATAAAAATAACACATTTAACTGAAATAAAAAATTAAGCTTAAAAATGTTTTTTTTACATTTTTTTACCTCTCAGTGCAAATAAAGAAAATCATGCTTTTTTAAAAAATATTAAAATTGATTTGACCCCTCATGCCACTCAGAAAAGTCAACGTGGCCTTGTATCTCCAAAATAAATACTATAATATTTCAGAAAATGGATTTCGAATACTTTTACCTGTATACCACATCTCAATGAGTTTTTATACACCGCTCCGGAAATAACTATTTAGATGTATCCATACCCACTTTTAAACAACCTGTAGGTATATGCGTATTTGTGGTCTTTAAATAATTCGTCGCAAGATTTTATAACGAACAAATCGATGTTTTAATACAAGCATTTTAAGGACAATTGTGTTTTAATTCTAGCAAAAGAACAGTTCTTATATTATTAAATATTTAATAAATATCTACATACCACGCCACGATCAAGCTAATGGCGCGGTTAACTTAATGCGGAATTACGTAACCCAGTGACTACTGATTACACTTTGGCCACTAACAAACGTAGTACTGTACTGTACATCAGGAATTAGCTTGGCCTCTTTTATTAACACACTGGAGGGGGAAAAAGAATTAAAATACAGACATTACAAATTTATATTAAGATAAACAAAATTGAAATTTAAAAAATAAAACAAAATTAAAATAAAAAAACAAAATTAAAATTATGTTACAATCTAATGATCACGGTCGTCGTCGTTGCTGTCCCTTGAATCGCAACACTATGGAGCGGGAAAAATAATTAAAATACAGAGATTACAAATTTCTATTTAAAACAAAAAACAAAATTAAAATTACAATTAAAAAATAACAAAATTAAAATAAAAACAAATTACAATAAAAAGAAACAAAATTAAAATTTAAAAAAATCAACGTTAAAGGCGAACAACTACGGTGGTCGTCGTTGCCGTCGCCTCTATGGCAACGAAGACCCCGTTTGATAAAGTCAAAATTGGCTGCGTTGTCGGTAAATCCGCAGCGCCGACTTCAAAAATTAATTGCCCGGGAGCGACTCCGGGCACAGGATCAATAATTACGTGGACCTTATGAGCTGCAAAGAAAACAAGAACAAATAAGAGAAAACCAAATTTAGAAAATCAGAGAAAAAGAAAGAAAAAAACGGGGATGAGGAGAAATGCGGAAAATCACTTACGATCTACACGTCCTGGTTGGGGACGGGCAGTTTCCCGTTCGTCAGCTGCAAACAAAAAAATTGATCGAAGGTTATTTCAGCAGAACATTTCTCGCTCCTTCGAAAAATTATAATTTGATTTTGCTAATTTTATTGTTTAATGAAATCCCCATAAGTTAAAACAAAAATTGTTGTTATGTATGCAATGTTAAATGAGCAAATTTAAAATGTGTCCAGTTGCAATCAATGGGTTCCGGACTCATGTCCACATTCTCGCCAGACAATAAATTATTAATTTTTTTGATAAATTTAAAGCCGGGATTCTTTTCCAAACAACTTTTTAATTTATTGAACGCGATTTTGGAAACCTTCCCTGAACCATGTTTTAATGAACTGTATGTTTGCATTACGATTTCTACAGCCTCCGTTAGTGGCAGACCAATCGCTTCCAATTTTGTTATGTTGTCCGATAATATTTTAAAATTGGCCTTAATGTAAAGTAAGTCGTTCTTCAGTTGTGGTTTATTAACATATTTTTGTGCCAACTCAATGCATCGTGCGTCTCCTGTGGTAAAAGTCATGATTACCTGAAATATTTATTTAATTGACAGAAATGAAACAATTTAATTCAAACCTTGTGTATGTCATCAAAATGATCTGCGTAACATAATGCGGCCCTCAGGGCCGGCGCTAGAGATTTTGCCGCCCCGTGCAATTTTTTTTTGCCGCCCCCTCAATAAAGTTAACAATATAAACTACCTACTACATAATTAATTTTGTTACCTTCAACTAAAATTTATTAAATCACCTAACTTTTGTTTCATCCAATTATTTCTGTTTCTTGGCTTTTGGTTAAATATCCTCGTGTAAATTCAACAAAAAATAAATTCGTGGTAGGTGGTAGGTATGTATATACAGTTAATTGATCATTAGATAGATATGCACATCTATTTACACGGGGAAAACTTGTTTATTTAAAACATAACACAAACACTTAAAATTTAACTGAGAAAAGTTTCACCTTGATTGCACAAGTTCTTTATAGTCCAAATTTTGGGGTAGTTCATGTTCAATTGATATTGAGACATTCTTCAAGAGAACCACTTTGTTTTTTTAACTCAGTTTCTCAAGCAAGTTTTCTTTTACGGTACACAGCATCCGAAAGACGATACCGTTTCAAGCGATTTCGAAAAATACGAAGCAAAGACACAACACGTCCTAAAGTCGATACAAAACTGAGCTTTAATTGAAACTTTTCTTCAAGAATCGAATCATCTTACAAAAATAAATAAATTTAAGTACTTTGAAACAAGTTCATTAACCATATACAAAATCGGTTGTTTAGGAGAGCGTCACGCTTAATTCTTTTAAGTATCGCTCTGGCGACTGAAATATGAGTCTATTTTAGTGGAGGAATGATACGGTTGAAATTTTTCCCACATAAGCATTATAATTGTTTTTCTTGTTTGAGTTTGATTGCTGTTATTTTAAAAATAAGTTTTTATTATCGAATTTCGCCGCCCTTCAAAAATTCGCCGCCCCGTGCAATTGCACGTGTTGCACCGTCGGTAGCGCCGGCCCTGGCGGCCCTTATCCATGTCCACCATCTCGTTAATACAGGCTGCGGTGGTAGTGGAATATCGGGCAAGGTCTGTTTATAAAATTCAACTCGAGTTGGAGCTTTTAAAAATATTTTTTTAACATTCGAAATTAACCCGTCGACAGTTTCGTACTGGTTACGTACTGACTCACACACAAGGTGCAAACAGTGCGCCAAACATGTCAAATGTTGCAGATTTTCGTAAAATATTTTTAAATTCGTTCCGGCCTTCAGCATATACGCTGCACCATCTGTCACTAAAAGCTTGACTTTATCGTATTTGATGCCCGCAGGCCACAGTACACCTAAAATATTATATTAAAATGATATAAAATTTAAGTAGATATTATTTAAATAGGTTTAAATTTGCCCAAACTTTTTTTTAAATTTTTTTGTACTAAGCAAAATTGGGACACTAGCCGCTTCACAATCTAATTTTCCAATTATCATATTTGCCATATATCTGCCTACTGAATCTGTTGTTTCATCGACAGAAATCCAAATATCGTTGTCCCGAATGTAAGTTTTAATTCTTTCAACAGTCTGAAAAAAAAAATTAGTGCAATAATAATTTAAAATATACAATTTCTTCAATAACGTCTTGAAAACACTGCTCTAGGTAATTTTTTCGAAGCGTGGACTCATCCGGAATGTGTTTTCCAGTGTATTTTTGTAGGAACTCTTTTAGTTTGGGACAAGACAACTTGTTCCATGGAATGTTAGCAGCAATTAGCGCGTTGCACATTTCCAAATTAAATTCCCGATTTGCTGTCCCAGAAGTGGATTGTTGGTATAACAAACTTTGACGAAATGTTTTTTTTACGTTCTTATTGTGAATGTCCCCTCGTTCATGCTGTTCCAAATGAGACTTCTTTTCACACTTAAACTTAAATATTCAACATTAAAATTAAATAATATAGTATGTTACTTAAACAATAACAAATTGATGAAAATCGTATTTACATACTTACCACTTTGCCACATGCTTTACAGAATAATCCTCTGGCATCGTTGGCAATTTTATATATATTGCCATCATCCACGGATTTGAGCCAGTGGTTAATTTTAACTGTGTTAGAGGTTTTTTCTTTAGGCATCACGACGTTTAAAAATATTGTATACAAGAGAACACCAAACTTACACCACGACACAATTTTAACTGAATGTCAGAAATATGACAAATGGCACTAGCGGAAGTGCATTTACAAAAGAACTAATAAAAATGTTACAAACTTGTTTGTAAGATAAAATATTACAATCGGAAGGAAAGGCGTAAAACCAAAGAGCTACCGCACTTTATTGGTGTTGTTTCCGGGAAGGGTCTGCTTTCGGCTCACCATTGTCTGGATGTTTGTGAAATTACCGCATAGCAGCAGGTTTAGGACGTTTTAGGTCACAAGAAGCAGTTTTAGGTCACATACTCTCATTTTAGGCAATTAGGCAATTATAAAGTAGGCTCAAATAACGTAATTTTTTGCGAAACACATTTATATCTAAGTTTCATGTAAACGCCTTAAAAAGGAACAAAAAGGCAAAAAACCAAAAGTCCGGGCCCTATTAATAAAAATCATAAAAATAGCACATTTAACTGAAATAAAAAATAAAGCTTAAAAAGATTTTTTTTTACCTCTCAGTGAAAATAAAGACATGCTTTTTAAAAATATATTAAAATTGATTTGCCCCTTCGTGCCTCTCAAAAAAAAGTCAGCGTGGCCTTGTATCTCCAAAATAAATATTATAATATTTCAGAAAATGGAATTCGAATACTTTTACCTATATACCACATCTCAATGAGTTTTTATACACCGTTCTGGAAATAACTATTTAGCTATATCCGTACTTTTAAACAACCTGTAGATATATGCGTATTTGTGATCTTCAAATAGTTTCTCACAAGAGTTTATAACGAACAAATCGATGTTTTAATATGAGCATTTTAAAGACAATTAACTTAATGTGGAATTAAGTAACCCAGTGACTACTGATTACACTTTGGGCCACTAATAAACGTAGCACTGCACTTTACTGTGCATCAGAAATTAGCTTGGCCTCTTTTATTAACACCCTGTGGAGTAGGAAAAAGAATTAAAATACAAACATTACAAATTTATATTAAATTGAAATTAAAAAAAAAAGAAAATTAAAATAAAAACAAACTAAATTAAAATAAAAAAAAACTAAACTAAAATTAAAAAAATACAAAATTAAAATAAACACAAACTTAAAATTAAAAAAATAAAAAGAAACAATTAAGCTATAACCTAATGATCACAGTCGTCGCCGTTGCTGTTCCCTGAAACGCTACGAGGACGCCGTTTCCCAGTGTCAAAATCGCCTCCCGCGTAGGGAGGTCCCCCGGGCCTACCTCCAACGAAATGAGCGCGGGAGGGACCCCGGGCACAGGGTCTACTATGACCCGCACCTGATGAGCTGCAAAGAAAACAAGAACAAATTAGAGAAAACCACAAATTTAGAAAATCAGAGAAAAAGAAAGAAAAAAGAGGGGTGAGGAGAAATGCAGAAACATCACTTACGATCGACACGTCCGGGTTCCGGCCGCGTCTCGGCTAGGTTGGTTGGCATTGGCAGTTTGTCGGCTGCAAACAAAAAAATTGATCGAAGGTTATTTCAGCAGAACATTTCTCGTTCCTTCAGTATAATCTACATCCATCTATTTCGAAAAATTATAATTTGATTTTGCGAATTTTTTTGTTTAATAAAATCCCCATAAGTTAAAACAAAAATAGTTATGTATGCAGTGTTAAAGTAAATGTAAAGAAACGTGTTACGCGTGCAATTCAAATGAGTTTTACCTTGAACAAATTTTGTGATGAGTGATGCCGTTACCAACATTTTTACAAGAGCACTAATATTATTTTGGATAGGTGAAGTGAAGTGTCATACTAGTGAATACACACATTTTAGGGAAAATGGAGTGAGCTGTTTCTGATTTTATCAATAAAACAAATTGACGCACTCATTAATTTTTTGAGTCACCCTGTATAAGTAATTTTAAAAATATGAACCCAATGATAAATCACAAGTGTAAGTTCACAATATTAGTATATTTTCAATAGGATTTATTCGTCAAAATTTTGAGTTGACGTCATAAATTTTTTGGGGTTATAAACACATATATTTTGATTAAAAATTTACCCTGCTTATGATAACTGTAAAACGTCTGCAAGATTCTAAAGCATTCGGTTTTGCAGTTTCTGATTTAATTAACAATAAATTGATTTTTTTTTTGCGTCAGCCTGTATAAGTACCTACTTGTTGAAAATATGAATGGAATGATAAATCGCAAGTATAAACTATCATCATATTTTGCAATTTTGCATATTTTAGATAGTATTCGCGAGTTTTTCCTTTACAAAATATTGTGACGTCATCAACAGTTTTGCAAGCACATGTATATCAATTTGGATCAGTGCAGTGCACAATTAATAGTATTGTATTCCCAAAAATTCGGGAAATGGAGTAAGGGAGTAAGCCGTTCTTAATTTAAACAATAGAAAATTTGACTTGTTCAGTAACTTTTTTAGTTACTCTGTACAAGCAATTCTAAAAAAAAATATGTATGTATGCATGCATAAACCACAAGTACTGTGAATACTTTAAATTTATTCGCTAAAATTTTAAGATGATATCATCAACGTTTCCGCGCGCGGGGAGTGGGGGCGATAAAAGGATAAATTACGATTATCGTTTTACCATGCCTACAATAGCCTTAAGACATTTGCAAGACTTCAGAGTGTCCAATTTTGCACTTTCAAAGTTAAATTGTAAAACAAAGTTAAATTGTAAAATTTTTGTTTTTTTTTTTCAAAAATCTAGAGGGATCAGGTAAAAAACAGATTCATAAACCAAACGTATATGAAAATGAGTGTGTTATTTTATGAAATGTTAATAACACCTACAAGGTGCAGCTTTGAGGTGCCGTTATCACATTGTTGGTTGACTGGACAAAGTTTGGTAACATTTTAATATCTACACAAAAATGTCAAATATAAATTACACTCGCAGATGCTGCAAGCGGGAAGGTGCGAGTAAGATGTGGTATTGCCAAATCGCCATATTACAAGGAATAAAAAAATCGCAAAATTCGAATAAGGGAAACACTTACATGTACTATGTTTTACGGAATGCAACATAAACTTACCAGTAAATTAGCTTTCATTACTGTATACAAAACAATACCTATTGGTTTTTATTAATAAAAATATCAGGAATATAAGGTAAATACGATCTCGTGTCACACAATGTGTATATCTTTTTAAACAAAGTAATAAGAGTTTTTTACTTTACCGTCATTTTTGAAACGTTTGAAAAACATGAGCATCATATTCCATAAAATGTGTATGTATTACTGGTGTTCAAATACAACTAACTGATGCAGTTTTTCTCTGATGATAGGTCCTTGTAACTCTAATTAATTATACAAATGACTAATATGATGCAATCTGATGCTTACATAAAATAACACCAAGTGCTTTGTTAACTCAAAGATGTGGTTATCACCAAAGATTCAAAATCTACGAGATGTTCATCTACAGATGAAAATGCCGAATTCTGTAAATTTGCGAAAATACTAAATAAATGCCCGCCAAATATTTGTGTTCCCCAACATGGCGGAAATATACTTCAACCCCCCACTACCACAATTCTTTATTTAGTCGTCTTTGAATCCACACGACATTCATCACATACGTGTACGATTCGACACAACAATAAAATTCACCTAAATAATGAGAAGGCAGCTATGATTTCTTCTCCGAGTGCACGTGACGATAGTAATGATTAATTAATTAATTGCGTATATACCTTATGTTCGTAACCAAAACTCGTAATTGTCTTATTCTTTCGGGTGCATCATTATGTGGTACGTCGACTTAAATCGTCGCGAACGTAAACAAACAATGATATGATTCAAACAATTAATTTTTATCATTTATTAGTTTTTATCTGCAACAGTTGCGAGCATTTTAACTTTTGACACATACACGACAGTCATTATAACAATAAAAAACTACAGCAATTTTCTTTAATACACAGAAAAACTGCGCGGGATTCCGTTCTCGCAACTTTACATTCAACTTTTGTTTTTTAACCCTACATACAGGCTGAGCTACTAAGTGCGTGGTGCTCCATGTCTAATGAATAATTCACAAATTATCAGAGATAGAAAAAAACTTAAGGACCAAAGTTCTTTCAGTACCGTGCATTAAAATTATTTTGACCTAAACAGAGTGTTTTGTATTTGAAGCATAATATACAACTTACTTTTTTTAAATAGAACATTCTATATATATACTTAATTTCACTTACACTAATTGGACCCGTGGTAGCCTGTAAAACCGAGGGTTATAATTTAAAATTTTGATACGATGTTGCCATGTTTCTACCATTCTTTTAAAAATTATTATTAATAAGCGGATTTTAAGAAAAATGTCTTTTCATTGCGGCTGTAGGAAAATGCATAAAAATTGAACAAAAATATATATGAGGAGCAATGTCTTCTTGTTTTTGCTTATTCACTGATTTTCCAACACGGGTTCTGGGTACGAGGGTCGGGGGAATTCCGCTATTAAAATGCCAACAATTCAATAACCAAATCTATCTTTCTGCATAGGCCATCAAAGAAAATTTATTGCATAATTAGGTTATGAACTATATGGTTACAAAATAACTAAAAGGTCCATTGAACAGACATCGACAAGTTTTGCTTTTCGTGGAACAGCAGAATTAAATGATTATTTCAAACTAAATCAGAGGTCGTATAAATAAATATCGTTTTTTAGGTGATTGCCGATTGTTTATTAAAAATACGTGTAAAACATTACAATACACTTTTCAGATATCGATATTTCAGTTTTTAAAAACTGGAAAAATGCAAAAAAAAACCTCAATATCGATATCTGAAAATTGTAATATTATTTAATTTTTCATGAATATCCTCTACATTAAGACTCAATTTAGTTTAGACAGCAACAAAGCTGTCTCTTTTTTTCTATTCCGTAATTCTCTGACACATGTTAAAAATTACCTCATTGCAATTTGTTTTGAACCATTGCAATAACAAAAAATTTCAAGAAAATTGAAATAACGTGGCAACGTCGCATTGGATTATAAAAAAAATAAATTACGGTTTTAAAACAGACGAGGAAGCCAATAAGAACATAAAAATACACAGACTGTTCTACTAAAAAAAAAAAAAGAAAAAAAAAACTAAGCTGTACGTTGTCTCCCAAAAGCAGAACACTTTATACAGATGAAAATAAAATTTGTGTATTATACTCAAAAACCCGTATAACTTGAACCTTTGACTTTTTACTTCCTGAGCGTAAGCTAAGAGTTATTTTAATCGAGTCCATTGACCAACTCTCTACTTTATCTTCTTCTTGACCTTTGATAATAAATAAATAAAAAATAAATTCTATAAAATTTTATATTTTTTAAAAAAAAGCTAGAGATGTGTTATTGTACTTTACGGATGAGACAGGTTCTAACGAAATATTTTTTTCTATTTTCAATATCATGTTGTCATATTTTGTTAAAAAGCCGTGTTAAAAATTAATTTAAGATGACTGTAATGAATTTATTAACACTGCTAACTATTTGCGGATACAAATTTATTTTGTAAAATTCGGTTGTTAATTGTTCAAGTTTTCCACATTCATTTGGGTTAGGAAAAGTGAAATTTTTCCTAACTAGAGCGGAAAAATAAAACAAAACAATATCAAACACCAGTTCTCAAATTCCTTGTACGCCTTTTTATATATTTTTTTTGATTTCTCGGCCAATAGTGAATTACGTGCCAGTGTGGCCGACTCTTCAACATCAAAAGATACTGATGAAACATCATCTTCCAACATTTTTACCTCAAGAAACACCCAAAACACTTCAAACGTTGAAAAATTGCAAAATGTTGCGTTGTTTGTTTGTATTTTCCATGACAACAAATTTATTGCATTAAAAGGGACTTGATACTTTATTATTCAATTAAATTTATAATGAAGAGTTTTTTTACCTAATTTTACAAAATCTTGTGTGCAATTTGATAGGAAAAGTGTCTTTCCACATTCACGACATGTTTTTGATCTCGACTTCGTCTCGATAAAAAATCTCATGTCTAGAATGTGGAAAAATGTCACTTTTCCTATCTTATTGCACAAATAGCTATTTTCATATCAAAATTTTTGTCACACAGTTTGATAATTTTTGCAACTTGTACCGAAAGACGTATTTAAAATTGAAAATTAAATTTCTTCCATACGAAAATGATAATGTAATACAAAGGTTTATTACAAATACAGATTAAATTACTTATGTTTGAAAGTATTAAATTAATAAATTATGATGCATCCACGAACTCAGAAAAAAAAGCCTCCACACTAAAAATAAATAGGATGTCATTTACAAAAACAAAAGTTGAATGTTGTAGACAAAAACTAATGGAAGTGAAAAATTATTTTTTAAAATAAGATCGTAATATGCTTAAAACAATATAATAATTTGACAAGATTTCTCTAGCTTACGCTCGGGTTGAAGAAAAATTAAAAAAAAAAAGAGAAAACAAAATATGGAGAAACTTACCGGTACCGTTGTCGCTGTCCCGTCCATTTTCTGCACTTTGAAATAGACACGTCTTTCTATAACATTGACAAAATTAATTATTTGCTGATACGATATTCGAACCGCACCCATTGCTAGATCGGGTTCTTCAAATCAAACTGACGAAAAATTTGCCCTACTTTGAAGAAAACACGTCGTTCTGTAAACATTGACAAAATTAATTATTTGCTGATACGAAATTCGAACCTCACCCATTGCTAGATTGTGTCGAATCTAACTGACGAAAAATCACTAACGCACCAGTAACTAGCCCTCCGACCACAACCAAAACTGTCCTTGAGGCCATGCTCTCTTAAGGGCGCCGTCTGGAAGCAAAATATCGGCCTAGTCAAAGTGAGAATAAAACTACCCGGGAGATGCTGCCTCCTGTTAGTGAGTTGCTAAAATATGAATAAATGCAGCACCGATCCGTAGAATTCTACTTTTTACTGTACGGAAATAAGTTTTGGTACACAAGCCCGCAGTGCCTGTCTAGCCCAAGGTTAGTTAATAGAGAACAGGTTACCACATAAACGAGTATGTGGGCAAAATCGCTTACGGGGGAGGAGAGGTGTCAGCCCCATGTGACGTCAAAATGAGGTTGGTATTACTTGGGAATTTTTAGTAACTTGTAATTTTGAGTTGGTGTGACCGATCAGCTGATGCCTTTAATCTGTACGATCTGTACCGCTAATTCTGACGTTTGGTGTTAGTACTGCGACTCGTGTAACCCTATTTTGCCTCGTGTTTAAATTTATTTGTGTTTAAGCTAAAATGAAACGTTTTGATATATTACTAGAAAGGAAAAAGTAAACCAGTAAATGCAGATTTTCAGATTTTTTTGCATAAAAAATTTTTCTTGAGGTTTATTAAATTGTTCTTTACACAGGATTGAAATTTGCGAAGTAGAAGCGGTCACTTGATTAAAAGTTTCCGTTTTTAGTGCGTTACTCGAGTATTTAAAACGGGCAATTTTCGCGCCATTTGAGAGCCCCTTGTGACGTATCAATATGGCATCCCAATGTGGCAACCTTATCTATTAAATGACTTTGTGTCTAGCCATAATAATTGCAAACAAAACCGGGGTACCTGAATTTCCCCTTGACCGTTCAAAACCGGAAAGATGTGAAACTCACTGATTCATTTTCCTATTTTGGCTACAGTTACTTCTTTCCAGTTAATTATATATTTTGTTTCCGTACTGAAATAGTAAATACTTATATTTATTATATGTAAATAATTAAAGTACCTCTTTCTGTCGTGGGATCATCTGTAGATTGTGATTTATTCCTATCAAGGGTGTGTTTTTTGTCTGAATTACAGGAACATCATGTAAAGCAAAAATTGGACGCGCTAAGGTACTATTTACGAAGGGGAGGGATTTTCCACATTTCTGGGTTAAACTTAAAATAAAAGGATTAGGATTAGGATTCAGGTATAAGTAAATATTTTTATTATTTCCTACTATCTGCACTGACCGGACATGCCCATTCATTACAAATACAATATTTTTGGCGGAAATTTTTTCTTAAACTTTCGCAAATAAATAATATTTAGGAGTTTGGTTTTGTTATTTACTTTATCGTTTGCAACAAAAGCAATAGTAATAAAAATAAAAATATATTTACCAATTAAATAACAATAAAATGTTAAAATTATTAGCCGCAATCGTTTGAACATGTTTTGTGTTGTTTTTTTTTAATATCGCGGCAGTGATGAACGTTAGGAAAATAATAACGTGTCCGTGAAGCCATTAGGCACATAGCAAATTTTTTTACTTTTTTCAACGCAAATCATTAGTAAGTTTTATGCAAGTAATTCTAAGCATTCAACGGTGGTTTTTATGTAACTACTAAAATATTCATGTTAATTATTTTGGCGGCTAACTCCATGGCAGAAGGCAGTTTATTTCAAAATTTGACTTTGCTTAAACTGCTTGTTAGTATATCGTTTTGTAAGGATTTAAATAATTAATCATAAATTTTTAATAGAAGCAGCTGCTATTTTTTATGCATATTAATTTTGGCTTGCACTTTTAATTAAGTATATCATATGCTTGCGCATCGTAAACCTCATTTTTTTTTTGTATAGGGTGTAAATATTTTTTGTTCACTACATATTTGTCATACTGTTTCGGAAACATTCAATTGTAAATTTTAGGCTTGAACAACATCTTGAACGTAATTTTAAATTCGGAAAACAATTGTTACTCAATGGAGTCGAAAGCATCTAGAAGGGATAATTTCAGTCCACAGACCCAGTCCCACTTCCGGTGACAAACAAAAGTTGTTAAATTTATTGGAGGTGGTTGTTTACATCTGGCTGGTAGAAATGGTAGAATCCTATGAATGTAATTGTTTGAAATGCACGTAAAATACCTTAAATTTTAGAGCTGTTTAAATTTTGTTGGTTGTCTGTATGCCCCATTTTTTGGAGAGATTAGTAATATATAATTAAAATAAGCAGCATTTACAAATATTAATATTGCATAGGTTCCGTTTGACAAATGTGTGCTGTGAAATTATACTGAATATTACAGTCTGGATAGCAAGTCGCTAACCCGATTTGTTCTGTTACTGTCCTACAGAAAACAATATGCTTTTCTACCAGTCATCAATTCATCTCTTTTTAATCATACCCATATCGACGTAGGTTGATTTATGATTACAAAACTTTGACATAGTTTTACTTCTTTCATCTTCACAAACAACTCAATGACGTTTCAGAGTATATATAATAAAACACGTTTTACTTTTATTTTTTCATAGAGGATAAAAAATAATTAATGTAAAACAGATTTATATGTGCCTCAGCTGCGGAGGATTGTAAATAACTTTTGATCTCTTAAATGAAATATACTTAATAATTAACATAACGTATGTCTTTTTTACTGTTTTAGTAAAAAAGATGGATACGTTATTTTGTCACTTCTAAAAACCAGTATTCAAACGGCATCAATGAAACCGAAATGGTATTGTAAAATCGGAAATGCTGCTATCAATATTTTATTTCGATAAACCACTGATTAAAAACAGCTCCCCCTGGTGGACAAGGTCCACACTAAATTAAGTCTGCAACCAAACCAGAATCTAAGTAAACCTGTATTCTGCTACGGCATCAGCTCGTTTAATGACGATTTCTCGTTTCAACAGATTCTGTCTTTTCGAGAGTTATTTACCTCAATCGTAAATTTTTTAGTATTATAAATGATATCAAAAGAAAGCTGACACTTTTCTCCAGGGGACCTTCGATCTCAGAATGCAAATCACTTCAGGACTTCGTCAAAAAATGCATCAATATACCGGTTAAAGTCTGGTGTTAAAGTTGGTCAACTTCATAATTTTTTTTTGTAAAAACCGCGAACTAGATATGAATATAAATATGGAGGTCCCCTGGACTGAAGTATGTTAATTCGAAATATAATTTTTTTAAAGCGATATTTCCCGTATTTTTAAAATGCAACTCCGGAAACGACGACGATGTTTTCAATGTATTTAGTATAGGACGAAACCGAACCAGACGCAAGCCTTAAATGAACGATAAAATTTCGCTGGATGGGTCGAAACACAAATAATGTGTCGTTTATTATTATTGTTACCGTGCATTTGCCATTCGGTACTGACGGCTCGTGTAAGACTCTGACAAATATAATACATACAAAATTATTTTAAACGGTGGGGATACGCCTTGGAAGGTAAAAGTACTTATAACAAACATTGCCATCGTAATAAGAACATATCCAGTGGCCTATTTCGTTTCCACCATACCGGTACCACCAAACAATATTTGAATGTTGGGTCTACCTTCAGGGTTCACTTGAATGTAATCTCTTAACATATCTTGATGAAACAGAATATCTTGATAATGAAATACATTCTGGTTAATTTCGTTTTCCCTTGCTGAAAATTCATTAAGCACTTACCCAAATCTGTTCATCACTATATCGGACAGGTATTCTAATGTAACTAATTATGCGTCGTTTATCCTTTTGATGTAACTGATAAACAGTTTTTTCATCGCAGATGTTGCGTAAACTTTGATAATCACGTTTTTCGAATTCTCCCTGGTTTGGTAAATCGATAGACAAGTTCAACTGAATGTGTTTCTCTACTATTTATTAGATTCAGTGGCTCTTCTACGTTTTCAAATATTTTTTTCGTCAGAATTTATTGCTTCTTTTATGAATTCAATCTTATTTGGCGATCTTGATTCTGATTTGATTGTATGAGTGTGGTTATGAAAATGACATTAATTTCTTTAGTCACAAAATAAATTTGTTTGTGGTCACAAAAATACGTCTAAAAAACACCAGAACTACATTGAGCAGTATTGGTGAAAATTACATCTAATTAAGTATTGAAATTTGTACTCGATTTGTACCTTAAAATACACCAAATCAACGTGATCATATTCGTTCGTTCGGTTCTTTTCGTATGTCCGAATGCAGTGTATGCCAGAAATCTTAGTTTGCTGAAGCACATGACACCTCGATGTTCTCTGATATTGGCAGTTTCATCTGTCCTCACTATTACTCTTATATTGCTTTGTAATCATTTAAAAATATGGGTAGAGAAAGAAAAAAAAACAACGAAAAACTCACTCACCACTAACATCTCACTAAAAACTCACCCACCTACCTACCTATGAGAAATTGGCGACACAAAAAATCCATCTTGGGTACTTCCAGCATCTAAAAATGGAATGAAAACAATAAACCGAAGTTAAGATTAAGGAATGTAACGATAGAAATTCGGAAACTTTAAAATACCATAACTTCTTAATTTGAAATTATATTTCTACAATTTTCTAAAATTTTATTGCTTAGAAATATATGCAACACAAGATTAACTGAACTTCTAAGCTTGGCTCCATTCTTTTCGGAGCTTCTTTTATTTTTTATTTTTATTTTTTTTTATTTTATTAATTACGTCCCCCAACAGGCACTGAGGCCCAATTACAGGGGAACGGGACATACACGTTACACCCAGAGCCATGGCGGGAATCGAACCCACGACCCAAGGTGTAGCGGGCAAGCATGATGCTAACTAGCCCACCCCGGGTCCTTCCTAATTGACATCATAAAATTCATGACAGTTGCTGGTGATACCGTTTTTACTGCTTTCGTCCATTTTAAATTGAAGTCGTGGGCGTTTTTAGCCGTTTCTCCCGTTTTTTGTAACCTTTTTTTCACAATCGAGCAATATCTTTCAATGGGCCTACACTGTAGAACGTTGGGTGGATTGTGGTCTCGAGGTACAAAAACGACGTCATATTGCAGCAAATTGACTGTGGCTGTTGCATAATGAGCGGTGGCAAGGTCTGGCCAAAACAAAGTGGGCCCAATATGCTTTGTCAAAAATGGGAACAGCCGTTTTTTCAAACATTCCTTGGCATAAGTTTCAGCATCAACAGTTCTGTAGTCACAAATGATGAACTTTTCATTCCACACTGACAAATGGCCTGCCAGACGAGACACTTCGTTCCAAATTTTTCAATACCAATTGATGTTTCTGAGTCAGGAAGAATTTCTCCTTCAAACTGAGTAAAATAATGTGCTCCAGTCACTTTAGGTATTTTTTGTTTCTTATAGGTTTTCATACCAGCTCGTTGCTTAGCGCTCTGAACCATTGTATGGTTAGTTTAGACATTTTTTTCCAATGTCCCTACCGGACATACTGCGATTCTTAGAGATGGTTGCAATGATTTTTTTATCAAGATTTGTATTAAGAGCTCCTTGTTTTCTTCCAGAACCAGGGTTTCGTGAGACAGTATTGTTTAAAGTACCGATCTAACACATCGTCCACTGTACTGCGAAAAATTTTAAAGTCTTTGGCAATGAAATGCCTCGGTCGTTGAGGGTTTTCTATCCATTTGTCACCAAATTTTTTTACGTTGTTCTAGTTGATCCATTTTTTTGGATATTAAAAGCTGATATTTTGACAGTTTTTTTAAGGGAATATAATTTTAAATGTTTGATATTCTTGCTATGACAACACGAAAACAAAACTTGAAGGAACTAATTTTTTATGGCTGTTCGAATTTTACGGATTTCTATCGTTACACTCCTTAAGTCATTCAAAAAATTGGTCTAAAGAGTTTAGACAGTACTTCCCTCGCTGTCGGAAACTTGACGACTGCATGGCTATTGTGTTTTTTTCTCATTACATTTTTGTAGTGGGAATTTAAAAAAAATTGCGATGACGTCATCAACATTTTTGCAAGGACACGTATATCAGTTGGGATAGATGTAGTGTAATACTAAGAATAAAATTATTGTATTCCCAAATTTTCGGGAAAATGAATTGGGTCGTTTTGAATATTGATTTTTTATAATCAATAAAATAACGAAACAATTTACTCGCGTATACGGCAACTGAAAATCGTTTATGTATAAACATTCCTAATTTAAGATGACAAGCGTAACAGCATACGTGAAAGTCAAACAGAGAAACTGTAAACAAAACGACCATCGGTTTTATTGCTTCGACTTCCGCTTATTATATAAAACATTGGGTTTTATTTTAATTCTTGACGGCGAAAATCACAAGTGGTTGATTATAAACATGTCTATTTCACATTCGCGGAACCAAGTGATCGCATAAAACAAATGCAGGTCTGTAATGTTAAAGTCGATGTAAATAAGCGATGCTACCCTTATGTTTCAACCGAGTTTTTCCTTTAACAAATTTTGTGTCTACCAAATTGGGTTGGTTGGGGTGTAATACTAATAATAAGTGTTGCCTTTAATTTAATCAATAAAATAAATTGACTTCATTAATTTTTTTGAACCACCTCTTAAGAAAATCTAAAAAATATGAATGGAATGATAAATCACAAGTACAAACTCATCATATTTTTTGCATTTTAGATAGGATTTATTCAGCAAAATTTAAGGGTGACGTCATCAATTTTTTTAGGAGGGATGAACAAATACATTTTGAACAAAAGTTTACCATGCTTATAATAACATTAAAATATTCCCAAGATTTCAAAGCATGCGGTTTTGTAATTCCTGATTAAATCGATAAAATAAATTCACGCCTTCATTAATTTTTTTGAGTCACCCTGCATATGCAAATCCAAAAATATGAATGGAATGATAAATCACAAGTACAAACTCATCATATTTTGTACATTTTTAGATATGATTTATTCGGCAAACTTTCGAGCTGACGTCATCAAGTTTTTGGAGGGGATAAGCAAATATATTTTGACTAAACATTTATTATGCTCTTTATGACCTTAAAACATCTGCAAGATTTCAGAGCATTCGGTTTTGTAGTTCCTGATTAAATCAATAAAATATATTTACGCATTCATTAATTTTTTTGAGTCACCCTGTATATGCAAATCCAAAAAATATGAATGGAGTGATAGATCACAAGTACAGACTCATCATATTTTGTACATTTTAGATATGATTTATTCCACAAACTTTTGAGCTGACGTCATCAAGTTTTTGGAGGGGGTAAGCAAATATTTTTTGACTAAAGATTTTCTGCAACATTTCAAAGCATTCTGGTTAGCAGATTAAAAATTAAATTTCAAAATGTTGTTTTATAATTTTGATTTTTTGACGTGACAACGTCTTATAAATCGATGGAGCCGGCTGCACGCTCGAAAAAGCATGACTCATGCGCCGTTACATCGCTCTGAGGCGTCCCATGTAAGGCTTGAAGTGCAAGCGAGAACGCGGAACGAGCGACAAAGAGGCACAATCGGCCTTCGCGTTCGGCAGCGTTCGCCATCCGTCTCTCTCCTACTTGAGTGAGCGATGCGTCTGCGTGGACAGCTGCTATATTATAGTACATTGACATGTTTTGGTCGAGTATCAAGTGCAGTAAAAAGTGAATGTAGTGTCAATTTTGACGTGACAACGATAATATTTTAAGAATTTTATTTAAATTGTTTCGAACGACGATTTATTTTGCAGAACTGCTTACAAACGCACCATGGAAAAAAAGCCTGACAAACCAGAGGATGTTACGAATAAGCCTTTACCTTCAATGAGTGAACCCATGGAGGTTCAAGATGCTGTAGCATTTACTTTAGCAACGCCATTCGCGCAGCCAATAATCGCTGCTTCAAAATCAAAAGCCCAAAACCATTCCATCAGTATTTTCTTAAGACGTTGTCACGTTCAACTATCGTCAGTAAACCGACTTTACAGACAACCGAGTTTTTTTTCCAAAAATCTGGACGTTTCGGGTGAAAAGTCGATTTGGAGTTGTAAACTACATGTGTAGGACTATGTTATTTTATACAATTGAAAACCCATTTACTATGTACAATTTTGAAGTGACGTCATCGCATTAGTGGTGGGGATGATTAGACAAATTTTGGTTAGCGTTTTACCATCTACATAATATTCTTAATATAAGTACAAAATTTCACAACAATCGGTCGAGTACTTTCGGAGATTATCTGTCTAATAAAAATCCGGGGGCAGACGGACAGACGGACGGACAGACAGACGGACGGACAGACGGACAGACGGACAGACAGACGGACAGACAGACGGAAATGGGAGACCTATTTCTTCGTCTTCTAGGGGTCATGAAAGATCGAGAAAACGTAAAAGTAGAGAGTCGGCCGACGGACTCGATTACAATACTTCCTTTGCTTACGCTCGGGAAGTAAAAAACTGATTTAAACTCATCGGATCAGGCGTGGTTGGTGTGTGAGTGTTATATTGAGTTCGAAATACATATTTAAGTGGAAACAAATGGCAAAAAAAGTGAAAATGAAATTATTCCACAGATAGCTAGCAATCAAAATGAAAGACATGAATTGAGAAATATCATTCCTTAGCTTACTTACGCAAGAGAAGTTAAATTTTTTCATTACATTAAAGTACGAATATGAGTATTGCAATGTGAGATTCCAACCCTATAAATTCATCGAGACATAAATTTGTATAAAAAAATGATATTGCAGGCATCATTTCAGAATCATTTTTCGTAGGACTTTGTGATGTAATTTTACTTGTGACTCTGTTATTTAAATTTTTATAAATTGAACTTCATCGGTCTATACTCATCAACGTTACTTTAACCAGGGTGGTCAACTGAAAAATCAAATAATTAATTTGTTATCTAATAAGGCAATTGTTTTTCTCTTTCTGGAGGAGGTAGTAATATAGTAGCTACCGTCTATAACAATTGCTGAAACAACATCTATTTGTACGTGAACAGTATTTTTTAAAACTGTTAAAATTTTCTAAATATGTATATGCATTTAGTACTACACCTCCGAATGCTATATAATTATTAGGTTCAATCTGCCTCCGTTTTGACGTCTTCGCCTCCGAAGCGCTGCATATTTAAGATAAAACTGAAGTATGTTTAATTTTGCCCAATCAGATGTAACTACAAACGTTCTAGATTTCTTATTCTTGGTATAATTTGGAAGAGAATTAAGAAGATCCTACATCTTCAATGTTATCTACACTCAAATTTGTCAGTTGATCTGTTCGACATGCTCCACTGATTCCAAATATTAACGCTACCTAGAACATAGAAATATTAAAATCCGGAATTCTAAGATTTATACTTTACATTGCCTTTCTAATCAAATGATCATTATCGGCAGCTTCTGATAATTACGCATGTACTTGTTCCCTTGCAAAAATTTTAGATTTTTTTTTGCGGAATACCCGTCCGCATTTCTCTTCAAAAAGTATTCTAATTTCTTGTATTGACTAATGTCAATGTTGTCATAAATGAGCATACAAGATCTAACCATCGAATATTGTGCCCACACAGTCGAGGATTTAAATGTTTTAGCTTTCTCGCTAAAATATACCATCATATTTTTCGTAAAAACTTCACATTTTTTTCTGACCACCAATTCTTAAAACTGTGGTATGCCGCTTCGTATAACTTTCTTGACTTCTCTGAAAGTAAATTGTACTATTAGCTGCTGCGGTAATTTCTTCCTGTTCTTCTTTAGAAAAGCCAGCAACATCCATTTTGTCAGAATTTTCCTCTTTATTCAACTTTATTTAAAGGTTGTCATGACACTAATGTCATGAATTGCTGACATGATAATCTTAGTTCTTTGATTTACATTTATTGCTAAATGCACTAGCGAGTATCTACGCCTCTGGAGCGAAATTCCAATTTGCCCTCGGGCTGCCAAATTGCACCTCTGGTAAAATCATGTATTTCTCTCGCTTGATGTACATACAGGGTGTCTCAGAAATAAGTTCATTAATTTGAATCAGTTATATAGCTCATCAAACTCAACCACTTTTTTTAATAGTTTTTTTTTTTAAAGAACTTTTTAATTATCAAGTTAAACATTGTTAAAATTTTATCCCAATTAAGGTTACCCGCCCATGGATCCTTAGTTACCCATGGACACTAATAATTATTATAATTAATAATTATTAATGAATAATTATAATAATTAATGGTCAAAAATAGTTACTAGGATACGTATTTTCCTAATCATGACAACATGACAAACAGTTAGAGAGAAATTGAAAATGCTGCTCCCTAATGGCGTACGGAATTTCATCGGCCCAAGTGGGGATGTTGATTACACCTTCCCTCGTGTAACCGGCCTCATCAGTTGATGGTATAAGAGATACAAAATATGCTTGTTCGTTTATTTTTCTATTAACCCACTCACAAAAGTTTTGCCTACGTGGTAAGTCTGTTGGTTTCAATAACTGAACTTTGAACTGAAAAGGGTACAGTTGTTCTCTGAGTATCCTCCGAATACTACTCTCCAATACATCATACTGGACAGTGATGTGTACCAGTGCCCGGTCGAGCTTCGACATTCTCCAAAACAGTCTCTTCAATATTAGCAATTCTATTACTACGTAACCCACCCCGATCCTAAGCTGCAGGTTTAAAAATTCCGTTCTGTCGTTGATTTGGGAGGCTTTCTGATAAAATTCTTTGGGTGCGAGCGCCGTTTCTCCGAGCTTCACTGTACGTTAAAACGATATCGGTGCATTCCAGAGTTGAAAACAAAGCCATTTCAACACATTCCGTCTGTAAATTAGAAATCTGTGCCACACAAACTTTAAAGAGACGACGTAGGTAAACATAGACGGCTCGTGAATATATGGGTGGGAAAATTCGAAATTCGACTTGAGTTTTCGAAAAAATGATATATAAAAAAGTTGTTCCGTTTCACGAGCGGTGTTACTAGTTAAAATTACTGTATTTATTTCTGAGACACCCTGTATAATGTAGGTACCAGTTCTACTTCTAATACAATTATTGAAAAAATCGCGCTCAACTCAAATAACTCAAGATAGTTAAGTCATACATAACAATCAGTTATTTTTTTTTATTTGCTGTACTGTATATTCTCCATAATATTTGAGAAGCTTTGTGAAAGGGCTGTGTCATCAGAAGTTGCGGTTTTTTTGGGAAGTTTTTTTAGCACTTGAGACGAATCCAAAGGAATGATCCCTGGCTAAGTTTTGACGTAAATTGTCCTTTTGGTATCGACCCTCTGTATTTCATTTTCCACTCTCTTAAAATTTTTCTCCACGCTTCCTTCAACGGACGAAAAACGGCAACGTCCAGGGGCTGACAAACATGAGTTGAATTTGCTGTAAAAAATACGAACGATATGTCATTTTCTTCACATTTTCTTATGTCATATGACATGACATATGACTGCTTAAATTATCGCCTCTTAGGACACGTCTCCCTTCTTTTCGTCGAAACTGCCATGCACTATCACAAAGTTTCAGAAAAAAATCGCCATCGAATTATTTTTATATCTGTCTTAGAATATTCTGATTCTAACTCGCCCAAAACGAGTTCTTCAGTATTTTCGTTGATATTATGTATTGCTTGGTTTTCGATACTATTGGAGATGTTAATTCCTAAAATATCGACACGCATTCTAGCGATATCAAATGAAAGAATGTTATTACTTGAGGAATCTTTGCCGCCAATATATTTCCATATTCGTTGCAAACATTATTACTCGGCACTGCTAATGCTCTCGTTTTCAGTCTGAATTTTTTCGGTTAAATCAAGTCCTAGTATGTGTTTGAACCTTAAGAAATCTAAAAGTCTATGGTTTTGTTCATGGTGCACCGGCTCTGCGACAACGTGTTCTACTTAATTGATTGTCTAATTGCTTTCCCAAAGATCTTGAGTAATCGAAGGCTTCTGCATCCCATGGAAATAAACCCGTGGTCCTCCGAAATTAAAAAAAAAAAAAAACAATTAAAAATAAAAAAAAATAAATGCAAAACACAGGTGATTTTTTTTTAATAAGCGGATGATGACAGTCCTAGTCGTTGCTGTCGCCTTTACAGTAACGACGACGCCGTTTCCCAACGTCCATATCGGATCCCTCGAAGGCATGTCGGCCGGGCCCACCTGAAAGACTATTTGCCCGGGAGGGACCCCGACATCGGGTCTATGATCACCCGCACCGAATGAGCTGCAAAGAAAATCACAACACATTAACGAGAACCACAAATTTAGGAAATCAAAAAAAAAGAAGGAAAAAACGGAGTTGGGGAGAAATGCAGAACAGAACACATCACTTAACTTTGCCTTCCGGCCGGGGCGGTTGCTTTCCTGACCATTCCTCAGCAGCAAACAAAAAAATTGATGGAAGGTTATTTCCATATATTTGTAATGATAAGGGGTTGTTATAAGGGTAAACGACCACTTGTTGTAACTTCTTTATTGCTCGGATGTTTTTGAACGCGATGATGGCCGCCTCAACCAACAACATGACTACTGTTTTCCCGCGCAGACGCACTCGTTCGGCCGTTCTCGGCTGTCCTGCGCCATACACTCTCGCCAGTGTTGGTGATTCAGGTCAAACCCTCTTGTGAACCGCTTCTGTCACTAGGGGAACTAAAGGCATCCCTAACATATTTATTGGAGTCATAGCAGACGTGACTTCACCACACACGCCTGGTAATTATTTCATTAGATTTTCTGTTCTGGTCCTAATCTTCTGGGGCGATTTATGTTTAGACCATTTTCTAACATTACTTACCTTTACCGATAACCTTTTAATTTAATCAATTAATAAAAGAACAATTCTTATATTATTAAATATCTAATAAATATCTATGTACCACGACCAAGTTAATGGCACGGAAAATTTAATGTGGAATTAAAAAACCCAGTGGCTACTGATTACACTTTGGGCCACTAATAAACGTACTACTGTACTGTATTAATCAGGAATCAGCTTGGCTTCTTTTAACATCCTGAAGAATGATACAGACAGTACAAATTTCTATTAAAAAAAAAAAATAATAATAAATGCAGAAACAGATGCATAATTTAATCATAAACGAATGATGACTATCGTCGTGGTTGCTATCGCCGGGACCACCTCCAAGACCGAGTGGGACCGTAGAAGAAAAATTAATCACGAAGGGTACATGACTACAAAAGCCGCTATATAAAAATTGTAAACCTAGTAATGTAACCGCTAAACTTTACTGACTACTGGGCATCAGAGCTGCTAGCAAGATGAATGAATAGAAAAAAAGCAAACAGTGAGACTTTGGCGATGCGGAACAATTGAGAAAATTTTGATTTCTTGAATGCTTATTGCAGAAAATTTGGGGTTTGAACAAGGCAGCTGAAATTATGAGGTAATCAGTGTCACAAGGTCTGTTATGACCCGCACCTGAAAATTGGTTTTTACAACCGTATTATCACAGTCGTTGTCGTTGGCCAATGTAGAGATTGGCTCGCCACTGGGCAGATCGAACAAAATCAAAATTAAAAAAAAATTAAAATTATGTTAAACAGCAGGTTCTTATAATCTAATAATGACAGTCGTGGTTGTTGCTGTCGCCTCGATAGCAACGACGACGCCGTTGGCCAACGTCCATATCGCTTCTCTGGTTGGCAAGTCCACCAGGCCCACCTCCAAGACCATTGGCCCCGGGTGGGACCCCAGACATAGGGTCTATAATGACCCGCACCTGTAAACTGGTTTTTACAACCGTTTTATCACAGTCGTCGTCGTTGGTCAAAGTCCAGTTTGGCTCGCCACTGGGCAGTTCGGCCGCGTCCACCTCGAATGCCATTTGCCCGGGAGGGACCCCAGGCATTGGGTCGATTATCACCCGCACCAAAAAGAATTAAAATACAGACAGTTCAAATTTATATTAAAAAAAAAAAAAAAACAAAATTAAAATTAAAATAGAAAAACAAAATTAAAATTAAAAATTCTTATAATCGAATAATAACAGTCGTGGTTGTTGCTGTCGCGTCGACAGCAACGACGACGCCGTTGGCCACATCCATATCGCTTCTCTGGTTGGCACCTCCAAGACCATTGGGCCCGGTTGGGACCCCAGGCATAGGGTCTATTATTACCCGCAACAAAAAGAATTAAAATACAGACAGTACAAATATATATTAAAACAAAACAAAATTGAAATTAAAAAAAAAATTAAAATTAAAAAACCAAATTAAAATTAAAAAACCAAATTAAAATTAAAAAAACCAAATTAAAATTAAAAAAACAAAATCAAAATTAAAAAAAGATTAAAATTATGTTAAAAAATTGGTTCTTATAATCTAATTATAACAGTCGTGGTTGTTGCTGTCGCCTCGATTGCAACGACGACGCCGTTCGCCAACATCTATATCGCTTCTCTGGTTGACAAGTACGCCGGGCCCACCTCCAAGACCATTGGGCCAGTGTGGGACCCCAAGCATAGGATCTATAATGACCCGCACCTGAAAATTGGTTTTTACAACCGTATTATCACAGTCGTCGTCGTTGGTCAAAGTCCAGATTGGCTCGCCACTGGGCAGGTCGGCCGCGCCCACCTCGAATGTCATTTGCCCGGGAGAGACCCCGGGCATCGGGTCAATTATCACCCGCACCTGATGAGCTGCAAAGAAAACAAGAACAAGTAATAGAAAACTACAAATTTATAAAATCAGAGAAAAAGAAGGAAAAAACAAGGGTGAGGAGAACTGCAGAAAATCACTTACGATCGACACGTCCGGATTCTGGTCGCGTCCCTTGGTCTGTTGGCAGATTTTATAACGAACAAATCGATGTTTTAATACAAGCATTCTAACAAAAGAATAGTTACAAAATTAAAATTAAAAAAAAATTAAAATTAAAAAAAAAACAATTAAAATTAAAAAAATTACAATTAAAAAATAACAAAATTAAAATAAAAAAAAATTATAATTAAAAAAAAACAAAATTAAAATAAAAAAAAAATTACAATAAAAAGAAACAAAATTAAAATTAAAAAAAAAATACAATTAAAACTAACAAAAAATTGACTAAAAGTTAAAGGCGAACAACTACGGTGGTCGTCGTTGCCGTCGCCTCTATGGCAACGAAGACCCCGTTTGATAAAGTCAAAATTGGCTGCGTTGTCGGTAAATCCGCAGCGCCGACTTCAAAAATTAATTGCCCGGGAGCGAGACTCCGGGCACAAGATCAATAATGACGTGGACCTTATGAGCGGCAAAGAAAACAAGAACAAATAAGAGAAAACCAAATTTAGAAAATCAGAGAAAAAGAAAGATAAAACGGGGATGAGGAGAAATGCAGAAAATCACTTACGATCCACACGTCCTGGTTGGGGACGGGCAGTTTCCCGTTCGTCAGCTGCAAACAAAAAAATTGATCGAAGGTTATTTCAGCAGAACATTTCTCGCTCCTTCGAAAAATTATAATTTGATTTTGCTAATTTTATTGTTTAATGAAATCCCCATAAGTTAAAACAAAAATAGTTATGTATGAAAATTAAAATTAAAAAAAAAATACAATTAAAACTAACAAAAAATTAACTAAAAGTTAAAGGCGAACAACTACGGTGGTCGTCGTTGCCGTCGCCTCTATGGCAACGAAGACCCCGTTTGATAAAGTCAAAATTGGCTGCGTTGTCGGTAAATCCGCAGCGCCGACTTCAAAAATTTGCTAATTTTATTGTTTAATGAAATCCCCATAAGTTAAAACAAAAATTGTTATGTATGAAAATTAAAATTAAAAAAAAATACAATTAAAACTAACAAAAAATTAAAAAAAGTTAAAGGCGAACAACTACGGTGGTCGTCGTTGCCGTCGCCTCTATGGCAACGAAGACCCCGTTTGATAAAGTCAAAATTGGCTGCGTTTTCGGTAAATCCGCAGCGCCGACTTCAAAAATTAATTGCCCGGGAGCGACTCCGGGCACAGGATCAATAATTACGTGGACCTTATGAGCTGCAAAGAAAACAAGAACAAATAAGAGAAAACCAAATTTAGAAAATCAGAGAAAAAGAAAGAAAAAACGGGGATGAGGAGAAATGCAGAAAATCACTTACGATCTACACGTCCTGGTTGGGGACGGGCAGTTTCCTGTTCGTCAGCTGCAAACAAAAAAATTGATCGAAGGTTATTTCAGCAGAACATTTCTCGCTCCTTCGAAAAATTATAATTTGATTTTGCTAATTTTATTGTTTAATGAAATCCCCATAAGTTAAAACAAAAATAGTTATGTATGAAAATTAAAATTAAAAAAAAAAAATACAATTAAAACTAACAAAAAATTAACTAAAAGATTAAGGCGAACAACTACGGTGGTCGTCGTTGCCGTCGCCTCTATGGCAACGAAGACCCCGTTTGATAAAGTCAAAATTGGCTGCGTTGTCGGTAAATCCGCAGCGCCGACTTCAAAAATTATTTTATTGTTTAATGAAATCCCCATAAGTTAAAACAAAAATAGTTATGTATCAAAATTAAAATTAAACAAAAAATACAATTAAAACTAACAAAAAATTAACTAAAAGATTAAGGCGAACAACTACGGTGGTCGTCGTTGCCGTCGCCTCTATGGCAACGAAGACCCCGTTTGATAAAGTCAAAATTGGCTGCGTTGTCGGTAAATCCGCAGCGCCGACTTCAAAAATTTGCTAATTTTATTGTTTAATGAAATCCCCATAAGTTAAAACAAAAATAGTTATGTATGAAAATTAAAATTAAAAAAAAAAATACAATTAAAACTAACAAAAAATTAACTAAAAGTTAAAGGCGAACAACTACGGTGGTCGTCGTTGCCGTCGCCTCTATGGCAACGAAGACCCCGTTTGATAAAGTCAAAATTGGCTGCGTTGTCGGTAAATCCGCAGCGCCGACTTCAAAAATTTGCTAATTTTATTGTTTAATGAAATCCCCATAAGTTAAAACAAAAATAGTTATGTATGAAAATTAAAATTAAAAAAAAAATACAATTAAAACTAACAAAAAATTCACTAAAAGTTAAAGGCAAACAACTACGGTGGTCGTCGTTGCCGTCGCCTCTATGGCAACGAAGACCCCGTTTGATAAAGTCAAAATTGGCTGCGTTGTCGGTAAATCCGCAGCGCCGACTTCAAAAATTTGCTAATTTTATTGTTTAATGAAATCCCCATAAGTTAAAACAAAAATAGTTATGTATGAAAATTAAAATTAAAAAAAAAAAATACAATTAAAACTAACAAAAAATTAACTAAAAGTTAAAGGCGAACAACTACGGTGGTCGTCGTTGCCGTCGCCTCTATGGCAACGAAGACCCCGTTTGATAAAGTCAAAATTGGCTGCGTTGTCGGTAAATCCGCAGCGCCGACTTCAAAAATTTGCTAATTTTATTGTTTAATGAAATCCCCATAAGTTAAAACAAAAATTGTTATGTATGAAAATTAAAATTTAAAAAAAATACAATTAAAACTAACAAAAAATTAACTAAAAGTTAAAGGCGAACAACTACGGTGGTCGTCGTTGCCGTCGCCTCTATGGCAACGAAGACCCCGTTTGATAAAGTCAAAATTGGCTGCGTTGTCGGTAAATCCGCAGCGCCGACTTCAAAAATTAATTGCCCGGGAGCGACTCCGGGCACAGGATCAATAATTACGTGGACCTTATGAGCTGCAAAGAAAACAAGAACAAATAAGAGATAACCAAATTTAGAAAATCAGAGAAAAAGAAAGATAAAACGGGGATGAGGAGAAATGCAGAAAATCACTTACGATCTACACGTCCTGGTTGGGGACGGGCAGTTTCCCGTTCGTCAGGTGCAAACAAAAAAATTGATCGAAGGTTATTTCAGCAGAACATTTCTCGCTCCTTCGAAAAATTATAATTTGATTTTGCTAATATTATTGTTTAATGAAATCCCCATAAGTTAAAACAAAAATAGTTATGTATGCAATGTTAAAGTAAATGTAAAGAAACGTGTTACGCGTGCGTTTCAAATGAGTTTTGCCTTGAACAAATTTTGTGATGAGTGATGACGTTACCAACATTTTTACAAGAGCACTAATATCATTTTGGATAGGTGAAGTGAAGTGTTATACTAGTGAATACACAAATTTTCGGGAAAATGGAGTGAGCTGTTTCTGATTTTATCAGTAAAACAAGTTGACTCACTCATTATTTTTTTTTAATCACCCTGTATAAGTAATTTTAAAAGTATGAACCCAATGATAAATCACAGATGTAAGTTCATAATATTAGTATATTTTCAATAGGATTTATTCGTCAAAATTTTGAGATGACGTCATACATTTTTTGGGGTTATTAAACACATATAGGTATTTTGAAATTTACCATGGTTACGATAACTGTAAAACGTCTGCAAGATTTTAAAGCATTCGGTTTTGCAGTTTCTGATTTAATCAACAATAAATTGAATCATTCGTGTTTTTTTTGTGTCAGCCAGTATAAGTACCTACTTGTAGAAAATATGAATGGAATGATTAATCGCAAGTATAAACTTATCATATTTTGCAATTTTGCATATTTTAGATAGTATTCGCGAGTTTTTCCTTTACAAAATATTGTGACGTCATCAACAGTTTTGCAAGCACATCTATATCAATTTGGATCAGTGCAGTGCACAATTAATAGTATTGTATTCCCAAAAATTCGGGAAATGGAGTAAGGGAATAAGCCGTTCTTAATTTGAACAATAGAAAATTTGACTTGTTCAGTAACTTTTTTAGTCGCTCTGTACAAGCAATTCTAAAAAAAAATATGTATGTATGCATGCATAAACCACAACTACTGTGTATACTTTAAATTTATTCGCTAAAGTTTTAAGATGTCATTAACGTTTCCGCGGGGGAGGATAAATTACGATTATCGTTTTACCGTGCCTTCAATAGCCTTAAGACATTTGCAAAATTTCAGAGTGTTCAATTTTGCAGTTTCAAAGTTAAATTGTGAAACAAAGGTAAATTGTAAAATGTTGTAAATTTTTGTTTTTTTTTCCAAAAAAGGGTTTAGGTGAAAAACTAAGACCGATTCATAAACCACACGTACATGAAAATGAGTGTGTTATTTTATGAAATGTTAATAACACCTACTAGGTGCAGCTTTGAAGTGACGTCATCACATTGTTGGTTGGCTGGACAAAGTTTGGTTCATTACTGTCTACAAAAGAGTACCTATTGGTTTTTATTAATAAAAATATCAGGAATATAAGGTTAAAAATACGATCTCGTGTCACACAATGTGTATATCTTTTTAAACAAAATAGTAACAGTTGTTTACTTTACCAATACATTAAGCGTCATTTTTGTAACGTTTGAAAAACATGAGCATCATATTCCATAAAATGTATGTATTACTGGTGTTCAAATACAATTAACTGATGCGGTTTTTCTCTGATGATAGGTCCTTGTAACTCTAAATTATACAAATGACTAATATGATGCAATCTGATGCTTATATAAAATAACACCAAGTGCTTTGTTAACTCAAAGATGTGGTTATCACCAAAGTTTCAAAATCTACTAGATGTTCATCTACAGATGAAAATGCCGAATCCTGTAAATTTGCGAAAATACTAAATAAATGGAATTATTTTTCCGCAGCTTTCTCAAATTCTTTACAAATATTTACTACATCAGCCAAAAATTTGATTTCCTCAACACTACCACAATTTTCTATTATAAAATATATCTTAATATTTGACATCTTTGAATCCACACGACATTCATAACATACGTGTACAATTTGACACAACAATAAAATGCACCTAAATAATGAGAGGACAGCTATTATTTCTTTTCCGAGTGCACGTGACGATAGTAATTATTAATTAATTAATTACGTATATACCTTATGTTCGTAACCCAGGCCCGTAATTTTCTTACACTTTCGGGTGCACCATTGTGTGATACGTGGAAGTAAATCGTCGTAAACGTAAACATACAATGATACTACAACCAGTCAATATTTAATTAAATGTAGATCTCAAACAAAATCAGAGGTCTGGTAAATCTTATGAATTATAAATTTGTTTTTTTTTTAGGTGAAATTTAATTTTTTTTCCGAAACACGCCCAAAGTACCATTTTCAGGCTTAAAATCCGCTATTTTATCATTATTAGCAACAGAGAGTTTCACAAACAAAATCACGATCGAATTATTTTTTGATCTGCATTTTATGGAGACGTAAACACAGGTGATTTGTTATGGTATCAAAGAAATTAAACTTTAAAAAACCGCTAAAACATTAGAATGCACTTTTCAGATATCGAAATTTCAGTTTTTACGCAGAAACTATTGAATTCGGATATAGAAAATACTTTACAAAAAGAAACAAAATAAAAAACAAAAGAAAATGCAATAACAAAATATAGGTGCTCTGTTAAAAAAACTGAAATATCGATAACTGAAAATTGTAATATTATGAACATCTTCTACATTAAGACTCAATTTAGTTTAGACAGCAACAAAGCTGTCTCTTTGTTTACCAATTCCGAAATTTAAAAAAAAAAAAAAACTAAACTGTGCGTTGTCTCCCAAAAAGAGAACACTTTATACAGGTGAAAATAAGATTAGTGTATTATACTCAAAAACCCCTACAACTTTAACCTTTGACTTTTTACTACCTGAGCGTAAGCTAAGAGATATTTTAATCGAGTCCATTGACCAACTCTCTGCTTTATCTTCTTCTTGACCTTTCATAATAAATAAATAAAAAATAAATCCTATAAAATTTTATATTTTTTTAATAAAGCTAGTAATGTGTTATTGTCCTTTACAAATGAAGCAGGTTCTATCGAAATATTTTGTTCTATTTGTAGAGAATATTTTTTCTGAAAACTTTGATTTATCATGTTGTCATATTTTGTTAAAAAGCCGTGTTAAAAAATAATTTAATTTTGAGTCAAGATGGCTGTAATTAATTTATTTAACACGGTTACGTGTTTGCGGATACAAATTTCTTTTTTCATATCAAAATTTTTGTCACACAGTTTGATAATTTTTGTAACTTGTACCGAAAGAAGAATTTAAATTTGAAAATTAAATTTCTTCCATACGAAAATGATAATTTAATACTAAGGTTTATTACAAATGCATATTAAATTACTTATGTTTGAAAGTATTAAATTATGATGCATCCACGAACACAGAAAAAAAAAGCCTCCACACTAAAAATAAATAGAATGTCATTTAAAAAAGTGAATGTTGTAGACAAAAACTAATGGAAGTGAAAAATTATTTTTTAAAATAGGATCGTAATATGCTTAAAACAATATAATAATATGACAAGATTTCTCTAGCTTACGCTCGGGTTGAAGAAAAATTAGAAAAAAAAAGAAAAAATAAAATATGGAGAAACTTACCGGTATCGTTGCCGGTGCCCCCTCCTTGCTCCACTTTAAAAAAAATGCGTCGTTCTGTAACATTGACAAAATTAATTATTTGCTGATACGAAATTCGAACCTCACCCATTGCTTGATTGTGTCAAGCGAACTGACGAAAAATCACTAACGCACCACTAACTAGCCCTCCTACCACCACCAAAACTATCCTTGAGCTCTCTTAAGTGAACGATAAAATTTCGCTGGATTAGTCAAAGCACAAGGTGTCGCTTATTATAACTGAGAAATAATTTATATACTTCGAAGAGTATTTTTTTCACGGCATATGACATAAGAGGGCATGTTTATTTATGTGGTTGTCAGTTGCCACATTTTAAAATTTTTCAAAAATATTAAATATCGTAAGTTTCTTAGCGACCACAGCACGTGCATTTGACAACGTTTAGTTAAAACTTTAATATTTTATCGCACGATGAGTACAAAATTACTTTTACCACCCATCTATTATTTGGTGGGGTTTTAAAACGAATAAATAAACATTGTTGGTACATATGTTAACTGGCAAATTTTTATTTACGAACACAGTAATATATCTCACATGTTCCACTTGATTTTGACATGCAACATTTTTTGTTACATTAAGAAATAAATACGTAACTAGTTATTTAATTGCGTGTGATGCTAACAAAATTTCTCAAATTAACAAAACCGTTGGAATCTGATAATGCAATAGAATTTTTCGAGAAAGTATATTAGATGTGTTTATCTTTTGAGAAACATAAGCTACTTGTATGAATTTTTAAACATTTTAAACAGAAACTTATGCGACTATTCAGCACATTGAATGACATAACATTGGAAACATTTTTAACAATAACGCAACAAGCTTAAAAATGGGTTTTCAGTGATGTTCGTTCAATTATTTATTTCTTTTTGTATTAATTTTAAAACTACGACAAAATATTTTAGAGTATTAAAGTCTCACTAAATATTTTGCAAAGTCAATTTCTTTAAAGTTATACTAGGTACAAGAACGTTTTAATGAAACATTTATTTCTATTTGTAAACAAACTCATTTTAGGGTAATCCCGTTGATATCATTATCTCTCTATTTAACTACATGGACCGGGCGCGGCGCTTAGATGCAGGGACGTTCCACATGAAGTTGGCCGAGATGCGGAAGATTTTTATTTATTGTAACTTAATCACAGACATTTGTAAAGTCATTGATGAAAGCAATATTTCTGGCAAGAACTTCTCAACATGTTACGTATTTCTAAACTAAATATTATTAAAATATAATACTTAGGAATAACATAAACTGAATTGCAATTTTTTCAATCGAAATTACCATAATATTATGACTTTCCAGCGTTTTCTGCAAATTGTATGGTTCATTTACCACTAGAACTTGCATTAAATTAAGTAGTGCAAACATAACGAGCATTATAGTTTTACAAAGTAATTAAAAAGACACAAATTTCCTTCATTAAGAAAATTACCTACTAGTGAAAATCAAAATAGTATTTTTACTTTTCATCAAAAATTTGTGTTATTATTGCAGCAAAAATATTTATAACTTACAAAAATGCAAATGTCTTTGTACACTTTTTGTTAAATTCGTTAAATTTTGTTTGTTTATTTTTCTTGAACACAAAAAATCGGAATCTGTTTCATGAATTTTGGAATTTGAGCTTCACAAATCTTATTATTATGTAGCAATTTCGTAAAAGTCAAAAATAAAAAAGTGGCCTTTCGTCCGATGGACTCGATTACTAGGTATACTTCCTTAGCTTATGCTCGGAAAGTAAAAAAAGACGTACACATATATTTGGATTTTTTATGAAGCAATAACTTTGTTTTGGATTTTCAAAATCATTAAATCTAAGTTAATTTTTTATTTACAATTCCATCAGAAAACTTATAATCACATCTAATAATGAAAAATGGAGGATCGCACACTCAATGACTCACTCTGCATATAGCAGAAAGTAAACTCTTATACGTTAGCAAAACATTTGTGAGAATTTAACGTCGCGCTGATTTTTGTGTCATGTTATAATCTCAAGTGCCGAACATGCTTAGTCAGTGTCTCGCATTTTTATGAGCCGGACCTTGAGTTTCGAAAATAACCGTTCTGTTTTGTGCAACTCTGCTCGTGTTTTTGCAATCTGGTTGATACAACCATGTATGGTTTACCGAATTGTACTTTGATATTGCGCGAAGGACCTTTGTTCGTTGTATTTGCAATAATGGACAGCGTTCGGTTTTGATGTTTAATGTAGGACGGTTACAGAAGTACTAAAATTACTTTAAAAGAATTACCTGGCTCCAGGTGGCCGTCTTTAAAGGGTAGCTTTACTATAAACCTAGCGGATGCATCTCGTTTAAAGTTTGCCGAAAAATGATTTTCGCATAATTGTTCTTCTTTGGAGAGAGGCTTACTCATGGGTATTTCCTCAATTTGCCACAATTTGGCTACCTGGGTTTCTAATGAATTAAGTGCCACATTGCACGATACCTGTTTAATCCTTTCCGGAATTTTAAGTTTACCACCGAAAACCCAACCAAGTTTTGCTTGTCGGAGGGACGGTAAAGCTGTACCAAAACTTAATGAACCCGCTAAAATTAGTTCCAAAAAAACTTCGTTGCTAATTAGTAAATCGATAGTTCTAGATTTATGAAATTCAGGATCAGCTAACTGGATATTATTTGGAATTTTGAATATTTTATGCGAAAAATCGAATGGCGGGGTGTTTCTTGTGATCTGGTCTAGAATTGTAGCTGTGTAGTAAATGAACTAACTCTGGATTTGATTGTAACGTTTACACTATCGTTAATAATTGTAGGAGATGAATTCTGAAGGTTAATTCCTGAAATTTGCACCTTAGTCTTATCAGCTAAAGATTTTGTATAAAATGTGATTCCGATTCTCCATCTAATAAGGTACGACAGAAATGATAATTGTCATACTTGTCCTTTTTGTATACAAGTACAGTTGATAACAATACTTTAACACGTTCCTTATCGACACTACATTAGCACGTGGACGTTCGAAAAGAAATAATTTGAATTTCGTTTTATGCAGAGTTGACTTGTTTAGAATTGTACATAACGTGTTTCCAAAAATTTATAAATGAGTCAGATTATTTTAGTGAACTGCTTACTCCATTTTCCCGAAAATTTGGAAATACAATACAGTTACACTGTATCTATCTATCCAAATTAATGCCCGTGTCCTTCGAAAAATATCGATGACATGTTCACAAATGCGTAGTACCCTTTTTTACCTTAATTTTAATTTATACAGATATGCAATATCAAATTTTATAATTTCTCAAAAAAGTTTGTTTTATTACACTTCAGGAGCGAGGGAAAGTCTGTCGAAATTACCTTCGTCCAATTTTTTGTTGTTTTCAAATTAGTTTCCAAAATATGAGTTTTTTTCAGCCCGTACTAAAATGGAAGTGATTTTTACACGTGCACAGAAAAGTTTTATGAAAATGTTGTCATTTGTGATGGCTATTTCAATTTATAAATATTCTTTATTAAATATCAGCACTAATTTAAGGCAAATCTGACAGAATACTAACCGCTATTGCAATGAATAAGTTTACACCTAAGTAGATCAGAATTCATTCATTTCAAATTTGGCTAGGCCAAGCCACAGAGTGTTTTTAGTCCAAGAGCCCACGTGTTTCATGCACTTCGTAATTTTACCTGGTGGTTCCGATGGTGCATACGGAATAAATAATGAACGGTGTGCCTGATCTATCGTGGAACACCAGGTAATGGGCATAGGGGATATGTGGGGAAAAAATCTTGCCAAAAAAATTCTTTTTTTCGCCAGCCGTCTTAAAAGATGTCACTTTTAACGTCAATTTTGGACGGAAAACTTGACGTTTTTGTGAGAGTAAAAAAAGTTGCGTTACTAAAGTAACAACGTCATTTTTGCCTTTTTAATCCTAGCATTAATTTTTTTTTTTAATCCTAGCCTTAAAAAGTTTTCAATTGTTTTATTTTGAGAATGAAATGCTATTAATATTTTCCAATTTTATTATTAACCTTACATTGTTATTAATTATTTAAATTTTAAAATTAATATTGAATGTACAATAAGAACAACTGCGATTGATTTGGATTAAAGATTTTCCGTCACTATTATCATTTTTCATGCGGTCAGTAATAATATTTTGCGCTAACACTTCTACCGCTCCTGCTGTCTGGTTGGTCACAGTGTCAAAATTCAGGTTTACTGCTCCCACATTCCTACTTATTCCGTCTTCACGTGTGATCATTCTATTCGTAGTTCCACTACTTGTACCTGATTCTTCTAGGTTTACTTCGCTCACATTCCTATTCGTTGCGTCTTCATGTATTTTACTTGTGGTTTCACTACTTGTACCTGGTTCTTCCAAACGAAAAATTTTTTTTGCTACATCTTTTTTGTGTTTAAGAGACTCTTCTATGTAACCTTCGGCTACACTGTCAGATTTCCACCCACCGTGCCTCTTGAGGGACGTAATATCACCGCCAGAATCCACAAAAAGCGTGGCAGAAGTCCGACGTAGGCAATGTCCGCTGTATTCTTTAAAGTTTTCTAGCTTTAAATATTTGGCTACTTCTTGGGGTACACCACTAATTTTATGAATGCCAACTACTTGTCGATGGCACATTCCGTCGACATATTTAATAAAAAACCGACCTTCATTAAACATTTTTGGACGAAGCGCAACATACTTTTCGTAAAATTTCAAATACTTTTCCCCCATAACCGTAAATGATCTGGGTTTTTTCGTTTTGGTATCAGGAATTTTTACCAATAAACCTGCTTTAATATTTTCAATATCTTCAGTTTTTATTTGTAATAGTTCGTGACACCGACAAGCTCCGCTAACGCCAAAGATTACAACAATCTGAAAAAAATTCGTAAAATAAATATAAGCTCTTCATTAGGTTATAAACATACTTTCATCATCAGGAATTTGAAATCCGGAGCCGTGTCTAAGAAAACTTCTATTTGTTCATTAGTTAAAACCCTTGATTTCTTTGGAACGTATCCTTCTCCTTGTTTCTTTATAAACGCTTTTAATTTTGAATACTTTCCGATTTCTATGCCATTTTTTATATTTAAAGTTGCTTTCACCATGGAATACTGCGACCACAGTGTGGATGACTTCATTTTTGTAGCCAATTCGGAAAAATATACCAATAGGACGTTCTCAGAATAAGTTTGAATCTTTTTCCCTTCGCACCATTTGATGAAGCGGGTATACGCGCACTTATACACTTCGCGCGATTTTGTTGATAACAAGTTCAGTACCACGTTTTGTGCTTCTTCTAGCACATCGGGAGGTAACTCTTCTTCAGGATTCATTATTAACACTGCAAACGTTTTCACAAAACAATGGTATGTAAGCAAACAAAAAAAGCCTTGACGACGTGGATACCAGACTACTTTGCAGATTGATTCATTTCTGCTCGATATTATTGTTATCAATATTTTGTATTTTTGAGATTTACTTTTTGGCTGGCGAAAAAGTAGTATGTTTCATTCGGATTAAAAGTCAGTTTTTGACTCGCAATTTTGCATCCGCTCGGCTTCGCTTCGCTCCGCCTCGCAAATGCAAAATTTGCTCGTCGCAAAAAATGGCACTTTTAATCCTAATAAAACAATCTACTATTTTGTACACGCTCCCAAAAATGGTTATTTTAGGGATTCAAAAGTGTCCGTAAAATGAGTCTTTTTCGTACTAGTACGAAAAAGTTGCCATGGCAACTTTTTGGGACTGAATAGTAAAAACTATAAAAACAATAATTAAATAACCACATTTATTCCAAAGGAGTAGATACAACAATACAATATTTATTTCTCAAAATGAAAATGGAATGAACAGTTTTGAGCTCCCTGAAAACTGTTGTGTCCAAACGAAATACTTGAGGAGCTTGAAGGTATCAGGCTGATGTCTCTTGATGTCGTGGAAGTAGCTTCAGTAGTAACTCATAGTGTGTTAGTCGATGGTTCGTTTTGCTTTTCTCCCAATAACTGTCTGCATACCTTCTTCTTCCTTTCAACAGATTCTTCTATATATGATTCTGCGACAGAAGACGACCTAAAGTTTGTTACTATTTAAAAGAAAACAATAATTATATTGCAAAAAAATTACTTCCGTCCTCCTAGCCGTTTCAGGGAGATTAAATCAACAACACTATCAGCCGCCAGAGATGCAGAACTTCGTCGGAAGCAATGCCCTGTATATTCCTTGGGATTGGGCAGGTTAAGAAATTTAGCAACAACCGAGGGCATTTTCGCAAAAGAATGAATTCCTACACGTTGGACAGTGCATTTTCCATTACGATAACAAATGAAAAAATAATCGTGTTGAACTGTCTCGGGCCGTAATCGTAAAAACTTCTGGTATAATTCCAGGCCATTGACAGCTTTGCCTTTAGCTATCACTGAAAAGACTCTCTTAATGTTGCTCTTAATATCAGGAATTGTTATAATTAGACATTCTTCGTCTTTTTGGACAATATCTTGAATTTTTAGTGAATGTAGCTCCTCACGCCTACATGCACCACACACACCAAAAAGAAGGGCAACCTACAAGATGAAAAATAAATCTATCTGATACATAGAATATTTTTTAAACTTACCTTTATTAATAAATATTTCATATCCTCTGCATTTGTCAAAAATGTGTCAATTTCTTGACGTGTCAAAACTTTTGACTTCGTGGGCTCGTATCCTACTGAATTTCTCTTTAAAAACGCAATGACTCTGGAAAACTTGTTTATTTCAATATTTTCTTTGACAGACAAAACAGCTTTAATCATTGAATATTTTGACCAGAGAGTAGGTGGTTTTACTTCTTGTGACTGTAACAAAATACGGAAATTATCACGATAATCATGTGTAAGGCTTATAAATATTGAACATAAAGGCGGCACTTACCTTTTGATGAAGATAATTTAACATTACATCTTCATCTACTACTACAATTTTTTTTTCTTCTTTCCATCGTAGGAATATTTGATATTCCTTTTCGTACAATTGCTGAGACTTCGCTGGAAGTAAATCCAGTACGATTTCTTTTGCTTTTTCCGTAATATGTGCGGGATTCTGCATTTTGTGCAAAAAAATGTCAGGTTTTTTCGTGTTTACAAAACACTGTAGTTACTATGGTGGCAGCCCACTAGCCCACTTTTCAATAAATATTTGCTTCGGTTGTCAAAATTAGTCGTTTTTATAAATGGTTTTTAAGGTGTTTTGGGAGCTTGAACTCATTTGCTAATAGCAAAATTCGTCCCAAAAAACTATGTTTTAGGTACTTGTAACAAAAATAACTATATTAAAATCATTTTTAAGCCAACAAGGACATTTCAATAACTGAGTTGGTTTACAACAAAAAATAAAAATCAAAAAAGGCCGACGGATTGGAGGGGGTTAATTTAGAAGCAAACCAGCCTAAAGTTGTATTGCTAAAAATCCCAAAAAAAAAATTCTTGATTCACAGTGAAAATTTAATAACGTGTTCATTATTCATATTAAAAAATATGTGCAAAAGGCCGACAGTTTGGAGGGGGGTAAGTTAGAAGCAAGCCACCCCAAACTTGTATTTCTAAAAATAAAAAAAATGCTTGATTCACGCTGAAAATTTAACAGCGTCAAGGGGGAGCTGAAGTAGATTTCGGCATAGGGACAATAATGTAAAACGGGGCACGTGTTTTACGGAAAACCCTCAGTCCAATCACAACAATGTTTTGTATATCTATATAATCTACGGAAAAAACTATTGATCTGCGTTGTAGTTTTTTGAAAGAACTATATTTGGACGAACTTTTTAATTTAGAATTCCTGAAATTTTGAGTGTTTTTATAATTTATGACTTTTTCCAAATTTTACTTGCAGACATCGTATTGAATTTACTTTGGAACAGAAATGTTTTGGAAAAATCAAAATCGGATAATAAACTCTAAAACACATGTCGAACAGTGTTAGATTTCGTAAATAGTCAAATAAAAATAGTTCAGTAGCTAAACACTTTAATATAAGGAACAACTTAAGACAGTGTCATACACCCGAAAAGACCAAACATAAGTGACTCATTATGCATATATCGCGCATATCCGCCAACTTGGCCTTCGACACATGGATCATATTTCGCAGATCGGCGCCAGGGGATAGACGAATGTGGGCGTCAATTAAAGCAATTCGAGAAGAACTCTAATAACAACAGATTCGGAAATATTTTTCAAGTTCTGTGGGATGAGAGCAGGTATACGCCTAAAGAGTTTAACGCCATCACTCATGGATAAACGGATTAAAGTGAAAGGCCAATAATGTTATTATTAGAGATGAGCGATACCGTGATTTTGCGATCACTGTGATCACGGCGACCGTTCCTTTTCAATCACGGTGATTTTAAACCGTGATTTTGTCACGGTGATTTCAAATGGTGATCTACCAAGTAACGGCGTGCGACGAATGTGACGACTAAAACTTTGATCACTGCTCCGGCGTGAACCGTGAATTTTCACTGTTATTTCTGGTCGATGTGATCATTGTTGCCAGTTTTTTTTTTTTATGGTCGCATATTCAAATTTTCTTTTATTTCGAGTTAGGTTCCCGTATTTCTAATTTTACGGCAGTATTACAACATAAACACAATTTTCTAATAATATTTATTCATATTCATCTATCATTTCTACAATATAAAGTATGTTGTCCCTATCATCTTCATCTTTTTCGTAAACATTTGAATTAAAATTAAGCATGTCCTAAGGAGGATTAAAATCTCTACAACACATCTCTAAACAAGAAAAGTACGTTCTAACTAGCATTATCGCATTTAACAAACTCAACTGCATTTTATTTCTTATTTTGCACTTCACGATGTTCATAATAGAGAAGGTTCTCTCTGCAACAGCATTAGAAGTAGGCAAACTTAACATTGTGACGGCAAATAGTGAAATGTCGATGAACATTGCGTAACCAGCTGCATTTTTTATTGTAATTACTTTTCTCCAAAATATTTCTGAGTCTGTGGGTATACCACTGTCAAAATATTCGTTCCACTTAACAGTTATTAAATTTCGATACTGACTTTCAATGTCACTTAACCCTTTGCAGCACGAATTTCGAAAAAATTTAAATTCGACAATAATTTTTGGGTTTTGTGATCTTTTTGTGTATCTGTTAACACCTGTGTATTCAAAACATACTTTTTTCAAAATTTTCCAAAATTTTGAGTGGTAGTTGAACATACAAACCACCATGCCATGGGGGCCTAAAAATAAAAAACAAAAATTTTCAAAATATTTTTATTTGGCATGGAATTCCTTAAAACAATTTCTTGTTTCTGTCAAGCAAAGCGCAACTTTGCATGTAGTGCAGCTCCACTTGGATCTATGAACGTCAGTCTTTGTAGAGCAATGAGCACACCTTCGTGACGTTGTCCTTTCTGGCATATGCTTTTTGAAGCCTGATTTGATATTAACCGGCGTCATAGATTTTTCAAATGCGACACCTACACATTCGGCGACTTGGTATATTGTGAATGGTACTCCAGGATGTCTTAGCATCCATGAATCTATCGCTGCGTTATAGAAAGCTTTGAAGGAGGCATAAACTGATACGTCTAGGGGTTGGAGTCTGTTCGAACAGTGCGGTGGCAGCGTTAAAAGTGTAATTCCGTGCTCTTTTGCTAAATTTATACAATCAATGGATAAATGGGTTTCATGGTTATCCATGATAAGTAATGTCGGTCTATCAACAGAACTTGAGGTGCGTTTAATGAAATGTTGTATGACATCAACAAACAGTTCACTCGTCATCCATCCACTGGGATTAGCTAACCCTAGTGTTCCTGCAGGAGCCCCATGTATCATATGGGTTTTAAAGTGAGTTCTTGGGAACACCATAACTGGAGGTACTGTTTTTCCTAGAGCGTTTATAATACAGCAAGTGGTTACTAAACTACCACGTTCACCACTCGTACATTTACTTATTTGTTTTACACCCTTCTGTGCTAAAATTTTATTGGATCGTTGGACCGTCGTTGTTGCGGTCTCATCTATGTTATACACCCGACTTCCATCGGAAAAACTATCACATCGTTGCATGACACGTTCTAAATTATCAAAAAATGTATTTACATTATGATGATTAAAAGATGTTGCTCGTGATAAACTGCATCCTTCTGGTTGCCGAATACTTATATTGGAGTGACGTTTTATAAAAGCATTTAACCAATCTACGCCAGCTTTTTTGTTGTCCTTCCATGACTTAGGAACATTAACGTTATTAGCAATAGCTAATTCATAAGCCAAGATTCTCACATCTTTTGTCGATTTTCCGTAGCACATCTTTGAACACTGTAAGACATAATTAACCAACGAACTTTCCTGCTCATCGGTAAAAATTCTTCTTGTATCATATTTTGGTTTCATGCTTATTGATTCATTTGGAGATTTTTTCTGTTTGTTTACATAACGTGCCAGAGTTTGAAACTTTACATCATTTCGCTCTACAGCTTCTCTTAAACCCATGTGGTTTGATATTACATCTTTAACGGCATTTTTCATTGCAGCCTCAGTGAAAAGTCCCTTCGTACTTTTTTTTTTCTTCCCCTGGACATTTTTATTCTGAAGTTTAATAGTTGCATGCAATATATTATCCAAAAACACGTACCTAGATAGAATAATGTTAGCATGCACACATATACCAACCACATGGGCCACTGTGAGACAGTCTCATAGTGGCCCATTCATGTGTGTCTCAAGGAAGCCCAAAGACGTGCTTCTTTGAAACGACAGTTATGATACTACCTCACTTTTATATCACCTTTTTTTTACAAGAATCAACACATGTATAACCTAGATGTTTCACCACGTTACGGCAATATTATACAAAGTTACCAAATTTTTACTTCGAAGTAATATCCGCGAGAAACTTACCTTGCCCACAAAAATGAAAATTAATATATTTTCGGTGAATGCAGAATTTTCATACGACAACTTGTGATTTGCGCAAGAAGACTGTCTACCACATTCGACACCTACTGACAAATTAAAATACGCGCGAACTTTGAAATGACAACCCTTGTCTCATGGTGCGCGTGTCTTAAGGTGGCCCATTCTCCCCTACTCATCTCGTAAGACAAATGATGAAGACCAGTAATCCCTGTAATATGGTAATCTTTTTACTCCCATGAGTATATTGATCCCCAAAAATGTTTTCGGTTCTTCTGCTGTGGTGGGTGCAATGCTTTCACCACCAGATGTTTGAGTATTGAATAAGTTGGTTTGAAATACCAAATGTTCGATTAGTTAAGCGGGAAGTAATAAAAAAAATAATTCCAATGGATTTTCCGCTTCAATTTTTGGTCCTGCATGTTCTTCGAAATATCTATGGTTATCCACATTAGGATAATTTTGAGACCAAAATACTCCTTCTCTGTAAAGTATTTCGGAGAGAGGAATATCGTCCTCTTCAGATAATACATCTTCACTAAGATGATACCTATTTTCAGACACATTGTTTTCGTGGTTCACGTCGTTGTTCGGATCTAAACAAATTGTGCATAAAAAGTTAGGTCTGATTTTTAGATATTTAAAAATTTAATACCTAGTTCCATATTATTTTCATCAATATTGATGTTATTATTGTCTATTTCTCCATCTAGATGTAAAATCTTGTCAGGTTCAACAGTGTAAGAACCAACAATGTCGTCTTCGAATTCATATTCCTCTTCGTCTTCTTCTCCATCTATCGATTCTGGATCAGACGGGATCTCGTCAAATTCATCATGAAGCTGTTGTAGACGAGCTTGTTCTTTCTCGTAACAAGACATGGCAAAACTAATAAACGATATGGCATAGTGGTATAATAACGTAACCACCAACATTTTCGGGATTTTTTAATAGAAAAGTGAAATATTGTCTTTGAATTTAGGCTAATAACAAATTATACACTAAAAGTAAAACATTTAGAAAAATACATACCTTGGCAAAGCACTTTTGAAGAAATTATTAGCAATATAGATTTTCCAGACTTGCAGAACACAAAATCTTCAAGCACGAACATGTATAAATGATCAAGTAAAGAAATCTATACCAGTGACTATATATAAACAGACAGTCAACGGTTTTAGTTGTGGACCAATACCGATAGATGGCGTAGGACCAACAGACGTCGCTTGACCAAATGCAGTGGCGTAACAAGCATATTTGATTGGCATTCCTTAACTGTGCGATTAGCTTATCGCATTAAAAGTTAACGGACCGCTAAAGTTTTTTATCCTTAGTTTCAATTTTTGCAAACATTATTAAATATGATTTTTTTTCACGAAGTTGGTATTTAACAGTTTTCCTGTATTAAACATATAAAAAAATGATTTCACTAATGCACTTGTTGAGGACGTACACATAATAATGATGCCGAAATAATTAACTGCGATCACAATTTGTTTATAAAACTGCATTTTTTTAATAAATAAATTAAATTTCGATCATTTCATATGTTTAAAAAAAATTTTAAATCACCACGACATGTTTAGCATTTTATTGTGAGTTTTAGCAAAAAGGTAATGTTTTTTTTTTTGGTACGTTTGTATGCGCTAAGATATTGATTCAATGCTTATAGTGGTACCTATTTTTGCAACACTTCCTTGCACAAACGTACCAAAAAATTTGATCGAAGATTATTTCCACAGAACTTCCCTCATCCCTGAAGTACAGTACAACAAATTCAAATCAATTTTTTGCTGGGCTCATCACATTTGGTGATCTGTAATTTGTTTATAAAAACTTGGTCCTATAAACAAATTATAATTTCAGCATCATTTTATGCAAACGTCCTCAGCGAAGGCACCAGTGAAAGCATTTTCTAAACCATTTAAAAGTGTTAACAAAAACGTGTTTTACTACATCTTTGCAAAAGAAGCTCAGAATTTAATAACTTCTCCAACAATAAAAATTAAGGAAAAAAGTTGACTCAATTTGTTTGAACGATTACACCTCTACACTAATAAAAAAAATATTTGAACGTTAAAGGATCATTTTTATTGCTAGCAAAGTGAACTTTTTGTAAATGTACAATTAGTTTCTTAATCTAACTTAAAAAATACAGTTCTAACAAAAAAAGCTTTATTCCTTCTAAAAACTTGTACATACTCGTAAGTACACTTGTCATTACATAAGTACACACACATACCAGCACTACAGACCACAGAACTTACTGCAGACGTTGAGGACTCATAGCTTATAGGACGAACAAACCGAGCCGTAGTGAGTGGAATGCTTGATGATAATGTCTGGGTTCACATCTGCCTCACTACCGTACTGCCATGCTAGTCTATTATGAAATATTAGGTACCTAATTATTGTTATAAAAAATAAAATATGTATTTGATCACAAATTCTGCAAAATTGAAAGTTTGGTGCTTGGTTTAAAGGTTTTTTGAGCAGGTTGCCGTAAAGAGGTGCTCAGATATTTACATTTTTTATGCATAGAAACTGAAATTAAAAGTCTGAGAAAAAATTTTACGTGATTACCACATTCAGTCCGTTGAGTGATGTGCGGCAGTTTATTAGCAACATATTTATTAAAAATATGTTTCTGAAAAAAAAGTAGCAAATTTTTATTAGTATATTTTTGCCAGTTTCTGTCAATTATTCTCATTGAATATTTTACCAATTTCGTTATAGATTTCTGAGGCACCTTCAAGGTTAACTGTTTTTCAGTATCATAATTTTTATACAATATTAGCAATTGCGATGATTCTTTCAAATCACGAGTACCTAAGAAATTTTTTTTGCAAAATTCACAGGTAAATTTGTCCAACAACTTTTTCACTAAATATCCCCCGAAATATACCACTGAACAATCTTCTAGTGTAGCTTCTGACTGACTGGGACTGGAGTGAATTGATGATTCTTCTGATAATGATATAGATTCTTCATCACTATTGCCACTTTTTAATCTCTTCGAAGGTGAAGAAGAGAAAACATCCTCTTCGTCACCTTCGAAGAGATTAAAATCTTCATCGATCTCACAGTTTGATTGTTCTGGTGGTTTCATCAAATTAATCACCGTATGAGATTTAAAAAACCCATTAAATGTTGTAACTGTAGGATTTTTATTATATCCACCACGTTGTCGGTATATGGAAAAGAGGTTCTCAAGTGGGTCTTGGTTTAATCTGCCAGTTAGAATGTATGGCAATTCTTCACTCTTACATACATTATGTAACATTTTGATGGCTCTTATACTTTGGATCATACCAAGAAAACAAGGAGGAGTACTGATTTTCCCTTTAACAGTACACTTTTTTAAATTAGACATAATGTCTAAACCTTTACCGAGCGCACTCGTAACGTCTGTGTTATTATCTGCTAAAGGTCTATTCCATGGCTTCTTACTCCATGGAAACTTACTGTTAAGCGCATCAAACAATTTATCGATAGCATCTATAAAACCAGCAGTATGTGTTGCTTCCACTGATAGCTGTCTGCTGTTGACTGCAGTTTTTATGCCTGCTGCGACACTTTGACTAAACACTTGTGCAGCCAGACGAACACTCATCTTCTGGAAGTTGTTAGGTTTAATATGACGATCTGTTAATTTCACTAACGCTCTTCCAATTGTGCTAGATTTGTCTAAAATATAAACTTCCTCAATAAAAGACCATGAAATTATTTTTTCGTGCAACAGATAATTTCCAGACATTAAATTGTTACGAATACTTTTCAGCAAATGAGGAACATCATAAATACAATAAAATTCTTCATCATTAAGCTCAAAGTATGGCATTTCCGCTGTAACACCCATTAGTCTGAAACACTTCTGGTTCGTTGTAGACTGATCACACACAACTCCAAGCGGTTCCAGACCACTTTCTTTTAGATGCAGCAAATAGTTTTTTAGAATTTTCTCTAACACTTCAGCTTTTACACCATTTTCTGTAAAATAATATGAAATTGGTAGTTTCCAGTCACAGTAGATTCCTCTTGCCATCAATATTAAAACATGTTTAGCAGGTACAGCTCTTGAACCAAATTCACCCATGTTTTCAAAACCTAGTACTTCGCCAGATGTTTTTGAAAATTGTAGATCCTGTTTTATATCCATTTCGTCGAATAGAAGTATACATTTCTTTTCTTTCTCTTCCATTGTACGCGCTTTTTGTTGTAGTCGTTGAAATAATTTTTTGTTGTAACCTGGTTTGGTTTTATAACTTGTCAACATCAATTTTAATGTACTGACTGAAGGAAGAATAAATCCATTTCTTCTTAAAAACTTGTACATACTGGGTGATTTATAAAATAGTGATAAACTTGCTTCCTTTTCTTCTGTATTCCAAGGACTTCGCGGTGTGTGGAACATCTGCATTTGCACAACTATTTTCGGTAAAGAGGGTAGGTCTTCCAGTTTTCTTACAGCTTTTTTTGTACCACCACTTATTTCGCTTTCCGTACTTGAAGCTGCAGGAAGGTTAATCAATTTTGTTGTAAAAACAGGTGACTGCTTAGGTGCAACCATTTTGACCATATGTTCACTCTTATCAGGTGTAATTATATGCAAAGATTCTTTTTTCTTTTTTGGGGTGACTGTTTCTGGCATAAATAATTTTCTTTTCACGCTTTTTTGAGACACTAATTCCTCAATTTCCTCTTGAATGCTTTGAGAAGTACTCGTAGACGGCCGTGGTTCAAATTTTCTTAAAGATGTCGACGCCGATGAAGCTGCGTAATCTATTGGTAAAGCACCACTAGGCAGCTTTGTTGATTTCAACAATTCTTGCGGAAAATGATCTCCACACAAAAACTTTTGCTTCAAACGATCATCGCTTACTTGAGCCAGCAACGCATTCCCACATAATAGAATCCATTTCTTGCATCTTTCAGAATCTTTAACGGGAAAGAAAAATTTTCTCAAACCAGGATTATTTCTTGAAGATTTGTCGCAATTTACGTAAGAACATTTATTTCCAGACATAATCCTAAAATGCAATACATATGTTGAAATTTACATACTATAACTACATTGCCTCGCAAATTTTTTTTTTCAGTTTGCTAATTTTTAATCATTTTCAAAACATATTTTTTAGATTTGTTGATAAACAGATTACAACAGACCTGCATCAAAGTACTGCAGCCGAAATCACACTTTATTTTGCACATTTTTGGATCTTTTTCTAAAAAAAATATAGGTTGGCCCATGCTTCATGCCGGTAAGCGTAGTTAATATTCATGAATTAGAGATCAAATCGGAAAAAAGAATAAAATTTATCAAAAAGAAAAAAATATGCTCATAAATTTTGCGTTAATGTTACGGGGCAGTGTATTTGGTGTATCATATTCAGTGTTGGATTGAGGACCTGGGGGTCCACCGGGAAAATCACTGTGTTCTTCGGTGCCGCATACTGTTGCTTAGATATTATTATTATTATTATTATTATTGCAACCAATGCCTGTATAAGCAATTCTAAATAAATTATAATGGGGCGCCGAAGTAGAGTGTTTCGGGATCCACCACGAAATTTCCCAGTTTCCGGTGTCCCAGCGGCACAATACAACACTAATCATATTTACTTACCTACCACTTAATTGAATGAGGAAGGTATAAAATCACCAATAAAAATACCGACGTTTGCACAAACACAGTAAAATTAATGTTTTACAAAATTATGAGAACTATTTGTAAACTGAATGGTACTCTAAACAATCGAGACTCGGCACTCGGCTGTACAATCGCACGCAAATGTTTTGACCCTATGGGCGGATCATTTTTGCCGGTCGTCACCGAGGAAGGCGGTTCAAACCCTTCAAGAGCAGAATTTGTAGGTAGGCTCAAACTACAACGAAATTTACGTGTTCACCAAATTCTTACTCTGAAATAGTTTTAATTTTATAAATACCCTATCTAAAATGTTCAGAATGTGATGAGTCTATACTTGTGATTTACCATTCCATTTATATTTTTTGGATTTGTTTATACAGGGTGACTAAAAAAAAAATGACTGAGTCAGTTTATTTTTTTGAAGAAATCAAGAATTGCAAAACTGAATACTTTGAAATCTTGTCAATTAGTTGGAAACTGAACCCAATTTTTTTTTTGCAATATCTGTGATGTGCTATTAGTTTCCGTAACTTATAAAATTAGAAAAAAAGACCTGTTCTGCTCTAAAAAAATCGAGAAAATGCTCAAAATCACACTAATGTTAGGTCTGATTGTGCCAACCATAGTTATAAAATTCACATTAAAATAAGTCACGGACATTCTTTGAAGTGTAGGTACTACATTTCAAAAAACAAAAAAAAATGTTCAATTTATAAACTTCATAATTTTGGTTTAAAATTTATCAGTCATGTTTGAAGCTTTATTTTATCTGTTCCATTTGCTATCCTTTACTGCGGTCTCTCTTGGGTCGAGGTGTAACACCGATAGGATAATTTATTACTTCCGTCATCTTTTCGGTGATAAATTTTATCCTTGCATACTTCAGCCATGATTCAGCGTAGTTAGTGAACTCGTTGTGACCACTGAAATATACAAAGATTAAATTCTGAAATGGAACGAAAATCGAAGAATACTTTCAAAACCACGATCAAAATGTATTTGCTTATCTTCGCCAAAAAAGGATGAGTCTGTGATTTATCATTGCAGTAATATTTTTTAGATTTACTTATACAGGCTGTCTCAAAAATTTAATGACTAAGTCAATTTATTTTATTGATTAAATCAGGAACTGCAAAACCAAATGCTTTGAAATCTTGCAGACGTTTTGAAGTTATTGTAAGCATGGTAACTTTTTAATCAACATGTATTTGTTATTAACCCCAAAAAATTTATGCCGTCATTTCAAAATTTTGCCAAATGAATTCTACCTAAAATGTGCAAATTATGATAAATTTTTACTTGTAATTTATTATTGCATTCATACTTGTAAGATTTGCTTAAACAAGGTGACTCAAAAAAATTATGAATCAGTCAATTTATTTTATTGAATCTAAAAAATGCAGTGATAAATCACAATATTTTACACATTTAAGACAGGATTTATTCAGCAAAATTTTGAGGTGACGTCATAATTTTTTTAGAGGGGATAAGCAAGTATATTTTAATTCATGATGTCTATCATAACTTTAAAACATCTGCAAGATTTCAAAGTATTTTGAAAGACAATCTTGTTTTTAACTAGTACTTTTTGTACAGTAATTTAATGTACGTAACTTTTTAATGTCTATCTAAGTTTTAAAAACTTTCTGCATTAGCTCAGTTTCGTTTTTATTCCACGTCAATTTTTGCCTTTTAGATGGATCAGAAAGTATTGTCTGAAATTGCTTCCTTGAGGGACTTCATTTATCTATTAGATCTTGAATTTCAGAGTCAATACTTACGTAATTCTTTTGTTTATACGTCATCATCAAAATTCTCCTGCTGTAACACATTTTCCAAACCGTATTCCTCGGGTGGAAAAAATTGTGCAGTTCTTCAAAACGTGTCAGTTTTGGCAAGTGTTTTTTGGTATCGGACATAACGATAATTTTCTCTATGAACCTCTCTCAAACGGGACTCTTCTAGTTGGTTTTCTGATGTAAATTTCTTCATTGCAACAGATGCATTGAGGTGTTTTAACTTTTGTTCTATCTGGGGACAAGTATACACTGTTTCGAGTTATTGCAGTTTTGTTACGGAAAGTAATGTAAAAATCAAGAGCTCTTAAACAGGACGAGTCAATAATATTACTTAATTGATATCGTAAATATCTACTTAATCAACGAATTGTTTCTTTAAAAGTAACTTCAATGATTGCAATATTTTCTCAGTTAAAAACATTAAACACATTTTTTCGTTAAGAATCTGTATACCTAGTCAAATATTTACTTTCATCGGCTGTGATTTGTCTTTTCTCAAAATAATATGACAAAAGCCTGGTCACCGTCTATTAAAAAGCATCAATAAACACAAAATAGCTTCACCGAGTCTTTTGCATACATGCTCGTGAAAATCTTCTTTCTATAATTTTTCGCTCATGGTTTGGATAACATTTTGTAGATTATTGTAAAATAATCTAACATCTATTTGATGGTAGTTGTTTATTTTCTTCTAGTGTTTTTTTATTTTTATCTCACGTAAGGCATTCATAGATCCTTCAACTTTAAAGCCGCTTTCATGAACAGCTGCAAAATCTTCGTACTGTTTATATCTGTATATATCCTGATTGGTATCTCTTTATATTTTTGCTGGATTTAAAAGCGTCTACAGATATTTGAAAACACTGGCCCAAACTGAAAGGCAAGCGAAGGGCTATCAAAAATGACTTTTCCATCTTTACTCACGTTACTACAAATGTTCTGAATACATTCAGTAAGCAGTTTATAAAAATGGGTCGAAACAATCCGCAAACCACGTTAGTTAGTTTTTTTTGTTCTTTCCATTTTTGGACTTCAATTAGTAGCCACACACATCTCCTTAATTGTGATCTCAAATTCGCCAAGTGTTGAGTTTCGTGATGTTCTTTTCTTAACTGCAGAGCTAACTATCTAATCATGGCGTCATCTGTGGTTTATCATACATCGCATATCTTTATATTGCACGTAATAAAATTTCATCCAGCGACTATTCTCTTGATTACTACTTCACTGTTATTTACAATTCATTGTTACCGTCTTTTGTAAAGATTTCCAGCCTATCTGTGGTACACTAGACGCATACATTTAGTGCGTTTATGGCTTTGACGTGTAAAGTTTTTTATAGCCGACCCTTCATAAAACTTAGCAAAAACAAACCATGTCACGTGTCATGGACGACCGAGACAGTACTGCCCTGTGCTTTTACCAGGAAAGGTCTAAGGTCTAAGGCAAAAGTTTATACTTACAAGCATTTGCTTATAAGGACATCCTTATTTTTATGAATACAACTTAGTACTTGGTACGAGAAAAGACGTATAAATCTGAAATTTTGGGAAGAAAACTACATCTTTTCCAAATGTATTTCAGAACAAATCAACTGTAATTCAGATTAGTGAATTGTATTTCAGAAAGCGTCAGTTGTAATTCAGAATAGACAGTTTTATTTGAGAAACCATTAATTGTATTTCAGAACAGTCACATGTAATTCAGAATACAACAATTGTATTTCAGATTTCGCCAATTGTAATTCAGAAAGCGTCAAATGTAATTCAGTCAATTTATTTTTTCCTACATAGACAGCTTCAATAATTGTATTTCAGATTTTGCATAAACCCACCATTAACATTTATAACTTATGGAAAATTAACAAACATAAAATGAAAACAACAAAAAAATTAATATGAAACACACGAGGAAACACATTAGCGACCAACTTCCATGTCTTGCATTGCCAGTGCTGCAGCATGGTGGACGGTGCCTGTGTTGAGCAGCTCGAGCACAATCACCACCAACCACCGTTTCTTTAGCAGCGTCGATTATTTCTTCTAAATATACAAGTCGTTGTTCTACGACGCCTGGAGGAGCCACCACAGGCACACGAAGATGGGTTTTGGCATACGTTTTTATTTTTGACCAAATGTTTTCGATCGGATTAAGCATTGGTGAATAAGGTCCTAATCGTAAAAGAGTAGCTCCTGTTCCATTTACTGCTTCTTCAAGTGAAGAATGGCATGGGGCATTGTCACTGACCAAAACTAGGTCGGCGATTTCGTTGCCCATAGCTTGCCATTCTTCTAGCAATCTTCTAACCCATTCATTTGCTAAAAGTGCCGTAAAAGACCCTCTTCTTCGCTCCATTTGTACGACTCCTGCAGCTGAAATTGCTCCTATCAGGTGCACATTAGGACCTCTAGCTGCTGGAAGGTGTTGAACGGCTCGGTTTCCAACACGAGCTCGACCACGGGTTCGACGGCAGAACAAATTGAAATTTGTTTCGTCCATCCAGACAATTTGCTTCCCTTGTTGAATATACCTGTTTTTTTAGTTTTCAACGTATTCGGCTATCTTCCTTTTATTTTCCGGGGTGTTCATAGAGACTGATTGCCGATGAACCCCCTTTACAGTGAAAATTCTACCTTCAAGATAATTCCCTATTGTTGATATTGACACTATTTGTCTAAAATGCTGCAAAACTTTGTCTTTCAACTGCTTCAGTGGAATGCTAGAGTCTTCTTCAACCCATTCTATTATATTATCAATTTGTTGTTCAGTGAGCACTTCTGGTTTTATGCCACCTTTTTGAAGCATTAAAGGGCGATCAGAATGTACCCAGTGAGATGCCGTTTTGTAATTAATTCCCAAAGTTGTAGCCAACGCGGTCCAGTTGTCACCTCTATTTGCACAAGTGACAATTTTCTCACGGTCTTGAGAAGAATTTTTCTTGTAGCTTTTTCGTTCTATGATTTCTGTATTATCCACTTCAGTTCTACAAAGTGGACATACATGGTCTTGGTTAAGTCCATTCAATGGTTGCAGACAATTTGTATGGAACAAGTGTCTGCAGGGTAATAAACGTGCCACCCCTTTTCGCAGCATGGGCACCCTACATATGGCACAATTATCTTTTAAATTCATATTGAACAATAAGTACACAACTTTTATGACAAGCTATTATTAATAAAATATCAATAAAAAGTCGTTTACATAGTAACAAAAGGTTCCTTGATTGCTGCTGCAGTAAATGAAAAAATATAGTTTCTGAAATACATATACCGAAATCTGAATTTCAATTGACAATTTCTGAAATACAATTCACTAATCTGAAATACATTTGCTGCGTTCTGAAATTCATTTGATTAATCTGAAATACATTTGATGCATTCTGAAATTCAAATCACTAATCTGAAATACATCTAACGATTTCTGAAATCGACGTTATATTTTCTGAAATACACTTGGAAAAGGTGTAGAAAAAAGTGGAGCTTATAAAAGAAAAAGACAGAATTGCCAACGATTGTATTGGGCGATATATCGGGTCTTAGCTTTTCCTTTTCTGGGGACAGCAGTAATGATAGCTGCTAGCATAAAGCTAAAAAACATGTTGTATACACTAGGTTGCGCCTAAGTATAAGGAGGCTACACCTCTCGGTAAACCGGGGTTCTCTCACAGGAATGGAAGACTTTCCGTCTCGGTATGTAATATACTCTACGTTGTTCTTCGAACAAAGCACACATTTTAAGATTTGAAAAAATACAGAAGGGTTGTATTTAATTTCTTTTTCGTGTACTCATTAGAAAATCGTATTTTTTTTTGTTTTTATCGAAAACAATAAAGAAACATGGCAATTTTCCAGTTAGAAACCACATTATCATTTATTTCAGGACTTTATTTGCCATAAACAAAATTGAAAGTACAATTAGTGACATTAGTAAATGTAATTCCAGAAGAAATTGGCAACTTTAAATCTCTGCAATTATTATTTACGTTTGAAATTGTAATACTAGAAGACGATGGCAAGTGAGAAACGGAAACTTTTGTACCAGAAATTTCTTGGGTATTATGTTTAGATTGAAAACATTTTTTGAGGTCTCCACTTTATTTTCGATATTTTCTTCTACATATTTTCTTCATAGCATACACCTCTGATTTAAAAGTTATTATTGAATCACCTTTCGCCATGTATGCTGATGATATAAAGATATACAACACCAGCAACAATCAGTCTATCCTGAAAAGCGACTTGTCAGCTATCGGCGAATGGTGCTCTGCCTGGTTACTACCTCTAAACGTATCTAAATGTTCGGTTCTATATATTGGTAAAAATAACCTGCAACATACGTATACCATTGATAATTCCAAGTTAACAAAATCGGAATCACTATCGGATTTAGGGGTGTTGATGACTTCTTGCCTATCTTGGTCTGAGCATGTTCAGCGTGTTGTAAAAAAGGCAAATTCACTGGTGTTTCTCCTTAGTAAAGTATTTGCAAAAAGTCACTTTAGCGTCGTCAGTAAATTTTATAGGACCTATATTAGACTCATCCTCGAGTTTGCTAATAGTGTCTGGGCTCCTATATTCCAAAAGGATGTGCTGTTGCTCGAGTCAGTGCAAAGAAAAGCATCAAGAATCCCGTTTGGACGTACTCGTCCAAAATACAAGGACAGATTATCTATGATGCAGCTTCCTACGCTCTCTGATCGTCGTAAGAGAGCGTAGGAATTGTCACGTTTCAAGCCTTAAAAGCTCCTCTGTCTCCTATTAAACACCTGTTTCCATTAGCACATAACAGTAGAACTAGAAGACACTGCCTAAAACTGTCCAAAGATAAATTTCAGACCACCGTTAGACAAGATTTTATTGTAAACAGGATTTTCGAATCATGGAATTCTCTACCCTCCGACATTGTAATGTGTGATTCAATTTCCAGTTTCAAACGCAAATATGACGCCTACAATGTTTAAGAAGTTTCTTCTCTTCCAGATTTTATCATTCTAGCCACCAATCACTTGATTAGCGCGGGCATAACTGGCAGTGCCTCTGCCCGATCGCACCAAAATAATAATAATAATAATAATATGCCGCCATGTCTCTAAGGTTTCAATGCACTGTTAGCCAAAAGCGTAGCGCTCGTTCTCCTCGGACAATGTCTCGTGTATCCAACAGGGTCTGGCAACTTTAAATATCCAGCAATTTTTGTATGTATACTGTAGAACGTATTCATTCCTACGGGTTGAATGGTGCACTTTCCAGTGCTATAACACGCAAAAAAACTTTGATGAGGAACATTCTTTGGTCTAAAACCTAGGTATCTTCTGTACAATTACAATTCTTTATAAAAGTTATATTGTCAAAATGTAAAATGATATTTCCAAGGACACTACCAAATTTTGGCAATTTATAAAATATAAACAAGGTGGAGCAGGTATACCAATAAACATGACTTACAATGGTGTTGATATTTCTGATCCAAAATGCATCGTAGACAGCTTTGCAGAATTCTTTAAACAAGCATAAAGTATGATCGGTGAAATAGAATGACTCATTTTAAAATTTTTATTTTACCAAACGAGTGTATAACCCTCTTTCGGAGGGTTTTACAGCGAACGGCAGCTCTTTAGCCGGGGCGGGTCGCGGTTCGGAGAGTTCTTATTATTTTTTTTTGTATTGGGCGCCACGTAGCTTCCTGTTGGGGTAGTTTACTCCGCTACGTCGAGTAAACAGTCGAGAAGAATCAAGCCACAAGAAAACACAAAAAAAAACTAAAAATATATTCAACGGATAATAAAATTGACAAGTGTTGATTAAATGAAATTCATGTAATATTAAAAAAAAATTACCATGAACGTCCAGAAGGGACTATCACTGAAATATATTAAAGTAATATAGCAGAAAATGAAATGTATTCATGCGTCCTCGTACAAAACTATTTTGCGATATGATAAATTAAAAAACAAAAAAACTTCCAAGAATTTAGATAAAGATAGCTGTGACCGGGCGACTAAATGGAGAATTAGAACTATAAGGCGTTAGAGTGGACTTAGCTCGTAACCGTAGTTATCAGCAGCTCCTCTTCGTCTGGATTGGGATTGATAAAGAAACAGCGGCGTCACAGACCTCTGGATCCGAAGAATAACTTCAAGGTTAGCGGCGGCTCCGCAGGAACAGCAGCGAAAATCAAAGTCGTCGGCTCGATATGGTCTCTTCAAGGGAACAACAGGGACGACAATAAGTTACTCACTGCCACGCCATCACGATAAGCTTGGTTCTTCCAGGAACTCTTCACTTGGGTGCGGTGATAAAAAAACGAACGATAAAATTCCTCTTTTCTGTGGTGGACGATACGAAAACGGCTCAACTAAACCTCTTGCTTCGAACAAAACGATAAAAATCTCTATCTTGAGTACTTCCTCTTCGTCCTTCCACTTCCTTCCTTCAGAAACTCCACCAAAATCTTCTCGAAACTTCTTTTCTCCTCTTCGGCTACGTCCTAGCACTTCCTTCTTCCAGGATCTTCGCCAAAACGCCTCACGAGAACCTCTCTCTTCCCCTATCAGGTCCATACTCCTGAATATTCTCTTTCGCGGGGTGGGAGTACCAGCGCATTAGCAGTGCCACGATGTCGTTTTACACTCCCCATAGGCAACCATGATGTCTTAGATGTCGGCACGTAAAATATTGCATCCCCAATGAAACAACCCTTTTTTTTAAAGAAGGGATGAAACAAAACAATTGAAACGTTTATCTCTTCAACAAAATTGAAACGTTACAAGTGAACATATTTAACAGGAACTTAACGTATGTTAACAATAAACAATGTAAATTAATTATTAATTTTTAAAAGCGCATATACCCCCACTCTTCCGATCAGCCGAAGTTTCTGTCTCACGTGCTTCATTAACGTCTGACCACTCTCCTGGGCTACTTCTTTACTGATTTTTTTTATTATTCTTTTGAATCCAGTAAAATTTTTGGCAGGTGTTTGCCGGGCAGAATACCTTCTTTTAATAAGTGCCCAGAATTTTTCAATGGGCCTAGCTTGAGGAACATTGGGAGCGTTGTTTTCCTTCTCCACAAAATCAATATTCTGCGTTCTTAAAAATTCCACATTTTCTCTTGCATAATGGCATGTTGCAAGATCAGGCCAGAAGAGAACATCCCGCCCAGCGATGAAAGGAAGAAGCCTCTTCTTGATACATTCGTTTAAATAAACTTTTGCATTCATAGTACCTTCCGAAATGTAAGGTTCTGACACGTTGCCGTTTTCATCTATCGCTTGCCATACCAAGTACTTCTTGAAAACATTTTTTCTTTGGTTTAATTTTGGCCTGCAAGGAAATATCGTCCCCAGCCTTACAATGGTAATACTTTGTTCCTGGAATGTCAGCAGGATCAAAAGCCACGATGTCTCGTCATCCATGACAATAATTTTTCCTGACTGCTTTGGAGCCCTTTTGTCCACAATTTTGCGACAAGCTGTCTTTGCCCGAACTTTTTGATCATGAGTGTAGTAAGGAACTGTCTTGCATTTATGTGCATTAATCCCCAATCTCTTAACTTTCAACTCATGTAAATATGACTGACATATGTCAAGCTTCGCAGCAACAGCTCGCTTAGGAGTATTCGGATCATTTTTAAACATCTTCTCGATGGCACTACATAATTTTTGAGTTCTTTTTGAGACTGGACGACCTGATATCTTCTTGTAATTACTGTTTCCAGTTCGCTCATATCTTGATAAGATATTATACAAAGATCTTCTATTTTGATTTTCGTCAGCAAAGTGACACACAGTACGAAACTTATCCTTATTAGCGATATGTTCGTAGTAGTGACACACACGTTGAGCAAAGCTTTCTCTTTCTGCACGTTTCATTTTTGATAGTAAACTATTAACAAAACCTGATGTCATACGCTTTATAGTTTGACAACTGCTTAATAACTTGACGTTTCCTGTTAGTGAATATGCCTACTTGATTTAAAAAGAAATACACGTAAACATAGTCATTCTATTTCACCAATCATGCTTTATGTACAATCAAGTGGTGGTTCTACAATTCAGGGGGATTATGAGGAATCAAATCAACACATATCAATTAATCAAGTATCGGAACGGGATGTTATAAATGCCATAATGCAACTGAAATTGAAATATACCGCAGGACCTGACAAAATTCCGTCAGTTTTAATTAGAGAATGTGCCTCGTACTGGATTAAAACCTTAACAATCCTTTTTAACTTATCACTAAAACTTAAGACTTTTCCCGATGTGTGGAAAGCAACTAAAGTCGTTTTGAAATAGGATCGTAGAATGCAGGGGTTGATTTCCGTTCTTAGCAGTTGGAGGAACTTCTCTCATATTACGATTAAGAGTACCAACAAGACTAGTTGCTTTTGCTTGTAAGCTAGCTGCAAGTTTCAAGGAAGTAAAGTAATTATCTGTTGTCACATTTTTGCCTTTTCGCAACAGATGTTCCATCAGACGGGATACAACGTGTTCACCAACACTTTGGTTTTTATTTCTAAGGGAATCGCTCCCGGTGTAAGGATAACCGTTTACGATGTATTTTGATGTCACACACACCAATAGCCAAAATTTTATACCAAATTTGTCTGGTTTGTTTGCTATGTATTGGGTGAAGGGACACGTGGCTTTGGAAGGCAATAATTGCTCATCTACAGAAAGATTATCTCCGGGTCTGTAACAAGCTATACTATTTGAGATAAATCCATTCCATACTGAAGATGCCAAAGCAAATTTATCTGTTTTTAGTCGTTCCGATCTCGTGTTTTTGATATCAAACCTAAGATACCTCAAAATTTCTTTGAGACGATCTCGCGCCATCGCCTTCCTGAAGAACTGTGGACCCTATACTGTTGACCACAAACTATCTAGTGGTAAATTTTTTGCACCATATACCCCTCTTGCAAAAAAATGGCAATTGCAGCCTCCAGTTCTTTCAGAGTTACAAACCAATCCGTACTCTTCAAATGTCTCTGAGCTTCTGCAACCGTACATATTTGGATATGTCGCAGCATGGAATCGCTAAATATAAGACGCCAAGCACTGAGAACAGATTCATTTATGATATGCCTTTTAGCGTATGACGTAGGACCTGATTCTTCACGGCTAATGTTTTGTATAGATCGCCGTCCTACAGATACAGATCATACAAAATAACGTTATTTATAAACTATTCAATCATGGAACCTACCAGCTGTTGAACCAGAGTCAATAAGTGTCCATCTTGTTCCATCTCTTGACTGTTCAGTGTCTCCAGTCTTTACTGTAGGTTGATTGTTATTTCTCTTTCTTCGAGGATTTCGAGAAGTTGATGGCATGGTGAACTGTTGAGAAGTTGAAGCAACATTTGAAGCAGTATCTACACTGACTCTAATGGGATCTGGATGGGAGTCTTCGGAATCGCTGTCATTATTAGTGGGCACAAAATCTTCATCATCTGATTCATTGTCAAATTCATCAATTTCACTACCGGATTCATCTTCTTGTATTTTTCTTATTTCTTCAAGCAACTGAGCGTCAGTCAATGCACGTTGAGACATTTTCACTGTCACATAATATGCGATGCGAATTCTGCCACTTGCTCAACTGAACTAAATACTAAGGGGGAGATTCTGGAAACTCCGATAAGTTGCAAATCGCTATCGAAACTGCAAATACAATGCAACAACAATACATGTTGCTATGGTTTTGAATTTGCAGATCCTTGCAAGGCCTTATCGAGTTTCGAGAATCTCCCCCTAAGTCCATTTTAAATGTACAAATGTCGAGAACCGGATGCTTTTATAGCTATTATTCAACGAACATGAATTTAACAGCATCAAGTTCCAAGAAAACCGTCTGAAACGTGCAAAACACCAAAGTATCAAATTGATCCCTTCCGCCGTTGCAGGTAGTGGTGCCCACAATGTCAACAAATAATGTATTAGTGAAATTTAAATGCGGTAATTAAGTATTTATAACAAAATGATAAAAGTCAAAAAATTTGGTGGGTGTACATTGTTAAAGAAAAAAGGTACGTCACCTCAAACTTAAAAATTGTATCAAATTGACACTTCCGCCGTTCTAGTGTTAAGCCTAGCGTTTTCCTTATGTTTTCTGTTATAAAATGCGACTGAGATCCCATATCTAAAAACCCGCAATATTTTATCATTTTTTAAAACTGATCCTTGATTAAAACTATTGCAGTTGACAATAACACAAAACTCTGAATGAACAATTTCTGGTTTCGGAAATTCTCCAACACTGTGCAGGCAATTGACACGAAGTTTCAATCCGTGGTCCTGTATTATTAATCGCCCGTTCTTGAAACGATTGTCCAAAATTGCGTATACCGCATTGCAATTCGCGGTTAACTCTGCTAATGATTCAACCTCCCGGAGTGCCTCTCCCGTCAGACAAGATTTTAAATAATGGAATTTTTGACACTCTGTCAGACGTCCATCCGTATGTGCTAAGTTATTAAAGGTATCATCAAAAGTTAATCGTTCCTTTTATGTTCCACTTCAGCTTGGTAACTTAAGACTTTACGAAGTTGAAGATGTGGAATTTATGGAGACAATGTTCTATAATTCTTTTACGTCAAACAAGTTGTTCTAAATCCCCTGTTTTACTCAAAATTATCTACATACACTTTGATACGTTGCATTTTTTGTTTTTAATTAGTTGGCGCCTTGCGTTTACAGATGCGACTTCTGCTATGGCTTCAGGTGTCGGCATTCTTATTTTTGAATTTTTTACTCGTTACTTTACTAATTGTCTACTTATGATCAAAGTTCGGTGACAACTTTCAAAGAAGACAGTACACGTAACACGACAAGATAGAAACACCTGTAACACGATAGGATACAGGAACTGATAGAACTATCGGTAACTAGTCACCTTAATTTTGTTGACTTGACCATTTGATGGCGGATGTCGTCTTTGTTGTTGATGTTGAAATTCGTTGATCCGACTCGATTGGACCAAATTATGTTGGGACCTGAGCTGGCAGGTCCGCTTGGAGATCGAGGGTTTGGGATCTGGGGTGCGATTTTGTTTCTCGATCGAAAAAACCCGTTAGCGATAAAATCTCGTTTGCTGATTGGTTGAGATGCTACATTTCTGTCACGAAATCAAGTCTTCATGGAGCGATCTTTTCTCGATAGCTGTGAGTAAAGTGATAAATTTTGGAGACATAACCTCGAAATTTATGTCAAAATAGAAGTTCAAAATCGTAATTCTGAGTTATAAGTTCTTAAAATTAAGGTAATTGTAAACTTTTGAGCATTTAATAAGCTTATATGCAAAGAATAAATGCAAACTTTTGCATTTAAAACCTACGTAATGACATTTAATTTATCGCTTCGATCGAGAAACAAAATCGCACCCCTGAACCGGCAAATTATCAACAACGGTTGCTTGCCAGAAGTCTACAGAAACCGTACCTATCATTTTTTCAGGATTTGCTATTAAGCACTAGATGTCACTAGCACATTTAAATTTGAAAGCGGGAATGTCTGACTGTAGTACACCGGTCCGAATTAACACCATTTGATGGTATCTCTTTTAGATTTCATGTTTTACCTAACGGTTGTGTTTCCTTTTCCCTTGATGCTGATGAGTAGATTTGGATTTTCGGCTTTGTTACCTGTTTCACTAATACAAATTCGTTGCTGTTTCGGCAGTGCGGTACACGTACAAAAATACTTTGTAGAATTGTTAGAAATTGTCCTGGCGCTCATATTGTTATAATTGTCTCGGCCATTTACTATTTCTTCATCTCTTTTGTTACTATTTTTTCTTCTTTACATTGTCATGGGTCTTACCACGCATTGAACATTAAGTTGTTACTGCCTTTGAAGCTTTCATGTTCGTTGTCTAAGGCTTCAATTAATGGTAGATGACAGCCTTGGATTTGAATGCTCTTAGCTGCCCAGCAAATTCGTAACCGAAATTTACTGAAAAAATCCAGCCCTATGAGTATATCTCACTTGAATTTAATGTCATCGTAAACTATTATAAAATCATGTACAATTTCCTTGTCCTCGCTGAGTCGTAATGGAACCTGGATGAGTCCTTCATATGATATGAGTCTGCCTCGTACGTCGCGTTCGTAGTAGGAGAGCTACACATTGATTGACCGAATTATCCATAAAGTCAATAGCTTCTCGATTGATTAGTGTGTCGACAAGGATTACTAGTTGGTGTGAGTTCCTGGTCACACAGTTCGCTTATGTTCAGACGTATATAGCAGAATTGGCGCGTTGGAGTTTGGTAGGCTAATTTTTATTGGGTTTGGGATGGTTTCCCTGGTGAATTGTAACCTTTTCTACGGGTTCGGTCCCCGAAGAGGTTAAAGGGCGATTTCTTTCTTGATTCTGGATGAAAAGAATGGGCGACCCTTATTTTGTCCTTATCTGTTATATCTTTGGGCATGCGTCCCCACTCGGGCCTGGCATTTGAGCTTGCTGGTACTCCTGATCCTCGATGGGGTTAATTTTTTCCTACTAATTACTGTGCTGAAGTAAACAGTCATTGTTTTTACTTTTCCAATAATGGTAACAACATCCGGACAACTTCCTAATTCTTTCGCCACCACAACGTTTATATTGTAAGCAAAACAATTCACGTGGAAATGATAAAATTCCGTGATATCTAAAAACCCATCAACATTATTACAAAAGGCGAGATCATCTTCTTCACTAAAGAAAAGACGTATTTCCTTAATCTATTTCGCAAGCATGTTAATGGGTCTTCTGAAAAAGTTGTAGCAAAACATTTTATATAAAAAAACTGCTTGTTGCTTGTGCTTGTTCTTGTTCTTGTGCTTCAGCCCGTGCTTGTGCCTGTGCTTCAGCCCGTGCTTGTGCCCGTACTTGTGCTTGGGCAAGGTAGATGGCAGTTTCTTAAATCTAGGCATAGAACCGAAGTGCTAATAGTAGCTGATTTTGAGCAGATAAACAGTCACTCCTGAAATAATGAATGCATTAATAAACATATAAACTGCGTTTTAATTTAGTAACCGTAATGTAGGATATGTTATCGTTTCTTCAATTTGCTCTAATACATTTGCGACACATCTTTTCGATAACCGGAATCTTGCAAAAAAATCTACTTCATCCCATTCCTCATAATGATTTCTCCGGTATCTTATTGTTTTAGGTCTCCGCACTTCTTCATCACTGCTGAATGCGTTGACGTCATAGAAATCCATTATATCTTTGTTTTAATTAATTCACTACTCAACAAATAATATAGTTTCTTCCTCACACCGGTACCTGGTGGTGTGGTAACTGCTGACCGACGGTTAACCGAAGGAATTTCCGGAGGGAAAATCAACCATCAGATTACCGGCAGTTTCGTCTTAACCATCAGTTGAAATACGCGTTTTGATAATTAACTACAGGTTACTGCCTAACCTTTAGTTAACCATTAATTGAAAAACCGGGCCTTAGAGATTAATGGAGTCGGCCATGTCTCTATGACCGGCCGCACTTCTATTCGATCTCGCTAGAGGGGGTAAAAATAATATTTGAAATAAAGTCCCTAAATGACTATCTAGTGACTTTAATTTGAAAGGTGGTTACATTATGCAACCACTGTGCTGCAAAGGGTTGAGTTGATGGGTATAATATTTGTTTTTGCATGAGACCCTTACGAGGAAACGGATGTTTTTCAAAAAAAAATTGCTTCTTGTAATTTATCTCTTGTGCGGTAACAGGAAACTTTATCCAGGTATTTAAAATATGTTCATTTATGATATTTGTTACTTGCAACAAACAGCGACTTAGGGACGGTTGACTAATATTAAAACTCGTAAGCGACGCCTAGCAAGACGAAATTGTTGTCTAAAAATTCGTAGTTTGCTCAATAAAGGTATAGTATTAGATGTGGTACCTTTGTCGTCTTTCTTCGTTTTGTATTAACAACAAACCTGGTACTGGTACTAAAACGGATCCATGATAAAATTGTGGATCCGTGATGATGACATCAAAGCTTGTTTGCCCTAAAATAACTAGTGAAGGGAAAAGATTCACAATTTTACATGCGGGTTGCTCTTTGGGCTTTTTAGAGGGATGCGATTTTCTCGTTGATTCAAAAATAGATTCAGCAGATTACCACAAAACCATCACATTTTCGATATTTTGACATTTACTTACTTACATGTCACATTTTTGATACCTACTTTCTGATACATTATACACTAGAACAATCGAACCAATTCTAAATAATCACAAACATTTTTTATGTCCGCAGTTACACAGCTTAAGAAAAAAAGTTACCGAATCTAGTTACATCTACCGAACGTGTGAATTCTTTATATTTATATTACTTTTTAAATTTGGTGTATGAGGGCGCTTACTATAAACTGCGGGGGGGCACAGTGAAAGTTAGCTACGCCACTGGAATTGAGGCACTTCAGAATCTTTTCTTCCTGAGGAGTTTCTCGATGACAAATAACGAAATTTTTGACGCAGCCGATAAAATTAGAAATAATAATAATAATAATAATAATAAGTTTATTTGCCCCACAGAAACAAGTTCCAATTATAGGACAAAAATACATAAATAAATAAATATACATTCTAATACTAATTCTAATACAGATGACAAATTATACTAGAATAAAGTTAGAATTCAATAAAGCAATAAACGGCAAAAAAAAAAGAGTATGTATATGCATGTGTCTTTCAATAACCTAACCGCTCAGACAATCATAACTACCTAACAGTAATACTCACTCCAACTAAGAAAATCGCTCACTAATACAAAGTTTAAATTGATTTAGTCTACAAGAAAATAAATCACAATCGCAATACCTTTCCAAAATATTTAAATAAAAATGTATTACATATATGTTCGTGCGAGGGGATTTACTATATAAGGAAGTAGAGTATCTATTATTTATTCTAGGTACATGAAAATTGACAAGAGCAAGAATGTCACTATTATCAATTATGTTATGAATAATTTTGTAAATAAATATTAGTGCATTAGCCACACGTCTGGAATGTAGGGTACTAAATTTGTACCTTTTCAATAACTCAAAATGAGAAAAGTTTCTGTAAGGCCATCTTCCTTCTTCTTTAAAGTACAAAAATTTTAAAAATCTTCGCTGTACATTTTCAATTTGATGCGTCTGATTATAATAATAAGGAAACCATGCTAGGGAGCAATACTCTAACCTAGATCTCACAAGCGCATTATAGAGTACCGTTAAAGTAGAAATGTTATTGAAATCCTTGCAGTTCCTAAGCATGAATCCTAAAATTTTTCCCGCACTCAACACGACATTATTAACATGTACTCTAAAACTATACTCAGAATATAGTACACACCAAGATCCTTTACAGATCGTAGTCTTTCAAGAGGATAGTTCTCAACATAGTAAACATATTGACAGAGATTTTGACATAAAGAGTACGTAACCACTTTACATTTTTTATGGTTTAAATGTAAACAATTTGCTATACACCATTGTTGGATATTCTCCAGGTCCATCTGCAATAAGAGGCAATCGTCTGGACTTTCTATTTTCCTAAAGATCTTAATGTCATCCGCGTACATTAAAATATGCGAGTTTTTAATAACTTCCACAACGTCATTGATATAAATTATGAAGAGCAAGGGCCCCATTACAGACCCTTGTGGTACACCCGACGTAGAAATATAGGAGTTAGATATAAAGCCATTACACATAACCAAATTTAGACGAGAAGACAAGTAGGAAGCAATTAGTTTAATTAATAATTCCGAGAAACCGATGGATGATAACTTAAAGAGTAATAATTGATGGTCAATTGTATCAAAAGCTTTACTTAGGTCAGTGTATATAACATCAAGTTGACTCTTATTGTCTAAAGTATCAGCTATAAATTGAGACATGGACGTCAGATTAGTTGAAGTCGACCTACCTGAAACAAAGCCATGTTGACTATTCGAAATACACCCTCTAATACTAAAAGATATTTGATTATACAAAATGGTTTCAAAAATCTTAGAAAAATTGCATAAAATAGATATAGGTCGATAGTTTCTCACATCAGAAATATCGCCATCCTTAAACACCGGTGTAATTTTGGCAATTTTCCATAATTTAGGAATATACGAATGCTTCAGACTAAGATTGAATATGTAACCTAATGGCTTAAGAAATATATTTGAACAGTCTTTAATTAAAAAGCCTGGTATTTGATCAACACCAGATACATGGTTATTTTTAACTTTACTGATGGCCTTTATAATATCATCATCATTGATTCGAACATTGATACATTGGTTGCTGCAACCTTTAAAGAAGTTTAACGAATTAGTTTCTTGATTAGTCGATGACGAATTAAATGAGGAGGAAAAGTAACTGGCAAAAGCATTTACTACGTCAACAGGATCGTCATATGAAGTACCATTTAGCTGTACTTTTTTAGGAATAGACGAGCGGCCCCGTTTTTCCTTAATAAATGACCAAAAGTACTTTGGATCTTGTAATAATGAGTTTTGAACGTTTCGAATATAATCATCAAAATCTCTGCGAATAAGTGTTTTTACTTTACGCCGTAGAGAAGTGAATTCATTATGTATTTGAACAGAATATTTACGTTTACATTTCCGAAGAACTCTGTATTTCTCCTTTATCATACTTCTAAGCTCTATGGAGTACCACCTGGGATAACTATATTTTTTACATTTAAAAATGGGAACATGTTTGTCCAAAATTGTATACAAAGTTCTATAAAAAAATTCGCATGCTTCATCGACGTCAGTAATTTGATATAGAAAATGCCAGTCTGAATTAAGTATATCTTCATACAACATAATAAAATTGGCTTTCCTAAAATTGTAGATTTTGGTAGTTGTACATATGGGGAAGTTAACATAAGAGGTATTTTTCACTCCAAGATTAATGTGCAGTGCTGGATGATATTTATCTTCGATTACTATGGGGCATGAGTCGTGAGTAACAATGCTGCTATTTAGTGAACAAAAAACTAAATCTAGAAAACGACCATCAGAGTTAGGGACAGTATTAACTTGCGTTAAGTTCAGTAGTGACATCATATTCTTTATTGAAAGAGTTTTCGCATCATTAGCGTTAGTAAAGAAGTTGGGCACATTGAAGTCTCCAATTAAGAGTAAATTGGGATACTGTAAAGCGTAATTTTCAAGACGTTCCACGAAATATTCAAAGTCTGTTACGGGTATATCCAGAGGTACATACATGGCCAGAATACATATACTCTGAGAATGACAATTAATTTTACAACCCACGACATCTACTAAAGATGGAAATTTGGGTTTAGACAATTCTATGCGTACTACTTTAAATTTATTATGAACTGCAAGCAGCACACCACCTCCACGTTTGCGTCTTGTTGCAATAAAATCCCGATCGGCTCTGAAGACATGAAATTCTTTAGGGATAAGTTCCGAGTTAGAGATAGAGGAATCTAACCATGTTTCCGACAAACAAATAATATCACGTTCACAATCAGACAACCCAGCATAAACATTGTTAACCACAGATCTCACACTCCTTACATTTTGATAATATATATCTATCTCATTGACATTGTTGTTTTGATAATCAAAAAAGAGACTGCGATGATTATGGATAGAAATATTTAAGGTATTATTGTTGAAAGAAGAGGAATTGGCAACAGATTGAAGAGGAGAAAATTGTGACAATGATTGCTATATAGTGGAACCAAAAAGGTCATGTTTGATTTTATCCATCGTCTTCTTGAAACACATACAGGATTTATAGTCCCAAACCGCATGATCAGTGCTGATATCAAGGTTAACAATTTCATCATCTTTTAAAGTTTTCATGTAATTAACACAGTTGCTACATTTGAGATCATCAGTCTTACACTCAGCAACATTGTGTTCACCAGCACATTTAGGACAACAAGTTTTATTTTTGCACCCTCTTGATGAGTGTCCGTTCTTGTTACAATTAAAACATCTTGTAACTTCAACCGAATCATATATAGTACAGCCATCAAGGCCAATTAGACAATGGCCTACATTCAAAGCCCTTTTGTAGGTAGGCAGGTCAACTTCAAATAGAGCCTGATAGATTTTATTTTTTTTTTTCGTTGCATTAAGTTTAAGCAATTTAATATCCGAATCTTCACCAAAAATTATTTCATTTTGTTTTCTTAAATATGTTACAATATTATCTTCCTCTATATCATCGGAAAATCCAACTATTCTAATGCTTGGTCGTATGCTTCTGACTTCTCTTATTTCATATTGTTCAGAAAATTTCCCCTTTGCAATTTGCTTGAAGGTTTTAGTATTTTCACATCCGACTAACAATCCACCATCCTTAAGTGTTTTTACCTTGCCGATATTCAACGATGAATTAAGAGGGTCAACTGCATTTAGCACATCTGACTTGGTTTTCGAAACCGATTGAGTTCTGTCTTTTGGTTGTACAATTACTGTTTTTTGCGAGTTCTTCACCACGGTTTCAGCATAAGACGTTTTTGCACTCAATTCATTACTATTAAGTTCGACGAATGTTTTAGGCTCAGAAGATTTATCGGATTTTAAATTTGAGCCAATCTTTTGAATTTCCAGCCGTAAAGCAATTCTCGGTGGTTAAGTTTTGAATTTCACTACGAAGTTCCGTTATTTGGTATGACAGTGTATTAACTTGTTCTCTAACAGCTGAATTGATCAATGCTGTGAGTTGGTCAACAGAAATATAAGTATTTAAGATAGGATTCTGAAGAGTGCCAGTGATTTTACTAGTATTAGCGGTATTTACATCCGACAATTTGAGAGAACAGAAGCCACAGGTCCAAGTCTCAATTTTATTAGAATTTTTTAACTTATCAAAAGCATCATCAGTAATACCAGCACAAATTAGATGATAGTGAGATTTGCATGTGTTGGCACATGTAATGTAGTTTTCAGTACGTGTATTAATTGAACGATTGCACTTCCCACATTTAGGTGCCATAATAAAAATAAAATTACAGAATAGGAATTGATAACTACGATAAAAGACAGTTGCTGCCAAAAAGCCACACGGCTCACAGCAGCTCACGCTGACCCCCGTATAGGGAATGGTGCGAGCAAAAGAAACAACTAACTTAAAAAGAATCAAAGCGATACTGATAAGATAACGATATCCCATCAACAAATAATGAGAAAAGTAAAAAAAAAAATAAATAATAATAATAAGAATAATAATTACAGTAGAAAACCTCTGTTTCAGGCACCAAGAGCCACCACACACCGTAACACACCGCACGTTAAATTTTAAAAATGTTTATTTTAGCAACGCGTTGTCAATGATACGATAACGCTTGGAATATAACTCGAATATTAGTGATTTAAACCGTCTTGGAAGTTATCTAGGTGACTCGGCTGCGCCTTTTCACCTGACAACGTCCTCGACTGTTATGAAAGTTGCTTGTGCTGGATCAACTGCTTGAATCTGTATTTGTTCTTCTCCTTCTATGACCACAAAACTTTCGTTTTGAATCCAACCAGAACTGTGACAAGCGTATGTGGATCCAGGTGGTGTACCGTTCATAAGTTCCGCTTTCATATTTTTACACGGAAAAATAATCGGTGGTATATACTATCCCACTGGGCTAAAACAGAGGACCACTGTTATCAAAGAGCCTGTTTCTGCGGATGTTAATGACGCTATTTGTTTTCTTCCGTTTCTAGCGACTACCGCTGCTTATGTTAAACGACACTAATCCCAGTTTCATCATAATTGAAAATCCTGCTTGGATTAAAATTAATTTTTGGCAACTAAGTCTCGCAGAGATCAAAAAACAGGTTGACATTGTCTGGGGTAAAGGATTTTACTCGAGCATATGATATGTCCTGAAGTTTTCGAAATGACAAGTTAGGATGTCGTTGTAAAAAGTTCTTGACCATTTTGAACCGGCACATTCTTTTATGGAATCGAAAGGATGTTTTATTTTATTTTGTTTGCACAGGCTGAAATCAAGACGACAATTCCATTTCCATACAGTGCTGTCGTAAGTGATTCACAAGATCTGGAGTAAAAATTGGTTTATTTCCCATTTTTGTTTCCGTAACAAGCTGTTCTGGATCCCCATTCATTTTAACATATCTTTCTAGAGTTGTCTGGGGTACCCCAAATGACCGTGCGCTTTTTTTGTAACCCATTGTTTTTTCCCTACATGCTTTTATGGCGTTAACCATGGCAATTTTATCCCAACTTCTTCGTTTTGGCGGCATCTGAAAATGGAAATATTATTTTGTTAGCATCTAGTCTTCATATGGGGTACCCCAAATTAAGCTTCATGCGATACCCCATTTTAGGCATATTTACTACAGAAATAAATGTTTAAATGTTATATTACACAAACTGCGCTTTCAACTAGATTCACTTTATTATGAAATTACATATATCATGTCTACGAGCATATTTGCATATTGAGCTCCGTTTCTTTGCTACAAAAAGTTCACTTACCTTGATTTGAAAATACACTCTCAAAATTTCATATACCGTCAAAAGTTTAATTCGAGGTTATTTTTTCAAACTATTCACTATAATGAAATCTGCAACTGGTTAGCTTTTCGGATTAAGACTAACCGTTGGTATGACGTGACATTCATAGGTGGGGCTTGATACATGTAAGAAAAAAGTACGTGCCCCATATTAAGCGCATACCCCATAGGCGACTTTCCTCTACATGTGACGCCCCTGAAAAGTCGACCTTGATTTTTATGGGCTGTGCTTGATTCCGCGACGGTGTTTGGGTTTACTTGTTTTGCGTCAAGTGTTTTTAAAATGACTCTCTAACACGTGTGAGTCTTTCATCGCCGCTGTTTCCACCGAGAAACGGATTTGTTCATTTTTAATTCCACCCATTATTAATTTTACTTGATCTTACGGCGTAATATTAAGTTTCCACCGATTTATTAACGCTAATTTCTGGAAGGTATAATCGTAAAGCGATTGCGTTGCTTTTGGTTTCGCGTTGCATCCATCTTTTGCAATACTTAATTGTTGCAAATCGCGTTTCGGAACAAAATTCCACGTGAGCATGACAAATGGTTCGATCAACCCAGCTGTAAATCTGGGCATACTCATCTACCGACTCCAACCAGTCATCAACATTTTGGCTCGTGGGGTCGAATTCCGCAATTATGTTATAAGACGTAATAGGAGCGTTTGGACATACGACGTTTTCAGTAAAATGTTTCGCAATTGTTGCGGATTCTTGATCAGAATTTGGGATAGCTTTGTCAAATCGTCGGTTACAGTTAGGATAAATTTGTTGCCATTTTCTGTAGGGAATGGACTCGCAATATCTAGCGCCACCTTTTCGAAGGGTTTGGGGGAGGTTATGGTTATTGCCATAGGCATTTTGTTTTTAGGGAACTTTTATTTTTTTGACATTTATAGCCAGATTTTATGTAGTTTTTTATATCAGAATACATCTTATGCCAGTCATGATGATTGGCTTTCAAACGACTAAAGGTCTTCTTCTTTATGCCTTGATGACCTAAAGAATTTATTTTAAATTCATCCATGCCTAAAAGACATTTTCGAGGGAAACTTGTTCACTTTCAGAATCCATTAGAATGAGATACATTTAATACCGTTCATCAGAGTTCAAGAACACTAACTGACGAATTTGTCCATTTTGCGATTTGGGTAAGGTTGCCGAAATCGGACCACTTTTCACTATTTAATTTTTTTTAGGAACAGGAAACTGATAGTCGTACAAGTAATGGGACCACAACATTCATCAATCATTTGACTATTCACGTACAATTTTTATAATTTTAAAATATCACATTTAATGGGTTAGTTTTCCGATTTAGTGACCTTCTGCAACGGGCGCGATTTAGGAAACTGGTTGCCTAAGTCGTACCAGCACTTGCTGAAATCGTATCTAGCATATTTTGTGAATAAAAAGACAAGCTCCTCAAATATATATGTGTATTTTAAAACACAAGAAAAGTACGTATTTAACAATTCAAGATAAATATGATATACCAATATCTAATTATATATTATAATTGTTGGTTATTTTATTAGACAATTCACATATGTACCTCTTCGCACTGACTACCCCTGCGCATTTCTCATGCACCCATTGGGCACATTGATAACATTTAATCATACTTTCTATGATGGTTTCGCCACAGATGAAACAGAACTAATCCTCTTTATTGGCCTCTATAATAAGGTTTACATCTTCATTTCGGTGTTTACGATCTCAGTTAAATAAAAAATATCTGGTTGACCGAGTTTCACTCGGCTCGTTTGGTAGTATTAGATCAGATTAGGACAGATAAATATGCGTATAGTATGCATTTTGAAGTACACGCGCTACTTAAAAATACACATTAAAAAAGAAATTCCATAAGCAGTCTTTGTTTTAAACACTGATAAGTGACATGTAGAGATTAAAGAACAGAAAACTGGAATTATTGTTTGACATCTCATTTGTTACCCAAGTTTTCTCTCTGTCGTTCTTTTTTTTTCATAGTTCTCTCTCTCGACTCTAGAAAAAGGTCACAACCACATTCTTACTGCCAGAAGAGTTTCGCCTCTGGTGTGGTTAACATATTGAGTTAACGTGCTCTTTTGTGTTATTCCTAATTTCTCAATCTCAACCCTGCTCCCGAAGATGCCATTTACGAAAGTGTGCGAAACGTTGAGCCCAAAAACTCAAATAACACGGTCCCATCCCGGAAAACGATCACATGTTGACACTGACCGTGGAACCTCTGAAATGAATGCTTGACAAAATAATCTCAATTCAACACACTTTCGTGTGCCTTTTATCCGCTCACTGTTTAGTTTTTGGTAAATTTTCTCACGTCAGGAGGTGAATTTCAACGTCCTCTATACAGTGGAGTATGTTTCGGTACGTACAATTGAAGATAAAAAGGTACGTCAAACGTACTGTCAGACTGTCACCCAAACTTCTCATATAAAACAATCTCGTGTTCGTGTAGTGTCATCTGATGTTGCCTAGCAACAAATATAATTCACTGCCTGAAAATTGCTGAAAATGCATGAAGCTGTAATTTTCAGAAGTTAAAACTATGATCAATCGATTTCTTGACCCAAAAAACCCCTAACCTGTAAATTTCATCGAAATCGTTAGAGCCGTTTTCGAGAAACCCATTACATATATATATACAAACTTTGCTCGTTTAATAGTATTAGATAATGGCGGAGCAGGGGAATTGACGTTGGCAATGGGGCTCACCGCTAACACTCGGCCAGCCTGACTCAGCGAAGCTGAAAGGAATGGAAAACGGTATTAAAAATGAAAACTAAAATGTGTAAGTACATGAATACATAGCAGAAAGTAACAAATATAAACATGCAAAACAAACAAAACGAATATCTGAGATGCAAATGGCATTTATACACCTTTTATTAAGCACAAATCGATATATTAGAGGGTCTGAGACCCAAATGGCATTCCCATCGTTTGCTGACACACAGATGTCACACCTGAAAGAATCTGAAACGCAAACGCTATTTCGTCCGTTGCTAACACACAGACTTAACACTAGAAGGAATCTGTGACGCAAACGCTAGACCGTTCGTTTGCGAACACACAGATTTAACACTTGAAAAATCTGAGACGCAAACCTTATCCCGTTAGTTTTCTAATACACAGATTTAACACTTGAGGAATCTGAGACGCAAACACTATACCGTTCGTTTGCTAACACACAGATTTGAGACGGTAACGTCGGTTATTCGTCCAGAAGCATGCAAGGATTCAGATGCTCGACTGCATACGTGCCTTTTTGCACAGTATGCGGGAGCGAATAGCTGTCTCCCACCTCATAATGATCGACGCCCAAAACTTTGTAGATCTGGACCTTTCCACTTACCCTTACGTTTCCTTCACACTGCCCACAATAGATGAAATTTTCATCAGAACGAGGTTCTTTATGACAAAAACTGTTGAGTTGCTCCGATGGGCATTAAAGCATGGTTTTTGCCTTTGTTGATCCTTTTGAGTCGGAAGGACTACCTGTTTGGGGAGTTCTGCAACATCAACCCAATCAGTAAACATATCAGGAGATGAATTAACGACACTACTGCGATAGCCAAACGTTACTTCCGACGAGTTGACACCTAAAGATTTATTAAGAGTGCTATTAAGACCAAGTTGTAGGTTATGGATATTGTCATCCCAGTCAGTACTAGTTGTATCAGCACCCATTGTCGTCAAGGAGTCTAAAATGGTGCGGTTGTATCTCTCCACTTGGCCGTAACCACGTGGCATGCCGACGGCCTTCATATGATGGATGACTTTGTGCGTTTCACAGAACTGTTTGAACGCCTTGGAGGTGAACGAGCGACCTCGGTCAGAAATGGTGCGCTTCGGAGGTCCAAAAATCTTTTAAATGGCCAGAAGTTTAATAAATGCATGTTCAGCACGATGAATGTCTCTTTCCCTTTAGCCTGTTTCGCCTCTGTTACTGGCCTTGCTGAACAGTCTCTCATAAGGGACAGAGGTTGTCATTATAGGCAAATATTTAAGAGCTTTTTTATGCAGATTTGGGTACACGGACTTAATTTCTACCCAATATTTTATTGGGTCGGCTAACCTGGAAATTACGGGCTGGTTTAGAAATTGACGTAACTCTACTGGTACTCCTCCAGGGGCATCAGAATTTCATGTAGTATTACCTTCAACATTTACGTTGTGGATTTGCCACATATCGCCACATGTGTTAACAGACAAATTGGATATAGAAGGTTGATCGCGTTCATTACTATTGGTTGTAGAAATACTATTCACGAGTTGCGTTAATTTAGAAATTGTTGAAGACACTGCGAGTGGACTCTCAAAATGTAACTTCTTAAAACGTGGATCCGACAATGTTGAAAAAGCAAGAATTTCATTTTTTTCAATGTTAAGATTTTCTGAATAAAATCATTTATCTACTTCCATAATGAGTTTTTGTTGAAGCGCATAAATTAATAATATTAACTAATTAATAAAATTGCATTGAGAATTTACCTCAGGTAGTTTTAGCCAATAAAAACGCTTTATTTTTAAAAATTCGACCAATCAGATTCATAGAAAAAAAATTATTTCGAAAATTTTTTTGGCGTAAAAAATTATCGCGATAATTTTTTTATGTCAATAAGTCAAATAACTCAAAACATTGTTGATTTATTTTGAACTGTCAGAATTAAATATAAAAGTACACTTATTATAATTATAGGTACTATTAGAAGACGCCTTCGCTTGCAGCTCATTGGTTGCAGATACGACAGTGTTCGATTCCTTTTCTTGCAAACGTATTTTCTTAATGATTTGTTCATGGTGTTCTGTGTCAATTTCCAAATAAGGCGCCAGTGAACTAGTACTAGCATGACCTGTAATTTTTATAATTTGTTGTTCGTCAAGTCCAGATTTTACCAGGTGTGACACAGCCGTAGCTCTGTTGGAGTGGTTGGTTATATTGATGTTACATACGTCTAAACCAATTTTTTCTGCTGCCAATTTGGTCCATTTTCCTATTTCGTTCTTGCCTACAGGACAATTTTTGTACCATGGGGAGTTGTCGTTTTGCCATTGCGGATTCGGAGTTAAAAAAAATCTCTCCGTGGTAATATTTGTGGTCCGTTTTGACGAAAGTTTCTTGAACAATCTAAATAAAAAAAGATACCATGAAAACCGCAACTGGAGTTGTTTGGCTGTATGAAACCTACCTTACGGGACAAATATTTAGGTCGTCCTTGTTAGCAATTAACCATTTACTGTTGGCCAAGGGTTTTGCACCTCCTTGCGTAGTTTTTGAAAACACCGAATTGTATTCTATTCTGCCAGTTTCCTCTCCCTTATTATTTTTTTCAATTTTAAAGTAATGGAGTAGATAATTAGCCGCCTCCCCACCACGCCATGCAAGTTCATACGCTGAAATTTGGTAGAATTTCTTTTGTAAACCGGCTGGTGTGTCCTCGTTCCAAGCTGTCACCATTTTTCGTATTTCATCACCAGAAAGAACTGTTGAACTACTTCTTCTTTTTTTTAATGAACTTTGCAAAGTTTTTCGTTTAGCATCACGAGCCCTTCTTGCTTCGTTAAACGTTGAGTCAGAAAAAGGGTTGAACTTAATATTGTACTTGTAGTCGTACATTTCTTGGACTTCTTTGGCAACTACATTCCAAAGCGTCTTTACGACACACTCCTTATATTCCTCACCATTCTTACGCCTCATATTGTAGCCCCAATCTTTCAAAATGTTGGCGATTTCTTCAATGGATCTTTGATGGTCCAGTACATAATTTTTCTCCTGACAAAAGGCATTAAACTGTTTCCACGCAGATTTTTTTGATTTTTTTGTATTTTCTGGGATAGAATTAATAATTGCTTCATCAATAGTTTGAAAACAGGAACTTCCAAATCTCTTAGAAGTGCACATTTTTCTCGTACGTAAATTATTTTACTTTTAATAAAATTATTGTTCACGTGTCATTGCCATCGATACTAACTATATTGGCAACTTGATAGAACTGTTGAATATAATAAAGTGCCGTTCATCAACGGTGGTTCCTTCGGCAAATTCTCATATAAAATACCACACGCGATGGAAATATTCTCAGATAATTTTTCTTCTGAAGCACTCGTGTCTGCTGTTTAATTCCCTCCTGCTTCGCAGTCGGGAATTATTACAACAGCAGACACTCGTGCTTCATAAAAAAATTATCGATAATATTTCCATCCCTAGTGGTATTACTACTGATAATTTTTTCTGATCATTTGTCTCCTGCTGTGGTTTCTTCCACTTCCTTTTATCGGTTGACAAATCCTCTCAACATGATGTGGTCCAGGAGGCTGTTTTCCCACATAAACTTCCAAATTGCTAGTGTAAAATAGCTTTGCATCACAAAGAGCCAATATTTCAATCTCATGTTTACTGGATTTATTAGGTATACAGGGTGTCTCAGAAATAAGTACATTAATTTTAACCAGTAACAAAACTCGTGAAACGGAACAACTTTTTTATCTAGCATTTTTTCGAAAACTCAAGTCGAATTTCGAGTTTTCCCACCCATATATTCACGAGCCGTCTATGTTCACCTTAAATAATAACTTAAATAATAGCAACACTACAACAATGAAGAAGGTACCGTAACAACCGTTTTGACACTGACAATCATTTTTATGTCAATGTTTTTATTAAACGTTGTCTCTTTAAAGTTTGTTTGGCACAGATTTCTAATTTATAGACAAAATGTGTTGAAATGGCTTTGTTTTCAAATCTGGAATGCACCGATATCGTTTTAACGTACGGTGAAGCTTGGGGAAACGGCACTCGCGCCCAACGAATTTTTTCAGAAAACCTCCCAAATCGTCTGCCAAATGTGCGCAGTTTTAAGAACGTTGCAGCATTTTCGAGAGTAGGGATCTTTTAATCCGGCACCTCTTGATCGGGGTAAGTTACGTAGTAATAGAATTGCTAATATTGAAGAGGCTGTTTTGAAGAGTGTCGAAGCTCGACCGGGCACTAGCATGCAACACTGTCTAGTGTGATGTTTCGGAGAGTAGTATTTGGAGGATACTCAGAGAACAAATGTACCCCTTTCAGGACCAGAAAGTTCAGTTATTGAAACTAACAAGACTTACCACGTAGGCAAAACTTTTGTGAGTGGGTTAATAGAAAAATAAACGAACAAGCAAATTTTGTATCTCTTATACCATCAACTGATGAGGTCGGTTACACGAGGGAAGGTGTTCAACACCCACATTTGGGCCGATGAAATTCCGTACGCCATTAGGGAGCAGGATTTTCAATTTCTCTCTAAATGTTTGTCACATTGACAAGATTAGGAAAATACGTATCCTAGTAACTGTTTTTGACCATAAATTATTAATTATAATAATTATTAGTGTTCATGGGTAACTGAGGATCCATGGGCGGGTAACCTTAATTGGGGTATAACTTTAACAATTTTTAACTTGATAATTAAAAAGTTCTTGACAAAACTCTACTAAAAAAAGTTGTTGAGTTCAATGAGCTCTATAACTGGTTAAAATTAATGTACTTATTTCTGAGACACCCTGTATATTGGCGAAACGCACAACAGCCAAAAAAAGCTTTTAATTTTTCAACAACTGTTACGTAATGAAAAGGAGTATATGCATTATTACATCTTTCAACAAATATATCTAACACCTCCCTAATATAGGTGCCTATTTATCTATTTTTTTTTACGAATCGCTCGAGTTAATAGGTCTTCAATCCTCAAATGACGCAAAAGAAATTTAAATCTCTACTGTGACATTATCAATCTAAATATTCCGATGCTAGTGGGATTTTTTTTTTCATAAATTATCTGTATTTAAGTGATTCGTTTTCATGACTGCTGCCAAATATAACAATCCTATAAATCCTGTATTTCACTAATATTAGTCAAATGGGCATCTCTTTCGCGTGGATAATTGACTGAAAGTTGGTTCCTCTTAAGAGAGAGGACAAAAGATGTGAAATAAACTTAATGAGTATATTTTCCCAGCTGCAAAATCCCTCCATCTTTTATGAAAACAGTTATAAATTCAGTTATAGTATTTTCAAAATCCTAGCAGTGGCATACAATGAAAACAAGCAAGTTCGCGAAAGCTCTAACTAAAGTAATTGGATGGTAATGCCACAGTTGTCATAGTGGCGTGTTGGAAATTCTGTTCTTTTCAGTCAGCAGATAACAGAAACATAATTTAATTCAATAAATTTAAAAACAGGGGGTGTGTAGCGCCAGTGGTTCTAGACCTTGTCTTTTGACTGTCTTTTCACTCTAACCAGCTACGTACAACTAAGCCGCTGTGCCACCCCCAAACGTCACGTTATTTCCATGCTGTATTCGGCGGGGCCTGAGGCAGCGGCTGCAAGTATTATCCCGTAACTTTACTCCATCCACCGCGGGACACACGACACTGGCTCCCACCACTAAAGTTTCCTTTACCACCCTCCGCATATCCCGTATAGGCGGCATCCGGTATTGCGAAAAAACAGTCATACGAATGAAAGAAAAGTTATCAATTTGAATGTTAGATTTCGTAAATAGTCAAATAAAAACAGTTCAGTAACTAAACACTTTAATATAAGGATAATATAAGGAACAACTTAAGACAGTGTCATACACCCGAAGAGACCAAACATAAGACTGACTCATTATGCATATATCGCGCATATCCGCCAACTTAGCCTTCGACACATGGATCATATTTCGTAGATCGGCGCCAGAGGATAGACGAGTGTGGGCGTCAATTAGAGCAATTCGAAAAGAACTCTAACATGAATTTGGGCCGCACCCCGCTCTCGCCAAACAAACCCGTACATTTTCTGATTAAACAAATTTAAGTTTTACTACCTTTGAAACTTGAAGAACGATTAAACCCAAAACTAAAAATTGTGGATATTGCAACAAAGTTTAAGTACGCCACATTTGTCAAGAACTTTTACCCAATCGAGGATTAATTCATTAAAATGTGAATGAAACGGAAAACTGCACATAAAATATGTCGACAAAAATGCATACAAACATGTCAAAAACACAACAATAAAATATAAGGGTTGGTACACATTGCGCTTTGAATGTGTGCTGTTTAAAATTGTAAATATAAAATTCAAATGACAATCCAACTCGAAAATTCTTAACCAATACAATGGCAGAATTGTTTGAAATTTGTCCAATGGCATTCACCGAAAAATTTTTTCAGTGAAAAAACATTCTTCTGTCAGGCAACAACACGGTTTTTCAGCGAAATAAATTATGTCAAATTAATTTGTCAAACTTGTCAAATGAACTTTAATAAAAAAACGATAATACAAATTACTTTTCTGTTGGCGTTAAAGGCATAATCTTCCAAAATACTGGCCACCTCGTTCATTTCGACTGCTTTATTTAGAGAAAACTTGCGTATTTCACAAAATTCTGTAAACTGCTTCCAAATTGAATCTTGCGTTCTTGCGGTCTTTCGGCACTGACTTTCTTTCACTGCATTTCGAATTTCATACACAGTCTTATTACCAAATCTTGCTCCCAGAATTAAGAAAATCAACCAGCAGCACACACAAAATTTGATGTTTAGAAATTTATTTACGTTTTATTTTGTTGTTTTGTTACTATTTAGACTAAGTAGGTATGGTTACTCAACGAATACGCTAACTATAAATTATGTGAATTATTGTCCGTAAAAAGTAAATAAAAATTTTCTCTTTGGATTGTCAAGCCGAATATAACTCGTGATCTGATTTTTTCTGCAAAATTTGTGTGAAAATTAACTCGTAGCTGTTGCTTTTGGAAAATCACACTCGTCTCCTTCGTCGACTCGTGTGATTTTCGTCGCAACAGCTACTCGTTAATTTGTGTCACAAATTTTGTCGGAAAAAATCAGACCACTTGTTATATTATATTTGATAAAACATGAGTCATAACATAAAACAGTGGTGCAGCTTTCCGTTAATAATGTGAGGTCAATCGACATTTCTCTGCTGACTAATGCAAAAATGAATTGGGAGCGCGGATTTCCCAGACAAGCGGCCATTAAAATCGTCTAGCCTAAACATTGATAAAATCTTAAGCGGGCCACCTGCAATGCTCCTCCCCCCCCCCCCCCTGGACGGTTACATTTCGATTTGAAATTTTCCTAGCATGAAAACCGTAGATATAAAATTAATGAATGACATTGAATTGCATCCTAACGAATAAATTTCCTTGAAAGTCCTGCGACAACGATTCATACTGGGAAACAAAACTAAGAAAACGACGATTACGATGTGACGAACGTCTGGAAATCTACAGCGGGTCCCGGGTCGTAGCTCGGCGATTTCCACACCAAAACGGCATTCTGGGTGGTTCGCACCGGGTACTACTGTTAGGGGATGGGGCGTCGCGACGTCGCGGGTTGACGGGGACGACCTGTCCTCACCTGTCGAGACACCGGCCCGAACCAGGAAGCCGGGTATGCTCCGATTCGAAAGTTCTGAGAAGAACTGGTTGCGTGCTTTATTTGTGTGCTTGTGTAGGGATTTATTTGGGGCAATAAAACCCTCGGTTAGAGAATGCAGAGCGGTTTATTGTGACTCCGAAGCGTACACTCTCACAGCTAGCTGACAATGCTGACAAGTGATGCTGAGCGGGATTTCAAGCAGCCTTTTATACTTTTTTACCGTTTTCTGGACACCGTCTGGGCAGCGGATTGGCTGTCGCCAGATGTCACAGAAAACGGAGCATAATTGTTATTTGCTTATCGCCTATTAACACTAAACTAATTCTTGGCACTAAATATATTATCTACTAATTACCTTACCCTAATTAACCTATTTTTTTCGCGAGCTGACGGCACACGCGCGCAATTCTGCACCAGTAGGCGGGGCCCCGACCGAGGTATTAAATATAACCACCGTCGGCGGGGCGGCCAGACTGGAAACACCCGCCGCAGCACGCGAACCTATTCTACGCTAAACTACTTTATTAATTATCCTAAAACTTAAATAAGGTCCTAAAGTAACTTAATTAATTGTGAAATCAGGCCTCGGTCACGCTCTCCGGCAACACACTCCCCCTCACCGAAGGCCTGAATTTCGCGGTTGTCCCCTCTGAGCCGCCCTCGGAGTTCGTTGTTTGACCGTGCGGCGTCTCCTCCAGCTCTGGTTCGTCAACGTCTGCCCCTGGTCGGTCTGGGGACACGCTGGCGTGGGGGTAGATATTACTGTCTACGCCGCCTCCGTCGTGCGTTAGTTTGTTTTCGCTGGTTAGGGCGGTTGCCTTGGAGCGACGCGTTGTCGAGCCCATCGTCGTCGCTCGTGCCTACCTGCCCTACCGTCTCGTTAATTGGGGTCTCGTCCTCGGGTTCTGTTTGTGTGGTCGCCGTTCGATGTTCAGGCACCTGGAGGACCGGTCGAAGATGGTCCACGTGCTCCACGGAGGTGTGAGTGCCGTGATCGATCTTATAACAGTTTTCGCCCGCCACACCGGCGATAGTTCGGGGACCCACCCAACGTGTCCGTAATCCAGGTGGTACATGGCGGCGGACCAATACCTTGTCACCCACTTCGTAGGTGGCGGGTTGACGGTCGCCACCGTCGTAACGCTGCCTGTAGTCATCCATCTGTTGGAGGGCGAGCCGTTGTCTCTCTTCCGCCGTGGTTTGGACGGGGCGCTCGTCCGCGTCATAATGTCCCGGCCGCGTAATTTCGAAGCCCATCAGGAGCTCGCTGGGGGACTGCCCTGTCGCTGCGTTACGTCGCCTGCGCAGATTGAACAGACCCTTGGGGATGGTTTCGTCCCAAGGTCTGCCAGGGGAGTCCTGGATGAGCACCCTCATGAGTTTTTTGAGGTCCTGAGTTTTCCTTTCAGTCGGGTTAGCTCGCGGGTGGAACACGGCGGTACGCCAGTGGCGTGTTTTCCACCGCCTGCAGGCATTTTGAAATGCCTCGGAGGTGAATTGGGTCCCGTTGTCGGAGATGACGGACCTAGGGTACCCCCACCTGCAGAAGACCTCCTCCTCCATTAGGCGGACCGTGGCCTTCGCGGTAGCCCGAGGCACTGGGAAGGCCTCGACCCACTTCGAAAAAATGTCTGTGACCACCAGCAGGTATCGGTTCCCCGCAGGCGTCTCGTGGTACGGGCCCATGTAGTCGACGGCGATGGTCTGCCATGGTTTTTTTGGGATGTAAGCCCGCAGGGAGGCGCGAGGTTGTCGTGCACCACCTCGTTTGGTAGTGGCGCAGACGAGACAGCCCCGGACGTATTTCTGCACGTCAGCGCTTAGCGAGGACCAGGTGTAATGTCTTTCAACAGCCCGGATGGTCTCATCTCGTCCTGGGTGCCCCGCCTCCGGGGAGTCGTGGAATTCGTGGAGCACCCTCGGACGGGCTGCTGTCGGAACCCACAGCCGACGCGGGTCGCCCCGACGCCACAGGAAGCCGTCCTCGGTGTAATAATTTCGAGCGAAGGCGGCGTCGCCGGGTGCCTGGGGTCCTTCCTCGGCGATGGCCTCCAGTCGCCGGATCATTCCCGGAAATTCCGGATCCGCCAGTTGGGCCGCCCTGATTTCGTCCGCGAACGTAACCACCTCGATGGCGGCCAGGGTGGTGATCGTGGCGGACGCCTGGTCGTCGTGCCGGTCTTCCGCCGCCCCCAGGCTCGGCAGAAGCATCCGCTCGATGCTCTCGACCTCGTCCGTCAGCTCGTCTCCCGCAGGATCCCTGGACAGGAGGTCCGGAAGCTGATTATCTTTTCCGGGACAATGCTCCACCCGGAACTTGAATTCCTGCAGGAGGAGGGCCCAGCGCGTCAGCTTGGCGTTGATGTCTTTGGCGGAGTTTAGCCAAAGCAATGCCTTGTTGTCGGTACGCAGCGTGAACTCTCGGTCCTCGAGGTAAGCTCGGTATTTCCGGACCGCCCAGACGATGGCCAGGCATTCCTGCTCGTTCACGTGGTACCGGCGCTGGGTTTGGTTGAGTTTAGCGCTAGCGTATGACACCACTAGACGCCTCTCCCCGTCTTCCTGGTATAAAACTGCGGCGATACCGACACCGCTGGCGTCTGTTTGCAGTACGAACCTCTTAGCGAAATCTGGTCGGCGCAGGTGGAGAGGTTTGCCCATTTCGCGTTTGAGGTCGTCGAAAGCTCGTTGAGCCTCGTCCGTCCACCGGAAGCGGTTCTTACTGTTGAGCAAGTCGGTCATGGGGGCCGACAACTCCGCGAATCGCGGTACGTATTCGCGCACCCAGTTTGCCAGACCCAGGAAGCTCTGAAGTTGCTTTCGTGTTGTGGGCGCCGACGCGGCCGCGATTTGGCGTAAGTGCTGTTCTTGGGGGCGGTTGTGTTCGCGCCCCACGACATGCCCGAGGTACGGCAGTTCGGCGACGCCGAATCGGCACTTCTCCACCGCACACCGAAGGCCGTACTCTTGGAGGCGCTCGAACACTCGGCGGAGGTGCCCCAGGTGCTCGATGTAGTCACGGGAGTAGACGATGATGTCGTCTAGGTACACGTGAGTGAACTTTCCCAAGTACCCCGCGAGCACTCTTGTCATTAGTTTCTGAAAGGTAGCGGGCGCATTCTGCAGGCCGAACGGCATCACCCGGTACTGGTAGGTGGCGCCGTCGGGCGTCGCGACGGTGGTCAGGTGTTTCGATCCCTACTCCATCGGGATTTGTCAGTACCCGGACTTGAGGTCGATTGCGGAGAACACCGTCGCCGCCCCGAAATCGCGGAGCGCGTCTTGAATTTTCGGCAACGGCGCCGCCTCGTCCTTCGTTAGCGCGTTCAACCTACGGTAGTCATTACAGAACCGCACCGCACCGTCTTTTTTAGTCACTAGCACCGCCGGGGAGCAATAGTCGCTCACAGAGTGTTCAATTACTCCCGCGGCTAGCATGTCGCGCACACATTCGTCCATTTTTCGTCTTTTATGTTCGTTAAGCGGATACGGCCGGAGGCGAAACGGTTCGTCCTTCTCCAGCCGTATCACATGCCGCACCGCCCGCACTGCACCCACGCAGTTACTGGGGTCCGTCACGGCACGAAAAGTTCGGAGCGCGTCTTCGAACGCACTCGCAAGTTGGTCGGGGAAGCTGTGCTGGACGTGGGGAAGGGGTGCCCCAGGTGGCGGGGGCCGTTGGTCGGCCCAGAAGGTGGTGGCTCGCCGGTCGGATCCGTGGTGCACGCAGCGGAGCCCGTAGTCGAGCGTGGCCCGCGCTCGTCGCAACCACGGGTCGCCGAGGATGACGTCGTCGGCGAGGTCCTCAACCACCAGGAATTCTTCGTCGTACTCCTGACAGTCGATGACGACGTTGCAGAGGACGGTCCCCTCGGACGTGGTGGTCATCCCCTGGCTGGCCAGCTGCACCACGACAGGTCGGCCTCCTCGTGGAGTGGCGACGCGTCCGCTGATGAAGTTCGCTGACGCCCTTGTGTCAAGAGCGACCTTCATCGGCGCGCCATTCAACAGAGCGGCGACCTGGGGAAGGGGGCTTCCGGAATGGTTTAGGCCGAAGCATCGGGCTGCGGTGGAGACGTCTCCACAGCCCGACGCCAGTTTTCCGTCGATTTTTTCCTCTCTCCGTCGGCGGACAGACTCAGCACTCGTTGTGCAGTTCGGCCGAACTCGTCGAGGCTGCCGTATTTGCCTACAGCGAGGGTGGCCCGGATCGAGGCCGCCATTTGCTTTATGAGTTCGTCAACCACCCGTTCATCCGAGCTATTGGGAAAGAGGCGCCGGTACAGCCGCTGTTGTTTGTCTATGTAGACTTCCAGGGGATCGCGCCTGTTGTAGGAGCTCGCGGTGAATTTGGCGAGGAGCTCTGCGAATTTTGCCTCTGTGCCGAAGCTGGCTCGGAGGCGGCGCCAGAGGTCTGCTACTCGGGCGTCGCTGGCGGTGTAGTATTTGTTTTGCCGAGCCGCGACTCCTCGCAACTGGCGATGGGCCACCAACACCTGGTGGCGGTGATTTAGGGCGCCAACCTCGGTGAAGTACGCCTCCACCTCCGCGATGAAGTCCTCTGGCTCTTCCTCGGGCTCGCCTCCGAACGTACGGAGGTACTCCTCCGTTCGAAGTGTGGGAACCGGGACGGAGCGGATGGCGGTGGAGGCAGCGGCCGCCGAAGCAGTGGCGGAGGCGGTAGCGGCGGCTGCGGCTGCGTTCTGCTGGGCGAAACAAACCATCATTGTCTCGACCAGTTTGTCTAACTTCGCGCCGAAGTCGACAATGGCGTCGGCGGCAGGCTGCGGGGCCGCCGACGGCAATTCTGCCGCAATTCCGACCCCCAACGAACCGTGGGCCACGGTAGGTGGATCAAACCGACCAGTAGGTGGAAAGGACCAGGGGCTTCCCGTTGTAAACGGGGATGTCCCCGCCTGCGGCGGCTGCACTAGGTCGCTGGGGAATGCCGTTGCCGGCGAAGAGCTGGGGGATGCCGCCATGCCGGCCGGAGCTGTCACGAGGACCTCGGGGGAGGTCGGCGGGACGGTGTCGTCAGACTCGACGGCCGGAGACTGTGTGGCAGGCCCCAACTTTTTCATTTTATCTTGAAACCTGGTCTTCATCAATTTATTTTTTTTTTTAATAAAAAAGGCCCTTTTGACAGCTTTGTCAAACTGGCCCCACGTTGGGCGCCAATGTGTTAGGGGATGGGGCGTCGCGACGTCGCGGGTTGACGGGGACGACCTGTCCTCACCTGTCGAGACACCGGCCCGAACCAGGAAGCCGGGTATGCTCCGATTCGAAAGTTCTGAGAAGAACTGGTTGCGTGCTTTATTTGTGTGCTTGTGTAGGGATTTATTTGGGGCAATAAAACCCTCGGTTAGAGAATGCAGAGCGGTTTATTGTGACTCCGAAGCGTACACTCTCACCGCTAGCTGACAAGTGATGCTGAGCGTTTTTTTTTGGTGGAGGGGAAATGTCTACGCAGACCACCGTAATGGTTCTTGGCCTCTTCTGCGGCCTACGGTGGTACTGGGGGAATGGTTACCGCCCTAAAACCCCTCCTTCTTCTGCTCGGGTACCAGGACATTGTCCCTTACACCCACAACGCGCATCCCGGTAGACACAGCGGGAGCTGCGCTACCGAGCTCGGTTGAGCTATTGATTGCCTAGGAGTTGGCCCCCATCATCGGCTCTTCCTCGCGGTCCTGCGGCCGGTGGAGAGATCTGAAACAGAAAAAATGCGCTATGCGCTGGCGTTAGATGTGCAACACCTTGGAGGCGATGCGGTCGGGAAGTTGGGAAGGCCGGGAAAGGCCGGTCGGTGGAGACGGCAGGTGGTGTTACTTGCCGATTCGGTCTTCAAGCAGCGCCCTACGGGGCCGCTTGCGACTGGGGGGGGCTTCCTCGTCGAACTCGTAGTCGACGGCTTCTCTCACCAGGGGGTTGGGGTGCTCTTCAGCTTTCCTGAAGGCTCGGAGGGCGACTTCGTGCAGGAACTCCTTCAGCGGCGGGAGGTTGGCCTCTCGGAGCAGTTCGGCGTTTCTGACGAACCATGGGGCTTTGAAAACCTGTCGGAGAATTTTCGTCTGGATGACTTCCAGACGGTGAAACTGGGTTTTGGAGGGTTCATAGCTCCAGGCCACTGAAGCATAGGACATGGTGGGGCGAGTGATGGCGCGATACAGCAACAACTTGTTCCTGATCGACACCTTACTGCGCCTTCCGATCAGCGCAGACAACGAACCCTTTATCTTGTTCGTATTGGCCACGATGTAGTCAATATGAGGGATAAAGGACAGCCGTTTGTCGATGATGACACCTAGGTATTTTGCTTGGCTCCGCCAAGGGATGACCCGGTTAAACATCGTGACGTTTCCTTCAGGCCCAGTACGTCTTTTCGAGATAAGAAGCGCAGTGCTCTTTTCTGGATTGACTGTAATGAGCCATCGTTTGCACCACTCCTCCAGCGCATCCACGGCCTCCTGTAAGTAGGAGGTTACGAGGTGCGGCATTTTGGAGCGCGTAAGGATAGCCGTGTCGTCTGCGTAGATTGCAAGGCTAGTTCGGGGGAGTTTGGGTATGTCCGCGGTGAAAACCGCGTACAGGAGCGGGGAAAGCGCCGAGCCCTGGGGGACTCCTGCGCTAATTGGAAGCTCCGCAGATAAAGCGTGCCCAATGCGTGCTTTAAACGTGCGGGAATCCAGGAAAGATTGGATGAGCTGCACCATCGCCAACGGCACGCCTGCTTGGTGAAGCTTGTAAACAAGTCCATCATGCCAGACGGTGTCGAAAGCCTTCGCAACGTCGAGGAACACCGCGCCAGTCAATTGTTTCCATTCAATTGATTTTGCGGCGAATTCGACTACTCGGAGGAGTTGTTCGGAGATTGAGTGTTGGGGGCGAAAACCGAACTGTTCGTCGGGGACTACGCCTCGTTCGTTGACGAACTCAGCTAGCCGTTTCCGAATCACACGTTCAGCGATCTTCCCCACGGAAGAGAGGAGACTGATGGGTCGATGATTTTCCGGGAAAATGTGATTTTTCCCCGGTTTCGGGATGAAAATGACGTGGGCTTCTTTCCACCTAGCTGGAAAAATACGGAATTTAAACATTGCATTAATGATACCTGCTAGTGCGACGATGGCTTCGTCGGAGAGGTTCTTCAATGCTTTGTTCGGGATGCCATCTGGGCCTGGGGCTTTCCTGGGTTTGAGGAGTCGGATGATTTCGCGGATTTCGTCGGGATGGACTTCGCGGATCTGGTCGTCTTCGTCGGGTTCTGTCATTCGAATTTCTTCGACGGTTTCCTCGACGAGGTCCAGGTGCTCGTCATCTGCATCAGGGTCGATGTTCGTCTGGCATTGGTTCTCCAGACTGTGAGCGAAGGCGGCGGCTTTGTCCTCTTCTGTGAAGACGATGCCGTTGTTCGCGCTGTGGATCGGTGGAAGTGGCCGCTTGTCGCTTCTCAGCGCTTTGGCCATTTTCCAGGTCGATCCGTCCACGGTGTTCAGGGATTCTAGTCGTTGTTCCCACTGCTCGTTCCTAAGATTGAGCAGTGCTCGCCGGACTTCCCATTGGAGGCGGTTCGCTGCAGTCCGGTCGTCCTGTTCTCCAGTTCGTCGTGCTGTTCGTCTGGCTCTGTTCTTTTCCCTGATGAGATTCGCGATACGCTGGGGTATCGCGGGCCGTTTGAATGGCCGCACAGGGCGTCGAATTGAGGTCGCGTCGATGGAGGCCCGGATACGATTTTCGTAGTCCAGGGTTGCTCTTTCGACTTGCTCGCTGTCCTGGAAATTCGTTACAAACTCACCAAAGTTGCCCTTGATATGTTCGGCGAATTTCGTCCAGTCCGTGGTCGTGATTATGTTGGCCGCGGGATCGTTGGGTTCGTTCCCGATGCGCATAATCACCGGGAGGTGGTCGGAGTGGAGCTCGTCGACGACGTTGACGTCCACTTCGTGTCGGAGATTCTTGACGAGGGCAATGTCCAAGACATCACCTGGTGCATCTGGTCGGGCTCGGTGGTAGAACGTCGGTTCTTCGGTGGAGATGACGTCTACTTCCGCGGTGTTATGGAGGAAGGTTAGGAGACGCCTTCCGTTCGCGTTGTTCTGGCGGCTGTGCCAGTCCGAATGCTTGGCGTTGAAATCGCCAGCTGCGATGGTGGCCTCTTCGCCTGCGACGAGGTCAGCGATGTCTTCAACCTGGAGCGTGTTGGAGTTGTTGTAACAAGCGATTAGGCGCAGAGGCCCTCTCGCAGTCACAACGGTTACCGCCGTCGCTTCTAGTTGTCGGAGATCGGGGACGTAAGAAGAAGAGTGTTTAATCTCTTTTCTTACGTAGATGGCCGTTCCTCTCCCGTTTCCGTCCCGGCGTTCCGTTCGGTGCAAGGTGTAACCCGGCATCTTGGGATCTCGGGAGTCCCACAGGAGGTTCGTCTCGTTGACGAGGATGGCATCGAGCTGGTGGTCTTCCATGAACTCTTCGAGTTCATAACGCCCGCTCCGGAGTCCATTGGCATTCCAGAAGGCGATCTGTAATGAATTTACAATTACTGGCGTACTACCCATCTAATTTTTAAAAAGGAGGGGAAGGAATGCCGCCATTTTCTCCGCCATGGACTGCGAGTCCTTGGCGGCGGCGATGGCGGTCATGAGTTGGGTCTTTTGGAGCTGAAGGTCGGCCTGTTGGCGAGCCGTGAGGGCGACCTTCTTGGGGACGGGAGCGGGTTTGGGTTTTGGGGTGGCCTTAGGGAGGGCACCGCGTTTGGGGGCGGCGGTCCTGGGGGCGGTCGTCTTGGACGATGTGGAAGGCTTCTTGGAGGCCTTCTGTTGCTGCGGTTTGGGGAACTTGGGACACCCCTTGTAGCTGGCCGGGTGTGGCCCGCTACAATTGGCGCATTTCGCCGGCTGCCTGCGTTGCTTCTCGCAGTCGCTGGTCTGGTGATCAGCGCCGCACTTGACGCAACGGTGTTCGGCCCTGCAGTGCCGCTGGGAGTGGTGGAATCGCTGGCAGCGGTGGCACTGGGCAGCATCCTTCCTCTTGTGGGGCTTCTCCACCTTGACGGAGAGGCCGCAAAGTGTCTTCACCTCGAAGACTTCGGCCTTCTTGGCCATGGGCATCTCGGCGAGGACGAGGGGCATCGGGCGGTCGTTTCGGTTCATCCGACTGACCTGAATTGGTTGGAGACCCAGAGACTCCAGGTCTTCCAACACCTCCTGGCTGGCAACTCCTACGGCGATGCCGCGGATGACGACGCGGAGAGTTTTCTCCTCCGGGAGCGTGAAGGTGTGATACTGCACCTTCATGTTGTCCAGAAGTCTTACCAGGCTTCTGAAGTCGCTCACCTCGATCGGCTGAATCCCCACCCCTTCCGGGGTGGATTTCGCCTTCGAATACCGGATGGAGTTATCCGTCATCCGACGCGAAACTTCTGACCATCTCTGGCCGTCCCGCAGGATTATGGGCGGAATCCTGCTCTTCGGGGTGGTTGGGGGTGATGCTGAGCGGGATTTCTAGCAGCCTTTTATACTTTTTTACCGTTTTCTGGACACCGTCTGGGCAGCGGATTGGCTGTCGCCAGATGTCACAGAAAACGGAGCATAATTGTTATTTGCTTATCGCCTATTAACATTAAACTAATTCTTGGCACTAAATATATTATCTACTAATTACCTTACCCTAATTAACCTATTTTTTTCGCGAGCTGACGGCACACGCGCGCAATTCTGCACCAGTAGGCGGGGCCCCGACCGAGGTATTAAATATAACCACCGTCGGCGGGGCGGCCAGACTGGAAACAGCCGCCGCAGCACGCGAACCTATTCTACGCTAAACTACTTTATTAATTATCCTAAAACTTAAATAAGGTCCTAAAGTAACTTAATTAATTGTGAAATCAGGCCTCGGTCACGCTCTCCGGCAACACTACATAGAGAAGCGGAGATTCGCGTTAGGATAATCTCCTAACAATGTTCAACGAAAGAATCATGCATAAACTGACCATTTTTTTTTTAAGTCAAAACGGGACGTCCATACATACTACTAATAAAATAAATCTAATATAGATATAATACCATACATACAAACATACATAACATAACATACACCGGTGGGAAGGTTAACAATAAAAATAAACAGAACTTTTTAATCTTCTTTCTTTATTTTATGTTCACAAAAATTAAAAATATTTTTAGTATTATAAGTAGTTATGAAAAATAAGAAGCAATCACCAGTTTCATTAAAGTAAAGTACCATTTATGTGACAGTAATTATTAAATTGCAACATGATATTATATTTTTAGTCGTATTTATATTTCTCGGAGGAACAAATTTGCTTTAATATTGATGGTGATGATTTTAAATAAGAGTGGAATTCTTGGCACGTTTTGTTTATATTGACCTTCGTTATCAACATCGCCTTCAGAACTGAAACCTGCAAGTGATTTTTAGAAAACGGGACAATTTTGCGTTCCAGATCAGTATATGGGGACAACGGGACAGGTGGTTCAATAAAGGGACAGTCCCGTTCAAAACGGGACGTCTGGTCACTTTAATCATGCACTCAAGAGCACCAGCTCGCATCCAAAGAAAGATAATTAAATCAGCACATACCTGTCCAATTCAACCAAACGCCCAGCGTTCTTACCGCCCCAAACGTTCCTCCCTCCGCGAGAGAAGAAGCGATTCTCAGCCCCACGGAAGACGGCAGCGGTGGTTGGCGGCAAGGGGTAAAAGTCCAGGTGAAAAGCGGGTTGAAAACACAATGAATAAACACTGAAACAATAAAAACAGACAGAAAGCGCTCTGTACAAAATTGCAATACAACATTTCGTCTGGTGGGTGTTAAAAAACGAACTGCCGCCACCGGCTCTTCGCGCAGTGTTGCCAACCTTGTTGATCACTTTCCTCCTAAACCCGTCTAAAAAATCCCCTAAATTAGCCAAAAAAACTCCCTAAATACAAAATAGAAAAAGTATTTTGCCAATATAAATTGTATATGAGTAATATGAATATGTATTACTTACACTACTTTGCCTCTGCTACATTAGAAGTGTTTTTTTGTGTTTGCCCAGCAGTTGTCGGTGTGTAAACTGTCAAATCAACTGTCACTTGTCAGTTTTTGTTTCCGATAATTTTATGTGGAGGGTTCATTACCTATTATTATTATCGGTCAACACGACTTACACATTTTATTGCGTTCAGGCCTGGATGTTTACAAAACCCCCTAAAGAAGTTTTGCCCCTAGATTTTCCCGAAATTCAAAAAAATCCCCTAAATTTCGGGGAAAATCCCCCGAGTTGGCAACACCGTCTTCGCGCCGTCCACGCCACGATCTCCCCACCTACTTGCTTACACAGTGTCTTCTTCGCCGTGGTCGATTGGGCGTTCTTTTCTTTAAAATTTGGATACAAAGTAGGCCACTACAATACTTATATCTATCCGACCTAATGTTGCAAATTCTAGTGAAAGAAACAAATGTTTTTGAATTATACTATGTTTTTTAACTTTTACTCCTAAATATTTTAAATCTGTTACTCCAGTCAGTTTCCACAGAGCCATTCCGAATTTTTGTACATAACTTTATTAAATCTACGGCAAATCGTTTTGCCTTTTACCACATTTTCAACCAAAATTTTCATATTAGGCCGTGGTTGACCCAACCCTTTGATGTGCACACGATCTTGAAAATTAAACACACCCTTTCTCAAATCTTTTAACGTTTGCACTGAGTTCATTTTGAATAATTTTTTACTAATATAAAATATGAGCAGTATACAATCTTCGCTAAATTCACCGAAACCACGAATCAAGTGTACGATTGTCGACTACTAACGTGACAATTCGTACGCCTCCGTCAGCGTTCTGAAATTATATTGGTTGTACGGCAAAGCTAGCTTTGCCCCAAGGCTACCTTTTACAACATGGGTTTTGTTTTGAATTTTAGCGTTCGCGCCGTAAGTGCATACGTTATTTACACTACCAGTCTGGGCAAAGTTGGCGGTTGCCCCCAATTTCATAATTGAATCATAAAATCAATTTTGCAACGCTTCCCACTAATATTTAGTGATTTAAACACAACTATCTCTGAAAATTACCAAAAAATAGGCAATTCCCATGTGCCCTCCCTGCACGAGCCGCCACTGCAGTAAAGTATTAGTGCTAAAACTGAAAATTCACAACCGGTCGGACTATTCTTATTATAAGCGTGGTGCGATGGACGATTTTATGATACAGAATTATTAGTGAGTCGCTGTTGACAGCAAGGGCGAGTTCTTACGTTCTCAAGGACGAATTCTGAAAGGAATGCTCTTAAAAACCAAAATCATAGTAAAACAAGAAAAATATTTTTAAAAGAAGTTCACGATGGTTGTATGAATAATTAATTAAGACGATGTAGAAAGCAACGGGTCTAGCAACTCTATGCCTGCTATGAGGTTCTCCATCACACTCCCGATGATGAAGAATTAAAACAGTCATCATCACTGTCGTCGTCCGATTCGTCTAGATTTATAATAATTTCATCAACTGCATTTTCGATTCTACCATCTCGTTCCCAATAGTGGTTCTCAATATTCACGTCGGGTTTAGGTACCCTCGCCAGTTGTCTTCAGTAATGAAATCGAGTGCTTCGTACGTCATTTTAGTTAGATCTTTAATTGCCAGTTTACCTGTGGTATTTCGGTTCTTAACATTGTAATAATCCAAACATTCCACCAAAATTGAGACACACTTCTTCAGAAGTGAGCAGTTGACATCATTGATGTTAATGGTCGCGCCCCCCAGGTCCTGATGTACATGTGTGCAGAAATACAGCAGTAGTATCATTTGCGTTTACAGTACAATTTTAAGTTAAAGATGTTATAATTACCCATGATGGAGTCAGTGACGAAGTCTTTTAGAGTGTAAACATTTGGATGCGACTTGTCCGAGATGAGAAATGGACCAGAGCAGGGTTGAGACTGTATAAATAAGTACATCATGTATTAAATCAGTATTTTACATTTGTATTTACTTAAGGGACTTTTATACACACACATTTGTTTATAATACATATTTAAAATAAAAATTGATGGTGACAACAATAACAAGTTTTTGCAAAGTTGGGTAAACTGCAGTTTTTTTGTTGGTCGCATCTGAAATGGGATTCTCCCTTAACAGGGCAAAATCACCAACCAGAAACACATCGCAATGGTTTTTCTGGGCTTTCTTTTTGTTGATTTGCGGCACGATGAAGGTTTGACGCGAGTGTCTCGACGCGAATTTGTTGCAAGAGTTTGGCTGCGACGAGGGGAAGAATGGGTTCGATAAGATTTGTTAAGGTGGGTTCTAAGAGGATCTCGTTTGGAGAGAACTCCGTTCTGACGTGAGGCATTCCATTGAAAAGCAACTCGATGTTGGGCAGAATTAAGTTTCAATTGACATGAGAGTCGTGACAATAAGAACGGAACAAACGACTGAGTTCTTTCATGACCCGTTCTGTGGGGTTGAATTGCGGATGGCGAATGGAGGAAAATACCACCCCATTGTATCAGGGTATCCTGCCAATGCTTTGATTGGAACTGGGTTCCGTAATCACTCAGAGTGACCTGGACCAGGAGTGTTCGGTGGAAATCTTCAACGATTTTTTTGACAGAAATCTTTTGCTGAGCTCGGCAAAGACATGGGCGCGTGAGTCGATTTTACATCACGCTCACTCACGCACATACACTTACGCAGTTACGCCCATTCAATCTAACTCACATTCGGGAAACATGAAGTAAAATTAATTTAATTTCAATTTTCAAGAGACAAAATGAAAACATAAAACAACGCATCATTACAAATTTTTATTCAAAAATAATATTTACAAATTGCAAAAGAAGGTCTTGTTGAGACTGGTCTAACAAATCGATGGAACGGAACTGGAAGAGGGGTAATCGTTTCAGCCAAAGCTCACCTCGGGTCGGAAACATGGCAGAAGTTCACGGTCGTTTCGGACTCTACAACGACGGAGTCCACTTGAAAGGGGATGGTTTTGAGTCAACCTTGAGTGGCCTTTTTGAAAATCAAGGGAAGCACTGACACTGTTCAGCCAATCCATTCCCAAAATCACCGGCCGCCCCAAGTTTTTGACAATCAAGAAAACGGCGAAAGACGAAAAATTATTGCCTATAGAAAACTCCAACCATGCCTGCATCTTGATTCTGGGACTTTGGTGACTCGTGGCGCCTCGAATGAAAGTTGAGGAAACTGGCAAGGTCGCAATTTTGCGTACGTTCGAAAGGGCGGAAAAATTCTCCTGATTCATGCAGGTGACTTCGCTTCCCGAATCAAGTAGAGACAAGAATTCTTTGCAGAAAATTTAAATTGAGACGTGAGGCAAGAGGGAACATCTGCTTAAATCCGGTGGGGAATCGCAAAGACGCTGCTGAAGAGTGAAGAAAACGTGTTCATCACCCTCCCCCGGGATGCATGTGCTTTGCAAAAAAGGACGTTTGAGGGCGAAAATGGATGGAAAGTAGTGTTGGGATGCCACTTTGGTTGAGGCTTAGACCTCCTGCAGCCTTTATCCACCCCATCCGACAGACCCCGTCATACCTAGAAGAATACATTTTTTTCAATTTCAGGGGTCTGAGAGAAGGGGAAGATGCCACCACAACACGTTTAAGGGGAAAAGTAACCTTCGAGCACAAATGTAATTAGTGGAAAGTACGAGGGCTTGGGGCTGGTGGACGGACATGCTTACCTCTCTAGCATGTCCGGTTGGCGTTTCCCGAAACGTTTGACAGTTTCATCACATCAGCCAACATGACCGCATCGGAATACGGTAACATCAGGGATCGGACGACACTTAGCCGCCCCAAAAAGAAATCCACCATGAAGGCACGTCGGCTTGGATCGAAATAAGTTGGACGTGAGCTTCTTGTATCGGTTTTCTCGGCGCCTACACGTCCAGAAATGCTCTAAGAATTCCTCCCAGTCAGCTTTATTAACATCGTACCACGACTCCGCGCCTTTCCCGAAACAAACGAACTTCATCTAGCTTGTCCGTGTCCTCAGGTAGAATGCCTCGAAATCTTCAAAAAACTTGTTGGGGTTTTCGAGGGTTCCATCCGAAAAAAAAAGGTCGAGGGACGCATTGGTGCAGTTGTTGCCGGTGCCGGAGTCTCCTCCTGTTGGCGATACACCTCCAACAGTTGAAATGCGAAGCGTTGCCAGTCCATCCGGTCCGGGAGGACTACGGCCTGCAATGGGTCGTCTTGGTTTGTCTTCGGTACCGCGCAGGTGAGGTCTTCGGTCCTCTGGTCGTTCGACGTCAGGTCGCCTTCCACGGGTTGTCTTTGGCCCCACTGGTCTACACTGCGATGTCACTACCAATGGTGCAGTCCTTCGCACCTTCACCTTCCAAGTACCGCTGATATTGGCTACCTGCCTCTTTTCACCGACCATATTGTCCACTTAAACAACTTCAGTACCACCTGCAACCATTACAAGTTAGTATTCTTACAAAACGAGCTACACCCCTCCAGTGCAGTGCACCGACATTGTGTCTTGGTGATAGCACCAAAATTCTGTAATAACCCAAACCTTTCGCCAAAATTGAGACATGCGCACAAAAATTTAAAAACCCGCGAAAAGTTCGAAAAGTGGCCATGAACTGTGATCGTCAACAAGTGTTGGAACCTTGCGTTGTGCTTTAAAATGGCAGAATGCGTTCGGATACAAATTGGCGGAATGCGGAGCGGGAAGAGTGTAGGATGTCAAAATCAGCACTGAAAGGGAACATCTTTTATTCAATTTTGGTAAAAGTCATTAGCACTGAAAAGAAATATTTAGTATTACATATAACAAAACAAATGGCCGAAAAGTTGATTTCTCGTTTGAGAGAGGACAAAAACTATGAAATAAACTTGACGAGCATATTTTCCCTGCTGCAAAACCCCTCCATCTTTTATGAAAAATAAATTATAAATTCAGTTATAATAAGTATTATTAAAATCCTATCAAGTGGCATACAAAGAAAACAAGCAAGTTCACGAAACCCTAGCCAAAGTAATCGGATAGCAGTGGCCAAGTTGTCATAGTGGCGTGTTGGAAATTCTTTCGTTTCCAATCAGCAGCTACCCCCAGTAAAGTTTACTATCTTTGAAACTTGATGAGCTATTAAACAAAAAGGTAAGGTTGTGGATATTGCAACAAGATTTAACTACGGCACATTTGTCAAGAACTTTTTACATAATCGAGAATTTATTTGTTAAAATATGAACGAACCTGAAAACTGCACATAAAATAATGCCGGCAAAAGTACATAAAAACATGTCAAAAAAAAAACAACAATGTATAAGGATTTGTCCACATTTCGCTTTGAATGTGCCTTTTCAAAATTAAAAATGTAAAAATTCAAATGGTAAAACATAAATCAGAAAACAAGGGTTTAGATTTCCGTTAACAATCTGAGATCTGAGTAAAAATTATTTAGGTCAACCGACTTACTCTTTGCCTGTTAAATACCAACAGCTGACAAACTAAACTCTTTCCTAACAATTTCCATTTATGGAAATCATAACCATAGTTCTCTAATAAATATTCAAACGAGTCTCTGCTAAGCCGAGACATATAAGTTGTTAGTTTTTTTACATCTTCTAGTTTTGGAAATTTCTTTCTACTTAGCCTCAAATGCAGTATTTCTTGTAATATCTATTTTAAATTCTGACCTATGTAAAGCCATGAAATTATCTAAATTGATCATTTTATGATCTGATCTTGGAATGCCTTGTTTTAAATATTCTACTTGTAGCCTTTCGCATGTGTGAGGTAACAGAGGCTCGTATTGCAAAGCTAATGATGCTTGCTTAAATTTCTCGCCTTCGAAATTGCAAATCACCTGAACTGCTTCCATAATTAAATGGTATTTACCTGGCACTATGCAGTCTTTAAATTCTTCTATTGTGGAATCTGTTGGGGCTCGCCAGTCATATCCTTCTGTCCGCCAGTGAAAACCCTTTTACCATGCTAGTAATGTTAAATACTATAATTGCTCACTGTGAAATCACAAGCTAGCTACGGGCCTGATTTCCGTACAAATACTGGAGAAAACTTTTTTCTTTGGGCTTCTGCGCTGAAGGTCTGGGTTTTTGTCTATCTCAATTCTACAATCTGCCAAGCTAGGATAACGACGATTCTGGATATGGTGGCTGAATTCAGAACGGATTGCTTGTTTTTTAGTAGTCTAATAGTTTCTTCAGGCTGTCATGTATAACTTACTTGAATTTAATTCTTTTTTGTGATTTTACTAAAATCGATAATGTAGAAAAAACCACCAAATCATGAACAAAATGTTTACAGATATACAGGGTGTTATTGAAAGGTACGTACAAAAAAATGGACAGTTCTTCGCGAAGTCTAAGAAGTCTGAAAAACTTATTTTGTGTTATCAAAATTATAAGGGGAAAATTAACCCTTATCCAACCTTTTTAGACGCTACTGAAGGATAAGTAGGTAAAATTAATTTATTTCAGTAAACCCGAGCAACTGTAACAATAAAACTTTTGTCAAGACTAAATGTTGCTATAGAAACGAAAGATGATCTTTTTATCAGAGGCGTACAACGAATTTGGACATAAATTTTAATAATTTTTATCTCTAAAAGGAGAACACTTTTACCTGAACTTCTTTTAACTTTTAGCATCCATACTTCAAGACCAATTCCCAATTTTATTTTGTACGTACCTTTCAATAACACGCTTTATATACCGTGAATTTTTTTTTTCCGAACATAGAATAATCAATGTTAAGTTTAGATCGAGGTTTAGATTATGTCAAAGATATTGTCATTGACGTTTGGCATTGTCTTCATGTTAAGGTATTGTAATAAGTACAAGTTTAAAGAACAGAAAATTTAATAACATATTTATATTAAATGTTCATAATGACCTCCTTTGGGTTCTAAACAGCGTGCCAAAGGATAAAAAAAATTGCACGGTATTTTGTGAGGAAATTTGGATTTAGTTCATTACAGGCCATGCGTATTCGATGTTTTAACTCTTCCACGTTTGGTATCGCTACATTGTTATGGACTTTGGACGAAAGATAACCTCAAAGAAAAAAATCGTTTGGGGATAAATCTGGTGACCGACGGGGCCAAGCGATGGGCCCAAATCTTCCTATCCAACGATCGTCAAAAGTTGCAGTAAGAAAACTTGTGATTGGTCCCGTAAAATGCGGTGAGGCTCCGTCCATTTGAAACCACACATCTGCAATATTTAAATTTTGAATTTGTGGTACAATATGTCTTCGAAGAAGTTCCAAAATTTAGTGGCATTAAGTTTCCATCAATAAAAAACGGGCCAACAAGAACATTGTTAATTATTCCAGCCCAGACGTTAACTCTGTCATTATACTGAATGCGGGTGAGGTTTTGTATGTGATCATTTGTAAGTGACCATTTATACGTGACCAAGTGGAATAACAAAGGAATAATAAGGAAAGGGATGAAGAGGTGTTAACTACAAACCGATCATTCTGTGAATTTACTGTGCCATTCAGAGAAAACGATGACTCATCCAGTAAAAACTATTTTCTTTAAAATATCTTCATTTTCATTTAACAAATTGAACTAAGATGAAATTAAACGCACAGATTTTTCATTTTCATTTAACAAATTAAATGAAAAACCTGTGCGTTTAATTTTATCTTCAGCATAAAGCTGTTGATGGTTATCCTTTATAATTAAATTTTTTTAATGTCCTGCATACAGACGTTTTTGGAAGCTCAAACTCTTTTGCTACTAAACTCAAAGGAGTAATAGGATTTTCTTCAACATAACTTAAAATATTTCATTCCTTCTCTTTTGTAAAGACATGGCAACTTTTTATCCTTTTTTTGTGTGAATTTACAACACAACCATCAACATTAAATTTTTTAATGATATTGTGGATGGTCCCAATGGACTGTACTGATCTCTCTGGATAATGTACGGAAAATAAGTCATGGACTTGTCTTAAGGAGTTATGACTAAATTGCCATTGAACTATTGGAATTTTTTCTTCTTTGCTGTACATTGTACTGAGCGGGGCTTACGTTATTGACCTTTTTAAAACAATTTCGTCAAAAATTGTAATGCAAATGTCATCGTTAACATGGCTTGCTCCTCGATTATTACGAATCTTATGTTCAGTTTTTAAAAGTCCAAGTCAATCCATTGGAGGGTGAATATGCAACCCAACATACATGAATTATCCTAGGTTCAGAGGGAAAAAAACCTCACGGTATAAAGTTTTTGTATCTTACCTTGTGTTCGTTGAAGAATTTCGTCTTTGCGAATGATCAAATTATTAATATAGTATTAATATAGGCTTTAAGTGACGTTATATTCCTGTTATGTGGTACCTAATTTTCAGCCAATACTCGACTACATTTATTAGCAGATGGTGTTACTCCTTTTTTATTAATTTCACCCTGAGAGCACTTCAGAACACAGTTTTTTTCTGGTCTTAACCATGACCTGTAAACTTTCCTCGAAATATCTGACAATGTTTTATTTGCTTAATTGTATAACGGAGAACTAAACGACAACTTATGTAACGATTATTTACCAAACTGGATTATATTTGTCATGGCGTTTAAAGGATTTCTAAGATATTTTGTTGTTTTAATTATTTCTAGTTTTGCTACAAGTTTTGTTGAATTTGTGAAGTTAGTTTTACTATATTATGTTTTAAAGCAAGTTGGTACAATAAGTGGCAATATAAGAAAATTAGTTAAGTTTCCTTTAAGTTTTAATCAAAACTATAAAAAACCCATTAATTTAAGACAGTGTTACACGGTTGTAGAATAAATAGGTTTGTGTTTGTACACTAACGGCTTGGGAAGGCGACTCTTCTTGCCGATCCCTATATCAAAGGACATGGATATCTAGCGCATTTATCGGACACTACGAGAACTATTATGTAGGTTTTTTTTTTAATTTTCAATGCTAGTATATCTTTCCAGTTACTAGAGATATTGTTTTCAACATAGTTTTCGTACCAATGGTTCCCTACACCGCTCAAAAATATACCGAAATAAGCTATTTTTAAATTTTCATCCCACCCGTTGGCGATGGCGCTACGGTCATAGCTCTTCAGTAAAGCTTCTGCATCATGAAAACAGGGGTCGAAAATGGGTGGGCTTACGCGGATGCGCAACTCTAAATGACCTTGAGCCAGCGCTAGCCCACGTAATAAGATTATTTAAATTTTGGGAAAGTTAGGTATAATACACTTTTGTCTGGGACTATACAAATAGGTGGGTACCTACAAATCTTCATCATGCTCCTGTAAAGTAGGCACCCCATTGCATTGTAAATCGAAAATTTGTCGAAATATTTGTTTTGTCCTGCACCTCTCTTATAGTAATTACCAGGAATATCTAAAAGATATTTTAACCTAAAATATACAAAGCCTTCTTCTCAGGGCCGTAGCCAGAAATAAATTTCAGGGGAGGCTTTCACAAATTCGGGGGTGGCAGGGTACATATTCGTGATATAGATAGTTATAATGAGCAGATATATACAAAAATAAGTACATATGAACAAAAATTGGAAGTATATAAAGCTTAATGCTTAATATAAAGACAGAAAAATACAATTTCTACTTTTATTATTATGCTTACGTTTAATGATGTTTGTCTCTCTCCGGTTTAGTCTAAATGTTTTTAAGGAATTGTAAGTACATTTATGTTACGAAACTTTATTTGCACACACACTTTAGTTTAAAAAAGGCGAATTCGTCGATTCTTTATTTTATTAAATTTTTGTAAGAACGAGTCCATATTTATATTGTTCGTGCGTTGCTTCTCAAAAGCAAGTAAAATCAAATTTGCCATTCGCTGATGCGTCATAGATAACCGCTGCGGTCGATTAATTCTTGTCAATACAGAAAACGACGATTCACATACAACAGTACTACAACCAAATATTTTGCAAGTTGCGAGTAACCGATACGTATCTTCAAATACAGCTCGTTGTTCACAAATTTCTTCAAATATATTCATATTTTCTTCTTTCGTTTGCTTATTTTTTAGAGATTTGTTTACCACTGCTAATTCTTCGTAGCTAGGAAGTTTGACATTCAAAGTTTCTAAATACATATTTCATTTTTGGTAAATCCAATTCTTCAGCAGCTGAGAGTGCATGTAACAGTTCATTATTGTTAAAAAAGCGTCTATTCATTTCGTTTAAAATGATATCCAGGATTTGATAATATACTAACTTAAGATGGCAATTTTCTGTTAAATTTTCTTCCTGCAAACTTTGTCCAATACTACTTGTAACTAGGTAATCCTTTAAATTTGTATTGATTTTTCTTTTCCTTGGTATAGTTACACAAAAAAGCATCACAGTCCTGGGTCATGGTATTTAAAATGTCTTCAAACACATTGTCACTTCGGTAATCTTTTAGAACCTGCATTACAGAGTTTAAAACAATTTGTGCATCGCTCAAGCTGGATTCGCGTGTTTGACAAATTTTGTCAGCCAGTTCTGTGGTTTCTAAAATTTTTTTCAAGAAGATTAAAGAAAATCTGAATTCTTCAGTTTTCATAATAACAAGTAATCCTGTGGCCTCAGCAATGTTGTCTCCGTTCATGTTTGAATAAGTTGTAACTTTTTCTAATGTTGGAATAATCTTTGTCAAATTGTTGAAAATAATTTTCTTTACGTTTAAGTGTCCACTCCACCTTTGATCTAAAAGTCGACACAGAACATGACCATCATACATTTTAGCGATAGACTTAAGTAACAAACTACCCTATCTCCTTCCTCATGTGGCTGTAATAGGACCACACCGAGTCCGAACCCCGATGCGTCAGTATGTACCTCGAACGGCAATGAATAATCTGGGCAACTAAGCACGGGTGCTTTAACTAGCTGCTCCTTAATTCTGATGAATGCTGTATCGCAATCGGTCGTCCATTTAAACCTGCGATTTTTCTTCATCAAATCAACAATCGGAGCGGCCATGGTTGCGAAGTTCGGCAGGAACCGGCGATACCACGAAAACATTCCCAGAAGCCGCCTAACTTCCCCAATATTCGACGGTTGAGGTATTTCCAACATAGCGGGCACCTTATCGATATCTACGCGAAGTCCGTTCTTGTCAATCACGTGTCCGAGTTATTTTAATTCCGAGCGACAAAATTTACTTTTCTCCCAGTTAACCGTTAAGTTCGCCGAGGTCAGTCGGTGGAAGACTTCTTCCAACACGCGTAGATGTTCCTCGTAAGAGGTTGTGACAATTACAATATCATCCAGGTAAATGAAAACATGCGGTTCTAGCTCCGGACCAAAAATAGTATCCATTAACCGTTGCCAAGTGGCGGGAGCATTGTGTAAACCGAACGGCATTCGGCGAAACTGAAAAAGCCCCCGATTAGTGTAAGAAAACTCCAAAATAATAGACAAAATATAAAGGATATTTATTGACCACCGTCAATACCGGACGATCGGTATCCACTGACTTCTCACTCCTGCCCTGCTTCCCGAGAGCAAAACCCTGACTCATACAATTCTATATATGGTTATATGATTCCTATTCGCAATTCCAACATAATAAACACGAGACATAATAAAAGTTCAGCATTAACACTCGACTTCTCGATTTTCGTACACTCGGCCATCCTGTCAAGCGGGCTGTCCGCAGACCGCAACCTCCACGGCAAACCGGGCATTTCCTGTCAATTCTGAAAAACTGGGCAACACTAGCCCGTGTGGCACAACCACCTTTAACAACAACGTCTCGTTAGCTGGACAACCCTGTCCGTGTGGTATCCACCACCTCATCATCTAGCAATTACCTGGACATAGTGTCCGTGTGGCTTACAACCACTTCCAACATCTACCAACTGGACAATAGTCCGTGTGGCCTACAACCACTCTACTTTTTCATCATCAACTGGACAAATCGTCCGTGTGGCTCATGACCACTCATTTGTATGTGCAGACTAAACTTGAGCTGACATCCAGGGTCGCAACTTCTCGACCGCTGCTACGCTTCTTGCCTTGTAACGTCCTTCACGTAGATCTTCTACCACATAACGATCGTTGAACAAAGCAGATACTACTCGGAATGGCCCTCTAAACTTGGGTAGTAGTTTCTTGCTCGAACCAGTAGGCGACACACTAGTAATCTGCACCAATACCAAGTCATCCTTGCTGTATTTGACGGCTTCTTTCCGGGATTTGTCGTAATATTTTTTTTGTCGAGCCTGGTCGGCGGAGATGTGCCTTTCCATGTCGGCCCGCAGCTCGGTAAGGTTGAGGCGGTCCAGATCTACCTCGATGTCTGCCAACAACTGTGCTTGTGCTGCTGGTCGCGGATGATAGCCCATCAGTGCTTCTGAAGGTGTCGTATTGATACCTTTATTAAAGCAGGTGTTCATGGCACTTTGAACTTCCTTCACATGTGTGTCCCATTCAGTGCTGTTAGAATCAGCACCAAGAGTAGCCAGCTCAGCAAGTATGGTCCTGTTGTATCGTTCACACTGCCCGTTGGCCCTCGGGGTCGCAACCGCGTTTAATACATGTTTAATATTATACGTCTCGCAGAACAGCTGAAACGAGTGCGAAGTAAAAGCACTACCCCGATCACTGATTATACGTGTCGGAACACCGAACAAGCACATGAGTTGCTGAAACACCCGCACGACTGGTTGACTCTTCTGGGACTTCACTGCTTCAATAATGACGAATTTGGTAAAGGCGTCGACAATCACCAACAAGAACTTGTTCTCTTGAGAACTCGTCTCGAAAGGCCCCAAATGGTCTACGTGAACCGTGTGAAATGGTACACTCACTTTCTCTATAGGATGCAATTTCCCTTGCTTCTTCCCTGCAACCCGCTTGTAGTAAGCACAGTTTAAACACGCTCTTACATATTTCGTCACGAATCGACGCATTCCTGCAAACCAATAATGCTTCTGCATTCTCTTCAACGTGTTCTCAATTCCCGAGTGACCCGCCTGATCATGGCATAGTCTGCAAACTTGCCATCTTACGTTTCTAGGCACCACCCATGCTGTTTTGCCATTCTGTAATTTTCTGTACACTCGTTCATTCTTCACAGCATACTCAGCACCATATCTTTTCGCCTCACTATTTCTCTCTTCATTACCTAGTATGGTTCGAATTCGAACAATCTGTTCGTCCTGCTTCTGTGCAGCCAATATCCAGTCTCCTTCTGTTAAATCAGCCTGATTAATCTCAAGTATCTCTAAAGGCTGCCTACTCAGTGTATCAACATGTGTCATTTTCACCCCAGGCCTGTATGATATTTCGAAATTATATTCTTGTACTTCGAGCCACCATCTTGCCACTCGCGGTATCAAATCCTTCTTCGCAAACGCTGTTCGCAAAGAACTACAATCTGTTACAACTCGAAATTTTGTTCCAAGCAGGTAAACTCGAAAATGCCGCAAAGCACACACCACGGCCAAAGTTTCTAGTTCATATGAATGGTAACATTTTTGTTCAGGTGTCGTTTGTTTGCTGTAGTAAGCCACTACTCGAAACATTTCATCGTGCCGTTGCAGTAATATTGCACCAAACCCCAACGAACTTGCATCGGTATGTAGCTCTGTCTCTAAATCGGGATTGTAAACAGCCAAAACCGGTCTTTCAGTAAGAACCTTCTTGACAGTCTCAAATGCCTCTTGCTGCTCCGATTTCCAACTCCAAGGTACGTCTTTTCGTAATAGTCGCGTTAGCGGTTCCACAATCCTGGCATAATTTTCCACATGTCTTCGGAAATAGCCCGATAAACCCAAGAATTGACGTACTTCTTTGATGGTTTGCGGCTCTTTCATCTCAAGTACTGCTTGTACTTTACGAACACCCGGTTTGATTCCTTCAACAGTTATTTCCCTTCCCAAATAATCGATTTTTTTCTGGAAAAATCGACATTTCTCTAGTTTTAATGTAAGTCCATTTTTCCGTAACACTTTCAGCACTTGACGCAAGCGTTCCAGCCCTTCAGCCGTGTTTGGGCATGGAATGATCACATCATCGATGTAAGGAAATGCGATGGAATTCTTCAACGTGCCCAAAACATTGTTCATAAGTCTTTGAAAAACCGCCGGGGCATTCGAAAGGCCGAAAGGCATCCGCAAGAATTCGAGATGGTTATCTGGTGTCACGAACGCTGTTTTCGCAATCGAGTCTGGCGCAACTGGCACCTGATAAAACCCGGACGCCAAGTCTAATGTTATAAAGCATTGATGACCACCTAGCCTATCAAGCTGCTCTTCGATGAGCGGCAACGGATACTTGTCTTTTACCGTCACAGCATTTAAACGTCGGTAATCAACGCACATACGATAATAGTTTGTCTTCTTCTTCACCAAAAGGACCGGGCTAGCGTAGGGCGAATTAGACTCACGCACTATACCGTTCGCCAGCAATTCGTCTATAATACCACGCAAAATCTCCTTTTCTCTAACCGGCAGACGGTAAGGGCGGTACACAATTGGTTCGTCCGAAACACATTTTATCGTTAACTCGGCGGCACTTGTTTTACCCAACTCCGACATAGAATATGCGATACAGTCTCGAAACTCGCACAACATCTCACCACATCGTTGTTGAGTCTCCAAATCAACGTCGCCGAACACAGGCTGTAGAGTAGCTTCGGAAGTTGCACAAATACTTGGAATTTCTATACTTGCAGAAAGTTGTAATTCACCAAGCTGTCGAAGAAAAACTTCATCTCCACTTTTGATAAGCACCACATTTGGCGAGTTTAAGAAATCCCCTCCAATGATGCAGTCTTGAGTCAACTTACTATCTTTCATTACAATTAAAGTAACCGTGACTCGAGCTTCACAAATCTGTACCAAAGTACTGACAGTACCAAGTCCGCAAACCAAAGTTCCAGCAAAACTGCGCAGTATTTTATTAGTTTCCGGTTCATATTCTAAACCTACTTTCTTCAAGATCGATTCCTTTATCAAACTGGATGTACTGCCCGTATCTATCAAACTCTTCACCTTTTTACCATTAATTATCGCATGCATCACATAAGGATTCTTTGAATTGGCACTCTTCGTACCAACTTCGTTCACGTCACGACTCGTAGAAGCTTTTTGTTGCACGTGATCATCACGTTTGCTGCTTCGATAAGGGCATTTACTCTGAATGTGGCCCAATTGTTTACAATTGAAACACTGTAAACGCGGCTTAGGGCACTCATTTGCAAGGTGAGGGCCTTTGCAATTAAAACAGCTGATTTTGCGCTTCATTATGCCTCCCCCGGTCGACTTTGATGCCGAAGCAGTTGAAAGATTCTGTCGCTTCATCTGCGAAGGACCTTGAATTTCTTTATCAACACCTGGAATTCGTCCCAATGTACTTAAGAAAGCATATAATTCGTTGCTGTCCTTAAAATTTGAGGCTCTGGCGGCTCGAGCGATGTTTGCATCAGGAATTCCACCGATCACCGCGTCAACGAGATACGATTCGGGTATCACGACATTTAAGAGACGCAATTTTGCAAGTTTTGCGAAACAGTACTCACTCAGCTCCTGTCCAGGGGCGGCTTCATAGTTTGCAGCATCACGCAGCAACTTCGCAAATGGATGGGGTTTTTTAAATTGTTTCATCAATACTCGCCTCAGATCTGGCCAGTTCACATTCAACTGCTGTTGACTATCGTACCACTGCCTTGCCATTCCCCGAAGTCTATTTGCGACCACTCTGGTTACTGACTTATTACTCCATTTGTAAGTCTTCGCTATTTCATCCACTCGTGACACCCAGGCTTCAATCGTTAAGTCGTCCTTTCTGGGGTCGAAAATAGGTACTAACGCCTCATCACTAGGTCCAGGTACACTGAACTTCGATGCACCCTGTTCAATTGTCGCTAAACGCCGCTTTAGTTTTTTTAACTCGCGTTTCGCGTCACCCGACGAACTCGACGACGAAGAACTCGAAGACGAGGAACTCGAAGACGACTCATGCCGACGTTTTTTATGGGAACTCATATTGATTGGTAATTAGCCAAAGTGTCAACAATTCACCGCGATTTATTATTGCACAACTTGCACAACGGGTCAAAACTGCGCAAAACTTTCACAACCGTACAAAAGTAGAAAACTGCTCAGGTACCTATCACACAGGTGAGCACCGGGTCAATCCCACTTCTGAATTTTGTAAGAAAACTCCAAAATAATAGACAAAATATAAAGGATATTTATTGACCACCGTCAATACCGGACGATCGGTATCCACTGACTTCTCACTCCTGCCCTGCTTCCCGAGAGCAAAACCCTGACTCATACAATTCTATATATGGTTATATGATTCCTATTCGCAATTCCAACATAATAAACACGAGACATAATAAAAGTTCAGCATTAACACTCGACTTCTCGATTTTCGTACATTAGGAACTGTGAAAGCCGTGTATTGTCGCGAGGATGGCGCCACCGGTATCTGCCAATAGGCACACTTCAAGTCGATCGTAGAGATAAAATGTGCCGACTTAAGTTTATATAGGATATCTTGAACCATAGGAAGTGGGTAACTGTCACGTTTGGTTACCGCATTTAGCTTACGATAATCCACGCAAAATCTAAAGCTACCCGGATCTTTCTTTTTAATCAACAATATCGGTGAGGACCCGGACTATTCGATTTCTCCACGATGCCTTTTCGTAGCATATCATCTAATTCCTGATCGATATGTTGTTGCATCACGGGCGACACACGATAGTATCTTTGTTTTATGGGAGGGCCGGTAACCTCGATTACGTGTTCACACTTTGTGGTGCTACCTAACAATTCTCCGATGGTCTCCTTATGTACCTTAATCAATAGATCCAGCAGTCCCACTTGCTCAGGTGACAACGTTGCCGCATCACGTACCGCTTCAATCCTCTCCACGTCCCCTGCGTTTGTAGAAAAATACCACGAACCCGAACTTATATTCGGGACGATACCCATCTCTTTCCAAAAGTCCACTCCGAATATCAGAAGGTGAGGCATTGCCGACAGCGGTGGATTGCAATTGGTACAATTACGCGAGGTAACGTTTGGTTTTTGGCACTTATAACAGACTAGCCCTGGCAGGTTTTGACAGTTCTTGGCTCGATGGCCGACTAAACGACATTTCCAGCAGCGTAAAGAGGCGTCTGGACTGTTATGCGACTGCTGGTTGGGTGTATGACTCGTATGACTCAACGCTGCCACTGACGACCTCGCGGTGCTTTTGTTACCCGCGTATGCCATCTCCGGTTCTAGTAATTGTTTTGAGGGAGGAGGGCAAAACGAAGCGGCCCGTAAATGTACTTCCTCTATGGATCTCCCAAGCTCTAACCACCTTCCAACCGTCGGCATTTCCGACAATGCTAAAGGTAAGTGTCCACTTGCGAGAAATCGCCTCAAAATCAGCCCTGGAGAGCTCCGAGTCCAGTCGAGTAAAGACGAAACACTGATCGGCTGATCTCGCCGCGAACGATATTCTCTCCAGTGGACAAGCCAAACTGCGTTTACTTGCGAGAGATACTGTCCGTGTGAAGAAGCTTCGAATTGGGGAAGTATTCCCCGAGAGTAAGCAGTTCATCATAAATTATTTCTCGAGTAAAGCCGACTTATTTTACACGTTTATGATTCTATGCAAACAGTCGTGAAAAGGACTACGCAATTCGGCCAAATCTGATCGTTTACCTGACTTCAACATTTATACAGCGTTTTGAGATAGGTAACACATTTTTATGAAATTATTAAATACTAAAAAAAATGTAAAACGAAAATAAATGACTAAATTATGTTCATTTGTCGTAAATCTGAAGCAAGTAATGTCAAAAGTAGACTAGATTAACTTTTTTAATTTATAATTAAACATCATAGTTTGTATAAGTGATTCTGATTATACTTCATTATTATTATTATTATTTTGTTGTAGTACGAGATTAAACTATGCACAACGAAGTAAATTCATTTTTTATTATTCAAATAACGTTTTTAAATGAATATTTAATAATAATTTTATAACCTCTTATCTTCTTTTTACGCCGGTGCTACTTTCGGAGAGCGGGTTCTTCTCGTGGTGTTTGCACTTACCTTGGATTCAACTTCGTTGCTAAACTCTTCCTAACCAAAAATAATAGGGCGCCACTCAGTCGTTATGGTGGAAAGGAGGGTTGGGGGGACTGAGACCACCCAACTTCACCAATGCTCTTTTTATTTGTACAAAATAAATTAAATCCACTAATTACATTAAAAAAAAACTATGATTCGAAATGAAAAAAAAATGTGGTGGGCAGGAGTTCGGTTGGCTGTGGCGTTTAGCAGTCCACGAACGCGGTTAATTCACCTCCAGGTCGGCGGTTGGACAGACTTACCAGGATGACAGGATGACACCTCTTCTTGGCACTAACTTTTCACCCCTTTTTCGTGAACAACGACACCCCAAAACTTCCGTGTCTTTTTCTCTCGACCTTCTCTCGTCGCCCTCTCAAAACCAAAAGCCACGCTCTTCTCGAACCTTCCATCTCCTACCCCCCCTTCTCTCTAAATGCGCGCGCTATTTAAATCGTGGTAACATTTTCATGTTACAATTTACATATTAGGTACTACAAATGTATTGTTAAGTAGCATGAGTATTCAAAAATTAATATTTATATTTATTTTCGGTGTTTATCCACAAGTGCTTTTATAAATTGATACCTGCCTCACCTGAAAATATAATTATTAGGGACAATAATTTTATAGATGTTTTTACACACTACAACATTGCATGTAATTGTCCTTTGATGAATCATAACCTGCCGGGATGATAATCTTCAGGTGCCGGTCGTATTAAGCGCTCTTACCAATCTAACCCGGGAGACAATTTACCTATACCCTTTTTGCTACCTGTTTTCCCAGCATTTACATTTCAGTTGAATTTCTTGAAAGAGGATTAACAAAAAGCTCATAAAATCATAAATTATTTGTCGGTCGAGTACAAATCGCTCGTTTCTCTCGCTAGTGTACCCGAGCAGTGGACAGGGTAGCAAATTTGCTAGAACTTGGGCTCTAGTTGGAAACCAAAGCTGTGCCTCTCTGGAGGTACTTTCACAATACGAACACGTTTCGAATTCCTACAGTTCTGTCCGCGAGTGGTGAGCTTTGCCATGGCCAAATTTGGATGGTCAAAAGACCAAACTGCAGAACTAATTGCACGATATGGAAAAAAAGGACTATAGAAATCGCGTAGCGTACACTAAAATTATTTTCAACTATACAGAGTGTTCTGTTTTTGAGGCGTAATATTCAACGTACTTTTTTAAATAGAATGCCTAATTGTAATTTTCTGAAAAATTTTTGTAATGAAGCGGTTCACAAAAAAATCGCAATCGTATTAATTTTAAGATCTGTGTTATAATATTTTATGGGGAGGTAAACAAAAGTACGTGCTTTGCTGTGGTGTTAAGTAAATTAAATTCTAATATGCCGAGTGTTTATAAAAAAAAAAACTAAAATATTACAATTTTCAAACTCGTTATTTCCGTCAGCCGATTCTCTACTTTTACGTTTTCTCGACCTTTCATGACCCCTAGAGTACGAAGAAATGTCTCCAGTTTCCGTCTGTCTGTCTGTGCGTCTGTCTGCCGTCCCGATTTTTATTAGACAGATAATCTCCAAAAGTACTGGGTCAATTCCAGATTTTTGGGAAAAAAAATTGGTCTAAAGAGTTTAGACAGTACTTCCCTCGCTGTCGGAAACTTGACGACTGCATGTCTATTGTATTTTTACTCATTACATCTTTGTAGTGGGAATATAAAAAAAATTGCGATGACGTCATCAACATTTTTGCAAGGACACGTATATCAATTGGGATAGATGTAGTGTAATACTAAGAATAAAATTATTGTATTCCCAAATTTTCGGGAAAATGAATTGGGTCGTTTTGAATATTGATTTGTTATAATCAATAAAATAACGAAACAATTTACTCACGTATACGGCGCCGGTGAGAGGCAACTGAAAATCGTTTATGTATAAGCATTCTTAATTTAAGATGACAAGCGTAACAGCATACGTGAGAGTCAAACAGAGAAACTGTAAACAAAACGACCATCGGTTTTATTGCTTCGACTTCCGCTTATTATATAAAACATTGGGTTTTATTTTAATTTTTGACGGTGAAATTCACAATTAGTTGATTATAAACATGTCTATTCCACATTCGCGGAACCTAGCCAGCGCACAAAACAAATGCACGTCTGTAATGTTAAAGTCGATGTAAATAAGCGTGCTACCCTTATGTTTCAACCGAGTTTTTACTTTAAAAAATTTTGTGTCTACCAAATTGGGTTGGTCCAATGTAATACTAATAATAAGTGTTGCCTTTAATTTAATCAATAAAATAAATTGACTTCATTAATTTTTTTGAGCCACCTCTTAAGAAAATCTAAAAAATATGAATGGAATGATAAATCACAAGTACAAACTCATCATATTTTTTGCATTTTAGATAGGATTTATTCAGCAAAATTTAAGGGTGACGTCATCAATTTTTTTAGGAGGGATGAACAAATACATTTTGAACAAAAGTTTACCATGCTTATAATAACTTTAAAATATGTCCAAGATTTCAAAGCATTCGGTTTTGTAATTCCTGATTAAATCGATAAAATAAATTCACGCATTCATTAATTTTTTTGAGTCACTTGTATATGCAAATCCAAAAATATGAATGGAATGATAAATCACAAGTACAGACTCATCATATTTTGTACATTTTAGATAGGATTTATTCAGCAAAATTTTGGGGTGACGTCATCAATTTTTTAGGGGGGATGAGCAAATACATTTTGATAAAAAAATTACCATGCTTATAAGAACTTTAAAACATCTCCAAGATTTCAAAGCATTCGGTTCTGTAATTCCTGATTAAATCAATAAAATAAATTGACGCATTCATTAATTTTTTTCAGTCACCCTGTATATGCAAATCGAAAATATTTGAATGGAATGATAAATCACAAGAAGAGACTCACCATTAATTTGTACATTTTAGATAGGATTTATTCAGCAAAATTTTGTGGTGACGTCATAAATTTTTTAGGAGGGACGACCAAATACATTTTGATCAAAAATTTACCATGCTTATGATAATTTTAAAACATCTTCAAGAGTTCAAAGCATTCGGTTTTGTAGTTCCTGAGTAAATCAGTAAAATAAATTTTGCGCATTCATTAATTTTTTTGAGTCACCCTGTATATGCAAATCCAAAAAAATATGAATGGAGTGATATATCACAAGTACGGACGCATCATATTTTGCACATTTTAGATAGGATTTATTCGGCAAAGTTTTGAGCTGACGTCATCAAGTTTTTGGAGGGGATAACCAAATATATTTTGACTAAAGATTTATGATGCTCTTTATAGCCTTAAAACATCTGCAACATTTCAAAACATTCGGGTTAGCAGATTCAAAATTAAATTGCAAAATGTTGTTTTATAATTTTGATTTTTTTTCCAAAAATCTGGTCGTTTCGGGTAAAAACTGAATTCGGAGTCGTTAACTACATGTGTAGGACTATGTTATTTTATACAATTTAAGACCCATTTATTATGTACAATTTTGAAGCGACGTCATCGCATTAGTGGTGGGGATGATTAGACAAATTTTGGTTAGCGTTTTACCATCTACATGATATTCCTAATATAAGTACAAAATTTCACAACAATCGGTTCAGTACTTTCGGAGATTATCTGTCTAATATCCGGGACGGCAGAGAGACGGACAGACAGACGGAAATGGGAGACCTATTTCTTCGTATTCTACTGGTCATGAAAGATCGAGAAAACGTAAAAGTAGAGAGTCGGCCGACGGACTCGATTACAATACTCCCTTTGCTTACACTCGGGAAGTAAAAAGAAAAAACACTCTCCCACCTACCGCTTATACGAAGTCGGCAACACCAAAAATCCTCCTGCAGGTTTTTCAGCACCTTAAAATGGAATGAAAACAATTAACCGAAATTAAAATTTAGTAATTCAAAAGAAATTATTCAAACTCATATTGGATCAGCCGTGATGTGTGAGTTTTATAATGAGTTCGAAACTCATTTGCAAGTGGAAACAAATGGCAACAAAGTGAAAATTAAATTCCTGTTGCTTCACAATCATTGTAAATTAGAATTGAGAATAGAGAAAAAAAAAAGAAAAAACGCTCTCCCACCTACCGCTTATAAGAAGTCGGCAACACCAAAAATCCTCCTGCAGGTTTTTCAGCACCTTAAAATAGAATGAAAACAATTAACCGAAATTAAAACTTAGTAATTCAAAAGAAATTATTCAAACTCATATTGGATCAGCCGTGATGTGTGAGTTTTATAATGAGTTCGAAACTCATTTGCAAGTGGAAACAAATGGCAACAAAGTGAAAATTAAATTCCTGTTGCTTCACAATCATTGTAAATTAGAATTGAGAATAGAGAAAAAAAAATTGATCTAAAGAGTTTAGACAGTACTTCCCTCGCTGTCGGAAACTTGACGACTGCATGCCTATTGTGTTTTTTTTCTCATTACATTTTTGTAGTGGGAATTTAAAAAAAAATTGCGATGACGTCATCAACATTTTTGCAAGGACACGTATATCAGTTGGGATAGATGTAGTGTAATACTAAGAATAAAATTATTATATTCTCAAATTTTCGGGAAAATGAATTGGGTCGTTTTGAATATTGATTTGTAATAATCAATAAAATAACGAAACAATTTACTCACGTATACGTATCAGAGGCAACTGAAAATCGTGTATGTATAAACATTGTTAATTTAAGATGACAGGCGTAACACCATACGTGAGAGTCAAACAGAGAAACTGTAAACAAAACGACCATCGGTTTTATTGCTTCGACTTCCGCTTATTATATAAAACATTGGGTTTTATTTTAATTCTTGACGGTGAAATTCACAATTGGTTGATTATAAACATGTCTATTTCACATTCGCGGAACCAAGTGAGCGCATAAAACAAATGCAGGTCTGTAATGTTAAAGTCGATGTAAATAAGCGTGCTACCCTTATGTTTCAACCGAGTTTTTCCTTTAACAAATTTTGTGTCTACCAAATTGGGTTGGTTGGGGTGTAATACTAATAATAAGTGTTGCCTTTAATTTAATCAATAAAATAAATTGACTTCATTAATTTTTTTGAACCACCTCTTAAGAAAATCTAAAAAATATGAATGGAATGATAAATCACAAGTACAAACTCATCATATTTTTTGCATTTTAGATAGGATTTATTCAGCAAAATTTAAGGGTGACGTCATCAATTTTTTTAGGAGGGATGAACAAATACATTTTGAACAAAAGTTTACCATGCTTATAATAACTTTAAAATATTCCCAAGATTTCAAAGCATTCGGTTTTCTAATTCCTGATTAAATCGATAAAATAAATTCACGCCTTCATTAATTTTTTTGAGTCACCCTGCATATGCAAATCCAAAAATATGATTGGAATGATAAATCACAAGTACACTCATCATATTTTGTACATTTTAGATACGATTTATTCGGCAAACTTTTGAGCTGACGTCATCAGTTTTTTGTAGAAGATAACCAAATATATTTTGACTAAAAATTTATTATGCTCTTTATAACCTTAAAACATCTGCAAGATTTCAAAGCATTCGGTTTTGTAGTTCCTGATTAAATCAATAAAATAAATTTACGCATTCATTAATTTTTTTGAGTCACCCTGTATATGCAAATCGAAAAAATTTTAATGGAATGATAAATCACAAGAAGAGACTCACCATATTTTGTACATTTTAGATATGATTTATTCCACAAACTTTTGAGCTGACGTCATCAAGTTTTTGGAGGGGATAAGCAAATATATTTTGACTAAACATTTATTATGCTCTTTATGACCTTAAAACATCTGCAAGATTTCAGAGCATTCGGTTTTGTAGTTCCTGATTAAATCAATAAAATATATTTACGCATTCATTAATTTTTTTGAGTCACCCTGTATATGCAAATCCAAAAAATATGAATGGAGTGATAGATCACAAGTACAGACTCATCATATTTTGTACATTTTAGATATGATTTATTCCACAAACTTTTGAGCTGACGTCATCAAGTTTTTGGAGGGGATAAGCAAATATTTTTTGACTAAAGATTTATGATGCTCTTTATAGCCTTAAAACATCTGCAACATTTCAAAGCATTCTGGTTAGCAGATTAAAAATTAAATTTCAAAATGTTGTTTTATAATTTTGATTTTTTTTCCAAAAATCTGGACGTTTCGGGTGAAAAGTCGATTCAGAGTTGTAAACTACATGTGTAGGACTATTATTTTATACAATTGAAAACCCATTTACTATGTACAATTTTGAAGTGACGTCATCGCATTAGTGGTGGGGATGATTAGACAAATTTTGGTTAGTGTTTTACCATCTACATGATATTCTTAATATAAGTACAAAATTTCACAACAATCGGTCGAGTACTTTCGGAGATTATCTGTCTAATAAAAATCCGGGACAACAGACGGACAGACGGACAGACGGACGGACAGACGGACGGACAGACGGACAGACAGACGGAAATGGGAGACCTATTTCTTCGTCTTCTAGGGGTCATGAAAGATCGAGAAAACGTAAAAGTAGAGAGTCGGCCGACGGACTCGATTACAATACTTCCTTTGCTTACGCTCGGGAAGTAAAAAGAAAAAACACTCTCCCACCTACCGCTTATAAGAAGTAGGCAACACCAAAAATCCTCCTGCAGGTTTTTCAGCACCTTAAAATGGAATGAAAATAATTAACCGAAGTTAAAATTTAGTAATTCAAAAGAAGTTATTCAAACTCATATTGGATCAGCGGTAATGTGTGAGTTTTATAATGAGTTCGAAACTCATTTGCAAGTGGAAACAAATGGCAACAAAGTGAAAATTAAATTCTTCCGCAAATAACAAACAAATGAAATGCAAGACAAGAGATGAATGGAAAAATTTCATGTGTCTCCTAATTGCAGTGGTACAAAGTAGTGTAAAGTACAGTATAACTTCCATGATCCGAACCTACGATTATCCGAACATCCTGTACTCCGAACAGAGGCTAGTTGAAGTTGAAGTCTCTTTAATCCGAACAAAAACTCTGCAATCCGAACTGAACTTGCAAACATGCACCGACATGCAAAAATGACGCAACATCTTATGAATGCATTTACTTAAATTTCGAAAAGGGTCGAAATTTGCATTAATTTCATTTTTGAAAATGCAGTCCAAAAATTGTAAATATATATGTATGTAATCCCGGAACTTTGGCACGGTCGGCACACTATGGCAACACTGTAGTAGATCAAACTCATAAATTGGTCAGTTTCGCACATAAGGAAAATACGGCATAGTTCAGCCCTTCGACGATAGATGGCCAAACAAAATTTAATTATATTTAAAAGGCACTTTGGCATTTATATTTAAAATGTTATAATTAATAAAGTTTGCGGTAAGTTTCAACAAAATTGTAAATACAAAAAACAAAAGGATTTGTGTTACGTATAAGAATATTCTAAGTACGTCACCCTTAGAATTACTTTTTTAAAAATTAAAACATTTCGACACAATTGTTTGTATCTGGAAATTCAAAGTGGTTTTAGATGTTCCAATAGCCCAAGTCAAGCGGAAATTGAAACCTTTAACAAATAGAAAATACTAGGGAAGTAAAGGCATTATTAGTTGTCTTTATTTCGCATTTTGCTAACAGTGACCGGGAGGGACTAAAGTGTGTGCCAAACTACCTGTTGTATGCGTTCGGTACGCATTTAACAGGGAGTTTCGCATGACATTTATTTTCCCCCAAAATTTTAAATGAAAAAGGAAGTGATTTTTAAGAACAAAACACTCTGTGTTACTCATAAGAATATTCTAAGCACGCTGATTATACTATTTTTGCTTAAAAAACTAGGAATTTCTATGGGATAGATTGTATCTGGGTGTGCTAATGGTTTTCGATGTTCCAATAGCCCAATTAAAGCGGGAATTGATATTACAAGATATTCCTAATATAAATACAAAATTTGACAACAATCGGTGGCTCGTAGATTATCTGTATCATAATTCATAAAAATCCGGGACCGCAGACAGTCGTACAGACAGACGGCCAGACAGACAGAAACGGGACACCTTCGTACTGTAGGTGTCACGGAAGGTAGAGAAAACGTAAAAGTAGAGAAAACCGCCTTTTTTTAGATTTACAGTTTTGTGGAAAAATACAAATCATGCGAAACTGCCTGTTAAATACGTACCGTATGCATGCAACAGGCATTTTGGCACAAACTTATTTGCCTGACAGTGTCAGCAAAATACGAAAATTATGACAATTAATGACGTTTTTAGTTTCCAAGTATATCATTCTTGCTGAAATTTTAAATTTTCGCTTGAATTGGACCATTGCACCATTAAAAACCTCTAATTAGTTTGTCCAATAAATACGTAAATCCCTGGCAACTTAAGCAAAATTCGAAAGTAGTGAAACTTAATTTTGTTTTTACTTCCCTATAATCACTTCTGTTTGCTAAAGATGTCAATTTCCGACTGAGTGGGTCTGTTAGGACATCAGCACCCACTTAACATGACCAGACACAATTCATAAAGTAGAAATATACTTTCTTTTTAAATAACAAAACATATACTGCATAAGACTCACACTTAGCTTGCTCAGAATATTCTTAGGCGTAATATAAAGTCTTTTGTTGTTAAAAATCCCTTTTTTTAGAGATGAAATATTTTAGGAAAAAATAAAAATCATGCGAAACTGCCTGTTAAATGCGTACCGTATGCATGCAACAGGCAATTTGGCACCAAAGATACCTGTCAAGGTCATCAAAATACGAAAATTATTACAATTAATTACACCCTTACTTCGATAGTATCTCCTGTTTGTTTAAGATGTAAGTTGCATTTGTATTAGGCTTTTGAAACATTAATAAACCGATTATTACGTTCAGATACATTATTTACTGCAGAAGTTGCTTGTTTTCGAAAAAATTAAGTAAGTACTGCATTATGCGTACTGTACGCAAGCAGCAACAGTTTGACACACACGCTAAAATTTATAAAATGTCATAGTCAGCAAAATGAGAAAATTTTGACAATTAATGACGTTTTTAATTTCTAAGTATATCACTTTTGCTGAAATTTTAAGTTTTCGCTTGAATTGGACCATTACACCATTAAAAACCTCTAATTAGTTTGTCCAATAAATACGTAAATCCATGGCAACTTAAGCTAAATGCGAAAGTAGTGAAACTTAATTTTGTTTTTACTTCCTTAACCACTTCTGTTTGCTAATGATGTGAATTTCCGACTGAGTAGGTCTGTTAGGACATCAGCACCCACTTAACATGTCCAGACACAATTCATAATGTAGAAATATACTTTTTTTTAAATAACAAAACATGTACTGCATAATACTTACACTTAGCTTGCTCAGAATATTCTTACGCGTAATATAAAGTCTTTTGTTGTTAAAAATCCCTTTTTTTAGAGATGAAATATTTTAGGAAAAAATAAAAATCATGCGAAACTGCCTGTTAAATGCGTACCGTATGCATGCAACAGGCAGTTTGGCACCAAAGATACCTGTCAAGGTCATCAAAATACGAAAATTATTACAATTAATTACACCCTTACTTCCCTAGTATCTCCTGTTTGTTTAAGATGTAAATTGCAGTTTGTATTAGGCTTTTGAAACATTAATAAACCGATTATTACGTTCAGATACATTATTTACTGCAGAAGTTGCTTGTTTTCGAAAAAATTAAGTAAGTACTGCATTATGCGTACTGTACGCAAGCAGCAACAGTTTGACACACACGCTAAAATTTATAAAATGTCATAGTCAGCAAAATGAGAAAATTTTGACAATTAATGACGCTTTTAATTTCTAAGTATATCACTTTTGCTGAAATTTTAAGTTTTCGCTTGAATTGGACCATTACACCATTAAAAACCTCTAATTAGTTTGTCCAATAAATACGTAAATCCATGGCAACTTAAGCTAAATGCGAAAGTAGTGAAACTTAATTTTGTTTTTACTTCCTTAACCACTTCTCTTTGCTAATGATGTGAATTTCCGACTGAGTAGGTCTGTTAGGACATCAGCACCCACTTAACATGTCCAGACACAATTCATAATGTAGAAATATACTTTTTCTTAAATAACAAAACATATACTGCATAATACTTACACTTAGCTTGCTCAGAATATTCTTACGCGTAATATAAAGTCTTTTGTTGTTAAAAATCCCTTTTTTTAGAGATGAAATATTTTAGGAAAAAATAAAAATCATGCGAAACTGCCTGTTAAATGCGTACCGTATGCATGCAACAGGCAGTTTGGCACCAAAGATACCTGTCAAGGTCATCAAAATACGAAAATTATTACAATTAATTACACCCTTACTTCCCTAGTATCTCCTGTTTGTTTAAGATGTAAATTGCAGTTTGTATTAGGCTTTTGAAACATTAATAAACCGATTATTACGTTCAGATACATTATTTACTGCAGAAGTTGCTTGTTTTCGAGAAAATTAAGTAAGTACTGCATTATGCGTACTGTACGCAAGCAGCAACAGTTTGACACACACGCTAAAATTTATAAAATGTCATAGTCAGCAAAATGAGAAAATTTTGACAATTAATGACGTTTTTAATTTCTAAGTATATCACTTTTGCTGAAATTTTAAGTTTTCGCTTGAATTGGACCATTACACCATTAAAAACCTCTAATTAGTTTGTCCAATAAAAACGTAAATCCATGGCAACTTAAGCTAAATGCGAAAGTAGTGAAACTTAATTTTGTTTTTACTTCCTTAACCACTTCTCTTTGCTAATGATTTGAATTTCCGACTGAGTAGGTCTGTTAGGACATCAGCACCCACTTAACATGTCCAGACACAATTCATAATGTAGAAATATACTTTTTTTTAAATAACAAAACATATACTACATAATACTTACACTTAGCTTGCTCAGAATATTCTTACGCGTAATATAAAGTCTTTTGTTGTTAAAAATCCCTTTTTTTAGAGATGAAATATTTTAGGAAAAAATAAAAATCATGCGAAACTGCCTGTTAAATGCGTACCGTATGCATGCAACAGGCAATTTGGCACCAAAGATACCTGTCAAGGTCATCAAAATACGAAAATTATTACAATTAATTACACCCTTACTTCCCTAGTATCTCCTGTTTGTTTAAGATGTAAATTGCAGTTTGTATTAGGCTTTTGAAACATTAATAAACCGATTATTACGTTCAGATACATTATTTACTGCAGAAGTTGCTTGTTTTCGAAAAAATTAAGTAAGTACTGCATTATGCGTACTGTACGCAAGCAGCAACAGTTTGACACACACGCTAAAATTTATAAAATGTCATAGTCAGCAAAATGAGAAAATTTTGACAATTAGTGACGTTTTTAATTTCTAAGTATATCACTTTTGCTGAAATTTTAAGTTTTCGCTTGAATTGGACCATTACACCATTAAAAACCTCTAATTAGTTTGTCCAATAAATACGTAAATCCATGGCAACTTAAGCTAAATGCGAAAGTAGTGAAACTTAATTTTGTTTTTACTTCCTTAACCACTTCTGTTTGCTAATGATGTGAATTTCCGACTGAGTGGGTCTGTTAGGACATCAGCACCCACTTAACATGTCCAGACACAATTCATAATGTAGAAATATAGTTTTTTTTAAATAACAAAACATATACTGCATAATACTTACACTTAGCTTGCTCAGAATATTCTTACGCGTAATATAAAGTCTTTTGTTGTTAAAAATCCCTTTTTTTAGAGATGAAATATTTTAGGAAAAAATAAAAATCATGCGAAACTGCCTGTTAAATGCGTACCGTATGCATGCAACAGGCAATTTGGCACCAAAGATACCTGTCAAGGTCATCAAAATACGAAAATTATTACAATTAATTACACCCTTACTTCCCTAGTATCTCCTGTTTGTTTAAGATGTAAATTGCAGTTTGTATTAGGCTTTTGAAACATTAATAAACCGATTATTACGTTCAGATACATTATTTACTGCAGAAGTTGCTTGTTTTCGAAAAAATTAAGTAAGTACTGCATTATGCGTACTGTACGCAAGCAGCAACAGTTTGACACACACGCTAAAATTTATAAAATGTCATAGTCAGCAAAATGAGAAAATTTTGACAATTAGTGACGTTTTTAATTTCTAAGTATATCACTTTTGCTGAAATTTTAAGTTTTCGCTTGAATTGGACCATTACACCATTAAAAACCTCTAATTAGTTTGTCCAATAAATACGTAAATCCATGGCAACTTAAGCTAAATGCGAAAGTAGTGAAACTTAATTTTGTTTTTACTTCCTTAACCACTTCTGTTTGCTAATGATGTGAATTTCCGACTGAGTGGGTCTGTTAGGACATCAGCACCCACTTAACATGTCCAGACACAATTCATAATGTAGAAATATAGTTTTTTTTAAATAACAAAACATATACTGCATAATACTTACACTTAGCTTGCTCAGAATATTCTTACGCGTAATATAAAGTCTTTTGTTGTTCAAAATCCCTTTTTTTAAAGATGAAATATTTTAGGAAAAAATAAAATTCATGCGAAACTGCCTGTTAAATGAGTACCGAATGCATGCAACAGGCAGTTTGGCACCCAAGATATCTGTCAAGGTCATCAAAATACGAAAATTATTACAATTAATTACACCCTTACTTCCCTAGTATCTCCTGTTTGTTTAAGATGTAAATTGCAGTTTGTATTAGGCTTTTGAAGTACTGCATTATGCGTACTGTACGCAAGCAGCAACACACGCTAAAATTTATAAAATGTCATAGTCAGCAAAATGCGAAAATTATGACAATTAATGACGTTTTTACTTTCTTAGTATATCACTTTTGCTGAAATTTTAAGTTTTCGCTTGAATTGGACCATTACACCATTAAAAACATCTAATTAGTTTGTCCAATAAATACGTAAATCCCTGGCAACTTAAGCAAAATTCGAAAGTAGTGAAACTTAACTTAAACTTTGGCATTTAAATTTAAAATGTTATAATTAAAAAAGTTTGCGGTACGTTTCAACAAAATTGTAAATTCAAAAAACAAAAGGTTTTGTGTTACGTATAAGAATATTTTAACCACGTCACACTTGGAATTAAGCAGCATATGCTTCACTTTTTTCAAAAATAAAACATTTCGACACTATAGTTTGTATCTGGACATTCAAAGTGGTTTTAGATGTTCCAATAGCCCAATTCAAGCGGAAATTGTAACCTTTAACAAATAGAAAATACTCGGGAAGTGAAGGCATTATTAGTTGTCTTTATTTTCGCATTTTGCTAACAGTGACCGGGACTAAAGTGTGTGCCAAACGGCCTGTTGCATGCGTACGGTACGCATTTAACAGGAAGTTTCGCATGACATTTATTTTCCCCCAAAATTTTAAATCAAAAATGAAGTGGTTTTTAACAACAAAACCACTCTGTGTTACTCATAAGAATATTCTAAGCACGCTGATTAATCTGTATTTACTTCAAAAACTAGAAATTTCTACAGGATAGATTGTATCTAGATGTGCTAATAGATTTTGATGTTCCAATAGCCCAATTCAAGCGGGAATTGACATTTTTAACAAACAGGAGATACTAGAGAAGTCAAGGCATCATTAGTTGTCATTATTTTAATGCTTTACTGACTTTGATAGGTATTGATGTGCACGAAACAATCTGTTGCATGCGTACGATACGCATTTAACGGACAGTTTCGCTTGATATTTATTTATTTATCCACAAAATTTTAAATTAAAAAAAGAAGTCTTTTAACAACAAAAGTCTTTGTGTTAGCGTTAGAACATTCTGAGCACGTTACACTTAGTACTGTGCACTGTATGATTTACTTACACTTTCGCATGATTCTTATTTTTTTTTTTACAAAATTATAAGCCAAAATAGTGTTTTTTTTTTCAACAACAAAACGCCTTGTGTTACGCGGGAGAACATTCTGAGCACGATATACTTGTATTATTCAGTATTTACTTAATCTTTATTTTAAACAGTTTCTGCACAAATAAGTACCTAGATGTGCTAAGTGGCTCTTAATGTTCCAGTAGCTAAATTCAAACAGGGAGTGGTATCTTGAAGCAATACGGAATACTAGGAAAGTAAAGGCCTTATTAATTGTTATTATTTTCGGATTTTGCTGACTTTCACAGGAATTGACCCTTTTCCTGTAAGATCGTAAAACTTCCGTAGTGACTTTCCGTGCGCACGCATCTTCAAAACCACGTTGGAAATAGTATCCGGCACTCCGGCAGCAGAGCAAAGGCCTGTGACAACAAACCGCTTTGACAGAATGCAACCGGAAACACATGCGTAACCTGTCGCTCATTGGTTAATTTTAACTTGGCGCTCCAAAAATCTGACTTCGCCTGCGCGATGTTGTCTCACTCTGGATCACTGGAATTTATATAATCTCTACTCACTTTGCTTACAGGAAAAGGGTCAATTTACGTGTGTGCCGAACTACCTGTTGCATGCGTACAGTACGCATTTAACAGGCAATTTCGCATGATTTTTATTTTCCTCCAGAATATTTAATTAATAAAAAAGTGATTTTCAACAACAAAAGGCTTTGCATTACGCACAGGAATATTCAGAGTACGTTATACCCAGTATTATACAGTATATGCTTTACTTTTCTAGAAACTAAGAATTTCTGCAGTATAGCTTATATCTGGACACGCTGACTGGTTTTTAATGTTCCAATATCCCAATTTAAGCGGAAATTGACATCTTTAACGAACAGGGGACACTAGGAAAGTAAAGGCAGCGTTAAATGTGATTACTTTCGGATTTGGCTTAAGTTGACAGAGATTTTCGTACCTACTTATTGGACAGACTGAATGGTTTTTAATGGTCCAATAGCTAAATTCATGCAAAATTTGGAAACTTCAGCAAAAGGAGTGTACTAGGGAAGTAAAATCATCATTAATGGTCATTACTTTTCAGCTACATGCAGCTCCCATATACGTGTACATATTAGCGATAAATGTATGCAAGGCAATGCCAAATAATGACAATATTTAATGTAATTTTGACCAATACAAAATTTTGAAGGGGATGCAATAATTTTTGTGGGGAGTATATTTACGTGTATGCCAAGCTGCATTTTGCTTGTGTACGGTACGCATTTTACAAACAGATTCGCATGAGTTATTTTTCCACAAAACTGTAAAATCCAAAAAAGAAGTGGTTTTCAGCAACGAACGACCTTATGTAACGGGAAGAATGAACATTTTGTGCACGCTACACTTAGTATCATACACCATTTGCTATACTTTTTTTAGAAAATAAAGAATTTCTGCGGAGTAGATTGCATCTAAAAAAATGGTTTTCAAACTTACAATAGCCCAATTCAGTCAGAATTTAATATCTTTATCAATTTGAAGTGATTAGGGATAAAGGCATCATTAAATCTAACAATTTTCCTATTTTGGTGACTTTGACAGTTATTTACCTGTATGCCAGACTGCCTGTTGCATGCGTAGGTATGTTACGTTTAATCGGCAGTTTAGCATGACTTTTATTTTCCACAAAATGAATAAAGGTCTTCTGTTACGCGTAGGAAAATTTTAAAGACGTTACACCTAATATTATGCAATATTTGCTTCATTTTTTTAAACAACAACAAAATTCTGCAGTATTGATTTTATCTGGACAGCGTAATTTTTAATGTTCCAATAGGCCAATTTAAGCGGGAATTCACATCTTTAACAAATAAAATTTACTAGGGAAGTAAAGGCATAATAATTAATTGTGATAACTTTCGTATTTTGCTGACTCTGGCGATTATTTATCTGTGTGCCAAACTGCCTGTTGCATGCGTACGGTACGCACTTAACAAGCATTTTGACATGTTTTTTTCCCAAACTATTAGTCTATTAAAATGCTTTTCAACAACAAAAGGCTTTGTATTATGCTTAGGAATATTTGAGCATGTTACCTTTAGTATCATGCAGCATTTACTTCACCTTTTTTCAATAACAGCTGCGATATAGATTTTGTCTGGATATGCAAAGTGTTTTTTAATATTTCAACAGCCCAGTTCAAGTGAGAATTGATATTTTTAGGAAGGGAGAGCATCATTAAGTGTCAGGATTTTAATATTCTGTTGACTTGGATAGTTTTTCGGCAAAATTATAAATCAAAAAAATTGGTCTAAAGAGTTTAGACAGTACTTCCTTCGCTGTGACAACTGCATGCGTATTATGTTTTTTTTTGCATTAGATTTCAACGCATTCGATTTTGTAGTTCTTGATTAAATCAATAAAATAAATTTGCGCATTCATTATATTTTTTGAGCCACCCTGTATATCGAAATCCAAAAAATATGAATGGAGTGATACATTACAAGTACAGACTCATCATATTTTTACAGTTTAGATAGGATTTATTCGGCAAACTTTCGAGCTGACGTCATCAATTTTTTGGAGGGGATAAGAAAATATATTTTGACTAAACATTTATTATGCTCTTTATAACCTTAAAACATCTGCAAGATTTCAAAGCATTCGGTTTTGTAGTTTCTGAGTAAATCAGTAAAATAAATTTACGCATTCATTAATTTTTTTGAGTCACCCTGTATATGCAAATCCAAAAAATATGAATGGAGTGATAGATCACAAGTACAGACTCATCATATTTTGTACATTTTAGATATGATTTATTCCACAAACTTTTGAGCTGACGTCATCAAGTTTTTGGAGGGGATAAGCAAATATTTTTTGACTAAAGATTTATGATGCTCTTTATAGCCTCAAAACATCTGCAACATTTCAAAGCATTCTGGTTAGCAGATTAAAAATTAAATTTCAAAATGTTGTTTTATAATTTTGATTTTTTTTCCAAAAATCTGGACGTTTCGGGTGAAAAGTCGATTCAGAGTTGTAAACTACATGTGTAGGACTATGTTATTTTATACAATTGAAAACCCATTTACTATGTACAATTTTGAAGTGACGTCATCGCATTAGTGGTGGGGATGATTAGACAAATTTTGGTTAGCGTTTCACCATCTACATGATATTCTTAATATAAGTACAAAATTTCACAACAATCGGTCGAGTACGTTCGGAGATTATCTGTCTAATAAAAATCCGGGACGGCAGACGGACAGACGGACGGACAGACAGACGGAAATGGGGACCTATTTCTTCGTCTTCTAGGGGTCATGAAAGATCGAGAAAACGTAAAAGTAGAGAGTCGGCGGACGGACTCGATTACAATACTTCCTTTGCTTACGCTCGGGAAGTAAAAAGAAAGTACTTTTTATATTAAAGAATAAGGGAATACATTGATTACTCTTCTCACTATATATATATTTATTAGATATAAGAAATATCCTAAAGCCTCAGTCTCCTTCTTTTAATTTCGTTGTTTACTTGAGCTTTGATTACTTGATCTGCTCTTCTCCCCAAAGTAGGATATAGCAATTTCACTTTTGCACATTCTTCTAAGGATGGTAACGTTTGATTATTTATGTGCTGCTTAAATGGCTCTCTTAATGCATGTCTCTCAGGCGTAACCCAGGCAATTTTCCCTACAGAAAAAAAAAAGCGTATTAGAAGTTTATAGACGATTTCGAAACTAGTTTGGAGTAAAGATTTACGTATAGACAATCACACGAAAGTTAGTAATTTTTATTTAAATGCCATTTTTTTTTAAATTAAGTAATTAAGTTATTAACACCTAATATTATGCAGAATGTGAATTTGAAAGATATCACTAGGCGCAGCCACTGTTACGCAAACTAGTAAAAAAATCAATATAAACTATTTTTTTTCTGACCCTATTAAAAAATCCAATCCCTTTTTTCATGAATCAGCCTTCTCAGAATACGTAATTATTAGGTCATCATTAAAAAAAAATAAATGCAATACGAGAGCAAAGTGTTCATTTTTTCACTATTTAATAATTTACTGTTACACTACTGTTCCGCTAGTACCTGTTCTATTTTTAGTTGGTGTTGTGTTGATTTGTTGACGCTTAAGTTTTAAGAACTCGTTATTCAGCCATGCCTTTAACTGAGCAGGGGTTCTTCCAGTTAATGAAGGATGTTCAGTAATATAATTTTTACACATCTGTAAGGATGGTAAATTTCCTTTAGGTTCAAATTTTTTAAAAAGCTCTCTAGCATCTTTTTTTTCAGGAGTAGACCATGTCCTTTTTGTGTTGTTTCTAGCACAATAATTTTTTTTTTTAACAATGCTCCGAACGTTTGCCGTTTTTGATTTGTAACCTAGAAAAATAAACATTGCCAAAAGTGTAACATTACTTTTCGATTTTTTACTGTTATAGTTTGTTTCAAAACTCTCTTCTTCGTCATCGGTTACTTCATAATTTGGATCTTTGACACTATCATCACTATTAAAGGAATAGTTTGTAGTTTCTGTAGAGGGCATACTCTTTTCTAATAAACTAGTCTCGTCAGCGGAAGTTTCTTCTCCTATAATTTTATCGTCTATATTTTCTACATGAAAAAAAAGCATTAAACTTCAAATGTTACAAATAATCTCAAATATGTACGTTTCTTTTTAAGCAAATGGAAAATTTGTTCAGAAGTATCATCTGTCGAAGCCTGACTGAGATGGTTACCTTTTTTGTATGTATCTGTAATTAAAAGAAACCTTAAAAATACATTTTAGTTTTTCAGTATTTTCTTACCTAGTCTTGAAAGTACAACTACACATTTCATGTTTAGTTTTGGATATATGGCGTTGCTGGAAAGGGTCGAAGCATTGCTTGTTGAAGGCAAATCTAATAAAAAATTTAAATAGCAAAAACAATGTTACTCGTATTTTACACTATTTCATTTAAAATATTCACTATGTTTGTATTAAGTTTCAAGTTACCTTTATATTCCGATGTACTGTCTGTGTGTTCAGTTGATATAAAATTTTCTCCGTTGGAAAGTACCGTTTCCTTTCCACTCCATACAGGCTGTGTCTTCTCTGTTTCGGAGGAAACTACAGTTGACGGTCTATACAACGTTTTTTTAAGTAGCCTAGACATCTTCGTTATTTCTCTAGTGTTTATGGACTGTCTGCGTGTAATAAAAATTAACATATTACCAAAGCGAATCAGTGAGAGCCTACCTATATATTTCTTGATGAATTTGTTCTGCGTGCCCTAAATGATTGGCAACATCAGCTATTTCATTCTGTTCCATTCCTATCACTGAACATTGAGTGGCAAGATGTTTCCTTAAAAGTGTCGCCCTCAAACTACTTGGATTTTCCAAATCCTGGCATTGGCCTGCAAAATGTCGCAACAATGCACATCCCTCTAAATGTCTACATTCCCTCCCATCGCCTCCTGGTAATCCAAAAACATAGGGATTTTTGTCTTTCACGCCTATTTTATTGCGATGCAAAATCACTGTTTTCAAGCATTTGTATGTGTTTCTATCCACAACAGCACTAACGGATCTATTTAATTTACCTCTTAAAGGAACTAGCAAATATTCGTTTGCTGCCTCTTTTTCGGTAACATCTAAATAATTGAACAGCTCTACGTCCTCCTTAAAATTAACAGTTTTAGCATTAACAAAATCCGATATTAACATTCTCTCTGTTTCTCCTGGCCGTCTTCGATTAAAAACAAGCACTGAAACAAGCGTATAAGAGGCTAAATCTTTCCAAGCTTTATACGAAAAGTTTTCTGTACATGAACCAAGACTTTTTATACGTTGTTCACAAACGTATTTGTAGAATTTTTCTAAATCAGTCATTACTGGAAGAGTTACTGTTTTATTTCTTCTATCTTGAGTCATATTTTCAATCGCTGTTTTATTTACAGATGTTCCGTAATCTTCAGTTAATAGGTGAGAAAATTGTTTCAGTGTGGTTATTTGGTCCACTAGTTCGTTTTGAATTAAAAATGTCTTCATATGTTTAGCAACTTTTTTCAAAATAATACCAGTTGATAATGCCACAGCCGGACTTTTAAATTTTCCATTGTTCATCCCAGCAAGGAACTGTGCAGTCTTAATGCAAGACATATAATGCTTTGGATGAAAAGCAGAGCATAAATCTGTAATTTCCGGTTCCAGTGTCCTAATGTGTTCTAGAAATCGGCCTAAATGTCTTAGTTTTGCTCGTATTTCTTTTGCGTGATGAGGATCACTAAGCTTTTTAACGATTTTGTTTCCATACGAAATAATTAACCTATCATGACAAATAGTCTTGAAAATATCATCGTTTCTTAAGTGAGCCATTATTTCTTTTAAAGTCTTTGATGCACTTTCATGAATATTCAACGAAATTTGTCTGCTTAAAATCATTAAACTTCTTTGACCTCTTGGAACCGATTTTTGGCATTTTTGGTAGTGTTTTCGTAAAGATAATTTTGAATAATAACCTTCACAGTTAGGACAAACTACATATTGTGTAGTTTCACCCTTAGTTTTTCGAACTGGAATTAATGTGTTTTCTTGTTTTTGTAGTGCAAAATTGCCTTTTTTTCTTAAGACTTCAATAATCTTCTTCCTATCACTGCATCCTAAAACCATTTTTTTTTCTTTTATAAAAAATTAAAAATAGTGTTCAGCCAGTATTTTTATTGATTCCAAATATTTTCAAATACAATTTTCTTTCATTATTTACTTCAAATAAAATGTCCAGAAGTTGAAAAATATTGACTTCAAATTTTTGTCCAAACTAATAATTTTCTTCGCGTTACAAACCTTTTTTTTTTAACAAACAACAATTTCAACATAAAAATTTTATATAGTGGGGACTCTTGTGACATACAAATTAAAAAAAAAACAATTATTAATGTACACATACCTTTTGGAAAAGCGATAAAATTCTTAACTTCCGGTTCATTTGGATGTGTTGTCTCCAAATGATTTGCTATATTGCTAAACAGATGAAAGCAATAGACGCAACAGTTCTTTTTACGTTTGGGTTTGCTGTAAAAAAAAATGTTTTTGCTAACTTCGAAACACTAGAATAATACATCTTTTTTTCTACTGACAGTTATTTGTATCTGTGTAATTATTGACAAATTACACAGTTGAACAATTTTAGAAAATTTTCTTGTTACAAGCATTTTGAAAATGTATTCTGAAAAGATATTTTGTGCTAAATAACTATCTAATAAGACATTATGCCTACGTCGTCAAAAAACATTTTTTTTTGGAGATTGTTCATAGATAATTCCAGTTAAAAGTGAACTATTGCATAATGGGAATAAATATCTAGTACTGCCGACTACATACTGCATACAAACTGCAGAAACATATGAGAATATTCAACACTTGTTAAACTGTATTAACGACAAAAAGTTTGAGTGCAATTTGATAGGCGATTTAAAAATTTTAGCTTTGGTAACTGGCTTCCAATTTGGATATACCAAGCATATGAGCTTCTTATACAAGTGAAGTACAAGAGAGAAAGCATTTCAACATCTGAAAACAATATTTCCTAAGCTTTCTGCGGCTAACATAAACCAAGGTAAAAACTAAAATATTACAGTGAATTTCAGTTTTCATATTATGTACGTTTTCTATATTTAGGAATTTTCATTGGGCCTGAAATTCGAATGAAGGATCAAATGTTCTACGCCTATTTGAATTATACGGAAAAATTTAGTTGGGAATCAATTAACTTAGTGATCAGTGAATTTTTAGGAAACAAACTTTCCACAAATTATGCCTCATTTAAATTTCTTTGCTGACAATCTTTTCATCGAGAAATCAAGAAAGTCGAAGAAAGATTTAAGAGAAATATTTCAAAGCATTCGGTTTTGCAGATTCCAAATTAAATTGCAAAATGTTGTTTCCTAATTTTGATTTTTTTTCAAAAAATCTGGACGTTTCGGGTAAAAACTCAATTCAGAGTCATAAACTACATATGTAGGATTATGTTATTTTAAACAATTTAAGACCCATTTACTATGTACAAATTTTGAGGTGACGTCATCACATTATTGGTGGGGATGATTAGGCAAATTTTGGTTAGCGTTTTACCGTCTACATGATATTCTTAATATAAATACAAAATTTCGCAACAATCGATCCAGTACTTTCGGAGATTATCTGTCTAATAAAAATTCGGGACGGCAGACAGACGGACAGACAGACAGACGGAAACGGGAGACTTATTTCTTCGTCATCTAGGGGTCATGAAAGTTCGAGAAAATGTAAAAGTAGAGAGTCGGCCAACGGACTCGATTACAACACTTCCTTTGCTTACGCTCGGGAAGTAAAAATCACAAAAATTGATGTATTTTGTCAAACTTATTGAAGATGAAAGAAATATTCCAAAATTGGACATAATTTCCAAAACGGCCGGTTTACACGAAAATAGACTTGAAGTCACTTTTACTATACACACACAGGAAATTTGAAAAATGACAAAATGATCAAACAATGGCCGAAGAGAGAGAGGGGGGGGGAAGAGAGAGAGGGAGGGAGAGAGAAAAGAGAGAGAGGGAGGGAGAGAGAAAAGAGAGAGAGAGAGAGAGAAGAAAATTAATGTAAAACTTACCCATTTGTTGTTGGACTGGCTATTATTTCTATGGACATCATTTACGGTGCAATGGACACATGTTGACAAAACAGCAAAAATGAAAAAAGAATTAGATGCAATAATAAAGTTTTTCTACTTTGCGTTAACAATGGCCTCATTATTAAACCGAAACCAGTTTAATAATGGGATCAATTGTTAAACTGTATTTCAGGTGGCGTGCAAGAAGTGGGGCCCCCTTCTTCCATTTTTTGAGGCAAACTTAGGTTAGATTGTTACTGCCCATTCACAATGGACATAAGACATAAGAACGAGCGCATAACCTAATTTACGTTTTTGGTTTGTGTCTGGCTTATGCTTATCTACGTTCACAGTGGACATAGTGAACCAACACCCTCTAAACAGAAAGCCAGTCAACTACATTTGTGACGTCACCGGTAGTGGACCGATGACATGAATGACATTGGCAAGATTTTTTAATTGAAATTGAAATGTATCGTAGAAATTGAAATTTTAAATCATATTAACACTAACTAAAATTGGTTACTGAGTTTCTAACATGAATTATAACAAGTAAGTATATATTTTATTGAACTAACCGAACTTAACCTAAAACTTCTGTCTCTTACATTCTGTTACTGTTTTTTTTGGTGTGTTGTCGTTTTGACGTTTTGCGTAGTTTTTTAACAGTATGTTTGAAAGGCATGAAACAACACTTTTCACTAGCAAATCCTTCCCATGCACTTCACACGAAAGTCCAGAAAACACACTGAAATGTTCTAAAGATGAAGCACTTAGCATCATCACAGCGTGCTTCTGGTTTGGTTGGGAAAGAAATGTTTGTTCGTTCTCCAAACACTTGGTAACTATTGTGTAAACACAAGCACTGATTTGGACCAGGTCTTGACTTGGATAACATAGGCCTCCCCTGTCGTTCGCAGCTATTACGTTGGCAAAAGTATGGACATCTTCTTCAGTCAAAAAAACACGGCAGTAATTACATTTTATGCGTTTGTTGGTAGCATAAGCAGCATAGCCAGCAATGTAGGTCAGTATAGGCCAAATATTATGCTCTATATCATCCAAGTCTTCTTCAATGCATGCACAGTGTTCCTTTAAAATAGGTGAAACTTCGTAATGGCGAAAATCTTCCACGTCACATTCTGTGGATTTAGAAGACATTTCTTCTGGAGTAATGGAAAAATCTCCATAAGTATGTGATTTTAAAACAAGCGGTACCATGCTTTGTAGTCTCAATTTGTTTTCAGATTCGAAAACCTGTCTAATAGAAATGTGGTATTGGGATCCGGCAAGCTGGCGATATTTCCCAAATCGTTCTTCTAGTTTATCAGTTTGAATTTTACCACAAAGAAAGAACGAAAAATTTTTGGTGTTTAGGCAGTAGTTTGCCATTTTGATGAGACCATCTGTGGTTTGACAGAGGGCCCAGTGAGTTTCTTTAGTTAGTTTACCTTGTTGAAAAGTGTTCCACCTTTTTAACCATTTGCTGAATTCTTCTAAAAATTGTAAAATCCATGGGGAATCTGTACGAATTGGTTCAGCAAATTCGTTTCGTAGTCTCTTTCCTTTCCATTGGGTTTTGACATTTACAACACTCCACCACTTACATATAATATTAATAAATTCAGCCGTGTCTTCATAATTTTCAAAATGTTTCTTAGGTCCTAATTCTTTTAATGCAGTAACAGTATTTTGATTAAATACCTATGAAATTATAATATGTAATATTGATACTACACAAGAAAATGTATTATTACCTGCAAGGCTAATTTAACATTTTGCCTTTCCAGTGATGACGGGTACAATGCTTTTAAAGTTAAAGTGTGACCATATTTTAGCAGTTCTTGAGCTTCTACTGCATGCATTTGTTTTAAACATTCAAAGGAAGCTGTTCGAGGTAAATCCTCTTTAAAATCAGGATAATTGAAATTTTGTGGCTTTTGATTTATCCAGTTGTTCCGAATATTTTTCAATAAATGTACTGAGTCAATAATAAAAAACAGAGGTTTGGAGTTGTCGTTTGGATGCTCATAGACATTTTTTAAGTCTGGTGGGTCACAAAAATAACTCATTGCTTTCTTATTGATACTATGATTATCAGAAACTACTCCTATTACTTGAAAACCTATTTTGTCCAATTGAATAACAATTTTTCGTATATAACCATGAAGATTGGAGGCTTTGATAGTCTTTACAGGCAAAATATGAGCAACATCCTTATAATTAGAAAGTAAACTGTTTATCATAAACACATAGGCACTGCTCGCATTTTCAGTGCTATCATAGGCATTTCCTACAATGTTACCTCCTTTGTAGTCAATGTAAGGTTTTAAATGTACCTCATCAATCATTAGGATGATAAGCTTATCATTTGATTCTAAATATTTATATTTAGAAGCAATATACTTCAAAAATCCCGTATCATTTTGTTCTAGGTGGGGGCTAACAGAATATTTCCCACATACTCGTTGTAATGTACCTGATGATGGTAGAATAAGATGACCAGAATTTCTTAAAAAGCGATAAGCGTGAGGAGAAATTGAATACAGCAAACCACAAAACAAAGTAATTTCCCAAGAGTACCGAAAAGCGTTCTTACTTGACACTTCTAATAATTTAATTTGTTGTAACAAAAACTTGATTAGTGTTACTTGACCATCTAAAATTTTCATGATTTCTTCCAAATAACAACTGATAAGCTTCAGTTTTCTTTTAACGATGTTGTCCTCATTTTTATCGTTGATGTAGCACTCAATATGTTTTAAATAATCCTGTACATCATTGATGTTATTCACAATTTGGGGAAACTCAATTTTTGTACCTGGTAGTGAAGAAATTTCTGTATCTCTATAGAAAAATCTTACAGAAAGGTTTGTATCAAATTGGAGAAAGGATGTGATAGTAGGGATTGGATTTTCTTCAAAGTACATCAAGTATAGATAATTGTCTCTTTTGATTACTTCCCAATTTCCCAGTTCGATATTTTTTAATTTTGAATGCAAAGAATCTAGGTCAAAAAAGGTTTTCAGTTCATGGTACACTTTTTGCGATTCAAAACTAGCGGCTATCGCTTCTGTAATCATCTGAGATTCTAATTTCTTTTTTTTCTGTTCAGGACCTTCTCTAGAGGAGGTACTAGGTTTTGAAAGGTACTGAGGACATTCAGGAAACTTGCTGGGGATAACATCTGGAAAGTACATAATGAATTTGTTAATACGGACAGATTACAAAATTATAAATAGGTAGGTGATGTTTGTGTTAGTATGTTAAATAGGAATTTCTTACAAGTGTTTATGGTATTCTAGTATACAAGGACCAATGATTTTAGTGAAGGTATAAGGTATTGAACAAATTATAGTTAAACACTTTATTTTATTTATTTATTTTTTAAATCTTTATCAAATGTAATGTAATATCCTATGTAATACTAAATCTAAATATTATTTGTAAGACAATAATTATGTGCATTATTTTTGTTGAAAAAGTTTGTCCATACTGCTCGTTTTATTCCTATGCAAAAAAAAAACACAAAAGTACATTTAAAAAACTTCCCAGACACCCTTTCAGTGGACGTAATTAATAAGCATCACCGGCTCTTATTTACTCGCCGTCTAATAAGGTCGATTCAACAAAGAAATCTTGTAGTAGAGACCGCTAGCTACCGAGGAAAACTATCACGCTGACATTTGTTGTACCTGACGCATAATTTTTCACAAATTAGATTTTTATCAATTTATTAGTCTTATATGAATTATCAGAACATCAAATGGACAATAACCAAAAATAAAATAAGTATTGCTTTCATTTCTATCATATCCGACACCTCTTGATCTTGAATAAACTTAAATCACTGCTGCAGCCCTTGTGTTGCGTTTGTTGATCTGATTACACGCTGGCAATTTTGGGAAGACTTCCAATAAATCAATAATAATGCTTTCAAATAACATTACAGTTAAATTCGTACGACAATAAACAACATTTTTAACAACTTAATCGCAACATGCAACGCCCTTCCTTTTCCCTTGGATGATGAAAATGAAGGGCTCACAAGCCGACTGCCCGACTGGTCGCAGGATAAAAAATTAGTTTTCCAAGTTTCTAAGAATTGAACACAAATGTTGATAAAGGCACACATGCAAGTTCTGAAATAATAGTAAATTGTTTGTATTTCTTAACATAATTGGATTGACACATGACAGTTCTCGATAATTAATAAACATTAAAATATGAATGAACCGTGTCGTCTCTAGCTAGATCACAGCAAGCCAGATCCCCCGGTATGTAGCGCCTCTACGGTCACACCTGAATTGATGATATTAGACGACAAGGAACTACGGAACTTGTCCAGACAGTAATGTTAAGAACCATAAGATATCAACTAAATAACTACCAAATAAGGGATACTTACACAATCCACTTTACTTACCCTTTTGTAATCGAGGATGTTTAATGGGTGCGGTAAGTAGCCTTCCTGTTTTTTCATCAAAGAAGCTCGTTGTCCTTAACACATCACCTGATCTAAAGTGCAGCTCACATACCTAACATAAACTACATTCACAAAAATCTAATTATACGTGCATTATTCACCTTGGAAGCTTTTGTTGCTACAAAATCTTGTCGCGGTATGGCCCTTAACCATTTCCTTTTCATGTCTTCATCTTGAGGAAATGAAAAGACCGCAACTTTGGGACCATTTGGATAATTAGCCCGACAATTTGGGACACAACAGTGTGAAGGCATTATACACAAAACAAGTTTTTAAACCTCTACCAAAAAACAAACAAACTTGCAGGTTAATTAATGGAAGTTCAAAATGCCGGTCTTCTTGTGATGACGTCAGCAGCTGTCAAACGCATAGTTGGTTGGCCTTCTGTTTAGAGGGTGTTGAGTGAACTCTGTAAGAGTTGTTAAACTGCGCAAACGCAGAACGGAATAACTCCCGGCTAAACAGAGAAACGGCTAACCTCAAACTGAGTCAATCAAAATATCTAACCTACAATTTCGTACGATATTCGAACTTGACAACTCGCAGTACAGAACAGACTCGCAGTGTGAAACTTTGATTATAATATATATAATATAATCAAAGGTGTGAAGTGCCAAGTGCCAACTGTCAAAGGGAATTCAATAGCAGCATTCAAAAGTCCTTAGATTTTAACATAATTTTGACATAATTCGTGCACAAAGTTGAACTTATTTCAACTTTGTGTACGCAGACAAGGATTACATAAAACGTTCATAAGCATAAGAATTACGTTCGTCCACTGTGAACAGGGGTACACGTTTTCCATCGTTTCAACTTTATGTATTTATGTAAGCTTTATGTACTTGTTATGCCTTATGTCCATTGTGAATGGGCAGTTAGTGTTCGGTGGTTAGATGTCAAACTTTGACATTGTGAAGTTAGCCACAACGCTACAACTAACCTTTCGAATTAAAAGGCCCTAAATTATAACCTTGAATTTTTATTAATTTTTTGTTTCCGATCAGATGCAAAGTAGAAAAAATAGTATATTATACTCGTTTAATAAGACGTGTTGTGGCACTTATTCCTTTGGAGCACTCCTCGCTGCGCTCGTCGTGCCCCAAACCCATGCGTGCCACAATAAGACGTCTTATTAAACTAGTATAATAATATACTATTTTCAATTAATTTATTTTTATCACTTGACAGAAAAGTGTAATATTTTTTATTATCTTTGTATATAAAAGGCAATGTCCCGACTGACATATCAACGCCCAGCCCAAACCGCTAATGATAGAAAGTTGAAATTTGGAGAGAATGTTCATTTTATACTGGAGGCATCGTTTAAGAAAGGATTTCTCGAAATTCATCCCCTAAGGGGTTTAAAAAGGGGTGATAAAATTTGTATAGGACCGATATATCTACTGTAAATTTAGATCGTTATGTGAAACCTGCTACATTTTAATTCTCTTCAATACAAATAAAAAAATACGTACTTAAGCATTTTCGGAGATTCGACCCCTAAGGGGGTCAAAAGTGTTGTCTAAGTTTGGGCGGATAAGTTTGTATAGGAACAATATTTCTACTATAAATTGAAATTTTTACTTGAAACTTGGTATTAATGTTCTTCAATACAAATAATGAAACCCGTCTTTAAGCATTTTCTAAAATTCAACCACTAAGGGGGTGAAATATGGTGGCTAAACTTGTGTGGGAATATTTCTATTGTAAATTTAAATTTTTACGTGAAACTTGGCAACTAATTGTCTCCAACACAAATAATGAAACACGTATTTAAGCATTTTCCGAGATTCAACCCCTAAGGGGGTGAAAAGTACTGATTAACTTTGTGCGGGAAAAATATTTCCATTTTAAAATTAAATATTTTCACGTGAAAGTTGGTATTAGTGCTTTTAAACACGAATAATGAAATACCATTTAAGCATTTTCCGAGACTCAGCCCCTAAGGGGGTGAAAAGTGGTGGCTAATTTTGTATGCGAAAAATATTTCTATTGTAAATTTTTGACATGGAATTTAGTATTAATGCATAGTGGAACACGTAATTAAGCATTTTCCGAGATTCAACTCCTAAGGGGGTGAAAAGTACTGGTTAAGTTTGTATAGAAAAAGTATTTCTATTGTAAATTTAAATTTTTGCGTGTAAACTTGATATAAAATTAATGCTCTTCAACACAAATAATGAAACACGTATTTAAACACTTTCTGAGATTCAACCTCTAAGGGGGTAAAAAGGGTCTGGCTAAATTTGTATGAGAAAAATATTTTTATGGTAATATTTACTTAAAACGTGGTATCAATGCTCTTCAGCACAAATAACAAAACACGTATTTAAGCATTTTTTCAGATTCAACCCCTAAGGGGTGAAATATGGTGGCTTGATTTGTGTGGGAATATTTCTATTGTAAATTTAAATTTTTACGTGAAACTTTGCATTAATTGTCTCCAACACAAATAATGAAATATGTATTTAAGCATTTTCCGAAATTCAACCCCAAAGGGGGTGAAAAGTGGTGGCTAGATTGTATGGGAAAAATATTTGGAAATTTAAATTTCTACGTGAAACTTGGTATTAATGCTCTTCAATACAAATAATGAAGCACGTATTTAATTATTTTCCGAGATTCAACCTCGAAGGGGGTGAAAAGTGGTGGCAAAGTTTGTATGGGAAAAATATTTCTACTGTAAATTAAAATTTTAACGGGGAACTTGGTATTAATACTCTTCAACACAAATAATGAAACACGTATTTCAGATTGTTTCGAGATTTCACCTCTAAGAAGATGAAAGGGGGTGACAAAGTTTTTATAAGCAAACATTTTTTATGTCGATTTTTATTGGAAATTGTATTAATGTCCTTCAACAATTTTTTTACTTGAAGGTTGATAATAATGCTCTTCAACACAACGAATCGTCTACGCGAGCGAAGCCACGGGCGAAAAGCTAGTTGAATATAATTGAAAAAGTTACCTTGATCTTCTGAAGTGCTGGTTAAACACTGATGTGTGTTTTCCGTTAATTCCGGTAACAGATATTCAGTTGATCGGGAACTCTCTGGGTCTGAAGATAATGCATACCCAGCAGGACTAGTTGAATTCTGCATTATCTTTTTTCTTAAATTTACCACTAATACGGAATTTTCTTTCTGAAGATAATTTGCAACTTCTACGTCATTTGGATCAAAATTTTGGCGCTTTTAAAGTACCTATAAAGCTCACGTCTTTCACACTAAAAATACATGATAATTAAAATACCTACCAAGTATTTTTGCATACTTAGAAGTTACTCTTTTGTTGTCCTGGCGGTTACCGGAAATTGGGTCACATTACATTCAAACAACGGATACCCGTTGACCACAACAGAAAAATAAAACAACGTACACATGTAACTGACCAAACGCAAATACAAATAACGACAAAACATTAGTTATTTGTTACCACTTAATTGCACCAACTTTTTAAGTAATTATATGCACTTCGCACATAGAATCCCCAACTTGTATGCTTTTCTATGGCTGAGTACGCGGTAAGCGCGGTACGAAAGAAACGAAACGGTAGTGACCAGACAAACCACCAATGACATTGTGACTAGAGATGCGCTTAGCGATATTGAATACCCATATTACATCGATTTAAATATTACACTGTCCATATCGATATTCCAGCTTCGATGTAAAGGCGAATGTGAAGACTTCATTTTTATTTTAGAAATATTTCTGTTTTTTTTTTTTCATCATAAAGGCTTTAAATTTTGGTTATTACTATAAACTAAAATAAATAAAAAATGGTAGAGTTTTAACTTTGGTAATAGTTACATTAAATAATATCTTGTTTCGAGGTAGTGAAGTTCAACTTTACTACCAAGGTTGAAAAAGAAGATATAGGTTATGCAAGAAATACTTGATGTAATTATTTGTTAAAATAAATAAATGTATGCAACTAACATTACTTGAATATTCGCATGGTAGTTAGTAGAGGGTGAAAGGTAAAATTAATTCAGCGACAAGTGTAGATGCTTTGCTTTGTTTTGAAAATTTAGGTTTGCCTGATTAAAAATCAAAACAAAATCATTTTGGGTCAAAAAATTCAAGGTTCATTTTTTCAATTTGTTATCTTACGGTTTCTACTAGTCAAAAAAATTGTGTTTTAACCACGTTTGTGAAAGCAATTCTAGCGCATATTAGAACCCGCGACGGGCGCGTCGACCTAACCTGACCTGACGTGACAACCAACTGAAAATGGAGATCAGACATACCAATTTATCAACACAAACTGCTAACGTATCCAACCGAAAATTTGCAGTTCACAATATTTTTTACTGCAAAATCTCATTAAACCGGCATTTTCAAAATTCAGTTATTGACGTACAAATTAATTTTCCGAAATGATTTTAATAATTCAATCGTGGTAATGTACCTAAGCAGTAATTATTTATTATTTTTAAACCACCAGCTCTGTAGTTTTTTAACAACTAACTCTGGCAACATTAAAAAGTCTTTTTTTTTCCTGAAATCAAATATAATCGTTTCTCAGTTTATTTAAAAGAATAGCCTTTTATGTTTTTTGTACTTCTGACACTGGACAAGTAGAAACGCAGTACAATATAAAACCATCGATAAATGCCACTAGTTTTCGTATTTTGCTACGTTGACAAATATTTTTGTCAACATGTGTGTGCGAAACTGCCTGTTACATGCGTACGGTACGCATACTGGGTGTTATTGAAAGCTACGTACAACAAAATTGACAGTTATTCGCGAAGTCTAAGAAGTCTGAAAAAAGTATTTTGTGTTATCAAAATTATAAGGGGAAATTTAACGCTTATCCAACCTTTTTAGGCGCTGCTGAAGCATGAATAGGTAAAATTAATTTATTCCTAACAACTGTAACAATAAAATTTTGTCAAGTTTTGTTAAATGTTGCTATAGAAAGGAAAGATGATCTTTTTATCAGAGGCGTACAACGAATTTGGACATAAATTTTATTAGTTTTTATCTCTAAAAGGAGAACACTTTTACCTGAACTTTTTTACTTTTAGCACACTTACTTCGAGACCAATTGCCGATTTTATTTTGTACGTAGCTTTCAATAACACGCTGTATAACAGGCAGTTTGACAGAAATTTTATATTTAACACAAAATTGTAAAGCAAAAAAAAGGTTTTCAAAATCAAAAAGTCGTGAGTTACGAGTAAGAACATTTGAGCGTGTTACAGTTAGTATAATGTAGTATTTGGTTCATTTTTTTCAAAAATAAAGTATGTCTGCAGTATGCTTTGACAAGTAGGGCATACGAGGGCAATGAAACCACAATTAATTGATATTGTTTTAGTATTTTACTGACTTTGTTGAGTATTTACCTATGTGCTAAACAGCCTGTTGCATGTGTTGTGTACACATTTAACAGGTAGTTCGCATGATATTTGTTTTACTATTTATCTATTTTATTGGTCAAATCAAGAACGAGTCATGCCCCTTTTTGAGTTTTTACTTTACACAATTTTGTGATGACGTCTGCAACATGTTTCCAAGGACACGTATATGAACTTGGATTGGTGAAGTGTAATACTAAAAATAACAATATTACATTCCCAAAATTTTATGGGAAAATCTAGTGAGCCGTTCCTGATTTAATCAAGAAAATAAATTGACACGTTAATTAATTTTTTGAGTCACCTACTTAAACAAATCTAAAAAATATGATTGCAATGATAAATCACAAGTAAAAACTCATCATATTTTGCACATTTTGGGTACAATTTATTCGGCAAAATTTTGAAATGATGTCATCAGTTCTTTCGAGGGATAACCAACAAACGAAAGGTTGGTGGTTCGAGCCCACCCGGGGGCGGCGATTTTATTTTTAAAGAGCAAAAAACCTAATAAAATTGTGTAGATGAAAATTGGTCAAAAAAAAAATAAAAAAAATATTTTTATTAAACTGTGTCATACTCCAAAATTTCAAAGCATTCGGTTTTGTAAATTCAAAATTAAATTGCAAAATGTTGTTTTATGAATTAATCCAAAAATCTGGACGTTTCGGTTAAAAATTCAACACGGCGTTATCACCTATATGTGTAGGACTATGTCATTTTATACAATTTAAAACTCATTTATTATGAATAATTTTGAAGTGACGTCATCAAATTATTGGTGGGGATGATTAGACAAATTTTGGTTAGCGTTTTACGATATACCTACAAGATATTCCTAATATACATAAATACAAAATTTGGCAACAATCGGTGGCTCGTAGATTATCTGAATCATAAAAATCCGGGACGGCAGACAAACGGACAAACGGACAGACGGACAGACGAACAGACGGACAGATGGACAGACACACGGAAACAGGACACCTTCGAACTCTAGGTATCACTAAAGGCGGAGAAACCGTAAAAATAGAGAAAACGGCTTTTTTTAGATTTAAAGTTTTGTGGAAAAATACAAATCATGCGAAACTGCCTGTTAAATGCGTACCGTATGCATGCAACAGGCAGTTTGGCACCAAAAATACCTGTCAAGGTCGGTCATCAAAATACGAAAATTATTACAATCAACTACACCCTTACTTCCCTAGTCTCTCCTGTTTGTTTAAGATGTAAATTGCAGTTTGTATTAGGCTTTTGAAACATTAATAAACCGATTATTACGTTCAGATACATTATTTACTGCAGAAGTTGCTTGTTTTCGAAAAAATTAAGTAAGTACTGCATTATGCGTACTGTACGCAAGCAGCAACAGTTTGACACACACGCTAAAATTTATAAAATGTCATAGTCAGCAAAATGAGAAAATTTTGACAATTAATGACGTTTTTAATTTCTAAGTATATCACTTTTGCTGAAATTTTAAGTTTTCGCTTGAATTGGACCATTACACCATTAAAAACCTCTAATTAGTTTGTCCAATAAAAACGTAAATCCATGGCAACTTAAGCTAAATGCGAAAGTAGTGAAACTTAATTTTGTTTTTACTTCCTTAACCACTTCTCTTTGCTAATGATGTGAATTTCCGACTGAGTAGGTCTGTTAGGACATCAGCACCCACTTAACATGTCCAGACACAATTCATAATGTAGAAATATACTTTTTCTTAAATAACAAAACATATACTGCATAATACTTAGACTTAGCTTGCTCAGAATATTCTTACGCGTAATATAAAGTCTTTTGTTGTTAAAAATCCCTTTTTTTAATGATGAAATATTTTAGGAAAAAATAAAAATCATGCGAAACTGCCTGTTAAATGCGTACCGTATGCATGCAACAGGCAGTTTGGCACCAAAGATACCTGTCAACGTCATCAAAATACGAAAGTTATTACAATTAATTACACCTTTACTTCCCTTGTATCTCCTGTTTGTTTAAGATGTAAATTGCAGTTTGTATTAGGCTTCTGAAACATTAATAAACCGATTATTACGTTCAGATACATTATTTACTGCAGAAGTTGCTTGTTTCCGAAAAAATTAAGTAAGTACTGCATTATGCGTACTGTACGCAAGCAGCAACAGTTTGACACACACGCTAAAATTTATAAAATGTCATAGTCAGCAAAATGAGAAAATTATGACAATTAATGACGTTTTTGATTTCTAAGTATATCACTTTTGCTGAAATTTTAAGTTTTCGCTTGAATTGGACCATAACACCATTAAAAACCTCTAATTAGTTTGTCCAATAAATACGTAAATCCATGGCAACTTAAGCTAAATGCGAAAGTAGTGAAACTTAATTTTGTTTTTACTTCTGTTTGCTAATGATGTGAATTTCCGACTGAGTAGGTCTGTTAGGACATCAGCACCCACTTAACATGTCCAGACACAATTCATAATGTAGAAATATACTTTTTCTTAAATAACAAAACATTTACTGCATAATACTTACACTTAGCTTGCTCAGAATATTCTTACGCGTAATATAAAGTCTTTTGTTGTTAAAAATCCCTTTTTTTAGAGATGAAATATTTTTGGAAAAAATAAAAATCATGCGAAACTGCCTGTTAAATGCGTACCGTATGCATGCAACAGGCAGTTTGGCACCAAAGATACCTGTCAAGGTCATCAAAATACGAAAATTATTACAATTAATTACACCCTTACTTCCCTAGTATCTCCTGTTTGTTTAAGATGTAAATTGCAGTTTGTATTAGGCTTTTGAAACATTAATAAACCGATTACTACGTTCAGATACATTATTTACTGCAGAAGTTGCTTGTTTTCGAGAAAATTAAGTAAGTACTGCATTATGCGTACTGTACGCAAGCAGCAACAGTTTGACACACACGCTAAAATTTATAAAATGTCATAGTCAGCAAAATGAGAAAATTTTGACAATTAATGACGTTTTTAATTTCTAAGTATATCACTTTTGCTGAAATTTTAAGTTTTCGCTTGAATTGGACCATTACACCATTAAAAACCTCTAATTAGTTTGTCCAATAAAAACGTAAATCCATGGCAACTTAAGCTAAATGCGAAAGTCGTGAAACTTAATTTTGTTTTTACTTCCTTAACCACTTCTCTTTGCTAATGATGTGAATTTCCGACTGAGTAGGTCTGTTAGGACATCAGCACCCACTTAACATGTCCAGACACAATTCATAATGTAGAAATATACTTTTTTTTAAATAACAAAACATATACTACATAATACTTACACTTAGCTTGCTCAGAATATTCTTACGCGTAATATAAAGTCTTTTGTTGTTAAAAATCCCTTTTTTTAGAGATGAAATATTTTAGGAAAAAATAAAAATCATGCGAAACTGCCTGTTAAATGCGTACCGTATGCATGCAACAGGCAGTTTGGCACCAAAGATACCTGTCAAGGTCATCAAAATACGAAAATTATTACAATTAATTACACCCTTACTTCCCTAGTATCTCCTGTTTGTTTAAGATGGAAATTGCAGTTTGTATTAGGCTTTTGAAACATTAATAAACCGATTATTACGTTCAGATACATTATTTACTGCAGAAGTTGCTTGTTTTCGAGAAAATTAAGTAAGTACTGCATTATGCGTACTGTACGCAAGCAGCAACAGTTTGACACACACGCTAAAATTTATAAAATGTCATAGTCAGCAAAATGAGAAAATTTTGACAATTAATGACGTTTTTAATTTCTAAGTATATCACTTTTGCTGAAATTTTAAGTTTTCGCTTGAATTGGACCATTACACCATTAAAAACCTCTAATTAGTTTGTCCAATAAAAACGTAAATCCATGGCAACTTAAGCTAAATGCGAAAGTAGTGAAACTTAATTTTGTTTTTACTTCCTTAACCACTTCTGTTTGCTAATGATGTGAATTTCCGACTGAGTAGGTCTGTTAGGACATCAGCACCCACTTAACATGTCCAGACACAATTCATAATGTAGAAATATACTTTTTTTTAAATAACAAAACATATACTGCATAATACTTACACTTAGCTTGCTCAGAATATTCTTACGCGTAATATAAAGTCTTTTGTTGTTAAAAATCCCTTTTTTTAATGATGAAATATTTTAGGAAAAAATAAAAATCATGCGAAACTGCCTGTTAAATGCGTACCGTATGCATGCAACAGGCAGTTTGGCACCAAAGATACCTGTCAACGTCATCAAAATACGAAAGTTATTACAATTAATTACACCTTTACTTCCCTTGTATCTCCTGTTTGTTTAAGATGTAAATTGCAGTTTGTATTAGGCTTCTGAAACATTAATAAACCGATTATTACGTTCAGATACATTATTTACTGCAGAAGTTGCTTGTTTCCGAAAAAATTAAGTAAGTACTGCATTATGCGTACTGTACGCAAGCAGCAACAGTTTGACACACACGCTAAAATTTATAAAATGTCATAGTCAGCAAAATGAGAAAATTATGACAATTAATGACGTTTTTGATTTCTAAGTATATCACTTTTGCTGAAATTTTAAGTTTTCGCTTGAATTGGACCATAACACCATTAAAAACCTCTAATTAGTTTGTCCAATAAATACGTAAATCCATGGCAACTTAAGCTAAATGCGAAAGTAGTGAAACTTAATTTTGTTTTTACTTCCTTAACCACTTCTGTTTGCTAATGATGTGAATTTCCGACTGAGTAGGTCTGTTAGGACATCAGCACCCACTTAACATGTCCAGACACAATTCATAATGTAGAAATATACTTTTTCTTAAATAACAAAACATTTACTGCATAATACTTACACTTAGCTTGCTCAGAATATTCTTACGCGTAATATAAAGTCTTTTGTTGTTAAAAATCCCTTTTTTTAGAGATGAAATATTTTTGGAAAAAATAAAAATCATGCGAAACTGCCTGTTAAATGCGTACCGTATGCATGCAACAGGCAGTTTGGCACCAAAGATACCTGTCAAGGTCATCAAAATACGAAAATTATTACAATTAATTACACCCTTACTTCCCTAGTATCTCCTGTTTGTTTAAGATGTAAATTGCAGTTTGTATTAGGCTTTTGAAACATTAATAAACCGATTATTACGTTCAGATACATTATTTACTGCAGAAGTTGCTTGTTTTCGAGAAAATTAAGTAAGTACTGCATTATGCGTACTGTACGCAAGCAGCAACAGTTTGACACACACGCTAAAATTTATAAAATGTCATAGTCAGCAAAATGAGAAAATTTTGACAATTAATGACGTTTTTAATTTCTAAGTATATCACTTTTGCTGAAATTTTAAGTTTTCGCTTGAATTGGACCATTACACCATTAAAAACCTCTAATTAGTTTGTCCAATAAAAACGTAAATCCATGGCAACTTAAGCTAAATGCGAAAGTAGTGAAACTTAATTTTGTTTTTACTTCCTTAACCACTTCTCTTTGCTAATGATGCGAATTTCCGACTGAGTAGGTCTGTTAGGACATCAGCACCCACTTAACATGTCCAGACAGAATTCATAATGTAGAAATATACTTTTTTTTAAATAACAAAACATATACTACATAATACTTACACTTAGCTTGCTCAGAATATTCTTACGCGTAATATAAAGTCTTTTGTTGTTAAAAATCCCTTTTTTTAGAGATGAAATATTTTAGGAAAAAATAAAAATCATGCGAAACTGCCTGTTAAATGCGTACCGTATGCATGCAACAGGCAGTTTGGCACCAAAGATACCTGTCAAGGTCATCAAAATACGAAAATTATTACAATTAATTACACCCTTACTTCCCTAGTATCTCCTGTTTGTTTAAGATGGAAATTGCAGTTTGTATTAGGCTTTTGAAACATTAATAAACCGATTATTACGTTCAGATACATTATTTACTGCAGAAGTTGCTTGTTTTCGAGAAAATTAAGTAAGTACTGCATTATGCGTACTGTACGCAAGCAGCAACAGTTTGACACACACGCTAAAATTTATAAAATGTCATAGTCAGCAAAATGAGAAAATTTTGACAATTAATGACGTTTTTAATTTCTAAGTATATCACTTTTGCTGAAATTTTAAGTTTTCGCTTGAATTGGACCATTACACCATTAAAAACCTCTAATTAGTTTGTCCAATAAAAACGTAAATCCATGGCAACTTAAGCTAAATGCGAAAGTAGTGAAACTTAATTTTGTTTTTACTTCCTTAACCACTTCTGTTTGCTAATGATGTGAATTTCCGACTGAGTAGGTCTGTTAGGACATCAGCACCCACTTAACATGTCCAGACACAATTCATAATGTAGAAATATACTTTTTTTTAAATAACAAAACATATACTGCATAATACTTACACTTAGCTTGCTCAGAATATTCTTACGCGTAATATAAAGTCTTTTGTTGTTAAAAATCCCTTTTTTTAATGATGAAATATTTTAGGAAAAAATAAAAATCATGCGAAACTGCCTGTTAAATGCGTACCGTATGCATGCAACAGGCAGTTTGGCACCAAAGATACCTGTCAACGTCATCAAAATACGAAAGTTATTACAATTAATTACACCTTTACTTCCCTTGTATCTCCTGTTTGTTTAAGATGTAAATTGCAGTTTGTATTAGGCTTCTGAAACATTAATAAACCGATTATTACGTTCAGATACATTATTTACTGCAGAAGTTGCTTGTTTCCGAAAAAATTAAGTAAGTACTGCATTATGCGTACTGTACGCAAGCAGCAACAGTTTGACACACACGCTAAAATTTATAAAATGTCATAGTCAGCAAAATGAGAAAATTATGACAATTAATGACGTTTTTGATTTCTAAGTATATCACTTTTGCTGAAATTTTAAGTTTTCGCTTGAATTGGACCATAACACCATTAAAAACCTCTAATTAGTTTGTCCAATAAATACGTAAATCCATGGCAACTTAAGCTAAATGCGAAAGTAGTGAAACTTAATTTTGTTTTTACTTCCTTAACCACTTCTGTTTGCTAATGATGTGAATTTCCGACTGAGTAGGTCTGTTAGGACATCAGCACCCACTTAACATGTCCAGACACAATTCATAATGTAGAAATATACTTTTTCTTAAATAACAAAACATTTACTGCATAATACTTACACTTAGCTTGCTCAGAATATTCTTACGCGTAATATAAAGTCTTTTGTTGTTAAAAATCCCTTTTTTTAGAGATGAAATATTTTTGGAAAAAATAAAAATCATGCGAAACTGCCTGTTAAATGCGTACCGTATGCATGCAACAGGCAGTTTGGCACCAAAGATACCTGTCAAGGTCATCAAAATACGAAAATTATTACAATTAATTACACCCTTACTTCCCTAGTATCTCCTGTTTGTTTAAGATGTAAATTGCAGTTTGTATTAGGCTTTTGAAACATTAATAAACCGATTATTACGTTCAGATACATTATTTACTGCAGAAGTTGCTTGTTTTCGAGAAAATTAAGTAAGTACTGCATTATGCGTACTGTACGCAAGCAGCAACAGTTTGACACACACGCTAAAATTTATAAAATGTCATAGTCAGCAAAATGAGAAAATTTTGACAATTAATGACGTTTTTAATTTCTAAGTATATCACTTTTGCTGAAATTTTAAGTTTTCGCTTGAATTGGACCATTACACCATTAAAAACCTCTAATTAGTTTGTCCAATAAATACGTAAATCCATGGCAACTTAAGCTAAATGCGAAAGTAGTGAAACTTAATTTTGTTTTTACTTCCTTAACCACTTCTGTTTGCTGATGATGTGAATTTCCGACTGAGTAGGTCTGTTAGGACATCAGCACCCACTTAACATGTCCAGACACAATTCATAATGTAGAAATATACTTTTTCTTAAATAACAAAACATATACTGCATAATACTTACACTTAGCTTGCTCAGAATATTCTTACGCGTAATATAAAGTCTTTTGTTGTTAAAAATCCCTTTTTTTAGAGATGAAATATTTTTGGAAAAAATAAAAATCATGCGAAACTGCCTGTTAAATGCGTACCGTATGCATGCAACAGGCAGTTTGGCACCAAAGATACCTGTCAAGGTCATCAAAATACGAAAATTATTACAATTAATTACACCCTTAGTTCCCTAGTATCTCCTGTTTGTTTAAGATGTAAATTGCAGTTTGTATTAGGCTTCTGAAACATTAATAAACCGATTATTACGTTCAGATACATTATTTACTGCAGAAGTTGCTTGTTTCCGAAAAAATTAAGTAAGTACTGCATTATGCGTACTGTACGCAAGCAGCAACAGTTTGACACACACGCTAAAATTTATAAAATGTCATAGTCAGCAAAATGAGAAAATTATGACAATTAATGACGTTTTTGATTTCTAAGTATATCACTTTTGCTGAAATTTTAAGTTTTCGCTTGAATTGGACCATAACACCATTAAAAACCTCTAATTAGTTTGTCCAATAAATACGTAAATCCATGGCAACTTAAGCTAAATGCGAAAGTAGTGAAACTTAATTTTGTTTTTACTTCCTTAACCACTTCTGTTTGCTAATGATGTGAATTTCCGACTGAGTAGGTCTGTTAGGACATCAGCACCCACTTAACATGTCCAGACACAATTCATAATGTAGAAATATACTTTTTCTTAAATAACAAAACATATACTGCATAATACTTACACTTAGCTTGCTCAGAATATTCTTACGCGTAATATAAAGTCTTTTGTTGTTAAAAATCCCTTTTTTTAGAGATGAAATATTTTTGGAAAAAATAAAAATCATGCGAAACTGCCTGTTAAATGCGTACCGTATGCATGCAACAGGCAGTTTGGCACCAAAGATACCTGTCAAGGTCATCAAAATACGAAAATTATTACAATTAATTACACCCTTACTTCCCTAGTATCTCCTGTTTGTTTAAGATGTAAGTTGCAGTTTGTATTAGGCTTTTGAAACATTAATAAACCGATTATTACGTTCAGATACATTATTTACTGCAGAAGTTGCTTGTTTTCGAAAAAATTAAGTAAGTACTGCATTATGCGTACTGTACGCAAGCAGCAACAGTTTGACACACACGCTAAAATTTATCAAATGTCATAGTCAGCAAAATGAGAAAATTTTGACAATTAATGACGTTTTTAATTTCTAAGTATATCACTTTTGCTGAAATTTTAAGTTTTCGCTTGAATTGGACCATTACACCATTAAAAACCTCTAATTAGTTTGTCCAATAAATACGTAAATCCATGGCAACTTAAGCTAAATGCGAAAGTAGTGAAACTTAATTTTGTTTTTACTTCCTTAACCACTTCTGTTTGCTGATGATGTGAATTTCCGACTGAGTAGGTCTGTTAGGACATCAGCACCCACTTAACATGTCCAGACACAATTCATAATGTAGAAATATACTTTTTCTTAAATAACAAAACATATACTGCATAATACTTACACTTAGCTTGCTCAGAATATTCTTACGCGTAATATAAAGTCTTTTGTTGTTAAAAATCCCTTTTTTTAGAGATGAAATATTTTTGGAAAAAATAAAAATCATGCGAAACTGCCTGTTAAATGCGTACCGTATGCATGCAACAGGCAGTTTGGCACCAAAGATACCTGTCAAGGTCATCAAAATACGAAAATTATTACAATTATATAATTACACCCTTACTTCCCTAGTATCTCCTGTTCGTTTAAGATGTAAATTGCAGTTTGTATTAGGCTATTGAAACATTAATAAACCGATTTTTACGTTCAGATACATTATTTACTGCAGAACTTGCTTGTTTTCGAAAAAATTAAGTAAGTACTGCATAATGCGTACTGTACGCAAGCAGCAACAGTTTGACACACACGTTAAAATTTATCAAAATGTCACAGTCAGCGAAATGAGAAAATTATGACAATTAATGACGTTTTTAATTTCTAAGTATATCATTTTTGGTGAAATTTTAAATTTTCGCTTGAATTGGACCATTACACCATAAAAAATCTCTAGATGTCAATTTCCGACTGAGTTGGTCTGTTGGAACATCAGCAACCACTTAAAATGTCCAAACACAATTTATAATGTGATGTTTTTTTTTTTAATAAAAAAAATATGTATACTGTACGTATAATACTTACACTTACCTTGCTCCGAATATTCTTACGTGTAATATAAAGTCTTTTGTTGTTAAAAATATTTTTTTAATGATTAAATATTTTAGGAAAAAATAAAAATCATGCGAAACTGCCTGTTAATTGCGTACCGTACACATGCACCAGGCAGTTTGGCACACAAGAAAATAGCTGTCAGTCACCAAAATACGAAAATTTAAACAGTTAATAATGCCTTTGGTTCCCAGTACTAGAATTGTTTGTTAAAAATTTGAATTACTGCTTGAATTGGTCTGTTGAAATATTAAAAACCACTTATCTTGCCCAGATGCAATCTATACTGCAGACATTCCATGTTGTTGATAAAATGAAGCAAATACCTAATACAAATACTAAGTGTAACATGCTCAGAATGTTCGTACGCTAACACGAATTCAACAGGCAGTTTCGCATTTTTTTTCCAAAAAATTATAGATTCAAAAAAGAACTGGTTTTCTACAACAAAAGGCCTTGCGTTATACGTAAGAAAATTTTGAGCATTCTACACGTAGTACTGCGCAGTATTTGGTTCAAATTTTCACATTTCTCAAAACAAAGTATTTCTGCAATATAAATTGTACCTGGACTGAGGACTAGTGGTGGAAGTCAAACACTTACGCACGCCGAACTTTGGCATTATTCACTATTTTCCGATTTTGCTTATGATAAATATTCTCATACTGCCATCTACCAGTGGAAAGAAGAAATTCTGCTTTCAATTAATGATTTTCTGTTGCATGTTTGTCGATCCTTTACCATGTTGCCAAATCTCGTGCCGAACTGCCTACCGGGTGCGGTGGTAGTTTGGCACCAGTGCGAAAGTGCACAAAATATGCCAAACTGACTGAAATTTACTCGAAAAATGTGCGGAAAAGCCCACTTTATGAACATATATATATATATATATATATACCGCCTGTCTGGAAAATGGCGGATTAACTCTTCAGTACGTTATACACGGGGATTTCGGGAGTCCAAAAAAAAATAAAAAATTCTTTATGATCTACATTGCTAAAAAAGACGTAATTTTATAAAAGTAAAAATGGCAACACTGCACACCCCTAATGAGTGGACGCCGTTTGCAGATATGGCAACAGATTCCGACGAATTAGGCTGACTCGGATGGGTTCGGTTGGAACCTCGGCTAAACGATGGAATAAATTTTCCATCGCGGCTACGTAGAGTACGAGTTTTCCCCCGGCGCCTTGCGACCTACGGCGTATTTCCTCCCACAGACTATTATATATGGCAGAAAGTTCCTACGTAAACCCGACGCCACGTCATCCCAATTGTCAAATTGCGTTCTGACTGACCGAAACCACAGTAATGCTTCTCCTGTGAACAATTCAACGGTAGAACGAAACATTATTTCTTTGGAGACGTCCCGTGAAACATGTAATTCCTCCACTCTCTCCAAGAAACTCAATACACCTGCCGACTGACCGTCAAAACTAACCCCCCATTTATGCAAGGGGATACAATGTTCCCCGCAAGAGTTTCGAGGTGGGTTCGTGTTTGTTTCTACTGCGTACGAAGTAGGTATCCTTGGAGATACACCACAGGCGACCCCACACCGCGAAGACAATTCTGCGAGGCGTTCCGCAACACCCTGTCGCCAGTCAGAGTCCACCTCCTCGGCAGGAGATGAACTTCGGTGACCCTGGGGTAATTCCAACGGATCTGGGGAATCCAGGTCGAGCAAGGAACCCTGTGGAGGCATCACTATGTTCAGGTCTTGCAGAAGGCCATTCGCGTCATCCAGGAGACGCAACAGCCGATCTTTTTCGTTCTGCTGTTCCTGGTTTACAGGTTGAATCCGGAGTAAGTGTCGGTGGAGGTGCGTTAATTTCGTACCCAACCTCCGAAAAAGATTCTCCCGATTCGCCGAATCAAAACTCTCCAGATCTCCAGAGGTTGTCTCCAATTTCGAGGCGCAGATTACCAACTCGGTCGCGGGATCAGAGGCTTGCGTAAATTCGGGAACCACCACACCCTGCCGCTCTTTCCGCAAGAGCTCTATCAACGCGACTCGTTTCGTTTCCACGGTCGTACCTACGACTGTGATTCCGCGTACCCGAAGTTCATAGGCCAATTCGTCGGCAGATAGTGTATTGACTTCCATCTTTCCCACAAATAAAAAAATGTTTCCTGGTATTTTTTTTTAATATTTTATATAAATTATATATTTTTTTCTTTTTAAAGGACAACGAAATTATGGGCCCCGCGTTGGGCGCCAAAAATTTGTTACGACCCTGTTTTCTGTCGTTTTAACAGACACTTTTGCCGACTTACCCAGAGAGGAGGGAGGGCTCTTTGTTGTCAATATTATGGGCGCCACCAGTATTGTTTAATGAGATTCAGGGCCAGGTCTAACAACTACTGGAAAATGTTCCCGACCCAATTCATAATTTAATCAGTTACTAGTTTACAATCAAAATGGCAAGGAACAAATAATTAAAACGAGTTAACAATTAAGAATCACGGTCACAGTACCCTTTAAGGGAACCCACGCAGTTAAAGCTTTAACCTTTACAATTTTTACAACTCAACTTCAATTACTCAATAACTACTAACTACACTTCAGGGAAAAAAAAACTAATATCTCTTGAAGAAGAGGCAAAAGGGGAAGTCTTAAGGCTTATCTGACGAAGGTGGTTGTCGACAGGAGGTCTTCCGTCAAGCCAGAAGATAGGTATCGGCAGGCTATCGCACTCGGAGACGGAGTCTTGGCTCGGGCGAAGATAGGGGTATCGCCGGTTCTAACGCACTCCGGAAGCGTAAACCTGGTTCGGCCAAAGAAAGACGACGGTACCAAAAAAAACCCTGTGTGACGAAAATGGTCAACACCCCAGAAGGAGATATTGAGCTTCATACCTGCTTCCGAGGATTTTCGCGTACCAAAGGACCCAATTCAGTCGTACTCTTGACTTATCTGTTTTTTTTATTTTATTTGAAAGTCCCCGTTCAATGTCAAGGAAACCGCCCTTACCTGGAATCCCCGGCATCACGCTAAGCCGACTAACTTAACAATGGGGACAAATTTGAAATCCAGTTTCGTCACCATTAAAGACTCTATGTGGATCTTTTATTACATTTTTAAATTTTATTTCAGCCATATACTCCTACTTCTCTAAACCATTTGCGAATGTCAGACTCAGACACACAGACACTTTTTCTATTGGATTTGAATACCTTGTTCTTTATGGTACAGACACATAAGACAAGCTTTTACGTATGTTTTTACAAATCGACGTAACCCCTTAGATCATATAATAAATAGATACCACCACGCCGCGTTCTTTCCCTAAGAGAGCCTGTGACGACATCCTCCTGTCACATATCTCTCTTGTGCATGGGGGGATTACAATGAAGCTATCCTTGCCTGATCACTATTTGAATTTGGCGCGCCTAAATTTTAGGAAGTATGTCTGAACTAACTTCGTACGAAAGATGTTGACAGCTTGATTTTATAAATAATTCACAGAAATTCTAAAAATGTTTTTCGTACAAGAACACGGAAGAGAGGTTAGAAGAAACATCTGTCAAAAGCGATTTGTTGCGCTGGTGCGGTACAAGGATGGAAGTGAAATAGACATATACAGATGAAATGCATATAACAAAGATGAAGATGTGGTGATCACACAAGGATAGCATTATACTACTCCCCTTGACGTAGAAAACGACAACAGATAGCTTCATGTCTAGCCACAGCTTTCAGTTTGAGTATTGGTATTTATTTATTATATGATCTAAGCGTAACCCAGAGAACCATTATCTGCACACGATCAACTCAAACGTTTTATCTCGTGCAAATTGACCCACATCATCATGATTTAATCGCAGTAAGTGCCGTCGACAGGTTTTCGGGGAGACTCCCCTATTCCCTTTTTCTGTTCGTCTGTATATTTTACCTCTCGGAAGGTCGTTGCTAGCAAAAATTTGGGGATTTCCCTCCCGATCACCTAACGACAAAATATCTTTGATAGCGTGACTTTCCTTGTATTACGAATAAAGAGGTGCGTGCTCGTAGAAGCTTTAATAAACTTAAGGAAAAACAAGGCAAATACAGAATACAAACGACAGCTAATTAGTTTTTACAATTCATTCATATGTCTTGTTATTTTGTTGTCATGGCCAACCCTTCACGGTCGCCCTTTTCTAATATCTAACACTTCCCCTCGACCCGAGGCAGAGACTCAAGAATATTAGCTAGATTGGTTGGAGGTCTCATGACCTTCTGTTCGAGGGTACCATTCAGGTAAGCATTCGCTACGTCGAGCTGTTCAATCTTCATGTCGTGAATTGCTGCTAAGGATACGAGCAGACGTATAGAGCTCATTCTAGCTACAGGAGCAAAGTTGTAGTACATTTGGGACATTTCGTAATTTGTCAATGTTTTTAATTTGTAGCTCATTATAAGCCTGAATAACGTTGCATGCTTATCACTAATAAATCGTGCAATATTTTTCGTAAATTTGACCATTCACGGAATTGCCAGAGGGGCAAATATACACGGGCGAATGTCCTCTGGGAGAAATTGCAACCCATACCAAAACCTTGAAAACAAATTTCAAGAACTAATAATTGTACATAGAAAAAGCTAGATTTCTAGGGAAAATTAATCAAAAATGGTTAGGATTCCGGCTTCCCGGTTTTTTTTTGCAAATAATGGCTGTCTCTTCGCTTAATAATGCTAGCAGTGACGGCTCGTGCCAAAAAAACGTGGGTCGGCCAAACATGAGGATAACTCTAATTAGTCGATTTATTTTTTGTTTCTATCCCAATAGAACACAATGTTATCAATTACAAATATTCACTTTTAGATAACAAATAGAGGAAAATATGTCCAAGCAATAAAAAAAAAACAAAAAATGAAATCGTTCAGCAAGAACCACGAGAAGGTTTAGAGCTTTCTTGCCGGGAAAGGAACGGAAAGGATATAGGATATGGGGTGACACGAGGATTAAGAAAACAAAAGGAAATGGTAAAATAATAAAGAAAGATAAATGTATAAAAAAAGAAATAGGTTTCTGCAAAAAACATTTTGTAGAAAGGACAAAAAAAAAAAATTTTTCTAAAAAATAAAAGGAGAATAGAAGCAAAACTAATATAAATTCTCAAAAGTAAAAACAAAACTCAAAATAAAAATTAATTCAACATAATTAAACATAACATATTTTCTGTGAATAACAACCTATGATCTAAAATAACTAAAATTAATAAAAAATTAAATAAAAACTCATAAAGTTTTCAACAACAAAACAATTACACGTGAGTAAATAATTGTGGTACCTGATGTGGGGACACATTTAAAATTATTCATTTTTATAAATTAAATCGATTCTACGCACTTTTGTTGCAGCAAAGTCATCTATAATTTCATTATAAAAAGTTTCGTTTTTCATTAATTCTTTTACTAAGCTTCGCTCAATTGCCAAAATCGATAAATTGTTTAAACGCGGTTGCGACATGGTATTTCTAGTATATGACTTAATTCGTTTTAATGCCGAAAAACTTCTCTCTACCGATGTCGATGTTGGTGGGAGAGACAAAATTAAACAAAAAAGTTTATATAATTCTGAAACATCATTAATAATATCATTTTTAAAAATAAATTCTGTCATGTCTTTTACTGTTAACGAATTTCCAAAAATTGATTTATCGGAGTATAAAATTTGCAGTTCTCTTTTTAATTTGTCGTTGTTGAAAATTTCTTTGTAATTATTAATTAAAGAATTAAATTGCTGTTCAGGAAATTTAGTATTATATTCAGTAAATTTGGTGTGGTTAATTAATTCTAAAAAAGCAAGCGATGACATATCTCTAAATCGAATTTCTATTTGATTGATAAGTAAATCCAAAATTTCAAAAAAGAGACGTTTTTTAGTTAATGAAATGTTATTGTCATTCGTTAAATCAGTTTTATGCCGTTTCGCAGATGGAGGAGCTATATCAGCAATCTTTTCAACATCAGAATATATCTTTGAAAAATAATGATCTTCATTTCGAATTCTTTTTAAAGTGGATAGAAGTGAAAGAATTCTTTCGTTACAGTAAGTTATGTCGGATAATTTATTTTGAACTATAGAAAAAACTGTATCGGTATAAGAAAAAATTAAATTGAAAGTATGAAGCAAAAACACAAATTCAAAGTCAGTTAATATTTTTTTTAAACCATTAGACTCCCTGATCGAAATATCATCCCAGTCGTCTACATTCTCAATTATAAAATCAAAAACATTCATCAAAGTGGTTCGGTTATCGAATAAAGTTTTTACAGCGCGAGATTTAAAGTTCCAACGAGTTTCTGAGTTAGCAGGTAACCTCTTTTTGCAAATTTTGTCTAGGAGATTAGTGCGTTTGGTTGACTTTGTAAAAAAAGCTGTAAATCCTGATACGTTTGAGAAAAAAATTCGACATTCTTTAATATTTTTACAAGAATTTTGTAGCACTAAATTAATTTTGTGTGCATAACAGTGCGTAAAAAGTGCTTGGGCTGCAATTGATTTAACTTTACTTTGTAATCCATTCAACTCTCCCGCCATCACCGCAGCCCCGTCATATGTTTGGCCAATTAATTTTTTCTCAATATTAAAATGAGAAAAATTATTTATTAACACACTGAAAATATCGTGTGCAGTTCGTCCTTCACTAACATTAAAAAAACCGAGAAATCGTTCTAATAATTTACCATTGCGAACAAATCGAAAAATGACAGACATTTGTGAAAAACAACTGATATCTGTAGTCTCATCTATTTCCCACGAAAAACACGTAGCATCATTAATTTCTTTATGAATTACTTGGGTTACAATTTTGGATATTGAATCAATTAGATCGTTTTGAATTGTTTTCGATAACCCGGTGAAAACAGAAGAAGAATCAATGAATTTGTTGAAATTTTCATCTAATGTTGCAGCAAATTTTGCTAACTCCTTAAAGTTACCTTGATTATCCGAACTACTTGTTTCGTCATTACCTCTAAATGCCATTTCTTGTGTTGATAAAAAGATAATCATATTTATTAAATGTTTCACCATAATTCTATTTTCTCGAACAGTTTCATTGTATTTATTTATATATTCGCGTCTGGCACTATCCAACGAATTTGCGATATTGTGTTTTCCGAACAATTTAAATTTTAGAGTCGAATGAATATGCTCCTTAGAAATTTCATGTTTGGCCAGTGCACGATGAACTTCTTTTAAATTATCATAACCACTAGAATTATAAGGGTTCTTGGATTCCGAAAATAATAAACAATACCAGCAAAATAATTTGTTACGTGTTTCGCTGCCAGTTAACCAAGGATATTTAGCATAAAGTGTTTTAGAAAATGCACGATTATGACCAGGCTTTGTTTGAATCAAATTGCTCATTAACGGTCGAGGAACAGTCAGTTGCTTCACAAAAACTTTATCGTCATAAGTAGAGCTGTGCGGTTGAAATTTATTTACCCCCACTATCGGCCCACAGTGCCGATCGCCTTGCTCGCTTCTCGCTTTTCAGTTGTGGATTATTTTTGATAATTCACACAAATAGTTTTATTGTCAGCGAGACGGACACCTGAACATTATTAAAATTATGATTACTCTTATTTCGTCAATATGGATTTTAAAATCATCAACTGACATGCCGTTAACATTATTTTTCGCGTAATTTTCTTCGCGATACATAACGTCGGTTGCAAGCCTATGGCCTGCCGGAGTGGGGGTCAATTCGCAGCGTTTAAATTTCAACGGCACAGCTCTAGTCATAAGTTAACTCTTTAAATTTATGTATTAATAAGTAATTAACCAAGTCGCCATTCGTGTCAACTATATTGCGAACGTGTCCATCGTGGGATTTTATACAAATTACTATATAATTAATTATTTACCAATTTAATCAGGCCCATTTCGTGCAACGTGCAACCAACCACTGCTCAAAAATATTCATCGTTCGTTCATCTTCGGTTTACTAATCGTCCAAGTACGTTGGATAGCTACAACCGAGCCGGCCGCGGCCGGCCGACATCGACAGCGGGCGGAAACTACATGGGAATTGACGGGATATTTTATGTAAAATATTTTTTATTACAGGAGACCAATATAATTTCAACACTCTACAGTTAGGAATGTACCGTTTTAAGATATATGTGATCAACTGATTGATAAAAACATTGCAGTATTGTTTGAATCATCCAATTTTACCCAACTAAATTACACTATTAACGACTTTCTTAAATTTTGAAACTATGCTTGACATACATAATTCTTCAATGAGTTTTTAATAATTTATAATTCACAATCCTGTATTTACATTAAGGTATTAAGGATAATGAAAAACTGTAAATATGGAAATGAATAAAATAAAACAGCGATAGACACGAGCGCGCCACATCCATGGTGTCGTCTGCGTCTGCGGCAAAATCGGCCAGAGCGCTATCGGCCGATGTTGTGTGTTTCAATCTACGCCAGAATTGTAACTTAACGCAGCCCTATACCGATCGGAAAGCGAAAGCCGTAGCTCGTAGATTACTGTTGGTAAATTTTCAACGCATCGGCCGGCCGGTGACAGTAAAATAATTTCTTTACGGGATGAATTTAAAAGATTAAACTGTGTCTTCATTGTTGAAAATTAATAGTAATTAATTTTATTTATTTGTGTTTATTAATTTTTTAATTTTTATAAATTATTGTACATTTTACCATATCAGTTTTTGAAAAATGCTAATAAAAAATTTGGATTTTCAAAAAAAAATTGTTTTCTTATTTCTCGAATTATTTGGTACGGCCTGGCCGACCCTGCCGTCCCTGACGAGCCGTCACTGAATGCTAGACTTAGCCATAAATAGCTAACATTGGCAACACTGGTTGATATTGAGAGTTCTTGCCTTTCTGTGAAAGTGAACGAATTTCCGACTTTTCGAATGGGTGCTGTTTCAGACTATATTTAGAAACTGCTTTTTGGGTAATGAACGAACGAACACTCGCTGGCAATCTCTGCAAAGCACGTTAATTTGACGCCATCGACAATAATTGGTTTAAAGAATTTTGCATTCGCATTTTCACCTAAAAAATTGACGTTATATTCTATTGCCGCTGGAGAACCCTGTTGGGTAAAATCTTTGCGTACATGACATGACCTCTTCTCCGACTATTAAAACCTGTGACGCCCCGGACAAGTCAACCTTCATTTTTATGGGCTGCGCTTGATTGCGCGACGGTATTTGGGTTTATTTGTTTTCCGTCAAGTGTTTTTAAATGACTCGCTAACACGTGTGGGTCTTTTATCGCCGCTGTTTCGACGGAGAAACAGATTTGTTCATTTTTAATTCCCCCCAGTATTAAATTACTTGGTCTTCGCTCTTCGGGCGTAATATTAAGTTTCAACCGATTTATTAACGCTAATGTCTGGAAGGTATAATCGTAAAGCGATTGCGTTGCTTTGGGTACGCATTTCATCACCCTGTGCAACAATTGATGCAAATTGCGTTTCAGAAGAAAATTCCGCGTGAGCATTATCTTCCATTCGGACCATGCAAACATTCTTGAGGGAAGGCAGCGATACCAAATTTCCGCAGACCCTCCCAAGTTATTTATAGCAAAATGACAAATGGTTCCATCATTCCAGCCGTAAATCTGGGCATACTCATTTACCGATTCCAACCAGTCGTCAACATTTTGGCTTGTGGGGTCGAATTTCGCAGTTATGTTAGACGTAATAGGAGCGACACTTACCGTCTGCCTAGCATCGCTTACCCCTACGTTACTCGCAGTTGTATTCCAGCCCTTCAGAATCGCCTCACTAAGCTGCAAAACTATGGATGCTTCGCTTCCCCTTTCTTGTCGAAATGGAGATCGTCCCTCACGGCGACTCTGACGACGGCTCCAACCGCGACCACCTGCAGGCCGCTCGAGAGTTTGATCGGTGATGCCCTGCCGGTTTTCCACCAGGAGAACTGGATTTCTCCCGCTGCCGCCGGTGTCGCTCTCCCTTTTTCGGCATTCTTTTGCTGCACCTTCGTTAGCACTCGGCATTTTGTACACTTTTGTTTTGTTTGCAACGGCCAGTCGTGCGCAATAAGTTCTTGTATCCCACTTCTGATGTTAAATTAAGTACAAAAACTTGTCTAAGAAAATCACAAGTGTAGTCTCATCCTATTTTGGACATTTTAGATAGGATTCATTTGGCAAAATTTTGGGCTGACGTCATCAATTTTTTGGAGGGGATAAGTAAATATATTTTGAATAAAAATTTATAATGCTTATCATATGTTTAAAACATCTGCAAGATTTCAAAGCATTCGATTTTGCAGATTCAATATAAATTGTAGGTGAAACGAAGTTGACGGGGTCAGCTAGTCATGATATAAACTAATAGTCTGATTTGTTGGGAGTCTTTTAGTTTCAAAGAATAATAGATGTATAACAATTTCTTTGATCGATCCATTGTCAATTTGTTTCTTAAATTTGAATGCACAAAGAACAAGTTCGAAAACAAGCGCTGCAATTGAACGGAAGAAGCAGGTATTTTCAGTAAGTTTTAGGCCAAACTTGCAAAATTCTTATGCTTTCTATGCGCGAATTCCCAAAATACTTGTTGAGAATCAATTTGATTTTTGTCAACGATATTAAAAATACCGGAACCATTCTTGAATAAAATAAGATCTTCTAGACGTTCTTTCTCTACCTTTGCTAACAGAAACAATTTAACATCTTCAAACTGATTACCTGATAATTTTCTGCCCCCGCGCTTGTGGTGCAAGTAATTTGCGCACAATGCATATTTATTTAGAGAATATAATGGATGTATTTCTGTTTTGACGAATTTAAATGATCCTACAACGTAATCGTCAGGTAACTTCAAATTTAACCACATTTCTGCAACGTCTCCAATTTTTGCTATTTTTTCTTGCCACGTATTTATTAAAATACAATAATTGATACAAATGAACGAGATAGTATCTCCTATCACACATTTCAAGTGTGCCTACAATTTAGATTCTACCCATTTTTCTTTATCAGAATTGTTATAAGCTTCACTGCAAACTAGACAATACCACATCTCAGTTTCAGATTCTGAATCAGAGCTCAAAATTCTTTTTTTAACTTTTTCTTTTTCATCTTTCTTTTTTGTTGATTTGCCCTTGCCTTTTTCTTTTCCCATTTTCTTTCCTTTTGATCTATCTTTACAATCTTCTTTTTGTTTCTTTTTTATTTTTTCTTCATATTCTTTTGTTAAAGCTTCTTTTTCAGGCGTCTTAGTTAAAACAGTGGATTTTCTTTCGCGCCTACTATGCGTAGTTTGTTTCCGGGTAGAGCTTTTGGAAGAAGTCTAACCTTCGAAGGTGACCAGTGTTGCACATATAATTTTATAAGTGCTAATATTAAGTTTAGGGGCAAATTTCAATGGTTCTAGATTTTCAAAGTCCAATGTTAAATTTTCTGTGTCCTTTCCTGACTCTTCAATAAGATTTGGACGATCAGTGACATCAGATGGTGCAAAGTCACTGTCTTGAAAGATGTCGGCATTAAAAGGCCATATGCCGGATGCTTTATACCCACTTATAATGTATGCAGAGTTTAAAGTAAGCGGTAATGAATCCTTTACCACACCAGAGATGCCATATATCAGGATTCTTAGCGATTTCACGAAGTGAAATTCGTTGAATTTTCCAGGTTTACCAGACTATTAAAGCCGTTTTTCCAGAACTACACATTTGAAAAGAATAAAAAACAATTTTGTACATAATACAGTGAATTATTTATTCACAAAATAAAATTTAATCTCATACAATAAGAAGAGTAACATAAACAAATAATTGTATTTTCTTTATCTCTGTAGTTAGTAATCACACCAACTGGATGGATTTAAATTTTTAGTTTTAACTGTGATATTTCACAGTTTGTAATTGATGAAGCATATTCGAAATCTTGTTCGTCGTCAGTGGTAGAAAAAGCCGAACAGGACTCCAGAAACTTTTGGTTTTCAAAAATGGTAATATATTCATCTTTGGCGTGCTCAGCGATTCTAGATGTAATTAAATATTTCTCATGCAAATATGCGATCATGGTGCTTTATGTTGAAACTGCTTTTTAGCAGTACAGTAGAACCCCTCTTATCCGTGCTAATGGCTGCTCGACCCCCCGCCGGATAAGAGAAAAACACGGATAATAGGATTGAATTAGAAAATGATAAATTTAACGTATCTATTCAAGAAAATACAAATAAACATTAACTTTTATTTAAAATAGTCAGTTATTAATGCCTGTTTCTTTATCATTTGATTTCTTATTTTTCTTTGTAAATTGCGAACACTCATCAAGTCAGCAGCCACTTGGTGTACCGGAATTCCTTGTCCAGATTTTTGAATTATTTCTGCTTTTTTCTCTAAAGTCAAAACAATTTTTTTCCGTACACCGGACATGGTTCGATCTGTCTTCAAAACGACTGAATTCTTAAAAATAATTCCTTAACACAACATCCGCCCGAATAACTGAATCTGATTCTTGGAAAAATCGAGCTATCGCACGGATTTGTGAAATCGTCCAAACAGCACGGGTAACTGAGGCACCGGGTAACTGAGACACGGATAAGAGGGGTTTTACTGTATTTGTTTGGGGTTTAAGAATGAAATGTTCTGAACAAAGTCTTTCTTTTTCACTAATCTTCACTGCTTTCAGACACCTTTTTGTCGCAAAACCAATCTCAATTTTGTCTATATGGGCTGGTTTTATTTATTTTACCAGGGACTTCTGTTTTCAGAAGTTTAAAAAACCTTTTAACAGCTTGTTCGATTCCATCGTCTCCTTCTCGAATGTAATAACTTTGCAATATATTAGAACAAATTTTTAGACAATGTGTTATGGTCAATGCGGATGTTTGTTTACTGTACACTGTTGAATTATTATCAATTTTTACCAATTTATTTTACCGCTTCAAGTACCAAATCAAAATAATGAAGGCAGAACAACTTATGAAATTTGTCAATGCTATTATCAATTTTTTTCACATTTAAAAAAATATATCGCTATAAAATCTGTTCCGTATCACATACTCCTGGTATTCTCTATATTTAGGAACTAATATAGAGACCAATCAAAATTAACAGCATATCTTGTTTGACAGTATCCAATATTATATTGTTTCATTGGCGGCAAAATTTTATTTTTTAGTTGCAAACATGCCGCCGGATGAATTTTACTAACCATGGCACGAGCAGCCCTTAAAACAGATCTACTAGCATTTTTATCTTTTAGATTTTTACAGCAGTAGGCATAATGACGGGATATTTTTATCTGTGACTAAAATCCTAGGCAATTAGAGGTTGGTAAAGAGCCTCGTGAACCGTTTTGCACTCGTCTGATACGAATGGGATGCTCCTTATTACTCTTGTTATAATTATAATTGCCACTTTTTCGTAGATTTGCTATAATTTCGCAACGTTCAGGACTACCTGCAATTTAATTTACTTAATTACACATTCCAACTAACTTAATAACTAACCTTTTTTGAAACTTAAGAATTTTCTTACTTCCGCCTCCTCTGAGTGACAAATTTCAAAATGACGTGCTAAATTAGTTTTGAGAGTTTTGCAAAAAATTCAAAAATGCTGCTTGCACGAATAGTGTGATTTTGTTCCATAATTTTTTGCTGCTACACGTTCGGATACATACTAAAATACAGCAATAATAGACAATTTGCGAAATTACGTTCCGTATAACGTATTTTACGTTAACGTACACTGCATTTTCTGTGTTTCCATACATATAACAGTTTTTCTACGTTTTGCGTACTGTACGTTCTACGGAATGTGGTTTCGCTAATTGTCTAATAACACATATATTTTCCGTGTACTATTACTCTATTAATTGTGTCCATTAAGAGAAAGACATTAAACAAAAAATTGATTGTTTTCCATTTTTATTACAATATCATATTTTCTCATGAAAATTTTGGTCAAAATCGCCAAAAAATAAAAAAAAAATCGATCAGCAGGACGACGATTTCCTTAAAAATTATCCAAATTCAGAAATCATTTGACATAGTTTGTAGAAACATGACTCCACCAAAAGGTCACAGTGACCGCTTTTATCAAAATAAACATGTATAATGTATAATTTTCAACATTCAATAACTCCATGTCGTCGAAAGGAGTTATTGAATTTTTGACTTTCTTGTAGCTATTAGCTCCTCTACAGAGGCAACATCAATTTTTTTGATGCAGTATTTTATACTGTTGATCAGTTCTTCGGTGTTCATGGCCTTCCAATTATGCAAATACACTAAACAGTCACATGTCAACTAGTGAATGTTTTTTAATATTGTTAATTGTTTCGTCTTCAGTCTTTATCAGTACCAAAATCATTCAATTTACTTATTCAATAAGTAAAGTCTTTCTCATTCGTTGAAGAAGATATCTTAAAGATTTGACGATTATGTTACCCATTGGTGTTTTATTATACAGATGTTTGATTGATATTGTAAAAAAAATTCGAACGTTGTTTGGGAATTTTAATTCATGTGAATCAGATAACTTTGATAGTTTAAAATTAATTGCTGTCCCACAATTAATATTTTTAACTGTATTAAATTTTTTTCTGCAAATGAAACATTAAAATCAATTTTAGAAAAGTTTACAGCGGTTTCTTTCTTAGAGATGTGTAGTATAGTAGCATTGTTGTTAGCATGTTTTTCAATCCAAGACACATTATTTGAATTAAGGGGTCACTTCTCTGAAAATATTCTGTTATCTTTGTGAACAATTTTGTTAAATATTTAATCAAAATTAATTCTACTTTAACCGTAGGAGACATTTGTAATAACCAACGCAATAACATTTGTATTACTTTCTTGTTGAGTTTGGACCGTCGCCGGACAGCATAATCATTTTTCCTAACTATAATCCTCCAAAATCCAATACTTTAATCAAATATTTATTTAGAGTTTAATCATTTGCATGTCTCAAGAAAAAAGTATGTATGTGGCTAGATTTTAAAATTTAACAATACAATGAATCGTATAATAACACAGTGGAACAGTTTCAGAAAATTTTCTTGTTACAAGCATTCTGAAAGGTTATTTTGTGCTGAATAACTATCTAATAAGACATTATACCTGCGTCGTCAAAAAATTTTTTTTTGGAGACTGTTCATAGATAGTTCCAGTTAAAGGTGTACTATTGCATAATGGGAATAAAGATCTAGTACTGCCGACTGCATACTCCATACAAACTGCAGAAACATATGAGAATATTCAACACTTGTTAAACTGTATTAACGACAAAAAATTTGAGTGGAATTTGATAGGCGATTTAAAAATTGTAGCTTTAGTAACTGGCTTCCAATCTGGATATACCAAGCATATGTGCTTCTTATGCAAGTGAAATACAAGAGAGAAAGCATTTCAACATCTGAAAACAATATTTCCTAAGCTTTCTGCTGCTAACATAAACTAAGATAAAAACTAAAATATTGCAGTGAATTTCAGTTTTCATATTATGTACGTTTTCTATATTTAGGAATTTTCATTGGGCCTGAAATTCGAATTTAGGATCAAATGTTCTACGCCTATTTGAATGATACGGAAAAATTTACTTGGGAATCAATTAGCTTAGTGATCAGTGAATTTTTAGGAAACAAACGTTTCACAAATTATGTCTCATTTAAATTTATTTGCTGATAATCTTTTCATCGAGAACTCAAGAAAGTCGAAGAAAGATTTAAGAGAAAGACCCAAATATCCATTCTTTCCGAATACATGAGGCTTTTATAAAGAGTTAGATCCTTCTACATATGCTAGGCAGGTTAAATATTGGTAGACGTAATTAAATATCTGTCGACAGAAATCTGTGGAACATTTTTTTAGTGCTTCTTGTGCATTTTTCTATGTAAAATTAGAATTCAGTTCATTTTTTCCAATTGTTCACCGGAAGACAATAAAAATTTGAATATATTTTTTTCTGACCACATGGGTATATTACCTCTTTATAAGAGTTGTTGTTCAGCACAAAATTACTTTTCCGACCATGTTTAGAAAATATATGTAACAAAAACACTGTTCTACTGTGATAATTATTAAGAATACGTCTATAGAAATTAAAATATCTTTAAGAAAAAGTAACCAAAAAAAAAACAGCATTCAAAAAAGTAACTTTTACTTGAAAAAGAAACCCGCGTTGAGCCCTGCACTTGTAGTATACGAAAGTTTTTGTCGTTAGGAAATTCTATTTCATATAACTTAAATCAACAAGTGGTGGACCTTTAATTAAAAAACGCACTTTATAAGCACTTCAATCATTTACTGATCGCAAATCCATTTGGGATTCTAATTCACTCCACTGTAAGTTTTCTACTGCACGTGGTTTGACGTGCGCTGAACCCAAGTACGCATCACCTGCGCGCTACTAGCATGTAAAGAACGTATTTCGTCGCAATGTTGAATTGATCCTTCGTTCAAGTTCGGTATTAGCGACGTTAGTTTTAGTGACAACGAACAGCAAAGAGCAGAATCGGCTCTTGAGTTCTTGATTGCAAAAAAAATCGACGAAAAATTAATCGACGACCGGAATAATCGATTTATTTGTAAACCATATAATCGACTACGTGAAAATTGAATCGATTCTCGCCATCTCTAGCCCAGAAGACGGGATTAATTCCGCTAAAATGCACGCGGCCACGAGGTTCCCTTTCGTTCTTGTAGTTTCGTGCTGTGGTTTCATCGCATTTCGCGTTCGCGTTTACCATTCTGTGGTTATATTACCATTTGTTGCGTAAATATCGCACATGTTGGTGTCGGGCTCGTGTCGGTGTGTAAATGTGTCATAATTTGTTCTGCTATTCTGTTATTTGAAGAATTTCAATACGTGGGTCCAGATGGAATAAGGTAAACTCTCATATAACCTTTCTTCTTAATTAAATGCAAATTATCAAATAAGGGAATCACATTGATGCATGCAAACTCGATGTTGCAAGCCTTTCTACGTGTGTGTGCAATCAATAACTAATTATCTGTTTCACTATTTTATGCACAAAATTTAAATCATGTCATTTTTATCTACAACTGGCTCCAGCTAGGTGACAGGTGTTTAACATAGTTTAAGAAATTAATTCACCGAAACGAAAAGTTGTAAAATGTTTAGGTTAGAAAGTATTAATCATTTAATGAGTATACCTAGTTTTTAGTTTTACTACAGTGGTGTCGCGATAATTCGGATCAATTAAAACCGACCCGATCCGAATTATTAAATAATCCGAATTACCAAGTATAAAAAAACACGGTAATGATGTGAAAAAAAAAAGATTTATTGATTACAGTGTACGTAGTAAATTATTATGTATGTAGCATTAGATTTAAAAAAAAATCTCATTTTTGTTTGGTGAACAGCATGTCGCTGGTTTATATAAACCTCTTCTTTTAAATTTTGAAGAGTCATTTTATCTTCCAACGGTACATTATTTTCTGCTGCCCATTGTTGCCCAGATTAAGAGCTTTAATGGCATTTTCGTTTTTAATTTTTACCGATTTTGTCGCCGTCGAGCCAGTCAATAACTTCGCTGACATTTACTTCGCGATTTCCAATATTACTTACTTGTTAATTTTATCCTTTTTTTGATGTCACGTATCGTGGAAATTCCCACACCATACTTTAGTGCCAAGTCTTTCTTGTGGTTTCGTTTCCGAGGTGCCATTTTTAATGCTAAAAGACGGAACGACTGCACCTCGGACGTTATTAAATGCGTACACAGCAAAAAAATTGTTTTGCCTGGAGCCACTTATATGTAATTCTATGAATTCGGATTACTAAATTCAAATAAATCCGAATTATAAAATACACTGTGAGAAAATAATTTGATCCGGATTATGGGAACATTCGGATTAACGTTGATTCGGATTATCGCGACACCACTGTATTTAGATATATCATGGTTTTAACAAAGTGTGTTCAGTGTTTTGTTTAACGTTGGCCATAGGGATTTACATACTCAAACTTTCGGTGGTGTTTATGAGCTTTCGAGCAGGGATTTTCAAGTAAAATTTGGCAGAATGGTAGACTAGTATCTTGTTAGGGACATGGCTAAAAATATTAATCTATACTTATATACTTAGACTTGTATACTTATATTACAAAGCTGAAGCTTTTGTTTATTTGAACACGCTAATCTCAGAAACTACTGGTTCAAATTCAAAAAATCTTTTTGTGTTGGACAGTACCTACATGTATCATATCTACATATAGGCAATATAACATCACGCTACGATCATTAGGAGCGAAGTAGCAATGAAAAATTCGGAAAAACGGGAAAATTATTCCTCCTTTGACAGCTTCCGTTGCTTACGCTGCTTAAACGGTTAAAGTTACGTAAAAATCATGTATGACGAAATTGTTCCCCTCTAAAAGTTCTAAAGAAAAGTCCACGACAGCATATGTCTATCTTTTAAGGTCGAGTCAGTATAACCTTTTTTATGGTAATGAAATTTGTTCTAAAATAATAATGCATCTATATTAATAAAAATGAATTGCCGAAATGTATGTACGCCCATAACTTCAGAACGACCGCACCGAATTGGGCGATTCTTTTTTTTACGTGTTCCTCATTGTCAGGACAAGGTTTATATGTAAGAAAATTTATAAAAAATAAGACGGCTAAAAGATAAAAAAAAATTTAAAATTTTGCATGGGAACCGCCACTTCGAATGAATTTGAATAGTTGGCGTTCCTGACGGACCTGTCGCCTAACTGACGTGTCGTACAAAACTATTTCTTCCGTGCGATAGTGAAAAGCATTATTGCATTTCAAGTCGTTGTTTGTTTTTTCGAAACAAAAAACGTCGTTTATTTTAAGAAAAGTGTTCGTTAAAGTGAATTTAGTTACGCATTGCGAAAGTTTCTTATTAATTTTGATCTGCCATTCTATTTACCTATATTCACTTTGTTGGTTTGGACAAAACCTCAAACTTTGCCGTTATTCGAAGATTTAATTCGAAGTTTTCAGTATTTTAAAATTCTCAAGACAAAATTTACAGATTTGATTGACTGTGAAAATAATTCTGTGTCGTTTTATGAAGTTCATTACAATGCCGAGAAGACGACAAGTTGACATTGGTCCACGAAGTCAATCAAATGCGCGACGAACTACCTCAGGTGCAAATCGCAATGATTTATTTCATGGGTAATTCGGATACGGAAGTTGATCAGCGTTGTGCTCATAATCAACATCATCAAACATTGAAGCGAGACATTGGGTGGTATGAATAAAAGTGAGTGGATACTCATATTCGAAGTACGAAGTACCTAGAAAGAGTAATAATCTTATATACCTGAGCATCTACCCGATGTACTGTGTATCTACTTGCAAACATTGTATCTCCCCGGACACAAATTGAACATTTACGCGTTTTGTGAGCATTTAATCTAAAAATGAGCATCGGCGTGGCAAATGACTATTTGTCCTTATAAATAATAAATTAAATGTAATATTTTTTTTTTCCTTGAGAATATAGAGTTAACAAAGTTAGTTGAGTTACAAAAGTCTCTTTTGCTCTTTTGCTCCACGTTGGCCACCAACGAGCGATTTTCATGATTTTTGTGAAACTTTGCTGGTTTTGAATTTGAATTTTCTGTCCTCGATAGTTGATGCTCAGCAAGAACCACGGGAAGGTCTGGAGCAAATCTCGCTAGGAAAGGAGAGGGCTAGGAATTGTTAATGAGGGATAGAACGTTATACAGTACAATACAACGGAAATACAATACAGGTACCTACAATCTAGCTACAATACAGAATACACTACAGATACAGATACAATGCAGAATACACTACAGATACAGATACAATTCAGATACAATACAAATGCAAAGTTAGTACCCAATACACCACCGGAAGAAATTGCATGAAAAATTGAGAATGTTGCAAAATGAAAACCCAAGCAAGCACACCGATGGAACTCGGGACGAAATCTATTGGTCGCAGCACTCACACGCCCAAGGGAGAACGCAGCCGCATAAATCCAAGGTCGTCTTACCTCATTCGCAAAGAACGATGCAACCCAGCGTCTAAGGGCCAAAAGAACCCCCCCAGGCCAAAGCGTCTGACGACATGGAGAATTCAAACCCGGAACCAAAGAATGCACTGTTGCAAAATTAAAACCCAAGCAAATGCACCGTGAAAACAAAGCATTTGCACCACTGGAGCTTAATTAGCAAGACCCAAGTTAAGTTAGTAACACATACAATTTACAGTAGAAAATGCTTCAATTACAAAAATTACAATATACAAATTTCTCCACGTTTGCCGCCAAAGAGCGATGACTGTGCTCGCTCGTTGCTGTTGCCCAGCAAGAACCAAACAATACGAGGAGGTCTGGAGTGCGTCTTGCCATTAAAAGAGAGGACTAGGGTTTGATAGCATGGGTGAAGGACACCGTATTTTGTAAATTTGGACGCCGTGGTTTAAAAATGATGCATACGGTATTTTGTGAATTATGAACGTTGCACTTTGTATATTCCAAAGCCGTACTTTATTAGTCCTGAATGCATGTTATTAACAACATATTTCAAAAAAAATCGGGCATTTTTGGAAAAATATCCATTTTCCTTCGTGTTCACAGCACGTAACACAAAACATTTTCGCTAATATTTATTAACAATAAATTAGAAATTCGCGAATACGTGCTAATTTTAAGCCAAAACGGAGCTCCAGTGTTGCTGCTACCGGACCGGAATCAAAACTAAACACAGAGGATGGAAAAATTGACCTTTTATCAGGTAGCTCACGTGACAGTGACGTCATCGTTCGTCACGATGAGATTGCAAAAATTATTTTTCATATTTTAGATCAGAAATTGTACATTTTCGGGGTTAATTTAACAATGTTTAAACAAACTAATTTGTTTTTGCTAACCTCGTGTTCTTAGGAAGATGGATTTCGGTTTAATTATCATATATTGATGCTTATCAGATTTAAACAGTATAAATGATATTAATTATGTTTAAAATTTATTTATTTATATCGTGAAAATGTATAGCTTTGATCAACCGATTTCAATCGTTTCGAAAATGTCCCCAAAATTTAAACAAAGTCGAGTGAACGAATCACGGCATCCGATAAATTAAAACTGAAGTCGTACTTACCCTGTTTTCCGTCTTTTTCGGAAAAATATCCATTTTCGTTCGTGTTCACAGCACTAACACAAGATATTTTCCGTAATATGTATTAATAATAAACTAGAAATTCACTAAAACGTTCCACTTTTACGCCACAATGAAGCGACGATCTTGCCGCCATCAAATAGAAATTGATACTGAACACAAAGGACAGAAAAACGTGACGATTATACAGGTAGCTCAGGTGACAGTGACGTCATCGTACGTCACGATGAGATTGCAAAAATTATTTTTCATATTTTGGCCGGGAAAATGCACATTTTCGGGGATAATTTAACATTGTTTAAACAAATTGATTTGTTTTTAAAAACTTCGGGCTTGTAGGACAACGAGCTTCGGCTTAATTATCGTATATTGATGCTTATCATATTTAAACATTTTAAATGATATTAATTATGTTTAAAATTTATTTATTTAAATCGTGAAAATGTATAGCTTTGATCAACCGATTTCAATCGTTTAGAAAATTTTCCCAAAATTTAAACATAGTCGACCGAACGAATCACGGAATCCGATAAATTAAAACTGAACTCGAACTTACCCTGTTTTCGGTCCTTTTCAGAAAAATATCCATTTTTGTTCGTGTTCACAGTGCTAATACAACACATTTTCACTATTATTTGTTAATAATAAATTAGAAATACGTGAAAAGAGCCCTACTTTTAAGCCAAAACGGACTCTGATGTTGCTACCACCAAACCAAAATCAAAAGTAAACGCAGAGGACCGAAAAATGTGACCTTTTATCAGGTATCTCACGTGACAGTGACGTCATCGTACGTCACGATGAGATTGCAAAAATTATTTCTCATATTTTAGATCAAAAATGGTAGATTTTCGGGGCTAATTTAACAATGTTTAAACAAACTTATTTGTTTTTGCTAGCCTCGTGTTCTTAGGAAGATGGATTTTGGTTTAATTATCATATATTGATAGTTATCATATTTGAACATTATGAATTCTATTAATTATGTTTAAATTTTATTTAATTATATCGCGAAAATGTATAGCTTTGACCCACCAACTTCAATCGTTTCGAAAATTTTTCCAAAATTTAAACATTGTCGAATAAACGAATCACGGAATCCGATAAATTAAAACTGAAGTCGTACTTACCTCGTTTTCGGTCCTTTTCGGAAAAATATCCATTTTCGTTCGTGTTCACAGCACTAACACAACATATTTTCCGTAATATTTATTAATAATAAAGCAGAAATTCGCTAAAACGCTCCACTTTTACGCCAAAATGAAGCGACGATCTTGCCACCATCAAACATAAATTAATACTGAACACAAAGGACCGCAAAACGTGACGTTTATACAGGTAGCTCACGTGACATTGACGTCATCGTACGTCACCATGACACTGCAAAATTTATTTTTCATATTTTGGCCGAGAAAATGCACATTTTCGGGGATAATTTAACACTGTTTAAACAAATTGATTTGTTTTTAATAAATTCGGGTTTGTAGGAAAACGAGTTTCGGTTTAATTATCGTATATTGATGCTCATCATATTTAAACATTATAAATGATTTTAATTATGTTTAAAATTTATTTATTTATATCGCGAAAATGTATGGCTTTGATCAACCAGTTTCAATCGTTTCGAAAATATTCCCACAATCTAAACATTGTCGAGTAAACGAATCACCGAACCCAATAAATTAAAACTGAAATCGTACTTGCCCTGTTTTCGGTCCTTTTCGGAAAAATATCCATTTTCGTTCGTGTTCACAACACTAACACAACATACTTTCCGCAATATTTATTAATAATAAAGTAGAAATTCGCTAAAACGCCCCAGTTTTACGCCAAAACGACGCGACGATATTGCCGCCATCAAACAGAAATTAATACTGAACACAAAGGACCGCGAAACGTGACCTTCGGACAGGTAGCTCAGGTGACAGTGACGTTATCGTACGTCACGATGAGATTGCAAAAATTATTTTTCATATTTTGGCCGGGAAAATGCACATTTTCGGGGATAATTTAATAATGTTTAAACAAATTGATTTGTTTTTAATAATTTCGGGCTTGTAGGACAACGAGCTTCGGCTTAATTATCGTATATTGATGCTCATCATATTTAAACATTATAAATGATTTTAATTATGTTTAAAATTTATTAATTTATATTATGCAAATGTATAGCTTTGATCAACCGACTTTAATCGTTTCGAAAATTTTCCCAAAATTTGAACATTGTCGAGTGAAGGAATCACGGAATCCGATAAATTAAAACTGAAGTCGTAACATAATTAGCTTTTATTTATGCATAAATTGTGCAGTGCGTTCTTTCTCTAACACTGACCATAGAGATTCCCAACTCAAGGTGTCTACCCCATACTAACTGATATTTTGGTAACTCGATTTTTGCCTTGATGGTTGAACACTGTCACTGTTTTCCGTTTTTGTTGTATCGAGATACTACTTGAGCATCAACTGTTACCTACTGAAGTATTAGCATCATCTAGAAAAACTAGAAATATTTTGCTTTGATATTCGAGTAGATACTTCGTATTTCGAGTATGAGCATCTACTGAGTTTTATTTATATCAACCATTGTCAAAAATTTGATCGAACGTTGTTTTGACAGAACTTCCTTCGCACCAAAAGTATAATGAAACATATTCAGCATTTTCGAGTTGAGTCTTTTCTTCACACAATTTTGTGATGACCTAATCAACATTTACGATCAACACGTATACCACCTTGGATTGATGCAGTGTAATACTAAAAATAACTGTATTGTATTCCCAAAATTATCTGCGAAAATCGAGTGGGCCGTTCCATCAATTTTTTGGGGGGAATAAATAAATATTCTTAACGATTTACCATGCTTACAATAACTTTAAAACGTCTGCAAGATCTCAAAGTATTAATTTTTGCAACTCTTGAGTTATTCACTAAAATAAATTGACTGATCCATATATTTTTTTGAGTCACTGTAAAAGCAAATCTAAAAAATATGAATGCAATGTTAAATAACGAAAATATACTGATGGTATTTTCCACATTTTAGATAGGATTTATGCGGCAAAATCTTGAGATGACGTCTTCATCAAGTGTTTGGGCTTGATAAACAGATATATTTTGATTGAAAACCTACCATGTCAAACAGTAACTTCAAAACGTCTGCAATATTTCAAAATTCAGTTTTGCAATTCTTGATTCAATCAATAAAATAAATTGACTCAGTGATTAATTTTTTTGAGACACCCCCTATAAGCAAAACTAAAAAATATGAATGGAATGATAAATCACAAGTATAATCTCATCCTATTTTGGAGGGGATAAGTAAATATATTTTGAATAAAAATTTATTATGCTTATCTAATGTTTTAAACATCTGCAAGATTTCAAAGCATTCGATTTTGCAGATTCAAAATTAAATTGTAGGTGAAACGAAGTTCACGGGGTCAGCTAGTTACATTATATTATAACTTGAGTCATCAAAATTGCGGCTTGATATTTAATAGTAATGACTTGAAAATCATCGATAATGTTTTCGAAAGTTAAAACGTATTTTCAGTGTTGCAGCATTTTTCGCCAATGAGAGTTGTTTAGTTATTTTCGCTTCTATTCGATAACAGAAGATTTCATACAAAAAGCTTCAACATAAATTTATAAAACTTACCCAAAGGACGTTTGACACGATTCCGTTGTTTAATTCAAAACTGCAAGGAAAAATGTAGAGGAATGTGGGTAACAATGAGACGTTGTTTATTGGTTGCCTATAATTTAATATATGGGCAATTCCACCGTTACTAAGGCTAAAATCGTAAGGAAATCTGCAACGCTTTTACACTTCTATTTTTTAACCTAATCGTAGAGATTTGCTTTATCTCTTTTTTTTAAATAATTTGATAATACTAAAGTTTTATTTAATTTAGTGGAAACTTAATTAAAAGTTTGCGTTACTTACGCGAAGTATTTGAAACCGCCTTTTGTGCAATTGATAAATTTTCTTCATTTTCTATGAGATTGTCAATTATTATGCAAAAACAGATACAGAACAGCCTCGATAGTCCGAACTAATAGGGACCAGAACGTGTTCGAATTATGGTTTGTTCGGATTATTGAAATTAATTTTAAAATGAAAGGAATGATCCATTTCTATGTATAATTTTTATTTTTCTACGTAAATCACTGCATACATATGTGTATTACCAAATTTAATTAAAAAAAGTATGTAACATCAAAACAAATTAAATTTTGAAATAATCTTCAATTTTTTTCTGCTTGACAGCTCCAAAGTTAAGACGAATTGCTTGATCTTGTAAATCTTTCAACATCAGATATTTGTGCTCTAGAATATTGTTTTTGATACACCAATTTAAACATACGTTAAAGCTTTTGTTTGTTTCTGTATGAGAGGCATTTTCATTCACTGGTTCCTGTTCATTACCATCATCACTCTCACCTGTGTCATCTATTCTGTCTTCATTAACATGCTTGCACTTCGACATTTTGAACTGAACTACGTGGTGCTCTTTTCTGAAATCTAAACGTTCAGCTACAATATTATGTGTAGACACTTTTTTATAGTTCCAAGAAATCGTATCCAGAAACATGTACGGATTATTGAAATTTGTTCGGATTAAAGGAGGCTGAAATTGCCATTTTTCGTTGTTCGGATTATTGGAAGTTCGGTTTAAAGTGTGTTCGGGTTACAGACGTTGCACTGTATATTGATAAAAAATCTTATTTTCAGGTTTTCAAAAACTAGGAAGGAATTTATATTTGATTACAGTAAAAGTCGCTTATTATAGCATCCCTGGGAGGGCACTTGAAAATTGAGTGTTATAACCGGTCGGATGTTATATGCAGGTGCTACATCAAAAATTATCAAAACTTATTTAAAGCAAAATTCTACATAGAATACATTTCATAATATGTAGTAATAATTTTGCGTAAGATACATATTTGTGTAATAGAAAAAAAAAAAAAAACAGTTATTTTGATTTGGTGTTTTTCCTGGGATAGTTGTTTTTCAAATAATTTCTGAAGTTGAACCACAGTACGGTATGCGCCCTCATTTGTGGCATTATTGAAAGAGATGTAGTTTCTTACGAATTGTAACGCTTGCATTACTTGTAAAATATTAGGCGAAGGAAATTCCACGTTAGTGTCGCCAACATCGTTATCTTGAAGTTCTTCTTCCGAAATTTTTTGCACATTATCTAGTATGTCACTATCTGTTAACCGCCCCCTAGTTTCCAAATTTGCCTCAACATCAACGAATTCCTTAAACTTCGCATGAGCAATCCACTGTGATACAGGCAAGTAATCTTCATCACCAAATTCTTCAGTTTCTAGGGCTTGTACCAGATTTTAAGATATTATTCCAGCATGTATAAAACAATTTCGAATTGTACCAATAGTAACTATCCCATGCTCTTGACAACATAGTTTGTGCTTCTAAAAGATGAATGTTCATTTTTAAGTTGTTGTCATTTTCCAGCATTTTCATGACTTGATGATTTCCTGATCTAGTGGCTGAAGCCTAGATGTGGTGTTGGGAGGTAAAAAACATAATTCTATAGAAGTTCTGGACATGTGGATGTGCTCCTCAATTGTCGAGTAGGAGAATTTTTGTCTTCGATTTTCTCAATTCTTTATCCTAGTCTGAAAGATAATAATTTGCGAAAATCTCTGGTATCATCCATGCTTTTTTATTTGAAGTATAAGTAACGGGGAGACGCTTAACAAGTTTTAAACAACGAGGTTGTTTTGATTTCCCTATTACAAGCAATTTCCTCTTGATAGAACCAGTCACGTTTGCTGTCAATAGTACAGTAACCCTTTCTTTTGACATTTTGCCACCAGAACATCTCTCACCTTTAAAGTTTAGTGTTGTCTGAGGAGTTACTTTATGGATCGGCCTGTCTCATTCGTATTAAAAATATGTTCGTCTAGATAGTTTTTTTCTTACGTTTGGCCAGACAACTTGTAGCCAATTATTATTTACCATGTTTGTCTACACTAGCACATTCGCCCGAAATTCTGCCGGACACAATATTATGTCGAACTCGAAATCTTTTAATCCAAGTTTTCGATTGTAATTTTGCTGCAAGATTGGTCCGTTCATTGGTATTCCGCTACTTCTTTTGTCTTTAAACCATTGGAGTAGTGCCACTTCAACGTCTTAATGCATAAACTGACGCAATTTTTTGGTCTTCAACAAATTAGAGTTTAAAGCAGCTTTAATTTTTTCGCGATTTTTCCAAATTGTCGTAACAGAAAAGTTTCTTGGGCCCAATACATCATATAGCTTGGCATTCTTATGTAATTACAAATTTCTTCATGTGAAGTATTCACGCAAACACAATTTTTTTGAGTGGAATAAAAATTGGTCTGCTCAACTATATTTTTAATAATTTAAAATTATTATTTTTTTTTCCTTTAATTTTATTCTTACCTTTCAATGAAGCGTTTAGTTTTTTTTATCCGAAAATACATTCTCGACCTAAAAAATAATAATTTAATATTATCACAAGCACGCTTTAACAAGTGTTTTAAATATTTTTTGATTATTTTGATATTATTGCCGTTTGCACTATTTAAAATTTCTTCCAGTTTCACCATCTTTGGTACCAATTCTGGAGAAGGTTTTATAAGACCTCCTTCAGAGAGCTGGTCGGTCCAAGTGGATCTTGTCTAACCAGCCTTTTAGCTGCAAAAAGTTACCATCAAATTATTATTACCAGCTTGAAAAAGGTAGCACACTCTATCCAGTTTTTACTATCATTAAAATGTTCCATGATGCCACATCGCTAAATTGCTGCCGAAACAGTTTGGGAAAAAAGTTTTGCAGCAAGTTTGACTTTCTGCCGTTGGGGACCTTTCACTGTTAAATTGACCATATAAAGGTCTGATTTAGAAGTCAAACTCGGAAGTTTGACAATCAGGTCCTTATTTATCTCATTATTTTCTCCAAACATAAATCCGTGATCTAGAAAATAAGGCCTTATCAATAAGGAGATGAGGTACATCCCCAAATACAAAAATCCTATATTCATTTCCAGAGTTGTACAACCAAGGCTTGCGCCATTGCTGGTTTATTTTCACTTTATACATCAAAAGATTGTTATTTAAGTGATTTTCTCGAGTGAAATTGTCTTGGGCAATCGCGCATAATTCCCCAGCAATAATCGACCGTTATGTGAACGCCCCATCTGCTTTGGTACCTATTTTTCATAGTTTTATATCTTGGTGAAAACGCTCTCCTTCTTCGCTAAGATCTCCTAAGTTATGTTGAATCTGATCTATGTGGCTATGGAGTGCACTTTTATAATCATATTACAGCTTAAGTTTTTGAAGTTAAGCAGCATTTCCTCTGTCAATTCTATATAGTTGTCAGCCTTTTAATTTCCGAGGAATTTGTATACCATCTGTAATGATTTCCACGCAAGACGTTCTAATGTCGTCATAGAAGCCTCAAAATTAGTGGAGTCTTTAATTAATTGACGTTTTTGAGGTCCAACAAAAATGTCTGCCTTTAATTTCTCAGTACTTAATCCAGTAAATTTCTGAGAAATAAACTGGAAACATTGACTATTTTTTTCCAGAGCTTTAACAAATTGCTTCATTAGCTGTAACTTTATGTGCAGGGGCGGAAGTATATTTTTTTCTCGGGAAACCAAAGGCTCCTTAATCATATTCCTTTCACCAACAAGACTATCTCTCTTAGGCCAATTTTTTTGTGTTAAATGATTTGATTTAGCTCGATCAGGGTTGCCAATAGCTACAAATTAGTTGTCTCAATGGAAGAGACGTAAAATCACTAAAAAGTCGCTAAATGGCCCCAAATACAAATTCGTAAATTTGAAATTCTTACTAAACGTTTTTTTTAAACTAACGGTACTTAGGATTGTGATAAAATTGATAACAGTTAATAAATTTTCAGGTCAAACAAAACTTTGTAGTTTCTTTCAAGTGTTATGGGCAATAACAGTTTTTTTTTTTTGAAAATGAAATATCGTTTAGGATTATACACTATATCAATTCTGAAAACTACAAAAATAAATTTATTTATTTAGTTCATACACATAAAACTAGTTATAAAAAATGTTTTAAAACAAAAAAATAATCACAAAAAATTACATTAACACTTTCGCTGCTGACCCGAAGTGGCATAGGTTTACCTGTGTGCGGTTGTAGTTTTTAGCAAATTAGGCACTTCTTTGCCTTGTTTAAAGTTCTTTTTTGTCTATTTTGTTCATTTTTTCTTTTTTTGACTGTTTGTGACGCAAAAACGCACATGTGCGTCCGCCGCACATGAGTGAAGTTTTCCATCCTATGTGCGGCAAGACGCACTTGTGCGTCTAGTGAAAATCTCGCTATAATTGAACAAAGACAAGTAAAAATCGTTAATTTTTTATTTTTTATTTACTTATTGAAGACAGAAATGAAACAAAAAAATATTTAACAAAATTATATATTGTATTTATCACATAAAACAAAGTTTCTTATAAAAAATAAACGTTTTCGTTTTAATTATTGGAACAAAATTAAAAAAAAAAAAAACTATTTTCTTGAACCACAAAAAAAGCAAAACAAAACAAAATCAATCCTTTTTGGAATGGTAAATTTTAAAACATCTTTCTAAACATAATCCTGGCTGCTCAGGGCAGTCGCTGCAATAATAAACTGTGTCTTTTCTGATTTTCTTTTGAGAACAAATTCGACATTTCTTTCGAAGTGTTTTTCCCTTTGGATTTGTAGCTTGAATTTTCTTTGGCATGTGTTCCATTGTTTTACGAGGCTGAGGTGGTTCGTCCTCACCTTCAGGTAAAAGATTTTCTATTATTGCACTTATAACCTCAAAATCCGAATCCAAATCACTAATTTCCGAATCAGAATTGTATAATATTTGTTCCATTTCATTATATGTTAGCCTATTAGGATCAAGAACTTCTATTCCAGCCCTTTTTGGCCTCAAATTTATCCCAGAAGGTCCTGCTTGTTGATCGTCCATCGCGGCCTCTGTCCATGACACGAAATAAAAATTTCGGCGAACCATCATAACCTCAAATTTTTTAAACCTTTTTCTAGGTGCTGGCAAAGTTTCAAACGTTTAGCGCGTTTGCTGACCGATTGGCGCCCTTTAGAAATTCTATTGTAGCGAAGCGCACATGTGCGGCCTCAGCACACGGCTTAAGGAGCATCAGGACGCACATGTGCGCTTTCAGCAGCGAAAGTGTTAATGATAAAATAATAAAAACTTCATGTTTTTAAACAAAAAATATTCATGACATGGCAAAAATATAAAAACTTAATACTTATATTATCATCACCTATATTGTCATTAATAATATGTCATCTTCTTCAGCACCATCAACTTCATCGTATATTCTCAAATAGGATTCTTTGGTTCCAATTTGTTGAAGTATTGCATCTGGTAAAACGTAGTTATTACAACACATTTTCTTGATTCGTAACGCAAAACGAATATGTAATAAATTATGCAAAAGAGGTAACTTCATGCGATTTCTAATTTTATTTTTTATTAAATTCATAGCACTAAATACTCTTTCAAACATCACCATTCGAATGAGGTAAACACAGCATTCTGAAAGCAAAACTGACTAAATCTTCAAATGGATTTTCATTACTAGCATCTCGGTAGTTATATACTTCTGTCCAAAAGGCTTCTGTACACTTCGTTTCGCTCCACATCGTCAGATGAAGATTTAGCCATTGATTTTCAATTTTGGTGATGATGAATGAATCGTTGATAAATTGAGTTGCTAATTCTGTAATCGGTAGTTTATTGGGTTTAAGACACTCTGTAACAGCTAAACGATTCATTTGTTCCAGAATTTTTATGTTTTCAGGTAACATATGTTTTAATTCCAAAGCCAGTTGTAGTAAAAATGAGATACATCGTTTTTTTAAGATTGATTTTTCATTAGCATCTATTTTATGAACAGTACATGCATTTTGAAATGCATACCCTAAATATGGATTAGGATCCAAATAATTTTCAATATTGCCCTCAAAAATATCTATGCGAGCAGTTGGAAGAACAATTTTTGAAACAACAAACTCATCCAGTTTCTTTAAATCAGTTAGTAATCTTGTAGGGTCTGCAGTTGTTGACTCAAATATTTTATTAGTTTTCTGTACTTCGTTTAAAATACAGTTTAAAAAAATTATGTAAACTCTATTTCTTGCATCGTTAAACATTGAATAGAGTAATTCTGCTGTATAACAATTATCTCTGGTTCTTGATATTTCAAAATGTAATTTTAAAGATTCCCACTGACGTACAATTCGTCTAACTGCAGGTTCTATTGAAATCCACCTAGTATCACATTTATTTAACACTTTTAAAGGCACTTCTCCCTCATTTAATAAACTGTATATCTGATGATATGCCATCTGACATCTCTAATAATAAATTCAATGTTACGTGGAAGAGTATTTTCTGTAGACTTGGATAGAGCTAACTGTAACGAGTGACATACGCATTTGACTAGAATAAGGTTAGGATTATCTTCTTTTAATCTCATGTAGACGCCACTGTTCACCCCTATCATGCTTGCAGCATTGTCTGTTCCAATACCTTGTAAACGATTCATTTCCAGGTTGCAATCATTTAACAACTTCTTTATTGCATTTGCAATACACTCTGAAGTTCCATTCTCAACATGGAGTAAATCTAGAAAAGTACTCAAAATTCTTTTTTGAGAAACGCTAAAAAATCGTATAACAACACCCAACATTTTATGTACCGAGATATCAGTAGATTCATCGATGAGTATACTGTAACAATTTTCCCCAATATCTTCTAATAGTTTGTTTCTAAAATGGGGCCCAATCACATTTTTTATTATCTCTGTACATTTTGTTCTGTGAAGTGCTGTGGTATATTCCTTACATTTGTGCAAATCACTAAGATGATCAACAGCTGCAATTGAAGCATGCACTGCCACATACAAACATAGTTCACCCTCTTTTCTTTGTTTTTGGGTAATTGCTTCCCTTGTAGGGAACTCAATTTTTTTCTGGCGCTGACATGAAAATGGTGTTTCAGAAGCTTGATGTTTCTTTGTTGATTGATGTTTGATCAAATCTGAGTATTTTGCACTTAAAGCACACTTACAAAATTTACAATATGCCTTATTTGGATTGTTGGCAATAGGTTGCACCCATCTCTTTAATGCTGGATGTTTTAGCCAGTCCAGTCTGAAATGTTGAATATACTTTGACGACACTAGAAAAGTGGATATTAAATTAGTTTCTAATAAAGTCTCCAATTTTTAAAAACACACTTTTTACTTTTTTAAATGTTTAATTGACGACTAATCGAATCGCCTGTTTAGTTTAATCGACAAGTCATGCTCATTTTAATCAGGGATGAGAAAAAAGAAGTTTGATGACAGTAACTGCCCATTCACAATGGACATAAGACATAAGAACAAGCGCATAACATAATTTACGTTTTTGGTTTGTGTCAGGCTTATGCTTATCTACGTTCACAGTGGACAGAGTGAACTCTGTAAGAATTGTTAAACTGCGCAAACGCAGAACCGAATAACTCCCGGCTAAACATAGAAACGGCTAACCTCAAACTGAGTCAATCAAAATATCTAACCTACAATTTCATACGATATTCGAACTTGAGAACTTGCAGTACAGAACAGACTCGCAGTGTGAAGCTTTCATTATAATATATATAATATAATCAAAGGTGTGAAGTGCCAAGTGCCAACTGTCAAAGGGAATTCAATAGCAGCATTCAAAAGTCCCTAGATTTTAACATAATTTTGACATAATTCGTGCACAAAGTTGAATTTATTTCAACTTTGTGTACGCACACAAGGATTACATAAAACGTTCATAAGCATAAGAATTACGTTCGTCCACTGTGAACAGGGGTACACGTTTTCCATCGTTTCAACTTTATGTATTTATGTAAGCTTTATGTACTTGTTATGCCTTATGTCCATTGTGAATGGGCAGTAACAGACACAAAACACTTATTAGAGCCGGCGTCAGAGCGAAAGGTGACAGGGGCGGGGCTTAAGTTGCGCGACTTGTAGTCGGACCAGCAGTGGCGTAACATCGATGTATTGAGAAGGGGGGTATGACTGCGTTATATTTCTATTAAAAACAATAAAAAAAGGCAACATGTACAAAATATTACAGTACAACCTCGATTATCCGGGCCGACCGGGACCAGATGTTTGCCGGATAATTGAAACGAACGGTTAATCAAAATTATTTATTTATTTAGGGAAATACATATGTACGGTTAAATTAAACATGTTTTACAAAAAAAGCTGTCAATTTGGTTTGTTTTTTAGTTTTTAATTGTTTCTGTCTAATGAACGACTTATTTTTTGTAAGTTTAAAATGGTAAAGTCATCAATATATTGCTTTTCAAAATAATCAAAGTATTACAAGCTTCCAGTGCTTGTCGATTTGTAATCTTATTGGAAGTGTGTTCTTCAAAGATATCATCTTTTTCATCTGACTCTTCTTTGTTTTTTTCGTGATCTTCACCTGACTCTTCTTTGTTTTTTTCAGATTGTGCAATTATTTCTTCTTCAGTAAAAGTTTCAGTCCCGTGTTCTTGAAAATCGCACTGAATCCAATTGTCAATTACTTCAGCATCGACACCATCCAATGTTGAAATTTCGGAGGCAATGTTTGCTATGGCATTTGTAGTAACTTCACTCTCTACTATCGTTTCGTTCATATCTGGTACATCTTCTAATGTTAAAATTTTTAAAAATGCTCGCTTTATTGTGACATCTTTTACACAACTCCAAGCCTCAGCAATGCCATAAATCGCGTCCTTAATATTTAGATTTTTCCAAAACGTCATTGGGTCAGCGTCTTCTTGTAATAAGTCCATCATTATCTTTTTTCTGTAATATCTTTTCATATTCTCGATCACTCCTTGATCCATTGGTTGGCCAATAGATGTAACATTTGGAGGAAAGAACGCTGCAGTAATATTTCCATCTTCCGATTTCAATACTGTCTCGTCCATATGTACAGTCGCGTTGTCAAGAAGTAACAGAGCTTTTGGTGGCAATTTATTAACTTCAAGAAATTTTCTGACTTGAGGGATAAATTTTTTAAAAAACCATTCTCTGAAAATATCTCGTGTCATCCAACACGATTTTTGATTATAGTAATCCACGGGTAGATTATTTCTGTTAATGTTCTTAAAGGCACGTGGATTTTTTGACTTTCCAATCACAGTCAGTCGTAGTTTATGTCGTCCAGTAGCATTGGCACAACAAAGTATGGTAACTCTGTCTTTATTGGTTTTAAAACCTGAAGCACATTTTTTAGATTCGTGAGCTAAAGTTTTAGTGGGCATTGTTTTCCAAAATAAACCTGTTTCGTCGGCATTATATACTTGATCCAATTTTAAATCACGTTCCAGGATAATATTTTCAAGCTCATAACAAAACTCAGTTAGAGCTACCTCGTCTGCACTCAGTTTCTCGCCTTCTATGGATAGCTCTCTTATTCCATGTCGTTTTTTAAATCGATATAGCCATCCATTTGAAGCCTTAAAATTTTCTCCAGGATTCAGTTTTTCGTGAAATAGTTGAGCTTGACGTAAGCACATTGGTCTCGAAATTGGCGTACCTTCGGCTCGTTTTTGTAGAAACCATTTAATCATTGCTTGTTCCAGTTCTTCAAACGTGGAAGCCTTCATTGTTTTTCGTTGGGAAACCACTTGCGTACTATCGGCTTGTAATAAAAAAGCCTGTGGATTTGTTTTGTTCTTGACAATATCGCGAACTGTTTGACGCCCTATTCCAAATCGTCTAGCTAGAGCTGCCACATTTTCTCCTAGATAAAACGTTTGTTTCAAAATTTAGATTTAATTATATATTCGACGAATATCTACCTGACTCATTTTGTTTGATAATCTCAATTTTTTGTTCAATGGTTAGAACTGTACGCTTTCGTTTAGCAGAACCACTTGCACCTGGCTGATCCATAATTACTATATAAGTGTTCGATATTGAGTGAATATATTACGCTTTTACACCACAAAGTTTAAAACAGACTAAATAAATGTTAAATTAGTCAGCTCATTAATAAAAAACGCTGTGGTAGCTATTATGATTTCAGTTTCATGCTTGTACCACAACGCTGTTATAGGTGGGTAACATAATATTTTGTTTTACAAATCACATTTTAGCTGAGTTGTCGGCATGCTTGCATTTCGTGTTCGGCACGGATAATCGAGGTTATCTACTGGCACGGATAATCGAGGTTATCTACTGGCACGGATATTCCACCGCTCGGTTAATGCGCACCCGGATAATCGGGGTTCTACTGTATATTTTATTAATGCCAACAATACTATTTCAAACTCAAAATATTTTTAATGTCCCTCGGATTATATCGTGCGTGTTTTTAAATTTTAATCGCCGCCGTGACTGTTTCCACGATATTTGTAAGACCGAACCAAAACTGTGTTCTGCGCACTCCCACCTGCTGTCACCTTTCGCGTTGGAAGCTACTCGAACTCAGCAACATTTCATTTGACATTTGACAATTCACAATTCACTAGGTGTTTGTGGTATCGCCATTGCCTTCAGCATGACCTTCGACTTCGCCGTGTCGAAAGTACCAGCTGGCGCAACCAACGACGCAACTATAATAATTTTAATTGTTAGGCGAATAAAAACTAAAAATAATAAAGTCGTGTCAAAGTCACTAAAAGTCTCCAAATGGATACCAGAAATCGCTAAATTTGAGACATGTCTCAAATTCATTTTCAAAGTCGCCGGTCGCCTCTGAAAATCACTAAATCTAGCTACAAAATCGCTTGGTTGGCAACACTGAGCTCGATTGTCTCAGATACAGATAAAGCAACGATATTTCGTACAACCACTCTGTTGTCCCAACAAAACATTAACCAGGTGCAAGTCGACACAGATCACCCAATTATGTCAAGAACGGAAATCTCATATTCTTCTTTCATATATGTGGAGTTAGTAATTGGAATAGAAGCATGTTTATAGCCATTATGTAAAAGGACTGCCTTGAGACTTATTTTACTATTGTCAATAAAGAAACCCCAACCACTTGCCATGTAGGTCTTTAAGCCAATGAATACAACAAGCTGCTCACATCACTACAATATACAAAACTTTCGTTAGAAGAAAAAAATTGTAAAGAGTTTTTTCTCTCGTGCGATATGAAGTATAATAATTAACCCTTTCAGCCCTGAGTTTATTTACTTTCTATTAAAATTAAACGCTATGCATATTTGGGACTATCTTCATATCCTTACCACAAATTATTTTTTTTAGAATTTTCCAGGCGCCCATAAGCCCTCTAGGAAGCTGTGGCATTTGCCACCACTAGGTTCTAAAAGATGAAAAAGTACTACAACTATTGCATATTGATTATGATTTATTTTACATGAAAATTCTTAAAACAATTATTATTTTTATTGAAACACAAGAAAACTTTGCATTTTTCGCACTGCGTGCGAGATCTGCCCTTACACGTTTCAAGTTTACATCTTTGCTCGTGGCCCTCAACATAAATTGGCCAATGAGCAAGATTATCGAAACGTACATCTTCAACCGGTGTACATTGTTTTTGCCTTTTGGGACTTTCAGCTGAGGATGCGAGTGGAGATGCAGAACGTGATCGGGGTCTACCTACTTTTGGAGTTCTCACTAATGCCTTTGAAAAAGCCAAAGCTTCAGCAACATCGAACGTAAATTGCAATAAATCTTTTTGTTTTGTTGAACCAGATTCTTTACTTGCATCTCTTCGGTATTCCAGCCATGAATTGCAAACGGCGATGTTGAAGTAGTGGAAGATTATGCGGAGGGTCCACTTTTTGGAACGAATGAAGGTGCGATACAGAGCCACCAAAAAATCGCTTTTATCTACTCCCCCCATGCTTTTATTATACAGTCTAATAATTGTTGGTCTTTCAATAAAAAGTGGCGTTCTTTGTTTTTTATCTGGCGTGGAAGTGCTGTTATCATCATCGTTTTCTGGGATAAAACTTGTATTGGGTGCTACAAATTTTTTTTTCCTCCAAGCGATTGTAGTTTTCTTCTTTTGGCGCTTGGAAGTACTGGCAACCGGCTCTTCATCTGATGTCTCTTCATTATTGTCAGAGTTGGCATGTTCATTGAACAGTTATCTTGATCATCATTGTTGTCTTGATTATCGTCGGATTGATCATAGCCTTCTTCAGTTTCCTCTTCGTCGTCTTCAATTTCTGAGTTATCATCTTGCAGAGCCGATATTGCTTGGTTTGCGCTTTGTAATGAAATTTGCATTCTCTTCTGCCCATAAAAGCGAATCGATGGTATTTCATTTTCTATGTAGAAAAAGAAATAATAAAAACGCGTATTCTACAATTGTATAACTTTTACTGCAATGTACACCTATTGGTGGCAATTGCGTACACATTTTTTTACAAGAATCTGTAAATTATAGAAATAAAATAAAACAGAAAAAAACGAGCTAGACACATTCCCCATTATTTATACAAAGCAGTAATATTAATTGTTAAAACTTTTATTGTGCTATTTTATTACAATAAATAAATAAAATAACACTTACCAGGCAACATATTTTTCTTAATTGACGCCATATTTTAACCACGACCTTCTCTATTAACTACGGCCTGCTCAATCGTCTAGTTTTCGTGTTCTCCGCGTAGAGCCACTTACCCGTTAAACGCCAAAAAAGACACCTGCCTACTACTAGATAATTTTCAAAAATTGTGACAGGAGTATTTGTCATTCCTCAACGTGTCTCTTGTGTCTAATCTGTTTTAGTTTATTTGTGGCTTAAATAGATCCGAGATTTACAATCGCCGTTTCGTTTTGTTTTTGTTTACGTTTGTTTTAGTGCTTTGTGTTGTGTTTCGCATTTTAAAATGCCTTATTCGTTTTGTTGTGTTCCGTCGTGTTTCTCCACAGATCCTTCAAGATCCTTTCATGAGTTTCCCTCTAATTTTAAGCTAAGACAAGTATGGTTGGGAAAAATATATCCTAATACCGGTAAATCTTCAATAAATATTTTTATTAAGTACCTATTTTTGTTTGCATAAAGTTTGACATATTTTATTAAAAAAGACACTTCTGAATACGAAAAATTGTAGATGAGTGCCCAAGATTATCGGACAAAACGGTTGTTTGCAGTTTACATTTCCTGAAATCATGTTTTAAAGCATCTGAATCAGGAAGAAAATTGCTGAAACGTGATGCTATTCCCACGTTATTTATGGTAGTTTCCGTGTACAAATTTTGCCAAACCTACAAACAGTTTGTGCGAAATCGAGAAGTGCCTTTTGTAAAGTTTTACCAAATTTAGTAGTTTCGCTTCTATAAACTGATTCTGTATGTAACAGCTATTTTCACCCTGCTTCGATTGTGGATGAACTAAAGAAGCTGTCCAGACCTCTCATGAAAATAGCTTGTTTCAATGTCTGCTTCGCTAAAATAGAATTCGCACAGTGAAAGATAATATGCATTAACTGATGATCTGTATTTTAATAATTATCATCAACTACAATAACTGTAGACCAATGTAGAACATACGCTTTGGTTAGCAGAAGTTTCAAAAATCATTCTCTTTAGTGCGGCCAACCATTTTCTTTTTAAATAATTTTCCGAATTAGGAAAAGTAAATGTTAACGTCTTGATTCTATTCACCACATTCTGTCTCTCTAGAAGTAAGGGTACGTGTCCATTGGAGCGCAACTCTCACGAGAGTTCTGATTTTGATTTTATACCATCTTTAATCATAAGTTGTCATTTCAAATTTCAGAGGTCTATTATTACAATGAATTGAATTATTACGAAAAAAATACACGTAAAACATACTTATCGGAGATCATTTTCGAATTTCGAAATGCGTTCGTATTGTGGGAGTCGCTCACAAACTCGGAAAAACTAGGTAAAAACGATACCCTTACCCACGTTGAGGGCAGGCCCAACCATGGCTTTACGGGCTGATTTTGGAATTATTTCTCGCAAACGCCCTCTGAAGTACACATGTAGCTTAATGGTTTCATCTATTATAAATTTAAATCAAAATTTCCAGTGTTTCCTAATTCTTGTTAACCTATAAACTGACAGTTGATGGTCTAAAATTAATTGACGGTTAACGGGTAAGTGGCGCCAAAGTGGCGACATTTTGCGTTTTCTCAGAATCAAAAAAACAATGAAATTCAGGTCGATTGAGCAGGCCGTAGTTAATAGAGAAGGTCGTGTTTTAACAATGCTCATAAACATGAGAAAACACCTTTTTTATCGGCAATATCTTTACTGTAGGAATCTACACAAATGGTAAATGTCATTTACATAAGGACCCCGCAACATTGGTTAACGCGCGAATTTTAAAAAAATCGTTAATATTAGAGGTGGCAATTGCTACCCACAGGGCCGAAAGGGTTAAGGAGATGCAGTTTTAGGCCAGGCGCCTCCCACCACTTTCCGTCAGCAACGTCCGCTGTTAAACTACTGATATGTATGTTAAATCAGAGAACACAGAGAAGTGACATAGTTTAAATCAGGAGACGGTTGAGGACTCCTCGATTTATGTTGGCAGCAGTGTTTGGTTTCTTACTAGGAGTAAAATTAACTAGAAGAAACGTCATAAGATTTGTAACGACGCTTTTTACTTTCTACAAATTGACATTTCCAAAGAATGTTATGTTATTATTACACGTGTATATCACAAAAATTGTCTTGTTATAATCAAGTATGATGTTAAAATTTGTTAAAAATCGAAAGAACTTGGTTAAACGTGTAGAATTGGTGAAGGATTGGCGAATGAAACATGTGTTATTTTCAGAACAATTTATTAGAATCAACAGAGAGTGAATAGGTAAGGCACTGCTTTTACAAATTATCTAAAATTAAGCGTTTTCTTGTTCTTTCTAGGAAGCGACTTTTGCTCCCGGTTGTGGTATTTTAGCGTGTAAAATATCCGCAGTGTCACGAATAGCGTCGTTAAATACTCGTGAGGAAAATGTGGACATGGATGATCGAGAGTGGCCTGCAGCAAGTCACATTTGACAAAATACCCTACACGAGGTTTTGTTATATGTGCCGGGAAAGAAGTTGTGTAAATATTTTCCAGTTGGGATATGTAATGTATAAACTGTTGGTCAGGCATATTCAATTGACCAAAAGGTAAGCCTTCAGTGTCATAATTTTTAAAATAGCAAAACAATGTATCAGGAGCAAGTTCTCCACAGGCATTTGCAAATTGAAGACAAACCTCGCAACTATGTTTTCTTAAACATTTTTGTATTAAATATCCACAGATATATCGAAGGATATTTTGTTCACTGAGCTGCCAGTTTCTGTAATGAGTGCTATCTATTACCAATGGTTGTTGCTGCGGTGTAAATAAATTAACAATATCTGCTAAAGTAGGAGAACCTTTTACAACTTCAGGCACAGTGCTTAACACCATTGCCAAGTCAGCAGCACAATTACTAGCTGGATTATGCTGAAAGTATTTCATGCAGAACAGTTTGTTAAAGGCACGTTTAACTTGGACTGGCGTGGGGTTTTCTTATGGTGCCAAAAAAATTTTCTGTGATATCTTGATTAAATCGCCTGGCAATTAAAACCTTTCTGAAATTTTGTTGTGTGGCAATTATACTGCTGATTGTAACTTGCCAGCATCGCAGAGATTTAATTGTACGCGTTATATCTTTGTTGGTACTATTTATAACTTTCAATGTTTGAAAAAATGTAACCATTTGTTGTAAATGTTGAATTTGATATGAACTGCCATCAAATTGTTTTTTGAAAGATTCTCCTTCTATGTTTGTTTTTTGGCTAGAATTTAAAATATCAAATAGGTTATTAATATTTCTTATAAACTTAATCGTACTGACAGCTGCTTGTGGCAGTAAATTGATTGCTAGGTCGGTCTCTATTCCCGCAGCTACGGTGTGGCTGAATAATTGGGCTGCGAATTTCACCTTCATCTTGTCAAAAGGACCTGGCTTTATATGGGTTCGTGTTAATTTGGGTGCATAACGAAGAGCACGTGCATTGTCTTTCTCGAAAAAGAATTTTACATATTCAATCTATCAATTCACCATCAACAGTTACGAATTTATATTTCAGAAAGTTGTTCCGTAATGCCTTTAGCAGATGGCATGGATCAAAAAAATAATAAATTTTGGTATCATCGTCATTAACAAAAAAAATGGATTGTCAGGGCTGATATTAATTGAAGCTGCAAAGTTTAAAAAATTTGACCCCACGTCAGAAATGAAACCCCTAATTTTTAATCCTATAGCCCGTAATTTTTTGTTTGGGTTTCTGGGAGACGTGCAGTTGGAACTTGTGTGGAATGAGAGGAAATTGGAGGAACATCCTGCTGAAACGCAGCTAAACGTTCTGAAAGAGATTTGGAGCATTTATTATACTAAATTTATTAAATAGGAGTATTATTTATGTTTGACTCAATCATAACAATGTCATTTATCCCACTTGCAACTGTCCATAGTCTACCATTTTCTTGGTAAAATAATTTGGACTGCAACACAATTCATTCAACTGTGACAACGGCAGTGCGTACTACAAATTATTAACGATTTTAAAATAGAGGTGAAAAAGTTGCAAAATTTCTGGTGTTGAGTCAAACATAAAAGTGTGTATGTCACGCGTAAATAATGCTTTTTATTGAACTTATCTTTTTATTAGCCTCGTGAGCAAGTTCGCTCGGCCATAAAAGAGGGTGTCCAATAAAGCTATGCATTATTTACTTGTAACAGAAATAGCTATTATTAACATTCTTGTTATACATACATACTATTTGATTTGTAAGAAGGCACTGGACTCCACTCACCGACTCTTAGCAACCAATAATGGAAATTTTGGGTTTACTGCGTAACCCGTGAAATGTGAAGATAAAAACAATAATTGTGGTTTGTACAGACTAACGTTTTTTTTTTCATTTTCGCCTTCTGATGGGCTCAAAAATGTGGAGTGGCAAGTGCCATCTTAGAAATCAAAGTGTAGTATTGTAGTTTTACCTGTTAGTTGCTTAGTTGGTACTGCATCAAAGTGGAGACGGTTTTTTTGGGGATTTGCAAACATTTTATCCTCAAAATGTGTTGCACATATTCTGTAAGCTTCTCTATTGATATGTGGGTTACTGAGCAAATCTCTGCGCCCCACAGCAAGAGCCCAGCTTTGAAATCTGTAAAGAAATATTTGTTATTGTATGTCGGTTGCTATAAAACTGTTGTTATTTTGAAGGTGTTTCTATTTTATAGTTTTATGTTCTATCGCTTACCTACTGCTTTCACAAGGAAAGCGAAAAAAGCTATGGTTGCAGTTCTTCGTACTGTTGCGACACAGTCGAGCAGCACAATAACGGGGCTTACTTTTTCCACTTTGCGTATCACTCATTGTTTTTTAATTGTTTATTATAAAGTTAATAATTGTAACTATAAAACTGAATCACTAACACTACACACTAAATACTGTAACCTAAAACAAGCAACCAATAATTGCTATACTAATTGTAATACTGAAAATCAACAAAATTAATGATGCACTGAGACAACCGCAAGGGATGAACGCTGGTTAAAAAGTGAATATTGTTACGTTCTGTTATACGATGGAAGAAGTAAAACGCATTTAAGTGGTTCAAGAGCTTTATTTTCCATATTTCATGAATACAGTTTTATTTTTATATTTATTTAAGACATGTGAAGTGTTTGTTTGTTAGGCACATCTCAGTTGGTTCCTTCAACTTATTTAGCGTCGACACGACGCTGTAAAGACGTAGAAGGGCAACAGTGAAAAAGATTTAGATATTTCTGTTTACAATCATTTGTCTCGTCTTGAGAGCGGTGAAGTACCTACTCGACGTTCGTGTTGCTTAGTTCATTACTCCGTCGGTCCCAAATTGAGTGTCCGATATGGAAATAAAATTTTTTAAGTGGTTGTAGGTTTTTAACCCAAAGAATAATATTTTTATTATCAGCATTTTTAAGTGAATAGAACGCTCTCATAATAGATTTACTGGAATATTACAACCTGTAACGGTCCCAATAAATGCCCCGGGCGCCCACCAGAACAGCGCTCCGATCGCCACCCCCGTACAGACTCAAGTCTTATCATATCCCCCCTAAGCTTTACCGGCGCACAGGAATGCTCAGTGCAAACCCACCCCAATAAAGGGAGCTGCATCAAAGTTTTTCCCCAGAGTTGGATTCCCACTCTCAGCTAAAAAACATTAAGCCCTTGCAGCGAGTTGGATACCCACTCCTAGGTCTTATGTTTTTTTCTGCGATTAATACTCAAAGTCTTAGCCCATTTACTTCCCGCCGGGTTGATCCACGGACTCACTTCTTCTAAAGAGAGGGGTAATTGGCTGGACTGTTACGAGTACGGAATCTACGTGTACGAGTACGGAGTTTAAGTGTGCATTTACGACATTACCGTAGTATAGTTTCGCGACGGACTCATACCTGTGCGTGACGGACTGTTAACTGTGCGCGACGGACTTTTACCTGTGCGTGACGGACTCATACCCGTGCGCGACGGACTGTTACCTGTGCGCGACAGACTGTTACCTGTGTGCTGACGGACTCATACCCGTGCGCGACGGACTGTTACCTGTGCGCGACAGACTTTTACCTGTGTGCTGATGGACTCATACCCATGCGCGACGGACTGTTACCTGTGCGCGGCAGACTTTGCCCTGTGTGCTGACGAACTCATCCCCGTGCGCGACGGACTCTACCTGGGCGGTTAAATTAAGTGTCTCTGTTTGGACTATATTGTACTAGTAGGCTTATTATACCACCATCTGTATATATTTAAGTAATAATAAACATTTGTTACAACCGTTACAAGTGTCGCCCAACGTTCAGCTCGAAACTACGACCGCGAACCGCGAAGTGAACCCGGCATATGGTATTAAAAAAGCCACTAGTGACTAGCTCCATACAGACAAGAAGTATGGCCATTACAGCAGACCAGCTACAACAGCTGATTGAGAAACTGAAGCCAGCAGAGACAATTAAACATTTTACTCACTGTCCGGCACGTTTCGATGGCACACGCACTAAGGAGGCGGTAGAGGATTTTTTGGCAACCGCCAATTTCTACAAAGTTACTGAAAAGATAACGGACGAAAATGCACTCCTTGGAATTCCATTACTCCTCCAAGGTACGGCGTATACCTGGTGGACAGGAGTAAAAGCCGGCATAAATACGTGGGATGATGCGGTAGGGGCGCTGCGTCAAGAATTCGCGCCCACCCCGCCGGCGTATCAAATTTATTTGGATGTCTTCGCTACAAAGCAGGACCAGAGGACTTCCACGGGACTGTTTGTTGGCCAGAAACGAGCCCTGCTCGCACAAGTGGAGCCCTCCGACACCGAGAGCCGCCAACTCGACATGGTGTATGGACTCCTAAAATGGGACATACGGAGCAGGGTTCCTCGGAAAATGCTGCACAACTTCGCACAGCTCCTCGCCGCAGCTAACGAAATCGAGATGCAGGCGCAAAGCCGGAACATTGAACGAGGTGCCGTCCCAACTACAGCGCCGGCACCACCTCACAACGATAAGCGTGCTCGTTGTGAATTCTGCAGACACGTCGGCCACGAAACTTCCGCCTGCAGGAAAAGACAGAGGCATCTTTCTGCAAAGGCACCATCCCAGAGTAACCCGGTAACATGTTATGGGTGTGGCAAACCGGGCGTTTTTCGTAGAAATTGCCCGGAATGCAACAAAGAAAACACCAACGCTTCCACACTCAACGTCCTGTTCTGCGCTCTGGACGCCCGCAAATTCGAACGACCCGCCGTACACATAAACATTGACGGGATGTCGGGAACGGCATTCCTGGACAGCGGAGCAAGGACCAGCCTTGCCAGCTCTCAATTGTACGGTCTCCTTAAGAAAAAGGGCCACAACTTCGAAGACGCTACGGTCCGATTGACGCAAGCGGACGGGAATACCAAAATTAGCCGCATAAAAACCTGCACGTTGCCGATCACGCTCAAAGGACGCACGACAGCGACTCAGTTTATTGCTATCCCGTAAGCAGTGAATTCAAAAACCCTCCTTGGGGCCGATTTCTTACAGAAATCAAGGATGGTCATCGATTATGGAAGCCAAAGGTGGCATTATGCAGGAAATCGTTACGAGTGTTACGGGTTTATCTCGAAGGAGGAATCACCAGGTCCTGTCGAGATCGCTTTCCATGAGTTGAGAGCACCCCCACCCAACGCCAACATATTAAAGGAGAAGTTCATAGGGAACCGCCCTCAAGAAGTCGCCAGTCCCATGGATACGTCCGAAACCGTGGAAATCAGCGACATCATCTCCGACTTGACCGGGGGATATGGGCCGATTTTAACACCGCTACCAGCCACGCCTCTCACCGCCAGACCACAGACACCGCCGCATTATCATTTCGGTGTCGAGACTTCGCGATCGGCTTATATGATGAGCGACGCCGCCTTCGCCGTCGAGAGAGAATGGAGTAACGCTTTAACCCCAAATGACCTCCAACTCTTTGTCGACATACGAATGGCCACCCTTGACGTGCACGACGTTATCTTACGGACTGAAGACGAAGCCGTGACATTGGACACCCAACAAAAGGATGAACTAAACGCCCTTCTCGTGAAAAATAAAGATTTGTTCGAACCGCACGGGCCACCCACAGAGCAAACTCAACACCACATAGACACGAACAACCACGTCCCCATCGCGCTACCTCCTTATCGCCTGGGTTCAGCTCGTCTCCAGCTCCTGAGAGACGAAGTGGACGCACTTCTAGAACAGGACATCATCGAGGAATGTGAAAGTGCATGAGCGTCACCGGTGGTGTTAGTTCCGAAGCCTGATGGAAAGGTGCGATTGTGCGTAGATTATCGCCGCCTAAACACGATAACAAAACCAGATGTCTACCCGCTGCCGAGACTGGACGAACTCCTGCACTCCACCGGAAATGCCCACTACATCTCGACGATGGATCTAAGGTCTGGATATTATCAGATCACGATGTTCCCGGGTGATTGTGATAAAACGGCTTTCATCACCCCGTTCGGGGTATACCGATTCAAGAGGATGCCGTTCGGTCTGCGGAACGCTCCAGCGACGTTTCAACGCTTAATGGATCGTTTTAAGGTCCGATTAAGTGGGTTGAAATTGGTAGTGTACCTGGACGATTTAATTCTACTGTCCGAAACTTACGAAGCACACTTCAACGAACTGCAGGCTTGCTTCAACCAACTGCGAATTTTTAAGTTAAGGATGAACCGACCAAAGTGCTCCTTCGGGTGTCAGCGTGTCAGATACCTGGGGCACGTTATCTCTCCCGAAGGGATTGAAACAAATCCCGAGAAAGTCGCCGCTATCAGTCGCATGGAACCACCGATTAACGTGAAACAACTTTTGACCTTTTTGCAAACGTGTAATTGGTACCGACGGTTCATCCCAAATTTTGCTGGAAAAGCGCGGCCGCTGACGTGTTTAACAAAGAAAGACGCCGCCTGGGAATGGGGACCGGCGCAAAGCGCCGCCTTCGAGGGCTTGAAGAAGGCACTCACAACGGCGCCGGTACTCCGACAAGCTTCACCCTCCGAGTGCTACACCTTGCGTACCGACGCCAGCTCATACGCACTGGGGGCTGCTTTAATGCAGGGGGAGGGAATAAACGAGCAGCTTATAGAATACGCAAGCCGCCTCCTCACGGCCCCTGAAAGGAATTACTCAACCACCGAGAGAGAAGCCCTGGCCCTTGTCTGGGCAGTAAATAAGTTTCGCGGATACCTGGAAGAAGCGCCCGCCATAGTTGTTACCGATCATCAGCTGTTGCGTTGGCTAATGAGCCTAAAGTCTCCGAGTGGACGACTGGCTCGATGGTCCCTCCAATTCCAGCCGTACAACTTAACGATCGAATACTCACCAGGGAAAGCCAACGTAGTCGCCGACACCCTGTCACGGCCACCAGGAGTTCAGTCGACCGAAGAGTGCCACATCGGGCTGATTTCGATCGAAATGCCGCGAGAAAAACCCGAAATTCTCCGACAGAAACAACTCGAAGACCCAGAGGTAAAGAAAATTGTTGATGCCTACGAACACGAGGACGTCCACGTAAGAAACCTGCCGCTCTAACATCAGAACCTACGTCGAGGCGCCGAAGAGGTTCTGATGGGGGAGAATTGTAACGGTCCCAATAAATGCCCCGGGCGCCCACCAGAATAGCGCTCCGATCGCCACCCCCGTACAGACTCAAGCCTTATCATATCCCCCCTAAGCTTTACCGGCGCACAGGAATGCTCAGTACAAACCCACCCCAATAAAGGGAGGTGCATCAAAGTTTTTTCCCAGAGTTGGATTCCCACTCTCAGCTAAAAAACATTAAGCCCTTGCAGCGAGTTGGATACCCACTCCTAGGTCTTATGTTTTTTTCTGCGATTAATACTCAAAGTCTTAGCCCATTTACTTCCCGCCGGGTTGATCCGCGGACTCACTTCTCCTAAAGAGAGGGGTAATTGGCTGGACTGTTACGAGTACGGAATCTACGTGTACGAGTACGGAGTTTAAGTGTGCATTTACGACATTACCGTAGTATAGTTTCGCGACGGACTCATACCTGTGCGTGACGGACTGTTAACTGTGCGCGACGGACTTTTACCTGTGCGTGACGGACTCATACCCGTGCGCGACGGACTGTTACCTGTGCGCGACAGACTGTTACCTGTGTGCTGACGGACTCATACCCGTGCGCGACGGACTGTTACCTGTGCGCGACAGACTTTTACCTGTGTGCTGACGGACTCATACCCGTGCGCGACGGACTGTTACCTGTGCGCGGCAGACTTTGACCTGTGTGCTGACGGTCTCATCCCCGTGCGCGACGGACTCTACCTGGGCGGTTAAATTAAGTGTCTCTGTTTGGACTATATTGTACTAGTAGGCTTATTATACCACCATCTGTATATATTTAAGTAATAATAAACATTTGTTACAACCGTTACAAACCTGCTTATTGTTTCCTTCATTTTAATTCAGTTCACACGAACTACAATTGCGGTGAAACAATATTATTATTTGTCATCGACTATTTAAATTTGGCGCTTGCCTTTGGCGGTTGAGGACTCCAATGTCAATAAGGGTGGTTTTGCAAAATCAGCCTCTATGTCGCTTCTTTATGTTCTCTGGTTAAATCTTGCATTTCGCCGCGCGACACTGGTGTGGCAATGATAATGAGGAGTGGGAGTTATAACCGCGTCCTTGAACTATTTTTGCATCTCTAATAATAATCCATACACCAGAAGAAATACATTTTTTTTCTTTTAAGATTCATTTGCAATGAGAGAATTAGTAATTCGAATTAGTATCAAGTACATAGAATTTAGCTCAAAACCTTGTAAGGGGAAATATCATACGAGCATTCACAATGAAATAAATTATTATTAATTGCTCTTAGCAATTAACGCAGAAACTTGCAACAAACTTTTGCGTTAATGTCTGTATTCCTTTTACTTTTGCGCCTGCGTACGAATGCTAACTACAAAGTTCTAACCTACAATAAAATTGAAAAAAGCTCGGAAATAAGTCAATTAATTGTCAATAATGGTTTCAAGACGCAAAATATTACGGCTTGCTGTGGCAGTGTTGTCAGGTTATTTACTTACTATACGCAAAAAACAAGGAAGATAGTGGGTAAGACCTATAAACCAAAGTAGAAACCAGCAGGGAAGGGAAACTAGCACAGTTTAGTGCAAAGTGCGTTTAAGTGGTATATAATGCTATATAATGACAATTTTTTTATTTCCAAAGTCCATACTTTCTTGGCTTCACCACGTCATCCAAAAAGGTCATTAAGGGGAACATATGCCCCTTTCGCTTGAAATAAGGCTTGTCCCCGAAAAAAATTGGCGTTTTAATATTGCGCCAAATATTTAAGAACTGAGATTCTAAAAATTTTATTGGCTAGTTGTGTTCAAAAATAACTAAAGAACACGTAACAACCAACATATTAACACTAACTATAATTCATCCAGAAATTACGCCCTTTTCTTTTCACTCCCTGCATTAAGCGTTGTACATCATCACTTGAGAGTTTTGACGTTTCTTTCCATTTTTGTTTTTTTGTAGTTTCTGCTCCATTCTGGACCAGTATCTTTCAATGGGGCGCAAATGGGGACAATTGGGAGGATTCTCGTTTTTTTTTTTTTCGATAAATTCAATTTGTCTTCTTTTTAGCGATTCTGTAACATTTCTGGCATAATGACAACTGATAAATTCAAAACAATGGCAACGTTACTGGATCTTACCTGACATTTAAAATTGTTGTCCATATTTTGCTAGGCCCTGTTCTTAAGATCAGTATTTTTAAACAGGGGATTTATCGACTTATCAAAGAAATAAGGTTTTCCAAAAACTACTTGTATGAATTCTTCTTCCATCGTGATAAGTTTAGATGAGCAGAAGTACGAAACGTAACAAAATCAAAGCAGGCTACACAACAATATAGGTTAGCTTAGAGGACAGGTTATAAAAACAAAATTGAACCTACGTAATCTGGCGTTTTTTTGACACGTTGCAAAGCCAACAATTCAAAACACAGAATGCGATAGAGAATCTGCGTGCTGCGATATTTGTATCATAGAGGGTGTTACAAAAATTAGTTTATTAATTTTATCATCGTGAATGTTTGTTTTTAGAGATTTTCCGAGCTTAATTCTAATACTAAGTAATTTTAATTACTAATTTTGTCATTGTGAATGTACCTTTAATCTTGATGCTAACAGCTCGGCCACACTCTTTTGAAAGATTTAAATCTCTGACTAGATCATTAAGGTCATTTGGTAAAAATGTTTAAGGACTTGATGTTTCTCCACTATATTCCAAGTCATTATTTGGACAAACTTGAGAAACACTAGGTTTTTCAATTTGATCTTCCTGAGATTGCTGTAGGTATTGCTTTATTAAAAACTGGTATTGGAACATTTTCTGAATGGGAAATAGGTCTTTTTGCAGAATATATGTTGGAGTATTTCCATTTGTGCCGATTGCTTTTGTTTATGCCCACTCTATTAATCACACAAACAGCGTTGCCAGCAACACGAAAAATTATGGCTCTGTACTCGCACGGAAAAAAGTATTGAGTAGCAGTAAAAAGTATTGATACTAATCTGTTCTGTAAACGGTCTGTCTGTGCGGCTACGCAAGCCCTGTTTTTGACTTTAATAAAAATAAAACACAAAATGTATTTGTAGTCAATTTTTTTATTTGTTAAATTTGTGGAGGGTGTCCACTGATAACATTTTTTGTTATTTAGTTCTTTTCCTAATAAAAGGAATGTTAAGTTTGATGGATTATGAATAAGAGCAGCGGACAGTCGTTTTATAGTTTTATTAAATAAATAACAAGTGTGTTCTAGAGCGAGTATGATATTATGACCGTTAGGTCCAGAGATTGAATATAAAGACTATGTTAACCGCTTGAAGAGTGCTTGAAGAGTGAATGATGAATAGTGAATGAATGTTCCCTGTATTCGAAGGTGGTGGTGGCCCTGGCTCCCACCCTTACGGGTGGAGAGGGGTGAAACAGGTCCCCGCCAGAGGCACTAACATACCCCCCACCTTGAAACAATTACATTGTTTTAATACCAAAATAATAGAATGTTAGAGTGATAACATGATATCGTAATGATCAATTCGAATCAGAATACATGAGTAAGATTTACTACAATTAACATTGTATAGAATGGATTCACAGTGATTATACAATGTGGGCAATAAACTAAGAATAGCGATTTACAACACTTGCCCACATACAATAAGAATGCATTACTTATACATGGAATACACCTGAAAGAGAGATTTACAACTCTTTATCAGGTACAATACGAGTGGACAAACTTTATTTACAATAGTGTGTAGATAACCAGAACCCGAATTAGTAAATGGAAATGCCGTTTCCGAATTGGCGCACTTTATGATGCAATTTCGACACTGCACAAACACTACGCGAACAAGATCGTCTTTGCCGCGATGCACTTGCACTATTCGTTGTAATAGCCACCGCAACGGGAGCCAGTTGTCTTCTTTGATCGGTAGTACCAGCGCTCCAGTGCCGGGAACGTTTCTTGAGAGGGTTTGCCACCTGGATCTCCCCTGCAGCGTCGTATGATATTCCGCGGACCAGCGCTTCCAAAAATGTTGGCGGCAGGATTCACTCAATTGCCAACGGGAAAGGATGTTGACAGGAATAGTAGTGTATTCCTTTTCTACTGGAGTTGTCAATGGATGGCCAACAAGACAATGGCCCGGAGTCAGTGCGGCTGAATTTGTAACGTCGCTGGAAAGCGGCGTCACAGGGTGCGAATTCAGGACAGCTTCAATCCTGACCAAAAACGCATACATCATGTCGTACGTTAGATGGTTATATCCGATAACGCGCTTGATGTAAGTTTTTACGGATTTAATCCACGCTACCCACAAACCACCAAATTTGGGCCCACGCGGGAGAATTAAACTCCATTTGATATTTTCTGGTTTTAGCTTATGTTGTTTGTCAGTTATTAAACGATTACTATTGGATGTAGCCTGAGTGCATTCTTGTATATCGGGACAATTAGACGACCATTTACTTATCTTGAAACTTGCCTTCGCTAGAACGGTCTTTAACTCATCTTTGGGCTCGATTAATTTGACTATAGAATTTGAAACGACCAATGCCTTATCGCCATAAAAACAATGATTGATTAGATTATGTGCTAAAGAAAAAATGGCCTGATAAGACGACGATGTTAGACGATACGTTATTGTTTTGAGTCGGTACGTTTTGATGGGAAGTTCGGGAGGTTCTAGCCACATGATTTTTTGATAATTGCGGTCGTCAGAGTGAAGCCAAATGCACCGGTGCATCTTCGATATATCACATGTATTGATAAATTGGGGCAAACGAAATTGAATTAGAATGGTGAAAGGTTCGGACTGCAAAACGGGGGCTGTTAATGAGTTGTCATTTAGGCTTAAATTGTTTGAGCTAAATTTTGAACGGTCAACAACCTCGCAGAGTTTAATGTATGAAATGTAGGGATTGTAAAGACAATTGTGTGGCAGGTAACTAGCATTATTTAAAGAATTTCCGTTAAATACCTTCAGGTGTACAAGGTCTAGGTACTTCCTTAGAAAGACAATAAAACCATTGGTAAGTTTATGATTACGACCCTCTGCGAACAATAACGGTTGGAAAACCCCTTCTCCGTAATTTCTTAATTGAAGTGGATTTTCGAAATAAGGGACTGTGGAACGACCCAACTTTCTCTCGACTGATAATAGCCACTTTGGGTGCATTTTTACGGAATTCTCTAATTGTGGCTGGTTTTCCGAGAAGAGGAGTTTAATTACGAAACGACCATCGGGTGAATGGCCGGTGGTATTTTGAAAAGGGGTTGCACAAAGAGAGGTTTTAAAACCTTTGCTTAATAACCTGCTTCCGGTTTTGACGGTTTCAATTTCCAAGAAATGAGAAATGATTTTGCTCAAACTAATCTTGTGATGACGGGAATTTTTTAAATGCCCAAAACTGCCATTAAGAATCAACCCCAGCGCGGTATTTTGAAGCGCCGGTGGATTTTTCATAAAATGATTTTGTATTTTAAGTTCGGCATTTTCTGAATGTTTATTCTTATCAAGAATTGCTACGATTGACGTGTCGATGCTATGAATATGTAATTCCAAAGACTTGCCCAAATTTTCGGTGATGAATTGAGATTTACTCCCGATGTCCAAGAAAACGCGACATTCTTTTACTTTACCTGATTGACCCATTACGCGAATCAAACCGGTGGATAAAAGTACACTAGACGGAATAGCTAAATTACATTTCGAGGTGTCTTCAGGATTATCGGAATCCTCATCTGGTTTATTTTTGATTTCATTTTTGAGAAGGTTATTGTTTGTTTCTGCGTGCAAAAGCGTGTGGTGCTTCTTATGACATTGTTTACAATGCCTTGATATGTAACAGTTTTTCGCGACATGATTACTTCTTAAACAATTGAAGCAACGATTCATTTTCTTTATTTGTTCCACTCTATCGTTGGGCGTTAAACTTAAAAAAGTTGTACAATTGAATATGTTGTGCATTTGGGAACATATAAAACACGGGATTGATTGATTATTGCTTACTTGTACCTTCTTTGTGTTTGATTTTAATGATTTACCCAAATATTTGGTTTTGGATTCACATTGTTTACCGGTATCCAATAATGAGCTACAATCTTTCAAATTATCTGTAGGACTTTTTATTGGAACTAACGCGGTGTCTGATTTTGGATTGGATGTGCTATCTATCTTAGTTTGGGACATGCCCACAGAGGTGCAAGAATTATTATCCGGATGATTTTTCGGTTTGCTTGATATTGAATTTGATAATAATTTGTGAGAATTCGGTATTAACTTATGCGTTTCTGAAATAATGACTTTTTTGTTATCGATAGTTTTATACTTAATGAATAGTGCAGGGGTAAACCGCACATTAACCGGAGCATTGGTAGTCTTATGAAGTTTAATGGGTTCTCCATTTAGCATGTTGTCCACTTTTATGGGTTTTAGATTTTCACAACGTTTTTCGAGATGAGCATTGTTAGTATTTACGTTAAACGAATTCGGGAAAGGAAGATGATACAACAAATCGGCTTTTTTGATTAGAGCAGTATATAATTCCGATATTTCATGGATATAGGTTTGCACGGGTCCGAGATTATAAACTGCGGGTTTGTTAGATTCTTCGCTACTCGTGTCATCTAAAAATACCACGATTTCCGATTTATGTTCAACTATAAGATTTTGTACGTTAGATTGTACCCGTTTCAAATCTTCCAACCTGCATCTTAACTCGCCTATTTTTTGGTGGTTTGTAACTTCCGAGATGAACTCCGCATGTGAATGTATATCATTAACAAGAACGATAAATTTCCAGAGAGATTTGTTATTCGACATCGTCAGTACGAGAATAATGAACTACGCAAAATGGACAAAACTAAAGCCTACCTGAGTTTCTTGATGAATGACCCTCGATGATTTGCACTGCACTCGCGGCCGTTACCGATTTTTGAATACTTGATGATTTAGGTGGAATGTTGAATTCCAAGCCACGATGATTTATCGAACTACACTTATCACTTATCACTGTTACTGATTTTCTGTCGCTGATCCGGCTCGAAGGACCATGTTAAGTTTGATGGATTATGAATAAGAGCAGCGGACAGTCGTTTTATAGTTTTATTAAATAAATAACAAGTGTGTTCTAGAGCGAGTATGATATTATGACCGTTAGGTCCAGAGATTGAATATAAAGACTATGTTAACCGCTTGAAGAGTGCTTGAAGAGTGAATGATGAATAGTGAATGAATGTTCCCTGTATTCGAAGGTGGTGGTGGCCCTGGCTCCCACCCTTACGGGTGGAGAGGGGTGAAACAGGTCCCCGCCAGAGGCACTAACAAGGAAATTACAGGTGGATGGCCCCAACCTGTTCCGACACAATTTTTCCATTCTATGTTTCCGTCGTTTACAACATCATTTAAAATAGCAAATAATGCGAGTCCTGTTTTGAGTTCTATTAGTTTGTAGAAAAGCAGTTCTTCTACTGCTGACGTACCAGCACAAAATCGAACATAGGCAATTAAATGAGCATCTTTATTGCTATCTGTTACCTCATCAAGCGGAATGAAAAACAATTTATCATGCTATTTCTCAAAAAGCTGATGCTGTACATCGTTAGCTATATCACCAATTGAACGCGCAGCAGTGTCATTTGATACAGGTACAGGCTGTAATTGTTTGGTAAAATTATCACCAAACATAGGTTCTAGAATTTCAATTACAGCTGGTAGAACAAGTTCTTCGCCAAAGGTATGAGGCTTTTTACATGTGGCTATTCTATATGAAACTTAGTACGACGCAAGTAAATCTTTTTCATTTACAACAATGTTTTTTGCTTTTCAAATGATTTCAATTTTAATTCGAAAAATTGGCGAGGTTTGTTAACATATTCACTATGAAGCGTTTCTAAATGGCGTTTAAGTTTATAGTAGGTTTCATGCTGTCTGCTGCCAAAATTTTTGAGCAAATGACACACATGGGCTTTTTTTTTCTTCATTTACTTCCGTACTAGCAAATTCAAATTTTATGTATTCTTGAGAATATTTTCTTGATTTGTTTTCGGAACCACGCTCGTAAATGCACTTGTTGATGCTTCACCATCGTGTAATGCCTATTACGCCCACTTGAAATTTTTTTCATGATTTTGCATTAACTTCTCGAGAAACATTGACCGGATCGCTGAGTCTGACTTACACTGCCGTGTTTGGCTGACACTATAATTGGCAACAAACGAACAAACGAGGTGCAGGCTGACCAGATATGTGACGATTTCGCCACCATATGTCACAAAAGTCGGCCAAAATTTCCAAAAAAACGCGAAATTAAATTATTGTCACAATAGTGTCTCGAAAGAACAATTACCAGTTTCATAAAATAAAGTCTTGATTAAAACACGTTTAATTTTTAAAAAATAATTTAAAAAAAAACAACCTTCTAAATGATAAAGGGCTTGAATTCCGGATACAGCCTGCTTAGTTCTCCATAAAGCGAAACCTTGTCTTTGAGTTCACGTATTAATGGCGTTGATATTTTAGCATTGTTTGAATTGATGATGTTACGTAGGATTTTCTGATATGGAAAACATGGTTAAAATCTTCCAGAAGTATATCTAAAAACAAACTAAAAGCATCGTTGCAATCACATGTTGATAATACAGAATTCCACTTATCATTGGCTAACTAATTACAAAATATGTTTATATTTTTTTCAGAGAAAATTCTCGTCGTTGGTATTGGTGTTTTATCAAGTTTACGATCACTCTTTATCTTCACCATTACAGCATGATGATCTGAAATATTATTAACGATGACGTCCGTTTTTACAACATTCACGAAATTATTAATTAAAATATTATCAATACAGCTGGAAGCTCTTGCTGGTTGTCTTCTCCGTCTTCTAGCGTTACCGGTGGGGGTGGAAGCGCTAGCGCTGGGTGTACTGGCGTTTGAAGGAAATAACACCATTAATTCCTTTTCTTCTTCAGTATCAGGTTTTGGGGATTTCCTATGTTTGCCACCACCTGTACCTCTACGGTAATATTGTATTTGTGTATGTTGCTTTTTAATCTCCTTTTTAATGGCTTCATATTTATATTTTAGTTGTTTGTAATTTCTACGCTGCACACAATAATAAAACAAATTAGATATTTAACATAGGTAAATATGATTAATGATAAACTTACTGGTCCATTTGTTGCGGCATTAAACTCATGTTCTATTTTGAGCCACACAGTCTCCTTTGGTTGCCATGTCACCCCATCTGTTTGTTTGTTTTCAAGAACATTTTTTTTTGCAATTTGCACTCTGTAGTAAGAGTTACCTCTCACTAGCAGAAAAAATAAATAAGAATAAACTTACGACAGTAACCACAACACTAGTCACGTGAAATACACTGTACAATTGTTGAATACCAAATGCGCATCGAATCTGATGGGAGTTTAAAGGCTTTAAAGTTCACTAGCACGGGGTAGTTTTGAACTGACCAATCACAACTCATTTCCGGTGGAGTGAGCGTTACCAACATAAGAGAGTAGCAGCTAAACTTCAAGCTACGAAACTGGTAGAAACATCGTGCATTGATAAACACTTTACCTCCGTTAACTGCTAGTTATGCGTATCTGACAGTTACCACACAGTTTTAACTGAACATTGATAAACCGACCCGTAGCCGTTTTAAAATCCTCGCTAACACTCGGATTTCAAACGGACGGCTACGGCGGTTATGGCACTCCTTACATTCTAGGTATGCTAATAACTATAACTATGCTATGTAAGAGGTACGTACCAGTTTAGTGGCCTTTCCTGCAAAAAAAGTTCAAACAAATATTTGAGTTGAACCTTCTCGTTCGAATTTTTTTACTATTTATCCCAGACTTACTAGTTGATTGTCAATAGCGCAGCGGAAAGTTAATCCGCCATTTTCCGGACATCCGGTATGGTGCACCATTTGTCATATTGTGCACTTGGAAGAATCGATACAAATTTTCCATGTAGCAAATAGTACCACTAGCATTTTCAAATCCATTATGTCCTTCTTCCAGTAAAAATTTGATTGATGCCGTTACAGGTGGTGAATTGGTTTATTCCACACCGAGGCGGAAAGATTTCATTATAGCCGAGACAGTTAGTTCAACGAGGGATGCAGCCCAGAAGTGAACTATAGTTCGAGCTTATAGGAAACTTTCCACCGAGGTATGTATACTATTTTACTCTCAATTATCTGAATATTTCTGCGAAAATCAAAATTTAAAAAAAACAATGCGGCACAATGTTTATTTTCATGTGCAAGTAAGGTATGCTTAACCCTACGGTCGCAGCGCCTAACTGCCCTGCGCAACTCGCAGCGCTTAGTCTCATAGGCCCTCTATCAAATGCCGTATTTATAAGGTTTATTTTGAGTTTTTGTTCATTGTAGTGCGTACGTTTTTAAATTCAATCATTGCTTTATACCGGGTGTCTGGAAAATGGCGGATTAACTCTCCGTTACGGTCTTAACAATCAACATGTGAGTCTGGGAAATATAGAAAAAAAAATCCTTCTCACATTTTGATGGAGTTACAATGATTTTAAAATTGGTTCTTTTGCTACGGTTAACAACTAAACAACACATTCATTATCACAATAACTAGAAATAGAACTTTTAGTTAATAGTTCTCTTGCCCATGACCATGTTTAATTACCATTTCAGTTAGACTACACAAAGATATGGTTGTGTTGTTTTTGTAAGAATTTGATAAAATTCCATTTGACAACAGTGTTTGCCTGATATAAAGCGAGGGTGGATTTCAGTCACCATCATTACTAAGAAACCAGAAAGTATTCACGCATTAGGTGTGTGCAGTGTTGCCAATTTTACTTTTATAAAATTACGTTTTTTTGGTAATCTAAATCATAAAGAATTTTTTTGATTATTTTTTCGGGACTCCCGAAACCCCCGTGTATAACATACTGAAGAGTTAATCCGCCATTTTCCAGACACGCGGTATAGTTGCAGAGTTGGATAAGAATAGTAATATTCTAAAGAATAAATACCAAGAAAACTTCAAAGTGCTGTTTTAGAAAGCAACTTATTTTGTTTTTGCAAAATTTGTTTTTTTTTTATATATTTTTTGAGAACAGTTAACTATTAAGCAGTTACAAGCAAACTGTAAATGTTTATTCTACAGAATTCTGTACAATTTCAACATTCAGTGGAAATTATTTTAGCATGTTCTAAGCATAGAAATTTCAAACATTTTTTACAATGGTATCTTGTTTTTCGTTGTTTGGCACATTCTGCACATCGTCTACGAACACCTTCCTGTATTTCTGGCTGTGGAAAACTAACTTCTGATGTGCCAGCAACCAGATCTTCAATTCCATCGTCAATGTCAGAAATATCATTATATTCGGGTTCCGATACATCAAGTTCTTCTAACAAACCTTGCAACCGTTTTTGGTCCTCCTCATAGCTCATACTAACAAAGCAAACAAGATCACCATTTAAAAAAAGTCTGAGGTAACATAGTTTCTTATAAATTTGTACTTACTTTGCATATAAACCGTAAACGCGAACAGAAATGATTTGTCAACAGTAGCAGCAGCGGTTAGTCTGTGAGGCCCAATCACTAGAGTTAATCTCTGAATAAAATTTAACGTTAGTATTTACGAAGAACGGACAAATACTTGACTACTGACCTAGTTACGGTTGTGGAGATCGTCGGGGCCCCTTGTGTCTTTCTCTTCTGCCTAATTTTGAAAACCGTTGAGAGATAAGATAGTAGCACGCGCCCTCGCGATCGCTGTCTGTTGAGAATCACTTTTTCATTGGTTAGCTCTTGTCGAGGGAGCACGAAGGGAAAACGATGCGAACAATTAATACAAGCTTGTCCTTATCTCTGGTGAAGCTATAAATTTATCTTAAATATTAGAAAAAATCTGATTGTCAGTTTAGATCTTTGACGTCTACTTATTTGAAAAACGCAGCGCACGAAGTTGCGCAAAATATACTCCCCGAAAAACGCGAAAATAGTATGAAAAAGCTTAGAAAATGAACCTACAATGAAGTGCTATCAACAGGGCCCACAATATTACGTCAGAAAGTGTGCTACCAGCATATTCCCAAGTAGCACACTCTGATTTATAAACGTTTATTTTTTAACAGAATTATTCATCTAATTGTAGTTTGTCATGAAGCTTTTAGAGTTCGAAAAATGTCGGTGTGTTTCAACTTTGATAATATGTATTACACAAATGCTTATCAAATATCTAACGGATAAACTGCCTTACAAATTGACATATGATGATTGTCATTTTTTACATCTGATCACATAGGCGACGTGATAATTTTTGTAGGGCTATTAACCGGACAAGCCTTAAATCGCTGATTCATCATCGTTCTCTCGGTGTTCTTTAGTGTCGTTTGCATCTGGATTTTGTTGAGACAGGGTTAATGAGTCAAAAAATTTCCGAGACTTCACATGGTCAAGTAAGAATTCCAGTTTATGGCAGTACCATAAATTAGGTTCATATACCTGAAATATAACTTTTTAAAATGTTTGTTTTTTATTACTATCTGTAGTCACCACTTACGTCTTCTTCGTTTATCCCAAAGTGGAATAACATTACGTATTGTTCACTCATAAATGTAGCTCTTAGCCCATTCTATTTGGTTTATGTATTAGTCATGTTTTTTGGATTTCCTCATAGGCTTTTTTGTTTCAGATGTTTGTTGAGGTATGCTTTTGTTTTTACCGCATACAAGCATGGGCGTATTTTATATTCCTCTCGCAAAACTCTAACATGGGGCCTGTTGCACAATACTTACAAGTCTAATAATATTGGTCTTGTGAATTGTAATTTATGCAATAAATATACACAAATTACAATTACAATTAACAATTCACAGTAGTGATGCCCACAATGCCAGCAGAAGATCGATTCTAAGAATCAATTTTTTTTTGTTTCGGGCGATTCTTAACAATCGATTTTTCTGAGAAAAAAAGATCGATTCGTAAAAATCGATTTTTTAAAATTTGTTTTATAATATTGACGTGTTTAACGAACTTCATATTTTAATATGAAGTTTCTTTTAAAAAAATACCACCTGATTAGTTGCTTTTATAATATTTATTTAGCAAAAAATAAAAAGTAAATTTCCTATACTAAACATAACAAAAATAAATTTTATATTCTTAAACATGAACAAAAATAAATTTTATATTCTTAAACATAACAAAAATAAATTTTATATTCTATAATAATTTTGTATAGAATTAAGTAACAAATGATTTTCAACTTAGAGCTTGCACGTTTCAATTATTTAAATGCCACTCGTCTTCCTCTAGAGATCCTAAAAAAAGAAGAGCGGAGAGTCTTTTACTTGCAAGTCTATTTCTCAGTTCACTTAAATTAATACCCGCTTTGCTGAAAAGTCTTTCAGACGGCACTGATGTGGCTAAAATACTTAAGTGTTTCAAAGCAATTTTTGATAAATATGGATATACATGTTTGACCGAAGTCCAAAACTTGATAGGATCTTCTGTTCTTGAACTTAAGGTTTGGTTTAAATAGTTTTTTAATTCAGAAGGTATACCTGAATTGTTACAAACTCCTTCATTTTGTTTAATGGATAATTTGTCATGAACCGCCCATAAATTTAATCCAGTACTGGTCATGTCAGTAAGTTTTTCTTGGTTTTTGTCATAATTTCGTGGTGACACTGACACTGAGTCATTTTGTGTTCATCAATTAAAACTTTTATTCTTGCAACTGCTGCTGTATCTGCTAATGGATTTTCAAAGTGTATGCGTTTAAATCTTGGGTCGAGTATAGTAGAAACTGACAGCAAATTATTTTTTTCCACGCTGGAATTATCCGAATAAAACCTTCTCGCTACCTCCTCTTTTAACTTATTCAAAATTTGTTTGACAACGTTAGTGCTAACTTCTACTTTATGTAAAGTAAGCTTTAGACAGTGTACTATTGGTATAACCTTACTTGAAGTGACATAATTTTGTCCTGACATTTCGACAGTCATGGCTTCAAAGGGAGCTAAAACCAATATCAACTCTTTCAAAATTGCAATGTTTTCTTGATCAATCATTTTAATATTTTGATTGTCAAAAAGGATAATGCTAATCAATGGTGCAAGCTCCAAAAATCGTTTCAACATGTAGTATGTCGAATTCCACCTAGTACTTATATCTTGAATAAGTTTCAGACAAGAACCTTCTGTTTTCCCATTCTGTATTTGATATGTTCGAAGTTTTTGGGCCGCATCATGACTTGTTTTAAAAAACGTAACAATAGCCTTCACTGAAGAAATAATATTATTGACATCTTTCAAACTGTTGGTAACAATTAAATTGGTAGTATGCGCAAAACATGGTAAATGTTTCTTACTACCAAAAAATTCATGCACAGCTTTCACCATATTTCCTGCATTGTCTGTAATAACTGCTGTTATTTTATCTTTAGAAATATTCCATTCGTGACAACAATGTAGTAAAGTAGTTCCAATATAATCGTATGTATGCTTGTTTTCTAATAAAAATACTCCTATTGTAATTGATTTTAGTTCTGTTTCTTGAAGATAATGAACAGTTAGTCCCAAAAAACTTCGATTATTCAAACTATCAGTCCATGCGTCAGTTGTTAGACAAAAATTATCCACCAACTTGAATTTGTCTTTAATTTTGGAACTTAAAACTGTATATTTTTCATCAACTTGTCTTGTAATTGTAGAACGCCCTGGAGCCTTATATAATGGTAAAGCGACATTTTTGAAATATTGAAATCCTTTACGTTCTGTGAAAGATAAGGGAAGGTGATCAACTGTGATCATATAAATCAAAGCATTGGTTATTTTAGCATTCATTCTTCCACCTAGCAAAAAGCATTTCATACAAAAAAATATTTTTCAGTAATTGGAACTTACCTGAAAATGAATTTATTTCATCGAAAGCTGATACTATGTCATTTTGTTTGAACTTAAGGGTAGATTTTTCGAAACTGGGCAATGCATCTATTTCACTAAGATCAGTAAGATCACAGAGAGTTACTGTTGTTGCTTCTGATAAATTTGTCTCTAAAAGTTTAATGGAATATGTAATTAGGTATTTCTCTGCATTAACCAACTTACCGCTCTTTTCGACATCATTGTGTAGTGATGATGTAGAAACATCATTCTGTAGTGACGATGTAGTAGTCTGGGTCTGATCTTGATCCTCTTTTGAACCTTTGTTATTTATCACTTTTAGACGTTTTTGACTCTTGTTTTGTGCCAATCCCATATTTAAAAATTCTGAATGTTTACGTTTCAGGTGGTTTCGTAAATTTGTAGTATTGTTATGATGCTTGTAAACATTGCTACATATTTTGCACCTTGATGAAATTGCAGTAAATTTCGTGAAATAGCATTTTACGTCAATGTGCGACTCTGACATTTCTAATCTAAAAGTAAACAAAATGCCGAACAACTTTTATAACCAAATTACCAACCCACTGTTAATGGTCAATAGTGTTAATCTTGTTTTCCAAATCCAAAGCACAATATTCACCACATATTTACATTAACGTAGAACCAGTATTCTAAATCACTTCTAAACTATGATGTATAATCACCGGATTACCCGACCGCCCTACATGCAGAATGCAGATGACTATTGACTACATGTACATGTACATCGCAATTCTTCGGTTTTTACTTTTTTGTCCTATTCACACCACGACTTAAACAAAGATGTGCTTTGCACTACAAATACATCAAACAAAGACAACGAACTCCCACTAGAAATAAATATAAGTAGAAAATGCTAGAAACTATTTGGCGCGTACATTGGCACATTTTGCCATTCTCACCTTTATGTACATCGAAATTAGGGGTGGTAATTCGATCAAATCAAACGTTTTAACGTTAACGTTCAAGTTCAGAAAAATGTTCGTAATCGCAGTAGATACCAACCGTTAATTCTAAAATTGCAAAAGTTACTAAGATGATTGTTTGAGCTGTGGTTTGAGTAAAAAAATGATTTCTTTCCACAATTTAAAAAAGCATCGATTTTCACTCAAAAAAAATCGATCCCCAGAGAATCGTGCAGATCAAATAATCGATTCATAATCGATCATTTTGTTAAAAATATAATCGAATATCGAAGAATCGAATCGAGAATGGGCATCACTAATTCACAGGACTAATATTATTAGACTTGTAAGTATTGTGCAACAGGTCCTGATCGCGAGATCACGACATTTTTACAATTGTAGGAGGCGAGGAGAAAACCAGAACACTAAATGCTGCTGATGTTTGCTAATGTTTCGTTATGTTTTTTAATTTTTCTGTAAATGTATCAAACATGTGTATTTTGTATTACACTGTTATGGTGTGAGTGATGCAGCCCACTGATCAATGATTGCATCAGCTATTTATTTTTTCTATACTATTTTCTTTGTATCTTTGTCAATATCACACTGATGTTTATTTATAAGATTAATCAGAAATTTCGTATTGTGATAAGTCCATAATTTATTTTTTCAAGACATTTTTCAGACGTTAACTGTAGATACAACCTTATACATGTTTTCTATAAACACCCCACTATACAAACATGTTTACAAAAACTTCAGTTACTTTCTAGTATAAACTTTGACAACGTGCTATCTTCGAGTTGTAAATGTGTTTTCCATTGTGGGTTCTGAAAAAAAATCAGTGTTTGAATCTGTTTGCAATTAAATTATTTTTATTTTGCCTAAATAATAATTCTGCTGTAACCAAATTGTTCAAAATTAGTAGTGTAGGAAAATACGAAACATTTTGCTTAAATTTAGTAAAATTGATCAAATGTTTTCTGCTAAAGCATGTCTCGCAAGATTTAAAATTTACCTTGCTTTTGAAGAGAATGCAGCCGACAATATAATATAGAATGTACTGATCGTGAGTAGATAAACAATCAGCTTCCTCGCAGAAAAAGTATCCTGTAAATTGTTGACACGATCTACGTATATTTTGTATCTTCCAGATTGCATTGCTCAACATCCCTTTTCTTAAAATCTCTACTACGTCATAATCCACACTGTAACATCGTCGTTCAACATCAAATTCAAACTGTAATATTTTTAACAACCTGTTTATTTTTAGCAGTACGTTTATTTCCAAAAAAGCGGTATCTCATTGGCTGATGCCATGCCACGAAAGTTAACAGGCAGTTTAAATTAGCAGTATCGTTGCAATAATCCTACTAACTGGGTTCGGTATTTCTTGGATTATCTTGAAATACTGTTTCTAAATTTTGATCATTTTTACAAAAGTTCATCAGTTCACAAAATTTTGGAGGTAAATCGTACCTTCCGTGAAGTATGAGTTGTACACTGTTGTAAGTGATACAGGGATTTTATTTATTGTGCTTGGATACACTCTCGGCTATCTGCCAATATCCCGATTATTTGTTCTTTGATAGTTATTTGGTTGTTTGAAAATATAACCGACTTAAGTCTGAAGATATGTCTTAATTTTTTTATAATTTCAATTACAGTTTATATACATTCTTCAATATCTTCATTCCATTGATATTTATTTTGACGAGACACCGATTTTTACAACAATGTATCACCCTAAGCTCATCAACGTTGTTTTAGACAGAGTGATCAACAGAAAACTCAAACAATAATTTTGTTATCTAATAAGGCAATAGTTTTTCTCTTTCTGGAGGAGGTAGTAATATAGTAGCTACCGTGTATAACAATTGCTGAAACAACGTCTATTTGTAAGTGAATAGTATTTTTGAACTGTCAAAATTTTCTGCTACATAATACATCAGAGAGTGCTAATTTATGGAGATTAATAAATTATAGGAATATTTTGTATTAATTTCTGTTTTATTTATTTTGATTTGATCTATTAATTCAGTTAAATATTTTTTTTTGTATAGGATTCCTTAACCAATTATACAGTTTCTTATAATTTTCTTTTTCTTATTTTTATTGGTTTGTTGAAAATTTTGTTCGCCGAAAGCGGGTTTTCATATTTTTTCAACTTTGTTGTAGTACAGTAGAACTCCAATTATCCGAGCTAATGTGGACTCGGATAAGAAAAAAGTCGGACAATACGGAGACTATTGGAAAAAAAAGTTACACGAAAAAGCAACTTCATTGATACAACCAGATTTATTAATTGTTAATACGATGTTATTTTACATTGTTTGACCCTGTTATATGTTTTTCTTGCCACAATATTTCGCCAACTTCTTCTTGCTGTTCAACATACCGTAGAGCCGTCTCTAATGCCGTCACACCTTCTTTTTGAGACACCAGCTGCTCGTTGTCTTTCTCTTTACATCCATCTTCTTTACTTAACGAGTCTTTATCATTCTGATTCAAGACTTGAGAAATTATTTCCTGATCGTCTAAACTTTCCTCAGCATCATCAGTAACAATCCATTCTTCCACTTGCACACGGTTAACGACACGTCTCCGCATCCTCTCAAAACTTGGACAAAGATTTTGAAAGAGTCGATCGCTTCACAGCATTCGGGCCTTGTGCGAACCAATAAACGACGTATTTTAGATTAATCTCTTTCAAGACCTTTATTAAATCATCTATTTCACTTTTCTCCAACTCATGCTGTAGAAGAAAACATCTGTAGTTCTTTTTTGAGAACTCCTTAACCCATTGGTTGAATTAAGGCTGTAACATTTGGTGGAAGAAATGTTACAGTATTGTTTCCACTTTTTAGCGCTCCTTGTTAGTATCTTTTCTTTTGATATTTTCCTATCCTCATTTTTTTTTCATGGCTTCGGAAATTCCCTTTTGTTGCTGTTCTTTTTTGGCCGTTTTGCTAGTGAGGTAGTACCGCTTTTTTTTCTTATTTTTTGAGACAGTAGAATTTGTGGGTCTTTTCACTTTTTTGTGTTGCTTTGCAATCATTGCAAAATATGAATAGAGAATGGAAAAAAGAAAAACTCACTCACCCACCTGCCTATGAAAAATTCGCAACATAAAGATTTATCCAATGGCAGTAGCGTAGCAGTACTTTCGGCACCTAAAAATGGAGTAAAAACAATAAACCGAAGTTAATCTTAAGTCATTTAAAAAATGATTCAAACCCATGTTGGATCAGCCGTGCTGTGTGAGTGTTGTAATGAGATGGACATGCATTTGTAAATGGAAACAAATGGCAAAAAAATGAAAATGAAATTATTCCGCAAAATTCGCTATTTAATAGCAACCAAATAAAATTTAAGGCATTAATAGAAAATATCATGATGTGTGTCCTAATAGTGGTTATATAAAGTAACTGGAAATGGTTCATACATCGTAGTATGTTAGGAAAATTGTGTCGATGGTCAAACACTGAAAATTGTGTAATCATCCCCACTAACAATGGAATGACTTTACACCAGCAAATGTTATTTAATTTTTTGCCAAAGTTAGTCATCACTCCACAAAATTTTAGAGGTAAATTGTGATCTACATACACTCCCAACTCCGCCAATATCCCGATCATTTCTTGTCCGATCGGAAGACACAAGATGTAAGACACATCCTCCTCTATCTTTGAAGTACATATGGTCCTAGAACGACCTCGGTCATGAAACTGGGAATGAGAAGGTTTTTTCATCTCGCGTAAGTAGAAACCCTACAGTTCAATAATCAAAATAAATTTCTAATTTTGTGAAGACAGAGAATTACAAAAATTCCCAATGTGGCTCATACATTGAAATTTAGCTTTTTCCTTTTCTGGGGACAGCAGTAATGATAGCTGCTGATGCAGAGCTGCAATACATGTATGTATTATTTTTAGGAAGCTCATGCCCAAATAAAGCAATAGAGGAATTTTTTTTGGAAAATCTTACAAATTCGTTACCTTCGGTGGACTCGAATTTTTATTCGGACAGTGTGGATTATTTGCATCGCATTTTTCGGAAACTGAAGATCAGTTGGTATGCATTCAGATGATAATGCGATCTTCCACTATGTGGTAACTCAAAAATTACGGATTTTCGTCGCTAATTCCTACTGGTTTTCTTTTCACAAGTAACAATTTTATATATTTAGTAAATGCATGAAAAACTGGTACTTCTCAACCTAATTTAGCTGTTATAGAAAATCTTCGTCATCAATTTTTTGTTGATTATTATTTTATTTTATTTTTATATTAATCTCTTCGATGAAGATATCGTATGTTCAATTGAAAAAGTTATCAAGTTGGCCTTGATTTTTTATAAACATGCCCACAATAATCCTAAAATTTAGTCAATGGCAACTGACAATGCGAAAATATTAATTATACTTAACAGTAGGTTTAAGAAAACACATGCGTTTTTCACAACGTTTTCTTCTATCAAAAAACAACGTCAACTTGACGACGTTTTCAACACTCGTTACGTTCTGTGTTTCCAGCATTCCTTCGATTAAGTAATGAACTGACACTAACGTATACTTGTCTAGTTGCATCTATATTTATTTTTTAAAGCGTGTACTCCACTTTCTGAACTAATATTTACAATTTTCAATTGAATACTCAAAGTTTTTTAAGATCTTCATTAAATGGCAACATTAATTCCTTTTGTCTTTTAAATTCAGCTTGTTCTACGTTGCGGTTTTATTCACTGATATAACCAAATCTGCCTGAAGGAACTTTAGTTTAGTTATGTTGAAGAGACCTTATAGAGATCAATATTCCTGTTTGAAATGGTAATAATGATTTTTTATTTAGAGCTCTCATTTGTTGTGTGTGAGAATATATCTCTTCCAATTTTACAGTCTGTTTTTCTAATTGATACCAAACGCATGAACATCATCATGTTTTCTATATGTTGCTATCGAATTAAAAATATCAAACCAATCATTGAACACTTCTATAAAATGTGAGGTTTCTTTTCAATTGTCAGTTAATTTGTTATTTTTTCACAATATTTTAATGCTTTTGACTCTGTATTGGAAATTAACTGTGCTGCCGTTTTTACTCTTTGTCTTTGGGCTTCCCCAATTTTCAAATGCACTGCAGAAATTTTATGAGTGATACTAAGTTCTGATGTTTGTTGTAGCAACTGCTGAACTGGTTTTGTTTACAAATGTGTCTCCCATCTGCATTAATTAATTAATGGTCAATAAAGTGGTTGCTTAATAATTTAGTAGATGGGGAACGTCTGCAAACACATCGGCATTCCTAGATTCATGACTTGGATTCGGAAAATTTAAATTCTGAGGATTAATATCGAAGTATTTCCATAGTCCAAGATTGCCTCCTCCCATATCACTATTAATTGCAACGATTATGTAACCTACACGTTCTAAATACAAAATAACACTCTTTAGTATATCTGATGTCATTTGTTGATCAATCGAATAATATATAATTTATTTCCATTTTGAAATCAATCATCTGACAAAAACTACTGGAGCAGCTTTGAAAGGACCAATGATCTGTTTTTTCTTATCAAGATTTAATAATGGAGATAAGTGAATTTCATAATCGGAAATAACAGCAATTCTTTCTTTCAACTTCATATTCTTGGTTGTTTTTTTTGTAAGTGAAGCAACACATCGTGTAATATCCCTTCCGGGGAATTTTACGTATGACAGTTGCACCCAAACACCGCACATGAAGCCATTTTACAAGGTTTATAATACCTCAGCTAAAGTTTTTTGTCAGACAACTAAAATAACCTAGAATAATGTTGGTAAAAATGACAAATTCCATGCATGCCAAGGGAAGTGCAGCTTGGAAATCCGTCCCAGATTGCTGGAGAAAAATTGTAAATTAGTCCTTTTAACTGATTTTTATTCAAACCATTCCAAAAGATCTAACCCACAAGAACAAAAATGGGCAACTTTATGAATATTAATTTTAATTGTACAACTTGAGTTTCCTTCTACGCTTATACACTACACTCCGCGATAACTGATCAACCTCACCCTCGATTTTGTATATTTTGCAGAATTATTGCAGCTTTTTTAAAAATCATGATCTTGGATTTGAGAGCATACAAAATAAAGCTATTTACGGATATTGCATTTTTTATGTTTTCTTAATCCAAGAAAAAAAATTGTATATAAAATTATTAATAAAAATAAGACAACTGATTAACCTCACCAGTAAAATTTTCGCTATTTACCAAAAAATCAGAAAGTAACAACATTATGTAATAACAAAATTACACGTAATAATGAGTATGGGACACATTCTTATTTATTACTTCAAATATGCGATTTGGAAGTGAATGATATGGGGAATTTAAGAAACTTTGTGGGATATTGGCCAAAGCTTCTCTGATTGCATTTATTAATGCTTCAGTGTTCTAATATTGTCCTCCTCCTTCATAAATATTTCTTGATAACCAACCCCACAAATTTTCAATGATATTCAAGTCTGGAAGACTTGCATATTTTGCACCAGCTTTGCTGTGTAAATTGAAGCATGGTCTTGCTGGAAAACCCACTCCCCCACCTTCCATGGCATCTTCAATCTATTGCTATGGCAAGAAGATGTCGTTTATTTGGGCATTTTGCACTCCATTTAAAATTTCCATATGTACGGGGGTCCTTTAAAAGAAATAGCGCCCCGTATCATCACTCGTCCTTCTCTGTTGTGACGTCGGGACAAATATGTTTTTGCTTTCCTTAAAAGCCGGTTTATTATGTAATTTTTCTTATGATTCGCTTAGGAAAGTGCTTGTGAAAAATCATAACTGGAAAGCTAGATGTTTAGACTATGTGATTTTTCATAACAAACTGTTCACAAGCAAAATCATTAGCGGATTTTAAACTAATCATAAGTAGTCATAACGAATGCTACCGTACCTATTTTCTTGTGATAACCTTGTGATTATTTCGCATGAATTTCAAATTTGGCGCCAAAATGTGACATTTTTGACTGTTTTTGACATCGCACATCAAACATTCAATAGGTAATTGAATTACGAGTCCATATTCGTCTTTGTTTCTTTGTCTGCACATTTGTTAGTATGTTCTGCTAACTTAATTTGTCATTTCCGTGTCCACTAGTCTGTGTGTAATAACATTAAGTCAATCACAGCTAACGAAACGCCACATTACTTGAAATAGAAGAACGTTCATAAAATGCATATCATCTGAATTTCCAATTTACTTATTTCTCGTTTTTGTAATTGCGTTAGAATTAACAATGAATTAACATTAGTTTATACACAAATGTCATGGCAACCACTAAAACATACACACTCAAACAAAAATTGGCTTTTTCATAATAATTATCATCTGGTTCCAAATCACAAAAATTCACTTGGAACTAAAAATCACACGTTGACGGGAGTTCAACGTCAGCAACAGGGAAAAATACAGTTAGGATGCCATTTTACTTGTATACCGTTGATCGGCTTTTCTCATTTTGTTTTTCGCGTTTGGTTCGTTCACGTTGCGGGTTGGATCTTGTAGCTTTGAACTTTTGATATCCCTACGAACGCAGTTAAATATTTATCTCCGGAAACATTGTGGAGCTATATGGACTACCTTCAATGTTTGATTTGCAATTGCGAACAAAGTGTCTGCTGCAAATTGTATCAGTGCTGTTTGGGGCCTATGGCTTTTTGTTAGAAGTGCTGTAACGATATAATTTTCAAGATTTGTCGTCATAATCTCAAAACATAAGAAACCAAGTTTTAGCTTCGTAATTGGGAGTTAACAATGCATACATTATTAATTTCTTCCAGGACTTCCTTTGTGAGCAGGAAACTAGGAGCACACTTAAAATCTAGTTCCGGGGGAGTTAATGCTTATCATCAGTTGTTGGAGTTGCCACTGAAATTGTTTTAATGAAAGAATGGTTGAATCATTTAGTAAAAAGGTAAAATTTAGATCCACGTCTTTTATGAATCTCTCTAAGAAGTATCAATGTATTTAAGTATTCTAAAAATGTTGCGTTACTTTTATAACCACATTGTGAATTGGATACTTATGTCAGAGTTTTTTTCAAATTTTTAAATCCCTTTGTCTCAAGTTTTCTTTTAATGTCACCTTGTTCAGTTCTCTAACCCTTATGTATGTTCTTGTTCGAACTAAGCAAGTAAGTACTTCATCTTCAAAACCGGTACAATCTGCATTGCTTTTTATCATGTTAACTAAGTGTTTTATGATTCCTGGATCCTTTTGAATTTCAGCTGCATGGTAGACGAGAGACAAAGTCTCCATAATCTTTGCAACATCAAGAAATTCTACTGACGGTTGCATTAACCCTCCATTGGAAATAAACTGGATCCAATCTGTTGAATCCTACTAAATATCGCAGTCCCTCATCACTAATAGTACTTGGTGGCAAAGCTACATTAATATCACAAGACTCTTCAACAAATTGCAGATGTGCAAGATCATCAACATCTTCATCTATATATTCTGTGTTTTAGGTCCCTATAAACGACATAAAGAGTGGCACAGTTAAGTAAATTTCTTCATTTAAGGGTGTAACTAAACTGGGGTCATAATCATCTTCGCAATTTTTATTTTCGCCCAAGTCCCCTGGTGAATGCTTGCCTAAGATGTACCATCTGAAGCGATACATAAAATCTACCGGATCTGGTTGATCATTTGCAGAACCCATTTCTTTTAATATGGGAGAAAAAATTCTCCAAAACATCCTGATTTAATCTTCGTGTTAAAATGAATTCCAACTTATATTCCGTTCTTAAATACTGGTATAAGCTATTTAATGACTTATTACTTATAATACATAATTCCTTTCTGAAAAGGCAACAAGGAATGATGATTAATGACCCTCATATTCAACATAACTTTTGTCATTTTGAATAGAAGCTGTCGCTGCTCCACTAAGTCTGTGCCATAAGCACTGGCACCATTTGACATATATTTTGTACTGGTGTTAAAGAGATCAAACCAATTATTGGTCAGTTCTATAAACTTAGATAATGCAGTATAACTGGGGTCATTAATTAAATTATTTTCCCCACAATACTGGAAAACTTTTGCTTTATTTTGTTCTAGAAAATAATTTGGCTGCCGTCTTCACTTTCTGCCTTTGTGAGTGTTTAACATCCAGCATGTGTTGCGTAATTGTGTGCCCAATTTTTAGATCTGACGCTCCACATAGACCTAAAAATTGTTCTATTGCTCTTTTTTTTTAAAGCTTTACCGTCAAGAGTGAATCCACTATCTAGAAAGTGATTGTGCAATATTTTTTTTTACAAACATTTCGTCAAAGGCAAGAACTGTTAATTTGTCCACGTCTTTCAAGTTTTTGGCATGTTTTTTCATAAGAACGGCCACATTCTGTAAAAATCCTGGGGCTATAGAAAACGTATTGGCCCAACGTCTCAAAGTTCCTAGATCAGGCAGAGGAAATTTGCATGCCTGGCGTAGATACGTATACGCTTTTGGGCTGACACTGCGTAAGGATATTGCTGCTGCAACATCGTTAGCAGTCCAACGTACCCGTTTCCCAGTTGTTAATGAACGGATTTGCCCAGGGGTAAATAATTATTTTCTAGCTGCCTTGCCGACTGCTTTCCATTCATTTTTTTGTCTCAACTTTTTATTTAAAGAACGATAATCCACGCACAATCTCACGTCACCACTTTTCTTCTTCACTAATAACACAGGGCTCGCGAATGATGAAAAAGAGTCTTCTACTATTCCCGCATCCTTGAGTTCTTCCACTATTTCCTGAACCTTTCTTCTCTCGCTGTACGCCATTCGGTACGGTCGATAGTAGGTGGGTTGATCGTCTTCAAGCTGGATATCCATCTCAACCAGCGTTGTACATCCCAACTGTTTCATATTTCTGGCCACTAAATCTTTATATTCGTTCAATAAAGACATTAACTGGTATTTATCATCGCCAGTTACCTCAGTATTTACTTCTGCTTCAACCACCGGTTCTTGATTTACCTCTCGCCGTTGGTTACCTTCTACGCAACACTCACCACGTACAATTCCTTTATCTTTACCAATGTTCACAGGTTTTCCGCTTATATTTAAGACAGGTACCACAGCTTCGCCATTGTCGTCTGTCTTGACCACACATCTCGGGATGATTCCTCCTAAATCTTTTAATTCACTCTCGATGCATAATTCGGCACTTGTAAGGTCACCTCTCACCATAATATGACCTAAGAAATTATTCGGAATAACGGACGCTTCTTGCGCCCATAGGACTGTCTTCATTTCACCTTTTCGTTCCGTATGGGGTAGTTCGCTGAATTCCAGTTATGTAGGTGTTTTAATTACCTTAACATGTTCTTGCTCAGTAAATGGATGCCCAATTAATATCGGAATTCGTTGATACTCAGCTGGAACGACATAAATTTTGGTCATGGCCTTAACCTCGTCGATCTTAATTTGGGCCTTCACGGCACCTAATGTTTCTATTTTCGCACCGCCGTAACCGATAATGTTCTCGCGGTCGCGTAAATCACGAGTCCCAAAAAACGCACATATTTGTCTTGTATCGCACAAATTTGACTGCCGAAGTCAACGTAGTATCCCTGCATCTGAGTTCCGTTGATCAGTACGTCTTTAAAATATTGTATGATACTCACGTGAAAACTCCATTGCATTACTCACTTACATACAGCGCTCGACTGCGTCTCGCGCCGTATTCCCGTTCGTAATGCAATGGACCGTTTTCAACACTCGTAACATAAATAACAATTTTTTCGTCGACCACTTATTAATGTGAATATTAATGAATTTTTTTTCTGAAAAAAGGATGCGTTAATGGACGTCATTAACGATCTCTTTTTCATTAACGCACTCTTTTTTAGTTCGTCATTTTCACGGTTTTAAACGTTGTGATCTGTCATGATGTTAGACAACCAGATTTTTCTTATAATTTTATTCATTTTACAAGAAACTTTTACAATTAATGAAATATTGTTATAACATAATTAGAATTATTTTTGGATATTCATCACAAAACTATTAAAACTACAATTGTTAAAGGTTACGAAAGGAACTTATAAATTCTTTGTGTTGCTGACGTCAGGATTTATGTTGATTTGAACGTTTTCGGAGGTGTTTGAGGTTATGTTATTTATCGAGTTGATCGAGTTATTTATTTCTGTTTCTGCTGGCGAATTAGAAGGAAAATTAGCAGTGGCTGAGCAAAACAATTGTGTAGAGGTCTCGGGGGTGGTGGAAGAAGTTGCTGTCTCGTTACAAAATAATTGCTTGGCAATATTAACTTTATTTTGAACTGAGTCTTCTATGTATGACTCTGCAACCCTTGTTGATTTCCACCCACCGTGCCTCTTTATTGCCGCAAAATCAGCCCCTGGGTCAGATAAGATTGTGGCTGATGATCTACGGAAAGAATGTCCCGTATAGAATTTTGGCTGATCTAATTTTAAAAATTGTGCAACTGTACATGGAATTTTGGAAAATGTGTTGATACCAACAGGGTTTGTAGTGCATTTATTGTGTCTGTAGTGTACAAAGAATCGTGTATGTTTTGTATGGTTGGGTCTCAGTGTTATATACCGTCTGATTAATTTTAAAAATATACTTTGGTCATCATCTACAATGGTAAAAACTCTTTCTTCTTTTGTTTTTGTTCTGGAGCCAGGGATAGTAACTAAAAATTTTGATTTCAAATCTTCAACATTGTTGGTTTGCAATTCTAGAAGTTCATGCTTTCTTAAAGCTCCAGCGATGCCGAAAATGAGTGCTACCTATAAAAGTTGTTAGCTTGTACAAATTCAAGTTCTTGGTCTTAATTTACCTTGGCCATTAAAAATACATCATTTGGAGCTTCAATAATAAACTGTTGTACTTGCCCTTTCTCCAATATTTTTTATTTTTTTTGGAACATGTCCTTCACTTTGTCTTTTTATGTACATTATCAATTTATGATAATTGCCAATGTCAATATTTTTTTAGACGTAGAGTAGACTTCAACATTGAAAATTTTGGCCAGAGGCTCGCAATTAATCCTTTTTGTACGATCTCGGCAAAATACGCCAGCAAGACGGGCTCAATGTAATCGTTTACGTGTTGCTTGGTACACCAATCGCAGAATTCAGAGTATGTTCTTTCGTAGAGATCTTTACTTTTAGCCGGTAATAAACTTCCACACGCATCGTTCGCACTTGCTATTACTGCAGCCGGAAGATCACTATTTTCTAGTTCCATTTCTCAATTTAAAATTTACAACCGCAATGGCAAACGCTTTTTACACAATGAATGTCAACGTTTGTGATTCGCTTGTCATTTTTTTTTTCCAATGATAACTATGTTAACTGTCCAAAATTAAAACACACAAGAATGGACAACTTTGTGGAACTATGTTTACTGTTCAAAATTAAAACACACAAGAATGGGCAAGTTTGTGGTCAACGAAAAAATGTTGTAATAAACTCGTTTGTTAATGGGCGATTAATAATCTCCACTTTTAAAGGCACTCACTCGCTACGCTCGTTCGTGCTTTAAACAGTGTCGATTATTAATCGCGTTCATTAACAAACTAGTTTATTAAATAACTATTTTCGTCGACCACTTATTAATGTGAAAATTAATGAATTTTTTTTCCAAAAAAAGGATGCGTTAATGGACGTCATTAACGATCTCTTTTTCATTAACGCACTCTTTTTTAGTTCGTCATTTTCACGGTTTTAAAACGTTGTGATCTGTCATGATGTTAGACAACCAGATATACTCATTTATTTTTCTTTTAATTTTATTCATTTTACAAGAAACTTTTACAATTAATGAAATATTGTTATAACATAATTGGAATTATTTTTGGATATTCATCACAAAAGTATTAAAACTACAATTGTTAAAGGTTACGAAAGGAACAGATAAATTTTTTGTGTTGCTGACGTCAGGATTTATGTTGATTTGAACGTTGTCGAAGGTGTTTGAGGTTATGTTATTTATCGAGTTGATCGAGTTATTTATTTCTGTTTCTGCTGGCGAATTAGAATGAAAATTAGCAGTGGCTGAGCAAAACAATTGTGTAGAGGTCTCGGGGGTGGTGGAAGAAGTTGCTGTCTCGTTACAAAACAATTGCTTGGGAATATTAACTTTGTTTTGAACTGAGTCTTCTATGTATGACTCTGCAACCCTTGTTGATTTCCACCCACCGTGCCTCTTTATTGCCGCAAAATCAGCCCCTGAGTCAGATAAGATTGTGATAAATTTGAATAGGCACCAAAGATGTTACAAAAATATTTGCATCACAATAATCTTCGGATCCACTTTTTTTGTTTATATTGTGCATAGCCGGAACTGCCATCGCAACCCCATTTGTAGACGGCAGTGATATCTTTAAGAAGATTTATGTTTAGAGCAGGAATCCTGTGCAACTTTCGGTCTGTAGAAGTCTTCGTATTGTATGATTTATTAAACTTTGCAGCTTAACATCAGCAACTGTGTCCGTTATAGTTATGCTCAGTGGATAACATCGTCTTCTGGTGAATGGAATATCCCCCGGTTGATGCCTGGGGGATGTCGGGAAGTCCTCCGGCTAATGCCTAGACGACGGAAAGGTAAAGGGAAGGGCAGACCGCACCAGGGGCGGCTCATGACTTGAAAAGTTGATGAGGCAAAGCGCAAACGTTCCAAAATATAAATAATGCCAGGTTACTTAAATATTTTCTACTTATATCAGATAAACAAATTTGTAAACTCATTTAACTGTCTAGCAAGAACCAACGTGGAGGTGTAGGGAACTCTTGCTAAGAAAGGATGGGAATGACAGGACGAAAGGAAAGAAAAATGTAGTTAGGAAAAACTAAATATAAATTCTAACAAAAAATAAAATTAAAATAAACTCTTAATAAAACATATCGAAAAAAAAAACAAATAAAATAAAAAATAAATCTAATATGATTTATAGCAAAAAACAAAACGAAAAAAAATCGATAAATACTCTGGATTTATTTTAAATTTTTTTATAGATCAATTAACGATCTACTCAAATCTGGAACCAGCCGTTTTAATTCTTTAACTACATACAATTTATCATCATACGTGAAAGTAGAAAAAACACAATTATTTGTTAAAAAGTCTACCACATCCTCCGTGTTCCCAAGAATTACCTTGGACAGGCGTTCATGCACCTTGCCGGATTCTGGAACTGCCATTGTCATTAAACGTTAGTCGAGAAAAATTCCGATTTGCGATAATTTACTCGTAATCTTAAATAACCGAAATCAAACTATGACTAACTCGACACACGCAAACATAGGCGTGTTTAACACAAAATTCTGTTACCGAAATTCTGAATCAATTTATAAAACAGACAGATTTGTCGCAAAACAATCAACGGCCTAATTTTGAATACATTGTTGTATCTTGGTAGAGAATAAAAAGTAGCCACAAAAGAGCACAACACGTTTATTAGCTTGGCACAACAACATACACAAGAAACATTACTTATGCTTAATCATGCACCGAACTGCCATACAGATCTTCAACTTCTGCTATCAAGGGAAATTGAAAATTGCACAATGCGCTGCACACTTGAAAAAGTGTTGTGGCTTGTGCTGTTAAATTGCTGGGAGTGGCTTGTAAGATTTTCCAACATTTAATCCTACGGATAGCCCTTTCAACATGAATACGTGCTCTTGCAATTGTTCGTGTTTGCACTGCCTGTTCAGGTGTGAATTGCGCGGTAGTCAAAAATGGTGGCAAATTGAGATCTACACCAGCCGGTAAAATGTCTTTAATTAAAAAGCCTTTGTCGGCTAAGATCATGTCTCCCACCTGCAGTTTGCCCAAAATGCCACAGTCAGCGACAATTTTTTTATCTGAGGTCGATCCGGGATATAACTCCCTCACGAACGTAATAACACCATTTGGGGCTACTCCCACTAACCCTTTGACAGTATTTTGGCGTTTGTAGGCACTGTAGGTCATTTTCTGTGTTGCAAGGGATTTTGGCTTTATATATTTGACTTCTGTACAGTCTAACACTATACGACAATTACTAAAAACACTGAAACATCCTGGAAGGCATAATCGGTTTTTCTGCCTTGATGGAATCTCTTTCATTAACTGACAAAATAATGTTTCATGTAAAGCATGAATCCATGTGGACACAATGTTGGCAATTGTGGTGGTGCTACAGTTAAACCTACAGGCTAAATCAAGCTGTAACAGGTTGATTCTCAATTTCATCAGGGTTATTAATAGTTGGCCTCGTTTGGGTATTATACCAACAGTCCACCCCAAACAATAGGTGAGCTCCCTATGTTCAAATAGCGCAAACAATGTCTGAAATAGATGCACATTGGGTATTCCCGTATACATATTGATTAACTGAGCATCATCTTTAATATGTTCAAAGGAAAAGGTTGTAGATAGGTGCGCCAACTTGGCTTTTAACTCCTGGTTTTCCTTCTGCAAAAAGTACATTTCTGCCTCTTGCAAAACACTGCCACTTGCATTGACGTTCAACCCTTCCAATGCGTGACGTAATCCAGAAGACGTCCGTGATCCAGCATCTTCACTTGATCCTTGATCGGGCGTTTCTGATGCTGACGGTTGTTCATCTGATGCTCCGGAAGTTGATGGCACTGGAAACAACTCTTTACGACTAGTGCTAGGTTCTGGTGTCTCCATCATGGTTTCCAGTTTTCTAGAACCAATTATATACTGGTTAATCGCATTGCCTAACTTCTACTACTGTATTTTGCATACCTTTGTTTCCTTTTTTCGGGTGTTCGAAATTTAAATACTTTATCGGCAGCATATTCTACAATACTTGGGCCGTTCGTTTTGTCACCCTGTAGAAAATGGCAAGTACACACCATCGAATGTTGGGATGGCTCCCTATCTGCTCGCCTGTCGATAGCAATCATAGAAGCACACGCATTCATACATCATAAACCTTACATACCCAATGAGTGTCATCCACTTCTTACGCGTTTGTTCCTCCTTCGGAAAACGGAAAAATCGGCAGGTTTTCTGTTCGCTGTAATGCTTGCAGCTCGGCACAAAGCACATCACCATTTCTACGAACAATCAGAAATACTCCTTCATGAACGTAAAACACATGGGCTGCGGAACCTAACCTTACTTTCTTTCTTGAAAGGTTTATTTAAATGTGGGATTTCCACTTATCACTCCACTCGTGTCCACCTTCAGCTATAAACCACTGATTTGACACCAGTATCTTTAGCAACCTTTAACTCGTTCTTATCACTGCACAATTTACTGATTCCACTTTCTTATGGCCATTTAACACAGGTAACCTAACCATGGCAACCATTTTTGTTTGGAATCAGTTGGAACGCGCCAACGCCTATGTGACGTCACACTTTTTGCATGCATTAGCCAATAACACGTGACGTCACGCTGTGGCGGGAATTCAGCGTTGGACAAGCGCCGTGAAACTCCATAAGTGACAATGTTAACATTTTTGCATTTTATTTAAAAGTGTGGGTATTTATCTAGAAAATAAATACGTGAATAGCTTCTTTCATATCTTTTCTGTGTATCAGGGTGCTTTTTTTGGCGATTTGAGCTTAAAAATACATAATAAAAATAAAAATACAGAACGCTGTTTTGGCCTGAATTCCTCGTCACCCAAAATACATCCGTGTGTTTTAAGCGGTAAATTGGAAATTAATATTTTCGTTTGAGGTCAATGTGACGGGTTTAAGTGAAGGTGTGTGATTTGTTTTTAAAGTATGGATAATTTAAGTGATTATGCACGATGTCTTTCCGTCAAAGAGAAAACAGATATGTACAAAAATTAAAGAATTTAAACGGCGTAGATCCTTATATAATGAGTACAAGTGATTTTAATTTGTGTTTAGACGATGTCCCTACCATAACAATGAATACCATTCTAAACTTTTTTTATTTTTGGAATAAGTAAAATAACCCACAATGAAATTCGTGCGTTCAAAAGTCTAGAGGCATTTATTCAGTTTTCTCTTTTTTAAACGACTGTGTCTTTCAACATTACAAGTTTTATGGGTGGATTTATTTTGATATCCTAAATTTTGTGATGGAACATAATCAGGGTGGTCCACATCCGACAAATCTGCAGGTTTACCTAAAAGAGCACCAATGTAGTAATTTATTAGAAACTGTAAATCTAATAGGTAGTTACTGTACCTAAAATAAAATGATCCCAACAAACATAGGAATACTTTACTTTGACTTCGTTAAATCCACTCGTTTCAAGGCTTTTAATCAAAGCTTCCGCTTTTTTTCCCCATCCTGTATATATTTACCTTTATTGTTGCTAATTGCTGGGAAAGGAAAATAAAATTTGTCCGCATTTCTGGTGCTTCGATTCGCGTAACCCACAACAGCACAAAATTTAGGCATTTTCTCCTAAAATACAAAATATTATAACATTAAGATGCTAGTGTATTTAAAAAACATTGATGTACATTAACAAAGAATTAATTTGTAAAACAAATAATATAAGATGCAACGAAGTTAATCTGCACATCACATTGGAAAACATTATTTTTTAAGCATATTTAAACGTTATGGTGCGTTTTACAGATATCTACACAGTCTAGAAACTGTAACAAACTTACCAAACTATAAAAACACAGTTGACACACAAATGAATTCCGAAAATATCATCATTGACTCTTATGAGAAAACCGGCTAGTTGTCAAACGCTGCCATCTTGAAGACCTCGGATGACGTCAGTATATTTGGCTAATTGTGGGATCTACTGCAGAGGCAAGCTGCGAGTTTGCCTCTTCGCGTCTGAAAATACGTGTTGTATCGAGTGTTGAAGCGCGCTGTTTAATTAAGGGAGCAGCAAGTACCTACCTAGATAAGAATAACAATATAATTTTCCATATTTATTTTTAAGATTTTAGAAAAAAAAATACAAATTATTTGCCGAAATATATCGGTAAAAAATAATAAAAATCCTCATAAGGCTTAAAATTCATCGGAGAGGCATTGTCTCACCTGCCTCATAGGACAAACCGGCCCTGGGCCGCACCGGTTAATGCTTCAAACTCTGCATCTGTGTACTCGTGTCTGTCCGGAGGCCACAACCCTGTTTTACGGAAACCATTAATGGTTATATTCATTATCGCTGCTCTCGGAAATGCTTTTCCTAAAAAGCCCACCAATAACATCCGGAAATTCATGTAATCTAGAAGTAATTGCTGGTGAAAAGTAGGTACTAAGAGGTTTAAAAAATGCAACATTGAGAGGTTGCATTCTATGGGTGCAATGTGCTGGAAGCGAAAGCATAAGTACTCCACAATTTCTATCCAATTCTATAGCTTTCATGCTTTGGATATGACTACTATGTCCATCCAACAATATAAGCAATACATTTTTGTTTTTGGAAAGTTTTACGTGGTTTATGTAATGTTGCAACTAATGGTAAAAGACATCAATGTCAATCCAGCCTTTGTCTTGACATAATGAATATGGTTCCAGGATGTGCTCGAAATGTCAAACTGTCGTTCATACGTTTTTTCGCATAAATAAGCATGGGAGGCACATATACACCACTTGCGCTCATAGCATACGTGCCAGTAACGTTTTGTCCTCTTTCGGAAGATGTAATCGCACCTACTTGATGTTTGCTTTTCTCCGCAATCACCTTCTATTGTTTTTGAACAACAGTGTGAGAAGTCTCGTCTGCATTGAAGATCCTGTCTGCAGTCAAAGCGTTTTCTTTAACAATTTTCTCACACACATCAAAAAAAGCGTTTACAACTACTTTATTGAAGCCAGCGGCTCGGGCAAGAGAAGTAGCTTCTGGTGCAGGCAAATTTAGTTGAGGATGTTTTCTCATAAAGCCTGCATACCATTCTTTTCCAGCTAATTTTTTCTCGGTTTTTAATCTAGTTGTTCTTTTATTTTTTTCCGCTACTTCAAATGCTAGTTTCATGAGTCCACTGCGTGTTAATCCATAAAACAATTTTTCCAAATGTTAAATGTGCTGTATGAGATCATTTTCAACATCTTCTGGTAAATCAGGTTATCTTCCTATTAAATAGTTACTTCGATTTGAAACCTTGTTTTTGTTTGCTATTTTTCTTAGTACAGTAGTTTTAGGGATAGAAAATGTTTTGGCTGCTTCATTTACACTCATTTTTTTACTTTTAACAGCTTCTACGGCAGCTGTCATGTCTTCTGTTTTCCATTTAAAATGCTTTTTGAGCCTTCGGTCACTTCTAGTGAGAATGCGTTGAGATACGTACTTACACAAATTGGATCTGTAATTTGGACCAGACCCAAATGCATTTGGATATGCATTTTTGCCAAATGGGTCAGGTGCATCAAAACTGATGCTTTTTTTTGCTTAAAATGAATGTTAATCATTAGAGAATAACGCAAAATCCTATGATGGCCCACGGGGACATTTTTTAATTTCGTATGGTGGCGCATAACGTGTTAACATGGAAAGATCGTAATTCACAACTTTTTAACCATGGCTTCAAATAATGCCAAAAATTTGTCCTGATGCGTCATTTTTTCAAGGTGGCGGTCGTTAGCGGTCTGGATGGCTTTTCTTTTCCTCGCATGTAACGACTATCACTATCAGAATTACTTAGAAGGGTTTCTTTTGATGCGTCTTCTTTGCTAGTCCCTATTGTTCCAATTCTAGTCAAAATATTGCCGATAACGGCGATCTTTTTCCAGACGTATTATTATTTAGTTTCAGTTGTCCGTTCTTATTTTTGGATGTGTTTTTTTTTCAAATATGTTTACATTCTTACATGATTTTCCCAATGGATGGAAGAGCTGAACAGTTTTTGAATTTACCATTTCATTTTTATTCCGCACATCACCAAGGAGTTTTGTTTTCCAATCTTGGATTTATGCTTTTCCATATGTTCATTAGTACTGTAAATGTTCGTTAGATGGATATTAACATTTTTGTGTCTTTTTGACACTTGAAATACAAATGTTTGCTATGTCAATCATAGTAAGAAAAATGTGTATCCATAGATGGTGTTAGTCATTGATAATATCATGGCCAACTCCATTGACACTTCGCTTCGCTTCGTGTCCGGCCGTAACATTACAAGTTTCATTGGTGAAACTGATTCTGATAACCTCAAAAATCGATCCGGCAATTGACTCCATCTATCGATAAAAGTTTGTATAATTTTGACTGACGTTTAATTTTCAAGTGTCAAAAACATGGAAAAAGGGAACAAAAGGCGGACAAAAGAAGCATGTATAATTCGAATGAACACAAAATAAACAGTAAAATCAACAAAATAATAAACTAGGTATGTATTCTAGGTTTTTCGAAAAAAGATTTGATTGAACAATTAAAAACAAAGCTCACGGGGCTGATTGCATAGAAGTCAACCCAAAGAATAAGCTGGAACCACAAATAAAAGGTAATTGAAGATGTTGTAACAAAACCGGATTACTAACAATGTGAAATCAACACTATAATTTCAAAACCTTTCTACTAATGGGTTTATTGGTGACAGATTTTTTTTTCTCACACAATCGTTTTTTTGTACACAAATATTATTTAAAATTGGTTTCATCCACAGATTAATGATCAGTTTGGAAATGCTGTGTTTATGTTTATTGCAGATCAAAAGAAGATTTTGAATTAAATGAGGATTTAAAATTTTAAATAATTGTGGGCAAGTATATAGTTGATCTAAAAATGCTCCAATTTCTATCGCAAGATGTTCCAAAGATTTTATAAGACTTATAAATTGAAAATTTGGGTAGGTCAGTCTGCCGTGATCTTGAAGATAAATCAAGCGTAGAAGAGGGCCGGTAGTTGATAAATATAATATGGGAATCAGACAAGTATCGCACTGAAATTTGTCAGTGATTTTCTTTACAATGTATCCTGCTAAAAAAGCAACAGATGCCGCATATATATATATATATAGTCTTATCTAAATTCATTATTGGTTCACTTGAATTTCGAATTTTTTCTAATGGTAATATGAACTCCGGATCACAGAAGTCAAATAGCGAAATAGAATTCTTGTTTCTATTTTTTTCTAGTGTTGCAGAACTGACATAATTAACACTTTCTGCAGTATTGGACGAACTGGATGATTTAAACCGCAACGTAAAATTTGACTTAAAGCATATTCTGCAGCTCTTGCATCGGTTGCATCATTAGATCCTCCTTTAAGTCGGATATGCGAAAACATTCCTTCAACAGCGTCAGAACTAAAAGCCCTGGTTAATACATAATAAAAACTTGATTGCTGCAAAAGGGACTGAATACAAAGATAGGTGCTTTTTGCAGTGAAAACCAATGCATGTGCACTTTCTTTGGTTAAACATTAAGCGAATTTTCGCGACTAACTTTCTGTAACTGAAAAGTATGATACTGGTAACATCCCCACCTAATGACAATGACGTAATCAACATACTGCGACGATTATCACGAAAATAATGTAATATGATTGACTGTCAAGAAGTGTGACAAGAACGTAAGAAAATATAACCTTGCAATTTGCAAAAACTGTGCAGCATTAAAGTTTTGGTGGAAAATGGAGCCACTCAGCGTAATTAATTTATGTGAACAGTACTTTTTTGATGCTGATGAACTTCTGTCGTGTAACTGGATTCTCAATAAAACAAATGCCACAAATTTGTATATAAAATTACGTGAAACCTATTACAAAGGGCCGATTGAAGAAGATTGGTTAAGAAATTACCATGACATCATGTTTTTTCGGTTTTTTCGAATACAAAAGTCAACGTTTTTAAACTTATTAAATGTTGTTCTGGAAAATGACAACCATAAGTTAATGAGGAAAAAATATCACGGGGGTAATTTACCAATACCACCTGAGAAGGCTTTGCTTACGTTTTTAACATATATGGCAACCCAAGAAAGTTTATTGTCAATTGGGCAAAGATTTGGAATTGTTCCATCAACTGCAATGAATATAGTGAATGCTTTGCTTTATATTATGTTAAAAATAAAGAAATACATATTTTGGCCTCGAACTGATGAAGAGGTAGAACATGTAATAAACGGTTTTACTCATTATCCAAGTAAATTTTTAAATTGTTTGATATTTCAAAATGATTCATGTTCATGTTTTTCTTTAGATGTTTTGGGTGCTATTGATGGTAGCCAGATAGATATAAAAGTCGTGCCACATACTCAACATGACAGTTATGTTAATAGATATCTTAGACATTCTATTAATGCCATGGTGATATCTACTGCTGAAAAAATTTTGACTTACGTTTTTATTGGATTCCCAGGATCGGCACATGATTCCAGAGTAATTTATATTTTTGAAATTATGGAAGTTGAACCTCAAGTGTAACTTATAGGTCTTTTCGAACTCAACATTTGTCCAAAACATTGCAACACATGGTTCGCAGTTCTATTTTCCTAATGAAGAATGTCATATATTAGGAGATAGTGCATTTCCATTAAAAATGTGGATGATGACACCCTGTAAGCGTAGACCAGCTTTAAATAGAATTGAAAGACAGCACAACTATCATTTGAGTGCTGATCGTGTTGTGGTCGAACATATTTTTGCCCGCATTAAAGGTCGATTTAGGAGAGTAATATTCATTAACACCTACTCCATTAGCAAAGCTATTGAAATAACCACTGCTGCATGCGTTTTACATAATTTTTGCTACATGAATAAAGATCAGTGGGAAGATGAGCTCCATGAAGATGTTAACGTACAAGAGTTCATTGCAGAAGACAATGATGAAGAAACTCGAAGAGCACAACTCAAAAGGAACCAAATAGCTAGAGAATTATTAAACAATGTATAATATATATTATAGAAAATAAGAAAAGATAGATACAATATGTATTAAAAACAACAAAACATAAATTCTAACGAAGGAAATAACATTGTCTTTAAAATCGTTTCTGTTTTAATTTTCATCTTCACTGGAATCCATTTCGCGTTTTCGTTTTTTGGTCATTTTTTCTAGGATTGTCAGCATTCGGTCTCTCTGACGAGTTTGCTCTGTGAACAGCGTATGCATTGCTGCAAAATGCTGATTGCGATCCTGTGCTTCTTGTTGTAAGTGTTTTGTTAAGAATTCTAGATATATTTGGTTGGATGTTTTTGGTTTAATACCATGCTTTACTTTCTTAAATCGATTTTTAATGCCTATCTTTTCCTGTAAACAAACAGTACATATTTAGAAAATCTGATGAATGAAGTTATACCTTTACTTGACTATCAGTGCTTGCCATGGTAGTACTGCTTGTACTTGGTGTGGGATCGTCATAAATGCTAGTACTGGAGTCTTCACCTTCAGTGTCCTGCAAAATACCATAACATATACAAGAATATTTAAGAGTTTCTCCAATGTGGTGCATTTTACTTGTAAATTTTGAGGATGACATTTATGTTTCTCCCCTAAAATCGCATCCAGCTCAAAATAAAATGGGGGATTATTAATTCGTTCAGTGCCTGTTTTGCGCCTATGGTCTTTACACTTAATATAAGTTTTCTGCAAATTTGCGAATTTTTGTTTACATTTTTTTGCGTCCACATTAAACCCTGCTTCGCGCATTTCTTTGACAATTTGTTGCCATAAGGTTTCCTTATGAGTTTTTTTGTCATTAAAGTTGTCCTTTAATCTTAATCGAAGCTCCAACAATTTGCTGGTGGCGGTCATACATTTTACTGTGGGTCTGCTTTTGGTATACCAAACATTCGCAAGTTGTGTGTCGTCGTTTTCATTACTTGTAACATTTTCAATATCGTCGTCGTTTCCATTATTTGTAACATTTTCAATATGGTCTTCGATAAACGCATCGGCTCGTTCCTGATCTGGAAGAAGTGAAAACAAATAAACTAATCTTTAAATGAGATTTATAAAAAGTACCATTTAATAGAATCTGGGCAATATGTAATGGGACTACACACGAGTAGTCTTCTCCCTTACTATTTATAGAAATCTCCACCAAGTTCTCTTCTTCATTAGCTTCTGGTTCAACTATCATGTCTACAAAATGCAACTTGTGACATTAATTAGTGTTAAAACTTGTTTTAATAAGTTGACCTTCTGTTGACGAACACATTTTTTTTTTTCACAAATTAATATAAAATTGCACCATCAACACTCAATCAGTCTCAGAACGCAAATTAATTTATTAGGCGGCAAAGAAAATAACCTAACAAAACTTGAAACACATTAGACCCATTTGACAGATCTACATTTGGTTACCGCGAGATACATGCAACGTTAGGCCGTTGGTGCCAGTATGTTCATGGTAAGGTCGATATGACGTCACAACACCTTCTCCTCTGATACCTTTCCAAAGCGAAAATGTTAATGTTACACGTAATAAGATACCGTAACTTACTTAGTTAGTCGCGAAAATTCGCTTATTGTAAACCAACAGCTAACGATGAATTTTGGATGTCATTTATATAATCTGGAAACGCAACGTTCAACCAGTTTAAGCGTTCAGCACAAATACTCGTATTTACATACGGGACAACAGTACTATCTAATGAGTTAACGTAGTAATTTTTAGTACTTACTACTTACATTATGTAATTGAAAGAAAACGTATATTGTCTCAATATATTGAACAGTAGCATCAACACCTTGGAATCTGGGGTGACCATTCTCTTGTAAAAATTTTAAAGAAGAACTTACAGATGGTGAAAAAATTTGAATTGCGCGTAAAATATTCATCTTTTCAAAATTCGAAGGAAATAAACGTTTTTTTGTTGAAGGCCATATAGTTTTTTTTAAATACTCGGAAGAACCTGCATTTGAATTCATCTCTTGTTGCAGAAATAAATTTTTCACATTTTTTAGCGCATGACAATAATCAAAACTTAAGAATAAAGGCATTGGGGTCAAAAATGGGTGAGGAATAGAATTTGAAAGAGTACCATTACAAAGAATTTTGAAAAGTTTGACATATGCGGAGAAATCGTCTGTTACGATTCTTAGCACAATAAACCCACAAGAGGTAAGGAGTTCCAAAACGTTCACAGTACTCGAATGATATGTCTCTGCGGATAAGTTGCTATGTAAAAGTTGCCTGCAGGAATTGTATATCGGGTGCTCAATCCATGAATCACAAAACATAACATTTTGTTAGCTAGATCTACGAGTACATGTTCGCCTACATTTTGACTTTTGCAATTGTTTAAACCATAGATGCGATCCTCGGATCGACTATAAAACATCTTTTCTCTGATTGACATATCATCGATTATCAACGAACATATACGTTCGACTGGTTTTTTTAAACTGGAAATTTCGGAATTTAATCTTTCTTTGATTAGCGCTGAGGTTCCGCTAAAAGGCCCCAAATAACGTAAGATTGTGATTTTTTATGGTAATTTGGCCAAATGTTTTCTGCATAATTCATATTCTTTTGACGAGCAAAATCTCCAAACGGTACATAAATGGACAGATGTTGCCGACCATCGAGGTACTTTTTTATTATAATTTTTTACCACGTCCAAAAGAAATATGGCTTTTTCATCATTGTTTTCCGCGGCTTTGGAGATATCATCTAACAACTTTGAATTTAGACTTTTCTCATTTTCAACCTGAAGATTCCTTAATTCGCCTAAACAGTTTAGATATTTTTGGGTCATTCTTTTCAACTTCAAATTTAGAATTTTATAATGATATCTGAGATCCTCAACTTCCTTTTGTGTAATTGTATAAGTTTATTTGTACGAATTTTGAATTGTTCTCACTCTCGATGCAAACCATATTGCTTTGAACTAAGATGTCGTTGTTATCTCGTTTATTAGCGAAGTTATTTCTGCCACAAACATCCTAAAATTCAAATTAATAGGAGATTAATGAAAACCTTCTCCTTTACATACAAATTTAGAAGGTACTGCTCCTTTAATTAGCCGATTTTTATTTCCAAAATTATTTATTCAGTTTTCACCAAAAGGTTGTTGCGCACCACACTACTTTGTTTAATTTTCGAGATATCTGATAAGTATAAATACAGTGTTAGTTAACTGTCAAAGGAATCTAAATTATTGCCTCAAAGTGTATAAGAAAGATCACATTTTATGTTGATGTTTCTTTTAAATCTTTAATTAGTAATACAGTATACGTAATTATCGCAAAATTTACCCATAGCTTCCATCCGCAACTCAAAATTACTGGGAATTTAAAAAAATATTTTTGTTTTTGCCACAAATTAAACACTTTCTTCCAATTTTTTAATTTTTTCAAAAAATATAGGAAAAGTTTCGATTCTTATTTAAAATTAGTGTTCAATGAACTTTTCAAATGCAGTATTTTTCCCATCAAAATTGACAAAAATAGCGTTTCCAATCAACGAACGAAAATTAGTTAAACGAATATGTAATAGATGGAGTCAATTGCCGGATGGTTTTTTAGATTAGCCGAATCAATCAAAGGCCCATTTAGTTACGGCCGTATGAAGCGCAGCGGAGTTAGATTGAGTTGGCCATGATAATACCACAGCATAGATAACAATCAGTAGAGACAGCTCGTGTCGGCGCCTTTGTTCTTTCTGACCCGAATTTTAAGCCGTCATGGGTGGTCGTTGCCTAAACTATTCCTAGATGTCGCCACCCAATTTAAAAAGTATCACTTCATTTACAATTTCAAAAATTGATTCGTGTACGCTATTTATTGCAAACTGTCTAGTTTGCTCAAATCGTATAATCGTGAATCGCAATAAGAAAAAAGAAAAGTCCATGTTTAATTTATAAACACGATGATTTGTTACAGTTTTTATTTTATTCATAACCACCGTTGTTGTTCGTTTGCGACGACTTTTTAAACAAAAAATGTGTTATGTTTACTATCTTTTCCAAGAATTCCAAACACGAGGGAGAGAATAAGGCGCACAACAGGGATCCGGTATGAAAATTCATCGGACAAAGATTTTACCTTTTATTGTGAAAATTACATTTGTACAATTCTACCGGAAAAGCAGTCTGGCAAAAATATTGTAACAAAACTGCCAAATTTCAAATATTTTAGACGTCAGTTGGGCGCCCTCATTCGGTCATAATGCGAACGACCACCCACGAAAACGGGTCACGAAAAACGGCGAGCCGTCTCTACTGATTGATATCTATGCTGTGATAATACTGTAATAATAATACATTTTTAGTAGGTAGGCAACTCCTTATACTGACAAAAAGACAGAGAAAGCAGCGGCCTCTGGTGGGTTGTTAACCAGGGTTACAGCTTGCTGGGTTTTTATTTTATTTTTTATTTCAATAATTTTTGTTCCACATAATTTTTTAATAAAACATGCATATTTCAGAAAATTAGCTTTAATTTTTTTAATTACAGAATTTACATAATGTTCAACGGGTTATGTTGCAATTGTACTCACTTTTTTTTCTTTTTTCGTAATATTCCTTGGCTGTGATATATATGGCGTAGTTGTTTCGATCGTGGTTTCGTTCATTTTTGCCACTGAAAACTTTATTAATACCACCGGCCCAATTATAACAAACTAACTCAGTGAATTTTGATATTAGAAATTCTTTGATGTCCCCCATATGTTCACAATTATCGTTAAATTCAAACTTCACATTCATTTTCACAGAATTTTTCAATATTTCAAAGCCAGATTTTTTGACGTTTCAAGTTGTTGTCAAACTAACCGAAGCGCTTTTATTTATTATTTTCATAGATATTATTTTAAATTTAACAACATGCCGCCAGCGCCTCTCGTGGACTGTTTCCCGTACTAAAACACATGCCCGTTTCAATCCTTTGAACTTCCCGTCCCATGGTGTTAGTTAAAGCCCAAATATTTGAGGTTAGCAGAATTAATTTCAACAATGGAAATCGACACATTGTGCCGGCCATAAGGAGCTCAGCGGAGGCAGGTTAAATTGGAGGTGATATACTATTCGCCTATACTGACAGAAAAGTACCAGTAATGGCGGCGATTTCTACTGACAGAACTGCTTCACAAAATATAATAGAATTCAGGGTGTCAGAAAGTCTTATATGCATTTGAAGTCTTTGGTTATGCCCACAACGTACGAGTATGAATAATACAATTAATTCTGTTATTTTTTTTTATTAGTAGTTACTACAGAAAAAATTAAATATTAAAATTATCCAAATAAACTTAACACATTCCTTCGAAAACAAAGGAACTTTATTTATTTTTCTGTCGCTTGAGACACTAGCACACTGTGTTTATATTTAATATGGCTAGTCATACTTGAGTTATTGGCCATTTTGCCTACACCACCGCGAGAAATTAGTGCTTGACACTGATTGCATTTTACTTTTCCTGTGCTGTCTTTTATATCTTCGAAAATGTCCATATTTTGGATTTTGTACGGGACATAGCGAAAACAGATCTGATATGAAACCCAAATATAGAATTTAATTTTTTCACGGAGAAACCAATAAATGAAGCAAACACAGGTGCCGACAATATGAATATGATCGCTTGAGGTAGTCAGAGCAATAGAAAAAAAAACATTGTCTGCCGCATTTATGAACCGATTTTGACGACAATCGGCCGACTAGTCGGTTTTTACTTTTTACTGGTTGAACAATCGGGTAGTCGGCACTATTGCCAGGTTTTTGAATGGTCTTGTCGCTATCTATCATTCATGAAGTCGCCAGAAAATCGCCGATGTCAACATCGCGGAGCAAAAATCACTCGATAATCCGTGTAATAAAAAAAAATGCTCTTGTATTAAGTAAAACATTTTATTTTTCTACAAAAAATATGTATTTCTGTGCTGTTCTACAAAACAAAATAAAATCGAAAACATAAAACGAAATTAATAATACTGAATGTCTTTATTAGTCAAGTGGTCAACAGGTCAAACCCACTTACAGACCACAGTGCGATAAGAATCAGCGATCCGCAGCTGAAAATCACTACGTCTCCAATTTGAAGACGGCATGAGATCCTTATCGAAGAAAATAAGATAAGAAATATAGATTAAAAAAAATGGACAAATTTTGGAATAATCAATTCCTTTAATATGGAGAAAAGGTCAAGTTTGAACACAATTACCAATACGACACATTGTAAGCAATGGCGAAAATTTGGCAACATTTGTCCTTGAAGCCGTTGGATGAAATATTGCAGGATGACGAGATATTAGACTCCTAGGGCCTACATTAAAATGTAGTTGTTCTAAACGGGGATAAACACCATACCATCCTTGCGATAAATCATATATTTAAGTAATTTTCTTATAATACCTTCCAGTTAAGCTCCATGGGTATTGTAGTGGTGATACCAAATTATGCATGCATAATACATATAACTTGCTTTCAATAAGCGCATTATATAGCCGAATAATTGTGTAACAATCTCTAAAATCTCTAGAATTTCTGATACTAAAGGCTAAAGTTCTAGTGCAATCAGTAACCACTTTATGTATATGGTCAACAAATGAGAGCTTGCAGTCAAACATAACTCAAAACTGATCATTTTGAGTTTGATCATTATTAGTTTTTATCAACTTCGTTGTATATAGAATTATTAATTCTGTTATACATTTCTTTTGTTATAATAACGTCTTTGCAGCATTTATTTTCAGCAAACAAATTGATTCGTATAGTTAAAAGAGCATTTAACATTTTCTACTGGATTGTGTTACCCAACGTATTTTTAATTATGTTCATAATGCTAAATGCCTTTCCACAACTGCATTAGAAATGGGTAAAACCAATAATGATAACTAGAGAGCGGAAAATATGCAGCAAAATTTTGGGATGGTATACAATGCATTTGCGTGTTTTAATCGTATTTTTTTATTTAAAAATTCCTAAAATTGCATACAAACAACAATTGCACCAATTTCAAATTTGAACTCTTATTCAAAGATAACTAGCACCCTCATAAGGAAAATGACGGCGAAAGTAAAACTACTGGGTTATTTGTCAATGGTAGCTATTCGGCGGGCTTTATCAACTCAACTATCCACGGAGGCGACGGTTAAGAGTAATGAAATTTATTTATTTGGAAATAAATTTTGTTTTTGTAATTTTCTTCGTTTGGTAGATTTTGGTAGTTTCTTCCACACATTGGGCGTTGAACTGCGTAAGAAGTTCCTCCAATTTCGAAAAATCATTCATCTTGCAACAATTGTTAAGCTTTCTGGAATAGCTTTTCGCATTTTTGGCTTCTGTCTGCAAGTTCAGTATCGAGATAATTCTCACTACTTGACATGTTAATGTCATCATTGTGCAGAGTCTGTAGTTGAATGTTTAATTCTTCAGTTAATGTTTTATTTGTTGACAGCTGATTTTCACAGACTTCTGAAAAACCTTTGTGCCTTCGATACAAGATGGTCAAATGGATGTTTGCACATATTATTTTTAATTAAAGAATCATAGCAGGTACAAGTGAATTTGTGGACACAGCAGTTGCAGACGACAATCATCATATTTTTTTATTAGTAGAGGAATAAAAATACTGATTATGTAGTAATCTTTAGGGCTAGAATGTTGTACATTGAAACGGTGTGTTTGTCTAGCATTAATTCGAGGAATTACTAAAGGACTGTTTAGTTTCCCATGGATTGCTTCTCCGTTCATGAAAATATCCTCAAAACAAGAATCTGGATTGCCCCTTTTGTTGTTTAAAACGGCTGTAATCTCTTCAACTAATGACTTTGCAAAATTTTTACCTATTGACTTTTTTGTAATATTTTACTTAAATAGATTGTTAAGCTAAGAAAATACGACAAACAAAAAAGAGACATAATAAAATTGATCGTAAGGGACGAATATGTTAATCTTTGAGCTTTCGAGGAAGAAGGATTGTCTTTCCATTGTGACATCAACTCTAAAGCGTCAATTATGTATGTCATTCTGTCCATCTTGTTTCACATAAACTAATTAACCGATTATTATTCATAGATTTGAAAACATTAAGTCTTTTGGGAGAAGCTTTAAAAAAACTAATTGCCTCTTTCATTGTTCATACAGTATTTCTTATATCTTTAATATTGCTGTTTTTTGATATAGAAATGTTTAAACAATGACTATAGCAAGGACATTTAATTGCAAACCGATGTTTTTAATGAAATCGACAACAGTTAGCCCTAATATTTGTCCCGTAAGAACAGGTTCACGTGTAAAATCGTCATAATTTTCCTTATGACAATCAAGAAAACCAATAAAATCTTCTTTAATATTATTAGCGTCATCTAAATAACGAAGTACAATAGATATTTGTGTAGCAGTACTGATGTCAGTAGTTTCGGGCTCTGTATCAAAACAGCGCGGACGTAATAGCGCTGGGACAAAAGAGCCCATGGACAAAACAGCACAGCCCGAAACAGCGCCGAGTCAAAATAGCGTTCGACAAAACAGCGCAATACGAAAGAGCGCCTGTACAAATGAGCGCGGCAACAACAGCGCAGTCATTTTAAACAGAGTATAAAAAAATTCTCAATTAATATATTTCTAATACTGCTAATATAATTACAAAAATAAATTTTAAGCAACAAATTTTAAGTAATAATTAATAATCTATAACTGTAGAAACTGTAGTGATTATTATTTGTGGAACGACGTGCACTTTTAACAACGATTTATTGATATTATGTACATGTCATTGTGTATACTTGATTATGAAAATATTTATGTATTTTTGCGACGCGTGCCCGTTGACGGGTTGTTGGTGACTCTCGTCCGCCACCCATTCGTCCAGGAGGGCGGTGATGAATGAATTTGGGGGTGGTACCGAACACCCGACGAGAGCGGAGCGGCCGAGAACTCCGGGTGGTACCACACAATAACTCTGCTAAAAGTGTATTCTTCCGTTTTCAGTCTGTGACGTTATATTATCGTCTTAGGTTTGCCATCGTTTTCCATAGCCGATTTTCTTATTGTATTCTTTACCAATAAAGCCTCAGTTTCTACAGGACTGGTTGCGTGATTATGTGGAGTGGTTTTCCTTTTATAAACAACGCCCGTGATGAGTCCACTTTTACGTCCGCTTTTTGAACATCCCCAAGAAGCTAACTTGGTTTCTATCAACTCGGTATCTGTGGCCATTGTGGAAAAGAATGTTGCAATTTTTTTGTGACTTTTCGAAGTCTATTTTTGGTGACAGTCTGACAGCTATGTAATAATTTAAATCAGTGTAATTATCTAAAAAAGATCAAATAAACTACAATGAATCGACCGAACAGGGCCACTATTTCTAGATCCATTTTTTTATTACTATTACTAGTTGTCGGAGTACATGTTCACGAAATTACCTTAATTCTTATAGTTTCTAAATCTCTAAGCAGTCTAAGCATAAACGATAAAGCGCTTTTTTGTCTGACCCTCTTTTGGCTATGCGCTTTATTATCCAACGCTCTTTTGACTATGCGCTGTTTTGTCCAGCGCTATTATGTCCTGCGCTCTTGTGTCCCAGCGCTGTTATGACCGCGCTGTTTTGTCTTGCGCTGTTTTGACCTGCGCTGTTTTGACACAGAGCCGTAGTTTCGTCAAAAATTATGCTATAAAATTTACTTTTCTTTACGCCTTCAACAATGGCGCTAAGAATTTCATCTACACAAGTGATTATTTCATTTTGAACTGATGGACTGATATACTTAGTCCGAGCTGACGCAGATTCAAAGTGATGTTTTATCTTTAAGGCATCTCCGCAAGTTTCAATTCCAACCCTCATAAGCTCTCTTAAGATTCCCTTCGTTAATGTTTGAAGATTCTATTAATTCCGCTTTGGTACGTTGCCCACGTAAAGCAATGTTTTGTTTTTCCAAATATGTGACAGAATTTATTATAGATTTAATTTTTCTTTTAATTGTTGAAGATGTTTTCTATCTAAAATATTTACTATTTCCATTTCAGGATTTTCGTATGTGCGAATTAAATTTAAAGCGTAAACCATTGCTTTTTTATGATAATTACTGTGTCGTGCGTTATTAAGTCACCATATTTTCCAAAAAGTTTGGAATACAGGGTGCGGCAAAAGTCAGTTAACCGATTTGCATATTCATAAAAATAAAGAATGACACAATGCGAAAACTTGGTTTATTATTGCAAAAACTTAGAGAAAAATGGAAAATGATGTGTTACATTTTGGTGTTCAAAGTGTAAACCACCTTCATCAATACATTTTTGCACTCATAATCTTTTTTGATGGCTTTCGCGCATTCACCAGGGTGCGGGAGTTCGAACTTCCCGCACACGTGCATTTTAACTTTCCGTTGCCATGATAACCTTAAAATACTCGGGTAGTGTCAACATTGTGACGTGTTGCCGGCGCTGTCAATGTCGTTTATAAATAACTCACAGTTAATATTTTTAGTTTAAAGGTTTATTCGTTGCAAAAAATATTGTACACAACACGTTCGTGAACCTGCTTCTCGCATTCACGCAAATGCGGCGCGGCGCTCCCTTCGATCGTGCCGCAAACAAGCGTTCATGCGGGAAGCAGGCTATCCCGAACTAGTTGTGTAAATTACTATTTTTCAGCAAAGGTAACGTGCGATCAAAAATAAAACGCCTCTAGTTACTACTCGATGCGCAAATGGTTTTTGAATATATGGCGTAGCTAACATCGTACCGTCATCGTACATTGCACATCTGTGAGTGTCAAACTCGTTCTGTCACTTCTATCTGTGACTTCTATCAATTCAGTGACGGCTCGTGCCAAAAAAACGTGGGTCGGCCAAACATGAGGATAATTCTAATTAGTAGACGTTTTTTAGTTAATAAAATGTCATTGTCATTCGTTAAATCAGTTTTACGCCGTTTCGCAGATGGAGAAGCTATATCAGCAATCTTAAAGTAGGAATCTCTTCAACATCAGAACATATCTTTGAAAAATAATGATCTTCATTTAGAATTCTTTTTAAAGTGGGTAGAAGTGACAGAATTCTGTCGTTACAGTAAGTTATGTCGGATAATTTATTTTGAACTATAGAAAAAACTGTATCGGTATAAGAAAAATTAAATTGAAAGTATAAAAAAAAAACACATATTCAAAGTCAGTTAATATATTTTTTAAACCATTAGACTCCCTGATCGATATATCATCCCAGTCGTATACATTCTCAATTATAAAATCAAAAATATTTTAATCAAACTGGTTCGGTTATCAAATAAAGTTTTTACAGCTCGAGATTTAAAGTTCCAGCGAGTTTCTAAGTTACCAGGTAATCTCTTTTTGCAAAGTTTATCTAGGAGATTAGTGCGTTTGGTTGACTTTGTAAAAAAAGCTGTAAATCCTGATACGTTTGAAAAAAAAATCTAGATTCTTTAATATTTTTACAAGAATTTTGCAGCAATAAATTAATTTTGTGTGCATAACAGTGTGTAAAAAGTGCTTGCGCTTCAATTGTTTTAACTTTTCTTTGTAATCCATTCAATTTTCCCGCCATCACCGCAGCCCCGTCATTTGTTTGGCCAATTAATTTTTTTTCAATGTTAAAATGGGAAAAATTGTTCATTCACACACTGAAAATCTCGTGTGCAGTTCATCCTTCACTAACATTCAAGAAACAGAGAAATCGTTCTAATAATTTACAATTGCAAACAAATCGAAAAATGACAGACATTTGTAAAAAACAACTGATATCTGCAGTCTCATCTATTTCCCACGAAAAACACGTAGCAACATTAATTTATTTATGAATTACTTGGGTTACAATTTTGGAAGTTGAATCAATTAGATCATTTTGAATTATTGTTTTCGATAACCCGGTGAAAACAGAAGAAGAATCAATGAATTTGTTGAAATTTGACATTAGATTGTTGCAGCAAATGTTGCAAACTCCTTAAAGTTGCCTTGATTATCCGAACCACTTGTTTCGTCGTTACCTCGAAATGCCATTTCTTGTGTTGATAGAAAAATAATCATATTTATTAAATGTTTTACCATTATCCTGTTTTCTCGAACAGTTTCATTGTATTTATTTATATATGTATTCGCGTCTGGCATTATTCAATGAATTTGCGAGATTGTGTTTTCCGAACAATTTAAATTTTAGAGTCAAATGAATATGCCCTTAGAAATTTTGCGTTTGGCCAGTGCACAATGAACTTCTTTTAAATTATCATAACCACTAGAATTATAAGGGTTCTCGGATTCCGAAAATAATAAACAATACCAGCAAAATAATTTGTTACGTGTTTCGATGTCAGCTCACCAAGGCTATTTAGAGTAGAGTGTTTTAGAAAATGCACGATTATGACCAAGCTTCGTTTAAATCAAATTGATCATTAATGTTGCTTTACAAAAACTTTATCGCCATAAGTTAATTCTTTAAATTTATGTATTAATAAATAATTCACCATTCGCCATTCGTGTCAACTATATTGCGAAAATTGTCCATCGTGAATTTTTATACAAAATTAATATAAGTATATTTAATTATTTACCAATTTAATCAAGCGCTTCTTGCAACGTCCAACCAACACTGTTAAAAAATATTCATCGTTCGTTCATCTTCGGTTTACTAATCGTCCAAGTACGTTCGATTGCTTCAACCGAGCCGGCCGGCCGACCGCGGGTGGAAACTACACGGAAATTCACGGACTATTTTATGTAAAGTATTTTTTATTACAGGAGACGAATATAATTTCAACACTTTACAGTTAGGAATCTACCGTATTAAGATATATGTGATCAACTGATTGATAAAAAGATTGCAGTATTGTTTGAATCATCCAGTTTTACCCAACTAAATTACACTATTAACGACTTTCTTAAATTTTGAAACTTTATGCTTGATATGCATAATTCGTTAATCAGTTTTTAATGATTTATAATTCACAATCCTGTATTTACATTAAGGTATTAATTAAGGATAATGAAAAACTGTAAATATGGAAGTGAATAAAATAAAAGAGCGATAAGTAGAAACGAGCGCGCCGCATCGATGGTGTCGACTGCGTCTGCGGCAAGATCGGCCAGAGCGCTATCGGCCGATGTTGGGTGTTTCAATCCACGCCAGAATTGTTGCGTCTGGTTCGGTTTAGCCCTATACTAAATACATTGAAAACATCGTCGCGGTTTCCGGAGTTGCATTTTAAAAATATGACATATATCGCTTTAAAAAAATTATATTTCGAATTAACAAACTTCAGTCCAGGGGACCTCCATATTTATTTTCATATCTAGTATGCAGTTTTTACAAAAAAAAATTATAAAGTTGAACAACTTTTACATCACATTTTAACCGGCACATTGATGCATTTTTTGACGAAGTGCTGAAGTTTTTTGCATTCTGAGATAGGAGGTCCCCTGGGGAAAAGTGTCAGCTTTCTTTTGATACCATTTATAATATTAAAAAATCCACGACTGAGGTAACTAACTCGCGAAAAGTCAAAATCTATTGAAACGAGAAATCGGCATTAAACGAGCTGTGATGCGGTAGCAGAATACAGGTTTACTTAGATTCTGACTTGGTTGGAGATTTCAGTATTTTAAAAATGCAATTCCGGAAACTACGACGATGTTTTCAATGTATTTAGTATTGGGCGAAACCGAACCAGACGCCACCCTTAACGGAACGCTATACCGATCGGAAAACAAAAGTCGTAGCTCGTAGATTACTGTTGGTAATTTTTCAACGCATCGGCCGGCCGGGCCCGTGTCTATATAGCATTTGACATAGTAAAATGGTTTCTCTGTGGGATGAATTTAAAACATTAAACTGTGTCTTCATTATTAGAAATTCATAGTAATTATTTTTATTTATTTATGTTTATTGATGTTTTAATTTTTATAAATTATAGTTCATTTTACCATATTAGTTTTTCAAAAATGCTAATAAAAAATTTGGATTTTCAAAAAAAAATTGTCTTCTTATTTCTCAAATTATTTGGTACCGCCTGGCCGACCCTGCCGTCCCTGATGAGCCGTCACTGTCTATCATTGCTCTCATCTGTATATCTTGTCACAATTCGAATTATCGATCTAACCTGAAATTATTATTGCGACGATAGTTACGCTATATGTCCAGAAAACATTTGAGCATCGAGAAGTAACTAGAGGTGTTTTTTATTTGATCGCTCGTTATTAAATGATCAAATAACAGCATAGGTAAATTATGTTCAGCTTTGCTGACACAATGATCTCACTCCTGGCGAACGTAAAACTATGTTACATTTTCGAGTTCTTACTGCAAAGGACGTTGTTTTTTCCAAATCGTAGTTCCATCTTTGCCCACAAATGAGGGAACCCTCGATTCTCTTCTTGGTCTTGGAGTCACTTCGAGCTCCTCATCACTTTATTCTGTGTAGGTATCTAGACCTCTTACTTCCAGAATGTCTTCTGTCGGAGATACATCTTCGTCATCATTGTCAAAATCAGATGGGACTTCTGCGAGTAAGCGCAACAGACGTGTTTGTTCTTCTTCATAACTCAAATTGCGTTTGTGATGTCCACGATCGAGAAAACCTGTGTTTATAAATCTGCCATAAAATTTTTAAATTGTGCTCTTGCCGGGTATAGGACGATGTGGGTATGCTGCATCAAAATTTTGCGTAATTTTTCTGTTGTCGATAAGCCTTTAATGTATCCGTCAGCGAGCATTTCCACTTTTTCTTTAATTGTGTACTGTGGCATATTGACGAATTTCGGTCACTAAAAACCGGTAATTGAACGAGTACTCTAATAAAATGATAATTATAGCGTAATTATACCATAATTTCTTAAAAGAGTCCGGACAATTCATCGCCGAAAATCTATGTTTGATATTTTTTTCCGCCCATCGAATTTCTGCAGAAGCAGATAGTTGTCTTCCTGTCAAGTTGTCTGCCAGACCGCCACTATCCGAATCGGCTGAGTCTTCATCGGAGGCAATATTAGGTTCTGGAGGACAAATATAAATAGAAGGTGTTTTGTCAGTGTTATTTTCGTCTTCATATATCATCTGCAATGCCTCTTCAAGAGTAAATCCGCTTCTAAGAAGTGAAGGAAAAAAATAACACTTTACTTTACTTATTGCCCAGTGTTACCGTACGGTAACGCAGATTTTCCACTACCATTGCAATTGACATAACGACAAGAATTTACATGGAAGAGGTCGTAACTCAAGATGTATGACTGAATTACTTACTTGAATCGTAATTTGTCCATATTTTCTTTGTTTTCCCGCAAACACCTAGTATGAATTTATTTTTCTCGACTAATAAAAGAACAAACTGTACTATAATGACGTTAGGGATAAAGCTGGTAAGCTTTCTACTTAGGGCAGTTATTGCTAAAACGATTCTTCTTCGGAATGCTAGATGATCTACTTTTCCGTTTTGTACTTTTTTATGCAATAACCAAGTATTTTGGACAGCTAAATCTAGCATTTGTGCAATTAACAGGAAGTAACACTTCTTGCCTCTAATATTTATTCGATTCAGCCCAATACTTTAATCGCTTCGATCCACCCCTCCTATATACTTATTGTATACATGTATATTGCAAGGTTGATCAATTAAAATTGGTTTTCTTTCTTTGCAAGTGTAGTGTTTCTTAAATAAAACTCCATAGTTTCCTTGCCTTATTTAATACCCGCGATATGTACAAATAAAAAGAAACACAACTTCTATAACTTAACGCTATTTTCGACGGCCATCATTGCTCTGTCTGCTGTAGCGCATGCTCCGCACTGCGTGCGCCCACACCTATGCAACTACCTACACCACATTACTCTCCCCTTAAAAAAAAATATAAGAAATCTCCTTAGTTTCGGAAACGGTCTGGCGGTTTCAATTGACTACGACGTCTCAGCTTTGTGACTAAAGAGCTTTCTTCTGACAACTCTGTTTGATTATCCTGCACGTCCTTATCAATCTTACAATCTAAAAGAATTTTTCTATCCTCTACATAGTTCTTATCCTCAATATCTACATTCTTATCTTGTACATTCCGTAGTGCCCTATTGACTAACAGCTGATTTATATGTCGTTTCCACACATAACCTTCCGTTATTTCTACTAAATAGGTGCGCGGCCCTAACACCTTGACAATGCTGCCTGCACACCAAGCTGGCTTGGCGTGGCGATAATCACGTGCTAGAACAGTATCATTGACATGAAATTGTTGGGATCGCTTACCTTTATAATGTTTAACTGCCTGAGCTTGCTTTTTACGCCACGTTTGCTGCAAGCCTGCCTTACAAACATCTACGGCCCTGGTGTCGGGTCGTAACAAATCTAGTCTACATCTTAGATTCCTACCTAACATTAACATTGCTGGTGATTGACCAGTAATACAATGAACCGTATTTCTATAATCCAAAAGGAATTTGTTTAACGCTAAATTAAAATTTGCAAGATTGTCATCTTTTAAACATTTGTATAACGCCCTCTTGACCGTTTTAACAGAATTCTCTGCTTGACCATTCGTAGCGGGGTGATATGGAGCTGATCTTTTAAATCGGATACCATTGACTCGCAAAAAATTTTCAAATTCTTCCGATGTAAAAGCTCTGCCATTATCCGACACAATGGTTTTGGGAAACCCAAACCTCGCAAACAAACTTCGCAAAACATTAATGGTTGCTTGAGTTGAGATGTTTGTCATAACAAACGCTTCCGTCCATTTACTGTACGCATCCACCACAATTAAAATTTGTTTATTGAAAATCGGCCCTAAAAAATCTATGTCTATCCGTTCCCAAACTGAATCTGGAATTGACCATGGCATTAGTTTACTTAAACCAGGAGCCTCCCGCAACTTTAAACAATTTGGACAATTTGCAATGAAATTTTCTATTTGAGTGCTCATATTAGGCCACCACACGTACGAACGTGCTAAACTTTTTGTTTTCACAATTCCCATATGGGATCTATGTAGTTCCTGAAGAATATTATGTCGCAACGCTTTTGGAACCACGACTCTATAACCAAACAAAATACAATTCCCTTCTACGGTGAGATTATTCTTGTACTGTTCGTACCCCTTTAACTCCTTGGTTATACGTTTCGGCCACCCTTTTTGAATATATTTCAACACCTTACTTAATGCCTTGTCCTTCACAGTCTCCGACGCGATACAAGCACTGTCGATGGGTAGGTCTGAGTTAAAAAAAATATAATTAAAATAAGTATAGTCAGCAGCTGGTTCCGTAAACTCGTCTGCTACTGGTAACCGCGACAACGCATCGGCATTATTATCCATTGACTTGATAAACCTAATATCGTACTCATAATTCGCTAATATTAACGCCCAACGCTGTAAACGATTCGCCGCTAAAACTGGTAAGCCTCGTTTAGGGCCAAAAATTGTAACCAAAGGCTTATGATCTGTCTGTAAAATAAACTTATGACCAAAAAGATATTGATGAAACTTAGTAACACCGAATATAATTGCTAAAGCCTCCTTTTCTAACTGACTGTATTTCCTTTGCGCGCGCGATAACGTTCGAGAAGCGAACGCTATTGGATATTCGACATTATTTACTACATGCGAAATAATAGCTGCAACCCCATGCTCTGATGCATCGGTCGTTAAAACTATTGGCAATGTCGCATCATAATGCGCTAACACTCGATCTGATGTCAATATTTCTTTTACTTGCACGAAAGCCCGTTCGCAATGCTCCGACCACATAAACTGTGAATCCTTCTTGAGCAATTCATATAATGGGTGCAACAGACTCGCATTATTAGGTATAAATTTATTGTAATAATTTACCAACCCTAAAGAAGCTTTCACTTGCTTAACATTCTGCGGTCGTGGAGTGTTCTTGACATCTCTCACCTTATCCTCACAAGGATGTAACCCAGTCTTGTCAATCACGTATCCTAAATACGTTACCCTATCTTGGAAAAATGCACATTTCGAAAATTCAATGGTTAACCCGCAATGTTGTAATCTAGTCAACACCGCGTGCACTCGCTCTACATGCTGGCTAAAATTCTCTCCCGTAATCAAAATATCATCGAGGAAACAACACACCCCATCTAACCCTTGTAAAATCGTTTCCATTATTCTTTGAAACTTAGATGGTGCACATGCTAGCCCGAACGGTAAGCGCGTGTACTGAAATAACCCCTTATGCGTCGAAATTGTCGTAATTTCTCTTGACTGTTCATCTAACCCTATTTGCTGATAAGCTCTTGAAAGGTCTAACTTCGTGAAGGTTTCTCCTTTCAATTTTGCGAAAATTTCCTCAATCCTAGGTAAAGGAAACAAATCCGCCTCTACAGCTAAATTTGCTGTGATTTTATAATCAGCACATATCCGTACGGTGCCATCTTTTTTAATGATCGGAACGATAGGCGTTCCCCAATGACTAAAATTAACCGGTTGTAAAATTCCCAACTTAACTAACCGCTCCAGTTCTTGCTCCACCTTGTCTTTAATTGCAAACGGTAACGGCCTAGGTTTATAAAATTTAGGCTGTGCCTTTTCTGAAATATTTAACCGTATGGTGCTCCTATTGAACATCATAATTGGACAACCATTTACCGTCTGACCTTAATGCTAAATTACAAAAATGTTCACTCCAAAACTTTTCAGAAATTACCGACACAGATGCACCACTGTCAAATTCAAACCTTAACTTGTCCTCACCAACTTCGACTTCTACCTGAATTGGCGCGTACCTGACCTCGTTCGTCTGCACCCTGAACATGGTTTCCTCTGCCTCCGTCGACAAAAAATTATGACTTGCCCTGCCACCTTTCTTTGAACTTGAACAAACCGCTGCTAAATGACCTCGAATTCCACAAATATGACATATGTAATTCTGATAACGACACTTACTGACATGGTGTCCCTTTTTACCGCAAACCTTACACCATAACTGCGATCCAGACTTGGCTGCTAGCTTTTGGGAAGTAGCCCCAAATTCCTCCTTTCCTGTCACACGACCGTTGCCTCTTCTTAAACTTTTTGACTCCCTTCCCTGGCCTTGTGACTCCCTCCAAGTTTTCTGATGAGACAACTGGAACATTTCAGCCTCTTCCTTCTTCCTGGACCCTTCTTTGTCCAAGACATAACGGTGCCTCGACGCCTCTTTACTGACCGCAATATCGACGCTTTGTTGAAAAGTGAGGTTACTCACATCTTCCTCCAATAAGCGATCTAAAATAACTCCTTCGCCAAGCCCCATGATAAAGCGATCTCTCAGTACCACTTGTAGTTCCGCTCCGAACTTGCACTTTGACGCCAAATGTCGTATTCGCGACGCCCAATCGACTATTTCTTCGTCTCTTCCTCGCACTGCATGATAAAACTTATACCTCTCTGGGAAATGTAACTTGGGGGGGACAAAATGCTTGTCAAAAAGTGTAATCAACTCCCTGAAGGTTTTCTTAGTTGGATCTTCCGGAACACATAGATTCCCCAGCAACTTGTATGTTTCTTCGGTACAACAATTTATCAGTAGAGCCTGTTGAATTTTTTCGTCCGTGATGTTGTTCACCACAAAGTACTGCGTCAACTGAGTATAAAAAATTTTCCAGTCCGAATTGAGTGCAAACTGCCTCAGATGACCCACATTCGTAAATCTTGCCTCACTTGATTTCGTATCTTCGCCGCCCATCTTGTTTTTTTTTTCTTCCAACGCTTAACTGCCACGTGGCCACCGCTTTTTCACTCTCTCTTTAACTTACGCCGATCTGTCCATAATTTTCCTCGTCGCCACTGTAGTGTTTCTTAAATAAAACTCCATAGTTTCCTTGCCTTATTTAATACCCGCGATATGTACAAATAAAAAGAAACACAACTTCTATAACTTAACGCTATTTTCGACGGCCATCATTGCTCTGTCTGCTGTAGCGCATGCTCCGCACTGCGTGCGCCCACACCTATGCAACTACCTACACCACAGCAAGAAAAATGCCAGTGAGGAGAGTGAGGTTTAAGTTATTTCATTATATATACTTTAACATTCGTTACGCATAAATTTTTTTATTGAGCATTCGTCCAGGTTCTGTAGTTCTTAAGTTAATTAATTTAGTCGCAACCGGGTATATGATCGAAGAATCATAGCACGTTATTATAATCTTCGCTATCGGCTCTTTATCCCTTTCGTTTTTGTCGTCGACGTGTTTTCGCCCTTCTTTGACGGGATAATTGAGTTAATCGTTCTTCTGTTTGCTTGAATTTCATCAAAACAAACATTTTTAAAAATGTCAAAATACTGATCGTTACGTCTAAATTCTCTAAATCCTCTAAATTTTAAAAGAAGAGTTTGTAAGCGCTCTCTAGAATAAACGACATCGGTAAATTTGTTTTGCAAAATTGCAAATGTTACATATGTTTCTTGAAAAGCAGAGTGGCCACCCTTATTGATAAATTATCAAACTCAGGAATATTTGTAATACACTCAAAAACTGCAATTTACTGGCTTTTGTAAGCGTACACGGTGGATAAAATTTTTGAAGTAAAATTCCATTGTGTGGGGACTGTTGTCGTAGGAAACCGATTACCACAAATTCTATCTAAAACATGTGTTCTTTTTGTTGTTTTTGAAAAATATGTAGGAAAACCTGACAAATTGGCAATAAATTCTCTCCTCTGGAATTGAATTGCACACATCACATAGAACTAAATACTCCTATAAAGAATGTGTATAAGACTGTACGAAAAGAGCTTGAGGAGCTACAGATTTTATTTTGGTCTATTATAAACCGTTTAAAAACCTCTGCCCGATCGTAGGTTTGTGCCACTTTTTTTTTGTAAATTGAACTTTTCAAATATTTACTTTAATAATGTAAATAAGTAAATCTTCCGATGTTCGTCCAGAACTGACTTAAAAGAATCCTAAAGATATTTCTACAACACTCTCTCGGTCTGTAACATAGTTTGTAGTTATGGAAAGTTGGGAACGACACGTTATATCAGTTGTCTCGTATATCCAGGCATGCAAAAAAAATTGAATTATTTATTTCTAGCCTTTTGTTATTATTTAGTTATTTACAAAATGGGCAGTTAATTCATTCTGAATTGACGTGTCTGAAAAAACTGAGTTAACTATTGGAAAAAAATCTTTTAACCCCTTCCAGTCCATTTTTTTTTCTTAAAAGAAAAGACTATTTTTGGACAAAAGACGCTCAAAAGTCATCATAGAAATGTAATCGTACAAGAAAAACATGTAAAAAATAAATTTTACACCCCCAACTCTCGTGATAACATATGACATCATTGGGTCGTAATAATAGTAGTTATTATAGTATTGATGCTGTATCATTATTTTTGAATTTTTTTTCCATTGCCGTCAGCCTCATTTTGCTTGCGTTTTGGTCCAGGTTTTTCTTCATAATGTATCTAGGAAAAAATGCTGTTTTATAACCGAAATATCAAAAATTATTGCCCACGTAGAAACACTGCTTACTGTTAGAAACTCTTTTGTAGTTAATGCTAATGCAATTTCGAGATCGTATCTCATTTTGTCCTCTTAAGATTTCTTCATTTGGGTAACTGAAGTGTACCTCTTCAATTCCACCTTTTGGTAACTCAGGCAAGCCTTCAATAACTGTCTTATTAATTGGCGATATTATTCGCTCTTCGATTTCACTCACATCTTTGCTTGTCTCGTGCTGCCCGTCGTACATTGGTTTTCAAATCATGGAAACTCTAGAAATATTACAATTTAATTAGAGATGTACCGACTACAGTCGGCCGACTGTTTATAAATGCAACAGACAGTGGGTTTTTTTTTCTATTTCTCTGACTACCTTACAAACTTGTTTTATTTTAATAAAAGGAATAACTGAAGTTTCTTTTTTTTCCAAAAAATGTGTTAAATTTTTTTGGATAATTTTAAAATTTAATTTTTTGTAGTAACTCAGTACAAAAATAAAGAATAACACAATTTAGGGCAGTTTATACAATACTTAACCAATTTTAACCACTTTTTTGGAAAATTTTTGGAAATTTTGAATTCGCTTTGCGTGTTTATTGGACCATATATCGTGACGGCGATTTCAGAATCGTAACTAGCGGAAGATTATCTACACTTTGACACCAAATTTCGGTCGATTAAACTAATTTTAACCGGTTTTGACAAAGCCGACTAGTCGGCCGACTGTAGTCGGTACATCTCTAAATTTAATATTAATATATGTTTTGCCAGTTTTTATAAATATTATTATTTGCGGGAATACTGTTCCGGTTAAATTGATGGCTTGAAATACCACCATAGATACTGTACAAAAATTTATTACTTCTAGCTTTAATACATGAAAACCTAATTAAGTGACGATCGGACAGTGGGAACCATTTAAGTTTAGCGCTTCATATTTCTAACAGTTTTTACAACAATAAAAATAAAAAATGTATTTGCAATTAAAGTATTTATTTAACAAAAACATAAAAGGATTGGTTTAAAATAAAAAAAAAATTACACTCAAAAAAATTGAAAGCAAATTATTTACTTTGGTTCCTTTTACCCAAAGCCTTGGGTAAAAGAAACCATGTACCATTTCCTCTTAGTTACAATCAATGTCTTCTTTGCAATCATCACAAGTAGACTCCCATTTTTGAGTCTCCAAACACGTCTCCATAGACCGGAAAAGAATATTATCTTCATCTGGAATAAACTTAACAAACAGGTGGCTGTGGAAATACATCGTGAAGTTCAAAAAGTTCTTTTAATTTAGTTGACTTTGGCATCTTAGTCTTTTTACGGCTTTGTTGAGCTTCCAATTCTTCTTTGACAGGTGTTGATGTAAGAATTTCTGATTTTTGTCGTTTTCGTTTGCGACTAATGTCTTGAAAAATCATTTTAGGTAAAGGTTGTATATCTTCCACATTCATTTTACCAGTCCCAGAAAGTCCCGATTTTGAAGGTGTTTTTTCAGAAGGCGTAATTTTTAGAAAATTGTAGAAACCGTAGTATAATAGCCGTTGTTTCTTTTTGTTTTAGCCCTGTGTTAAGTTTCTTCTGATAACAAATTTTTGTTAGTGATTTCTGCAAGAGTAAAATCCAGGTCTGTAAAAACAGCCATATCACAGTCCAGAATTCCAGTCTTCGGTTCGCTTTCTCGTTCAGTTTTAATTTTCTGGTTAAACACCATCTGTAAAAAGTATTCCAGTAGACTTAAAGAGGAGGAGTATAGGGTGAGGTAACATACTAAAGGGGAAAACGAACCACTGGTCCTTTTTGCCTGACTCTTTGTCCAAAGATACATGTTTCAGATTATAACAAAATTTAAATTAGTTTAGTGCTTTCCATAATTTGAAATTGTGAGGTTATGTTTCCTAACGGAGTAATTCATGAGGATTCGATTTTTTTACAAATAATAGAGCCTTGTTATCGTCACAATTGTGTCGTGTTACAAAGTATTTTAAAAGTCAAAAAAATGATTTAACAAAACTTATTGACTTGTAAACTTCCCTTCAAAATAAATTGTACACACAACAAAACATACCTCAAAGAACAAGTGACAGTGGCGCCAGCTGTCAAAAAATTTGCACTGTATTTTTTATTTTATATAATAGTGAATACTTTTGCTCGGGTGGTTCTCTTTACCCAGTCCTCCCTTATCACTCATTCACTTTTCTGCGAAGGTTATGTTATAGTTACTTTCACAAGCAAGAAACTGCTTTAACTTATAATGAATGAAAAAAAAAATTAATTTTACAAAAAGATTATTTGATTCTCGTAAGCAAAGCTGAACATTGTTTTTACTCGTACCAAAAACAGGCATATTTTGTTGATATTATAGTGGAACAAATGACTAAACATTACATCTTTCCATTCTTTGGTTGTTTTATTGGGACCTACTTTGTTATTTAATAAAACTGTTAATTCTGTCCACTTTTATTGACATTTTTCTTGCATGTGCATATTTTTTGTTTAATATTTATCATGAAACGTTTGTTTTCCAGAAAAAAATCACAATTTCTTCTTATTTTTGTTGTCATTCTTTTGTTTGCCTTTTAAGATCTAAGGGGGAGATTCTCGAAACTCGATAAGGCCTTGCAAGGATCTGCAAATTCAAAACCATAGCAACATGTATTTTTGTTGCATTGTATTTGCAGTTTCGATAGCGATTTGCAAATTATCGGAGTTTCCAGAATCTCCCCCTAAGTATTTAAAAGTTTGACTTAATGGCAAAAACAATAATCCGACACGAAACCACTTTGACAAGACGTCGAAAATGCTCAAAAAACCAGAACAAGTGAAAAAGGACATTTAGAAGATTTTATTTATCCACTTGATTTATGATTTTTCACCTATCAATTACTGAACTGTAACACCTTGGAAACCGTCCCTATTAGTATCCTCGTTATGCTCTGGGACATTGTGAATCTGTTGGCGGACATTTACAGGATTTTGTAGAATTGAGTGCAAAACATTTAACCCGGTTATATACTATCTCAAAACACTAGAAGCATCAATGAAATGACCAACTGTTGGAGTGCTAAAAAAATAATCACTATTGTTAGAAAAACCAGCCTCTCTACAATATTTAATAAAGGCATCTGAATGTCTAAAACAAAAAAAAAAAATACTCTAGCCAAAAAATTAAACATAACAATTTGCTCACACTGCGCCAAATCAAAAAAGCCAAAATATGGTCTCATTTACCAATGAATAATCATGATCAATGATTCTCCGATGGCGGTTTGCCAAAGTTTGTTCGACGGCAAACAATTTCTTAATTTTTTCGTCTTTCAAAGCAGTTTTTGCCGGTACAATTGCAAAGACATGCTGCCATTTCAGTAACTCGTTTTATGTTAAAAATTATGATTTTTGCTAGCTTAGCTTTTTCCAACCGAACTCAAGTGTCGTAATTAAATTCACGTTTTTATAGTGTTTTATAATGTTTTGTTGTTTTAAAAGAAATGAACTCCGCAAATTAAGTGGCATAAAAAACAAGTTTCTTAAGGCGTTTTGGAGCAATTGATTTTTAAACTGACTGCAAATACTCTTTTAACAAACTATTTTTTTATATATACTATTTTTAACTTAACCCTGCAGTGGTGGCGCCCATAGTAAGAACATCTGTAGTGGCGCCAAGTCCAACAGACCCAATTTAAAAAAAATTGTTATTAAAAAACGGTTTATAATGTTATTATCTTTCAAGTGTCTGATTGTTTTTACATGTTTTTTTTAATACATGAGTCATTTTCAAGGCGCGGAATTGTGTTTCATACGCTCGATCCAGTGCTGTCGCGGCGATAGTTTGATTACAAATATATTTTTCTTTTGGACTATATCAACATAATATAACATTTCAAGATCACAAATCTGTGGTCATGTGTTTGAAAAATTAAAATGGGCATCGAGTATTTTTATTTGAAGTAATATAGTAATATAGAAGTAGTTTTTTAACAAGCTGTAAACACTCCAAGCGACGCTCTGGCTACGACCTTGTGGACCAGATCAAAGCGTCCCCGCTACTCGCCGTAAAACACACCTTGCTTCAACTGGGGAATTGCATCCGTAAGATATTTTTCCGCCCAGTGGTCATTTTACAAATTGTTTTTTTGCTTGTAAATGCAAAATTAGCTTTATGGAAAAAAGTTTTAAAAAAATGCCAAAAACAAAACAGATATAATTTAAATGAAATTTTTATTATTATAAAGAACATAACACATGAACATAAACATATTTCCTAAAACGTAATTCTATAACAAAGGTATCTACGGCTCTTCCACATTTCTCAAGCAATTGGGGCACCCAAACTCTGCGTGTGATAAACACAAAAATTTTTTACAGAATTTGCAAAAATAGCGAGTCTTGCTATCTTTTGTACACAAATGACATCGTTTCTTTACTCTTGGTGTTTCTGGATTACCTTTAGGTACGTCGGCAGACGTTCCAGCCACTTCTTGACGTCTTTCTCGTACTGCTACAGGGACATTTTTGGTCAGGGAACGACGTTTCAAATGCTCATCTGCTAGTTTCACCGCTAATTGTTTCAAAAATTTTCTTCGAACAAGATTACTATTCGGATTATTTGCCATATATATTATTTGACCGTTGATACCTGCCATATTCATAATAGAATAAAAAAGTACCATAGGCCATCTTCTGGTGTTTCTAGCAACATTGTAGGTCGAGCAAAGTTCATCTACGGTGTCGACGCCGCCTTTTGTGCCATTATAAAATGTTATAATTTCTGGTTTGTACTTTTCACCAGTGGCAGGATCAATTGTGTCGTCATGGTGCATACTCGATGCTAAAATTACGTTTTTGTATTTTTTTGGTATATATGAAACTATAGTGGTGCCTTCTTGGAACCCAAACATAGAAGAAGCCACAGGGCGTGTCTTTGTGTTTACAAACTCTAGTGGAAGTTCTTTCTTGTTTTTCCGAACTGTGCCTACGTAAGTCAAATTATGCTTTTCGCGGAGAGTGGCGATCAAATTAAAACTGGTAAACCAATTATCGCATGTGACATTTCTTCCGCTACCAGAAATAGGAGCTATCAATCGTAAAACAATACTAGCCGGGTCATTGTTTTTGCGATATAGTCCCTCAGGTTGCAAACCGACATAGGGCTCTAAAGTTAGTGTGTACTTAGTTTTGGCATCAACAAGGGCAAACACTTTCAGGCCGTACTTATTAGGCTTTGAGGGAATGTATTGTTTGAAAGCACACCTGCCCCGAAATCCTTCGAGTTTCTCATCAATTGTAGCATATTCACTGATGGTGTATGATTTTTGGCAGTTGTCGGCGAAAATTGTAAAGACATCCCTTATTGGAGCTAACTTGTCTGACACTTTTCTCTCAGTTCGTGTAGTTGAATCATCGAAACGTAGATGTCGAATAAGAAATAAAAAACGTTGCTTAGACATAGTTAGCCAAAAGAGTTCAATGCCGCTTCCATCGCGTTCCCACAATTCATCTACATTTAGCCTGTTACTTTTCAAAACACCTGCCAGATATAATAGTCCTAACACGGCTTTTATCTCTACTAAATCCGTTTCTCTGGCTGAACGTTCTCTAGCAAACTTATCTTTTACGCTATTTATATGTTGATTGGTGTATTGAACTATGAGATTCAGAATATCGTTGGAAAAGAATAAACTCCAACAGTCATCTATAGATTTGGCATTTTTGGCATATGTTTTTGGTCCTGGTAGGTGTGTAACTAGATTAGATTTACGAGTTCTCACAGTTTGCGGTGGTCGATGTTTTTTCCAAACTGTTCCATCTTTTCCTAAAAAAGTGGGAACTCGTGAAGGTTTTGGGGCTGGGCCTGCTAAATCTTCAACATCACTTTCTGCTTCCTGTTCTGTATCAGTATCAGATAATTGAAACTCAACTATATTTTCTTCGCCATCAGATTCTTCATCATCAACATCTTCAAGATCACTGTCGACCTCTTCTAAGAGTCGACGCAAATGAGCTTGCTCTTTCTCGTATGACATTATGTTGTCTAAGAAAGATTTTTATGGTAAATAACATTTACTAAATGCAAAAAGTTTTACTTACACGGCTAGTGGCGCCAAGTCTGGTGGACCCAAAAATAAAATACAACTATGAAAATAAAAACAATCACGCTGTATGAACTACGGAGCCCAACTGTCACTATTAGTTAGGAAGGTACCCAACAGCGCATGCGAAAAAGTTCAACCCCACCTTTTTTACAAATAAAATTGCAACGCCCGGGTCTGATAGACTGGGCGCTACCACTGCAGGGTTAATTGGTATTTTGTTGAAGACTGAAATTCATAAATAGCTGTATTACAAAACTTAAACAACAGGCAAAATTAAAGTATCTTTACATAACATGAAAACACAAACAATGAATAGAAAAATCAAAGGCAATTTGAACAAAAACAAACAGTATGTTTACAGGGTCGTCTTTCTTATTTAAAACTGGAATTTCTTCTCCTCTTATTATTTTTTTTAATCGGGAAGTGACAAATTTCAGCTAATCTTTAACTGCATTATTCTCTATGGAGTCACTTCTTTTATAACAGGAAAATAAACCTTTCCAGCTTCTTAAATAACAAGCAATTTAATTTAAAAAGATATGTAGACACAATGAATACCAAGTGTGACCAACAGAGTAGTACTTTCTGAGGAAGTGCTTTTTTTTCTCGTCTTTTCTTCCAAATAAATTCCATTGCTAAGTTGTGATTTATTAATAGGAAACTTTAAAATTCCTTTAGTTAAAGCCTCTAACCGTGATCCATCCACAGCTGAAAGGCTTGCAATAAACTTCATAGGTACGAACGCGATTAAAAACAAAAACTCATCTGTATAAGAAGTGATTTCGGTAAATCGCAAGTTGTTGATGCTATGGCTGGAACTGCCTTCAAATCCCCATTTACATAATGTTAGAGCAATAGTGTTATCTTCGTTGGTCATTAGTCATAACACACCGCAATCCGTTCGATTTCTTCATTAATTTTGTCGGAAAAGATTGTAATTGTCATTAATTTCTTTATTCTGGAAGATATTCTGTCAATTTTGTCTGATTTTGCCGCCAAAATCCCTGTATCGTGTAATTGGCCATTTGTAATATTGTGGTTGCTTCCTAAAAAGAAGATAGAACTCATAATTGTAACTTATCGCAGGAAAACATTGTATAATCTGGAAATATAATAGTTGAAGAAGCGTCTGAACTGGCAAATGTTTTGCGTTGAAGTGAGTAAAAGCTTATTTGAAGATCAAAAACATCAACACAATTTCGTTATATTACCGACCAGGGACGACTCATGACTTGAAAAATTGATCAGGCAAAGCACAAAACGCTCCTAAATATAAATAATGCAAAGTTTTTTTCGTTTAAGACACGGGTGCGCTCGTAGATTTTGAAAAATATGAGGAAAATCCTGACAAATTTGCAAAGAAAACTCTGACTGTATTGAATTACAGGCTCTACTTAAAACCAAATTAAAAGCATATGCATAACAATGGGTGACCGATGCTTGTGGTGCAACAGATTTAGTTTTTGATTGCAGTCTATTCAATTCGCCAGACATTACAGCTGCTCCATTATATGTTAGAGCCACTAATTTAGTATTGAGATCAAATTTGTCAAATTTAGTTACTAAACCTGAGAGTTCTTCAGCAGATCGTCCGAAACTAACATCAAAAAATTCCATAAATCGCTCAACAGGTTGGCCCTAATAACGAGTAATAATAGATAATTGAATGACAATTGATATCTGTGGTTTCGTCGACCTGTAAAAGAAAAAAAGAAAAATTTTGAAATTTCATTTTCTATTTTCTTATTTAAAACAAATGCAGTAGAATCTATTAATTCGTTTTGAATTGTTTTTGACGTCTCAGAAAAAAAAAAAAACAGATCTAATATCATTGTCCCTTTGCAAGAAACTTTTAAATCGGAGTTAAATTTAACTAAGGTGACGAACCAGTTCGTTAAAATTCCCACGATTTGAGATTTTTCCTGACCTCTAAACGGTAACTCTTGCGTACATAAAATGCATTATAATTTCAACTAAACTTTGCCAAAAGTATAATTTCCTAATTAGAAATTATCATTTATAACTAAAAAGTCGAAACTAGAGTTAAAAGTTTTGTACTCAAAGCTGATGATATAGGTACTGTTACGGCACCCTTTGTGCCGACCGACCTATGCTCTGGTGGAGATGGGGTATACAAAAATATGACGGTAACTTTCATACATCTAATGTGACCGGAAGTACAAATGGACGCGACACAGCGCTCTTCTAATCACAGATTACCAGAATACACTCTTACACATCTAATATAACATAAATACAGATGGTCGCAACACAGCGCCCTTCTCGACACAGATTACCACAGTACGGTGTTCTATCTCCTCCCTCCTTTTCTTTTGTATGCAAGTCCTGCGGGAGGATTCGGGGGGGGGGGATGATCTGGCACGGCGGCTCCTCTCGTCTTCGATACGCCCCTTGGCGGCTCGGTGGGACGAGTCGGGAGGTGCTGAGGCCTGAGGGATTTTCACGGCCTCCCAGAAGAGGTTTTCCGTCCTTCTTCCAAGAAAAAGAAATAAGCAGCACTCCACGTCGAAGAGAAAAAGTTGTCAAAAAAAGAAACCGAAAACTTGGCTGTCTGTGGCAAAGGACAACCTGGTTTATACGGGATCTCGCAAGGGTGACTTACTTATGGTTCTCTCTCTCCCTCACTCTCACCCCCGGTGTAACTTTTCCGGGCTTTCGCTCCCCAAACGTCACAACCCTTTTGATATTATTTTGTGCGTCCGCCGCCGACCGTTACTCGATTCTTTTTCGAACACGATCCCGTCGGATGAGTTGCGGAAATTCCCGATTAGGCGACCAATCGCGTTATCCCTGCTCACAAACGCCACTCGTTCACCGCAGTCTCTCACTTGCGCCTCACTCTCTGTTATCTAGGCAACCCCTTATTTTCGAATCGTAACAGTACTTTAGATATATTATAGGGCTTATGTTAGTTTACCTGTCTCCATTGTACATGTTACTGAATACACTATATCGTCAAAAACATATTTGTCTAAAAATAGAAAATAAAAATGCATACAAATAAATTACAAATATGTTGACAATCACATTCCAAATCGGCTGGGGAAAATTTTCCAAAAATGAAGATCGGTGGATATGATTTTTGAAACTCCTTAACAACTTTGACCTCGAAATAACCACTGCAGCTGCCATCTTCTTCCAATCACATCGGGCTGCATAATGAAGTTTACTGCATAAACATGACTAATAGCAAAATCACAAAATCCAGTTCTCTAACTCAGACTTTTAATACATTTTCAGGAGCGACAGGTGCAAAATCCCTATCACCAGTAATTGCAATACTCATACTCCATATCTCAGTGCCAGAAAGTTTAATACAGTAGGACCCCTCTTATCCGTGCTAATGGCTGCTCGACCCCCGGCCGGATAAAAGAAAAACACGGATAATAAGATTTAATTAAAAAATGATACATTAATTAGACCCGGTTTATAGAAAGCGATGTTAAAGTTAATTCGCGATTAACTTTTAATTGAGGTCCGTTGCTAGGTAACGTGCCAGTTCTAACCAATCACGGGCTCATATTCCACATTTTAATCCTGTGTTAAATTAATCGAGGATTAAATATTTAATTCGCCTTTCTATAAACCGGCCCTTAACGTATTTATTCAAAATAAAAACAAATAAACTTTAACTTTTATTTAAAATAGTCAGTTATTAATGCCTGTTTCTTTATCATTTGATTTCTTATTTTTCTTTGTAAAATCAAGTCAGCAGCCAGTTGGTGTACCAGAATTCCTTGTCCAGATTTTTAAATTATTTCTGCTTTTTTCTCTAAAGTCAAAACAATTTTTTTCCGCACACCGGACATGGTTCGATCTGTGTCTTCAAAACGACTGAATTCTTAAAAATAATTCCTTAACACAAAATCCGCCCGAATAACTGAATCTGATTCTTGGAAAAATCGGGCTATCGCACGGATTTGTGAAGTCGCCCAAACAGCACGGGTAACTGAGAGACCGGGTAACTGAGACACGGATAAGAGGGGTTTTACTGTATTATTAAAATGTTTTATCCATTCTGAGGATAAAGTTTCAAAAGTTTTTAGATCCATTGGACAGACTAATCGTTGATATGATATGATTTATTTACGGTAAAAACCTGTACAATTAGAATTAATAAAAGAATTAAATTTGAATTTGACAGGTACAAACCAAAGCCAACTGAATCCATCACACTTGACGCGCCAAGCGTCATGGATTCAGTTGGCCTTGGTACAAACTGATTAATAGCAAAATATATAAAATGATAAAAAATATCAAGTAATTTATCAACTTTAGAACATTTAAGATCGAACGGCCAATTAATATTATTGAAATAGTCATTCAAGCCCACATAATTAGCTACCTTAAAACTGTAATAACTATCTACATTATTATAGTACAAATTTTCATAGTCTAGATCAAAATTAACTAAAAAAGGAGGATGACATAAGTCCAGTCTAGACAATGGCTCACATTCTATAACCTCAACCCCAGCATAATTTGAAAAACACAAGTCTAAAATATTACCAAACAAATTTTGAATAGTATTATACTGACTGAAATTTAATGAGAAATAACTATCACAAACATGTATTTCAACTTCACTACTCAACTTATGAGGAACAACTCCAATGGTTCCATCTACATGATTCCACGCAATATTGGGTAAATTAAAATCACCTACTCTTATTATATTACAGAAAGGATGTTTATCACAAATAATTTCAACTGATCTAATATGATCACAATATTTAGACGGATCTAATTTGGGAGGAATATAAACGCATCCTATAATAATTTCACATTTTGAAGATATAGATATTTTAATCCATACTTCTTCAACAGTATCAGAGGAAGATAACCGCAAAGACTTAAATTTACTATTTACAGCCAGGGGGTCGATTCTCGAACTCGTTCGCAAAGATGCGAGTACGAATAGATGCGCATGCCAAGATGCTATTCGAAACGAAAATCCGTCTTCTTGAACGAGATTCAATGCGAATAGCAACCCGATGCGCATACGAACGCCTCTGTTCGAGTGGCGATATGGCAACAGCGGTAAAATGCAGAGGAAATTTAAATGCAATGGTTGGCAGAACTCACGCGGTGTCGGTTTGAATCTAAGAAGGACTATTTTAATTTGTTACCTTCAAATTTATTAAGCAGCAAAACACGTATTAGCAGGATTGGCTCGATTTAAATTATTGCTTTAAAGTATTATTGTTTTTTTTTTTAAGGTTTCCTTACAGTTTGGAATATGCAATGCATATTACGGCCCTTTTAATGCAAATTTATATCAAAATAAGTTGAACTTTAACTAGAATACAATATTTCCAACAAAATGGAACGATAATTTTTTTAAATTGTATTTTAAAGATTATAGGAGTGAATATTATATTAATAACACTATCAATTCCTTTTTTGCAATATAAATTACAATAAATTCTCTTTATTGTTCAAAACTAAGAAGTACGACTCAAGGATGACATTAAGTCGGATACTTACTATTTTAATTAGGATTTTAATTCCAAATAATTGACAGACTAAAAAAACATAAAAAAATCGTAATTAAAAAAAATTGTTGATTTTACGATTTTATGCAACCCTACGTATTTAATACAAATTATTGTGATTTTTTTACAATGATGCAGATACAAACTTAATGTTTATTTTTGAGTGGGACCACCACAGCCAGCAGGTATTTGCATATTAATACCTTTATTACTGCGTGTACTCTCCTAATTTATAGAAAATTCTTAGGGTTTGGTTACCCGATATTTATACAGGTATACTTATGCATACCATTACAACCGTTTTGTACAGTAAATGATCTTTGAGAATTCATTTTAGTTTTTATTTTTGAAACAACTGCACGTATACGTATTTGAAATGTTGGCAGTGGCTAGCCAGAGTCACCTAAAAATTATTGTTACAACCATAATAAGAACGTGTTAATGTATTAGTAGAAATTACCCAAAATATCGTAATAGTGCGTTGTTTCTTCATACATATGTAGCTATTATGTGTACTACACAGAAATGGGCTGTTTCAATTTAAAATTTTTAAATTTGCGTCACAAATGTCAAAATTGTAAATGAAATTATAAAATTCCCACAATCAAAATGATACATTACAATTTGTGTATTTTTGGAATGGTAACCCTTTCGATTAATGTATATTAACAGATACAGCAGATTAAAGATATTATATTGACATTAACACAGAACGACCAAAACCAAACAGAGTTTTAGGTTAGCTTTCACCACTCGCAAACCAAAATGCGATCGCATCTACCCACTCGTAACTTGACGTTCGTATACGCTCGAACATTTGCGTATACCAACGTGTGCGCGCGCTTCGAGAATACCGAATCTTCAAAACCGTTCGGAAATTGGTCACTTGCGTATGCGGAACTTATTCGAACGAGTTCGAGAATCGACCCCCAGGAGAACTCCTCCACCCGTAGATTTATCACTATTACTAGTATTTCTGTCATTCCTGTAAACAACATACCTATTATCATAAATTTCATTACTATATATTTCCTAGACAACCAGGTTTCAGTGAGTCATATTACATCATAATCTACATTTAATACGGAACAGAAAAGAAGTTTTAGTTTTGACCGTAAACCCCTCGTATTTTGATAGTAAGCTGAAAACTTGTTTTTAGTTAATTCTTCCTCGACACTGGTGTCTTCACATCGCCGTTTGGAGGGTCCCTTATTCGTAAAAAATGAAACTTCTTAACTCTGATTCCAGTGGGCCATACATCTTCTTTCATAAGAGTTGTGAACAAATCAGCATTAACAGTGAGTTTGAATGCACGACTTTTAGCACTTTCACGTTTAGGAAGGTCATCTACACTGAAATTGTGCTGTGGAAATTTATTTTGTAGATATAAGTGTAGATCCGCAGAAGTTACATTCACATCAACGTTACCAACATAAACATAGGGCAAACGATGAGCAGCTTTTAAATTTGAATCGTTATCAGTGGCTGGAGCTTTACCATGAATGAAACGACGCCTATGTTTACCAACAACTTTAGTAAAACCATTATCTTCTCCAGTAATATTACTTTGTTTGGTTGTACGCTTCTCAGAATCTTCATTAACCCTATAAGGTGCAGTAGCATCGCGGACAGTTGGCTTAGAGTAAACAAAATCAGCCTTGATGTTTTCACTTGGTGGAATCCGTTGCTGATTTCCAGCTGACAAGTTCTTTACCTTTTTTGTACGACTTATCTTATCAGACGTTTTCGGTAATTTGGTGTCACCATGAATATCAGTATGTTCATTACCTGCAGTATCACTTTGAGATATATGGGACGAGAGAGATGAAAAATCCGGAGGACAGTCATCAATCCAGGAGGGTTGTTTCAACAGGAGGTTGGCAGGATTACCTGTTAGCAGCTTTATCATGTGAATATTACTAGATCTCAAGGCTTTGACTTCTTTTTCCAATTTATGAATTTCCGAAACTAACGGACTGATGTCATTGACGACCATGTTTCGCAACATCTCAGAAAAAACAAGACTATTGTCATTCATTTTGAGATAAAAATGTAAATTTGCCACTTTGCTCATGCAAGACCTGTGCACAACTTTTGTGATAATACACATTACACTTTATACAACGTATCCACGCATTTGTAACTTTATTTTTGCATTTTTTACATTGTTTATCGGTGTCAGAAGACACACCATTCTTATAAGACAGCTCTGCGCTCGGCATCATTGGAAATAAGAATAGTAATAATAAGACTAAGTGAGAGAGAGAGAGAGAGAGAGAGAGAGAGAGAGAGAGAGAGAGAGAGAGAGAGAGAGAGAGAGATGTGCAAAATATCATCAGAATATATTCGTAATTTATCATTGCATTCATATTTTACTTCCCGAGCGTAAGCAAAGGAAGTATTGTAATCGAGTCCGTCGGCCGACTCTCTACTTTTACCTTTTCTCGATCTTTCATGATCCCTAGAAGACGAAGAAATAGGTCTCCCATTTCCGTCTGTCTGTCCGTCTGTCTGCCATCCCGGATTTTTATTAGACAAATAATCTTCGAAAGTACTGGACCGATTGTTGTGAAATTTTGTACTTATATTAGGAATATCATGTAGATGGTAAAACGCCAACCAAAATTTGTCTAATCATCCCCACCACTAATGCGATGACGTCACTTCAAAATTGTACATAGTAAATCGGTTTTAAATTGTATAACATAACATAGTGTTTTACGACTCCGAATTGAGTTTCTACCCGAAACGTCCAGATTTTTGGAAAAAAATCAAAATTATAAAACAACATTTTGAAATTTAATTTTGAATCTGCTAACCTGAATGTTTTGAAATGTTGCAGATGGTTTAAGGCTATAAAGAGCATCATAAATCTTTAGTCAAAATATATTTGGTTATCCCCTCCAAAAACTTGACGACGTCAGTTCAAAAGTTTGCCGAATAAATCCTGTCTAGAATGTGCAAAATATGATGAGTATGTACTTGTGATATATCACTCCATTAATATCTTTTGGATTTGCATATACAGGGTGACTCTCAAAAAAATTAATGAATGAGTAAATGTATTTTACTGATTTATTCAGGAATTACAAAACCGAATGCTTTGGAATCTTAAAGATGTCATTCTAACTAATGAATTGCCTGAAAAGCCCTGCGACAACGATTTACTGAAAAACAAAACTAAGAAAACGACGATTACGATGCGACGAACGTCTGGAGATCTACAGCGGGTACCGGGTCGTAGCTCGGCGGTTTCCACACCAAAACGGCATTCTGGGTGGTTCGCACCGGGTACATAGAGAAGCGAAGATTCGCGTTAGAATAATCTCGCAACAATGTTCAACGAAAGAACCATGCACTCAAGAGCATCCAAAGAAAGAAAATTAAATAAGCACGCATACCTGTCCAATTCAACCAAACGCCCAGCGTTCTTAACGCCCCAAACGTTCGCCACGGAAGACGGCAGCGGTGGTTGACGGCTCCAACGGCAAGGGGGAAAAGTCCAGATGAAAAGCGAGGTGAAAACACAATGGATAAAACACTGAAACAATAAAAACAGACAGAAAGAGCTCGGTACACAATTGCAATACAACCTTTCGTCTAGTGGGTGTTAAAAAAACTCAACTGCCGCCACCGACTCTTCGCGCCATCCACGCCACGATCTCCTCACATCCTTGCTTACACAGCGTCTTCTTCGTCGTCGTCGTCGGTTGGGCGCGCTTTTCTTTAAAATTTGAATACAAAGTAGGCCACTACAGTGTAGATAAAGTTGTTGCAATATACTAGGGCAGTCAATATAATTGTTTAACAGATTAAAGGCAAAGCAGATATGTATCAAGATATCTGTGTCGCTTTTCTATTGCAGGTAAACCAAAATATTCTAGAAGTTTTACATAATCGCTATTGTTGTAAACTATGATAGACTTAAACGTTAGGGTTTTTATTACTTTAATTTCAAAGCGTTCTAATCGTTTTTTAGCAGTCTTATATGTAGGTGTTCATATAACTGACCCATAGTTATGTAAAGACCGTATAAAACTAACATACAATATAATAATTTGGTCGCGTATCAGCGAATTCTTTCGTAATTCTGGTTATGAAACGTAGACGCTTATTGAATTTACAGACAACTTCATCCATATGATGTCGAAATCGATAAACACGGGTTGTTTAAAATTTGCAAAGAGATCTCGGACAAGTACAAGCAGTGGCGGCTCGTGGTATTATAATGTAGGGGTTCACACTTTACAGAAAATAAAAATAGATAGGTAGGTATACAGTAGTATAATTTATTGAAAGCAATTTTATGTACACTGTTTGTACGTAAAATCCACTCTTCTTTTCTTTATTGACGCAAACTTATTTATCACCAACTCATTGAAATCTTGAATCTCTTCCACCAATTTTTTTTCAGTAGTTAACATTGCCAACGCAGATAACCTTTCTTCCTTCATGGTACTTCGTAGAAAAGTTTTGATGCGCTTTAATGTCGAGAAACATCTCTCGGCTTCTGCTGTGGTCATCGGCATTGTTACTAAAATTTGTAACAAAATGTATGTCTGTGTAAAAACGTCTTGAAGAGAATTTTCAATAATAAATTTGAGGAAAACTAAAGCACCAGACATACTTCTAAAATCAGGCCGGTCATATATAATTTTTAATTCAGTTTGCAAGCTAGCTTTGTTTAAAAATGGATATGATTCAATGGTAGATTCGAGATAGGCCAAAGGAAAGTTTTTGGTAAAGTGCAAAAAGTTTTCTGACGTAAATAATTTAGATGCAATCAAATGATTGGTAAACTTAAATCTATCTCCCACTTGAGTAATTATTATATCACAAACTTCTTTGGCAGCTGCTCTTCTTGTAGCAAGAGAATATTCATTTGGACGTCTTTGTTTTGGTACAGAATTTTCCACAATTTCAATGTTATCAATGTTGCTTCTTTCTTTTTGTATACATTCTTCAAAGACTTGGATTGCTCGCTGAATTTCGACTGAATCAGTTTTGGTCTTTTGTAACTGGTTGTATAATATGTCCGCATGTGGCATTATTTTGTGAAAAACTGTTAACCAAAAAATAAAAGTGGAGTCTTGTAACATTCTTGATATTGCTGTAGCTTGGTTTATTGTATTAATTTGTTTAGAAATTGTAGCCTGTTTTTCCATGCATTCTATCAGAAGATCTCTGTTTTCATACACGGTGTTAACACTCCTACTTTTAAAGTTCCATCTTGTATTTGAAGCGCGTGGAACTCTTTGTTTAACAATTTCATCTAAGACCGCTACCCGCTGTGGATGATGTGAGAAAAAATTTGTAATGTCACTTAAATTAGAAAAGAATATTCGTACTGGCTGAATTTGACTTGTAGATTGCGCTAAAATTAAGTTTAATTGGTGAGCGTAACAATGAACGTAATACGCGTGTTCATAATCCATTCTAATCAAATGTTGAACTCCGGAATGACGACCACTCATTACACTAGCTCCATCGTAGCTCTGAGAAATCAGTTTTTCTTTTTTGTCTATCACTTGTTCTAATATTGTTTTTAGATTGTTAGCTAAGCTTGATGCATCGTGATTTTCCGGACTAATAAACGTCCAGAAACGTTCCACTGGGCTACCATCCGGCAGTAAATATCTAAATACTACCACCATCTGGAACATTGATGACACGTCGGTGGTTTCATCAGAAATAACAGAGACAAACTTAGCCGAACAGATTTCGCCTTTAATGTGCTCTTGAAGAACTTCAAACATGCACTGCAATAACTCATTCTGGATGGTTTTGGAAGTCCCTTTAAAAACTGTGGCAGTTTGAAGGTGGTCCTTCAGAACTTGATCCAGTTCGCTGCTAAAATTGACTAGGCCTTTGAAGACACCAGGATTTAATGAATCTTCCGTTTCGTTGTGCCCGCGAAGTGCCAGTTCAAATGCTCCACAAAATTTTATGCAGTCAATAATTTTGGATAAAACGTATCGATTTTTTTTTACTTGAGCGTTGTGATTTTCAATGTTTTTTCTATACGCGCTGTCCAGTTGCTGTCGAATATCGTGTTTACCCAATAATTTCAATTCCAATTTACATCTGAGATGTAGTTCTGAATGTTCATGTTTTTTAATTTTTTGTGATAGATGTGACAAATCTGCTATTCCGTTTTTTACCCAACCCTGATCTGCTTTAGTATGATTTCGCCCAAAAATTAAGCAAGGAAAACAGAATAAACGATTTTTCACATTACACCCGCAAATCCACTCAGTTTTATCGTAAATGTCATTTTTAAACACTCGTTTGAAAACGCGAGAACTAGTTTTAGTCACTTGGGTTATTTCAATTTGTGGTGTTGGTCGGCCTTTTGTTTTAATGGCAATTTTGTTCTCTAAGATTAAATTTGACCACACGACTTTTTTTAAGTACTCGACGTTGTAATTGTCATTGTCTATATTACGGGAACTGCTTTCCATTTTTAACGTGCTCACGTGCTCCTATACACCTGTAATATCCAACTTTTAAATGTCGTTGTTATATTTGTTTTCTGCTTACATTTAGGTACTGAGTACGGGGGAAGGGTCACAGAAACGCAGGTTGCGTTTCTAGAACTTTATTCTAACACTACTTAACCCACACTATCCAACTGTACAATCACCTCTTATATATATTCCTTACGTTAACAATTTTCCCTACTCATTTTATTGACACTATACTACACCTCTACCGGACAAGAAAAAAAAATTACATTTAAGTAACATTTAGATGTAATTTTTGTCTAAAACTAACCCATTCGCACAATCATTCATTCTGAAACTTGGTTTAAATTAAATCTAAACATGTTATGACCTACGCTAACTATTACTATTAAAAATTTTCCTTTTGATGACTTTACAAGACATGCTACACTACATGCAACGTGAGCCGTGCATAGCGTTAGTCATCTTTATGATATAATTTTGTTCTATTTTTATGCACTGTTACCTGTTTACTATTTTTAATTATTTTCACATTTGGTGTTTCTTCTTCTAAAACTTCGAAAGGACCCTTGTACACAACACTTAATTTATCACCTGTTTCGTTTTGCACTAAAATTAAATCACCTTTCTTATAAACTATGGGATTAGCATTTTTATCGTACTTATCTTTCCGTTTAAGTTTACTTGCAACTAAATTACAATGTGCATCTTGATGTGCTTTCTGTAACCTAAATTTTAATTCTTTAGAATAATCGTCAAAATTATACATTGGCTCGATTTCCTTAACTAAATTGCTAGGAATTTTACATTTTTTCCCGAAAACTAATTCATAAGGAGTGTACTTTGTTTCCGTATGTACTGTAGTATTATAAGAAAAACACCAATAAGATAGCCATGTACTCCATGATCTCGTTTTATTTTCTGTCATCGTTCTCAAATAAGCTCCTAAAACTTTATGAGAATTTTCAAGTGCCCCTATACTCTGATGATGGTAAGATGTAGAATGCAACTGCTTAATATGCAATAGTTTACAAATTTCAGACATTGTTGATGAAATAAATTCCGTACCCCGATCTGAAGCAATTTCTTTCGGAATTCCGAACCGTAAAATAAAGTTTTCTACAAAATTTTTAGCTACTGTTATCGTGTCTTTGGTTTTTAATGGATACGCTTCTACAAATTTAGTTAAATCGCATTGCAGTGTGAGTATATAGTTAAAACCATATAAATCTTTTTCTATGGGGCCTACGATATCCAAATAGATTTTCTCAAACGAAGAAGATGGTGTAGATGTAATTACCATTGGTTCTTTTATATGTTTACTAAATTTCTGTTTTTGACAACTATCACATTTTTTTACAAAATTCGTAACGTCTCTACTTAATCCTGGCCAAAAGTAATATTTTTTAATATTATTTAGCATTCTGTTAATTCCTGCATGACCACTAGTTGGTAGTAAGTGGAAATCATTTAAAATTACTGTTTGTTCATCTTTATTAAATACACGTTGAGCTCCTGACACAACATAAATCCTTGGAAAAGGAAGGTTGAACTTATTTGTATTTTGGGTACCCTGTGAGCTCATTTCATTATTACATATCCTAGCTAGGTCTCTTATAATATGCGCATTATCATTATTTTTTAAAACTGTCAACTCTGTAATATCAAATTTTTTACAAATTAACGCTAAATCTCTCGACAACTCGTCTCGCGCTGATGCCGATCGGGATTTTAGGTTTGTATAAATTGTTGACACAGCAGGAATATAGGTAAAATTTCCAATCTTTTCTTTGTGATATTTCTCAAAACTTTTGGAAATTGCCTTAGGATTAACTACCAATTCAATACAATCTTTGGGTTTTTTGAGTATTTCTACAATATTCGGGTGATCAGTCCGTATGTTTGCAGTAATCTCTGAATTGTCATATTTCTGGTCACTGGATTTACATTTTTTTACTTGCGCTCTTGTCATCACAGCAATCAAATTTTCATTCATACTTTTCAATTCATTCGATGACACACTCACTCGTGATAAAGCATCTGCAGAGACATTATCTGCTCCTTTCACATACTCGACAACAAAATCATACTCTTCCAAACATAATCTAAATTTAGTTAATCTGCTAGAGGGATTGGTAAGATTGAATAAATATACCAGTGGTCTGTGATCAGTTAAAATTTTAAACCGTCTACCATACAGATATGGTCGAAAATGTTTCACTCCCCAGACTATAGCTAATAACTCTTTTTCTATAGTTGAGTAATTCAATTCGGCTTTATTTAGAACTCGACTGGCGTAAGCTACTGGTTTACTATTTTGATTTGATAAAATAGCTCCAACTGCTATCCCAGATGCATCAGTTTGTAAAATAAACTCATTTTTTTCTGAAAAATCTGGATAATCCAATACCGGAGGTTTCGTAAGAGCATTTTTAAGATTTAGAAAAGCTTGTTGACAAGATTTAGACCATTCAAATGTTACATTTTTTTTACAAAGTTGATTTAAGGGTGCTGCCCTTTCAGCAAATTTTGGTATGTACTTTCTGTAGTAATTAGCAAATGCCACGAATCGTCTTACTTCATCAACTGTTGTCGGAATAGGATATTCATTTAATATTTTAGTTTTACTAGGATCAGGTAAAATACCATTCGATGTAATAATATGTCCCAAATAAAGAATCTCTTTCTTCAAAAACTCACATTTTACTGGATTAAGTTTCAAGTTTACTTTCCTAAGCCTGTTAAATACTTTAATTAAATTAGAATTGTGATCTTGTAGACTTCTTCCAAATACAATTAAATCATCTAGGTAGACAAAACATTTTTCATAATTTAAACCAGACATTGCTATTGTCATTAGTCGTGAAAAAGCTCTGGGACTTGTTTTTAAACCCATCGGCAACCTTTTCATTTGAAACTGCCCCTGGTTTGTAGTAAAAGCTGTATAAGGTCGACTTTGTTGTTCTAATTCTACCTGATAGTATCCCTGACTCAGATCTAAATGAGAAAAATATATCGCTCCCGATAATGAATCTAAAATATCTGTTATATTCGGTAAGGGAAATTTATCGTCCTCAATTTTTTGATTAAGTAACCTATAATCGATAACTACTCTCCATTTCTTTTCCCCATTTTTATCATTTTTCTTTGGAACTAGAAGAAGTGGTGACGAATATTCGCTTTTAGATTCTTCTATTATATCATCTTTTAACATGTTACGTATTTGTTTTTCGATTTCTAGTTTTTGTGTTTGTGGAATCCTATAGGGTTTGACATAAATAGAACTTGTATTATCCTTCAGTTTAATGGATTGTTTATATAAATTAGTAGTCGATAATTTATCTTCTGGTAAATGAAATATATCAGCGTATTTAGCACAAATATTTTCAATTGTTTTCTGTTGTTGTGGATTTAACGACTTTAAGTTTAACAAATTTAATAAATTTTCTACTCTATCAGCCAGAACTGTATTTCTCTCAAATTTACATATGTTATATTCACATAATCTTTGCAACTCAGGTACACAGTTTTTCAAACATACTTCAGTTTCTCTTGTATTGAGAATTTTGACCGGAATTTTACCATTTTTTGGTCTAACAATACTGTTGGCAATAAAGACTTCAGAACATAATTCTTTTGACACAATAACACAATCTTCTTTAATTTTTGTCGATAACCAAAAAACAAACTCACATCGCGGTGGAATTGCAATAATATCATCATTATCAGAACGTAACGGTATTATAGTTTCTTTATTAAAATGTGACAGAAGTAAAGTATCCTTTTCAAAATCAATAACTCCTCTAAACTTTTTCAGAAAATCTTTACCTATAATGCCATTTGTTGAACACGATAAATTTTTAAATACATAAAATTTTTGAACAAAATATTTTCCATTATATTTCAATTTTAAATGAACGTACCCTTCTGAAAAAATATAACCTGTAATCCCCTTAATTTTCAATTTTTCTTTTATTATTTCAGTATCGCTAGATAAACATTCATGCTTAATAGCACACAATGAAGCTCCCGTATCTACTAAAAAACTAAAATTATTATCGTTTACTCCAAAATTTACCCATGAGGTGCCATTGCATTCACAAATTTCATTAATTATTACTTTCTCGAAAAAACTGGTGGTTACGGGTTTCTACTTCTGTGTTTTGTTTCGTCGTTTCTTGGACATGATTAATTTGTTTATTTGATTGGTATTTACGAAATGAATTGTTGTTATGGTTATGATTAAAAACTTTCCCTGTTGAGTATTTGTTTCTATTAAAATTACGATTTGTGTTTGATGTATTCCCTCTTGCATAATTTGATCCATTTGCGTTATTATCTCTACGAAATTTGTGTGAATAGTTCCAATTTTTATGTGAATAATCCGAACCTTGGTTTGGTTTATATTTCTTGCTAGCGTTATTATAATTCCGTTTATTGTGATTTGCTGTCATAATTTGATTTTCTGGACCGAAGCGTGATATTTCTTCATCCTGCGCTACTTGAATCGCGTCTTTAAGAGATGAAAAATTTCTAGATGCAACAATGGTACTTAATTTTTGATTACGCAAGCCATCCGCGAATCTTTTAATAGCATTTTTTTCATTCACTGCTTTTAAAATATTAAATGCTGTCGACTCGCCATTAGCTTGTGATATAGTAAGATTAACAAATATTTCTTCTATTTCTTTACCAAAATCTGAAACGGATCTATTTCCTTGTGTGGCGCGCATTAATTTCGTTTGCAAAGCGGTATCGCTTTTCCTTGTAATCAAATGTGTTTTCATATCCGATATGAGCAAAGCAACACTATCGTAATTCGATTTAAGTCTAAGTTTCGCACCAACTGAAAGACGTGTTTTCAAGACAAAATTTATTAAAGAAGGTTTACCGGTTGATTCTAACATAGTATCGTAAAGTTCTATTGCGTCCATCAATTGCATTGTTACAGCCTCATCATCATTCATGACAGGTAATAGACTAACAGCCGTTTTAAGATCAAATGCCATCTTGGAGCCGACACTCGTACTGGTACTTTTTGAAAAATTTAAAATTTCTTTGTATATCTTTCGTATCTCACCATTTAGTGCATTTAATTTTTTAATATCTTCGTCAGTATACTCCTTATTTGTTACATCTAATTTAACCTGCTTGTTTACCTGATCTAAACATTTATAAATTTGATTTGCTTCATCTATCTTCCTATTTACACACTCAATAGTGCGCCTATCCCGACCGATTTTTATTAAATAAGTTCTTATCTCTTTTAATTTGTTATGAATGCCCGTTAAGTTTAACTCCATCAACAGTTTCTCAACCTTTCATACAAAATTATCATATCAAACATTTTACGATAAATCAAACAAATAATTACAACGATCAGCAATAACAATGAACCCAAGTTTTATATCTAACATGCAAAAAAAAATTCTCGATGCAATAACTAGTTAATTTGCTGAAGTTCCAATTTTCATTTCCTACGAGTGAAAATGTACTTTGCACTTCCTTTGACCGATGTTAACCCGACATATTTCCTTTTTGAAAACCTGTTACAATACCTTATGCGCAATTTCACGAACTTAACCACTTTTCCCACTTTCAATAGATTAAAACTTAACTTGATTTTCACTTTCCATTCAATCACTGCACTGTAACACTACATCACTATGCCTCTGTAGTAGCGTCCCTGGAATGCTCCAATTCATTCTTATGGATTTCTTGACGTACCACTTTTCTTAGCATTTTCTTACACTTTTTGATTCCCAGCCATAGTAATAAAATTACCAACACAACCGTCAAACAGATTAAGATCCAATCCGTCTTCGTTATGGTCGCATCCCCGCTTGCTGTTTGCGCAATTATGACTTCTTCTTTCGACGTTTTACTGCCCATGTCTTATTTTCCTCTGACAACGGGTTTCAGTTTCAATTATCCTGGAATCCTGGATCCTGGCAGGATCGCCATGTAATATCCAACTTTTAAATGTCGTTGTTATATTTGTTTTCTGCTTACATTTAGGTACTGAGTACGGGGGAAGGGTCACAGAAACGCAGGTTGCGTTTCTAGAACTTTATTCTAACACTACTTAACCCACACTATCCAACTGTACAATCACCTCTTATATATATTCCTTACGTTAACAATTTTCCCTACTCATTTTATTGACACTATACTACACACCAGCCGCCACTGAGTACAAGTTCCATCTGATTATGAGGACCAATAATCTCATTTCTTTTCTTGTCTGATTCATATAAACTTTGTATCTAAATAATAGGGATGTACCGACTAGTGGCCGACCGGTCGGATAAGCCGACTATTCGGCCGTTTTTCATCGTCGGCTAGCAGTCGGCGACTGGTCGGCTAAACAGCCAATCGGTCGGCTTTTTTTATTGGAATTAAAATGGTATATAAAACATTTAAACCCGCTTTACAGAACCTCAATTAAATATTTAATTGCGATTTAATTTTTAACACCGCGTTAAAGTACCATGTGACCGACTCTATGCCAATCAGACGTCGCTAATGGCCTTGTTAAATGCTTCATCAACTTAATCTCAGTTAAAATATTGTATAAACTGGCCCTAAATTGTGTTATTCTTTATTTTTCTACTGAGTTACTACAAAAAAATTAAATGTTAAAATTATCCAAACAAATTTAACACATTTTCTGGAAAACAAAGGAACTTTATTCCTTTTATTAAAATAATTTTTTTTTAAGGTAGTCAGAGAAATAGAAAAAAAAAACACTGTCTGTCGCATTTATGAACCGGTTTTAGGAAAGCCGAACAGTCCGCCGACTAGTCGGTTTTTACTGGCCGAATAATCGGCTAGTCGGTTAGTCGGCCAGACCTACAGTCGGTACATCTCTACTAAATAATAAAATAACACTTAAGTAAAGAAAAGTTTCACATAATATACTTTACCTTCATTTCAGCATACATTTAGACCACAGCTTTCTGGTGTTTTGCCAAATATTAGATGCTTCCATGTGTAGCATTTTGAGTACATCGTACATCAGTTAGAAACTCATTTCGAACATTGAAATGGGAGGCATATTTGCGTAATGTAACCAAATGCGGTGATGGGTAATTAATTTTTTTTTTTTCATATATTCATACGCTCTTGGAGTCAAATATCGAGGACTAAACGCAGCAGACAGATCTTCTTTCAACCAACACACTTGTTTTTTCCTTTTTAAAGTTATATCAATTTGATTAGGCGATAAAACTCATTGCTGCGCTTGTTTCATTTCCTTATGTAAATCTATTCTCTTCACTCCAAGGGTCTGTCATTCTTTGATTTGAGATTTTAGCATATCTCTTTTCTTCATCAATTTTTGAATAACATGTACTACATGGTGCTGATGATTACTTAATAAACGATTATTATAATTGCATTCTTTTAAATTGGCTACTTCATTTGGCAGCTCCATGTTTTCCTTCTGAAGTTTATCTATTATCGACTCACTAGTTTCTGGATCATATCCTTTGCATTTGTCATTCAATATAATCGCACTAAATGTTTGCGTCTAAGTATATCTCCGGTTTACTCCTACTAGTGGTGCCCATTTTTTAAAGAAAAAATTGATTCTTTGAATCGATTATTCTGAGCCTGCACAATTGATCGGTTCAATGCATCGTACAAAAAAAAAAATTGATTCATGTGAATACAATATGTTATGTATATCTACATAAATAAACTTTTCTCCATTATGATATAAACTGAACAAAAAATATTTTCGGCAATTATATCATTGATTCAAATTTACTCGGATAAATTTCATTTTGGTACGAGATGTTATTGCTTAAGGAGATTTGTTGGAGATCAATTGACATGAATAAATCATGAGACGCAGTCGAGTGATTTGTTCTAATGGCAATTGGTCAAGAAAAAAATCTACTTGCAACAATATCGAGTGAGTAAAAGAAAAAACAGGTCACAGAGAGCCAAATTTATTTAAATGAAATTAACATTTACCTAATAATAGTACAAATTGAGCACAATTAAACGATCCACAGTTAAACGTGCAATTATTATAATTGATAACGGGTGAACCAAGGTTTTGGTCCGTTCCTCCATCTATTCTTAACAGATTAACAATATTTCCATGCTGCTCTTCATCCAATTGCAAATACGGTTTCAACGGATTAGTACTTGAATTGATTTCTTCAAAAATATTTGTAATTGTTTTTTGATGCATTTTAGAAGAGTTATCCATGGCAGGATCACAGACTACACAGACAAGACACATACCCACTTTGAGCGAACGTGACCCTTATTGACGACTTACCTCAACCGCCACTTCATACGCGTGATTTTTAAACGCGAGGACTGCCACTTTACTACAATCGCGGATAAAAGCCAACATAATGTTAAAAAAATAACTATATCAAATGAAGTCATAGTAATTGTGTTTAACTTACTAAAATAATAAAGGCTTTGTCAACTCAAAGCAAGGAGGTTTAAAAATATATAAACTCAAATCCATAAGGTTAGAACCACTCCTAGTGTAAATTTTAAAAAACTATTCAGTGTAAATCTGTCTTTTAGTAACCTGGTGACTTGTCAATATAATTAATGTCAGTTCATTCATGTATTCGCGATCGTGATTATGCTCGACTTCATTGCAATTCTTGCACTCTTGCACAGGTTATTTCATAATTATGATTGTAACTTGTCGCAATATTGTAAAAACTGATAAACAATTTTCAATAAACACACGATAACCTGGGTGGGTCTTCATGGTAATTATAATTATGATACAAGAGCAACGGTAAAAAGAAACGTGTTTTATCTTTTATCCGTGGAAAGAAGAATGCCACCTGCTGTAATTCAGACTTGCAGTCGATGCGTTTACGAATTACGATAAAACGAACTCAAAAATATTGTGGTCACGAATGAAATCAGATATTGGTCTGGTAAAAAACAAGGTGAATTGATTTATTTATTGTTGCTGCTTCATAAAAATTGCTTTACAGATAGGGAATAACTGAATACCTAATTCAGAGTTTGTTTAAATTATTGTACATGAGTGTACGTGATATATGTGTGGCTAACCAGCTCTCTCGACTGAAATGATCAATCTAGCGAGCAACACCAAAATTGTCTATAATAGGTAGATAACAGTTCACCTTAATTTGTCGCAACGGATTACCAATTTTTCATCAAAAAAATGAGACACCAACAAGTCTTTAATGTTATGTTTAATAACTCTAATTTGGTACTACTAATTATTTCCAAAATGTACAAGGAATTTGGTTGAAAGTGATAGGCCTGGCTGTGCTCTTACGTCCTGAGGATTTTAGTGGTAATAATAAACAAAATGTAACTTCACAAAATTCAGAGGTTAAAATATATGATAGCCTCGGTAGTATTTTTTAAATTTTTATTTGAATTATTGTGAGCGTTCGCTACAATGGCTCTGCGACCGTTCGCTACAATGTTTCTCTCTAGAATCCACCACGTAAAAATTGATGCGGGAGAAACAACCCAGACGCAATAAGCCATGAGTGCGTGTACCGACGATGACATCATCATTCCCTTAGTCTTTGCATATGGTAAATTCGTCCAAGTGGGCAAAAATGCTCACACGGCCAGACTGACTGTTTAATTCGCTCTCGAATTAACTTCCGTGTCTCGTGGACCCAACTCCTCCATAGCTAACCTGTAACCAGCAACGGTCTCTCAGGCATCACCTCCTTACCATGATCGCAATACAACTCATCATGTGTAGCAAACGGATTTTCTGAAATTGAAAAGTTTGAGCTTACACAGGCGCTGCGTGATGACTCATCGACTCGGCAACTTTTTGGGCAGAATTTAGGTTTTCGATTTTGGGCTTATACAGACACTGCGTAATGGCCTCAAAATCACTCTCCTTACACAGACACTGCGTGCAGGTAACGTAGTAGGTACAAAATCAATTATGGGTTAAGGAGTTTACACAGACACAGTGTGATGACTCCACTCCTGTTCTCTGCTGGTTAATATTATTATTATAATTATTATTATTATTTTTTTTTGTTACGATCACATGAAGAGTCAGTCACTATCAGTGCACAATACTCACACGGGCATTCTGAATACACAACTGACTCACCTTTACAATTCAAGATCTTCGGAAACCTCCCCAGGCCAAAGCCTCAGCATATCTTTGGCAACGGTTCGCTTCCTATTCGTCAGGAGATTCTTCAATTCGAATCGGTCATGAGGTAAAACTTGAATTACTTCAAATGGACCTTCATATTTCGCATCCAATTTCGCTAGGTGCGAATTTCCAGACGGGTGATAAACAAAGTCGCCCAACCCTATATTCTTGTGGTTTCTTCTGTTTTTGTCAAACAGATTCTTTGACATCTCTGCTTGTTTCCAAATGCTTTCGTATGCCAGTTTACGATCGTTTTCTAAGTTACTAGTGCTATTTATAGCCGAAACGGAACTAGTTAGAGCCTGGATATCAGAACTGTCATTCTGTCCGGTCAACAAATACAAAGGTGAAAACCCCGTTGTTTTCTGAACACTCGTATCGAGTGCCTTTTGCACTTTAACAACAGCGCTCGTCCATTCTGACTTGTCAATAATTTCTGTTCTGAGTAAGTCCAAAACGGTTGAAACGTATCTTTCAACTTGACCATTGCCACGTATCTCGAACTGATATACTAGATATCTGAGAAAATGAAAAGTAACTTGAGGTTTCTTTTGGGTAATAACGTAGTAAGTCAATCGGATTTATATCAGTTGTTGCGGCTGAATTCCCTAGTTTTAATGGAATCGAGGTAAAAAACGTATTTTTGATTAATGATTTTCCAGGCCGTTCTTGATTTATTACTGGCATTATCAATAATTTTTTTATTATAATAAATTTGTTTTTTCACTACTAGCCTCAGAAGACTTCATTATATATCGTGTTTGATGCTTGAGAAATTACTGTTCTCCACCTTACCCAATAATGGATTTTTCTCTCCTACTAGTAGATAATGAAAATAATTGACAGTATTGCCATGGTTACCTTAGAATGTCGTAGTTGAGGTGTTTACTTGACATTAAGCTGCCACATTTTATACATAGTTTATTAATGACAGATGATGTAGAACTGGGAAGCTGAAATTTCTTGCGAAATCTTAAATTTGCCGCCTGGACCACACTCCAGCAAGAATGCCACCAGAGCAATCATGAAAAATCTATTGCAGTTATTCTTACGAGCACGCGACATTTTTAACCTCTAATTTGTGTAATCTGTTAAGAAGTAGTATTTTTATAATAAATAATGAAAATGTTAATGTAGAAATAATATTGTGTTATTCGAAAGACAAATGTTTATTAAAAAATTGAGAATAATAAGTATTAACAACAAAGTAACTAAAGATTAACACCTCAACTATAATTATTTGAAATAATAGTTAATTGTGCAGTTGTGGCACGTCATATTGATTCCCGATGTATTGCGATTGGAGGTAAAGTTCTCCACCGGTATAGTTATTTCACTGTTTGTAGCAGCATGTGTGGAAGTAGATGGCATTTCACTACACACTTCTTCACTCCTCTCACATAAAATATTGGAAGAGCTAGGAGCAGGTAGGTTAATGTGATGAGGTGTTCCCTGAATTATATTTGCAATTCTTCTTTTGTCAGTGAGAGACTCCTCAACATACCCTTCAGCAACCATTGAGCTTTTCCAGCCCCCATGGCGTTTGAGTGATAATATGTCCCCACCCATATCAGCCAAAATAGTCGCTGATGTTCGCCTCAATGTATGACCAGTAAATTTGTCGACATTTGGCAGTTGTAGGTATTGAGCTATTTTATAAGGTGTCTTGCTTATCGTATTATGTCCCATGTTTTGTCTAGTCGGTTTTCCACCTCTAAACCCAATGAAAAGCCTTGCCATATCAGGAGACGGCCTTTTTGTCAAGTATTTTTTAACCACATCAATCCAGGTGGGCTCCATAATGACAAATTTTCGAGAAGATTTTGTTTTTGTTTGAGGGATATTTATGACTATCATATCCTCTCGTGTATCTACATCTGTCATTTTCATGTTGCAGAGCTCATCTGTCCGACAAGCTCCTGCAATTCCTATAATGAGAATAACCTGGAAGCAAATGTAATTTGGCGTTTTTTAAAATCTCATTGTCAATTAACAGAATTACCTTAGACGAAAGAAAAATTTCATCAGGTGCTTCTAAAATAAATTTTGTGATTTGATGCTTCTCAAAAACAGCCGCCTTTTTGGGTGTGTAGGAATCATTTTTGCGTTTGAGAAAAGCAATTACTTTATAATATTTTGAAATATCCACATTTTCTTTTAATTTAAGAGTTTGTTTTAACATAGAAAATGTGGCCCATAGACTGGAAGCTTTTTTGTTTTTAGCTTTTTCTTCCATATAAACAAGAAGGACATTTTCTGACACTTTGGCCACTTTTTTAATTTTGCACCAATCTTTGAATTGTGCGTAAACTTTTAAGTAGAACTCTTTTGATTTTTGTGGCAGTAATTGATCACACTGCACGTTACTTGCTTCTTTTCGGATTTCTGGCGGGGTGCACACACTAGTATCTTCGTCGCTAGTCGACATTTTGCTCTTTATTAAGATTTTTGGTTTAATGTCATTTTTATTCATTTGTTTTCACAGGCTATTTGATTTTCATGGATATCTTAAATTCGTTCCGACTTTTATACATTGTCATTAAAGAAAAGTTAAACAAATGTGCTAGTAGTGAAAAAAATAATATATAAACCACGGGAGAGAACCATTTTATAGCCTCGCTTTCATTATTACCCTCGACGCTACGCGTCTCGGGTATAATTCAGCTCGGCTATAAAAATTGTTTTCTCTCCCTTGGTATATAATTACTATTTTATTTTACTTCTGTATAATGACCTGTACATGTTGCGGATGTGTTTTAACTCTTTTATAAATGTCATTTTGTATATGTAAAGCTTCTCGTAATTTTTTTAAACCATTTTATACAGTTTTGATTACCTTTTTTTTAATTTTTTTTTTCGAGAAAACATCTGGATGTAATGAGAAATAATATTAACAAAATGAGTGAACTTGAAATTTATGTCCTGATCTTCTCTTCATTGTCTATGAAACTGAAGTCAAGCTTAGATAAATAATTGAACAATTTATATTTGCCAATTTGGGTTATAGGTCTAATGTTTGTAATGACAGTTTTATCGCCAGGAACATCTTCAATATTCATCATGAATAATATTGCGTCATGATCAGACAGTAACGAATCACAATGAGAAATGGAGTAACGATTTTTTAAAATATTCGTGAAAACTGTATCTAGACAATTGTTATATCTTGTAGGTACATTTGAGCAACATTCTAAATTAAAACTTTTAAACAGATCACAGATTCCTATTTTAAATGCATCGTTGCTGTTAAACGTAATATTAAAGTCGCCGCCTATTACAACATTACATGTTAGAGTGTCAATGTAAGAAAATACGTTAGCTAAGTTTTACACAAAATGATAAAAATTTCCACTAGGTGGTCTATAAATTACTACTATGAACGTATTTATACTGGGAATAAAAACTCCCGCCAATTCACAACATTTCTCTGTAGATATATCAGATAATTGTGATAATGAAACGTATTTTATACCGTTACGAATTAAGATGATTCATCCGCCGTATCCTCCCGGTCGAGCATAATAAGCACTTGTCTCAAAACCATCCAGGTGTAGGCACTACATTTCCACAGGAGAGATCCAATGTTCACCTAAACACAATGCTGCACAGCTGTTGATATCGTCGATAGTGTTATTAACGAAAGCATTAAGTTCTTCAACTTTGTTTCTAAGTGAATGGATGTTTAGAAACATCACACTAAATTTGCAAGAGGTTGCATTATTTATTAAACTTACTGTTACAGGAGTGGTTAGAAATATTAGGAACACATACCAACCAAGTACAGTGTGTTATACCTATCATAGTAACACAAGACAAAATAACTAAAATACAATTATTTTTCTGTTGTTAATTTCTTAAATCCGAATTGCATGGATTTTTATACTTGACGTAAAGTATTTAAACTTGCTGTATATTCCAGATGTTCTTTCACAGAAATAAACAAATTCCGAATAGTAAAAAACTATTTTTTGTTTTTGTCAATATACGGTAGGTTAGATCTTCTTTAAATTCCAAATTTCAATACCACTGCGATTTTTGTTTTGGTTTCCACTTTGCTTCTTGTAACGGTTCTCCAGGTTGGTGTTGGGTTATAATTTTGTGCCCTTGACATCCGGAGCTCTACGGAAATGATAGGAATTAGTGATAAGTTTACAAGGAAACTTTGTGCAGTGTCTGAATTTTATGAGGGACATTTAGTTGTATTGTGCAGGATATAAAGAGTGGGTATAAAACTTCAAAAGACAATGTTATACTAAAAAGCGAGTTATACACTTTCAACTTGAGGTGGTTAAAACTGAAAGTCCTTCGACAGACCGCCATGTAATAATGACATGGAAAAAGTTTCGAATGTCGATACGTCACTCTCATAGTATAGTATTCTCTTTCCATGTTATAAGAATAACTGCATACTGAGAAGATTTTTGCTTCGAGTTTGCCTCATTCGCGTCAGAAAATGCGTGTTGTCAGTGAGTATAGATGTTAACCCACTATGTTAAATACATAGTCACTGGTGTTGTGTTGAGGGTTGAAACGCTCTGTTTAATTAAGCGAGCAGCGAGTACCTACCTAGATAAGAATAACAATAGAATTGTACATATTTATTTTAAAGATTTTAAAAGCAAAACACAAATTATAGGCAGAAATGTATGGGTAAAAATACTAAGAAGGCGCAAAATTCATTGGTGAGGCACTGCCTCACCTTCCTCATAGGACAAGCCGCCCCTGTTATGGGACGATTAATTTAGACAGATTCACGCCTCCTTTCTTTTGATGTAGGTATAGTGACTTGATTAATGCGATTATTTTAAATTTTCCGCACCTGTTTCAACAACTACATTCTATGTTCTTCAGCAAGGTTCATTAGGCTGAGAATGGCGGATTTTTTATTTATTTATTTATTTATTTATTTATTTATTTATTTATTTATTTATTTATTTATTTATTTATTTACTTTTTTTTTGTTCATGAGCAGCCGCACTGTGCACCGTGTTTTTTTACCGTTATAATGAGACCTCCTTCGTCTACAAGTAATGTGGCAGAAGATCGTCAAAATGAATGTCCTGTATATCTTCATTTAACTATAGAAAGAGGGCAATCTCTTTTCCCATTTGTTCAAATTTATTAATTCCAATATTCTTGTTAGTACATTTTACCTTCTGATAACGCTAGTTTAGAAGGTTTTATATCCAAAGACAAAAATTGCTGAATCCAAAGGATTTGGGTTCGGGAAATTCAAATATGAAAGCAGAAAAAAATCATCACGTTAGATTTTTGAGATATTTATATACGTAAACATATACATTGTCATAAACATCATGACTGAAAATGATTAACACTAGCTTTTCTTGTATTGCCACTCGTGTCAGTTTGAGTAACAGTAATCCCCTGATACATTTTCGTCCCAAAGTGCTTGATAACCTTTGCTCAAAATGTTTTAAATCTTGGTGAAAACGTTCACCATGTTCATCACTCATACTGCTGGAATGAAATCAAAGAGTTTTACTTTTTAATGACATTTTCACTCCCATTTTGTTGTAATTAACTAATAAATCAGAACAATTTGTTTATAATTTTCATTTTTCTTGTTTCCTAGGAATTCTTTCACCACCAGTTTAAGAGATCTCCATGCCACTTTTTCAGTAGTAAATAAACAGTCTTCAAGCTTCACATCTTTTTTATTTGTGTGGGTATAAATACACCTTCTTTCACCCGGGCCTCAGATAAACTCAGAAAAACCTCCGATAAATACTTGAATCTCTTGTCTTGCGCTGTCACAAAATTTTTAATTAAGTATATATAATAAGTTCCAATTTAATGTGGAATGGAAACAAAATAACATTTTTCGGATTAACTAAAGCGTATTTATCAAATCCAGTTGTCGTGGCCTATAGTTACTCATTTTTAACAGGCCAACAACTCTGATTGCATACCACATTAATCAAGACTTCATCTTGTTCGACAACCGAAATTCGGGGTTTTGAGCCTGGCCAATGTTCTAATATTTGAGTTTGTCTCCATTTCTATACATATAAAGCAGTGAATAGTTCCTTTTGGTATATTTAACATTTCTTGAATGATCTACCAGTCTGCAGGAGAGCTATTACTCTAGATCTGTTAAATTTAGATACTGATGTCAAACAGTAAAAAAGTTGCTTACAGCAAACGAATACTGTTTACTGTAAGCAGCTATTGTGAAAGGTTAAAATAAAACAATTTGTTAAAACGTACAATTCCAATGAATCAAAAGTCACAGCGTACAGTTACAGTTTCTGTTTTTCATTTTGAATCCAAGCATAACATTTCTGCCTTCTTCAACAATTTCACCGTTTTCCTGTAAAACTTTCCTGATAGTGTCACAATTCGGCAGACATTAATTTCGAAGCAAATCACTTCCAAAAATCCGAACCATGAACTCGTTTTCAACAATGTTGCGCCTCGTTCTCATTGATTTTGTTCGATTTGAAGGATCTGCCAGAAGTTCAATAGCTGAATTGAATCTGGAGACCTCGAAAGGGATAATCACTCTTTTCAGACAGTGTTTAAACTCCTATAATTTCGGGGTGGCCCTTGCTTTCATCCAGGTTTTGGAGTTTTCATTCCAGTTCGTAAAAAATTGATCTAAAGAGTTTAGACAGTACTTCCCTCGCTGTCAGAAACGTGACGACTGTATGCCTATCATGTTTTTTTTTCTCATTACATTTTTGTAGCGGGACATTTTAATGAAATAGCTTAAGCTCAGGACGTAACAATAGTTATGATGAATTTGTTTTTTTCTTATCTGTTAGACTTTCTTTTCACACAAAGTTTTTGATACACTCTTCATGGATTTATTTAATCAAAAAAATCGTTATTATTAAAAGTTAATTATAACGAACATAACATACAAAACGCCATGTTGTCGTATATATAAATACCCAGCGAAGCGCTAAAGGAATGTTTCTTTTTAACGAAACAATTTTTAAGTAATTTTTTTTTTGTTTAGTCCATCCATTAAATGTAAATGTATTTATTATCCAACAGACAAACAGTGTAATAGGATAAATGCATTGTAATTATACTTATAATTATAACATGCCTACTAGAATCGACTACATGTTATAAAAGAGAAAAGAAAAAGAAAAATACATACAGGAAATATTATATGATACAACATGAATAAGTACGTACAATTAACACAATATATTTTTTTTACAATTTCGCCTAAATGTTGTTACGTTATTTTGAAATATATATGTATATCTAGGACAGACGCTACAACATTGTAACAGCGGCAAATATTGTTTAACGGTGCATAATAATGTTGGTTCGGTCTGCAAATATCTATTGAAAATGTTTCATGATAACAATTCATATTGAACATTTAACTAGGAAATAAAAGACATCTCATCTCAGACTTATTTATTCAAACTTAAAAAAAAGTAAATTCAGACAGAAAATAATATTTTCTCTTGCACTATACATAACATGTTATTTAGGTAGCTAACAATTTGCTGCCGTCAATCTTATAGACTCCAAGTGCACATATATTTGACTCCAGCGTCCATTGAATAACCTATTATTATCTGGAACGACGTAAAGATAGAAGCCGAATGAGTGAGTCCGTCTCTAAAGACGTGTGGGCCAATGATTTATGGATATCGTAAAATATCCTTAACAAAATTCTAACCTGGTACAATGTGTACAATTTATAGAACATATGCACTGTGGTATCCTCCCTTGTTCGCGGCCCCACGTTAGGGCGACAGATTTGTGGTAGCTCAGCGGTTTATTGATAATAAGAAAACAATACAAAGCAAATATGGGTATGGGTTCTCGAAGTGGCAATTCTCGTCGGGGATGGTGGCGGCTCCTGGGACTCAGAGCGTCGTAGGGGATGACGGCGGCGATGTATGTACCACAGGGCACCTGGACAGTGCGACCCTGGAGATGCCAACGTCGGCGATGCGGCACAGGAGACCTAAAAAATGCGACCCTGGAGATGACGACGTCGGCGATGCGGCACAGGGGACCTGGACAGTGCAACCCTGGAGATGACGACGTCGGCGATACGGCACAGGGGACCTAGAGAGTGCGACCCTGGAGATGACGACGTCGGCGATGCGGCACAGGGGACCTGGACAGTGCGACCCTGGAGATGACGTCGTTGAAACGGCGCAGGGGGACCGTAAAACAGTGCAGCCCTGGTGATGATCTCGAAGCAGCGCAGGGGACCGTAAAACAGTGCAGCCCTGGTGATGATCTCGAAGCAGCGCAGGGGACCGTAACACAGTGCAGCCCTGGAAACGACCAGAAGGGGACCGAGACAGTGCAACCCTTAAGGTGGAGATGGTGGAGTTCCATCTGCCTGAAAAGTGGTTACGGTGGCCCTTTTATAGGCAGGGTTGAGATGCGTGGGAGTACCTGCACAATGAAGTAGCTTCAGGTGGGGTGCGTTCCAGTGGGGGTGAGCTTGGTGGGGTTGATACCGGCGCTGCCGAGGACAGCGCCCTCGAGAGGGTACTAGCGGAGCGCTTTGAAAGCTCCGCTACAGCACGTAATATCCGCAGATAATAAAACAGAAAACACACTCACTCGTCCCCAGTTGTTTTTCGAATCGGGTTCGCATTTCGCAATTGTATCCTGTCGCCATCTAAACAAGTGATTCCCCGCCCGCCGCCCTCCTCGTCGCCAACTTCCGGCAGGTGCTGTGTCTACGACTTTGTTTATATATACTAAGTAAAATGTAAAATTATCCCAACTTGGACAGGCTCTAAGAAAGCGGGAAACAGTTTCTGACTGAGAGAGGAGTTGGCAGTAAATTCTCTCTGGATAGTTTTAAACTGAGTTTTTTTAAGCACATTTCTTCTATTTCGTGACCGTCAAGTACATTTGAGTTCATGTCGAGCAAAGTTTTTAGTCATAATTTCACCCAAACATTATAACTGCTTTTGCGCACTGCAGGTATCACAAATGTAAATAATATCCTTCATCTAAAACGATGTGTGTCGTCACTGAAACGAAAGATTTATTTAAATGGATGGTCAAATGAGTGGAAATCCTTAAGTTTGATTCTTCAACAGGCGAAACAAATGGGGATTGAAGAATATTTGAAAATTTTTTAGAATACTATAAATGACTATAATTAGGTGTTAAATACGCAAGTTTTAACAATCTTTACAGATGATTGTCTTGTAATAGGATTATTTATTGCGCAATAGAGGTTATTATTATATGGCAGTAACTTTTTTTTTCAAAAGGCAATGTGCAATTGTTTATTAAGTTCTTGCAAAGAATTATACAGCATGTTATTGAAAGGTACGTACAAAATAAAATCGGCAATTGGTATCGAAGTATGAGTGCTAAAAGTAAAAAAAAGTTCAGGTAAATGTGTTCGCCTTTTATAGATAAAAATTATTAAAATTTATGTCCAAATTCGTTGTAGGCCTCTGATAAAAAGTTCATCTTTCGTTTCTATAGCAACAATTAGTTTCGACAAAAGTTTTATTGTTACGGTTGCTAGGATTTACTAAAATAAATTAATTTTACCTATTTATCCTTCAGTAGCGTCTAAAAAGGTTGGATAAGAGTTAATTTTCCCCTTATAATTTTGATAACACAAAATAAGTTTTTCAGACTTCTTAGACTTCGCGAATAACTGTTAATTTTGTTGTACGTACCCTTCAATAACACCCTGTATATTAAAATATAATTAATTTACGTATCAGGCATAGTCAGAAAAAAAATTTAGTTATTTGAAAAAAAAAAGTTTTGGTACATGTGCCACATGCCAACATAACACTTAATCGGTGGTTTGGAGTTCATCATCTGAGTTAAGATAAGAATGAAAAAATCTAAGTCGGTTTTTTTTTTGAATCGTGAAAATTTCGTAATTTCAATTATTCAATGAAAAATAACATACCTCTTTGAAAAAAATCGTTTCTTGCAAGTCTGTAACTGAGACTTCGTGTCTTTAGATTCTTCGTCACTTTCACCACTTTCTTCGGACACGTCAGAAGTTGGATCGTATTCTTTGTCGGTCGTATTACTTTGGAAAGGTTCTTCGTCGATGTCCCTTATCTCGTGTCGACTGCGGAGTACGTATTCTATCGGTCGCACCAAATCAACTTGCCAATATTTTGTGTCTTCCAAGTGTTGTTTTGCCAATTCCAAAACATTCAGATCTATAGAGGCGGATTGTCGTGCTTCTTCTTAGACCACCACTCTGGCATGAGATAAGCATTTTTCACAAATAGCATGCCCGCATGTGACTAAATAGAAACACTTACTGGACAACAGTGGCAATCTATAGGAGTGGCACACGATTTTTCCTAATAAAAGAAAAAAAAAAATAAATTAAATGTCAACCGTATTTTGTCATAACGTACATACTCATGAGAGGCAGCGGATTATTTTCTTTAGGCTTACAGACTTTGTTATACAAGTTTCTGTTTTTGTGAGCTTCTTTATACAAATGATTGTGCATATCTTCTTTATTACTATTCGTTATAACATGCGCCGGCCGCTGCAGTTCGATATTAATATTTTGTGAAAAAGGGATCTCCTCACTTTCAACCTGCTTTACTTCCTATGCAGTTAAATTATGTACCACAATGCACTTTAAATTGCCCAAACATTGAATCTTGTTGCATATAATAAATTCATGGCTGTATTTGCACTGAGTCCTCCGACATCTCTTCGTTAAGAACTCTCTGCAGGGAGTGAGCTCTAAAATTCGGCAAACGAGGTCATACCATACCTATAGCTCATAAAATTTCAGCGGATCGAATATTTCACGTGGTACTGTACTACTGAAGCTCATCGATTGAATTGAAGTCAAAAATGAAAAATTAAAAGAAAAAAAAGTGCCAATAAAAGAAACTGAAAGACTTCCCTCCTCCACTTGGCCTGAGGATACAGGGCACCGAGGTATACCACGTACAAACAATTCTCTCAGACAACCGTCGCAAGTACTATGCATACTAGGGTTTAAAATGCACCAAGAGGTGATGCTTATTTCGGAGAAACAGACTAAACAAATGAACTTATGATTTTCTTGTTCCTCTATTGTCCTATGAGTAAATTTGAATTTGCTTCTATAGTTATAGTTGCCGTACTGCCTAAATTCTTGTTAAACGTCCGAAACTTGTACCGTTCTCAACGTGTCGTACCTCATGATGTCGCTTTGATGTATCGTTTCTCTATACTGGATTTCAGAAACACTTATTTTTCGTTTTTCAGAAACATGCATTTAATAGTCATTACTATTTATTTCAGTGGGAATTTTTTCAAAAAAATGTTCATCCGCTCAATATTGTCTCAAAGTTTTTAAAAGAGTTTTAATTCTTTCAATCAATGAATTAAGTCAGTTTGAGTTGGGGCTTCACGAATCGTGATGTCATTCCAGTCGCTGTAATTTTCTAAAATATTATCAAACAATTTTATCAATTTATCTCTTTGGTCAAAAGTGTAAAAATAATGCCAAGTTTAAAATTCCATCGAGTTTCGGAATTACATACTTCGTAATCTTCTGCCACAAATAGAATCTAACAAGCGCGTTCTTTTTGTTGATTTTGAAAAAATATCAAAAATAGGAGACACATTTGAAAAAAATCCTACATTCCTTTATTTTAATAAGAATAAAAAACTATTGAAAAACACAACGATATTGCTGCAGTACAAATTCGTGAGCATATTGGTTCTTGGGTGGTTTAAATAAAAGGTTTGTAGATGCCTTGCACTAAGCCTATTAACATCAATGTTCACCTTCATTAGCAGTATTGGACAGTCAAAAAAATTATGTAATAGGTCATATAAAAATTTAATTGTGAGTACAGTAGAACCCCTCTTATCCGTGCTAATGGCTGCTCGACCCCCCGCCGGATAAGAGAAAAACACGGATAATAGGATTGAATTAAAAAATGATAAATTTAACGTATTTATTCAAAAAAATACAAATAAACATTAACTTTTATTTAAAGTAGTCAGTTATTAATGCCTGTTTCTTTACATTTGATTTCTTATTTTTCTTTGTAAATTGCGAACACTCATCAAGTCAGGAGCCAGTTGGTGTACCGGAATTCCTTGTCCAGATTTTTGAATTATTTCTGCTTTTTTCTCTAAAGTCAAAACAATTTTTTTCCGCACACCGGACATGGTTCGATCTGTGTCTTCAAAACGACTGGATTCTTAAAAATAATTCCTTAACACAACATCCGCCCGAATAACTGAATCTGATTCTTGGAAAAATCGGGCTATCGCACGGATTTGTGAAATCGTCCAAACAGCACGGGTAACTGAGAGACCGGGTAACTGAGACACGGATAAGAGGGGTTTTACTGTATTGCACGTCGATTTTCCAGGAATAGACACTCAAATTCACCCAAAACTAATATTTGACTATTATCACGTGGCGGATAAAACTCGTTGTTGTGTTTAAAAAATTAATACTTCAGGAAGTGTTTTTGTACCGATTCAGTATGTTTAATATGGACGTTATAGATCGGATACCAAATTAGTGAACATATTCGAGTTTTGATCTAACAAAGGCAGCATATAATTTTTTTACACATTCTGTACTGCCTAAACGTTTACAGTTCCTATATATAAAGCCTAACATTTGAAAAGCTGATTTTACTGAAGTATGAAGGTGGTAAGAGAAGCTCAGTTCTGATTGAAGAGGACGCTTAGGTCCTTCACCAATTCCTTCCGAGTTAATGGGCACATTATTAATCTTATAAGTGTATAGAGTATAGTTAATTTTCCCTGTAAAGGTCATAATCAAGCACTTGATGATATTTAGATACAACAGGTTAGCTCTACACCAATTATAGAGAAAGATGAAATCATTTTGTAAGATAATAGAATCGTCTGTGTTATTTATTTGCCGAAAATTTTTTAGATCGTCCGCGAAAAGAAGTTTTTGAGATTTGATAACTCCATCAATAAATATGAGGAACAACAGGGGACCCAAGTTGGAACTTTGCGGGGCTCCTGACTTAAGTATTATATATTTAGAATAAACATTTTTATACTCGTCTGATTGACCACGATTGATTAAATGTGATTTGAATAATTCAATTAAGGCATCGCTAAATCCAACTAAACGAAGTTTGTGTAAAAGAACATAATGATTAATGCGGTCAAACGCCTTGGCAAAGCCGGTGTAAATCACATCGACTTGAGTATTAGAATCCAGACTCTCAGGAAGAAACTGGCTAAATCACGCTAAATTGGTATTGGTTGATCTATTTTGCATAAAATCATGCTGTGCGTCAGTTATTTTATATTTGATGGAGCTGGAAATATATTTGTCAAGAATTGATGCGAATATTTTAGAAAAATTAGATAATATAGAAATAGGCCTATAATTTTCCAGAATTGAAGAATTTCCTTGTTTCAGAACAGGGCATATTGGAGCTTGTTTGCGTAATTCTGGAAATAAGTATTTTTTTTAATATTCAACTGAAGAGAATGAAGAGTGACTTGACAAAAACTGATCGACAGTCTTTAATAACAAATCCAGGTATATTTGGTACCAGCCGTAACTTTAGCTTTCAGTTTTTTTTTATTGAATCGCTGATATCTTTTTCTGGGAACAAGGTAATATTTATTGAATTAGAATCAAAATCAGCTGATATAGCCTTATAATCATAATTGGAGTCAGCATAAACACTGGAGAAATAATCACAAAAAGCATTAACAACGGCTGCAGAACCATCAAATACTTCGTGGAGTGAATTTTTTAGTCTGTTCGGAATGCGTGCTTTATTTTTCTTTTTTTGTCTGTACATAAGACCACAACTTTTTTGAATCGGATTTGATGTTTTCCGCTGTTTCGCTAATATACTTTTTTTTACTGATTGTAGTTTGCTGTATTGGTCATAAAAATACTGATTATTATATTTTTTGAATTTTTTTTCGAAGTGAACATTTGTCCAAATATTTTGAATAGTTTCTTTGGTAAACCAAGGAGGATATTTATTTGAGTGAGCTTTGTTAACCGATTCTATTAATGGGACAGTGCTAGCGAAGATGCTATACAATTTTTTATAAAATTCTTCTGTTGCTTGATTTACATCGTTAAATTAACATTTTGAAGCAGCTCATAGAGTACGACTATCTTGTAGGGACAATGTTTCGAAGAACGTTTCTAGAGTTTGATAATTTATAGACGGAGGAATAAATAACATAATTACATAAAAATGTGCGGCCCCATTAAAAGAAACCTTAATCCCATCTATATCAACATTGGGAGCTAACTGAGTCCCTATAATGTCGCAAACAAAATTGTTTTTAATGGCAATTAAAACGCCTCCCCCTCTGTTGACTTCTGGTATATTACGATCGCCTCGATAAATGTTGAAATCTGATGGAAACAGCTCACAATCATCGTTAATATCTCTTGTAAGTCATGTTTCGGATAGGCATATTATATCATATTCAGTAGTGACTATGGAGTTGTAAAAATTTGCTACCTTGGATCTTAGACCACGTACATTATGATAGTAACATGTTAGAAGACCAGAATTGTTGCTGTATTTGGGTGGAATTAGTTTAAATTAACTTGATAACTTGTCGATTGGGTTTGAATAATATTTGGTAGGCCTTGGACATATTTAATTATTAGATTATTCTCACCACTGACAATTCTTCGTTGTAGTAATACGGTGCGAACGTCCTTGTAATAGGCTTGCTGCTTGGGTGTACGATCAAAAGTAATTGATGTTCCGGCAATTTTTCTTAAGATTGTGTGCGTTTTTAATATACTTGAGATTCGTCACTTAAAGCAATTTTGATGGGACGCGGGCGGGTGTTTGCTGTATTATATCGTCCAAGTCTTGAGTCGTGGATGGTAGTAATATCACAGGGAACAGTAGGAGTAAGTAGTAGTGGAGATATAGTAGCCTGCATAGATATTGTAGCCGTCCATAGAGTCGAGATTTGCGAATAAAAATAAAATAAAACCCGCTCAAACGGAGCCGACGACGGCTTGCAAGTTCTGTCACTACGGCACGCGTCATTGAGATGACGCGTGCCGTAGTGACAGAACTTGCGATCACAGGGGTGTATTTAAGGCTGTTTGCACAAAATCTTATGGTCACTGTAATCTTACTATTTTCTATCTACGACAAACGATTTGTCTGTCACACAGCTACGAAACCGATGATCTAGAGAAAGATGGAAGTTTGAAAATTTATTTCAACAAGTGTAATAACCGTTTGGTGCAATACAATTGGTTCAAGCAAACTAAAATATGACAGGAAACAAACAGTCCACGTGGACTAGTTTATAGGCGTGTTTGCTGCTAAGATGACTAGGTTTTTCGCTCCACCTGCCTCCGCAACGATGAATATACCATACCACAAGTTGTGTACAGTGAACAGAGCTTCGATTTTATTGACGAGATTCAGCTCAGAAATTAAACAGATTATATCATAACGGAAAAAATGACATTTAATATTAAATACGTCTCTGTGCAACGTGTGCCAGAGTGACGTCAGACTTTGCAAGCCACCGTCGGCTCCGTTTGAACCGGTTTTATTTTATTTTTATTCGCAAATTTCGACTGTATGGACGGCTACAATATCTATGCAGGTTACTATAATTTCGGAGATTAACTGCCCATTCACAATGGACATAAAGCCGGGTCCACACTTGCTATATAACTTTGCTATATAACTCTGCTATGAAACTTTGTTTAAAACATACTCGCGTCCACACCCGTTCAGTGAAGAGATGGATGCAGAAAACCAACTCCTTGCAGCAGCGGCGTGCGTAATTTTGTTTACCAAGAGTAAGAAAAAAACGAAGAAAAGACGGTTTTGGGTTAAGCATCTCATTTTCTTTTCGACTTCGTCTTTTCCCAAACAGAAAGCTTCTCCAATTTCTTTCCAAGCGTCGTGTTTTTTTTGTTTGTTTTTGTACACAGGACTACGTGTGTCCCATAGCTCGACTTTTAATCTGTATAACTCAATCAGCTTGGATGTTTGTTCTACGTTCCACTCCATTTTTAATAATATACAGTGAAAACCCTTTTATTATTATGAACCTCTCTGGAAGAAACTCTGCACGCCAGTGACCGGTTGTTGACATAAAATATAACAAGTCTGGACGCGTTTGAAATAGCAGGCGATATAACTTTCTTTGATCTTTTCGGGCTTTACCGACTCCAGATGGATAACATCTAGCAAGTTATATAGCAAGAAAATTTGCCACAATTCGCCTAAATTTTAGTGACATGTTATATAACTTTGCTATATAGCTGTGTTATATAGCAAGTGTGGACCCGGCTTAAGACATAAGAACGAGCGCATAACATAATTTACGTTTTTGGTTTGTGTCTGGCTTATGCTTATCTACGTTCACAGTGGACAGAGTGTACTCTGTAAGAATTGTTAAACTGCGCAAACGCAGAACGAAATAAATCCCGGCTAAACATAGAAACGGCTAACCTCAAACTGAGTCAATCAAAATATCTAACCTACAATTTCGTACGATATTCGAACTTGACAACTCGCAGTACAGAACAGACTCGTAGCAAAGAGGAGAAATATTCAAGAGGAGACACTCCTGTCGGAATCTTTGATGTTCACAGCTCAATTTCATTGACCTTGAAACTCCATGTCCCTTTAAATCGGGGTAGAATTTCGGCGCGAAGTTCAAATTAAGCACGTTAGCATTCGCAAAAAACTTAAGATATTTTTTTGATTTATTGAGGGATAAACAATCTTGTAAACACTCTTAATACAGATAAGGGGAAGAACATTGACTATTACTGTTTCAGAATTTAATAGGTCTTTATTTGGATAACAAGCATTACAAGTTCACAAACCCATCAGAATACAGATTTTACGATTCTTTTTTGAAGTATTTTTTAAATTTCTGTTACTGTTCTTTATGACATAAAAAAGTCTTAGACGAACAAACAATCGTAATAAATAATCATAAGGAAAACTCGTACAAGGATGCGTAAAACCTACAATTTCTTTACATGAAAGATACAAACTATAACCAACTCTAGGTTGAACAAATTTGTCTTCGATATTACTAAAGAATACTTTTTCTAATAAGTAAATATAATTATAAAAACTTTCATGAGGTGTTTTTAGTCCTCCAAATAAAGAGTATTCATTAGAATACGCTTTATAATGAACAAACAAGTTACTATCGTCTAACTGTTGATTGACGGTAGCAAACTGTGTACAAACATCACATTTGTGAGCTTGAAGACATTTGTGAATCAGATAACCGCACACGTATTTGAAGGCATTCTGTTCTGGTAAAGGCTGAGTATGATAATCACAATTGTTAACAGCAAAAGATAACTTATTTGCAGCTTCTTGAATTTCTAAAGATGCAACAGATACTTCACGAAACTCACTTAAATTTAAGAGTAACTGAAAATTTAGGAAAACAAAACACCCGTACCGTAATGCACTTTTCGCTGGTAGTCTATTTCATAGGTCTATTTGCTTCTGCTGTCACTGTCAAAATACATTGACCTGATAATTACGCGTGCGTTTGGTCACGTTGCTTGTCTTCACCAATAAAAATCACTTCGAACCAGTATGATACGAATAGTGACGGCGGTACACGACAGGACTTTTAACTTGGGGTAGACTTCCTTTCTGCGTCTAGAAATGTGTTTCCTTGTTCGAGTGTCGTCTCTTGAATATTTCTACTCTTTGCTCGTAGTGTGAAACTTTGATTATAGTATATATAATATAATCAAAGGTGTGAAGCGCCAAGTGCCAACTGTCAAATGCAATTCAATAGCAGCATTCAAAAGTCCCTAGATTTTAACATAATTTTGACATAATTTGTGCACAAAGTTGAACTTATTTCAACTTTGTGTACGCACACAAGGATTACATAAAACGTTCGTAAGCATAAGAATTACGTTCGTCCACTGTGAACAGGGGTACACGTTTTCCATTGTTTCAACTTTATGTATTTATGTAAGCCTTATGTACTTGTTATGCCTTATGTCCATTGTGAATGGGCAGTAAGTTGTCTTCATTGGTCTTACGCACATTTGTGGGCAGAGATGCGTTTTGCTCTTCAGCCCCGTAAATTATAATATTGCGTTTACGAGCTTGTCGATCATTGACTTCTTGACAAATCAATTCAAACTGTTCGCTACTATGCCCATGAATGTCATCTTTTAATTCATCGATGTTTGCAGCTACATCATGTGTGACTTTCTTTAAGGTGTCGAAAAGTTCATTTTTAAAAGACGCTAATAGATTTTGAGATTCTTTAAATTTGCTAATGTTACTGCAATTGTTACAGAGTAATTTGACATTTTTTGATTTTGATCTCGTTAGTTTCATATCATTATCAGAAAGTCCAGCGCAGGATTGTTGTATTGGCCCACGGCAAGCATCGCAGTGAATAACTGGAGCTAGAAATGGGCAGAATCGATTCGATTTTTACGTAATTGATTATATTGTTACGTTGCTCGGCCGAATAAAAATTGGCATGGGTAAAAGTCAACAACTCGAATATACACAATTAACTATTCCAGCGTTTATGCACAAAATATTTCTGGCGTAATTTGGCTGGCTCTTCTTAAACATTCGCTGGACTCGTGGTTCGACTGAATAATCCGCTCCCGACGGCGGCCTCTATTTAAACTCGTATTCCCTTCTCGATGTTTCCCAATCGAGATCTTTCTGGAATCCATCGCGACTTCCGTTTCTAGGCCTTTCTTTAGCGAACGCCGCTTCGAGGATTTTTCTGGACGCCTCAATCGAGACTTCCGGTAATCCACTCAAGGCCTGTCTGTGTGCGAGCGCTGTCTGGGTGACGTCATCCACGATGCGTCATTATCGCCGTAAATACCAGAAAACTCAAGAACCCATAGGCTATAGGCGTCGTACCGGTGTGGCGTATGGGTTTATTTCGTAACAGTATGTTTTACAAATAAATCAATTTTTGCCTTAGAATCAAGAATCGATTCTTTTTTGGGCTATTTGCTGCTCGTTATCACCAAAACTAAAGTCGCCGATACCGAACTTGAACCAAGGATTAATGCGACGAAATACATTACATGCTCGGAGCGCGCATAACAGGAGTTGGTGATTGGTTGGGCCGTTGGGTGATGTTTGTGTCAGTGATGTGTGTAATAATACAGGACGTGTATCGATATACTTTCAACAATATCGATACGAAATGCAATTTATAACAATAATGTTGAAACTTAAATTAATAGGTTCATTTATTGTTTCGATTATTTAAAAAAAGTCGAACAACAAATTCTCTTAAAATGTAACAAATTAAAACAAATAGGAACTTCCCTTTGACAATAAGTAAAAAAAAAAACAGTTATTCAGTTTTGAATGTTTAGAAATTTAGATTAATATTTAGAAATATCATCTGGTTGACTAGCTTCGTGTTCAGTTGACTCTCTATAAAATATTCGATTTTGAGAATCGATCTTCTCCTCTTGTTGTGCCCATCTCTAACAGGAGCACCAGCTGAAGCTTTTAAACAGTTATTGCCTGGAATCATGTTTTCGTAAAAGAAGGATGGTATACTTCGAAAAAATTCACTGAAGAAAGCAGATCCGTTTAAAACAAACAAGATAATGACAAACTTCACAGTTGTTCCGGAACTGTCATAAATTACACAACGGAACGACAGATGGTTAGGCCTTTGATGCACTGACGCACGTCTGCACTGCTTGATGACTAGAACAATGCTAGAACTAAATTGATGGCTAGAACTAAACTGGAAGCATTTTGTAACACTAAATTCATTTTATGTGCATAGCAATGAGTAAACATTGCTTGAGGCTTTATATTTTTAATTGTATTTTCTCGTCCATTTTGTAAAATGCCCGGTTTCCAGCAACAAATTTGTGGAATCCATAAAGTTATGTATTCCATCAAGCACGAAAATCGTTTCCGAAAGCTTCAACAGTGTTTATGTGTCTCATAGCGGTCTCACAAGTTATCGCGGCTATAAGCTGCAGATAAGAATCTATGGAACTTACAATGTGTGTGCACTTCAACTTAATTTGAATTTGCCGTAGAAAACGTTTTAAGTTATTGCGTTAATTTTTGTGGTTACATTAGCGAAACCACGTTCCGTACAACGTATCATATTTTTTTTAACGTTCAAATTTGCGCTACGTTACAAATCTTGCGATTTTTTCCCGCCCGACTTGCATGCCCCTGGGAACGTAGAAAAATTAAGATACGGTCGTAACTTGACTTTTTAGTTTTGCGAACCTTCGCGCTGCGCTGTACACACAATAAAAATTTCTGTTATGAGGATCACGTCTCTTGTGTCATGTACACAGTCAGACTTTCTCTTTTACTCTTTTTCAAGCAAAATAATTGGCTTAACTTTTTGTTCTTCAGCATGTCAGTTTACAAAGGGCATTGCAATAGATGTTCGCATTTGTTTACAGTACATACATTCCAAAATGGTATTTACTCATTTTATCAATTGGTATTATACAAGATTTTGGTACTATTTCTTGATTTGTATTTTGTTGAACCAGAAGAGGGGTTAGATTGGTCTTCATGCCAGGAAAAAAAGATTCCATTCCAAGCAAAGGACTGAGGAAACAATTATTGGCATGGAACTCTGCCCTCCGTCCATCCTTATCTCGAACTATTTATTGTTCCTACGTTTTGATGTACAATAACCTGTAAGGCATACAATACATTGTAGTAATCATTACCTATATAGGACTTTCTCTTATACCTCCTTATATTCAGACTATTATTAGCATTGTTTGGCGTTGCTAAAATACATCAATATATCATCGAATAAGATACTGATTGCTAAGAGACCAGTATTTCATTGCTTTATGAATTTACTAATAAACCACTATTTATTATGAAAATGTACATCGCATTTATGAAATTCAAAAACTGATGCAGAACCAGTCGATGGTTCAACGGAGTGGTTCTCCTTCGTCGCCGTTTCAACACCATTTTCCACAACATCACATGAATACACTCTGACAGAAGAATCTATTAGTATTTTTCGGGCAATTTTTATCTTCTGCTCTAAAGAATCTTCCACGTAGCCTGTTGCAACTTTATCAGAGGACCATCCACCAAACCTTTTAAGCGTAGTCATGTCAGCTCCCTGGTCCACAAACAACGTCTGTTGACCTGTCCCTCATCCATTGCTTAAACAGTTGATATTCACGGTCGTATAGCTCTTTGGAAGTATCAGGAAGCAAATTCTGCACCACACTTAATGCCTTTTTACGGATTTCTCCTGGAATTTCCATTAATTTTTCTTTGATAAAACTTGATGACAGTTTTTTTAATTCCACAATTGTTTATTTACAATTCTGTCATAGTAACTGCCGCCAACTACATATTTTGATTTCGAATATATGTACATTTTATGAAGGAAATTAAAGAATAGAAGCAGGTATAAGAGAAAATTTAATATTATACACGTGACAAAAATGCCAGTATAGGGCTCGTGAGTCAGTATAACACTCGCACTATCGTACTCGTGTCACACATACTCACTCACCTATACTGGCTTATTTTTGTCACTTGTATAATACATAACTATTATGTATACTCACTGCACATGATCGTTACTATTACTTTTATTTTCATAAAGTTTACCGCATATAGTCTAACCAATCTTTTTCTCTGTCTGTACCAGTAAAAGCTTGTTGTAGGACCACTCTTAGTTTTTTGCTTTAGTATTGAAGGTAGTGACTCCGCGGCATCTTTTGGAAGATTGAGATCTCTTGACAAATCATTCAGTTCATTTTGAGAAAACAATTGTGGTATTTCATTGCACGTGACAATCACTGTCAGAATCGGAAACTATCTACCACTGTTTCTTGAGATAAACTAAGACTAGAAAATGATAAATGGGCAGGATGACATAAATCTTGGTCATCGAGATCTTTATACGTAGGCAGAATCACAGAACGAACATTAGGATACGTTAATTGCTGTTCTATTTTTAGAACTATATCCTTTTATATTTGAACAGCAAAAGTAACAATCGTCTGTACGATTTTGTGGTTCCATCCAAATCATTGGTGTCTGCAAACTAAAAGAATGTTTTTCTTCTTTTGACCATTTGCGTAGTTCACGTACACACGTTGAACACATTTTATGAGGCACCCATTTTTGTCTTGGTTTTTTATATTAACTTTAAAATAACTTTCATATAGTTGTTTGATAGATTCAGAAATTATTTGTTGTTTTTTGATTACATAACTTCCACAAAGGTAAGAGAAGTTATTTGAAGAATTAACACATTTCCGAGAAGCCATTAGTTTTTTTTTTTTTTAATTCACGCAAATAAACGCATACACGACACATATACTCTTATTGATCATGAAATGAAATATTTATCAACACCACTATTCATATATATTATTACCACAAAAACTAGAAGTTACTTTTTGTAGTACCTACTTAAAACAAAACTGAAAAAATCTTTTCTTGCAGAAACTGTACGTGATACTTTTTTATATATTTTTTTTTATATGTTAGTCTATTGAAATTACTTCTTAATTTTGTTATGAAAAAACCATCGCAGGCTTGTATTATCCATCTCAACTTTTGTAAAAAATCGTCTTTTTTCGGCACATTGTTGTCCGAAACGTATAAGAGACGCAATATCAAATGTCTATCTCGAGCCATCATATTTCCAAATATTTGAGTGAGCAAAAGTATATTTCTGCTCCAGTACTCCTGTATTTGAAGTTTTTTTTACACAAGTCATAAAATAAGATATGTTAACCCCAAGAAGCAGTAGAATTAGTTATAATCTAAATCTAACCAATCTTTCGGCTGTAAAAGCAGTTACTGCAGATTCAAGTTTACTTCTTGCAGTAATTTTATAGATATTCAGTGCGATTCTGTTTGTACTTTGTTATTACTTAACGATCTTTTTTACAACAATTAGTAATAGTATAACGATTTTGAAAAAAAAAAAATCTGTTTGCTAAAATTTAAGGATACGAAATGTCACTTTAACAAACGTCTGTGAATTATTATCGTTAAGATAACTACTGTTAAAAGGTTCGGATAGAAGCATAACGATTCTTATTTTGCCAAAAACTTTTTGAAAGTTATTGAATTGGACACAGTTCTTTGAAAAGGAATCTTTATGGAATGTACTTCCACCTAAATTTTGGCGACAATCAAAGAAATATTGTGAATCAGTAAGTAATTTCATAAGGAAATTCTGTTTCTAATAACCTTCTTCTTATTCACGGAAGACGTGAACATTTGAGATATAGACGCATCTGTGATTGATTAGGCGAGCGCGGGGGAATCGTGATCACTTAAAGAAAACAATTTCTGAAAAAATTACTTTTACTGATAAATTTCAAAACTCTCTCAAAATATTTAGAGTAGGGTTTCTATTTTTCATAGCCGAACTCAAAAGAACCAAACGATGCAGACGTCCTCTCTATCTGATTCATCAGTTGATGATGAACTAATTTGTTTGCTAGTTTTACTTTTCCGATTTCTAAGAGTTTTAGTTACAAGAGTTTTCTTATTTTTTACAGCTTTAGCTTTTAGTTTCTTATTCAATAGGGTTTATTTTAGAGGTGTGCTTGTCAAAATTTGGGAATGCTGTTTTTTTGAGACACGCTGGAACTTTTTTTCAGTACAAGGAACTGGAGACAAAATCTCGACTGGTACTTTCCTCTTAGGCACACTAGGTTCAGGTTCATTTCTTGATGTACTAGGGAGTGTAATTATTGTAGAGTCTTCCGCATTTACGGATGAACTGGCAGAAAATGTTGTACCTTTATTTGGTCGATTCTCTTGAGATGCAGTAATTCGGCTGCAAGAAAGTCTTCGTTTGTAAAAACATTCGGGTTAATTGGAAAAATTCCTGCAGTGGAAAATCCGGACACTCCTTTATTAACTGTTGCCACAGTAGAATATGCTTTGTTGAACAAAGAAGCCAAGTCATAGTGAGTAATTCTTAGTAGTGCATTGGATTTGATAAATAAATTACTCTACTTTCAAAGCAGTTTTAAGGGGCCCAAAAAATGTGACGTCCAGAGGTTGGAGTCGATGGGACGTATGAGGTGGTATAGATACCATTACAATTCCATTGTCTTTACAAAAGCTGTAGGATTCATAGGTAATATGGCTGGTATTATTGTCCAAGATTAGCAATACGGGATCTTCAGGACTGGGTTTTACAATTTTTTTAAAATGAGCTAGCCAAACAATAAAAAGTTCTTCGTTGATCCATTCATTATTCGATACATGATAAATGGCGTCAATGGGTCCATCTTTTGTTAACAACAGGCTTAATCTTTTTCTGGGAAAGATGAACATCGGTGGAATGAAATTATCTGAAGCACTCATGGCACAAATAACAGTGACGGTTTTACCCCGTTCGCCAGTGGCAACTGTTCCTGTTATCTTTTGTCCTTTTTCTGCTAGAATAATTTCTGGTTCTCCAACTGTATTGATGCCTGTCTCATCTACGTTATATATTCTACTTCCTTTAAATTTATATTTGTTCATAACATTTTCTAGATTATCAAAGAAAAGTCTTACTTCTTCTCTATTAAAAGATGTTATGCGATTGATACTTGTGTTTTCCGGCTTTCTTTTGGATAGAGTTGGGTTCCTCTTCAGAAAATTATATAACCAATCTTTACCTGCCAAACGTTTCGTTTTGTTGAAAGTGTTTGGGATATTATTTGTTTCTGCATAGTCGTAAGCTACTCGGCGCAATTGTTTGGGTGTTAATCCGTAGAACAGTTTTCCCATCATTTTTACGTTATTTGCGATTGACTGCTCTTCTTCCTCAGAAAAAACGGAGTTTCTTCCCAATTTAGGGCCAGACGCAAATTATTGTTTCTTTAACCGTATTTGTAATGTGCTAAACGGAATATTATACATTTTCGCAGATTGACGAATTTTGACACCAGCTTGAGTAACGGAATTGATTGCCATCTGCAAACCATCCGCAGTCCATGACGCTTTATTTGTTTTCCGTTTATAAGTGCGCGGCATCTGAAGGATAAAAATATATCATTAGTTGTATACCCATTACAATTTCATGTGGGGTAATGGTGGTCATTGACCATAATTACCCCCATCGGTATAACCCAAATAACCCCACTAGTGACGGTTTGAATAAAATTTTAGGGTAACCCCGTTCGTAATAAATTACAACACAATTTAACAATACGACAGTGTTCTTTACAAGTTGTACTATATCTACAGGAGAATACAAGCCATAACAAGAATTTCCAAAGTCCTTACCTTTCAAAGGATTTGAATGGATTATTATCAGACAATAAATATTTAAGTTGTAGAATATCGTTATCATTTAAGTGTGTAAAATAAGGTAGAAGAGAATTTTTTAAATATAACAGAATGTCATTAACCAATGCATGTGTATTTTCTACAATTTCTTGAATTAATTTTCTGGTTACTGTAGGATTATTATAAAATTTGGTATGTTTTTCAATATCTGCTGGTATCTGTGACAAAAAATAAAATTAGATTTATAACAAAAAGTTGCAGCTACCGACTGCACGTACCTCTGCTCTCATAATTATACCTTCTCTACATTCTAGGATGGAGGGTTTCCACTGTGTTTTTCCTTTTGCAATAACGTGTCTTGGACGTGTTGGTAAGAGAGAAGGTAACTAAATTAGCATCAAATAAGTGCGGTAGTCTAAAAATGAATAAATAATACCACTATTAGGTATTATTTAAATAAATAATACCACTATTAAGTATTATTTAGGTACAACGGATAATATTAAGAAGCATTTCCTAAATAGGTACACCCTTGGAGTCCAGTGACCGATAACTGATACACTAATGCATACATTTTTATAGTATTATGTATAATTTGTAATTTAAAATTTACATCTTTTAATAATCAAATCAGTGTCTTTCCTAATACAAAAAATTCAGTAAATGTTCAATGCACGAAAACTTACTTTCTGATGTATTTTCGTCTGTGACTAGATCAGATATGACCTTATCAACGTCATTTAAGGTCTGGCGTCGTATGCTGATTAATTTTGTCCACACAGATTTCCATTTTTCGTAAAATAAAATTGTCTTTCCAGGAAAAGTGTGTTCAAAATCCTTACCCAGCTAGAAAAGAATAACTTCATTATTTGCAAAAAATCACTAGAAATACAAACCAAAGATAATCCAAATGGTTCTTTCAAAATTGGAAATTTCGTAAAAATTGTGGTAAGCGAAACGTCTTTTTCAAGAAACACTTTCCGGAAGTTCCTTGTATTTTCCCAATGTTCCACTACTTCAGTGTAAGGTTCTTTGTTGTTTTTAAGCCAAATTAGGCTGCGCTCAGTTTCATCAGATACTGATGGATCTACAATAATCACACATGTAATGTAAAGCAGTTTGTTGTAATCAACAGAAACAGTTCTATACCGTTACTCGAAGATACATTATCTGATTCCACTTCAGTATTTTTTAAAGTTGCTGGCAACAAACCAGTGTTTCTTAAAAATGTCAACTTATTCTTGTATTTGTCAACAAGTTTCCCATGCGATACCCCAGCTTTCTGATCTCTGGAATCCCGTTTTCTTACTGGGGCTGTGTAATAGGTTTGTCGTGTCTCTTTAGTGAATACTTTCACAATTTTATCAGCCAAAATTTGAAAATCAGGATTTGTCAAGCGCCTAAAACAAATTAGATTTTGCTATACCTACTGTCACATGGAAGGTCACTCAATACAAAAAAATGTAATATATTTGTTTGTTTACCTGTAGTTTATATCTAAAAAGTGTGTTATTATAATTTCTACCAAATGTCCTTGGTAACAACTTGGAAATGGTGCATTTTTAATTTCATACCAGTGTAGTAGTGCTTTCCCCATGCAAGATGAACGCAATAAGTTTAATAAATCAAAGTTGGCAATATCAGCACTATCAGCAGTATCAAATTTAATGCTTGCATCATAAGATGTATTTTGTATTGTCGAAGTGGAAGCACTAGAAGTATCAAATTCAGAAATATCGCCACTTGCAATAAGGGTTACTGTTGAAGCAATAGACGAAGGTGTTGGTGTCAACCTCTCGTTCCAGTTGGAATAGCTTAAAATATTACCAAAATCAAATCAATAAGTCTTCCGATTACACCATGAATACTCACACATTAATCTCTCGGTCATTATTAGGACTTTCCCGCTCTTGTTCCCTAGGTGCGAAATGTTCGTTAACTTTTTTTTTTAATAACAGACGTTTGCCAAGTTGTGGAATTATATTTTTTAACAACGTTTCCGACTCGACTACTTTGAACACATCGACGTCGGTTATACTTTGGTCTAAAATAGAGACGAAAACACTTTTTACGACGGTAGAACTATTGGTCGTTGTTAATGAAAAGAGTTTTATGCCATGTTTAATTAATTCATTACCTACGAATGTGAAGCAAAGATCAGCAAATCCACATTGCACTAAAATTTCACCAACACTAACATCCATTGTTATATTGTTATTTGCAGTAATTAATGTAAGAACGATACTATATTTTCACATTCAGTATTTTAAAGTGACGCACATGTAACGCACGTGTTAACGCCAAAGAAGTTTCTGCAGGACAAGCCAATCAAATTAGCAAACGACGCAAAAACGGAGAGGCACACAAGCGCACTGCGTTGTATTTTTCGCGCCCGTTCCGCGATTTATTAATGATAAATAAATTTGGTTTTAGCTGTAGGACATTACTTTACTAGTACTAAACTATAGTAACCATTATTAAATCATATTAACGTGCGCAGCAGCGATTTATTTTTGGTAAGGTAGACATATAATTTAAACATTACTCTTCAATTTAATAGTGGCAAACAGTCATTCGATTTGGTCTTAACTGAGTACCTTAGTTTTTAATATAATTTATTTTATATTAATACTATATTTATCAGCTATGGTTTATTTGTGATTCCGTTAACATTTTTTTTTCTTTACCTACAATCAATTTACACTGATATAACAATTTATTTGCTCTAACTATATAAAATAACATCTTACATTAAATAAATCATATTTATGACAAATTGATGCAATGTATAGTGCAAAAAAATAGATGTAAATACTTGTAAAAAACAAACACGATTATTCTCCAATGTACTACAATTGACTTAAATAAACGTGAGCCAAATAAATGTAATTATTAAGCTCAAGTAATTTGTTTTTTCGGTGTACTTACTTCTTCACTTTCTTCGACCAAATTAAAATAACATCATTACGCAGAGCACCAAAATTTGTTACAGGAATTTAACTGCTTTTAACGTACGAAATATGAAATTTTTTAGTATAATGCGTAGTGCGCTGTAGATTCAGTTTTTGTTGGTACTCTATCACTGTCTAACCGAAGAAAAACCAGTGAGAGAGAGAGACATATACAGATTACAGTCAGATACTTTGTAGCCTGTGCTTTCGTTTGTGTTCATTAAGCAAACCCACCAAAACGCAAGCGCAAGGTTGTCAATTGCCAACCATTCAACAGCACCGCGTCAACAATACCAACACCGTAACAACAACAAAACTAAAAAACTGTCAACTGGCACTGAGCATGGTAGAAGGAGACATGGTATAGGCATACGCATCGGGTGTGACGTCAAGTGGGGTGAAATTAGCGCGAAATTTAAAATACAATTCGTTATCCGACAACTAATTGACGTATTGGACAGAGCAATGACAACTCAAGCTGAAATTCCCTAGACTTCCATAGCGAAGCTCACAAGAGTCACAAGGTCGTTGACGCCACCTAACGTCACAAATGGATGCGCAGACCATTTTGAAATTGGTACATCGGATGCCTATACCATGTCTCCTTCTACCATGGCACTGAGTATGGTAATTTTTCAATTTTTTGAAACGAAAATTTTGTTGTTCTTTGATTCGATCTCGTCCTTTTGGAATCGATCTGTTTAAAAATCGTGGCATTAAAAATCGATTAAAAAAATCGGAGATCGCTCCTTGAAATATCGATACCGTAAAGAATCGATTCGAATCGCACATTAATACACGTTAATAAAGCTTTGTAACTGTAAACTCACCATCACCAATATGTCTTGCGAATTTGTTACACACAACAGGAAAATTATGTTACATGATTGATACGATGCTGCACACACAATTAGAAACTAAATTTAACACTTTTAACAACATTGTTGTAGAAGTGAAATTTTTGTTATTTAAATCTGCGTGGTTACACGAGCTGGTAGATACCGTGAACCGCTCTCGTAGAGGTAATTTAACACATTTAACAAACAAACAAAACACAAAGAAGGAGAATATGTCGTGTTCGGTGCGTAAGACTAACGACTTAACGGAAGTAATTGCGTGCAATACGTGCACGATTTTGCGCTGCAGCAGCTCTGTTCTCAGGGGCTTCAATTTTGATGGTCGGGGTGGTCGTTATCTTCGTCGACCTGGTGTTGATAAATTGCATTTAGAATATCAACCTCCGGAGGCAACGGTAAATCGCGCTCAATCATAATGTTGTGCAGTATCACACAGGCATTGATTATGGTGCCGGTTTTTGGTGGAGAGTACCTTAATGCGCGCTCAGACAGAAGGCATCGAAATCTGGCTTTTAGAATCCCAATGCACTGCTCTATACAAGAACGAGCCCTACGATGCGCATTATTGAATCTCCATTCGGGGGTGTTCTCAGGTGGATGTGGAAAAGGAGTAAGTGGGTAGGGCATGAGAGGATACCCAGAATCACCTAGGAAGGAAAATTATAAATTTACAAGTGCTTTAGTGTACTTGTTTATAGATTACCCAAAAGCCAAGAATTTCTGTCACCATCTTCTGTGAGATGCATTTGTAACATGGTGTTAATGTTAGTCGTTCGCCAAATAAATGCATCATGAGATGCGTTTCCGTGTGCTGCATTTACTGCATATATTCTGTTGGGACCACAAATCTGAATGAAGTGTAGAAGGTAGTTGGAAAAGGTGAATATAATAGAGGAAAACAGTTACAAGTTGAACATTCTTCGAATGATATCCCTTGCGGTGGAGGTATTGATGCTCTCGATCTCGACCTGGATTCAGAATTGCAACATGCGTGCCATCGACAAACCTAATGACACCTGGCAAGTTAAAACGTTCCATAACTCTATATAGACAAGGTAAAATAATGAGAAATTGTTTTTATAGAGAACATGAGACTTTCACACGTTCGTTTTATTGCTTCTTCTTGACTTTTGAAATGAATAAAATTATTCAGATGGCGCTCGATTACATGGGTTACCTCATTAACAGCAATAGAAATTTGAGATTGTGACAAGTTAATGAAGAAATCCTGTCCCACGCAGCGTTGGTAACTTACACTTTATAGAATCGAAATCAATCAATATGCAAAATTGATGTATCTTGTGTAATACATAAGTATTACCTAAAATTGCTTTTATTACCGTTGATTGGGCAAATCGAAAGGATCATTTGTGATTCTAGCGCGTCTTTTAAGTCTGCGTAAATAATTACGCTCGTCGTCGACGAAATAGGGCAGAAAATGTGCCATTTGATAAAAAACGCAAATTTAAATTAAATTTAAAACTGTCAAAAACAATAATGAAAATAGCTGCATTATCGGAATATATGTGGCAACACTGCACAACATATCGGTGAGGTCGAAACGTCAAATCATTTATCGCTTCGGTTGCCGACGAGAAACAAAATACCGATTTCGTCGACGAACGATAACAGCCTACGATATTTTAGCGGTGACCGATATTTATCGGTCGAGAAACAAAATTCCAATCCTAAACACTCTTGATTAAAGTTTTCGCTTCAGAAGTAATTCTATAAAACATATTTTCGAAATTTGTCATCTCGTCTTCAGAATTCTCCTAAACATGACTCTATTACCTGTAAACGGTTGTGGATGTCTTCGATTTTATTTACGTTATCTGCATTTTCGAAAAAGGCGCTGTTCTATTTAAAATTGTTTTAATGTATTTGATAGCAGGTATAGCTCAGCTCAGTGGTAGAATCGCTGCTTCACAGACCCAGGGTACAGGGTATCAGTTTCTAAACTCCCATCGATAACATTTGACTCCGTTTTGCGGTTGCCCATACACGGAGTTAAAAAAAGAAGTTGATCAAAATACACCCATTTCTTTTTTTTTTTTTTTTTCGAGGCACCGTCACCACTTCTGCTAATTTTTAGAGTAGATAAATGTTTTCTAAATCGGTCCCTCAAAGACTTCCATTTTGTTTGCAACTCTTTTCCTAAAAAATATTTCATTTTAATTTACAGATATCTGGCAACTGCTTCCACTTTTGTTGCAGCAGAATATGTTTTCTAGGTTGGAAACACCAAAAGTGGTCGTATTGTAAAAGACACGTGCACTGCTATTTGGGAAATTTTACAACCAATGAAAATCCCGTCTCCTACAGTAGAAAAATTTAGGAAAGTGGCGGAACTATTCAATCGTAAAACTAACTTTCCCACTTGCTTAGGGACCATTGATGGGAAACACATCAAAGTTATATGCCCTAAAAATAGTGGCACGTAATATTTTAATTATAAACATTTTTTCTCTTTGGTCCTGCTAGCAGTGACTGAGGCGCTTTTCAATTTCTGATGTTAGTTTTTCGGTATCAAACATTGTACGCTTTTCACTAGACTCCCCGTTTAGTAATTTTATATCTTCATAAAACATAGTTAACTGAACATTTTCTTGTGCCTGCTTTGTTTTTTGGGACTGTATACAAGAGATTATTTATTGCTGCGATTTTGACGCCAAGAATGCTACACGTGGCGTCGAAAATCTTGACCCTGGCGACTAATAAATCGCTCCGCGCTACGTTTTTGTCCCTCGTGTGTGTTAGCGCTGCTTGTGCTGGATGTCGCGACTCAAGGCTGAGCCTGTGCTGAGCATCGTGCGATTGAAAATTGCGAAGCGGTGCGAGGTCGGTCAGGAGGCATGCAAGGAAACCACCACGGACTGATTCAATATCTGAGACTGTATGGGAGATGTTGTAAAAAAGGAGCAGCGAATAAAGAATTTGTTGTGACCCTGTGTTTTTCGATGCAGCGATTAAATCGCTCGCGTATGTTTACTCTAATACTATTTAAATTAATTGAAGGGGTAAGAAACAAAACCGCCTAAGTGCAATTCACATTATTTTGAAATATGGCTCCTCAAAGTTTAGAACATTCAAGAAAATATTTTAATCCTTTGTATAATATTTGTATCGTTTAAAATATATAAAGAATTTACCGCCCACGGTAAAGAAAATAATAGCTTATAGCGATGCTTGTGGAGGGCAAAACAAAAACAAAAATATTGCAAAATTATTTATGTATACTGTTCAATCGACTCATATAGTGCAAATACTTAGAACATACATTTTTTGAACCAGGTCATTCATACATGGAATGCGACCGGTCGTTTGCATTAATTGAGAAAAAAAAAAGAACAACCCCCAAGTGTTTGTTCCTGACCACTGTACAGTGGTTCCAAATGCTGAAAAACTGGACAAAAGTCTCTACAGAATTGCCATTTCGTTAAATGATGATGTTATGTAGTGTTCTTGACGTACTTTTTGACGCTGAATCGAATGAAAACGATCGCATGTCTTTACGACTTACCGTTCTTAAGATATCGAATGTTTTCTGCGACCGCGAAAAAATAGCGAATCAGTAAAATTCAAATTTTCACATACAGGGTCGCTAAAATGTATGGAAACCGTTAAATATTTCGAGAAGCAATTGTACAAATTACCTGAAATTAGGTATAGGGGTACAAGAAATTGTGCTCTAAGTATTCGCCAAAAAAAATTTGTTTTGCTTCATTTGTTTTCGAAATGCAAGGCTGTACAATCTATGTACAACAATGAGTAGACCCTTCCAGGTAGAAGAGTCGTAAGCTCCACCCCCATCATTTTGTCAGTCGGTCAAAGTACCTAAAACGACCATTACGAACCCACATTCCGACATCACAAGTTCAAGTTCGTACTGTAAGCGTAAGAGAAGTAAAGTGTTATTTGTTAACAAGGTGTTTCAATTCAATCTATCAACATTCGACTTTAACGAGTCAAAACAAGGCCAACTTGATTTTTTTTAATTGGCACTACCATGAATGCATTTTTGAATAGAGCTTTTTTTTCTGAATTCATTGATATAGCACAATTATACTTTCTTTCTAATTAAAATGGAAAAAAAAGTTGGTTAATGGACACATGTTCCGTGAAATTAAAAATTTCGCTATCAAAGCCATTTAAGCGTAAATTACTGATCATTATTATCTGTATTATTTTAATGCAGGACCTATTCGCCAGTTATTTTCATTAGTTTTGGTTTTACTTACACTGATTTATACATTTTATTTTTAATATTGTTATTATTGTGGAGGTGTTGTAAAAAACAAACTAATATTATTGACTGTTTGAAACTAGAATAAAATAATAAGCAAAACTCGATATTTGAAATACGAAATGTATCTATAAATATAAAGTAAACAACAATACAAAACTTTTAAGTACGAAAATAATAATAAAATTAAATGTAGCATTCCCGAAATGTACATGTACTAATGTGCATTATCTTCCATTTGATAATCATTTTCAGCATCATAGGATTGCTGTTCCGATTCCGAGTCAATGTTTATTGCATTAGGAGACGAAGAAAGAAGATTTTTTGCATCTTGTTCTAGGTCTAAATGAGGAGAGTTCCACTTCGTTCTTAAACTGGAAATAACGGGATCTGAGGACACCAGTAAATGATGTATAAGGTCTTCATTTGTTAGTGACCGTCTAGTTTTTCACGTATGCGATTGTCGGAAACGCTTGAAATCTTTGTTCCTAGACTCTTGTGCTTCTTCCGACAATTTTCCAATTGGGAGTAATGTCGAATCTAAGACAGCTTTGCAGTGAATGAGTACTCTATGGACAGCAGAAGGCATGAAGTACCAACCATACAGATCAACAAAGTCATATGCGGTCTGTCTGGCAAATTGTTCAAATTTGGAAGAGTCAACTAATTCTCCACTTGCCAGAACCTGTAAAATTATGTAAAACCTATATATAAGGTTTTTATCGACACCCGTTATTTCTGCAACAGTCTCCCAATTTCTAAAAAACCTTCGTGCCGTGTTTCCATCGTTGGAAGTACCACTCCCTTGTCGAGGGATGTCCACAATTATACCAAGTTGTTGTTTAAGCTGTAGCTGGATTCTTTTTTTTGTCGACTTCATCTTTAACTTATCTTCAGGAGTTCTCACACTCCATTTTTTCTCATGCAGATCCAGTCGATAAGCAATATGCAAGATGCATTCCATGAAACGTATCCATGCGTGAAGAGTTGACAGCCCATACTCCGTTGATCCTTCTGATATAGGTCTTTGACGAACAGTATCGATATCGTTCAGTTCGGATGGCTTGGCACCACATAAAGGACAACAAGCAGCTGAAGGAGTGTTAGTCAAGGTCTGACACACTTTGCCATCCAACATCGTCAAGACTAAATTATGTGTTACAGAAAACTTTTGGTTTTCAATTGGGACTTCGGTAGGAGATAAGCAGTTGATCTCGTTCTTTATGACATTTACAGTATCCAGTATTTTATCTTTCGTCTCTTTACAAAACTCAAACATTACTGGTCGACAAAGTTTGGTCGAGGAAGGGTGAGGATTGACCCAAAAAGGAATGCGCTCATCCCCGCTCGAAAGCTCCAAGGGCACAAGTGATACCATAAATACACTTTCATCGGAATGTTCAACGTTTTCAAAGTTTTGCTTGTAGAGACTATGGCCAGATGACCCGTCACATCCCCATTTTGAAATCATTACCAAGTTGGTATGGTGTGGTAGGTTATTCTTTAGTTCGAGAGATAACAACAATCTCGAAGCTGTTAAATCAAGTAAATACTGCAATTCCAGTTTCGACGTTTTGTCAGATATATACAAATTTGGGGGGTAACACTTTGTCTTTGCTGCGAGTAGGTTTTTGTAAGCGGGAAAGATGGAACAATGTTTATTTATAGCGGCAAAGCGTATTCTATTGTATTGGTATTTTGTGAGCTTAGCGTCCACAAACAAAGCTAATGCTTCCTCACTAGACAATTGTTCATTTGGCTCTGAGTCGTTTGCCAAGCAATCTTCGTCGATAGATTGCAGCAGTTTGTGAAGTTGGTTTGCAATATCCTTGTAGCCAGAAACTCGCAGGTTAAATTCTAAAGCGTTCTGTAACTCACCTGTGAACAGATGCAAAGTGTTGAGTATGCACTCAACAATTCCCCGTGCCATACAACGCCAAGTTCAAATTTACGATATACAGAAAATTAAATAAAAAACAAACCTCACCTCTTGTGTACTTTTCATTCATCTCCTTGGCTCTTCGTTTTTGGGTTTTATCAGAACAGTTCTCGTCAAAGTGTTTTAATGGTCTTCCCAATTTGCTCGTTTGAGGAACATTAAAAGTTGTATCATTCCACACATAAGAACACTCATTCAACCAAAAGTCATTTTTTGCGAAAAATCTAATTTTATTTCGACTCGAGCTAGCCCATTTTGATTTGAAGACGGGCATAAATTTTTTGCGAAGATGCGCTTCTAATTCTGATAGGTTTGCGACATTGAATTTATTCCTAATATAGGAAACTAAACACTGTATACTACACTCTTTTTCAAGAAGCACAGTAATTAAGTCAATATTTTGAATAACAATTCTCATGTTGATAATAATTACTAACCGACAGAAAAGCAACTTATATTATTCACACATGGAATGAATGACATACACAAACTTGATCGAACATTATTTCTGCTTGGTAAGTAAAAACAGAGATTACGCTCACGGTCGCAGGTGGTCGCAGCTAATTCCTGTTGGACATTGTTTATTAAGATATATTTAATCAAAAACCGTAGAAATTACAGATCGGGAAGGATTAGATCGAAAGTTATGTCCAAATAGAAAACACCAGTGGCGGCTCGTGAAGTTTTCTTCAGAGGAGGCTCAAATTTGAAAAGCACTACTTTTTATATCTTTTATTATCTGAATAATTTTTTTCGTCATGCCCACGAAAAGAACACTCTTGCGTTGACAGATAAATTATATTGCATCGATTAATCTTTTCAATTTTCACCAACTTTCTCGTAACAGTTCTCCCTTTTATGAGCCGAATCTAAATTATTGGCAATGTTTTGCTTACCAAGCATTTCTAATTTAATCGAAGAAAATATGTGTTCCTGTGATTTTTCATGCCTTTCTATAGCTCGTGACAAATTTTGTAAATTATTATAGCCTGTTTTACCCCAAGCGGAAGATTTATCAGTTTATCACTTATAAATGATACACAATTCCAACAGTATAATTTGTTTCTTAAAACCGAAGCCGTTAACTATTTAGTTTTATTATAATTATTTTCATGAAATGCTCTGTTTTGTTTCTAATTGTAACTGTCAATACCATTAATGGGAGTGATGGTGTTGGTCTTCCCTTTTATACCCTTACCTACGTAAAGCCTAAACACCACCACCACTGAACAGGGAGCTCGCGAAACCACCTCAATGTTTTTCCTACTTACACCCGATTGCTCCAACTAATAAGAAAGAGATAAAGTTATCTGCACGACTTGATCTGAAAAGAGATGAACTAGCCGGAGGCTAGCGGCTTGGAGCGGCTGTCCGATCAACGTTTTAGCCAATGCAATGCACACTGACGGTGCGTCAAGGTTACGGTCTCATTATTCAGATGCATCGTCGTTCGGAGGCTAGCGGCTAGCAAGCCTCTGCCGCTGAAACCAAACGCGGAGTGGTGTGAATGTGAATTATGATTGTGAGGGCGCAAATATAAATTTTTCCGACATTTCAACCTGATATATGATGAAAGTAAATGAAATCCAAGAAAATATTCTGAAAAATAACAAATGTCTACAAAAATATAAATTCTTTCACCGAAAAAAATTAGAGGAAACTCAGCTCCAAAAAATAGAGGAGGCTCAGCCTCCCCTGCCTCCTCTGAGGAGCCGCCACTGGAAAACACCTTTAATTTTTATCTGCTATTTTCTATTATTGTCAAAAAATTTCAGGCATTATAAAGCTTTTTGTAGCAGTAAGATCGAGTTATGTTTTACAAGAAGCCAGTACAACAGTCATTGTACAAAATTGTTTGTATTTTTCCATTATTCTTTTACTTGTGTATTAACGAACTTATGTTGTATTCTGGTGTCGACTACTTTGGCAACGAATTGCGCTTCAACAAATGGTTTGTGTAGAAATACCTTTTGGATTAAACACCTGTAATAATCTAAAAAGAAGCATCCACAATCATTTTTGACGAGAGACAATTTCACAACAATCGACTTTTGTCCCGTTTTTCAGCTTTTGGAACCACTGTGCACTGGTGTGAAGTCGTCAAAACTGCGTCAAGAAACTTTATGATGCACAAAATGGAAACATCAGATTTTGTTTCATTTTCTGCATTACATGACGTAATGAAAGACCCAAAAAAGATTCACAAAAATCTCCAATACAGTAGAGATAAATACAATGGTTCTCGTACCATCAAGAATTTAAACAAAAATTTCAGTTTCATTAAATAGTTTGAAAGTAGCATTTCTACAATTTTTATACTTTGGAAATCACAGAATACATTAAAAATATTTTAATAAACAGGAACCAATTTCCGGAGAACCTCTTGATGCTATATCTTCTGACCAAACATACAGCTTTTAAATTTAATAGATTAAAAATGCAAAAGTTATAAGTCCACAATTGGCGTAGGTAAAATACTTTGTTCGTCGTAAGCAATGGAGTTGGCAACGTCTTTTCCAAATCAAAACATACCACCATAGTATCGTTCGTAAGCTTAGATTTTTCTACATCTTCGTGCTTTAACTTTAACGCAGTTTCTGCACGTTTCTGGTGTTCTTCTAGCTCTAATTTTGCTCGATCACTTGAGACGTTGTTTTGTATCTTTATTAAATTATTCAGTTTATCACATTTATCGCAAGTGTCAGAATGTGGTCGGTGAAAACGTAAATGAAACTCACAATTGAATACTTTTCTGTAGTAGGATTCTTTAACAGGTATTTTATTTTCTTCCTTGCTCCTCTCTACGCAAAGTTTATAAAGCCGTTTTATGTTGAGGACTGGTGATAGGTACCGTGTGTTTGGATTGTCCTGCTGAGAATAGTGACTTTTATATCGGGGAAACGACTTTATATGGTTTATTACAAATTGTCTAGATTCATCAGGAATTTTGTTCTTCGGGGGGTGGCCTCCCCTTTTGTCCATTTCAAGAAAACCGTCTTGATCAATTTTTTTGCAGACAGTTTTAAACCTACTGTCTGTAATTCCAAAAATAAAAAAAAAAAATCTCGACAAACTCGTCGTTCTTGTACAGTAATAAAGCTACTGCAAGTCTTGTTTCCTATTTTTCTTACAGGATCAATTTTTCTAACGCATGATGCGATATAGGATGACTGGAGATCGTATGTGGGAATGCTATAAAATTTTGAAAATAATCTAGCCCGATCTTCTTCTGTAAATTTGGCACATTGGTAACGACACGTATGAACATACTGTTGACAAATTCTTTTAAGTCTTTTTTTTCCATTTGTATAATATTCCTCCCCTTTTGTCTTAATCTTTTGGCTTCATTTCGTTTCCACTGCGACCATCTTCTCTGCCTTTTTCTAGTATGTTTTTCTTGTACCACATTTTCCCTCTCTTCTGTATAATCCTCATTGTCACATAACGAATTTTCATTACATGGAATAAAATCAGATTAATCTAAATTGAAGCTAAAATGCTTTGATACATCTAGAAAAATACACAGTTTTGATTATAATTAGATAATGTAGTATTTCTCTTACCAGACATGTTTTCCACCGTTTTCACAAAAGACGTACGAATTACAGTATCAATAAATAATTATTGATTAATTATAATTAATGAGAAAGTTACTAATTCTTTTAATCTACACCAAAACTAGCAATTTTTAAATGAAAAACAACAATAATACATGTGTAGTAATATTTGACAGCAAAAGTGTCACTTTGGCGGTTTTGCTTCTCAGCCCTTCAATTCAAATCAAAATAATTTCTGCGTGACATTTTTCCCATGTATAAACATACACACGTAAACAAAGTAAACACTTTCAATTTGTTTTACTTCCGGCTTGTAATTAAATGATCAGTATAAAATGCATTTAATAATAATAATAACAATCAGTAAATAATACACAATTTTCATTGTTTTGATAACGCTTTTTATTAACATACATAATCTAAAAAAACGGTAGATGGTACTTTTATTTAAATAATAATAGGAATAATTAAAAAACAACAGTCTTTATTCTATCAGTAAAGCTTTTTTAGCTTTGGGAGTTTGACCCCTTTTTCTTTGCTCCCTAGTTGGGATTGTTTTCGCACGTGGCGGGTGTGCTACTAATTTTAGCCTAATGGCTGAACAAACAACATGCTTTCATTTATTGTTTTTGAAAAATGATGAACAAGCACAAGTGCCACGGTTCCATTCAGATTTTTCAATGGGCAGCATCGCGCACCGTGCAGAAAAACATGTTATTTTGAAAGCATCAAATGTTTCAAAAGCTTCCGCAGAGTCTAACTACTCCACCTGAAGCTGGAGCACATAACAGTTAAGTTGTATCCAAAAACTCTCTCGAATCCCTGATGAAGAGGTACTGGTTAATGCATCGGCAATGAACATAGTTGGTGAATTTATCTTTTTTTTCTTCGAAAATTTTTGCGTAAATATTCATCTCGAACAAAATTAAAACAGAATTCAAAGTCTTCTGTCTTCGCATTGCTGCACACTGCCATTCCATAAGTATGCACCATCAGCATTAGAGAGGAGAGTAACTGAAAACTTTCGAAAGTGTGTTCTTCAGCATTTGGTATGCCAAGAAATTCAGCAATTTTTTTTGGCATTGCTCCAATTGAATTAATTCCTACCCTTTGTGCTATACATTTGCGATTTCTATATCCCAAAAACAATATTCTTTTATTTAAATGTTTGTCCTTCTAAATATTAATGTTAATGTTAGTGTGGTTTCAGCAGCAAATTTTTCGTTATGAATTACTACGTTAGAATAATTTGTAAGCCAACAAAGAACTTGTAACTATACGGGGAGCCAGTGAGATTACTGTTCGTTATAATCTTAAACTCCCCATCATAATAGGCTCCCCATTCACAGGATGATTTGTACTAGTACATAACCTTAAAAAATGGGTTTCACAAAATCACAGTCCAATTCGCAAATATAAAAGTGATTTCATTTGTGGTATTATGTCCCCTTCGTTGTGCTCACGGGACTCTCAAGACTCCGATTAATCGATTAATCAATTGTATATAAAACAATTATGATTAATAGCTAATTTTACTTATAAAATGTTTATTTATACATAAGGTATATGTAGTTTTTGTTAGCATTTGTAATAAAATTACAACACCAAAGTTATAATACTGTAATAACCCAAACATTCCGCCAAAATCGAGACATGCGCACAAAATTTGAAAACCCGCGAAAAATTCGAAAAGTGGCCATGAACTGTGGTCGTCATCAAGTGGAGGAACCCTACGTTGTGTTTTGAAATGGCGGAATGTGTTCGGATACAAATTCGCGCAATGTGGAGCGGGAAGAATGTAGGAAGTCAAAGTCAGCGCTGAAAAGGAACATCTTTTATTCAATTTTGGTAAAAAGTGATTAGAACTGAAATGGAATATTTAAGTTTACACATATAACACAATAATTGGCTGAAAGTTGGTTCCTCTTAAGAGAGAACTGTGAAATAAACTTGATGAGCATATTTTCCCAGCTGCAAAACCCCTCCATCTTTTATGAAAACAATTATAAATTTAGTTATAATATTTTCAAAATCCTAGCAGTGACATACAATGAAAACAAGCAAGTTCGCGAAAGCTCTAGCTAAAGTAGTTGGATGGCAATGCCACAGTTGTCATCGTGGCGTGTTAGAAATTCTCTGCTTAGACAAATTTAAGTTTTAATATCTTTGAAACTTGAAGAACTATTAAACCCAAAACTAAATTTGTGGATATTGCAACAAAGTTTAAGTACGCCACATTTGTCAAGAACTTTAACCCAATCGAGAATTAATTAGCCAATAACACGTGACGTCACGCTGTGGCGGGAACTCAGCGTTTGACAAGCGCCGTGAAACTCCATAAGTGACAATGTTAACATTTTCGCATTTTATTTAAAAGTGTGGGTATTTATCTAGAAAATAAACACGTGAATAGCTTCTTTCATATCTTTTCTGTGTATCAGGGTGCTTTTTTTTGGCGATTTGCGTTTAAAAATACATAATAAAAATAAAAATACAGAACGCTGTTTTGGTCTGAATTCCTCGTCACCCAAAATACATCCGTGTGTTTTTTTTAAGCGGTAAATCGGAAATTAATATTTTCGTTTGAGGTTAATGTGACGGGTTTAAGTGAAGATGTGCGATTTGTTTTTAAAGTATGGATAATTTAAGTGATTATGCACGATGTCTTTCCGTCAAAGAGAAAAACAGATATGTACAAAAGTTAAACAATTTCAACGGCGTAGATCCTTATAAAGACTGTGCACGAAAAAAATTGGCCACATGAAAAAATCAATAACCAGAAAATACTTAATATTATATTATCAACACTATCGTCAACAATTAACATAAACTAGTTATTTATGTTACAAGTGTTGAAAACGGTCCATTGCATTACGAACGGGAATACGGCGCGAGACGCAGTCGAGCGCTGTATGTAAGTGAGTAATGCAATGGAGTTTTCACACGAGTATCATACAATATTTTTTGCGCTGCCTTTTTGAAAAAATAACATTTTTCAATCGCTAAAAGAATAAATATTACTGAACCGAAATGATGTTGGTATTGAATTTATCACTAAATACGTCAAATACCAATCTGTCAATTTGTCCGGGCTAGATTTTGAATTTCAAAGTTGAAATGGAAATTCGTGCACGTATTCAGAAAATTGCATATAAAGCAACTGCAAATTTGTTGCCTGCAAAATCCGCAAATTCATATGAAGTCGAATATCAAAAATTCATCAAGTGGTGCGAAGAAAACAAAATACGCGAATTTTCTGAAACGACGCTCTTGGTTTATTTCCAAATTAAGTTGGAAATTATGAAAGCGTCCCCACTGTGGACAATATATTCAGTTCTGAAAAGTACTCTTGGCATCAAACATAACATAAAGCATTCGAAATTTTATAAATTAACAGCGTTTTTAAAGCGGCAGAATGACACAAGCCCAAGAAGTCTGAAATACTTACCAGTGGAAACATTTTCATATACGGCTCCAGATCAGAGAGAATCTTGTCATTATGATTCAGCGTGAGGTTGCGAATAACGTCAAGTTTAAACGGTATTTTTAATTAACAAGAACTACTAACAAACAGTAATAACATAATAGTTGTCAACAACGTAAACCAAACCACCGAATAGTGTCAACGGTCAAATTACTACAAATCCAAATTTTGATCAACAAATTCCCTTATTTAAGATTACAACTTAAATTGCACTTTTTTTTAAATTTCGAGCCACATTTTGTTATAATAACTTTAGATACATGATTATCAATTAGTAGTAATTACTTTGTGATAATCAATTTATTTTTTCAAAGCTTAAATTCCTCGTTTGTATTTTGCAACACTAGATCCTTTTTCATTGCCATTGCGACACGCCACGTGTCAACGTAAAATGTCAATTACAACTATGGCAGCTCAAAAAATTCTTTTTTCACTAGCAGCCACGACGCATGCAAATGTCGACTCATTTAGTGGTAGCAAATTCAACTTTTGCGACCACCGGTTCAAAAAGAAAAATTGAGGTTATGTACGCAATGTTTGATGTGATTATTTCTTAAGAAATGAACAAATGTGTGCTACAAACATTACTTGAGTATACGCATGGTAGTTGGTAGACGGTAGAAGATAAAATGATTAACTCAGCGACAAGTATAAACGGTTTTCTTTGTGTTGAAGATTTAGATTAAGTTTGATTAGAAATCAAAACAAAATCATGTTGCGTCAAAAAATTGAACGTTTATTTTTTCAGTTTATTGTCTTATGGTTTCTACTAGTGAAAAAAATAGTATATTAACCACGGTTGCAAAGCCACTTCTAGACCTCGCGCTTCAGAGCCCTCGACGCTGCGCGTCTCGGGTTCTAATTTGCGCTCGGTCTAGAATGCTTGGCTCTGCAACCTTGGCTAATAATATACTATTATAACATGCTAATGCTATCATATAAATTATTTTAATCCATATCCGAACTTTGAACTCTTTTTCGAAGTCGAATAAGCTTGTGGGTTGTTTTTGGCTTTTTTTTAACTTCTGTTTCACAAGCGCCCAATATTTTTCTATTGGTCTTAGTTCAGGACAGTTAGGTGGGTTTTTGTCTTTCGGGACGAAATTTATTCCATTTCTCTGGTACCATTCAAGAACAGTTCTGGCGTAATGACATGTGGCCAAATCGAGCCAAAACAAAGGAGGAGTGTTGTGTGACCTGATAAGTGGCATCAATCTTTTTTTGACACATTCTTCCAGGTAAATTTCTTGGTTTACACTTCCTTTAGTGACGAAAGTCTTGCTGGTTTTGCCACATGTGCAGATGGCTTGCCAAACCAAAAATTTACCGGCAAATTTTGACATCTTTTGTTGTTTAAAATTCTTATCAACATCAAATTTATTAATGCACGTAAAAAAATTTTGTCCCGGAAGCTGCTTGAAGTCACTTTTCACAAAGGTCTCATCGTCCATAATCACACATTCAAATTTTGTGAGAATAGCGTCATACAACTTGCGTGCTCTGGTTTTTGCAGTACAGTCTTGCTTGTCAGTTCTGTTAGGGGCTTTCCGAACTTTAAATGTTCTCAGCCCTTTTCGCTTTTTTACCTTCTGCACAAAAGAAGATGATTTTCCGACTTTTTTTGCTACATCTCTCACCGATATGTTGGGATTTTTCTTGAAGATGGCAACCACTTTTGCTTCTGTTTTCTTGCAAACAGGACCCGTTTTTCTGCCCGTTCCTGGTTTGCGTTCTATAGATAAACGTCTAATAAAATTGTTTATGACATTTGCCACAGTTGATTTTCCAATACCCAGACGTCGGGCGATGGTCCGATACGATGCCGTAGAATCTTCGGTATATATGTGCAAGATTCTTTTTCGGAGAGCGTATTGTTTGGATTCCATATTCACTATTATCTGGCAGATCTTATTGCAATGACATTTCATGGAAACAACTGAACCTAAGTAAACTCTCGACCAATGCCTACTCGATTATATCCTAGTTTTATGGGAATTATTATTATTTTTATGTGGCCAATTTTTTTCGTGCACATACTTTATAATGAGTGCAAGTGATTTTAATTTGTGTTTAGACGATGTCCCTACCATAACAATGAATACCATTCATTTATTTTTGGAATAAGTAAAATAACCCACAATGAAATTCGTGCATTCAAAAGTCTAGAGGCATTTATTCAGTTTTCTCTTTTTTAAACGACTGTGTCTTTCAACATTACAAGTATTATGAGTGGATTTATTTTGATATCCTAAATTTTGTGATGGAACATAATAATCAGGGTGGTTCACATCCGACAAATCTGCAGGTTTACCTAAAAGAGCACCAATGTAGTAATTTATTAGAAACTGTAAATCTAATAGGTAGTTACTGTAACTAAAATAAAATGATCCGAACAAATATAGGAATACTTTACTTTGGCTTCGTTAAATCCACTCGTTTCAAGGCTTTTAACCAAAGCTTCCTCCTTTTTTCCCCATCCTGTATATATTTACCTTTATTGTTGCTAACTGCTGGGAAAGGAAAATAAAATTTGTCCGCATTTCTGGTGCTTCGATTCGCGCAACCCACAACAGCACAAAATTTAGGCATTTTCGCCTAAAATACAAAATATTATAATATTAAGATGCTAGTGTATTTAAAAAACATTGATGTACATTAACACAGAATTAATTTGCAAAACAAATAATATAAGATGCAGCGAAGTTAACCTGTACATCACATTGGAAAACATTATTTTTTGCGGATATTCAAACGTTATGGTGCGTTTTACAGATATCTACACAGTCTAGAAACTGTAACAAACTTACCAAACTATAAAAACACAGTTGAGACACTCTCAAATTTAAATGAATTCCGAAAATATTAGCATTGACTCTTATGAGAAAACCGGCTAGTTGTCAAACGCTGCCATCTTGATGACCTCGGATGACGTCAGTGTATTTGGCTAATTCTTTAAAATGTGAATGAAACGGAAAACTGCACATTTAATAATGTCGACAAAAATACATACAAACATGTCAAAAAAAAACACAACAATAAAATAGAATGGTTGGTACACATTGCGCTTTGAATGGGTGCTTTTCAAAATTGTAAATATAGAATTCAAATGGTAACACATAAGTCATAACATAAAACTATGGTCCAGATTTCCGTTAATAATGTGAGTAATAATTATTGAGGTCAATCGACATTTCTCTGCTGACTAATGCAAAAGTGAACTGGGAGTGCGGATTTCCCAGACTAGCGCCCATTAAAATCGTCTAGCCTAAACATTCATAATCTTAAGCGAGCCACCTGCACGCTCCCCCCCCTCTCTCTCTCTCTCTTAACGGTCTCTCTTAACGGTTAAATTTGGATTTGAAGTTTTCCTAACATGAAAATTTGGAAAAACTGACAACTGGGGAAAAACCATCCAAAAAACCTTAGATATAAAATTAATGAAATTGAATTGCATCCTAAAGAATAAATTACCTGAAAAGCCCTGCGACAACGATTTATTGATACTGGGAAATAAAACTAAGAAAACGACGATTACGATGCGACGAACGTCTGGAAATCTTCTACAGCGGGCCCCTGGTCGTAGCTCGGCCATTTCCACACCAAAAGGGCTTTCTGGGTGGTTCGCACCAGGTCCATAGAGAAGCGGAGATTCGCGTTAGAATAATCTCGCAACAATGTTCAACGAAAGAACCATGCACTCAAGAGCACCAGCTCGCATCCAAAGTAAGAAAATTACAATAAGCATATACTTGTCTAATTCAACCAAACGCCCAGCGTTCTTACCGCCCCAAACGTTCCTCCCTCCGCGAGCGAAGAAGCGTTTCTCAGCCCCACGGAAGACGGCAGCGGTGGTTGGCGGCTCCAACGGCAAGGGGGGAAAGGTCCAGGTGAAAAGCGGGGTGAAAACACAAAGAATAAACACTGAAACAATAAAAACAGACAGAAAGCGCTCTGTACAAAGTTGCAATACAACCTTTCGTCTGATGGGTGTTAAAAAACTAACTGCCGCCACCGGCTCTTCGCGCCGTCCACGCCACGATCTCCCCACCTCCTTCCAGCATCTTCTTCGCCGTCGTCGGTTGGGCGCGCTTTTCTTTAAAATTTAAATACAAAGTAAGCCACTACAATACGTATTGCAAAAAAAAAATAAAATTTGAATAAAGTGGAACTGAAAAGTACTCGTACTCGTACATACCTAAAAGTCAACATTTTTTCAGTACATGCTAAAAATGTGAGCTGACTGACATGTGCTTCCGTTAAAGAACTTCTTAGGTCACTAACGATAAGTCCTCCTTTACTGAAAATTCTTTCTGAAGACACACTGGTGGCTTGTATAGATAAATATTTACGTGATAGTATACTCAAATGTGGGTAGGTAGTAGCGTTAATCTTCCACCATTCCAGAGAGTTATCGTCCATATCTATGGGTGGTGACTATGTATAAAAATTTAATTATTTTTGTCCTACCAATTCTTCATCCTTGTTTTTAGCTTGAGTTTGATTAAAGATTAATGAAAAGGTTGTTCGCTTTTTTGTTTGTTGATTGTTTATTATTTCAGTTTCATTGTGTACAAATTTCGATTCTTTCAAAATAAAGTTTTTTTTAATATAATCAACACTTACAACTTCGGTATTCCGAACAAAATAATCTTTGAAACGTGCATCTCCTTTTTATAACCTCTAGTATTTCTTTTAATATTTCGTGTCTAAGGCAAAGAACGTCTTCTTGGATCTGGGTGGCATCATTTAGTTTATGTAATTTATTTTCAATCAATTCACACATCGCTAATATTACAGAGGCAATAACATATTGTGCCCCTGATAAATGCTGTGATACTTTTAATAGGTTCTAGCAATTGTATTACCTCTTTGAGCATAACTATATAGTAACCAACGAAAGATTAATCAATTAATCAAATATAACTAAACAATTGATTAATTGATAATCGACTTATGGATTAATCCATTAAAACACATATTACAATCAATTAATCGATTAATCAAAAAAACACGAATCGATTAATATAACATCAGCCCTACTCAAGACACGTCGTGCCCACAGGGCATCCAACACACGTGGTGGTCAGGGAAGACCTTTTACACGTTGTGCTCGTAAAACATGTTCTCACAGGACTCACAAAACTCTTTTTTCTGTGTGCCAGAGAAGAAAAAACGTTTTAGATTTTCCGAAAATGAACGAGTGCGTGCAATAGAACTTCTTAACATGTTGTATGAACATGGATCCAAAAGTAAAGAGTTTTTGTGGACCATCTTACATCAAGTCCTAAATTGTGATAATCCAGTGTACTCGTTTCGCAAATTCAAGACTTAGCTTCTTTTGGTCTCCTCGTCCTGAAACATCTCACTTCGTACTGTAAAATTTGAGTTACCAGACTTACGACTTAATGCTTTGGTGGGCATATCCACTATTTCTCCATCATTGTCTTCCTCTATAAATAGCATGTTGAAAGTTTCAGCATCTTCCTAAAAATTGCAAACATTAAATATAATGCGTATTATTTTTAACCTTGTGCCTTAAAATAAGTTGGGTATTAAGATCATGTACACTACATTCTGGTTCTGCAGTATTTAAACAGCTCGACTGAGATGGCTGACTTTCAGCTGCAGGTATTTTTTTCTTGAATACTTGTCGATGCTTAATAAAAATGTTGAATATCGAAGCTTGGTTGAATAACTAATTAATGTAAATGAATAATCAATCGTTGCTTAGCAATGTTTGATTGATTTGTGCCATAAAGACCAATTTATGCCCGCATTTGAGTGCTTATAAACAAGATTTTTACCAGTAGTAGTTCCAGTATTTGTGATCACAATCGGTGTTTCGTTTTTATAGAATCTTTCATCAGATTGAGTGGTGTTTTCTAGATCTAAAAAAATTTCAAAATGCCATTATCACAATTCAGTAAGAAGTAAAAACACAAAATGACGTGACGCCAATTTTATTTTCCAAAATTAGTTAATAAAAAATGTTATAAGTTAAATTCATATCTAGACTTACTTTCTCCTTTATCTTCTTCAGCCAACTCTGTATTAATGTTAAAACCTATTTCTGCCAAATATTTTCCTTTATACTCCAGTGGTATGGTTCCTCTTTTCAATCGTAAGTAACAGTTTGGAAACTTGCGGTTTGATAAATATCTACAGGCAACCTAAAATTTAAAGTTGTTAAATAGAAACTTCTACCAAGTATTATTATCTTCGTAGCGGAACATTTAAAAAATTATTTGCTAATGGTTGTTTAATTTTTACCACTCACTCATAGAACTCATCATGGTGTCTCCCATAAAATTTGAGAATTGCTTTGTTTCATCAGGTGTAAGATTTAAAATCTGTGTCACAGTAGCAATCTGTTTCCTTAACTTGTTGCTGCTAATGGCTTCTAGATTATCTAATTTAATTTTTTTGCATAATGTGCGAATTGCCACATCTCCTTTGCCCCACTTAATAGTACGATCGGGCATGGCAAACACATAGTCATTTTTGAGAGTCTAAGATGTACTTATGTCGTTCCTTTAATAGGATATTAATCATTTTCTCGATTAACTCCGGTATCAAAATGACTACAGCTCTCGAACCTTTTCCACTGTTTAATACCCTTTTATATTTTTTCGTAAGATTTTTTTCGGTTTCGGTAAGAGATTTTCAAAATCTGTATAGTCACTTTTTTTGTCATTGTAATAGTCATGAATTTTTAGATATTGTACATCACCTATTCGACGTCGATTGAATAATATTAATAAAGCCAATGTGCAATGATTCAATTATTCGACATTTTTTTTGTCAGCAGTGTCACTGTACAATTTTTCCATTGTTTCTTCTGCCATTACCGTAACCTCGTCTCTAAATTTTTTTATGTCCCGTACAAGAGGTAAAAGTAGGGGTTTTGCCATCGCTTTTCATTTAATTCCTTGTTCGTTAGAGATGCCATTTCTATATTCCATCGAGCTTCAACTAGTTTTTTAAAATACTGAACATTATTTAACCAAATTCTCGCTTAATGTAGGGGTAGGGTTTGACACTGAAATCTTCTGGTCTGTTTTACTATCAAGTGTGTCAGTTCATCACAGACAAATTTTAAAGAAGTTCCCAAATGCATGGCTAAACTTGGAGCTCTAAATGTTTTCTTTTCATGATCATAGCCTACTACCTTTCTGCTGCAAATGATACCTTATCAAAATTTTTTGGGTGAACCAGGTCTTTTAAAGTAAGTTTGTTGTTACTCTCCACTTCCCTATAACTTATTAATAGCCTTGGAAGTTCTCGCATTCAGTTACTACACGGGTAAATCATTCGTTCTTTCTTATGTTTTTTTAAATGAGATTCCCCAAAGTAGGAGGCTATCAATAAATCTTTCTTGGGCTCGAAAGCAATTTCATCAGCCCTCATTAAATCAAATACCTGCATAGAGCGACATAATTAAACACGTGTTATTTAATGACTACAGTTATATCAGTTACCTTTTTTTAACATTTAATTTTGAAATTGCGTTTGTCGGATCTATGGCGCATGTTGATAAGGTCTGCGAACGACCAAGCTCACGTGTGCTTGCTTTGTCAGTGGTGCTTCTTAAAAAGTAATCCTAAAAAATTTGAGTGTAATGATGGATCGTAAGTATCTCACTCATCATATTTTGTACATTTTAAACAGGATTTATTCGGGAAAATTTTGAGGAGACGTAATCACCTGTTTAGTTAATTTTAGTTTTATTTATTTTTCGTTGAAGATACACAAACATATTTTAATAAAAAATTTACAGTGCTTACGATAACTTTAAAACGGCTGTAAAATTTCGCATTCGGTTTTGCAGATTCAAAATGAAATCGCAAAATGTTATTCAGTTTAGATTTTTTTCCAAAAATATGGATATATCGGGTAAAAACTCATCACGGATTCGGAAACTACACGTGTAGAAGTATGCAATTTTATATCATTTAAAACCCATTTGTTATGTACAATTTTGAGGTGCCGTGATAATATTGTTGGTGGGATGATTAACCAAATTTAAAATATGACGTGGAACTTATGAAAAAAAATCACAAATATTTTTTTGCAACAAGTTTGGCTTCATTTTGTCTACGGGCACATTTCGAACTACCGACTTCAAGACACGAATGAAACTTTTCAGGCAGGTCCGTTCTTGTTTAAAATTTGTGTAGAATTGCCAGACTTGACATTCCGTGTTGTTTCGATGGTTTTCTAATCCTTCTTGACCAATTTCATTTGATTAAACGCCCAGATTAACACCATCAAGTATGGATTGCAGTTTTTCTTGTCCAATGGCTACTGGTTCTGTGGTTGGTTCTGCGCAAACAGGTATGTCAGTATCAACCTCTATAAACTCTTGATACGTCACATTTATGGGTTGAACAGAAGTAAGAATAACCTATTCCTCTGGGGAACAAACCACTTCTACCTCTTCACGCCCGTGATTAAGATGAAGATGCTTTTTTAAAGCATTTTTCAATTGTTTGTGTTCCAAGCGAAAGCAACTGCACGAATGGCTTGCAATACATTCCATTTTGTAATTTTATCGTCAGTTTCCAGTTGTCTGATGACTCTTGTTAGGAGCCTAGTTTTATAATGAGACTACAAATTTCTTTCAAAACAATTAAATTAACTCACCATAACCCCTCAGATCCTCAGAACACTAAACAATTTTGCACTTTTTAACGGTTCACAATGTGACACGAGAAAACGAGACAACTACGAAACTATCCGATAGGGGTAGCCCAGATTAGAGATGGGAACATGGAAAGTTAAATATCGATGTCAAGACATCGGTCTTCGTTTGTATTACAAAATCGATGTACCGATACATCGATTTAAAATATCGAGTTTTGTCCAACATCGATTTAAAATTTTTAAAGGAATTATAAAAAAGAACAGGTATTTTCCACTTCTTTAAAGCATTTATTTAGTAGCGATAACCAAATGAACAAAACATGAAAAATAAACTCAACACTAAAAAATAAACTGAAAAATCAACAATCAAGTCAAAAAGTAAAATTAAACTCAAACATAAAATTTAAATTGAAAAGTAAAATAGTTCCATAAAAATGGTGCGTAGTGTTGTTCACTTACAACCATTCTTCTATTGGTAGTGAACCCAAAAATACCATCTTCTTTAATCGCTCAGGTTTTATTCTACTTCTTCTGTCATTTATTATTGTTCCTGTTTTTGAAAACAATCGTTCTGATGGCACCGACGTTGCAGTGATTTGTAAATATTTGTTTGCAACACGATGCGAATGAGGATACGTTAATTTCAACTGTCCCCATACTTTAAATGGGTTACTATGAAGTTCTGCCACTGAAGTACTGAGATAATGAGTCAGTTCTTGTCCTATAAGAGAGTTTAGCTCTTCTTTGTCGCTAACTTTAACACGCGAAACATTGGCCAAAGCTCTGTGGTGTTTCCATAAGTCAAAATCATCTTGATGTATTGGAAGTTCTTGAATCTCATGAGAATTCTCCTCTTCATTACTAATAACATCTTTTAAATTTGCACTTGCAAATATTAAAGCTTTCTTTCTAATACTCGTGACCGCTTTCCCAACGTCTAGAATATCTTGAAAATCTAATTTCTTGAATCTGTTGTCCAAGATGGTAGAGACAGCCAACTTCTCATTTTTTTTCAATATTTCCAAATCTCTTATTTAATTCTGAACATAGATTCTGTTTAAACTGCTCTACATCAACATTTGATGGTTTCGTGTTTAAAATTTCCTTCACCATACAATTCATTAGAGGTATAATCTTACTTAGAGTGACGTATTTCTCTGCAGAGACTTCTCTCGTGCATACTTCCAACGGTCTCAGTAACACCTTTAATTCTCTAAGAATTTGCAGTTCATTTGCATTCAATACAGTTGGTGACTTTGGATCATTTAATAAAATTTCATTAACATAATTGCAAAGAATAAGATAGCGTTCTAACATACAGAATGTTGAATTCCATCGAGTTCGTACATCTTGCTTTAATTTTAATAATTTGCCTCCTGATATCCCATCTTTCAACTGAAGTTTGCGTAGCATGTCAGTCCCCACAATACTGTGTTTAAACCAGGTTACAATGTTTCTAAGTTTAATAATAACAACAGCTACAGCCTCGGACATTTCAAGTGATCTTTCACACAGAAGATTTAACGTGTGGGAAAAACAGGGCAGGTGGTTGAGTTCACCAAAATAATTGGTAACCGCTTTAACGATATTTGCGGCGTTATCTGTTATAACGGCAATGATTTTTTGCTTAGGTAAATTCCATTCAGTACAGATTTGATTTAAAATTTGTTCAAGATACTTAGCCGTATGTCTTTCTTCTAAGGGAAATACTCCTAGTGGTCTACTTTGCATATCAATATTGTCTAAATAATGAATTGTAACACCCAAGTAACTTTTATTTGTGTGTTCCTCAGTCCATGCATCAGTTGTCATGGTAAAATATTCATACTGTGACAATTGTGCTTTAAATTTTGCTACTTGTCCTTCATATCTTCCATCGAGAGGTCTGTAAAGGTTTTACGATATGGCAAGCTATAACAACGGTAGAGCTTTATGCATAAAAAATTGAAAACCCTCATTTTCAACCAAAGAAAATGCTTGATTATCTCTACACATCATGAACAGAATTGCAGAAGTAATGTCAACGTCTTTTTTTCCTCATTTTTGAAATGATGTTATTTTATTGACTGCTTGTGTAATATTCATTTGTTTAACAGATGTTGAACCACCAAACTGATTAGTGTCATGTGAGGTTGATGCTAATGTGATAGTTGATGCCAAACTTACATTGTCATTACTGTTATCATTTTTTTTTCGCCTGTTGCTTCGTCTTCAGGACTGTTACCCAGTTGTGCTTCGGCATGATGAATTTGATCACTTGGGTTTAGGAAGTCTGTCTGCGCGTTTCTATGCCTACTCTTCAAATGCCCTTGAAGATTAGACGTATTGCCAGATGTTTTTAAATTTTTAGAACAGAATTTGCAGATTGCAGCACCCGTGTTCAGTTTTCTGAAGTATTTCCACACTGAGCTTATTTGTCTAGGTGCCATCTTCTGAGACCAAATATTAGTCTTTATGAGTTTGATCTAGCTATTTTCCTAGTTTGTTCAGAATTACTTACCATTAATATTTATTAATCCACTTGCAGCCGCGCACGTGTAGTAATCATAATATGTATCCTCCTGGTAGTAAATGAATTCCCGCCTTTGCTACGAGTGCGTGGAGCACCCAGGCACCACATAGATGTGCCAACAAATGCGTAGTTGGTACAGAACACGCACTAGTTGATGTGTCATTTGACAGCACTTTGACAGTTACATACCACACCAATAAACAAGCCTCGCTGTCTCGCCCTACATAGAAACAGCTGGCAACCCGTAAAACCGATCTCGTATAAAACTTAGGGCCGGTTGCATAAACGCAAATCAAATTTAATCTTTGATTAAGAACAATTGTAACTATGATAATAACAATCGTTACTATGGAGTTAATCAGAGATTAAATTTGATTTGGGTTTATGCAACCGGCCCTTAATGAAATAATAGCGAAAAATCGCAAAAGACATCTAAATGGTATACATCGATGTCTTCCGATGTATCGTATCTCCGGGAATCGATTTAAAAAATTCGATGTATGTAAACGTATATCGATATTTTATTCCCATGTCTAGTCCAGATTCCTTGGTTAAGTAGATGACTGGTTGTATTTACGGCGGAAAAATATAGTTTTATATTTGACAAAGCTAAATCGTCGATTTTGTGAGCACCACAATTATCAAGACCGAGCAAAATATTGCGATACTCGGTGACCATTCGGCGATTAAATTTGAGTAATCATTACTTAAATGTGGGTGCATCAATCCAAGAACATCTTCGCGAAGTGCATTGGCAAGGCAAATGAGATTTGTCGATAATTTTTAATCATTTTGGATTCTGTAACTTTGCAACAACCCAAGGTTTTAATTTGTATCTATACTTTTCCAGAAATATTCAAAACCGTGACGATGATTATTTTGTAAAACATCTGACTTGGCCACCGGTGCACGTATTGTGGTAATGTTGTTTGCTGCTGGTAATGGGAGGGAAACATTTTCAAATTCTTTTATTATGGATTCAAGTGATGTGTCTGAAATACCTGAAGAATCCAAAATTACTATTGTTGATAGAAGTGAGATTGCAGGTGTAATGTAAACTTGCAATATTCGCCGTGCTTCCCGTGTATAGGTGGCGAGGATAATCGTAGAGTACAAGTTAAAATTTTGCCGGTCTTAAACAGTTTATTACAACGTAAATGCCGCGTACTTTCTATTTAGCGAAAAAGGGTGTCCTTGAGGACTTGATCGTTGCTTATGGATGGTGTAGAGATCGAAGTGTAGTTGTGAGAGCTTAACACTCGACTTGTCGTACCCTTATATTGAGGTACCCCTACCATAAACACCCTTACTAAATATTGAGAAGTGGTGGTACGACCAATGGTGTGGTATTTACAAATTAATGAACATTACACATATACATACCGCCCTCCTTGAAGGCACCGCCTTCAAAAAAGGCTTACAATGAAATAAATATATGTATAAAATATCGAATAATATGCTACAATAAGGATAACATCTTAATGCTCCGTACTGTACGTTTTGTGGTACCGTCTCGACGATGCGGCCCATCTTCCACTGCTGAGGCGGTGGGTTTTCCTTAACGAGGACAACTAAGCCGCCAACGCGAACCTGTGAGGTGGCGGTCTTCCTTGTATTGACTTGCGTGAAGTGTTGCGTCAGGTACTCCTTGGACCAACACTGCCAGAAGTGCTGTCGTGGTTTTTCGACCCTCCTCCAACGGTTGAGCCGATTTTCGGAAATCGAAAAATGAGAAGGTGTTAGAGCTTGCAAATCATTAGGGTCAGTGCTTATGGGGATGATAGGTCGGGAATTTAGGATTGCTTCTATCCTTGCTAATAAGGTGTACATTTCCTCAAAATTTAAATACCTCTGACTGTTCTTTTGAGGTAGTATTTTACTGATTTGACATTGATTTCACAAAGTCAGCCCATGTGCGTTGACCGAGCCGGAATGAAGTGCCACTCTATTTTATTATCAGTCAATTCTCTCTGTACAGCCGTAAATGCCTTAGATTTAAAAAAAAGCGCCCAACTCTGCACTGGCTGCGACAAAGTTAGTAGCGTTATCTGAGTAGATATCAGATACGCTTCCCCGTCTAGCCATCAACCTGCGTAGTGAATTCATGAATGATTCGATTGTTAAATCACCCACTAATTCTAAGTGTATGGGTTTGGTAGCAAAACATACGAACAACGCGATATATGAATTTATTAGATGCCTTGAACGGCCTCGCGATTCCTTTATTAAAATCGGTCCAGCATAATCAACCCCTCACCAAAAACGGTTTGGTTGGCGTAACTCTACGACACTGGCAAGTTACCTATGAGGGGCGTTATGGAAACCAGATCAAAGCGATTACATATGTAGCAAGTTCGCAACACTCTACGAATTGTGTTTCTTAAAGATGTGATCCAAAAATTTTCTCTAACTGTGGAAATAGTTCCATGTAAACCGGCGTGCAATTGTCTAATGTGCGCTTCAATTATAATTAGGTCAGTTAAATCATGTTTTGGCATTAATGGGGTGTCTTCACGAAAACATGAGGATTTTGAATCGACCAAATTAGATGATTTTGGGAATTCACGTATCCCGAAAGGTGGAAATAACCTTTGTCCGTAAAAAATGTCGTATTCAAAATTTCATCTGCATTTATGTTGTCAAGGAACCAACGGCAGTAACTACGTGTACAATGCTGTGTGAAAAGACGAAATGCAATTTGTATATCAGGACACATGCCCATGAACTGGTCATTACAAAACTCTATGGAATAATTCCAATTCCCTAATTATTCATCGTGGGATCTACTGCGAAAATATTCCATTACCATAAAGGTGTTTTTCCTCCACAGAAAGAGGCATGTTTTGAAAAAAATTAATTGAACCAAAAACACAAACCTACACACTAGTCGCAAATTCAAATTCTTAAATACCGATCAAACGGTTCAATGGGGGCAAAAGTAACACCTATGCGACAAAGTCAAATTTGAAACATCAAATTTGGCGGACAGTAGTTCTTCCCGCCAACTGAAAAACCAAAATTATTCTAATTCAGTTTTGCCAGCTACATATTTTATTTCAGTCATTATTGATCTTGTTGTAGAATATCATCTTCTCTATGAAATTTATTTATTAACATCTTTTAATTTGGGAAAACATTTTTTCACATAAACATCAGCGTTTACCTTACCGTAGAATCACGAATTTTTCGAATGAGGAGTTTCGAAACTCCACTTTGTGATATGGCTAGCCAAAGCAAAATTTTTGGTTCGAATTTGGTCTTACTTGCAAATTTTACTTGTACAAACAAGGTGTGAGGTTTTATCTCTTGTGTAAAACTCGGAATTTGCCGCAAGGTTAGTACATATTACTAAAAATGAAATATTTTTCGTCGTCCAAAATTAACACTTTTTCCGACACTTTCAAAATTGTTAGCAATTTTCTACATCTTGTTGGAATAATTTCTAATCGTTTGTCATTATATTTGGGTGCTTATTTTCGTTTATAGGATTTCACACATTGCTTCTTTGAAATTGTGGATACTGCAGATTGAGAAAATTGTGAGGCCAATCTTCTCTGAGAAATCCCATTCTTGTTATTTACGATATCCGCCAATTTTTTAATAGCAGCTCTACTTAGTTTCGTTGGTCGGCCATTTTTCTGTAAATTTTGAACAAGCTTTCCATTTCGCCAACAATTAATTATGTTTTAAATGGTGCTTCTATTAAAACCTTCCAATATAAAATGTTTTGCAATATCAATTTTTGGCCTTCGTCGAATAGCGGTACATATTCATTCTGTTAAATGCTCAATAGCAACTATTTTCATTTTAGGTATCATATAAACAACCTAAAAAATAACAAATACAACGCTTAAGTTATTTGACGAGACCTGTGATATTTATGAAAAATAATTTCAAAGTGACTGTATCAATTTTTCAAGTGTCCATTTACTTATGCACCAGGCATTAAGTAGTGATTTATAAAATTCTTCTTCTGTATTAGTCTTTTGTATTAAATATTCTGTAAATTGGGTTGCGTCTTCAGTTAACGGAATTTTCGTTTGACGTAAATTTAATTTTTTTCTTCATTTATGTGTTGGCAATGCAGTAGATTACAACAAACTTTTAGCATGTGTACTAGTTGTAGAGCTGATTTTGAGCTTCTGTATATCCCACCGGAAGACATTAATAATTTTAAAATAGTTAAGTGCAATATATGTACTATAAAAGGAACAAATTACTTTTTCCTACTCCCCTTATCGTAATCATACCATTAATACATGGTTTTCATGGACGTAAGTTCGTTTTACGATATGATTACGGTTGTTAATGACGACGGGACGTAAGTTATTTACTTACGTCCCTTAGGAAAAAAAGTGCATCAGGACACGTGCTCTGTTAATTTATATTTATGGTAATGTTACAGTTTGTACAATTACTAACATTGTTAACAAAATTGGGATATTTATTTAGTACGTTTTTTGATAATTCAATGTTATTATCACCTTCTTTATCCGCAACAATTAGTTCCGTAGTTTCATTTGACACTATCATCTCCGAAGAAACTTCAATGTTGTTATCACCATTTTTATCAGCAAAATGTAGTTCCGTGGTTTCATTTGACACTATCATCGCCGAGGAGGCTTCAGTAGAATTTGTACCCTGATTATCATATAAAACTTTATGGGCAATCGCTTTTTTATTAGCAATAGACTCAGCAACGTAGGTTTCCGCAATACTACCGGACTTCCAACCCCCATGTCTCTTTAGTGTGAGAACTTCTGCTCCCGTATTTGCTAACAAAGTTGTCGAGGTTCTTCTGAACGAATGGCCTGTATAGGTTTTAGGGTTGTCTAAATTCAAATATGTTGCTATCTTACAGGGGATTTCAGCGATTTTATTTTTGCCGACGGGTTGATTAACACATCTCCCTCCCCGATAACGCATGAAAAAACGTACATTTACAATTTTGGATCTAATACTGTTATATTTTTTGACAATTTGCAAATAGCAAACTTTATTTTCTCTACAGTGGCCTGTTGCACAATACTTAGAAGTCTAATAATATTAGTCTTGTAAATTGTAATTTGTGGAATTTTGTTGCACAATCATTTAATAAATTTCTACAAGTTACAACTAATAGTTTTCAAACCCATTAGTATAATTTCTACGAATTTACAAGTGTTTGTTGCACAAATATAGTATATTATTAGCCAAGGTTGCAGAGCCAAGCATTCTAGACCGAGCGCAAATTAGAACCCGAGACGCACAGCGTCGAGGGCTCTGAAGCGCGAGGTCTAGAAGTGGCTTTGCAACCATGGTTAATATACAATTTTTTTCACTAGTAGAAACCATAAGACAATAAACTGAAAAAATAAACGTTCAATTTTTTGACGCAACATGATTTTGTTTTGATTTCTAATCAAACTTAATCGAAATCTTCAACACAAAGAAAACCGTTTATACTTGTCGCTGAGTTAATTATTTTATCTTCTGCCGTCTACCAACTACCATGCGTATACTCAAGTAATGTTTGTAGCACACATTTGTTCATTTTTTAAGAAATAATCACATCAAACATTGCGTACATAACCTCAATTTTTCTTTTTGAACCGATGGTCGCAAAAGTTGAATTTGCTACCTCTAAATGAGTCGACATTTGCATTCGTCATGGCTGCTAGTGAAAAAAAATAATTTTCATTACTTTGTAGAAATTTTGACGTTTCAGTAATGAAATTTCTACAAGTCGGTAGTCTCCAATAATTTTGTTTACAGTCGTCGGCATTTCGATTTAACCACTCCCTAGTGTAAGTTTTCAAAATTTCGCTGGTGTAAACGGCTTTCCCTACCTTTTTAGAGAGAAAATGGCTGACGATTAATGACATTAGTTACTTTTTTTTGACATTTGTTTGATCGCCGTGTTACAAGGTTCTGTGCTTACAAGGCGACGGCTTATTAATTAATTAAGGGGCTCTTTTATGTAGGTTAGAGCTTAGGATACGCATTTTCAGTGCACATACACCGACATTATCAAACTGTGGAATCGAACGTGCAGTATAAATCTGCACTGCCACAATTGATGCTATAAGCAGTTAACAGTTTACCATCTCGTTAACAAAAGGTGGACATCAATAAAATGGGCAAGTACGACTCAAAGGTATAGTGAAAATTGGAACTTTTATTTGTATTTTTACCTATCAATGTACAAGGATGGTGTACGAAGAATGACCACATGACTGGCAGTTCATATTAATATTTCCATCAGTCTTATTTGTGCTGCCATGGACGATACTGATTTATGGCTTGGTTCTTCTGAATCACAGAACTCTGGTGCTTGTACTAATAATGCGTCATTAGAAGATTTACACATTTTAATGAAATGTTACCAGAACTGTTGAGTATTTTGAGCCCACTGTATACAAATAAATATGAGAAAATTGTAGGTTATAATTTATAAGAAACTACATGAAATATTTAAAGAGATAAAGCGTGAAGCAAAAGGAAGTGATGTAAAGAAGCAGATCAATTCACTAAGGTTGAATCACAGGAGGGAATTAAATAAAATGAAATGTTCTAAATGTGATAGAAAGACAATTCTCAATGAACATAATTTATAGGAACGTAAACAGTAGTCTCAACTGTTACAAATAAGTGTATTGTCAAAAACTTTAACAATGCAATAAAACAGGAACAACTAACTAACCCATTAATACAATAATAATGGAATTAACTGTGTTTCCACCCATTGACTGAACAATTGCACGTTCATAGTCTTATGATAGTCCCTGCTATCATTATTGCTATCTAAAAATAGCAAGCAGTTTTCCAAAAAACCAAATTTACCCCCTGCATGAAGTATAGTAAACCTTCTACCCTCATTCATTACTATTTTCGCAGGCATGCCTCTCCGATTACTCTCATGCACCCAACTTCTTACTGGTACACCATGCTGATACACCCACGTCTCGTCTAAATAAACAAATGTCACATCTTCCATTAACTGTATGTAACGCCTTAAAAATTTAATTTTTAATCCCTGTAAGCTGGGCGACTCAATTATAATTTTCCTGTTTTCAACTTTTTTAACATTGTAACCCATGGATTAAATAACCCTTCGTAGAGTCCGGATACTTGCGTTGTAATTAAGATTTTCTGTGGCAAAATTAAATAAATCCTGAATTGTAAAAAACTCATTCTGACGATTTTTTTCAAATATGTGAAAGTTTACGTCTTCTTTGAATTCAAAATCCGTAAACCATTTTGACTTCTTTCGTGGGGAAGGTCTAGGATCTTCGGGAAGTTGTCCGGATTTGTGTTGGAGTAAAAGCGTTCTTATTTGACTTCTTGAACACTGCAGGAAAATGAGCTGGTTAATGATAGGATAAAAGGATGTTACTGAGTCACTGGTTGGTGTGAAAAATGGACAACGTGAACTGTGTGGTGGATAAGTAACGTTGGAAATGTTATAGTTACTACCAAGATTTCGTACTGAAAAAATATTCGCTAGTCGTAACTCGTGTTCACGCTGGGAAGACGAAGGATATGCCCGTTGAAACTCTTCGTAACACTTTACAATAGTAGCTTTTATTTGTTTTTTGAACAAAGTCCGCGTTCTTGGCTTCATAATAATTATTTTCAAATTGAAACGCTCTCTTTTTGAATTTGAAGCACGCTGCGCTAGTTCGAAGTTGTTTGAGTCGTTTACGAGTCGTTTGACGTTATTGTCGGTTACAAACGTCAAAGCGCTGCCAATCCGAGGGGCTTAAAATTACCATGGCAATAATACCAACCTGACGTTTTAACAAGTGGTTTTATCCATTTGCCGACGACTATACAAGTATAAATATATGTTGCGACACTTGTTATTTGACTCGTCGAAGATGAAGAACCAAATAGGTGGCAGGTAAACCGGAGGAGAAAAATATTTCGTCCGAGGATCAATTTCAATTTTCAAACAAGTGTAGAACATACGGAAAGATTTAGAATTTCCGCAGAAAAATTGGATTTGCTTCTAAATGAAATAGGGCCTCTACTCCTGCATAATACTAGTAAAAGTGGTGCTTTAACCCCAAAGCAACAGTTATCTGTAGCTTTACACTGGCTTGGATGTGGCGCCCAATATCACATAGTCGGTGATACACATGGAGTTGACAAGAGCACTGTTTGCCGTACTGTTCAAAGAGTAGTGAATGTAGTGAATAATGTTCTTTTAAATCGAATTGTTAGATGGCCAGAAAATATTCCTAACGAAATAGAAAAGTTTTATAGAATCGTCCACTTTTCCCACGTTTGTGGTGTTGTAGTTGGTTCGCTTATACCTATTGACGCACCTACAAACAATGAACCTGCTTTTGTTGATCGATGGGGAGACCATTCGATTAATTGTATGTTTGTGTGTGGAGCAACAAAATTTTTTTACTACGTGAGTGCAAACTGGCCAGGAAGTGTTCATGATGCTAGAGTTATGCGGAACAGCAATTTGTATAGACGGTTTGAACGGCAAAATATATTTCCCAATGCTGTAATTTTGGGTGACTCAGCCTATCCGTTGAAACAATGGTTGATGCCGCCAAGACACAACAACCCGAACAATCCTTTGGAAGAAAGGTACAACAGACGGCACAAGGGTACTAGGCAGGGCATCGAAGGAGCTCTGGGCATCTTGAAAGAAAAATTTCCATGCTTACACCATCTTCGTGTAGAACCTAGATATGCAGCAAATGTTGTAAAATGCTGCACTACGCTTTGCAATTTTGCACGTATTGGTGTAAATGATGATGAAGTTGAAGTTCTAAACGAAAATAATCTAATTCTTCAAGAAGATGAGAACATTGTTCTAGATCATCCTGAGCGGGAAGTACCGATTAGAGCCGCCATTCTTCGTCAAGAACAAATTTTAAACTTAATGAACAATTAATTTACGAACTTATTAACTTTTTAATAAACAAGATTATAATGAATGGTAACAAGAAATAAGAAAAAAAAAACAAAAACTAATTATTAATACGTGAAAAATAGAAAACTAAAATTAATCTGTGTCATTTGCTTGCAAGTCCTTGATAAATTCACTTTCTGGCAATCCCAAACAAATTTCTAGTTGCCGAGCTTCAAGTCTGGTTTTATAAATTACAACTTTTAATAGTTCCATTTGCAGCTTTTCCTTTTTTTCTTTATTAGTTTCATGTCCGGCTGTCGCAGTTTCTGAAACCAATTTAAAAAATAAAATAGTTTATTAATGACCGTGCTGTGTACTATTTACTTTGTTTAAATATGGTTCTTCTAGGGGACATGTGTTTCTGTTCTTCTTTTCTTTGTTCCTTTTTCTTTTTTTCGGGCACTATAAATTATTATTATTTGCACTAATTAAACGAATGGAACATAATCAATTAACTCACAAACTAAATAAATCACTTGTTGATTCTCTTTCTGGATGTAATTCATTTGCTACTTCGTGTGCCCGTTCAGCTGGAAAATATGTGAAATTAACTATAATAGTATTACACTACAATAACAAATCGTTCAGAATTCATATTTTCTATTTTTTTATTACACTTTTTAGCTAAATTTGCTTACCTTGAATTTCAATTATATCTTCACTCATTGGCTCGGGTTCTAACCCGAGCCCGTGAATGGCAGGTGAGTCTTTATCGAGGATATCGAGCACCTCCTCATCGACATCGGTCAATTTTTTCTCCGGGCCGCCTCCAGTTCCCGTTTTTTTATAATTATCGACTTTCTCCTATTATTATCACATTAAAGTGTGTGTATAGTTTTTGTAAATAATAATAGTAATCAATACACTTGTCAAAGTCTTAAATGCTTACCATTGTGGCTTTTTTCACATTAGGCCACCAAACATCGCGGACATATGTCCAGTCTTTTGTTGGTGGCACTAATCCTAGACTCTGGGCATGATTATAAATTAATTTCCACCTTTCAATTTTTGCTATTTTGGTCACATGTTGGCTAAATGTGTTTTATCAGTAAAAGATCTTGTTAAGAGAAAAAGTGTATTCATTGACAACTCTCACAATTCGTCTTGTTATTCTATTCACTTGTTGTTTTTCCCCCCAGCCTGCTAACACAACATCCCCCCCTTTTAAGCTAGGTTACGTAGTCTTTCAAATAAGCAGGCCTCTTTGAATTCCTAGTTGACCGCCGCAGAGGAGGAACAGACCATGTAGGTGACGACACAACATTATCAGATGAATTATGAATTCCTGTAGTGATATTGGTGCTGACTTCTCTGGAACTTTTATTCATTAATTTTGAATCAATATTGACACTATTTTCAGAAGGCTGAGGCTGAGGCAATGTTGAAATGAGCGGAGGTGGTAAAATATAATAAGGAGCGGAAACTAAATGATATCGGTTACGCCGATAGATTCCAAAATTAGTTTCCACCATGTATGACCGTGGTTCTCTTAAGACCTCTATTATTTTCCGATATATTCGTAAGTCAATTACCCAAACACTGTCCCCTTGTTTCAGTTCTGATAAATTTCGGGCCCTATGTCTTTTATTAAACTGGTCAATACTTTTATCTTTAGCCTTATCCTCCCTTTTAAAAACAAGTGACCGTAGTTTCCTATTCATGAGAAGTTCGGAAGGACTATATCCACACTCTAATGGTGTAGTACGATAAGCCAATAAAGCTAAATCTAAACCACCAGGATTTTTTTTAATAAGACTCTTGGCTATTTTTACAGCCGCTTCAATGCAACCATTAGACTGAGGAAAGTAAGGACTACTAGTAATGTGATGGAAATCATAATCATAAGCAAATTTTTTAAATTCACTTTGGAATTGTGGACCATTATCTGACCTTACAATTTCAGGAATGCCAAAGCGACTGAATAATGTCTTCAGTTTAGCAATAATGATGGATTCTGTCATTTTATTTAATTTGAATATTTCAAAGAATCTTGAGTAATAATCACTAGTTTACAAATTTAAACTTTTTTTCGTATCCAAAAATAAAAAAAATATTTTTACTTCTAAATTACTTACTGATACCAAATCCAAAAACGGATTATCCTTATCACGTCAGGTTTTTTCATAAATCAAAAATAATGAACTTTGCCCTTACCTTCACGTTAGTGTCAAATTGATTCATGTTAATGCACCATTGTCGCATAAAAAATGTCTTCGAGATCGTGCAAAGTAAGTGCAAATCAGTTTTGTTACGTTTATGGTAAAATTATAGTACCTAAAGCAAGACCTGTTTAAATATGCTTAAAAAGAAGGTATGAAGGATTTTGGTACAAAAATGTGTTACTGTTGGTCTATTATAAAAGAAACTGTCAGTACTGTCAATAAAAGAAACGCTACTGTTTATCATTTTTAATTTTCAGTCATAATGTTTATAATATATACTGGGTGTTGCTTTTATTTGATACAACCCCTGTAACTTCTTTATTCTTAAAGATAAACCTGTATTTCTTTGAGCAAATTTGTATCATTTTAAAAGATCTTTGTGAGGCCGACCTCACATTTTTATTATCACTTCCCGTAGAAAAATCAAAAGCAACCAATTATTCTAAAATCAATACTTGAAAAATTTTAAATAAAACATTGATGACAATCTAGTAGCTTGAAAAGTTGACATTCATGTTATTTATTTACGTAAATGATCTTTTAAAATGATACAAATTTGCTCAAAGAACTATATGTTCATATATATTTAAAAATAAAAACGTTACAAGAGTTGTATAAAAGAAAATAAATACGGGGTATGTTTATATAAATATCTCAAAAACCTGACGTGATAGATTTTTTCTGCTTTCAGATTTGAATTTCCCGAACCCAAATCCTTTAGATTCAGCTATTTTTGTCTTTGGATATAAAACCTTGTAAACTAGTGTAATGAGTCACTATTAACACGTTAAGCGCCAAAGCAGACACCGGTGTCCGACCACTGCATTCCGTATGGGGCCAAAGCAGTCACCGGTGTCTGCTTCATATTTTCTACTCCTGGGCCACGCAGACTAATAATTCAGCATTATGTAAGGGATATGTGTCTGCCATGGCATGAGCAAACTTGAGCTCACAATTGGTTTGTTGGTTGCATATCTCAGATTAATTTTACAGCGTGTGTCCGCTATATGTGTCTGCTGTGGCCCCTTTTCGTAACTCAATTTGTTGATATGTGAAGGGGCCACGGCGGACACCGTTATTCCAAACAAGAGAAAATAGTTTTTCTAAATAATGGTTTATTTAAGAAAAAGGGCTAAATATGACAAATCTTTTTATTATAGGTAGAAGAAATTCAATTTATTTTGTGCGCTGTGTTAAAGCAATCCAGACAAAACCTTGGTTTTCCCTCGCAGTCATCGCAGTATGTTGTTACCTTGCGAACACAACTTTTGGGGATTTGTCCTTTCGATTTTTTTTCGTAGCATCCTCTGCAGTATTTTCTTCCTATACGGGAACTGCCAGGAATTCTCTTAAACGCATGTTTCCTTATACGTTTATTCCGTACTCCTTCGGCTTCAAACTCCTCGTCCAAAATTTCTTGAGGACCCAAAAGTTGTTTTACAATAGACTCTCTAAATTGGATAATAGACATAGAATTGCCTGTCGTCAATTTATTAAGGAAATGTGCGTTAACAATTGCTGTTCCCAAAATCACCTCAACTGCTACCTTCCGATACCACTTTACAGTTTTGCGTAAACATGATCCGTAACTAGAGAACTGATCTGATAGGTCAATTGACATTTTTCCAGAGTTATAGTCGACAATCATTTTTGGTTTGTTACTTCTTTGCCCCGTTTTGTAACAGTAATTGTTTCATCGGTGTTTTTGGTCGAAAGCATTAATACATCGCGCTTGTCCTTCCACATTAAGACAGTTATTCCTCTTGAATTTTCTTCGGCAATTAGTTCTCCTTTTTTTAGTTTTTGCTGCAAAAACTCACACTACACGCACCACCTCCAAACGCGAAATGATCGATATTGCAAAATATGAGATTATTACCTGAACAAGAATCGACGTGTCCGCCGTTAGCAACGTGTCCGCTATTGTGACCGCTGTGGCCTCTTCATTATGTAGAAATGTGTCTGCTCGATTAGACCGCTGTGGCCTGATGAGGTAAAAATTGCACAAAATATAATGTAGGGCCAAAGCAGACACAGGTGTCTGTTTTGGTTTTTTCGCAAAATGTGTGTCAAAATTTTCGAGTTTTCTAAAATAACCTATGTAACTATACATAGAATTTCATGTAGAATGCGTACCTGTCAATGGCCCTATGACGGTATCTGCATGATTTTGGCTTGGCGCTTAACGTGTTAAGTACCAACTATCAATTTTAAACAAATCTAGTCCAATTTTTTGCCACGGACGTTCGGGAAATGAATCCTTTAAGAAAGGTTCTTTGAAATTAATTTTATGTTCCACACATTGAGGGCAATTTCTAATTAAATTTTCAATCTGTGAAGAAAGACCTAACCACCACACAGACGTTTTCGCTCGTGCGCGACATTTAACAATCCCCTGATGTCCGCGATGTAAAAATTCTAAACACCTCAACTGCAAAGAACTAGGAATAATTATTCTATTATTTCGCAACAATATATCACGGACAAAAGAAATTTCAAATCGATATTGGTAGTAAGGACGTATATTCTCCTCTAATTTAGTCTTAGTAGGCTACCCAGTTACAGAATAATCCTTTAGCATTTGACATATAGAATATTTGGCCTGTTCTTGTTTAATTTCCTCAATAAAGTATGGTTTTACTTGAACAGATTGTACTATCAAATTAACATGTGCCTCCGTTTCATGAGCCAACTCGTCATCCTCTGGACTACGGGAATCTCCTGAAAAATTTCTTGATAACGCATCAGCTACTATTAGATTTTTTCCTGGCACATAATAAATTTCATAATCAAACCTCATTAATCTAATTCTAAAACGCTGTAAACAAGGTGTTAAATCATCTATGGGTTTTGTTTGTAAAACTTGAGTTAATGGTTTGTGATCCGTTTCAAAAGTTATTCGTATTCCGGTGATATATTCTCGAAATTTTTCTGCTGCCCAAGTTAATGCAAGTGCCTCGCGTTCAATCTGAGCATATCTTTTTTCAGTAGGTGAGAGTAATCTAGAAGCATAGGCAATAATTTCTTTTTTGTTTTCATTACATTGCATGAGACATGCACCCAAACCATACGACGAAGCATCTGCAGAAATAAAAATCTTCTTAGAAGGATCAAAATACGCTAAACAAGGACTAATTTGTAATAAGTGTTTAACTGTCTCAAACGATTCTTTTTGAGAAACACCCCACATAAAAGTTACATTTTTCTTTAACAACGAAGTTAGTGACTCTAAAATCTCTGAACGATTAGGAATAAAGCGACTAGAAAAATTAATAATTCCCAAAAATTGTAAGAATTCCTTTTTGTTTGTGGGTTCTGGATACTTATTGATTGAAGAAATTCTGTCTGAATCAATAGAAATACCTTTGTCAAAAATTCGATTACCTAAAAATTGCAAGGATTTAACTCTAAATACACATTTATCTTTATTTAATGTAATCCCTTCAGCAGCTATTCGAGAAAAAACTTCGTTTAATATTTTATCATGTTCTTCAATAGTCGCAGCAAAAATCAAGATATCATCAATATGACTAATTAGAATTTTAGTTTACAAGATCGAAAAATATTCTGGGGCACAAGAAATCCCAAACGGAAGTCTCTTAAATAAAAATCGACCAAAAGGGGTTATAAAAGTGGTTAAATCTTGACAATTTTTTCTTAATTTGATTTGATGGAAGCCTGATGTAGTGTCCAGCTTACTAAAATAAACTGCCCCTTTTAACCTAGCTAAGATTAATTCTACCTTGTTTATTGGGAAATAAGAACGCAGAACAGCTGTATTTAAACGGGTGTAATCCACACACAATCTAATTTTTTCACCTTTCTTCACAACTACAATTGAACTGACCCAAGGAGTATAATAATCAACAGGTTCTATTATATTTAATTTTTGTAATCGTTCTAATTCCAATTTTAGTGAATCTAATAAGGCGAGGGGTACTATACGCGGTACAGATTGTACATAAGGTTGAACACCTTCTTTTACTTTCATCTCCATTTCAGTTTTAAACGTTCCGATATTACTAAAGATTCTTGGAAACTTTTCCGAAACAATTTCTTTTAATGAACTATTATTAGCTACAGTATTTAAATTTAATAAGCCATCATTATTGTTAAACTGAATAATATTTAAATTAATAATCGCCGTCCTCCCTAGAATAGGTTTTGTAAAATTTTTAATAATAAACAACTCTGTCTTAAACAATTTGTCCCCTTGGATCAAATTAACAGGCATAATACCGACAACCCCCAGCTTAATCCCAGACGGGCCAGAAATAATTTTATTTGACTTACGTATTTTATACAATAAATTCTCGGGCACATAATGAAAGGGTAGGCAAGAAACGTCAGCACCAGTATCTACCAGAAACTCAATAACTCTGTTTAACCCTGAAACAAATAAGGAGGCGATCCATTCTTGAGTATTAATTTGGTTTAAATAAATCGTCCGTACAAGATCTACGTCTTCCTCTTCAGAAAGTAACTCCAAAGATTTAATCATAACACTCCTACATACTCTAGCAAAATGTCCCTTTTTCTTGCATTTTCGACAAACTACTCCATTAGCAGGACACTTATCTCTGGAATGAGGTTGCAGACCACAAAAAGGACAGCGCTTATCACACTGATACTTCAAAGACTTATTCTGAAACGAGTTTTGTTTCTTCCTATCACCCGTATCGCTACCATTGTTAGCATTTCTTGTCTCAACTGACAGTTTTGCAACTTGACGCTGACGCATGTCGTTTTGAAGTTCTCTGTTCTGCTCAGCCTGAATTTCAGCTTGTTTTGCAGCCAATACGCAATCAGATAAAGTTAAATTTGTTTGCAATTGTAAACGCTCACTTGTCCGAGAGTCCAGCATTCCAACCACTATGCTTATCTCTTATCAATTCTTCCTTTAGTGCTCCGTAGTCACAACTTTCAGCCAGAGAATGAAGACTAGTAATGAAACTTTCCACTGACTCCCCCGGTTTCTGAACTTTGGAATTAAATTTGTAACGCTCAAAAATTATATTTCTCCTTGGAACAAACTGATTTTCAAAACACTGTAATGTCTCAGCATAACTCTTAGGTGTAACTGCAGCTTGCAATAAAATATCTTCAGATTCTTCTTTCATGATATACACCAATAAATTTATTTTCTCCTCTTCCAGCTTCATTCTGTCCCGATATGGACATATATCGCTCAAACCGCTTCCTCCATTGGGGCCAAGTATTAGGCATAGAAAATGTAAATTTTTCTGGTGGACTAACATGAGCTTGCATACCCATCGCCGGACTATGCGTTACCTTTACCGGATTAGGTGTTCCTTCCGGTCCAGTCATGATCTATGTAATTTCAAATTACTATTAATATCTTCTCTGCTATTTCTTCGTATGATTTTAACGAATATACGATCTTTTCACCGCTGCCACCATGTTTTATCAGTAAAAGATCTTGTTAAGAGAAAAAATGTATTTATTGACAACTCTCACAATTCGTCTTGTTATTCTATTCACTTGTTGTTTTTCCCCCCAGCCTGCTAACACAACAAAATGCACCGAATAAAATACCTTTGTCGGCTTTAATTCTTGCCAAAGCAGACATTTTTCATTTTCTTTGTTCGTCGCGCTTGCCCATTTTGACAAAACTTAAAAACTATTTGACAAATTCTCTGACAGTCACAACTTGTACTAATATATTGTTTTAACTACTTGTAGAATTGTCGCTCAATTTATATACAAGTAATTATTTTTAGATTGTGCAATACGAATTACTAGTTCTAATATTTTGTAACTTGTGAATTGTATTTTGTAACTTGTAAAATTATTTTACTTCCTCTTGTCTTGTTAAAGCTCGTTTACTGTCGTCTGAACTAACTCGGTAAATTAGCCTTTACACGCACCCTGCCTGTAAAGCGTTACCGTGGCAGCTTTACAGGCACCTTGCCTGTAAAACGTTATCATGACGGCACCGGAATCAAACACATTCGCTGCGTCGGCCTTTTTCTTAATCTCACTAATACTGTGCTAATACTAACGTTAAAATCACCTTCAAACTCTTCATCTTCATCGAATTCCACAATTAACAGAGCTCAGAAACAAAATTAAACTATTTAAATTATTAATCGAATTTACAAATTGACAGTCCCGTTATTTTCAAACAATTCAATTTTCCATAGTTACCGGAGCAAACTATGAAAAATAACTACAATTTCTATGACTGTAATTTTAAGTAAAATTTCTAGAGATGCTAAAGTTGTTCATTTTCAGGATTTTCAGCAAGAGGAAGTAAAACGTTGTACGCGGCTCGCTTGCAACTAGCCTTTACTGGGGCTCACCGGATTACAGGGCTCGCTCCTACGTCGCTCGCCCTGCAAACTTTCCGGCTCGCCCGTAAAGGCTAATTTACTAAGCTTGCCACGTAAATAACTATTAATTGTGCAACAGGCCCCAGGCCGTAATTGTAAAGTAGTCCGGTCAAATTAGACATTCGGTGCTACATAAGTTCGCAACAAGCTGAATTTTGGTACAATTGTTCAAAATACAATTATAAACAAAACCTGAAAGTTCCCCATCATTCCCGTGTATGGAAAAAAATTTATTCAAGGTCAAATGTCAAAAAAATGAGTTTCGCGATTTTCAACAAAACGGTAAGTTTTATCATAAAAATACTTCAGACTAAAATTATAGATCATAAAATTATCTATAAAAATGAATTTATATTTTTTTCCTACGAGCCACCGTTTCCGAGATATAGCGGTGCAAAAAGTTGTAATCGTCATAAAATGCACACGTTTCCACGCCACCTATGAGGTAGTGTACTTTGCGCGTTTTTTTTAATGTGGTTTCCCCAGTAGGCCTACTCCACAAGTCAGTAATGATCCAGTTTAATTGAAACTATTGTAAATAATGGATATTAGCAAAAAAAAGCGATGTTGATAAAAAAAAAGTAGACATTCATTCATCTGAGTCGTAATTTTCGAATTTTTCTCTTGATTTTCTCCTTGTTCTTCTTCTTCTGCTACATCCTCGTTTTGGGTGCAAGTAAATTCAGTCAATAACGATGTATCGCAAGTCAGCTCGTTGACGTCGAATGAATCATCAATTGTTGGTAATTCAACATTAGAGCATGACTTGCCTTGGCAACTTCTACACTCTAAAGAACAGAACAGTCCCACTTTTTTGCAACCACATTTAGCACTGCATCCCTTTTTGCAGTTGCAAAAAATTGCGTTTAGCAATTTTTCCGGCGCAGGTGGAAGCAAAGTTGGAACTGGTTCCAATTCATTGTTAACTAACTTCCAACCCCAGTCTGTTGGGTCTTTCTGATAACCAAGCCACACTTGAACTTGGTAATATACCCGAAGAAGTTGTTGGTGAGCAGCAGCCGAGGTTTGAGGAAGACAAGCTAACTGTACCTGTTTTTTGTTTTTGGTATTTTTGACGAAACATGCATACCGATGTTTATCTAAGCTGGTAGTTTTTTTAGCAGCTCCGTACATCGAAAGAAGAAAGCGAACGCCACTTGTGATGATTTCATGTTGAGTTGAATTACAGTTTTGAAAAACTTCAGCACATTCAACTTAAATCTTGTTTTTCAAACATTTTGAAAACTGTCCTTTTACCCCTCTTATAAAATGCAGATGTCGTATCACATCCAGTTATTGCATGTAGAAATAATATGTTTTTTTGACACTTTGCAAAAGAAGATAAACTTTTAGAAGTATATATTTCCGATTGATGTTGAGCTTTTCCTGGTTTCAAAAAGAAAATGGTTTTTTCAGTTGGAGTTCGAGCAGTGAGCAATACGAGCAAATCTACATCTTCACCAACAACAATAATTGTATGTGTCTAATTAAATTGCTCTATTGCTGTTTCAACAATCAATACATCAGCATCACCATTGGCTTGTTTTACCAGTATATTTTCAGCAGTCAACTTTTCTTTCAACATTGAAATGAATCGAGACTTGTTGTTAGTATTTGAAAGAAATTTCTGTTGATTGGTCGGAACTGTCATAAGTTCATCAAATAAAATATCAGAAGATGAAGATGTTGCTAAAGTTCGACGTCGTTGAAAAATATTTTACCCAATACTATATAATATTACAACTCTAGAGAGGAATATACGTGGCGTACTCATGCATGTTATGACGATTACAACTGTTACAACTTTTTGCACCGCTATATCTCGGAAACGGTGGCTCATAGGAAAAAAGTATAAATACATTTTTTATAGATAATTTTATGATCTATAATTTTAGTCTGAGGTATTTTTATGATAAAACTTACCGTTTTGCTGAAAATCGCGAAAAACTCATTTTTTTGACATTTGACCTTGAATAAAATTTTTTCCATACACGGGAATGATGGGGAAATTTCAGGTTTTGTTTATAATTGTATTTTGAACAATTGTACCAAAATTCAGCTTGTTGCGAATTTATGTAATTTCACCCCAATTTTTTGGTCTAATTTGACCGGAATAAAGGTACGCGGCATTCCATTTTTCGAATTTGGTATTTTAACAAAAATTATTTCGTGTTTCCTCCACATCCGTCAGTTTCATTTCGCACAACTCCTGGCCACGACATGCCCCAGCAATTCCCATAATCATGACTGCCTAAAATGTTTGATTTAGGCGAGATTACAATTAAAAGTTTAGCATACCTTCATAAGTAAGTACATATCATCCGGAGCGCCTTCAAGAAATAAATTTATCACTTCTCTTGTGAACACAGAGGCCTTTTTCGGCCTGTATCCATCATTTTTTCTTTTCAAAAACGCACGTAATTTGGGATACTTTGATATGTCGATATTTTCATTTATGAATAATGTACTCTTAAGCATCGAGTACTCACACCACAAACTGGATGGAGCCTTGAATTTTTTAGGTTTCTCCAGAAAATACGCTAATAGCAAGGACTCCGAAACGATGGTGTATCTGTACACCATTCTTTGAACAATTTGTATGTTAACTTGTACCGTTTCATCGACTTCTCCGGAAACAAATCCAAACAAGCCTCTTTCGCTTCGTCTTCTACGTTGAAAGCACTCATTTTTAAACCACCATGACCACAATTAACACAATTTAATTGAAATTGACAAATTTCCTTTTATTTGTGTTTATAAACTGCATGTAGGTGCTGCCTAGTAACGTTTCAGATGTATGCTGAGACTGACTAATAACGTTTCAGTTGTAGTTGTACTATCACAATAATCAGTGGCGGCTCGTGAAGTTTTCTTCAGAGGAGGCTCAAATTTGAAAAGCACTATTTTTATATATTTCATTATTTGAATAATTTTTTTTGTCATGCCCACGAAAAGAACACTCGTGCGTTGATAGATAAATAAACTTTTGCATCGATTAGTCTTTTCAAAATTGCCCTATTTTCACCAACTTTCTCGTTATAGTTCTCAATATCCCTCTTATGAGCGGAATCTAAAATAGTAGATGTGATTTTTCATGCCTTTCTATAGCTCTTGACAAATTTTGTAAATTATTATAGTCTGTTTTATTCCAAACGGAAGATTCATCACTTGTGAATAATATACAATAATTCCAACAGTATAATTTGTTTCTTAAAACCGAAGCCGTTAACTATTTAGTTTTATTATAATTATTTTCATGAAATGCTCTGTTTTGCGTTCTACCTGTCATTACCATTAATGGGAGTGGTGGTGTTGGTCTCCCCTTTTGTTTTATAGCTATCTTTTTATCACAGTCAAAGCTATTAAATTAATTTTTTAATAGATAATTTACGTATCTGTACATGAGACTGAATTATTTTCGTAGCTCATTCTCGTTAAGTATAAGTAATATTAATATGCCGATAATACCAACTGTTTTTAACGATCAAAAATAAAATGCAAATAAATGATACAAACAACACCTTAGGCTTTACGTTGGTACTACGTAAAGCCTAAACACCACTCACCACTGAATAGGGAGCACGCGAAACCACCTCAATGTTTTTCCTATTTACACCCGATGGCTCCAATTAATAAGAAAGAGATAAAAATATCCGTTCGACTTGATCTGAAAAGAGATGAACAAGCCGGAGGCTAGCGGCCTGAAGCGGCACCCCGATCAACGTTTTAGCCGATGCAGTACTGAATGACGATGCGTCAAGGTCTACGGTCTCAATAGCAAGATGCATTCTCGGCGGAGGCTAGCTTCTACCGCTGAAGCCAAACGCGGAGTGGTGTGAATTATGATTGTAAGGGCGCAAATATAATTTTTTTTCGACATTTTAACCTGATATATGATGAAAGTAAATTAAATCAAACAAAATATCCTGAAAAGTGACACATGTCTACAAAAATACAAATTCTTTCATCGAAAAAATTAGAGGAAGCTCAGCTCCAAAAAACAGAGGAGGCTCAGCCTCCCCTGCCTCCTCTGAGGAGCCGCCACTGACAATAATAGTTATTAAGATATTTAGGGCGTCATGAAATAAATAACGCGCGAGGTCGACAGTGTACTCCCGAGGGCGTCCCGCCCAAGGGAAAGTACGTCGGCCGAGGGTGTTATGTTCATAACCCCCGTGGTGCCTTCAACATTTTATGTCATCATTACCAGCAAAAGTTTATAAATAAACACAAAATTCCAAAAAAAAGCTTATTCCCGTAATTTAACGGAAAAATCGACCTACCTTGGTCACTAGCAACGGCGTTGTTTACTAAATGAAAAATTGAGTGACAGGTGCGATATTACAAAATGTGCGACGAAAACTTGCCGGAACGTGTTTTGGGAAGTGCTGCAAAAGCTGTGGAAGGAATAATTCCAGTGAAATCGAAATCTGTTTACGAAAAAGAATATCCCCGCTTCATTCAATGGACAAACGGCAATTCAGTAAAGACCGTAAATGAAACCGTTCTGCTTGCTTATTTTCAAGAGCCAACTGCGGATTTTTCTCCGAATTCGTTGTGGACTAAATTTTCTATGTTAAGGAAAGAATTAATGGTTAAAAAAATGGTGAAAAAAATTTTCCCAATTGGAGGCCTATTTAAAGCAACGCTCAAAAGGCTACCAACCAAAAAAATCAAAGGTACTAACACGGGAACAGGTCTTAACGTTCCTTAAAAACGCTTCAGATGAATCTTTTCTGATGATTAAAGTCGCTTTGGTGATGGGTGTGTTTGGAGCGTGTAGAAGGGATGAGCTTGTACAAATGAAGCGCAGCGATGTTCGTGATATGGGTGAACACATACTCGTCAATATACCAGCTTCGAAAAATGATAAACCAAGAAGCTTCATGGTCATTGAGGACAACCAAATGGATGCTTTGCGGTTGATTCGCAGCTACATATCTCGTCGACCATTACATGAGACAAATGACAGATTTTTTTTATGCCTACGTGGGGGTCGATGTACTGCACAACCTGTGGGTAAGAATACTATAGGGGCTATACCATCCAAGATCGCCACATTTTTGGGTTTGCCTGATGCTAAAAGCTATACTGGTCATTGCCTGCGACGAACTGCTGCGATATTACATGCCGATGCTGGAGGAAGCGTACTAAATTTGAAGCAACTAGGAGGTTGGAAAAGTTCCACAGTGGCAGAAGGATACGTGGATGATAGCGAATGTTCCAAACGGAAGAATGCTCGTTTAGTTTCTGGCGTAAACAAGTCAGTTGACATCAAAACGTCAAGTCAATTTTCAAGTGTTACAGATGCTAAAGGTGTTAATTTTTCAGGTAACTTTACTAATTGCACTTTTGAAATAAAGCAAAAAGAACAAATTTATATAAAGTACGTTATTGTTCCATTTTTATCATTACTCTTACTTATTATAAATTATTAAAAATTCTAGAAGGTCCAATATTTGAAGAAACATCGTATGAGCTTTAGACGTATTGCCTTGGAAACGCACGTCAGCATGACACTTGTCATAGCATTTACTGTGTTGTCTAGTTCTGTCGTTTAGATTTTTCGATTTATCGTTTTCGATGTATTGAAATGAGTGTGGCGCAAGCTATATTACTGAGGAAGCAGCAATCGTAAGTGAAAATTTACCTGAATCAATTTTGGCTGTCATTTCAACTTATAACAGTTTAAAATGTTTAAAATACATGGCCCAGGGCTGTTCTTCGACGTTTAACATATTTTTATTAATTTTAAATTTAAAAATAATAAACCTTATAGTGGTTGTTTGTATTTACCCATGACATCAGTAGGTATAAAATATTTGAAAAAGTGAGGTTAAGATTGTAAAATTGGACTAAATGTCAATTTGTAAATTACATAAAGACCAGAGAATAGAAAGGTTAGTCGAATTTCACACAAACTATTTACTTATTTATTAGCCAAATGAATGTGAAATGTACAATTTTGTATTGTAGCCCCTTGAAAATTAAATCCGCTCGTGTTCATTGCATCAGCATTGATAACTGCAAAATCTTGTTGAGTGGAATTCGTCGGTGGAGGTATTGGAAGTTTAGGTTGATGTACAATAGAACCCATTGCAGTGTCAATCTCGTCTACAACCGCACTGCTACTGCAAGCTGAATTCTCAGGCTCCAAAACATCTAAAGCCTTGCTGCAACCAGCCACAGGAGATAAAATTTTGTTGGCGATGACCTCCTTGCTGTGCATAGACTCATCGATGTAACCCTCAGCTACACTGCTGGATTTCCAGCCGCCATGCCGTTTTAATGTGGTAACATCGCCTCCAGCATCAACCAGCAGTGTAGCTGATGTTCTTCTGAGAGCATGTCCAGTGTACTGCTTGCAGTTTGGCAGCTTCAAAAAAGATGCCACATCACAGGACACACTGCCAATTTTATGTATGCCCATCACTGCTCTGTGGCATTTTCCCGATTGGTATTTTAAAAACAATCTTTTTTCAGACAGTTCTTTTGGTCTTAAGGAAAAATATTTTCTGCAGATGGTCACATACATTTCTCCTACAACTGTGAATGATCTTGATTTATTTGTTTTGGTGTTGGGCAGTTTAACATGAAGCAGTGACCCAAGATCTTCAATGTCATCAACAGTCATTTTGACTATTTCGTCGCAGCGACAAGCTCCCGCAATTCCGATGATTAAAACAACTTTAATGCCCAAATATTTGAAATCATCAGCTTGTCTCAAGAAACTGTCGAATTCCTGCTTGGTAAAAATTTTAGACTTTTTGGCACTGTATCCCTCGCCTTGTTTTTTTAGATAGGCTCGAAGTCTTTGAAATTTACTGATGTCAACACCATTTCTAATATTCAGTAACAACTTTATCATGGAATAATGTGACCACATTGTGGAACTCTTAATTCCTAATTTCATCATTTCCAGAAAATAAGCCAATAAAACGTTCTCTGAATACACATTTATGTTTTTGCTGTTACACCAAGTCACAAATTTTTGGTAAGCAGCTTCATAAATTTTTTTTGACTTTGTAGGCACCAAGTCACCTATAGCAGCTGAAGCAGCCTCGACTACTTCAGGCGGCGTACATTGCATTTCAATATCATCTTCATCAACAGACCTCGGCTCAAACATTGCCAAGAAACGACAAACTATTTCACATAAAACAAATTGTACTTTGATTAAACTGAAAAATTTAAAGTAAAAAATACTTACAAACTGCAAAAATTATATAAAACACTTTGTAATATTTCTTTTTTAATCTTATAATTGTGAATCAGTATCAATTGTATGTTTATTAGACTTTGTTATTTGACGTAAACTAGTCATAGGCGACTGGATCTAATAAAATACACATTTTTTTTGGAAATTAAAAAAAAAGAAAACAAATCTTGATCTTGTATATTCTCTTTGCAAATAGTATGGTTTGTATGTAAATGTTACAATCACAAACATTTAGCAAATATTCAACATTTGTAATTTTTTAAATTCAAATTAAACCTTAGGAACTTTTCACTAGTGCTGAAATATGTTGGTACCGGGTAGACCGGGACTTTAAATTAACCAATCATCATGCACAATCAAGAATAATCTTATAAATAATATGAAAGTAATAAATAAGAAAATTTATAATTTGCTGAAATCAATGAAAGTTTTGCTACGATTAACATTTTATAATTATTTACAGTAATGTTTTTTCTGCTCAAGACATCATTAGAAAATATCGTGAAAAAAAGTGAGGTTATAAGAAGGTACAGCATTTAAAATACTGTAAAATGATAGTATTTGTAGAAGTACATGATGGATCAAAGGTACTTTGATTGCTAGAAATTGTCCTCTATAGATTTTAAAGGTGGCATATTTAGGTGAAAGTTGTTTTAAATTGCTGGAATTGGAATATTAAACAAGAAGAAAATGCCTCTCGGTGAGTAAATTTGCCACTGACTTATTTTCACATCAAAGTGAAAAACTATATCGATATTGAAAGAAAAAAATCACCAAATCACAAGGTTATAGAGTATAGTGACTCCAATTTTTCTGCCTAGGCCGTTTTCGCATTTTTTCTGCCGGTCGTCAGCGGCAGAAAAAGTGAGGGGTAGGTACCTACCTGTTTGGTGATTATGATTTATGATCAAGTGTCTGAATTTTTTGGACCTTAGAATACAAGTTGGTTAACGCATTAGTGCTTTAAGAATCAGTTCTAAGTGATTTTTGTCACAATTTCTTAGATTTCAACATTTTCATGTCCAATAAATTGGATCCAGTTTCACGTTTGAAGAAAAAATAGCATGTTTTATACGGAGAAAAATGACTTTTCGTGGCTCATTTTTACTCCTTATAAAACAATATACTATTATTCCGCCGGAGTATAAATACGTGAAAATCATAGTAGTTGTCAACCATAGTAACCATGGTAAGTAAAATCAAGGCAATTCCTTAACGAAGCAAGAAGATCGGAAATAATCATTTCAAAAGAAGATTAATTGTTTGAAAATAAAATAAATATATATTGTCTTGATTTATCAATCTGGTTATTATTCAGTTAATCACATATCGTCGTTCCAAAAAAAAAAAAAAAAAAATTTGGGCAAACGACATGGACAAGAAAGTTATATTCCCATTACTTTTCATTGATCTATGAGAACCTGAATTGCTCACTTTCCCGAAATTTTTTGGAAACTATTGTATAAAACCATAAGTTTGTTAGCAACAATTCTATTTCCATAATATGAAAGAACCTGATGGAAAGAACGTAATGTAAACAGATGAGACTTGGGCATCTCTTATGTTAGGTTAATGTTACACACCTTTTTTTATGTGGATTTATAAATGAAATAACTTAAAATAAATTGTTCATGTTTTTACAGTGTCCTTTGTCTATTGTACGTCAATCTAAAAATCAGCCTTAATTGTCACTATTGTGTTTTTAATCATTGATCAGACATTTGTAATTTAATTTAATTTAATTTAATTAGTTTAATAATGTCTGTTGATTACAATTTTTCAGTATTCTCATTTCTGTTTTCTGAAACGTTCTCCTGAGATACAAAATTCAGTTTTGCGGCGTCTGCGCACTGCATTTCATCATTTGGTGAACACGCGTGTGGGCTGTGGCGTGTCGCGAATAGGGATGTTCGGTTCTACAAAATAAACCGGTTTTCAGTTAACCGATTTATTTTTGAACAGGTTAATTGCCAACAGTTTAACCGAACCTGCAATAACCGGTTTGCAGGTTAACCGATTGTTCCCAATTCAATGTGAAAGTAAAAAAAAGGTGAATAGGTAATAATATTGATATATAAATCGTTGCAACTCAAAAATGTATTTCATGTTTAACAAAAAAACATTAGTCTGGATTATATAAACAAAAAATGAATTCCAAATTAGATGTTCCAGTAAATACTATCCAAAGAATTAAGAAATACTAACTCATTGATGTGCTGTGGTGTCAAACGACTTCTTTTATCAGAACAAACATTATTAAGTGTAGATACCAGGCGTTCTGCTGGAACTGAAGCTCCCAAGACAGTGAGGTATTTCATGGCAACTTTGTACGTTCCTGGAAATGCATTCTTATTTTCTTTCCAATACTGTATTGGATGTCGAGTTCTTGGTTGAATCGGTTGATTCAAATATAATTTTAACTCTGCGGGTAATCCATCACAACCATCTGAATCAGGTAAGTGCCTTGAGGCTATCTCATCATGGATATTCCAAATGCATCCATCTACATCATCTATAATATTTGGATGTACTGGTGGAGTGAGCGATCCTTGATTCTGATGTTCTTTTTTAACTTCGTTTTTTATTATTGTAATGGCATTGGCAACATTTCTTGCTGATGAAAAATGAAGACGCTTAAATCTGGGATCTACAATTGTGGCTATTGACAAAAGAATATTTGTTTCTAAAGGATCAAGTTTTTTTTCTATTTGTGCCTCAAGTTCTTTTTTTAAGTTTTTAGCAAAGGGATTACTGACGTTGATTCTATGTAAGGAGGTTTTAATACAGTTGGTCATGGGTATCACCAAGCTTCCTGAGACATATTTTTCGCCTGATATATTTTTAGTTGCATCCTCAAATGGCCCAAGTAACTTCAAACACTCATCAATAATTGCCAGCTCATTAGCAGTCAACATTGGTGGAGCTTTTTGGTGTTCAGACGACAGTAAAATTTTACCAACATGACCCGATAGGTATTTAAACCTTTGTAAGCAATAAAACGTGGAGTTCCATCTAGTGGGAACCTCTTGTATTAAATACAGATATGTTCCATCCTTTTTTCCTTCATTTTTCTGTTCATATCTTAACTGATCTTGTGCAACATTACTGTGCTTAAAATAAGCAACAATTGTCTTTACTTTTTCAATTATTGTGACAACATCTCGACAACTTCCTAATGCCTTCGTTACCACTAAGTTTATATTGTGCGCAAAACAACTGACATGGAAATGATTAGAAGTCTGTGACATAATTTTCTTTACAGCAGCAATAATATTTGCACCGTTATCAGTCGTAATTGAAACAATGTTTTCTTTTAAAATTTTCCAGTTATTCAACATAGTGTGCAAATCATTGCTTATATTGTCTGCTGTATGGTGCTGTGTCAGATTACTCACACCAAGTGCAATAGTAACCATTTCATTATTTTCTTCATCTATCAATTAAAATCTTTAAATGAAAAAAGAAACAAAATAATTCATCTTACTGATAAAATGGGCAGTTAAAACTATAAAACTTCTTGTCGCATTGATCACTGTTGCAATGTCTGTTGTTAAGGCAAGATGGTGAGCTTGTTGCAATTTTTTGCTAACAAATATTTGCAGGCTGTTGTACTTCTGTTCAACATATTTTGTAATCTAAAAATAATAGATTTTTGCCGATTTAAATTGTTAGAGCCAATGGACTTACTGTACTCCTACTTGGAACATGATATAACGGCACTGCTACTTTTAAAAGCCTTTTGAGACCTTCTTTTTCAGTACATTGCAATGGATAATTGTCTTTGCATATCATGAAGATTAAAGCTTGGGTTAACATTGCTTCTTTTGACCCTCCAGCTGAAACATTAAGTGTATATCAAATAGAGCTTCACAATTTCCATGCATAGGATTAATTTTTTTATGAAGGTATGATATTTACATTCATAACATCTTTGTGCATTAAAAATCTGGTGAATACTAGGTTGAGAGAGATGCGAGCTGTTACTACCATTATAGTTTATGTTGCTTGTACTGCTTGCAGTAATGGTACTGGCACTCCCGATACTATGAACTTCTATTAAATTCTCTTCAAAACTGTCATCACTGTCCTATGATAGAAAATATATTCAAATAACTATAGAAATTTTCCCATATGATGAAATCTAAGAATTAATTCTTCACCTCATGCTGAGAGTCTAGGGCTTCATTTTCAATCTCCTTCGCTGCATCTCCTCCTTCTGCATTGCAATGAGACGTTGAAGGCGTTGAGTTTGTCAAATCAAAGTCGATCCTTGGTTTCTTGTTCACTCTGGCTTCATCTGCGACATGTTTTTTGAAATTAATAGCATTGACTTTTGGGTGTTTTCGAATAAGGTGATTATTTAGGTTTGTGGTCCCACCACCAGTTTTGTAAATTCTTCCGCATAAATTACACTTACAGTTTTGATTATTACATCGGGTGAAAAACTCCCATACTTGGCTTTTTCTATGTTTTGGCATGTCGTCCTATAATGCAAACACTAGTTTACAGGAATATTTTTGATTTGCTGGAAAATGAATACTTTTGATTGTTTGTAGACTTTCTCTTATTCTCTTACTTTTATTAATCAGACTACTATCCATGTACGCACTTGGAATTAGGTTAGGAAGTACAAAAGCGTTGCAACGCGCGGGAAAATAATAATCACAGACCACACTAGTCTGTGATAATAATGTCCACAGCACGAGAAAATTGTCACGAGCACCCTTTTTCCAATCCAATCAGCCAATCACCACTGGTCGTTGTTAGTTCTCTTTTTTTAATTATTGCTATCTTACTTGCCCCCCAAACGTATAACTTCCAAGCTTACCAACACTGGGTAGGTACAATAACCACCAACGTACCACGTACGCTTTTTGCCTGCATTATTTTGCTATAAAAAATAAAAAAACCTACAAGTAGGTTCTGACATACGGCATCCGGTTCATCAGGTTATAACTGAATTTTAAAAAACCGGTTATAGTAGGTTCTTTCGCAGCAAAAAATCGGTTTAGTGGAAAACCGGTATTTTTTACGCATCCCTAGTCGCGAACACCAGGCATCAGCTGGCTGAGTTGTGGAGTGCTTGTGTTTGTGTTCGGAGTACGTTGTGCGTTGTAATCAACAAATTTTGTGGTGGAAGCATAATTTATTTTGTGAAATCAAGTGTAAAAACATTGTGGTGTGGAGGCAGAACTAAATGAAGGTGTGGAGGGTGGGTAAGTTCTAATTGTAAATAGAAATTCGCCGTATTTATGCTTTTTTTCATTACTTAACCTCAATTCGCGAATTTTATACCGCCAAAATATAAGCAGAGATCTCATTTATTTGACTTAAATTAATTCTACATTTCATTGTGGTTGAACTGTATTTGGCTGCATAGAATGAAGATTTAGGTAATTAGGTATAGTCTGTGCCTCCGAAGTTTCTGGGAACCGAATAGAATAAGTGCTGTTAAATGTAAAAATCTGCACGAATAATACAATACATAGGGGAGAGTGGGGCAGGTTGATACAATTTTTACCAATTACTTTAGTCATATCTCTCGGCATCCGATTTTGCACAAATTCTTGACTAATAATTTGTATTTTGCCTTTATTTTTTTTTCTGACAGTGATATATTAGTAATGCAGTTAGGCAATTAATAATTTAACTGTTTCTGATGGTATTAAAAACTGTATTTTAATTTATTTTTTACATAAAAAACTTTTAATGTAATACATAATTTGTATTGTAAGACAAAGCATTGGACTTAATTTGAGCAACAAAATAAATTGCTTCATTGATAAACCACAAGTATAACTTCATAAAATTTTGCAAAATTTAGCATTTTTTCGGCACAAATTAAAGGTGACGTTATAAAATTTGGGAAGAGGAATAAACGAATACATTTTGATGAACAATTTTCCATACCTACAAAAATCGTAAAACGATTGATTGCAAGATTCCGAACATTCGGTTTTGCACTTTCAAACTTAAAATATAAGGCATTGTTATAAGTTTTTATTGTTCTTCAAAAAATCTGACTGTCAGAAGACAGACGCATTCTGAGCTGCATTATAAATATATATTTCTAATATTAGTACAGGGTGGGTCTACAAGTTCTGCTAGATGATACTTAGTATAAAAACTCGTTAAAATTCGTCATCTTTTGAAATATACTCTACTTTCATTTTCTGTGGCCCCAGTCCACACACCTATAATACATACATTCATTTTTCCTGGCAATGTGAAGCTGTCCTTGAATTTGATAATACCAGTCGTGCTTTTTATTAATAATGATTTCACCAGATTTGTTTTGCCGCCAGAAAGTTTTTTCTTCGGACGTTAGTTGTAGTCTGTAGGCCGCATAAGAACATTTAATTTCTACAATTTTTTCTGCTCCCAGCAGACCGTCTGGGAAAACCCCCAAAACATAATTTTCTGGCTCAATAAACAGACCACACGTTTCAATATCTGACAGTTTTTCTTTCAACCGAAGTTCCGCTTTTGCTATACGTTCAAAATGTTTTCAATGATCAGTGATCTAGCTTGTATGTTATGAGACTGTTTGTCTTTCAATGTTGGCTATTTCATAGTTGCTCTTGAACATTTTTTTTAAACTCTTCTTCCATAACCTTAAAAATTTCTGGAAGTAGATCAGACTAACGGCAATTTTCACCATACTCGGGATCATTATTAGTTCCGTTCCGTTGTTCCCTATTTTTCCCTTTACATTTTCTTGTATTATGCTAAACTACCGCACCTATGCATCTACTCCTGTATGAATTAGAGAAAAAATAATTAATTCGTTTTTCTTCTACGAATTTTGCCACAATTGAGTGATATTGTTCGACAATATTACTTTCAAAATGATGTATGTACTAAGCTTCTGGAATGACTGTCGATATTGTAAAATATCTCAGTCACTTTATTAAAAAAATCTTCTAATATTATTCCCACCTCACTTCCTTCGTCTTTACGGTTGCAAAAATACCTCGCACAATTGAATTGCCATTGAAAAGCATGGTAGGGTACATTTAGGTAATGTCTTTTCGTAAGGCAAGTGCAGCTTCTATTTGTTTTTCCATTTTGCGATATTTAATTGCCAGCTGTGCGAACAGGCACATCCGTTTTTGTTTTTTTCTTTTTTTTTTCAAGACGTTTTCTGTCTTTAAGTAGGTAGGCCGTATTTGTTACACGATTTTTTAGCTTATTAACAAAATTTCTTAAGTGATTCCGGCATTCAAGTTTTTCTACACTCAAATCATTGTAAGGCCGAGACTCAACATTTTTTTTTGTACGTACGGCTATCTATATTTTTTTGTGTCCGTGAAAACGCGCTTTTTGGATCATTTATTATAAACAGGAACAAAAGACGCTCTAGGATGATTGATGAACAAAAAAAAAATACTGCAACCCAATCAAAACTGGTTTACAAGAAGTAAATCACATTTAGCTAAATAAAACGACAAAAGTTGCGATATTAGAATACAGGTCACGATAATTGTAGTTTTTGTATAATTTTTACTTCCCAAGCGTAAGCGAAGGAAGTGATGTATTCCAGTCCATCCTGCGACTTGCCACTTATATTACCACAAATATTTTCTCGACGTTTCTGTCTGTGCCAAATTTGTTTAGACAGATAATCTTCGAAACTACTGGACCGACTGTTGTCAAATTTTGTATGTATACTAGGAACACTTGTCATATAGACGGAAACACGCCTACCAAAATTTGGTTAATCATTCCCACCACCATCTATAAAGTTCACAACATTATTATTTTTTATTTTATAAAATATGAGACTCTTGCACTCGTGGTGTATGAATCCGAATTGAGTTTTCATCCTAAACATCCAGATTAAAAAAAAAAATCAAAATTGCGCAACAACATTTTGCAAATCAACTTTAAAACAAGGTGATGACGGCGGCTCATTAAATTGCATTAATAACATTATTATAAGTGTATGAAATAATATACTCCTATACTTGTGGTCTATGAATCTACCTTGATTTTGTTTGTTATTATATTTGTTTATGGTTGAATCCGCCTGCTTCTTCAGAGAAATACTACGCAACCGTGTTAAAGCTAAGTTTCTAAAGCAACCACCTCGTAGATGGAAAGTTGAGCGCTGGAAGCTGGCGTTGGGCGTTTCTTTGTTTTATATTAGATAAAATGTATTTAGTCATTCTCTAATTTTTTGTTGATCATATTAAAAGTGTGTTTCCACTACATGATTTGTCATATGATTTCTCATATGACGTCTCATGATCACAGTTGAATGATGAATTATCGAGAGTAATAATTTCAATTCACTTGTTCATTTTCACTAACGGTAAATCATATGAGAAATCATTGAACTTTCCATACAATTTATCTTAGCAAAAGTCATATGACAAATTATGTAGTGTAAACACATTTCAAGAACGAGTCACGTCATATTCTAGAAAATGTGAGAATACTCACGTCTTTGTTTAATTATGATAAAATAATAATATTCAAACATTTTGTGTGTTCAATTTTGCGAAGCTGATTGCTGTTTCAAGTTCTTCCAATATTCTTAATATTTCTTGCTATATGGTGATCATTTGGAGAAAAACTGTGTGCAGATGTAGAAGTGGGTAAATTTCAATTTTCGTGGAAATAATTCGATTGATGATGGATTTGATTTTGATGATCTTCTTTTTGAATATTTGTTGATTGATTGTTAATGTGGCCATGCTTTTGTCGAATTTTTCGATTGACGTGGTGATTAGGGAGATTTGCTCATCAAGAAGAATTTTCTGTTTATCTTTCAGTCTGAACTCGGGATATTAAAGTTTCATAGCGTTGTCCGTCTTCGCTATCTATGTCGATATTCTTATGAATATCAAGGGATCGATTTTGTTTCTGGCAATACATAATTTTGGGGGTAGTAGTCCAGAGTTTTCTATGATTTTTGTTATGGTATGTAATTTTGGTGATGATGTATGGTCCTAGATTGTTTTTTCGTTTAATTTTCGGTAGTCGACTACGAGTCTTCATTTTTTTTCTTTTGAGGCGTCCATTTTCTTGTCTACGATCCATATGGATGATGACCAAGGTGAAATTGAAGGTCGAATTATTCCTTGTCCTAGCATTGAGTATATTTGTTTCCGTACTTCCTCTTTTGTGTATTTCTGGATATCTTTATGATTTCGTAAAAGTTGGAATTTCGTCTTTGATTCTTATTTGATGCTTAATTTGGTTATTGAACGTTAGGGGTAGGTCCGGTGTAAAATATGTCTCGATAAGCCATGCATAATTTCCAGATTGCGTATTTTTCTTCTGCGTTCATGTGCTTTAATCGAAGATTGTCCAGATTGTCTTTTAGAATTTCGTCAAAATAATGGTAGTTGTGGATTGAATTCGTATATATTGACCGCATTGATTTCTAAGGATTTGAATAGTGTGGAGGTCAATTCTTGATCTGTTGGGTTGATTATGGTAGTCGTTGCTTTTTTGTTCTCGACTGTGACGTACGAGGCTGATAATTCAGCTGTGTCGAATTTTTGGTGGTATAGGATTCCTTGTGTGATATTTTTTGTCGACAGACACGTATCTGAATGATTTGTTCAGTTCGTGGTTGAAGATTCATTTGGAAAACTGTTTTTTTTTTTTTTTCATTTCATCACATTCAAAGTAAATGGGAATTATGGTTTTGTTTGTTCTCAAAAGATGTTCCCAAAATCTAGACTTCCGTTTATTGAAGGTAGGAAGTCATTTCCAATTAATTCATCGTATTTAGTATTAAAGTCAAATAGAAAATGTTTTTTGCTCTCCCGAGACTAAAATTGATATTTTAGTACCTGTAAATCGAGACTGAAGTGGCTCCTTTTGACCCTAGGGATAAAAAGTGTTTCTATAACAACCAAACACTTTTTAACTTAAAGTGGTAATATAAACATATCGAAAAATTCAGAATGGCTCATTTTATTAACACCTATAGCCTTGGTTGTTTCGAATATTTTGTTCCAATTTAAAATCTAGTATTTATAGTCCCGAGAGGGCAAAAAATTGAATATACACCACAAGACTAAAGTGCGATGTAATTCCTCAAGTGGGCAATCTCCACTTTCAGGATTACATCGTGCACTTTACTCTCTTGGTATATAATATACTATTTATTTGATATCTGGTCTTCCAAAAATTTGCCAAATTAGGATTGTTACACTTTCTGAATGTTGAGTAGTTGCGTAAACTGAGTGTATTTGGAATACATCTTCTCTGATGTAATAAGGATAAAATTATTGTGCGACTTGAGCGCTTAGCAAACTGCTAGCTTATCCGGTGTTTATCATTAATTTTAAATTCAATTCCGGTGTCCTTATATATGGTCATCTCATGTAGTCTGTGTCTATGTTGAGTTCGATCGTGGGTCGTTGTTGTCGAAAGTCTCGTTCTTGAGAGGCGGGGTTAGCCAAAAATTTTGATTTGGGAAATTTCTTTGGATGTAACAGCTTCATTGGAATCAGCTGTTGCGAAAGTCTGTCCTTCGAATTGTGCAAATGTGGCATTTTCATCTGATTCAATTTCTTCTTCAAGTTCATTCGTGAATGGGAGATAACTTGTCTGTGGTGAGTCATTCTCGTTAAGATATAATTCTTCGAACGTGGATTTCCTTCCTTGGTTTCGATTTGAATTTTGAATTGGCCTGGCTGTCTGTGTGTCCGTTGTTACAACTTGATTTCTTTTCGTTGTGCTTTCTTTGCAATTGATCTTGGAAAATTGTGTCTTCCATTCGGATTTTAGTTGAAATTCGGGTATTGGTTTTGTTGAAGATTTTGCGGATAATTATTTTGTTGATAGTTCGGCATTACGGGAACTTGATGATGATATGTTGGCTGTCGCGGAAATCTGTTTAAGATGTTCCTTTGTCCAGTATTTTGTTGACGTGTGCGTTGCATGTGAGGTTGGGGTCGCGAATGGAATTTTGTGTGTCCTTGATACGGATGTGAAGGTTGTTGATTAAAAGAGTGCTGAGTTGCATTTCTGTTTATGAAGTGCATGGAACTGTTGTTTGATTTTAATTCGCGTGTTTTGTTCTAAATTAAATAATTTGTCCGATTTTTTACGTACAAAATGTTTTCTTTGTTGATTATTTGCGCCTACGCTGCTTCCAGCGTTTGTGGATTTCTTGATCGAATTATTAAGCCGTGAGGTTCTTATAAACCACTTGAAAATGAGTTGAGTGTTAAATTCCTTCGTTGGGTTCTGTTACGGCAAGATTTGAAAGTAGAAGACTTTTTCATGCATTGACAGCGAATGTTACGGGGTTCCGTTTTCTTGTTTTAAAAGTATTAAATCTTTTAAAAATGAGTTTTAGTCTCTTTGGTCTGCGAAGTTTAATTGTAAACTGTTTTTTTGAAGCTCTCCTTGTATTAATTTATCGTGATCCCGTTACTACCTTTGCCTGTCTAGTCAATTTATTTTTTATCGCGGGAGTTTTTTATTGTTTTACCTGGATTTGTTGTGGGCTTCAGTTTACAAATTTTGCCGAACATAGAAGCAGTAATCCTTTTTCGCCTTTCTGTAAACCATAATGCCGATTGTCTTTTGTTTTTTTGTATTCTCGGCAATTTCTAATATTTCTGCCTTAATTTTCTTCAATGATCTAACAAACACGTTTGTTCTTCTTGTCAGTTCTTCAGCATCTAAAATTTTTTCCACGTCCCCATAGTCTTCGTCTGCGTCAGCAACAACTTGCTTCTTATTGAGTTTCTTTATTTTCTGAAATAGAATGGAAACCGCTTGACAACTCATTTTATACCCTCCTCTCTTTGGAAAGTCTATTCTCTTTTCTCCGAAACTGTTACTATTGTATATAAGTCTATTAACAAAAGACATCACATCATTCTAAAGGATGTTTCAAAATTATTTTCATCTAGTTAGCTTTGAAATCGCTACAACTCCTATCTTTCCCTTGATGAAAATCATTTTGAAACACGTTGTATAACCCACATTGTTTTGAAGTCGGAACTTGATTAAGTTCATTTGGTTTATCACTTTTGTAAAAGTAGTTATCACTTTTCTTATGTTCACCAAAAACATGAGAAACACTGTTTTCTATGTCTTTTTTCAAATGATTCACTTGGTCTTGAAATGAAACATCGTGAGATCTTCTATATTTGACCACGCAATCCACTGCCGATCTAAGTCGTTATTGCGTATTCCCTGGAATAAGAGTCTAGCGGTTCTTTATCTAATGATACATGCTGCACCAGAACGTGCGTTATATGCTGAACAATAAGACCGTTTACACCACGCTCCATCAGCTATCACTGTAATCATCGGAATACCATTTTCGTCAACATCGTCTTTTTCTTTGGCCATCTCTGCTTTTTTTCCCAGCTTCAACCATGCATTTCCAAGACTTCTTCAATCATTTCTTGCAAATTATCTTCTAAATTTCCACCATTTCAACTGTACCTATTAAAATTTTATTGGCATTTCAAAGTTAAAGTAGCCCAAAAGCTATAAGGTTGTATGATCATCATAAAAGTAGTTGACCGCAAACAAATACCTGGTTTGTGTGGTTCGCACTAAGCTTACTGGTTGGCAATAAATCGTGTTCTAAACATTTCTTGCTCACATTTAACAGGGTCGGCTTTCAAAGCGACTGGTTATTTCGGAACCCTCTGCGGCTGCACATAGTAGCCGATTAACGGAGTGGTGGATTTAGATATTTAGTGAGAGCCGCCCCTGAACGAAACGACAACAGCCGGTCGAGCTGCAGTGGACACGTTATTTACTACCCCAAAACCTTTTCTATTGTAAACAACTTAACTTCGACACAATGGGATAATTTTATGATGGCCATATAACCTTATAGCTTCTGGACTAATATACCAAGGTTGGACCCACAAAACTATAAATCACAAATTCAATACAACCCTGGGTGTTTCTAGCTCACTATACACTGGGGGTACGCTCCTTTTATTGGCGTCATTATCCCCCTGCATTGTCCAACAATCCCTCACAGTATCGGTTGTAAAATTCTACTAGGTACTGTTCAAATGTTGGAACTTTACATCTTTATATCTTTTATATTTCTGGGATGTTCATGGCACCGACAAACTCATTTAATTGTGAAAATCCACAACCGATGCTTGTTGCACTCAGTGCAGCAACTTCACCATGTAATGATGAATGACAACTTGATAGAAAAGGGTTCGGTTTTTTTACGAGTCGGATTTGTAGGGAAATTGTCTCTAACCTATCTCACATTTGGGATCAACAGTAACTATAGCTGTTGAAATAAGTTAGACAATTTTGTACTAGTTGTTTTGAAATTGGATAAATAGAATAGCCACATATTTTTGCATTTCCCAAACCTTCAGGTTCGAATGTGGTAAAGTTGTGCTAGAAATATGTGAATTTTATGTACTGGCAGTGAGTATAGATGTTAAAAGAGAGCCAACCTTACGGACAAGTGCGGGGCTAATGCTCCCTCTTTCCCCTCACTTCACTTCATCCACAAGCGTAGTGGTGGATAGTGGCTCTCCCTCCTTTTTTCTTGTGAACTACATTAACAATAGTCCGGACGAGCAGCAACCCATCGTCATCAGCCTCGTGGCCAGTGCGATTACGTTAAAGCAAAATAGCCCATCCCCGAATGAACGGTGGATTGGTGAAAGGTTTTTGTCCAATTTTAACCAAATGTCAGCTTTCCTTTATTTATTATTATTATGATAAGCACATGTTGACAACATGTCAATAAATCCCAATTTTTTAGAGGATGCCTGGTGTATGCGTTTAAATTCATCCTTTATTTAAATAAAAAAATGAACGACCATTGCAGTAGATATACATATATAGTTATTATGATATTTGTTTATAATGCAAAGAATTAAGGTATGAATGAAAGTTTAGCGCTTAAGCGAAGCGAATGCGATAATTTCATTAGTGCCATAATCCCGCATTGTAAACGAATATCAATCATAATATACTATGTATTATAGCTATAGAAAAAACTGTTCTCTAAGAAAATTAATAAAAATAATTGTTTACAGTTTAAGAACAGTATTGGTGTGTACACGTTTAATACATACTTATTTAATATAATAAATAACTTCCAGTTTTTACAACAATTAGCTTACGAATAACATCTGTACTTTACTGGTATAAAAGGAGAAAAACAGTACCATATATTCAGATTGTCCATACAATTCAATTATTACATAGAAGTTATAGGTATCAAATAAGTATTATCAAAATAAAAAAAAATGGTCGAATATTTCCACAGAACTCCCTTCGCGCTTGAAGTACGAGCCCAACAAAGCCACAGTCGAACAAAATGTTCTGAATATTATTATTATAGGAGTAATTCTTATTAAATACAGGCATGCGTATTCTCGCATAAATAGATAAAATGGGGTGACTTAATTTGATCAATAAAAATGTTGTTATCCCGTCATAAACACAGATAGTACACATAGCGAGAGAAAAAAGAGAAAGTTTGGCATCGAACTTGCAGGTGTGCAGGTCGGTGTTCTCCTCAATTACCAACAAGTCTACGAGGGCTTACATCCCGTGCTGGTACCTAGTTTAAGGAAAAACGCAAAGCGGATTCGTACACCACAACTATAGGCGTATATTATTATTGCATAACATTTAAATCATTTTAAAATAAAATTATTTGAAATAATGTCATCAAATTGTTGGTGGGAATGATTAGCCAAGTTTTGGTTACCGTTTTATCGGCCACATGATACTACAAACATGTATAAAATTTTACAACAATCGGTACAATTGTTTCGGAGGTTAGGTATCTAAAAAAAATTGATACAGACGCCAAACAGACAGACATACGATTTTTTTATTTTTCAGCTCTTCAGTACATATTTCTATTTCTTAATTTTCCATTTTTTTTATTTCTCAATTTTTAATATTTCTTTCAGTTTTGAGATTTTTCAATTTTTCGTTTCTTCGAATTTTAGATTTTTCGACTTTTTATTTTTTCATTTTTTAAACTTTGTATTTTTCAATTTTTCGACTGTTTCATATTTCGATTTCTCAATTTTTCAACTTTTCGATATGTTGGATGTATGATTGTTACTCATACATACGTACCGAAATATGAATGATAAAAATTAAACACAAACATGTGCTGTGTGACACTGTATTTTCCTGTTGTTGACGGTTCGGAACCTATGTACATGATTTTGATTAAAAGTTTCATTTTCAACATTGTTCTTTAAACATTCAAAAATATTGAAACCAATGGAACGATGTCTGACAGCCGTTAGTTTATGTAGGACCTGATCAACATTTGGTGATTTATTTTCAGTTGTACGAAGGGCATGCCTACATATTTTTTCTGTTTGTAAACAAAATTTTATTACATCTGGGGCCACGACTTTTCACCTTTATTAAAGAATTTTCATTGACTGTGGTAGCTTGTAATGCACGAGAACACTGATTGCAATTGATGTTTCTCTTAAGTTTTTGAACTATGAAGCCAGCCACATATTCAATATCATTTTCTGCATTCAATGTTAACTGATTAAAATCTGGAAAATCTACGCCATCTTCTGTATTAATGACCTCTGGGAATAATTTGTATCGTTCAATGACGTCAGTAAAATGATGATCATATATAATTGATGAGTGACTGTGATCATTCCTGCAGTTAAATGTACTTGAAATACTCAAGCTTTCGTAGTCTTTGGTTTTCTGGTCACTACTTACACTATTTAGAATTGAAGTGTTATCTAATGCTAAACAATTTGTTTTAGTATGTTTAAGCTCATGGTGTACCAATAGTCGTTTAAAAGCGGAAACAAATTGCACATACGAGGGATTGTTGTTGTATCCACCACGAGACCTAATTGCGAAGAAAAATAGTTCCAGATGGTGTTGGCGTATCTTTTAAATCAATACCTATCTAGAAATGACAGTCGTGACATATTATAATAATTTAATATATATACACAAAGCCTGTACCACCGGTAGCACTCTTTAGGGTGGCCCGCGCTTTTGTTGATGGCAATCTTTGCTGGGCGCCCCGCCCCCCTCTGTCAAGGAGCGGTGGCGGTCTTTTAGTGCGGCATTTCTTGTCGGCGGCTCGTCCCATAGTCGAAGAACAAAGGGCTGGGCGGACCACCCCCTTTCACATCTGCCTTTACCCCACTTGGAACATTTTTTAGTTTTGTTTCATTCATTTCTCTTCGCCGAGACCATGGAATTACAATATTATTAATTCCACAAATTATCTGCTAGCTGACACCTCATTAACATAAGAAAACCATATTCGAGCCTTTGAAAAACTTTGGTTAACCTAGCATTGCTTCAAAATTTATTCATTAAAAAAAAAAGAAAACAAGTGACAATTATTTTATGTTGACGAGTTACTTTTGAAATAAAAAATAAATTGAAGTATCCAAATCATACCTGTTATTAAAAAGATCACTTCATTACAACACTTCGTTCAGGCAATTTTTGTTTCTTAAGAAAGTAAAAGAAAAGACAAGAATACGTCACTGTATTGAAATCTTCTGTAAAAACAATAACAAAGCATTCTGCGTAATTCTGTCGAACATTATATAGGCCTCATGTAGCTTACATTTTGAATTATTTAGCAATTTCAAAATTACATTACAACAAATGCTGGAAGTGAGAATCCCCTTCCTGTAAACACAACCTAGCCCTTCGCCTTACTGCATTGACCACATTTTCTAAAACATTTGCACTATTATCAATTTCATTAATTTTGTGTGTTATCCTATTCCGCAATTCTTCCAATTCATTTATGGGTGTTGCGTAAATAGAATTTTGTTGTTAAAATACTAAAAACCTCTACCATAAAAAAAATCACCAATTATTCTGCGTTGGCTAATTGCAGCCCGAACACCAACTTTCTGGGGATATTGGGGCGACTCGTCCAAATTCTTGTGTTTTATGAGTTTACATAGCCACTAAGATGAAAGTATGCTTCATCAGTGAAAAATGTTTTTTTAAGATGTCACCCAGAACCAGAGTCTTTAGAAACCATTCACAGTATTGAACTCTTTGAGGAAAGTCTGTTGGATGTAATTCATGTACAGATGTGAGACGATAAGGAAACAAATGAAGATCTTTTTTTAAAAGAGTGTTACAGGTACCAACAGACAAACCAAGTTGTTGTGATGAATGACGGATAGAAGTACCCGGGGTTTCCCCCATTACTTCTCTCGTTTCTTCAATTAGTTTTGGAGTTCGTTTCTTGGGACGGCCACTTCCAGGTTTTCGTGTCATAGATCCATTTTCTTGGAAATGTTTTAAAGACATTTAAAATTATTTGGGACGATTACAAATTTCAGTTTTTGTTTGGACTTTGAAGAATTTTGGGTAAACATGTTTAGTATAGGCCTGCAAATTCCAAAGGTACCATCAGTTTTTTTCTATTAGGTAACACTTTTAAAGCACAGGGGAAAATTAAAAATACTTAAAATGAACATTATTTTAATTTTTAAATCATTTAATTGACATATTTATAATATATTTTATTGATATTTTGAGTTACGACTGACCTGACCACTGTGGTCTCGCTCCACCCATTAGCCTCAGCCAGCATGTCCACTCGTTCAACCCAAGTCTTGATGGAAGGCTCGCTGTTTCGTGTATCAAACACGGGGATGACGTTTAATGTTGTCGGCCTGGCTCGGTGCGGGTCTGTTCTCATCTGCCCTCCTAGTTCGCTCCATTCTCTTCAGCCGTACGTCCAGCCGTTTCAAACGAACCTTGGCATTTGCTTCCGAGGAGCTAGACGAACTCGAAGTCGCAGTACCCAAACCCGAAGTATTCGAACCCGAACTTCATTACCCTCCTTTAAATAGTAGGTGTTGTTTCAATAAGTATAAAGATAATATATACAAAAGCTTTCAATACATTTTTTTTACATGTATTTATTAGGTTGTTAATGTCTGGAAATTCTTCTCGAATTAACTTGCAAGTACTATGAAGCGCATAGGCAAAACACGTTAGGTGAAGAAGATTTGGACAGTAATTTTTAATAATATTACCTTGTGCCGCGTCTAATGAGATCGGCTCAACTTCTAGATTTTTTTAACAGTAATAGAAAAATTACAAAATGTTAAATACAAAAGCACAAAAATTCAAATTTCGCCAAAAATCGAGTTACGATGTTCTTACTTACGCACGCCGATATATTCGTCAAATACTGCATAATATTTATTTGTTGTGGCTTTGGTTGTTCCGATTGCCAGTATGAACGGTGTGGATGGTCTTTAAGGGAAGGTAGTATTTTTATATATTACAAGTTTGTTCTTATGTAGCGGCACTGTGTTTTCGTGTATTTTTATAACTAGTTGCTGGTAACAAGTAAACCAACATTAAAATTGCATTGGTACCTCATCCTGAAAATAAAAGATGTTACATACATACTTCTAAAAAAAAAATCTTTTAATTAATGTGGTACCTTGAAGGTGGTCCCTATTTTATTCCTGTAAGAACTTTGGTTTTATATTCATTGCTGCTGTAGTGTATAGTTTTTTAATTGAAATATATTATTTTCTGGAAACAGAAAATTCCAACCTTATCTAGAAAACAAAGTCTCAAATAAATTAACAGAAAAATATTTTCACACTTACTAAGCCAGGTGGATCAAAAAAACCGGGGAAATAATTTATCGATATCTTGTTTGTGACTGTTTCTAAAGTCAAATGTCTGTTTTGTACGTTCTAAAATATTTTTTTCCACTAGTAGCATTACAATGGCTAATTGTCGACTTGTCTAGAGGTCTGTAATTTGGAAAATTGTGAACCTTGGTCAATAATGTAAACGTGAAGTTGGCCACCTAATGTGACAACTGTCCACAACTGTCAGAAAAACTGAGACATAACCTGAAAACGATCATTTTGGAAAATTTGCTTTTAAATTATGCCCTGGAATGATTTCCAAACCCTGAATTGATTATAAATTGAGGATAAATTGGTGAAACAAAGTTGATGAAGTTGATGGGAGTGAAAATGAAGTTTACGGGACTGAAACTGAATCATGGTTCCGATTTGGTTTGACTTGATTTGCCGTAGATGAGCTTTGGACGATTTCGGCGAATTTTTTTTTTATTGAAGATCGAGCCGTCGTTGTATCCTTCTGCTATGCTGGAGGATTTCCATTCCCCGTGTCGCTTTAACGATAAAAGGTCCATACCTTTTTCAGCCAAATTTGTCGCGGTCGCGTAAGTACGACGGAATGAGGAGGGGTACATGATGGTTCACTTTACAACATTTTTCACACAAAAATTTATTAAAAACGGGAAATATGGAGGAAATTAAAACAAAAGTTCTGGACCATTTCTGGATTGTCAAAAAATAATAAAATTCCAAAGCTTACTAAAATGACGTGAGTACACATTTTTATTGATGCACTTCAGAAAAAACATTTTGAAAATTCGCAAACCTCAAATGGGCTACTAGTGGAAAAAATAGTATATTAACCACGTTTGTGAAGCCAATTCTAGACCTCGCGCTTTAGAGCCCTCGACGCTGCGCGTCTCAGGTTCTAATTTGCGCTCGGTCTAGAATGTCTGTCTTCACAACCTTAGTTAATAATATACTATTTTTCACTAGCAGCCATGAAGCATGCAAATATCGACTTATTTAGAGGTAGCAAAGTTCAACTTTTGCGACCAAGGTTCAAAAAGAAGATTGAGGTTATGTACGAAATACTTGATGTGATTATTTCTTAAAAAATAAATAAATGGGTGCTACTAACATTACTTGAGTATACGCATGGTAGTTGGTAGACGGTGGAAGATAAAATGATTAATTCAGCGACAAGTGTAAACGGTTTTCTTTGTGTTGCAGATTTAGATTAAGTTTGATTAGAAATCAAAACAAAATCATGTTGCGTCAAAAAATTGAACGTTCATTTTTTCAATTTATTGTCTTATGGTTTCTACTAGTGAAAAAAATAGTATATTAACCACGGTTGTAAAGCCACTTCTAGATGTCGCGCTTTAGAGTCCTCGACGCTGCGCGTCTCGAGTTCTAATTTGCGCTCGGTCTAGAATGTTTGACTTCCCAACCTTGGCTAATAATATACCATTTTCTGTTCCTACGTTGTTACTTTCGCTGTCATTCGCAGGGGGCGCTTATTTAAAAATTCCCTATAGCAGCTGGAGTAAGACATGCGATATGAACGGGCGCATTGTCATGAAACAATTGAACGCCTCTTGTTAATTTTCTCGGCCTTTTTTTCCAAATACGTTCTCGTAATTTATGCAATAAGGAAGCATAATATGTAGCGTTGCCACAGTCCCCAAAAATCGTGGCCATGATTTTTTTGGAAGATTGGTTCGTCTTCAAGGGTTTCTTACTCCATGCGAACAAGTGTAATCACTTTTTTTAGTAGAATATGAAGGACAGGCTTCAGCAAACGCAAAAACCATCCTATCCTTAATATCCTTTGGAGCAATTCCTTCTTTTGCTAAAAATTTTATTACCGCTCGATGATCAATTTTAAACAGGTCTGATGAGTCCATCATTTTTCAAACTTTACTCCTCAAATGTGTCAGTGGGGCTTGAAATTTTACACACATACTACGGGGACCATCTAGTCTTTTATGAGTAGTACAAATTTCCCAACGAGCAATCACACATATATCAGGCCGAGAATATTTGGCGCTTACCTCGTATCATTTACAAATAAGACACAATTCCAACAGTATAATTTGTTTCTTAAAACCGAAGCCGTTAACTCTTTAGTTTTATTATAATTATTTTCATGAAATGCTCTGTTTTGTTTATAATTCTACCTGTCTAGGTACATTATCAAGTGTTGCTGTTTCTCAATTAGTTACCAAGTTTTCGCATTTTTTTACATACCGCGTTAAAGTTGTTCTAGGAATGGTAAGTATGACGTTCAGCGGCCTTTTTTGTTGACCAGCCTCCATGCAGTACGAATTTAACGCAGTCGACATAGTGTCTTGATTTATAAGACCTATGTTTGATTTTCTTTGTCAATTGCGAACCATTTTTTCTGAAAAACAGGTCCCGGTGAAATTAAAAAAAATAAAATCGGGCTACAGTGGTCAACTCTTTCCTTTAATGCGAGTAATGACGACTCTGCCCCCTTTTGGAATGTCCACTGAACCCCCAATCTAACGTCACTAATGTTTATTAATAATTTCGTTTACCATCAAAGCAATTTTAATTTTAATTACATCCCATTGTAACGAAGATATTCGTCTATGTACATATAAATAAACATCTAATTTTAAATCAAACTAAGCACACTGTCCCTATGTCTACTGTGCCCTATTTATTATGAAAAAACAAAATAATAGTTATTTATGTATTTAGTGTGTAAACTTTAGCTTTACGACATGCGAAGTGTTTCATGACGAGCCTTGCCGAAAGTTGTTGGACGAATGTCATAAAGCCAGTTTACACACGCAATACATACAATTTTTTTTCTGCGACTTCAATCAATTACAATAATAACCCCAAGTTTAAAGTGGAAATTTATTTATTTTATAATTAACTAGCTGACCCCGTGAACTTCGTTTCACCTACAATTTAATTTTGAATCTGCAAAATCGAATGTTTTGAAATCTTGCAGATGTTTTAAACATATGATAAGCATAATAAATTTTTATTCAAAATATATTTACTTATCCCCTCCAAAAAATTGATGACGTCAGCCCAAAATTTTGCCAAATGAATCCTATCTAAAATGTCCAAAATAGGATGAGACTATACTTGTGATTTATCATTCCATTCATATTTTTTAGTTTTGCTTATAGGGGGTGTCTCAAAAAAATTAATCACTGAGTCAATTTATTTTATTGATTGAATCAAGAATTGCAAAACTGAATTGTGAAATATTGCAGAGGTTTTGAAGTTACTGTTTGACATGGTAGGTTTTCAATCAAAATATATCTGTTTATCAAGCCCAAAAACTTGAAGATGTCATCTCAAGATTTTGACGAATAGATCCTATCTAAAATGTGGAAAATATCATCAGTATATTTTCGTAATTTATCATTGCATTCATATTTTTTAGATTTGCTTTTACAGTGACTCAAAAAAATATATGGATCAGTCAATTTATTTTAGTGAATAACTCAAGAGTTGCAAAAATGAATACTTTGAGATCTTGCAGACGTTTTAAAGTTATTGTAAGCATGGTAAATTGTTAAGAATATTTATTTATTGCCCCCAAAAAATTGATGGAATGGCTCACTCGATTTTCGCAGATAATTTTGGGAATACAATACAGTTATTTTTAGTATTACACTGCAGCAATCCAAGGTGGTATACGTGTTGATCGTAAATGTTGATTAGGTCATCACAAAATTGTGTGAAGAAAATACTCAACTCGAAAATGCTGAATATGTTTCATTATACTTTTGGTGCGAAGGAAGTTCTGTCAAAACAACGTTCGATCAATTTTTTAACAATGGTTGATATAAATAAAACTCAATAGATGCTCATACTCGAAATACGAAGTATCTACTCGAATATCAAATCAAAATATTTCTAGTTTTTCTAGATGATATTAATACTTCAGTAGGTAACAGTTGATGCTCAAATAGCATCTCGATACAACAAAAAAGGACAACAGTGACAGTGTTCAACCATCAAAGCAAAAATCGAGTCACCAAAATATAAGTTAGTATGGGGTAGACACCTTGAGATGGGAATCTCTATGGCCAGTGTTATAAAAAACGCACTGCACAATTTATGCATAAATAAGAGTTAATTACCTGAAAAGTTTTCGATATTCATGCTCCTAATGTGTTTTTCAAACTGAATGCACCTTTTGACGACGTTCCACGTTCATGAAAGTCGCCATGTTTAGTTAAAATTCACTCTTACAACGATCCTACTCGTTTTCTAAGCTGCTTTACAGACAGCTCAGTTATTTGCCACGCCGATCCTCATTTTTAGATTAAATGCTCACAAAACGCGTAGATGTTCAATTTGTGTCCGGGGAGATACAATGTTTCCAAGTAGGTACTCAGTACATAGAGTAGATGCTCAGGTATATAAGAGTAATAATGAAGTAGGTACTTCGTACTTCGAATATTAGTTTCTACTCAGTTTTATTCATTTTATTCATGTTGATTATGAGCACAACGCTGATCAACTTCTATATCCGAATTACCCATGAAATAAATCATTGCGGTTTGCACCTGAGGTAGTTCGTCGCACATTTGATTGACTTCGTGGACCTATGTGAGGCTGTCGTCTTGTCGGCATTTTAATGAACTTCATAAAACGACACAGAATTATTTTCACAGTCAAATTTCATGTAAATTTTGTCTTGAGAATTTTAAAATATTGAAAACTTCAAATTAAATCCTCGAATAACGGTAAAGTTTGAGGTTTTGTCGAAACCAACAAAGTGAATATAGGTAAATAGAATGGCAAATCAAAATTATTAAGAAACTTTCGCAATGTGTAATTAAATTCACTTTAACCAAGACTTTTCTTAAAATAAACGACGTTTTTTTTTACGAAAAAACAAAGAACGATTTGAAATGCAATATACTTTTCACAATTGCACGGAAGAATTAGTTTTGTATGACACGTCAGTTAGATGACAGGTCCGTCAGAAATGCCAACTATTGAAATTAATTCGAAGTGGCGATTCCCACACAAAATTTTTAGATTTTTTTTATTTTTTAACTGTTCTTTTAAGTTTTCCTTATTTTTTTTATTTATAAACCATCCCCGTAATATAAAAAATTCTTCAAATCGGTCAAGCCGTTTTTGAGTCTTAGCGAGACTAACAGGAACAGCAATTGATTTTTATTATATAGACGATTAAAAAATGGGGGTTGGTGGTACAAAGGTGAAAATTTAGGGTTATGTGTATTTTTTGATGCCAATTCTTAAAAAAATAAAAATAAAAAATGTCCAAAAAGTAGACCAACATTTTTTAGGGTGGGCCACCCTTATCACTTAGGGGTTTAAAAAATAGTTTACAACCTATTCTCAGACCTACCGAATATACATAAAAAATTTCATACAAATCGGTCAACCCATTTCGGAGAAGTTCGGTTACAAACACTGTGACGCGAGAATTTTACACATAATGCATTATTATTTTAGAACAAATTTCATTACCATAAAAAAAGGTTATACTGAGTCGACTTTAAAAGATAGACATATGCTGTCGGGGACTTTTCTTTAGAACTTTTAGAGGCGAACAATTTCGTCATACATGATTTTTACGTAACTTTAACCGTTTAAGCAGCGTACGCAACGGAAGCTCTCAAAGGAGGAATAATTTTCCCGTTTTTCCGAATTTTTCATTGCTACTTCGCTCCTAATGATCGTAGCATGATGTTATATAGCCTATATGTAGATATGATACATAGACTATCCAACACAAAAAGATTTTTTGAATTTGAACCAGTAGTTTCTGAGATTAACGTGTTCAAATAAACAAAAGCTTCAGCTTTATTATATAAGTATAGATTAATAGTACCAATGATACAATTGTTAAAGTTAAATTTTGATCCTAACGGCTGCATAACTGACGTAACAATTTCATCTAAGTGTTCAATAATATGTTGTTGAAGATTCACATATGCACCCGAAGCACTAGTGCTAGTACCTGGTTTCGCAGTAGTGTTCATTTTGTTTGAGATTGAATCATCAATGTAGCCTTCTGCTACACTAGAGGATTTCCATCCTCCATGGCGTTTAAGTTCCATAAGATATGCCCCTTGATTAGCTAATAGTGTTGTGGATGAACGGCGAAAGCAGTGGCCTGTGTGTAGTTGCGGGTTTCCTAAATTCAGAAAAGTAGCTGTAATTTTTGGTTTAACTTAGGATTGGGAAGTGCTCCGACATTGTGCTCTTCATTGTTGGAGAAATGAACGTTATGACTGATTGCTTCAAACCGTTTGGTACTCATACAGGATGAAAAAAACGGAGTTGCAAGCCGACGATTTTTTAACCAGTACTGCCATAGTTTTTTTTTTATAACACTGGAGGATAATAAGTCCTAGAAAAACCTGAAGTTCATTTGATATTACCGGGCACCAATTTTTGGCTCTTTTGTTGCTTCCTATATCTGTTAGTTTCCACAATTATATGTTCAATAAAATTTTCAAGATATTGTAATATACTTGAATTATCATCAGGTACAAAATTTATTTTTCCTACAGCAGTAAAAAGGAATGGCGGGGGCGCTGGACTATGTGGCTGCAATGCACAGCAGTCGCAAGTAGCCAATAAATCAACAGAAGTACCTGAATTATTAGAACTATTACTTGAAAAAGTTTCGGCATCTGTATCCGATCCACTGTCTTCTATTGGCTTTTGAATCTCTTCGGTGTCACTAACTTCAATTTCGCTATCCATTTTTCCGATGAAAAATAACGTAGCTTTGCGTTGAAACAAATGATTCAGTTATACTAAGTGCAAGTGAGGTATTATGCACTAAATGCAAGTTTCGTAAGAATTAGTGTTAATAACGGACATTAGCTGATTCTGCAGTACGTTTCGACAATATCTGCCGGTTATCTACACGATGAAAGTGATGTTTTTGTTGAATTTTCGAAATTGGTTGAACAGTTTTCCATCTATCTTCTAGAATGTTGTTGTGCTTATTTATTTCTTCAGCACTCATGAATAGAATTTGGACATTTTGAAATTTTTTCTGCGCACACTTGAAAAAGTCGTAAGCAGTGTTGAAACAGGCTTTTCGATGTTTAACTTCTGCCCTGGCACAGCGCTTGACTAACGGGCCAATTTCAATTAGTTGCAAACCAACTTGAAATTGGCCCGTAAGTCTCCAATGGCATCCATCGCACTTTTGTCATGAGAACTAGCACAAGTTCTTTACATTTTCTTGTCACTGGTCTCCGCTAATGAAAACAAGTCAGATTGGCAGAAAAACGTGCCAACCATCATTGAGTCGATATGAGGCAGATTATCGGATTACCCTCGAACAAATCCAGCTTGGAGTGATGTTCGGGTTACACAGGCACATACAATGGTGACTTGGAACCATGGAGGACCAACGTAGGAACAGCTCCACGCGTGGGTCTTTTATTTTTGTAAAAGCAACTTTTCTTAAAATGTTGCCACAAATCTATAAATTACTTACAATGCAGTGGTCTGAAATGGTCTCAATAATATCTGCGAATCCATCTAGATTTAAAGTCAGGCATTGTATAATTTTAGGTATTTATAATCTTTCGGCAAACGTGCAAGTTAGGTTCTTGTCAAGAAAATATCATTTTATAACATGTGGTTGATTCCGAGGAAATATTTTGATTGATTTTTTGAGAATATAATTCATGTGTCACATGATCCCATTTCTTCCAATAGAATTTGTTCATGCCCTTAGTTACATGTCTATCACAGCGATAATAATTTTATTGCCTTATTGTGGTCTGTTGCTACCTAAATTTAAAAACTGTCAAATTGACAAATTTTAGAATTTCATAAATTTTTTTGTCTTTTATCATATCACTTGTTATATTATAATTGAGAATAGTTTACAATTTTAACATTTTAATGTTCCTCTATTTCATTTCCACAAAAGAATATTTTTATTTTATGTCCTAAAAGAATGAAGTAAACAATTAATTTGAATTAGTTATATTAACCACTTATCAGTTTATTGTTACAGTGACATGATTTAAATTACAATATTAATGGAAGGACAGCGTTTGTCTGATCCTACGATGTTCCTACACTTATGAATTGTGGTGTGTGCAGTCATGTCTTTACCGTATACATTTCTGACCAAATTGGATACGCGTCGATGAAAAGGAAAACATGTTTGTGTTTAAAAGGTCCAGCAAAATCCACATGTACTCTTTCAGAAGTTTCCGTAACAGGTTCCCAAATGTGTATTACGTTCAGTGGATTATTTTTATTTAAATTACATTGTATACAATTTTTGCAAACTCTCAATATCGTAAGACATTTTAGGCCACCAACAATCACTCCTAGTTGAAGATTTCATTTTGACCATGGGCTGTATGTAATTCTTTTTTTTTCACGCAATCTTGTTGAAATTACAGCTTGGCTACCCTCGAAAATACAACCACTTTGTAAAGAAAATTCACTTTGATCAATATTAGAACGATCTTTCTTATTTAACACCGTACCTAATCTGGTTTTATATGAGATTTTTGAACACCTACGTCGTTGTTGGGAATGTTTCTCGAAGATGATGGCAAAAGATTTTGAAAACATTGAGCGCAACCTCGATTTTCATCGTTTTCAGTGATGCACAAACCTTTGGATTTTGAAATCATCACGGTCTCCGGTGTTCCTTTTGCGATAGCTAAATTTGTTTTCCCGTTTGCTTATAGACTTGGTTGGTTAAATTTTAAACTTGGAAACAATAAATTTGATATATTTTTCCTACAGTTATAATATTACACGCCACTGTTTAATTATGTCATCGTCAGAAGACTCGATGATTATGAAATTTCTTGATTCTGTTCTTTGGCTCTTGCACTGTTGAGGATTTCTTAACATCCCGAGGCTTGCTTGAAAAGAACCTGGCGATTTTTCATTCATTCTTCATTTCATTTCATTTGCTTGTTTTACCTTTTAGGCCTATTTCATTACGCAGACGTTATAGCAGACATTAACAGAAAATTGTTGATAAATCTTAAATTTACGTGGTCTCCAACTAAGGACAATGCACCGCGATCTTCAAAAAAACCTTCACGAAGTAAATAAAGTTATTGGAGCCAAGTTTGAAAACTTAAAAATCTCAGTCATATATCCACCAAAAGGCTAAAACTTTCACAAGTTTAATGTACAGAGCGAATTTCACCCTTAAGTATAACTTCCCTACACGCCAGATATCTGCAAAGATTCACAAAATCGTCAGACACATAGAACACTTGTGTTTAATTATCTTGAGAATATTTGCGACCGTCTTGACAATGCTTTAAAATATGCACTAAAGAAAAACCCGAGATTTAATTCTACCACCGTCTTCCAGAGTTCATGAAAGCGCTACGTGTGGTCGGGAAATGTCATAGTGAAAAGACACTCAGGGAGATATCCCTCATAGTGTGCCTTTTTTCGACCGAAACGAGGTACATTTTTCCTCACCTCCATCCATATTAGCTCAACATTTTGGATGTGCACCAATGCCTGAATTGACGAAATTCATAGAATGGTTGACCGTGAGGTGAGTGTAATTTTCTTCACCCAGGCGGTCATAACTTCTCCAGCAATCACTGAAGATGGTGCTTCCAGGCCGATTTTTTTCTCTAATGATCAAATGCAAAATATCCACCGTTCGATCTTCCATCGTAATAAGGAAAAATTTCTTGGTCCCCCTTTCAATTTCCTCTAAACACCCGCACCTTCTAGGTATCGTCCACGTTTGTATTTTCTCTTATCGATCTGGGCTTCATGGATTGCAATAACTCCCAGCTCTTGAAAGTTATTGACTGCCCAAGGTATGAAAACTTGTCTCATACAAGAGAAGCTGTCTGTTAATAATAAAGTTTATTTACGGTTTTTTACCTTTACATAATATTTGTTAATCTAACACTATAGAACGAACGGACAGTTTAAAAGAGGAAAACTTATTACAAAAGAAATCAACATTGTAGTAAACAGTATTACAACTTGCAAGAATTCCATTTAAGCGAGAGAATAGCACATAAAACTGATTACATGTATCAATATAGAACAGCGGAGATTTCCTAATAACATATTGAGGCACATTAAATTTAATAAGATCTAAAATTCCAGGACAGTCACAAATATTGTTTAAAATTTACTTAACCCTAAATAAGTCATTGACATATCAGGAGATTTACAGATATTGAGAGGAAGACGACGAGATATATACTTGACAAATTTAATTTGAACTAACTCAAGTCTGTCAACATATGTTTTGTGATAGGGAGCCCACACTACACATCCATACTCTAGAATGGAGCGTACATATGTAGTATACAAAATTATCAGAGTACGTAAGTTACTGAAATCTTTGCAGTACCTTTTAATGCATCCTAGCATTCTGTTTGCTCTAGCTACTATGTGCTCATGATGGGATATAAAAGAAAGCTTGCTATCCAAAAATATACCCAGGTCCTTGATCAAATATGACACTTTAAGAAATTTCCCATTCAGTAAATAAGCAGGAGTCGACAGTGATTGTTTTCTACTGAAATTTATTACATGACATTTGTCATGGTTTAAAACCATGATATTATTATCGCACCAGTCAGATAGTGTGACTAGATCCCTTTGTAGACGTGCAGCATCATTGGAATTTTTGATGACTGCATAGGGGAAAGTAGGTAGGATTCGTACACTTTTTACTTTAAGACCTATAAAAGAAAAAGTAAGAGTTATTCCAAAATAATTTCAACGCTGCTGTATTACATATATATATTTGGCTTTCTCTATTATTTAGTTCAATGTTGATACAAACGACATGACGAAGCTATGGAGGATTTTCCAAAATGTTGAATATGTACGAAAGCACCCCACACATGGGGTAGCTTCGTACAGAGTGTGGGGTACATTCGTACTTAGTGGGGAACCTTCGTACCCTGTGATAAAAATGTCTTTTATATGATAAATTAGCGTTTATTGAGATCAAAATTAACACAATCAGTCTTAAATATAAAAATAAAAGTTTCTTCTTTATCTTTATAGGAATTAACTAACATAAGAGATACTATTGCACGTTGTATATAGACAAATCTTTTGCGAAGCTGAAGATTTTAGCCGTTCTTGCTGTTAAAGCAGATTTGGGTTGCGGCAGTATACATACAATATCTGATATATCAATACTTCCTTCATCTTTAGTATCGGGAAAAATAAATTTCCAGGTACCCGGTTTCTTTCTTAAGAATGAAATGCTATATTCAGTAAGGCTGTATTTTGTTACCACCTGCCCAACATAATGTAAAACGGTCTTTTTTTTTCGAACTTTACCAGCACAAAGCATTCTTCTTTTATATCTTCCGATATGACTGGAGTCTCAGTCTCAATATCAGATCCTTCAGATATCTCTTCGATGGGAGAACAAGAACTTTCTCTGAAACTTACGTCAGTCTCATCATCACTATCCGTCTCTATAGTTTTCTTCTGTCTTTTTGATTTAAGTGTTAGATTTGCATCTGATAGCAAATTTAATGCGCGCTTTATCTCCTTAGCTCTTTGTTTTCTCTCTTGCTCTTGTTTTTTCAATTCTTTGGCTTTTTCAATTTCTTCAAGTCTATATTTTTCGGGCGTATCTGTGTATATCCGTGATTTTCCTGGCTGTTTTCCTTTCTTCGACCTTGTGATCGTTCTCGTATCTACTTTAGGGTAGGGTCGGATAATTTCTTGCGTTATTAATCCTACAACTGATGTAGATGGTGAATCAAGCGGCTGTGACAGCAAAGAGGGTGATGTAGGTACTCCTCTCGATGCTAGATCTTGTTGACCAATATCTATATCTTCAGATATGGATTGTGGCATATTCACATCTTGGCCTGTGGAAGTATCAGAATGGTAAACCTGCACGGGTGTAAAATCCTCGTCACTAAAAGCCAGTTTGTTAAATGGCCATATTCCAGTCTTTTCAAAGCCACTTATAATATTTTTGCAATTGAATGATTCAAAATAAGCTATTTTGGCCAGTTTGGGAATGTTATATATACTTAGCGTTTTACCCGGGTTATTCACATGCCAATCATTAAACGCTGTCTTCAGTTTGGTCTTGAATGGCCCAAATACTGCCACATCCAATGGTTGGAGACGGTGTGTTGTGTGGGGTGGAAATGACAGATAAATAATGCCGTTATCACGGGCATAGTCCACTGCTTGAATTGTGACGTGGCTTTCGTGGTTATCCACCAGAAGTAAAATCGGGTTATCTTTAGAGCAGGACGTCTTCCTTTTCATATGTTTCAGTACTTCCAAAAATATACTGGAATTTATCCAGCCACTTTTAGTAGCAACTCCCAGGCTACCTTCCGGAGCACCAACCAGAAAATAATCTTTGAAATGAACTCTTGGAAAGATAAACTGCTGCGTCATTGGCGCCGTTAGCCTATGCCTATGAGCGGAAGTAACGCACATAAATGCGAACACGCTGACGTATTGAATAATACAGATAAGATCACTGTACGAATGCTCCCTCTGTACGAATCCTACCTACTTTCCCCTATATTTTCAAATCATCCGCGAATAAGCTAAAATCACAGAACAAATGGTCACCAATATCATTGACATATATCGAAAACAGCAAATGGCCTAATATCGAGCCCTGGGGAACTCCTGACGGTACACGCCGACTATCTGAAAGGCAATTATTTAATTTGACTTGTTGTACTCGACCTGTTAAGTAACTCCTAAACCATCTTAACAAAAAACCTTTAATTCCATATGCGGATAATTTCCCAATTAGTATACCATGATGCACACCTTGTCAAAGGCTTTGCTGAAATCTGTATAGACGGCGTGTACTTCTAGGCCCTTAGACATAGCCATGATTATTTTATTAGTAAAGGGCAGAAGGTTAGTTAATGTTGAACGTTTACGAAAAAACCCGTGCTGATTGGTAGTTATAATATTACTAAAAATCGAAGATATATACGCAGAAACAATCGATATCACATTACCATCATTGGAATTAACACTAGAAGAGTCCAAATCACAATTAACAACAAAAGGCAGATGATTAAAATCTACAGGTACAATTGGATTATCACATAATGACAATTCTAAATTATCACAGTTAGCAAAGCATAGGTCCAAAACATTACCACAATTGTTCTTGATATTACTGAACTGGCGAAGATTACATAATGCATCGCATATACACTCTTCTCGCTTTCCCGCCCAAGCAGATGGAATAAAGTCATTATTATCATCAAATGATTGCCATTTTATATTTGGTAAGTTGTAGTCACCTAATATAATAAACTGACAATCAGGCATATTATCACAAATTGTTGTAACTACTTCTACATGACTAGAATATTTGTCAATACCTATGGTAGGAGGCAAATATACAGCACCTATCACAAATGAACATACGCTATTATAGACCTTAACAAAGATTTGTTCAACAGATTCACAGTTTAAAGATATTTGATAACCTTGAAATGATTTACGCACTGCTATCAATACTCCTCCACCATCTGATTTTGTATTATTGGTATTATTTCGATCGTTTCTAAAAATCATATATCGACTATCAAGGATTTCATTGTTATTAATGACCGGGGATAACCACGTTTCTATTAAGACTATTACATCATAACTTTCACTTAAACACGCACAGTACACATTCCTCAGCTTGCTTCTTATTCCTCTAACATTCTGATAGTAAATTTTTAGCTGCTTACCACTACCTAAACTATCACTGTGAGCTACTCCTGCTGACCGTCTTTTGATAGTTTCCGTAAAAAATGAAACTTTTTAAGTTTCAGTGCAACTGGCCAGTTGTCTTCACTGAGTAATTCCGGCAATAAGGATTCATTCGCTCCAATTTTAAAAGCAACACTCTTCGCTGACTCTCTTCTGGGTAACTTTTCTGTTTCAAATTTATTTAGCGGGAATTTATCCGTAAGGAATTTGTTAATCTCCTGACATTCAGTATCTACAGCTAAATTGCCAACATAGATATAATATAACTTCTCGGCCACTCTGAATGGGAGAGCCTCAGAAGACGATGTCGTTTTACCTCTGATAAACTTAGGGCCTCTTTTCTTATAAACGACTTTTTTAAATCCATCATTTTCATGATTTCTTGTATTGGTTTCAGCATTGACACTGCTTATAGGCGATTTTATGTGCTCTTGTTCTCTTGGCACATCTAAGTTAATAATTTTATTCATAATCCGGCTTTGTTCTTTTAATTCTTCCTCAAACGATGATGTGGTACTTCCACTTTTTGGCTTAAATGGGGGAACAGACGAACCTACAACATTGAGTTTATCCAACGATGCAAGACCTTCAGGTTTTCCAAGAACCTTATCAGAGAAACTAGTGTATTGCTGGTTGTCTGATATTCCTACGGACAGCGATGTTATTTGAGGTATTGATAACGGATAATTCTCGTGTTTTTGTGTAAAGGTTTTAGTCGATAACCCTGTATCTCTCTGAAGGAACGCACAACGAGGAGGTGGTTCCGTAATTTAAAGTCATACCACATACAAATTCGATAATTTGTTGAGGCGTCAAGTGTATGTAGAAGAAAAATGACGATTTGAAAACGGAGACATGTGTTTTGCACTTCCTCTTCCTCTTCTTTTTTTGCTGACAGCGGAAGGTATGATTAGACTGCACCTCCAGCAGACTGTCAATAAAACGATAACGAAGGAAGTGTAGGTACATCCGTCACACTGGTTGAACATACATTCTCTCTCTCCCACTGCATATCCAGTAGGGCCAGCAGCAGCGGATGCACCAGCTTAAGTAGCTCAGATTTAGGTCACTAATTCAACAAAAAAAAAAATAAATAAAAAACGCTGAAAGTAACAACAAACACCATGAACTACTTAGTATTCACAACGCAGACACAGCACGCGAATAAGTTATCACGGAAATAAACCCCAAAAACCACAAGAAAAGTTCAAGTTGATCACTTGAGAAAGTGTTGCTATATGCTTCCTAAGACAAGATATTAATAATACTGCACTTGATGCACTACACATTTTTGCATATATATTTACGAATAACTGAAAACCCATCAATCCATCGTAGTGGTTTTGGGTATGCGAAAAAATAAGAAAACCATTCAAGATCTCATCTTATGCTGAATAATAGAGATGAGCGATATTTCACTACCGGTGATTATTTCACCGTGACCTGTTTGTCACTATTGGTAACCGTGACTGGTATCGGCAAGTAACGACGACCGTGATTTTCCTTTTTAACCCTTAACTGGTGAGGTGCATAAAGTGGAACGTTACTGGTGAGGTGGGGTCCGTCATACCCCAATTTTTATTATTTTTTTTTAATTATTTAGATTGCAATTTTTTAGCAACAAACGACCTAACGTGATTCTCTGCAGCTTTAGCAACCATAAAAACATGCTACTGTGTAAAAAACATTTATTATAATAAAGGAATACGATCAAAAACAATTGTCTGCAAAATTTTAACAAGAAAAAACAGTCTTCTATTCAATTCAGTCTTAACAAGAAATAAATGACAATAAAGAGTTATCAACAAAAAAAATAAAAATTTGAAAGACCGTACTACAACGTAAACTAGAAAAAATTTCAAAAAAAAATAATTATAATCAAAACGGCCAAGCCTCAACTTAGTCAAATTTTGCACAAGGTTTGCACACAACAGCTGTGCAACTCATGCAAACTGGAGCATTGCACACTTCACAGGCCTTTTGCGTTTTTCTGTCTTTAGATCTAGGACAAATTGCACATCTTCTCCGTTTATTGTCTTGTGGAGGCGGGTCATTTATTGGAGTTTTTGTAATTTTACTTATCGAGAACCTCAATTCTCGAGGCATTCGATCATTATACAATCTTCTTAGCAAATGCGGTTTTATTAAGTCATATGCCATTTGTTTAATAAAATTTAATCTAGAAATTTGCTTATTATCTCGAAAACTTTTATAAAGAACAAAAGAATTAACACTTGCAATATCCAGAATGGTATAAAATAGGCACATGGGCCAACGTCTTGTACGTCGGCTTGTTGAGTAAGAAGCGCATTTTTGATCTAAACTGTCCACACCTCCTTTGGTACTATTATAAAATTCTATCATTTCAGGCTTATCGTCAATGTTGGCTATTTTGTGATGCATTGAAGAAACTACTAGCACAGCTTTAGATTTTTTAGGCACATGTGATAATAAGGTGATCTTTGCAGTGTTATTTGTCGAAAATCCATATAAAGAAGAACCCTCTTTTCTCTGTCTGTTAGGGAGAAATTCTCTGGGTATTTCTCGTTTATTTTTTCTAAGGGTTCCTACATAAGTCATACCCCTTTCTCGTAACTTGCAAACTACTTCTATTGAGCTAAACCAATTGTCAGCAGTAATATTTCTATTTGTTTGGTTATATGGTTTAGAAAGTCTTAGTACAGCTTGTGTTGGAATTGCAAGCTTTTGATCTGCTTCAGATAATGTTTTACTATCACTGCCTTTTCCTGTATATATATACGCATTACAAAAATATGACGTTCTAGCATCAGTCAAAATCATAACTTTCAGACCATACTTCTTAGGTTTGTTAGGTAAATATACACGGAATAAACACTTCCCTCGAAACCCAACGAACATTTCATCAATGCAAAGGTATTCACCCGGACTATAGCAGCTTTGTGAATTTCTTACAAGACTTTCAAATAAGTTGGAAATTGCAGCAGATCTGTCCCCTAATACTCTCATTATTCTATCGTTTGCGTCATCAAAACGTAGATGACACAATAAAGTAAGACATCTTTTCAATGACATTATACATCTAAAAATTTCCCGACCTGTGCCGTCTGTAGCAAAACAGGCATCAAGATCTTCGTGATTGGATTTGAAGATCGATGTGTAATAAAGAAGACCTAATAGTGCTTTTATTTCAATCACGTCTGTATCTCTAATTTCCTGCTTATTTGTGTCCGAATATTGTTCTCTTTGGATCTCTAATCTTTGGTTAGTATATCTAACAATTTTATTTACCATTTCATCTGTAAATAATAGACTAAAAACTGATAAAGCGTCTGCAGAATATCCAAGATTTTTTGCTGCACCTCGTAAACCAGGCAGATGAGAAATGATATTTTCGCAAGCCGTTCTTACAAATCGTCGAGGCTCTGATGCTGACCATTTATATTTGTTTTTACCAAAGTACGATTTTGGTCCTTCTGCTTTTGTTCTGCTTTGATCATTTTCAGACTTTTCTTCTGGCGTCGATTCCTTTTCATCAATTAATTCTTTTGACTTTTCAAGTACTTGTTCTGAATCATTATCTTGATATTCAGGGTCACTAACTGCCTGCTCCGATTGGTAAAGCTCTCTTTCTTCATACTCATCATCACTAATTTCAAGCTCACTACAGCTATCATGTTCACTCTCCTCAACATTATCAATTTCATTATCATCATCTTCAATTTCATCGTACCATTTTAGCAGTTGTTCCTCATAATCAGGATCTCCGTAACGCGTACTTGTGCTTGGCCGATCCATCTTTGTGTCTGGAAATAAATTCAAAAAAGTAACGCAGCTGGTGAGGTGGGGTCCTGGATACCCCAAACCAACTTTGATGCTAACCTGCAAAGTAATTCTTGAACCCAACACGCAGCAACCACGTCTGGATGTAGACTGATACATATAGAGCAGCTATTCAAAGCGATACGCCTGTGAATTTTATGTTGCATAAACGCCAATCATTTAAAAATTTCGTGGGGTACGTGAGACCCCACATCACCAGTTAAGGGTTAAAATTGATTCCGGTAATACGAAACAGTGAATGGTGAATTTTGCTTTTATTTTCTTTTCATACAGTTTGCTATAAAATCTGAGGCGACATCTAGTTATTTCGAGGTAGTTTTTCTTTAATTAATTATGCATTTTATGTGCCAATGAATTTAATACTATATGATTTGTTGTTATTTATTTGTTCCCAACAATTACTATTTATTCATTCATCGATATATCGGAATTTTTTGCTGTTCACATGGCACACCGTTTCACCGTTCCTCCGCGAAAGAATATTGAAACTGTTCCTTAGATCACCGTTCCTGCGATCACCGTTCCTCCGCGAGAGAGTATTGAAACCGTTCCCGTGATCACCGTCCAAGTCACGGTGACAAGAAAGAACCGTGAAAAGTCGCGGTTCACGCCGGCGCGGTGATCCTAGTATTAAATCGCTACTTTCGTCGCTCGCCGTTCCTTGATCACCGTGACAAAATCACCGTTTAAAATCACCGTGATCACCGTGATCGCAAAATCACGGTATCGCTCAATAATATATTTTGAGTTGCCCATCGAGACAGGTCAAATTCGTCATTAAAATCACTTAACAAAATTAAACAATATTTAAATAGGGAACATTTATATCATCTTCGTTTTGACAAAATAATATTTCTATAATTCCATCCTCACCTGTATGATTTTCGCATGCTTTTATTAAAAGTTTTTGTGCAGGGGGCAAATATTTTATTCTTCTTTCTCGTCGTACAAGATTCTTATTATATTTATTTGGTAACAGTTTTCTTACCCCTACTTTTGGTTTTAAATTCAAAGAATTGAGGGCCTTTTTAAATTTTTGGCAATAAAAACACTGATTTTGCAATGTTTGTGACTCAAGCATAAGTAGACCTTTGATGTGCCGCCAAACTTTGAAGTTGCAATCTTTAATTATCATACGATCGGACATTAAAATTTTGTGGAACATCTTCTAGGCTTGCTCCTCCAAAACAAATGTCATTAAATTTTCCAGTGACTTCAATGCTTCGTCCAGGTCTGATATCATAAAAAAATGAAGACTTTAATTGATCAAAAATTAAGTTTAGATACCGGTTTCTGTAACTGAATTTTTCTGCAAATCGTGGAATTGCTTCCGTTATCTGTTAGAATCATTTCTGCAAACGTAATTATTTTATTACTTTCATGTCTAGTAATATGTTGCACGGCCCACGCTGTCGAAGGTGATTTTATTGAAAGAATCTGATCCTACAGTTGACTAAACAGTGAACTCCCTGGGTTCTCTGAAACTGGTGTATTATTATGTAAATTAATTTCGTTATTACAACCTAAAGTAAAACATTTAATAAAAATTTGCAGTTTTGTAAATTTGTGTGTTACGTTTTTCACAGAATTCTGATTCACTATCTCCTGTTTTTCGGTTGAGTATGCGGCGAGATACGAAAGGTTTGTTTGTACATTTATCGCCTTTTGGAAATATTGTCGGCACAGCGTCATCAGAAAGCCGAGGATCTAAGAGTGCATACTATAATTTATTACTTGAAGAAGTTAGATCCAAACAAACTGAAAATTAGTCGACATTTATCTGCATTTTACTTACTGAGTATGTTTCCGCTTTTATTCTCGAATTATAAACTCTATTTTGAAATGTTTTGAATAACTATGTCGGAGATCACAAAAAACCAAAACGGATAGAACTAGAAAACAGTGACGGTTCCGACCGATAGAAACACCCATTTGCACACGAATGCCTCTCCACGTCGTCTTCGTCTCTTCGTCTTGACAGCATCCGAACGGCATCGAAGCAGGTCCGCTCCGTCCTCATAATTAATTAACAATGCGCCGACAAATATAATCACGATCCGTAAGTTTCCGGTCTTTTCGCGGTACTAATTTTTTCCAGTGCTTCACTTTGTTTCTCGGAACAGCGGACATCGATACTTTCTCAGAATTGCTTTTGTATCCACCTTTACTAAAAGGGACAAAACATTGTCGGCCCATTTTGCAAAAACTTGTAGGTTTAAATCACGATCAAATAAAACTGCACCAATAACTACTGAATGGCCTGCCGCAACTAATAAGAAATGGAATGCTTCTTCTATTCTTGTCGGTGCCTCTCCCTCCCACACCGATTAGTCAAGTATTTTATGCGTTTTAACCGCACATCTTGTGATTCCGTTAAAATCTTCCTGTTATCTTTGGTTTTCTTCCACCTGTTACGACTCATTTTACTTCCCAAGCGTAAGCGAAGTTTGTATTGTAATCAAATCCGTCGGTCAACTTTTACGTTTTCTCGACCTTTTATGACCTCTAGAGTACGAAGAAATAGGTCTCCCGTTTCCGTCTGTCTGCCGTCCAGATTTTTTTTTATCCCAACAATCTTTAGTTGCCGACCCACTCAATAATAGCTTGGGATATAGCATGGGAAAAGAGTTTTGCAGCTAATTTTACTTTTTGGCGTTGGGGTCCTTTCACAGTTAGATTGTCCATAGTTATTTTATACTAAGGTGACCAGAATTTCAAAACTGCTGAGGAGGACGCGTAATAATAATAATAATAATAAAATACACATGGATTTTTTTTAACTTTTTAATACTAATTTACATGGGTTAATAAGGTAAACTATAGAAATTACTATGTATACTTATCACTAGAATGATTTTTTTTTAAAAGTACTTCATTTTCTGATAACATTTTAGAAAACTCCTGACATGTCATATTAATGTTACATTTTACAACAGTCATTGCCGAAAGAGTCTCTACTGTTAAGCGCGATTTTTCGGTAGTCCAAACGTCATTAACAATGGAGAAGACTCTTTCGACCGACCCGTTTGTGCCTGGCAAACAAAGAAATAATTCAACTAATATTTTTAAATTTTCGCACGGAATATACTGATTTTTAAAATGGTTGAATACATCAAGCCATCTTTTATCACAGTCCATTATTTGTTCGTTCCACTCTTCAAATTTTGTGTTGCAATAAATTTGTAATCTCCGTATTTCGTCGAATAAACGATTGTCGTCAATAACACAATTACATTTTTCCAATGCAAATTGTATCGTCGTCTGAACTTCTTCCCACGTAAAATTTGATCTCAGTAAAGTCCAATTCATAACATCAAGATCTTCTGTATGTTTTGTCCATTCACTGAGGTACGTAAGACAGTTTGCATAAAAATTTCGTACCTCAAGCAAAAATTTTTTTTTAACGCCTGGGGAATTATCTTCCAAGCGAGTTAATAAATTACTGATCATGACCGGCACGAAAGTATGTTCCAGTCTTGACTCTAATTGGCCTTTTAATTCTGTTAGTGCTATATTGACTTCTGCCCAAGAAATATTATTTCCCTCAATCTTCAAAACAGTATTTTGAAAAATTGAAGCTTGAGAGTGAACAAAGTAAAGGTAAACTTCTGCAAGTTCATTTTCAAAAAAACTTTGTAATATTTTTGGACATTTCTCAAGGCTTAAAAAATAAGATTTTAATGGTTCGAACAGTTTTAAAACTCTCTCGACTGCGGGCAATAAAGCGAGCCACCTGGTTTTGGAGTAACCTAACAGATTTTTATATTGAACGCTAGCTTCCTCACAAAATTCTTTCAAACTTTGGACTCTTACAGTGTATCTATCAAAATATAAATAAATCTGTGGAATAATAATTTCAACATCTACAGCCATTAAATTGGCTGCTGTATTTATAGCATTCGAAACAATATGTGCATTGCATCCAATACCAATAATAGTTCTATTCAATGATTTGTTAAGTTTCTTGTGCAGATTGTTTTCACCTTTCCGATTAAGTCCACCAAAATTGGTATTAGTGTTGTCTGCTGATAACGCAATAACTTTTTCATTTAAATCATGTTGATCAATAATGTTTTTCATATGACTAGATAATATATCAGAAGTTTCACCACATATGTCTGTTAAATTCAAGATCTTAACATTTACACCACTTTTAAAGTTAAAGTATCTTACAAGAACTGGATAGAGCTTGGTAGCTTTATGATTGGAAGCATCGCCCAATAGGCAAACATATTTTGCTTCTTCTAAGTCTTTTTTCAAATCCTCTTGGACAAAATTTAAAAAAGTGCTCCTTATGATTGCTTCACATTTTGTTTTCGCACAACGAAACTTCTTGTCATATAAATTTTGCAGTAACTTTGAAGTGCAGTCCATACTTCTGAAACTGTGATTATGAATCAATGTGTGGAAAGCAAATATTCCCTCCGCCAGTGCAGTTTTCTTCTCGTCCTCACAAAAACCCTGTTTTGTGAAAAACAAAGACACTGATTGTGAAGATGATGCTGCTTCCAACAGTTTCTTGTGTTTGGCAGATTCATTATGCTTCGTAATGCTGGCTCTTCCACCTATAGATATGTTGAATGAAATATTGCACACAACGCATTTGACTAATGTGCCATTATTGTCGTTATTTGCAGATTTAATATGCGGGAATTCAACCTTTAGCTTCTCTGTAAAATGACATTTTCTACGTTTTTTCTCAGCCATAATCGTATTTTTGTAAAGAATTCTTTGGGTTCCCAACACTAGTTTAACTTTAACCCTATTTTGCACCAACTTCGGCGAATCCTACTAGGTACCACCACCTCCAACCACCAGTCACCACTTGCAGGCTCAATTTAAGATTTAACTCGCCAACCCCTCTAAGCTAAGCAACACCCAACCTTCAAGCATCATATTTGATTAATTTTTTTATCAAGTAAGCCTAGATGTACTCACCAATATTCTTAGCATAAATTCACTTCTGTTTATTCGAAAATCGTGAAGAAGCGTAGGCGTAGAGAAGCAACACGTGCTAAACGCCATGGGATAATGTTGGGTTAGGTAAGCAGTTCAGTTCGGCAACTAATAACCCTGACGCCAGCAACAGACACAGCGCAAGCACAAAAAAGTCACAGTCACTGTTCTCTGCAGCCACAGTTTAGTCTGCGGTTTAGTTCGTTTAGTTTGCACTCGGAATACCAACACAACTACAGTAAATTTTCTAGATTTAAATTAATTTACCATAGAAGTAACGTAAACCGTAAAAAAGTAAAGCAACTTAATTGATCAATCAAAAAGGAGGATATTTTTTATTTGAGGAGGACACGAGGAGGACATTTACGCTAGGAGGACAGCATACATGAAAGGAGGACTGTCCTCCTCAAAGGAGTACGTCTGGTCACCTTATTTATACGAAATTCTTAAATCAGTTTCCGTTAATTCAAGCAATTTAATGATTAAAGATTTTTTAATTTCTTTTCCATTTAATACAAAGCCATAGTCCAAAAAATTGTTTCTTATTAGTTTTAACAAATGCGGCACATCGGCAAACACAAAAATTGTATGTTGTTGTTGGGTATTCCAAAACCAGGGTTTTTCTAAATCTACGCCTAAGCTTTTGTGTAAAGCTCTGTTACTACCACCCAAATCACTAACTAAACCGCTAACGTAAAAGCCTGCATTCTCTATATAATCAATAATGTCAAATAATAATAATGTTTTACTAATTGGACAATCAAAATAAAAAAAACATTGGCTGTCTCCAGTTACCAACCAAACTTCTCATCATTACGACTACCACGTAGTTATATGGTTTCAGTGTTTCATCATTGATTTTATCGTGACAGTATATTTTTCGCACTTTCATTTCGTCAAAAGAGAGGATACAAATTTTGTGTAATTCCTATAGTTCACTTTTTTTTACTATGTCGACCACTTGTTTTAGCAATCCTGGAGCCGGTTTTATTTTTCTGGTCCAAGCGCGATGTGTAGATACGGCTGGAAACGGAAATCCTTTTTTCAGCATTATTCTATAAGCCATAGGACCTGCAGAATAAGTTGAAATTGTTTGAGAAATTTCATCCACCGACCATAGAATTCTAACACGAGGATTCTGCAATTTTTGTATTTGCTTCGTTGTAAAAAGGGATCCAAATATTTGTTGTTGCTTTTCAAGAATTTCTATTCTTTTCTTCAAAGCAGCAACACTTTCTTCATTAATATCTTCCGTATTTACACTATTAATGATGGTACTAATAAGGTTAAATTCTAAAAAGACTATTAAGTGCAAATAAAAAAAATCGTGCAAAATAAAAATAAATTTCTTTCGACAGATAAGCGAATTATGTGCTTGGAGTGTATACCCAACGGATCGACTCCCAGATAATTTGCAGATTCCATACATTCATTTGTTTCAACCCTGTAAGTTTTTAATTAATTTACGTAATGAAAATAATATGTAGTTGACAATAAATAAAAATCAAAAATAACATAAAGCGTTAATTAAATGGTAAAAAAAATTGTTTTATTGTCTGCTTCTTGTCTACTTTTATCCTAAAACAAACTTTTTTTGAAAATACGTGGGGGTCGATTCTCGAACTCGTTTGAATAAATAAGTTCCGCATTCGCAAGTGCCAACTTCCGAACGGTTTTGAAGATTCGGTATTCTCGAACCGCACGCACACGTTGGTATACGCAAATGTTCGAGCGTATACGAACGTCAAGTTACGAGTGGGTAGATGCGATCGCATTTTGGTTTGCGAGTGGTGAAAGCTAACCTAAAACTCAGTTTGGTTTTGGTCGTTCTGTGTTTAAAGCACTTTATTATACAAGCAGACGCATCCGCCATATTAAATCCCAGAATTTTAGTGGGAAATTTGAAATCTAGTAACATTCCAGTTATTATTCCGAGCAAAGAGGAGAAATATTCAAGAGGAGACACTCCTGTCGGAATCTTTGATGTTCACAGCTCAATTTCATTGACCTTGAAACTCCATGTCCCTTTAAATCGGGGTAGAATTTAAGTATTTTTGAAATTTCTGTTACTGTTCTTTATGACATAAAAAAGTCTTAGACGAACAAACAATCGTAATAAATAATCATAAGGAAAACTCGTACAAGGATGCGTAAAACCTACAATTTCTTTACATGAAAGATACAAACTATAACCAACTCTAGGTTGAACAAATTTGTCTTCGATATTACTAAAGAATACTTTTTCTAATAAGTAAATATAATTATAAAAACTTTCATGAGGTGTTTTTAGTCCTCCAAATAAAGAGTATTCATTAGAATACGCTTTATAATGAACAAACAAGTTACTATCGTCTAACTGTTGATTGACGGTAGCAAACTGTGTACAAACATCACATTTGTGAGCTTGAAGAAATTTGTGAATCAGATAACCGCACACGTATTTGAAGGCATTCTGTTCTGGTAAAGGCTGAGTATGATAATCACAATTGTTAACAGCAAAAGATAACTTATTTGCAGCTTCTTCAATATTTCTAAAGATGCAACAGATACTTCACGAAACTCACTTAAATTTAAGAGTAACTGAAAATTTAGGAAAACAAAACACCCGTACCGTAATGCACTTTTCGCTGGTAGTCTATTTCATAGGTCTATTTGCTTCTGCTGTCACTGTCAAAATACATTGACCTGATAATTACGCGTGCGTTTGGTCACGTTGCTTGTCTTCACCAATAAAAATCACTTCGAACCAGTATGATACGAATAGTGACGACGGTACACGACAGGACTTTTAACTTGGGGTAGACTTCCTTTCTGCGTCTAGAAATGTGTTTCCTTGTTCAAGTGTCGTCTCTTGAATATTTCTACTCTTTGTTCCGAGTACGAAACGTCACCGTTAAAAACAATAATTTGCTTTGACTTTTGTTGTTTAAAGTTCAGATTACAAACATATGTGATTCATTTTGTTAAATTTTAGCGACAATGAAAAAAATCCGCTATTATAATTTTTTCAAAATTAAATATAATTTTGTTATTTATACACTCACCGGCATGAAAGCCGGGCCAGCAGACTTACAGGTTCGTGGGGGAAACACTCGTTATTGACATCCTTAAAGTGTGTCAATAATAATTAATTTTGTTTTTTTTGGAAACTTTAATTTTTTTTCAGCTTTGTTTGATTATTGAATTTTTATCATTTTCTATAAATGCGGGTGGGCCGTTTTTCATGGCGGAAAGTGTATATTGTCGGAATTACATTAAAATTTGTGATATATTATGCATTACATATGTACAGGGTCATCATAAATGATTGTAGTCAACTTGGCTTTGAAAACAAATGAATTTTTTGGTGTTGCCGCTTCATAATACGGTTCGAAGTAATTCGAACTATTAATTAAATGTCATGCTCTGTTTGAGGTTATTTTCAAAAATAAATACAACATTCTTTAAGTCTTTAGGCCTAACTGCACCGCTTTCACTTAACACTTAGAAGTGTTACGTAAATTCATTTGTGTCCGTGCCCCCGTGCCTCCTGTGTTCGTGCAGTTTATAAAAAAAATATGGAACAACAAAATGCCGAATAACCAGTTGTACACCGGAGGAGGTTTTAATTATGGATTAAGTTTATGAATATGAATCCAAAGCTACCATAGAAAATAAAAAGGACGATGTCATTTACTGGTGCGACAAAAATTCTAAAAAAAAGTGGTACGAGAACAAGAAAAATGAAGACCGGAAAACAGCCGCAGACGAAGAGGCCGAAAGAAGAAAGATTGGCAAAGGACCACGTCCAGTATTTGAAACAATGGATCCTTGTCTTGGTTAAGTTACGGACATCACAAATCAAAACACTTGTGGAGACTGGAGACGTACATTTCACATAGTGGGGAGGAAAATGAAAGCATTAAACCAACAAATAGCCAAGATGGTGCAGAGGAAATCCTGTGTGTTTAGGAACAAGATGACATCACAGTCTTGGTTCCAATGTTCAACAGAAAAGCATAGTTGAACAGGGTGGTAGTCAGTGTTCTGTGGTCATGATTTACCAACAAACTCAAAAGAAGTAAGTATACATTTCATTGTTATCTATAGAAAATTTACTGTTTATTTTAAGGACCACTGGCGTGTTACATTCCAAATAATTTTAGAAAGCTGATGGATCAGTAACTTCACATTTCACACTAAAAATTGGTTTAGTGGAAGAAGAGCAAAGGTTATGGAGACTGTTCATGGGAACATAATTTCACAGCAGTGACAGGGTTATGAAGTGGCAAAATTAAAAAACCAATATTTTGGGCAGGAGTTGTTAACTACAAAAGAAGGAAGGAGAAATTGAAGAATTTAATTTTAGGAAAAGGGTTTTAAAACCAGACATTGAATTAAATGTACTTACTTCAAATTAAAACATTAAAGAGTCCATTTTCAAATAATGATGCTCATTTTTAATGTAATGTTAACAATAACATGAGATATTGTTAGTTTATAAATAAATTTTAATATGTTTTTCACTATAAATGAAATGAACAAAAAAAAAATTATTTTATTACCAATAAATTTTTACTGTCAAATATCACAATCTGTTTTAAAATGTTATGTAAAACAACAGCGACAATCACAACTGTTAACACAGGAAACTGTCGTTTCAGAATCCCAATTCTATTGCGGCTTCCAATGTGTCACTGATAATAGAGCTTTTGTGCTGGAGTAACGGGATATATCAGCAGTGTCAACAAGTATTTTTTTAAGGGATAACTTGTTACTTAGAAATATAATAATATAATAAAATTCTCTTAAAATATTCTATCCAAGAGCACACAACTTTGCTGTTGTGTATTTTCAAACAGATTTTAAAATGAACAATGATTAAAAATAGTACTATCATTTGTAGCTACTGATCATTGTGCCACAATATTTGAAATTTAATCATTTCATCACATATGGCTTGTACATTAATCAAGAGATAATCTTCCTGATTTCTAAAAATTTCTGGATCTTCTCCACCTATAACTTTTACTATTTCATTTTTTGTGTTCTATGTTAACAAAAATTCATATACCTGGTAATTTAATTTTTATATGTGCATCTGCAGTCCAAGGCGCTAATGAAGTCTGGAAAACGAGTTAGATGAACAACAATCTTTCACATTTGCTTGTTCGTCTACAATTTGAGGCATCACAAAATTTTTTTTGGTACAGTATAATTACTGCTCTGGGTACTCAAGGAATTCTTCTTTTCAAAAACAAAAGGATTTTCAGCACTCCAAACTCTATAATTTTGCGAATTAAGGTAGCCATTTAGATGAAACCATGCTTCATCGGAAAAAAATGACAAATCCAAAATTCTGTTGTTGTTCATGTTGTTTTGAAACCATTCACAATATGCAACACGACGAGGATAATCAGCTGGTTTAAGTTCATGGACTGACGATACTTTATAGGGATGCATATGTAATGCTCTTTTTAAAACTTTCTGACAAGTGGTGTATGGGACAGCAGATTGCAAAGACACTTTACTTAAAGATTTTTTTGGGCTTTGCTCCATTCGTTCCCTCAAATCTTCGACGACCTCTTCACTAACTGGAGGCCTTCCTGGTGACTTGCCTTTAGAAACATTTCCAGTGCTGTTGAATCGGTCAACGATTCTTTTTATGTGTGTCATTAAAGACTGTTCTTCAATGTTTAATTCTGGAAATTTTGCCAAATACTCATCCTTGCAAGCTTGAACAGAATACACCCATTCCCCGTCCGCATTTAACGTCCCATTTCGATGGTAAGACAACACTAAACGTATTTTGTTCAAGAGTGTACTCCATCTTAACCTAAAACAGATTTATTTGAAATATGAATACACATTAATTCATTTCTAATTACCTTAATCGGTTTTCAATCGTTGTAGTTTTGATAAAAACTGGTTTAATTCAATTTAATTTATAACAAAGAAGACTGGAACAACACAAGTAAACAAGACGTGCGCGGGAAAGTATTATGACATATGACCAGTATGACATTCTTCTGACAGCAAAGCAAAACTAAAATTCCCCATAACTTTAGTGGACTATAATTAATAATTTTTTGAAAGTAAGAAGCGGCACATCAAAACAATTGCGTCAGCGCCTACTTCGACTACAATCATTTATGATATAGTAGCCTGCATAGATATTGTAGCCGTCCATAGAGTCGAGATTTGCGAATAAAAATAAAATAAAACCGGCTCAAACGAAGCCGACGACGGCTTGAAAGTTCTGTCACTACGGCACGCGTCATATCACACAGGGGTGTATTTAAGGCTGTTTGCACAAAATCTTAGGGTCACTGTAATCTTACTATTTTCTATCTACGACAAACGATTTGTTACACAACTACGAAACAGATGATCTAGAGAAAGATGGAAGTTTGAAAATTTATTTCAACAAGTGTAATAACCGTTTGGTGCAACACAATTGGTTCAAGCAAACTAAAATATGACAGGAAACAAACAGTCCACGTGGACTAGTTTATAGGCGTGTTTGCTGCTAAGATGACTAGGTTTTTCGCTCCACCTGCCTCCGCAACGATGAATATACCATACCACAACTTGTGTACAGTGAACAGAGCTTCGATTTTATTGACGAGATTCAGCTCAGAAATTAAACAGATTATATCATAACGGAAAAAATGACATTTAATATTAAATACGTCTGTGTGCAACGTGTGCCAGGGTGACATCATACTTTGCAAGCCACCGTCGGCTTCGTTTGAACCGGTTTTATTTTATTTTTATTCGCAAATTTCGACTCTATGGACGGCTACAATATCTATGCAGGCTACTATAACCCTGTATATGTTACAGTCAAAGCGTACATTTCAGCGAATGGTATACACTGACTGGTCAATGTATACATTGATGTACGGTTTTAGCCAAAGTATTCACTGCGCATGGAAATGGATACTTTTACTAGTAAATGTATACATTCACTAGACAGTGTATGCATTTACTGCAGTATGTTAGTCAAAGCTTCAATAAAAAGAAATACTTAAATATCACAATTGAGGAGCTCAGAGAAGAAGTAGTACAAGTGACATTTTTATTAAAAATGAGTTAAGTGCTGAACAGTATATTCACTAATGCTTATGGAGAAATAGAAATAACATAAAAGTTAAACTTTCTATGTTGTTCTCTAAACCTGTACAGATAAGATATGATAAATGAAAAAACTTCAAGGAATTACTTCCCACATGTAGCTAGTTTTTTTTAAGTTTGCAGATGGTAATAAATTAATAAAAGAAAGGGTTAGCATGTGGAAATCGATAACGAAGAAGACAACAAACTTTGTTTTTATTGCAGTTTTATTCATTGTAGATGATATTAAACTAACACTTAATATGTACCACACACCACACAAAAACAATAAATCACAAATACCGCTAAAACATCAGTAGGTATAATGTGAGGTTATTTCACCATGTATTATTTGGTGCATACTTTGACTAAGCGGGAACCGTTAATGTATACATTGACTAGTTAAAGCTTACACATCGTCCATTGTGAACACATTTACTGAGCAAATCAGTGAATGCATACATTGGCTAGTCAGTGTATACATTGACGGAATGAACACTTTGACTGTAACATATACATAATTTAGCAAAGTGTAGAACTTCAATTTTTTTGTTGTATAAATCCATTAATCTAATGTATAGTGAACCAAGAGTTATAAGGTTATATGGCCATCATAAAATCATCCCATTGTGTCGAAGTTAAGTTGTTTACAATAGAAAAGGTTTTAGGGTCGTAAATAACGTGTCCACTGCAGCTCGACCGGCTCTTGTGGTTTCGTTCAGGGGCGGCTTTCACTAAATATGAAAATCCACCTCTCCACTATTTCTTTACTACCTGCAGCCGCTGAGGGTTCCGAAATAACCACTCTCTTTGAAAGCCGGCCCTGTTAAATATGAGCAAGAAATGTTTAGAAGATGATTTATTGCCAACCGGTAAGCTTAGTGCGAACCACACAAAGGGGGTATTTATTTGCGGTCAACTACTTTTATGATGGCCATATAACCTTATAGGTCTTGGTTCACTATAATTACGTTTTTATGTTTGCAGTTAAACACACTTCACAATAAATAATATTTTAATAATAATAACAATAGAAAAAAATTACAATTTAAATTTTTTAGTACATTGAAATATGTCCTGCGGATTTTCGTTTTTCGATCCCGCTTTTGTAAATGAAAACCCTCTTATTACACATAATGATTTAAAATAATTTTCAAAATCGAACAACATACATCTAAATCTAAATATTATAACAAAATTTAATGTCACGATATTGTTTTAATATTTTTACATTAAAAAATAAAAAAAAAGAGTTTGGTCATAATGAATCGATTTTACGATTTTCCATTGCGGCACTTTACGTGTTTCAGCATTGCAGACAACAAAATTAACAGTAAGAAATAAAAAAAATATGTTTCCCCAAATTCCATTTTTTCAGGGTTCTTCTTAAGGAACTTTCACTGCCTTGGAAAGGTAGATGAGTATCTTGCATAATTTTTTTTTTTTTAAGGATGCTAAAAAATCATTTACGTATTAGTAATGTTAATGCGAAAGTACGTACCTTTTAAAAAACCATTAACAATTTCTAACTCTAAATTGCGCATTTTTGTCTTAAGTGTTTACCAAATGCAGTTTACAGGGAACAGCATCGGATTGACATCTTTTAGTTTGTTATAAAAGTTTAATATTTACAAGTATCAAACAAATATAGATTAATTTGTAAACTTGACAAATGTTAATTTATGAACGGGCAGTACCTATTTACATTTTACAACTAACTCTACGCATTCCAGAAAAGTTATGAGCAAAGGCTAACAATTACACTTTCAACTTTTACGAAAACCCCAAGCCCTAAGATGCTAAGCAATTAAAACCGAGGTTAGAATATGCAATATTTTTGTGATCCTTGAACCAAAAATGAACATAACTGATTGTCTGCTTTTTTTCTCCCCAACTGTCTTTGAATATCTAGATTGAATTATGCAGTGTTGTAACCAGGTATTGTTGGTCGTCTCTTTTCAGTAACATGAAAATTGTGGAACATTTGACGAGTGGTTTTCTCAAAATTTTCGTGTTTGTTAGTGACTTTTGGATGGTACAGGCTTTGTTTTTGGCGGAGTAGAGAAGCTGGATTTTTCCGGGGATTTAACTTTTCCTTGCTTTTTGCAATGATATGGTACGCGTTTTTTCAAATTCCAATAGCTACCTGTCTCTATAATTAGCTATGGGAATTGTAGTTCCCTTTTCAGCTTCCCGTTTCATGAAATCCATGACCCTTGCTACTATTTCTCGAGTTTGAGAATGAAGGGGCTTACCTTTCGCCGCTTTTTGAGGCGAACACTTTCACATGATTTAAAAAAAAATGCAGTAAGGTACTGTAAATTGATCATCTAGTTGGGATGCTATAACATTAGCTTCAACGCGAGTTAAAGTTTTCGTTTCAGTGGCAAAGTCAATGTCTCTTAAGTACAATAATTTTTTGTAGCCATTTTTTACGGCTCGATTAGCATCTGCCCTAACAGACCATCGAGTGTCAGACAAGCGTGTAACAGTTAATCGCTTCTTATTTGTAGCGAAGGTAGCTTGGAGCATTTTCCATTTTTTTGACCAATGAAGACAGAAAACTGTACATTTTTTGTTAAGAGGTCAAACTGACTTGCCGAACCCGTTTAACAGTAAACCGTTTCTTTCAAAACTAAATTTAATTGCCCGCGCGTGGAGTATACAAAGCTTCTTGTGAGTGCTATTTAATCCTACCTTGCAGACCGTTACAACAACTAGACATATTTGACGCATTGTCGTAGTTTTAAACCCGACAATATTTATTATCGATATCCATCTCTTTTAATGTTTCTAAAATAATTTCTTCGATTTTTTTTACCGGAGTGAGCATCCATTGAAATGAACCCAATAAAAATCTTTCAACAGTATGATGAACTTTTACAATTCACATAATGAGAGCAAGCTGATCCTCGCTCGAAATGTCAGGAGTAGCATCAACAATTAGCGCAAAATATTTTGATCCTTTTATTTCCTGTAAAATATATGATTTAATTCGCATTGCCATCAGCTATATAAATTCTTCGACAATCGATAAGGATAAGTAACTTGCAGTACCCTTTCAGCTGGTGCAAATTGTTTTAAATGGTTTGCCAAAATGGATCAAATTCGCTGAGACACTCCAAACAATTGTAATAAGGGTATGGGGACAAAAAATTCGCACTTTTTGTTTAAAGAATTTTAATAACGTCGACAACAAAATACAATCACTAAATTTTATGTCTTGAAAAAAGGAGGTTTAAATAACGAAATCAGCACCATGTCGACTAGCTTGACGAATTTTGGTTTTGACACGCCTCATCATATGTACATATACTGTAGATGGGATCTGCCGTAACTTTTGTCTTATTCTCGCCTTCAGTTCATCAGTTGTAGAAGCTTCCCAGCCTCCACTGTATACCTCTCGCTTTAAATGTCTCCAAAATCTTTCGATTGGTCTAAGTTGTGGTACATTTGGGACATTTCGTGATTTTTCAATGTATTTAATTTGTAGCTCATTATAAGCCTGGATAACGCTGCCGGCGTAATGGGCAGTAGCCATATCGGGCCAAAATATAAATTGACCGTCTGCATGCTTATCATTAATAAATCGTCTTAAACGAGACCTTATGCAATATTTTTCGTAAATTTGAGCATTCACGGAATTGCCAGAGGGGCAAATATACGCGGCCGAATGTCCTCTGGGAGAAATTGCAACCCATACCAAAACCTTGGAAACAAATTTCTTCTTCCTCTTAAAATATACTTCTGTGTCCACTACTTGACCGCTCTTACAGTAATAGTGACGATTATTTGCAGTATCACTTCCATCTAGCGTAAAAAAAGATTCATCATCTATGATTATTTCCAATCCATTTGAAGGTGCAAATTCGTTTTCACTAAGTTGTCTTAACTTCTTTTTTTGTTCAGATTTTTGTTTATTTGTATATTTTGGTGCTGTTTTTCGCACCTTACGTGAGACCCCTTCCTTCTTGAGAATGTTACTTACATATTTCTTGTCAATTTTATATTTACGACCTAAGTTTCTAAGTGAAACACCTAACTTTCCATGAGCATCTGCAACGAGGGACATTACCTTCTTCTTCGGCATTTTCTTGGCGGGTCTTCCGGAACCAGGTTTTCTTGTGATGCTTTTTGAAGAGTCCACGCGTTGACAAATATCATAAATGGTTCGTTTCGGCACATTCATTGCATAAAAATGATTTACAGTAAAAGATTTTTTCAGATGGTGATTTTTGACGTAAAATTCGGCAATTATGGCACGGCGTTCATTTTCGTTTAAACCTTCCATATTATTAATTTTGGAAGTAACAAACGTGTGCTCGATTTTAGAGTTACTGTGACAAGTGACAAATAACATAATGACCGCATTTGTCATTTGGTCACAGCACGCTTTGTTAAAAGTGTATTAAAATTTGTGCTGATTTTTTGTCCCCACACCCTTAACTTCCAGAATCTGAGGAATGACCTTGAAAAGCCAAACCTGTAGTTGCAAAAATCTTACCGTTACTACAACTCGTTTCAAAATGTCTCTACCATATTGTTTTTCCGCATTCTTTTGAATGGCAAATTTTTCGTCAATACGACTTTCTGTTTTTGAACGAAGCAAAGCGCAACACATAGCATTTTTGTGGCCAGAAGAATTCTCATGATCCAATAGTCTTACGTTTATGTTTTCCAATCTTTAATTCCATGTAGAGAAATAAATGGCTGTTTTTGTTTTAGCGAATAATTTGCAAATATAGCTAAACCGACCGTATTTCCACTATAAATTAATCACTCGCGCTTCACTGTTTCACCACTCAGGCTTCACTGCTTCAACCACTCGCCATTACACAATAAAAATATGATCCTTTAAATGACCTTTTCCATGTTCCTGTGGATCCAGTTCCATGTATTTAGGATGCAGTGGTATCCCCGTACATCTGATTTGGTCAGTTTAAAAGAATATAACTACGAAAATGATCACATCGGACCATAATGTAGGATCACGAGAATACTCTGCATACGATGATGAGTTTTATTCGGTCTCGTTTCCTTCTATTGGTATAAGTATAGATGATGATTTGTAAGCTTGTCTAACTTCTCTCCTATTGGGGATCAACAGTAAATATAGCTGTTGAAGCAAGTTGGGCAGCTCCGTAAAAAATCCAAACTCGATTTTCTTCGGGTTATTCTGAAATTATATTAATAATAATGTAATATATAAAATGACAATTTCACAAGCTTCTGTCACAACCTAAACTACTTACCTTTAAAATAGTGCACCAATTTCCCATTAACGTCTGTTCATCAGTTTACTTAATTTCTCACTTTGTTTTTTAGAAACAGGTTGATTAAGAGTTTTAGAACTATATGATGTCCACTCTGCTTGTACGGTCCAGCAATTCTGCGATACGTTGGCTTCGAGAGGCACTCATAGCTTTGTGGGGACTAATTCATGTACCATTGCATGAATTGTACAATAGATTATTATTTATTACTCATTAAAGAATCTGTTACGGTTAGATCATTAGAATCTATATCTTTATTGTGCTGGTACTCGCAGAAGCGTTGCAAGTAAGATTATTTGCTGATGTGCAGTGTTGGTGATGGCCGTCTGTAGGGGCCAGCTGGCACTCCGAACCCGAACGATAAGGTAAAACATGAAACAAAGAAGTAGATTAATAACCAAGTCTGATATTTTTATGTCATGTGTAGCATGACCATCGAGGAGCAATAATTCAGATCGTTGTTACATTGCTGCACTAAAATCAGAAATGTTCTGCGGTTGTGCAGTCTATTTCACTGGGGACTCCCTGTACACCTTGAGGAGCATTAGCCATCAATTCCGGTTTCATACGTTTGCTTAGATACACGTGTCCGGGATGTTGCGAACTCCCTTGAAGGTGCAACAGTGGACGATGTCGCACAAAGTAAGAAAAATATAAAAAAATAGCATCTCCTGCCGTTTTCTCAAAGCCAAAATTATCAATAAAACCGAATTTTTGGGTGTAATGGAGATAAAAATGGAAATTTGTAAAACTCAACATTTGCCTTTTTTTTTAACATGATAATGCATTCGTCTTTTAAGATAGCTGCAACTCTACCTGGTTTTTTAGTTCTTCCTGAACGTTGTGCATTTCTTTCTGCACGTTGCGCATTTCTTTCTGGACGTTCTGCATTTTTTGTAAGGAAGTCTACCAATTTTAAGATTTTGGGACATTATTTCGTTGTTTTACTTACATGGTACAGTATGGGATTTAAAATGTCACGTCCCAAACTCAATTTCCCAAGAACCCCAACTTCTAAAGTACCAAATCAAATTTTAACTAGATTTATTATTTAAAATGGTACTTACATGGTTCCGGGGTCTAGTTGTTGCGATGATGGTCACTTACTAACTCCCCGTTTTGGGTTCTATATGTAGGCTTTTCGTGAGATAATTTTTTTGTAATCAAATAGTATCAGAAAGGAGATGATTTGTCTTGAATAATCGCGACGTCAATAACAGTTTTATTTTGATTATGCAAAAGTGAAATTCTACCAAATTTGTGAAGAAAACATCGAGGTATGCCTCGATTCATTTTTAGATCCTGGGCCACACAGTGTACCAGGGAATAAATATTTGGTAATAAAAAGTTGTCTTGAGAGTTCTCGATAATTTTGACTGTCTGGAGAGGATGCTTGTTGTCAAACGCCATTGCAAAATTCGAGTAACGCAATTGGTGTTGTATTTTGTGATGACGACCTCCTAGATGTTTTATGAGCAACTGGACGTCAATCCGAATCTTGCTTATGCTGACCACCGTTATTTGAGTGTGTAATAAATTCCAATGAGTCAGTCAATTATATCGTTAATAACTTATTTACATCGTGGCCCGAAAACTATTTCACTGGAATTGAGGTTTGACTTTTAAATTTGCTCTTAACATATGACGATAAAGTATTTAATGTATTTGAATTGTTACTTCGTGCGTTAATTTGTTCTGATTGAAAATTAGCAATGAGCATATGAGTTTTGAATGAATTCCGCTCAAATGTAACTACATCATTTTTCATGTCAAGAATTGCTTTATGTTCTATCAAAAACGGCATACCTAATATAAGGAAATAAAGAAGAATTTGTTGATACCAGTAAATTGTATTGGCGCTTGGAAAGATCTAAAAATGTGATTGCTAAACCTTGCTCCGTAGAATACGTTGCTGATTGTTGCTGTTCATTTTCACAAAAAGTTAGTAATTTATCAATATTATCAGGATTTTTAATTTACAAATTTAGTTCAAACAATTTGGTGTCTCTTTTTTCCCATAAGTTTATTTTAGCCTTCGTATATTCAATGTGAGGTTTATGTCTGTCTGAACATAACGCAAAAGTTTTTAAGAAACCTCTGCCATCAGCTCTGCCCCCTTCAGAAAATAAATACTCGGGAAAAATAAAGTTTTTTCGCAGTCAAGGTTCATATTTTTACGAATTTGTCAGCATTGCGACTGCATTCTTCCTATTGGGTGTCAATTTAGAAAAAAAATTGTGCAACCTGGACGTCACCTCCTTTAATTCACCTTGAGAGACCTTTTTTTCTTTCAACAAGGCTTGTCAGGCGCCCCAAGCCCACATTGTAATTCGCGCAAAAACCCTTAAAAATTGCCGTTGGTTTTCAAATTAGCCATTATTTGTCGACTTAACGATGTTAAAAATAAAATAGAATAACAAAGTAATGTTAAACAGCAAACAGCTAAAAATTAACGTACCCACTAGCTCTCAGTATTTGTGGATTTAAATGAGTTGACACACAAATTTACTAATACTCAAACCTTATCAACGGATTATTATAGTTGCGAGCAAAAACATGGAAAGAAAAGTTTGAGTGGTTTCCCTCAACTTTTTCTTTCCAAGCACAGATAAAAATGTCTAGCCATGTTTTATGCTTATAGGAATACCTGGTTCTATCCTCAATATATACTGGCTGCAGGTGAAATCCGAACACCCACAAAATAGGAATTTTTATTAACAAAATTTTATAGAAAGGGAGAATAATACTTAATTAAGGTAAAATAAACAAAAACCATCTAAAACAAAACATAACTTTGAAAAAAACTAATAATGTGTGGGATCGTCACGTAGGCGAATGCACTCCTGCAGTCGACGAGGGATGCTATCAATTTGGTTGTTGATGTACTCTAGAGGTACAGCATCCCAAGCATCTTCAACTGCATGACGCAGTTCATCCAAAGTCGACGGGGGCTGTGGTAAATTTTGAATATGAATACCCATCCAATCCCACACTTTTTCAATGGGCGATAAATCCGGTGATCGAGGTGGCCAGGGTAAGGTGGGGATACGTTCCTCTTCTAAGAACCTCATAGAAGTTCGTGCAATATGAGGGCGGGCGTTATCTTGCTGAAAAACGCCTTCTTCAATCCCCCTTACATACGAAAGAACAACCGGCCTTAGCACAACATCGACATAACGCACGGCTGTCATTGTGCCACGGATTACAATTAGAGTAGATTTGCTACCAAAAGCAATAGCTCCCTAAACCATAAGCCCTATGGTACGGTGGACGTGACGCTCCACAGCAAATGCAGTTCTCCTCGTCGTCGCCTAACTCGCCCTCCACCATCATGACCGCCCAAACAAAATCGCGATTCGTCAGAAAAGGCAATGTGATGTCATTCATCGCTCCAGTTCCTGCGTTCGTTGCTCCAGTCCAGACGTTGACGACGATGTTGAGGTGCTAAGGGGAGGACGAGACGCGGACGGTAAGAAGTTAGGCCCATTAAGCGTAATCTGTGATAAACGGTCCTAAGTTGAATGGGCTTTCCTACTGTTGCCACCCAAGCATCAGCAACTGACCGAGTAGACCTTTGCCTGTCTCTTAGGGCCATTAATTGAAGAAGGCGATCTTGCCGCGGAGTAGTCCTTCTGGAAGGTCCGGTGCCTCGAGCTCGCTGTGTTCGCCCTCCCTCAGACAAGGCTCGCCAAGCTGCCAGCACGGTAGCTACGCTGCGCCCCACAGCTGCAGCGATTGCACGGTATGAAGCACCACGTTCCCGCTGCCCCACAATACGGCCTCGTTCAAATGGGGTTAATTGCGTAAAGTTTGGCTGCTGTCGCCTGCGGGGCATGATTGCAACAAACTAATGTCAAAACAGACGATTTGCAGTCATTGCCGCCTATCAGTTTGCAAAAAAGTTAAATTTCTTTTTCACATGTTAAAAAGATAATTGGTTTAAAAAAAACTGTAAACATTCTCCGAATCCAATGAAATTGTAATCGTTTGTTAGGGACGGTGTCCCCAATATGTCACCAAAATTTCATCTTCATAAAATCATTTTTTCGGGGTGTTCGGATTTCACTTGCGGCCAGTATATTAAACCAAAACGTAATCGTATTACCTAGTCCAAAACCTGTCGAAATCCAAATGATCATTCCTATAGATTTTTTTTTACATTTTCATTTTTAGTAACCAGCTATTATCACAAACAAAGAGACTGGTAATCACAGAGTGACACAAATTAATGGTCCTGGATGTAAACAAATCCCGGATAAGTTGAATCGGGGCCGATGAATTGCAGGATCCGTTTCTCAAATTCGACAGTTCCTACAAACATCGGGATCTTCAGATGGTGCGGCACCCCCCGTCTGTTGCCGGTTTCGTCTGAGTTTACTTGCCTTCGACTTCACCGCCGTGGTCTTACGTGGTCTCCAACTCAGGACAATGCACCGCGATTTTCAAAGAAACCTCCACAAAGCAAGTAAAGTTATTGGAGCCAAGTTTGAAAACTTAAGAGTCTCAGAGTTTTATATACACCAAAAGGCTAAAACTTTCACAAGTACGGAGCGAATTTCACCCTTACCTATAGCTGCCCTACACGCCACATATCTGCAAAGATCACAAGATCGTTAGACACATAGAATATTTATGTTTAAGACTCATACCGCTACCCTCTTGTGAATGCTTTAAAATATGCACTAAAGGAAAACACGGGATATAATTCTACCACCGCCTTCCAAAAGTGATGGAAACTCTATGTGTGGTCGGGAAATGTCATAGTGAAAAGACACTCAGGGAGATATCCCTCACAATGTGTCTTTTTTCGACCGAAACGAGATACATTTTTCCTCACCTCCATCCATATTAGCTCCATGTTTTGGGTCTGGGCACCTGTGCCTGAATTGACAAAATTAATAGAATGGTTGACCGTGACGTGAATGTAATTTTCTTCATCTAGGCGGTCATTACTTCTCCAGCAATCACTGAAGATCGTGGTTCCAGGCCGATTTTTCTCGAATGATCACAAGCAAAGTATCCGCCGTTCGATCTTCCATCGCAATAAGGAAAAGTTTCTTGGTCCCCCTTTCAATTTCCTCCAAACACCCACACCTTGAAGATATCGTCCGCGGTTGTATTTTCCCTTGGCGATCTGGGCTTCATCGATCGCAACAACGACTCCCAGCTCCTGAGAGTTATTGACTACCCATGTTATGAAACCTTGTCTCAAACAAGAGAAGCAGTCTGTCAACGAGGAGGTGGCTTCGTAATATAAAGCCATACAACATACAAGTTCGGTAATTTGTTGAGGCGTCAAATGTACGTAGGAGGAAAATGACGACTTGAAAACGGAGACATGTGTTTTGGACCTATTCCTCTTTTTGTTTTTTTGCTGACAGCGAAAGGTACGATTATACTGTCCCTCTAGCGCACTGCCGATAAAACAATCACGAAGGAAGTGTAGGTACATTCCTTACACTGGTTGAACATACATTCTCTCTCTTCCACTGCATATCCAGTAGGAGCAGCAGCACCTGATGCACCAGCTGAAGTAGAAGGTACGTCGAAAGTCATCACAAACAGTTCAACGTAATCGAACCTCCAGCGAAACAAAGCAGATATGATACTAATTGCAGTCAAGTCACTCCCGCCGATCCATCCCAGTGGTTTTGATTATGCGAAAAAATAAGAAAACCTCTGAAGATTTGATCTTATGCTGTTGGCCATCCAAAAGTATTCCTGCAAAATTTTTGGTATTATAATTATAACTGGTCTACTTTCTTTCCCGATTGGCAGACACTATTCTTAATGCTGTGACAATATTGTTTCCTTTCCAGAAAATGAAACAGTCATTTCTTAGGCTATGGTTGAACTGAAATCAAAATTTATTTGTTCTCAATAAGAATGTAATCTGAATATTGCACATCACGCAATCTTTTCCGGTTGTGTAAAATAGTATATAGAAATCATTGTAGTTTCTACAAGAATCCTGTATTCTTGCTTTGTTTTATTTTGTTTAAGCTTTTCAAAAGAATCAGGTTTTCTGTTCCACATTTTTTTTATGTCTTCGGTTACTGAGAGTGACTTTGTTTTTATACCAGCTTTCTCGTTCAAATCTTTTAAAACCAAAGTACCAACTGACTATTATTATGTGTGTGGTTTTTTGTCAGGTTGGTTACATATTGGTATTTTAATGGCATACCTGATGTCAGCTTCAAATTTTGGGCACCAATTCAGTAACTGTCATCTTCTCATTGGCGTTCAGACGTGTTAGGATGAGGGATATGTCTCAGAGTAAACCGCATTGGGTTTCAGGGTTTAGGTCCCTAATAAACCACTCGTAGCTCAAGTAATATTATTTACTCTCACTCCTATTATTATACAAAGTTATTCAGCTAAAATGACCCATTTGTGTTTTTAAAATAGGCAACCCATAATACCGATTCCACTTGAGCCTCGATTACAAAAAATGTTTCAAAATTGAGTTGTATCAAAGTTTACTTATAAGTGTATAGAAACGTCAGTGTCAGAAAAATGCCTATGCATTCTTACGATAATAACGAGAAAACCGACATGATCTTTGTTTACGGAGAATGTCGCAAAAATGCTAGACGTGCAGCACAATTGTATGCCCGAAGATACCCTGACCGTGTGGCCCCAACACCCAAAATTGTCAAGAGCCTAGAAAATGCCTTGCGTAGCAAGTGGCCAGCTAACAAAAGGAAAAGGAACCGGACTGCGACTAGCTTAGCAAATGAAGAAGTCCTTGCCCAAGTTAATGAAAATCCTCATATGGAACAAATTGCTATTGCTAGACAAGTAGGAATTAGCCAATCCTGTCTGCAGAATTTTAAAAATAAATAAATTTCACCCCTACCATCTGCAGCTGGTGCATGAACTTCGACCCACAGACCATCCTTTTTGTGTCATTCTCCATAACGTGTCCATAACTAAGGATCATGTCGGTTTTCTCGTTATTGAATGCATAGACGTTTTTCTGACACTGACGTTGACTGACGTTTCTATACATTTAGCAAACTTTGAAACAATTTCATTTTGAAACATTTTTTTTAAATCCAGGTTCAGGTGGAATCGGTATTTTGGGTTGCCTATTTTAAAAACATAAATGGGTCATCTTAGCTGAAAAACCCTGTATATACAAAGTGACATAAAAAGTGCAACACCCAGTAATAATGATTGTCTCAAGACAATTTTTTGGTTATATATTAAACAACAGACAAATAAACAATAAAATTTTCAACCAAAAAAAAACAGTATATAATGTTAATAATGTGTCGCACTACCTCTGTTCCTTAAACACTCAGCTACTTGCCTTGGCTTTGATAAAATTAAATTGTCTATATCAGCAGAGCAAAGGTATTGCATCAAAGCTACCTGAACAACATTTTGTAGTGAAGCTAAAGTTTGGGGAGGGGGGTTAACTGGTATGTTCTTACACCCGTCATATCCCGCACATGTTCAATGGGCGATAGATGGGGAGATCTCGGAGGCGCGTGCAATACAGGGTGTTTTTGAAATACGTTACCAAAAATTAATGAAGGTCTTTGGCATCCTTAAGGAATCGAATTGAGTAAGTCTCAATCTTTTTTTAATGATGAAAAAAATCACCTCTAACCACCTGCTTAGAACACCACTGATGAAAATATCCACGTAAATTGATTGCATTTAATTTGAATACAAACCTAGCAACGAATTTAAAATTATTTTCAATCAAAATGCATAGTAAGCAAAGGTAAAGTCAGATTTGACAAGTCGAAAATCCTTGGATTTTGAAAAGTAATCTTGCCTTTTAAATTAAGATTGAATAATTACAGAAGCAAGTAGTGAAACGAAAACGATTTATTTTTTATAGAAATTGCTCAAATCATTCGCAATGCATGCCCGAGCTCGACGAATTAATGATCCTTGCGCTCTTCTTATCATGTCTGGATTTGCTCTGATAGTAGCCGAAACATCATGAATCCTATTTGTCAATTCTTCAATGGAATTAATAGGTGCCGCATAGACTAATTGCTTCATATGCCCCCATAAAAAATAATCACAAGAATTTAGATCTGGTGACCTAGAAGGCCACCGTACTGGACCGTTTCTTCCGATCCATTTTCTTGGAAATGTTTGATTTAACCATTCCCGCACGTCATGTGTATAGTGGGCAGGGGCTCCATCATGTAAATACCACATATTCCTCCGGGTAGCTAAAGGTACATCCTCTAAAAGATTTTCCAACGTATTATTCAAAAAATTAAGATATGCAGCGCCAGTTAACCGTGGAGGTAAAACATATGGACCTATCAAGTGATGTCCTACCATACCTGCCCACACGTTTACGCTAAATCGTTCTTGAAAGTGCCCCTCATGAATTTCATGAGGGTTTTCATCACACCAAACGTGTGTATTATGACAATTAAATACCCCGTCTCTCGTAAATGTTGCTTCATCCGTCGACAGCAAGTTTCCAATAAACTGTTGATCTTCATCATTTTTTTGTAATAACCACTCACAGAACGTAATCCGACGAGGTAAATCTGCTTCTTTGAGAGCTTGTACTCGTTGCAAATGATACGGATGGAGTCCTTGTTCTCTTAATGTACGCCAAACGACAAATGGGGAAACACCAACTCTGTAGGACAGCCTTCTGACGCTGATATTTGGGTTTTCTTCTACCATATTTAAGATCTCAGGTTCAGCAGCTAATGTCCTTCCAGTTCTCTGTCGGCCACGATCTGTCATTTAGGGACGATACTCACCGTTGTCTCTAAGATGCTGAACGGTAGCGGTAAATGTATGATGATCGGGCACAATTCGTCCAGGAAATGTTTCCCTATAAAGACGTTGTGCTTCACGAGCGTTTCCAAGGGCCCTTCCATACAGTAGGACCATATCAGTTAATTCAGCATTTGTGTAAACCATTTTAATACAACTGACACAAAATTGACAACAGTACCCTGACAAATAAAATTTTTATTGTTGCTAAGCGAACAAGATGGCATTTTGAATTACCTTTAATACAGTGGCGTACTGGAAATTTTGACCGAATATTCGATTAATTTTATCTCGAAAACGAAAAAACTTTTATATAAAGTATTTTTTGTCAATTAGTTCTATTTATCATCACCAATTACCTGCTCTCTTTTGGTAGTGTATTTCAAAAACACCCTGTATAAGGACGGGCGTTGTCCTGCTGGAAAAGAGCTTCTGGAAGCTGTTGAATGTATGGTAACAGAGACGGTCGAAGAACATCGTCAATATAACTAACGGCTGTCATGTTGCCCCTAACAAAGGCTAAGGGTGACCGGCTACCATACGCAATGACGCCCCATACCATTAGCCCTATAGTTCGGTGTACATGTCTTTAGACTACGAACTGCTTATGCTGCCGTTCTCCTCTCCTTATTCTAACCTTCCTACGACCATCATGGGTCCCTAAACAGAAGCGAGATTCGTCACTGAAGACGACATTCTTCCATTCGTCATTCCACTGCTGACGTTCTCTAGACCATTCTGGCCGCTGGCTTTTGTACTCTGGAGTCAACGGCAACATTAGCTCCCATCCTCAGGAAACCATTGTCTGGTCGTGGACAAACGGTCCCGAAGAACTAACTGTTTTAAGCGCCTGTCTTGACGAGCTATTGTATGCCTTGTACGGCCAGTATCTCCACGACATGTTTTCCTTCCTCCCACAAACCAGGCTCGACAAATCCGTAAAACAGTTGAGGGGTCGCGATTCAAAATTCGACCAATTTCGCGGAAAGACTTTCCCGCTTCTCTTATAGCAACTATTCGACCTCGTTAAAATGCATCAGACTGGTAGTACTGTTGAAGTCTTTCGTACACGAGGCATGGTGTTTTACACGAGGATTGTCAAAACAAGCATAAGTTGATGACAAATGTGTTGCTAATAAACAAGATTCACTTAAAAAAAGCAAAACAAAAGAGCTCAAAAAGACGGTAACCATATTTGATAAGATTACGAAAATTTTATCCTACGTTGTTTTATTGATATCAAGTTCGTATACCGAATTTAGGCAAAATATTTCAATCCCTTCTAGGTGTTGCACTTTTTATGTCAGTTAGTATAAATTAAATCACCTGAAATAGAACTAATGAAACATATTGTTAAGTCACACAAAAATGTGTGATCGAGAGCTCAGAGACAAAATGGAAACTAATAGAATCTAGGATGTGAAAAAAGTCAAAAAAAGCCCTAGTCGTAACTTTTTTTTATACCAAGTATTTGCTATAAAATTTGTAGTGCAGAAATCAGTCTAATCTTATCAAATACTAGCCCCGCCCACCCACTCTTTATTTTCTCAGAGAGTATGTCATTTGCCAAAGACAGTCTTATCCTAGCAAATACTTGCCGCGCCCACAAACCCTCTGTTTTTTAGAGGGTATGTCATTTGCCAAAATCGGTCTTATTTTATCAAATATCTTTCATTATCTTCGGAAAGTACACGCCGAGTAGGATCAGCAACTAAAAACTTGTATGCGGGAATAACAGAAGGCTTCAACGGAAATATTTCTGTAGCAGCAAATCCTGAAGTTCCATTTTTACTCGTAGCGGCATTAGCCCAGGCGCTGCTAAGGAGCATTCCAAAATGACGACGGTGAAATTTTGGTTTTGGATTTGCTCTGACAAATTCGTCGCATTCATTTTTAAAAAAAGCCTTCAGTGATTTAAAAAAGGACCTGTCTAGGGGTTCAAGGTAATGAGTTGTGTGGCTAGGTAAACACAAAAAAATTACGTCATTTTCAACTGCTGTCTCCAGCATTTCATACGAATTCATGTGCGAACCATGTCCATTTTCCTTGGGGTTTTCGAGGTATAAAATGATTTGTGAGCCAATCCATAAACAATTCTTCGTTGATGTAAGCGGATTCTGTTCGCATTTTTATTACAGACCCAGGTGGCATGGTTTCTTCCCAGGCAAGTTGCTTATTGACTCCTTTGAAGATGCAATAAGGTGGTAAAAAATTACTAAGCTAAGGAGACGCCTTCTGATTGTCGGATACTTGGAGTAGGATTTCTTCGCATAAATAATTGCAGCCAATCATTCCCGGTAATTTTTTTGGTATTGTTAAAACGACCTTGCAGCCCCATCGACTTTGCCAAATTATAAGCAAGTTGACGAAGGGTTTTTCTAGATGGTGCAAATCCCGCTGATTGCTTATTTCGAATATGGCCAACAATTACGTTACGAATTTCCTCAAGCGTTAAGGATGCAACTGCATCTCTTATCCGATTTTTTAATACTTGCACATTATTGGGCAAGTCTTCCTTGTAAACAAGTTGCTTTAAACGCTCCCACAAATAAAAATCTAAAATTGTCAAATCAGGGCTCCTTGGCGGCCATAAAACTGGGCCACCTCTGCCAATCCACTTATCTCCAAATTTGCGGTTTAGCCAATTAACAACAGTCTGTAAAATGCGTTGGACAACCATCCTGTTGAAAACACATTAAATGTCCATAATCAAGAGGTAAACCACTTAAACCATCGCGGAGAAAATGTCTCAACATATCCAGGTATGTATGCTGATTAACGTTGGTATTAAAAAAAATGTGGGCCTAATATTCCATGATAAGAAACAGCATACCACACGTTTACTTTAACATGATACTGACGCTTAGTATAAGGTGACCAACTATTAAAATTCAAAAACCAGAACACGTCAAATTCAAAAACATATTTATTGATTAGGTAATCCTAATGATACATCACATTGCTCATTGCACAATACCTAATACAGGGTCATTATAAAATACTGTAGTCAACTCACCTATGAAAAACAAATGAAATTTTTCTCGTGCCGCTAATCATCAAAACGATTTGTCAAAAATTGAAATGCCCGGTTCGCGGTTTAATTTCATTTTAAATAGACACGAATATACGCCAGAGCATTAAGGGTTGCAATGTTGTCGAGCAATTGTGAACGCTACTGGAACTGCATGGCTAATTGGCTACTGCAACATATTTGAATTTGACCTTCAAAAATTGTAAATTGTCATAAAAGCGTTGAAGGCATGTTGAAGGGCTTTGTCATGAATTACACCTTGGAAAGTCGATTGGAGTTGAATAGAATAAATCGTCTGGTCTGTTTTACAAAGAAACAACAATTTTTCAAATAATGAAATCCAAAAAGTGAGGTTAAATTTGTCGAAACCAATGAACACGGTAATTAATAAAAAAATACATTTTTATAGGTCCTCTGAAGGTAAAAATTGTGAAAAATCACGTAATAGATGATGACAGAGCAAGTCTTATTACAATTAAAGCACAGTACCACTGTTTTAAAATGACAGTGAGTAGTTTTTGCGGTAAAACTTTACAAAAGGCACTTCTTGATTTCGCACAAACTGTTTGCATACACAACTCTTCAACAGCACCTCCTGATCACGTTCCTCGTCTTCAAATGTTGTCAAATGCTTCCTTCTGCCACAAAGAAATTGATAAATTTCCTGTTTGTACACTTTAGTCGGAAGCTGTCCCTAACATAACCTAACTATTTTTAGTCACCAACACGCGGGTAATGTCGGGTTTTTAATGGACACACTGCACCCCATTACAAACATACCCCTAAACGTGGAACTTCTTACTCCATAGATCATTTAGTTATTGGAACTCGTGCGAGTTAAATTGCATGTGTAGTTGGTTTTCTACATTTGGCGCAACTAATAGTGTGGAAACCATCTGGCGAACACTAAATATTTTTTTTTTTGTGACACAAGGAAGCATTTGCACAACTTTTGAAAGTGAGGAACGTGATCAGCCGGTGCTGTAGAAGAGTTTTGTGTAAAATCGCGAAGTGCCTTTTGTAAAGGTTCACCGTTTTGGTATTTAAATAATTTTGCTAAAATTGTAATCACGCGAAAGTTCAGTTTGTAAATTGTAAGGAATCGTCAAAACATTGTGCAGACGTGGTTTGTAAGCAGTGCTTTTCTCTTGAAATACCACAACTGAAAGCCTTCATCTTTGTTCCTACAATAGGTGAAAACTGCCATGTCCAAGCATTATCTTCAGCTTTGCAGTTTCTAGATATATGAAATATGCGAGATCTGTATAACAGGAATGTCAAAGAAGTTCTACCCAAAACACGCCCACATGGTCAACCTAATATCAAGATTTTTCAAAATTCCTATAATAAAAAAGATGAAACAATAAAGTTTCAGGAGCATAGTGATAAAGATTTCTGTAGATGATTATGAAACCTCTTGAAATACAGTAAACCCTCGTTAACACGAACCCGTCGGGACCATGATCTTGACCAATTCGTGTTAACCGAATTCGCCATAACCGAAAATCACTTTTTGACATTTTCACACAAATATAACATAAACAACTTATTTAAGCTGAATTTTTTTTCGTATTAGATTTCTAACAATGCATAACCAAATTTTGAACATTAATACTAGTACCTACTACATACATATAAAATTTCATGGATCAATTTTCCTAAACAACTTTGTGAAAAGAATTGACGCAAATGATCCCAACACTATTTTTTTTATTTGAGATCGGGTTTTCAGAATGGTGGACTATGTAGATTTTGGAAGGGTGAACTTTTTAGCTACTGCAGTTTGCATTTTCGTTTTAATATTAATGGATTTTTGCTATGCCATTTTGGACGTTAGCACATTGAACAATAAGAACGAACTGATTACAACTCGGTAAACCACACAGTGACATACTTTTGTGTTGTGCTTACTAGATACCCATTAAGATAAAGTAAATCGTATTTGAGCACGATGCAAAGAGTTTGCACTTTTTGTTCGCGTTAACCGTGTGATTTTATATGAGAATTATAACTTGGGGCCGAAAAAGTTGTTCGAGTTTCGTATTAACCGAATTTCGTGTAAACCGAATTAAGTTGCATTCGTTTTATAAGTAGACTGTTTGGGACTTCGCTTCCAGTTCGTAATAACGAGGTGTTTGTCTTAACCGAGTTCGAAGTAACGAGGGTTTACTGTAACAGAATGTTTAATAAAGATTTTTAACCTTCCTAATAGTAAAGTTACAATTATTCCTAAACAGTAAGTTGAAGTTTTAAATTAAGAGAGAATGCAACTACCACAGAAAGAAAAGTGAAAGTTACTGATGATAAAAAACTTTACTACAGTACCTACATACACTTTTTCCATCCAATTTTGTTTATTGATCACATACATTTACTTAGCACAAATGTAATGAAATGTAAAATACACATGTATGTTGTAATAACCCAAACATTCCGCCAAAATTGGAACATGCGCATAAAATTTGAAAACCCGCGAAAATTTCTAAAAGTGGCCATGAACTGTGATCGTCAACAAAATGGGGACCCTACGTTATGTTTTGAATGGCGGAATGCGTTCGGATACAAATTGGCGCAATGAGGAGCGGGAAGAGTGTAGGAAGTCAAAGTCAGCGCTGAAAGGGAACATCTTTTATTCAATTTTGGTAAAAAGAGATTTGAACTGAAATAGAATATTTAAGTTTACACAATTAACAAAACAATTGGCTGAAAGTTGGTTCCTCTTAAGAGAGAGGACAAAAGTTGTGAAATAAACTTGATGAGCATATTTTCCCAGCTGCAAAACCCCTCCATCTTTTATGAAAACAATTATAAATTTAGTTATAATATTTTCAAAATCCTAGCAGTGACATACAATGAAAAAAAAAACAGTTCGCGAAAGCTCTAGCTAAAGTAATTGGACGGCCATGCCACAGTTGTCATAGTGGCGTGTTAGAAATTCTTTTCTTTTCAGTCAGCAGATAACAGAAACATAATTTAATTCAATAAATTTAGAAACAGGGGGTGTGTAGCGCTAGCGGTTCTAGACCTTGTCTTTTGACCGTCTTTTCGCTCTAACCAGCTACGTACAACCAAGCCACTGTGCCACCTCAAACGTCACGCTATCTCCATCCTGTGTTCGCCGGCGCCCGAGGCAGCGGCGGCAAGTATTATCCCGTAACTTTACTCCATCCACCGCGGGACACACGACACTGGCTCCCACCACTAAAGTTTCCTTTACCAGCAAGACACCCTCCGCATATCCCGTGTTGGCAGCATTCGGTATTGCGACAAAAACAGTCATACGAATGAAAAAAAAATCATCAATTTGAATTTGGGCCGCTCCCCGCTCTCGCCAAACAACCCCGAACATTTTCTGATTAGACAAATTTTAGTTTTAATATCTTTGAAACTTGAAGAACTATCAAACCCAAACTAAAATTGTGGATATTGCAACAAAGTTTAAGTACGCCACATTTGTCAAGGACTTTTACCCAATCGAGAATTAATTCGTTAAAATGTGAATGAAACGGAAAACTGCACATAAAATAAAGTCGACAAAAATACATACAAACATGTCAAAAACAACACAATAAAATATGATGGTTGGTACACATTGCGCTTTGAATGTGTGCTTTTCAAAATGGTAAATATATGTAGAATTCACATGGTAACACATAAGTCATAACATAAAACAGTGGTCCAGCTTTCCGATACTAATTGAGTAATAATTTTTGAGGTCAATCGACATTTCTCTGCTGACTAATGCAAAAATGATCTGGGAGCGCGGATTTTCCAGATTAGCGCCCATTAAAATCGTCTAGCCTAAACATTGATAATTTTGAGCGAGCCACCTGCACGCTCGCTAGCTCGCTCGCCCCCTCCCCCCTCTCTTAACGATTCAATTTTGATTTGAAATTGTCCTAAGATGAAAATTTGGAAAAAAGTGACAACTGGGGAAAAACCATCCAAAAACCTTAGATATTAAATGAATGAAATTGAATTGCATCCTAACTAATGAATTGCCTGAAAAGCCCTGCGACAACGATTTACTGATACTGAAAACAAAACTAAAAAAACGACGATCACGTGCGACGAACGTCTGGAGATCTTCTACAGCGGGTCCCTGGTCGTAACTCGGCGATTTCCACACCAAAACGACATTCTGGGTGGTTCGCACCAGGTACATGGAGAAGCGGAGATTCGCGTTAGAATAATCTTGCAACAATGTTCAACTAAAGAACCATGCACTCAAGAGCACCAGCTTGCATACAAAGAAAGATAATTAAATAAGCACATACCTGTCCAATTCGACCAAACGCCCAGCGTTCTTACCGCCCCAAACGTTCCTCCCTCCGCGAGCGAAGAAGCGATTCTCAGCCCCACGGAAGACGGCAGCGGTGGTTGGCGGCTCCAACGGCAAGGGGGAAAAGTCCAGGTGACAGTCGGGGTGAAAACACAATGAATAAACTGAAACAATAAAACACAGACAGAAAGCGCTCTGTACACAATTGTAAATACAACCTCTTGTCTGATCGGTGTTAAAAAACTAACTGCCGCCACCGGCTCTTCGCGCCGTCCACGCCACAATCTCCCCACCTTCTTGCTTACACAGCGTCTACGTCGCCGTCGTCGGTTGGGGGCGCTTTTCTTTAAATTTAAATACAAAGTAGGCCACTACAATGTATTTTATAAAAGATGTTGAAAATGTTGTCCATTTTCCCGCAAACACAAAGCCACTCTTCTTTTTTTATTTTCAAAAATATCCTGCAATACTTCTTCATTGAGATTTTCATTACAAAAACGTGTAATTTTATCCATTAATTCTTCCAATGTGTGGATTCTATTCTTATAAATGCTGTCTTTCATCCATCCAAACACTGAAAAATCAAGTGGAGTCAAGTCAGGAGATCGGGGGGGCCACTCTGGATTGGCTCTTAAACTTATTATGCGGTCATCATAAAATTCTTCCAAATATCTTAAATTTTGTCTTGTCGTATGAGCTGTAGCACCATCTTGCTGAAAATAACCAGACTCTAATTCTTCAGGCAATAACTGACTCACAAACACATCCAAAATTTGCTCCCTGTATCTCGCCGCATTAATTGTCTCTTGAAAAAATATCGGGCCTATGAATCGTCGTCTGGAAACAGCTAACCACACACCGACCTTCATTGCGTGTAATGGTGTTTCTTCAAAAGCGTGAGGATTTTCTGTACTCCAAATTCTGAAGTTCTGTGAGTTGACGTAGCCGGACAGATGAAACCAGGCTTCATCAGAAAAGAACGACAAATCAAGAATCCTGTTATCGTCCAAATTAGCTTGAAACCAATGACAATACTGGACGCGGCGAGGAAAATCTGCTAGTTGCAGCTCCTGAACCAACGAAATCTTATATGGATGCATATGTAACTTCTTTTTTACGACTTTCTGGCACGTACTGTATGGTACTCCGGACTGTAAAGACAGTTTTGACAAAGATTTCTTCGGACTTTGCTCCATTCTCGTCCTTAAATCGTCAACAACGTCTTCACTAACTTCAGGTCTCCCCGTCGGTTTTCCCTTAGAGACGCTACCAGTGTCGTTAAATCTTGCCACTATTCGCCGTATGTGTGTCTTCAAAGATTCTTCCTCGATGACAACAGGATATTTCACCAGATACTCGTCTTTACAGGCATCCACAGAGTACACCCAGTCTCCATCCTCATTTAACACCCCATTACGGTAATAGGACATCACTATGAAGGTGTTTTGCTCTAAAGAATAAACCATCCTAATTCTTAACCTAAAAAAGTCATTTGTAACACTGACTATAGGTATTCCTCTGTGTTCATTACCTGAGATTATTCCACAATGATCTGTAGTTTTGATAAAAACTGTTTTTTGAGACACTTAAACTTCGAACAAAGGGGAAGACAGCCAATGATAACAACAAGACAAGTCAATTAACGCACAAAATGTGGGGAAACGCACTAGTAATCAGTAGAAACGAAAAAATTGTTGACATCCGACAGAATCTGATGAAGCGTTGACGCCGAAACAGTGTAGCCACTAATGTGGCGTAAAAAATAAAAATTCCAATATTAGTGTAATCCTTTCCACAAAACTGAAAAAGGCGGCACATAATGTCACCAAAATCATGGCCTTCGTCGACTACAATATTTTATAATGACCCTGTTTAAAGTCCATTCACAACGTTTTGAATTGTAAGTGTCAAAATTTTTTGAGTGTATTATGTACCAGCATTCGTATAATTTTTTTCATACTCTACATAAAATCTAGTTACTATTTACTTTAAGGTTATGTATGCCAGAATCAAATTTATAACCATAGAATATACTCTTTATAGAAGTTGATCTCCAATGTTACCGACTTGTTGTTGGTTGGCGCCATCTAAGCTCATCAGACCAACTAATGTCAAAGGCGGGACATTTAAACACTTCTATGATTCTTGTAGAATAAATCATAATTTATTTTTCATAGTATTTGTAAATTATTGTATCCTTCTGTACACTATTTGTTTAAACATAATGTAATAAAAATCGTATTATATTATAAAAATAGAACATTGTACAGAAGAGACAATAATTTACAAAAACTATTCAACTAGTTGAAATAATCAAAAACAACTTTAACGCGTAAAGAATATATTAAAATATAAAATGTGCACATCACAAAGTAAGTGGACCTTTCTTATTATATGTATATAACACATGACTATTACAGTTACATGTATATAAAAGAATTATTGGAATGAAGCACTGGAAAGTATAGTACAGTTGCGGCCATTTTAAAGTCGTACAATTTTTCAAATACAAAACTTGAGCATTGTAAATTTCTCTTAAATCTGAAGTTTCTAAAACGTCTTTTAATGTCATATAAGTCAGTGTCGTGGAGTGCAAATTAATTGCAAAGATTGCAATTGAATAAATTATTAAAGAAACTCAAACCGCTATAAAATGAAAAAAAAAGTAAAAAATGCTGAAGCTTTTAAACATTTATTAGCAGAACAACCATTTCTCAGTTCAGTTGCTTTTAGTCTTCTATGTGCTGTTCGTATGGAGCTTGGGAAACCTGTAGCAACTTTTGCGTGAATTGCAGTTGCAAACGGATGCTGCCTAAGGTAGTTTCCTAGGCGAGTATCATCATTTTGATTTGAGCATTTTGCTCGGCCCGCATCTTGTTTTCTTGCAATATTTCCTGTTGCCTCAAATTTTTGTTTTGCTCTTGCAACAGTTTTTTTGTCGACGTTTACTTCTTCGGCTATATATATTAAATGGGGACACGGTCTCTTAGTCTTGTTATAATGATGGATTTTTGCAGCTCAGATAATTGCGGCATTTTAAGAAATTACCCGACACTGTTTTGTCAAAAAATGACAATGACATTTACATGATTGATTAAAGCCTAATCAACACATTACAAATTTTGAAATTTTTGTGGAGTACGTTCAAAAACCGTGTACGACTTTAAATTGGCCGCAACTGTACCTACATATTTTTTAACACTACCAAAAATAAACAATCATATACTAAAGAACATAACGTCTGCAACAATAATCTAGCAAAGATAACAGATGAACAGTTCATTTAACAACTATAATAACGTATCTTTAAAGACATGACCGATATCAATGTTATACAATAGAAAAAAAACGAGAAATATTGAAAGCGATGAAAAGGGCAGCTTCTGACATGGTGTATAACATGTATAATTTTGATTTTTAAATAAGAAACTAAAATAAAACAAAACGTTTTACAGTGATGCAACGCAAAAGTATAAAACAAAATCTTATAAGTCCAATATGTTACATAAGTAAAATCGAAACAAATCTTTAAGTGAATATTTCAGTTCAGTTTATTACACGACAATTAAAATTCAAGCAACATAATATACGTATAAGCACGTTCACAATTGTTGACTATTCCAATGATGCATTAAGTAAAAAGTAGTGTAAACAAAATACACTTCATTATAATGATAATATTGTAATAATAAATAATTATAAAAACATATATATAACTGGAATGAAATTCGCTGCTTGATACGAAAGTATTCGTAATGACTAGCCTTTCCTAAAAAGTGAGTAAGTGGGATAAATCCATTTTTCGAATACATTATGCCAACGTAGATTAATTTGTATACCTACATAATAAATTATAAAAATATAAAGTTCTTTACTTGCTTCTATATCGCATGTACACCTGATACAGCTCCATTTCCAACTCATCATTTTTCCGCGGTTCCTGTTTCCCAAAAATAATGTTGCTCAATCTTTTCGTATATCCAAAAATAAATAATCTTACAAACTGGCCGAAAATTGTTGTCTTAACTTCTTCCGAATGAGCACAAGGCTCAAACGGAAGATCGTTCGTTGAGCGAAGGTAGCTAATCAGCCTTTGAGAGAACTGACGATGAAAAAGTCCGGACGGTACAAGAACGTTGAGTTGATGGTAAAGTTTACACAAAACTTTAATCACCTCAACGTTCATGTACTGCAGACGTTTTTTTTCATCGTTAGTGTATTCTCTCAAGTTCACCAGTTCATGATACAAGGGATCTGGTGGACCGGAATGTTGAAGGTTACGTTGACAGGTTTCACAAGCATATTTCTCCGGCGAAATATGCTTGATAAGATACCCACCAACGTAACCCAAAACGTTTGCGTCCAGAAGATCACTTGCAACTTCATGAATAGGTGGCGGTTTCCACCTATCGGCCAGTTCTTCGTGTGCCACATCTTTCTGGGAGAGAAAATCTCTAATTGTGACCAACAATGAATCATCATCTTGTTCACAATTAGAATTACTGGAATGATAAGAAGAAAAATTCCTAATCAAAAGAGACTTGTAGAACGGAAGGAACATTTTGCAAGTTGGATTTGTGTATCTAACTCCATACTGCCTCACTTGACCAAAGAAATTTTCCAACGGATCTTGGTTAAACGCTCTTGCCGGAAACGTATTTAAATCAAGCCCCTGGAGAGTTTCCTTGATTAAGATGAAACCGTTCAGTGTACGACACCATCCATCTAAGACTGGAGGCCGTGCTCGATCTGCAGGCTTAGACTTCACAAATTCCATCTCGGAAAACATTCGCTTCGCTTCTGTCCAGACCTTTTGATGAGGAGAATTTCTTGTAACCATTCCTCGCAGCACTTTCCCAGAAACATGTCCGATCCCTCCATTGACACTGTCAAAAACAGTATCAAGGAATTTGATCAACACACTGGTATCAACGGCTTCAGATGGCAAAGACCTTCCACTCCTTTGTAATGTTGCTCCGGCAACCAGGTCAATAAAAGCAGCCACAGTAGCACTAAATACTTGGGAGCATAAGGAAACTTTCATTTTTCTTATCTTACTCGGTAAGACATGATGTTTTGAAAGTTTCCTCATGCTCCGAAGATTGCGCCCTTGGTCTAAAAGGAAAGCATCCACAATGTGTGACCATTTGGCAACGTGGCGAACACCATTTTTTACGAAAGACACGTTCTTAGTGAGCATGTTGTTTCGGAAACTTTTTAAAAGGTGAGGAGGATCAAACAATGGAATTACTTCATGGCCATCCACTGAAAAAATTCCTTCTTTGACCTCCTCACCTTTCAAAATAGCGTCCCTTCGTGTGTCACTAAGAAGCGTGCCAATCGCTTTAACGTTGGTGGTGCCTTGGTCACACACCGATGCGATCACGTTTAGACCGACTGCTGTGGCTTCTTTTATTATTTCCTTAACAAAGCGGACGATGTTGTGTGGTTGCATTGAGGATTTACAAAAAGCGAAAGCAACTGGTTGCTTCCACCTTTTGTAAATACCTCGCAACATGAACACACATACATGGTCCGCTATGTTCCTGGTTTGATTGAAACCATCATCTTCAAAACCTATGATCTTGTCCTCATGCGGCAAGTAATCCAAATGAGGTTGAATGGCCATTTCGTCAAAAAGCAGTGTGCACAACTTGTGCTGAGGCTTTTTCATTCGGCTTATTTGCCGCTTGAGGACCTCGAAAATAGGTTTTGAGATGCCTGGTTTCACCGGTACATTACGCAACGTGGCCTTCAGTGTTGTCACTGAAGGCAAAACGAACATTTTTGACAAGAGTTTATATGTTTTGGGTCCGTTTTTCCAAATTGCGATTGCATCGGCCTTGTCTTGAAAAGTGAAAGTTCTACCTTTTTGTTTCCTTGCAACATTACGGAAATGACTTTGAACAAATCTTTGCTGTACTGGTGTCATGTTTTCGCTTAATTTTGTGAACGCCTCGTTTTTCCTTAACTTAGAAGCCACCCTTATGTTTGTCTTTAAATCTGCATTCTGTTTCTTTAATCTGGAAGCTTTTTGTTGCAAACGTTGAGCCTCAGCGTATAATTTGCATTCAATTTCGTTAAAAATACTCTTCTTTTTTCTGATCTTCAGTCGTTGAAGAATCGTGGATTCCGTGCCTGTCTTTTCTGCTCTCGTTTCCACCTGTCTGATTTCTGGTGCTGGTGCTGGTGCTGACACTATCACTAGCGATGCCTTAACGGACCCTGAAATCATACGTACATTAATTTATAAACTAGCAATAGTCAGTGATACTTTTGAGGGGGGCTTCTGTCAATTTATTTTGGACGTTAAATACGTTAATTTTTCAACATTAAAGCAGATATGACCAGACGGCTGCATGAACTCGCCGAACTCAAAAAATTTTACAGACGTGGCCCTCAAGTAACACTTTCTTAAAAACATACGTTATGCAACAAATTAAATACATAAATTACCTAAATCCTATGAGCTTGTTGTTTGGATTATTTATTTATATGGACAGAATTTACAGGACGGACAAACATTTTAAACCATATTATAACTTTTAACTTTAATGAGACTGTGATATCTCGATTTGAATTCAATTTGCGCCCCCAGAAAATTAATCAATGTCGCGAAACCGCATTTAAATAATTCAAATTTAAATTTAAAATAAATAAAAAAAACGCTTCAAAGTATAGGCAACCAGTTGTAAAGATCTGAGGTTAGGATAAGAGGCGTCTAGCGGTCTAACAGATGCCACTGTATTAGCTTCTTTAAGTTCCCGATGTTTCGAGCACCAGAGGTCAGGCGAGTGGAGTTTAGTGAACGCCATTTTGGTTTTTAGTGACGTCGACGCGTGGAGATGTGACGTTGTTAGTTGTGACAGAGTAGGCGACTTTAGTTTGAAATTTCAAAAGTGATTATTTAAAAAAAGGGAAACGACAGCACATGTTTCTCCCACGAATACAACTAAGTATAAATAATTTTCTACTTTAATCTAAAGACGGGGGTGGACGCCATGCAAATAGCTTCGTTGATAAAATGTGGCCAACTCTGATAGAACGAAACTTCTTTGTTGTTTTGATTTGTTGATGAAATGTTCTTAAACTTAACCTAACATAATGTGTTTGCTCTGATTTGTTGGGGAAATGTTCTTAAAGCTAACATAACATAATTTCTCTGTTGGTTTAAATTGTCGAACAAAAAGTGACTTAAAACAATATCACGTAAATTCTTTGTGTTTAAAAATTTGTTGGTAAAGTGTTCCCCATGCTTAACATAACGTCATTCATTTGCTGTCTCATTTAAAAAAAAAAGGGGTTTCTTGAAAATTAACCTAGCAAAAGTTTGTTGCTGTCTACACAGCTGGTAAAGTCTTGCTTAAATTAACCTAACGTAAATTCTCTCCTTTTTCTAATCCAGAGTAAAGTGTGTCGTAACTACAGGTTACTTGAAGTTATTGCTATAAATTCGTAAGATAGAATTCAAATACTATAGTGATATTAGTCTGTATCTTAACAAATAATAAATCAATTTACCAGTTATTGGGACGCTGTCCAACACTGATAATGGCGCCACACCAAGTCCCTCTTCATTACTGCTCACTCCATTACCTAAAACAATATAGTGTTACAAAATGTTTCAACTTTAATTACAGCACCCATATGTTTAAAAAAAGTATAAGTAAATTTCATATTATAGATCCAATACTAAATTTCTTTTTTTAAATCAAACACGTACAACTGTTTTACGGCACAGTGTACCTAGATCATGATTGTTGCTGATTAAGTACGAGATATATTAACTAATAATTCTGTACAATTTCGTCTGTGACATTGTTTATAAATAAAGAACTATAATTACAACTTTGACTTCAAATTTGATGACAGGCTATGGATACTAAACTTTTATCAGTGAATTTTAAGTGTACTCTTCAGAATTTTATATTACAATAACACACCGCTCGTAGAACATTCATTATGCACGGATGTACATTTGAAAATATCTAAAGACATTAAATACCCTAACTATAATTGGTATTGCTAGCGTTGTATACCTATTTCATGTTGAATTATGCTTGTTTTTCATTACTTTGTGTGCAATATTATACTTTTGCTATACTTACTTATGGAGGGAAATAATGTTCTCTGCACGACGCTCCTGGGAAATACACCTCCAGACGTGGATGGTGAACCTAGGTACATTTCAATATTTCAATTTCACTGTAATGGTCATAGATAGTAAAATTAATAAACTTACAGGCTGATGGTGTAACACGTTTTCGTACCGAGCTGGGCATAAAAATGAGTTCACGTTGTGGTGTTCTAAAAATTAGGTCCTCCTCAGATTGGGATGGTCTTGGAGGTGATGGTGCATCAATTCCCTGTTCTGTGGCAAACGATGGACCTGTATAGTTCAAGTAATAAATATTTTACATGTCACTTCAAAGGATATTTTTACCAATCGGCAAATTTTGCGAAGGCACAGCAGTTTTCCTTAATAAACGCGAATTCAGGATTTTATCCTCTTCCTTAAAATGGTTGTGGCAAACGAAACACTTTTTATAAATACCATTATCTCCTAGTTGCTCGAATCGAGGATTATTTGCTGCCAGAACCCACTTACGAAAACGTTCCCCGTTTGTTTTTGGATTGGGGAAACGGTACATCGGTAGCTCTCGCTTTCCGCAGCCTTTTACAGAACAAGTATTTTTGGCTAATGTGCTCGTCATCGTGCTGTGTAAAAAATAATATTTTTTAATTTGAAACGCTTTCATTACAAAAATTCTTACCAAATAAACGAAATTTATTGTCACACTTACACTATTATTAATTAATTGTCTGTTTATTCTAATCACTAACACTAAAATCACTTAAAAAGTACGTAAAAGGCTAAAAAAAAAACACACCACAAAACTCAAAACGCTACAAATCGAACAAAGAACCACCAAATACAACGCAGCATAAAATACGCAGTTTACTTTTTTATACATAACCGCTCCACACACAGTGGCGTACGTTTAAAAAAGTAAAAATATTATCAATTTTTTAATATGTGCCCACTGAATTTAAAAAAGTGGTGGATTTTTAACTATAAGGTTGGTAAGCTAATTAGCTTTCAACTATCTAAAGCACTTTGGAATCAAATTCTAGTCAATTTAAGCTACTGACGTTGTATTTGCAGCAAAAACTTTGATGTAAGTATACAAGTAAACAAGTATACATTGTCGTTTCTGGACATGAATAGCCGAAAAATATTTTACTGATAATATTGTGAGAAACGTAGATGCTACAGATTCTGCGTTCTTATCAAGTTCCTTTCATGAGCTCTACCTGAGGTTTAATTTATGTTAGAAAAATGACAACTGGAGCGGATTCATTGGATGCTCACAGCTGGGGCCATCAAACAAGAAAGGTTCTGCCACTTGATGTGACAATGTAAGGTACTTTTTGGTCTGGATTAAGAACCTAGGGTCTGCAGTAAATGGACAACTGATGCTGTACACTTGGAATAATACTTTATTACTGCACAACTATCTATTACTGAATTATTTATAAAGACATGGTGGAAGAAATATAAGAATTTCCAACTACATGAGCACCTCCTATACTATTGTACGTGTAACCTTTTCCCGCAACTTCAATAAAGGTCTTGTTGTTTCCATTTCTCTGGTGAATAGTTAATTATGCCTGGGCCCATCTGGTAATTCAGTGACAAATTCTTAATACATGACAACTATTCACAGACAACTATTTCAGAATCTGAATTTTTGAAATGTCAAAATGGCAGGAATATAAATATATAAATTTCTGTTGAGCAATGCTGCAAATTTTTTTCAATTTTAAACAAAAATTTGGTGGGCATATATTAAGAAATAGATAATACCGTTGTGTATTTTTTTTATATACTTTTTATTAATATTTTAATAAAGTTTTTACATTTTTATACATTTTTACATATTGCATTGGAGTAGAACTGACATATTGTACAGTTATACATATTTTTGTACTATTAAACAATTATTTTTAAATACAACTTAATCTTTCATGCAACGCCACTGGTCCATTTTTAGTTGACAGCTATACAGTACACTGTGGCAGCTAAGTTGTACAGGACTCTGTAAAAATAATACATTTCGACGTAAGCGACATCTGCGCTCATCAGACAAACTATCAAATGGCATTCAACGACATTCACATTTAAGGTTTCCTACCCCTGTTTATAACCATAAGCTGCCAACGCATTGCTACCAAAAGAGATTTTTCAAAATTCCTATTAGTTTTTTTGTCAATGCGACCAACATAAAGACACTTTGACAATTCACAGCCTTAGTGAATAAACAATACATATAAATTAATTAGACACATAACTAAATGAGACAAAGACAACGAGCGACAAGCCGATAAGCCGTTAGCTGACAAAAATTCACAACACAGTGCGTTAAAATTTAAAATGTGAACTGTTGGATTTTTCAGCGGTTTTTAAAATTTAATACCTGGATCAATATTTGTATAAAATAAAATATATTACTCTTTCAATGTTCCATCTGTTCTATCAGAAAATTTTACAAAAACCAGAACATTTACTGGTTTTGACAACGAAAAATTTTACCCAGAACTGAAGTCCGAAAAAACAGTACTGTTCTGCAAAAAACAGTACGGTTGGTCACCGCCTAGTAGCAATTGTAAATTGAGGATTGGTAGTGCTATAATATCTAACATGTTGCGACGAAACTGTGCCGTTGGTTGCTTCATCGGAAAACATAACATTACGATGAAAATTTCTGTTTCCCATTATCTCACTGCCCATCCACAAACAAAAATAAAGACGCTTTTCATCATCTCCTGGCTCCATGGTATGGTTAAAAATAGGTTTATTGGCATGCATTTTACATTCCTTCAAAATGTAAATGCATGCAAAATGTAAATGTAATTTGCTGACACCTATCTGTAGGGTCTCCTCAAAGAAAGTTTTGGATTTTCTTCTACTGAATCCAAAACTAACAGAGTAGCAGCATCCTCTTCATTATGGACTATCTTCTTTTTCTTTGGTTACGAAACCAGTTTTTAAAAATTCATAATACAATAAACATAAACAAATTTATTGTGGTTAATCACAGTAAATGTTGAAAATATTCGCCATTTAGTTCAAGGCACATGTTCACTCTCTTTTTCTTACTTTCAAAAATGTGTTGTAATGCTTTGGACCCATCGTTCAATTTCATGTTGCAACTCTCCAAGTTATTCATTTGCCGTTGAAACACTGTGTCTTTCAAATATCCAAATATTGAAAAGTCCAATCGCGTAAGATCTGGGGAGGAACATGGTGGAAATGCATGCTGCACTCCTAAACTTATTACACGATCGTCATAATGTTGTTGTTATTGTTATTCCAATGGCTGCAGTTTGTGCAGTCGCGCCATCCTGTTGAAAATACCCTCACTGCAGTTCTTCGTCATCAAGTTGTTGAATAAATGGTTCCAAAATCTGTTGCCTATACCTCTGTCCAGTCATAGTATCATGAAAGAAAATGGGTCCATATATTCGTCTACGAGAAACTGCCAACCACACCCCAATTTTTAAAGGATGAAGAGGCGTCTCTACAAAAACATGTGGATTTTCCGCGGACCAAATTCTAAAAGTTTGCAAATTGACATAGCCAGATAAATGAAACTATACTTCATCACTAAAAAATGTAAGTTCCAGTAACCCGTCAGAATTAAAAGTATTCAAAAACCAATTGCAATATTCTACGCGGCGTGGAGGATCTATTGGTAAAAGTTGTTGCACAGTAGTTAATTTTGTAAGGATGCATATGCAGTCGTTTTTTTACTACTATGTGACATGTGCTTACAAGTATTCCTAACTGTTGAGATAATCTTGTCAAAGATGGGATTCTGCTCGAGTCGTTCTTCAAATCATCAACAAGTTTCTCAGATACTGCAGGTCTCCCAGAAGATGTCCCTTTGTTGACATTGTCAGGGCGAACAAATCTGTTGATGACGTCTCTAATGTGAGCCTCTAACGATGTTTCTTGAATTTCCAAATCAGGGTATTTGGCCAGATATTCTTGCTAACAAGCGGGTACAGAATACACCCACTCTCCGTCTACGAATGTCCCTGTTCACCTCCGTAGCTCTTTTCCTGGCTTGTCTCTCATGCCCTTAGTCCTTTAATGGGGTTCAGTAATTCGGCCTTTTATACACTTATACATTTATTTACTGCTTGCACATATTTTATAACACCTTCACTCTGTTGGTCTCTACATTACGACCCTTACTCGTACTTGGTCGTACTGCTGACTTAATACTACTACTACCTCGAGGATAGCTGGGTGTGGGAGGCAACCCCCTCTCCTCAGGTCTTAACATCCTCCCGCACTTGGAAAAAATACATTTTTGTTTTCAATACAACATGACATAATGACACAACTGCATTGCGCAATTCAAATTACATATGAGATGTAAAAATACATGAAATACAACATAACAACACAAACATATAATACAAATACAACAAAGATGCAAGATATAACAAGACACATTAAATAACCACAAATTTGTATATGTTCGTAGAATAGCAATGTTCAATTTAAAATGGTCGTGCCAACACATAACTAGTCACTACCTACACAACCGGAACATTCGTTTCAATGGGTAAAACACACAGACGGTTCACTCCGCGTCTTGTACTTCCGGTCGCTGTTTTTACGGTGACCACCCTCGTGACGCCGTCGCTGCCGGGATGCAAATCGATAAGACGTCCCAATTTCCATTGCAGCGGTGGTACGTTGTCATCTCGCAACACCACCATCGTTCCGACATCTAATGGTTGGCTAGGAGACTTGCACCATTTGTGCCTCTTCTGAAGTTCCGTCAGGTATTCCCTTTGCTAACGATGCCAAAACAGTTGCCGAAGTTTCTCGATACGTTGCCACCTCGAAAGCCTGTTGTCAGGGAGCTACAGCAAACTGGCTCCGGCGGAGCTGTTAGTGGCGTCCCGACAAGAAAATGTCCTGGGGTTAGGGGCTCTGAGTCGTTAGAGTCATTGTTTATTGGGGTTAAAGGGCGAGAATTTAGGCATGCCTCAATCAAGGCTAGGAGTGTGTACATTTCTTCCTGCGCAATCAATAAAGATCCTACCACGCGTTTAAAATGCTGTTTAAATGACTTAACTCCCGCTTCCAATATTCCGCCCATGTATAGCGAATTTGGTGGAATAAATTTCCAAGCAATTCCCTCGTTACTTAAATGTGCAACAACGTCGGTGTTCGTTGCTCATAAAAAATTTTTTAATCGCTGAAGGAGCCATGTTCATTGGTCATTCGCATTTGTTTTATAATTGATTCATGGTGCTCTCCATCTACTTGCAAATAGCTTTTGATAGACGAAGTACTAGAATGACCAGTAATTTTAACAATTTCATCTTCCGTAATTCTAATTTTTGCAAGCTGGGTGACTGCCGCTGCACGATTAGAATGATTTGTAATTTTTTTTTGTGTCGACACCTATTAATTCGGTCGCTTCTTTCGTCCATTTGGAAATTTCATTTTTTCCCACTGGACAATTTTTAAAGAAGCCCTTTGAATTATTGTTCTTCCATGCTGAATTTACTGTTTAAAATAGTCTGTCTGTCGTTATATGGTTTCCTCTTTGTGATTTTAACATTCTAAATAATCTGCAACACACAATTTTTTAATTTTGATTTTGAAATTTATTTGGGGTCACTTCTTACCTGACTGGACAGTTTTTTGGATTCATCTTATTTTCGGCTAGCCACCTTTTTTGGGGCAACGGATGATTTCCACCTTGCGCTGTTTTTGAAAAGAGTGGATTGTAACTAATGCGGCCCGTAAAGTTTCCAGAGTTTTCATATTCTTCTTGAAAATAACTTAAAAGGCAGTAAGTCCCTTCTCCACCTCGCCATGCCAGTTCGTACGCCACTAAGTGAAAAAATTTCCATTTAAGACCGTTAGGAGTCGCTTCGTCCCAAATATTTAATATTTTCTCTATTTCATCTTGTGTTAAACTTGCAGAACTTCTTTTCCTCTTTTCTAAACATGATTGCAACTCTTTTCTGTTGGCATCTCAACCATTCGTTGCGCAAACAAATTCAATGTCTTTAAATGGATCAAATATAAGATTAAATTCCTTATAATATTTTTCTTGTAAACTTTTAACAACAGTGTTTCAAAGCATTTTGACAACAGTTTCTTTGTAATCTTCCCCATTACCCTTCTTTATATTAAACGCAAAATCTTTTAATATGAGCCAGCTGTTGAACCGAAGTTTCTTCATTCATGGCGTAATTTCTTTCGCTACAAAATTGTGCAAATTGCCGCCATGCGGATTCTCTTACCTTTTGCGTTAACAGAGGTCAATTTTGAGACGGCTTTGTCAGTTACTGTGGACGAACTTGCAAATTGTATTTGTCACCAGGAACTTCTATGTTTTGGGGTGAATCTTTTTCGTGGGATGCTTTAAGGTAGATAAATACGAAAGTATACTCAAAATTATTGAAATTAATAGCGTTTATAAAAAATCTAAAATATGACTTGTACTCTCATTTAAAAAAAAAAAGCAAAAATTTTTATAAGTATGCATTAAAATATTTCGCACGTGGTAAAGAATTTGCAAAGTCTGAATCACTGCCGAAAACGCTTGGCAGACCATCAATCTGTTCTCCTTGGATATCTTTGATCGTAGAATTCACATCGTCAGTGTCCATTAAATTTGCACTTCACTACCTCCACCAGTTTTAAGAATCGTGGCCTTGTTCGTTGCAAACTTTCGTTTGCAACTTTTTTTTAATCGGCGTATTTGCATTTCAAAATTTGCATCCCTTTAAATTGCCCTCCAACAGTGGAATTAAATTCATCTACAATGGTACGCCAAGTATTTGCCTTCTGCTCCCATGTTACCTGGCCACTATTTTGGTACATTTCTGTTTTTATGAACCAACATGTGTAATTTATCTACTAAAGTAACAAGTAAATATTTACAAATGCTAGAGCAGTATTTATAAATGATTCGATTTAAAATACAAATTACTGTTCAATCATAGCGTTATCGCCTTCGATATCTTTATCCCTATCATTTAATACCTTTTTAGTGGCCTATGGTGACTCAAATGAGTGATATAAATATCAGTTCTCAAAAGAGTAATAAACCGTGTGAAAACGGCATCAATTGTACCTAATTTAGTCGTTGGAACAGTCAAACGAACACATTTTATTAAATAGTTTATTTCTCTCTCTCATTCTATAGCGCGGCGTTACATACCTATGTTCAGCCTCAGTTCAGACCGGTGTCGGTGTCCACGATACCGACACCGACACCTGTAATACGAAAAGCTAGAAGTTCAAACTCCAAAAATCGCGTGAAAACTTTTGAGGAGCAACAACTTATCAAAAAATTAAAATTAAACTACAAAAAGAAAAGAAACTTTTAAGCTGGAACAAAAACATTGGAATATAGGTATGACAAGAAACAAAACAAAAACAAAAATAATTAACACAAAAGAATTAAATACGTTTTCTTCTCTTCCCGTCGATTTCATCATCAGTTTCCAGTGTCCGCTTTTTAAAACATTCAACTAACTGCACCTTGAAATCTCTTATTTCGCTAATTAAGTTCACTGTAAACTTTTGTTATCGTGGAGCATGTTTCTTAGAACGGCATTTTGCTCCCATAAAATTGTATTTTGCTCACGCAAAACATTATTTCCCTCATCAAGAAGGCGGCTTGTTTCCACCATTTGCTCTGCCGCAATGGTTCCGCTGCTCTTTTTTTGCTTTGGGATAGGCTTGGGCAGTGGGGCTTTTGGCGGGAGGGAAGGATTATTGGGGGTACTCAGTGGTTCTACAAGTCAGAAAAATTAACAGCAATAGCTCACATCAAGTATTTTATATAAATGCTAGCATTTTTTTTTCCAATTGCCATGAGTTTACTTTTATAACAAATAAGATTTTTTATTCCATTTTGACAATTTAAACTGACTTTATTAACTCCATAGTAACCTTCATAAGGAGTTCATGATTCACTAGTGAAATCAAAGCGTTTGAATTCACTAGTAGAATCAAAGCGTTCAGTGAATTAAAAAATTTCAATTAAGAACAGATTTTTATTTCTTCTCCAAAAATATTAACATTGAATTAGTCTTTGTCATTGTAGTGTGAAATATAAAAGTTACAATTATTCAAATTATTAAAATTTATATCAAATTTCCGATGAATGGGCAAAATAATGTCTTGATGATTAGTTTCTTGTTGTGACACGGAATTTGACGCAGAGGAGCCTGCTACGGGATTCAAGGCAGATCTATTATCAATTATTGTTGATGATCGCTCAATGATTTTTCTCGAAATTTCGATTTTATTATTCAGAGAATCCTCTATGTATCCTTCCACAACACTATTCGAACGCCAGCCACCGTGTCTCTTTACAACTGTTAAATCTGCCCCAGAGTCTGCTAGTAGAGTTGCACTCGAACGCCTAAAACTATGACCGGTGTATTCTTGTGGATTTTGGAGGCCTAGAAATTGGGCAATTGTTTTGGGAATTGTTGAAAAAATGTTCACTCCAACTGGTTGTACCGTGCACTTTTTTGTTCTTGTAATTAATGAACAACCGTTTGTGTGAAATCTTTTCAGGCCGTAATATTCTGTACTTCCGAAAAACGTCAATAGCAGGAACAGAGTTACTTCCATTGATGATGGTAAATGTTCTGGGTTTATGAGTCTTCGTGTCTGGAATTTGGACTACAAGTACGCTACCCCTGTCTTCAACATCATCAACTGACATGGCCACCAATTCACCCATTCTACATCCTCCAAAAACTCCCACGACAAAAATTACTTTTTGCAGTAAATATTCATCATCAGAAGCATTATCTAAAAACCTTTCCATTTCTTCGAGCGTGAACACTTTGGATTTCTTTGGTCTGTGCCCTACAGACTGTTGTTTTAGGAAAGCTGACACTTGATGAAATCTATAATAATGAATATTTTAAACCTTATATTAATCATTGCGATGTCACAAACCTGCTTATATCAATATTTTCCTTCACAGATAACATCTTCTTCAGTTGGGAATAATACGACCATAGTGATGAAGATTTAGCATTTTTTGACCGTTCCGAAATATAAGCCAAAATTATTCTTTCATCTACTCCTTTTGCATGCTTTCGTTTCCTCCATTCACAAAAATTCGTATACTCTTTTTCATATGAATGCTTGGATTTTGCTGGCACCACCTTATTGATAGCTTCCAAAGCTTCGTCTAGGACTGCTGAGGGTACAAACACTTCGTTTTCGTCTTTATCTTCCAAAATTCCAGACATTTTTGTCTAGGAAAACACAAATGCCGCAAGTGTCACAAATTTAGAAAAATGTAAACAACTGGTTGTTAAGCTGGTTGTCACGAAAATTAGTTTCGCAGTTTACACGATTTCTCGATTCGAATTTTTATTTATTGAAATTTTATTAATAAAATTCGTCAAAATGGAATAAAAACATATATACACCGCGTGAATCAAACATATTTATTCACTCGAAGAAATGATCTCACTCGCACTGCGTGCTCGTGATATCAACATCTTCTCGTGAATAAACGTATGTTTGATTCACTTGGTGTATAATATTTATTAAGTAAAATTAAATAGTATTATAGTGAATGTGTTCAAAAACAATTTTGTAGAAATTTCAATACATACCTTTGCCATTATTGAGTGGGGATTGTGGTTCCATCTCATCTTCAACTGTTGGTACTGGCAGGATTATAGGAAAATGTATTGGAATTGGTTTTTCTATAGGATCGTTAACTACTAAAAAACGTTAAAATAAATGCAGCAGTCAAATGAAACCTTTATTTTATTATATCTGTCTGATTCATATATATTAATACCGGGTTGTTCACGAGTGATGAGGTAAAATGGATTTAAAACGGAACCCAAAATACATTGCACATCGTTCGTTTATGCTTTTGTATGAGTTTAACGGTTACGGCAAATTTAGGGTTTTAAAAAAAACATTTTTCCATTATTTGACTACATATTGTCGGGTAGTTAAAGATGCGTTTTTCATACATTCCACATATTCGAATCATATTCGTTTTTTCAATGTTTGAATACATCAAATTCAAATGATTTGTCTTTTATTTGTAAAAATTTTGAATCCAAATTTGCTGTGTTTTAAAAAAATTATAAAACAAGGCTGCTGCAAGATTTTGAGTTACATTTCAAAAAAAGACAAGCTTGTAATCACTTGTGAACAACGCTATTGATGTTGATTTTTAAGGGCGTACCTGAAAAAAGTAACATCAATAAGAAGGTACATACTTACCCTGCTCTCTATATGTATCGATGCCTCCATGGATACATTCGATACTCTCCTCTCCAATAAATGACACCACCTTCAAATGGACATCAGACAGTGAAGGAGCTTCATTTTCACCTCCACCGGTCTTTGGTGCCTCGCGGCTTAAAGTGTTTGCTTTCTGCTTTGTGCGGTGTTTTAAGGTCTCTAAATTTATTTTTAATCTCCTCGAGGCTCCTCCGGACTGGGGCCACCGCAGTGACACAATCCAAGACTGTGTTCCATGCGAATTCCCGATGGAAATGGGTCAATTTTGGACCCTTAAGGGATCCAAATAATGTCGCCCGTTTTTGCTCTCTTATTGTAAACAACTTAACTTCGACACAATGGGATAATTTTAAGATAGCCATATAACCTTATAGCTTTTGGTTTACTATATTTAGTTCGATGGTCCATTCCAACTTGTTGCAAGATCTCGATCACTTTCTATATCTATGGAATGTGGGCTGCTGTTTATCGCCTAAAATACAATCAAGCAGTTCAAAAAGCAAAAATCTTGTCGGTACCCGTCCCGTTTTCTTTTTTTGTATCTTTAACCTCCTTATAAGTTCTTAGCAGATTTTCCAACTTTTTTTACATACCGTTGAAATAACCTATAAAAATATATTCATTTTTGTATTAAAACATACTGTTATTATATGTACAAGTATTTAAATTTCTCACATGATCAATTTTCTTACTCGCTAGTATGTCTGTAATTTGCATCCAAAAGCCTAATTTTTTTTCTCAGATGATACATATCTTCATATAATGATTATAATAATAATAATGTTTATTGCCCAAAAGATACAATCTAATTACTGGACAATATTAACTTAACTAGTAGCAAAATAAAATAAAATAAACAACGTAAAATAAAAATGTAAATAAGATCATATTCGTTCCCAAACTAAATTATTATCATACCCACAATTAGAAGCTATCCCTATTATAAACTAAATAAACGAACACATTACAGTTTACTTGGGAGAAAAAAAATATCATCATACAGTTTATCAGCATTACTGCACATATGATTCCACCGCTATTATTAGAGATTCAGTTTCAGAGAAATTCCAAACTGTTTTTGACGTGGTACCACATGAGGGACCAGCCATCGAATTATTGTTGTTGTTTAACTGCTCTGGAGTTTGTTGTTCAAAAGGCTGATAATAATTTGATTGTTAACTTCTTCAACGAAGGGCCTGTTGGTTTCATCATATTGTATTGCAAACGCATATTTTCGGATGATTCCTTCATATGCACAGCATGCGCAATTGGCACCGATGGCAGTTTATCTGTTGAAAATTTCCATATCCAATTATTTTTAAGCAGGTGCCTGGGGTTGTCACGAGGTGGGGGTGTGTCTCACCCACCCCATTTAGTCGGTACCGGTAGGCACTATTTTATTATTTTGTGGCGGAATAATAACACGCCGCTAAGCGGAGAAAGATAGTCGCCTCTTGGTCTAGTGGTCTGAATGCTTGCCCGGAAAGTGAGAGGCGTGAGTTCAATTCCCACCAATGTAACATTTTTCTCCGCTTACGTTCATTGGTGACCACCGACAGAGCAGCACGCACGCACGTAACATCCTTCTGCTACCGCCCTGTGCCCGCTGTGTTCGGGGTCTGCAGCATCGCCAGGGTTCGAACAACGAACGTAAGAGTAGGATCTGGACGATGTTCGACTCCTGACGTATTCAAAAGAGCATCAACATTATCACAAAATACAAGGTTATCTTTCATCATGTAAAATTCCACGTATGGCTTTTCACGGTTTCGAAAACTCGAGACCCTTACTTCACTTGATAAAAGATTCCCTCATCAAGTCTTTCAGTTCTGCTAATGATATGACATGTGGAGCTTTGGAAGAACTATTGTAATGGATTGTGGATCGCCATGTAATAAATGTTGATTTATTTTGCTGGGACCATTTGAAGAAGACACACTCAACGTTTTAAACCCATTTATTCACTACCGATGTACATTCGTGACTGCTCATAAATTATCACTTCCTATCCTATGTTAGTTGCTGACTTATGCTATATTAGTATTTCGTAACTTAACGTTTACTCTACAATAAATAAATGAATGCTTCCTGTATACTATAACTAAATTCCGAATCTGTGACATAAACGACAGACGTATTTTCCACTTGCGACCAATTACCACTTGCCGAGCCAACATCTTGTGGACACTTTGGAACAGGAAAGTTTATTTCATGTAGCACTGGCCTAACAGCCGAAGAAAGATTCGGATAGACCGCTAATTTTCTTTTTTTCATTGTCATTCCCAACACTGAAGGCGTTAAAGAGAAATAACAGTCTGTAATATGGTCTGTAGGCTCTCTCCAAATCATTGGCACAGCTAAATTCGTGGAATCCTTTTCTCCTTTTAACCAATTTTGAAGAATTGAAGAACATTTCTTACAACATTTATGCCGCACCCAACTTCTGTCCAAATTTCTTATTTTAAAATCAAAATATTACTCATACGCTCTTTGACTTCAAGGACTTCTTTGTTTCGTTAATGTGAATTCACGGCAAATATGACACAAGCTGTCACTACTATTTTTACACTTACGCGACATTATTGTAAAGCAAAAGTACTCTATATACTTTTGAACCAACAGAAAACTTGAAACTAATTTTTCTTTTGTAAAAATGACAACTTGACAAAGAGCGTTGATGTCAGTTATTTTTTGTTTTCGATGGTAACTATTTAGTGAAAAGACCATAGCAATTAAATATATTATATAACCAAAGGGGACTTTATATTGTCATTACTGTATTGAGTATACGTAAATTAGTAAGATTTGATAATTTTACGCTTCCGGCACAAAATGACTGTTGCCCAGTGATTTTTTTTACATTTGGTGATTTCAATTTGTGCGACGTCATTTGGACTTCTAAACAGAACCAAACACATTGCATTGCTGTTCATCTGTTTCTAGATTTGCTTAATAATTCTCATATGAGCCAAATTATGCTGGGACGTACTGTTATAGAGTGAATAAACAACCATCATTATTAGATCTAATTCTGACTTCAGACTAGAGTTCTGTATTATCCATTTCAGATCGCTAGAAATAACTAAATCTAGTCTCTTTATTTTTTGAGCTATGTAATTATGGACATCATTTTTCCAATTTAAAAACGGCTTAGAAGGTCAAGCCGAATAATTAATTCTCCATAAAATGTCAGTAATGTCAGTGTAAATAAATTAATCTAATTCGTCTACAAACTCAAATTCTGCTTCATCCGAATCTGATTCCGCCAAATTTATAACCACGGGTGGAATATTGTTCACAGGTGATGTTCCCATTAACTTCTCCGAGTCCTCGTGAATTAGTTTTTCATAGTGCAAAACATTTTTTCTCCAAATGCTTCAAGTGCACGACAGTATGGCTTTCAACCTTAATTGCAAACTATCTTTTGATGCAATGTGCTTATTATAAAAGTCTTGGCAATGCACACATATACAGTTGCCGCCAAAAAATTTCAGACGTCAATGTCATTCAGTCGTCAGATAGTGTAAAGCAACCTTTAGATGTTTCTAACCAAAATATTTGACTGTCATATTTAACTTTTACATTTGACACTTACATGAAGGTAGCTGTAGCGTAAGCTCAGTGAGTCAGAATTAGTGGACATTCATTGTGGTAATTTTAAAAGAAGTAGAATTCTGTTAAGTGCGCTGTAAATTTACAGATTATTTTTTTCGAAATAGAAATAACGGATTCGGCTTTAAAATTTAAGGTCAATTTACAATTCTATATAATACTTTGTCATGGCCCCATTAGCTTCTTCAACCTTAGCCAAGTGTCTGGACATCGAAAGGCATAGATTTTTATTGTAGTTTGAAAGTAATGTATACCACGCGTCCGGATAGACTCTTATAGAATCGTTGCGAGACGACTGGAAAACTTTTTCATCTGAAAAGACGACTCTGTTCCAAAAAGCTTGGTCTCGGGCTAAATACTCTAGGGCAAATCCTACCCTTGCTTCCCGATGCCGAGGTGTAAGGAGCATTTTTTTGGCAGCGATTTGATTCCGCAATCCACTTTGCTTCAGACGACGTTGCGCGATCCTGACACTGGCAGGAAAATGGGTAACCTTTACAGCTTCAGCAGCTGTGGTAAAGGATCTGTTTTCCACCAAGTTCACCAACATTTCATCTTCTTCAAGTGCTGTAGCACGACGTCTACCTGAACCTCGTCGCCTTTGAATTGTATCACCTTCCCTCCATTTTTTTTATAATGGAATAAATGGTACTTCTTGGTATCCCCATTACTTCCGATATTTGACTGTATGCCATACCACTTCGTTTTAAATAAATAGCTTTGATTTTGTTCGCTTCTGTTACCGCTGGCATGTTGACATGCATATCAAATTTGAATTTTGAAAGTTTGACATTCCAACTGTCCGAAATAATGACAATAAAGCATAGACCACATTAAAATTTTTGACATGACAGAAAAGTGATGTTTGAAATTTTTTGTCGGAAACTGTAGGATTATACTGGCAACAGTACGGTGTAAGGCGTGTTGGTTCATATCCCCTAAACCCTAAATAATGTTGTGGCGGCACAATAATACGTCGTAGTAAGCGAGGAAAGATAAGCTCCTCCGTAGTCTAGTGGTAAGGGCACCCGCCCGGCAAGCGGTAAACGTGCGGTTCGATTCCCACTGGAGAAGCAACATTTTTCTTCGCTTACCTACAATGTGACAAATATTTTTGGCATTTTAAAATTTTCGCGCCACCTCTTAAAAGACCGCCAACCGTTAAGTTTTAGTGATAACAAAATTGCATCTGAATGACAAAAAAAATACTGTTAGTCATTTCTAGCGATTTGAAATGGATAATAGCTTTAACCTATTTCCCTAACACTATCTGTACAAATCAAGATTTTTCATCTCTTCACAATTGTTACAAACCTTCGACCCTCACCAACTACTTCTTCGCCATCTTCCAAAAACAACTATGTTTGTTCTTCCTTTTATTCAGTTTTTTGTATGTAATTTCTGCGACTATCTCGCAAATTCCCATTAAATTTTTCGTCGGTCTGGCAGTTGGCTGCAACTCGAAAGCCAGCGAGGTGAAGGATTCCTCAACGTCGTCTGTATTAAAAAGAGGCGAATTTTAGTACTCGCGACACATAGTTTCAAAGAGCGCCCAACGCTTTTGGTTGTCCAAGTCCTGGAAACCTATTCTCGTCTAATGCATTTGATCATTCGTAATATGAGGATTATGTTTGACCCTTCTTAATCAATCTTCGAAAAGAGAGTCATCGCAATTCTAAATTTTGCAATGAAAAAAGGCAAACATGCCAATTAACACTGTAACTGCGGACTAGACCCGAGTCGTGTGCGTTAGGCTAAAAGACGCACACGGCTCGGGTCTAGTCCGCAGTGTTGCCAGAACTTTTCTAGACAGAGTAATAGCACGGTCGACTAAATAGATAACGCTTAACACATTATATGGCCGTCCCACTCCGGGTTTTTAAAAAATTTTGACAGGTACGAAATGCAGCGCAATCTCATGAAAAGTTCAAGTATTACAATTGTCATCGTGGTCATTGTCAGCAAGTAAATATTTTAGGTGTCACTGTCAACATTCATGTGCCAAAAGAAAACACAAATAAACTAGAAAAGGACAAGTAGAAATTATTTATTATTACAGTTTTAGAGCTTTCCTTCTTAAGGTTTGTTGTCCACTAATTTTCTTTTCAGAGAATCTGTTCTTTCCACTCAAATGTTGGACAGTACTGGTTTTGCTACTGTTACGATGATTATCGCAGTCAGGTCCATTTGAGGCAGCTCGCTACCCAATAAAGAATTTTTGATTAAACTGAATAAAGATTGTTTTCTGAGTCTTCGTTTCTATATAAACCATAAATTTTGGAATTTAAATAATCAGGCAGAAGTACGTCTTCATTATGTTCAATAATTGTAGATCTTCTAATTCCAAATTGATTATGCCTAACGTGATTTATACGACCTGCAGTGTTAACTGATGCTGAAGCCACATCGTAAAATTTGTTGTAGACCATATTCAGCAGCCCGAGCATCAGTTGCGTCATTCGAACCTCCTTTTAGACGGATTTGTGAAAATGTGGCTTCCACAGCGTCGGAACTAAATGTTCGAGTTAAAACATTGTCAAATCCCGCTTGTTTTAAGAGAAACTCTACACACAAAAATGTACTTTTTGCAGTGAATTTCAGTGCCTATGCAGTTTCGTTGCTTAACCCATTGAACCCTTTGCAGGCCGAAATCAACTGAATCTCATCAATATAATTTTGAAATGTTACATTCAGCCAATGCAGACGTTCATCTGAAATGTTGACATACTAGTCCAGTCAAATTAGCGATCAACCTCGGAATGAGAGATAATAAGCTGAATTTTCGTATATACCTTCATTTTAGCGTTCTAAAAGTTGTCTCAAAAGTCGCATAAAATCTCGTGTCTGCGTCGTAAGTTATTCAAGGTCAAAGGTGAAGAAAAACAGTTTTTTGCGATTATCTCGGTTTCTATTGCTCCAATGATGTTAACATCTATTATCGTAATTGTAGAGCACAAAATTTGGGACAAATTTTATTTGAAACATTTTTTCATGCGCTCAATCGTTTTTGAGATAGAGGGCAGTGAGCGCGCAGCGCTCATCCATACATACTGTAATGCAATCAACCGTGAATATCTGTGAATACTACCTTTAATTTTGAATAATTTGTATTATTTATCAGTTAATACATCGCATTTAATAACATTTTACATATTTTCAATTCATTCATTTAATGATAATAATACTTACCTACTTTGTGGAATTAAAAACTCTTTAAATGAAATACTTATTGTATGTATATCTTAATTTATTGAAAGTAGATTTTAAGTAGAAAAATAATTAAGTACTTTATCTTTCAAATGTGAAAGTTTTTATATATTAGATAATATATTATACTTGTTATATTATTATACATCTAAAAGTTATATTAATTTTTTCAAAGTAAAGATTTAAGGAAGTAAAACGAGTTAATGTATTTTAGTTTTATCTTTGTTCAGTACCTGTACATTTCTTACGATTGAAATTGAATTGCAGTGAAAATCTAGAAATCTTTAATAATTTAAAGAACAAAAGTATTAATTTTCTTCTTCTTCACCGTCATCTTCTGGACGTTCGGGAATTTCTGTTTCATCGTCATCATCTTCGGTGCCCTGAATCGTTGTTTCCAGACCTTCCAGTTATAATCATGATAGAAAAATAAGTATTTAAAACCTTACACATTTTAAAGATATAAATAAATTGAGATATACAATAAATATTTCATTAAAAGCGTTTTTAATTACACAAAGTAGGTAAGTATTATTCAATGAATATGTTGAAAATATGTAAAATGTTTAAATACAATGTATTAATTGATAACTAATACAAATTTTTCAAAATTCAAGGTAGTATTCATAGATATTCACGGTTGATTGCATTACAGTACGTATGGATGAGCGCTGCGCGCTCACTGCCCTCTATCTCAAAAACGATTGAGCGCATGAAAAAATGTTTCAAATAAAATTTGTCCCAAATTTTGTGATCTACAATTAAGATAATAGATGTTAACATCACTGGAGCAATAGAAACCGAGATAATCGCAAAAAACTGTTTTTCTTCATCTTTGACCTTGAATAACTTACGACGCAGACACGAGATTTTATGAGACTTTTGACACAACTTTTAAAACGCCAAAATTAAGGTATATACAAAAATTCAGCTTATTATCTCTCATTCCGAGATTGATCCCTTTTTTATCCTAAAATGACTGGACTATACGGTGCTCGAAACAATATGGATTTTATCGAAGTTAGTTGGGTACAAATGCTTTTTTGTGAGATATCTAACTGCCTTTACAGACCATCCTTTTTGCAAACCATATAAGCGTTTCAAATATGTAGATGAAATGATGCCTGCGGATAAGTTCATGTCATGATCCAAAAATAGATTTCTCGCATTTTTTAATGCGTGACAATAGTCGAAATATAAAAATGCAGGGATTGGAAGAAAGGGATGTTCAATGCAATTTTTCAGTGCTGCTCCACTTAAATTTTTAAAAAGACTAACATTTGAAGGATGATTGTCAGTGTCAATTCTCAAGACCATAAAACCATCTGTTAGAAGCTTAAGTACTTCTAAAGTTAAAGAATGCATACAGCAGTGAAAAAATATCCAGCTAGTATGGGATATGATGCTGATAACCCATGCATCACGTAGCATAACATTTTATTTGCAATTTTGGGGCTTTTGCCGATAGTATGAGAATCATATGTGTCAAGACCATAAATGTGGTCATCTGCTCTGTTATAGTTCGAGGACAATTTTTAATATTATCTAAGTATGAAAGGAATGTCATAGATGTAAAATAATATTTTATTTTTCTACATAACTTCCTGCAACGTTTATACACTTTTCATATCTTTCCTTTAACTGTTCCATTCCTTCAAAAAAAAAAATTCTTTCGGAAGGTCTGCGGCTTTTACTTCATCATCTGAAGAAAATCTTCGCCCTCTAAGATGTTTTTTCATATTTTTAAATAGAAAAAAGTCGCTAGAAGTTAAATCAGGGGTATAGGATGGATCGGCCATTTCAGTGAAGCCACAATCATTTATTATTTGTTGCACTTTACGAGCTTTATGAACCCTGCAATTGTTGTGCAACAACAAAGTTTTCATTTGGTAAGAATTTAGCCGTTTTTCTCGTAAGGCCAATAGCAGCTGTTGAATCGTTTTTCCATAAACTTCTCCATTAGTTGTGGTCCCTCTAAGCATATATTCAATTAATAAAATCCCCTCGTTGTCCCAGAAAATGGTGGTCATCAATTTTTTTCCCGATGATTGGGTTTTCGCTTTCTTCGGAGGTGGTGAGCCTTTGTGAACCCACTGCAAGGATTCTTGTTTAGTAGGAGGATCCGAGTGACACACCCAAGTCTTGTCCCCTGTAACAATTTTTGAAAAAAGGTTGCTATCAGACTCCAAAGACGCCAAATGCTCCTGGGAAATTTCACGTCTACACAGTTTTTGTTCGGGTGTAAGCACTCTGGGAATCCAGCGAGAACACACCTTTCTCATCACCAAATCGTCATGTAAAATTTTCCAGACGGTCGTTTCGGATAAGGAGAGTTAGTGGGATCCTTATTCAGGAACAATCCGAGCCAGGAACACAAAGAAAAAGGGCAAAATTAGGATATTAATAAGTGTTAAATATGTAAAATAAATGATAAAAGAGAACTAACTCGTTCTTATTGACGCCTTATCTTGTGATAGTACGGAAAAACGATGATACATTTTTCACGTACGATAACCTTATCAGTTTAAAAATTTATAAAAATTGAAAATCACGAGTACCGTTGGGCCGTTCGGAAGACCAAAAATACAAGCGTAACGGCCTTTCAAAGACGCACCTTCCGATACTAGACTTACCCGGTTCGGACGCGAAACACGAAACTAGATTCGCACTTCGACACACTATCTCCACTAAAATTCCGAAAACTCCGAATTCTTTGGGCAGATTTCAATTTTGAAAATATACTCGTAATCACCGTCACTTATTACACGATTTGGAAACCCTTTTGCACAAATTGGACATAGGGTTACCAACCTGCATCAGATGAAAAAGAGTACAATTGAAATTTTTATTATTACAATTTCCAAGTATTCATAGAGGTATATACACATACTGTGTATTATTTTATTAAAGAACCACAACACTATGTATGTATGTATACATGTATTTCTCCTGAATAACAGTTCTAAACTTAAAAAAATATATATAATAAAACAAAAATATCATATTCGTTCGAAGTAAGTTAACAATAACCATATATAAACAACAGTAAAAAACTAACAGGAAGAAGAAGCAGCACCAACTGAAAAGTCATATTTAGCCTTGCTTCTCACTTCTTTTAGGAGTCCTTTGTTTCGAAGACAGTAATCATAAAATTGTTCACAAGTCAAATTTTTGAAATTATATTGCACCATCAATATCTTTTTAATAGATTCCGGCATCAACCTGTTTCTTTGGACAGTCCATGTTGCTTTCATCATACTAAATATTCTCTCAACATTTGCGTTATGACTCGGAATGGCAAAAAAATAGAAACATATTTTTAAAAATTCAGAACTTGCTGCTTCTATTCTCTCTTCAAAATATTTTACCCATTTTAAATCAGCTGAAAGCGTAGCGAATTCATTATTTGTCTTTTTAATCTCGTCTAAAAAAATATTTAAATTCTTTAATTGATCAAACAGCATGGAATCGTTTATCTGTAAGCCCTTTTCTTCAACCAGGTACAAAATACAATTTTCAATGTTATCCCAAGAAGGTTTATCTTCAAGTAACATCCACTCAAATATTTTAAATTCCTGGAAAGATGCCGTCCACTTTTGTAAATAGAGTATGCCTCTTTCATACAGATGTACCAACTCGTCTTTCATTGTCGTGCTTCGTAAATTTTGTACATGACTGTTTATGATCCGTTTCACTTTCAGGGGCAGAAACTCCTGTTGCTTCCTCTCAGTCAAACTAGATTCCACTGAACTTAAAATTTTCATTACTTCTATTAGTGAATTACTTTCTTTTTCCATGCTTTCTATTTTTCCATGAAAAATATACATAAGAGAATGTATGAGCCACAGATAAGCCTCATTCAAAGGATTCTCGAAAAAATTTATAATTATTACAGGTGGATGGTCTAGTGATGAAAAGTACCATTTTAGAGCTGGATATATTTCCAGCAATCTGCTAATAGCAGGAAATAAAGATAACCATCTTGTTTTGGAGTGGAACAAGAGTTTCTTGTATTGTATTTCAACAAAATTACAAAAATCCTTTAAAGCCTCTGTTCGAACAGTGTATATAGAGAAATAATTGTATATTTTCAAAACGATGGATTCGATATCTATAGGAAGTCCATCTAAAGCATGTTGGATACAGTTATTTAGAATGTGAGCTGGACAACCTATGCCAATAAGAGACTTTTGTAAATGGTTTTGTAAATGTTGAAAAACGTTGTTAACTCCTTTTCTGCTTACACCTCCAAAATTCGTGTTGCAATTATTACCAGTGAATGCTATACACTTTTCTTTTAAATTGTTTTTTTCTAATGTAGCGGTTAATAAAGCACAAATTGTTTCCGCTTTTTCATCTGGAACTGACGTCATTTCTATGAGTTTGTGTGTTATGCCCAGTTTCTTGTCAAAAAATTGAATCAAAACTGGAAATAACTTTGTTGCGCCGTGATTCGAGCCATCGGTAGATACTCCAATAAAGGGAATACCATTAACTGTCTCCATAGCCCTCTGGAGAGAATGTGGTGCTAGCACGTTATTGACAATAGCCACGGTTTTAGTACGCGCAGAAGAAATTTTGGAAGCAATTTCAGAATCCGAAAACATGTGCTTGTATAATTTTGTTGTACAATCACATGATTTATAACTTGCATGATGTTTAACCGTGTGAAAAGCGTGCGTAGCTTCTGCGCACAATATTTTTTCTTCTAATTTGGTGTGTTGTGTTACAAAAAAACCGTCAATTTTTTTTGAACTGCCCGCAGTTTGTATTCTTGTTTTATGTTTCACAGACGAAACATGTTGGTCCAAATCAGCCTTCCCTTTATTTGCCACCGAAACCGTTACGTTGCACGATTCACAATATGCTTCGTACTCTATTTTCGTTTTTTTAAACATGGGGTATTTTGTAGCCAATTCATCAGAAAACTTGCATTTCCGACGTGACATCTTTCGAAACTATGTCCTGGAACTTAACCTAGACCTATGAGCAATGATTGAAATTACAAAATATGATATATATATATTTTTATAGTAGATTTCAAACCTTTCAGTAAATGTTCAGAGTCCGTAATCAATTCGCCTTTATTTTACGTACCAGGAAAGATAGATAAAAAGTAACAACAAAATTTAACACACGGGAATCACAGGATACATAAGTGAGGTTATCACGAAAGAAGTACCTTATTTTCTAATTCACAGATGGCGCTCAACGTTCCGTTTCTCTACGTATAATTACTATACATATTTATTTCGTTTACTTTACTGTTTTTACCATATTTGGTATTTACTAGTTTCATTTCTGTTGGCTAAAATGTCGGACTTGCTGTTGTTGATCAAAAAAGAGTACATTTGCAGTTAAAATAAAAAAGTAAGAGTACTTCATATTTTGAGCTCTAAAAGAGTACATGTACTCTTTAAAGAGTACGGTTGGTAACCCTAATTGGACAAAGAATAGAGATTTGAACATACGAATTTTTACGGAGCGATGTGAAGCACGCCACTCACTCCCGCCGTTCAGCGACCTTTATTCGTCGATCTTTGAGCACTAATTCCTCAACTGCTTGCACATTTTCTTCAGTTCGTGCTTCAATTGGGCGACCTGATCTCGGGTCATCTTGTATCGAGTCCCTACCCCATTTGAATTGTTTAGACCAAAATTTAACTTTGGAATAACTTGGAGCATCAACTCCATACACAGAAACCATTCTCTCATATATTTATTGCTTTCGCCCATTGCCCCCCCCTTTGTCAAAAATTTTATCACACTTCTATGCTCTGCTTTTGTATCGTCCATTTTTTTAATTTAAAACTGTTTCCCAAATGTGAACAAATGATCGCACTTGACTAAAACTTGTACTGTGAACTCACAAATGTAGGGTCTACTTGACAGCAAAAAATTATCGTGATTCGTGTTTTGTTTCATAGCTAGGTAGCTAATATACAAAATTGCCCTCGTACATCTTTTTTTAATGGACATGTCATCAATAATGAGAGAACGCAATCTTTGTGTGGTATGTTTTAAATTTGTTATTTTAGCAACCAAGCGCCCTTTAATTAGCTGATTGGGTCCATTAAACTGCCCGAGATGCCTTGCTATTGTCGATTTAGAGGGTAATTTAATTAAATGCTTACGGAAAAATTCGTAACCCTTGGCCGAACAAAATCTCGCTACTGCATAGATGCGGACAGATAACTCGACCACCTCGGAGATTTTTTGTTGTAATTATAAATAAGGTCTAAAATAAAAATTGCCTTTTGATCTGAATTTTCCGCATCATTATTAACTTGTTCCAATGCTGTAATACCTTTTGAATGTTTTTGCATTTTATTTTCAAGCAGTTGCAGTTGTTTGCTAGAGCGTAACAATAATAACAAAGTGGAAAAAAGTTAATTCACAGGAATAAGTTATGACAGTGACTTTTAGAAGTTTATTGCACTTTTATTACAACAATTGCAAGCAAAATTAACAATATTAAAACAATTCCATTTCCAACATTCGAACTTGCGTTGTTATGCAACGACTGTAATCACTTGGCACGACTTTTCGTACCGACAAGGGTTGCTCCTAGACCCTAATTTTATGCGGACTGGGACGACCATATAACGCGTCAAGCGTTACGATCTATGTAGTCGGTCGTGGTAATAGGTTCTCTGTCAAATAGTAACAGATTTCCGAAAAAAGTAATAGATGGCTCTCTATAACATTATCTTTATTAATAGATATTTATTTAGCTGAACTTTTGACGGTAACAATAATTTATCCAAAGAAAAAACACCAAAAAATTTGTGGAAGTACACAAATCAATACTCCATTTTTAAATTTTGAAACGATCAAACAAATACTGTATGCTCAAGGCAACTATTGTGAAAAGTTAAAATAAAACAATGTGTTAAAGAGTAAAATTTTAATGAAATCAAAAGTTGCAACGGACAGTTATTACAATTTGTTTTTAATTTTGTATCCAAACATCATTCCCGCCTTCTTGAAAAATTTCCTCATTTCTCCTTCAAAACTTTTCTGATATAGTCACGATTCGGCACACGTTTGTTCCTTTCCAAATAGCTTCCGAAAATCCGAACCATGATTTTTTTTTCAATGACGTTCCACCTCTTTCTGACTGATTTTGTTCTATTTGAAGCATTTGCCAGAATATTCATAAGCTGAATTGAAACTGAAGACTTCGGAAAAGATTTCATTTTTTTCGAAGACCGTATTAAAGCCTTATACTTCCGGGGTAGCACTCGATATCGTCTTGGAGTTTTCCTTCCAGTTCCTAAAAAACAATCATATTCGTTAGCCTAATCTAATTTAATTGTTTAAAAAGCAAACTTTTTTTTTTTTAATGCTCCCATTAATTTATTTTCAAGTTGGTAGCTCAAAAATCTAATTTTACCTTAATCTTACTTGGAAATTAATTTCTTTGGTTTAACCTAAGTTAAAAAAACATGTCATATTGATACGGACTTTGCGAAAGTATATCGCTTGTGGTCGTCTTTCTTTCGCGGGAGTCTCCAGATGATTTTTTTAGTTAGTTGCCACCAGATGACTCCAAAGGAGCGAAAATTTAAAGAAAAAGACTGCCTTTTTAATAAACTTGTCTTTTTTATTTGTAACAAAGTTGTTTATAACGTTTACAAAGAATAAAAAATTCTTCTTAAAACGATATTAATTAAAATTCTGTGACTTGGGAAGCAAACTTCAGTCAAATGAAAACAAAAATAAATTATCTAGAAAAAACAAAATGAGTATGACTTCGTATAATAAATATGTTCAATCTCCAAATTTTAGTCCTTACTAGAACCGCCGAAAATTCCACATCCTGGAACCGCCGCCCCGGCCAAATTGATCGGTGATTAAAACTCAGTTTTTTTCGATTGTTTTTATTAATTAACATATTTGTTTACATAAAAGGATACGCAAAGTACATGAATAATTGTAACTTATATATATAACTTAAATGTTGTTATAATTTTTGCAGTAAGTTATTTTAAAATCATATAAACTACATACGTTTTTACTTCCCGAGCGTAAGCAAAGGAAGTATTGTAATCGAGTCCGTCGGCCGACTCTCTACTTTTACGTTTTCTCGATCTTTCATGACCCCTAGAAGACGAAGAAATAGGTCTCCCATTTCCGTCTGTCTGTCCGTCTGTCCGTCTGTCCGTCCGTCTGTCCGTCTGTCCGTCTGTTGTCACGGATTTTTATTAGACAGATAATCTCCGAAAGTACTCGACCGATTGTTGTGAAATTTTGTACTTATATTAAGAATATCATGTAGATGGTAAAACGCTAACCAAAATTTGTCGAATCATCCCCACCACTAAAGCGATGACGTCACTTCAAAATTGTACATAGTAAATGGGTTTTCAATTGTATAAAATAACATAGTCCTACACATGTAGTTTACAACTCTGAATCGACTTTTCACCCGAAACGTCCAGATTTTTGGAAAAAAAATCAAAATTATAAAACAACATTTTGAAATTTAATTTTTAATCTGCTAACCAGAATGCTTTGAAATGTTGCAGATGTTTTAAGGCTATAAAGAGCATCATAAATCTTTAGTCAAAAAATATTTGCTTATCCCCTCCAAAAACTTGATGACGTCAGCTCAAAAGTTTGTGGAATAAATCATATCTAAAATGTACAAAATATGATGAGTCTGTACTTGTGAACTATCACTCCATTAATATTTTTTGGATTTGCATATACAGGGTGACTCAAAAAAATTAATGAATGCGTAAATATATTTTATTGATTTAATCAGGAACTACAAAACCGAATGCTCTGAAATCTTGCAGATGTTTTAAGGTCATAAAGAGCATAATAAATGTTTAGTCAAAATATATTTGCTTATCCCCTCCAAAAACTTGATGACGTCAGCTCGAAAGTTTGCCGAATAAATCATATCTAAAATGTACAAAATATGATGAGCCTGTACTTGTCATTTATCACTCCATTCATATTTTTTGGATTTGCATATACAGAGTGACTCAAAAAAATTAATGAATGCGTAAATTTATTTTATTGATTTAATCAGGAACTACAAAACCGAATGCTTTGAAATCTTGCAGATGTTTTAAGGTTATAAAGAGCATAATAAATTTTTAGTCAAAATATATTTGGTTATCTTCTACAAAAACTGATGACGTCAGCTCAAAAGTTTTCCGAATAAATCGTATCTAAAATGTACAAAATATGATGAGTCTGTACTTGTGATTTATCATTCCATTCATATTTTTGGATTTGCATATGCAGGGTGACTCAAAAAAATTAATGAAGGCGTGAATTTATTTTATCGATTTAATCAGGAATTACAAAACCGAATGCTTTGAAATCTTGGGAATATTTTAAAGTTATTATAAGCATGGTAAACTTTTGTTCAAAATGTATTTGTTCATCCCTCCTAAAAAAATTGATGACGTCACCCTTAAATTTTGCTGAATAAATCCTATCTAAAATGCAAAAAATATGATGAGTTTGTACTTGTGATTTATCATTCCATTCATATTTTTTAGATTTTCTTAAGAGGTGGTTCAAAAAAATTAATGAAGTCAATTTATTTTATTGATTAAATTAAAGGCAACACTTATTATTAGTATTACACCCCAACCAACCCAATTTGGTAGACACAAAATTTGTTAAAGGAAAAACTCGGTTGAAACATAAGGGTAGCACGCTTATTTACATCGACTTTAACATTACAGACCTGCATTTGTTTTATGCGTTCACTTGATTCCGCGAATGTGAAATAGACATGTTTATAATCAACCAATTGTGAATTTCACCGTCAAGAATTAAAATAAAACCCAATGTTTTATATAATAAGCGGAAGTCGAAGCAATAAAACCGACGGTCGTTTTGTTTACAGTTTCTGTGTTTGGCTCTCACGTATGCTGTTACGCCTGTCATCTTAAATTAACAATGTTTATACATACACGATTTTCAGTTGCCTCTGATACGTAGGTATACGTGAGTAAATTGTTTCGTTATTTTATTGATTATTACAAATCAATATTCAAACGACCCAATTCATTTTCCCGAAAATTTGAGAATATAATAATTTTATTCTTAGTATTACACTACATCTATCCCAACTGATATACGTGTCCTTGCAAAAATGTTGATGACGTCATCGCAATTTTTTTTTAAATTCCCACTACAAAAATGTAATGAGAAAAAAAACACAATAGGCATGCAGTCGTCAAGTTTCCGACAGCGAGGGAAGTACTGTCTAAACTCTTTAGACCAATTTTTTTTTTATTAGTGCTCACACATGTAAGTTTTATTTTCACATTTCTTTTCTTGACATGTACGTCTTTTACGAGGTTGCTTACATATCTTTGATCCAGTCTCACAATAATTTTTGTATTTTTGATCTTCTTTTTTGTTATGGGCTCTTTTGCGAAAGTTCTTCTGCCAATTGCAAAGTGAAATCTCGACGTTTTATTTTCTTGCGAGTGATGTCTTTGTGGACAACATACACATTGATTGTAGCAAAATCCCATATGTTATATAGAATGTGTTCTTTCCATCTTCTAGTCACATTTTCTGCTCACTCTTTAAAATTACTTGCAATTTTGTATTGTCTCATCCTTTGCAAACTAAACCAAGTTTGAAGGAAAATCCTTTTTAATTCGTGACTGAGTGTTTTTTTTTTTGTGTTGACGATGACAAGGCGCGGGCATTTTTTCACTTGTTACGGTTCCACTGGAAGTAGCAATATTCACCACCACAGTGGTATCACAAACTGTGTTACGGTCAGATTCACTACGACTTTGTTCTTCACTCATAACAAGATGAGAAAATATTTCATTTTCCCTAACCGTACTAGGTAATTTAGAATCATTCTCTGCATTTTTTGGTGGAAGATATTCCAGTTCGTCTAAATATGTTCAGGCTTGTGCAACTATGAGGCCTTTACAAGAACTTTAAAATTATATTTATAATTTCGATTTGCTCACAATCGGGGATATTATTCTGGGCAAACAGTTGATCACAATTATGACCTAAATCTGCATCATCATGTAATGCAGTAATATTTTTAAAAATAACTTTCAGCTCGGTTTCTGGTACATAATTTAAAAATTTCGGTTTAATTAACCTTTTTGCCAAAGATTGAATGAATACAAATAGTTGACAATATGCACTTCCTACCTCACAATCTTCACTTTGAAATTTCATGTTTAAATTATTTGTGTTTTCTAAGATTGGTAATAACATTTGGCAATAGACATATTTTTTTTATCAGATAAAATCTCATTTATCATTCGTGATTTGTAACACTTTTACGTGATTCCTACACCATTAAAGAAAGTCAGTAACTCTAACCAATGTTCCAAAATTCTTTTGAGAACATTATAGCGTGATAAGGATAGTTTTATAAAATCCCTGAAAATTTTTTGTTCATTAATTTTAATTAAATCAACTTTCTACCCATTTTTTTACTTTAGTTTTTAAAATATTGATTATTATTAGTTCCTGTTTTTCGTGGAATGCTCTATTACCGCATTAGAAAATATCCAAAGAAAATTTTGTAAGTATTTATATTTTACAAAACATGGGATATATTCAGACTGTAATTAACTAATTACCCATGTTCCGGTTCGAAGTTTGTTTAATATTTTGTTTTGATTTTGTTTGTCTTCCCGCGGAATGCTGACAAATGTATTTTGATCACTTTCCATTAAGAGGCGCCATAGTACCGAGCAAAAAGGCCCAGTATTTGGGGTTGGCGCTGTTATCGAGTACAGTTGTTATCGAGAAACCCTCAGAGAGGTAACATCACTAAGGTGGGCGTTAGGTGAACGCAGTTGCCATCTTGTGTGACGTCAATCGCGAAGTGTTGTCGCGAAACTTTAGACACGTGGTTCCTTTGTGCATGCGGTCCTACAAACCCTCAACCCAGGAGGCTGAACGAAACAAGGTAGGTGACCTTTTGATGCGTTTGTCAGCTTCGATCCAAGTTTTAATATATAATTTTTTTTGGAATTGTAAAATCGCCGCGAAAAAAAGGTGTTTTCAAAGCCTTTACGTCCAACAACCCATATAAACTACTAGTAGTTGAATTGGAATTAATAGCCAATGCCGATCCACGGAAGTACCTCTCGTTACCATTTTTACATAAATTATTACATAACATTATTCAGGACAGTAACTTTCTTTCTAGAATAATTTTTGTGTACCTAAACTTAACAATCTTTGACAACTTACATTTGTACTTCCCGAGCGTAAGCTAAGAAAGTATTGTACTGGGGTGACTGGCTGCTTTCAAATTTTCTCGATGGGCCATGACTCTTTCTATTCCGTCTGTCTGTCTATCCGCCGTCTGTGTCAATTTTTCTTAGACAGGTAATCTCCGAAACTACTACTATATTGACGTCATTTCCAAATTGTATATAGTAAATAGATTTTAAATTTTATAAAATAACATAGTTCTATACGTGTAGTTTATTAAGAATCCGTGTTGAGTTTTATCTGAGACATCCAAATTAAAAAAAAAAAATGAAAAATGTAACAACATTTTGCAATTTAACTTTGAAATTGCAAAAACCGAATGCTGTGAAACCTTGCAAAGATTTTAAGGCTATTGGAAGCATGCTAACTAGTTAATCAAAATTTGTCCGTCAGAATTTTTCCAAATAAATGTTCTTCAAATTAATGAGTGTTTTGGGAAAAAAACTGAGTATGATTAATTAATCAGTCCTCTCATCCGTGTTGAGGAGACAAAATCAATCAAAGTTCGTTTTCTTTTAACAGCCGATGCTTCTATTTTGAACGTATTAATAGTCGAATTCTTTCGAAGTATGAACATAAACAGGCGAAGTTAAGCATATTCTGCGAAATTGACAACAACGACGTTTTTTCCTGTTGGTTAACTACATTAAATAGAGCTTATATTGTCTACATTTGTGCGGACCACGCCCTTTGGAATTTGTGCCGCCGCCACGTAGGGGCTGCGGGGGTGTTATTTACGCCTCTGGTTTTTACTTTATAAAGGTTATCAGTTATCACTTATCACAAAACAAAAATCGCAAGATCAGACTTTATAATTTTTCAAAGAAGCACGATTTGTAGCAATCTGTGCTTTCAAGGGCGAGGGAAGAAATAACCTTTGACGAATTGTTTTTATTATATATAACTCAATAATACCATTGTAACTAACGTATTTAACATAAAGGTAGTAAAGTAACATTCTCAAAAGAGGGATGAATCGAAACTAATAAAAATATCCTGTATATTTTCAATTTAAAATAAAAAAGGTAGGCTCATTTACAGATAAAACGGAAATGTATTGCAGATGTGAATATGCTCGTCATCTCCGCCAGGAGTTTTTCTTGAAGCATGAAAAATTTTATCAAAGTCGAATTAACCGTCTCTTAGATATTTCACTGTCCTCATGCTTTTGCCTTAACTGCGTATCAAAATATTTTGAATTGCCGTTTGCGAATCGCAACCGAATGTGATGCAATAACGTTCCCTGGACAGCCAAGATAATTATTATCAGAACGCGTTAGTAAATTGCTTTTTCAAACCCAAACATTAACATCCGGTGCGTGTTTTTTTGTGATTATCTCAAACATTCTCAACAAACAAAAGTTCTTGACAAAACTATTAAAAAAAGTTATTGATTTTGATGAGCTCTAAAACTGATTAAAATTAAGATACTTATTTCTGAGACACCTGTCTATTCTTCTAATTATTATTAAATATATATATATATATATATATATATTCTGTATGCTGATAGATTGACTGACAGAAAAGTTACTAAAAATTAAGTAGCGCGCGAACATTAAATTTTTTTTTATTATTTAAAATTTTGCGCACTACTAAATTTGAATAAAGCAATGAATTTTGAAGAAATTTTATAGCATTGTAAATAAAGTATGTTTAATCTCTTATAATTCAGGATATCTTATTATTAAGATCTCAATTTTTAAGTTAAATTTCTATACAAGAAGACCTTTGTTAATAGAACTTTATTTCTTCATATATCATTTTCAACAAAATTAAAATCGCTATCACTCTCATCCGTCTCCACGTTTAAATTTACATAATAATAATTACATTTACAAACTTTTCTTTGTCCCAATAGGTTTTAATGATATTTTCTGTATGTTTAACATAGCTTTTCCATTGTTCCGGTGCTACATTTTGTAGGCCTCGGTTCCAGGCATCAAGTGGGTTTTTAGATTTTAAAACGTCTTTGTCGTAGAAGCGTTTTGTTTGAAATACACAATGGTATGGAGGTAAACGTAAAACATCATGACTAGGCTTACCATAATTCTAAAAATTCAAACCGGGACAGGGTGGGAATGATAAGGAAATATATATATTTAAAAAATATGTTTTATTTTCAAACGTCATATAACTGACACTTATATGACGGTCTTACCGGGGTTTAAGTCTCATTTCTATGACAGCGTTTTTGAGCGGCGTATAAATAAAACTTATACTCCGCCGGAGCATAAATAAAATATTACATGACAATCAAAAATCTGAAGTGAATAAATTTATTATGAATGTTGGATATATTTATTATTGTCAAATTAAACTTTAATTACATCAAGCATTGAGTATGTACAATCAATGCATTAAAGTACAGGCACATCTAAAAACTATTTATTAAAATTAAAAGTGCAGTTATATAACGTACTATTTTGAAAAAATCCACTTTTACCGGCACTTGAATTATCTTCAAAAACTGGTATAGGCCCAACGACATTTCGGACCAGCGATGGGTTACATAAGTTGGGTTTGAGGTCGTTTGGACAATCAAATTTTTCGCAGATGTTTTACTATCAGGAATTTTGACATAAATTATGGAACCATGATCTTCAATATCTTGCACTTTCATTTTTAATAGTTCGTCACATCTGCAAGCTCCGGAAATTCCAAATAATAGCACAGTCTGAAAAAAATGTTTTTTCTTAGATGGGTAAAATACTTTTTGATCCACTTACTTTAGTTCCCAAATATTTTTCATCCGGTGCTTTTGCTAAGAAGGTAAGAAATTGATGCTTTGTTAGAACGGCCGACTTCTTAGCTTGATAATTTTCCCGCTGATGCTTTTTCAGAAAAGCACGAAGATTCAAATATTTTGAAATGTCCACCAGTGGCGGCTCGTGGTCTAAAAAACAGATGAAGTGCTAAAATACTTTCAAACAAAAAAGTTTTACCTTATTTTTTGTATATTAAATCGATCCTTCTGTCTTTGAGACTTGCAAACTTGTCAGTGATGTCATCGTAGAATGGTTGATTTTCGGTGAGATTATGTAATAACTCTTTTTGGATGGAAATATTCGCTAATGAAGACATTCTCTCTTGAGACAGTATTTCTAGAATAACTTTTTATTCTCTTTAAACACGAAAAACTTCTTTCCGTTGAGACACTTGTAGATGGAATAGTCAAAATTAAAGAAAGCAACTTGTATGCTTCTACTAAAATATCTCGACTTTCATGAAGTTCTTGAAGTAGTTTTTCTAGCGAAATATTTCTAAATGATTCATCTCCATAAATAAGACCAAGTTCGTTTTTTAAACGTGTCATGTTCGTAAATATGGAACCAAAATACTTTTTCAAATTATCAACAGCATCAGATGGAAAAGAAGAAGTATAATTTTTAAATTTAGTATTGTCTACAAGACATAAAAATTGTAACCTTTCGGTGTCTTGAAATCGAGTATCCATTTCCATTAAAATGTGGTCAACTATTTCATAATATAAAATTTTGTAATCGTTAAAGATATCCTCTTGGCCTAAATTGCGTGTGTAAGTAATCACTGTTAGTTTCTGTGCTTTTTCAAACAATGTTTTATAAAATTGTTCATTGCGGTTAGCTTTTAAAATACTTGTGGTGTTTTTAATTTTCGAAATACAATAACGTATGTCCAACGATTTCTTTTGCAAAATGTCAAATAGAATATCTGTTACGGAAAAAATTTCATGAAATACTACAGCCAAAAAAGTATACTCAAAACTATTCATATCACGCAAATATCCTCTAGCTTGTTGCACGGAATGACTGTCCGATGTTTTATCAACAATTATTTGATGGAAAACTGATTTCAGTTTTTCTCAATCTTCAACAATTACTCTAAGTAATTTAGAATTTGATGACCAACGTGTTTGTGCTATAGTTGGTATCCGCCTCGCAGATGATAAATTCAGTGCCTGTGTACGCTTTGCTGATTTGTGGAAAAACTGAGGAATACCTCCGATGCTACAGAAAAATATGCGACATTTTGAAATGTTTGTAAAACTCTGTTGCAGAACAAGATTAAGTCTATGAGCTAAACAATGTACAAAGAGTGCTTGAGGGGCTTTATCTTTAATCTTTTTTTGAAGTCCATTTAAGTGTCCAGCCATCACACTCGCTCCGTCGTAACATTGTCCCACTATTTTTTTTTTATAATCAAATTTGTCCAAGATATTATCTAATAGGTTAAATAAGCTTTCTGAAGATCGATCTTCGCTTACATCGTAGAAACCCAAGAAACGTTCAACTACTAGGCCAAGTGAATTCACATACCTTACTATGACTGAGCACTGTGAAACCTGTGTGATATCTGTAGTATCATCTACTTCGACAGAAAAAAAATAAACCTCTTTTAGTTCATTATAAACAAAATCATTGATATAATCTGATATGCATTCTATTAGTTCGTTCTGAATTGTTTTTGAATCGCCACAGAATATATTTTTTATTTTTGCATATTGACTTTGAATTTCCAAAGGGCTATTTGAAATTAGCAATTTCAGTAACTCCTTAAAATTTCCTCGATTCATGGAGGAACTACTTTCATCGTGACCACGAAATGAAAGCTCTTGTTTTGCTAAATATAAAACTGCGTTTAGAACTACGCGAAGAACTAGCCTGTTTAATCGCACATTTTCATTATATTTAACAACATATAATTTTGCATTTTCTTGAAGAGCATCGGCTATTGTGGTACGATTTTTCTCAAATGTTTTCAATTTCAACGCAGATTTGATATGTTCTGCCGAATCCGTATGGATACGAAACGATCTAGTACTATTTAATAAATCTGAAAAACCTTCTCTGTTCCAAACATTTTTTTTATTGCTGAACAACAAGCAGGGCCAACAGAATAATTTTTGAAGTGTTTTGCTACTACATAACCACTGGTACTCCGACAACCAGGTTGACTTAAAGTGAAGTGTGTAAGACTTTCTGCTTTTCGGAGCGTTTTTTGTCGCACTCAAGCTCAAAATATCAACAGGACGACCACAACTTAAAACATCTTTTTGATCATCATCCTTCCATTTGAAAAATGGGGTCTCCAACAAAATGCAAATTATGTCATTAACCGGATTACTCATTTTGATGGGCGAAGATACTACTAAAACAACGGTTTTCAATTTTCATAAATATTAAAAAATATATGTATGATACCTATTTACTAATTATTATCGTTTTTAGCACTTTTACAAAAGCAGAAATTGCAATTTCTAACATGCACCCAGCGCAAAATAGCGAACAAAACTCAACTTACAACACTGAGTAGTGACTCAATTGAAGATACAGTTATTTTCTCGACTCGCAACTTCAGTTCTACGATTGTAATGGGTACCGGCGGATCTTGGAGGGGGTGGGGGATGCTACGGTTGCCATAGCAACCTTACGTTTGAGACGATATCTCACGCTGCTGAACTAAACACTTCACTTGCATGCACTATTTGCAATTTTTACTTGACGCGCTTTTCATCGACGTTAATATTACTTAATTCTAGATGCTAGTCGAACCTGATGTCCACTTTTTCTCTAATATGAAGTAGGGATCTCACCATTGAGTAATGGCTCCATAATGAAGAACTCTTCATTTTCTTAACATTTGCCAGTTCAACAAAATAACTCAACACTGCATTCTCTGAATACTTCTTGATATTTCTTTTTTTACAATACTTTAAAAATCTTGCGTATGACGCTTCGTATATGGAGGCTGATTTTGTAGGTAGAAGGCTTTCTACCGCCGCTTGTCCTCCAGCTACGACGTCTGGTGGCGTGGAGGCTATTTCCACGTCCTCGTCGCTCATAATAATTTTTAAATAGCTTCAAAAACGCAAAAATAAACCAAAAATTTTTTTTTTGGCTTGTTTATTATTTTCATAACCGTGTTGTCAACTATAGTAACCATGGTAAGTCAATACAAGGCTACTTAATAATTTCAGATTATTTTTTTAATGAAGCAACAAGATAGGAAATAATCGTTTCAAAAGAAGACTAATCGTTTGAAAATAAAATATTGTATTTCATTCGGAGTTTAGGTGACTTTATGTGACTCGTATGGACTTAATCGTCCATACTCCGTCACATAAAGTATCACTTAAACTCCTAATAAAATAAATATCTATTATATTAATACATACATAGCTACTACGAGTGCTACGCAAACATCGTAATGTTCTTATATTTTAGCATATAAGATAAGTGTTGTAGCTTACCAGAGAGAGATAAGATGGACTTACCGAGCTGTGCGTCCTGAGTGATCTTGGCCTGGAGGTGATGGCTGGGGTGCTTCTGGAGAAAGCACTCGGAAGGGGTGCGCGTAATAGGGATCATGCACTGTCGCGGGTTATAGCGGTTCCACAATAGCGGGTTCAACAATTGCGGGAATAACGATAACGGGATCAGCGATAGCCGGAATAATAATAGCGGGATCAGCGATAGCGGAAACAATAATAATAGCGGGATCAGCGATAGCGGGAACAATAATAATAGCGGGATCAGCGATGGCGGGTTCTGTCGTTGCCGGTACGACTACGACGACTCGAAAACGCGTCCAGTCTACTCTACAATATTTTTCCAAAAAGAAAAAACATGACGCTTGGGTGGCCGGCCACCAGTGTAGCGAGGGTTGCGGGCGCAGTACTACACCAAACGATAAACTTAAACTAAACAATAAATAAGTATGGAGTTGGGGACGAGACACCTCGAGTAACCTCATCAATAAACCTCTGGAACGTTTGTGCCGCATTTCTAGGTCCAAACGTCATGAACGGGAATTCAAATAGGCCAAATGACGTTGTTATGGCTGTTTTTGGTACGTCGTCAGGGTTCACAGGAATTTGGTGGTAGGCTTTAACAAAATCAATTGTTGAAAAGACTTTCTTGCCATGTAGCGCTTGGGAAAAATCATCGATATGGGGCACTGGGTAGCAATCTGGCACCGTCCGGCCGTTCAGACTACGGTAGTCCCCGCATGGTCGTAAATTTCCATCCTTCTTGGGCACTACATGTAACGGTGAGGACCAGTTGCTCTTGGATGGCCGGGCGATTCCTTCCTTGACCATCCCTTCGAACTCCTTTTTAGCTTCGCTGTATTTCCCTGGAGGGAGGCGTCTAGGTCTGCTGGTTACAGGCGGCCCTTCTGTTAGTTTAATGAAATGATCCGTTTTCGCTTTCTGACCGTCGCGTGTGACTTGCGGTCTCGTTATTTCCGGAAATTTCGCAAGCACTTGTAGAAATTTGTTGCGCGGATCGTTCACTAGAGTTTTTATTGTTGGCACCTCGACGTTGCACACCTGTCCGTTCGCACTTACATTTGTGAGTGAGTCTATCAAGTATCCGTTTCGTATGTCCACCAGGAGGTTAAAATGGTATGGGAAATCGGCACCGATTATGGCGTAGTCGACGTCGGCTATAATGAAAGTCCAACGAAAGTCGCGTCGCAGGCCGAGATTGAGTAACAGTGTCACAAGTCCATAAGTGCAAAATGGTGTACCGGTCAACGAAAACAGTTTATGTTCGTCACTTTTGCGCGGTCCATGCACCAGTTTCTTGGGAAATACGCAAACATCGGCACCCGTGCCCACCAGAAACTTAGTCTTGCTGTCGCGGTCGGTTACGAATAGGCGACACTTGTTAGGTGGGCGACCAGTTGCTTCGACTACTGGCTGCTGTTCCCGTTTTTTTGGTATTCACATGGCTGTTCGCATTTTCGTGCCTTGTCACCGAAACATCCGTGATACCAACAGAGGTCCCGCGAAGCTGATTGGTTGCGGCTGCGATTACAACAGCGGCCGCGCGAACGGTTTCACGTTTAACACAAATAAAAAAATATAACATTAAACTGAACATTTCATTATGCATAACATAAAATAAACAAAATCACATTTTTTGTAACAAAAACAAAACTAACTTGTAAGTCCCAGTATTTGTCATCCAATGACTGCAAAAAGCCAATAAAATAAAATGACGTAAATACTGGACAACAGTTAAAACTACTTACTTCTTCACTTTCTTCGACCAAATTAAAATAACATCATTACGCAGAGCATCAAAATTTGTTACAGGAATTTAACTGCTTTTAACGTACGAAATATGAAATTTTTTAGTATAATGCGTAGTGCGCTGTAGATTCAGTTTTTGTTGGTACTCTATCACTGTCTAACCGAAGAAAAACCAGTGAGAGAGAGAGAGACATATACATATTACAGTCAGATACTTTTTTTTGTAGCCTGTGCTTTCCTTTGTGTTCATTAAGCAAACCCACCAAAACACAAGCGCAAGGTTGTCAATTGCCAACAATTCAGCAGCACCGCGTCAACAATACCAACACCGTAACAACAACAAAGCTAAAAAACTGTCAACTGGCACTGAGTATGGTAATTTTTCAATTTTTTGAAACGAAAATTTTGTTGTTCTTTGATTCGATCTCGTCCTTTTAGAATCGATCTGTTTAAAAATCGTGGCATTAAAAATCGATTCAAAAAATCGGAGATCGCTCCTTGAAATATCGATCCCGTAAAGAATCGATTCGAATCGCACATCCCTAGTGGGGCTGTTGGAGCCGTTGGAGCTGCATGCAGAAACGAAAGCCATTTTGGGACCTTGAGTTTCGTGGATTTTATCTGCTAACGTCGCTACCTTGTCGAGATCGTTGTCGGTCTGGGTGGCCAAGATTGCTTGCGTGGAACCAGGAAGACGAGCCGTCCACAGCGTCCTCAAGAACGTCTCTGGGACTGCCGTTCGCTTTTTGTTTTTATCACTCAAACTCACGTCGGCGTCACCACTTTTGGCGAGGGGTATTATAATGATAGGTAATATAGCGTTTATTTACAATAAGTACATTAGTGAACGACTAACAACACAATGTTCTTCCTTGGCGCGCGGGAACCGACTGGCTTCTTTTCTTCCCTCCAAGGGCCTCGTTGCGTGTTGTCACTTCCCGTCGATTTGAAAGTTTACCGGCACAATTTGCATAAAATGCCTAAGGCATTCAAAAACTTGTTATGTTTCGATGCAGGCAAAGATTTAGTAAAAATATCCGCCGGCATTTCATCTGTAGACAAATATTTTAAGTCAACTTCTTTATTCTCCACCGCCTCTTTAATGAAATGATGACGCACATCAATGTGTTTAGTCCTTTTATGAAACAAAGGTTAACTGTAAGTTTTTGCGCACCTTGGTTATCATTAAATAACTCAATAGAATATGAACTTCCTACAATTTCATACAATACATTTTTTAAATATATGGCTTCTTTTGTGGCTTCACTTAAAGCCGTATATTCCGCTTCCGTGCTTGAAAGCGCCGCAGTCTTCTGCTTTCTGCTCTCCCAAGAAATTACTGCACCCGAAAGCTTAAAACAACAGCCTGTGTATGACTTTCGGTCTACATTACAATTCTCCCAGTGTGAGTCAGCAAAACCTTGTAATTTATCATCTCCCTTGCTGAATGTAAGACAAGATTCTTTCGTTTTCTTTAAATGTATTTTCCATTGGACCACAGATATCACCATCGCTCTTCTGCCTTTGCTCTTAAAGGGCAGTCTGCTTTGTTTCCCCTCGCAGCAGACCTCACAAGGTTCTCGTCTGCCAAACTTTCCATTCGAAGTCATACCTTCCACGAACTCACTATTTTTTATTTTCTGCGAATAATCATAGTTGAGTTGACCAAACCTTCTTTGCCAAACCTCGTCAGTAACCACCAGTGATGCCAATGCCTGGAAATTTTCTTTAACAAAAATCATTTTATACACATAACCTGTCAGCTTTGCTCTCGCTACCAGAACATTTTCTCTGTTACAAATCTTACAGCAATCTTTTTCGAAAAGAACCCTGTTTCCTTTCTTGATTAACTGTGCCACAGTTAATAAGTTTGTGGTCAGCTGGGCACATATTGGACATTGTTGATCAAAATATCAAACTCTTCCTCTTCCACCAGTGTGGTTATTTTTATGTCCCCTGAAGACTTCACTGTAACTTTGTCGTTATTTGCAACCTTTACTTGATGCCATATCATGTTCTATAAGTAAATTTCTTGGGTTCTTTACAACATGACACTAATCAAAACCACAAAACAATGGCAGTTCAGGATTAACAGGATGATTTGTTCTTGTCTTTAACTCTCCACCACCAAGAGCTTTAAAAAGCGCCACATTGGTATTGTATACTTCATTGAGAGACCATATATTACAAAACAACAATTTATTGTCTAAAACAGGTCGTTTTCCTAAAGGTCCAGTGGTTACAGTAGACATGCCCTAAAAAGTGTCTTCAACACGACTAAACTCTAATTTTTCTTTAATAGCCATGTCATCAACGACCACTGAACATACTCTCGCGGATTCATTGAAATTTTTTTCTTCAGCTGTCAATCTACTGGTTATTAAAGTTGTTAGATTTGTATGTTTCCCATGTACCTATTTAAAGTACTTTTTGCTGAAGCTTTTAAATGTTATTTCTTCTGGCATATTCGTAGCCTTTAGGGGAGACAAATCGCCAAGCAATGCATTGCCGAATGGTGATGTCAGACCATCGTGGTGTACCCTTAGAATAATTGCAAACCTGGTCCAAAATAAAGATTGCGAGCGGATTTGAATTTGCAGCATCATTTTCTAATTTGTTAATACATTTCTGTCCCTTACTTCGATTGTTCCAAACGTTATTTTGCATATCATGCGCCTGCTTAACTTTGTTATTTTGCTTGTAACTGTCAATATCTTTCATTTGCTCTTTTGAGCTTTATTTGTAAATTTTGAATCTGAGCCAATAGAGAAACCTTATCATTACAAAACTGATTTTCATCTGGATGCGTCTTGGCTTCTGCATGAAATTGATCAAAAATGTTATCAACGTCAAAACGCCTTGGCATTGGATGGACAAAGGGACAGGCGATAGTAAAGGTTTCCTACGAACTGTTTGCACTCTTATCGGAATATTGTGTTTCAAGAATTGGAAAGTTAAACTCGGGTTTACATTGCGTACTTGTCATGGATGTTGAAGATACAGAAACAGACAAAGAATATTGAACAGCAGTTTAATGGAAATAAATCTTTGTCTGTAGGTTTTTTAATATCGGCCATTTGTTGTTTAATATCCTTTAATTCATCCTTTAATGATTTTATTAAATCATTTTGATCTTTAATTACGTAGTTTTGGAACAATATTTGATCTTGGCAACTAACTATCGCTGTTTTAATGGACATAAGCGGTGAACTTGTATTAGTACCTACTATTCGACAATCATCGCAGAACCACAACAACTTGTTGCCTTTTTGCTCACTTTTCTTTAATCCCGACCACTTTAAGTGTAGACTTCCATCACAGATACCACTACATACCATAAAATCATTGTCACTCAGTATTTGTCACATTTGGAACATTTCAGATCAAGTCTGCTCATTCTGTCAGCCATCTTTACTCACGTAACAATGGGTGGTATTGATAAAAGTATTGAGTGATATGCATAAAAATGAGTAAATACTTAATACTGAAAATTTGAAGCATATACTAGTGTTTATATGCATAAAAATTAGTTTAAACTAAAAAGTATATACTACATGCTAGCTAGGTTAAAATGTTTCCAGCATTTACTAAATTTTCCAGTAAATGCTCAGATCAATATGCATAATAAATAGTATCTACTTGATTTCACAAGTTAAAACTTAATTTTTTTCAAGCTGCTGTATAAGATGCTTGAAAACAATTTTGGGTGACTTTGGTGTTCTATTTTTGGAAAATTCTGACCTGACCTGTTTTTAAGTAAATTTTGGGAGCCTGTTTTTTTTTTTCAAAAATTTAAAACAATCTTGAAGTTCTAGGTATTCCTGTTTGGAAAGAATATGAAAATGCTTTGGAGCCCCTAGTGTCTTTTCTTATAACAATTTAATTAAATATCTTAGAGAATACGTCATTTGTGAAAAGCAGTCTTATCTTAACAGGTACTAGCCCCACCTTCTCGGCCTCTCTTTTCTTAGAGGGTATCACATTTGCAAAAATTACTCTTATCTTAGCAGGTACCAGCCCCGCCCACCCACCATCTCTTTTCCTAGAGGGTATGTCATTTGCCAAAATCGATCTTATTTTAACCGTTACTGTTTTATTTATTCTAAGAGGAATTAAATCAAATTATCATGAGTCGTGAATTGATTGACGTGAATAAAGTTCAAAATGGCTCAATTCATGCTGCCCATTCGGCGACGAAAAATTTATAAGGCTAGAAGGCCGAGTGATTATCGAAAGATGTTTCGGTCAAGTGAAAAAAACGATTTCCAATTTTGATGAATGATCTTAGGGTTCGTTTGTCTAGAATACCAAAATTGATAGTTTTACTTCCCGAGCGTAAGCAAAGGAAGTATTGTAATCGAGTCCGTCGGCCGACTCTCTACTTTTACGTTTTCTCGATCTTTCATGACCCCTAGAAGACGAAGAAATAGGTCTCCCATTTCCGTCTGTCTGTCCGTCTGTCCGTCTGTCCGTCTGTCCGTCCGTCTGTCCGTCTGTCCGTCTGTCCGTCTGTTGTCACGGATTTTTATTAGACAGATAATCTCCGAAAGTACTCGACCGATTGTTGTGAAATTTTGTACTTATATTAAGAATATCATGTAGATGGTAAAACGCTAACCAAAATTTGTCGAATCATCCCCACCACTAAAGCGATGACGTCACTTCAAAATTGTACATAGTAAATGGGTTTTCAATTGTATAAAATAACATAGTCCTACACATGTAGTTTACAACTCTGAATCGACTTTTCACCCGAAACGTCCAGATTTTTGGAAAAAAAATCAAAATTATAAAACAACATTTTGAAATTTAATTTTTAATCTGCTAACCAGAATGCTTTGAAATGTTGCAGATGTTTTAAGGCTATAAAGAGCATCATAAATCTTTAGTCAAAAAATATTTGCTTATCCCCTCCAAAAACTTGATGACGTTAGCTCAAAAGTTTGTGGAATAAATCATATCTAAAATGTACAAAATATGATGAGTCTGTACTTGTGAACTATCACTCCATTAATATTTTTTGGATTTGCATATACAGGGTGACTCAAAAAAATTAATGAATGCGTAAATATATTTTATTGATTTAATCAGGAACTACAAAACCGAATGCTCTGAAATCTTGCAGATGTTTTAAGGTCATAAAGAGCATAATAAATGTTTAGTCAAAATATATTTGCTTATCCCCTCCAAAAACTTGATGACGTCAGCTCGAAAGTTTGCCGAATAAATCATATCTAAAATGTACAAAATATGATGAGCCTGTACTTGTCATTTATCACTCCATTCATATTTTTTCGATTTGCATATACAGAGTGACTCAAAAAAATTAATGAATGCGTAAATTTATTTTATTGATTTAATCAGGAACTACAAAACCGAATGCTTTGAAATCTTGCAGATGTTTTAAGGTTATAAAGAGCATAATAAATTTTTAGTCAAAATATATTTGGTTATCTTCTACAAAAAACTGATGACGTTAGCTCAAAAGTTTTCCGAATAAATCGTATCTAAAATGTACAAAATATGATGAGTCTGTACTTGTGATTTATCATTCCATTCATATTTTTGGATTTGCATATGCAGGGTGACTCAAAAAAATTAATGAAGGCGTGAATTTATTTTATCGATTTAATCAGGAATTACAAAACCGAATGCTTTGAAATCTTGGGAATATTTTAAAGTTATTATAAGCATGGTAAACTTTTGTTCAAAATGTATTTGTTCATCCCTCCTAAAAAAATTGATGACGTCACCCTTAAATTTTGCTGAATAAATCCTATCTAAAATGCAAAAAATATGATGAGTTTGTACTTGTGATTTATCATTCCATTCATATTTTTTAGATTTTCTTAAGAGGTGGTTCAAAAAAATTAATGAAGTCAATTTATTTTATTGATTAAATTAAAGGCAACACTTATTATTAGTATTACACCCCAACCAACCCAATTTGGTAGACACAAAATTTGTTAAAGGAAAAACTCGGGTGAAACATAAGGGTAGCACGCTTATTTACATCGACTTTAACATTACAGACCTGCATTTGTTTTATGCGTTCACTTGATTCCGCGAATGTGAAATAGACATGTTTATAATCAACCAATTGTGAATTTCACCGTCAAGAATTAAAATAAAACCCAATGTTTTATATAATAAGCGGAAGTCGAAGCAATAAAACCGACGGTCGTTTTGTTTACAGTTTCTGTGTTTGGCTCTCACGTATGCTGTTACGCCTGTCATCTTAAATTAACAATGTTTATACATACACGATTTTCAGTTGCCTCTGATACGTAGGTATACGTGAGTAAATTGTTTCGTTATTTTATTGATTATTACAAATCAATATTCAAACGACCCAATTCATTTTCCCGAAAATTTGAGAATATAATAATTTTATTCTTAGTATTACACTACATCTATCCCAACTGATATACGTGTCCTTGCAAAAATGTTGATGACGTCATCGCAATTTTTTTTTAAATTCCCACTACAAAAATGTAATGAGAAAAAAAACACAATAGGCATGCAGTCGTCAAGTTTCCGACAGCGAGGGAAGTACTGTCTAAACTCTTTAGACCAATTTTTTTGTTTTGTTCTGCATAACGTTTCTAAATTTGTAAATGATGTAAACGACTTTCCTGATATTCCTCTTGAAGAAGATGATGAAATTGTAGAACACGAAAACCACAAGGAATTCAACGCAGAAATGAATTGGCTCAAATTTTGTATGCCCAAAGATAAAGAACATTTTTTTTACTAACATATTTATTTTAATAAAACAGAAACAACAGAAAAAACTCTTCTAACGACGTACAAAATTATTCCTTTTCTTTTTTATTTTCAATTTCTTTTTGTTGCATTTTTATTAATTTTAATTGTTCCAATAACACTAGCCTTTGTAACTCGGTAAGCGATAAACCTCTAGTTTCATCCGTTTCTGCTGCTAGTTCTGTAGATGAACACTTTGGGTAGCAATGGCAAAGTAGTTCTGTGGGCGGAATTCAATTCTACTGCCTCCACTTCTTTCGAAGTTCCGACAGCTGCAGCACCTGATAACAGTATTGTTATAAATTTTCGCACACATCATCGAAGTAATAACGTCATTAAAACGTTAACATACCTGGAATTCGATAAACCGTGGGATTTTTTTCATTACTGCCATTTAGTAATTTCAATAAGGTTTCCTCCCAGGATTTAAGCACATTTTTTTTATTTCCAGTCCTATTCATATCTGATTTCTTCTTTAGTTCCGTCTTCATATTATTAATTTTTTTTAAATATTTTTTCGTGAGTGAGTTGTTCCCCACAATTATTTAGGTAAGCATTTGAAAATTCTTTTAAAGCTTCCTTCTTTTGTACTCTTATCGCTGGAGTTTGCGACTTACTTAATAAAATCGGCCACTTTTTAAGTAATGAAACAAATTGTTCTTGCTTATTACTCTTTTCGGCAGATTCTATAATTTCTGATTCAGATTCAGAAGAACTCATTTTAATAGAATAGGGGGACTTGTGTTGGTCTCACTTACAAAATACGCACACACGGCTTTAATGTCGGGAAGATTTTGTCATCATTGAGTGATACCGCCTATTTTTTTTTTTTTATTCTAAGTATTTACTGGAAAATTTAAAGTATTTACTTAATAGTGAAAGTATAAGTTTATGCATACGAATTTTAGTAAGAACTTCCACTTTTAGTATTTACTATTGAGCATTTGCTTTTACTTAAAGTTTTTACTTTTCAGTAAATACTTAATTTTATGCATATCAGCCATTGTCTTTGCCATTTCTATTGAAACACCACCTGGTGATTTTGGTTAAAATTTAGCAATTGGTAACAGCTTTCGGTTGATTGACAACGGCTTTTAGTTAGAAAATTGTATGAATATGAACATTGCCAAATTTACAATTAACAAGTGGTGTTTCAATAGAAATGGCAAAGACTATAAGTATTTACTGTACTGACAGTTTTTCAAGCAAACGCTTACATTTGTAATAAAACATAAGTAAAAAAGATGCTGAAAAGTACATACTTATATAGGAAATGTATGCACAGTAAATACTGATTATCAAAATCAGTATTTACTTAAGACTATAGAGTGCATCTTTTTTAAAAGGGGCCATAGGGATTCCCATGTAAATTTTATACCCCATCTTAACTTTTGTTGGGGTGAAAACCCAGTGATGATTTTTGCAATGGAAATAGCCTTAGGGTTCTACTTAAATTTTCACTACATATTTTTGCAGTAAATTGTTAATTTGTGCTTTAAAAAATAAAAATTGTTTTGGTTAAAAGGTGTAAGTGTATCGTAGAAGGTTTTGACTTATCATTTTTGACGGCATAACTTTAATCATTAAACAACTTTATTGCAATTTTAGAAAAGAAACAGAATGATAGAATTCAAACACAAGTGACGAAATTAAAGAATAATTTAATATAAAGAAGGTAAACTATAATCTCTGTTCGAAATGTTGTCTGAAAGCTGCTCCCGTCGAACATTTTCTAAGTGTCGCACTATTATACTGCGTAAACATGTATCATTCTTTCCTGTAAGTCCTCAGTGTCATGGGGATTGGGCCTCTTAAGGTCAAAGACTTTAGAAGCTAAAAATCCCCACAAGGAAAAGTCTAATGGTGACAGATCAGGACTTCTGGGGGCCCACTTGTAAGGTCCATTCCGTCCTACCCAACTTTCAGAAAATGAATTATTTAAAAATTCAACTACTTCTCTTGCAACATGTGAAGGCGCTTGGTCGTGTTGGAAGATAACCTGACCATTGGCTTTTTGACTAGCCAGAGCTGGACCAATCATCATGATAATTAGCATATCTAAATATTTTTGCCCGTTAAGACAGCCATCAATAAAAAATGGTCCTATTTACTTGATTTCCCAATATCCCCAACCAAACGTTTACTTTAGTAGGCCATTGAGTATGAGTTTGTGCCGAATTATGTAAGGCTTTTCTCGAGACCAAATTCTGCAATTTTGTTTGTTCACACTCCCATTAATATTAAATGTGGATTCGTCCGAAAATAAAATAGAATTTCAAATATTTACATTTTGATTGATTTTATTCATCCACAATTCGCAAGATTCCATTCTTTTGAAAAAATCGGTCGGTAATAGTTTATGCAGTGGCGGCTCGTGACTTTTTCTGTTGGGGGGGCAAAATTAATACACAGTATTATGCTAAATTTAAAATTTATGCTAGGTAAAAATTATTGTTTCTTTTTATTAAAAATTTAGAAAAATGTCAAGTTAGAGGTCCGTTAGCCAGAAATTATTGATTGAAAATTGATAATTGAAAATCGATAATTTCTGTTTACCATCTGGAACCACGAGGAGGTGGACCTAATTCCAGACTTCCCCAACGGTGATGGGGCGAACTCAAAGTTCCTTTTAAATTTGTTGACATAAGAAATATAAATAAAATTTTGTTAATCGCGTGTCCAGTAGATGCAATAGGTATCCCCCACTTTAAATTATTTTCAATTTTTTTAATTAATGTTTCTATATATAAAATCCATACGTCTTTCTTTGTTACGAACAAAATGTTCTATAACTAGTTCATTGAAATTCGTGGTTTCTTGCACTAGTTTTTTTTCTATTGAACACATTGCCAAGGCACACAATCTTTCTTGACACATTGTATTTCGTAAAAATGTCTTTATACGTTTTAACGTCGAAAAACATCGTTCGCATTCACTTGTCACCATCGGTAATGTGCAAATAATTTTCAATAATTTTTTTGTTTCTGAAAATACGTCTAATAAATTGTTTTCATACATAAACTTCAAGAATGTTAAGGCACCATTTGCTGTCGAAAAATCGGGATGATTATAAATAACGTTTAACTCATTTTTTAACACATTAAAATTTAAATCATATTTTGTAGCACATAATTCAACTTCTTTTGATGGAAAATTTAGTTGAAAATATGAAAATAAGCTAGTCTGAAACAAATTTGCTGCTGTAATATAATCTGCTTCTAAAAATCGATCATTTATACTAAATTTAATATTGTCACAAATTTCTTTAGCAATTGCAATTTTATTATCATTAAAACGAGACCGCTTTTTTGAAGATTCACCCTCTTCGTTTTCTTCTCGATAATAATCGTAGTCGATAGAATCTGTTACATGTTGTATGGCAAGTTTAAAAGAAGTAATATTTTTCTGAAGTTTAATTAAGTCCATTTCGCGAATTTGAAGTTGGTTGAAAAGTATCTCGGTACTAGGCATGATTCTGTGAAAGAAGTATAACCAAAAATTAAAATCGTAATCTTCTAATGTTTTCCGTAAACTACTTGCCTTGGCAATTGTTAATTTATCACTATTTTTATCTTCCATTATAATTTGAAAGCAGTTAATCAAATCATTTTTAAAACTATGTACAGTATTAACTATTCGTGACTTAAAGTTCCATCTAGTCGGACAATTTCTTGGTAATCTTTTAGAAACGATATTATCAAGTATTTTTATACGTTTAGGAGATCTTGAAAAAAACGAGGAAAATGATTCTAAATTTGAAAAAAAAATTCTTACTTGGCTGTGTGCTGATGCCGCCTTTTCTATAATTAAATTCAACTGGTGAGCATAGCAGTGAATAAACTGAGCTTTAGGGTAATGTTCCTTGATTTTTGCTTGTACCCCATTTTGTCTTCCACTCATAACCGAAGCACCATCATAAGACTGAGATATAAGTTTTTTTGGATTTTGATTGATTTCAAGTTTTTCGAGCTCATTTAAAATAATACTAGAAATACAATCAGCTGTGTGATCTGTTGGATTAATGAATCCTAAAAATCTTTCAAATATTTTACCTTTCAATTCATATCTAACGACAAAAACCAGCTGCGACTGTGAAGCTACATCTGTAGTTTCATCAGCTAAAATAGATATATAGTCCGCTTCCAAAATTTCATCTTTGATTAAATTAATACAAACAGCATAAATTGAATCAAGTAGTTCGTTTTGTATGGTTTTTGAAAGACCCATAAAAACGCGATTGTTCGTTTTTTCTATATGAGATTTTAATGTAGTGTCAAGCTCTGCCATTAAATTAATTAAACCTCTGAAAATTCCCGGATTTGTAGAATCATGCGTTTCATCATGCCCCCTTAAAGCCAACTCAAAGACTCCACAAAATTTTATACCGTCAATCAGTTTACTTAAAATGTATCTATTCTGTTTTACCTGATCATTATGTTTCTCGACGTTCTCTCTATAAGCACTATTTAACTGATTTCTTATGTCTACTTTACCTAAGACTGCGAACGATACGTTGAGATTTAAGTGTTTTTTACTCGAGCGATGCTTTTTTACTTTTTCTCCCAAATGTTTTAAATCCGTGATTCCGGTTTCAGTCCAAGCTTTATCAACATCTCCGTTATTCATAAGGGTACATACAAAACAGAAAAGGGCGTTTTTCGCGTTGCAACCACATAACCACCACTCACTTTGATACATAGTCTTATTAAATTTTCGATGCACGAGTTTGTCTTTAACTTTAGACGACACAGCAATGTCCAAATCGGGTCTTGGCGGTCCAACGTTTTTTATTAATAGTTTTTCATCATGACTTAATTTATTTTCAGATTGTAGCCGCAAAATTCTCTCAATCGAATTCATATTGATATTATTGACAACTCTACAACACAGTTTTTTAAGTTTCTTAAAATCACTGCAAACGCACAGAAAACTAAAACTGACGAAGTTAGCAAATTTCACTCGACCGTTTTGTTTCAAAATCGATGACTAAATCGATAAAAGTGTATGCAATCGTATATGCATTTAAGTACTTAAGTTGCAGTACATAATTAAGACGAAGCGATTACTATGCCCTGCCGAGATGTTGCAATATCGTGCATTTGTGCATATAATCGCGAAGATTGCCAAGTACGGGTCAATGAAAATATTCACAATTTGGCAACATGCAGGACGGGCAAAGGTGTATGATACCCCGCCGAGATGATGTCAGATTGTGTTCTAAACACTCGTAGGTTTCGTAATTAAATGCATTTTGATAATTAATAGCGCGAAATTCTCAGATTTAAAAATGTGCTTTCATTTTGGTGGGGCATTGCCCGTTTGCCCTTCCTGCACCAGCCGCCACTGAGTTTATGTACATTTTTCACCTTGTAAGATTCATATTTTTCTTTTTGTAAAGCTTTATGGCAGCTAGCTCGAGAAACATGAAATGTTTTTGAAAGTTCTGTTAAACTGGAAACGTTCATAAAATTTTTGAATTGTGGTCTTGCTCGGTATGGAACGATCTGGATATGCTGCAGAAAAATTTTGCGCAATTTCTCTCGTTGATAACCCTTTAATGTATGCAGTGATCATTTCCACTTTGTCTTTAATTGTATACAGTGGCATGTTGACAAACTTCGGTCAGTAAAAATCGGCAATCCAAAGAGTAATAAAATTTTAGAAACTTCAGGTAAATGTCAATTTTTACATGGCTGCCTACAATATTACCGACAAAAATACGCAAACATTTTTTTTTAAGAAATATCCTTTAAATTAAAGCATAACCATTAATAAAATCGTCAAAAGATGACCCATTTTACATCCAGTAAAAATTTCAACTCTGAATCTTTACTCAAACATGAGTTTAACATGGGCTCTAAAATTTAACATGGGAATTCCTATGGCCACTTTTAAAAAAGATGCACTGTATAAATAAAATCAAGCTGATACTTACAGAATTCAGTATCTACTTGTAAATTTATAAGCATGCTATTTGACGTACTTACCGACAGCAAAGACTTAAAAAAAAATTGTGAAAAATGTTCAGTTACGAAGTGCGTCCTCGCAAAACTTATAAACAACGTAGACAGAACCCTCCTGAACGGGATTTTATTAGGTCAGGTCAGGTCAGGTCAGGTCAGGTCAGGTCAGGTCAGGTTAGGTTAGGTTAGGTTAGGTTTGGTTTGGTTTGGTTTGGTTTATATCGTTTTACAAAGTAATGCTCACGCGATTCCGGGGGGGTAGGAGAACAGCTGGTCGAGAAAGGGGTTTTAATCGGTAAAAGTCCGGCCCTACCAGAAACGATCGAACCTAAGTCTCTGGTGCCCATGAAGGGGTTTCCCCTTTTCACAGAAAAAAAAAGGTTTATATCGTTTTACAAATCAAAATGTGGTGTGGATGGCAGAACATTTTCTTGGGACCAGCATTGAAACAAGAGGCGACAGTCTGGACCCATTTACAAAAATGAAATTTTTTTGCTGTACGCGGCCGATCCAGGTTTTCAAACTGGAGCCGCCGAAGATATAGGAGTTAGCCAGCCTACAGTTTCCTATACTATGAAGTGTGTTGCTCAAAAGATTATGAACAAAGCGCACATTTGGATCGGTTTCCGCAGGTAAAACGACAGCAAATACTTTTTCGTACCCTATGAGCTTGGCATGATAAATTTATGTGAATTGCAGGACAATGAAGCCATACAAGAAGAAAAGCACCGGTGGTTAAGAAGATATAATTTTCCCACAGCAATTGGAGCTATTGACTGCACATAAATCAAAATTTAAAAAAAAATCATGTAAATAGACATGAGAATGAATACATCTGCAAAAAACAGTTCCCTGCTCTTAATGTGCAAACAACATGTGACGCGGAGGAATATTTTACGAAAATCAATATTGGTTTTAAATATTGAATATATATTTATTTTCAATGTTTAATACTTATTTAGTTCAGAACATTTAATAAATGTTCTTCATGTGAAAGGGGGTATGGATATAAAAAAAACTTGTATGGAACACAACATAAAATTTATTAAACACAAAAATACATTGTCACTGGAAATAACAGTGTATTTGACACGTTGCGGCAATATTTATACATCTAAAAATTATTTGTCCTAGAACTAGGGATGTACCGACTAGTGGCCGACCGGTCGGATAAGCCGACCATTCGGCCGTTTTTCATCGTCGGCTGGCAGTCGGCGACTGGTCGGCTAAACAGCCGATCGGTCGGCTTTTTTTTATTAAAATTAAAATACTATATAAAACAATTAAACTCGGTTTACCGAACCTCAATTAAATATTTAATTGCGATTTAATGTTTAACCCCGCGTTAAAGTACCATGGACTCTACGCCAATCAGACGTCGCTAATGGCTCTGTTAAATGCGCGATCAACTTAATCTCAGTTAAAATATTGTATAAACTGGTCCTAAATTGTGTTATTCTTTATTTTTGTATTGAGTTATTAAAAAAAATTAAATGTTAAAATTATCCAAACAAATTTAACACATTTTTTTGGAAAAATAAAGGAACCTTGGTTATTCCTTTTATTAAAATAAAAAAAATTTTTAAGGTAGTCAGAGAAATAGAAAAAAAAAACCACACTGTCTGTTGCATTTATAAACCGGTTTTAGCAAAACCGAACAGTCGGCCGACTAGTCGGTTTTTACTGGCCGAACAATCGGCTAGTCGGTTAGTCGGCCAGACCTACAGTCGGTACATCTCTACCTAGAACCAATTTGTTGAAAATTTGTACAAGGTGATTTTTTTTTTTAATTGCTGTAGTTACCCATGACACTTATGTCAGCAGTGAAACTGAAACTGCTGACATAAGCTTCATGGGTAACCAGAGCATAAATTTAAAAAATCATCTGATGTGAAACACAATATAAATTTTTTAAACATAAAAATACACTGCCAACTTACAATGAAATAAAAATACATTGTCAATGGAAAGAACAATGTACTGCTACATTTCAATCGTCATACAGAAATATTTCTTTAATAATTATTTGCTCTATAACCAATTCATTGAAAAGCGATATAATTAATTAAAATAAAAAAATCATACCTCATGTTTTTTTCGATGAGAATTCATTCTTGCTTTTGTCTGCGCTAAATAAGGTCCTACCATTTTTTAAATTTCAGTAGTTGTGGCGTTTTTGTGGCGTTTCCGTGTGGTACCTATAACTAAATTAACTTACAAATTTCGTGATTTTTAAGAAATCACATAACTTTACATATTATAGCCTTGTTAATTGTGAGTTCACTAAAAGAGAGCTTATTTTTTCCTTGTCCTGAAAAGTTGAAAGCAATTTGGTTTATTATTAATAATTTCTTCAAAATTGCATACATGGTTTTTTTTACGTCTTCTCTTCCTGGCAAATAAAGATTATTATCAGTCTGAAACTAGTTTATAATTACTAGGAGTTAATAATAATAATAATAATAAATGCTTACCAATTCATCCAATTTCTGCGTATCTCCCGCAAACTCGATGTCTTCTTTTTTTATTTGGATGCGCCCGGACCTTCATTATTCATCATTTTGCCTCTACATTCATAAAATGCTTATATTCAAAAATATTAAACCTCTTAAATATAGTTACGCGTTGAGAAACTGCATTTTCTGCATTGAATGGAGAAGTGAGGTTATGGAGGTTTAGTACTGTTTTCTTGACAAAACGGTATTTACTACACTATTCTGAATTTATGGAAGTACCGATAATGACAATTCACAATAGGACAAACACCATTAACTTACACAAAATACCTACTTTTTGAACCACCAACAATAACAAAAAATATGTATATGTTGCACATTGCGCAAACGCGTTCATGCAGAGCAAGCACATCTGTAGGTGAAACGCAAATTTAAGTAAAGTTTTATAACGATGATGAATAAAATTGTTATTATTTTTTGTTCGCAAAAATAAAAAAATATTACTTTTTAATGAGCAATTAATAGTGTGCAAAGCGACATTTCGAATAGTTTCAATTTCACAATAGCTGCTATTTTCTCAAATCAATTTTTAATATTGCTTCAATAAAAACCCTATGAAATAAATTCCTTACAAGTTGTCCTAACATGGTGCTTTTTTCATTTTTGTTGTTCGGTATCTTGGTAAAAAAGACATTTCATAAATATATAATAGGGGAAAGTGGGGTAACTGCACGTACCTATGTTTGAAACTTCCTGCATAGCGCATTTTTCCACTTTGGACCTCAGTTTTTTGCAGAGAGTATCTTCAAAGTGTTTTTTATTACTGTTATAAAAAGAATTTTTTTTAAGTTCATAACATAAAAAAACTATTTTTATAAATTGTTGCAATGCGTACAATTATACCACACGTGAGGGTATACGCATAGGTGGGGTAATTAGATTTATGAAAAATAGGTAACGCACTTTTACCTTACCGCATAAAAGGTTAAAAATTACAAAATACCTTTTTTTAATATTAAACATTTTTTATAAAAAATGACAAAAATATTGGTTAGCCTACGTACAAAAATGGCAGCAAAATTTAAGTTTATAAATATAAAAAAAACATAATTACAAATGTCACAAACGTAATTTTTTGGCGTCTCCCAGCCACTACACAATGCATGAGACCAGCTTGAACACAAAGTGCATCAGTACCAGGTTTCATTTTTTCGGGAACCATCGCCGCATATTAAACATGTTTCGGTATCTACATCAGATAAATAATCTAATTCATCATCGGCACATAGTGCTTTTGGATCAACGCTTGCTTTATTTTCTTGTCCAGTTCAGTTTTCCGTTTAATTCTTTTTTGTTCTAATATCGTAAGATCTTTCTTATTTGGTGTGTCCGTTAAGATTTTTGATTTCTGTTTAGGTTTACTTTTTTTTTGCTTGATACCACTAGGTCCGGGAACAGGACATAAAAAATCAGCTGATACATGAACGGCTTCTTCATTCTGATTTTTTTCTTCTTGTTGTACTTCGTTTGTGTTAACGGTTTCCGTATTTGTGGAACTGTCGTGATTACGTTCATGATTTTCCACAACTTCTGTTGTCTTAAAATGTTCAGATGGAAAAAAATCTTCTACCGAAAATTTATTTGGTTGATATGGATAAATTCCAGCGGCATTGAATCCAGAAATAGCTTTTTTTGTACACGCTCCCAAAAATGGTTATTTTAGGGATTCAAAAGTGTCCGTAAAATGAGTCTTTTTCGTACTAGTACGAAAAAGTTGCCATGGCAACTTTTTGGGACTGAATAGTAAACTATAAAAACAATAATTAAATAACCACATTTATTCTAAAGGAGTAGATACAACAATACAATATTTATTTCTCAAAATGAAAATGGAATGAACAGTTTTGAGCTCCCTGAAAAGTGTTGTGTCCAAACGAAATACCAGAGGAGCTTGAAGGTATCAGGCTGATGTCTCTTGATGTCGTGGAAGTAGCTTCAGTAGTAACTAATAGTGTGTTAGTCGATGGTTCGTTTTGCTTTTCTCCCAATAACCGTCTGCATATCTTCTTCTTCCTTTCAACAGATTCTTCTATATATGATTCTGCGACAGAAGACGACCTAAAGTTTGTTACTATTTAGAAGAAAACAATAATTACAGTATAATCCGGTTATAACGACATCGAAGGGACCTTGAAATTTTCGTCGTTATAACCGGAAGTCGTTATAACCGATGAATGCTAATTTTATAAATATTACAACTTTATTTAAACAAAACGTAATATTTAATACACGTACATAGGCGCAACTCAGAAAGGAAAATACATCCAAGGATCATGTAGTAGTTATAAGTAGGTACATACTTCATTAGTCACATATACATACATATATGAACCTACAAATATGTATATACTGAAATGTTACTTAATTTACGTAAAAAAATCTGTTATTTTACTCTGCCCGGTACATTTATTTTTGTAATAAATACCTGCCAGTTTAGTGTCTAGTGTAGAAATACAGCTCAATAGTTTACTATCTTTTAAATCTTCAAAAGTAACCAATTTTTTTATAATAGAAACCGCTTGAAGGGCTTCCGCACATGATGGCACTTGATCATCAACGTCTTCATCGTCATTTTCTTCCAAATCTTCTCTAAGGTCTTCTACAAGTTTTTTATAATGTCCTCTTCACTTATGTCACCACAAGTTTCTAAATTATGATCGACATTCACTAATTCTAGGAAGTCTTCGTTAGACACTTTCTGGTTCGTATCTTGAACAATGTTGTGCAATTGTCGTTATAACCGGAGGAAAAAAAGTATTGTCCAGCAAGTTTTGGTCGCTATTGCCGGATACGTCGTGACAAGCGAAGTTGTTATATCCGACTTTTTTTACCCTACTGTATATGGGTTTCCAAACAAGCTGGATCAATTCCGTCGTTATATCCGGCTTGTCGCTACAAGTGGAGTCGCTATAAACGACTTTGGCTGTATATTGCAAAAAAATTACTTCCATCCTCCTAGCCGTTTCAGGGAGATTAAATCAACATCACTATCAGCCGCCAGAGATGCAGAACTTCGTCGGAAGCAATGCCCTGTATATTCCTTGGGATTGGGCAGGTTAAGAAATTCAGCAACAACCGAGGGCATTTTCGCAAAAGAATGGATTCCTACACGTTGGACAGTGCATTTTCCATTACGATAACAAATGAAAAAATAATCGTGTTGAACTGTCTCGGGCCGTAATCGTAAAAACTTCTGGTATAATTCCAGGCCATTGATAGCTTTGCCTTTATCTATCACTGGAAAGACTCTCTTAATGTTGCTCTTAGTATCAGGAATTGTTATAATTAGACATTCTTCGTCTTTTTGGACAATATCTTGAATTTTTAGTGAATGTAGCTCCTCACGCCTACATGCACCACACACACCAAAAAGAAGGGCAACCTACAAAATGAAAAATAAATCTATCTGATACATAGAATATTTTTTAAACTTACCTTTATTAATAAATATTTCATATCGTCTGCATTTGTCAAAAATGTGTCAATTTCTTGACGTGTCAAAACTTTTGACTTCGTGGGCTCGTATCCTACTGAATTTCTCTTTAAAAACGCAATGACTCTGAAAAACTTGTTTATTTCAATACAGGGTGTTCGCTAAGTTGAGACATTCCTTCGAACACGTGCTACTATACTTAATTCTAAAGGGTTTTAGCCTAAGTCACTTAAGCAAAATTGGCATTGTAAAAAAGTTAGATAGTTATTTGTAATTGTACTTTTCTAAAATTTTGAGTTCGGTCCTGTTCATTCTATCCTAATTGGAATACGATGCCTACGTATACAGTATCCATTGTTACCATGGTTGTCATATTTTTTCATAATGTCAATAGTACTTGTCCCTATATGACGTTTTAAAAATCGTTTGGAAGTTTGTGATTTTAACTCTTCATTTCTATTTCGTAGTTCAAGGTTTAAAACCTATTCGGAACGATAAGAAAAATCTATAAACTATCAACGGTAAGTTGTTAGATTTATTCATGTACTAAATTGATAACTGGAATGTAACACAACAGAATTTAATTAATTAGATGGCTAATTATTTGAAGAAATAAAATGTAAAAACGAAGAAGTGATGTTTTACGAAATGTCTAACTTAAGAATTCTCACTGCAACTGCGCACCTGATAAATTCACAGTAAATGCTCAAAATTGTTGCCGTTATTTGCAATGCAAAGCCTTGATCTTCGTATCCTGGAATTGCCACAGGACAAGAGCCCTTGCTGCTGTCTAATTTGGTTAGCGGCATTAAAAATACGATCTCGTAGCTCCTCAACTGTGTTATTTCACTCGTATAAACCAACTGCTTCATGTGCCCCCATAAGTAAAAGTCGCAAGCGTTTAGGTCCGGCGAACGGGGCGGCTAGGCAATGGGGCCATTTCGCCCTATCCACCTATGAGGAAACGCGTAGTTTAAATAATTCCGCAGTTCCAGACGATAATGTGGTGGTGCGCCGTTATGTAGGAACCACATGTTCTGCCTAATGTTTAATGAAACTTCTTCCAGTAATTCAGGCAAATCGTTTTGCAAAAAGTTGAGATACTGCATACCATCCATGCGATCCGGTAGAATAAATGGTCCAATAAGTATACCATTTACAATGCCAGCCCATATGTTTATCGAAAATTTGTGCTGAAAATTTGTGCGGCGAATTGCATGCGAGTTTTCAAAGGCCCATACATGGGTATTACGAAAATTCATTGTACCATTACGAGTAAATGTTGTTTCATCAGTGATCAGAATTTGGTTAATAAAATTTTCATGGTTCATAGTTTGTTCCAAAAGCCATTCTGAAAATCGTACTCTTCTGGGATAATCAGGAGGTATTAAAGATTGCACACGTTGGACGTGATAAGGATCGAACTCATTTTCACGTAATGTGCTCCATACTTTGCTGTGACATGTATTTACTCGATGAGCAATTTGTCGGGTACTAATTGCTGTATTTTCGCCTATTATTTCTAGAATTTCCTCTTCTAGATCTAACATCTGTTGGAGTCTTGGTCTACCGGCGTGTCCTCCACGATATTCCTGTAAGTTTCCAGTTTCTCTAGCTAGCTGTACGAGATTCGTAAATTGACGAGGCCCAGGGGGATGCCTTCGGAGGAATCTTTCTGCATACATTCTCGACGCCGCACAGTGGTTCCAAATGCTGAAAAACTGGACAAAAGTCTCTACAGAATTGCCATTTCGTTAAATGATCATGTTATGTAGTGTTCTTGACGTACTTTTTCACGCTGAATCGAATGAAAACGATCGCATGTCTTTACGACTTACCGTTCTTGAGATATCGCATGTTTTCTGCGACCGCGAAAAAATAGCGAATCAGTAAAATTCAAATTTTCACATACAGGGTCGCTAAAATGTATGGAAACCGTTAAATATTTCGAGAATCAATTGTACAAATTACCTGAAATTAGGTATAGGGGTACAAGAAATTGTGCTCTAATTATTCGCCAAAAAAATTTTTTTTTGCTTCATTTGTTTTCGTGATGCAAGGCCAACTTGATTTTTTTTAATTAGCACTACCATGAATGCATTTTTGAATAGAGCTTTTTTTTCTAAATTCATTGATATAGCACAATTCTACTTTCTTTCTAATTAAAATGGAAAAAAAAGTTGGTTAATGGACACATGTTCCGTGAAATTAAAAATTTCGCTATCAAAGCCATTTAAGCGTAAATTACTGATCATTATTATCTGTATTATTTTAATGCAGGACCTATTCGCCAGTTATTTTCATTAGTTTTGGTTTTACTTAACACTGATTTATACATTTTATTTTTAATATTGTTATTATTGTGGAGGTGTTGTAAAAAACAAACTAATATTATTGACTGTTTGAAACTAGAATAAAATAATAAGCAAAACTCGATATTTGAAATACGAAATGTATCTATAAATATAAAGTAAACAACAATACAAAACTTTTAAGTACGAAAATAATAATTAAATTAAATGTAGCATTCCCGAAATGTACATGTACTAATGTGCATTATCTTCCATTTCATAATCATTTTCAGCATCATAGGATTGCTGTTCCGATTCCGAGTCTATGTTTATTGCATTAGGAGACGAAGAAAGAAGATTTTTTGCATCTTCTTCTAGGTCTAAATGAGGAGAGTTCCACTTCGCTCTTAAACTGGAAATAACGGGATCTGAGGACACCAGTAAATGATGTATAAGGTCTTCATTTGTTAGTGACCATCTAGTTTTTCGCGTATGCGATTGTCGGAAACGCTTAAAGTCTTTGTTCCTAGACTATTGTGCTTCTTCCGACAATTTTCCAATTGGGAGTAATGTCGAATCTAAGACAGCTTTGCAGTGAATGAGTACTCTATGGACAGCAGAAGGCATGAAGTACCAACCATACAGATCAACAAAGTCATATGCGGTCTGTCTGGCAAATTGTTCAAATTTGGAAGAGTCAACTAATTCTCCACTTGCCAGAACCTGTAAAATGATGTAAAACCTATATATAAGGTTTTTATCGACACCCGTTATTTCTGCAACAGTCTCCTAATTTCTAAAAAACCTTCGTGCCATGTTTCCATCGTTGGAAGTACCACTTCCTTGTCGAGGGATGTCCACAATTATACCAAGTTGTTGTTTAAGCTGTAGCTGGATTCTTTTTTTTGTCGACTTCATCTTTAACTTATCCTCAGGACTTCTCACACTCCATTTTTTCTCATGCAGATCCAGTCGATAAGCAATATGCAAGATGCATTCCATGAAACGTATCCATGCGTGAAGAGTTGACAGCCCATACTCCGTTGATCCTTCTGATATAGGTCTTTGACGAACAGTATCGATATCGTTCAGTTCGGATGGCTTGGCACCACATAAAGGACAACAAGCAGCTGAAGGAGTGTTAGTCAAGGTCTGGCACACTTTGCCATCCAACATCATCAAGACTAAATTATGTGTTACAGAAAACTTTTGGTTTTCAATTGGGACTTCGGTAGGAGATAAGCAGTTGATCTCGTTCTTTATGACATTTACAGTATCCAGTATTTTATCTTTCGTCTCTTTACAAAACTCAAACATTACTGGTCGACAAAATTTGGTCGAGGAAGGGTGATGATTGACCCAAAAAGGAATGCGCTCATCCCCGCTCGAAAGCTCCAAGGGCACAAGTCATACCATAAATACACTTTCATCGGAATGTTCAACGTTTTCAAAGTTTTGCTTGTAGAGAGTATGGCCAGATGATCCGTCACATCCCCATTTTGAAATCATTACCAAGTTGGTATGGTGTGGTAGGTTATTCTTTAGTTCGAGAGATAACAACAATCTCGAAGCTGTTAAATCAAGTAAGCACTGCAATTCCAGTTTCGACTTTTTGTCAGATATATACAAATTTGGGGGGTAACACTTTGTCTTTGCTGCGAGTAGGTTTTTGTAAGCGGGAAAGATGGAACAATGTTTATTTATAGCGGCAAAGCGTATTCTATTGTATTGGTATTTTGTGAGCTTAGCGTCCACAAACAAAGCTAATGCTTCCTCACTAGACAATTGTTCATTTGGCTCTGAGTCGTTTGCCAAGCAATCTTCGTCGATAGATTGCAGCAGTTTGTGAAGTTGGTTTGCAATATCCTTGTAGCCAGAAACTCGCAGGTTAAATTCTAAAGCGTTCTGTAACTCATCTGTGAACAGATGCAAAGTGTTGAGTATGCACTCAACAATTCCCCGTGGCATACAACGCCAAGTTCAAATTTACGATATACAGAAAATTAAATAAAAAACAAACCTCACCTCTTGTGTACTTTTTCATCTCCTTGGCCCTTCGTTTTTTGGTTTTATCAGAACAGTTCTCGTCAAAGTGTTTTAATGGTCTTCCCAATTTGCTCGTTTGAGGAACATTAAAAGTTGTATCATTCCACACATAAGAACACTCATTCAACCAAAAGTCATTTTTTGCGAAAAATCTAGTTTTATTTCCACTCGAGCTAGCCCATTTTGATTTGAAGACGGGCATAAATTTTTTGCGAAGATGCGCTTCTAATTCGGATAGGTTTGCGACATTGAATTTATTCCTAATATAGGAAACTAAACACTGTATACTACACTCTTTTTCGAGAAGCACAGTAATTAAGTCAATATTTTTAATAACAATTCTCATGTTGATAATAATTACTAACCGACAGAAAAGCAACTTATATTATTCACACATGGAATGAATGACATACACAAACTTGATCGAACATTATTTCTGCTTGATAAGTAAAAAGTAAAAACAGAGATTACGCTCACGGTCGCAGGTGGTCGCAGCTAATTCCTGCTGGACATTGTTTATTAAGATATATTTAATCAAAAACCGTAGAAATTACAGATAGGGAAGGATTAGATCGAAAGTTATGTCGAAATAGAAAACACCTTTAATTTTTATCTGCTATTTTCTATTATTGTCAAAAAATTTCAGGCATTATAAAGCTTTTTGTAGCAGTAAGATCGAGTTATGTTTTACAAGAAGCCAGTACAACAGTCATTGTACAAAATTGTTTGTATTTTTCCATTATTCTTTTACTTGTGTATTAACGAACTTATCATGTTGTATTCTGGTGTCGACTACTTTGGCAACGAATTGCGCTTCAATTGTGTAGAAATACCTTTTGGATTAAACACCTGTAATAATCTAAAAAGAAGCATCCACAATCATTTTTGACGAGAGACAATTTCACAACAATCGACTTTTGTCCCGTTTTTCAGCTTTTGAAACCACTGTGCGCCGCAGCAGCGTTTTGGTGACATTCTCCGTAGAGTATTAACATATCCACGAGCTCACTATTTTCAAAACGATAAGCACGTTGAAAATGAGCCATGCCAATAAATTTGAATGACAGCTCTGACAATACTCTAAATTCATATCCATGACAATGATATTTTGTGTAAACGCTAATCTTTAATTAGAAATTTTGGACAGGACCGTCTCTAAAAATTTCTAAAATTTATAAAAAGATGAAATCAATAAATATCGAAATTTTACTAAGGTAATAGAAGCTAAATCACTCTAGAGCAACGCATAAAACTAAGTGTTAAAAGGAACCTCAACTTAGCGAACACCCTGTATTTTCTTTGACAGACAAAACAGCTTTAATCATTGAATATTTTGACCAGAGAGTAGATGGTTTTACTTCTTGTGACTGTAACAAAATACGGAAATTATCACGATAATCATGTGTAAGGCTTATAAATATTGAACATTAAGGCGGCACTTACCTTTTCATGAAGATAATTTAACATTACATCTTCATCTACTACTACAATTTTTTTGTCTTCTTTCCATCGTAGGAATATTTGATATTCCTTTTCGTACATTTGCCGAGACTTCGCTGGAAGTAAATCTAGTACGATTTCTTTTGCTTTTTCCGTAATATGTGCGGGATTCTGCATTTTGTGCAAAAAAATGTCAGGTTTTTTCGTGTTTACAAAACACTGTAGTTACTATGGTGGCAGCCCACTAGCCCACTTTTCAATAAATATTTGCTCCGTTTGTCAAAATTAGTCGTTTTTATAAGTGGTTTTAAAGGTGTTTTGGGAGCTTGAACAAAAAAATATTGTTTGTAACACGTACCTAAAACGTTTTTTGGGACTCATTTGCTATTCCGGACTCGCCTTCGGCTCGTCCGGAAACAGCAAAATTCGTCCCAAAAAACTATGTTTTAGGTACTTGTAACAAAAATAACTATTTCCATCGTAGCTACTTTAATATAAGCTTTTATAAATATTTCAGGCAAGTCGTAAATTGTAATTCGTTCATGGTGTTTTAAGAAAAAATCACATTCCCTATTGTAAACTGTTTTCAATGGCCCAAAAGATGTTAAATCTAACGGCTGCAGACGGTGGGATGTGTGTGGGGGTAACGTTAATAAAACAATACCGTTATCTTTGCACAGGCTGTATATCTCTAAGCTTATGTGGATTGTGTGGTTATCCAAGATAATAAGTACCGGATCATCTTTAGCTTGTTTTAGGTACTTTGAAAAATGCTGTAGCCATTCATAAAAAAGTCTGTCGTTGCTCCAACCGGAAAAAGAACCTCTGTAAATTGCCCCTGGAGGTCCATTTCTTTCAAGAGCACTTGCCATCCTTCTGCGGGGAAAAACAAACATGGGTGCAATGCATTGGCCACTTGCACTCATGCAGCAAATGACTGTAACGTTTTTCCGTCTTTCGCCGGAAGTTTTAATGCCAAGTTGTTTAATTCCCTTAGGGCTTAAAACTTTTGGGGGCGTTTGGACAATTGTAACACCATTTTCATCAACATTGTATATTTTATTGGGCGTCCAACTGTGTTTTTCAAAAAGACTACCTAGATTTTTAAAAAACAGCTTAACATCGTCTTCATTGAAAGCTTTGATTCTGTTTAGGCTAGTTCCTTCTGGTTTTCTTAAGCGAATATTAAGGTGGCGTTTACAAAAACTGTAATAAAAATCTTTTCCAGCTGTCTGTGTTATTTTATTAAAATTATTTTTAATGTGGTTAGCTTCGGCACAGCATAGATATCAATCAGTAGAGACAGCTCGTGTCGGCGCCTTTGTTCTTTCTGACCCGAATTTTAAGCCGTCATGGGTGGTCGTTGCCTAAACTATTCCTAGATGTCGCCAATTTAAAAAGTATCACTTCATTTACAATTTCAAAAATTGATTCGTGTACGCAATATTGCAAACTGTGTAGTTTGCTCAAATCGTATAATCGTGAATCGCAATAAGAAAAAAAAAGTCGATATTTAAATTATAAACACGATGATTTGTTACAGTTTTTATTTTATTACTTATACAATTTGACAATTCGCACATTCTTTCCCTGAATACTTGAGGTTTAATTATCATTGTAAAAATAATGTAATAAATACATCTAAAAAGAAAGAGGTTTATTTAAGAAAAAATAAATAAATAAAATAAAAATTAAATTACAAAAAGGAAAAAAGTTAATGCTGCCAAATTTTTTTTTTCTATTAATTTTTTCACCTTTGGCATCTGTAAATTTAAAGCTAGCATTTACAAATCCGGAAATGGTACACTTTGTAATGGACCGTAGGTAAAGGAGTATTTTATGAGGACTAAATATTTTTCGAGAATAGACTCTTTTAGTTATTAAAGAAAGTATCCATCTTATTTATATATGTAGAAAGCTAAAAAAAAGTAGAGAAATAAACAGACAGGCATGATAATGTAATTATGGTAATTACTTTATACAAGAATAAATATAAAAATAAGAACAGCACCTGTTAAATTGTTTAATAATTTCAAAAATTTTACGAAAAAAACGCATTTTACCTAACAACTTAACCCGTAAGCGTAATATCATATAAAGTAAAATTTTTATTTAAAAAAAAATTATTACAAAAAAAAATACATATTTGTCGACTCTCATAAAGTGCAGGTAATTGGTATGGGTCACGCGGGTAAGAATAATTAAGGAATTCATGAAACCGGAAGTCCATAGGGATTAAGCGAAAAAAGATATTTGACAAAATGTACGGCTTGGGTCATTTTTACCCACGTGCGACTGCTTATGGGTTAAGCAACGTCTCAAAATAAAACTCAAGATTGTGTAGGTCAAAAAAAATATATATATACATGATGAATAAAAAAATTGTTTATTGAGTAAAGGTCTGCTTATATAATTTTTTGTTACGTGTAGTTTGTTTCTTATTATTTTTATATTTAATTTTACCACAACAACGGAATCATATATAATAAATTTTTTATATTTATTTCATAACCACCGTTGTTGTTCGTTGTGTTATGTTTACTATATTTTCCAAGAATTCCAAACACGAGGGAGAGAATAAGGCGCACAACAGGGATCCTGTATGAAAATTCATCGGACAAAGATTTTACCTTTTATTGTGAAAATTACATTTTTATACTATTTGTACAATTCTACTGGAAAAGCAGTCTTAAACAAGCAAAACCGGCAAAAATATTGTAACAAAACTGCCAAATTTCAAATATTTTAGACGTCAGTTGGGCGCCCTCATTCGGTCATAAAGCGAACGACCACCCACGAAAACGGGTCACGAAAAACGGCGAGCCGTCTCTACTGATTGATATCTATGCTGTGGCTTCGGCGTAAGTATTGATATTTGTAATTTCGAAATCAGGCTTAGCAATAAACGTATCAGAAAATTTTGTTGCAAAAGCATTTACAATATCTTGTGGATCATCATATTCAAGACCGTTTTGAATTAGTTTACCAGGAATACGGGAAGTGCCCTTCTTGGAATTGATATATTTCCACATATTCTTGGGGTTTGTTCGAAGTGACTCCTCAATAGTCCCATGTACGATTCGTAAGACGACTTAGTTAATTGTTTAGAGATAGTTCTAGCTTGCCTAAATTTCTCAAGATACGTTACATATTTCGTCTCCCTCCATTTCCTTCTGTAATATTTTTTTGTTTTATTACGCAGAGAACGTAGGAGGTAAAGCAACATATTTCTTATACAAAGCAATATAATTCACTGTGCCATCCAGGGTGCCCAGACCAGTGGTCACACTAATCGCCAACAGAGGGACCCCGAAGTCGCCAAAATCGCCAACCCAACATTTAAAATCAAAACGCCCCTAGGTTGTTGACTTCTAGTGAAAATACTTTTTATGCCATTTTTAAATATTTATTTTAATAAAAAAAAACATTCAGATCAATAATATAGTCTACATCACCTAAACAATTATTAAAACCAAATAAGAATAAATTGAAAATACATCAATAATGTTACACAAAAAGGGCTTACATTTGGAGTTACCAGAGATAACTTAGTTAGAAGTTATAAATAAATCTATTAATTTGTATCATGCATTTTGATATGTAAATATTTGTTATATAATGAAAAAATAACGTCAAGAACAGGAAAGTCCCTAGATGTAGGTTCTTCTAGTAACTTTAACTGTCACTGTCAAACGCCCATTGACTGTCAAGCAAGATGCCAAGTGTCAAACTGAATGTCAACTTGAGATTAATTAATCCAATAAGATTTTATAAATTAATGCAGAAAGTACTAAAAACAGAATCCAAATAAGTTTTAAGTAGCCGAACACACGTATGAAAAGCTAAGAATAGCAGGTATTTACCCATTCTTAAATATGTGTATCACAAGCTGTTTATACTTTTTTAGCCCACATTTTTTATTCAAAAAACTCTTGTGTCACATTAAAAATAACGTGTAATTCATTTTCATTAATTGCATCTTCACCATCACAGTTTGCGTAAACTATGTTGCTGTTAAAAAGTGACAGCATATGATCTGTTGGGGTAAAATTATTGCAACATATTTTACGATTAAAACAAAATATTTTGGTTCTAATTATGGCTTCTAAAGTGGTTAATTTTAGGCGATTTCTCACTTTGGTTTTTACGCTATTCATTATGGAAAACACTCGTTCCACTGCAGCATTGCTGAGAGGGAAAGTGAGCAAACGTAAAACAATAGTTGCCAACTCTTTGAATATTTGTTGACCTGCGCCATCAACATAATTGAAGACTATCGGCCAGAATTTCAAGATATTATTGGGAACATTTCCTCAGAATTCTTCTTCCCAATTTACAAGCTGTAATTTGCGCCATTGATTCTCCACAGTATTGAGATCTTCACCATAAAAGAATGGTTGAAGAGGTAATTCAGCAAAATTTATTTTCTGTTGCTTGTTTAAACAACACACAGGGCTTAAAAGCTTCATCTTATGGAATATTTGTAAATTTGATGGCATTCTTTCAATGAATTCTTTTAATAGTGTTTGTAAACAATTGAAACACCTGACTTTAATTTCATTTATTTCTTGTTGAGGCAAGTTATAATTATTTAGTTCTGTCATAAAATAATAGCCTAAATCTGCATCTTCCACTGAAAGATATGCCAATTTATTATCTACAGCTGCAGCAATTTTAAAAAGAACAGAGACATTTTCATTAGATTGTTCGTCATTGGTAGTAAGAAATATTGGTTTAATGATTCGTCTCCCTAAAGATTCGACAGTTAAAAAATATTGTGAATATGCTGATCCGATGTCATATTCATTGGATTGGAATATCAGATTTAGCTTATTTGTATCTTCCAAAAGAGGAAGTAAAAACTTAAAATATAATAGCATTTTATTATCATTTAATATGTTAAAAATTGTTTTGGCTTTATAACATTTTTCCTTGTTACCAGCCATTTCAAAAAATAATTTTAATTCTGTCCAGTGTTCTAATAACCTTTTAATAACGTTATATCGTGAAAGCCATCTTGTTGCTGATAGTTTAACTAAATTTTTGAAGGAATTACTTTCGTTAATATTAATTGTATCATATAATTTCCGATATTCAATCTTTCGTAAAGGCGAATTACTAAACCAGTTGTATACTTCATGTGCCAAAAAATCTAAACAGCTTGGTAACTCTGTGCTGGCTTTAGAAACACAGAGGTGAATTGCATGACAAACGCATTTTAAGAGGCACAAATTTTCATTATTACTCTTTAAAAGTGAATAAACTGAATTATTCTTTCCACACAAATTTGCGCCTCCATCTGTTCCTACAGCCAGCATGTTATGAATTGGCAAACCTATTTTGTTAAAATAATGTGTTAAAGAATTATATAAATTTTGTGCTGTGGCCTTCTCTACCTCAATAAGGCCTAAAAAGTCAGTTGTTAAAATAGCGCCGTTGAAATACCGAACGCAAACCGCTAAATATTTTTGACACTTACATCCGTTGATTCGTCAATGATACATGAAAATTTTTGATTGCCTATTGATGAAATAATTTCTTTCAGATATGATGCCCCAATTACGTTTCTAATTAAACCAGCACATTTCGTATGATGCAGTTTTAAATTGGTGAAACTACTTGAAGTTGGTGAATTCAGTGATTCTTGATTCAGGATTTCTCCCAGATGATCAACAGATCTAATAGATGAATGAAACAGGATGTGCATGGATAGTTTTAAATCAATTTTTTTTTGTTCTTCACCACCAGTTGAGGTAACTAAAATGATAATGTATACTTTAGTTTAAACTGTGGTTTGGTTAAAATCAACTTACAGTATTGTTTTACAGTGTTTTTTTTTGGAATCACTCGGTTCTTAGCATTCGTTTGATGAAATTTTGTCTCTGCATGCTTTTTCAAGTCAGCATAATGGGCTCGAAGTGAGGTGTGGCAGAACATGCAATAAGCCTCTTTTCCATTAGAATCATTTTTTTCCTCTCTGAGCCAACCTATTGGACAGATTAAATAATTGATTACATTTCAAAGCAGTAATTGAACTGAACAATTATGTGACTACCAGCTAACTAACTACTACTACTTGAGAGAAATTTAATTAGATTTACCTTTCGCCCACGATTCTTCTGCCCATTTGGCTTTGTAATGCCGCGTATATTTTCCATGTTTTCCCATGATATTAATAAAAAAAAACTTCAGTTTAAACACAGCAGAAATTAAATTATAACACAAGGACACTTTCCACTTTCAGTGAAATACCAAAGGAAAATGCACCATGAGAGTGGGAGAATTGTCGACTCATTAAAATTATATGGAGCGAATCTTGTGATCCAATAGTTTTTAAGTATTATTTAAAAATCAGTGATCAAGCTAAATTATAAGGGTGGGAAATTAGCGGTAAAACAATGGATTGGAAGATTGCAATGCGGTGGAAGTTGTTCTTGCCGCCTTCAGAGGTGATTGGTCCATGGAAGGTTTTCAGGGGAAGCTGCTGTGGGGTTGATGTTGGTCAGGACTCAATAACTCTCAATCCCCAACAATTAACAATTTATTCACAAACGTTCACACAAGAGAAAATACAAAGCAGTGTTCATGTCAGAGCGAGACTCTAAGAAGTACTGATTCTCCTAGCCCTCTCGTGGGGGGAAACGCCGCGGTCAGGTCTACATAGATGGCGCCACATCACTCCTTCCCCAGTGAGAGGGTTGCGAACACTCGAGCGATTAGAAAGTTTTTACAATTATTTACGTACAATGAGTTATAAGCATTACATTTTAGTGAAATTGGACGAAATCTTTGTAGCGCGATGGAAATCTGACGCGTCTCCCTGATCGGGCGGTCTGCTCGCTTCGTGCTTGTTGGTTGGGCGCGACTGTCTCGGCGCCAGAATTGGAATCGTCACTAGAGACTTCATCTGGTGGGTTGGCGGTACGGTTGGTACTCGTGCATGGAGTGAAATCTGTCATTCTTTCGACGTATGCGGGTTTTAACCTATCAACGGATACGTTTGCAGCCCTACCCTTAATTAGCAAGGTGAAAAACTTGTCGTGGCGTTCCAGCACTTTGAAAGGACCTTCATATGGGGGCTGAAGTGGCTTCCGTATAAGATCCACTCTCACAAACACGAACTCTGATTGCTGCAAGTTGTTTGGCATATGGACGTAAGGCTTGTTGTGGTGCCGTGCTGCTGGGTATTTTAGGCACTGCATTCGGGCTTTCAACTGCTCCACTAACTGGTTTGTCAGCGGGGGCAGTGTCTGTGGGTTCGACGTTGCTGCCTCAAACATGTCGCCTGGAAGCCGGAGAGACGTACCGTAAACTAAGTCGGCTGCAGATGTATTGATGTCTTCTTTTAGCGTTGTTCTTAGGCCTAATAAGACTAGAGGTAGGGCGTCAGTCCACTTGCTATCGTGGCACATGAGTGATGTCTTCAGTGACCGATGGAAACGTTCAACTAGACCATTACTCGGTGGGTGGTAGGCTGTGGTTTTTAATGTGGTGTGTGCCTAGCATCTGTGTCAGGGATGAAAACAGTGATGACTGGAATTGGGTACCTCTATCTGTAGTTATTTTGGCTGGTGTTCCGAAACGACAAATCCATGTGTTGACAAATGCTTTAGCGCATGTTTCAGCTGTAATATCTTGAATCGGCGTTGCCTCTGGCCATCGTGTGAATCTATCAATTAGGGTTAGCAAGTACTCCTTCCCATTTGCTGAGGGTAGTGGCCCTACAATATCCAAGTGCACATGGGAAAATCTGGCATCCGGGTTTGCGAACGTGCCAACTGGTGCATGGGTGTGTTTGTGCACTTTGGCCTTCTGACATTTTAGGCATTCTCTTACCCATGTTGCTATGTTTTTCCGCATGGAGGGCCAGAAATATTTCTTCGAAATCTGTTTAGTGGAGGATTTCACTCCGGGGTGTGCTACTTGGTGGATGGTGTCGAAAATGTGTTTTCGGAACGTTTTTGGAACGTAGAGTCTGTTCCCGTGGTTGGATTCATACCAGAGTGGTTCGTCTATGACAGGTGCTGTAATGGTGATGAACGCGAACTTGCTTTGCTTTTTTAGCTCTTGCAATTCTGTGTCTTCCTTTTGTGCTTTCGCTAGTTGTGCGAGAGAGAACTCTGAACGTGTAATTGCGCTGATTCTTGATAGTGCGTCGGCTGGAATATTGTTCGAGCCGTGAATGTGTCTGATATCGGTGGTGAACTGTGAGATTAAGTCCAGATGTCGACACTGTCTAGGCGAGCATTTTTCAGGTTTTTGTTGGAAGGCGTACGTGAGTGGTTTGTGGTCGGTATAGATTACAAAGTGTCTACCTTCTAGAAAGTGTTTAAAATGTATCACGCTTTTATAGATCGCTAGGAGCTCCCTGTCATAGGCGCTGTACTTCCTTTCAGCGGCTGTCAATTTCGATGAGAAAAATGCGAGGGGCTTTTGAGACGATTCTTCCAGCTGCTGTAACACTCCTCCGATGGCCTCAGCTGAAGCATCTACTGCTAAACTGAGTGGCAGTTTGGGATCGGGGAATGTTAGTGTTGTTATGTTAGCTAGATCCGACTTACATTTTTCGAAAGCTCCCTCAGCTTCCTGGTTCCAACGTAAATCGGCGTTTTTACGTGAACACCCTTGAAGAAGGTTGTTCAGGGGTGCTTGGGTATTTGCTGCGCCATTGATCCATCTGCGGTAATAGTTTAGCATTCCCAAAAACCTCTGCAAGTCTTTTGAAGTTTTTGGTTTTGGGAAAGTTCTTATTGCGCTGACTTTCTCTGGGAGCGGTTCCAGGCCTTTGTTTGAAACCTTGACGCCAAGGAATGCTAGCTCAGGTACGCCAAACTTGCATTTTCCTGGGTTGATGACTATGCCATGTTTGTGCAGACGTCGGAGCACTTCCTCCACATGTTGGACATGTTCTTGTTCTGACGTACTGGCAACAAGTATGTCGTCTATATAGGCGTAGGCGAAGTCGAGTCCGTACAATGCTTGGTCTACAAATCTCTGGAATGTTTGTCCAGCATTCTTTAACCCATATGGCATCCGCAGGAATTCGAAGAGTCCGAATGGTGTTGTGACAGCTGTCTTTGGTCTATCGCTTGGATTTACAGGTATCTGAAAATATGCGGTTAATAGGTCCAATGAGGAGAAAATTGTCTTGCCCTTCAAATTGGCGGCGAAGTCTTGGATGTGCGGCACTGGATAGCGGTCGGGGATTGTGACTGCGTTAAGACCGCGATAGTCCCCGCATAGACGCCATGTGCCATTGTTTTTGGGGACCATATGCAAAGGGCTGGCCCAAGGTGAGGAGGACGGCTGTATGATGCCATTTTCCCTCATGCGCCGAAATTCTTCTTTGGCGATTCGCAGCTAGTCAGGCGGCAGTCTTCGGGGTCTACAGTGAGCTGGGGGTCCCCGAGTTGGAATGTGGTGAACCACGTCATGTTTCGTTTCGCGTGGCGTTGTTGTAGCTCGGGTGACCTCTGGGTACTTTTGCAGCATCTGTTTATATGTTGCACTCGCACCTTCGAGGACTGCGTGGATCCCGTGTTCGTGAGCGCGTTTCAAACGCCCTTCGACCGAAAGCGATGTGCGCGAGTCACTTATTTTTTTGTTTTTTATGTCCACGCACAAGCCATAATGCTCGAGAAAATCTGCGCCGATTATTGCGTTCGTTACCTCGGCGACTATAAAGGTCCACTTGAACTCGCGGCGAAGGCCAAGATTTAGTGTGACGGTTATTTGACCAAAAACGCGGATATCCGAACCATCGGCTGACTGTAGTCGCAACGAGGTGGGTTCACGGGCGCACTTGTGTTTGAATTTGGCGGGCAGAATGCTGATATCGGCGCCTGTGTCGACCAAGAAGTGTATCTTCGACCCTTTGTCGACGATGAACAGGCGTCGAGACGCTTGCCGGGCCACCGCAGCTGCCTTTACGTGCGGCCCTCGTGCCCGTTTTTTTGGAAGCTGCAGGGTCGTGTGCACTTATTGGCTTTCTCCCCAAATTTTCGATGATACCAGCACTGCTGGTCCTCTCTGCTTCTGCTTCGACTTCGAGTTCGCTTTTTGCTTTCCCCTTCGAGCCGTTGCATCAGATTGTCCATTTTTTCCAGGATTCTTGACATCATCTGCATCATGTCGACGTCGCTCGAGCGTGATGGACCTGGTTGCGGAGACCTTGCTCGTACTTCCGCCACCGCTGCCGACGGGGTGGACTCAAGTATTTTGTCGGCCACTTCTGCCACCTTGTCGATTTCGACTTGTGTAAGCGACACAAGGATCGGCTGAATGGATACTGGCATCTGTTGAATAAATAGTTCTCGTAACGCTGTGGCATTTACGTAGGGCGTATTTTGTATTAGGGACTGCATGTGTCTCAACAGCTGTGAGGGCTTCCTGGAACCTAACTCCTGGCCTCCTAACAACTGCTTTAGTCGCTGCGTCTCGGTGATGCAGGTGCGACTGACGATGGCTTGTTTGAGACATGTGTAAGGCTCCGTGTCGTGTGGCTTCAAGATGACGTCGGATACTTCGGCTGCTACATCGGGTGGTAATATGGTGAGCACATGGTTGAAACGTGTCTCCTCTTTTGTAATTTTGCTGATCTGGAACTTTGCTTCTACCGTTGTGAACCATAGGTCTGGCTTGGCTGACCAGAATGGGGGCAGTACGAAATGGGTTGCGGCAGACGCGTGCGTTTGTTCGCTTTGATCATCGTCGCCAGCCATCTTGTTTTTTCGTCCCGGTGCGGCGTGGAGTTGCTTGACCACGTGGCTGGGTTTTTCGCTCTCCTCGCGTTGATTTGCCTTTTAGTCGGGCTCACCAATTTGTGGGGTTGATGTTGGTCAGGACTCAATAACTCTCAATCCCCAACAATTAACAATTTATTCACAAACGTTCACACAAGAGAAAATACAAAGCAGTGTTCATGTCAGAGCGAGACTCTAAGAAGTACTGATTCTCCTAGCCCTCTCGTGGGGGGAAACGCCGCGGTCAGGTCTACATAGATGGCGCCACACTGCGGGAAACCTTTATTTTTTAAAATAATTTTTATGTTTTCAAATTAGGATAAAAAAATCTAGTAACGACAATAACAATGTCTTTTATTTTCCTTTGTCGTAGTAGCAACATTTTTGTATTATTTGCAATATTCAATTCATATTTTTTTATATTTTTCTGACAATGGAGTTGCGGTTACATTGACCCTTCCAATGAAATGAGTAGGAGTGATCGAGAAATGAGGCAAACCAAATGGGATGAATGTAACAATTGATTTTTTTTCAGAAGTCAACCTACTCGATCACAGATGGCGCAAAGTAGAAAAAGGTTAACATTCTTTGAGAGTGTAGTGGTAGATGATTACTACTCGTCCGTCTACAGATGGCGCAACACAAAAATGGAAAAATAATACAATCGCCCAAAATTCGCCAAAATCGCCAACTGGCGCCGACATAAAAAATACAACGCCAATCTTAAGCGCCAAGTCGCCAAAATGGCGATAAATCGCCAAATCTGGGCACCCTGGTGCCATCGTTTGGGATAATCGTGAACTGCCTGGGAGTGTAGATTTTAGTCCTACGAATATTCACGAACAAGACCGATCCTTCAGCTAACATATCTTGATAACGTAAATCATGAAGCTCCACGGGTCTACAGGCTTCATATATTTCAAAAGCTGTCACAACATAATTGACGAATATTAGAACTAACGACCAGCAGGTTTTACCTTCACTAACAAATATGTAAGATCTGGTGCCTTTAACATAAACTCTTCAATTTCCTTTCGTTGAACTACCTAAGACTTTTTAGCTTCATCACCCACGGAGTTACTATTAATATATTCAGTAATCATAAGAGATTTCGAGATATCAAAGTTTTCTTTAATTTTTAACATTTTTTTGAGCTTAGAGTGGGTACACCACAGTGATGAAGGTTTGTAAACTTTTGCCTACGGAAAATGAAATACAGTTTACTAAATACAATAATTTTAAATACAATTACTTACCATTTGAGCAAGTATGCCATCACGACTTTTTAATCGCAGTTGGTCACCGCCACTCGCAAAATTTGTCATATTCTTTCGTATACAATTTCTTTTCAAACGTTTTCTGCTTCTTGAGTTTGCATTTTGAAAATAGAATTATTTAACAAACAAACAACGTAGAATCCATAACAACATCAAAATAACCAGCTATATATTAAAGTTCCCGTCGGCACAAGGCACACAATCGCGCCGGAAATGCTAAATATTTCGTTAAAAATATTTTAGAAACTAATAATAATAATAATAGTTATTTATCCAACAGTAGCTTTACACTACACAATTACAGGATAAATTCCACAATAAACCAAAAATACATACATAAAATATAAGTTATAAAATTGATTCCCAAATAATGAACTCTTCAACAAATCGTCTAAAATTATTTGTAATGACCGATTTTGGTCTGCCTAAATTAATGGTGAAAATGTCAACATCTGAACATAATTATTAATACTTCTACACATAGATAATAAAGGTGACTGCGCATAGTGGTTCGTACTCGCTGCAGATAAATAAATAAAATAAAATAAAATAGAATAAAATGTTGTATGCACCACGGCCATAATTATCGATTGTGGCCCTCGGGAAATTGAAAGCGCTCCTTCGTCGAGCTTTAAACATTCCCTCGTGCCATAATCGTCCTAATTATGCCCTTAATACATAAATTACTATTTCATATTTATCACAAATCTGATTGAAAAATAGTTATTTATTATACAAGCGGTTAAAGTGAATGTTTAATGAGCGGTCAGTTTAAGGCGAGAGCGGCGTATGCCGCGAGCGCCTCAAGACCGCGAGTTACACATTCATTTTAACCGCAAGTGTAATACAAACTTTTATTCAATTTTGACAACCCCAAGTCCCAAATTGTGAAAAAATTGGTGATTCAAAGTTCACATTCGAGAAACGTCAGAATTGACAGCGACCAAATAAAAGTTTTATATGCGTAGAATTTAGGTTACAATATCAGGTGTGTGTGTGTAGTATGTGACTCTGGCGACGGTGTTTGTTTATTTTAAACAAACTAAAATTATCGAAAAATTGCAAAATCATGCAAGATTCCAACGGCAAAACTTGCTCCCAAAAAAGAGCAAATCAGAAAGTGTATCAAAGGTTCCTTAGATGGAAAGAGCAGTAAGGCATTGGAGAAATTACAGAAATGGTAACCATGGTTTCAAAACAGCAAAATAATAGTATATTATTAGCCAAGGTTGCAGAGCCAAGCATTCTAGACCGAGCGCAAATTAGAACCCGAGACGCGCAGCGTCGAGGGCTCTAAGTGCGAGGTCTAGAAATGGCTTTGCAACCGTGGTTAATATACTATTTTTTTCACTAGTAGAAACCATAAGACAATAAACTGAAAAATAAACGTTCAATTTTTTGACGCAACGTGATTTTGTTTTGATTTCTAATCAAACTTGATCTAAATCTTCAACACAAAGAAAACCGTTTATACTTGTCGCTGAGTTAATCATTTTATCTTCTACCGTCTACCAACTATCATGCGTATACTCAAGTAATGTTTGTAGCACACATTTGTTCATTTTTTAAGAAATAATCACATCAAACATTGCGTACATAACCTCAATTTTTCTTTTTGAACCCGTGGTAGCAAAAGTTGAATTTGCTACCACTAAATGAGTCGACATTTGCATGTGTCCAGGCTGCTAGTGAAAAAAAATTTTATTTCGCTAGCGGTTTAAAAATTTTATGGTGCTACCGGATAAACCAAAGCTTTAGTGGCCTACTGACGGCAAAATAAACGTTTGTTTACATGTCAAAATTGAATAATAGTACATTATGGAACTAGTGGATGAAGTTGAATTTCAACGGCGAGAGTGATTTTTTCACACGAGCGAGTGCAACGAGCGAGTGCGAAAAAGAAACTCGAGCCGTTGAAATTTCTTCATCCGCGAGTTGCATATACTATTTTTTCTAAGAAATTAGGAAATAAATGTTTGTTTATGGTAGGTATTTTATTTTTGAAATACATTAACTGTAATAGAACAATTTGTGCAATTATCACCAATAATATTTACACTTTTATCGTAAGTATTATTTGAACTTGTATCTTTGTTTAAACTTAGTTGGCTGCTTCCTGTATCAATAACTGCACTTGTATCAGATTCGAAAATGCCGCATTGGCAGCATTCAAAATTTCTTCAGAAACTTCGTCAGTCTCACTCATGTTCATTGTTTTCACTTGTGTAAACTAGCAGTATTAAACGTCAAACACTAACGGGTCGTCCAGCCTAGGCGTCATGATTTTCGAAGCGCGCGAAGCGGACGGTGCGGTCGGTGCAGGCGATACGCGACACGTTTCGCTAGCTGCGAAACGCTCAGGCTGGACGACCCGTTAAAATCGTAGACGGCCGAGTATTTTTCCACTAGAGGGTGAAATGAAATTTCATCCACTGCCAGCGATGGGAAAATGACAAACTTCAACCTTAATGAGTAGAAAAAAGCATTAATTATATTACGTGAATAACAAAATAAAGCTTGTTTATTAGTCATGGCAAGATAAAAGCAGTAGAAGAAAACTGAAGACATTGAAGAAAAACAAATATGACGAAACCTTTAATGCCACCGAATTTGCCGTACTGAATGTTATAAAAACAATTTCTGTCAAAGGACATGGCGGAGTGAATGAATCTTTAGTATTTTCTGAAAAACATGAAGAAAACCTGTTACAGATAAGCCAAGAACCAAACATATTGTCACAATTGAAAGTTTATTAGAAGTAGATGATGAAAATTTTGTTCTTATTGAACAAGAAATTTCGATTGAAACCGAATCTACTTCAGCCATGATCACGGTCACAGACCAAAACAGTAATAATAACGGATGACAACTAAAAATCCGGGTTGTCAATAAATTTTAATTTAGAGTAAATAATTTATTCAAAACAGTTTTATAAGGTTGGCACTTAATTTATGACAACGTAAAAAATATGTATGACAAAATCAATGGTTTTCAACAAAAGGTCCATTATCCGCTACTCTGCGTAACTTCTGTTTAATGTGCGCGCAAGCCGTCTGAACACCAGTTGTGTCCATTTCTTTCAAGTATTTCTTAATTCTACGCTTGAGTTGTGAAATGTTTTGGCTTTCCAACCACTCTTATACACTAAAGAACTCAGCTCCCCAAAAAAATCTTCAATGCACTGGGGAAGATTGGTGGGGTTAACATTGTTCGGAACAAAAGGAATATTTTTGCTTTCGAGAAACGCAGTAACACTTTTTGCATAGTGTGACGATACTTTGTCCGGCCAAAAGATGTAATTATCATCTGAATGATATTTGTTAATAAATGGAACTAAAATTTTAGCTAAACACTGGTTTTTGTAAACTTCTTGGTTGACGGCTAGACCACTTTCCTTGAAAAATGGCTCAGAAACTCCCCTGTTGGAAACAACAGTATATAGCATTACTTTTTTGTCGAACTTGCTTCGCATTTTGAATTCAACTTCAGGTGGTGTAACAGAAGAGTCGTCTGTGTAATAAAAACTGTTACCAGGCATTTGGGGCTTACTTAACGTAAAATAACTTTTTGCACTCATGACCTTTTTTGATAGCTTTCGCGCATTCACCAGAGTCCGGGAGGTCGAACTTCCCGCACACGTGCATTTAACTTCCCGTTGCCATGGTAACCTTAAAATACTCGGGTAGTGTCAACATTGTGACGTGTTGACGGCGCTGTCAATGGCGTTGTTTATAAATAACTCACAGTTAATCTCTTCAGTTTAAAGGTTTATTCGTCGCAAAAAATATTGTACACAACACGTTCGTGAGCCTGCTTCCCGCATTCACGCAAATGCGGCACTCCCTTCGGTCGTGCCTCAAACAAGCGTTCATGCGGGAAGCAGGCTATCCCGAACTAGTTGCGTAAATTACTATTCATCATCTAAAATGAAATTTTTGTCTTCAAAATCTCTCACAAGATAACGATAGTCTTTTTTGAGTTTGGCAATTTGACTTTCCGTGTAGGCTGGCGACTTTTGCTTTTTCCTGGCTTTAACTTGGAGCTTTTTGAGTGACTTACTGATATACTGCTGAGAACAACCGAATATTCTAGCAACATCTCCCTGACTAACGCCATCCTTGTTATTAAACCGAGTTTTCATTCTTTTCAAATTTTTCTGAGTCATTATTGTAGGTTTTCGTCCGGATCCTTGCTTTCTTTCAATAATACTACGTTTTAAAATGTCGTAAATTGTACTTCTTGATATGCCGTCTTTCAAAAAATGTTCTACAGTAAACATTTTGCCAATGATTTTATGGCGTTCATAAAAATGTACAATACGCTCTCAGAGAAGCTTCTCTTTTGATGACATTTTGGGACGACTAAATTGACAATTGTCAAACAAAAACAACGTAGCATCATTATTTCAATCATAGACTACTTGGTCATGTAATGAAGCGGCGTCATTACGCAAATTAGTACAACTTGAGAACATTTTATTTTTGTCCAGATTTTTAGTTGTCATCCGTTACCAATAACAATGTTATTCACCAACACTTCACTGCAAATGATAAAATTGGAGCAACACCCAAAATAAGCACTGAAACCTTTTCTTAATAACACTGTTACACCTTTCACAAATTTTGACCAAAATGTCCTCAGGAGTATTTCCGGGACATGGTTATAACCCTCTACTGGAGTTAATAACCATGGACGAAGAGGATACCCTGAATCGTCTTAACAAGAAGAAAATATGACTAACTGCATGCAAATTCTGCAGTGCAATATTCACATTCAAAGTCTGCCAAATAAAGGCATCATTCCAGGATAAGCAGCATTTACATTTAATATTGTCAACTTATCATCGCAGATTAGCTGAACATTCAATGAATGATAATGGTTGCGATTTACGTAAACATGCTCTGGATGTTCTGGGTGATTTCTGCCAAGTAGGTTGCAATCCATCACACCTATAATGCCAGAAAACCCATATCTTTGGTAGAACCTAGCACGAACGTTCACTCTTTCCTCCATTGTTTGAGGAATTATAAATAAATTAACACGTTGACTGCCAGTTTACTGCAGTTCCAAGACGTTCTGGCGAATGACAGCGTCACGTGAACAGCCGGCTGCCATTTTTATTACTTTAGGTTTTATTATTATTATTATTATTATTATTATTTTTAATTTGTTTTTAGAGTACCTATTTTTGAGATAAATATTTTTTTTGCAGAAAAATGGTTGTATAAGATTATATGAAAAATATACATATACTTTATTTTCAAAATCCAAAATTAACATTCAATCAACGTTTGAAATGGACGTTAAAACATTGAATTCACAAAAAAAGTTTCTCTGGACACAATTCGCCGTACGTTGCTATTCTTTATGCAGTTTTGCTGTCTCTTTACTCCCCTTTTCGATTATGATTTTCTCGTAACAAAGTGAGCAACGCTCTATAACTTTCCTGTTTCGTTTGCATTTTTCCACGGTTTTTACCAGTTTATGGTTTTTTGATGTTTTGTTGGCGGTGGTGTTGCGGTTCGAACAAGTGTTTCACTTCGCAAAGTCCTAAGTACACCTAATTTAAACTGCATTTGAGTAGCACTAGATTCTGTTCTCCATTCTTGACTAGCAAATTCAAGAAAAGAATCTACTAAATGTTCCCGAAATTTTGTGATTGACGTTTTCTTTTCAGGATGTATTTTCTTATTAGGAATGTCGATCTTTTAAAAAAAGATCGATTTTTGAGATCGATCTAGATCGAAACACAAAAAATCCATTCATAGAAAAATCGAAATAAAAAAGATCAATTTAGAAAAAATTGCAATATAAAAACGACAATTGACACGCACACATTTTGTAATTTCTATTTGTAAATTCTTGGAGCAGGAAATGATAAAAAATTCGAAAATCAGTTACAAAACAAAAACTATACATATTAAAAAAAAAGCAATTGAAAAACAAGAATACACTCATTAATATTACAAGTTCCAGTCGGCAATGCTTAATGAATTCAAAAATAATAATTTTTCAAATCTGTCACTGGAAAGACGATTTCCTGCTGGGTCGAGTATATTTCCTGCCCTCGAAAAAAGTCTCTCGGAGGGTACAGAAGTAGCGATTATTACAAGATACTCCAATGCAATTTGTGACCGAGTTGGATATAGTGATTCATTGCTTAACCAGAAAGCGAGTGAATTAAATTTCTGATCAGCAGTAGGTTGGCGGATGTAATGATTAAACTCATCAAAATTTCCATTACCTTCAGTTCTATTTTTCCGTGAATCTGCTGCAAGCTTGTTGTGATAGATCCAAATATTAGGTTCATCCTTTCGTGACTCTAGGTCTTCTGGCAAAGTTTCCTGTATTTCTATTTCTTCGTTGGGCGTTAATTCTTTGATTAAATGTCTAATTTTTGCCATATTCTGGCTGAGTCGTAATGGATTCTTGAAATGAAGTTTCTTGAATCTCGGATCCAGTAAAGATGAAATGGATAACAGGCGGTTGCTTTCAATTCCCCAAACCTTTTGGAGATCTCAACTAGAGTTTCTTATTTCAACTACTGTCCGATGTCGGTAAAGGGCACTAATTCTGTAAGTTGTTTTTCCATGCAATTTTGCAATGGAATTACCATACTGCCTGTTTTATAACTCCACTAACTTCTTTTGTAACTGAATATGGTTCCAACATATAGAAAGTGGAATTCCATCGCGTTGGTACCAATTGTATCAGTTTTGGGTAGGGTTACCAGATATCAAGCATAAGTATATATGAAAAAGATGTCAAAAACATATCTTTTGGAAAAAAAAATATATCTTTTTTTTAATAACTTTATTAAACAAAAGATTACAAAAAAAAAATAATTATGTTACATATAATAATAATAATAAAGAGAGTATTTCTCATTTCAAGTACTTCGTATTACTTTGTACATTTAATAATCTTTTTTTCTTTGGATATATAATCAAAAAATTGCGTACAACTTAATTTAAAATTTAAAGTTATCAGAAGCTCGGCTCTAATCAAATATACTGACGCCCTATTTCTAACTTCGGTCCACTTATTTGTCATCATAGAAAATATTCTCTCAGTGAAACATGTAGTTACAGGAATGCTGAATATAAATGACATTTAAGTGGCTATCTGTGGAAGTTCACAATTTTTAAAAATGTATTTCTGAAAGTAACTGAAATTCAGTTCGATCTTTTAGGATTTGCAGTGCATTATTTAAACAAGTAACCTCATCGAACATTGCATTCATATTAAGTTGTAGCAACAGTCTTGTTTCATTAGGTATGAACTTTATAACTTCACAAAAAGATTCATATTGCAATTGTCCCTTACCTAATGTTAAATTTGAAACTGTATATAGCCAATTAGCCAATAACACGTGACGTCACGCTGTGGCGGGAACTCGGCGTTTGACAAGCGCCGTGAAACTCCATAAGTGACAATGTTAACATTTTCGCATTTTATTTAAAAGTGTGGGTATTTATCTAGAAAATAAACACGTGCATAGCTTCTTTCATATCTTTTCTGTGTATCTGGGTGCTTTTTTTGGCGATTTGAGTTTAAAAAAACCATAATAAAAATAAAAATGCAGAACGCTGTTTTGGTCTGAATTCCTCGTCACCCAAAATACATCCGTGTGTTTTAAGCGGTAAATCAGGAATTAATATTTTCGTTTGAGGTTAATGTGACGGGTTTAACTGAAGGTGTGGGTGCGGGTTTACCTAAAAGAGCACCAATGTAGTAATTTATTAGAAACTGTAAATCTAATAGGTACTTAAAATAAAATGATCCGAACAAACATAGGAATACTTTACTTTGGCTTCGTTAAATCCACCCGTTTCAAGGCTTTTAACCAAAGCTTCCGCATTTTTTTCCCCATCCTGTATATATTTACCTTTTTTTGTTGCTAATTGCTGGGAAAGGAAAATAAAATTTGTCCGCATTTCTGGTACTTCGATTCGCGCAACCCACAACAGCATAAAATTTAGGCATTTTCTCCTAAAATACAAAATATTATAATATTAAGATCCTAGTGTATTTAAAAAACATTGATGTGCATTAACAAAGATTTAATTTGCAAAACAAATAATAGATAGATAGATAGATAGATAGAGTTTATTGGTGTCATTCTACAAATGTATTTACACACGTCCAAAAGCATAGATAACACTATGCAACAAATTAAAAAAAAATAAAATTCACAGAATGCACAGTATGTAGTTAACATTTCTTACCTCAAACTCAATTGAGGATTGTGCTTGAAAGAGTCGTATCACATCAGGTTTCAAAGTGAAAAGTGTTTATTGAATTTTTTGAAATCATACAAAATTAATAAAACAAAACTTCATTTTTCATTAAAAAAGGTCTTTTTTTTCGAACGATTGGCATTCTTATTGTAGCCAGATCTCGCAGTACCCCTCTGAAGACACCAACAGAATTCTACAAGCATGGGTGGATACATAAAAACGATATTTTTACGATTAAATGCAATCAAGTGTCCCAAAACGTAAGAAAAACAAAACACCCGTTATCTATGTTTTGTGATGTGATATGAGTATAAAACATTTTTTTCTTTAGTATATGGAGTATAGGTACCCAACCTATCACATCAGGTATCACAATGAAAAGTGTTTATTGAATTTTCTGAAATCATACAAAATTAATAAAACAATACTTCATTTTTCATTGAAAAAGGTCTTTTTTTTTCGAACGATTGGCATTCCTATTGTAGCCAGATCTCGCAGTATCCCTCTGAAGACACCAACAGAAGTCTGCAAGCATGGGTGGATACATAAAAGCGATATTTTTACGATTAACTACAATCAAGTGTCCCAAAAAGTAAGAAAAACAAAACACCCGTTATCTATGTTTTATGATGTGATATGGGTATAAAACATTTTGTTCTTTAGTATATGGAGTATAGGTACCCAACCTATCACATCAGGTATCACAATGAAAAGTGTTTATTGAATTTTTTGAAATCATACAAAATTAATAAAACAATACTTCATTTTTCATTAGAAAATGTCTTTTTTTTCGAACGATTGGCATTCCTATTGTAGCCAAATCTCGCGGTATCCCTCTGCAGACACCAACAGAAGTCTGCAAGCATGGGTGGATACATAAAAGCGATATTTTTACGATTAAATGCAATCAAGTGTCCCAAAAAGTAAGAAAAACAAAACACCCGTTATCTATGTCTTGTGATGTGATATGAGTATAAAACATTTTTTTCTTTAGAGTATGGAGTATACCCAACCTCAAACACTATCTGAACTTTCTGTGAATTTTTTAGTGTTGCATAGTGTAATTAATAAATTTAGATAATAATACAAGTAAGATGATACTATACTAATTAAATCTATATAACAATGATTGTATTAATTATTATAAATCCCCATCACTTAATGTAAAATATAATAAAGCAACTTTAATAAACGCGTTCAAATTTATGAAGTAAGTACTCATCAACAGAGTAAAAGGCCTTGTGAAGTAAATACTTTTTAATATTTATCAAAAGCATTTTCGTTTCAAGAGATTTAAATGTTTTTGGCAATGCATTATAAAACTTAATACAAAAATATGAGGTTCCATTCTTACATTTGGTGAGCTTCAGCAAGTTATAACTTAAGTCTTCACTTCTAGTTTTGTAATTGTGATATGTGCTTAATTTCCGGTAATCCTGAGCATTATTTACCAAATATTCAAGACAGCGATATATGTATAGACATGGTAAAGTAAGAACATTTAAGCTTATGAAAAATGATCTACAATCTTCAGAGTATGAAACACCTGCAAGAATTCTCAGTGCTCTCCTTTGGAGTTTAAATAATTTATTTAAGGTTGAGGAGTGTCCCCAAATTAATATGCCATAATTGAGATGACAATTTACTAAAGAGTAGTATGCTATCCGAAGATATTTTGAAGAAATCTTATTAGCCAAATTACGCAAAAGAAAAATGTTTTTTGATATTTTATTTGCTATGTAATCCCCATGTTTTTTCCATGTAAGTTCTGAGTCTATTAAAACACCAAGATATTTTGTAAATGTAAGTGTATCATTAACACCCTTTTTTAAACTAAACAACATCGTGACTGTTTTTTTTTTATTTAACGATAATCGGTTCGCAGTGAACCAGTCTACTGATTGGTTTACAAGAAATTTATTTTTTGCTCTAGCTTGTTCAGTTGTTATTCCTGCATTGCCTATAGAGGTATCATCTGCATAAAGTGTGACCTCTCCATCCTGTAAATAAGAAGGGAGATCATTCGTAAACAAAAGGAATAAAATCTGCCCAAGAATTGAACCTTGCGGAACTCCATATGCAATGTTGGAAGCCTCTGAAAGTATTCCATTAAAACATGTTCTCTGAGTACGATTTGTTAAATATGACATGATAAGTTTGACACTACTTGGATGAAAATTATAAAAATAAAGTTTACGCATTAGAATGTCGTGCGGCACACAATCAAATGCTTTACTTAGGTCTATAAAAGCGAAGTTTTAATATAAGATGCAGCGAAGTTAACCTGTACATCACATTGGAAAACATTATTTTTTAAGCATATTCAAACGTTATGGTGCGTTTTACAGATATCTACACAGTCTAGAAACTGTAACAAACTTACCAAACTATAAAAACACAGTTGACACACTCTCAAATTTAAATGAATTCCGAAAATATTAGCATTGACTCTTATGAGAAAACCGGCTAGTTGTCAAACGCTGCCATCTTGATGACCTCGGATGACGTCAGTGTATTTGGCTAATTATTATCTTCTTCAAAATTGAACCACTTATTTAGATAAGTTATTGCATTATTTAATGCTTTGATAAAATTTTCTCTCATCTTATTCGCTTCAGCACTTTCAAATTGTTTTAGTTTTTCATGCACTAAGAACCCAAAAAAAGAATTTTTTCTTTCAACAAGCTTAATGTGCAGATTTTCTAGTATAAAAAATTTCTATTACAGTACAGCCTTTGATGATGTTCAAGTGGAAGGACCAGGATCTGCTGCTTTTTCTTCCTCTTGCATAATATATATATATATAGATATATTTACTGTACAAGTCGAGATCATTTAGTGATATTTTTTGTACAAGTAGAGATCCATTCTGGCAAGACGAGATCCAATTTGGATCTCGACTTGTTTCATGTGTATATCTTCACCAAACAATTTTTATAGGTGGGGGAAGGACGTCACTGCATTATTTGTCGGATCTCCGATTTCACATTTTTATCAATTTTTATACGAGAGTAGTTCAGGTGGGCACACCAACGAGGGCGCTGCAATGCTCAGGCTGTATATAACATTCTATCAATAAGTCGAGATCCAACAGATCTTGCAACATCGCAACAGTTTTTATTATAAGTTTTAACAAAACGACGGCGATTATTGAATTACAACAGAATTAAAATAGTAAAATGACAAAAAATAGGAATATTACAATTTTATTTATTTTTATAAGTATTATAAATATATACTTTAATTTGTACCCAAGTCTTGTTCATAAACAAATCAAAATTTTCCTGTTGTAATTTTAAGCATTCCGCTTTTTTCGGCGAAATTTTGTTTTTAATATGATTCTTAAAATAATTTAACATTATGGACTTTTGCTTGTCGTTCCATGTTCCACGACATTTCTCTTTTTTGGGTTTTTCTTTAGATATCTTTTTCTTTTTGAGTGGAGAATCATCAGACATAGTTTGAGCTTTGTGCTTGTTGGTTTGCGTAACGTTAACACTAGTCACAGACATAGTTGGCATGTCTAGTCTAATTCTTTCATCTTCTTCCTTTGGTTCATCATGTGCGCTTTTTTCCTCCAAATCATGGTCCTCTGATTCTAAAAAAATAAACAAGTCAAAAAACTGGTTATTTGTTATTTTGTTTATGTTATTATTTGTATGTTTTAAACTTAAAAAAAATTAAAATAATAGCCGGAAGTTACCACTTCCAGGGTCTTCAAGAGATTTTCCATTCCACGATTCCAATTCGACGTTGATTTCATCAAGAGTTTTACCCTGATTCTGGCTGCCGACTCCCCTTTCCATCATTAGAAGTAACTTGGCTATTTTTGCAGTTTGAAAAACGTCCTGCGGCATCCTTAAAAAAAGAAAGATATATAGGTTCTCGAAATATTGTTATTTTTACATATCCACAAGCTATATACTAAATATCCTACCTATAAAATTGTTCGTGGGTTTTTTTGGTATGGCCCATAAAGGTGGCCACTTGCTCCATTTCAGTGTCATTAAGGTTTAAAATCTGTAGGACAGTTGCAATTTGTTTTCTAAGGCGAGAAGAGGTTAGAGTACCAGGATTTTTGGCCCCACATTTGACTGCATATCTTCTTAATACGGCTGATCCATCCACCCATTTAGTTGAGCTTCCTGTTAACGCGAATAAAAATGGATTCTCATGCGGTACGAACGTAGTTTTTCTTCTGACTGATAGAAGTGTTTCTATGTATTTTTGTACATTTTTTGAAAAAAGTATCGGAACTGACCGACTTCCTTTTCCCACTGTGGTAATGCGTTTAAAATGCTTCGATAATTCTCTTTCACATTCATTTAGGGAACTAAGGCACTCCTCTTGGTTGGTACTTGTTGATATTCGATTATAAGATTCTAATTGTGTATATTGTACATCTCCGATTCTCTTCCTATTTAAAATTATTGTCAGAGCCAAAGCCGCTTCCGTAAGTTTTTTGAATGACGTCAAGTTTTCTGAATTCGTTTCTAGTTCTTTCACACATGTTTCCGCAATTTCTTGCGTATAATTTCTGAATAAAATAATATCCTGGGTTACTGGTAATTTCTGCGGATTTATTGATTGCTTTTCATTAAGGTCCTTTAGTGCCAGACTGCTCATTTCAAATTTCCAGTTAGCATCGACCAACTCCCGAAATCCCTTAACATTTTTGAGTGCTATGTCATAATCGGTAATCCCCAAAATAGGATGTTTTTTTAACATAAGAGTTTTAGCTGAAGAGCATACAGCTAATAATATTGTTTTCATATGAAGAGCAAGAGAAGGCGCTTTAAAGGATCGCTTTGCTTCATTGTAACCCGAAATTATGCGGCTGGCGGAAACTACTTTATCAAAGTGTTCAGGTTTTAACACTTCTAGCATGGAATTAATTTTATAAATATCTTGAAGTGGAATGAGAAGTCTTCCCAATTCCCTCACTTTGTTTGATACCGCATTTTTGATATGTGGTCTTTTATGTTTGCGCAGGTAGTCTTCTGCATATTGACAGATTATTGGGTCACTTTTTCCGTTTAAAGATATTCTGTCAGCACGCATTTTGCTAAACACTTCGCATTTCAATCTTGATTTTTTTTAGAAATTCTTGACGAGATTCAGTAAAAGCAATCATTGTCTGACCCTCGCTTGCAAAATTGTGTTTTTGATTAATCTCTTTATTGTAACAGCAAGTAAGGGCGTGCCTCCGTAGAGATTTTTTTTTGTATAATCCTTTACAATAAATGCATGGAAGGTAATCTGTTGGGAGAATTTCATCATTTTTACTTTGTATTGCAGACGGTCTTTGAACCGGCCTCGTTATATTCTCTCCTAGTACTGTAAAATTCCCTTGCTTTCTTATGAGATCAATCATAATTTTTCTTTTGCGTTCACCTTTTGGCTGCTGTTCAAGGATTTTTCGTACACTTTCTTCTTCTGCATGTTTTCTAAAAAGATGTCTTGAAAAATTAGTGACGTCTTTATCGCAGTAAGAGCAGCGATCCTTTTTGTCCCATACTCTTCCCTTACGTAGACTGTGTTCCACAGGATTTTTATGAATTGGTCTTCGAGTGGAACCCTGAAAGAATGGTATTTTAACATCATAGAGTAAGTTGCAAGAACTTTTTCCTACTCGTTGCTATGGACGACGTCTGGCAAAAGCTATTTCACAACGTCGTCAATACCAACGTACGGAAAGAAAGACAGATTGGAGAAATGTCATTAATTTGACTTTTGTTGTGGAAACTTGTTTGCATTTTTTCTTCAGATATTAGGGATAACGAGTAGAAAAAATTATGTGAGACACACGGCCACAAAATGTTTTGCGAGTGCTTGTGTTGTTCCGCCTGGACTAGCGTCTCTCGGCTCCACATTATCACTCGCACTCGCAAACATGCATTTTCTGGTCTTGTGTCACAAATAACTATTGCTAGACGTCGTCCATAGCAACGAGTAGGAAAATAGTATATTATTAGCCAAGGTTGCAAAGCCAAGCATTCTAGACCGAGCGCAAATTAGAAGCCGAGACTCGCAGTGTCGAGGGCTCTGAAGGGCGAGGTCTAGAAGTGGCTTTGCAACCGTGGTTAATATATTATTTTTTTCACTAGTAGAAACCATAAGACAATAAATTGAAAAAATAAACGTTCAATTTTTTGACGCAACATGATTTTATTTTGATTTCTAATCAAACTTGATCTAAATCTTCAGCACAAAGAAAACCGTTTACACTTGTCGCTGAATTAATCATTTTATCTTCCACCGTCTACCAACTACCATGCGTATACTCAAGTAATGTTAGTATCACACATTTATTCATTTTTTAAGAAATAATCACATCAAGTATTGCGTACATAACCTCAATCTTCTTTTTGAACCCGTGGTCGCAAAAGTTGAAATTGCTACCTCTAAATGAGTGGACATGCTTCATAGCTGCTAGTGAAAACAATTTTTTTTTCACTAGCAGCCATGATCCATGCAAATGTCGACTCATTTAGAGGTAGCAAATTCAACTTTTGCGACCACCGATTCAAAAAGAAAAATTGAGGTTATGTCAGTGTTGCCAACCCAAGATTACGAAATATCCCACGAACTTACCAAAAATATCCCTTTTTTTCGCTAAATATCCCACACCAAATTGTTAAATTTACATTATTCCCGCGTTGCTTCTCTAGTAGGTATGTATATACTGGGAGAGCAAGAAAAAACGTGATCAAAAGCGCCATGAAACGAACAAAATTAATTGATGCAACAATTAATTGTTCGTTTCATTGCTCTTTGAAATTTTCGCGAATAAAAAAAAATCCCATAATAATTTATTATACCGGGTGTTTCAAAATGATTTTCATCTAGTCGCTTATGGATTTTCCATGCAAATTAAAAAATGCCGCTTCTCGAAATAATGGATAGAAGGTAATTGACAATTGTTGGTTGCATAACTACAAAATAGTCTTGAAAAATTATTAAATAATTATGAAGAAAACTCGATCGCTTGAGGGATAAAGTTGACTCAATCCCTGCTTAATTTTTCTGTTTGTTGTTTACATTTCTTGGTTGCAGTTGGCGATTTTGCGCTATATTGCGCATGTCACAAGTAGACACATTGAATAGGCCAATCTTCATTTATTAAACGTACGCTTCGAAAATAAGCTTTAATAATTAAAATGTTTTCTTGTATGGTATACATTTTATTATCAAAACAAAATCATAAACTCTTATCATGTAAAAAATAGAACAAAGAAACCGATTTACACGGAAAATTAATTTAAATTCTTAAAATTTAACAAACAAACTAACAACATAAAAATTAATTTATTCACTCTTTAAATGAGTAAAAATTGCTATACAGTTTCAACATATCATTGACTATTGCATAATTAACACAAGTTTTATTGCTCTGATGCAGTGCACTACGTATGACACACATTGCATTTAAAGTAATTTCACCCATTCTATTTCTTTTCTTGCTCTTAATGTCTGTCACTAGAGAGAATATCCTCTCAGCTTCTGCATTCGAATGGGGTAATGTGAGAATTACTTTAGCTAATTTGCCTATATTTGGAAACATCAAGATATTGTCAAAGTTCTTAGCATTTGCTATTTCCAGCCACATTTTGTCAAGTGGCATAACTTTCAAGTCTTTTCTTTCCTGTTCATTAAAAGATGATGGTAGATTTTGCCATTCGACAGACAATTGTGTTTCATCAATTAGACTTTTAAACTGATTTACTAAGGGAGTGAGCTGTATTTCTGAATGCCTTGTTGGGGAAAAAATTATTTCAGGGTCCATAAACTTGATGGATTTAAATATAGAGTTGGATATAGGTAATCTCTGTTGAATTTCTGATCCAGCAGTAACATAAAATGATAAACAATATTTCCTCACTGTTTCTTGGACTGCCAGTGGTGCTGATTGCAAATAGCTCTCACATGCAGCACCTAATTTTATATTTTTCAATTCTACAAAATACTCTGGATGCGCTAAATTAATGGCGCTCAAATCTTTGCAATAACACACTTCTGTTTTTAGGTAGTTACTACACAATTGCAAGAGCAACCTATTGCAATTGTCCTGGAGTTGATGTATAATTATAGCGTTAGATTGAAAAAGGGCATTGAATGCATTTAAAAAATTTAAAGCATATTTTAAAAAATAAAGATATGCTTTGGTGTACACATCTCTCATATCTTTGAGAATAGTTTCCGCACATCTTAATTTATCTTCAGCAGCTGCTGTAACAAAAAAATGTTCTAAAGATGTCCAATTGTCTAAGATTCTCACCACACATTGGTGTCTACTCAACCACCTAGTGGTTGCAAGCTTCAAGATTTTTTTTTGTTCTTGGTGAAAATATGTCTGGAACTCTACTAATATTGCACAACGCTTGGCACTTCCAGTAATATAAGACCCTATATTCCTAATTAGATCTTCTGGTCCTCGTGGTAACTTTTCGCAAGCTTTACTAGCCACCAAGGCGGCAGAATGACATACACATTTCATTAATACTACATGTGGAATGTCATCTTGAAGACGACTGAAAAACGAATTAGTGTGACCAGTCATCACATTTGCTCCATCACAAGCTATACCTATGATATTTGTTAATGGAATATTGTGCTTATATAAACAGTCTTTAAAAGCATTGTACAGATTCTCTGCACTGCAGTCTTTAGCATCTAAAGGTACTAACTCTAATAAATTAGTTTTAGTCTTATTGTCATCGTTATCACAATATTTCACTAAAACACAAAGGTTTTTGTGATTTGATATATCAGTGCTCTCATCAACTAATACTGAAAAATTGTTATTTTTCAAATTTTTAACTAAAACATTGGTTTCATGCTTGCTAACAACGTTGTTTACAACCTCGCTACATTTTGTTCTTGCTAATCTCACATCTTGTAATATTTTCGAATCACCGAAGATATCTTTCAATAAGGGGACTAAATGATCCACAACCATTGTAGCTACATTGTGTTCCGCAAAAAATAATGCTAATTTAAGTTCAGCTCTCTTTACTTTTTCTTCATGACCATCATTATTTTTAAAGTAATTGGTAACACTTCTATTTAAATTCACAGTTCTCATTTTTTCAATATGTTTTTTTCTTTCAGAATGCCTTGTTAGCTCTGTGAGACCACAGACCAACTCAATATTGCAAACCTTGCACCTGTAATTAATAATAATTATCATCAACCAAGTACTTCTATGATTTTCATACTACATACCGACATTTTTCTTTGTTATTAGCTAATGGTTGCAGCCAGTTTTTAAACTTGTCTTTTTCCAGCCAAGCGAGCTGAAAACGTTTATGCTCAGCATGCCTGTATTTTTTTCTTTTATGTGAATGTTCTGCATTACCATTTGATGTGTCTGTATCAGACATTTTTCTTATCTTTCTTACAAAATTATTTTTCGATACACACACTAAATACTTTTAAAAATTGTTACAACAGGAATAAAAAATAAACTTAACCATAAATATTTCGTGATGGCGACAGTTGACAACAGCTGAGGAACTGATAGACTGATACCTAACCTAAAACACGACTAAAGGAGTAACAAAATCAGTTCAGTTAACTGCATTACCGACCACACCGAGAAGATTTTTGATCACAGTTTTTGATTTACCATTTAGGACAATTTAGTACTACCATGGTAGCGGTAGCGCTGTTTCGATGTTATGTCATGTGAATGTAAACAAGGAACAAGAATCTTCGGATAACTGAATATTACCACTATTAAAAATCCCACGAAAAGAGGCTTAAATCCCTTTATCCCTTAAACAAGCTTAAAATCCCGTGAAAAGGGATAAATCCCACGAATTGGCAACACTGGGTTATGTACGCAATGTTTGATGTGATTATTTCTTAAAAAATGAACAAATGTGTGCTACAAACATTACTTGAGTATACGCATGGTAGTTGGTAGACGGTAGAAGATAAAATGATTAACTCAGCGACAAGTATAAACGGTTTTCTTTGTGTTGACGATTTAGATTAAGTTTGATTAGAAATCAAAACAAAATCATGTTGCGTCAAAAAATTAAACGTTTATTTTTTCAGTTTATTGTCTTATGGTTTCTACTAGTGAAAAAAATAGTAACGGTTGCAAAGCCACTTCTAGACCTCGCGCTTCAGAGCCCTCGACGCTGCGCGTCTCGGGTTCTAATTTGCGCTCGGTCTAGAATGCTTGGCGTTGCAACCTTGGCTAATAATAAATATACTATATTCTCAGGCTAAAGTGATACGCGCTATAATGTAAAAACCTCGTAATTCTGATACATAGGCTACGTACTTATATGAATGTATTCAATAAAAATACGCATACCGATAAATCACAGTCTGATGTAGGTAATGGTTTTGGACTCGTTGGGAGTGGATTTTTCGCGTCAAGAGAACTTTCAATACACTTGACAGGATTTGATGACTGACGTTCCTTAGAAGCGGCATGAAAATATATAGGTGATTTTCGGGGGATAGACTCGCTTATCTCGGAATAATTATCTTCTGAAGTGACATCATTCTCTTGATTGGGCTTCCAAGAAACCTAAAAGTAATGATATTATCATTGGCAATATTTTATTTTAAATGTAATCAATTGAAATTTCTAGAAGTTTTTTATACAGTAGCGTTATCATTTTTCAGCAAGGATGAGAAAATTTTGAATTTCCAATATAAATAGTTACCATCACTGAACAAAAAAACTAGAGCACAGTTGATAACTAGATCATTTTCAAAATTACAGAATTTTAAACATATAAACTGAATAATTTATCCATCCATCTACTTTAAACACATAAGTTGGGTTTTTGTTAAAAAGTATTCCCATCATTTTATGAGATATGGTTGACACCGGATGACATTACGAAAAAAATGATTTTGAAATGGGTTCGGAAAACACATCGATTAATATTTACTAGCAATCAAAGAATTTCGCAGGTTTCGTTTTTTAAATTGCTGCCCCAGTTTCAAGAAAATTTTGATAGAAATCTTGTTCAATTTTGATGATGCGGCACTGATTATAATCTATTTGCATCATCCATAGTTAAATACCGATTGTGTTCTTTGTGTTGTTAGCTTTTTTAACTACAAAAATTTGAGGCGTATATCTTCGCTTAATGCGTTAATAATTATTTTTTACGTCACATCTGTCAAACTTGTAACAATAAAAAAAATTGGTCTAAAGAGTTTAGACAGTACTTCCCTCGCTGTCGGAAACTTGACGACTGCATGCCTATTGTGTTTTTTTTCTCATTACATTTTTGTAGTGGGAATTTAAAAAAAAATTGCGATGACATCATCAACATTTTTGCAAGGACACGTATATCAGTTGGGATAGATGTAGTGTAATACTAAGAATAAAATTATTATATTCTCAAATTTTCGGGAAAATGAATTGGGTCGTTTGAATATTGATTTGTAATAATCAATAAAATAACGAAACAATTTACTCACGTATACCTACGTATCAGAGGCAACTGAAAATCGTGTATGTATAAACATTGTTAATTTAAGATGACAGGCGTAACAGCATACGTGAGAGCCAAACACAGAAACTGTAAACAAAACGACCGTCGGTTTTATTGCTTCGACTTCCGCTTATTATATAAAACATTGGGTTTTATTTTAATTCTTGACGGTGAAATTCACAATTGGTTGATTATAAACATGTCTATTTCACATTCGCGGAATCAAGTGAACGCATAAAACAAATGCAGGTCTGTAATGTTAAAGTCGATGTAAATAAGCGTGCTACCCTTATGTTTCAACCGAGTTTTTCCTTTAACAAATTTTGTGTCTACCAAATTGGGTTGGTTGGGGTGTAATACTAATAATAAGTGTTGCCTTTAATTTTTTTTTTTTTTTTTTTTTTTTTATTAATTACGTCCCCCAACAGGCACTGAGGCCCAATTACAGGGGAACGGGACATACACGTTACACCCAGAGCCATGGCGGGAATCGAACCCACGACCCAAGGTGTAGCGGGCAAGCATGATGCTAACTAGCCCACCCCGGGTCCTTAATTTAATCAATAAAATAAATTGACTTCATTAATTTTTTTGAACCACCTCTTAAGAAAATCTAAAAAATATGAATGGAATGATAAATCACAAGTACAAACTCATCATATTTTTTGCATTTTAGATAGGATTTATTCAGCAAAATTTAAGGGTGACGTCATCAATTTTTTTAGGAGGGATGAACAAATACATTTTGAACAAAAGTTTACCATGCTTATAATAACTTTAAAATATTCCCAAGATTTCAAAGCATTCGGTTTTGTAATTCCTGATTAAATCGATAAAATAAATTCACGCCTTCATTAATTTTTTTGAGTCACCCTGCATATGCAAATCCAAAAATATGAATGGAATGATAAATCACAAGTACAGACTCATCATATTTTGTACATTTTAGATACGATTTATTCGGAAAACTTTTGAGCTGACGTCATCAGTTTTTTGTAGAAGATAACCTAATATATTTTGACTAAAAATTTATTATGCTCTTTATAACCTTAAAACATCTGCAAGATTTCAAAGCATTCGGTTTTGTAGTTCCTGATTAAATCAATAAAATAAATTTACGCATTCATTAATTTTTTTGAGTCACTCTGTATATGCAAATCCAAAAAATATGAATGGAGTGATAAATGACAAGTACAGGCTCATCATATTTTGTACATTTTAGATATGATTTATTCGGCAAACTTTCGAGCTGACGTCATCAAGTTTTTGGAGGGGATAAGCAAATATATTTTGACTAAACATTTATTATGCTCTTTATGACCTTAAAACATCTGCAAGATTTCAGAGCATTCGGTTTTGTAGTTCCTGATTAAATCAATAAAATATATTTACGCATTCATTAATTTTTTTGAGTCACCCTGTATATGCAAATCCAAAAAATATTAATGGAGTGATAGTTCACAAGTACAGACTCATCATATTTTGTACATTTTAGATATGATTTATTCCACAAACTTTTGAGCTGACGTCATCAAGTTTTTGGAGGGGATAAGCAAATATTTTTTGACTAAAGATTTATGATGCTCTTTATAGCCTTAAAACATCTGCAACATTTCAAAGCATTCTGGTTAGCAGATTAAAAATTAAATTTCAAAATGTTGTTTTATAATTTTGATTTTTTTTCCAAAAATCTGGACGTTTCGGGTGAAAAGTCGATTCAGAGTTGTAAACTACATGTGTAGGACTATGTTATTTTATACAATTGAAAACCCATTTACTATGTACAATTTTGAAGTGACGTCATCGCTTTAGTGGTGGGGATGATTCGACAAATTTTGGTTAGCGTTTTACCATCTACATGATATTCTTAATATAAGTACAAAATTTCACAACAATCGGTCGAGTACTTTCGGAGATTATCTGTCTAATAAAAATCCGTGACAACAGACGGACAGACGGACAGACGGACAGACGGACGGACAGACGGACAGACGGACAGACGGACAGACAGACGGAAATGGGAGACCTATTTCTTCGTCTTCTAGGGGTCATGAAAGATCGAGAAAACGTAAAAGTAGAGAGTCGGCCGACGGACTCGATTAGAATACTTCCTTTGCTTACGCTCGGGAAGTAAAAATCGAAATAAAAACGTTTTTCAATAATTGGCGTGTCCAAAATGTGTCTATTATGCCTTGTCTATTATGCAGACGTGTACCCTTTATTGAAGAACGTGTTTATTATTGTTATAAGTTTGACAAATATGACGTAAAAAATTAATTGTCCGATTCAACATACAACGCCAACATACGTCTCATTATGTGCATATCAGTGACGCCGAATTAGGTCTGGATTTTGGGATTTTTATCCTTGTATTAGAATGAATAAAAATTACTGGAAATGCCCTCAACTTATTTCAGAGATGTTGTGCTTTAATTTTCCGAACGTATTTCAAAATCACCCTGTATATCTGAATTTCATTTTTAAAATGTAATTATGATTGTCGTTTTGTGACACAATTGACAATTGTAAAATTTCCAATTTCCAATTTTCTTTGTCCACTGATGGTACGTACCTACTTAAACAACAAATCTGATATTCGATATTTAACTACTTCACTTACTGATGAATCTGCAAATAGGGAACTCTCCGACAAATGCGAATTTTCGTCATCACTATTATGATCTTCCTTTTCGGCGGAATTCTAAAACACATTATTTTGTATTTGTTTTCGTTAAGTACTGTGTAGGTCTTGAGTGAAAAATGGGCACTAAAAATGCAGGAATTAGCAGTGAAATTGCCCATTTTTCTACATTTTTTTATGCACCAGTTGGCTATTTTTGAAATAAAATGATAATTTTCACTATAAAACTTACTCTGATTTACAATATTTTACATACATGACTGTTAGAACAACATACATACCAGAAGTTGATCGTTACATGTATGCACCGCTTCTGTAGTAGTTAGAGGCGTTAATTGGTTAACAGGGTCTTCATGATTTTGAATATCATTTAAAACGCTATTAACACTATTCTCAGATCCGGTTTGAACATTTCCCTAAAAATACGTCAAATCTATGTACAGAGTTCTAAAGATTCATGGAAATTAATTTAGGTACTGTTAAAATATCAGGCATATTTTTTTTTAGCTGCACAACTTATAGAACCGTTAAGGGGAATATGTATTTATCCAACACTTATATTTGTACATTTTCGCTAAAGACAAATAGTTCTTGTAAAAATTTGTATGAAATAGGACGCACGCCTGTCGATGATAGAAAGCGAAAAAATCGCTCTGAAAGTATTCAGTCAGACTCGAGTTTCAATAATGTTGACATTTTACAACTGCATTAGGAAAATTACTTTTTACTACATACCTGAAGATTGTGGTCTAACGTTGAGAGTTGTGGGCTAGTTTCAAGTGGTCTTAATTCTTCAAGCACACGTTCTTCAAAATTTTGATTATCATTTTCCATATGGTTGTCCTAAAAATTCGTTAAAATTTTATAATTGAGTTCTGTCCAATTTTCGGATTAGGATGAACTAACCCAATAATTTTAAATTTAATGAACGTTTTTTGATGGTAACTAGTTTTTTAAACACCAAAAGACGACTGCCCTTGGTGCCATGTTTTAAATGAAGTACAATATTTCTATTCAATCTTCTTTATAACATCTTAAATAAGAAAAAAAAATCTGCGGCAGTGAAAGTCCTTTTCTCAAAAAGTACAATTTTTATTAAAAACAATTAATGAAATTTAAAGCTGTTTGTGTCCAAAACCGAAAAGTTTCTAAAAAATTCCCTTCTGAACAGCGGTCTATTTAAAAATAATTTTATCTGACTTACAGGTGGGTACTCTAAATTAACTCGTATGATTTTTGACGAATAATATACTAATAATTTTAACTTTTATCTACGTCGAACAGTGGACTTTATAATTTTTTTATATATAAGATATAAAACAAATGCAATAAGGGTCGGTATCACCAATGTTAGTTAAATTTAACGGATGATTAACTACTTAGATATATTTGTTACAACCATACCAACAATTGTTTTTAACGAATGATTAAAGTTAACTGAAATTGTGAAATCCATCTTAATTGTATTAAATCGATAATTCAAATATACATACCTTTTGATTACAGTATGAGTTATTCAATCTTTGAGCCAATGGTATTTTTATTTTCTTTGCTGCTTGCCACTTTTTAAAATGTGACCACGGGTCTTCTGCATATTGGTCTTCTAAATAATCATAATTATATTCGTCCGAGTGTTCGTCGGATTCATCTAGTTTCACTGTTAAAATGCGACGAGATTAACATTAACATTGTAATAATACCATTCTTATTTTACTTTACCTTCGTTTAATGGTACATTAGATTTTCCACTTCTGGCCAAATATACTAAGTTTTTTCCACGACTTATCATGATGTCGAAAAATTTTGCTTACATCACCACTGACTATCCACTCAAAACACCAAAACTCTGAAAAACTACGTAAATGCACGTGCAACTGGTCTCTTTGCGCAGACGGGCCAGACGTAACTCTGGCCATGGTAGAAGGAGACATGGTATAGGCATACGCATCGGGTGTGACGTCAAGTGGGGTGAAATTAGCGCGAAATTTAAAATACAATTCGTTATCCGACAACTAATTCACGTATTGGACAGAGCAATGACACAGAATATCATGATATTCTGTGGCAATGACAACTCAAGCTGAAATTCCCTAGACTTCCCTAGCGAAGCTCACAAGAGTCACAAGGTCGTTGATGCCACCTAACGTCACAAATGGATGCGCAGAACATTTTTAAATTGGTACATCGGATGCCTATACCATGTCTCCTTCTACCATGACTCTGGCAACGTTACCGGATCTCATGTTTTGCGTTTTACATCAATGTATACATTTCTGGATCTCGACTGGTTGTGTTTTTACAAATGATCTCGTTTTGCACAAATTTTGTCAAGAAAATTAAATGTTAAAAATGTTTTCCCCTCTGTGGGGGTGTGAGTTAGACAAGGTATTGAGGCATTTTTTGTAAAATATATACTTTAAAAAGTATTTTTATTATAGTGGATCTCAGGTTGTCCAAAGTTTATTCGGATCTCTACTTGATACAAATATATATATATATAGACATGTAATCGTCCATTACGAAGCCCACAATGCTATATTCCACAGCTTATACTAAACCCGACACCGACTTACGAAGCCCGAAACCGGGCTTCGTAAAAATCATGTGTATTACAATTTATTTCTTGCGGTTGGGTTGGTATTGATAAAATATAATATGCTGGAAAGATCCTAGTTGAAGTGGGCTTCGTAAAAATCACGCGTATATCGTCGTAGTTTTTACCGTTAAGTTGGTATTAACAAAAATGTAGAATTAATGCGGGCTCTGTAATGATGCCTTGTATCTGCAAATACACGGGGTATAGTTCACACCATCTTTCTGTAGGGGGCGTCCCAGTTTTTTTCTGTATATAAAATATACAAAGTGCAGCGACATGGCGGATTATAAGAACCAACTATTTGCTGCGAATTATGCAAAGCCCTAAATTTGTCAACACTGTTTATGTCTGATTGGGAGTGCTTAGGGAAGAATTACTTTGGTTGCGCTAGGTACCCAATTTTGAACTTTGTACATATAACTAAATACCTATGAAGTGAAGTTATTTATCTACATTGATTTTGTTAAATTAAAAACAAAATACCTATTGAATTAGTTATATTTTCTTTAATAAATAAATTATTTATGGTCTTTTTGGTACTGCACCATTTTTTTAAACTGCCAGTTCTTTGTCGAATTTTATCAGTTGTAAAACTGTGGCAATTCCTTTTTGTTAATTCTTTTAGAAACTTTAGCAGTACATTTTAAAACTACCAATTCTTTTAAGAACCTTTTTCACAAATACGTCAATATTTTATACTACTGAAACAATTCTTTTATCAATAGGACAATTGTTTTTAAAACTGAAGCATTTCTTTTCTTTGCTTCAAAACAGCATTTTCAGTTGTGTACAAACATTTTTTTTCTCAATTGCAACAGCTGTTTTCAGCACAAGTTTACGTTCTTCACCACATTTTCCAAAACCAAAGTAAAAACAAATTTTACTATTTTAAAGTGGTTGTAAGTAATTAAACCATTTTTTTAGAATTTTAAAGTTAGTCTTTCCAAAACGTTAGCATCTACTTTCAAAAATACAAAAAAATCCACATCCATTTGTTTTTTATTGCAAAAAAAATCTAGAGTTATGTTAATTTATTCTGTATTAGAATAGCTGAGCTATACACATTATTTCATTTTTGGAACTAAAATGGTTGCTCTGGAGTTGTAACAATAAACGCTTAAATGATTCAGACCAACTGATTGCAGTTTTTTATTTTAATGTTTCTCAATAAAAAAACATAGACCGAATAATAATTGCTGTTTTCTCTGAATAATAAATAGTATATTATTTTATGAGGAGCTAAAACATTATTTTTTCTGGCGAGTTTGTAGGTTTGCCAGACGAACGTAGTGAGTTCAGCAATGAGAGACGAGCAAAAAAAAATGTTTAGCTCCGAATAAAATATGCCATTTTTTCTCCAAACGAGCCCCAAATTTGCTTTAAGACCGAATTTGCCCCTGAAAATTACGTTTACGCTTGCGATTTGTTAGTTTGCTGTGGCCAGTTGCTGTAACATCATTGTCAATATAAAAAAGATTCCAATTTTTCGCAATTTTTTACGTGTTTTTACGAATATTGGTAAGTATTTCTCTATAATTATAATCATTTTAGATATTACAGCATTATTTTTGTAGCAGGTAGAGCCTAAAAAATGGCAGAAGAAGTAAACAGACCTTTTGAAATTGTTCAGGCTGCAGCAGAAGCTGTCAACAATTTACTCCCAACAAAATCAAGTGCATTATATGAAGCCATATACAGCAAATTTATTAAATGGTGCAAGAAAAAAAACGCTGAAAATTATTCGGAAATTGTTTTATTGCAGTATTTGCGTCGAAGGTGAATTTGAAAAGTTCTTGAATGAAGCTCCGGATGACGAATATTTGGCAATGAAGGTTAGTTTTCAGTATTTCGATATAAGTAAACTAGATAATATTCATGTTTAGGTAATTTTGATGATTGGAATAGCGGCTGCTTGCCGTTGTGACGAAATGATAAAAATGGGAACCAGCAATGTCCAGGATCTAGGATCTCTGCTTTTGATCAACATTCCTGATTCAAAAACGCATAAGAAACGATCGTTTACAGTAATTGGAGAACCTTACATAAGCATCTGTAGAAAATATGTTTCGCTGAGACTAGAAAATATTCCGGAACGACGTTTTTTCTTAAAATATTGCAAAGGAAAATGTCATCGTGCTGTAATGGGTATTCACAGTACCCAAGGATATTGCATCTTATCTGAAATTACCGCATTACAAAGAGTACACAGGGCGCTGTCTTCGGCGCACTTCAGCTACACTGCTTGTGGATAGTGGAGCCAATCTTACATGCTTAAAAAGGCATGGAGGTTGGAAGTCCAGCAGTGTAGCTGAAGGCTATATTGAAGACTCTTTAGCCAATAAGAAAGAAATTATCAACAACAAAGAGTATTGCAAGTGCGGCTGCTATAAAAACCTTCCGAGGAACCTTCCCAGGAATTTTGAATGAATTGTGTCAATACTGTTAATTCGACTATAAGTACAACTGATGCTGTATAGGACTCGGCTTTTTCTAGTGCTTGTAATTTTCAAAATGCAAATATTAGTAATAATAATTATAATTTGACAGCTTTTTATTTTAACTCCACACATGAGTGGCATTAAAGTATTTTAAAGCCGCTGACCCCTTGCAAAAATCAAATTAGAAACAAAAATGAAAATACGTTTTATTAAAGAACTAGATTTTTACTTTTGTCTAAACACATTGTACACAAAAGTTTTAATGCGCACCCAATCCTTGTTTACAAAAACATCAGCATGCTTAGCTAGCAGTTCATCACATTCATGTTTTTTTGGTGTGATTTTCTTTTGAATATGCAGCTTGAAGTAATCTGTAACAATTTTCTTTTCAGTTTCTGTCCAACGAACGCGGCCACATGGTTTTATTTTCTTCCCTCCTAAAATTAATACGCCGTAACAACTTATTATGGATCTTAACTGAATAATTAGGCACCTTTTTTAACTGCAGGTTCCATGCTTGAAGGACCTGGTTCAGCATTAAGTTGAGAAGTGCTCTCCGTGCATTCTGCATTTTCCAGCCCAACCTGTGAAAATTCTTCACTTTCAACATTTTCAAAACTAGCTGTATTATAAAAACAGTCTTCGTCATCAGAACTTAAATACATATCGTTGTCTATTTCTATTTCATCGAGGCTTTTTCCTACAAATTGTCTTCCTCTGCCTTTTTCTAACAACATTAATACTTTGGCCACCTTTGCAGTTTGAAAAATATCTTGGGGTAACCTGTTAAAAAATAGTATTTATTTTCTTAAAAATAAAAGGAAGTTTCAGTGTTTTGGCAAACCCACTAAAGGTGTTATTAATTTCAGTCGCTTCTGTGCAAAAGAAAATTATAATTTAGAGTATGATTTCGATGACCACACGTTTTTTGTATATTTTGTTTCAGGCGTCCCTAAATAAATAATACTCCTAACCAATATTTTTAGTCTCACTTTAAAATCAATTATTTATGTAGAGAAAACCTGAAAAAAGCAACTTCATATAAAGTTTTTCAGGCAACTGGTTCATCAGAAGATTTTACTCAAAGTGAAATCTTCCAACAAACCAGCTGCGTAAAAAACCCTTATAAAGACCTCTCTTAAAATGGGTCACAGAACACTCTTTTTTGACATTGTAAATCAGTTTGGCACACCTGCAATACCTGCATACTTAGGTCCTTATCTAAGTATTTATCTATAATTTTTTAAGAGAGGAAAATGCTTTCACTGTGCCTTTTTTTAAAATAATTGAAAAAATACCTGTAAAATTCGGTGTGGGTTTTTTTTGTATGCCCCATGAAGGTGGCTATTTGTTCCATTTCGTTTTCGTCCATTGTCATGAGCTGCAATGTGGTTGCTATATGTTTTCTGAATCTTGTGGAACTTAAAAGAGATGGGTTTGTAGCACCACAGCCGGTTGCTAATTTTCTAATAACGTGATACCCTGCCATCCATTTGTTTTCAGAGCCTGGATTGGCAAACAGATATGGATTTGATTTTGGTACTATATTTGAATGTTCTCTGATTTCTAGTATTAATTTTATATATTTCTGAATTTGTGGAGGAAACAAAATTGGTATTGGTTTTGAACCTTTACCACCGGTAACCACTCTTTTAAATTTTTGACTGAGAAGTTTTTCAACATTTGTTAGTGATTCAGTAAATGCTTCTTCATTTATTGTATATTCATTTTTGTTGTATGTATCCATCCTTAAATACTGCACATCACCAACCCGCCTTCTGTTGAACATTACAGTTAATGCTAAAACACATTCCGTTAAAGTCCTATAGTTGGTCCTTAAATTTGAATTGTTTTTCAATTCTTCATATGCTTGATTTGCCAAGTTGCTAACATGTGTTTGAAAAGCTTGTATGTCGCTTGTAAGAGGAAGAGCCTTTGGTTTTTCCCATTGCCTCTCTTTTAAAATTTTGAGAGCGAAGCTCGAAACTTCATTACACCAATGTCCTTTTATTAATTTCTGTAAGTCTTTAATTTCTTGTTTCTTTTTATCTCTGTTTTCCCAATTAATTTTTGGTAATTTTCTGTTTTCTATCACCAACTTAAGTGCAATATCACAAACAGTTTTTAAATTGGTTCCCATATGTAAAGCCAAAGACGGTGATTTATAGCATTTATTTAAAGGATCATAACCACTAATTTCTTTAGTAGCACATATTAAATCTTGAAAATTTTCTGGTTTCAATGCATCAAATAAGACATCAACTGAATTACTAATCCTTTTTAACACTATTAGTAATCTACCCATTTCTCGCATTTTGTTAGAAATTACTGTTGCAATTTGTTGTCTTTTATGTTTGCACAAAAGGGCTTCCCCATACAAACAAATCAATGTGTCACTTTTGGCAGTATAACTGATTTCGTCAGCTCTGATTATGCTAAAAACTTCTTCTTTTATACGCGCCGATTGTAAAAAGTTTTGATTCTTTGAAGTCAATGTGGCCAAAAAACTTTGACTCTTGTTTAAGCAGTTTTTCCCAGGATTTGTTTCGCTGGCAGGTTTCTGTTTGCATATTTTAACATGTTTATAAAGAAGTTTTTTTGTATATTGTCCCAAACAGTAAGTACATACAAAATATTGCACATCAGTTTTCTTGGAACTTCTCACAGGATTTGAAATATTCTTTTCCGTTTTCAAATAAAAATAACCTTGTTTTCGTAACGCTGCAATCAAAGCTAAACGTTCTTTACATTTAGGAGGTTTACTTTTAATTTTTATCACGTGTTCATTATTATCATGATGTCTAAATAAATGTCTTGTAAAATGTGTAGGTACATCTCTATAGCAAATAGGACAAATTGTAGGCCGTTCTCTTGCAGATGGTTTTTTAGAGTATTCTCCCTGATGAACCACACTCACTATAGTATTTTGGTCTGCATCTGCATCTATCATCCATTCTTCTTCTACTGTTTTATTTTTCTGTGTTTCCTCTTGTGAACTTTTAGTTTCTTTATTTTGTATATTTTCAATTTTATTTTCTTGTTTTTGTTGTGACTCGTCAAAATTTTGTAAAATGCTGAGTTGCTTTGATTCTGATGATTCGGGAAGAGTTGAGTCCTAAAAAGTTTTATGAAAAGTTAAGTCGCTTGAACTTCAAATTAATGTTCTTAATACCTTAACTAATAAAATGTCTTCAAGGGGCGTACTTTGGTCGGATGATTTTCTTATCTGTTTACGTTTTACGGTGAAATTCTAAAAGTTGTTTAAAAAAATTAAATTGGATTTAATTTAAAAGAAACTATACCTTCATTACAGGAATATCTTCTGACATGTCGGAGTCAATAGATTCAGATAAAACATATTCTGATCCTGAGTCTTGAAAAGGCTCAGACTCAGAAACAAATGACAGCTCATTTTCGAAGTCGTCATCTTCAAAAACTTTCGATTCTATTTCGGCAACCTCAACTCCTTCACTAACATACCCTTTAAATTTTAGAATAATATAATGGAGTAATAATACAATTTGTGAGTTTTAATAAGTAGGTGTAAAATTAATAGTTTGTCCGAATTAATGTACAGGCCATGCCGTTTAAAAAAAAACACCAACATTTCGTTGTCAAACCAATGTTAACTAAACAGCTTTCACACATTGACATTAAAACATGAATGCCGTGCTGACTGAAGTGAAATTGACTTTGTAACGTGTTTTGTTTTGTACAACATACGCAATGGTGGCTTTTTAATTGAAGGGACAAATTATAGCACTACAAAAGTAAAGTATTGTACAAAGTGCTCAGTTTATGGAGGGTTGTAGCTAAATTTTAGAATATAAGAATAAATGCGTGATGAGTTAAGCTACAGAAAAGTTGCTAACTTTTTAGTTTTCAAAAATGTGGAAGAGAAAAATTATGAAAAATTTGTTTAATTTATTTAAACAAATTTAAATTTTTCATTTTCTCTCAAAAAACACATTAACATCTAATGCAGATTGCTTTTACTATCCCAACTACTTAAATATTGCAAGATACTTACCAATTTTGTTTTGAGTAGCCAAACTAACCAAAAACTTAGAGCGGTCCATGCTAGTATCTTGCACGTGCACTTCGATCACAAGAATTAAAATGATCTCATCAGAAGGCTGAGAAACAATAGCAAAATGGCAACGCAGCATGGTTGCATTTCACATGTGAAATATCTGCATTTTATACAGCCGGGCTTCGCATTTCATGTTGTATATCAATGGCTTCGTTAAAACAGCAAAGTAAGATTTTTGGTGTATGTAAATAATTTCTACCCCTCTCAAGTTGCTCCCACTAAACATTTTGCAATAAAGCGATATATTCGACTTATAAATCGGTATTGCATGTAGAAAGCCCGGGCTTCTGAGAGCCTGCATTACATACCGGGCTTCGTATCATCCGTCATACATGTATATATATATATATTCATCTAGGAAGCAGTTTCGCATAGGGTGCTCATGTGACAACAGCGCAATTCATGCCGTCTTGGTTTATATCTTAGCTACATCTCACCTGAAATGACAGTTTGGCCACTTGCTCAGTGATAGCAGCACGTAATTTTGCTAGCTTCGTTAAACACTGTTTTGACTAAATTGTAGAAAACTATGCATCATTGCAAGTGTTTACAGCCATTGTAGTTTGTAGAGGTCAGTCAAATTTTTATTTTTGTGTGAACAGTGTGGAATGGAACTTACTCGAAATCATAACAACACGATAAATGGATTTTTATCTACAATAATAAATATAAGTGAGTTTTCTAAATTGACAGTGGATATTGAGATATTATCAAGAAAGATTTGGTTTTCTCACCAGTTCAGTGCAAGTTTTATAAACGCGATGTTGTTAAACAAATGTTTTAATGTTTACTTGCTAAGGTTATACTTTCTAATTAGTAGGAAGAATTTACCATCCTTCAGCTTCCGCAGCAAATTCACTGGAGGAATACCAGTTAATAATCGAGACTGGGAGTGCTGCCAACATCTGAAACTGTGTTAGTACTTCTAAACCCTTGAAGAGAAAAATGGGCTGTAAAGACAGCATTTTCGGTTAAAACAAATTTCCTGTCCTTCAGATTCAATCGACAATTCACCAGGGGAATATCTCAACCAAAGTTGATTTTATCAAAAACTTTGAACCAGAAATAAAAAGTTGAGAGATGCTTTTAACCCTCTCTGTGAGAAACAGACAGTGAAGTTTTTCAATGTTAGTTAAGTTTTCTCAGTTGGTGGACTGACAAATAAATGTGTGGAAACTATTTGAAAAAATTAGATGAAAAAACAGTTTAAAATTTGTGTAAATGTAGAAGTTTGGTTGGAAACTATCTATAACAAACACATTTTCTGTTCATTATTTTTTGTAAATTGTACTCATTAAATGTGTTGTTAAACTTCCATATTTATAAAAATGTTTTTCTTACAATTCAGGAAATTTGGCACCTTCGTTATTTATGTAGTTTTTATAGTAAAAACATTTATTTATAACACATTTTGTATCTTTTTTTTAATTTTTTGTCTACTTTGAAACAAAATTATTATTTTATTTAGATGGAATCGCAGCATTAGAAAAAAGCGAAATCTTCCTGTGTGCCAAACTTCCCTCCTGTCAAGAGATGTTCGCGTAAATGCGCAAGTTCGGGAACCTTCTGAAAATATCAAAACATAATGTATTTTCAAAAAATTAAAAGGAATATGATTAGAGTCACTGATGTATAGGTTGTGCTTTAAGACTTTTTTTTATTTTTCTAATAAAGTTAATATAAATAGTCTGGAGCCGTATATTTTTTTAACCTCATCTCAAATACATATTGTGTAAAATTGTTTTTTTTTTTTGTATTTATTATAAATACATTTAGCATCATGTTTGCAAGATTTCGTCAGTTAGTAGAAGTTTAATGCAACTGAATAATTTAGTGTGTGCCAAATTTCTTGATTGGTAAAAAAAATTTCTATAAAGAGGCAACATTGGCAACTCCCTTATAATGAAAAATTAAAATTGAATGAAGTGGATGATTACTAGGCTTTTTTACTTTCCGAACGTAAGTGAAGGAATCCATCGGGCGGCTTACCAGTTTCATGTTTTCTTTACGTTTCATGACCCCCCAGAGTACAAAAAAAATAGTCTACCGTTTCTGTCTGTCCGTCTGTATCGATTTTGATTAGACAGATAATCTCCTAAACTACTGGATCGATTGTTGTCAAATTTTGTTTGTATATTACGAATATCATGTAAATGGTAAAACGCGAACCAAAATTTGGTTAACCATCCCCACCAACAATTTGATGACGTCTGCTCATTATGCTGCATAGTCAACATTACCAGAATTGTATGAAATGATATACTCTTGTATTTGTGGTTTACAAATCTTGAATTTGTGTATGATTAAACTTTGACTTTTTTTTTAAATTTTAATGAAGTATACTGTTATAAATAGCTTTTAGATGTTTTTGTCAATAAGTATGTAATTTCTATTAAAGTTGATATAAATAAATTTTACGAGTATATTTTTGGAACCTCAAATGGTGTGTAAAATTTCTTTTGGTTTTTTATTATGCATTTATTCTAAATAATTACATTAAGTTATTTTTTTAACATTTCGTCAATTAGCAGAAGTCTCATGGGCTTGAAAACCTTATGCGTGCCAAACTTCCTTATTGATGAGAAAAAAATTTGCAAATACGGAACTTTGGAAACTCCTAATAAATTAAAAAAAATCTTTTATTTTGTACCAGCCATTAAAAGTAGGTCGTTTGGCCTTATGTTTAGTAGATAAACAAGTCTTGTTTACCGGTAGATAAAGGAGTCTTTTATCTACAATTTATTTTGTTATTTGTTAAGATTACAAATTGAAACCAAAGTCAAACCAAGACAACACATGTATTAGCCAACACGTTTGCATTCGCCGATGCGCGACGCAGCGTATTAAAAATATTACGTACAGCACATTCGAACAGTTTTAAAGTTTTAGTTAAAATCTGGTAGAAAATAAAATAAAATATTACACTCGATGATAAAGAATGTTTATGTACTCGTGAAAAATAGTCCACTAGTGAATGATCACTTTTCTCTTGTAGATAATAAATAACATTTTTTTTTTCAAAAAAAGACTAAATGAATGGAATAATGTGGATAACTACTAGAACAATATCTTCCTAATTTTATTGGAGTGAACTAATATAAATACACGTTTTATTTCCATAAGATGTGTGATTACGATCAGGGTCATAAATTCAAAAAATTGGTCTAAAGAGTTTAGACAGTACTTCCCTCGCTCTTAGAACCGTGTCTCTATGTCTGTCATAGTTTCTTCTCATTACAGTTCTGTGACGGGCCATTTTAATAAAATCGCTTTCAGTCTGAAAGTCGCGGCTCGTTCTTAATTTGATCAAAAATAAATTGACTAATTCATAAATTTTTTTGAGTCACCCTGTATAAGCGAATTTAAAAAATATGAATCCAACCATAAATTACAAGTATAGTCTGATCATATTTTGCATATTTTCGAAAGGATTTATTTGGCAAAATTTTGACATGACGTAATCAATTTTTTGGGGTTGATAAACAATTGATCAAAAATTTACCATGCTTAGGATAACTTTAAAACATGTCCAAGATTTCAAAGCATTCGGTTCTGTAATTCCTGATTAAATCAATAAAATAAATTCACGCATTCATTAATTTTTTTGAGTCACCCTGTATATGCAAATCCAAAAAATATGAACGGAATGATAAATCACAAGTACAGACTCATTATATTTTGTACATTTTAGATAAAATGTATTCACCAAATTTGGGGTGACGTCATCAATTTTTTTAGGGGGGATGAGCAAATACATTTTGATAAAAAATTTGCCATGCTTATAATAACTTTAAAACATCTCCAAGATTTCAAAGCATTCGGTTCTGTAATTCCTGATTAAATCAATAAAATAAATTCACGCATTCATTAATTTTTTTGAGTCACCCTGTATATGCAAATCCAAAAAATATGACTGGAATGATAAATCACAAGTACAGACTCATCATATTTTCTACACAATAATTTGTGTTTATAAAAATCATTTGTCACGAAAAAATTTTCAGTATTTGAAAAAATCGAAAATCTTGGCTGTGCCAAACTTCTTCGCTGTTAGGAGAGATTCCCATAAATACGGAAGTTCGGCAACACCTCAAAACGTGATGTATGTATTTAAAAAAAATGAGAGAATGTGTACACTGGGGTAACTACTGCATAGATAATGCTTTTAGGCTTTTTTTTGATAACTTCTATTAAAGCTGATATAAACAGACTTTCGTCGTATATTTTTGTAAATTCATCTCAAGTGGTATCTAAAAATATTATTTCTTTATTATTTATTCTCAAAACTTAAAATAATGTTTTTATAACATGTCGTCAATTAGCAGAAGTCTCATGCGCGTCAATAATAAATTCTAGTGGCTGCCAAACTTCCTCATGGATGAGAAAAAAATCTATAAATACAGAATTCTGGCAACTGCCTAAAACATAAGATTTTTTTCTCAAAAATTTTGGAATTTTCTTTTGATACAATTACAGTTGTAATAAAAAAAATCTACGATAACTGACGTTTATTTATTCACTCTTTTTTGTCAAATTATAAACATGGACCACAGAATGGAAAAAATGTATTTATATATTTTCACTTCTCATTAGAATTTGAAAAAAAGTGATCCAACAGTTATCCACATGATTCCATCCATATTTTGCTTTTTTGAAAAAAATTGATTTTTATTTCTAGGAAGTTGGCAGAATTCCGTATTTACAGGAATTTTTCTCATCAATAAGGAAATTTGGCACACACAGTCAGGACCGTAAACGCCGTACTTGATTATGTAATGCTCGAACAGGTCGATTTTTTATTCAAGGGGTACGTATAACGTTGCTATGTTCGGGAGGTCATTTTCTACATTGATTGCGTTGGCTTGGCATTCTTAACGAGTAAGTAAAAAGTGGTGATAAGAGGTGATATTTTAAATGATTTTTCATATTACAATTTCTCAGGAACCAATCCACCGATTTTAAAAAATCAAACACTGTTAGAAGGAGAATTAACAGGGTTTCCCCACAAGATGCTCCATCTGTTTTGTTTTATTTGGGCCACCTTGTATATATTTTGTTTTATAGTAATCCAGTCCATCTGGCAACTTGTCAATTTCATGATTTCTCGACCTTTCATGACTCCTATAGTACGAAAAAGTGATCTCCTGTTTCAGTCTGTTAATTTTTTTTATCTTTTTGAAGAATAATTCTGTATTTATTTATATGTAAATTCACGAGTTGCCGAACTTCCACCTTTATAAACAAATTTTTTATGGATCAGGAAGTTTATCAGTTATCCGTTTTTGAAACCCTAAATTTTTCTAGTAGCCGACAAAATTTATAATCGCCTATTATTACATTATGTAAGTATTTTGTATATGTTTCACATTTCATTTTTGTAATTTAATCTTATTTTTAGGTGAAGCATCGCCAACCATGAAATACTGAAGACAATTCGTCAAAATTTGATCCAGGCTGAAGGGTGGGATCCAAAAAAATCGTTTTTTTTTAAAGCCACAAATAATTTTAGACAAATAAATTTCGTTTCGGAGAGATACCGAGTTTTACAGAATTTTCTTAATTTTTATTACATGCTAAAGGGCGACTGTATCACTATACACACATACATCGTGTTTTCCAGACATACACAGTTTTTTTTTGTTTAATATACTATTAACCATTATCATATTAACATTAAAATTTTGGGAAATAGTAAAAAGTTCAAGAATTTTAGAAAATATTTATATTGATTTTTTAACAAAAGGATACTTCTATAACAATATAAGCATTTGAAACTTACATACTAGTATGTTACAAATTATAATTTCATTTTAAACAGTAAACCATTACAATAAGAGATGTTATTTAATTTTTAAACAAGTATTCTTATGTAAACCTGAAAAACTCATAATCTGAAGTTCTCTGGATTATAATATTAATAACCTTTATTGACCTACAGTTCCTAGAACCAATTACAGAGCAATATTAATAATTATAAAATAAGCAAAAGAAACAAGATCGAACCGATGTTTTAAATATTAATTGAAAACAAAAACATAAATCAAATCTTAAGTAAGTAAATAATAATGTAATGTACCTACTTAACACAAAAAAAAACTAGAGATTTTAATTTAACATTTTCGTCGCTAATTTCCTAAAATTGATTTCATTAAGATAAAAGACATTCAATTCTTTAAACTTATTATTATACAACATACAGATTAAATTAATTGGGGAACTCAGTAATATATTTGTATGAGCTGCAGGAGAGTATAAAGACAATGCATCTCTACAACATAGCCGTCGAACATGAAATGAAATCTTTGCCAGTAGCTCAGCACAATCAATCTTAAAATGAACGATTTTATGAAACAACGTTATAATGGCGATCTGTCTTCTAATATCCAAAGATAACATTCCAAATTCAGCTAACAAAATGGAATTATCAATACCACGCTGCGGAGACATGTTTTTTGAACCAACAAAATTTGAGAAATCTTCTCTGAACTGCTTCAATAGCACTTATATAAATGAAATAAATTTCATGCCATATAATACATCCATATTGTAAACATGCAACAACATAAGAATTAAACAAAACCTTAATTGTTGAAATATTGTTAAACGACTTGCCTTGTCTTATTGTAAAGCCTAATAGTAAAAATGCTCTTTCTATTATATGATTAATATGATAGACAAACGTTAACTTACAATCCAAAAAGATACCTAAATCTTTGATGACGCTTTCTCTAATTAGTGTGATGTAAAAAAATGTAAAAGAAGAGAAACCATTGTAGAAGACATACTGAGACCTATGAGATTAACTGAGGACAAGTTTTCTTTTTATGTGCGTGAATTTTCTTCTTCTTATTTCGTGTTCCACTGTGTTTATAACGGATTCAACATTCATGTACCTTAACTTTGAATGCTGCTCCATTATCTCCATTGCTGCAACCACTGTTGGGGTTGTTAGAGAAGAAATGTATTGGCCAAAATGTTTTAGAACAATGGTTTTAAATGGTGATCGTAATTTTTCTAAAATCAAAAAAAGCAGTTTTGCACATAAATTTGTTTAAAATAGCACAAACCGATATTTTGTATAAAACGAGCAAAAAGATATTGTTAAATTAGGTTATCATAAATAAGAATTGGATGCTAAATTTTAGAACAATATATACCACAGCATTAGCAGAAAGCCTTGTATTAAGTAACTTCGACAAAAAAACAAACAGGAACAGCAAAAGAAGTTAATTTTTCTGTAGAAATGTAATACTGAACTGCGCGTCAAAGTTAGGGATATCGATATTATTTATTTTATACTTTTCCATATAATTACGTAGGCTTAAATTAAATTAATCAAAATATCCCTAACTTTTAACGCGCAGTTATGATAATACTTGGTACGGTTACCTTTCTGAGGCGAAAAATGTCCATAAGTCACGTTTCGCTGTTTTTTTTTAATTTGATTATTTACGTATGCATACAGCACTTTGTCCGTTCTATTTTGAAGTTCTGGATATTCACGCACAGCTTTTTGGCACGATTTAAATGTAGGTAAAGTTAACTGATCAATGAATTTCCCAAAAAGTTTTCTTACGATACATTTTTCTGGCGTAGTCCAGGCTTTCCTGGTAATTTTTCCAGGATTGTCTTCCAGTTCTAAAAAAACTCGAAGTAAATTTTATTCAAATTAGTGTGAAATGTGTTCTTATAATTTCTATTTGAAATTTAAGACGTAAAATAGCAGCTGCGTTTTTAAGTCTTTTGGCAAATTTTCGTTACTAAAACGTAAAAAGCCTTACCTTCTTTTTCAAGCTCGATTGAAATTCTGCTTTGTGATTGATTCCATTTGATCCACGCTCGGACTTGCTGTGCTGTTCTGTGTTTTAAATTAGGGTACAGATTTACTGCTTTCTGACATTCTTTAAGACTGGGCATACTTTCTTTTTTGAAATAATTTCTGAAAACAGTTCTAACAGTTACTTTTTCTGGCGTCGTCCATGTGTGTCTGATTCGCTTTTTCGATAAACCTTTAATCAAAAGTCACAACAATAATTTACAGCATTTTTAAAGTGTATGAGCAACACATACTAGATCGTAAATTTTCTTTGATTTCATTCAAAATTTAAATTGTTGGTCAATATTTCAAATAGTTAACAATATACCTTTTGTTGCTTTTTCAGTTTCAACTTCATGCTCAGAATGTTCAGACATGTCTGACTCATGATCGTAGTCAGACTCCGAGGATGAGGACAACTTATATCTACTCCTCTCTTTGAGAAAACTTGTCTCCTTTGTTTTTAATTCCAATGGTACCAATACCACTTTCAGTTCTTTGCCTAACAGAGAAAGAAACATACAAGTGAATGAATAGACGGGGATACATTCGAAACTTTTACCTTCGTTAAAATATTTTTCTGTAAATGTGAAAGGTTTTTTAAGAATATCATTTACTTCCGTATCTTCTAGAACGTAAAAAAAAAGGTAATAAAGAGTTTCTATGAAAATGTAATATTAAAGTTACGTTCATGTGTATCGCTGGTGTTTGACTGTAAAGAATGATTTGAAAATGATACGCTTTCCTGTGAAATTACAGTTTCCAAATATTGTCCTTCATTTCTGGTAATATGATCTATCCCTGTGTCAGATGCACCATTTTTGTTCTCGTTACATTCCACATGACTATCAGAAACTACGTGATTTTCGAACAGAGTGTCTAAAAAAAATTGTGATATGCATTACACATACGTATACGTAAGGAAATTGACAAAAAAAAACCTGCATCACCCGTAAGTAGCTGTGCTGAACTTTCCACGAAATTGCTCTCTGAATACTGTTCTACAACAACTACTTTTCCACAAGTAAGAATTTAATTCATTAACAATTTGATTTCATTTGAAGACTTACCTTCATTATCAAATAGGATTTCACTGGCGTTATAGTTATAACTGGAAACACTACAATTTTCATTGTCAATATATGTGTCTGGAAAAAGATAAGTATGTACAATGTTTGTTTTTATGTAGAAGATTACATCTTACCTGACTCCGAAAGAACAGCTGGTGATGCTCTTTCATTGTCAAAATGAGTGTCTAGAAAAAATAAGAACCACATATTGTATTTTTATCTAAGAAAATTACATTTTCCATACCTGACTCTGAAAGAACAGATGGTGATTTGTTTGTTTCTCCACTACCTATCAATGCGTTGTTCAACAGTTTTGACATGCGAGTTATTTCCTTTGTCACCACTGGCATCCTGTTGTATTATTTTTTAGCGTGTGACCCATTAGTTATAAAGCAAAATTACAAAGGTACTTACCGATAGTAGTTCTTGTGGATTTTTTCTTCATGTCCCAAATGGTTTGCCACATCTGATATTTGTTCATCTGTATATCCCATTGCGGCACAATAAGTGGCAATGTGCTTTCTTAACAGGGTAGCTCTTATTGTTTCTGGATGTGATAAACCGCAAGAACTAGAATAGTTTCGCATAAGTGTACATGCATCCAAATGCCTGAATTCCTGCTGGTCCTCCCCAGGCAGTCCAAAAATATAAGGATTTTCTTTTAAAACTCCAGCTTGCTCTCTGTGTTTCATAATCAAATTTAAACACTCTAAAGTTGTATGGTCTACCAGCATGCTTACAGATCTATTTAATTTCCCTCTGAGAAATATTAAACTGAATTCTTTTACAGCTTCTTGTTCTCTAATGTCAAGTGAGTTAAAGAGCATCTGGTCTCCCGCATAGTCAGCTTTTCTAATATTTTTAAGGTCACTTACTAACATCCGTTGACTCTCTCCAGGTCTTCGCCTATTAAAAACCTGAATGCATGTTAAAGTATATGAACACAGTTCCTTCCATGCTTTAGAAGAAAACTCCTTCTGCAGTAGCTTGGCATAAAAATTTCTCTTATCACAGAGAAAAGCGTAAAATTTTGATATGTCATTTGCAGTTGGTAGCTGTACTGGTTTACTTCTGTGAAGTTGCGACAAATTTTCGATAGCAGTTTTGTTAATATGTGTTCCATATTCTTCGTTTAGAACATGCATAAACTTTTTCCATGCTTGGATTTTCTTGTCGAGTTTGTTTTTAATTAAGTACGTTTTGGCATGCTTTCCGACTTTTTTCAGTAATGTGCCCATTGATAAGGCTACGGTCGGACACTGATAATTCCCATCGTTTTTTGAAATTTTTGAAATTGATTCCGCAGCTTGCAGACAAATTTCAAAGTTGATGGGGTTATATATCTCAATAAATTCTGAAATCTCACGATTTAAATTCTTTACAACATTTAAAAAGCGCCCAAGTTGTCTCAGATTAGCGCGTATTTCTTTGGCGTGGTGAGGAGCTTTTAATTTTTTACACAGTTTATTGCCGAATGATATAATTAAAGGATCCTTTCGGATCACGTCGTATACACTGTCCATTCTTAAGCGACTCATTATCGCGGTTAGTGTCTTCGACGCCGTACAGTGTATATCGTTGTTAATTCTGCGACCTAAGATTATACCAAGTCTATTGTTTTTCTGTTTGTATCCCTCTTGTTGACAGTTAGGGAAATGTTTCCTGAGAGAACATTTGGAATAATAACCCCTGCATCTGGGACACGGTATTAATCTCGGATTTTTACCTTCTTGTGCCCGTCGAACTGGAATGATATCGTTTTCATATGTATTATTTTCGTAGTTGCCTTTTTTTCTTATCAAGTCAATAATTTTTCGTCTTTCTTTAGAACCTAATAAATAATTTAAAATCTTAATATTATGTTTTGGCATAACTAATCTAACCTTTTGGAAGAGGCGTAAATTTAATGACTTCATCTTCGTCACCGTGTTGATTTTCCAGATGGCGGGCAATATTTAAAAATGTATTCTGGCAAAAAAAGCAACAGTTTTTCTTCCTATTTCCCCTACAAAAATAGAGAAATAAGGAGACAACTCTAGAGAAGTGATTTAGAGCTTTATTTTAAGATGAAAAAATTTATAATTGGTGGTCTGAAAGTTTGAAGGGATTTTTTTAAGCTTGATGTATTTTGAAAAAGCAGTCAGTGGCGTAGATTTTGAGGGATAAATTATTTTTTTTACTCGAAACTTATACGCCATCTTTTTTGGAAATAAATGTTACTGGCAGCTTTTTAAAAATACATTAAGCTTCAAATAAAGCCCTTCAAACATTAATCGAGTTTACGGAATTTCAAATCTTACGCTGACACGTTCAAAAGTTGTTTAAAAAATTGTTGTCCTTCCTTCAAGACCCTGTTATCTCGAAAATGGTTAAATTTTCTAACCCGCGATTATCGATTTTTTCCTCTTATTTCTATGACATCCTGTATAATAAATAAAATATGAACTAAAAACAAAGATTAACTGAAAGTAATCAGAACTAACTTGTATTTTTCTAAAACAGACATAAGAGAACCAGATAAATTTTCAAATTGTTATCATAACAGTAGTCTCAGGGAGTAGTAATCAAATAACTGAATTTTTTTATTTTTCACCTATCAATTATAAACTTATAATACCTTAGTAACAGCTGCTATCAACAGGCTCATAACGCCCTTGGCGTTATCAAGAAATTAGTTATGATTTTTTAACGCCCGCTAATTTAAATCTTCTTTGCCTTTGTGGCTTTTTTAACGATCTTTGAGGGAATTTCCATGTTTTAATTTAAAACTAACAAATGAATCTTACATTAAACAATTCTTAGCAACCCGTAGTTTTTATCTATGTAAACCATAGGTATGAACGCTATGTTCAGGCTTAGTAATTTCAAAATATATCAAAACGCGGTCTAAACTTATTTTAATTCTTGAAAAAAATGTGAAAAATAAAATGTTGTACGCACCACTAACGTTACTAGATCATAACACACACATTGTATATTATAACGCTCTAGGTACATAAAAACTATTGCATGTAAAAAAAATTGAAAACTTACTTTTTCTTTTCCATGGAGAAAATGATAGTTTGGATAAAATATCCTCCGTTATCCTTCTATACACCAAAATTGTTAACAAGCAACAACGGTAACTGACAAACTGCTGATCTGTTTTCCATAAGTTCTGTTCTGCTTCTGCGACGCCCTGAAGCCCAGCGAATGCACTGCACACATCACCTTTGACGCGCTTTGTAAAAATGATAGTTTCAGTGGAGCAACCGATTCTAAATAACAATAACAATAACACGTGCAGCGCGCACGGGAGCCAAAACATCCGCACGGGAACAAAGAGTGGTTTCAGAGAATCAGTTGGGCTATTTTTATGTTTTCGACTATTTTCATAAAAATTGATAATTTTTGAAAACAAGTTATATATCAATATGGTAACTATTCATTTTTTTGTGTTGTTTAACTTCCGTTTTTATGAGAACATATAATATAATTGGGAAATTTAGCTGTCGCAATATTTTTGTAAATTTAAATAGTAGTAAAAGTTTTTTCTAAATGGTGATGTTTTGAAACTGTTCTCGGTATTTACATGTAGTACATATTAAATTACAATAATCCCCATACTAGTTGACAATGAGTTTAGTATACTAAAATAGATACATTCTGTTTTTTGTAAAATTACTGGTGAAAATAATCACCCGCTTCATTCCATTCATTCTGACAGTTTTTTAGATGAAATTATGTTTTTCATATTTTTAGAGTTTTTAGATTTCCAGATTTACAGAATTTTTTCTCATCAATAAGGATGTTTGGCACCATTAGATTTGTCAAGTGAATAAAACTTCTGCTAATCGACGAAATGTTGCAAATATAAATTATTGTACTATTTAGTATACTTATACAATTAAGATAAGTTTACAAAACTATAAGGGTAGAGCCTGTTTTTATCAACTTCATTGAAAATTACTTAAAAAAATTGGTCGTCACTAAGTACAGTCGAACAAGTACAGCTTCCAAAAATGATCAAATTTGACTTCGAGAACTTTGTTATCATCACTCCTATGGGCTAAAATTAATATAAGCATGCGTGGATTGTTAAGGTATAGGTAAAGAAGAATAGTGTGTATATGTCTCTTATGAGTTTTTCTATATAAAATTTTTTTGATGACGTCAGCAACATTTTAGCAAAGACACGTATGTCAGTTTGAATAGGTGCAGTATAACACTATTTTAGTAACAGTACTGTTACCCTCAGATTTTCAAGGAAATGGGATGTGAATAAAACATGACACTTCACTGATTAATTATTTTGGGGTCACTTGATCACTTGATATTTCGACAGAACTTTCCTGGCTCCTAAAGTACAACATATCCAGCTTCTTTGAAAGATTGTAAAATTTGATTCTGCAAATTTTAGTTTTTTTACGAGAAGCCTTATAAGTTGAAATAAACATATGTATTATGTGGTGTTACAGTAAATGTAAAGAAGCGTGCTACGCCTATGTTTTGAAATGAGTTTTTTGCAATTTCAAAGTTAAATTGCAAAATGTTGTTACGCAGTCTTGATTTTTTTCAAAAATTTGCATGTTTAAGATCACAATAACACAAGATGAATTTAAATAACATTTATTCAGCAAAGTTGTAAAATGATGTCATCAGTTTTTAGGGGGATCGTAAACCCATAAATTTTTATTAACGATTTACCTACGTGTTTCCGATAACCTTAAAACCTTTGCAGAGTTTCATATCATTCGGTTTTGAAACTTCAAAATTAAACTGTAACATGTCGTTAAACAAATTTGATTTTTACATAAGCGTAAGCTGAGGAAGTATAGTGGTCAAGTCCATCGGGCGACTTGCGACTTTCGTGTTTTTTCGACGTTTTATGGCCCCTAAAGTACGAAAAAAGTGGTCTTCCGTTTCAGTCTGTCTGTTCGTCTATCTGTCTGTCCGCCTGTCTGTCTGTGTCGATTTTTAATCTTAGACACATAATCTCTGAAACTACCGGACCGATTGTTGACAAATTTTGTACATATATATTAGGATTAGGACAATCATGTAGATGATAAAACGCTAACCAAAATTTCGTTAATAAGCCCCACCACCAATGGGGTGACGTCATCTCCAAAATTTACAATGGTAAATTTGTTTTTAATTTTATAAAATAAGATACGTCTGCACTTGTGCTGTATGAATCCGTGTTGAGTTTTCACCTTCGACATCCACATTTTTGGAAAGAAATCAAAATTGTATAGCAACAAAGTATTTAATCTTGAAACTGAAAAGCCGAATATCTTGTAAAAAGTTGATATATATATAAAATGTGCACACTACTACTAAAAGTAGGTACTTGTGGTTTATCGACGCATTCATGTTTTTTTGAATTTCTTATACAAAGTTATTAAAAAAATTAATGGATGGGACATGTTTTATTAGTTGTTAATAGTAATACACTGCATTTACTAAAATTGATGATATACATGTCTTTGCTAAGATGTTGATGACGTCATCAAAAAAAATTCGAAGTTAAATTTGATAATTTTTCGAAGCTGGATTTGTTCGACTGTACTTTAGGGCTGAAGGAAATCCTGTCGAAATATACTTTGATCAATTTACAAAGTGTATTTATATATATCAGTTTACTTCATTAAACATCGAAAAATATTGTTTTTCTTCAAACGTCAAAAAAACATGACTTTATGTACCTCAACAAATGAACTTAAAGTATGACATTTCAGCCGCTCCTCACCACCGACAGATAAAAATTTTTGCTGCCGCTACAGGCGGCAGCAAAAGTAAAACCATAGCAACAGCATACAAATCATTCCAAAGCACACTGAAAAACCATAGTAACAGTTAACTTAATTCATTCGTTTTAAAGAATTGATATGTAATTCCATTTTTTTAAATTACTTCTCTAATTGAATTGCAGACGTTTGAAGAAAAAATAGCATGTTTTATTCGGAGAAAAATGACTTTTCGTGGCTCATCTGTAATTGCCGGCCTCGCGCGCTCGGCCGTCAAACCTACAGATTCGCCACGAAAAGTCTCATTTTAGCTCCTAATAAAACAATATACTATTTAGTAATTATCCACATCATTCTATTAATTTTGTTTTTTTTGAAAAAAGAAAGTATTTTTTATATTTTAGGGAGTTTTCAGAATACCGTGTTTACAATTTTTTTTTCTCAACAACAAGGAAGTTTGGCACACGTCAGATTTTCGAGTACATGAAACTTCTGCTATTGACGAAATATTATAAAAATAAATTACTGCATGTATTTAGAATAAATTCTAAAAAAAAAAACAAATGTACACACCATATAATCAACTTTATTAGAAATAATTAAAAATAACATCTGAAAGCTATTTAAAACAGTTTAATTTATTTAAAAAAATGGTCGAAAATTATTTCGACAGAATTTTCCTCTCTCTTGAAGGACAGTGCGAGAAATCCTGCTTCTTTAAAAAAATATAAAATTTAATATTGCGATTTTCATTTTGTGTTAACCTCTGTAAAGTAAACATCTTTGGCGTAAATAACTCCCCTGTGGCCCCTACGCCGCGAAGCCGCAATTCAAGAGGGTACACAAGTGTGGACAATATGAAATATATTTAAATAAGCAGATAACCAACTGTAAAAAATAATTGAAATTCTCAATTTCTCAATACATGCTTAACATCAACTGTTTATGTTTTTACTTCGTGTCTCCACAACACAGAGGAGAGAAGTGATTAATCAGTTTCTTTTCCCGAAAACAGTTACAAATTAGAAGATTTCATCAAAATTGTAAAATGACGGACAAATTTTGATTAACGATTTGTCATGCCTGGTGCAACCTTCAAACATTTGCAAGATTTCAGAGCCCTGCGTTTTGCAGTTTCAAATTAAAATTGTAAAATACAATTTTGAACTACATATTTCCCAAAAATTTGGATGTCTAGGGTAAAAACTCAACACGGATACCTTTTAAGATTTCATAACATTCGGTTTTGTAGTTTCAAAATTAAATTATAAAAGGTTGTTACAAAACTTTGCTTTATTATTTTTCAAAAATCTGGATGTCCATGGTAAAAGCTCAACACGGATTCATAAACCACATAAACCAATTGTGCAGGAGTATCCTATTTTATAAAATTTAAATAATAATTACTAATGTAAATTTTGGAGATGACGTCATCATATTATTGATGGGGATGATTAGCCAAATTATGGTTAGCGTTTTACCATCTACACAATATTCATTATACACATTAAAAATTTGACAGCAACCGGGACCGCAGTTTCGAAGATTATCTGTCTAATAAAAAAAAACGGCCAAACGGCAGATAGACAGACAGACAGACGGAAATGGACGACCAGTGTTTTCGTACTCTAGGATTTATGAAACCTCCAGAAAACAAAGAAGTAGGCAGTCGCTCGTTGTACTCGATTGCAATACTTCCTTAACTTATACAAGCGAAGTAAAAAAGTAATCCTCCACCTTATTCATTTTTATTCTTGTATTATTATTATTAGGAGTTGCCGTGTTGCGTATTTATAAGATTTTTTTTTATCATTCAAGAAGTATGGCACCCATAAATTTTTTAGTTGCATTAAACTTGCACTAATTGATAAAACCTTCTGAACATAAATTATTGAGCATATTTACAATAAATAAAAAAAAACAATTTCACACAATAAGTATTTGAGATAAGGATAAAAAAATATCCATGTAAAGTCTATGTATCATCTTTATTACAAATTACAAGAAAAAATGTCTAAAAGCATAATCTATTCATCGGTGACTCTAATCTATACATTCTTTTTCTTTTTACTTCCCGAGCGTAAGCAAAGGAAGTATTGTAATCGAGTCCGTTGGTCGACTCTCTACTTTTACGTTTTCTCGACCTGTCATGATCCCTAGAGGACAAAGAAGTAGGTCTCCCGTTTCCGTCTGTCTGTCCGTCTGTCTGTCCGTCTGTCTGTCCGTCTGTCCGTCTGTCTGTCCGTCTGTCTGCCGTCTCCACTTTTTATTAGACAGATAATCTCCGAAAGTACTGGACCGATTGTTGTGAAATTTTGGATTTATATCAAGAATATCATGTAGATGGTAAAACGCTAACCAAAATTTGTCTAATCATCCCCACCAATAATGTGATGACGTCACGTCAAAATTGTACATAGTAAATAGATTTTAAATTGTATGAAATAACATAGTCCTAAACATGTAGTTTATGACTTCGAATTGAGTTTTTACCCGAAACGTCCAGATTTTTGAAAAAAAAATCAAAATGTTGAAACAACATTTTGCAGTTTAATTTGGAATCTGCAAAACCGACTACTCTGAAATCTTGCAGATGGTTTACAGTTACGATAAGCATGATAAATTTTTGAACAAAATATATTTACTTATCCCCTCCAAAAAATTGATGACGTCAGCTCAAAATTTTGCTAAATAAATCCTATCTAAAATGTACAAAATATGATGAGTCTGTACTTGTGATTTATCATTCCATTCATATTTTTTGGATTTATATATACAGGGTGACTCAAAAAAATTAATGAATGCGTGTATTTATTTTATTGATTGAATCAGAAATTATAGAAGCGAATGCTTTGAAATCTTGCAGATGGTTTACAGTTATGATAAGCATGATAAATGTTTAATCAAAATATATTTACTTATCCCCTCCAAAAAATTGATGACGCCAGCTCAAAATTTTGCCAAATAAATCCTATCTAGAATGTACAAAATATGATGAGTCTGTACTTGTGATTTATCATTCCATTCATATTTTTTGGATTTATATATACAGGGTGACTCAAAAAAATTAATGAATGCGTGTATTTATTTTATTGATTTAATCAGAAATTACAGAACCGAATGCTTTGAAATCTTGGAGATGTTTTAAAGTTATCATAAGCATGGTAAATTTTTTATCAAAATGTATTTGCTCATCCCCCCTACAAAATTGACGATGTCACCTCAAAATTTTGTTGAATAAATCCTATCTTAAATGTGCAAAGTATGATGAGTCAGTACTTGTGATTTATCACTGCGTTCATATTTTTTAGATTTGCTTATACGGGGTGCCTTAAAAAATTAATGACCGAGTTAATTTATTTTATTAATTAAATCAAGAATTACAAAACTGAATACTTTTAAATCTTGTAGACGGTTTAAAGTTATTGTAAGCATGGTAACTTTTTAATCAAAATGTATTTGTTTATCAACCCCAAAAAATTGATTACGTCATCTCAAAATTTTGCCGAATAAATCCTTTTGAAAGTGTGCAAACTATGATCAGACTATACATGTAATTTATCCTTGCATTCATATTTTTTAGATTTGCTTTTACAGGGTGGGTCAAAAAAATTAATGAATCAGTCAATTTATTTTTGATCAAATAAAGAACGAGCCGTGACTTTCAGACTGAAAGCAATTTCATTAAAATGTCCCGTCACAGAACTCTAATGAGAAGAAACTATGATTGACATAGAGACACGGTTCTGAGAGCGAGGGAAGTACTGTCTAAACTCTTTAGACCAATTTTTTTGAAAATACACTAAGTTTTCGGACGGTTGCCAAACTTGCGCATTTACGAGGACATCTCTTAACAGTAAGGAAGTTTGGCACACAGGAGAACTTCGTCTTTTTCAACTGCTGCAAATTCATCTAATTTTTTTTCGAAGTGGCCAACATAATTATAAAAAGAACTTTAACAAATGTGTTATAAATTAATATTTTTACTAAAAAAACTGTATTAATAACGAGGGTGCCAAATTTCCTGAATAGTAAGAAACATTTTCAACAACACATTTAAAATGTGAACAGTTTACATAGAAAAAAGGACAGAAAATGTGTTTGTGTAGTTCTCAACAAAATTTCTATATTAACACAAATTTAAAGATGTTTTTTCAACCAATTTTTGCAAATAATTTTCACACTTTTATTTGTCACTCCACCAATTGAGAAAACTTAACGAACACTGTATAGTTTCACTGCCTCACAGAGAAGGTTGAAGACATCTCAAAAAATTTTATTTCTAGTTCACAGTTTTTGATAAAATCACCATTTACTCCAGCAGCTGACCAATACTCCTCTGGCGAATAGTCGACAGAATTTAAAGGACAAGGAATTTTTTAAAATCAAAAACTAGTGAAAAATTGAAACGTCTTCACTGCCCATTTTTCACTCAAGAGTTCCAAAGTCTTCACACAATTTCAGTTGTTGAGAGTATTCATAGTCTCAGTGGTTGATTGGCACTCCTCTGGTGAATTTTCTGCTGAAGTTGATGGATACAAAATTTTCTCCACTAATTAGAAAGTTTAATTTTAAACAAGTGAACATCAATACAGTTGTTCAACAATATCGTGTCTGAAAAACTTGTACTGGACTGGATACCAAACAATATCATTTTTGATATTGTTTCAGTCTTTACTCTCAACTCCGAAAACTCACTTAAATTTGATTATTGTAAATAAGTATTTATACGTGATTATGGCTCGATCGAGTAATATTATGGCAAAAATAATAGTTTGACTAACCACAACTTTTAAAACATGCAAATGCAATGCCTGCCATGTGAATGTGCGAAAGTTCCTTTTAATGAGTAACATGTTTCGCATGGAGGCAGCACATTGCAGATTATCGACAAGCAAGCCAGGTTCTCATATGAAATAAGAAAACGTGTGCAACGATGTCAAATTTCACGTTTATTTATGCCAAAATTCCGCTTTGATGAAAGTGGCAATTTGGCACAGGTGCGAAAGTAACCACGAAGTTACCGAATTGCCTACAATATGCATGTTTTCGATGCCAAATTGCCGCCTAGATATATATATATATTTCTATGGCTTCTTTTTAGATGATTGAACAAATTTGTGGTTTTTCCACTTGATTTAAATTGTTTTTGGCAAAGCTTGCATTTACCCCCTGATTGATCTTTAACAAAGTAAGTCCAACTACTCCTACTTAGAGCGGCCAGCAAGAGAAAAGATGACAGCACGTGGCCAGCGCAGATCGCACAATTTCGCTCTGGTCGAGTCCATTGTGAGCTGAGGGAAGATACATATAATACACAGTGGCGCGCGTCTACTCGTTGTTACTCAGGTTTTTTCCTACGAGCGGTTGGTGTGTCTTCTCAAGTTGCTTTGTGTTTTCCAGATTATTTCTTTTATAATAACTAAAACAGCCTTGTTAAAGACTAAATTTAATTAATTAAATAAAAAATAATTAATGAAATGTTGTATGGTACGACACTGGTGACTTGAAGCTGCGCAGCCTAAGCTCCGCCCATGTCATCTTCTATTCTGCCGGCTGCTCTAATAACATGTTTAAAAAAATTCATCGCAATATGTGACATGTGTTCTACTTGAGGTTAAAATTAGAGTAAAGTGACCATACGTGCTGTATTGTACAGGACGGTCCTGTTTTCAAAAATAGTATCCTGCATTAAATAAGTCCTGTAAAATGTGCTGTATTTTTAATTAATTTAGTGCGAAACACGAATCGTCGAAACGCCTAAACACTTTATACAGGGCTGACGTTGATCAAAAGCGTAAACAAGAAGAACACATTCTAAAATACGTGCATTCATCGCAGAAATATCTTTTTAATAGGAGTATAATTTTTCTTTGAATGTTTAATACCAAGTATGTTACTAAAGAGTTAAAAACAAATAAAAAACTAAAAAAGAAACATACATTATGTTAAGTGTCTTTTTTCATGTTTATATGCTAAAAATGTAAATTTTGTGTTTTTAATCATTGGGCTTGTCAGCAAAGTCTTACGAAAAATGAAACCAAAACGCAAAATTTAGAAATTTATTCTTCGAACGCAACAATCGTGTATTTCAGATCAGACATCCGAACACAAGTTCATTCCTGTCCCTCCCGTCACCGCGTCGATGTTGCTCGGACAGTCTCGACCGTTGGCGACCCGCCGCCTCCAGGGCTGCCGAGCTCACCCGACGGAAAATGCTGACACGGCCTTTCCTGACATAGAGAGTGTCCTCACTCGACGGACATGGGCACCTCAGTCCAGGTCCTCGGACTGAAACTCATACATGCAGGCTTAGACTTTGATCGTCACTTCTCCTACATTAAAGATATAAATCAGAGAGCGGTAACTGGAAGAAAACAGGGTAAATTTGGCCAAACTTACATAATGCAAGAATACAATACAAAATAAACGAGGGCGAATATTAAATGTAACGCATAGAAGGAAGCTTAATTTTTAAATGAACATAATACTTAATAATAACGCAAAACAAAACTAAAACTACACCTTGTGTGATCGTCACCCAGCTCTGCCACCCACCAGACTATCAAACACAGAAACCTCTGGTCAAGCCTGAATCAGCGAGCATCAACAATCCACAAGCCGGCCAAATGCGAGTAGCGCCAAGCACCATGCACTACTCCCGATTTGAACCGTACTACCTTACCCATACACGACCCATGGCCTCATATTGTCGATGCCGGCCGCTCCACGGTATGCGACTTCATACCGATCATTTCCGAGAACCTTGGTAACTCGGAATGGGCCACGCCACTTGGGCAGTAACTTTCGGCTAGTTCCGGTTGCAGGGCCGCTGGTTAGACGGATCAGCACCAGGTCTCCCTCCTGATATGGTTGACCAGCAGTTCGAACACGGTCGAAACGAGCCTTTTGAGCAGCTTGGTCCTTGGTCGTACGCGCAGTTATTTGGTCTCGAATGTCAGTGACGTCGACGATGGAGGGTTCTTCTGGCAATCGACTCCAACCACTCGTCAACATCGTTTTCTGCTGGAGAGTCTCACGCACCTCCACCTGCTCTGCCAGCTTACCAAACCCAGCTGCTATAGCCTCACTGATTTGCGTCACAGAAGCAGGACGAGGAGTGAGCTCGCAAGCGGTGCCGTCCCGCAAGTTGTTGTTCTGGAGTCGGTTCCCGCAACTTCTTGTGCTTTTGTCACCGCTCATGCCGTGAACGAGACCCACTTGCACCATCACTAGATTCACTCCGACGCGAACGTCGCCGTTTGTCTTTTTTATGGCGTCGCTTACCTTTCGGCATTGTCCTACAAGTGCACGCAAGGGTTTAAAGAATCCCACTCCTAATGTCAGCAAAGTTTTACGAAAAATGAAACCAAAACGCAAAATTTAGAAATTTATTCTTCGAACGCAACAATCGTGTATTTCAGATCAGACATCCGAACACAAGTTCATTCCTATCCCTCCCGTCACCGCGTCGGTGTTGCTCGGACAGTCTCGACCGTCGGCGACCCGCCACCTCCCGGGCTGCCGAGCTCACCCGACGGAAAATGCTGACAGGCTCAAGACTGGTCATTTTAATTAAAACGAAGGCGAGCAAAAGCATGGTCAAGATCAAAGCAACCGATTATATTAAGAAATCTGAACCCATCTCCGAATCCGAATTTTTGGTGAAAACATTGACATTCTTTTGCTACTATGTACTTTTTCAATTAGGTAAAGCAGCAATAATATAATATAAGTACATACTTACGATTTGTTTGCATACACCACACAACGAATGACACAATAAAATAATCTCCACATTCCATGCAAGAGTTTATATTTTGTACTAGAGATGGGAACATCGAAAGTTAAATATCGATGTCAAGACATCGGTCTTCGTTTGTAATACGAAATCGATGTACCTATACATCGATTAAAAACATCGAGTTTTGTCCAACATCGATTTAAAATTTTTAAAGGAATTATAAAAAAGAACAGGTATTTTCCACTTCTTTAAAGCATTTATTTAGTAGCGATAACCAAATGAACAAAACATGAAAAATAAACTCAACAATAAAAAATAAACTGAAAAATCAACAATTAAGTCAAAAAATAAAATTAAACTCAAACATAAAATTTAAATTGAAAAGTAAAATGGTTCCATAAAAATGGTGCGTAGTGTTGTTCACTTACAACCATTCTTCTATTGGTAGTGAACCCAAAAATACCATCTTCTTTAATCGCTCAGGTTTTATTCTACTTCTTCTGTCATTTATTATTGTTTTTGAAAACAATCGTTGCGATGGCACCGACGTTGCAGTGATTTGTAAATATTTGTTTGCAACACGATGCAAATGAGGATACGTTAATTTCAACTGTCCCCATACTTTAAATAGGCTACTATGAAGTTCTGCCACTGAAGTACTGAGATAATGAGTCAGTTCTTGTCCTATAAGAGAGTTTAGCTCCTATTTGTCGCTAACTTTAACACGCGAAACATTGGCCAAAGCTCCGTGATGTTTCCATAAGTCAAAATCATCTTGGTGCATTGGAAGTTCTTGAATCTCATGAGAATTCTCCTCTTCATTACTAATAACATCTTTTAAATTTGCACTTGCAAATATTAAAGCTTTCTTTCTAACACTCGTGACCGCTTTCCCAACGTCTAGAATATCTTTAAAATCTAATTTCTTGAATTTCGGATCCAAGATGGCAGAGACAGCCAACTTCTCATTTTTTTCAATATTTCCAAATCTCTTATTTAATTCTGAACATAGATTTTGTTTAAACTGTTCTACATCAACATTTGATAGTTTCGTGTTTAAAATTTCCCTCACCATACAATTCATTAGAGGTATAATCTTACTTAGAGTGACGTATTTCTCTGCAGAGACTTCTCTCGTGCATACTTCCAACGGTCTCAGTAACACCTTTAATTCTCTAAGAATTTGCAGTTCATTTGCATTCAATACAGTTGGTGACTTTGGATCATTTAATAAAATTTCATTAACATAATTGCAAAGAATAAGATAGCTTTCTAACATACAGAATGTTGAATTCCATCGAGTTCGGACATCTTGCTTTAATTTTAATAATTTGCCTCCTGATATCCCATCCTTCAACTGAAGTTTACGTAGCACGTCAGTCCCCACAATACTGTGTTTAAACCAGGTTACAATGTTTCTAAGTTTAAGAATAACAACAGCTACAGCCTCGGACATTTCAAGTGATCTTTCACACACAAGATTTAACGTGTGGGCAAAACAGGGCAGGTGGTTGAGTTCACCAAAATAATTGGTAACCGCTTTAACGATATTTGCGGCGTTATCTGTTATAACGGCAATGACTTTTTGCTTAGGTAAATTCCATTCAGTACAGATTTGATTTAAAATTTGTTCAAGATACTGAGCCGTATGTCTTTCTTCTAAGGGAAATACTCCTAGTTGTGTACTTTGCATATCAATATTGTCTAAATAATGAATTGTAACACCCAAGTAACTTTTATTTGTGTGTTGCTCAGTCCATACATCAGTTGTCATGGTAAAATATTCATACTGTGACAATTGTGCTTTAAATTTTGGTACTTGTACTTCATATCTTCCATCGAGCAGATTTGTAAAGGTTTTACGACATGGCAAGCTATACAACGGTAGAGCTTTATGCATAAAAAATTGAAAACCCTCATTTTCAATCAAAGAAAATGCTTGATTATCTCTACACATCATGAACAGAATTGCTGAACATTTATTCCAAAAGGTGCCTTCATAGGGTTAGAATACGGCGGTTCTTTTACATAACTGTTAAATATGTCGAACCGGGTGTTTACATTTTCAATAAACTTCCCCAGATCTTCAGCTAGGTTTTTGTCAGGACCAGGTTTGTATCGTAAAAGCGCCTGTGCTACAGTATAGGATAATAATTCAGCAGCAAGTCTTACGTTTTGTCGTCCACTTTTTTCAACTGTAAGATGCTTGTGTGATATTTTGTAACACGAACTTACTTCTTGATTCGTAAGTTCGATTAGACTTTCAAGTGGTTATTGCTTATTTTTGTGTCATCGCCCAAAATAAAACCTTTATCAAGCAGCCAGTTACGAAGAAGCTTTAACAGATGTGGAGCATCTGCAAAGACATAAATATTTTTTCCCGTTTTTGGATGATTAAAATAAGTTTTATTAATATCCACAGATAAAGTTTTCCATAAACCAACATTGCTACTTCCACAGTCACTGACAATTGCTACACAATTGTAAGAAATATTGTGCAATTCTGTAATAATTTCCATTAAAAGATCTTTTGTCATTTTCTGATCAAAACCTAGATAAATAGGCTGCTTCCAAGTCGAAAACAAACCTCGTACCATACACACTTGCATTAGATGATATGGTCCTAAAACCTGATCTTCCGCAACATCATATTCTAAAATAGTTTTAACTTTCATTTGATCAAATGAAATTACTACAATTCTTTCCATGGCCGTCATATTTTCTCCCGCTGTCCTTAAAAAAGTGAGTACATCTTTTAAAATACCCTGCTTGATACTAATTTTTGATGCCCATTTTCACAGTGTAGATAAAGCAGACAGAGGAAAATTAATTTTATTCCTTAGAAATAAGTAAATTTTTTTAGAAAGGTAACGTAGAGTAAAGGCAAGGGTAATTTGTTCAGTAGTCCAATTTACGCGTTTTTTTTTTTTTTTCTTTTTTTTTTTTTGTTCAAAAGAATAGCAACTTGATTTTCAGTCAGAAATTTCTTTAAAATACTACTTATTTCTTCAAGGTTTGTTGACTTCTTCCTTGTACTGTGTGTTTTTTTTTCTAATATTGTAGCTGTTTTCGTTGCAAAATTAATTTATGTTTCATGACATTAATTTCACCTTGCAATTTTATTGTAATTTTCAAGCAGTTTTTTATACTTTACTTCAATATTTTCTTCATCATTCTTATTATTTAATTCCACGTTCTCACTGAAGGAGAAAGACTCATCAACATTGGTTTGTGGGGCTGCAGAAGTAGTTGCTGTTGTGTATCTCTCTGTGATTAACTTATTAATTTCTTCCTTTCTTTGCTTTGCCTCTTCTAATTTCTTCCTCTTCAAAATTCTTTCTTGGCGTGCCAAACTGGTTGATTTTTCTGGTTGCTTTGGGAGATTTAAACTAGGCACAACGGATTTCTTTAGCAATTTTCGTAAAGGTAAACCTGGAAATAAATATTAACAATTGTTTGCCATAATGCATGTGAATATTACTTATTACCTAAGACATGATTTCTCATATCAGCTTCGTAATCATGTTCAGTAAAATGAATTGAACATATTTGGCTGGTATTCGGGTTCCAGTTGTCGGCACGCTTACAGCGTCGTATCCATTCTTTACGAGTAGTATTTGTTACATTTTCCTTGGGAAAGTTATGATAAACCCGGATCATTACTTTTTGTAAAAACACGGCTGTTACTACAACCAAAAATTGCACAACGGCGCCCCGGCATCGGGTAATTGTAGTAAACTTTTTAAATAGTGTTGATCACAAATTCGGGTGACAAGACGGGTGGAAAACCGTTAAAAAATAAAAACCTGTTACCGTTAATATGCGCCTTGGTCCGCGCGTACGTCACACGTTGCTATAGCAGTGGTAGGGATGCTGCCAACATTACACGTACAGGAATCGAGCAATCTTATTCATTATAACATCCTTGGAAATGGTATACATCGATGTCTTCCGATGTATCGTATCTCCGGGAATCGATTTAAAGAATTCGATGTATGTAAACGTACATCGATATTTCTTGGACATCGATATTTTTTCCCATGTCTATTTTGTGCAGTGCACGTCTGCAGTTCTGCACGTGCACATCCGCAGATTTGATTCCAGGAATAGAAAGAAATTGCATTGCATGCAGGATCTGGATTAATATTATACAGTTTTCTACAAAGATCAGTGACAAAAGCCACGACCTCAAAAGCGAAACTACTTTATTAATTTGATTAAAAATATTAGTCGTTTTAAAATATTTATTAATATTAAGATCATTTTAAAAATTGCATTGAGCATTATAAGATAAAGATTTAATTATCTGTTGATGTATTACATAAATCTTGGGAATCGTCATTTGTCGGCAATTCTTTCCAAAATAGTTGTTTCCGACTATTCATATAAGCAGTGACTATGTATTTAAAAGACCGGCAACCCCGTATCCCTATGCGTACCACTGAGAGAATATTCGCGGTTAGAGGGCGCCACAAAAAGCGACAAAAGCCCTCTAACCTTCAATGGTTGTTACTAATACCATTTCACGGGTTGTTGTCTGAACTCGTACAGCACAACTACTGTAAGAGAATCACTGTTGCAGCCGTTTTAGTTTGAAATTTAACAAGTCGGACGGCGCGGAAAATTACCGACACTTTGCGACTCGAATCAAATAAGGATGTGGGAACAAAATCTCTCCATAAGCTTCAAACTAGTATAACTTTATTATTAATTGACGAATTAAAAATGTAATTGTTAACATATATAACACAACTTTAAAAATACAATCTGCACCATATCTACTTGCTTCGCAAATGTTTAACTTAACACGGCGTTTTAACTGTGAAGGGGTTTTTTAAATGCATATGGTCTGCATAAAATTCGACAAACACATTTCGCCAATCATTTTCATTTAAGTATTCCATTACCACATTATTATCAGCAAAGAGCGGATTTCTGTCCGGCCTGGCAAGGCCAAACTCGGTACGGCTCGTGCGGGATGGAAATTCAGTGCAGGTACAGGCTGCACTTCGTTTATTTTAAAATAGAATAACGGTGCTTCGTTGTACTTTGCTGTTAATTCCCGTTCTCCTTTACTTAGCTGTTTTAGGAATTAAGTTTTCATTCATTGTATTTATAGGATAAGTGAAGATTAAATGCACTGATCATCACCCGCTACTGATTAGCAGCGAAGTAAAATCTTCTTTTGAAAATTTGTCGGCAATGTCTTTCTTGAAGATGTGCCAGCAATATCTTTGTAAACAGCATTATTTTGTGTCTTCCCCGCCTCCCTTTCCTAGTAATAAACTTAATAGGATTAACAAATTCTCCTTATACCTATACCCACAGGTACTTTGGAATTGTACTGACAAATCGGTACAACCCCTGTCGTAGTAATTTTATGGTAGGTACTTAGGTAGGCACGTACATATTAAAAACCGGGTTTTGAGATTTCATTTTTCAAATTTCAATAAGTGGGGCAAGAACGTCGTTCTTTTCTCATTGTTAACGTCAATAAATATTGTCGGGATGTTTGAGTTTATTATATGTCTCCGCCGCCTAGGCCAGCTGCGGCGGCACCATTTGAGGTGCCGGCCGACAGTGCCGAAAGGGGCGGCTTGTATCTTAGCAGTGCCGAACATGTGTAAACGGCACTAAGAGTTGTACTGCAGTCGTCTGGACGAACAGACGTGTTTCAAAAAGCAAAGTCGAAAAAAGTAGATTAATTGAGGAATCGGAAATCTGAAAATTCTGAAACGTCAGAATTTGAAAAATTAAAAAATATTGAAGAACTGAAAAATCGAAAAGCCTAAAATTTAAAACATTGAAAAATTAAAATATCGTAAAATTGAAAAATGGAGAAATCTAAAAATCAAAAAATAAAAAAAAATAAAAATTGAAAAATCTAAAATATAAAAATCGAAAAACTAAAAAATCAACACATCGAGAAATCAAAACTCGAAAACTAAAAAAAATTGGAAAACTGAAAAATCGAATAATATAAAAATCTAAACACAGAAAAACCGAAAAATCGAAAAGTAAAAATCAAAAACCGAAAAATCGAAACATCGAAAAATTCAAAAACTGAGACATCGAGAAATCGAAAAATCAAAAGATGGAGAAATCGAGGAGTCGAAAAGTCGAAAAATCGAAAAATTGAGAAACCGAAATAGGCCAAAATCGACAAATCGAAAAGTTAAAAATGGAAAAATTGATAATTCGGGATCTCAAAAATTGAAAAATCGAAAATTTAAAAATTGGGAAAATAAAAACATTAAAATATAGAACAACTGAGAACTCGAGAAATCGAAAAATCTAGAATTTTAAAAATGAAAAATTACAATATCGAGAAGTTGAAAAATTGAGAAATCGAAATATAAAACGGTCGAAAAACTGAAAAATAATAAAAATATCATAATAACTATATCTACTATAATGGCCGTTCATTTTTGGAACGAAGTTCCTTACGGCAGGCTTGGAGGAGATAGGAATTTTGCTGCACGACCGAACTGAAACAAATGTGATCCTAAAACCGTAGCGAAAACTCCGTGGAAAAATGGCCGCCTTACAAGTGTAGGTAAGCAGAGAAAAAAATGTTGTGCCTCGGTGGGATTCGAACCCACGTCTCCTTGGTCTCCAGGCACGAATGCTTACCACCACACCACGAGACGACTTATTTATTTTCTGCTTACCGACGTGTTATTGTGCCGCCACACAAGGTTGAAGGTCCGCACACGTGCAGCTGCCTTACAAAGACACCGCCAACACGTGAAGACCGCACCGACAAAATATAAAAAATGTCCTAAACACTTTTCGTTCTCTCATCCCTTCTCTCTCTATTACCACTCCACCCCGCCAATGCATAGTATATACTCATGAATTCATGGACAAGCACGTGGCGAATACGCACATTATAGATACATTTTACTCGTGAGTAGCCACGTTTATTTTCATACAATTTCAAATCGTCAAAACAATAATAAATATAGTAACAATGGCAAAGCAGAGTATCAAAAAGCGTATAGGGAACGCGAAAAAGCTAAAAAAAATGAAAATAAGCAAGAAAGTTACGATATAAAGCAAATATATCCTCTAAACTAGTGACAATATTTAAAAAGTTTATTGATTATTTTTTTAAATAATTAAAACAAATTCTCCCTTGAATTCCAAACATTTAAATATATATATATTTTGATAATTCTACCTATTTTACGTAATTTATTATTTCCTAAAATACTGAATTTCCTAAATATTTTCCTATTTCCTATTGTACTTAAATAAAAACTAATCAGCAAAATTTAAGAGAAAAATCAAGAAAACCTACATAAAATTGAGCACGTTTTTTTTTTGCAAATTGTGTCGATTCTACATTAACCGAAGGAACTTCGTTCCTACCTGGTGTCCCACGACACCACATTTCTTTTTTTTTTATTTAAATAAAGGATGAATTTAAACGCATACACCAGGCATCCTCCAAAAATTGGGATTTACTGGCATGTTGTCAACATGTGCTTATCATAACAATAATAATTAAAGAAAAGCTGAAATTTGGTTAAATTTGGACAAAAACCTTTCACCAGTCCACCGTTCATTTGGGGATGGGCTATTTTGCTTTAACGTAATCGCACTGGCCACAAGTCTGATGAGTTGGTGTTCGTCCAGACTACTGTTAACGTAGTTCACAAGAAAAAAGGAGGGAGAGCCACTATCCACTATTACGTTTATGGATGGAGTGAAGTGAGGGGTAAGACGGAGCATTAGCCCCGCACTTGTCCATAAGGTTGCCTCTCTTTTAACTCTATACTCACTGATATAAGGATACAATGTATTACCCAGATAACACTCGTAGCAACAATGGATGTCAAATGTATGTAAGTTCCTGCAAGTATGTGCATCCATTGTAAATACGTTTTAATACAATGGATGTTCATTGGTTCATACGTTTGTCGCTTTTTTTGTACATTTTATGTCCATTTGATTTCCAGATGGTATCCATTGAAATGTTCAATGTACGTACATCTCTGTTACATGGATATCCATCCATGTATAATTGATGTATGTACAATTAACTTTCAAATGCATAGCTTCTGGAAATCATATGGATATCAAAAAGATATCCATATATGTACATATAATACATCGTAACTTACTTTTGGTCGTACATTTCACAATCTAATGGGGGTTTAAAACAATCTGCCTTGGAATTCACAATTTATATTAAAATATAGAAAAAACAAAAATTAATATTTTTTAATACATCCACTAACTAGTCTTTCAACTTGTTTAAGACATTGGTATGCCTTTCTTTGGCTGGCGCCATCCACTTCTTAATGCTTCTTATTATAGTATCGTCTGGAGCATCTTATGTTCTTTTATTGAGACGAATTGCTTCTAAATACACAATTAGATAGATAGTTAAAGTAATTTTGTGGAAAAGATAACTTACGGAGCATGGCTTCAGATATGTTTGTGCGTTTGAATGATTTTTTACCCCTAGCCCCTTCCCAGCTAAACTCTTGCCCTAGGATATTAGTCATTAATTTATACATTAACTGTTTGGCCATTAATTCAGGCGATTCCCCTCCAGTACGACTTAAATATCGCGCCTGAAAATAAAGCATGGTTGACTTCCATTAAAAACATTTGCAAAACATATATATACTAACAAATGACAAATGACTTCAAATTGTTTGCGGTGCTCAAATATTCCTCCACTTTGTTGAAACTGTTAAAATCACCAAGTGGTAACAGTGATACGATTTCCTGTAAGAGTGGATCATCATCAATATCATCTCTCTTCAAATGTCCAGCACTTTTTAAAAACATCTGCAAGTTTAATAATTCTAAAATGAACATTCAGTCCTCCTAATAATACAAATAAAAATATTCACCTTCAGGTTTACGTAAAACTGGCAATAAGGACCCTGATGGTTTACTTATCGGTGTAGTTTGTGAAACGGACGACTTGGACGTTTCACGGAAATCTATATATCGCAACATAATTAAATCATTAAAACTACATTTACCTGTTTTGATTTGTTTTTTAATGATTTTTCTCGGACTAAGACTTGTGACCTTAATAATACATCGTTGAATTAATGCGCCACTTTTGTTGCACACAGTATTATGTTACAGTGAAACCTGGAGTTTTCACTGTAAACCATACTCAAAACAAAACATAGAGTACCTTCTCACCAGTATGAAGTTTCTTGTTGGTGTTGCTAATTTGTCAATTTTGTGGCTTCATCAACAAAATCGTACATCAGCGCATTAGAATCATCAGGATTTTTATAACCGTGATATAGCCCACACAGAAAAACATAATTTTCTAGTTCTTTCAAAGATTTAATACTAGCAAGTATTGGCCAAAACTGAGAGCAATTGCAATTTGTTAGTGGTAGTCCATCGATATTTATCGCAATTTCTATTTTGTCATCGTCATTTAAGTTTATTTTCTTTTTTGCAAATAATTTAGAAATACTTTCATGGATCCCAAAATAGTAAAAACTGCCAGGACTCAACGTTTTGACGAATGTTGTCCGCGGTGTTTTAAGCAAAGTTCTTGCGGTTGTTGGTAAATATTGCATACCAGCGTTTGTTCGTAATATGGCGAGTAATTTGTACACATGATTTTGAGCTATATTATTCTCAACGACGCAATTTGCTAATTCGACACGAACAACTTGCTCATCAGTCATTTTAATATTTGCAGGCATTGTATCACTATTTCGTTTTCATGATTATAATTCATTATTTCAGAACTATCATCATATATATTATATTTAGTATACGGAGTAAACAATTTGGTAGGTTCATTTGTTGGACATTCAGTGCCTGTTTCATAAGAATAATTGCGCAAATTTATGTAATCATCAGATTCATTTTCAAGTAGAAGTAAACTAGCTTCCAATTTTTTTTTTATTATTCGCTGATTTTGTCGAGCTTTGGATTTATTTTTCATATTTTTGTGTATTCTCAGTTATTTGTTTTCAGTTTTAAACGTAAAATTCTGATGCAAGAGTTATGACACCTAGCTGCGGAGGTGATTTTACCGTATCACTGCTTAACCTATAATAAAATAAAATCCACTATTTACTACGTAAAATATAAAAACGCAAACTCATTAACTTGAAATTTCGGCCTCAACAGAAATCAACTGTTTCAAATTCGAAAACGATAATAAAATATTTTCGTTATGCACCATTCAGTTGACTGTTTACAGCAAAAATGAGTGATGTCATCAATCGTATCACGGGTACAAAGTAAGAACACGTTTGTAGGACGTTGCAAACACTTATTTCAACATTACTTACCACCGGTAAAGACAATATTTTGGTTAGTACCTTGCAGAATAATACACTTCTATACTGGTAAATGGCGGGAAGCGAAAGACAAAACGCAGAATTCCACGTGTTATATCGTGTATGGTCACACACTGGGCTGACTGCTGTGTAGCTGTTGGTTGATTCGTGCCTCGTAGGTATGCTCTGTTTAAAGCCCTCTACTATAATATCAGCTTCCATTGAATTTGTTGACTTTGACCAATTTTTATAACACTTATGATCAGGTATTTGCTTGCCACTATTTTCAGCTTTGGTACAAATTAAACAAAAAGTATTTCTCACGCCAATATATAATATTTTAGCAGTATGAAAACCTACGATACAAGCCTAAAAAATTAGTTTATAAAGTTTGTAAGTATTTTCCTAGCTCTCTTGTTAACCTACCACGCCAGATAAAGAACTATAGTTAGACTTATATGAACGTTTCGCCCATGCCCCATCCACAACAACCGTCAAACATGGTATTCCATTAATATCTACATCTCCTCGTTTTATAGCTAGTTCTGTTTCTTCTTTGACAGCTTCTTCCATCTCTTTTGACGCCACCGATTTAATATTAGCATGCAACTGATGTTGTAGTTCAAAATATGTTTTCGAAGATATATGTAGCATATTCAGTATAGCACAGCGCTCTTCTAATTGAGCAAAACTCTGACCAGTGCACAAATTTCCGAAAACCTAATAAAAATTCATGTCAGACAAAATATATTTGTTTATTAGTGAAAACAGGACATAACGTTATTTATAAAAAAAATGCTTACCGTCGCCATATTAACCTTCATTTGTTCTTCGGATGGACATTCAGAAAAAATTACCTCTGTTTCGCCACAAAAATTACATTTAAAATGTAACTCACTTACAAATCCCTTTCTAGTCTCATACTGAAATACCATATTTGAAGCATTACAATTAAATTTCGTAGAATGACATCCAAACACTCGTAGCTGATCAATTAAAAATTTCACATCAAAAATTCTTCTTCCAAGAATTTTAGCCTCCGATTCTTTTTCTTTGTCTTTTTGAACAAGATATGGTAATTCCGATTCACTATAATTGTGAATTTTGCTTTAGATGTATACACAATTTGTCTTCAATCTCTCTGCAAGGAAACATGACGAAGTGGAACTCCCGTTCGTTACCAAAAGTATTATAAATTCAATTCCAGGGAGCGAATAAGCTACCTCGAACCAACAATAACCGATAGTACCCACATTTGTGATTTTGTTCTTTGGAATGGTATTGCAACAAAAAAAAACCGATATTAAGTTTTTGGATCATAGCCGTCTGTGTTAACCAAAAAATGAAGTATATATGAACAAATATTTACCTCGAGATATTTGTCCGTTCATCATAATAGCATCAACAAATCAAACACCAATTTTCGCAGGAGCAAAACTGCTCCTGCTAGTAAGAGTTGTTTTTGATTTTTTTCGTAACGAGGAAGTAGTTATTATATGGTAGTAGTTTTGGAAAAATCCGGGAGTTACAACTCGTGACGTTTTCTTGTTTTATATAATATATAATCGATGTCATTTACCTGTCAGTATTATTATATTGTAAATAATCGACGTCTTTAACGCAATTATCTGATATTTCACTATCGTCATCCGACATATCACTGAGATGTAACAGATTATTTCTAAAACATGTATGTAAAATATATGATAAACTGCTACATACCAACATTTGTGAATACATATTCCACACTACAACAAACCTTTCTTCAATGTTATAATTGTCATTAACCACTATACCCGAACATGATGGTGAAGAGAAATCAAGACTTTTTTCATTTTGAACAGTTTCGTGATTTCTGAAAGTCATTTTCATTAATTTGAATGTTGTTCATTCGTTTTATAACTGCTGATATATAGAAAGTACTTACGATAACAGAACAGATGCTTCAGTTTTCGAAGTGGTAGTCGCACTGTCGAGTAATTTACGTTTTCTTTTGCTAAAAGTAAACAATAATAGTACGAATGCAATAATACCGATTTTTGAAAAAATAATTCCATTCGTACACAACAATATATAATATGTATGACTTTTTAAAAGAAAACAATTTAAATTACACACATATAAAATACTTACCCTTCGACAGCATTATTACTTAGTCGCTTAGCTGACAATCGCTTGGTACTCAAATACAGTTTTATTTTTGGCATTTTTGATAATTACCACAAATTTGTAACACTATCACTTTAGTACAATTGTCGTCAACGGTTACGGCCAGACTAAGTAGGACATGAAAAACCAATTTTTAAATCGCAAAAACAGAGCTTTAGGTAATTCAGTACCCAATAAATACCGAGATTACTTGAGTTCTGTAAACTCAAAGCAGTAGCCGACAAAAGAACGGAAACAATAAATTGTAAAACTCGGATGACCGATGCATCAAACATAAATTATATAGAGTACGCAAAATTGGTGAAGTTTTGAATATTCGTACTTTTAACCGCTTTGAAATATTAATATTATGTAATCTATTCATTATTTTGTTCATATAGTTTTCATTGTTTTTCTCTTTCTTCCATGAAAAGTACATATTTTCATGGCATCTTCTAATATGAAAATTTTTTTATCACCTGTTACATTTCCACCAGAGTAAAGGAAAATTCATTGCAGATATTGTAATATACATACATTTGTTTCCGCAGCAAGTACACGTGCTAAACGTCTATTTTAAAATGCGGTGAATGCAGATATTAATGTGCCTCTGTATAAAGGATTCCAAATTTAAATAAGTACACTTGGTAGCTATTTTGCGAAAAAGGTTCATATTTTTATTATTATTTTCATTCCGTTGAAATAGTTGATATATTCACGATGCTTCCATCGTGAATATAACAACTATTTGACAGCCGGAATAGGTACTTGTACCGGCTATCAAATTGCTGTGTCTCAATTAAATCTAAAGCACTGGAGATATAAGACTGTTCCTGACTTGTAACACTCCACCGATTATAATGTGACAAAAGCATTTCAAAATACGATCTCGTCGTGTCTGTGCTTTGCGCTTTAGAGTGGGAGTAGTTGTGAGCCCCCGCTTAGCGTCTTTCCTCACCTGACCCAACTGACGGCGACCAGAAATCGGCTTGCATTTTGTCCGAAAACATGCATTCTGTTTTTTCGCTTTATAGCAACATTTTGTAATTTACAACGTCGCAATTTTATATACACCGTTACGAAACATTGATCTTGCTGCCCCCGTTTGAATTTTTGAAGGCATCATTTAATTGCCGAGTTACAAACGCTTCTTTTAAGCCAATTTTATGTGATTTTATTAATTTTTATTGCAACAGTTACTTATCAGATTTAAAAAATTCGAACGGTGGCAAAATGCCACATCCTTTGACAACACTCAATTAAATTTTCAACTATTTTTAACCATTAATAAATCAATGAGACGAAAAATCATAACCCATTGCACGGGCTACTTTCGGTGTGGGTAAGACCTCCTCTTAAACGCGAATTATGCGGAAGCGCCCTTTCCGGATGATGTAATTAATAATTTAAAAATTGACAAGTCAAAAATTAAATACATTATCACAAAATCAAAATCAATTCAAAAACTTTGTTATGTTTTGTTTTATCAACTCATTAAAATTGTAGGAACAGTAATGTTCTTATGTGGATATCCATTGGAAATACGCCATGGAATATTTAGGCATGGAGATCAAATCGATGATCACTTTTGTAGGCGTAAAATACATGCTACGACTTTTTGTCAAGGTAAAATTCTTTGAAATGTTCTTTTTCACTCATTTTGAACATTTGCAAAACATATTTTGCAAAGGATATACAATGAATATACCATGGACATAATGTCCGTGATGTATACTCAATGGATATCGATGGAAATTCCATAATACATCCTGTGCTATGTGGGTGTTTTTTTTTTTTTTTATATTAATACCTCTGTTTTGAGTTTTAATACGAGGCATATCAGTGCTATGTTCAGCTTTGAAAATTGCTTTCTTTAAAATATTCATTTTTAAAGGATAGTTTGTAGAACAACAATTTCGAATTCTTTCGAAATTGCGCAATTCTGATATTTTCCAAACGAGGTATGTTGCTATCCCCTGAAGCCGAAAGACAAAACGACAGAATGTGCTGAAAATATTAATATATACAGGGTGATTCGGCCTAAATGACGAATGTAATTTGTGATAAGCGGCAACCAGAAATACATTATTCATTGATTCCTTGATTAACACTCGAATTTCAAAAATATCACAAATCCACGAACTCTCTGGTTTTAAAAACGTCAAAACGAAGTGTCACTGTTATTTTTAAAATTATGACATCGCGGATTAGCAGCTAAAAATTTCTGAACGCTGCTTTTTAAGTCGTTGGCTTTTCGTGGAAATCCTTTGGCAACAGTATCCTTCACACATCTAAGTAAATATATTGACATTAAAAATTAAAAATATTTATTAAATTTGAATAAATTTTACCGCTCTAGAAGATTTTCTTCTTCAAACGTTAATACTGGGGAAGGACCAAAAGTATCTTTATGTCCAGGATGTTTCAGTTTAAATTCTATAATAGATTTAGGAATTCCATATTTTTTTACTTTCAGAAAACTGCAGCAAATTAATTGAGTTATTGGACAGTCTCTTTCATTTACTAGACACCTGTCCAATAACTGTTTAGACTTTATAGATATTAATAAAAACATAAAATTGTTATTATTACGCAATTTTAAATCAAAACATTGTATAAACAGCCATATTAATATTTTTCAGTGATTGGACGGGTGTCCAGTAACAAAATTCAATGACATTTGGACGTTGAATGATTGGACACATAATTATTACCTCTTATAACAGATGTACCATCGCTGGACAAAAAAAACTGGGACACAATGAGGCCTATTCTGTAAATTTTATGTTAAAATTAACACCCCTGTTAAAAGTTAAATTATAACATGAACGTCAAAAAAATAACCGCAATCGATATTCTTTATCACCATTTTTAACATATCTTGTTAAATTTGCAATTTATAACAGGGGTGTTAAAATATACAAGGTTGTCAGATCGAGTTTCAATATCTATCATTTTCTATCGCACTAAATGCTAGACTTCCAACTTTGTTGTTCAATTAATTATTTAAAAACTTGGAAATATTCAGACTATCGAATAAATAATAAATAATTTTTGCAGCTTTAATGGGGTTGTAGTGTAATGTTCTGTCTTTTAAGGTGCATCGAAACCTTCGCTTTAACCTTCCATCCAGTAGTTCCACACAATTTCTGCTCCTACGTAATCTTTGGTTAAATATTTCTCGAGGTTCAATTGGATTAATTTGTCCCGGATATTGTACCATCAGCCAAGGGCTCAATGGATATCCTTCGTCGCCTATAAGATGGTAGTCAATGTTTTCATTTAAATATTTGTTTCTTAGATGCCTGTTTACATTAGACATCATCCATATAGCGGAATCATATACACTTTCCGGATAACGAGCATTCGTATTTAAAATTTCTAAATGAGCATCTACTATAATTTGAACATTTATGCTATAAAACCCCTTTCGATTTAAATACGGTGCTGCTAGATGGACAGGATGATTAACTTGAGGGGTAACAATTGCAACGTGCGTGCCATCATTTGCACCAATAGCATCTAAAATCAGGAAGAAATTGTTTTAAGTTGATGGGTATAATATTTGTTTTTGCATGAGACCCTTACGAGGAAATTGGTATTTAAAAAAAAAAATTGCTTCTTGTAATTTATTTCTTGTACGGTAACAGGAAACTTTATCCAGGTATTTAAAAGATGTTCATTTATGATATTTGTTACTTGCAACAAACAGCGACTTACGGACGGTTGACTAATACTAAAATTTCCTCCTTAACCAATATCTAACTACCATGGCCATAGAAATGAAGAGAACATAGAACTTTAAGATAATTTGGGATACCTGTCTGTCGCAAGACATTATTCATATGGGGTGCTAGTGTGTTTGTAAGATATCTTGGTGCGTCTTTACTTAATCTGAAAAGTTTTAGAAAAGAAAAATTTGGAATGTCGAAAGGATTCGCACCATCTCGTAAGCGACGCCTAGCAAGACGAAATTGTCGTCTAAAATGATTTTCGTAGTTTAAGTAAAAGTATAGTATTAGATATGGTACCTTTGTCTTCTTTCTTCGTTTTGCATTAACAACCACCCTGGTACTGCAGCCATTTTTAAAACTTGACATGACAGTTATATTATGAAGGCATGTCATAACTTCCCTTTAAATTATAACTTTAACAGGAAATTTTAACAGGGGTTACGTTAAAATTTAACAAGATTTGCATTTACAGAATACGATTACTATTATTAAAGGGGTGTTATCTTTTAACAGACTGTTATAAAATAACATAAAAGTTACAGAATAGGCCTCAATAAGTAACTAAGTAGATAATTTTGAAAATTCGAAATTTAAAACGTGCAAGTTGTACTCTTCCTGCCAAAAATATTATTTATTAGGTTTGTGAAACATTTTCTCATATTTTACGTATTGTTTTCAAGAAATCAGTCGGAAAGGTAAAGGCGTAAACGAGGGCGTAAAATTAGGAACATAATTTTATTCGAGAGAAAATAAAACACTGGAATTATAACTAGAAACATTATACTGAAGATGCCAATTCATCTGAGCAGTATTTTGTCATTGCACCATTTGCATCGATCACATTCCGTAGTCGACGAGGCATGGAAGCAACTAACTGCCTCATATATCCAGGTGTTATAGTTTCCCATGCCTCGACAATTTTGTCTTGCAGTTCTAGTGGATTTCTAGGTCGAAAATCATTTTGATAAATATGTTTTTGCATTTCTCCCCAAACATTTTGAATTACGTTTAAATCTGGGCTCCTAGAGGGTCAAGGCAAAATATTGACTCCCTGGGCCTCCTAATACCGACTTACCAGTCGGGCATTACGCAGTGGACAGTTATCCTGCAATGGGTTTTATAATTATTAAAAAAAAAATGAAAGGAACAATAGCACAAACTTGTTGAAATATAAAGTTTCGTTCTCCAAAAACTGGTATTACTGAGAGGAGCATAAGTTCCTCTAGAAGCCTTCTGTCAGTGGCGGCTCGTCAGATGAGGCAAGTGAGGCGGCGCCTCACAGCATATATCTTAAGAACAGATTGACTTAATTTATAATTAAAAAAGAGCTTTCAATGCATTTTTAGTTACAAAAATATGTTGAAATGGGAAATCTGTACATGATTTTTTATTTTTTACGCTTCCTGCTGACATTTTTCGTTGAATACCGTACGATTTATGCCCCTAGTTCTTTAACTGAAGCGGCCAGAACGTCGGTTCACTTGAACCAGCGAAGCCCAATCACAGACACGGATTTCCATGGCTCAGCTCCTATACTCCTATACATGCGTTCGCTCGGAACTGAGGCGATATCTTCGGTGCTTCTCGGCCAATTTCGGCGTACTCATGAAACCATTTTTCCATTTATTTTACAGAACGGTAGGGTTGCGGGGTACAGGGCCGGCTCTAAGGGACCAGGCGCCCCGATGCAACTTACTGTTCAACGCCCTTAAAAAAATTCAATCACATATTTTTGTAAAGAGATACTTTTTATTAACAAACATGCATAAAATTATGATGAATCAATCTTAATATATAAAAGTGTTTGTTTTAACTGACAGACTGACTGATTCATCAACGCAAAGCCTAAACTACTGAAGCTACAAACAAGAAATTTGGACAGTAGGTTCTTTTGTGTCATAAGCACCCATTAAGAGTCCTAATAGCGAATTTCACGCAAACGGAGCTGCGGGCAACAACTTTTCTATAGTTTAGGAAATATTGTTGTACCCTATAAAATTTTATTGACAATAACGAGACGGACAGTAGTACAACAGCAAGAGATATTTACAACTTAAAGTTGTCGCGTGGCGGTAATCCGCAGATCTTAAATTTCTAAAGCAGCGGAAGTCCGATCCTATGCATACAATTACTTGCTAAATGTTCTCCGACAAATTCCGGGGACTGGTGTGAGCCATAAATATTTCTTACCATTGTACTACCGTCCGTCTTGTTATTGTCAATAAAATTTTATAGGGTACAACGATATTTCCTAAATTATACATAGTATAAGTATAAAAATATTTATATTGCAAACGTTCTTCAATTTTTAATATTGTAAAATTGATACGATTTCAAAGTTATTTTTAATTTAGACTTTCCTCAATGTTAATCGAAAGTTAAATTTAAAATTAATGATGATAAAAAGCCACGAAATGATACACAGAACCAAATTCGGCTGCAAACAGGAACAGTGAAAAATATAACAAAACTGTTGAACGACCACCCCAACCAAAACCAACCGACTAGACTTGGAAAATAAAATTTTTAATTATGCCGACATGGACTTTTATGGTAAAAACAAACGTGACAAATGTTAGGAAAAACATCTGGTTGTGGTCATACCGCTATCTCGTCAAATTGTTACCCAGATAATGCATCATAAATCTGGTTATTTTTTGTCGGTATTGATCTAAAGGTCCCATCATCCAACCCAAAGGCGCACTCATTTTCAATTATTACAGTTTGAAAGTGTCAGGAATTGACTTGGGATCTGTTTTGGTGGTCATAGTGGAATGTTAAAATGTAGCTTTTTCTGAAAAGTTTTCGATGGGCGCCTTGGTCTGTTACTGCTATAATAGATATTTTGTTGGTAGTGATTTAATGCAAATCTAATATTAATTTATTTTTATAGAGTTAATATAATAGCATAGGCGGCGTCCGCCGCCCGGCGCTCCTTGTCACGGGCGCCCCGATGCGGTGCATCTTTCGCTTACCGTGATACCGTGTTAAGCCGGCCCTGGCGGCGTGCGTGGGTAATTAGCATGAACGTGAATAAAAACCCACGTGTTGGTGTTTTGTGTTATTGTCTCTTTCATAGGTACAGGTGAGTGAAAAATGAATCCCGAGTACGATATCGTCATGTTGCTTCTTGAAACGCCGTTTTCACGGCGAACCGAGCTAGAACGTCAGCAAATTTTGCTAAATATCGAGCAGTCAAAACCGTTAATTCATTTAATTTCCATTGATAAGCGACAGAATCGTCAGTACTCCAAGTTTTTTAAATCAACTTGGTACCTACGACACATATAAATGGCTCTGCCGTAATATTTACACAACATCCCGGGATATAACGATTTAAAGAATTTCAACCGAAGTGTAAAATTACATGGAAGTTCCAAAGTACACATTAAAAATTTTATGGGCTTAAAACGTTTAGAAAAGAACACAACAACTATTCCCGAATCCCTCCAAGAAAGTGCTATTTTCAACAAAATTTTGACTTGTAAAAACATTGTTGATTCAATGTGTTGTGGGTGTTATTATTATTATTATTATTATTATTATTGGGACCTACCACTGACGCGGGAATGACCGGTATTCAGGCAAGACTTCTATTATTACTAACTAGTATGACCAAGTAATATTTCTATTATTGTCAAACTTCTATCATCGCCTCACCACATCAGACAGTCACGAGCCGCCACTGCCTTCTGTATACATTAGCATTTAATCTTTCTTCTACTATTGCGCAAATTCCACGATCTCTGCTGCTAACCCACCCCCAAACATTAACGGAAAAGCGACCGGATTGTTTATATTTATTGCAATAGCGCTCATCATTTCTCGTTCCTGGGGGTCTATAAACACGACGACGCCCATTACTATATGATTTGAAAGTTTTTTCGTCGGATAATATCACACTATTCCACATATCTGCAGGGTCATTGACAAATTCCTGAGCAAATAGTACTCTATTTGCCTTCTTTTGCTCAGTTAAAAATATTTTATTGGGAGCAGCCCGATTTCTTAATTCAATTGGTTTGCTGCCTTGCGTTAGCCACTGTTTCGAAAGGATATTCTGGAATGAAATTTGCCAATTGAATGTTTTCGTCGTATTTTCGTCTGCAGTCGTTTTTTTTTGGACCACCAGACCCCGCTCTTCTGATAATTCTACCTTGTTCATTAATTTTTTTTTCGCCAGCGGGACAGTATTCTTGCTGATATGCAGCTCAGTTGCCATTGCTCTAATTGAGACCCCATCCCTTAAACGTTGCGCAATAGTTTGCTTTTGAACTATATTCAAACTTGGCATTTTTGAATTGGCACTTGACATTAATCAAAGGTGCATTTTTTAAATTTCATTTTGAAGTATATTTTAAAGAGCTGTTTACAATGCAAAAATTTTCAGTGCCCCAGTTTTTTATTTCCACCGATGGTACAAATGTTTCTTTTCAATCAATGTACTCCGTGAACTTATTGTTACACCACTACGATAAAATTATGCACTTACCGTTAAAAATGTGAAAGTATCCGACGCAGTTCAATTTTAGCGCCTCTTATTAAAACCGTAAAAAAACTGCCTGTGGCAATAACTTGCAAACTTTTTCCGGCGTAAACATACGATCTGTAAATGACATCTCTTATGTCAATCTGTTTTCAAACAAAGCAAAGTCACTCTCGCCACCTAACGAAAGAAATTTGAATAAACTGAAATAGAAATCTTACGGTTCTGCCCTAAATATGTAATATCCAATAACTGTCAGGTCTCCAATAAGTGGCGTTTTACCCTACCACATTTATCTTGTGAATGGGTATCAAATCCAATATTCAATCTATTAAAAGCTTGTCGATATCTTTCTAAACTAATTTCTTCCACAACGATGTTATCGTCACTTCTGAACTCATATGTCTTCTATGCGAAGAATGTTCAAGTTTATAGTTTGAATACTGGAGGTTATAAGATTCAATATGATGTCCTATTTTGTCTTCCATTAAGTCTTTTTTTTTCTTTTGCTAGTTTTCTTGCACAAATACCTCTGCCATCTTCTAGCTGAACTTTACCTTCAGCCTTCTTTTTCTTAGATTTGAAATGTTCGGTTATAATAATTCCGTCTGTTTACAACCAGGAGTGTTTAAAAACGTAGGCTGGCAAACAAGGGTATTCTCCTCACTGGATAAGGAACCGATTTGGGGCAAATGGAATTTAAAAGTGCTTGTTCTTTTGAATTTTCTGTGGTTGTTTGTCTTGTTTTTTCTTGTTTTACGTAAGATTCTAAGAATAAACGGTGTTGTGAGAAGTCATCATCCAAAAAAAATTATGAACATTTTGCCTAACGTTTTCTCAAATTTTTATTCTGCACGTTTTTCGACAAGTTGTCTTACAAGGTGAAAACAGGGGATGTTTTGGCCTGTTTCTTTGAATCTTCTCAACTTCATTTCTAATTCGCTTGATCTTTGTAAATTGTTCTGTAGATTGATCAACAGCCTTGTAAACAATTTCGATGAGCAGATCGCTGACAAAGAGCTTATAATAAATCATTAGTTGCTAATCATAGGTTTACACTAATATTTGGACGAAGCAACCAATTAAGTGTTCTTAGCCCAATGTTGCACGCTGAACACGATTCTGCAATCCGTTTGTCGCCATCACGTCAACTTTTTGAGATGTTGAATATGACAAGTTTTGATGAAATTTTAGTATATTTAGCAGTTTTATTACAAAAAATCTTTAAAATTGAAAGTGTTACTTTGTCAAGCATACCTTTGACCATCGGGTTCACGCAACAACGTGCCTTCATGCCAAAACAAAACCGATGAGACGTCGGGATATTGCATGATATGTGTGTTTTTTCGAGAATATCCAAATACCTTACATTCGTTGCACAGAAATAACACTTAGTATCGTGATTTAATGGTACTCTCCATTGCATCGGTATTTTAAATGAAAAATACACTTCTTTGGTGTCAGACCAACTATATAACTTTGTGGCGCATCCTTTACAACACATTTTGGGTCGCCACGACTTTTCCAAATCGCCTACTGTGACGCCAAAATAGTAAAAATAAACATTTCAATGTGTCTGTAAAAATTCTGCCTATCTTTCCTATCATCTAACAGCCGCAAATGTTGCAAAAGCTATTTGGGTTTACTTTACATTTTCTGCTTGCCATTCTTGAACGTACTGTAGAAACTTCTAATAAAACACAGAACTTTGTTTGGACTTGACGCGTTGCTTAGGGGAGGTAGATTGAATATAACTAAGATTCACTGCGCAATCACAAAATCTAGACGTGCTCGAGAACAACTGAGCACGGATTTGAATCCACCGAGCGAAAATACACTAGAAATGATATATAGATATTCAATCCAAAAAAAAATTTTGATTTGTGTAAACCTGTGAATTTAACATAAGCTTCACATGTGCCAACATTATTGTTGCAATCATCTTTTTCAAATTATGTTACAAAACTGCCAGAAAAAAGGTCGAAATCGACAAGCAGATCTGTCATTGTGAGTAATAAGTATATGAGACAATAAGGCCAATTCTGAATCAAACATGTTAAAATTTAAAGGTTGTTAAAAAATAAACAGCCAATCAGATTTACGAATTTAACTCGTTACTATGGAAATTTGCAATTTAACACCCTTGAAATTTAACAGGTTTGATTCAGAATTGCCCCTAATAGACTGCTATTGTTGAAATAGATCAAGCAATTGATTAAAATAAATGAAAAGTAAGCCGCCGTGACAGCGTGTCTCAAAACAATGAACATATAACAGGTTTATAGATATATTTCATTAATTAAGAAACTGCCACCGGCTGCTAATGTTAATGTCTGTCTTAAAGCAATTTCGGTCTCGCTCAATGTTTCGTTGGATGGCTCTCCACCTCCGGTACCGCGCTCATACCTTGGTTTCTCTAGTATCTTCAGTTTGGCCCTGCTGCGTTTGTCTTGCCATGTCTAAAAACAAATGAAACAACCATTATTATTTAATTTACGCTATTTGTCGACCCCCTTTGTAGTAGCTAAGACATTATGTGGTACACACCTTCCTCCAAGACTTCCAATCGTTTTTGTTTGCACCTCCGTGAACACTGTTCAATAATTCAGTTAGCGTAAGGTTGCCGATATCGCACCACTTTTTCGAATATCTTCATTTAAAAAAAAAACAATATTATTTTTGGTAACGATACTAGTGGGCGTATAAAATAAAATTGTACTTTTAAAACTGAATTAAATATTTTTTTGAAGACATTTTAGAAAGACTTGTATCTGGTGCGATTTAGGAACCTAGTTTCCCAAATCGCACCACGGGGTGTCTAAAATGCACCATCTTTAAATTGATGGAGAATAGAAGAGGAATAGGTAGTTAATTTGTTTTTTAATACAAACTCTTTAATAGAAAAACATTACAAATGAGGATTAAGATAAGCATAAATCACACACAAAGAGTGATATGCATAAAAATTAGTAAATACTTAATACTGAAAATTTGAAGCATATACTAGTGTTTATATGCATAAAAATTAGTTTAAACTAAAAAGTATATACTACATGCTAGCTAGGTTAAAATTTTTAGTTTCTTGTTTTGTTCTGCATAACGTTTCTAAATTTGTAAATGATGTAAACGACTTTCCTGATATTCCTCTTGAAGAAGATGATGAAATTGTAGAACACGAAAACCACAATCCAATTCAAGGAATTCAACGCAGAAATGAATTGCCTCAAATTTTGTATGCCCAAAGATAAAGAACATTTTTTTTACTAACATATTTATTTTCATAAAACAATAACAACAGAAAAAACTCTTCTAACGACGTACAAAATTATTCCCTTTCTCTTTTATTTTCAATTTCTCTTTGTTGCATTTTTATTAATTTTAGCTGTTCCAATAACACTAGCGTTTGTAACTCGCTAAGCGATAAACCTCTAGTTTTATCCGTTTCTGCTGCTAATTCTGTAGATGAAAACTTTCTTTTTGGTGGCAATGGCAAAGTAGTTATATCCGTCTTCATATTGTTAATTTTTTTTTAATATTTTTTCGTGAGTGAGTTGTTCCCAACAATTATTTAGGTAAGCATTTGAAAATTCTTTTAAAGCTTCCTTCTTTTGTACTCTTATCGTTGGAGTTTGCGACTTACTTAATAAGATCGGCCACTTTTTAAGCAATGAAACAAATTGTTCTTACTTATTACTCTTTTCGGCAGATTCTATAATTTCTGATTCAGATTCAGAAAAACTCATTTTAATAGAATAGGGGGATTTATGTAGGTCTCACTTACAAAATACGCACACACGGCTTTAATGTCAGGAAGATTTTGTCATCATTGAGTGACACCGCCTATTTTTTTTTTTTTAATTCTAAGTATTTACTGGAAAATTTAAAGTATTTACTTAATAGTAAAAGTATAACTTTATGCATACGAATTTTAGTAAGAACTTCTACTTTTAGTATTTACTATTGAGCATTTGCTTTTACTTAAGGCTGGCGTCTGGTTTGGTTTAGCCCTATACTAAATACATTGAAAACATCGTCGCGGTTTCCGGAGTTGCATTTTAAAAATATGAGATATATCGCTTTAAAAAAATTATATTTCGAATTAACAAACTTCAGTCCAGGGGACCTCCATATTTATATTCATATCTAGTATGCAGTTTTTACAAAAAAAAATTATAAAGTTGAACAACTTTTACATCACATTTTAACCGGCACATTGATGCATTTTTTGACGAAGTGCTGAAGTTTTTTGCATTCTGAGATAGGAGGTCCCCTGGGGAAAAGTGTCAGCTTTCTTTTGATACCATTTATAATATTAAAAAATCCACGACTGAGGTAAATAACTCGCGAAAAGTCAAAATCTATTGAAACGAGAAATCGGCATTAAACGAGCTTTGATGCGGTAGCAGAATGCAGGTTTACTTAGATTCTGACTTGGTTGGAGATTTCAGTATTTTAAAAATGCAATTCCGGAAACTACGACGATGTTTTCAATGTATTTAGTATTGGGCGAAACCGAACCAGGCGCCACCCTTAAAGTTTTTACTTTTCAGTAAATACTTAATTTTATGCATATCAGCCATTGGATCGTTTGAAAGTTTCCCCCGAAAATCCTGCACAGCTCTCATGCGCCCATCTTGAACATTTTTGGCACAGAACCATGTCTTCGATGTTTACCTCGCAGCAAAGAAAACAATACCATTCGTTCTTATTGACTATTATCTTAAGATTTTTCTTGGACTCTTGAAGGCAATGGATTGCACACTTACCACAACATTTATTTAACCCTATTTTTCCGTTTTTATACTCTTCTATACAACGCATCATACTTTGTGGATCCCATAAACCGTACTGTCTCTTGGCCATTTTCTTAAATCTATACGAAAACAAAAAATTGTTTACAGAAATGGCAAGTTGCTGATATCACACCGGTGCGATTTAGGAAACTTCCAATAAGTGCGATTTAGGAAACTGGACATTTTTAAACACAAAATTATAGATAACGTTAACCCCTTTAAAAAATACTCATTTTAGTGTACAGACTAATTGAAACACGTTATGTACTTTCGTGATACGCAAAAAACTGTTTATAATAAACACTCACCTCTTCAGTAACCCGTTACATACACCGTCTGAAACTTTGTTCGACTTATCGTGAAATAAACTTTTCACTTGGAAGTTATGACAGAATAAAGTTTCCTATATGATTGTTGCACTGTCGGTGGCAAATTTTATTTAGTTTCTAAAATTATCAATAGATGACAAGTTTGGCTGATAGTTTACTATAAACTGTTGGTGGTGCGATTTAGGAACCGGTGCGATATCGGCAACCTTACCCTATGTGTGCAATAACATTAACAAATACATTTTTTCTGAAATGTATGTCTTTTAAGGAAGACACTTGTTTACCCACTTTAAAATCAACTATTTCAGTGTGATTTTTTTAAATTTTTAGTATTTGTAAAGGGCTGATTTATTAAAGACTTTAAAGAACATAAATTTGTTAAATTAGTGTCCTCACAGTTTCCACGTTTTGAACAAGCTATAATTTCTTGACAAGAAGTGTTATAAATTATTCTGAAAGCTACTGGCACGTAGGATTAACATTCCTTCCTCTTTGTTTTCAAATTTTACCAAAAAATTTCTCCCGAGTCTTGGTTAAACGCACGCGGTAAAAAAATTAAATCCTGCACTTGGAATTTTTTGTGTAATTCAATAAAACATTCCAATCTAACGATAACATTTTTAAAGGACTTTTCCCTTCAAAAGACACACTTTTAATCTGAAAGTTATATTCCTTGCCTCTCCAGGCCAATTCTTTAGAAGCTATAACATAAAACTTTTTTTGTAATCCTTCGGGTGTGTTTTCATCCCAGAATTTCGTCTTTTTTTTGTGTTCATCTAATGTAAAAGCCGATGAGCTAATCTTATACTTACGTTTCAGGCATACGTAGGAGTTGTTTTTCTTGCTTCCATAAATTCAATATTTTTAAATGGGTTGAATTTTATTTTGTAATCATTAAAAAAATTGTCTTGCAAAATGTTTGCCGCACCATTCCACACTCTCTTTATGTTCAGTTCCATCTTTACGCCTCATATTCACAGCATAATCTTTCATAATTGTTGCCAGTTTTGTAATTCTTTGCTTCACAAAATTCTCTGAACGGGTGCCATTGGCTTTGTTTGTTAACAACGGTGTTCCGCGGCGCAGATTTTTTGATAATTGAATTGATTTCGTCGTTTTGAGCTTGCCCCCAACATTGGCAAGCCATAATAGACAACAAAATTTATACAATTCTAAAATTTGTCAAATTTGACAATTTTTAAATTTAGGTAGCAACAGACCACAATAAGGTAATAAAATTATTATCGCTATGATAGAGATGTAACTAAGGGCATGAATAAATTCTATTGGAAGAAATAGGGTCATGTGATACATGAATTATATTGTCATTATTTTCCAGAGTATTTATACAGAGACAACGCCATCATTTTTTTTTTGTCTCTGGTGTATCTTCGACCCTTTGCTTTTTTATTTCGTTGTCTCACTCACTTCTTTTTTGTGGTATTTACAGTTCATCGTATTTTTTTTTATTTTATTTCTTGGGGTAATCTTATCTCCTCTAAGCACCGTTTTCTTCTACGTTCTCGTTGTTTATATCCACATAGCGACGCGTTATTTTCATTAATTTTTGAACTATAATTTGAATTTTGTGATGAATCTAAAAATAAACATAGGGATTTTGACTTCCATCTAGAAAGAAACACTTTTGTGTTAAAGAGCTACCTTTATCTGTGATAGATTGAAGACTTTCACGGCGGATATTAGCTATTTACCTTTTGAAACATACTCTTTAGGACAAGCTGTGCTGGTTATCCTTCTATTGCCACTAAGACCATTTTCCTCAAAATGAGTTTCACATATTCGATAATTTTTATAGATTTTATTATCCTCACAGTCCGCAATATACAAGCTCTTACAAAAGGGTTTCCATTTAAAAAAGCATATGAGATCCTTTTTCAGATTCGGAAACCGGTGCCGCGGAGAATTCCTGTCGAAACAGTTAAAAACGACACAATTGTATTTTGACATTTTTTTGATATTTGGATGACATAAAAAAATATTTTTTCTCCAACCGTCATAAAAGCATGACGTTTTTTGACTGTCAGGGATCTCTAAGGTTAACATTTTCTTTACTGAGATAATAAAAGATGGCATCCTAGCAACAAACAAGTCATTTTTTATCTTAGGAGCTAAAGTGTTACTTTTACTCCTAAGATAAAAAGTATTCAGGTATCAAAATTTAAATTTAGACTTTGGTTAGCACAATTACTAAAATTAAATAAAGCACTGCTGGAACTACCAATACCATCTTCCATAGAAGAGTTTTCAGAACAACGCAACATGTCCTCACTAGCTGATGAAATAATTATGTTTTCAAAAGTAGTATTTTGCTCAGAAACATGATTAAAACTTAATCCTAAAGTTTTGAGTTCACGCGATGAAGCTGGCTCTTGGTATATCAGGTTGAAGCACTTTTTTGCAATGATTTCTTTGCTTAAACAGGATTCTTCAATATACCCTTCAGCCACGGCACTTGACCTCCACCCTCTGTGGTGTTTAAGGCAGGTGAGGTCAGCTCCGGCGTCAACAAGAAGGGTTGCAAATGTCCGACGCAATGTGTGTCACGTAGTCTTTCCAGTTATTTAGCTTCAAAAATTTTGCAATTTCTTGTGGTACGGCACTAATTGTATGAATATCAACTACCATTCTATGACACTTCCCATTAACATATCTAATAAACAATCGACTTTCCTCCAAACCTGCAGGACGTAAACTAACATATTTTCGAAACAGACTTAAATAATCTTCCCCCAACACTGTAAAAGAACGTGGCCTCTTCGTTTTAGTGTTACGAATCGCTATAATCAAGGCCGATTTCACATCTTTGATGTTATCCATTTTTACATTGACTAATTCGTCAGAACGGCATGCGCCTGCAATTCCCAATATTAAGACAACCTGTAAAAAATACGAATATTTACAAAAAAGTCTGTTTTTGTTTAAGATTTCAAACCTTCATCATCAAATACAAATTATCTGGTGCTGTATGTAAGAAACGATCAACTTGCTCCTTTTTAAAGACAGGTGCTTTTTTTGGAGTATATCCCTCGTTTTGCCTCTTAAGAAACGCACGTAACTTGGAATATTTACTAATATTCACTCCGTTGTTAATATCCAGTGTTGATCGCAACATTGAATACTGTGACGATAACGTAGACGGTTTCACTTTCTTTGCTAAGTTTGCGAAATACACCATAAGGACATCCTCAAAATATATTTGAACTGCTTTTTCTTTACACCATTCCACGAAACGTTGATATGCACTTTCATAAATTTCTCGGGATTTCTGGGGAAGAAGATTTAACGAAACTTCTTTGGCACACTCTAATATATCCTCTGGTACTTTATTACAATCCATTTTCACTTTAAGTTGCAACTTAATTCGCAAATTTGCAATATGGCGGATAATGTTTGAAAATTTTCCATGACTACATCGAAATAGGCTACTTTATTTTCCAACGAGTTTTTGGTCAATTTTAATTGTTCAAAAGCAAAAACGAAGTAGTTTCGTGATTGCGGTTTGAGAAAAAATAGTATATATTATTCAGTTCTAAAGTGTCTTTTTTTGCCTCGCAATGATTGCTTTCGCTCGGCTACGCTTCGCTCCGCCTCCCAAATGAAATCATTGGTCGTCAAAAAAAAATACACTTTAGAACCTAATAATATAGTAAACTATTGTTATAGCTTTTCTCATCTCAGCACTCAAAAGGACTCGTTTTTTCTACGTTGTTCCATTTCCAAACGAAAAGACAATTATTGTTTTTAATTTGAATATTTTGACAAATATGACATGACACTCAGTACTGATAACAATACGATAGAATAATTACTAGACTGAAACCGTACGTTACACAGTTTAGAATCAACAATTTTTCAATGTTTCAATAGAAATGGCAAAGACTATATTTAAATTACTTGATAATCTTTGTAAATGTTTTGGATGAGGAAGGATAAGATTCCCACTGTTACGAAGCGCATTATAACGTGCAGTTGAGTAATAATGTAACATAAAAGTGAGAATAATGCAGCATTTACAATTAGCTAAAGCATCTGGTGAAGCACCCAGCTGTGGATATTCTGAACTTAATACAAGTCCTGATTTAAAAGCCCTCAAGTCTTGATGTTGTCTCGACGCAATTTCTCTGAAACTATTCACTGCATCTTTTTCATGTTGATAGCCATGTTTTATAGCAGCAGTCTTCAATTTTATTGTAGAAGGGTAACAAATTCTCTGTATGAGGCTTTTGGATGGTTTCGTAAGAGAAGTTTTTACAACCTCTCTAAAGATGGAAGCTGTTACTCCTCCCTGTCTATAATGGAACCAGTGAAAACTGTTTGCCTGCTCACTTGTTAACTCTTCAACAAAATCACAGTGATCTTCACTGTTTCCAAAGTCTGATGACTTACCCATTTCTACTAATTCTTGTAAGCCCAAATCAGTGTTCCTTCTACCGAATTTCTAAGTTTACTAAAAATAATTTACTTTCATAAATTTTCTTTTTAATAGTTGAACCGCTTTTCTTTGGTACTCGGAATTTCTTTTTACGGATTGGAATGGAGGAGGAAGGATTTTGGGGTTCGCTGTTGTTAACATTTCCTAGAAAAAAATCTGTTGTAAAACCAAATGATTTTTTTTTAAATCAATCTCAATATCATAAATGATCATATTAAAAAGATGCATGACCATTTGTCCCAGTATACAAACCAAAATATTGTTCCCCATCATCAAAACTATTTTCCAAAGGCTGGAGCTGATCTGCCAACAACTCTCCTAAAATTGCGTCAGCTCCTGTTGGCAAAATTGGGTTGTAACTTGCACCTCCTGTTTTTTTTTTTGTCTTTTTCTATAATATTTCAAGTGTCAGCTATACTCTAGACATACCTACAATGTGGTAACCCATGCCTTTTCTATTGTTTCCAGACACTGTAACGCTTCTTCAATTCCCATCTCTGGTTCACCTGTGTCCTGGGCGGCTCCTTCACCTCTGTTATCCAGTTTATTTTCCAGAATGTAAATATATGTTTCTGTCTAAAAATTATTAATTATGTTGTAAATACGAGGGTGGGGTGATTAATGCCGGGCCTCAACAGGAATGCATTGTTTTTTTCGGTTAATTTTTATTTATTTCTCAACATAATCTTCATTTAGCTCGATACACTTAACCAAGAGCGGTTACACCGGAGTAAGTAATACAACGATTTGTAGAGATCTTCAAAATAACTATTTGCTGCTTCGATGTTGTCATAAACCTCTTACCACCCAACCACTTTTTGCGGTTTGGGAAAAGGTGGAAGTCACATGGGGCTAAATAGAGTCTGTAGGGAGGGTGGGGGAGCAATTCAAATTTTAATTCATGAACTGTAGCTATCGCAATGACTGAATTATGGACTGGTGAATTGTCCTGATGAAACTGCACCTTTTTTTTTTCGGTAAATCTGGCCGTTTTGCTTTAATTTCCTGTTGTAAACGTTGTAGTAGAGTAGCATAATATTCCCCACTAACGGTTTTTCCCTTTTGGAGGTAGTCAATAAAAATTATTCCCCTTGCATCCCAAAAGATGGTGACCATAACCTTACTGGCCGATGCAACTGTCTTCGCTTTCTTCGGAAGTTCTCTTTTTTTGTCCACTGTCTCGATTGCTGTTTTGTCTCGGAGGTGTAAAGATGGCCATGTTTCATCGACAGCAATGAATGGACGCAAAAACTCAGTTGGGTTACGACTGTAGTGTGCCAAATAATCAGCCGAAACATCCTTAGGACGCTGTTTTTGGTTTGGAGCGAGCAAACGCGGCACCCACCTGGCGCAAAGCTTTTTCATTGTTAAGTGTTCATGTAAAATATTTCGAATACGCTCTGTTGTGATCCTTATTGATTCTGCTACCTCCCTCACTTTCACTCTCCGGTCAGCCAAGATGATTTTATGATTTTTTTCTGTAATTTCTGGAGGGGTCACCTCAATAGGGTGCCCACTGCGTGGTTCATTATTTGTGCTGATTCGGCCCATTTTAAATTTAGCAACCCATCACTTAATTGTTGTATACGATGGAGAGGAGTCTCCCAATGTTGTATCCAACTCTTTGTTGATCTCACTTGCTTTTAGGCGTTTCAAAAAAAAAAAAATTAATCACTGGCCGAATTTCCACTTTTTCCATTTTGTTTGATGCATCTAATCTGAAGGACTGCCATCCAACTACTAAACGACATATTGACATGAAATTTTTAAGGGAAGCTGATGGAAGATGAAATTATGGAATGCCATCATTATACTGATCAGAGAGCGGAAAATATGCAGCAAAATATTGGGAAATATGAGCATATGATATGCACCAAATTTATGCAAATATGCAGTAACTTTCATATCATATGCAGAGACATGCAGTTGCATATGCTCCAAAAATTAAAAAAAAAGCTTAATGAACGAACTAAATTTATTTACAAATTACAAAAACAGGTTTCCTGAACTTACGTTTTATTATAAAAAATACATGAATCACATTGCAAAGTGTTTACTAACTACATCTCACTAACACATAAATCACACTTTTAATAATAATATTCTTATACTTAAAAATAAATACAAGCATAACAAATTAAAAAATAGTAGCAATCGATTATTTAATTACTATTTTGATAACAATTTCTTTTTAGATATTTTTCGAAATATTCTAACAAAAAGTTTTTCCGCTGATTCTATAGTATGTATTTGTAAATAGAAAAACTGCGTACTAGGTCCACAGATATAAAAATACTTACCGGTCTAGAGCAGGCGCGACAAAACACAGTTCCTTCTTGAAGAATAAGTTCAAGAAAAGGTTTAATTCATAAATTAATTTTAGTTATCATCGACATATTGACACACCTGTATCGCTTTAAATGTTTTCAATGCTAACTCACGATAAAAATAATAGGATAACGTCCCTTCGACAACCACAAAACATACCATTAATACACTGAAGTAACGAACAAAAATATTGGGAATGAACTTATTTCCAAAAGTAATTAGGGCGCGAATTTACCCGGAAGGATAGCTTAACACCCAGTGGTTTCTCCAAACTACCACAAAACCCAAACCTCTCCTAATTATTTGAAGCTCAGGGCAATATTTGCAATATGATTCATAAAATTGCGTCTTTCTAGATAAATGCCAGTAGAACGACAATCATGTTTTTTTTAAATTAGCACAAAAATTGATAAAAATGCAAAATATGCAAACGTTACGTGAAATATGCAGCAGACGGCAAATATATGCAAATATGCAATTTTTTTATAACTGTATTCATTTTTAATTAGCATGATTCGTTCACATATCAAGACTTATATGCAAAAAATAACGGATATGCAAATTTCATAAAATCCTCTCTCTAATACTGATCTTATCACTCCCACATCTATGTGAGGCCCGGTACTTGTCACCCCACCCTCGTACTAAAATATTCTACATTACATTTGTAAATTACATTCTTTTCAGCCCGTTCCTTTTTTAAACCTGAGGACCCGGGTGGGTTAGGTAGCATCGCGCTTGCCTGCCACACCTTGGGTCGTGGGTTCGATTCCCGCCCTGCTCTGGGTGTTGTGTATGTCCCCCGTTACCCTGTAATTGGGCCTCCGGCCTGTTGGGTAACGTTAACTAATAAAATAATAAAAAAAAAAAAAATAAAATAAAATAAACATCTCTACATATTCTGATAAAAAGTCTTGAGCGACTGAACATTCCTAGGCCCTTCCTGTAGTTATTGCATTAAATTCGTTTTTTATTTCCTCCCAACAATTCACTTTTTGTTTAACCGAAACGGCGTCTGTCTTCTTACTTTCAATTATATTTGCATATTTATAATAGATGAAACGGGATAGGACCAGGTACGGAAGAACGGAATTTTCATAGCTTTATAATAAAAGTGGAAGAGGTTTAATAAAGGCATATATGTATAAATGGGATCGGGAAACCTCATTGTTTGAGATCCATTATAAAAATAACTTCAAAGACTTTTCAGTATAAAAAATGAATGCAGGACACTGTTTGCTAAGTGTTTAATAATAATCAAACTCATTTGCTATTAACTAACCGCTGTTAACCACTTTTACTAGAAACTTCGGTGTTTTTTAACATACAGCATGTCTCAGAAATAAGTACATTAATTTTAATCAGTTACAGAGCTCATTAAACTCAACAACTTTTTTTAATAGAGTTTTGTCAGGAACTTTTTAATTATCAAGTTAAAAATTGTTAAAGTTTTATCCCAATTAAGGTTAGCCGCCCATGGATCCTCAGTCACCCATCGACACTAATAATCAGTTATAATACCACAAGAGCATAGGAAATAATCGAAAATACTAACCGATTAACGAGACTTATAACACTGGTCTACAAAATTAAAATTTTGTTTTGTCACACGAAAGTTTTTGTCTAATTATGATAGTACTATGGACTCCTAACACGAATTTATTAATAAAAAAGATCTGACACGTCACGTTTTTTTGTGACACTGAAACATATATTTCTATATCCACTGCTCAAAAACTCAATTAAATATAACTTTCTTTATATATATACATAGTTAATTTTGATTACTGTGATTTGCGCGAGTATTTGGCTTCAGGTAAATCTTTTTTAAGACCCCAGCAGTAATCAGCCAGCATTCCAGAGCTCCATTTTCCTTGGTACCGTCGTTCAATCAAAGCAATGGCTGATATAAGTCAGGATCACGAAGCAATGCGTACACGTCACGGACTCTGTATGACGTCATGCGTCTACCACGTTTATTATACAAATGAATCGGTTTGAAAACTGTCAACAAACATGTCGGCTTGTTATTGTTTTGGTTTGTTCTATTTATGATTATAGCATGAGAAGACCGTTAGTGTGAAGCAACAGTTTAGAAATAAGCTACACTTGCAGTGTTTCAGCATACAAGGGCATGCTGCAGGCTGCATAGACGCTATGAATTACAAACTCAGGCACAGGAAAGATCACGACTGTAACCCCTTTCACGTGTTCCTAGTCACTGAAGCCTGCCACTCACGTTCCAACGCCGCGGTACAATTGTGTAGGATATGACAAAATTGAAGTGTTTTCGAACATCTGTGTATGCGATCAAGCAAATCGGTTGGATGTGGACGGTTGGTGAACAAGTCTGTCTGCAGCAGTACAATCGTGTTGTATTGGTTGGAAACTTAATCGTGTGGGGACAGTGTATGTTATACAAACCGTGAAAGCAGGTATAAAAGTCCATTTTCTTCGGACATGTTGCCACCACGATCGCAAATTTTTAACTGCAAGGTCGTAACGTGTGTGTACTGCTGCTTTTCAGCAAAATTGTACAGCAGTTGTATCCAATACAATCGTACCCCGGCGTTGGAACGTGAATGACTGGCTTTAAGAACGTTCATTTTTGCATTGACTGCTGGTAAAAACTGCTGACAATTGGGTGTTAAACACATACTTGGAGGGTGGTACAAGGCTTCATACTGTACTTAAAGCTACCAACGAGAATGTTAACATACGTCTCAAACAGACAGCATTGAACAGTTGTGACAGGCTTCAAGTTAGAGAAATATGCTTACCGTCTTCAATGCCACAATAGGCACGTCACATCTACAGAATAAGTTACTTTATTGACATGGAATAGATACAAAAGTAAAGTATAAACAATAATAAGTATGCATGTTGCACAACGTCGTCGTCTGACCAGTGATTTGTATATTTGGCCAGTGAAGTGATAGTGTGATTATAAAAGACATCAGCAGAACATGCCGCTAGTACAATCAATTAGGATGGTAATGGAAAATAACCTACATGTTACAGTGGCTGAATGCCCTCTGCAGTATTAGAATCTTCACTGTCATAATCACTAAAACTATAATGTGAATCTTCGTTAATGTCGATTATAAACGGCGCAATCTCTTCACGGTCAAATACTAATTCCCGTTCCCACCACTCCCGTATTATTTTATTCATATGGTCAACAGTATTTTTCCACATTGTGGGCGTGACATGTGCTAACGCTTCTTTCCACATTTTCACGGAATTTTTTGACCATAACCATCACGCCCAATGTGTTTGGAATAAAAATTTGTAGTAATTCCCCAAGTATTTTCTATAGGGTTAAACACACAATGATATGGCGGCAATCGCAATACTCTATGGCCATTCTGTTGGCCCAATTCACGGCAACATACGTTTTTGGAGGTTTATTTCTGAAAAACATGATATTTTAAGTGAAACGATAGAGAATAGTATATGCATTACTGTGCAACCAAATGAAGAAGTTCCGTTTTTAACAGCTGTGAATCTGAACTTATGTCATGTTGTTAAAGCCATTCACGAATTTCTGCTTTTTTCCATGAACCACTGGGACATTTGTTTGCAAAGGTACTGTGGTAGCTTGCATTGTCTATAATAATCTGTGATGGTTCTTCAAGGTTCATGAGCAATTGAAACCACTTGAGAAAATTCTGTTGATTCATTTCGCCATGATAGTCTGGATTTTTGGTATTAGAAGAAAATACTAGCGCTGCTTCATCAATAAATCCATTGCTTGTACCTGCATGTAATACAATATACCTAAAATATAGTGAGAAGAATAAATAACTAACGTGAAACTGACACATTACTAAATTTTCCCTTCTACTTTGAACATCCTGATACTTATGACACTATCGTCTTGCAATGACCTAACTACCGAACCATTTTCAAATATCCATGTTTCATCAAGATATACACATGGCAAAGAATTTGGGTTCTGCTGATTGTGCATGTATTCACGTAAGAATTGGTTCTTGCATGAACAACATGTTGTAATTCCATAAGACGCTTCCGTACACTGGTTGGCGAATAACGAAACCCAATTGAGAATGTAAAATTTTTCCTAACGAGCTCACAGAACCCTCAAATATATGTTTCTCCTTCAAGCAATCAATTAATGGCGATCGTGTAACATGTATTTCTGTAAAATAGTCGTTAGTATCTATAAGGTGTGCGCATCAAATTCATACTTTCTTCGACCATTCCATATAAGCATTCTCGAATAGCACACTGCTCCGAAGTGCTAATATCACACACTTGCTTTGTTCGGGGGTCTCTATTTTTTGGGAGAATGTACACCTTCTCCGGTTTTTATTTGTTGTACCACGGAGTTCACTGTTCGCACACATACACCCAGAGCAGCAGCAACCCTCTGTACAATGTGACTGCATTAGTAATTGTAATAAAATACACCTACTTACGTCTTGAACAGCTGTTAGTGGTAAAAGAGGTTCCCCGCTATCGCGTTCTTTAGCAAAATAGTCCACTAAATTATCGTCCATTTGCTTTACATCTTTGTGCAAGGGCTTCGGCATGGTGGAATGTTTACGTTCAAGCAAGCGACACGTACCACGGTACAGGACAGTTAACTTGGAGTTCTATAAAGAACTGTTATAGTTCTGAAAAGAACTGATACGATTACACGAGCAGAAAAGTAGAAAAACGCGAAAAATCAAACAATAACACAACATAACCAAAGTTGACACCAATGACACTTGTGAAATCGATAAAACTTTAGCATATGTTTCGCTATCAGTCGTACCAATATAATTTCCCCCAAATTGATCGATTTTGATCCGTATTGCCACGTATTGCAGCGCGTATTTTTGATTTAGTGTTGGTAACGGATCTACGTCATCCATGACGTGTACGCATTGCTTCGTGATCCTGAGTATATGCATAAAATTAAGTATTTACTGAAAAGTAAAAACTTTAAGTAAAAGCAAATGCTCAATAGTAAATACTAAAAGTAGAAGTTCTTACTAAAATTCGTATGCATAAACTTATACTTTTACTATTAAGTAAATACTTTAAATTTTCCAGTAAATACTTAGAATAAAAAAAAAATAGGCGGTGTCACTCAATGATGACAAAATCTTCCCGACATTAAAGCCGTGTGTGCGTATTTTGTAAGTGAGACCTACACAAATCCCCCTATTCTATTAAAATGAGTTCTTCTGAATCTGAATCAGAAATTATAGAATCTGCCGAAAAGAGTAATAAGCAAGAACAAAACAAAAGAAAGTGTTCATCTACAGAACTAGCAGCAGAAACGGATGAAACTAGAGGTTTATCGCTTACCGAGTTACAAAGGCTAGTGTTATTGGAACAATTAAAATTAATAAAAATGCAACAAAAAGAAATTGAGAATAAAAAAGAAAGGGAATAATTTTGTTCGTCGTTAGAAGAGTTTTTTCTATTGTTTCTGTTTTATTAAAATAAATATGTTAGTAAAAAAAAATGTTCTTTATCTTTGGGCATACAAAATTTGAGGCAATTCATTTCTGCGTTGAATTCCTTGAATTGGATTGTGGTTTTCGTGTTCTACAATTTCATCATCTTCTTCAAGAGGAATATCAGGAAAGTCGTTTACATCATTTACAAATTTAGAAACGTTATGCAGAACAAAACAAGAAACTATCAATTTTGGTATTCTAGACAAACGAACCCTAAGATAATTCATCAGAATTGGAAATCGTTTTTTCACTTGACCGAAACATCTTTCGATAATTACTCTGCCTTCTAGCCTTATACATTTTTCGTCGCCGAATGGGCAGCATGAATTGAGCCATTTTGAACTTTATTCACGTCAATCAATTCACGACTCATGATAATTTGATTTAATTCCTCTTAGAATAAATAAAACAGTAACTGTTAAAATAAGATCGATTTTGGCAAATGACATACCCTCTAAGAAAAGAGATGGTGGGTGGGCGGGGCTGGTACCGCTAAGATAAGAGTGATTTTTGCAAATGTGATACCCTCTAAGAAAAGAAAGAGAGGGTGGGTGCTACTAATACCTGCTAAAATTAGACCGATTTTGGCAAATGACATACCCTCTAAGAAAAGAGAGGCCGAGTACGTGGGGCTAGTACCTATTAAGATAATACTGCTTTTCACAAATGACGTATTCTCTAAGATATTTAATTAAATTATTATAAGAAAAGACACTAGGGGCTGCAAAGCATTTTCAAAATCTTTCCAAACAGGAATACCTAGAACTTCAAGATTGTTTTAAATTTTTGAAAAAAAAAAAACAGGCTCCCAAAATTTACTCAAAAACAGGTCAGGTTAGAATTTTCCAAAAAATAGAACACCAAACTTACCCAAAATTGTTTTCAAGCATCTCATACAGCAGCTTGAAAAACATTAAGTTTTAACTTGTGAAATCAAGTAAATACTATTTATTATGCATATTGATCTGAGCATTTACTGGAAAATTTAGTAAATGCTGGAAAAATTTTAACCTAGCTAGCATGTAGTATATACTTTTCAGTTTAAACTAATTTTTATGCATATAAACACTAGTATATGCTTCAAATTTTCAGTATTAAGTATTTACTAATTTTTATGCATATCATTCAATGTCTTGGTGAAATCTTTCACCGTGTTCATCACTCACTGCACCTAAGTTACTTGGAAAAAAATCTAAATAAGAGTCCAAGAAATGTATCTTCAAAGACATGTTACACCCCAAAGTTTTGTATGTCGCCAAAAGTTCATTAATTAAGTCCTTATAGTTGTCCGCCCTGTAGTAACTAGAAAGTTTTGTACGACATTGACAAAACATTTCCAAGCTGGCTTTTCAGTATCGTTTAACCTTTCTTCAAAGATCTTATCCTTTATCAACTCTCTTATTTGGGGACCTACAAATACCCCCTCTTTAATCTTAGCATCACTGATCGTGGGAAATTTCTCTTTAAGGTATAAAAATCCAACACCACTTTTGTCCATTGCTTTTACAAAATTTTTCATAAGGCCGAGTTTTATGTGAAGAGGTGGCAAAAATATATCTTCAGGATTTACTAAAGGTGTATTAGTAACATTCATTTTTCCCGATGTTAGTGATCTTCGTTTGGGCCACTCTTATCGTAATGATTTTTTTTATCTCTACTGTCCCATTCACAAATGAAACAACAAAATTTTGTGTAACCAAGCTGCATTCCCAACAAAAGAGCAATGACTTTCAAGTCTCCACAAATTTTCCATGAATATTTGTTATATTCAATCTTTTCTAGAAGAAACTTCTGTTTCATAAGACTCTTTCTCTTGGAGGCATGAGCTACAGGTATAGATGGACGTTTGTTGCCATTGTGTAGCAACACTCCTTTCAAACTAGCCTTTGAGGAGTCAATGAAGAGTCGCCACTGACTTGAATCGTACTCAAAATTTAACAAATTCATGACTGCACAAACATCATTACAGTAGACCAAATTGCCCGATTGGGAAAAATAAGGCTTTAATTCGTCGTTACGATTTCGAAAATAGGTAATTTTTGTATTGCAAGACAGTAAATTCCAGTCACTTAATCTTGAGCCCAACAGTTCTGCCTGCTTTTTAGATAACTTCAAATCACGCACCAAGTCATTGAGATCACCCTGCGTTAACAAATGTGGTTCTTTTGAAGTACTCGGTTCATAAGGTGGGTCGCAAGCTAATAAGTCATCATTTTCACTAGAGACAAGTTCTTCATTTTCTAAAGTATCTGGACATGTTGGAACAGGAAACTCGACACTGTGTGGAATTGGTCTTCTTGCAGATGGTAGGTTGGGGTACTTTAGAGTGTGTTTTGACTTAGTTGTTATACCCTTAACAACAGTTAAACAAAAATAACAATCACTGATGTGATCCTTGGGTTCCGACCAAATCATCGGAACAGCAAACGGCATGTGTCCAGATCCTTTCGCCCAACCCAGTAGAAGCCTAACACATGTTAAACAGCAGATATGTGGGGCCCAAGACTTGTCCTGATGCCTCACAGGGAAACCAAAATACTCCAAGTAACATTTAGAGACTAACGGCGTGAAATTTCTCCGTTGGGAGTGAAAAGTTACTTCACCGCACACATAACAAAACTCGTCCGGGTGGTTGATACACTTTCGCGGCATTTTAACAGTTTAAGAAACTACACTTTCTTGAATAAGGTCCTTAAAGCTAGTAAGGACTAAGAAGTTTTAAATACAAACACATTTAGAAGGTGAAACGAAAGAGGTGACCATTACAGAAAAACTACGCGTGACAGGAACAAAAACTTTTTGTTTTTGTCATGAGGTGAGATAAGGATACTCGAATTTTTTTACAAAATTCGTGTGACAAACATAGTGTTGATCAGTGTAATCTGAAAAACCACGAGAGCGAAGGTCGAGTGGTGTTTCTGATTATTGTCGAGTTAAGAGGTTAGTATTGAGATTATTTTCTAATGCTCGAGTGATATTCGTTACGATTATATAATGAATTGACAGTATATTTTTACAATAAATTATCTTTAATTATTATGAAAATGAAAAATACAGTTATTATAATAAATATTATTTGTATTAAGAGGTTCCTGCTGTTGAAGGGAGGACGTTGATGGCACTGATGACGACGAAACATTTTGATTGTTCCGAATTTCATTGATGATTTTGGTATGATGCTGTTCGCTGAGGTTTAAGTTTGGTTTCAACGAGTTTGGTGTAGAATGACCAGTTACTTTGATAATTTCTTGCAAATTTGCACCAGCATTTGCTAATACACTCACTGCGGATGAACGGTTAGAATGGTTGGTGATTCTTGCCTTTTTTGTGTCTATTCCAACATTCTCTGCACCTAAACGTGTCCATTTACTTATCTGATTTACGCCAACAGGGCAGTTCTTGTACCAAACATTTGTTTCCTTCCAATTATTATTTGGTGTTAAAAATAACCGGTTCGTCTTGATGCTCGAGGTGCGCTTGAACATCATTTTTTTATACAACCTCACTGGACACAAATCTTCATTTTCTTTGTTTGGTGTCAGCCACTTGCTGTCGACCAGATTTTTCTCACCTCCTTGAGCTGTTTTTCCAAAAATTGTGTTGTACTCCAAGCGACCCGTTGGTAAGCCGTAATTATTCAATTCCTTTTTAAAAAAATTAACCACACATGATGCTGCTTCATTTCCACGCCAGGCCAGCTCCACAGCTGCAATCTAATAAAAAAATTTCTGTAAGCCGTCGGGCGTATTTTCGTCAAAATTCTGGATGATTTTTAGAATCTCGTCTCTTGTTAAAGCCGCAGAACTAGCTTTTCTTTTTTCCGGTATTAATTGACGATAAATTGGTGAAACTAAGTTGATGAAGTTGATGGGAGTGAAAATGAAGTTTATGGGAGTGAAACTGACTCATTGGTTTGACTTCATTTGTCGTAGATGAGCTTTGGACGATTTCGGCGATTTTTTTTTTTATTGAAGATCGAGCCGTCGTTGTATCCTTCTGCTACGCTGGAGGATTTCCATTCCCCGTGTCGCTTTAACGATAAAAGGTCGATATCTTTTTCAGCCAAATTTGTCGTGGTCGCGTAAGTACGACGGAATGAGGAGGGTTACATGATGGTTCACTTTACATTTTTCACACAAAAATTTATTAAAAACGGGAAATATGGAGGAAATTAAAACAAAAGTTCTGAACCATTTCTGGATTGTCAAAAAATAATAAAATTCCAAAGCTTACTAAAATCTTAGATCATATAATAAATAGATACCAATACTCAAACTGAAAGCTGTGACTAGATATGAAGCTATCTGTTGTCGTTTTCTACGTCAAGGGGAGTAGTATAATGCTATCCTTGTGTGATCACCACATCTTCATCTTTGTTATATGCAATTCATCTGTATATGTCTATTTCACTTCCATCCTTGTACCGCACCAGCGCAACAAATCGCTTTTGACAGATGTTTCTCCTAACCTCTCTTTCGAGTTCTTGTACGAGAAACAATTTTAGAATTTAGAACAAAGATCCTATTTCAAGTGATGTAATCATAACGGATCACAATTGCTGCCCAATAATTTACTATTCCTTTCGTTATCTACTGTGAATTATTTATAAAATCAAGCTGTCAACATCTTTCGTACAAAGTTAGTTCAGACGTACTACCTAAAATTTAGGCGCGCAAAATTCAAATAGTGATCAGGCAAGGATAGCTTCATTGTAATCCCTCCATGCACAAGAGAGACGTGTGACAGAAGGATGTCGTCACAGGCTCTCCTAGGGAAAGAACACGGCGTGTTGGTATCTATTTATTATATGATCTAAGACTAAAATGACGTTTTTATTGATGCACTTCAGAAAAAACATTTTGAAAATTCGCAAACCTCAAATGGGCTACTAATGGAAAAAATAGTATATTAACCACGTTTGTGAAGCCAATTCTAGACCTCGCGCTTTAGAGCCCTCGACGCTGCGCGTCTCAGGTTCTAATTTGCGCTCGGTCTAGAATGTCTGTCTTCACAACCTTAGTTAATAATACAGGGTTAGTCACGAGAGAATTACTTCTGAAAATTATTTTTACGCAACCCAAAATACGAATACCATGTACCATTTGATACTAACTGAATTTAAAATGAATTGCTTAATCCATGATTGCTTTGATTTTGGCTATCTCATTTTGACAATTGTGGAAAAGGAGGTTACCCGAGTGTCCATGGTGGTACCGCAGGCAGTCGGAAATCTCCTCCGGCGCCGCTAATAAATTTGTCAGTGTGCCTCTTGATCTTTTGCAACCAATTAATCACGAGAAAATTATTTCTAAAAATTCCTTGTAATAAATGTTGATTTCTTAGGATGGGACCATTTCGAAGAAGACACCCTTAACCTTTTATACCCATTTATTCACTCTCGATGTACAATCGTGACTGCTTATAAATTATCACTTCCTATCCTATGTTAGTTGCTGACTTATGCTATATTAGTATTTCGTAACTTAACGCTTACTCTACAATAACTAAATGAATGCTTACTGTACACCTCCCTCGGCTGAAAAAAAAGTTTTATTTTCGTGGACGTCTGGAGCGAAAATAAAATTTTTCAAAAATGATAAGGCTTAACTCTATTTTTATGAACCGTGACATCTTTGTTATCTATTCTTATTACTATGTTAGGAGAATTGTTCTCTATTACCTTGTACGGTCCTTTAAAAAATTTCTACATTTTTATTTCCCGCATTATTTTCTAACATGACTAAAGATCCTATGCTATAATCTACAAGCTTAGTTTTCTTGTCATACATGATTTTCCTTTTACACTTAGACTCTAATAGATTTTTTCTTGCATCGGCACATGCAATCTGTAATCTATATCTTAATTCTAACGGATAATTGTCAAAATTATACAACGGATTAATGTTCGTTGACACATTTGTCGGTAAAACACAGGTTTTCCCAAAAACTAGTTTGAATGGCGTATAACGCGTTTCCGTATGCACTGTATTGTTAAACGCAAAACACCAAAACGACACCCACGCACTCCAGCTGTTCGAATATTTCGCGCACTGTATCCTAAGATATGCACCTAAGTTTTTATGTATATTTTCAAGTGCTCCAAGAGTCTCGTGGTGATATGCCGTTGAATTTAGTTTTTTGATATTAAGGATTTTGCAAACTTCAGATAAAGTACTACAAAGAAATTCACATCCTTGATCGGTGACAATTTCATTAGGTATTCCAAATCTTAATATGAAATTGTCTACAAATGCCTTGGCAACTGTTACAGCTTCCTTGTTTGGGATAGCATATGCTTCGACAAATTTGCTTAGCTCGCATTGTATAGTTAAAATATATCGGTTATTTTCAGAATCTTGTTCGAGTGGTCCGACTATGTCTAGAAAGATTTTTTGAAAAGCAGACTTAGCTGTTGTTGTGTTTGACATTGGCTGAATATTTGGTTTTGAATATTTGAACCGTTGACAATCGTCACACTTTTGTACAAATTTTTCTACAGCTTTTCTTAATCCTGACCAATAAAAATATTTCTTGACATTATTATACATTCGATTTATGCCTGCATGCCCTCCTGTCGGAAGCATGTGAAAGTCATTTAAAATTATTTGTCGCATTTCTGGATTTTCGACAATTTGAACATCATTTATTATGCTGAGCTTTAAATTTAATTTCCTTACTTCATTTGGATGTTTTATTAATTCATTTAAAATGTTGTGTGCACACATTTTTCTCTTGATTATAACTATTTCCGGAATATTATATTTCGTAACAATTGTATGAAGATCTCTCAACGTTGCTTCTAAGGCACACGCCGATCAAGTATCTTCTTTCACATAAATTACTTGCTCATCAGCTTTACATATTAAATTGCCTACTTTATAATCGTAAGTTTTATTGTTAACAGCTGTTTTAAATTCTTTTTTGTCTATTAATCTTAACTCAAATGATTGTGATGGACGTTTTATCAGCTCCACTATTCCAGGGTGATCAAGTCTGTCATATGAAACCGATTCAACGTTTTGATTTTCAGGTTTTCCATTTTTGCTTTGCGCTCGAGTTATTGCAGAAATGGTTTCGGATACACCGTTTCCCATTTGTTTTAATTCGTCTGATGTTATCTCTATACGCGATAAAGTATCTGCTACTACATTGTCTTTTCCTTTTATATACTTGATTGTGAAATCATATTCTTGAAGAGTTAATCTAAATTTTGTTAAACGACTAGATGGATCTGACATTCCGAATAAGTACACTAACGGTCTGTGATCAGTGTGGATAATAAACTTTCTTCCAAATAAATATGGACGAAAATGTTTTACTGCAAATACGATTCCTAATAATTCTTTTTCTATCGTACAGTATTTTGATTCGGCTGCATTGAGTGTTCTACTACCAAAAGCAACTGGTTTATCATCTCCGTTACAAAGTACGGCTCCTAATGCAATGGAAGAAGCATCCGTTTTTAAAATAAAAGTGTTTGTTTCGGAAAAATTTGGATATTGCAAAATTGGTGGTTTTATTAGAGAGTTTTTCAATGTTTCGAAAGAGATTTGACATTCCTCATTCCAATCAAATTGTACATTTTTCTTGCTCAATTTATTCAATGGTGCTGCTATGTCAGCAAAATTTTTAATATATCGTCTGTAATAGTTCGCAAAAGCTACAAATCTTTTTGCATCGTTAGCATTTCGCGGTATTGGAAAATTTTGAATACATTTAATTTTGTCTGGGTCGGGCGATACACCATTAGCTGAAATTACGTGTCCTAAATACAAAATTTCTTTCCTTAAAAATTCGCATTTGTTTGGATTTAATTTTAAATTAACTGATCTCATTCTTTCGAAAACTTTGATTAAATTTTTATTGTGATTTGCCAAATTATTACCAAAAACTATTAAGTCATCCAAGTATACAAAGCAACTTTCGTAATTTAGTCCCGACATAGCTATTGTCATGGCTCTAGAAAAACTTGAAGGAGAAATTTTTAATCCCATTGGCAGACGCTTCATTTGATAATGACCTCTGTCGGTAATAAATGCTGTACACGGTCTACTCTCTGGATCAATTTCAATTTGATAAAATCCTTGAGACATATCTAAATGTGAGAAATACATAGCTCCTGACAATGAATCCAAAATCTCAATGATAGATGGTAAAGGAAATTTATCGTCTTCAATTTGTTTATTCAACTCACGATAATCGATTACAATTCGCCATTTCTTTTCACCATTAGGACCAGATTTTTTCGGAAAAATTAATAATGGAGAGGACCATGCTGAAGACTTGGCCTCTTCGATTATCCCATCTTTCAACATTTTGTCAATTTGCGTGTGTATTTCACTTTTTTGTGATTGGGGAAGGCGATACGGTTTTCTATAAACAGGTGTTGTGTTGTTTTGCAACTTAATACTCTGTTTATAAATGTTGGTCACTGTAAGTGGATCGTTTTCAAGATAAAAAACGTCTGAATACTTGGCGCATATTTTCTGAATTGACATTTCCTCTTCCTTATTCAAATTTCTCATATCTAAATTATTTAATAGCCTATCTACCCTATTTACCGATTGTGGATTGTTGTCAAAATTAAAAATGTAATAATCAACTGACTTTTCCAATTTAGGTTTAAAATTTTTAATTTTTATGTCTTCATCTCTAACATTAAGTATTTTTACAGGAATTTTACTTGACCTTGACTTTGTTAATGCGGCTGCTACATAAACTCCTTGACTTAATTCTTCCGGAAAGACTACATATTCGTCGTCATCTTTGACGTAGCAATATTTTATAATTTCACACCTAGCCGGTATTTCCGTATAAACTTCGTAACTTGACTCTATTGGTATTGCAATTTTCCAGTCATCAACATAAAATGAAAACAAGTATTTTTCGTAATCAATTATCGCATTATGCTTAGTAAAGAAATTTGAACCTATTATTCCATCAATTCCGCTTGCAAATTTATCTATCAGCAAAAATTCTTGATTGAACTCTATGTCATTTACCTTTAACTTTAAGTCACATGCACCTTGAGAAATTGTTGAACCTGCAATTCCGTTTATTGCAATTTTCCTGTTTCGATCAATGAACTGACATCCTACTAATTTAGAATTTGGAAAAATAACACTAACTGACGCTCCTGAATCTAATAAAAATTTTAATTCATTTTCCCCCTGTATTAATTTCACATAATTTAGATCATCTACATTCAGAACTGCTGCATCATCAAGTTTGCAATTAGTGTCTTGATTTACGAAAAAACGATGATTTATTATTTCCAGTATTTACATTTGTGCTTGTATTGCCGGTTTCCGAATTTGACATATAATAACCTCGCGAATGATGGTTTCTGTTATAACTTGTGTTATTATATTCATGCCTGTCATTATATCTGTTAGTATTGTTACTTTTATTGTTGTTAAGACCTCTGTAGTTTGTGCCTCTGTAGTTACCACGACTTCCAAAATTATTTGATCTAGATTGGAATTGTATTTGTGGATTTCGCGTTTGATAATTTTCAAAATTTCCCCGATTACAGGAACTATTATGCCTATTAAAATTTCCGTAATTCGATCGTTGATTATTTCTATAGTTATGATTACTGCCTCTGACAGTGTTATGATAACTTCCTTTATGCAAACTGAAAACTCTACTAGACTGTGTGGAAGCATTTTCGTCTTTAGATCCACGGATCGCTTCATTTAATTTTGAATAATTTCGTGCTTTTATGATAGTGCGAAGCTCAGGATTCTGCAAACCGTTTGCAAACGCATTTATAGCCAACTTTTCGTTTGTTTCTCTTAAGATTTGGAGTGCCTCACTATTTCCGTCGGCTTGAGCAATCGTCAGCTCAACAAGTAAATTTTCGACCTTTCTCCCAAAATCCTCAATCGACATGTTATTTTGCCTAATTTGAACTAACTGTGTGGATAAAGATGCGGCTGACTTTGTAGTCAGTAAAAAACGTCTCATATCCTGGACTAAAAGAGCATTTGAAGCATACACATTCTTTAATCTAATTTTCGCGCTTTCTGTTAACCTAGCTTTAAGGACATAGTTAGTAAGAGCTTGTTTCCCATCATTGTCTAGCAACGAATCATACAGTTCTATGGCATCAATCAGCTGTTTAGTGACACTTTCGTTACCATTCATCAAAGGCAACAAGCTCGTTGCGGTCTTTAAATTGAATTTTTCCGTCATTGTTGAGAGCCTTTCTCTGTTATTTTCTACACTAATATTATTTAACCTATCTTGTAAAACCTTGTCTATTTCGTCAATTAATTTAACAATATTACCTACATAAATTTTGACTTTACTAATGGTTTCAGGGTTGTGAGTTTCTTTATTGAAATTTGTCTTTAACGTCTCGAAACTTTCCGTAAGTGTGTCTAATTTCTCACATTTTTTAGTCACCTGAATATCCGTCCGTCTTTCGTGCGAATCTTTAACAAGGTTTCGCGAAAACACTCGTAATTCCTCAAGTAATTGTTTGAATAGTTCAATATTGAAACTCATACCCAGTTTTTTAACTTATTTTACTTATTTACTATCGATCATCAAAGTCATTAATTCGCCACTAGTAATTAATCTGTTTGCACCAAATTACACTTACTTTGACGCGATCTTCTCCCACGTTGAGCTGCTGTTGATTCCGCAAGTACGTGGAGCAGGAAGGAACGCTGGTAGGGCTCCTTGGGACGGGTTCCCGACGAAGATGGTGGCGGTAACTGACTTCTGCTGCTACGGGTGGCATCGCTGTTGTTTTCCTCTTAGACTGCTTCCTGGCTTTGGGATCTCCCAATTTCTCGTACAATTTTCTTGTCCAACCATTTCTTGCAAATCTTTCCCACGAACACGGCAAACAATCCGATTAAGATCACTACGATAGTTATTGTCGGGATCTCGTGCAACGTTAAATTTTCAGGGGTTGCTGATACTGAGTTCTGGACCTCGCCAGCATTGCTGTTTATGACAATGTCTTCCTTGGATTGCTGCGTACCCATTTTTTTCGGTTGTGTCCTTTTTACGAAAAGAGTTCTTCGATGGCAGGATCTTGGATGGCAGGATCGCCATGTAATAAATGTTGATTTCTTAGGATGGGACCATTTCGAAGAAGACACCCTTAACCTTTTATACCCATTTATTCACTCTCGATGTACAATCGTGACTGCTTATAAATTATCACTTCCTATTCTATGTTAGTTGCTGACTTATGCTATATTAGTATTTCGTAACTTAACGCTTACTCTACAATAACTAAATGAATGCTTACTGTACATCCTTTTACGACATTTTATTCAAAGGTTAGAACACAAACTCAAGCAAGTAAGTAAATAATTTAACTACTAATCTGTTGAAAATGTTGGGCATTTTGGGGGGATGCTACGGCTCTTTTGTAAATGGATGGCCGAAGAAGTCCAGAGGTTGCAGATTTGCACTTCGAAGAGGCTCTAAGTGACGCAGAGATGGCGAATTAACACATGCACATTAGCGGGGAACAACATTGGTAGAGCACTTACGGCTTCAGTATAGCCCAGATTGATCTGACTGTATGTCGTCGATCCAATGGGGCTCTTGAGGCGAGTCAACGATAAAAAAAAATGTTAAAAATTAATTAACGTCAAAGTGACACTGCCAAAGTCAAAACAGTCATGGATTAGGCATTTCATTTTAAATTTAGATAATATCAAGTGGTACAAGGTATTAGTATTTTGGGTTGCGTAAAAATAAATTTCAGAAGTAATTCTCTCGTGACTAACCTGTATACCATTATTTGATTTTTTGGCAATTCGATCATTATTATTGATTATCAGCGACATCTATCAAATTGGTGCCAAGCTCTCAAATAGATGAATTAATATACAGGGTATTACACGAATGAGTACGAGCCTGACTGAATTGGAATTGCAACCCACAATACACCGCCCTAGCTTACATGGATATTTTTTTAAGTTTGATCAATTCTTTTTTCAAAAATAGACATAGTGGGCAATTTTGACTTTTGTTAACTTTTGACAAAAAACGTCAATTGATTTGAAATTTCAAAAAGATTTTTATTAACATCAAGTAATTGCAAAGAACTGGGACCCTACTCTTGACTTCGCTGAGTTTTCTCACTGGTGACAAAAGTCATGTGTTTAATTTCACTAATTTGAATAAATGTCTACTCTTGACAAACTGTGAGATGATAAATCTCACCCAATGAGTTATTTCACGAAAATATGTGGCAACGCCGTGGGAATTAAAATGTATCGAACGTCGTCTTCGTTGATTCACTATTAAAGTCTCTCCAATCCCTTAAATGTGACATGTGAGGGCGCATACGTCGGGAGGGAAAGGAATCTGTAATGTCGGCTAAATGTCTGTCATGGTCTGACTTTTTGATACAATTTGACATCATGTATTTCTGTTTTTACTTGAAAAGGAGGCAAAATTTCGGTACCGGTGCCAAAGTCACAACGGCATGGGCGTGGATGGTCTTCAAAGGGATATGCAGTAGGAAAATTTTTCTTTGAGGTGTTTACATTGTTATCGGAATGTGTCTCAGGAATTATGAAACTGCATTCTGGATCACGTTTAGTGCTTGCTGGGTAGCTTGAAGAAGTAGGAACAGGTAGCGGTGACTTGGAACCATGGAGGAACAAAGTAGGAACAGAGCCAGGTTTAAGTCTTTTATTTGAATAATAACAACTTCTCTCAAAAGTGTTTACCACAAATGTATAAATTATTGGCAATATTATCACCTGAAATGGTTTTAATGGCTATACATTCCCTTAGGTAAAAGATTCATGTTGGGGTACCTACTTGTAGCATTAAAAACCTTTTTGCACCACAACCTTTTGTTCACAGTGTTTGAAGGGAATCTGTGCATTATTTTGTGGTCTCTAGGATCCTTGATTACCCCACAAGCAGGTACAGAGCAATATTTTTTGGACATTTTGATAATATCAATTCAAGCACAAATTGTTTTGCTGCGTGACAAAACGGATTAATTACAGGTTCCTGTAACTACCAAAGGGGGTGACATCTTTTGATATTTTCCCTTTTGACAAGTCGGACGATTGTAACCAATTGGAGAGACTTTAACAGTTAATCAACGAAGACGACGGTATCGAACTATCGAGAGAATAACAATTGATAAATGACAAGTGTTTTTGAAGTTTGGGTGCAAAAACTTTTAATAATCGACGATAATGAAAATAACCGAAGTACAAAAAGACATCTTGCTGAATTTTGTCAAAGGTAATCCAGATTTGGCGTCTGGGAAATTTTCCGCAACTTTTACAAAAAAAAAGGCAGAAGAGTTGTGGAAAACTGTTGCCGACGAATTAAACGCCACCGTAGGTCCGGAAAAAGAGTGGAAAGCATGGAGGAAGGTAAGATGAATTTAAACAGGGAAGAATGTAAATGATTAAAATAAGATTTTTAACTAATTTTAGACATGGCAAGATATGTGCATCCGAACGAAACAAAAGTCGGCGGCAAATTATAAAGAGATGCGGGTGACTTCAGTACCATCACGAATATTAATTTCTTCCAAATCTTCAGGTGGAGGAATGTTATTTTCAATGCACAAATTGTGCAAAACCACACAAGCGTTTATGATTTTTCCGGCTACTTCTGGCCTATAATGCAACACTCGATCTTTTAAACAACATCTGAATCTTCCCTTCAATAACCCATTGCATCGTTCTACCAAACTTCTGACTCTCTGATGTTGTATGTTAAAACGATACTCAGATGTGTTTTCTTGTGGTTCTGGTTGTACTGGTGTTAGCAGCCATGACCTAAGCGGATAGCCGGAATCTCCTGATAAACATGTACACAATTTAATATACATAACTATGTACACATGTATGTACGACGAAAATACCTAATAAGAAAAAATCCAAATTTCCTGTTTGGTGAATGCCACGTAATATATCCTGAACAGGACTATTATTCCAAATGAAGGAATCATGAATACTCCCAGGATATGAAGCCACAACATTCATAATTTTTAATCTGGAATCACATATCTAAAGAAATAAAGGAACGCGTTTCTTTAGTTACGGAGCAACTCGGAATTAGTTTTGCTTACCACTTACCAATTGGCAATTTATTGAGTGAAAACCTTTTCTGTTAACAAAAGCTCTTTCTGGTAAAAGTGGATTGTTTTTGGGGGGAGGTACAATGGCTATATGGGTACAGTCTATGCATCCTATTACTCCAGCAAATCCGAAATCGTTATAAAATCTATTAGAAAATTTCCTAGCTATAATTGGAAATAAAATGTACTACTTACTGAATTCTTTTAGTGTGAAGCTCTTGGAAATTTCTGGGAAATTTAATGACTGTATTTAAAATTTCTGGTCTATTCAGTGCTTCTGTAACTTCTCGGACACTTCGGCTTACACTTTGTTGGGAGACCCCGATGTAAGCATTATATCCAACATCTGCCTGATAGCTACCACCAGCATAAAAACGCAAGGCTGCAAGAACCTAAAAATTTGATCTAGAATAGTATATTATTAGCCAAGGTTGCAGAGCCAAGCATTCAAGACCGAGCGCAAATTAGAACCCGAGACGCGCAGCGTCGAGGGCTCTGAAGCGCGAGGTCTAGAAGTGGCTTTGCAACCGTGGTTAATATACTATTTTTTTCACTAGTAGAAACCATAAGACAATAAATTGAAAAAATAAACGTTCAATTTTTTGACGCAACATGATTTTGTTTTGATTTCTAATCAAACTTAATCTAAATCTTCAACACAAAGAAAATCGTTTATACTTGTCGCTGAGTTAATCATTTTATCTTCTACCGTCTACCAACTACCATGCGTATACTCAAGTAATGTTTGTAGCACACATTTGTTCTTTTTTTAAGAAATAATCACATCAAACATTGCGTACATAACCTCAAATTTTCTTTTTGAACCGGTGGTCGCAAAAGTTGAATTTGCTACCACTAAATGAGTCGACATTTGCATGCGTCCTGGCTGCTAGTGAAAAAACTACATTTTTCTTAAACGTTTACTTTTTATAGAGTACCTAACATACTTAAATGAAGACAGTTTTGTAACAGAGATACTTACCCGTGTATTAACAGCTAGATCTGTCGATATTCGTTTTGGTCGCATATATGGCTCCACTAAACTAACAATATAATTAAACAGTCTCTTATTAACCCTAAATAACTTGATAAATTGTTTTTCGGGCAATTCAGTTAAGGGATTGCCAGTACGTCGCGAAGGGGGTTCCAAATCCTCAATATTTTCGTTTAAAATATTTTGCATTATAAAATCATCCATTTTTTTTTAAATATTTAACCACCAAAAAAAAACGAACCAAAATAATAACAGCACACGTTAAAATACTTAAGAATGTAAAAAACACACAAAAACGTACAAATTTCTGCCAAAATGACAAATCTCATCGAAAAAATATCAACTGTTTAAAGTCACGTGTTTCCATGTGAGTTTTCTCACCGCTGACTTGAATCATTGTGTCAAGAGTAGACTTTTAAAAAATTTCACTAAAATCACGTCATTTCAGTGAAAAAAGTCACAAATGAGAAAACTCACTCGGTCAAGAGTAAGCTCCCTGATCGTTGTCCGCAATCTGCGAGCTTTAATTCTTGCACTAGGTCAGGTCAGGTCAGGAAGGGATGAAATTTGTTGACTTTAAAAATCCTTTTGACAGAGGCTACACTAACACCATTCTTATAAGACAGCAAACTCATTTTCGGGGCCGGTAGCTGTTCGCCGCCTTGGTTTTCTAATTGGTGGTCAACTTTTCCGTAACGACATTTCCAGCTTTTTAAAGATTTTGTTGGTAGATACTTTTCTCTGCAGATAAGGGTTCCACATACATTCTAGCTGCCAAAGGAGCGTTCTTTTTACATTCCCCATAAATGATAGATCCGTTTTATCGTTATCTGAATACATTTCAAATGCTGACAAACAGTGACAAATTTCTAACGCCCGGATAACTAATTATGTTTAGTACTATTTGAAATTTAAAAAAGGCATCCAAGTAAGTTTTGAATTTGTATTTTGGGTTGTATTTTTAATTTTTGCAGGCTCGTACTCATTCGTGTAATGCCCTGTAGTTTCCATCAGTTTACATTCTACAGGGTCATTATAAAATATTGTAGTCAACTCACCTATGAAAAACAAATGAAATTTTTCTCGTGCCGCTAATCACCAAAATGATTTGAACTGTTTTGAAATGTCACGAACGTCCAAACAAATCTGTCAGATGTGTCAAAAATTGAAATGCCCGGTTCGCGGTTTAATTTCATTTTAAATAGACACGAAAAGACGCCAGGCCAGAGCATTAAGGGTTGCAGTGTTATCGAGCATTTGTGAACGCCACTGCAATACATTTCAGTTTCAAAAATTGTAAATTGTCAGAAAAACGTTTAAGGGCTTTGTCATGAATTACACCTTGGAAAGTCGATTGGAGTTGAACAGAATAAATCATCTGGTCTGTTTTGCAAAGAAGCAATAATTTTTCAAATAATGAAATCCAAAAAGTGAGGTTAAGTTTGTCGAAACCAATGAACACGGTAATTATTTAAAAAATTACATTTTTATAGGTACCCTGAAGGTAAAAATTGTGAAAAATCACGTAATGGACAATGGCAGAGCAAGTCTTATCACAGTTAACGAACACTATGAGTACCTAATGAGTTTTTGCAGTAAATAATTTTGCCAAAGTTGTGATCCCGCGAAAGTTCTGTTTGTAAATTGTAAGGAATCGTCAAAATATTGGTGCAGACATGGTTTGTGACCGGTGCTTTTCTCTTGAAAAAACACAACTGAAAGCCTTGATCTTCATCCCTACAATAGGTGAAAACTGCTATGTCCAAACATTACCTTCAGCTTTGCAGTTTCTAGATATCTGAAACATGCCAGATCTGCATAACAGGAATGTCAAAGAGGTTCTACCCAAAACACGCCCACATGGCCATCCTAATATCAAGATTTTTCAAAATTTCTATAACAAAAAAGATGAAAAAACCAATAAAATTTCAGGAGCATAGTGTTAAGAGTTCTGTAGATGATTATGAGATCTCTTGAAACAACAGAATGTTTAATAAAGATTTTTAACTTTCCTAATAGTAAAATTACAATTATTACTAAACAGTAAGTTGAAGTAAGTTTTAAATTAAGAGAATGCAACTAACACCGAAAGAAAAATGAAAGTTACTGAAAATAAAAAACTTTATTGCAGTACCTACATACACTTTCTACATCTAATTTTGTTTATTGATCACATTCATTTACTTGGAAAAGTATCAGGCCTATGAATCGTCGTCTGGAAACAGCTAACCACACACCAACCTTCATTGCGTGTGATGGTGTTTCTTCAAAAGCGTGAGTATTTTCTATACACCAAATTCTGAAGTTCTGTCAGTTGACATAATAGCCTAACAGATGAAACCAGGCTTCATCAGAAAAGAACGACAAATCGAGAATCCCGTTATCGTCCATATCAGCTTGAAACCAACTACAATACCCAACGCGGCAAGGAAAATCAGCTGGTTGCAGCTCCTGAACCAACAAAATCTTGTATGGATGCATATGTAACTTCTCTTTTACGATTTTCTGACATGGGCTGTATGGTACTCCGGACAGTAAAGATTTTTGACAAAGCTTTATTCGGACTTTGTTCCATTCTCATCCTTAAATCTTCAACAACGTCTTCACTAACTTGAGGTCTCCCCGTCGGTTTTCACTTAGAAATGCTACCAGTGTCGTTAAATCTGGCCATAATTCGCCGTATAGCGTCTTCAAAGATTCTTCATCAATGACAACAGAACATTTCACTAGATACTCGTTTTTAGACGCCTCCACAGAGTACACTCCATCCCCATCCTCATTTAACACCCCATTACGGTAATAGGCATGATGATTGCGCCAAAGAACTAAAAAAATCATTTGTAACACTGACCATAGTTATTCCTCTGTGTTCATTACCTGAGATTATTCCACAATGATCTGTAGTTTTGATAAAAACTGTTTTTTGAGACACTAACTTATTAAAGTTCTAACAAAGGGGAAGACAGCACAAATGAAAACAAGACAAGTCAATTAACGCACAAAGTGAGGGAAAACGTACCAGTACAAACGAAAAAATTATTGACATCTGACAGCATTTGATGAAGCGTTGAAACAGTGCAGCCGTTAATGTCAACTAATGTGGCGTAAAAAATAAAAATTCCAATATTAGTGTAATCCTTTCCACAAAACTGAAAAAGGCGGCACAAAATGTCACCAAAATCATGGCCTTCTTCGACTACAATATTTTATAATGACCCTGTATATACGATAATAAAGTACTCCAAAAGCAAGGTTATGTGGCCATCAAAAAATTATCCCATTATGTCGAAGTTAAGTTGTTTACAATAGAAAATGTTTTAAGGTCGTAAATAACGTGTCCACTGCAGCTCGACCGGCTGCTATCGGTTCGTTTAGGGGAGGCTTTCACTAAATATCTAACTACCTACTACTACTACCTGCAGCCACAAAGAGTTCCGAAATAACCAGTCATTTTGAAAGCCAGCCCTGTTAAATGTGAGCAAGAAATGTTTAGAAGACGATTTATTGCCAACCGGTAAGCTTAGTGCGAACCACACAAATGAGGTCAACTACTTTTATTATGGTTATATAACCTTATAGCTTTTGCGCCACTATATATGTATTATTATGTTATCTATGACTTTTGGTAAAAATCATTCCCTGATTAATTGTTGGGGAAGTTTCCAGTACAGGATGCTTTGGCACAGTGAACGAGTGATGGTATTAGATTTGCCAGGTTGGGGAACCTTTGTTTGGTGTTAATTTTTTTTTTTGTTATCTCCATCCTTACAGGGTCGTAATGAGGCACTCACGGGCTTGTGTTCCAACATGGCTTCTGGGCCCCATCCTTAATAAAATGTAGCTATAACTCATTTCATATAAGAATGCAGTAGATATCTTCCTCAATGTACACAGAAAACTCAAGTATTAAATGTAAAAGTCTTTACTCGGGCAAGTCATATTTACTATCATGTTGAACACTTTATTTTAAACTTCCTGCGCTTTCTTATTTATTCTAAAGTTTCAATTGAGATCTTTTTACTTCCCGGGCGTAAGCAAAGGAAGTATTGTAATCGAGTCCGTCGCCCGACTTTCAACTTTTACGTTTTCTCGACCATTCATTACCCCTACAGGACGAAGAAATAGGTGTCCCATTTCCGTCTGTCTGTCTGTCTGTCCGTCTGTCCGGATTTTTATTAGACAGATAATCTCCGAAAGTACTGAGCCGATTGTTGTCAAATTTTGTATTTATATTAGGAATATCATGTAGATGGTAAAACGCTAACCAAAATTTCTGTAATAATCCCCACCACTAATGCGATGACGTCACTTCAAAATTGTACATGGTAAATGGGTTTTAAACTGTATAAAATAACGTAGTCCTACACATGAAGTTCATGCCTCCGAATTAAGTTTTTACCCGAAACGTCCAGATTTTTGGTAAAAAATCAAAAGTATAAAACAACATTTTGCAATTTAATTTTGAATCTGCTAGACTGTAAAACATCTGCCTTGAAATCTTGCAGATGTTTTACAGTTGTGATAAGCAGGATAAATTTTTATTCAAAATACATTTACTTGTCCCCTCCAAAAAGTTGATGACGTCAGCTTAAAAATTTCTCGAATAAATCGTATCTAAAATGTACAAAATATGATGAGTCTGTACTTGTAATTTATCATTCCATTCATATTTTTTGAATTTGCATATACAGGGAACTACAAAACCGAATGTCTTGAAATCTTAGAGAGATTTTAAATTTATCATAAGCATGGTAAATTTTTGATCAAAATGTATTTGCTCATCCCCCCTAAAAAATTGATGATGCCACCCCAACATTTTACTGAATAAATCCTATCTAAAATGTATAAAATATGATGAGTCTCTTCTTGTGATTTATCATTTCATTCATATTTTTTGTATTTGCATATAGAGGGTGACTCAAAAAAATTAATGAATGCGTAAATTTATTTTATTGATTTCCTCAGGAACTACAAAACCGAATGCTTTGAAATCTACGGCGAAAAAATAAACATAATACGCATGCCTGCGTCACGTTTCGGACAGCGAGGGAAGTACTGTCTAAACTCTTTAGACCAATTTTTTTATTACAATCTACTGCATACTTATATGAAATGAGCTATAGTTGATTGCTAATAGAAATAAACGAAGGGAATAAATGTGTTTTTTATACATTTTATAATATAACACAAATAAAAATGACATCTGAGTCACTCTGAGTATTCTAATAATTATAAAACGCAACAGAGATGTTTTGTTAAATTAAATATAAATCTAATAAAATATACAAAAGTAAACAAAATTATGTCGAAAGGATTTTTTCTTGCTTTTAGCATTTGAAAAACGGTTTATAAGCTCAGACGTATCTAAAGATCTAGCTATTTCGTTTTCAATTCAAATCAATGCTAAGAAAGATAGTCTACTTTGTGCTATTGCGTTTCTCAGATAAGTTTTAATTTATTTTAATTTTGAAAATGAACGTTCCGCCGAAGTCACCCGAATTGTTAAATATGTAAAACAAGCTGTAATTATTTCACTAAAACTACTACTTGAAAAGTTGTTGGTTACCCCCACTAAACAAAATTCGGTAACAAAACCGTTTCTGTAATGAAACATTGAAACTATGAAACATTGACTGTTTCACAACAGAAACGTATTTGTTAACTCAACAGAACACACAACATGTCCACCCTCAGAAACGTTTCGTAAGAAACGTTGCATATGTATACATAGATGATACGTACTCATATCGACATACGAGGAACGTTTCTTTGATGTAATGTTTGGGTAGGCTTTGGGACGTTGAAGATAACAAAAATTCTAAATTAGAAAATTTAATATATTTAACATAAAAAAATAAACAATATTCAAAATAAAAACTTCTATTCTAGGTGCAATGTAGATAAAAAAAAACAAAAAAGTTCTTCACGAGTGAAACAGCAAAAATATTAGTTATTGAAACTGCTGCTCCGGGGCCTTTGCACACTCCCTGGAATATCTTAGGCCCGCTTGACGAAACCATAATTTAATAGTGTCTTCAAACAAAAAATCAGATAAATCAGTAAAGCGCTTTCGTACAGCAGCTAAAATTATATATAAGGTTAAGAAAATATTACGTTTTCAGATAAAATGTCACCTTTTAATGCTGCAACGCTTAGTAACTGATAAATGGGGTATTTCTGGTTCCTGCCTAACCATGAACATTTTACACTAAGTTTATTTGTAAACAATCGTCTCAAACCTCTTTTGATCATGTCTATTTTGGATGAACCTCCAAGCAAAAACAACAAAGCCTCCTAAAAATAAAATATGAGTAGATTAAAAACCATTCACATATAATACTTGCTAATTGTTCTTGATGACCCACATCGCATTCTAATACTTTTTCGTAGGCTAATAGTTTGCGAAACTTTTTAAAAGGTTCTTTAGGCACTGTTTCACAAGTTGTAACGGCTGTTATTAAGCTTTGATTTTGTAACGACTGTTTGATTTCTTTAACTAATTCCTTCACTTCAATTATCGCAGCATATATCTGGCATTCAGCTTCTAAGACAAACATTATTTTTTAAAACATATCATTTAAAAAGTACCAACAATACGGGCATTACGGGAATTTAATGATGATGTTGAACTTGCGGTTATTGTTGATGCACTAACCACTGAATGACCTTCACCTTCGGCAGAAAGAAATGTACATACTTTGAACAAAATATCACAAATTTTATAAAAAAAATTACCATTCCCTGTTGCACTAGCTTGAACCAATAACCCAACGGGTTGTGTAACCAAATATTCGCCTTCTATTTCATTTTCGTTGTCGTTGGCTAGAAAATTGCAGGTACCAATTTAACTGTATTTATTCTATGCAGTTACTTTTTACTCACCTTCAGAGGCAGTAGTAACTTCATTTTGTGATGTTAAATACATATTGAATTTTAGGAAGTGGTGGAATGTCCTCCACAAAATTGGAATCTCTTTTTACCTTTAACTTTCTGCGGCCCCGTCCCAACGGTCTCTCTAGGTAACAACCCTTAACAATTAAGACGTCAAAATTAAAAAAAAAAAATAATTATACCATTTTCTATATCTGTATTAGACTCATTTTCCACACGTCGTTCATATCTCCTGGTTTCGTCGTACGTATCTTAAAAAAAAACTGTATTAACAGATACTTTCGATGTGATTAGAAATCTTACCACACTGTTTGAGCACTCTTACTTCAAGGAAGTGCCATGTACTATCGGGCGAATAATACTTTTTTACCTTTTTTGATACGTCTTTATCTCCCTCTGGCCAATAGCAATAAAACTGATCTTCAATTTTTTTAATCCAGTAATTAGGGACCGACGCAACTGTATTAGTTGCAAGGAAATCTACAACCGACCATTGTTTCTCGGGCTATAACAACATAAAATTTTAGTAGTATTAGACGCGACAAATCGTGGTTACTTACAAATTACGTAAAGAACACTTTAAAGCAACTAATAAAATTAGTCCAATATAAATAATAAATAAATCTGATATATAAAAAGTATAAATAAAACCTTATGTACATATATTAATTGAAATAAGGACTAACTATTATTTTACTTATGTAATTTCATTATTTTCATAATGTAAAATTGGAATTAATATGTTTTCATTGTCAAACGTATATTTTATACACTTTGTTTAATATTCTCTATAGACAATTTTGTTAAGGAATGAGACATATCTTCTGCAACTACAATATTGAAGACCCGATGCGAATTACATGGGTCAGTGTAATATTCTTTAATCGTTCGAAATTGTCTCCCAAAAACGAATATTCTGTTCGAACTAATTTCCTGACATATAAACTCAACAGCATAAAACATTCCATCGTTAGATAATACATAGTTATCTTTATTGTTTACAATAATTTCAAATGTTTGAAAAAGTAGACGTTTATAAAAGGTTCCCTCAATGCACAGAGTGAAATTCGTCTCGGTTTCCTGTTGCAAAATTACGTTTTCATTATTAAAGATGTAGTTACGAGTACTCCATTGTTCGTTACACCTATTAATGGCCTGTTTTAAGAAATAACGAGAAAATTTAATAGTTTTTTTCAGTTTATACAAATAATTTTCAAATTTGAAGGCACCAAAATCATCTAACGTTCCATGATTTTTACAATCGTGTACTAAATGAACTAAATTGTGCACATTATGTGTAATGTATTCGTTTCCGTATAAAATGCCATAGTTTTCCACAAAATATTGTAACAACTCATTTGCATACTCAGAGTAATTTTTCAACAAATCAGGGGAACAAAGAATACGAATTGCACAATGCAAAGACATAAAATGTACATATTGTGAACGAGAAATACGGTTTTTAAATATCATTGGTCCGGAATACAACAAAATTTGTCTAAATTCTGTTGCTTTGAATCTGTCAACATCATGTAAGTCTCTAGGTAGGCGAGAAAATTCCATAGGAACACATTGTCTAAAATTGTTGACTAAATCTGCAGACGCTGCTTCAAGGTCTATTTGTTTCATTCGTACATCTTTAGCGCCTTTAATCCAAAAAATTAACAACCGCTTAAAAACACCTAGGCACACCAAGTGCATGTAGTCTAGTGGCACTTGAGACACTAATCCAATGTTTAATCTCTCAAAAGGACTGTGGATGTTAACTTTATGGTAATTTTCGTCGACTTTGTTCTGAAAATTTTCATCTGTCCTAGGATTGTTACTAGTTTCAGGAAACGTCATTCTACTTTTAATTACTTCTCCTTCTTGCATGCACTTAGTACAACCGTGATACCCGGTGTGTCCTTTTACTCCAAGAATGAAGCTTTTGGCCGGTGCATCACATATTATTTTTGAAATTTTTGGAAAAAATTGTTCATTATTGATAGATAACCCGCGTAACTGTAAATCTTCTAACTCGTAAATAAACATATCCAAAAACATTAAAGAGTTTGGTTTGTTTAAACCATGGTATAATCCAGCCATGAAAGGCTTATTTAGAGCAGAATCTTTGGAATCTACTGACAATAAAATTGGCCAAAATTGGCTGCTAGAGCTCTTACATAATGGAAGACCGTCAATATTACAGGACAACGGTATAATTCGATCAATAAAAAGATTCTCAGGGGAACTTATATTTTCAAAAATTTTCTTTATGCTACTTTCGACTCCGAGATGTCCATATTTTCCTCCAGATATATCAAAAATGTCTGATTTTGGCGTACGAATAACAGTCCTCACGTCTTTTGGAAACTGATGAAAGCCAAATTCACAACAAATTCCAATTAAATCGTTCATACACGTTTGTGTTAATAAGTGACGATATTTTAAAAGCCATATTTTTATCTTGTCTTCAAAATTCAATCTGCTCGCTCCAAAACTGTGAGATTTATTTGAATCAATTGATGTTTCTGCACTACCTGAGATCAATGAAGACTCAGCTAAATTATAATTTGTATAATCATGAACTGTTCTTCCTGCATTTAAGTGAACTATATTATTTGAATTTGCGTTTTCACAACAATGGATATCACTTCCAGATTTAGTATATTCAGTTCTATCTCTCGGAATATGAGGATTTGCTTCAATTTTGTTTAGAGAGTTAAATTTAGATTTTTCCCTTGCAACAATTCTTCTGATGTGTCGTTTCGTTTTAAAGTAAAGTTTTCTATCCATATTTTCGATCTGTATATATTTTGTACTGTAAAAATACCGCACCCAAATACGTCAAACTGAAATTAATCTTATACGTACAATTGTACTTGTATTACTTGGAATTTGCAAAAACCCGGTAAATTTTTTTGAGGTTATGCAATCAGCAGCTATTGTGAAATAATTAAAACATATCGATATAAAAAATCTACTTACCAAATTACCAGTTTCGGATTGCCCAGCCATTTGACGAATGTTTGCAAGTAGGTAAGTAAAGCAAATAACTAAGTATAAGTAATTGCACTCAAACTGTTTTTTCACTGCAGCACGTGGGAATCCCGCCATCCCGCGAGTAACGGTGGCGCCCGCGCACTGTCCATACAGGTTATTTTAGTTTGCTAAAATACGATTCAGACTGGGTACCAAATGAAACGTATTACAAATATCGTTTATGAAGTGTGCCTTAATAGTTTCAAATATTGTTTACAAATGTTACGTTTAAGAGATTTTTTGTAATGTTTCATTTACGTCTCTTGCTTAGTGGGCCATAATGAAATGGATTTCAATTCTTCTCGAAAACATTGGCGAAAAGAGAGTAATTGTTGCATAAATAATCTATCCTGAAATATTCTCATCATAAATTTGATGCAGTCTTTCCCCCATTTCAAATATTTCTTGATCTGATGAATAAAGTAAATAGTGAGGTGTAATGACTTTAAAATTAGAAGCTATTAATTGCAGACCTGTTTATCTAATAGATATTTGCTGAAGAATAATATCTAAGGTCTTATAAAATATACATCAACTTTAAACACATCTTCATTAATTTCAAATTTAAAATACTGAGCGAAAGAATTTCTTGAATTTCCGCTCTCATTTTTCTTTTTGCTTGACCTGATTCATGTTTATAATTCATACTTTGCAATAAATTAATTGCACTTTTGCCCTTATGGATTATTAAATTTTTTGTGATGTGAGCGTTTGGAAGTTTCATTTAAACTAAAGATACTTGTGTTGGCTGATTCGAAGTGGAAACCGATAGCCCTGAAATAAACTTAAATAAACAAATAAATTGAAACAGTGAGTAATGCTGATAAGCTGATTTTGCGGGAACGTGAGACGTGAGTAATCAACCAACACGGCATGTATATATTCCCTTGAAGATTCCTTGGTGTACCGTTCTTTTCGTTTTCTTTTTTTTTCCTGTCTGACTTGTTCCATCGGAATTATTTTTTATCGCGTCTCCTTTTCTTAATTAAGCATTGTGGTTGGTCATCGTCAGCACCTTTTCCCGAAGCCCCCTTTCTCTCCTTGCGTGTTATCACGGATACCGTATTTTTATGCCAACAATGCGTCTTCTGTCTGGTGATTGAGATATGATATGTATTGGTGGCTTTTCTTCATTATGTGCCCAAGCTTCTACCGAGATGGTACATCTTCTTATTTCTATCGTTGTTGCAGCCCGCCGTGTCTATCTTGCACAGTCCCCACGCCAAGACAGCTGTGATGCGTCCAGCGATGAAGAGGTTCGTGAGTATACACGTATATTATTTCTTCCCTTTCTTTTTTTTAATCTGTCTCCAAAAAAAAATATTTTTTTTGCCGCAAGCCCTGGGCCTCCCCCAATTCCAATGGTACTGGTGAGTAATGATTTAACCTCCTTGTCATGTTCCTAATCTTCCCGTTTTTTTTTTGTTTGTTTTTTTTTCAGATTTTAAGCAAGTTTGTGAAAGTGTTTTGTTTTTGTTCTAGTCCTCGCGGTCATGGTGCACCTCAATCCTCAGGGCGTCCCCGGCTCCGTGGCGAACCCGTTTCCGGCGAGCGGCACCAGCCTTCGCCTCCCCAACGTGTCTTGATACAATACAGGGAGCTATTGTAGCCGCTTATGAATTATGAGAATGCATAATTTCTGCATGGTACGTATCTCGATCGTGTTTATATTAAAAATTCTGGCATAGCATAGGTAGAAATGACACTTCTAAATTTCTTTTGTGTTCCAGTTATGTTCAAGAGAGTGATAAAATTTTTCTCTATTGTTAATTTTTTTATTTTTCAAGCGGGCTGGGTGGTTAGCGGCTCTGTGCCTTGCTTCCTTATGTTTGCGTTTCATCGTGGTCTTTTTTTTCTCCTCAGATCACAACCTTCGGCCAAGGGCGAATCCTACGAGAGCTTCTCCGGCAGGCGCCGATTTCCACAATCCTTCCCCTCGACCGTGACGCTTTCGGAGGTTTTGGCGTCCCTGAGAACTCCTCCCACACCGCGGCCTTCGTTGGTTGGAAACTTGAGGCCACTAAATTTTTTCCTGGTTTAATGTTGCATATATGCAGCTATCGCCATGGTATGTTTTTTTTTTATTACTCAATTACTTTATTACTGGTGTTTGGGTCATCTTACTCACTACGAAAGACGCGTACGTTTTTACTGCAATTATATGCTGTTGTATAAATTTTATCGGTCATTTGTCCGTGGCAAAATTTAATTTCAAGATAAAAGAGTGAGAGAGATGTGTTTGTCTTACTGTATGAGTTTCGCACGTGCACCTTTGTCGCGCTCGAGGATGATTTATCGGAGCTGGGTGATGATCTCATCTGCTCACAGAATTCCGTTGATCCAGTCAATTAATTATTATCGCCAGATGCATTTTCATCCTCTCTGAATGAGTAACCTTTTTTTTTCATTTCTAACTTTACTAAAATGTCAGCACTGAACATAATTAAATCATAAACTCACTTTTAAGTCGTCAGAGATGATATCTGGATAATCACAATTATTTCCTTGTCAGTTAGGCCGGTGTCGAGGTGAATCGGTTTTATCAACAATTACTCAACCTGCAAAAATGTAAAGGGGGGTGTGAGCCATCGATCCCCAAGATTGCCAGATGCAATCTGCTACTTCAGTGATATTTATTACCAGCGAGTCCGTGTCTTTTTAATTCATTGATAATCAACAAGTTCAGTACCATTTTATTATGATCTGCATAAGACTGATTTACTTCACAAATTATTCAGCAATGGGCTCTGTCCAAGAAGTTGGAGTCAAAACGGTCTCTATCGTCTGATACGGAGTGTGCAATGAGTACTAAGGGAATAGCGCGCGAAGTACTCACCCTCGCTACCGAGAATGGCGACTAGTACTGAGTCGTGCAATGGGGCGAACGGAAAAAGGCGCACGACGCCCCCGTTCCAATTACTATCCCAGGTCTAGTAACAAAGAATGCAGGGACACCAAGGGAAAAACTGAAGACGCGCGAGGTGTCCACTTTGATAACCAGTCCTTTGACCACGGACATCAAGGGAAAAACTGAAGACGCGCAAGAAGTCCGACTGACAACTCTGTTCGCCACAAACAGACACTTCCCCCGCCACAAACGGGTGGCTATCCGCAACAACAGATAGTTCACACAAAGACAGGTAGTACCGGACTGTGCAATGGCAAGGGGGAAAAGTACGCGCCCTTACCGGCCCCAGATACTACCCCGAGTTGCCAGTTAGGTAACACAGGAAGGCGGACAGCTAATTAAATTAGCTCGAGATGTCAAGGCTCATTTCATCAATTATTATATTCTCAATTTCTCTCAAGTTCTGTTAACATTATTTGACAACTGACTCGGTATCACTTATCAATAATCAGGTCCAATACAACAGTAATGATAAGGAACGGACTCACCGAATTATTGCAAATTATCCAATTAGATTTTATGATTAGGATTACACCCTCGTGAAATCTCGCTCACATCACCACACCCTCAAAAAGCGATAACTCAGTGATAACACTCACCTCAACACTTTTTGATCAACCGTAACACGGAACTGTTAAAATCGTCTAAACCGGTACGCGTCCGTTTTAAAACTAAAATCTTTAGCCAGGCCTTTTTAGTTACACCCTCTCGAAAGAAACACAGCCGACCAATCAACCCCAATCAGGTCTATTTTTTTTTTTGGGTCACACATGTGGTTTCTGTTTCTATTTTTGCCTGCGACTGCGATAATCTGAGATTTGTTTCGCTCAAGTGTAAGTCGCCGGCCCACCTGCACCCCTGCATCGCAGGCCATTAGTAGGCGTGTGAAAGGACATAGGCCAGTTCCCAGTTTCGGGGAAATATATATTTTTACGAGCACCAAATTAGCATGAAACTCTTAACTGCATGCTTTTACACCCCAAATATAAAAAATATGAAGGGAAACATATGTTACGTAAAAATCTATCTTACACGCACGAAAACGTTTAATTATTTACCCGAAGTTCGTAACTGATCCAGAATTTTCCAACCATTTGCTTGCATGAACATTACAATTTTTATAATATTATTTAGTATTAAAAATTTTAATTTGGGAATTTCCTAAATTGTGAGTTTTCCTCTATTGACACATTTTTTTTTTATATATAGAGTGCATCTTTTTTAAAAGTGGCCATAGGGATTCCCATGTTGCTTATTAAAAAAATACCGATTTCTCAAGAAATTGATAGTTGAATCTAACACAATTTATCATGAAATTTTTGTCATTGCACTTTTATGCGTGTTTAAAATTGAACTTTTATGTATTAAAATTTTAGAGTAAATTTTCATAATTTTAAAACTGCGTTTTTTGTTCTTTATCATGTCATATTTCAAGAATTATTGAAAATTTTGTCTTAATTTTTTAACAGTAATATAACCAAACACTACTGATTCTAATAGTGTACCTTTAATGTACTAGTAGTGTCTTTAAATTACTTCCAGAAAAAGTTTTTCTCCGTTCTAACTAGAGCTGTGCGGTTAAAATTTATTTATCCCCACTATCCGTCCCATCAGGCCAGCAGTGCAGGCCGCTGCAGTCTTGCCTTCCTCGCTTCTCGCTTCTCATTGTGTATTATTTTTCATAATTCACATCAATCGTTTTATTGTCAACGAGACCGACACTTGAACATTATTAAAATTATTATTCTTATTATTTCGTGGGTATGGATTTTAAAATCATCAACTGATTTTCAGTGAAGATTATTTTTCGCGTAAATTTCTTCGCGATACGTAACATCGGCTGCGAGACACTGGTCTGCCGTAGTAGGGGTCGATTCGAAACGTTTAAATTTCGACCACACAGCTCTAGTTCTAACCAACCAATTATTTCTTTATTATTACCACTTTGTTCGTTTTTGTTAACAGCCCTCCAAAAACTACAAGTTTGGAAAAGAGCTTACGTTCGTGCTAAACGACAAGTTCATCTGTGACATGAAAAAGAGTGCCATCCGTGACAGATTATGCGAAGAGGCCACGACTACTACATTACAAAAACTAGGGGAGATCGCACAAGAAAGGGAGTCAGTTTTACAGGGCCAGAGTGACTCTTTCAACACAAGCAGCAAGTTGTCACAGACAAAAAAGGATACACATCAAGCGGGAAAATCTCACACACGAAATAACGTCTGAGGACACCGTCCAGCCATTCCCGAGAGAAAAGTGGAACCACACGCGATTCGCAGGAACTCATACTAGTCAACAGGTGTGTAAATACAGAAATTACACTTGCAACAATTGTAAAAAGGTGGGCCAACAAAGGCACGTTTTAATAAAATAAACAAAATTCATTAAAAACAGGCATAAATAACATTAAATTTGTTAACTACAGTCCGGTTTATTGTAACGTCAATTTTAGTGGTAAGAAATAGAGTGATCAAAAAGTTTTTAAATTAAAGTAATCATGGAAATATTTGTCATTCTTTGATTATATGCCGTACCCAGGAATGCGTAATGGATCTGGTTTCATAATTTTCTTTGTCAACTACACTGTTAAAGGAGCGTAACGTATGTTGCGTTAGGTCCGGCCAGACACCACTTCGCTGTACCCAGAAATGCGAATTTATAAGTGTTTTTTTAATACATAAGGGGAAAATGTATTTTTTAATGAAAAACTATTGTTATTACAAGTTTAACATCTTAGTTTGCTTATGATGTGTATAATGTGTTGTCTACACGAAAGGGTTCAGGCACAGCATAGATAAAATAATCATTCTGTATATTGAAAAAATGTATATCTATATATAAATATACCTTTAAGTTTATGTAATACTTGACTTTATTTTTAAAAACGTGTTGTCAGCTAGATATGATCAAATATTTAACTCCAGCTTATTGGCACTTTGCTCTTTCATAAAGGGTCAGTGACCACGGCTTTGTAGATTTTCTAAGAAAATTTGATTTCTTTTCTTCTTTTTTTTAACTTTAATATATAAAAAAAATACAAAAAAACTTTACGCGTTAAACTAGATTAGATTCAGATTGTACTCATTTGGGTAATGAATAGTGTTAGGCGGAAGTAAGTGATGAGAACTCGTCGATTAACCGCCACTACATGCACTTCTTAAGCGTCCTAAAGATACCAACGTGAAACTTCACAATGCATTGCGATCAGCTTAACCATACGACTCTGTGTGGACTAGTGGTGGGGATTAAAACTTAATTCCGCCTATCTTTAGTAATTAACAGTAATCTGTCTGTTGAACCCACACTATTTCTTTTGTGAGATTTGGATACATCGCATTAACTAAGTACTTTGGCTTCAGGTTTGCACTTGGAGGAGTCCAATGAAGCGGACACAAAACTTGGAATTGTTTCATGTCCGAGAATTTTGGTCAAGGAGCGCGGTTTCGACGATTGGCCGATTTTGTCGTAATGACGGATTTGTCCTTAACACCGGCAAACTTCTTTGGAATCATCTTTAGACCTCTTGCGCGAATTTTTGGACTCTGATGTTATATTTTTTTATATAGGTTTTAAAAGATTTTTTTATTATAATGACAGTGTATGTATAGGCTAAAATTTGTAAGAATACTAAAATCAATGTTTCTGATGCTATTCCGTATTATTATATTTTTGTGATAGTGAAGACGTTGCTTAAATCTATTGTTTATGAAATTTGTAATTTTCTTTTATACCTGTGAATACTATTTTAAAAAATATGTATATTTTTTTAGGCGTTTAATAAAATTTTCCCCGCAATCGGGCGATAAGTAACGCTTACTAGCCCTGTTTTTAGGACGATAGATGAGACCTACCGCCCTAGGGCGGTGAATACAGTCGTATTCAATGAAAAAGCGTAGAACTCTTATGTTCGTGTTCTAATAATTTTTGCTATTGTGAATTGGGCTAAAATAATGTTGGTTGTCTATATCATTTAAAGCTAATAACGATAAGCAAAATTTATCTAAAGATACTAAAGAAACTTGTAATTTTATGCAACATTATTATTCCAAAACCTAAGACAAAATGAGAATAAAATTAACACACTAAACTTTGTTACACGTACGCTTTGAGAAAATTATGATTTCAAATAACATAGGTAGTGCTGAGAATAACTTAAAACTAGTATTTGGTCACAGCTCCGTTTTGGACAATCGCCTGAGCTAGTTTACTTGGTATTTAGTGAATTAAATTTCGAATATCATTTTCATTGATTTCTTCTTTAACAAGTGTGAATTCGCTCAGTTAATTATCAAGATTTTGTGGTCTAAATATGTTGCAGTTATCTCACAGAATCAAAAGGATTATTTACTCTTAAATAATTTAAACGAGCAGCATCTTCTTTTAGCTCTGCCTGAACCAACTTTTGGTAATACCGATTGATCATGTTCCTAGCGTTTCTTAATCCTGAAAACTACACTTTTGTTTAAATTGTAATTACCGAAGCAACTCAAATCAACCAACCATCTTCCAGCGTAACCATTTTTGAGGAGAATGAAATGCTTAAGCATATTTATAAACTGTAATTGATTATGATGACATTGACTAATTAACATTGAACGGATTTTTTTGACAAATCGTGTTACTAAACTGTCATTGACAAGAATGTTCAAAATCCTGTACGCTTTTTCATTGGATAGAACTGTAAAGTACCGAAAACCCTAATAAGATATGCCCAATTCGGTTTTTTCCGGACACCAGCTTCTAAACAAGGTATAAGTTGCCTCATACCTTGGTTTAGATTTCTCTGGAACCAGATAGCTGCATCCAATCTTATAAAACTCTTCAATATCACCGTTTTCACTCTCTTCTCCGCACTCTCATTATTATCTGTTCAGGTATACAGGGTCTTCGCTAAGTTGAGACATTCCTTTTAACACGTAGTTTTATGCCTTGCTCTAGAGCGATTTAGCTTCTATTACCTTAGTAAAATTTCGATATTTATTGATTTCATCTTTTTAGAAATTTTTAGAGACGGTCCTGTCCAAAAAAAATTCTAATTAAAGATTAGCGTTTAGAAAAAATATCATTGTCATGGATATGAATTAAGAGTATTGTCAGAGCTGTCATTCAAATTTATTGACATGGCTCATTTTCAACGTGCTTATCGTTTTGAAAATAGTGAGCTTGTAGATATGTTAATACTCTATGGAGAATGTCACCAAAACGCTGCTGCGGCGTCGAAAATGTATGCAGAAAGATTCCTCCGAAGGCATCCCCCTGGGCCTCGTCAATTTACGAATCTCGTACAGCGAGCTAGAGAAACTGGAAACTTAACAGGAACATCGTGGAGGACACGCCGGTAGACCAAGACTCCAACAGATGTTAGATCTAGAAGAGGAAATTCTAGAAATAATACGCGAAGATCCAGCAATTAGTACCCGACAAATTGCTCATCGAATAAATACATGTCACAGCAAAGTATGGAGCACATTACGTGAAAATCAGCTCCATCCTTATCACGTCCAACGTGTGCAATCTTTAATACCTCCTGGTTATCCCCGAAGAGTACGATTTTCAGAATGGCTTTTGAAACAAACTATGAACCATGAAAATTTTATTAACTAAATTCTGATCACTGATGAAAAAACATTTACTCGTAATGGTACAATGAATTTTCGTAATACCCATATATGGGCCTTTGAAAACCCGCATGCAATCCGCCGCACAAATTTTCGATAAACATATGGACTGGCATTGTAAATGGTATACTTATTGGACCATTTATTCTACCGGATCGCATGGATGGTATGCAGGACCTATCTCAACTTATTGCAAAACGATTTGCCTGAATTACTGGAAGAAGTTCCATTAAACATTAGGCAGAATATGTGGTTCCTACATGACGGCGCACCACCACATTATCGTCTGGAAGTGCGGAATTATTTAAACTACGCTTTTCCTCATAGGTGGATAGGGCGAAATGGCCCCATTGCCTGGCCGCCCCGTTCGCCGGACCTAAACGCTTGCGACTTTTACTTATGGGGGCACATGAAGCAGTTGGTTTATACGAGTGAAATACACACAGTTGAGGAGCTACGAGATCGTATTTTTAATGCCGCTAACCAAATTCGACAGCAGCAAGGGCTCTTGTCCTGTGGCAATTCCTGGATACGAAGATCAAGGCTTTGCATTGCAAATGTAACGGGCGATAAATTTACTTATTTTTGGAGATGTTGGTATGAATCAGAACAATCGTCATTGTCGTAAAAATCAAGGTTGTCCTTGTGAAACTTGGATTTTATGATTTCACACCATTCTAATCAAGGTTTATAATTTCACAGTTAAATATTGGCGCCGTTTGGCTGGACACGATGTCTTTGTCCAGTTTTATAATTTCATGGTTTAAATTTGTTAATTTTAACAAAAAGCACATTTTGCCACTAAAAATCTTCATATTACAGTTAATTAAGCCTAATTTGGTGGAAACACAAATACTTTTACGACTCCCCAAATAAACTGGTAACTTGTAAACAATTTTGCGCGAAAACAACTCCTTTGGAGGGGTCTTTACTTATAAAACATCGAAAGATCAAAAAAAGACCAGAGTCCTCTAGCCAGTTGCCTGTTTAGTGTGTGTTTGTGTTGTGACACAAGGGGGTAAGTGTTGACATCTCCAAAAATGAGCACGATTTCATAAAAAGTTCAAAGTTTTGTTTTTATTAATATTTTTAAAGTTCAGTTTAAATTTGATGATAAATCGCTCTTTGTATTCTCGATTAGATAACGTTTTGAGATTTATATCTATTTTTAAAGATTAATTTGCATTGAAATTATTAGTTAAACAGTTATATTGTTTGATGAACGCTGACCACGCAACTACTATAATGTTCCTTACCAAATTTTTGAGTTGTGTTACAAATGTTTGAGTTGTTACCAAATTTTGAGTTATGTTACCAAATTTTGAGTTATGGTACCAATTTTGAGTTTTGTTATATTTTTGTTTTAGATTTTTTTAAATGTTTGTTTTATTATGCTTTCAAAGATTTAGTTTCAAATTTATAAGGTTTTCTTGAATTTATTTAAAAATGTTTTAATACTGAAGTTCATTTTCTGATAATTATATTTGCATATTAAACTACACTACAATTTATTGTTATACCAAATTATTCTCATACGACTAAATCTCTCTTGTACATACTCATTTCTAAATTAAATATAATTATTCATTTAAGCAAAATGCATATACTTGAAGTAGTCCCTTTGTCCAGTCACTAGAATGTGTTACCATCATCACGAACCAGCCTACGAACAAATAAATAATATTTTCACTATATGTCGGGCACAAGGTCCACGACAAGAGTTTTACAGTTTTATATATAATAAATTAACAAAAGTCCCGGGTGGGTTAGGTAGCATCGCGCTTGCCTGCCACACCTTGGGTCGTGGGTTCGATTCCCGCCCTGCTCTGGGTGTTGTGTATGTCCCCCGTTACCCTGTAATTGGGCCTCCGGCCTGTTGGGTAACGTTAATTAATAAAAAAAAATAAATAAATAAAAAAAGTTAATTTTGAAAATCTCCCAAGCCCGTCACACAAATAACGGCAACAAATTTTGAGCATTTGCTGTGAATTTCTCAGGAGCGCAGTTGCAGTGAGAATTCTTAAGTTGGACATTTCGTAAAACATCACTTCTTTGTTTTTACATTTTATTTCTTCAAATAATTAGCCATCTGATTAATTAAATTCTGTTGTGTTACATTTCAGTTATCAATTTAGTACATGAATAAATTTAACAACTTACCGTTGCGATTCACTTAGATAGTTTATAGATTTTTCTTATCGTTTCGAATAGGTAGACGTTTTAAACCTTGAACTACGAAATAGAAATGAAGAGTTAAAATCAGAAACTTCCAAAAGATTTTTAAAACGTCATAAAGGGACAAGTATTATTGACATTATTAGAAAAGATGGCAACCATGGTAACAATGGATATTGTGTAGGTAGGCATCGTATTCCAATTAGGATAGAATGAACAGGACCGAACTCAAAATGTTAGAAAAGTACAATTACAAATAACTATCTAACTTTCTTACAATGCCACTTTTGCTTAAGTGACTTAGGCTAAAACCCTTAAGAATTAAGTATAGCACATGTTCGAAGGAATGTCTCAACTTAGCGAACAGCCTGTATACAACCTATAATACCTTACCGAAACTGCGCACCACCATGTGCGTCAGGTAAATTCTGGTAAAGCCTTTATAATGACTCCTTAATTATTACCATTTACTTGGAATAACTTTGTGGAAGTTATGACGAACGAGTTTCAAATATTTTGTTTATTGTAAAATAAATGAGTGTACTTACCACGCTTGTATTATGTAAAATGTTGAGGTTATGCAAATAAACAAATAAAAAATGCTCTATGTTTTTCATTTACTACAGAAAATGAAGATTACCAACAATCGCTTTAAAGTACACTAGTAATTACCCACTCGCTGCGCAATTAGCCAAATACACTGACGTCATCCGAGGTCATCAAGATGGCAGCGTTTGACAACTAGCCGGTTTTCTCATAAGAGTCAATGCTAATATTTTCGGAATTCATTTAAATTTGAGAGTGTGTCAACTGTGTTTTTATAGTTTGGCAAGTTTATTACAGTTTCTAGACTGTGTAGATATCTGTAAAACGCACCATAACGTTTGAACAGTGACTATATTTTATATATATAAATTATATATAGTCACTGGTTGGAATATCCGTAAAAAATAATGTTTTCCAATGTGATGTACAGGTTAACTTCGCTGCATCTTATATTATTTGTTTTGCAAATTAAATCTTTGTTAATGTACATCAATGTTTTTTAAATACACTAGCATCTTAATATTATAATATTTTGTATTTTAGGAGAAAATGCCTAAATTTTATGCTGTTGTGGGTTGCGCGAATCGAAGCACCAGAAATGCGGACAAATTTTATTTTCCTTTCCCAGCAATTAGCAACAATAAAGGTAAATATATACAGAATGGGGGAAAAAGGCGGAAGCTTTGGTTAAAAGCCTTGAAACGGGTGGATTTAACGAAGCCAAAGTAAAGTAGGTATTCCTATGTTTGTTCGGATCATTTTATTTTAGGTACAGTAACTACCTATTAGATTTACAGTTTCTAATAAATTACTACATTGGTGCTCTTTTAGGTAAACCCGCAGATTTGTCGGATGTGGACCATCCTGATTATGTTCCATCACAAAATTTAGGATATCAAAATAAATCCACTCATAATACTTGTAATGTTGACAGACACAGTCGTTTAAAAAAGAGAAAACTGAATAAATGCCTGTAGAGTTTTGAATGCACGAATCTTATTCCAAAAATAAAAAAGTTTAGAATGGTATTCATTGTTATGGTCGGGAAATCGTCTGAACACAAATTAAAATCACTTGCACGCATTGTATAAGGATCTACGCCGTTTAAATTGTTTAACTTTTGTACATATCTGTTTTTCTCTTTTACAGAAAGACATCGTGCATAATCACTTAAATTATCCATACTTTAAAAACAAATCACACACCTTCACTTAAACCCGTCACATTAACCTCAAACGAAAATATGAATTTCCGATTTACCGCTTAAAACACACTGATGTATTTTGGGTGACGAGGAATTCAGACCAAAACAGCGTTCTGTATTTTTATTTTTATTATGGTTTTTTTAAACTCAAATCCCCAAAAAAAGCACCCAGATACACAGAAAAGATATGAAAGAAGCTATTCACGTGTTTATTTTCTAGATAAATACCCACACTTTTAAATAAAATGCGAAAATGTTAACATTGTCACTTATGGAGTTTCACGGCGCTTGTCAAACGCTGAGTTCCCGCCACAGCGTGACGTCACGTGTTATTGGCTAATTTAGGAATCAGAACTAGGGGCGATCTTCAAGTCTGTGCGCAGTTTAGGTAAGATTTCTGCGGGTAAGATTATCAAGGGTCGCAGGCAGATGGTGCGCAATTTAGGACCGCCGTACCATACGCTGAGAAAACTGTCATGTCTTAAGTGATCGTGCGAAAAATATTGTGAGCCCCGCGGGTTGCTGATTTCGACTCCACGATTAATCAGTAATTTCTGGGAGCATGGCTTTTAAATATTTTTTTTCCAATAAGTTCCCATTTCTTTCAATTAAAAAACATTCTAAATCAACCTCAGCATCTTAAGGTACGTGTCCACTTGAGAGGGCGCTTGCGAGAAATAATTCCAAAATCAGCCCGTAAAGCCATGGTCAAGCGTATCGTTTTTACCTGGTTTCTCTGAATTTGTAAGCGACTCGCACAATACGAACGCATTTTGAAGTGCGACAGTGATCTCCGATAAGTCTGTTTTACGTGTATTTTTTTCGTAATAACTGAATTCATTGCAATAATAGACCTTTGAAATTTGAAATGGCAACTTAAGATTTAAAATGGTATAAAATCAAAATCAGAACTCTCGTGAGAGTTGCTCTCCAGTGGACACGTACCTTTAGACTATTAAACGAGTAATATTTGTATATACAGGGTGGCAGGTGCCAAATAGTGGTAGTTTACAATGTTTTGATCCAAAAACCTAAATAACATATTAGCTTAACACGTGTAGATGTGTCTTCGTTTGAGAGCCACTGTCCTTACTTTTAATATGGTGTATGCATAAGGTATGTGCAAAATCAAATTTCTGTTAGTAACCATTGTTCCCTTTCTTGTTTTGGTGGTCGTTACCATGGAAATTGAAACTTTCTGATCCGTGCGTGGTTACAGAAGACCACCACATCAAGCGTCGCCGTCTTACGAATGATTCAAGAGTAATGTTCTTGAAGCCATTTACAGGCAAAAGGTTTAAAAAAATGCTGATGAAATTAACCGACGACATAATAAACTAATGATATAATAAGAACAAAAGATTAGGTGATTACACTTTTACATGAAATGCTCAAAGTGACGACCGTTCATTTCTACACAGGCTTCAGTAGGTACTTCAAATCCACTGCTGTCACACACGTTCGAAATTGCCTGGGTCTACACGTATCGTATTGACAGCTCCATGGATACATTGGCGAAGATGCTCTTAAGATCCTATTTCTTCTGCATATGCCAACTTCTTCATACGACCCCACAAGTAAAAATCCAACGGAGTTAAGTCAGGTGATCGAGCAGGCCAGGTCTGGGGTCCCCTTCGTCCCATCCACCGATGTGGATAATGGACATCCAAAAATAGGCACACTGTACGACTAAAATGGGCTGGGGCTCCGTTGTGCAAAAACAACATGCTAGACGACAGTCTAGAGGCACCTCTTCTAACAATTATGACAAATCATGCCGCAAAAACTGAAGATAATTAGCAGCCGTCACTCGTCAGTCTGTCGTGTAATTATTCAAGTGGTCCTATCAGACGATCATTCACAATACCGGTCCACAAACTTATGGTAAACTGCCACTGAAAATGTCCTGGTCGAACTGCATGTATATTATGGTAGTTAAAAATGCCTTCACGTGTAAACCCTACTTCATCAGTTGCAAAAAGTATCGTGGAAAGTCTTTTTTGTTGTACTTGCCTCAGCAACCAAGTGCAAAATGCCACTCTGCGCTGTGGTGACCGAATTTAAATCAAAATTTTAGCGCTGAAATTAATTAACAGCGGCGCGAAATCACATTTGAATAATTTGAATTTGAAAAAAAAATTAAAAAAAATCCTTAAACATAGGCAACCTCGTGCACGGAAACGCTTGCTTGGTAGTCGGACAATTAATAGCGCTTAGAGGTTAATTTTGCATGATTATTGAGTTAGATGGCGGCACGTAGCGCTAGGGAGATTTTAGTTAGAGGGTTGGTTGGTTGGTAGACAGGAAGGCAGCATGTTGAAAGGTGATTCATTCGCTTTCGGTACGGTGTAATGGGTGCATGGTGAGTGCATGGTGAAAACACGTGGTAAGAGCTAGTTTAAATTAGTTGGTTTGGTAGTTAATAAAATGGGAGGAAGCTTTTGTTTAACGACAATCAATCGCAACCAACGTCACTCCGTTGTCCCCAACCCGCGCGGCTAATTCTTGCGGCCTTTTAATCGGAAAAATGCGGACTTTCGTTCAACTTGAAACACGTGCTGTAAATGTGTTTCATTGTTTGTAAAGTCACCAATCAAGTTAGTTTTTCTTAATCGTCAGCTAGTGCAAACGCAGTTTAACAATCAGGATTATTTAAATAAACCTCTTGCTAGAAGATTTCATGAAATTCACTTGGTCAGGAAAACAGCTTGTTGTTTAATTACGAATAGGTTTCTGGATGCATATACGTAAGTGATACATTATAACACTTCTTAATTCTTCGCACAAGATTGCTAATAGTTCATTTACGGCAGTTAAACAAGTTCATCATACTGCGAACTGGCGGGACGGGGTTATAATAATTTCTTCCCTTAGGCGGTTATCATCGTTATTATCGTCGTTATCTTGATTACTTCATCGAGGCCTGCCCTCACAACGCTACAGATTGATTAATTCATCGAGGCATGCCCTCACAACGCTACAGATTGATTACTTCATCGAGGTTCGTCCTCGCAACGCTAGAGATTAATAACATCAACGAGGCTAAAATATACATCATCGAGGCAATTCCTCGCAACGATTTAAAATTTACATTACCGAGACCACGGAGGTAGAAGAGACCGGAGGGAGCGTACCGTATGCTAGCAATGTAACGATTCTGGCATCGTTTAAGACCCGGCCAGACACCGGTTATGATCTTATTTGAACAAGGCGCCAATATTTGTCAGCCCGACGCAAACGCGCTCCTACACTCAACAGCTGACAGGGTTTGGATTTCCAGTGGCGTATACTATCACGTAACACGTGCTGTTTAAATGCAATTGTTCGTTCTTGAGTTTGAGTTTAGTTGTGCTGTTTTAGTTTTGGACGTGTTGTTGGTGTTTTAAATTTGAATAGACTTTGATTATAACTAAAGATCATAACATTTAGAGACTTATATATAAGGTAGTCAATATAAAATATGTTGCCCTGCCACTGGTTACGACTGCTAAACATTTAGAGGGTGGAGCTTAGCACAGCGCGCATTTCAAGTAGGGCCATAAACGGTGCCTGAGTCTGTGTCACAAAATTCACGACACCTTCCCTCCGGTCTCTTCTACCTCCGTGACCGAGACGCTTTTTCCCTCGGAGCGATGATTGGATATTTTTGTGTTTGTTTATTATGTGTTTTGTTGGGGTAACCAGTTCGCGGTATTTTAAACTCTCAAAGTAAATTGTTTTTGTTTTTTTTAAGTAACCAACCACTTAAATCATGATATAATTTGACATAATGTAAACTCTTTGTTTGAACCGTTGATAAAGTGTGGCAAATATTAATCTCATGTAAATTTTGTTAACTCTGCAAATTTTCACCTCATACAATATTTCTTTGATCTCACAATTTTAACCTCAGTAATTTTTCTTTGTTGTATAGTTTTCATTGAACGTAAATTTCCTACTCTGCAGTTTTAACTTCACATAATATGTTATTTGTACAAGTTGATTTCACACCAGCTCTTTTGTTTTATAAATCTTTCCGAAGTTTTGTTTTGTAAATATTTTGTTGATGAATGTTTCCATCGTATAAATTATTTGATGTCCAACATAATCTCACATAAGAATTATTTGTTGTTTAAAATTTCACAAGATTGTATGGCGAATTTAAATATCGTTTATTGCTCTTTGAAACTTTAATATTTGTTCAGTTGTTGTTAATATCAGAGTTATAAGAGATTGAACACTTAAAAAATGGAATTGAGGTTAAATAACACAGAAAACGTGGCGGAAGCGAAGTGCGGTTCCTAGTCGGGCTGGCGAGATTTATCGTGTCATCTCTACAAGTCCACAGGTTTGGATAGATTCAGGGGCGGCCGCCGATGTTGTAACGTTCTCGGCTTCTGTCCAGAGCTGAGATCCACCTACGGGTCTGGCGACCGTAATGGGCTAGTTTCGCACAGCATGATCGTAATGGAGGTGCGTGCGGGTATGCTTTGCAATAGATAGAATCACCGTCGTGGGGGGAGAACAGCCCCAGACCGGTAGCCCCAAACTCCGTTTGTGCTAGCAAGCCCCAGGGGTACTTTTGTTGTGCTCCTCTTAACTGCTGTAGCTTTAAAATCTGCCGCCACACGCACGTAATAACTTGTGTATTTGCATCCAGTTACTTAATTCAGATTTTGCTTTATTTTTATTGAATTTGTGATATTCAAATATTTGCATTGATTCCAAACAGATGTATAGGATTTTGCGTTTGTTCGTTTTTCATATGTGTATGTCTGTCAATTCGCGAGTGTTTTTTTCATATATCTTAAGGTGTTTGAAATGTAACATATCTGTGAATATAGCCCTAGAGGGTTTTTGGAGATGAAGAACGATGGCAATTGGTCCCTGCTGGACGGCCAGAAGGGCACGGCAGAGTCACTCTCGCTCTTGACTTCTTTTCCCCCTAGGGAGGGGAGAGCATCCCCTCCCAATTTTTTGTCTATTATTTCTTGCGCTCTCGACTCACACGCAGTGTATGCACTTGTATGAAAGCACGTCTTCCCGCCACTCAAAAAAAAAAAAAAACACACACACAGCGTAGGTTCCCATTTGTTAGACGATCACAGCCAAGGCCAAATTTTTAATTTTTCGCAGGCCTTTCAAACTTTTTCAAGGTCAATTTAAGGGCGGGAAGTTTGGGTTATCACAGCGTGGGTAATTAGCAGGACGCAAAGCCTGCACAGGTTGTACATGGTAAGGGTACAACAACTGCTCTCGAAGAGTTCTCCAAATCGTCCAAAGTGCACGTGGAATCATTGTGCAAGGCGTCACAGACTAATTTCCGGTTGCTCTTTGACAGTCTTCAAAACTTCTTCCTCGTTATTAATTACTCGATGTAGACGTTGTGGACCTCGTTCAACTCGTAGTAGAACCGTATATACTTTGGGTCATTAGCGAGTGACGTGATCCATTAAATTAATGACATCACTTAATCCAAATGTAATTAATGACTAATCAAGAGTGATATCAAATTCTTATATTCTTTTAATTATCATTATGATTTCTTAATTTATTTTACATGAATTAATGAATTAAATAAAATAATTGAAATATATATCTCCTTACTTATAATTTATCAAAGTAAAGTTCTCTTTTCCTCTTATATATTTTGGTATAATTTCCTGCGCCCTAAGATGGCAGTCAAATGCAATTAATTACTAATCAAGAATAATATCAAATTCTTATATATCCTTTGAATTATCTTTTTTATTATTATTTTAGATGAATTAGTGAATTAAATAAAATTATTGAAATATATCTCTTTTGTTATCTCTTTTCTTCTTATATATTTTGGTATAATTGGATGCGCTCCAAGATGGCCGCCAAAGTTCAATTAATTACAGTAAAACCTGTCTATGCCGGAATCGCGCGGGTCCAGAATTTTGATCCGTCTTAAACAGGGTTCCGGCTTTTACAGGAAACCCGCCTATGACGGAAAGTAGACCTCTATAAAACGGAAATCAATTTTTATTAAATTGAATACATAGGTACATATAAAAGAATTATTTGAAACAGTCATTTATTATACTTTGCTTCTTCGGCGTTTGAGATCTATTTTCAATACTGTAGCGGAGCTTTCAAAGCGCTCCGCTAGTACCCTTTCGAGGGCGCTGTCCTCGGCAGCGCCGATATCAACCCCACCAAGCTCACCCCCACTGGAACGCACCCCACCTGAAGTTACTTCATTGTGCAGGTACTCCCACGCATCTCAACCCTGCCTATAAAAGGGCAACTCGGACGCTTTTCAGGCAGATGGAACTCCACCATCTCCACCTTAAGGGCTGCACTGTCTCGGTCCCCTTCTGGTGATCACCAGGGCTGCACTGTGTTACGGTCCCCTGCGCCGCTTCGATATTATTACCAGGGCTGCACTGTGTTACGGTCCCCTGCGCTGCTTCGAGATCTTCACCAGGGCTGCACTGTTTTACGGTCCCCTGCGCCGCTTCGAGATCTTCACCAGGGCTGCACTGTTTTACGGTCCCCCTGCGCCGCTTCTACGACGTCATCTCCAGGGTCGCACTGTCTAGGTCCCCTGTGCCGCATCGCCGACGTCGTCATCTCCAGGGTCGCACTCTCTAGGTCCCCTGTGCCGCATCGCCGACGTCGTCATCTCCAGGGTCGCACTGTCCAGGTCCCCTGTGCCGTATCGCCGACGTCGTCATCTCCAGGGTCGCACTCTCTAGGTCCCCTGTGCCGTATCGCCGACGTCGTCATCTCCAGGGTCGCACTCTCTAGGTCGCCTGTGCCGTATCGCCGACGTCGTCATCTCCAGGGTCGCACTGTCCAGGTGCCCTGTGCTACATACATCGCCGCCGTCATCCCCTACGACGCTCTGAGTCCCAGGAGCCGCCACCATCCCTGACGAGAATTGCCACCACTTCGATAACCCATACCCATATTTTGCTTTGTATTGTTTGCTTATTATCAATAAACCGCTGAGCTACCACAATCTGTCGCCCTAACGTGGGGCTTCGAACAAGGAAGGATACCACAATACTTATTTTCAACTGCAAAAGGTGGGCTACACGCTCACCACTTTGCCATTCTTCTCTAATTTATTTTATGTTTTATAATTTGATACACTTGCGTTTTTTTGCAACCGAACTTGTTGCAAAGTTTTTTAACACTCAAATTTTGCGGCTCGTGTACATTAATTAAATCCGTTTTGCTGTTGTTGTTGGTCTTGTTTTGGGTCATTGCGAACACACATACAACCACGAGACACACTAATCAAACAAGAATTGAAAACAGTGACTTTGTGTTGACAAAAAATGCACCTGCAGGTCTACGAATTGAATTACATGTTTTTCGCAGAAATCATCAATTTTGTTCTCGCTTCCGTTTTACACAGAGTTGGGTGCATGTATTTTGACACGTTGGGACTTACAAACATTTTCCGTTTCCGCGTTATGCAGTTTCCGGCTTATACGGACCAAAATACTTTAAATTGGGTATTTGAAAAAACGGGACTGCGGAAAATTTCCGCGATGAGCAGTTTTCCGCCTTCTACAGAGTCCGGCATAGACAGGTTTCACTGTACTAATCAAGGCTGATATCAAATTCTTATTAGTCTTCTAAAAATTAATGAAATCCATTTTTGCATTTGTTTGTGTCTATGTGTACGTCACAATCAAGAGTGATATGAAATTCTTATATTCTTTTAATTGTCATTATGACATTTTAAATTTATTTTAGATAAATTAACGAAGTAAATAAAATTATTTTTTCTACTCCCACATAGTAATCCATGAATTACGAACTGTCTAGCCTCATAGTAAAACCATAGTTACACCCACTGGCATGTAATGAATGAACAGGCACGTAATATATATATATTACGTGCCTGTTTGAATAGTTTCCATAGCAACTATAAATATTTGCTTTCCCAAAAAAATTTCTTCTGAAAGTGATTCTTCATTATAGATCGTAGAAAAAGTATATGACACAACTCTGGTGGTAAGCTAATTACGAACTCATATTTACATCACTCGCTCGCTACGCTCGCTCGTGTATAAACTTCGTTCGTAATTAGCTTCTTACCACCCTCGATGTGTAATATACTAGAAATGTATATCTCCTTACTTGTAATTTATCAAAGTAAAGCTATCTCTTTTCCTCTTATATATTTTAGTATAATTTCTCGCGCTCTAAGATGACCACCAAATACAATTAATTACTAATCAAAACTGGTATCAAATTTTTCTAAAAATTAATGAAATAAATTTTTGCATTCCTTAAAGTTTGAGTAAATGTCACTAGTCTTCTAAAAATTATTGAAATCTATTTTTGAAAATGACATTCGTACAATTATACGGTACGTAAACTTTCCATTTTTGCATTCGTTAGGTTAGGACTCTATGTTTATGCGCATAGTTTTTTAACAAAATATTACAAAAGGGTATAACTTCTCAAAAGTTATCTCTTTTCCTCTTATATGTTGGGTATGGTAGAGTGCCAGGCATAACGAAAGGTGACATGGCCGGAGCTTCAGATCCGCGCCTATCTCTTACCATTGGCGTAACTGATTTATCATAAAATATGTATAATTGAAGTAATAAATGCTCTGAGGACCCTATTAAACAAAATTCTTCTTGCTAATAAATACAAAGTGACAAAATAAATAATAATAACAACTTAAAAAAATAGGAGACACAAAACGCTGGCACCAGACATACGAAGACAGTACAAAAGTAAGACAAATTAACGGCGCTACTGCCCTATGTTTCCATCCCCCGAGAGCTATGAATAGACTCGACCAACGTATAGTGTACCAAGACCTATAAGGTTATATGGCCATCATAAAAGTAGTTGACCGCAAATAAATACCCGCTTTGTGTGGTTCGCACTAAGCTTACCGGTTGGCAATAAATCATCTTCTAAACATTTCTTGCTCATATTTAACACGGCCGGCTTTCAAAGCGAGTGATTATTTCGGAACCCTCAGCGGCTGCAGGTAGTAAAGAAATAGTGGAGTGGTGGATTTTCATATTTAGTGAAAGCCGCCCCTGAACGAAACCACACGAGCCGGTCGAGCTGCAGTGGACACGTTATTTACGACCCTAAAACCTTTTCTATTGTAAACAACTTAACTTCGACACAATGGGATGATTTTATGATGGCCATATAACCTTATAACTCTTGGTTCACTATAACTTGCTTTACTGCGCAACCCACGTGATGGCCCTTTTCGTTTTGATTGTCACTCTAATAATAAATTCGTGTAATGCGGATTGCATACAAACATATTATATATTCAATTATAATTTTGAATATGATTTTGATATACTCGCCCTGTCCTAATTACCAGCGCTCTAAAATGGGCACCAAATGTAATCAATTAGCTAATAAAGAATGATGTCAAATTCTTTCGATAATTATTTTTATTAATTTAATAATTTTCCTGACCTGTCCGAACTACCTGCACTCCCTAATTTACCACCAGGTGGTCTCGTTGGTCGATTTAGTTTGTAAAAGAAAAGCAAAGTGTTGTGTTTATGTTATTCTATACTCCAAGTTTTACGATGAAGAAGTTGTCCTAGTGAAATAATTTATGCCCTGAAGAAGTCTCCTAGGTGAAAATAACTTTGAAGCAAGTAAGTGAATTTATTTTTACTTATTTTCTGAATTTTGATCAATTTATTTTTTGTAATTAGAAAAATGATGAGTGAGAAACGCGTCCTAGATTCGATGTCGAAGCTGCCTAAGAGCAAAAAACGTAAGCCAATTCCTGAAGGCTGTCGTCAGAATTCGTTAAGTAGTTATGATACAGCGTTGCTTGTCGATCGAAAACTATTGATTTCAGCTGTGGATCCCGTCGTTAATGAGGTTCCTTCGATCTTGGATTCGTCGGTGGATGTGTCTGCACAAAATTGTAAAGATGTTTTCGAAGGCGACGAAGAACTCGAAAATACCTTATGTAACTTGCTGGACAACTTTGAAAAGAATATTGAAGCCAAGGACGTTAAAAAAATCATCAACGAACGGTATAAACTTGTGGATTATAATGATATAGTGTTCCCTCTTACTAAATCAGGCTCCAAATTCATAAGTGTAGGGATCAAACCTTTTGCTAATATTTTTGTTAAAATTTTTAATGCGCAGAATACAAGTGCTGTAGTGTTTAATCAAGAGGAATTTGAAGATAACAGAGTTTGTGCCTTTGGTGCGCGATATAGAATTTGATGTATGTACATAGTTTTGGCTCAAAATGTAAACAACGTTTTCCAGTTTTTATTTTTTATTAAAAAAACGAATGCCTCTAACGCAATATAAAAACTATTTCCATGAAGATTTTTGTATTGTGAACAAGTAGATATTTCGCACAAGTCTTTGAGTACTGTCGTAAGAATGATATTGGAAGTGCCGTTTTACCGTATTTCGGCAAATTTTAATGAATCTAAAGACGAATTTATTGAACTTGAAGAACAGCTTGAGGTGGCAATTTGTAAAAAATATAATGTTCTAACTCGCATCATAGAGAATTTGCAGTAATTTGTTCCAAATTAATTAAAAGAATAAACGCAAAGAAATCACTTATCTAGGTCATCAGTTATAGTATAGTAGTTCAAGAGCTAAGGTTATATGATCATCGTAAAAGTTGTTGACCGTAAATAAATACCCTCTTTGTGTAGTTCGCACTAAGCTTAGCGGTTGGCCATAAATCGTCTAAACATTTCTTACTTAGATTTAGATATTTAGTGAAAGCCGCCCCAGGACGCAACCACAACAGCCGGCCGAGCTGCAGTGGACATGTTATTTACGACCCTAAAACCTTTTCTATTGTAAACAACTTAACTTCGACAAAATGGCATAATTTTATGATGGCCACATAACCTTATAGGTCTTGGACTACTTTACATTATACGAATCAGCGTTAGAATAGCTCATCTTAGACAGAGCTGCATGTTAACACGTGCACCGAGACGTTTTTTGCGGAAAAATTTGCTGCGCAGAGAAAATATTTACGTAGTTTCATGTTTCAATCTGAGTGTGTGATGAACTGATGACTGATGACTGGTGAAACAGGTATAATAAGTACTAATAGACGTAATGATGTGAAGTGAAATTCACATATAAAAAGGAGTTAATAATACAGTGTGTCCGTAAACTTTGGAAACAAGATATTAGAAGTTAGATCCCGAAAAAACGCTGGGACAGGTCAAATTCGTTCTGACATAATTTTAACATTTTTGGATACATGACATCAGACTCATGACGTGATATATTTTTTCCTTTTTACTTCCCGAGCGTAAGCGTTTATCCGAAACGTCCAGATTTTTGGAAAAAATGCTTCGAAATCTTGCAGATGTTTTAAAGTTACGATAAGCATGTAAATTTTTCCCCTCCAAAAAATTGATCACGTCAGCTCAAAATTTTACCATAAAAATCATATTCAAAATATCCAAAATATTTATGATTATGATGGATTTGCTTATACAGGGTTACTCAAAAAAATTAATGACTACGTAAATTTATTTTATTGATTTAATCAGGAACTGAAAAACCGAATGCTTTGAAATCTTGCAAATATTTTAAAGTTATCATAGGCATGGTAAATTTTTAATCGAAATGTATTTGCTCATCCTACCTAAAAAATTGATGCCGTCACCCCAAAATATTGCTCAATAAATCCTATGTAAAATGTGCAAAATATGATCAATCTACACTTGTAATAATTTATTATTGCATTTATATTTTTTAAATTTGCTTATACCTCAGGGTGACTCAAAAAGATGAATGAATCTGTCAATTAATTTTATTGATTAAATCAAGAGTTGCAAAACTGAATGCTTTGAAATCTTGCAGACGTCTAAAAGTTCTTATAAGCAGAAAAAATAAAGAAACGTTGTAGTTTCAATCAAATGACGGTTGAGGACTCCTCGATTTATGTTGGCAGCAGAGTTTGTTTCTAACTACGAAGAAAATTAACTAGAAGAAATGTTATAAAATTTTTAAAGTTTTACTTTTGACAAATTGACGCTAGATTTACCAGAATATTACAAGCTGCTTACTGTTTCCTTAACTTTAATTCAGGTCGCACGAGTTACAATTATAGTGAAACAAGGTTTTTATTGGCATCTACTATTTAAATTTGGCTCTTGCCTTTGGCGGTTGAGGACTCCAATGTTAATACGGGTGATTTTGCAAAATCAGCCTGTATGTCGCATCTATATTAACCTATGTTATAAGCATGGTAAATTGTTAATCAAAATATATCTGTTTATTCTCCCCAAAAAATTTATGACGTCATCTCAAAATTTTGCCGAACACATTCTACCCAAAATGTGCAAAATATGATGAGTTTTTACTTGTAACTTATCATTGCATTCATATTTTTTTGTTTTGCTTAAACAGATGGCTCAAAAAAATTAATGAATTATTCACTTTACTTTATTGATAGAATCAGGAACGCTCACTCCAATTTCCCAGAAAATTTTGGGAGTACAATACTGTTATTTTTCGTATTACAATGCACCAATCCAAGTTGATATACGTGTCATGGCAAAAATGTTGATGTCGTCATCACAAAATTGTGTAAAATAAAAACTCCAAAATGCTGGATATGTTTCATTGTACTTCACGAGCGAGGGAAGTTCTGTCCAAATAACTTTCGACCAATTTTTTAAATTTTTATTACAGGTGCATGTGAGAAAATATTTATTTTGTACTCCCACATATAAAATTTTATTGGTCCTAGCACCTACAAAGCATACTACAATACTCCAGAAAGAACGTTGTAAGCACTCTTGAGAGACTTTTATCTCTAATCTTTTCTCCCCAATGAAATTTTATGAAGCTTCCAACCTGCCTAGTGATTGACAGCTGTCTAACTCTCCATAGTGCTTGCCTAATTTAGAAAACGGAGATACGGACTCGCTCTTTGAGTGCTATATTTTGTATCACTCAAGATTTGACTCTTCTTGCCAAGTGTGCAATTAATGTATCTTTCCCTTATATGTTTTTTTTTTTTTAGTAATATCACGAAGGCGTAAACCACACAGGAAAATTGTACTTTTTTTTTCTTGTATTTGGTAACAAAAGAATCCATCAGATTATATAAAACATTATAGAAAAGATCACAAGCAACATTGACATCAGAACTTTCAACAAGAAAAGACCAATCAAGTAATAAAATTCGGGGATACAGAGATGCAAGATCCGCTTTACCAAAATTATAGGAAGTAATATCAGAACGTCCCATCAATTGTATGCACATATAACACACTTTGTAAATTATGACTTTCCCATTAATAAAACCTTTAAAAGTGAGACTCATGTTTTCGATCTGATTATGGGTTCCATTTCGAAATGACACCGAATGAAAATTTAAAGTTTGTCAATTAGTTTTAGTTGAGAATGTTGGGGACTCTACAGACACATAAAATTTTCACTAATATTGTTGTATTGAAAAATACAGACTCTATCCTCGTAAGTACAACACAATTAGGTACCTATAATACAAAAGTTTCAAGTAGAAATTCCAGTGAGGGCTAGACAAATTAAGTATGCCTGTCGTTGTAGCACCGTATTCACCTTTAGAAATATGCTCATTTTCTTAATGGCATGCAATAGAATGCTCATTTTGGCAAAATGCTAAAAATGTAATTAAGAAAATACTTATGACGTCGTTACAGATTTTACATAAATAGGGACTTTGAAAGAGTTCAGCACTCATTAAGGTCTCGAAAGTGAACTGACGAAGCCACGTTATTTCTTTGTGTTTCATCGTGTATCTGTGTGTATATGTGTTTATCATTTTTAAGTCATAACATGGAATTCGCGACGTATTTGAATTTTCTTTCTATTCGTCAACTTCTTGACATGTATTTTAGAGGATTATTTCCTAATCGTGATGTGTTACGCTTAGTGACTAATTACATCACTAAAAAAATGGTGCGTGAGGGTGCAGAACTTACTCAAGAAGAACGGAGTATATATGAAGGTCTTAAACTATCGCTTATGCATGGTAGGATTTTACTTACTTAAATAGGAGTAACTATAGATTTAATTTACGCTAATAAAGTTGATCACCCAATCGATCCACAATGTGCTGTTGCTGGTACATCTGGTGCTAGTAAGTCTTGAGAATGTTTAAATTAACTGTAATAAATTGACAATAAGTTTAATTTAAATGAATTTTATTTTAAATGTTGATGTTTCGTCTAACCTGACAAGTCAACATTTTGCTCTTGATATTGGTAACACATTGTCAATAATCATTGAATAAATTGAAAACGGTATGATTTCACTGACTTTAGATTTATACATATTTGAAATAATAAATCAAAATTACAGAATTGCGTAAAACCCCGAATAGTGACAGTTTGATGGCCCCGGGCTGTTCCAGAGTAGTGCCAAAACAGGAGAAACGTAAGTAAATATAGCAGAATGCACGTGGTTACAAAATATTATCTTCTGACCTAGTTTCAGGTAAACAGGCAGGAGTGATCACTAGACAGGCTCAACTAGAAGGAGGTACTACTTTCAAATATACAATTCAGAATTTACATATTGATAATGACACAGATCTGTCAATAATTCTTGATCAAATTGAAAAAGGTAATTCACTGACTGATTTCAGATTTACATTATATTTGAATGTAATAATAAATAAATCTAAATTACAGATTTGCGTGAAATCGAAGATTATTCGAAATAAAATTTATGACGACGCATAGAGGGGACCTTTGATACTCTACCATAGGGCTATAGAAGTCAACTAGATGAGGTCAATTTTACTTATTTATTTGATGTCATTTTGAGACTGCTTTATTTACCTAATTAATTGACTGTTTAAAAATATTTGTATATATTTATGTTCTGTAGGGTTTAAAATAATAAATTGTACTTAATTATGTATTGTTTGTGTATAGTTTCTACCAAAATTAAAAAACCACCACTTATTGATTTCAGTTGCTAACAAAAAAATCTCCAGTGGTGATTTTCATACTGAATCATATTGAAAAGTTATCATCACGAAACACGGAAGTACAAAGAAATAAGTCAAATATGCAATGCAATATACGCTAATAAGTTAAATATCTTCAGAACCAATTGTACAAATCAACTGAAAATAGGTTTAGGGGTACAAGAAGTTGTGCTCTAATTATTTGTCAAAAAAAAATTAATTTTCTGAAAAATCTAACAGTACTCCTAACGACGTTTATACCTGATATTATAATTAAAAGATGACGAATGATAAAACCCACGTTAGTGCGAAAAATGTAAAATTAAAATGGTACATGCAATTACACGTATAATGTATTCACAACCATTTCACTACACTTGTACAAAGTTTACGAAAAAAGTTATTACTATGGATGAAAAAAATGACGTTTGTTGTAGGGGACCGTGTTGAGACGAAAAATATTTGTTTAAAGAAAATTTTACCAAAAAGTATTATGTTACTGGATTGGAATGTTATCAATTTTTCGAAGGGAATAAATAGACATATTTTGTATGAAGATTTACCATGCTTACGATAAGTTTAAAACGTCGGCGAGATTTCAAGCATTGGGTTGTGCAGTTCTCGATTTAATCAATAAAATAAACTGACGCTTTCATTAATTTTTTGGGTCACCCTGTATAAGTAATTTTAAAAACTATGAGTGCGTTGATAAACCACAAGTATACGATCATAATATTTTACATATTCCAGAGAGGATTTATTAGGCAAAATTTTGAGATGACGTCATCAATTTTTTGGGAGGGGATAAACGAATACATTTTTTGCTTAATGGTTTACCATGGTTACGATAACTTTGGAATATTTGTAAGATTTCGGAGCATTCGGTTTTACAATTTCAAAGTTATAACTATTGCAAAATATTGTTATACAGTTTTGAATTTTTTCCAGCAATTCTGGATGTCTAGGGTAAAAATTCGACACGGATTCACACACCACGAGTGCCGGAGTCTCATATTTTATAAAATTTTAAAAACTTACTGTTATAAATTTTGGAGTGGTGGGGATGATTAGCCTAATTTTAGTTAGCGTTTAACTATCTACATGAAATTCCTAATTTACATACAAAATGTGACAACAGTCGGTCCAATAATTTCAGACATTACTTGTCTAATAAAAATGAATACAGAAACCAGACAGACAGACAAACAGACAGACAGACAGGCGGAAACGGGAGATCACTTTGTTCGTACACTAGAGGTCATGACACGTCGAGAAAATATGGACGTGGCAATTCGCTTGGACATGATGCACTTCCTTAGCTTACGCTCCGGAAGTAATAAAACATGTATCGAAAGTTGTTTCGGCAGAACTTCGCTCGCTTAAAGGACATTGAAACATATCCCGCAAGGATATCTAATGTAACACTAAAAATAACAGTATTATATTCCCAAAATTTTCTGTGAAAAAGGAGTGGGCCGTTCTTGATTTAAGCAATAAAATAAATAGACTCATTCATTAATTTTTTGAGCCACCTGTTTAAGCATAGCGATAGTATTGTACAAGGTGATTATCTTATCTATTCATGCCTGGATAAGTTTGAATAGGCAACACATTTTACTTTCCATAAACGACCTCATCTTATTTTTTTATAAATAATAAATAACGTGTCAACGGCAGTGATTGTGCCAAAATAATGACAAATTGATTCTAACAGTCAACTTATTTTCAGTTTTTGCTAACAATTATGTTTTACAATTCCGAAAAAACGTTGCTTTTAACTTTGGGAAGGTGTGATGGAAATTTTGATGCCGTCGTTCGTTCACATCCCAGGCGGTACAATCAATAAAATAAATTGACTCGGTGATTAATTTTTTTGAGACACCCCCTATAAGCAACACTATAAAATATGAATGGAATGATAAATCACAAGTATAGTCTCATCCTATTTTGGACATTTTAGATAGGATTCATTTGGCAAAATTTTGGGCTGACTTCATCAATTTTTGGAGGGGATAAGTAAATATATTTTGAATAAAAATTTATTATGCTTATCATATGTTTAAAACATTTGCAAGATTTCAAAGCATTCGGTTTTGCAGATTCAAAATTAAATTGTAGGTGAAACGAAGTTAAGAAAAGTGTTCGTTAAAGTGAATTTAGTTACGCATTCCGAAAGTTTCTTATTAATTTTGATCTGCCATTCTATTTACGTATATTCACTTTGTTGGTTTCGACAAAACCTCAAACTTTACCGTTATTCGAGGATTTAATTTGAAATTTTCAATATTTTAAAATTCTCAAGACAAAGTTTACAGATTTGATTGACGGTGAAAATCATTCTGTGTCGTTTTATGCCGTGAAGACGACAAGCTGACATACGTCCACGAAGTAAATCAAATGTGCGACGAACTACCTCAGGTGCAAATCGCAATGATTTATTTCATGGGTAATTCGGATACGGAAGTTGATCAGCGTTGTGCTCATAATCAACATAATAGTCAAACATTGAAGCGAGAGATTGGGTGGTATGAATTAAACTGAGTAGATACTCATATTCGAAGTACGAAGTACCTACTTGCAAACATTGTATCTCCCCGGACACAAATTGAACATCTACGCGTTTTGTGAGCATTTAATCTAAAAATGAGCATCGGTGTGGCAAATGACTATTTGTCCTTATAAATAATAAATTAAATGTAATATATTTTTGTTTCCTTAAGAATATAAAGTTAACAAAGTTAGTTGAGTTACAAAAGTCTCTTTTGCTCCACTTTGGCCACCAACGAGCGATTTTCAAGATTTTTGTGAAACTTTGCTGGTTTTGAATTTGAATTTTCTGTTCTCGATAGTTGATGCTCAGCAAGAACCACGGGAAGGTCTGGAGCAGATCTCGCTAGGAAAGGAGAGGGCTAGGATTTGTTAATGAGGGATAGAACGTTATACAGTACAATACAATGGAAATACAATACAGGTATAGTAGCTTGCATAGATATTGTAGCCGTCCATAGAGTCGAAATTTGTGAATAAAAATAAAATAAAACCGGTTGAAACGGAGCCGACGGTGGCTTGCAAATTCTGACGTCACTCTGGCACCCATTGCACAGAGACGTATTTAATATTGAATGTCATCTTTTCCGTTATATATAATCTGTTTAATTTCTGAGCTCAATCTCGTCAACAAAAACGAACCTCTGTTCACTGTACACAAGTTGTGGTATGGTATATTCGTCGTTACGGAAGTAGGTGGAGCGAAAAACCTAATCATCTTAGCAGCAAAGACGCCTATAAACTAGTCCACGTGGACTGTTTGTTTCCTGTCATATTTTAGTTTGCTTAAACCAATTGTGTTGCACCAAACGGTTATTACACTTGTTGAAATACATTTTCAAACTTCCATCTTTCTCTAGATCGTCGGTTTCGTAGCTGTGAGTCAAATCGTTTGTCGTAGATACAAAATAGTAAGATTACAGTGACCCTAAGATTTTGAGCAAACGACGTTAAATACACCCCTGTGTGATGCGACGCGTGCCGTAGTGACAGAACTTGCAAGCAATCGTCGGCCCCGTTTGAGCCGGTTTTATTTTATTTTTATTCGCAAATTTCGACTCTATGGATGGCTATATATATCTATGCAGGCTACTATACCTACAATCTAACTACAATACAGAATACACTACAGATACAGATACAATTCAGATACAATACAAGTGCAAAGTTAGTAGCCAATACACCACCGGAAGAAATTGCACCAAAAATTGAGAATGTTGCAAAATGAAACCCAAGCAAGCACACCCATGGAACTCGGAACGAAATCTATTGGTCGCAGCGCTCACACGCCCAAGGGAGAACGCAGCCACATAAATCCAAGGTCGACTGACCTCATCCTTATAGGAGATGCGACCCAGCGTCTAAGGGCCAACAGAACCCCCCCAGGCCAGAGCGTCTGACGACATGGAGAATTCAGTCCCGGAACCAAAGAATGCACTGTTGCAAAATTAAAACCCAAGCAAATGCACCATGAAAACAAAGCATTTGCACCACTGGAGCTAAATTGGCAAGACCCAAGTTAAGTTAGTAACACATACAATATACAGTACAAAATGCTTCAATTACAAAAGTTACAATATATAAATTTCTCCACGTTTGCCACCAAAGAGCGATGACTTTGCTCGCTCGTTGCTGTTGCCCAGCAAGAACCAAACAATACGAGGAGGTCTGGAGTGCGTCTTGCCATTACAAGAGAGGACTAAGGTTTGATAGCATGGGTGAAGGACACCGTATTTTGGAAATTTCGACACCGTACTTCAAAAATGATGAATACGGTATTTTGTGAATTACTGCCAATTCACAATGGACATAAGGCATAACAAGTACATAAAGCTTACATAAATACATAAAGTTGAAACGATGGAAAACGTGTAGGGGAGACCGGGGCTAGTTGGCTACAGGGGTAAGTTGACTCGGTGGCAATAATTAAAAAACATCGTAACAGAATTCTTTTAAAATTGCACTGTGTCATGCTGACATCTGCTTCCAACTGTATAAAACTCTATAGCATCGTAGAGTCGGTAAGTTAGAAAACACAGCAACTTCTTTGTGTTTGTAGTCAGTGAGTAAATTTCGTCTTCCTTAGAAAAGTTGCTAAATTTTAAGATCTAACGGTATTTGTTTAAATAATTTTAATCAGGTAAGTAGTTCAAAGTGTTCTCAATGTGATACATTGATACAGTATGCAATAATTTTTCAATTGTTGCTGTAAATTAGTCTTCAATGTAGTAAATACTCCAGGGGTTAGTTGGCTAAGTCATTAAGGGGCTAGTTGACTCATTGAGCCAAGTTACCCCAGGAGGTTTAAAACATAGTCAGGTTTAAAAAACCTTGTTGAAGTGAACATCTTTGATTGGCAGACATGCGTAACTACAAAAGAAAGACACAACGAGCAAATGTTCCACCGGATATTGTAGCACAAGCCGTAAAAATAATCAAAAATGAGAAACGATCAATTAGAAGTGTAGCAAAAGACTTTGATATTCCTCCTAGAACATTAACAAGGTACTGCAAACAAGCCACACTAGGTCACGTTCTTCAGCCTGGTTATAAAAAAGTTAGACAGGTAAGAAATTTTTTAAACACCTAGGTAGGCATATACATACATACATACCTACCCACTCTTCTGCTTCTACAGGTGTTCAGTTTAGAACAAGAAAATAACTTGAAAAAATACTTGCAAAAAGCGTCGGATATTTATTATGGACTCACTCCAAAAGAAGTTCGACAGTTTGCCTTCCAATATGCAACTGCGTTAAAAATAAAAATACCTGAATCTTGGAAAACAAATAAATTAGCAGGAGAAGACTGGCTCTCCGGGTATTTGAAAAGAAATGTGGAGCTTAGCATAAGAAAACCAGAGGCTACCAGCTTGGCAAGAGCTTCAAATTTTAATAGAACAAATGTTAACCGATTTTTCGAAAATTTAAAGACAGTGCTAGATCGTCTTAAGCTTGAGTCCGGGGATATATGGAACATGGACGAGACGGGAATAACGACTGTGCAAAAACCGGACAGAGTGATTGGCCGGCGTGGGTATAAACAAATTGGAAAGATTGTCTCGGCTGAACGAGGAACGTTAGTGACATTGGCTTTAGCAGTTTCCGCTACGGGAAATTCTATTCCACCTTTTTTTATTTTCCCTCGAGTACACTTTAGAGATCACTTTTTAAGAAATGCACCACCAAGCAGTGCAGGAAGTGCAAATCCGTCAGGCTGGATGAACGCCGAACATTTTTTTGCTTTTGTTAAACATTTTGTTAAACATTCAAAAACATCTAGGGAAAGGCCTTCCCTGCTTATACTGGATAACCACGACTCACATCTGTCCATAGATGCTTTAAATTATTGCAAAGAAAATGGAGTCACGGTTTTATCCTTTCCACCTCACTGTAGCCATAAACTACAACCATTAGACAGAAGTGTTTATGGGCCGTTAAAGAAATATGTGAATTCTTCTTGCGATGCATGGATGACCAATCACCCTGGCCATACGATGACTATTTATGACATTCCTGAAATTGTAAACTCTTGTTTGCCTCTTGCTGCTTCTCCTGCTAACATAAAAGCCGGATTTGCAGTAACAGGAATTTTTCCATATAATGCGCATGTGTTTCAAGATGAAGAGTATATGCCTGGATATGTCACAGACAGACCGAACCCAGAAAATGTTCAAGATATTCCAGCTAACGTGACCATTGAAGAAGATCCAGCTGAAATAAACTTTAGCGAGCCACAACCTGGTCCCTCATCTCGCAGATCTCCATCGAATACCCCCCCCCACCTCCTACACCAGAAAATATACGACCGCTATCAAAAGCAGCACCAGAAAAGCTAAAAAGTACTAGCAGAAAAAGACGAGTAACAGCCATATTAACAGATACGCCAATTAAAGACACATTAGAAGAAGAGCAGAAAAACAAAAGGAAAAAAAAACAATAGTGGAGCCAAAGAAAAAGGAATAAAGAGAAATGTCTTTCAAAAAAAAAAAAAATGAAAAGCGTTAACACTAAGAAGCATATAGTTGCTGACGAGGAAACTGATTCCGATGAAGAAGATACTTTGTGTCTTGTATGTTTAGATAGGTTTTCTAACAGCGCTTCAAAAGAGAAATGGATCCAGTGTACTGAATGCCATATGTGGGCTCATGAAAAGTGCACCGATGGTGATAATCATTATGTGTGCCATAATTGCACATCTGACGAAGATTGACATTTTCAGTCAGTAAATTAGAAAAAATTTTGTGTTTTGCTGTTTTTGCTTTTTTTACCAAAGAATAAACCTTGGTTTTTGTTTTATCTATTAATAAATTTTCTGTGACTTAATTATCTATCAATTTAGTCATATGCCAACATGCCTCTTAACATGCGCCTACTTGCCCCGACAATGGGGTAATTTGGCGCAATTGCAAGGCGTTTTAAAAAAAATCAAAACAAATTTTTACATAAATGTAGACGTGGTTTAGCAGTGTCTAAATGTTGTTGGATCTTCCACCTTTCTTCTAACACTGATAAACCTTCCATAAACGGTTTCAAAACGGAAATAAAAGATCTAAAGTAAAAAGTGCGCCAACTAGCCCCGGTCTCCCCTAATTCTATAAAATAACATTTTTTGTAGAACCTGCTGTAGCAGGTATGGCGAAAAGGACACAAGAATGTGAGCCCAAACACAGAGAAGAAAAGAACTGTGAAAAGAGTATACGTTCTCCCGAGCCCAAGAAGTCAAAACTTTTCAAATAGGAGACTGAGGCAACACACAGTTTAACCACAACGGAACTACAAAAACTTGTGTTGTTGGAGCAACTAAAAGCCGCAAGGATGCAAAGAGAGTATATTTTGAAGAAAATGGAACGACTGGAATAAACTGACAGTGATAATATGTGTATTATACCAAATAAACGATATTTAAAAATGCATAACTCTTTTTTGTCTGTTTTAATTAAGAAACGTCTTCTAATAAAGGTGACGTCGAACAATTATATCAGCAATTTCATCTCGTTTTACACGTGCACGTTGCAACATCTCGTTGTCAGGGATATGTTGATTTTGATTGTCGTCTTCATCATTTTCATCAGTGTCGTCTTCATCTTCTTCTTCAGGAAACTTTTCATCTTTAAGATGCTTTGCTATGTTGTGCATGATGAAACAACAAATAATAATAGGTGATATTCTCCTAAGTTTTAATCTGCATATATATTTCAGTATAGGAAATCGCCGTTTCACTTGGCCAAAACAGCGTTCAATAATGCAACGTTCTCGTTTCAACAGCCGATTATAGTGTATTTTTGCTTCGGTATCTGTGTTTCTATACGGTGTCAATAGTGACAGTTCCAAGCCATATCCCTGATCCCCCAATAAGCTAGCATTCGGAAACTTTTGCACAACTTCCCGAATTGTGGAGTTTTTCCATACTCTAGTATCATGCACCGAACCTGGCCAACTGGCATCAACACTTGTAAACATTTCTTGGGCGTTGCAAGTCGCTTGTACATTGATACTGGGCCATCCTTTTCTATTGATATATTCATCCCCATGACGACCTGGTTTTTCAATTCTAATATGGGTACAATCAATGACCCCAATGTCCCCGGAAAGTGGATGACATTTTGCCAGTCTTCTAAAGCCTGCAAAATATCTTGTTCAGTGTGAGGAAATTTGATCCATGATGAAACTTTTGCTGTGACCCTTGTTGTGACAAATGTAACTACTTTTGATACTGTCGACTGATGAACGCCTAATTCTTCTGCTATTCCTGACTGAAAACCGGGATTGGCTAAACACCTCAAAAAAATTTTCATTTTCATTTTTGGCGACAAAGCACCTCCCCTGGTTTCAGTACAATCATTTAAAAAGTAATCTGCTAACCAAGTAACATTTTCTGCAGAAAATCTGCAATACGTGCTATTAATCGTAATATACTTATAATGACAAATGTTCTACGCTTACCTGTACAAAGTTTTATAGTCACCTATGTTGGTTTCCCTACGCTTCTTATAATGTTTAGTTTTTCGTAGAACAACCATGTCTGCCATTTTCCGAAATACTGTTCCATCCAACAGAAGTTGCGTCTCCTTTATAGCAGACGCATCAATTTGTGAGCAAGTGCTCCATAATGTAAGTAAACGCTCTCTTTTATTCATATCATTTGCTCAAGTGTAAGCAGCTACCAGGGGCGGCTCATGACTTGAAAAGTTGATGAGGCAACGCACAAAACGCTCCAAAATATAAATAATGCAAGGATACTTAAATAGACTCTACTTAGTCCGTTAAACAAATTTGTAAACTCATTTAACTGTCCAGCAAGAACCAACGTGGAGGTGTAGAGAACTCTTGCCAGGAAAGGATGGGAATGACAGGACAAAAGGAAAGGAAAACATAGTCAGGAGAAACTAAATATAAATTCTAACAAAAAACAAAATTAAAATAAACTCTAAATAAAACATATAAAAAAAAACAAATACAACATAAAATAAATCTAATATGATAATTTATAACAAAAAACAAAACGAAAAAAAATTGATAAATACTGTGAATCTATTTTAAAACTTTTTAAAGATCAAGGGAATTCTGCGATTTTTTTGTTCCGCGAAATGATCTATTATTTCTTCTGTGAAGTTATTATCTTGAGATTTTATAAATTCCCTTTCAATTGCAATTTTGGCCATGTTACTTAATCGCGCCTGCCCAGTGGTGTTTCTTATATAAGTTTTTATCCTTTTTAATGCCGAAAAACTCCTTTCTGTGGAAGCAGATGTTACTGGCAAGACAACAGCGACACAAAATAATTTGAGAAGTTGTGGCATGCAGGACTGAAGGTTATTCTCGTGGAAAAAAGCTAACATTTCAGTAGGAGTAGTACAATTGTCTACAATATTATTGTATAAAACAATCAATTCGTTTTTTAACTGACTCATGTCGAAAAAATGATATTGTTGTGTAAGCGTTTTTAGTTCATCGGGAAATTGTTTAGCAAAAAATGAAAATTTAGAAACATTAAGCAAATCAAAAAAATGTAATTTTTCTATGTCAAAAAATCTAATTTGTATTTGATTAATTATAATATCAAGAATTTCGAAAAAGATTTGCCTTAGTTACTGCTGTTTATCGTTTATTTCATTCCCTTTGCGACGTTTGGGCGGTAAATTATCAATGTCAAGTTTCTCATAAATTTTGTTAAAAAAATTGTCACTGCTTCTAAATTCTCGTAATTTATCTAATGTTGTTAACAACAAATTCCTGGCTCTGAGAATATCTGTAAATTTACTTTGTAAAATAGAAAAGACGGTATCGGTCTGTTGAAAAATTAATACAAAAGTTTCTAAAAAAAATAAATTTTGGTAATTTTCCAGAAATCCTTTTAAACCCACCGCTCCTCTTATAGAAGCATCGTCAAATTCACGACTATTTATAATAAAATCAAAAACCTCCAACAATTTGTCCTTATTATTGTGAACAGTTAAAACGGCAGGAGAAGTGAAATTCCAGCGAGTTACTACATTAGTGGGCAGGCGCCGGCCACAAATTTCATCCAAGACATGGGTGCGCTTCGTAGATTTTGAAAAATATGAGGAAAATCCTGACAAAGTTGCAAAGAAAACTCTAATTGACTGTATTGAACTACAGGCTCCACGTAAAACCAAATTAAAAGCATGTGCGTAACAATGAGTGAACAATGCTTGTGGTGCAACAGATTTAATTTTTGATTGCAGTCCATTCAATTCGCCAGACATTACAGCTGCTCCATCATATGTTTGAGCTACTAATTTAGTGTTCAAATCAAATTTGTCAAATTTAGTTACTAAAAGCTGAGATAGTTCTTCCGCAGATCGTCCGGAACTTACATCAAAAAATCCCATAAATCGCTCAACAGGTTGGCCCTCATGTATATAACGAAAAATAATAGATAATTGTGAATGACAATTGATATCTGTGGTTTCGTCGACCTGCCAAGAAAACAATAAAGATTTTGATATTTCATTTTCTATTTTCTTATTTAAAACAAATGCAATAGAATCTATTAATTCATTTTGAATTGTTTTTGACGTCCCAGAAAAAACAGATCTAATATCATTGTCCCTTTGCAAAAAAGTTTTTAAATCGGGGTTAAATTTACTAACTAACGTAACGAGTTCCTTAAAATTCCCACGATTTGAAGAATTTTCTGATTCATCATGCCCTCGAAACGGTAACTCTTGCATACATAAATGCATTGTAATTTCAATTAAACTTTTTAAAATTTGGCGGTTTTCCCGAACTTTAAGATTATAAGTTTCAATTTCAATTTTGCGTGCACTATCTAAAACCGTAGCAATATTTTGTTTTTTGTTCCTCATAAGAGCCAATTTACAGTTTGAAGAAATATGTTCTGTACTTTTGTTGTGCAGTGCTAAACCACGTGACAAGTTTTTAAGATCGGAAAATCCATTTTTCCACCACACTTTTTCGCTGTTATTTGCAAATAAGATACATGGCCAACAAAATAATTTATTCAACTGTATACTTCCGGTAAGCCAGTCGTACTTTTTATACCAAGTATTATTAAATGCTCGATTTGATTTTCCTCGTACGCGTACGTTAATTAACGATTTACTCAAATCTGGAACCGGCCGTTTTAATTCCTTAACAACATAGAGTTTATCATCGTAGGTGAGAGTAGAAAAAACACAATTATTTATCAAAAAGTCTACCACATCATTCGTGTTCCTAAGTGTTACCTCGCACCCGAGTTCATGCACCTTGCTGGATTCTGGAACTGCCATTGTCGTAAAAAAAAATTCCGATTTAATTAAATTTACTAGTAATTTTAAATCTCGAATACCGAAATCAAATTATGAGAATCACAAAGCACTGACTCGACACACGCAACCGTAGGCACGCTTAATACAAAATTCTGTTCCCGAAATTTTGAATCAATTTATTCACACACAAATTTATCACAAAACAATCAACTGCCTAATTTTGAATTCGCCTGCAACTGCACCGTGCATACAATCGCACATGCTGCGCGCGCATATATTATCGTCTATCATTATTGCAAGCACGGAAATGAGGCTAGCCTCAATTTTATCTTTTTTCAACTCATTGCGCTTATGAATGTACTGCAGGTTGCTTACATTTTAACGGAGGTCATTTTTGCATCTACTGTAGAGGCAAGCTTCAAGTTGGCCTCATTCGCATTCGCATCAGAAAATACATGTTGTGTGGAGTGTTGAAGCGCGCTGTTTAATTAAGGGAGCAGCGAGTACCTACCTAGATAAGAGTAACAGAGTCTAACAATATAATGTAACATATTTATTTTTAAAATTTTAAAAAAGAAACAAATTATGGGCAGAAATGTATCGGAAAAAAATAATAAAAATACGAATAAGGCGCAAAATTCATTGGTGAGGCACTGCCTCACCTGCCTCATCGGACAAGCCGCCCCTGGCAGCTACTTCAAATTTAGAGCACTTGCTCAAGCTCCAACACCAAAGTATGAGCAAAACCGTTTGCTCACTGTTTTATTCATATATAGCGAAGCATATGCTCCAAAAACAACGAGTACGAGCAAATGCTCACTTTTAATCATACGGCCCATTGTATCTCCCCGGACACAAATTGAACATCTACGCGTTTTGTGAGCATTTAATCTAAAAATGAGCATCGGCGTGGCAAATGACTGAGCTGTCTGTAAAGCAGCTTAGAAAACGAGTAGGATCGTTGTAAGAGTGAATTTTGACTAAACATGGCGACTTTCATAAACGTGGAACGTCGTCAAAAGATGCATTCAGTTTGAAAAACACATTAGGAGCGGGAATATCGAAAATTTTTCAGGTAATTAACTTTTATTTATGCATAAATTGTGTAGTGCGTTTTTTCTAATACTGGCCATAGAGATTCCCATCTCAAGGTGTCTACCCCATATTAACTTATATTTTGGTGACTCCATTTTTGCCTTGATGGTTGAACACTGTCACTGTTTTCCGTTTTTGTTGTATCGAGATGCTACTTGAGCATCAACTGTTACCTACTGAAGTATTAGCATCATCTAGAACAACTAGAAATACTTTGATTTGATATTCGAGTAGATACTTCGTATTTCGAGGATGAGCATCTACTGAGTTTTATTTATATCAACCATTGTCAAAAAATTGATCGAACGTTATTTCGACAGAACTTCCTCCGCACCAAAAGTATAATGAAACATATTCAGCATTTTCGAGTTGAGTCTTTTCTTCACACAATTTTGTGATGACCTAATCAACATTTACAATCAACACCTATATCACCTTGGATTGGTGCAGTGTAATACTAAAAATAACTGTATTGTATTCCTATAATTATTATCTGCGAAAATCGAGTAAAGCTGTTCCATCAATTTTTGAGGGGGAGTAAATAAATATTCTTAACAATTTACCATGCTTACAATAACTTTAAAACCTCTGCAAGATCTCAAAGTATTCATTTCTGCAACTCTTGAGTTATTCTCTAAAATAAATTGACTGATCCATACATTTTTTTGAGTCACTGTAAAAGCAAATCTAAAAAATATGAATGCAATGATAAATTACGAAAATATACTGACGATATTTTGTACATTTTAGATAGGATTTCTTCGGCAAAATCTTGAGATGACGTCATCAAGTTTTTGGACTTGATAAACAGATATATTTTGATTAAAAACGTACCATGTCAAACAGTAACTTCAAAACGTCTGCAATATTTCAAAATTCAGTTTTGCAGTTCTTGATTCAATCAATAAAATAAATTGACTCAGTGATTAATTTTTTTGAGACATTCTCTATAAGCAAAACTAAAAAATATGAATGGAATGATAAATCACAAGTATAGTCTCATCCTATTTTGGACATTTTAGATAGGATTCATTTGGCAAAATGTTGGGCTGTAGGTAAGTTGTCTCCCAGTGGTCAAGGTGACAAAAAGGGTATAGGTAAATTCTCTCCCGGTTACACAGGTACACGGATTAAGGCTAATGGGCGGCACCGTTGAGTCTGTGCAATAATATACAAGAATGTACTTCACCAAAAAAAAAACTGTTTTTATTGAAAAGAATTAGTACATGTAACATCCACGCCACACATTGAAGCACAGGTACATATGTATGCAAGAGTCAAAAATATTTTTTTTATAACATTTACAATTAATTTGCATATGGATTAATCTACAATCTAATAAGTCAACAAAAAAACATATGTACACTTATTTAGAAAAATATCACTTGATACACAGATACATATGTAAAAGTCAAAAATTTTGTTTTATTTACATCAATTTGAATTATATTTTAAAAAATAAACATTATAATCTCAAATTTTTCTAGGTTTATATTTATATGAAGCAGTTTTTATAAACTCCAACATTGTTACGTATGTCATGTCTGGCCAAGTTTTCAATTTTTTCTTCTAACAAGGTAATTCTTTCTAGATATTTCTTATTATCATAAATCACTATACTTTGATTTACACTTCTTTGTCTAATATATGAGTTTACTTGAAAATTATTTCAAAACATCTATAAAAGTGTTAATATTGGGATGCGCTGTGTTTTTAACAACTAAACCACCCCTAATGTAGGATTGGGTGTGGGAGACAATTTACCTGCGGTCGGGGGACAACTTACCTATGGTTTTTAGAAATTTGTACATTTGGGAGACAACTTACCTCGTCCGAAATTTTGGGCTGACGTCATCAGTTTTTTGGAGGAAGTAAATATATTTTGAATAAAAATTTATGTTTATCATCTGTTTAAAACATTTGCAAGATTTCAAAGCATTCGGTTTTGCAGATTATAAATTAAATTGTAGGTGAAACGAAGTTCACGGGGTCAGCTAGTTTCAAATAAAATAGTGTTTCACAGTTGGTTCTTGCACTTGTATGAAATAATCTGTAGTAAATAGTTTCCGAAACACTCTTTGGAATTGTATTGGTGTGGGATTTATACAATTGCCAAATTGACGCCTCACAGAGCCAAACAAATACCCCAAAAAATACTGATTCAGTTGCAGCAACCTTTTAGTGAAAATTGTAAACAAATTGTATTCTGTGAAAACTATTAAAAATAACAAAATGTTTATGTTCCTGAAGTTGTTTTTTATTTTTTTGTGAGTGATTTAAAAATATTAAGAGTGAATTAAAAATTTTGCAATTCACTTGTGGATAACAACTTATTTGTCAGACTTGTTACGGATTTAATAAACGCAGTTTAAAACGTCAAAATTGAATAAAAATGTTTTGCTTGAATATATTAATAATTTACAAAAAAGAAAAAAATCGCCAATGTCACTAGTACATACCAGCTATTTTTATTTTTGTGTACAATTATTTGTATTATACGAATGCTACGAAATATTTGAATCCTCAAATATTGCTGAAGTTTCGTTACTGATTTACTGTGGCATTTTTATTCTAACCTAACCTATCAAGCATGGTTCCCGCTTCCCGCGGAGTAGTGATGCGACTTTGGTCCGAAAAACATCGAATCGATAAATCGATAAAGTTTGATTAGACCATTAATCGATTCAATTAATCACAAATCAAAATAATCGATTCGATTAAATCGTTTTGTGGAAAATGTTAAAAAAAGTTCCAACATTGTCATAAACTTTAATTGGAGTAAAAAAATAAAAAATTTGTGAACATTTTAAATGAAAATAAACTTAATACAATAAAATACAAAATCAATAATATTCAGTCGTAAACATAAAAATTAAATTTATCTCTTAAAACAAAAATATAATTGTAAATTATTCAAACCAGTACTTATCTTCAATACTGCTCAGGAATATTAAGTTTGACAAATGTGGTCCTGTTAGTCTAGACCGTTTGTCTGCTAAGATCTCTCCCGCTCTACTAAACAGTCTCTCACATGGTAGGGATGTACCAACAACTGACAAATACTTGGTTGCAATTTTATACAATTCAGGAAACGCTATCTTTAACTGCTTAAAATACTGAATTGGATCATCATTTCGAGCAATAATCGATTGGTCTAAGTACTGCTTCAATTCTGTTGGCAAACCATTTCCACTATTTACATCTGAAATTCGAGATTCTTTACTAACAACCAAATTTTCATGAATATTCCATATATCATTACTATTATCAGAAACTGATTTAAAAAATCCTTCAGAGTCTACCTCCCTTGTTTTTGTTGGAAACATTTTTGATATAATATTTAATGTATTTGATAACGATCGTGCGCTTTCAAAATGTATTTTCTTAAACCGAGGGTCAATAACAGTTGCTACTGCTAATATTTCATTTCTCTCAATAAAAGATTCCTCAGAATAGAAACGTTTCTGTACTTCATTACCCAAATTTGTGATGAGCTCTTTCCCAAACTCAGTAGAACCATCCAAACGATTTAAGGACAATTTTAAACAATGTGCCAGAGGAATTATTTTGCTTGCTGTTACATATTTTTCACCTGAAATTTCTGTAGTAAGTAATTGAAATGGCTTTAAAATTAAAACAACTTCTTCTAAAATTTCAATTTCATCATGATTAACCATAGTTGGATTTTTGTAATTAAATAGCACTGAACTTATGTAAGTTGCCAACAATAAAAATCTCTGCAACATTAGGTACGTTGAATTCCAACGAGTTTCACACTGCTGGATTAGCTTCAACGTTTTATTATTTGGCGCCCCATTTTGGATTTGTTGAGACTTCAATTCCTCAGTTGCCTTGGTGCTATGTTTAAAAAAGGCAACAATCTCTTTAACCTTATTGATAATATCACTTAGATGAGTTGTAAGTTTTAAGGCGTTTGTAACTACTAAGTTCAGTGTATGAGCGAAGCAGGGAAGATGTTTTTTTTTTCCAAAACAAAGGTATGCCCCCTTCACAACATTGCTTCCATTGTCCGTTACAATAGCCGTTACTTTTTCCTTGTCAATATTCCACTGCACACATAAATCATTTAATTTTTCACATATATATTCACCGGTGTGACTTTTTTCTAACATAATCACACCAATATTCACAGACTTTAATTCACCCATGTTAAAAAAGTGTACGGTGATTCCCATAAAACTTCGAGTGTTGAAAGAATCAGTCCATATATCCGTTGTTATTGTGAAATTTAAAACATTCTTAAAATCTTCTTTAATTTGAGAGCTAATAACTTCATACCGTTCATCCATCATATTCGTGAAAGTTTTTCGGCATGGTAGTTTGTACAGTGGAAGTGTAGTTTGTAAAAACTTCTTAAACCCTTTATTTTCTACAGTTTTCAGTGGCATGTTATCTACAGCCAGCATATACAAAATGGCATTTGTAATCTTACTGGCATTTCTACCACCTTCTAAAATTTAAATAAATTTTGTAATATAAATTGCTCAATTATTGAACAAACCTGTATATGAAGATACTTCTTCAAACACTTCAGTAACTTTTTTCTGTTTTCCTTTGATATGTGAAAATGATGAGCTATCCAAGATGCTTAAAGTTGTTGCTTCTGATAAATTCGATATATTATCACAACTTCTTTCAATTGTCCTGCTACCACTGCACCCAGGTTCGGATTGAATAATAGGGGATGTGGGCTTCTCGAAACATTGTCTTTTTTTACATGGCTCCTCTTGCTCTGATTTTGATTCTACATTCATTATCGATTTCTGATTCAAAGGGATCATAGGATGCTTCCTTTTCATGTGGCTGAGCAAATTAGTAGTATTACTATGATTTTTAACTATTTTGAGACAAAATCTACATCTTGAGGATATTGCATCGATTTTTGTAAAATATCGTTTAATAGATTTGGACGTTGGCATCGACATCCTAATATCTAAAATATTGAAAAAATATAAAATCGTGGTTTACCTAAACTCTACGAACAAAAAATCTGGCAAGATTAATACACGGATTAATAATTTTACTTACAAAAAAGGGGGATTTTACCACTTCCGCCAAATCTTCAATCTAGGCATTTCAGTATTTCACATGCACATACGATGATTTTACAAATGTGGGATGTAGGCACGATGTAGGTAACCATAGCAACAGCAAAACCAAAGAACCACACACAGAACAACATTCAATGCACAGCACGGTAACCAGTACCACGCAAATGTGGCTAAAGTCACTAGATTTTTCTAAACGGGTATTGATTTTTTTAGCCGATTCTCGTAAAAAATAATCGATTTAAATATTAATCGAAGTTTAAAATATCTACAGAAAATCGATTCTTTAGTATGAGATACAATCGATTATTCAAGAATCGAATCGATTTTTCACATCACTACCGCGGAGTCGGTTGTCGGTGTCAGAAGCGTGTGGTGTACTCTCATTTCCTTGATCAAATTTAGCATTTATTTGACTTTTTTATTATTGAACGTGTATTTGTTACTAGCTTAAACACTACATGAAGTGTACAAGCAGTAATTTCAGCTGTTCGCAATTTGTTAAGCCTCAATTTTTGATTTTTTACGGTCGAAATTGGTGTGTTTACCATTTCATTTCAATTCTAGTGCCGAACACCATGTGTGTCAGCGGCTGCGCTCGGTGCAATCAGCTGATTTATGTGTACAAATATTCGGACTATTCGTGGTGTTTATCGTTTTTTGGTTTACACTGCAGCCTTTGTTTAATGGTTGGTGTGGATTAGGCTACATTTGTTGTGTGCGGTGGTGCTTGTGATGAATGGTTTGACATTTCATGTGCTCTTCACAATTAAACGAAAACAAGCCTTGGAAATCCCAATTGCTGTCGCAGATGTTGATCAGGTAAGTCTAATGAATCTGTTACAAAAACGCTTTCGGAAATCTCAAAATTTTAATTTTGCTTTTGAAGATTTAAAAATAACATAACCACAAATTTTCTTGAAACAGTTGCCGAAAGATGCACCGTTCAATAAAAAATTATTACACTAGGTAACAAAATTTGAAGAAATTGTTGTTTGAGTACAGTTTTTGCTGTTTTTGAGTTGTACTGATGTAGTTTAATATAATGCGTACAAGACATATCAACTGTCAGTTTATAATAAAATACCATTAATGTAGCTGAAAAAAGCACAAAATCAGACATGTGGAAAACAAGATTATATTTTTCAAAGAACTATTGTTTAAAATTCTAACAAGGATTACAGATATTCACAAAAAATGTTTAACGAAAATAATTAATTTCTTATAGTTTTTCAATTTTAGAAGTGATTCCTTGACCTACATTGTCGTTTGTGTATTGTGTTATTACTCCTTATTAATGTCCACACGTAATTATCTCATCACTGCTGTATTGCACCTTCCTTGATAACGGTTTTCCATATCATGAATCTGTTGATGAAAGCGTTCACCGTGTTCCTCTCTGATATCGCCTAAGTTTTCTTTACATGTATTATTGCTCGACATTTTATGAATGCTCCGAAAAAACGTTAATGTTGACCGTATAAAAAAAGTCACAGTTTATTCCGTAGCCTATTAAGCCGGAATTCCACTGAGGCAACACTGTACGACATGTTGCTTGATACTTGTCGCCTAGTGTTGCCTGTTGTAGGCGTGCGACAATGTGGCATAAAATTTCAATTAATGTCGCTGTGTGTTCCTTCAATGGAAAGACTGTGTGTAGCATGCGTCAATGCCGCATGTAGAAAAAATCTTGTGTGTAATACGAGCGCAAATTTATTGCTCCTTCGTCGCGCCGAAATTTTCTCTCTCAATCGGCAATGTATAATTTTGCGCTCTTAATACACAAATAGCTATTTCTGTCTGCAGCTTTATTTTTTTTATATTCCCGGTAGAGCCTTACATTGTCGATTTCAGGTGATTCATCATTTACCATTGTCAAAACTCTGGGCTTGTTTGTTTTCGTATCCGGGATGGTAATTAATTATTTATCTATTTCTTTAATATCCTCCTGTCGAAGATCATATACTTCGTGCCCTCGCAGGCTCCACAAATTCCAAATGTTAATGCAACCTCAAAAGTTTTAACCTCTTGATAAACGTAAAGTAAAAGAGGAGAATGGTTTATCTACCGTCATTATAAGAAAATTTTCAGGGACATGCTCTAGAAAAAGCATGATTTCTTCATAACTTAAAACTTTTGATTTTTTTTTGGTTGATAACCAACTCATTTTCTCTTAAGGAAAGCAATAAGTTTGTGAACCTGGATTTGTTTATCGAGTATATGTGTTGTGAGTTTGGATCACAACAAAGTGTTTTTTCAATTTATCAGAAGAATTTTTTTTTTCACAAAATAAAGACTAAAATCTAAGATAAAGAGTGGTAAATAATTAAACTTAACAACAGATAAAAAGGATTCTTTAGGGTTTAGTACAGATTGACTCGTAAAGGGTTTACAAGTCGAGTTTAATTTAAATAATCCACTGCCCTGTAATTTGATGTCAAATAGGGTGCTATAAATAGAGTAGTAACAGAATTGCAAAATATATGTACAATTCCTTAGTTGAAACGTCAAAATTGTGATGTCCTTTCAGTTTGGCATATTTCTTAGACTCATCACAAATAAATTGCATAAACTCGGAAAATTTCGACTGGTTCCGCATTATTATCAATAATAAATTTTACAATATCCGGGGAACGAGATTTGTTAATTGTTATTTTTTCACCTTGTCTTAACGTTTTTTCTTCCCATTTACGACTTTTGGTATGTTTTACATATACAGTAATGTTCGGTTATAACGAACCTCTTGGGACTGGGAAAAGTAGTTCGTTATATGCGAAGTTCGTTATAAATGATCTCAAAAAAATCAATACATGCTTTCATAAACTGAATTTCATGTATTTCAGGATGCAACATTTAAAAGTATTACAAAAATATAACCATGTAAAGATAATAATAAAGTCAGGATCACGAAGCAATGCGTACACGTCACGGACTCTGTATGACGTCATGCGTCTACCACGTTTATTATACAAATGAATCGGTTTGAAAACTGTCAACAAACATGTCGGCTTGTTATTGTTTTGGTTTGTTCTATTTATGATTATAGCATGAGAAGACCGTTAGTGTGAAGCAACAGTTTAGAAATAAGCTACACTTGCAGTGTTTCAGCATACAAGGGCATGCTGCAGGCTGCATAGACGCTATGAATTACAAACTCAGGCACAGGAAAGATCACGACTGTAACCCCTTTCACGTGTTCCTAGTCACTGAAGCCTGCCACTCACGTTCCAACGCCGCGGTACAATTGTGTAGGATATGACAAAATTGAAGTGTTTTCGAACATCTGTGTATGCGATCAAGCAAATCGGTTGGATGTGGACGGTTGGTGAACAAGTCTGTCTGCAGCAGTACAATCGTGTTGTATTGGTTGGAAACTTAATCGTGTGGGGACAGTGTATGTTATACAAACCGTGAAAGCAGGTATAAAAGTCCATTTTCTTCGGACATGTTGCCACCACGATCGCAAATTTTTAACTGCAAGGTCGTAACGTGTGTGTACTGCTGCTTTTCAGCAAAATTGTACAGCAGTTGTATCCAATACAATCGTACCCCGGCGTTGGAACGTGAATGACTGGCTTTAAGAACGTTCATTTTTGCATTGACTGCTGGTAAAAACTGCTGACAATTGGGTGTTAAACACATACTTGGAGGGTGGTACAAGGCTTCATACTGTACTTAAAGCTACCAACGAGAATGTTAACATACGTCTCAAACAGACAGCATTGAACAGTTGTGACAGGCTTCAAGTTAGAGAAATATGCTTACCGTCTTCAATGCCACAATAGGCACGTCACATCTACAGAATAAGTTACTTTATTGACATGGAATAGATACAAAAGTAAAGTATAAACAATAATAAGTATGCATGTTGCACAACGTCGTCGTCTGACCAGTGATTTGTATATTTGGCCAGTGAAGTGATAGTGTGATTATAAAAGACATCAGCAGAACATGCCGCTAGTACAATCAATTAGGATGGTAATGGAAAATAACCTACATGTTACAGTGGCTGAATGCCCTCTGCAGTATTAGAATCTTCACTGTCATAATCACTAAAACTATAATGTGAATCTTCGTTAATGTCGATTATAAACGGCGCAATCTCTTCACGGTCAAATACTAATTCCCGTTCCCACCACTCCCGTATTATTTTATTCATATGGTCAACAGTATTTTTCCACATTGTGGGCGTGACATGTGCTAACGCTTCTTTCCACATTTTCACGGAATTTTTTGACCATAACCATCACGCCCAATGTGTTTGGAATAAAAATTTGTAGTAATTCCCCAAGTATTTTCTATAGGGTTAAACACACAATGATATGGCGGCAATCGCAATACTCTATGGCCATTCTGTTGGCCCAATTCACGGCAACATACGTTTTTGGAGGTTTATTTCTGAAAAACATGATATTTTAAGTGAAACGATAGAGAATAGTATATGCATTACTGTGCAACCAAATGAAGAAGTTCCGTTTTTAACAGCTGTGAATCTGAACTTATGTCATGTTGTTAAAGCCATTCACGAATTTCTGCTTTTTTCCATGAACCACTGGGACATTTGTTTGCAAAGGTACTGTGGTAGCTTGCATTGTCTATAATAATCTGTGATGGTTCTTCAAGGTTCATGAGCAATTGAAACCACTTGAGAAAATTCTGTTGATTCATTTCGCCATGATAGTCTGGATTTTTGGTATTAGAAGAAAATACTAGCGCTGCTTCATCAATAAATCCATTGCTTGTACCTGCATGTAATACAATATACCTAAAATATAGTGAGAAGAATAAATAACTAACGTGAAACTGACACATTACTAAATTTTCCCTTCTATTTTGAACATCCTGATACTTATGACACTATCGTCTTGCAATGACCTAACTACCGAACCATTTTCAAATATCCATGTTTCATCAAGATATACACATGGCAAAGAATTTGGGTTCTGCTGATTGTGCATGTATTCACGTAAGAATTGGTTCTTGCATGAACAACATGTTGTAATTCCATAAGACGCTTCCGTACACTGGTTGGCGAATAACGAAACCCAATTGAGAATGTAAAATTTTTCCTAACGAGCTCACAGAACCCTCAAATATATGTTTCTCCTTCAAGCAATCAATTAATGGCGATCGTGTAACATGTATTTCTGTAAAATAGTCGTTAGTATCTATAAGGTGTGCGCATCAAATTCATACTTTCTTCGACCATTCCATATAAGCATTCTCGAATAGCACACTGCTCCGAAGTGCTAATATCACACACTTGCTTTGTTCGGGGGTCTCTATTTTTTGGGAGAATGTACACCTTCTCCGGTTTTTATTTGTTGTACCACGGAGTTCACTGTTCGCACACATACACCCAGAGCAGCAGCAACCCTCTGTACAATGTGACTGCATTAGTAATTGTAATAAAATACACCTACTTACGTCTTGAACAGCTGTTAGTGGTAAAAGAGGTTCCCCGCTATCGCGTTCTTTAGCAAAATAGTCCACTAAATTATCGTCCATTTGCTTTACATCTTTGTGCAAGGGCTTCGGCATGGTGGAATGTTTACGTTCAAGCAAGCGACACGTACCACGGTACAGGACAGTTAACTTGGAGTTCTATAAAGAACTGTTATAGTTCTGAAAAGAACTGATACGATTACACGAGCAGAAAAGTAGAAAAACGCGAAAAATCAAACAATAACACAACATAACCAAAGTTGACACCAATGACACTTGTGAAATCGATAAAACTTTAGCATATGTTTCGCTATCAGTCGTACCAATATAATTTCCCCCAAATTGATCGATTTTGATCCGTATTGCCACGTATTGCAGCGCGTATTTTTGATTTAGTGTTGGTAACGGATCTACGTCATCCATGACGTGTACGCATTGCTTCGTGATCCTGAGTATACAGTAGTACATATAAGGAAAAAAAAACTTGATTAATAAAAAGTTGATTAAAAATAAAACTTGTTACTTAAAATAATCTCAAATTTTACGTTGCTTCTTGTGAGAAAGGTTAATTTAAGAGGGTTTTGGGATCGTTCCCTCTTTTTCTTCTTCTTCTTCGTTATCATCATCGTCTTCAGTCTCATCTTCTGTTTGAATGTTGCATTAAACTAATTCTACAATAGCAGCATCATCCAAAATTTCAGATTTCACAAAAATATCGTCAAAATGGACGTATTCTTCGAAGTCGATATCAAATTCATCGTCAGAACTGCTTTCGTGCTTTCTCAGCCATTCAGCCAATAGTAGTTCGTTTTCTGGGGTGGGATTTTGTTTCTATAACGATAAAATATCGGTACCGATAAAATGTGGTCGTCTTTTTCTTTCGCATCTCAAATTTATATTTTCGTCCTTGTCATTTATCGCTTCGTATCGCTTCGTATCGTATCGTATCGTATCGGTAGAAACAAAATCCCTCCCCTGGTTCAAATTTTTCCTCACACTGGAGAAACCCAGCATGTCGAAAACAATTAGCAATTGTTTGTTCTGATACTTTTTGCCATGCCATACTGATAAAATTGACGGGATCTAATAGATTCACACAAAAGTGTTCCTGACCATTGTCGAGATAAAGCTGACTGGTGAAAAAGTTCGTTATAAACGATTTTTTATTCTTTGATATTAAAAATTTGGTTCGTTTTATCCGAAAGTTCGCTATAAGCGGGTTCGTTATAATCGGAAAAAAATAACACGTATCTTATGGTACTTCAGTTCGTACTTTGCAAGTTGGTTCGTTATATCAGGAAGTTCGCTTTAACAGGGTTCGCTTTAAGTGATCATTACTGTAGTTCTTTTTTAAATTTTTTTGCCAGGGGTATTTCATCATCAGAACTAAATTCCTGTACAGTTTGTTCGTCTATGTTTGCGGCTTCTACATTAGACGCGTCCAAATGGACAATATTTTGTTCTCCGTTTTTGTGACATATGATTTCCATCGGCTGTTTGAGAACCCCTTTGCCAATATCTCTAATAGTACCTAAAGGCTCGTCATCGCTATCAGCATCGTCTCTATCACTGTCAGCACCATCAAGAGGTGGCATCAAGATAAGATCGATTTGAGAACTATCTCGTATGGGTTCCATCTCTTCGTCGTCAGAATCTAGTTCCTCTAAAATGTTCAAAAGTTGCTCAGCATCCACCGGATCATTAGGATTATAAAGTTTGCTTCTGTAAAAAAAAATGTCTTACCTTCTACCGCCCAAGGTATAATTTTTCATACGCAAAAAATGCAAAACATGTGAAAAAAAAATCATAAACAAAATCTACAGACTTTATTTTATATATATCGCAAGAAACATGCATGGATTTTTCTCTTGTAGAAAAAATAAAAAATTGTACACTTACCTCTTACTCATTCTGCAAAAAATGAAGGACACCGTTTTGCAAAAACCAATATGATAATGTAACTTTGTTTTAAACAATCTCCAATGAATAAGCACTCGAAAGACCATTAAAAAAGGTAGAGTTTGATATATTTCAAAAGCCGGTTCGTTGTCTTTTGTTATAAGTACCTAACCTCAAACAGTCCCGTTCATATGGTATGAAAAATCATACGGTGGGCAGTAATGGGTTAATGTTTTTTTCTTGTAGTTTGTCGCTGTGTACTTGATTGCTGTTCAGGAACAGGACAGATTTCAGACAAGGATTGAGTTAAAACTAGAGTTTTGTCTAAAGTGAATTCTTCGATGTCAGATACTTCTACTAAATCTTCGGATACAGAAGAATCATTTTCTGATCTTGATTCTCTCCTTACAGCAACTCTTCGGGAATTTCCTGATGTGGACGGAGTGCTACTGATTTCAACTTCATGGTGTTGACTCTGCCTTGCATTGTTTTGAATGGATTCAACAAATGCAGATGCTTGTGCTTCATTTGAGTTTTGATCAACAGTAACCCAGAATTCCTCATCACTGCAAATATTTTTATTTAAAGGATAAATCCCTGTACATTGAAAACCTTTCACAGATTTTTCTATCGTTGCAACACGATTGTAAGCTTTTTCAAATAACATTGTTATATCTTGTTGCAATATTTTTTGAAAAGTTTTTGTTTTTAAATTAGTAGAGCATTCTTGACTGTAGGCTAATTTGAGAGGGGCAAAAAAGTAACATCTAGCGGTTGGAGCCGATGTGATCTATGTGGAGGCAATGATACTACAACTATCCCATTGTCCTTTATATATAAAACTAAAACAGCCAGACGTTTGATATTTAAACCATCGAAAAATTAAAATTGTTTCAGAAACTACAAAAAAGAAAAACAGGAACATGATCTAAACTAATCACTATAATTACAAAGTATAAAATCATAGTAATCATAGTCATCATCGCTGATTACTATTATTAAAATAATTACACTAGTTTACAAGGTTTTATATCCAAAGACAAAAATAGTTGAACCTAAAGGATTTGGGTTCGGGAAATTCAAATCTGAAAGCAGAAAAAATTCATCACGTCAGGTTTTTGAGATATTTATATAAACATACCCCGTATTTCTTTTCTTTTATACAACTCTTGTAATTTTTTTATTTTTAAATATATATGAACATATAGTTCTTTGAGCAAATTTGTTGAGCAAATTTGTATCATTTTAAAAGATCATTTACGTAAATAAATAACATGAGTCAATTTTTCAAGCTAGATTGTCATCAATGTTTTATTTAAAATTTTTCAAGTATTGATTTTAGAATAATTGGTTGCTTTTGATTTTTCTACGGGAAGTGATAATAAAAATGTGAGGTTGGCCTCACAAAGATCTTTTTAAATGATACAAATTTGCTCAAAGAAGTATAGGTTTATCTTTAAGAATAAAGAAGTTACAGTGGTTGTATCAAATAAAAACAACACCCAGTATATATTATAAACATTATGGCTCAAAATTAAAAATAATTAACACTTTCTTTTATTGGCCGTACTGTCAGTTTCTCTTACAATAGACCGACAGTAACACATTTTCGTTCCAAAAACCTTGATACCTTCTTTTTAAGCATATTTGAACAGGTCTTCCAGCTTTAGGTACTATAATTTTACCACAAACGTAAGAAAACTGATTTCCACTTACTTTGCACGATCTCGAAGACATTTTTTATACGACATGGTGCATTAACATGAATCAGTTTAACACTAACGAGAAGGTAAAAGCAAAGTTCATTATTTTGGATTTATGAAAAAACCTGACGTGATAGGGATTATCCGTTTTTGGATTTGTTATCAGTAAGTAATTTAGAAGTAGAAAATATTTTTTTTTATTTTTGGATACGAAAAAAAGTTTAAATTTGTAAACTAGTGTTATTATAATAGGCGTTACATCTTCTTGGTCAAACAAAATGTTTTTCTCCCACCAGCGTTGAATTTCTCCTACAGGTTTATCTTTCGTCTTTGCCCATGCTTCAGGTGTGATTCGAGCTAACGATTTTTTCCACATTTCTAAGGATTTTTCAGCAGTACTATTACCGTTGAATCAGCTGGATCAATTGCGGCTTTAATATTGATGCATTGTACACAATGTCGTTATACACCATACATTTTATGATATCATTTTTTGGAAGCAGAATTTGGTGCCTTATTAATTACCGTACTATGATACGGAGAATGATGATGATAAGAGGTTGTTCTTCTAAATTGACTAACAATAGTCGGTGTTCGAACGAATGCAAAAAATGATTTTGGTCCATTTCGCTATGATAATTAATTAATTACCATCCTTTCTTATGGAGGAGAATACCAGTTCAGCGCCAGGAATGAGTCCTTTGGCACAATCTATATGCATAACGATATTTCTGTCTATTCTATGTTTTATTAAAATATTGTGTTCATATTGTTTTCAAACATATTAAGTATAATTACCTTGCACCTCCAGTTTTAGTTTTTTTGACGCTTTTCACGCTTGAATCCAGCCAGGAATAACCGAGAGTACCATCTATGTTGGAAAATCTATGTCTCGTCTAAAAAACTAATCGGAACAATCCTTCATTTTCGAATTTTTCAAATTTCTGGAGAAAAGAGTGACGTTTCAACACAACATTGGCAATACCATTAACTCATGTCTCGGATTATCTTATTTGTAACGAAACCCAATATTGTGCAAAACTTTTCATAGCGAAGCTATACAAGCTTGTAAAAATCTCAGTATCTGATAGTTTCTTTTGGAAGGTGGTTAAAGTATAACGTGTTCTTCTAAAATTGGTCATTATAGTATGAAAGAAAGGAATATGCACTATAACTATATAAAAAATGTACTTTTTTTTGTACATTTCGTAGATAACATTTCGAATATCGGCTTTTTATCAACATCAATCACTGATTTTACCCGTTGCCTGTTTTTCTTATGACTTCCTTCCTAATGGATGGCTCTCCTTTTTGCATCAACCGTCAATCAGTTGGAAGATGGTAATTCTCAAAAACCACTGCCACGATGGAGCAAACGATTCGTTTTGTTTTATTAATTGTTAATAATAAATAGGTTACCTTTAAAAAAATACTATTTCAATTCCTCATGTACATGTAAATACAGTGCTTCAACATTTTTGACGCCACTGCTCTAACCACTGAGTGAATCGCTATATCATTTACCTGAAAGTGCACTACGGTTTTCTTGCTTTACCTCATTTGCCCTATACTAAAAGACAATGACACCCTTAGATTCAACGCTTACCTGTAAAAAGAACATCTTGTTTTTTAACAAAAGAGGCAGGTTAGAAGCCTACATACTGGGTGATAATAATTGTTGATTTACAATCACCTCGGTTTATGGCTTAGGCGAACGGAGTTCTGAATTATATTATAGTACCATTTGTTATGATATTTCTTTTTCTTAAAACTCAATAATTAATATCAATATATAACCCAAAAGATAAGTATTACACAACATTCAAACACGTCGTTGTCTAAACAAGAAATATAGTTCATGAAATGCAACTCATAATTCTTTACAATAAAACCAAAAGTCAGAAAAGAATATTTATTAAAATTATTATTAATCATTATTTTCATCAACAGATGAAATGCCGTCACTGTCGCTCTCAAGATTAATAATAATTGAACTTGTAGAACTAAAAATTAAATTATTAAAAGAAGAACACAAGAAAAAGATGGAAAATATTACAGAAAAACACAAGGTGGAACTACTAATTTTAAAAGCTGAGTTGGAATTAAGACAATAAAAATTAAATAAATAATTGACCAAAGTTATTAATTTCTATTATTCATCTGAAGGAGATTTTGAAAATGTTCATTTATTAGTATATAGACGCAGAGTCTATTATGTCCATGTCCTTGCACTGATGCATTATTTACTTGTTCTTCACCTTGTAAACGTCTTCTATGTCGTTCTCTTGCTTGAACTGCAGCAATAATTTCCGGATCGTCTGGTGCATCGGCTTCTCTCTCATTTATAATAATGTCATGTAAAACTGCAGTATAGTTGGATTCATGTATCTTTTTACACACGTGACCAAAAGCTAACGTCCAAACCGTCGTCTTCGTTGATTCACTATTAAAGTCTCTCCAATTGGTTACAATCGTCCGACTTGTCAAAAGGGAAAATATCAAAAGATGTCACCCCCTTCGGGAGTTACAGGAACCTGTAATTAATCCGTTTTGTTACGCGCCAAAACAGTTTGTGCTTAAATTGATATTATCAAAATGTCCAAAAAATATTGCTCTGTGCCTGCTTGTGTAGTAATCAAGGATCCTAGAGACCACAAAATAATGCACAGATTCCCTTCAAACACTGTGAACAAAAGGTTGTGGTGCAAAAAGGTTTTTAATGCTACAAGTAGGTACCCCAACATGAATCTTTTACCTAAGGGAATGTATAGCCATTAAAACCATTTCAGGTGATAATATTGCCAATAATTTATACATTTGTGGTAAACACTTTTGAGAGAAGTTGTTATTATTCAAATAAAAGACTTAAACCCGGCTCTGTTCCTACTTTGTTCCTCCATGGTTCCAAGTCACCGCTACCTGTTCCTACTTCTTCAAGCTACCAAGCAAACACTAAACGTAATCCAGAATGCAGCTTCATAATTCCTGAGACACATTCCGATAACAATGTAAACACCTCAAAAAAAAAATTTTCCTATTGCATAACCCTTTGAAGACCATCCACGCCCATGGCGTTGTGACTTTGGCACCGGTACCGAAATTTTGCCTCTTTTTCAAGTAAAAACCGAAATACATGATGTCAAATTGTGTCAAAAAGTCAGACCATGACAGACATTTAGCCGACATTACAGATTCCTTTCCCTCCCGACGTATACGCCCTCACATGTCACATTTAAGGGATTGGAGAGACTTTAATAGTGAATCAACGAAGACGACGGTCCAAACTAATAACTGTTACTTTGGAGTAATTAGTCAAAAAGATTACAATGTTCATAACGTCAACATGACACAAATGTGTAGCCTCAGGCAGGTCTTTTGGTTTCGGTGCTTTCCGATTGGGTTGTGATTTTGTCGGACTGGGAAGGAGTCTTTCTTTTCTAGTTTTAATCTTCGAAACCGCTCGGCGAGTAACGCCTAGAGCATCTGTAACTCGCTAAAAATTTGAGCGAAATTATTAACCATGAACCTTCAAGTGGTTTTTACTTACTTCCTTGTTCTGTACCATTTAATGAGATTAAAGGACCACCGTTTTCCTTCTCAAGAGCAAAATACTCTATAAAGTTGGACACGATGTCCTGGGCACGGGAACTCAAACGTTTCCCCTCCATGTTGTAGACCAAACACGAACAAGAAATAAGATCACAAAACATAAAAAATAGGACAACGAAACAAGAATCTTAACAACCAACCAACTTTAGGAAGAACTGAATAGAAAACTTGAATAGAACAACGAAAAACTGCGATTAACCACTCTGAGTAAAACCAAAAATGACAGTGACGTTTGATGAAAAATCGATGAATTATTAACAGTCACTAGATTGACTACATCAGTGCCTGTCGCACTATGTGGACGAATTTATTACGTATATTATCTTTTTCTAATTCAAGGAACTTTGTGGAAGGGAATAACTGACGTAGAGCGTAATTTGGCCTAATTTCGGTAGACATACTATTTGTCTGGCTCTTCGTTTTTGTAATCCTTAAAACAAAGATTCTTATGGTAGGTACTGTCTGAGCTTGTATGATACTTCGGTCACGTGTGTCAAAAGATACATGAATTCAACTATAGCAACTATTATATTTTGCGATCTTTCTAATGAAACACGCATACAAAGCGACAGAATAGGAAAACGTCTTTTCCAAATTTCGTAGCACTCTATTGGGTTTCGTATTCGTATATGTGACTCATATAGCATTTCTTGAGGGGTTTGAGGATTAAGCACTGGAGTCATCAGATAATCAGTTGCTGCATAACCCCTGTCTCCTAACAATATAGCATCTCCAAACTGACCAGAAACAAATTTTCTTTTTACTGCAGAGTTATTAAAAATAGTTTGGTCGTGTGTCGATCCCGGCCACCTAGCCACAATGTCTAAAATTCTTCTATCAGAGTCGCAAATTGTCTGAACATTCCAAGAAAACCAGCCTTTCCTACATCTGTAGTATTCAGCATTCTCTCCTCCAGGTGACTCAATATCCACATGCGAGCAGTCTATTGCTCCGATTATTTTAGGGAAGCTGGCAATTCTGTAGAAACTTATTTGAGTTTGTGTTATCTGTTCGGGTGTGCTTGGCATAGAAACAAGACGTGGTCTCAAAGAAGCGATTGCCTGCGTCACTTCGGTGATGATTTTGCAAGCTGATGCTTCACTCATCCCAACAAAATCAGCAACCACAAGAAGCATGGTTCCTGTTGCCATGAATCTCAGAGTTAACAACAATTTTGTTCTTGGATGTATGGTGTATTTGTTGGAGACCTTATCGTATCTTCAATTTCTTGCAAAATATTCGAATATGTATTTTTTCTCGTTCAATTCGGCATAATAGTTTTTTCTGTAAATGACAATGAAAATATGTAAAATTTTAAATTACAATTATATTTCACCTTTCCAGATATCTTTTAGGGCGTCTCATGCTGATTCCTAATTTCTTTGTCATTATCTGAATCAAAAACTTCCACGTTTTCTACCCACATTTTTAGTTTTTCCCAACATTTTTTCTTAAATCTCACTTTTGTTGACGTAACAATATGGCACTTTTAATACCAACACAAAACAAAAATAACAAAACCGAGGGATAATTAACCAGGGAATAAAAAGGTATTGTAAAACCAGAACAATTTATCCTAGGGATAAATGACGGTATAAATTTATACCGTAGATAACTATTCTGATAATTATCCTTGGTTGGTAAAAGCGGGCCTAAATGCCTAATAAAGCACTTATTTTTCTTTAACTATCTCATTGTGCTTTAAAATATTTTCACGATAAGTCGATAACGACGCAAAAATGTGTTCTTCAGATTGATCATGTTTTTGTAAATCCGTGTCGATATGTTGTATATCGCTGTAACCTGTGGAATTCCAAGGGGTTCGAAATTTTTCGTTAAATAACAGACAATTCCAGCAGTATAGTTTGTTGTTTCGCTATCGGTCAGCCAATAATATTATTTATTGTACCACTTTTGACTAAAGCGTCCGCGAGAGTTTGTGATGAGTGATGATTAAATTTTTCATTTCCGGACATGGTTTTCATTTATGAAGGAATAATAGTTCATCATGTTCCATGTTACTGAATTTATTTTTTATTAAAATAACATAATGTCTTTACCTTCATTTACCACCTCTGTAATAGTACTTGCACGGCTTGCAATTGGACTTGCCATTTTAAAGAAAAAGACACTTAAAATGACTTTGGTAACCGCCTAACCGTTAATTTGAATAAACTAGACTATGTAATTGGTACCGTAATTCCCGTTTTTCATATTCATGTTTTTGTGCAAGTAATTTGAATTTCTTTTCTTGCGACGAAAATATAGCTAGAGAAGCTTTATAAATTTATGTATTAATATAATGTAGCTTTTTTTGCCATATTCTTGTTGACAGACAGGAACTGACAGACTATGCATGATGACTAGTTATAGCAATTAAATGCACAATGCAGTGAAATGAAGTAGAAGGTTGATCTTCTTGAACGTCAGAACATCTACTTTCCATAAAGGGCATTGCCGTTAATTTCAACGTCTTCTTATTCCCCCTCACATAAAAATCTTCAGGTTTAAAATGTTTGGAGCAAACCAGCTTATTCTTGGACCACACGAAAGTGTTCTTATTAATTCCAAGAGCCAACAACCATTTCCATAATAATTCCCCACGTTAGGTGGGTCAAATTTGACCCGTCCTAATTTTGCTTTCGATTTTATTATTCCAAGTTCCAACTGCCTCTTTATTATGTTTTAATGAAAACAAAGTCACAAAACAAATATTTTTGTCATTAACATCGATGAAAAAATATGTTTATAAAAAAAACAGTTAAGATTTAACACAACATACTAATAAAATTCTTAAAATTCGATAGTTTTATTGTGTACAGTTTTGGCAGATTTTTAAGACATTTATTGTTACTTTTGTCTTGCAACAAAAAATGCCGCATTGTCCGCATTTGTCAGAATATTTGTTAGCATTACCCACACAAAGCCCACATCTTTCTCTTTTTTCGTTTCTGAATTCCCTATTCCTTGCAACTACTTTTGTATCAACTACAGTACCAATTGCCATTTATACACTTCGAGGAACACCATTAAAACCACTATCAACCCGTCTTTGAATGGGAGGCTTCACTAGCTGAGGACCGAGCTCTTTATGAAATAATCGTCTTCTTCAAGAAACACTTTGTCTATAATCTGGGTTTTTCATCTTATAAAGTTTAGGCAAATCATAAACTACACAAAAGTCCATCCCTTTGTTTTTCTATTACATGCCTACCCATTTAACATCTTGTTAAAAATCTAGAATATGAAGTCCCAAAGTCGGTAAAAATTGATCCACTGCTATAAATTTGTGATAACTATCATGTAACTAAAATCAAGTGGCGGCAAGTATTCACATATTGTCGACAACACCAAAATAGGCAAAAAATAAAATCCAGGAGAAAAAATTTCAGAGATTGAAGCAAAGAATCACAAAAAAGTGGTTCGTGGGTCAAATTTGACCCAGGCTTGGGCATCCGAGGGTTAAAACATGATTGCTCGCTGCGGACTGAGAGTCCGCATTTTAAAAATTATGGTTTTTATGGTTCATACTTAATGGTAAAGTAAAAAGCTCATAGAAATTTAACAAAAATATATTTAGTAAACATAAGATAATATAACATAACAAGATATTGCATCTACATTTGCTAGACACATGATTATTTCTAATCATCATTAATACTTGAAAAACAATTATAACACATAAAAATAGAATGTTGTAAGCAGATAAATGTTTTACATTGTTGGCAGGAATACCGTGTCGGTCTATTTTTTCTTCGATCACAATACGTGTATCGTCCGCGGTGATCTGCAAGGATGGAAGTGGCTGATTGAGGTGTTTCTGTTCCCAAAATTTCACATATTCTCGCTGCCATGGTTCTTGGGATACCCTGCATAGCACGACGACGCATGTGGGACTCAATTAGATGGAATGATAATCTTTTCGAAAACTCTCGTCTTTTTATACTATCTATGTTATTGTTCATCGAGTATATAATCAAAGAATTAATACCAGCAATATTTAGCAAAGAGTAAAACACTACCATGGGCCATCTGCGAGTGTTCCTTGCACAGTCATATGCTGCACATAATTTATCGACACTATCTACGCCTCCTTTTGTCGCATTATAGTCCATGATCATGTCTGGTTTATTTGTGTTTCTATCAATACAGTCATCATGATGCATACTTGACACCAACAATACATTCTTATTTTTTTTGGACATATATGAAACAAGAGTCGCATTTTCACGAAATCCGAACATACTTGTTAGTGCTGGACGCTTAAAAGGCCGAGAAAACTCTATTGGTAGTTCCTTTTTATTTTTTCGTATCGTTCCCAATAGCGTAAGATTGAAGTTTTTATATAAAGTGTCCAACAAGTCTATGCTGGTAAACCAATTGTCAAGCGTTACATTCCTGCCAGTACCTTTTATTGGTTGGCACAATCTTTGCACAGCTGCGTTTGGGGAGTTATTTACTGCAAAAGGGCCATCGGGTTGTTTACCAGCATACACTTCTAGATTTGAAGTGTAAAAAGTTTTTGCATCAACTAGTGCAAAAATTTTGATGCCATATTTATTAGGCTTATTAGGTATGTATTGTTTGAATGCGCATCTCCCACGAAACGCTTCCAATTTCTCGTCGATGGTCACATACTCAAAAGGAGTATAAGCAGTTTTACAGTTTGTCACAAAATTGTCAAATATTTCTCTTATAGGAGCTAGTTTATCTAATTTCTTACGAACTTCCCTCGTCGTCATATCATCAAACCGTAAATGCTGCAGGAGAAAACGAAATCGACTTTGTGACGTGGTTAGTCGAAAAATTTCCACTCCAGTACCGTTGCTATTCCGTAATTCTTCAACATTTAGGCGACTGGATTTCAGTACTCCTGCTAAGTACAACAGTCCCAACAGTGCTTGTACTTCTAAAATGTCAGTTTCCTTAGCATCTCTTTCTCGGGTGTAGTTCGCTCTTGCTAATCGAATATGATCATTTGTGTTTTTCACTATGCAATCTAATATTTTATCGGAAAAAAAGTGCTTCCAAATATCAAATTCCATTTTTAAATTTTTTGCAACTGCTTTTACACCTGGAAGATGTTTTACTAAGTTTTGTGATCGTGTTCTTACATTCTTATTCGGAACATGTTTTTTCCACAGTGTACAATTATCCTTTCCAGTAAATGTTGGTCCTTAATTAATCTGCTCTACCTCATCACAATCTGAAATCTCCTGTTCCGTATCCGTGTCAGTATCTTGTCTTTCAAGTGCATCTTCTTCATTTACATCCTCCTCATCATCATATTCAATAACCGACCCTTCTACACTATCTTCTAACAAACATTGTTCCATAAGATTGTGTAAACGTTTCTGCTCATTCTCGTAAGAATGCATCTACAAAAAAGTTTGTTAACGATATAAGTTAAGATGCTATAAGTAAAAAGTACCATTTACTGCTTCAAATGCACTTCGTAATATAAAACATTCTAGTAGAAGAACTGAAACGTTAGCTCGCAGGCGGACTGAGACTCCGCAAATGACAAAAAACTGTAGAAGATGCGCACTAATTGCACTGCAGCTGCGTACTAGGTGTTAATAGGCTAAAACATGAAGGTATACGGCGACGTTGCTGTAAGGGGTGGGGAATTTTTAAAATATCTACAAAAAGAGATCCCTGCGGAGTGTCAGTCCACGCGCGAGCTCTGGAAGGTTAAATTCAATTGTGATCAGTAATGATCACTGCTCAGTTAATTAATGAAATATGAAAGTATGTATATGTTAACAACAAATCTCAATTAAAATTAATATCAATCAGCCATGAATGAACTTCTAGAAGCATATATTACAAATACATAAAAGCGTCATGCAAAAATGCCCTACCATGCTAGATAATATCAGTCGAGTATACCTGTAATACTGAATAACAGTCTTCTGAAACTTTTTTTGAGTTTTTTAGGTGAACAACTAAATCGTGCAGCGTTTTTATACGTTGGTTAAGTCGTCTGTTTCTAGTATGCAGGTATTTGATTAGCTTCCTTTGTTTTTCTATTGTTTTCACAGCAATGCCCCACATCACTTTGGCTTTTTTGGGATCTGTGATGTCTTCTTCCTTGCAATCACCAAAATAAACCGGTATAGAACGCTTTCTAAAATTAAGTAAGTAGGTAACACATAAACTTTATTTTCAGTAACAATGTTTTGACAAGCATACCGCTTTGCAGTCAACGATGTGGGTACGTTTTTATTGATAAACGTACACGTTTCTTTAGATGTGATCGAATCACTTCTTGTTGATTCCTTACCACAAAACCAATTAAAAACCACATGCTACAGTTTCACACAATAATTGATACCTATAACATACCTTATTGATGGCTTACATTCATTAACGTGGTCGACGATTCGAATTTCAAGTTCTGATACATTCTGAACAATTAATCGTTGAGATCTTGGTTTTACAGTCTTTTTTTGAAGATGCTGGGGAAAATTAAAAATCGAGGGCACTGCATTTTTCTTTAAAAGTTTTTGACCGAAACGATACAGAAAGTCATTTGCTGTAAAATGTGTACTGCAAATTTTTGCAGATACTGATGGTTGGTAGTCTTTCCTCCGCATCGGTATTAGCCATTTTGTTCTTTGTTCATGGTCTTTGGGAAAACTATAATAATCAAATTGTTTTACTAAAGTATATCTACGATGTGTTTTACGGTTTCAAAATCTTTTAAACAATAACTGCGTAAATCAACATTAACAATGTACTTACCCGTGGAATGAAATATTTTTTTCCTCTTGGTACCTATTTGTACAGTTGTATGCCGCGCAGGACATAACCATGGTTGCTGTATAATGTAATGTCACTCAATCAATTGTTATCTACGCAGAATAAGAACAATAAACTAGATACACATCAAAAGCCAACGTATGAGTCGTTATGAGTGTAGCCGGCCAGTGCCCTAAGTCAGCTGATCGTAATGTCTGTCTCTGTCTAATTATGGAGTCGTTATAACAGACGTGCGCGCCATCCATTCGCCTATTAGATCCATGGTCTTTGTAAACAACCTAACCTAAAATGTATTTCGTATGATTTTACTTACTTATGGAACGATATCCCTTCCGGCTTGAATCTTCGCACACTTGAACAGTTTTTAGCTGCACAAGACATAATCTTAAATAATAAAAAAACACTGGTAAATATCACGGTCTTGGAGGTGAATGCACGGTGAATGATATAAAAGGCTTCAAAACGGCTGCCACTATAGCGTCGGCAAGAATTTGGATGCGGACTGGTCGACATCCGTTCCTCCCTACTCTAACTTCCTTGGAGCGCACAGGCTTGATTCCATATCATAAATCGTCACCAAAATTCTGTAACATCTTCAATTGCCCTTGTGTCATAATTACCAACACAAAGTCTCGTTGTATTAGCTCTGGATCTTCCTTAAGTAACACATTTTTATGGCTTGTAAAAAAGAACGTCATGATTACATCATTTGTATGATGAACAGAATCATGGTTTAAGTTGTATGCTTGCTCAATATTATATAAATCTTTCTTTTTACTTCTCGAGCGTAAGCAAAGGAAGTATTGTAATCGAGTCCGTCGGCCGACTCTCTACTTTTACGTTTTCTCGATCTTTCATGACCCCTAGAAGACGAAGAAATAGGTCTCCCATTTCCGTCTGTCTGTCCGTCTGTCCGTCTGTCCGTCTGTCCGTCTGTCCGTCCGTCTGTCCGTCTGTCCGTCTGTCCGTCTGTCCGTCCGTCTGTCCGTCTGTCCGTCTGTTGTCCCGGATTTTTATTAGACAGATAATCTCCGAAAGTACTCGACCGATTGTTGTGAAATTTTGTACTTATATTAAGAATATCATGTAGATGGTAAAACGCTAACCAAAATTTGTCTAATCATCCCCACCACTAATGCGATGACGTCACTTCAAAATTGTACATAGTAAATGGGTTTTCAATTGTATAAAATAACATAGTCCTACACATGTAGTTTACAACTCTGAATCGACTTTTCACCCGAAACGTCCAGATTTTTGAAAAAAAAATCAAAATTATAAAACAACATTTTGAAATTTAATTTTTAATCTGCTAACCAGAATGCTTTGAAATGTTGCAGATGTTTTAAGGCTATAAAGAGCATCATAAATCTTTAGTCAAAAAGTATTTGCTTATCCCGTCCAAAAACTTGATGACGTCAGCTCAAAAGTTTGTGGAATAAATCATATCTAAAATGTACAAAATATGATGAGTCTGTACTTGTGATCTATCACTCCATTCATATTTTTTGGATTTGCATATACAGGGTGACTCAAAAAAATTAATGAATGCGTAAATATATTTTATTGATTTAATCAGGAACTACAAAACCGAATGCTCTGAAATCTTGCAGATGTTTTAAGGTCATAAAGAGCATAATAAATGTTTAGTCAAAATATATTTGCTTATCCCCTCCAAAAACTTGATGACGTCAGCTCGAAAGTTTGCCGAATAAATCATATCTAAAATGTACAAAATATGATGAGGCTGTACTTGTCATTTATCACTCCATTCATATTTTTTGGATTTGCATATACAGAGTGACTCAAAAAAAATTAATGAATGCGTAAATATATTTTATTGATTTAATCAGGAACTACAAAACGGAATGCTCTGACATCTTGCAGATGTTTTAAGGTTATAAAGAGCATAATAAATGTTTACTCAAAATATATTTGCTTATCCCCTCCAAAAACTTGATGACGTCAGCTCGAAAATTTGCCGAATAAATCATATCTAAAATGTACAAAATATGATCAGTCTGTACTTGTGATCTATCACTCCATTCATATTTTTTGGATTTGCATATACAGGGTGATTCATGAAAATAAATGAAAGCGTAAATTTATTTTACTGATTTACTCACGAACTACAAAACCGAATGCTTCGAAATCTTGAAGATATTTTAAAATTATCATAAGCATGGTAAATTTTTGATCAAAACGCATTTGGTCGTCCCCCCTAAAAAATTTATGATGTCACCACAAAATTTAGCTGAAAAAATCCTATCTAAAATGTACAAAATATGGTGAGTCTCTTCTTGTGATTTATCATTCCATTCAAATTTTTTCGATTTGCATATACAGGGTGACTCAAAAAAATTAATGAATGCGTAAATTTATTTTATTGATTTAATCAGGAACTACAAAACCGAATGCTTTGAAATCTTGCAGATGTTTTAAGGTTATAAAGAGCATAATAAATTTTTAGTCAAAATATATTTGGTTATCTTCTACAAAAAACTGATGACGTCAGCTCAAAAGTTTGCCGAATAAATCGTATCTAAAATGTACAAAATATGATGAGTCTGTACTTGTGATTTATCATTCCAATCATATTTTTGGATTTGCATATGCAGGGTGACTCAAAAAAAATTAATGAAGGCGTGAATTTATTTTATCGATTTAATCAGGAATTAGAAAACCGAATGCTTTGAAATCTTGGGAATATTTTAAAGTTATTATAAGCATGGCAAACTTTTGTTCAAAATGTATTTGTTCATCCCTCCTAAAAAAATTGATGACGTCACCCTTAAATTTTGCTGAATAAATCCTATCTAAAATGCAAAAAATATGATGAGTTTGTACTTGTAATTTATCATTCCATTCATATTTTTTAGATTTTCTTAAGAGGTGGTTCAAAAAAAATTAATGAAGTCAATTTATTTTATTGATTAAATTAAAGGCAACACTTATTATTAGTATTACACCCCAACCAACCCAATTTGGTAGACACAAAATTTGTTAAAGGAAAAACTCGGTTGAAACATAAGGGTAGCACGCTTATTTACATCGACTTTAACATTACAGACCTGCATTTGTTCACTTGGTTCCGCGAATGTGAAATAGAGATGTTTATAATCAACCAATTCTGAATTTCACCGTCAAGAATTAAAATAAAACCCAATGTTTTATATAATAAGCGGAAGTCGAAGCAATAAAACCGATGGTCGTTTTGTTTACAGTTTCTCTGTTTGGCTCTCACGTATGCTGTTACGCTTGTCATCTTAAATTAAGAATGTTTATACATAAACGATTTTCAGTTGCCGTATACGTGAGTAAATTGTTTCGTTATTTTATTGATTATAAAAAATCAATATTCAAAACGACCCAATTCATTTTCCCGAAAATTTGGGAATACAATAATTTTATTCTTAGTATTACACTACATCTATCCCAACTGATATCCGTGTCCTTGCAAAAATGTTGATGACGTCATCGCAATTTTAAATTCCCACTACAAAAATGTAATGAGAAAAAAACACAATAGCCATGCAGTCGTCAAGTTTCCGACAGCGAGGGAAGTACTGTCTAAACTCTTTAGACCAATTTTTTAATAAATGTATCCGTTCCAGTTGAGAATTTGTGACAGAGTCACGTATGTTATCCAGAATAGCTTGGAATGAAATTTTTGACACAATTTTGCTGGACAGTCCTTGCCTCTCAAAAGCCGTGAGAAATAAATGTCCTATTTCCTGTTCATGTCCCACATGTACTGTGGAACATTCTACATCACAGTGGCCATTCTTTATAGTCACAGTAATACCAGCTGGACAAAATGCATCAAGTTTGACACTAACTTGGCACTTAAGATGTCGTAAATTATTTCCTCTCCTTCTGAACATTCCAGGGCTATGACAATTGCATATGATCCTGGTGTAATGTTTTGTCTTATAAGCACCTTGCATTTTAACATAAGGTGAATGTGTGTCTCTTTCAATTCCACTCTTCCAAGATAAAAAATCTTTAAAATCTGAAAACTCTGAAGTTCCACTTTTTGTCTCCAAATTATGATACTCTTTAAAATGAGATATTAAAATGGATTTTGTCTGATCACTGTAATCACAAATACCACATTTGTACAGATTCTTATGCGAGGAAGTGAAAGAGTCTAAAACAACACAAGTACAAATACTTTATTAGCGGCTATTGAAGGTTCCAAACAATAATGCGTACCTGGATGTCCTTTTTTCATATGCACATTTAAATTTCCGTTGTTTACAAATGTTCTTTTTGCATTTATTAATCAAAAATCAAGTTATCACGCACTCTACGGGCGATCGGAAAAGTCAAATTTGCAGGTCTGTGGTGTTTCACGCGCACTCGTGTACGAATAGTATCGAAAGTAAAAAATATCAAGCGAGTGTTTATAATTGATTTACGAGTGCGGAGCGGAACGGAGCACGAGTAGAGATATTAAACACGAGCGTAGATATTTGTTAATTTCGAACGCTTTACGAACACTATCGTTTAGCCCACTGTAGTACAATAAAAAATTTTAACGAAAGACTGAATATTGAAAAAAAAAGATGTGGTGTCGTGGGACACCAGGTATGAACGAAGTTCCTTCGGCTAATGTAGAATCCACACAATTTGCAAAAAAAATCGTGCTCAATTTTATGTAGGTTTTCTTGACTTTTCTCTTAAATTTTGCTGATTAGTTTTTATTTAAGTACAGGAAAGTATTTAGGAAATTCAGTATTTTAGGAAATAATAAATTACGTAAAATAAAAAAAAATCGTAATTCAAATTATCAACTAAAATAACAAAATATGACTATTTTTGTTTGGCAACATAAATTTACATAGAAATAGAAATAATTACAAAAAAAAAGTTTATTATTATTATAAGTATTTCTGTTTGACAACATAAAATTACATATAAATAGAAATAATTACAAAATTGATTTTTCTCTTAAATTTTTCTGATTAGTTTTTATTGAACTACAGGAAAGTATTTAGGAAATTCAGTATTTTAGGAAATAATAAATTACGTAAAATAAAAAAAAAACCGTAATTCAAATTATCAACTAAAATAACAAAATATGACTCCTTATTTTTGTTTGACAACATAAAATTACATAGAAATAGAAATAATTACAAAAAAAGTTTATTATTATTATTATTATTATTATAAGTAATTCTTATTAATCAGTCTCGTCATTAAATTCTATTGCTGAAACTATTGGCTTGTGGTAACTAAAATATGATACATATGTTTGTGATTCTATTTTATGCAAATACCTCGAAAAAACAGCATCAATAGTAGTACCGTATCTCGTTGTCGATTCTTTTGGATTGTTATTTATATGTAATTTAAATTTTTCTAAAAGAAATGTTCTTAGTGGTTCTGATTTTTCATCTGCAAAATTGATATTAAAGTCTCCAGATAAAACCATCGGAAGCTAATGGAAGTTTCCACCAAGTATATCAGAAACCTCATCAGTATATTCTATCAGCGCTCGATGGATGAAATGTTTCACATCTTCAATTTTTGTATTTGGTGAAATGTAGACTATTACCATGACAATTTCAACTCCGTTGTTCGTTTTACATATAGCTGAACAAATGTCTCCAACTCCTGTACGTCTAACATTCACATCGCCAGTATTTTTTAAGATTATGTTCATATTTGGTGTTAAAATATTAGTAGTGTCATTGATATTTTGATAGATAGCAACTCCACCTGTACGTACGTAATCTCGCTTGAAATGGGCAATGCAGTTGAAATTAGGAATATCAAACTGTTGGTCATTGCTTATCCACGTTTCGGAAAGAAGTAAGAAATTAGTTTTTTGAATTACAGAATCCGACAAATCCAATCTATGGCTTTGTAGACTTTGACAATATAATGTGGTTACGGAAATGCCATTTTTAGTTTGAAGAAAATCCAAGATCGTTTGGGCTTTAGTGTGTAAAGGATTTAACGACAATATCTGAAATTCTTGCAGCAAACTTTTCGTTGATGATGCTTGCACTCGATTATGGTGGAATCTGAAGTTAGTTGGATCGTTATCGGGTGTTACAATAAACAAACCTTCGATGTTTGTTACACGAGATAGCGCAACATAAACAAGCTCTTGTGGATGTCCCTTATTGTATTCGTAAACAATTTCATCGAATGTTCCACCTTGTGATTTGTGGATGGTCATTGCAGCAGCCGAAACTAAAGGAAAGTGCTTCCGTTTCGCAGTAACTTTCTTATCTGATGTTAATGGGATGTTCGCTATTATCCACTACTCGCGTGTGTATACGACTGTCGCGCCTGCGCACGTCTCATTTAACGGTTTTATTCCACGGACTTTTTCTTACGGTTTTACTATCACATTTTTTTCAGTTCGGTCGCGCAGCAAAATCCCTATCTCCTCCAAGCCTGCCGTAAGGAACTTCGTTCCAATTATTAACAAATTTAAATTACCGTATTCTGCAACCTTCAAAACAAGAAGGTAGCTTCTTTTGCCGCCTCAAATACTGCAGGCGGCGTACAAGTGATTTCTTTGTCACTATCACTCATTTGCATTGTGGCATAAAAAACTGTCAAAGAAATGTCAAATTTGTTTGTCTAGTTACTTGATTTTTTGAAATAAACGTGCAAGCACAGGCGTTGCCAAGTTATCTAAAGCGATAAAAACTTACTAATACGATAAAATAGTATATTATTAGCCAAGGTTGCAGAGCCAAGCATTCTAGACCGAGCGCAAATTAGAACCCGAGACGCGCAGCGTCGAGGGCTCTGAAGCGCGAGGTCTAGAAGTGGCTTTGCAACCGTGGTTAATATACTATTTTTTTCACTAGTAGAAACCATAAGACAATAAACTGAAAAAATAAACGTTCAATTTTTTGACGCAACATGATTTTGTTTTGATTTCTAATCAAACTTAATCTAAACCTTCAATACAAAGAAAACCGTTTATACTTGTCGCTGAGTTAATCATTTTATCTTCTACCGTCTACCAACTACCATGCGTATACTCAAGTAATGTTTGTAGCACACATTTGTTCATTTTTTAAGAAATAATCACATCAAACATTGCGTACATAACCTCAATTTTTCTTTTTGAACCGGTGGTCGCAAAAGTTGAATTTGCTACCTCTAAATGAGTCGACATTTGCATGCGTCCTGGCTGCTAGTGAAAAAAGTAACTAATATGATAAAAAGTAACTAACATGATATTCGGAACTTTCATATATAAATTGTTGTGTTGAAAGTGTCTGTTTCGTAAACAGTCGTCTAAAAAACGGTTTTTTCTTCTTCTTTTAAAGAACGTCAAAAAATAAACTATCCTACCAAACTTAAAGATTGTAAGCTTGAATGTTACTTTTCAACTTGTTCTATGTTGAAAACATCAAAATTTGTTTGGAATAAATTAATTTTTGAAAAAGGACAGCGCCATCTATTGGAAATTTTACATACTATCGTTCGACAGATGACAAGGTGACAGACTTGTGATTTTTTGGGATTATGATGTTGTTTTCTTTTCAACATAGCTATTAATTTTGGATACTTTAAAATATCAGTGTTATGTTTTAAATTAATGCAACATTTTAACATGCTGTAAATACAACATAGTGACTTCTTGTGAATACTGATTTCTTCGAAGTACGCTAACAAACAGTTTTAGGTGTAATTTTTGTGTTTATCTTCACACCATTTGATAAACTCGCGATAACTATTTTCGTATCGCGCTCGGGATTTGGTCGGTAATAAATTATTGACCGCTATATTTGCCGTTTCTTTAACTTCTGGCGGGGTGCAACTTCCATCAGAAGACATCTTGTACAACTTAGCTTTTTTCATGGACGCGCTTAGACAGTTCTACTGCTCAGGTGACTAGATTTTGGTCATCGACGACTTGATTTACTTGACGAATAAAATGTAACACATTTCTAGCAAATAAATTTTTAAATATTGTCATAATGGATTCGTGTAAAAAATTTGGACATGCTACGTGCGGGAATAGTTTTGCTTGACTCGTGTCAAATCCACCGCCCGCCTTGGAAACTACACACTCGTCTGCAAAACAACTGTTCCCGCACTCAATATGTAAATTACTATTCTGCACATTTATATTTGGTGTCACATACTGAGAGCTGACTTCCACTCCTTGCAGGTGAACTATTGCGTCCGCTATTTTTTTTTACACACTATTTTATTTACAGTTATTTCGAATTCACCCTGATGTTTCTTTACAAGATCAATTGACAGTTTCGTATTCTCATGGGACCATATTTTATTTTTTTGCGATTTCCTTCAGAAGTTGAATACGTTTCTGATGCACTTATATTCTTTTTGCGATTCTCTTCTACAGGTTGTACAGGCTCAATTTGCTTATTTTCGATGCAATGATTACGTCATCCAAGTATGCCATAGCAGTGTCATACCTGAGATTTCCCAAAACAATGTTAATTAATCTCTGAAACTGAGAGGGGGCATTAGCCATTCCAAAACTCATTCGCTTAAAATTATACACCCCGTCAGGTCTTATAAAAGCTGACTTATCCTTAGACTCTTGAGATAAGGGAATTTAATAATACGCTCCGCTTAAATCTAATGATGTATAAAATACCTGGTCTTTAAGTCTATCCAATTGATCGTCTAGCGGTGGTAAAGGATAATGTTCTTTCACTGTTTTCTTATTGAAAGAACGATAATTCACACACAATCTCACATCACCATTTTCTTTTTCACTAATAAACACAGGGCTCGCGAATGGTGAAAAAGAGTCTTCCACTATTCCCGCATCCTTGAGTTCTTCCACTATTTCCTGAACCTTCCTTTTCTCGCTGTACGCCATTCGGTACGGTTGATAGTAGATGAGTCGATCGTCTTCAAGCTGGATATCCATCTCTACCAGCGTTGTACATATCCCAACTGTTTCATCTTCCTGGCCACTAAATCTTTATATTCGTTCAATAAAGACATTAACTGGTCTTTATCATCGTCAGTTACCTCAGTATTTACTTCTGATTCAACCACCGGTTCTTGATTTACCTCTCGCCGTTGGTTAATTTCTACACAGCACTCACCACGTGCAATTCCTTTATCTTTACCAATGTTCATAGGTTTTCCGCTTATGTTTAAGATTGGTACCACAGTTTCTCCATTCTCGTCTGTCGTGATCACATCTCGGGATGACTCCTCCTAAATCTTTTATCTCACTCTCGATGCCATAATTCGGCACCTGTAAGGTCACCTCTCATAATATGACCTAGGAAATGATTCGAAATGACCGACGCTTCTTGCGCCCATAGGACTGTCTTCATTTCACCTTTTCGTTCCCTATGCGGTATTTGGCTGAATTCCAGTTGTGTAGGTGTTTTAATTACCTTAACATGCTCTTGCTCAGTAAATGGATGCCTAATTAATATCGGAATTTGTTGACACTCAGCTGGAACGACATAAATTTTGGTCATGGCATTGACCTCGTCGATCTTAATTTCGGCCTTCACGGCACCTAATGTTCCTATTTTCGCACCGCCATAACCGATAATGTTCTCACGGTCGCGTAAATCACACACGAGTCCCAATAAAGGCACACGTTTGTCTTGTATAGCACAAATTTGACTACCGAAGTCAACGTACCCCTGCACTTGGGTTCCGTTGACCAGTACGTCTTTAAAATATTTAATGTTTGGCGAACCGATTTCCACATGATTAACATTGTCTTAACAGCCGCACTTCCACTAGTTACTGTTACGACGTCAGGGCAGTCACGTGCGTAATGTCCGTACTTATGGCACTTGAAACACAACACCTGTCCATTTTTGTCTTTCGTTGGTAGTCTGTTACCATTTTGCGACGGTGTTTCGTTCTTCACAACTGTTTCCGCGACACACCCGCATTTTCAGTTTTTGCTTTCCTCGTCCCCGAACTCGAACTTAACACACGATTTCTTCATGCGACTTTTATACGCTCGTGTTGCAAAAGATCTTGGAATAAATAGTCCTCATCTACATGAAACTACATGATAATACAAAATTGGATGCTTCACGTGACCACAGTCCAATTGCTACTTGCTCCTTTACTTCATCAAATGGTAGCTCCAATTGTCGACAAAGTTTCGCTTTTTCGTGAAAATAAGCATCGATATTTTCATTTTTCCCTTGCATACGCTCTTTCATCTTGCTCTAGAGCTCGGTCTTATTTTGCCTTATTAGAAACGTTCTCTCGAAGCCAAGTCGGAAACTTGCCCAGTCCGGCATTTCTCGTACTCTGCCCTCGTCCCAGTTCCTGTCGGCGCCTTGTAAACGACTTTTCGCCGTTTCATACGCAAACTCATCAGGCCAATGATGAAGGGTCGCGCTGGTGGTGATTTGCTCCAACCATCGTTTCGCTTCCCCAGGCCCTTTCTCCCCGCGGAAATCCCCTATGGTCTTGGAGAAGTCTGGCAGTATACTATAATTTCTCTCAGGCCCTCGTTGACTCTGCTGCATCATTTGTATTAACACTGCATTCTGCTGGAGTTGCGCCTGAACTACATCACCAAAATTATCTCCTGCACCTTGATTTTCACTTTCCTGTTCCCTCGACGGAACGTCTTCCAGGTGATGCGGGCCTTCGTACCAAATTTATTAAAGTCTCGTCATCACCAATACTTAAAGTTATGAACGGACGTCTTGACACTCGCGGTCACCGAACTTTTTCCCATCAAAATAACTTCGCGCAGACAGGTTTATCGATTCCGATATTTTGATCCTGATCCTACTTCTGCTATAAAATCACCAAAACTACTAAACTTGATGAACCAGAAAATCTCTTCTGATACACACACTCACTTTAACTTTTTCTTGTATCTAAGTATCTCCTCATGAGGTAATTAGAACTTCTCAAAATAATACTAGGTAATTGCTCTGAATTACGTTTTCTTTATTCCAATTTAGCGTTAGGTACATTAAATCGCTCAACTGAGCACTTCTGAAGAACTAGCCACTTCTCATGACTCTTCCCTCAACTCTAGAAGTACTGACTTTTCTTAAACCAACTTAAAATTGTAAAGACTCGCATTCTCCCTCACAATCATACAAAGCCCCAATCATATTCAAATATTCATTCGGCAGTTGATCCTACAACCAATCTCATTTAAATTAAATCATAACCGATATTGTCAAATCCGTTGTAGAACCATCGTTTCCCAATTCGCTCTGGTCATGTCTATGCACTAATTTTAGAGAAGTTCGTTTGCAATGATTTCATTACTTCCAACGGTTTTAACGAACTCTTCCAAAAATATCCTAATATTAAAAAATGTTGTAACACAATGTTTGACTGTGCTCTAAATCATCCAACCTGAACATTATTCCATTTAAAATTGAGTGTATCAAATTATTAGAGAGCTGAGTGTATTTACTTTCTTTTAATTTGGAATACACATCTTTTAGCCCATTTGTTAAAACTATAGTTGAGGGTGCTGTAACATAAGCTTGTCCGCTCATAAATTTGGTGACACTTTCCATGGGCTTTAAGATAGGAACCACTTCCTTAAAAATACCATTCTTCATTTGAAATAATCGGAAGATCTTTCCTATCAGAGCTAATGTTGTTCTTACAGAATTTTTCAATTCGACAAACCTATCCAATATATAAAAAGTAGAATTCCACCTGGTGGAAACATCTTGGATGAGCTTTTTTAGCTTATTACCGAAGTTTTTTTGTTGATTACAAAATTTCGCTGTAGCAGATGTACTTCTTTTGAAATGGGCCACGATTGATCTTACTTTTTCTAGTACCTACTTCGGTAATTAATTTTAAGGTATCCATTACAATTAGGTTGATGGTATGGGCGTAACAACCGAAATGACGATATTTCAATTCCTCCCGAATTGTTTTTGCGAATGTTTGCGGCGCTATCTGAGACATTCATAATAATTTTTTTTTTCTAAATTCCATTTCAGAATTATTCTTCTTAATTCATTAACTAAATTTATACTCGTGTGACTTTCGTTAATAGATCATCATTCCAAAAGGACATTTTCTATTTTAAAACTTTTGTCTACAAAATGAGCCGTTACAGCCATGAAATTTTCGGTCTTACGTGATGTCCAGCAATCCGTTGTTAAAGTGACTGAAACGACGTCTTTCATAACATTTTTGGTGTCATTGTGGACTTCTTTGTATATAGTTGGCAGAAAAGACTGTGATGAAGCGGTCTTTCGTGAAGGCCACTAATATGATGTGTTTAAAGCCTGTATAATACATTTATTAAATCCGTAATCTTCAACCACAGAAAATGGTTGAAAATCTTTTGAAAACAAAATCATTAAACTCTGATCTATTTTTCTTGATGCGTTTTGGCCCATTTTTTTTTTTGGTATAAATGAGTGTATGCTTCCTTGTACTGGAGGACATGGGGGAGGATGTTCTTGCCGGCTCGTTGAGGCCTGAGGTTGTCTTAGGGGCTTCTGGCTTTCCTGACTTGTGGACGCCTTCTCGGACGATGTTTTAGGTTGTTGTTGAGCAGGTTCCTGGTTCTATTTCTGCATCTCCCCTCATTATTTCACTACTTTGTCTTTGACTTGAACTTTGAATTACTGGGCGTAGGTTTAAAGCTTAGTTCTTGTTTGCACAAACTACATATTGAGAATCTGATTTCACTGAAAAAAAAACTCCAAACAATGGAATTTTTAGGCGGAGCAATCATGTCTTGCTTTTACGTTAAAATCTCAACACTATCTCAACAATTAAAAATGCAACAATATCTGAACGTGCACTGGTACAATACTGAAAATGCAGAAAATCGAAGTGTTGATGTTTGCTTTCTTGGTGATGTCATTTTAATGTAACTTCAGATGCCGACAAAGAAAAGCCGACGTACATAACGCTGAGAGGAGTGAGAGGACGGTTTCCGAGAATAAGTTGTATAAAATAAATTGCTGTCCACAACTGAAAGAATAACAGGGTAATTCCATCATCACTCAGGCGACATTTGCAACAGTTCTTAATGACTTACATTGTTGATTAACGTTTTTACAATTTATTCCTAGGTGATGAGGAGCCTTGTTAAAAAGTACATTGTTTGTACTATTTAGCAACCGAATATTTTTAATTTTGTTAGCTGTTAGTTATAAGTAATTGGACATCAAACTATGCGTCGCTACTATTGTTGTTCCTACTAAATACGTTCCACAGTAACGTTATTTTGAAACGTTAATAGACAATTAGCGAAATTACGTTCCGTACAACGTATTATCTGTTAACGTATACAATCGCCAATAGGGACACTGCATTTTCTATGTTTCCATAGATATAACAGTTGTGTCTACGTTTTGCGTGCTGTACGTTCCGTACAACGTATTATCCGTTAACGTACATAATCGCCAATAGGGACACTGGTCTAATAGACAATTAGGGAAACCATGTTCCGTAGAACGTACAGCACGCAAAACGTAGAACAAACTGTTATATCTATGGAAACATAGAAAATGCAGTGTCTATTCATGGCCAACTATATTAATAAATATGGCCATCGCAATTCGTATAAAAAGTTGATTTTTTGACGTTTCCGAAATCGTTAATCAGGCAACGACATCTGTTGAATATAATGCCGTAATAGTTATGAACTTGGTTGGCAAGTAATTGTCAAAATTTTTTAAAGTGTAGATAATGGCACAAGAACATTAATGATATTACTATTTAGTTTTGAAATAAGATAGATATATTTTGGTCCAAAGAAGGATGAAGCAGATTATATATTTGTTCGCATGTCTTTTTAGAGTTTAAAAACGGCAACATTTTTTGAGTTACGTCAGCCACTTCCTTCACAATGCCTACGAAATGTGCATTAGGATAGGTTAATCCACCTCGATCCTGTAACAGGATAAGTCCTAATAGCGGACCAGGAACCTCTTTGGACAACAGCGGTGCAAGGCAGCTATCGCAATGAAATTTGTACTTCTCGTACTGCTTTTATCTATAATAACCACATGTCATCACAACGCTGCCATGACTGTCTATCATTACTTCATGAGTATGACAAGTTACTAATATTTCCCTTTGCACACACTTTGCTTCAGGTAACCAGGGCCGTCTTAAGCATACTCTGCGCCGGGGTGCGAAAATCAGCGTTGCACCCCCCTGTCAAACATTTATTGACTCTGTTTGTTACAGAGTCTAGAGCCCCACACTAGAATCTAACGTTACGGGTGGTTAACCTAGAAGCAGTTAACCGTCACAATTCTCTTAAATATTCTATTCATGCATATATGCCAAAAATCAAAAACATAATGATGGTTGATCTATTTATTATATAAACAACATGGCTAGGAAATTCAAACGATGACAATCAGTACAATCTTATTACAATTATATAATTTAAACAGTTATATTTAAATAATAAAAATATAAAACAAATTTAAAATTATTTCGGAGTATTAAACGTTATAAAAAATAATTAAACATATTGAACACATATTTAAACTTAACAAAAAGTAATAAATTATTCCATAAAAAATATCACACAAACTTACTTTGTGTAAGATACAGATGTCAGATCAGAATGATTAAACTTAAAACTATTATGTGCTATTTCATACATCAAAGTCAATTTTTCTCACTTTTGAGATTTTAAATTTTTTTATTATTTCGGCTGTTTCAAAATCTATTTCTCGTTCAATGCTTATAATGGTCAGGCTAGTTAATCTGTCTTGGGTCATGGTTGACCGCAGATAATTTTTTATTAACTTTAGCTTAGAAAATGATCTTTCGCTGTCAGCTACCGTCACTGGAAGAGTTAAATATATACGTCGAGATGTTGAAAGATTAGGAAATGCGGATAGTAAATTATTCGAATATATATAACTAAAAATATCAAGTGGAGTTGTGTTATTTATAAAAAATATTGGCAACAATTCTAACTCATGGAACAGGTCTTCCCCATCTATATCGGATCTATTTCCATAAGTTAATTTTTGTTGCAAGTTGAGACATTGTGTTTTTTTTTTGTTCTAGCTCCGATTTCCTCCAGTTTTCTATATTTTCTAAAAATGAAATTTTTTATTGTGTTGTATTAACAATTCGAATCTTTCATTTATTTTTGCAATTGCCGTGTCGAATAAATAATAATAGAAATTGATTTTAAAATTTTGCTTTGGGTCTAAAATGAGTTCATCTGCACTTTCGTAATTAAAATGTCGTAGTGGTTTTAGAGCGTCAATTCTACTTTCCCATCGCGTATTTGACTGGTTTTAATGTCAAAGTGGGTAACTGATTCATGATGACATCCCACCGTGATGTTGATCCGGAAAAAAATACATAAATTTCCTGGACAATTGAAAAAAAAAAATCGTTATTTCCAATGAGCTTTTAGCCGCATCATTTACCACTAAATTAAGGCTGTCTGTGGGCCGCACAAGGAACATAAAAAGCACGAGGATTCATATCTAAAATTTTTGTTTTGGAGGCCTATATTTTTTCCTCTCATGTTTGCCCCATTATCATATCCTTGGTCTCGCAAATCATCCAGTTCAATATGTATTGATTTTAAAAAATCTAACAAATAAGTTGCTAATCCTTGTCCAGCCGTATCAGTAACCGGCAAAAAGCCTAAAAAATGCTCTCTAACCTAACTTGTGGACGGATTGAGATAAACAAACCTCACAATAACAGTACGTTGTTCTTTGTGTGAGATATTAGGTGTGCAATCTAAAATTATAGAATAATATTTAGATTGTTTTAAAAGATCAACTACGGTTGTCTTAATTTTTTCCGAGATTATATTAATCAATTTATTTTGAATATTATGGCCAAGATAATGGGGCATACGACGTTAAGCACTTTGAATTCCAGAAATGTGTTCTGATAGGGTATTATCAAAATTAGAAATACATTCTATTAACTTTAAAAAAATTGCATTATTTGATTCATACAATTTTTCAGTAGTTCCCCCTTGAAGCTAAATTTTGACGAGCTAAAAATGTAATTATCTCGATTATTCTTTCCAAAACCGTCGTCCATCTTTTTTTTCGCGTTCAACTCTAGCTTGATTAACAGAGTCAATAGTGTGACCTTTCAGTAAGTAATTTTTTAGGTCTAATTCTTTTTACCGAAAATAGGTGACCGGAACTTTTTTCATGTCTTTCTAATGTTCTAGATAAATGCCTCCAATCTTTGAAACCAATCTGACCATTAAAAGCAGTGACATTTTCATTGAAAAGCTTACAATAAAAACAAAATACACAGTCACTAGATGTGGAATATACAAGCCAATTTCGTTGAATAATTTCGTTCTTTTTTAACCTTTTTGTGTAACAGGTATCTGTAAACGACCTGTTATTGCTATCTGAGGGACAATTACATTTTTTAATCTGAACTGGTCCATGTTCTGTTAAAAATAATCTCAACTTATCTGGAATTATGTGAGGCCACACAGCAGGATCATCCGCAACATTTGCAGAAAAAGTAGATTCCTATGAAACTTCAACCGTCGACGTTGATTCTGTTGGAGTCGCCGAGACATCGGTATGGGTACTGACTTTACTGACTTCTGAAATAACCTAACAGAGGCACCCGGTGCGGTTCTGCGAGCTTGCTCTGGATTGGCAGGTTGAGATGGTTCGTCTAGTACGGCTGCCGCAGGTGAACCCATAGGTTCCGTTTCTGGAGTTGTTAGCACCGGAGGTTCGGTTAGTGGCTCGTTAACCTTTAACCCAAACTCGTTCAGGAAAATGTCCACCGGCAATGTGGAATTCCGTGGACTCGTCTTCATAGATGAATCGGTTCTGGATTTCATTTGGTTGATGTGAGACCTGATTAATCCTTGACGTATTGAATCTTCTAAGAGTACATTGTACATTACTCCACTGATTCGTTCAATCACAGCACCTTTTGCCTAACTCCATCCTGTGAAATACGTACGTGATACAGAATGTGAATGTACATGTAGGGGAACGAGGGGCTTGTTGTAACAGTTTTTAGGAAAACGAATATAATTTGGTATCTATTAGCTGTTTGAGCATTATAAAAGTATCTATCGGTAGTCTAACTATTCCCCTATTGGACTGAACAGGCAAAAGGTCAAAATTGTTCATCTTCACTTCACACCAGGCATTTTCTTAAAAAAAGTGCATTGTTACAACTTGCCCCGTGGTTGGGGCTAGTTGTAACAGCCATGAGACAGGTAGTAACAGTAAAAATAAAGCTGATGTTGATACATATTTAGACTTTATTTTTCAAAAATCAACACAACACTTCATTATATACAATTTTTTTTCAGTAAAACTGAAATAAACTTTTAGAAAAAGAGTCAACATTAAAAATTTGAGTGTCGTCTTCCTTTTTCTTAATATATCTGGAAAGCGATATATGGCATAGGTCAAAATTTTGGCTCGCTTTTCGTATGCTAGGTGCGAGATTTGTAGAAGTGAATTTGGGATAAGTTGTAACATGTTACAACTTGCCCCAAGGCTATTGTTAGAACATGCCCCGTAGCACAATTTTCTACATTTAATTACATTTCGACAAAATTATGTGGCTTAGCGTCAAAATGTGTAAGGAATATCAAAGCTGAGTAATTTGTGAGCTACATGCAAAACTAAAAGTTTTAAATTAATTAATAACTGATACGAAAAACCAAATTTTACTAAAGCAATATTTAAATTACTAGGCCAAAACGAAACACGTGCACACATCCACTCACTGCGCTGGCTCAAGGAACAGTGGTTGTGATGACATGATGTCTTATGGTGCAAGAATTAAATTCAGTAAAATACCTGACGTTAAAGAGTTTAAATTGTGGGTAAAAATTTAGTGTTACAACTTACCCCTGTTACAACAAGCCCCTAGTTCCCCTACACTATGATGCTAGAGATGTCGAATTATTATCCTCGTCGCCACTTGTGTTATATCTTAACAACTTTATTATATACCTTGGAACATATAGAACCTCATAACATAACCTTACATTTCTAACACTCTCTCTTTTTCTCTGGCACGCAGCAGAAGTGTCATTCTAGTGGCGTGCTAACTATGTCAAAAGTCAAAACCTTAACCTGTTTGCGGATAGGTTTTATTTTCCACAAATATTCTTCATTTTTCTTTTATTTCGCTGCTTTAAGTTCGCATAAAACGATCTTTTATTTAATTCGCGTATTCGGATAAACGTTCTTGTGCGAACTAAACAATGGTAACATGTTTTCTGGTAGGTGACGCCTTAACTGTTGTGCATACTTTGTTTTCTTGTATCATGATTGAGACTGAATAAAAACCCAAAACTATAAATAAAAACATTGTTTTAAGGAAAATCAAAATAAAGTTATATTTGCTGATAAAATACACAAAATCATTAAAAAAAAACACACACACAAATGACACAAAATTGTAAATAAAAAAATTATTAAAAAAAAAAACAAAATAAAATTATATTCGCTGATAAACTAAATAAAAAATAACATTTGGTAACGCATAAAATAAATAAAAACTACTCTAAAAAACTAATACAAGGAACGTCATATTCATTAAAAATTTCCAAACTCTCATTGACATTGTTTTCTTCGTTGTCAGTTCCCCGATCATGAGACAAGTAAATTTCACTATTAAATTTTCTGTACCTAGCTTTGGTTGGTTCAGAATTATAACACCTGGCCAGGGACCTAATACGCTCACCGAATGAGTAAAAATAATTATAACATTTTTTTGTTGTATCTATGTCATATTGTTTGGCGGAAATACGGATGAAAAGAATGGCAATGTCCAACGTTTAAGGTTAGTAGTTCTAATAAAAGGAAATTTCAATACAACTATCAAATAGCACAATTACACACAAGGCATCCCCGGTTTTGTTGTATATACATTTATTTTACGGAGTGACTATTCGTACACACAGTATGTACGAATAGTACAAGAGCTATTCATACACACTGTGTGTACGAATAGCTACAGCGCTAATCATACATACAGTGTGTATGAATAGTACGCACGCTGTTCATGCTCACATACAGGTACGTCCACATACAATTGATACCAACACCTGTTCACACCATTTGTTTACTCTCTTTACTGTGAATATTCTGTAGTTTGATTACGTTGAATATTTTAATGATCATCGTCAAATGAATAGAGATTTTGTATATTGGTATCACTCAGTAATTAGGCGTACTAACACAAATCAAACAATTGTTTTAAAGATGTAAGGATAACCTCAAAGCTTTTGGCGCTACAACTTCAACTTACCTTCAAACTCCAGTTCAAATTTAATGATTTTTATGAGTGTTGCACATCTGTTCTAAAACAATATGGTATAGTTATGCTCTTACAAATCTGTGGCCACAAGCCACAAGTCGCAAAATAGATCTACAAGTGACAACGAAGAAAAAGCTGTATTACGTCAAATACAAGCAAAATCGTAACCCTGACAGGCATTAGAAATAAATCCAAAAGACTAAGTGGTAGGTACTTCTATGTATTAACATAAAAAACAAAACACAACAAAACAGTGCTAACAGACTTAACTTTTATTTTTTGTACAAAATATTTTTTTTTCAAAAAAAAAAAACTTTTAAACAAAATAATGGAACTATTTTTAAGAAGATTATAAGAACTAAAAAAAAAGATAGTTTAATTAATAGAACATCTCCAAGTGTTCAGTATCATACTAAAGATTCTCGCTTTGACTGCAAACAGTACAAAACCTTTCGGTTTTCACCTGATATTGACACATTTCTTATGACATCGAGACAGGTATGCCGCACAAAAAATATTTAGTACTGATCCCATCCGACATCTTGTTGCAAATTCTGCAGTGCAAGTTCTTGATTTTTTTTATCTAAAAACGGAGTAGAGCGGAATAATCGGGTGCTGAAAAATCTTTTTGGACTAAAGATTCGAGTACATGCACTTCATTTAAAAAAAATTCTGATTTGATTAATTTTGGCCCAGTAGGTGAATGGGAAGTACTTAGTATATTTACTAGTGGATTCGTAAAATAAACCAATCCCTTCAAATATCAACTTCTTTTTTTCATAATTTGATTTTAAACTATATTTTTTGGAACCCCAAAAGTTTGTTTTTTTATTTTTACTCCTACAGCCGTTAACAAGTGACCTTTAGGGCGCCCACAACGAACCATTTTTGGAGGAAGTTTTGTTGCTTTTAATTCAAACAAAAGTTCTACATTTAGGTTGGTTTTGGAGGATGGAACAATATTTATTTCTTTTTGCCAGAGTAGACTCGTTCATTTTTTGTAAAGAGGAACTAGATAAAATATCACATTTTTCACTTTGATTCTACGAGATGGTATTACTAAGTATTAGATTTCTGTGCATAGATTTCATTGTTAGCAAATATTTTTGCATTCGTTAATTGAACAGCATTCCCTTGATTTTGGAACATTAGTTTTTCTATTCTTTCCTCATTTGTGTTTGTTGCAGTTTCTTGGTTTTCATTATCCTGATTATTTACATTGTGTACCACTGCATTTTTCATATTGGCATTTTCTGTTACTCCTAGTTTTTTGCTGTTATTGTTTATTTCTTCCAATGAATTACTTTGATTTTCAATCAAGTCTTCGTGGTAAATAATCTGTTCTTTCACATTTTTTTCACTATGTGAATAACCATTTACCTCTGTGAAATTCATTTCAATTTCTTCAATACCTGCATTAAGCATTTTGTTTTGTTAGTGACTGCATTTTCAGATGAACTTGCCACTTCACATATAAGTACCTCTTTATTCATTTCGTAATAATTAAGAAGCAATTTGGCCTCTTCCATTTTTTGCTTATATTTTTCAGTCCCAAACTCGGATATAACAACCGCAAGTCTAGAACATAATTTTGCTGCTTCATATTTTTTTTTAGCACTAACAGCTCTAGGTGTTGGACATGCAAAATCCAATATTGTCACTGTTGGCATGCATCATTTGCATACAGATTTTCAATATTGCTAGACGCTCTGTGATGACTTAAATAAACATTCTTCTTCCAACGATTAAGCATCAAATTTTCGTCATACGGATTCAAACCCATTTTTTCTCTTAAAGCCAAAATGTGGCAACATGGCAATAGCATTTAGTTAGAAAAACTGCAGTCACATTTGTCCATTTTTACTTTTATTTTGGGATTTGCATTTTTTTTAATATATATTCTTCGTGTTCGTTTAGTTCTAGATTTTCCTTAATTTTGTATCTTACCATAAAAGAAAATTGTTGCAGTAAATGTTTCCAAGCAAAAGGAGTAATTAAGCTATGATATTTCGTGAACTTTCTTTCTCTTTCAATTGGCAATGAAGATAACACCTTCTTGAAATCAGTGAAAAACTGCTCCAAAGAAGACATTGTTTCCAAATGTTAGGCAATGACGACGATATGCACAGACTCACTGCTCCTTTATGTCGTGTCAATTTCTTTCATAGTATGCCGTAATGTTGGGAAAATTGAAACTTATTAAATTCTAGTTCTATATACTCTTCGTCACTATGGCTGTATGTTATTCTCTGTATCAAATTCAAGCACTGTTCTCTGTGAGCAGACGAAATCTTCATTTTATCCATAGTAATTTCCCTTCGAAACGTCTTTAGGGTCCTTCATGTCCTTTTCAGTGAAGTAGTTTTTGTTGGCTCCCATTTGCATTTTCTTTTTTGAATAATTGTGTCACTTCGCCTAAAGTAATTTTGTCCTCATCAACCAACAAAAAAGAACACATAATGTCCAATTCCATCAACAGTAAGTACAACGGCATTCTCAGGTTATTGAGTTTGTAGGTGGCATCGCACATTAATATTTCCGGAAAGTACTTGAACATTTGTTTCATTGTCTTACTTTGATAGTAAATTGCTCTTAGAAGTCTTAGAATGAAAAAAAAACTACGGAGTTTTTGTCGCTATTTCGGAAAATTTTTACTGAGTCTCCTTCTTGAATAGGTTTCGGGAACTTCGAGTTTGTTTGTGTTTAATGGTGCTTTAGCAATTCACTTTATATTTCTAATGTCTCTCAGGGTTAGGATTTTGTTTGTTTTTGATTTAATATAGTTTTGTGCGTCTTTTGAATTGGCGTTCATTTGCATAACATGCACCATTTCTTCTTTGTCGCTTGGACCCAGTTTGCGATTTCTATCCATAAATTCGTAAGAGGATTCTTCAAGTCTGTGATTATGCTGATTGTTAATTTCTGTAATGCATAACTGATGATTATCGTTAATACTTATTTTTATCCTAGCTGGATCTTGCAACGTTTTGTGTCTTCTTTGGCCGCTTGATCTACTCTTAAAATTTTTCCCTCCTTTGGCGCATGCACAACCAATTTTATAATATAGCACCTCATTACTACAGTTAGCGGCCTTTTTCTCCCTTACTTCGGAAATTGTTGTACTACTTCTTTTGTAAAAATATATATAATTCATGTCTTCGTAATTTTTTAAAGTTAGCGCCCGCTCTTCGTAAGTTTCGAAAGTATTTCCGGCTGTTAACATATTGTAACTTTATTATCTTGTTATGGAAAAGATATGCTGTACTTGTAAAAATTATTAAACTTGATCTGGAATGTCTAGAGTTTGAAGGTACGTTGGGAACATTTGTGGCGGCAAAAGTTTGAAGTTATACTTATATCTACAAATCTATGATTGGAGTTGTGTTAGTACGCGTTATTACTGAATAGTACTGATATACATACACATACCTTTTATCTATTTGATGATGGTCACTAAATATTTAACGAAATCAAACTGAAAAATAGACACAGTCAGAATCGTTTGTGTGTGGGTGTACAATTGTGTGTACGAATAGCGCTGTAGTTATTCATACACACAGTGCGTATGAATAGCTCTTGTACTATTCGTACAAACTGTGTGTACGAATAGTCACTCCGTTTATTTTATCGCCAGTTTTGCCTACTGGCGATAATGTTGAAAATTCAAGCGTCAATTTAAAAATAAAATTGCCGGTTTGGCTACAAATCGCTAAATCTCGACACACAGACGAGCCAGCTAGAGATGGGCACATCGAAGTGAAACATCGATTTTTCCAACATCGGTTTATATTTTTCTCAAAATCGATATTCGATATATCGAGTATTTAAAAAAAAAAACAAATTCTTTGGGTTCTTAAAACTAATAATGACATAATCCATTCTTTGGCATTGAACTCATTTAAAAACAGCATATATTTCAACTTTTCGGACTTCAGTCTATTTCTTCTTTCAGTCACCACGTTTCCTGCCTCAGAGAATAAGCGCTCTGATGGAACGGAAGTTGCACTTGGTATTAAATGAATTTTATTTTTCACTCGTATATTATGTTTGGTTTATATCCATGATTTGACAAACGTAAAGCGGCATCTTACATCCGGGGCACAATGAGCGGGCATAAAGTATGCCCTCTCATTATGCCCTATTTTGCTAAACCGAATTAAACACAAATAGAAAAATGTATTGTTTATTTTTAACTACTTATTTATTTTTTGACAATTTATTTAATAACGGAGTTACAAATTACAATTTACAAACTTGCTATTCATACCAAACTTTTCAGGTAAACCTTTCGCAGGTTCCTCTATTGGAATTATTTCTGCCTCTGCTTCCATTCTGATAGCACCGAATAAAGTATTATATAAAAATCTAGAAATTTCTCTAGAAAACTCATTCTCCAACAACCTTTAATGCATAGAACATTCGTATTTAAATACTTACAATCATCAAAAAATAACTTAGTTTACCTTCTGATGTAAATATCTGTTGTCGGAAGCATCTTTTAGAAATTGCATGACTTGTTCGCCAGTCAAAACTCGATTTTTTTGCCACATAACCTTTTGGGTTTTTTACAGAAATATGTCAAACGATGATAATTAGAAATGTCTATGTTGTCGTTTACTCTTAAAGTTGTCTTGACCATCGAGTATTTTCACCATAACGAACTGGGTGAATATTTTTCTGACTAAAAATGAAGAACACAGTTAAATAATTATTTTATAAACTAAATTACTCACCAATTCTTAGAAGTAAGCCATCATAACTGTCTCGCTGATACGATTTACAAAATTTGTAATCTTCCATTTAAGGAAAATTTTGTATTCTTTTTCATATATGGATCCTGATGTTCCAGGTAACACATTTTCATTGGTTTTTTTGCGCTTTCTTCGCAATGTTTTCTGGAATTTCACACTTTTCCTCGTTCATTTTCGCGGTCGAAAATATACGTGTTGACACCGTGAATAGACGCCGTGTTTGCAATAAACATAGAATCTCCTTGACAACAAAATCAACGCCACGTAATTTTTTTTTTACGAATTAATTATATAAATTAATGTCTTTTTTAGATTTCATCGTGAAAAATAAAAGTTTGTATGCACCACGGGGACAACTTGATGTTTATAAATCTCGGGCAACTTACAAAATCTCGGGCCAGAGGCCCTCGATTTTGTAAACGTTGCCCTCGAATACAGGGTGCCGCATCCAAGTCTGGATATAGGGAATTAACATGGCAATTGGTTTTTATTTTATAATGTCCCCCCAGATCACTTTAAAGCTATTATTGAGTGATGCCTTTGTGGAGGTCGAAGAGGGCTATCGACCAGTATTTTTTTCAAATCGTTGCATCGCGTTCATTCACTGTAAAAAGGTTTTAAAAATCGTATTTTGAAATTCGCGCCCGATCCGATTTGTCGCAAAATGTTCCGTCGTACTGTCGAAGTTCGGCGATCGCGTCTTTGGAATAGGGAATAACCATGCAGAATCCAAATGTCAAAGTGAAGTTAGAAATTATTCTCAGAAATCAACGAACAACTCAAGCTGAATTATTTTATCCAGTGTGATGATTATTGTAAGTCAATTTAAACGGAATAAATGCACAACCTGCATAAAATATTTTATTAGGTTATGCTATGCTCTACTGGACTAGATGAAAAAGCGAGGGTCTGCTTGTTCTTCAACGGTTAATTTATTTAGTAGGTAATTTGGGTAAATTTCACACTTTTTTTTCGAATTACTAAAGATTGGAAGTCAATTGATTTTACATTCGTTAAGCAGGGATGGAATTTTGCCACCTGGAAGCATGTTCGTTACAAGAAATTTTTGAGAGAGAAATGTAGAACATTGATTCATCAACATTTTAAAGTATTTTTCTCTATTACGAATGTGTTTTGGGATTCAGAAACTTTTGTATTACTGTTTTATTTGTTTATTTTGTTAACAACAACAAAAATAAAAATAATATTTCACAAAACAAAGTTACATTTATTTTCAAAGGTGATAAAAAGTAAATTAAATCAGGTGGGCACAACGTTTTCTAGGGATCTTAAAGAGATGGGATAGAAGAGTTTCAAAAAGCATCATGACAAAAAATTGAAGCCTGAGGACTACTTCTCACGTATGGAGTTTTACGAAGAAACGCTTGAGAGAATCTAGGCTGATAGAGAGTTTTTGAGGCACATTTGTTTTATTGACGAATGTTCATTTGGTCTTAAGGGAAATTATAATCGTCAGAACGATCAAATTTAAGCATTACACAACCCTCACGTGGTCCATGACTATCGTTATCAATGGCGTACAACTGTCAGTGTATGACTGGGGCTTCTAGGACATCATGTCATTGCACCTTTTTTCATCGAATCCGGAATGAATGCTCAGAAGTAGGACAATATGCTAGCTCAGCAAATACTTCCTGGGACTCCAAAGGTGCGACATCTGCAGCAGGTCTTTTACATCCAGGACCAAATCTCCAGCCATAGAGCTCTCATAAATGTTGTCTATTTGAACCAGTATTTTCCCGTAATGTTAGAATGAAAAATTTGTACTGCCCCATTGGCCTGTGCATTTGCCAGATCGAAATTTTTTCTTTGGAGATTTCTTCACGACCATCTGTATTCAAACAATACCAGCTATACAAACAGAGAAGCGCTGAAACAAGCAGTCCAGCAATATTGTCTTCAGATTGCAACTCAAATGCTGATCGACACGTGTAGGAGTTTTGAAGATCGGCTTACTTACTGTACAGCTGCTGAGAGCAGTCTTTTTGAACAATTCTTGAAAATAGTGCAATACTTCTCCAGATTCGTACAATATTTCATTACTTCATTCATCAACAATTGTTAAGTTTTGTTATTTGTAGTTATCTAAAAGGTTCATTAAAAGGTTCTCTTCAAAAGCGCCAGCTGTTTTGATGGTAAATCTTATCATCACACAATAAGAAAAGCGGGCCCTCGCATTTTCATCTAATCGCAGTAGAACATGGCATTTTAATGATATTTTAGTAATAAAGACTCGACCAGCACCAGCAACATAACCTAATAAAATATTTTGTGGAGTTTGTGAACTTATTCCGTTTAAATTGACTTACAATAATCGTCATATTGAATAAAATAATTCAATTTGAGTCGTTCAGTGATTAACTGAGTGAGGCAGCGCGAGTACATTCCTAGCTTGAGGGCTCCCAGTACATGTCAAAATGCTGCCGATGGGGTTTTGAGGAAGACCAGCTGCTCGAAGTCTTCATCTCGGGATTTTTGGATACGGTCTGCGTGTAGTTCCGAGATGGCTCGTTTAACGGGGTCGCGCACTATGACGAATGAATGGATCAATTTGTGCATTTATTCCGTTTAATTTGTCCTACAATAATCATCACACTGTATAAAATAATCCAGTTTGAGTTGATTTCTGAGAATAATTTCTAACTTCACTTTGACATTTGGATTCTGCATGGTTATTCCCTATTCCAAAGACGCGATCGCCGAACTTCGACAGTGCGACGGAACATTTCGCGACAAATCGGATCGAGCGCGAATTTCAAAATACGATTTTTAAAACCTTTTTACAGTGAATGAGCGCGATGCAACGATTTGAAAAAAATACTGGCCGATAGCCCTCTTCGACCTCTACAAAGACATCACTCATTAATAGCTTTAAAGTGATGTGGGGAGATATCATAAAATAAAAACCGATTGCCATGTTAATTCCCTATATCCAGACTTGGATGCGGCACCCTGTATAACATCTTCCTTGTGCCCTTGGTACATAAATAACTATTGGGAACCTTACATAAATTTTGATACACCATTTTATTTTCTTCCCAAAATATGAAAGAGTCCATATTGAGATCAATGATTGGATGGGAGCCACAGATAGACAATGTTCCTACATGAGGCTGGAATATATTCGAGGCGCCCCCTGGTGTACGAGCAGCAAACTGCGCGATAAAGGCGGCCCTCCTATATGACATTCCAATCGTAATTTAAATTTTCACATTTAAGAAAAGAGAAACAAACAAAAAATTCTGAATCAAATTTATTACAGTATAATAAATCTACGCAAAAAGTCCTGCGGGTTGCCAAACATTCTGCTGAAATGTCCTTTCGGGTGCGTTTTTCATCCACAGTCAAGAGTCGCGGCACTCATCTTGCGTAGAGCATTTTCCAGTGCCGAAACCAAAGAATATTTAGGTATAGGCGAACCTTGCGTTAGGCGCCCCTCCCCTACACATAAAAATGCAATTTTACAGAACAGTTTTATTTATATTTTTTGATAAGTATGCAGAACAGATACTATGATAAAATATAAAAAAAAAGAAAAAAAATCGAGATTATACATATAGGTATATAATATGTATAAATCTATAAATATTATATAAGTTCAAAATAAAATCAACATTAAAAAACCTGTCGCGCCGGTTACATGTTTCTGAGCTTCCGTTCAAAATAAAAAAAGATTAATATGACATAATTCTTGGTATAGTTTTGGAAATTTCATTCTACCCTATAAAATTTTATTGACGATAACGAGACGGACAGTAGTACAATGGTAAGAAATATTTATGGCTCCCACCAGTTCACTCGAATTTGTCTGAGAATATTTGGCAGGTAGTTGTACTCATAAAATAATGGTCATTTCCGTTCATAAGTAACGATGGTCCCAGCCCGGACCTGGATGATTATGGTTTCTAACATCTGGGGATTACCGGCACGCGACAACTTAAGTTGTAAATATCTCTTGCTATTGTACAACTGTGCGTTTCGTTATTGCCAATAAAATTTTATAGGGTACAATGAAATTTCCAAAACTATACAACATAATTTTTGACGAATTTGGCACCCCTTGTCGTTGGCGCCCCTAGGCAAGGGCCTACTCGGCCTATAGCTAGTTTCGGCACTGGCATTTTCATATGTAATTGTTCGTATAAAATGTTGTGAATCCGTTCAGTTGAGATACCCATAACCTCAGCTATTTCGGCGATCTCCCATCACGATACTTTTTCAATAACTTCTTTGGTGGTGACTTCCACTGGGCGTCCAGAACGCGCTGCATCTTCGGTGCACGTGCGACCACGTTTGAATTCATGTATACAAAAATAAATGGTTTTGAAGGCTGGTACAGAGTCCGCGTGAACTTCCTCTCCAGCTCCGCATTTTGTCGAGATTTTATCCAGCTTTCAAATTTTGCTTCGCAATCTTCCGTTTCGGAATCAGTTTCTGGAAGTGATTCACTATCCGTTGACTGCAGATATTCAAAATTAGCATCCCTTTTTTCTGAAGTTTCGTCTATTTTTTTTTTACAAGGGCCTTGCAGTTTCACTAATATTTTCTGCACTGTCACTAGCAGTCCGTTCACTAGGTTTCAGTTTTTAAATGTGAAATAATCTGAAAGCGTTCGTTTTTTTCTGGTATTTTTAACAGACACAATTGAACTACACTGGACAAAATACCCCGGAAAACTAACACCATAAAACACCAACTTAAGAGAAGTGAAACCTGGAAAATAAAAGCTACCCATGCTGCCTCTATACGACGAGGTGGTGTACTAAATGTTGCAGTTCTTGCGATACGGGTTGCAGCCAACATAACCAGAATTGTATGCCTTTAATTTTAAGTGTCTATTCATCTGTCAAATCTTGGGTTGACATCAAGTTAACTAAACTATGTACACTGATGGCACAAATATTGCACTTATTTACAAGTATGCAAGTAAGTAAATATTATGCGAAACAGTGTAAATAGTTCACTTAACTGAGAGCACCCATAAACAAATAAACTAGTATAGTAAACGTAGAAATTATTTAAATAATTGTCACTTTTATTCAAACCAGAGTACCGAGCAGATTATAACCGTTGATTTTAAATTTGCGCTGAATTGTCAATTTTTGATTTGATTCGTGTTCATATTCATTCGACATCGACATCCGTAGCTTTCGGTAAATTCCGCCAACTATAGCGCCCTCTGACATCAAGGTGTCGCATTAATTAATTATTTTCCATCTCCGCCATTGAAGCGTCACTCCCGTGACTAACACCATGAGAATTCATTTAAAGCCTGCGTGCCAATCTGCATAGTGTGCAAAAGGCATATCAGTTGTATCGGCTAATTGCTTAAAAAAGTTATTGACAAAACTGTTCACAGCAGTATCGCTTTCCTCACAGAGTTATGTTACAAGATAAGAACATAAGATTACTCATAGCTAAAATTTACTGTTGATCTGAAATTTCGAATTTGCTTTACTTTTAAAGTTTAAAATTAATTTAAGGGGGCACCAGGGGTGGCACAGGGTTTTGCTGGGGTGGCCTGTGCTCTGACACTAATTTAAAAGAAGAGTTTAAAAATTGAACGAGCCAAAATCCTTACAATAGGCTAGATATTATTATTGATGAAGCAGCAAATAATCGAAGAGCACAAACAAAAGGACAACACATATGTAGCGCATTACGTATAATTGCTGCAAACAAACTTAATGTGTTTTCTTAATCGTAGGAAAAAAATCAAAAATAACATGTTCTATAAGAAAATAAAATATAAATCTACTTCTTCATCTGCTCCACCATATCTGCAAACAGTTTGTTGAATTTGTCGAACCTTGCCATTTTGTCTTCATGCCGTTTTTGGGCTTCAGTGAGACGAGCTTTACCCTTTTTAGCAAAAGAGCTCCTAACTGTTTCCGTGTTTCCATTATCTGAATTAGTTTCACAACTTTCACTAGTACTTGGAGTAGTTGGAGCTTCATTATTAGTTATAATACCTTTCCTACTAATGCATGTTGTTCAAATGTGGTTTCATATGTTTCCATTTGATGTATTAAAAAGAGAACGGGATCTCGAGTCTATAGCTTATTTACGTTTTCATTCTTTTGTTCTTCCACCTCATGCTGGTCATCGTTGTCGTCAGGACACTCTTGTTGAAACACCGTAAAACACCATACAAGGCAATACAAACGACATTGCAATATTATAACTTAGAACGAAACTGTAATACAATAAACGAATTCCAAAGCTGTCCTTACCGTCACCCTATATAATATATAATATAACTATATGAAAAAAATGCATGCAGTGTCAAGTAAACATATATTAACAATAATTACTAGTGTACCCTAGGCTCATATACAGTGGGTGCACATACTTTAAGATAATTATTTACAAAATTTTTTCTTAAATCGTGTTTATTAAATTGTTTATTCACTAATTGTACAACATGTTTTGTCATTATAGCTACTAGGGTGTATTTTGTCAACTGTTTGAGTCTTGTGCTTTTTTTAATACAGAAATTCAGCAACAATTGCTGGTGATGGCTACAGTAAATGATTACATACATCTTTTGCGGTTATATAAGCATGAATGTCAGTTACATTATTCGACAAGAGGGCTGCCCTGCAAATATCACAATGGGATGGAAGAATTTTACGACAAATAAAACAAGCCATATAGGCCGTATTTTGTCTAATCTGGTCAAGTTCGCACCAGAGTAATTTATTTGGTAAAGTTGGAAATGAGGAGATAGTCGGAAGATACATACAAGCTTCATATGCAGCAAAAAACGGAGCAACAGTGGGTTTGGTCTTATCGCCACACAAACTACTGCTGCAGAGATCTTGTAGACAAATACTTGCACAACAGTTTGTAATCGGTGCCATAATCTTTCAATATTAGGAATTGTGACTACGAAATTTTTGATGGAAGGTGGAGCGGAAAGTTTATACCGACTTTAAAAAACTTTAAACTGCGTAATTTTAATTTAACCATATCTCAAAAGTCTAAGGCTGGGTTTATAAAAGCCGAATTTATCAAATTTCGACAAGTTATATCGCACTGTGAGAGTAATACTCACGTAAGTCAAAATTTGCCGAATTGTTAAATTTATCATTAATTTATAAAAAAATTAATATAGTTTTAGTATATGTAAGTATAAACGGCTTTTAATAGCTGCGTACTGCTCAAATTGATCAAAATGTTTGTATTGCATTTCCGAAAGTTACCTGTGCACTTAATGCAAGACTGCCGTATCTCAAAAGGAAATAAAATCTAAGTAAGCTATCATGAAGCTTTTGATCTTTCAGTCGATGTTGATAATCTGATACTAATTTAGGTACAAATTTAACACAAAAAATACACAATGTCTTCTGATATAGTTAAATCAAATGTGAAGTTAGTAAATTTTTGGAGATCCATTCTGTTCAAGTTTTTATTTAATTTGGGGTTGTTGTCCGCCTCTTGAACGTCTGGAGTGTATCATTAGGAGACTTAATGGTTATGGTTACGACATGTTTCGACTTTATTAATTAACGTCCTCAGATTTTGTATAAATCTCGGGCATTTTAATTATTAGTTTTATCAATGTATTTTCATAAATTTTAATATCCATGTTACTAGCTTGTTAAACATAAGCTGATGACGACGTTAATTAAACTCGAAACATGTCGTAACCATAATCATTCAGTCTCCTAATACTACACTCCAGAGGTTCAAGAGGCGAACAACAATCCCAAACAAGTGAAGTTAGTAAGTTATGGATACCAGTAACAGCTTTAGCAAGAAAAACTGGAGAGCCAAAGTTCATGAAGTAGAGTAGAAGAATATTTTTAATATAAAAGAATTGACCGAAAACATGGGAATAAATTTTTCTTTGAATGGTAAAGATGGGAAAGTTAATTGGAGCGAAATAAAATTTTTAAAATTATTACGTAAAAAAAATTTAAATACATCAGACTGTCAGACATTTATAAGAATTTAGCCATAATAGATGTTGAATGAATTAATATTGTGATTGTTTTGTATTTTGTTATATTTTTTTCATTAAAATGTGTTGCTAGTTTGCTCTTGTATTAAATTTTTTAACACGCAAGTCAAAATATTTGGTATTGTGTACCAGTGCAATAGCCACATAAGTCAAAATTTCTTGTTTTCTATAACGAGTAGAAGGTTCTACTCGAAAGGCAAAAAACAATTAATAATAGGTTGACAGTACGACTATAATGTATTCCTAAGTATTTCGTATTTAAAACACAACTAATATATAAAAACTTGGGAATGTTAAATCATCATGTAACTTAAAAACAGGCGACTATTGCTCTCACAGTGCGATATGGAGAGTAATCCTAAAAAATCTTTTTGTCAACACTTCATGCATCAACGCATTTATGATTAAATTTTTTAATTTTAGGAGTACAATGCCCTACAACCACATTTTTTGACATACTATAGACTGTACCTTCTCGTCCATTTTCAATTGTTTCAATGAAGCCACGTATTCACTATCATACTTCTCTTGACATTCAAGGTAACGTTTTTTCTAAAATAGAATAAAAAATGTGTTGTATAGAAATATTTTCTGTTATGCTCACATTTTCTTCGGCAATTGATTTTTTTTGTGGTCATTTTTATAGTGGCCCACAAAACCTTTAGTTGCTTCATAGTTCGGGGGGCTGTCTGGGATGCAGCATTGCACTCATGCATCACTTTCTCCCATGCTGCCTGCTTCTCCCGATGGGAAGTAGCGTCTGTTGTTTTGTTTTCGAGTTGTGGGCGATATCTAATGAAAATCGATTGGTTAAGGAAGGGGAAAGGATATATCAAACGTGATCCATGGTAACCTTAGCGAGAAAGAATGTAAGTAGGCAAAAACAAGGTTGTTCTAAAAGTCGCCAAATACCTGTATGAACACTACGATGTGTTAAAGTTTAAAGAAAGAAAAATAAAAATTCCACATCCAAATTAATCTTGTGCTATATTCCTTTACATACATCCAGAGAACACTCGGTACTTCTGAGATCCAGGTATTCAAGAAGTAATAAAACACTGAAACAAATTTATTCCACTTACATCTACGTACTGTTCTATAATTTCAATTACTGCCTCCTTCTCCTTCTCAGTGAAGTTTCTTCCACGTTCTCTTTTTGCCTTTTTGTCCTCCATGATACAGTGGAAACAGAAACACACACGGAAAATTAACGTTTTCGTTTGCGAGTAGCGTTCTAGAGTTTCGCGCGTCTCCTTTTATAGGTTATGTTTTTAATTGCGCGACCGCGTTGACAGTTTTCTGACGTGAAATAGATACACAAGCGCCTAGTCGGAGCACGTTTTTGTAAATACTGTCTTTCAACTCCATTGAAACACTATTGATTTTGCTTAAAATTTAGCATTTTTATGTAGTGAGAAAAATTATTTCATAAAAACAATGTTTATTTGTACAACACAAAAATATAATAAAGTTTAAAAAAGACTTAAGGCAATTCTAATAAGATTTATTCATATGTACAAAAAAACTTGGTTATTATTATATATAGCTGTGATCGTTTGCTGAAGTGTGGATATGCACACACTGTTTTTCCTTCAAGCAATCGATAATAGATGCTGCTTCTGTTACTGACGGTTTTGCACGAGTTGGAATATATGATTTAATGTTCTCTTTTTACTAGAAAAATACCTTTGTTGCTTCATTATTTTTTTATTACTTGGTTCCAAATTCGATTTTTCCAAAACTGGATACTGTGCAGTAGTAGATAAAAGTTCGCGAGCTCGGTCCAAGTGTTTAATGACTGATGTACAGGTTTCATCATCAAAGCTGTTCTTGGAACAGAGTCCCTGAATTTGTTCAACCTTGTCCTTCATTTCTGCTTGACGTGTAGAAAAACTAATTAACGCATTTTTATTTTTGGCACATTCAATTAAATTAATTAACTCTTTATTCAGAACTCTTTCTGAAGTGCCTGGAGTTTCTTCTCTAACTTTTACAGAATCATCCATAGAAATTGATAAAATGCACAAATGAATATGTTTACACATATTTCCACGAATTAAAAAGTCAGGGCATGTACATGTCCACATATGCAAACATGCAAGACAGGAAACACAGTTGTAATGACACTGATTACAACAACTTGGGTTTTCTAGTTTAATAACATTATAAAAACCTTTCTTGGCAGTAGATTGTATATCCCATTCATTGTCACTTAATTTAGCAACCTTATCTTTTCCCATAGTTAGGGCTTCATTATGACTTTTTCTTATTTGCCTTACCCGAGATGTAGGAGTTTTTTTACATAATTTAATCAACCTTTCAAAAGAATATTTTCAGTATCACACTCCCCTTGATTTTTGAAATATATGACTGGATTGTCTTCTCCTAGGTGGGACATCGACTCTACCCAAGTAGAGACACTAATAGCGTCATATTGATGCTTTTTCCAGTTTGCTGAAGATGGAATTTGATTTTGTAGATTATTCAAATCTTTTTTTGTTAACAGATGGACACGAGAAAAATTTTCTGTATCTGTAGATTTCGTACATCATCTAATATACGATTTAATGTAACACCTTTTGCCAATTTACCTGCAAAAAATTGGTTTATTGATTACTGTGAATGTTAATCACTCAAGTTTCTTACTAGTGATGATTGCTCGTTCCATTTTACATAAGTTGCAATGTTCTAAATCTGGTGTATGCCCCATGTGGGTAAACCAAAACATAACTTCAACATGTCCATCTAGATAAACTTGAACTTCCATTGTAGCTGGACACAATTTGCCAATTCGTTTTGATCCTTGACTTTTTACATGTCTTACTTTTTTTTCATTGTTTTTTGGTAACACTGAGACCTCCTTTCCCTTACTTTTGGCACACTTGTCTCTTTCGTAGTCACCTACAAAAAAGTATAATACTTACTACTGAAACAACTAGAAACAAAATGTATAAACACATCTGTACATATACATACCTGATCTGGAGCAATGATAATATAGTTTTTGTGAATGATCCGCCAGTCTTTTCATTCCCCGTTCAAGGACATACTGAGATCGAGTGTTTTTCTCAATCATTTCCTTCCACTGAGTAAATTCTGCAAAAGAACACATTATGGAAATTATTAAAATCTGCGTCCGTGAATGAGCATGAATTTGTCAGCATGACTTACCGTTCATTTCACTGATATTTTTCTTTTCAAAATTGATTGTAACACTAAGAACCGTGGTTAAATGTGCATACAGTTGTTGGCGATTATTTTATGTTTTATCACAAACTAAGCACGTTATTAACTTCTTAGACACCAACAGATTTGAATTTTCCTGATGAATGTTCCTCATGTGTTCATATAAATTTTTTCTTTGACTAAACTGTTTTCCACAAAGTGTATATAACGGTCTTTCAGCTTCAGTTTTAGAAACCTCCATGTTTTCCAGCAAATATACAATACAATAGCAAACGGAAGCAATAGAAACGTGATCAAAACATTGGCATCATCAGATTACATTCGGACAACAATCCAAGTCCAAGTGATCCAATCGTTCGTAAAATAGAATAACACGCATACATAACCTATTTAAAACTTGCCAAACGTCAAAAATGAGAGCCAATAATATAAAGATATTCTGCAGCCAATCACATAATCCGGCCGTGCTCCGACTAGGCGCTTGTATAGATACCAACTTTGCGTAAGAATTGGTTACATTTTTAATTCGCTGAATTAGTTAACACCGTGCTTAATTTTTCCAAAAATTGATATGTAAACCGTAATTAGTTTAATCACGAAATTAAATTAATTTTATGATTAACTTAATCAAAAATTAAGCCATGTTATATAAACCCACCCTAAATGTTCAGAATTTGCCATCAATGGTAGCCGCAAAGATTTATTTTCTCTGCATGAAGTATTTAAACTGTCAAACAAGCTATCGATAAATTTAACAAAAGTAGCTGTGACCTTCGAGTCGCACCCCCGAACCTCTCAATCACAAGCATGGTGGCATAAACCTTATTACTGAACACTTGGGTTGCTACAGATACTTTCATCTTCATTTTGCCTTGACGGCGAACGTGCAATTCTGACAGCTTTGTAATTTTGGAGTCTACGCTTAGACCATCTTTTTCATATAACAACACAATATCTGACCACCGGGCGGTACCATCAGAATGCTGTATATCTTCTTCAATCATAGCATTTCGTAAACACCTGATTAAATGACACATCAAAACTGTGCAGTATTGCATGTTCACCAATTTATTGATAATCATTGCTCTCAGAATTTGTTTTGAGGGAAAAGTACCGAATTGCAGATCTATTGGGCCCACCTTGGTTAGATGTGCTTACCAGTACTCTAAACTGAGTTCTTGTGTGAATTTGATGTATAATTGTGGACGTAGTCCATTTGCGCCATATAATTCAACACACTGTAGTGAATGCTGGTCCAAGTGTTCGAACTGACGGGAATGCGAAATTATTTTTCAATAAATCTTGCTTACTCAGACTTTTCTTAATCTTAAACAAATCTGCTTTGAAATTGCACATTTTGCGTTTTATTCTCCACATTTTTTTTCGCACCGTGTTTTCAGTTCCTAGGAATGTTAATGTTGCTTCCTAGGACTGTCTTCACTCACTGCCCGGAACATTCTGAAACATTTTTACGTGTTAGTGTTTTTACTTTACAAACAAATCATTATATTGAATATATAATAGTCTCTAATTAGGTAATAATTCCACTAGTTTACAAGGGTTTTCCGCCATGCAAACGAATGGACGTTTCTGGAAGATTGTTTTTTTTTGTTTTGTCAGAATGGAGGAATAAATGATTTTTGTGTCCTCCGTATACTTATTTTGTGTTGTATTTAGCGGTACTTTTCCAACCTTGCGGTCCACCACTTTGGATCTAAACGCATTCCGCCACAAAAAAGACAAACACAATAAAATAAAACAAATACAATCGAATTATCTCTGAATTACAAAGGCGTAACCGACAAATTTGAAAATTTTGAGATAAGTGTTAGGAGTATTTTAGGACAATTACTATGTCCTAAAATACTGATTAAAAAAAAATCATACCCAGCTAGAAATATTTTACATGTTAAAACGCAAAAATTACAAAGGCGTTATAATAGAATTACTATGTCCTAAAATACAATCTAGGGTTCCATTTTGTTAGACGACCACAGTCCAAAACCAAATTTTTAATTTTCGCGGACTTTTAAAATTTTTGTTCACATATCAATTTAAGGCGGGATGTTTATTACAAATGATAAAAATTTGACAAGTTTATTGGGCAATAAACTAACATGTTAGAGTTTTTTAATAATTTGAATTATTTTTTAAGTATTCTTGATAATTGGCGTTTTTTGGGAGTTTCCTTTTCAGTATTTCTGTTTTCGGTGTTCGTAAATTGAATCCTTCTAAGCCAGATGAAATAATGGAAAATAAATGGGAGTGTTTCGAATTGGTGTTCACTGCAAAAGAAGGACAACTTATAATTAGTTAATATATGTATAAGAAACAGTGTCGTCATAAATGTTGTCAGATGACTGAAAATTTTCAGAAAAATAACGATTTATAAAATTTAGTAAGTTGAACAAGTTGACATTAGGATGGTGTAAATAATCCCGAGTTTTAATGTTGGTTAATAATGCAAGAGAATTTTCGGCTTCTTCCGTCATAAATAGTAAGTATATTATATATTATCCAATTCCACTTTTATCCCAGCAATGCGTTCTTTTCTATAACTTGCGTCTGAAGATCCCCAAAATGATCGAAGATCTTTAACATCAAATATGTTTTGTTGAAGTTCTTTACCTGTTACACTGGTATTACCCATCTTGGGAGGTTGAATTAGTTTGTAAATTGACAAAAATTTGTAAATTTGTAAAAATTTAGAAGCTATTGTTGTTTTGTTGTCATTCTGGCAACCTGCCTGCCGTACCATTTTCAAACAATTTCTACTTAAATAAAATGATAATAGCAGCAAAAAAATTTACCAAAGTTTATTTCGACAGAACTTCCCTCGGTTCTTTGAAAAATTATCAAATTAGATTTTGCCATGTCATGTAGAAATTTGTGTTGATTTGAATGAGTTTATCGCCTCAAAACCGGGCACTAAAATTATTAATTTAGCCACAGTTGGAATAGAATGTTATCAATAATTTTTATTAAATAAAGACGGGTGTATTCTCACCTTGTCGAGAAGGTGGGGTGACTCCTTAATTTGATCAATAAACAATTTGTTATGACATCGTACACAGGCATAATACACAATGCGAGAGAAAAAGGGAAGATAAACGCTAATGGTAACCTGCTATTATACTGTGCATTATGTTTTTCTGAAAATTTGGACGTTTAGGGAAAAAATTAAAAGTGGATTCGTACACTACTCGTACGCGTATATTGTTGTATAATATGTAGTTAAAAGAAATCTTTTAAATGACGTCATCAAATTGTTGGTGCGGATGATTAGCAAAATTGGATACAGACGGGAGATTATTTTTTTCGTACTGTAGGGGTCATGAAACGTCGAGAAAATATACAAGTGATCATTCGTCCGATGGACTCGATTACTAAACTTCCTTAGCTTACGCTCGGGAAGTAAAAAACAATAGAATTTAAATTTTTAGGCCCAAGTCGGTTTCTTCGCATATTTGTTGTGAGACCAGTTTTCGAAAATATTCTCTCTGACGGCACAGAAGTGCACAAAAATGTTCAGGAAACAAATTTTTGTTCTCCATCCAAAAGCTCATATAATTGGATGTTCGGTGTAAATTTGGCATAGATGAATACTGTTTTATCATTACAATAGCTTTTGCTTTTGGTGAAACAGCTTATACATTTGTAGATCTGGTGATTTTGTGGTCAAGGTAATTCCACAACATTTCAACATCAACAGCAGATGGTCTCTGGCACAGGTGGGGAAGCGGAAAGTGAACCAGCAATGAGGCTCTCAAGTTCAACTAAAATCGATTTCTCTGCGTTTTCTATATTTTCTTGGGTTCCAAATCGAATTTGCCGATATTTTGTCTTTTTTATGATTTCCCAGACGTTGGGAAAGCCCAGAAAGCATCGCAATTTTTAATTCCATGCCAACAGCTAATTTGCAATCTATTAAATTAATAGAATGCTGAACTCCTCGCACAAGTGACACTATTGATGATAGTGCGAAACATTTCTCTTCACATAATGCTGTTGTCATTAAATCCATAATTTTTAGTACTTATCTGTATAGTCTTCTATTATTATCCATTCATCTGCATTAAGCATCATAGGAGCCTTTAGCAGTCTTGACATCACGGTTACCTGTGAGACCTTAATGTCCACTAAACATTGAAGCATTATGTAAGTGGAGTTCCATTGTGTTGCTACATCTTGTTTCACTTTCAAAACACTAAAATTTAACTGCTGCTGCATTTGAGTAAGTTTTTCTACAGACAGCAGTTACACTATGTTTAACATGTCCCACAATTGCTGTGTATTTTTTTGGGATACCGATAAGTGTATTGTTTTTCCTTAAATGTTTCACACACTGATAAATTTAACGTATGCGTGATACATGGATGATGGTGCTTCTTTAAGTGATCATTAAATACTGACACTTAATATTTGCACCATTGTCTGATACCACAGTGACAATTTTTTCACTAATTTCCCATTTGTTGAAAATATCTGTTAATAATTCCAGACCGATTTGTACTCGAATTTGCCTACCTTTCACCTCACTGGTTTTTAGGGCGCTGGCATGTAACGTACCATTTGCTGAAAGTATTGGATTTTTAATTGTTTGTACATTTTTTCTATTTTTTTCAATTTTCTACAGAAAGTTTTTACTAACTGACAAAGTGGATAGTAACTGTTATATAATGCTGTGTACTATCTGATGTCCAGAGGTCTGTGGTCACCCCAACGAAATGTGCAGATGACAATTTTTGTCGCAAGATATCAACTTGTTGCCAATAAAGTTGAGGCAGCAGCTGTGAAGATAGTACTTTTCGTGATGGAATTGTGTACAGCGCCTGGTTTATATTGGCGTTGTCTACTTGTGATAATTCGGTGTGGGATCTTGTGCAATCAAAAACCGCAGTTGTCTGCCGTTTAGATGGCTGGAATTCCCTCACAGAACTAGGAAATCATGACCCTACTATAGATGTTGATGGCACTTCTGTAGATGTGGATGGCCTTGCTATAAATGTGCATGGCCATGCTATTGATGTAGATGGCCCTGCCGTGTTTAGCATAAAATCTTCGTCTCCATCCATATCCTCGGGCACTAAAGGCAGTGACTCGGATGCAGTCTTTTCAAATGTTGATGCAGGTTTGTTGTATTTTCAAAAACTTTAAATTGTTTTTGACACAAATTGCACGTCACAAAATTGTTGCCCGCTCTTAATTTAAAGAACTGCAACCCTACAGATCTTTTGTGTGTGGACGTCGTTTTCTTTTTTTGTTTTTTAGATACCTGTCTTTGATTTTAACGAACGCAATACGCAAACACAGTGTAATTGAGACTGAGACATAATTATGCAGCGTAAACACGCACAATTCTAATGGATAAGTTGGAACAACAAGTATTAACGAGTGCAAGTTTTAACCCTCCAGTGGTGACGTGCTATTTCATGACACCAGTGGTGACGTCGGTCTCACAGACATTTCAATTTTTTACGTGTTTTTTTTTTAATATTTATTAACTATACTATCTTTACAGCTTATTGATTGTAAACAGAACTGTCAGATTTAGTTTTTTATTTAAGAAAAAAATTAAATTCAATTTTTTTTTGCAAATTCAAATTTTAGAAGACATAACAAAGTACAATTTTCATATTTTTGTGAAATAAAATTAAACAGTTTTACAAGAAAAATAACTATTTATCAATTCTAAACAAGATTAGTTATCGCAAACCAAATTTTTACCGAAACAATCTTCACAGATCATTATACAATGTTCTAGGCACATAAACGTCTTGCAGCTCTTACAGAAGAATCGAGTTTTTCTGTTTTTCTTGGAAGAGCACAATTCACAGCGTCCTGGTTCTGTTGGTTCTTGTGATGTGGAAGCTTCAGGGTCAAGATGGCAAAGTTCCCGAATTCTGGTGCGCATTGTTCTTGGTAAATTTTCGGAATAAGCTCGTGCTTTCAAATGGTTATTTATCAGCGCAAAAGATAAGTCTTCTAAAAAGTGTCGACGAAGAGTTCTATCTTCGGGGTTATTTGCGTGAAAAATTACCTCTGAATTTATTGCAGAAATATTTACAAGACTGTAAAAAACCACCATTTGCCACCTCCGGGTATTACGGGCACAATTATAGTTAGCGCACAATTGGTCTACAGTATCCACTCCTCCTTTAGTGGCGTTATAATCAAGAATTATCTGTGGTTTTCCTGTAGCCTCATTGACTAAATCGTCGTCATGCATAGTAGAAATCAGAAGAGCGTTTTTATTTTTTTTGGGAATATAAGATACTAGAGTACAATCATCCCTAAAACCAAACATACTAGAACCAATCGGCCGATTTTTTCCTTCAACAAATTCTCGTGGCAACGCACGCTTATTTTTTCTAACTGTTCCTACAGTTGTAATTTTATGGCGCAGCAATAGCTCAGACAATTCAGTGCTTGTAAAAAAATTATCAGTAGTAGGGTTTCTACCTTTTCCTTTCATTGGTTCACACAATCTATCGACAACTGCAAGTGCACTGTTATTTTGTGAAAATGGCCCTTCAGGTTGGGCTCCAACGTAGACTTCTAGATTAGCCGTATAAAACATTTTTGCATCGCAAAGAGCATAAATTTTAATGCCATATTTATTGGGCTTGCTAGGAATATATTGGCGAAAGGAACAACGGCCCCGAAAGCCTTCTAGTTTCTCATCGATTGTTGTGCTATGAGAGAGGCTGTAATTTTTCTTACAGTTGTCTACTACAGCCGTGAACAATTCTCTGATAGGAGCCAGCTTATCCAAAGATTTTCGCTCAGCGCGAGTGTCTATATCATCAAATCTCAGGTATCTCAAAAGAATTCGAAATCTTTGGCACGACATTGTAAGTCTGAATATTTCGGGGCAAGTACCATTCGATTTAAATAAATCTTCAGCGTTCAAGTGATTTGATTTTTTGACACCACTAAGTAACAGAATGCCCAGTAATGCTTGAATTTCTATAAAATTTGTGGGACGAGTATAAGTCGCTCGAGAATAGTTAGCTTCTGCAGTCGCTAAATATTTGTTTGTATTTTCAACTATTATATCTAATACATTCTGATCAAAAAAGTGATGAAAAATTTCAAGTGGTGTTTTGACTAACCGTACAGGACCAATGGGTCCTGGTAATTGAGTCACAAGATTTTTTATTGTTCGTCTAACCTTCCTTTGCTTACAATGTTTTCTCCAAATAGTTCCATCCTTGCCAATAAAAACCAACCTCGTATTTACCTTTCGTTCTTCACTCGATTCTTGATCAGATTCAACGTCGTCAAATTCCAATTCCTGCTCTGTATCTGTATTTTCTTCTCGTTCTTCAAAACGACCGTCTTCAACTTCATCATCAACCGCGTCGTCAGCTTCGCAATCATTTTCATCAGAAAAACACTCTTCCATCAGACGTTGAAGTCTCTGCTGGTCCGCTTCATAACTCATTATTGTTTGCAAATATCTTCTAGAATTGTTTACACTTAAGACAACAGTTTTGTTGCATCTTAAAACTTACCTTTAGCAATAAATTCACTTCACAACACAAAACAAGTAAAAACTTTTTCAATATTACAATTTAACAAAGTGTAGCATAAGTGGTGACGTCGGTCTGAGAGTCCGAAATTGGCAGTTACTTGACAGCTATTAACGCCTGCACGCTATACGTATGACGTGCGTAGGCGCTAAAATTCAAAATTTAAATTTTAGTCGGTCTGAGAGACCATACGTCACCACTGCAGGGTTAAGAATGCAAGTTACAGCAAAAATTCCCAATTATAAACGTTATTCAGCATTTTCTTTATACCACTGCCTGATATTATATTTTAAGATATAACAACGCATGAACCATTTATAGATAATATTACTTCTCGGGCAAATTTTTCTTGTTGGTTATCATATCTGGTGGCATAATTTCCCCTAAAATCTTAAGGTGAAAGTACGCCTTTGTGTACCAATCATCTTTGGAATATATAAATAAACCGTAGCACCTTGAGTCTGTATATCACAACAATGGTAAAAAACAGAAAAACGAAAAAAAAATGCACAAACCTGTGATTCTAAACTGCCTATCTATTTTCCAATTTTCAAAATTGTGAAGGGTCCGCAACAAAAACTACAATAAAAATGTGTTTATATCTTTCAACAATTAACGGGACTTCATAATGCGATAGTATAAAAATGATTTGATGCAACCTGACTTGTACTTCGATATCAATTACATCTTCAGCAAGCTCCACTCTGTGATAAAAATGTTTCGCTGCCTCAGAAGTTGGAAGAGCTGTAAAAATGCATCCCTTCAATTACTCCTCTACATCTTGGCATCTATTACTACCTTTCAAAAAACTTGAAAATAACTCTTCAGAATTATCCTTCTGATCGCAAGTTGAGTCCTTTTTCACGTGACAGAATTCATCAAAAGGAATAACTTGTATCAGTTCTTCTCCTTTGGTTTTACCTCACGCCTGAGTAACATCAGTGCAGCTCAGAGCACCAATATTTTGACAACTGAAAACACGTATAAATAGAGTTTACTGCGAAATAACAAGGATTTATTTATTTGAACTTGCTTAATAAAGTGGCAACGATGTGTTTGCATTTTCCCCCGGCTCCAGCTTTGCATGTACAGCTAGAATGGCTCGATTTTTGCCTGTGCTCCATTACGATCGGGAAGAAAATAATCATTTAGGACGCTTAAAAAGGCGGATGAGGGAAGAAAACGACCCTTTTAACTTAACCCATTACTGGCCAAGCATTAACATTAAAGAAAAAAATGGGGAAAAGTTAAATATTTATTATTATTAGAACTCCCTCAACATGTTTTTACACAAAATTTATTAAAACAAAAATTATATTATATTAAAAAATAATATTTCGTTGACGAACCTTTGGCGTAATATATGTTTGTAAAGGAACATAATATTATTTGTTACACGAACTACTTCTATGTAAAATCGTGTCAATTGTTGTCTTTTGAGTATTTCAGCGAAAATTCAACTATGCTGTTGCAAACCGCCCCATCAAAAAATAAAAAAAATATTTCCAAAGGCGTTTTCCTACAAAAATTTCCCTTGATTGCTTTTATTTTAGCAAATTCTGTGTCTGACGATACAGAAGAATACCGTGCCTCTTCTTTTGTCCAAGATGGCACGTGTAGTTTTTGCTTGTTTTGTTTCTTTCCAGATGGTTTGTTTTGTGTACCACTTGTAGACGGTCCTGCAAAGCTGCTTCTGTCATCAGAAGATTTAGTCTGAACCTCGAATGTTCCTGCTACATCAACTGGACCTTGTTGTTCCATTATAAGATCGTCATTTATATCTTCCTCATCTGTAACAGTATCAACTGTTGGTGGAATGTACACTGCATCGATTTCATCACTATTTTCTAAATCAGAATCCTCCTCCGGTAAAGCCTGCAATTCTTGAAGAGAGAGCGGTCTTTTGTATTCATACTTTTCGTCAAAAGGCATGGCTGTATCATTGATATACAGTATTATGTTACGTACCGTAAAGTGGGGTTACATTGATAGATGTTTCCAATTTTTTCGCAATTATTTTTTGCAAGCACTTTCTTAAACAAAATGTAGAGTACAGTTCGATGGGAACTACAAAGAAAAATATATTTGTTCATAAAAACAGGCTTTTTAATGTTTCGGTTTTTCAAAATAAAATTCAAACATCCCTATTAAATTGAAACTTTTATTGGGGTGACTTTGATACCACCTATATTTTAGCATGTAAAGGACTGTAGAATAAAGTAGAATTATCAATGTTACCCACATCAAACTTGGTTAGGTGGTTTGGGCTATCAAATTTGGCAGCTGCTAGGGTGACATTGATACAAGTGCTTTTACCATTGCTATCAAAGTCGCCCTATTCTACCAAAAGTTTTATTCTACGGAATATCGTTAAATGCAAATTTTGTTGTAGATGAGAACAAATTCCAATTGGAATGGGTATTAATTTTTATTCAAATACAAAAAACAGTATATGGTACGCATAAGCATAAAAAATAAACATTAATTTGTAGAGAATTAAATTGAAAACAACTTTAACGCTCAAAAACGTCCACTGATCGATTGAATGTATAGGTTTCCACCTGATTGTTTTCAATCATTTCAGGGACTGGATCAGGCAGTATTGCTATAATATCATTTGAAGGCACAGTAAATAGATCATTTTTGACAACTTTAAACAAAACTTTGTTAGTGTCAATACATTTCAAGCCTATCACATTGAGCTCGTTATAATACAATAATTCTTGCATTTTGGCTACATAGCGGTAGACAACACTTGCACGTTTACCCGACATAACACGCACCAAAATAAATGTTCCAGCTTTAATTTTGTTGAAATCGACTGTAAAATATTCTGTTTCGTCTAACTCTCGGCTTTGAGTGGGAACTGTGTCCTCGTCAGTTGACGAATCTTGAGTAATTTCTGTGTCAGAATAACTTAAATCCGAGTCGGAGTTTGATTGAGCTACGCTCTTCCCAGGTGCAACATCCAAACGTTTCTTGTTTGCAAAATATTCTTTGAGTGTTTCTGGTGACACATCCGCACGTGCTCTTTTTATATTTGCCGATAAGCGCTACGCCAAACTATCGCTGTGTCTCTTTAGAAGGGAGTACACCCAATCACGTCCAGGGAGGTTATTCTTCAACTTTTGGACATCTCTTCCTTGTCCATCAAGAAATGATTTAGTAATCATTTGCAAATCCTCTATACATAGAGGAAAACCCCAATCGCTACATGTTATAGCAGATCTGACTATTGCTTTTTCTTCTTCATGGGTAAATACGGTCTGACCTCCAACTTTTTTAACATGCAGACCTTTGTACTTGTTATATAAAGAACCGTATGGAATCCCATACAATTTCGCAGCTTTTTTTATTGACCAATTGAAATCTGTTACTTTAGTGAGCGCTTCTTCAAGTTTTTCTTCGGTGTAGTCTCTGTAGCTTCGGGACCCTACTTTCCGTTTGTACTTCCGACCCATGTTTTTAACTGAAAATTGAAAAAGAACATAAATATACTTTATATATCTATGTATATAGGTACTTATAACAATAGTAACTGAAATGTTCTAAGCTGTGGGGTGAAATTGATAATTATCAATGTCACCCCAAAATTCTATCAAAGTCGCCCCATTCTGTTATTAAACCTAACGATGCAGTTTCTCAAAGGTAAACAATATTCCTGATCACGAGGTCTTCGACTGTTAAAAACCTAGAATAGATACTAATGCATGTAATGCAACTCTTTAAAACCCTTCGGTAGTCGCGCCTGCTTTTGTAACACGAGTAGTTGCGCTGTATCTCTCAGATACATGGTATAAAATAATGGCTTTTTCGAAGTTTTAACAACAAACAACAATTCAAAAAGAGTAAATTTATTATAATAATAAAAAATATATAATTTTAAATTTATTCAGTATCTTCGCTTTCACTATTCAGGCAAGCTGCACACAAAGTTTTTGCATGCAGTTTCAAGCAAACATGTGTGCCACATTTTTCACAATAATGCGCTGTAAGTGATGTTTTTTTGGTATCTTGATGACACTTTTGGCATCTTTTTCTTTTCCGTGTAGCGGGTCCCTCTTCTGGTACAGCAGGTCCAGCTTCTGGCAACTCAGGCGCAAGTGGCTTATATTTTTCCAAAAGAATTTTTATATTCCTTGGTAAACTCATCAGTTGAGATCTTCTTTTCAGATGATCTTCTAACATTCCTAAGCCTAATTGCTTTAAAAAATCCCTTCAGGAACAGTATTCATTTTTATTTCCCAAAAAGATGACATGGGCATTGATGGCTGCTATGTTTAGTAGATGATAAAAAATAACCATTGGCCATCTTCTTGTACTTCTTGCCACATTATAAGTAGCACATAATTTGTCGACGATATCAACTCCAGACTTCGGATTGTTGTAAAACAAAATTACCTCTGGCTTGTGCGGAATTTCTTCTGAAACATCAGTTGAACCGACGTGCATACTGGAAAGCAGGACGACTGTTTTTCCTTTTTTTGGACTGTAGGAAACCAGAGTTTCATTTGTAGTATAGCCGAAAATAGTGCTGTATTCAGCACGCCCTTGTGGAGAAACAAAAATTTGAGGGAGTTCTCGTCTGTTTTTCCTTATTGTCCCCACATATGAGAGTTTTTTTTCTTCCAATTTTCTTACCAGGTTCAAGCTGCTAAACCAATTGTCTGCAGTAATGTTCCTTCCAGATTGGTAAATTGGTTCTGATAACCTCATTACTACATCATAGGCCGAATTGCTCTGTCGAAAGGGTCCTTCTGATTGCTGCCCACAATAAATTTCCATATTCACCGTATAATAAAGTTTGGCATCGCAAAGGCAGAAAATTTTGATGCCATACTTATTTGGCTTTGATGGGATATATGTATTGTCGAAATCCGCATCTACCTCGAAATGCTGGCAACATTTCGTCTATTGTCACGTTCTGACCTAAATGGTAGTGGGTTCTACAGTTTTGTAGAAAACACATAAAAAATTCTCTAATTGGTGCCAGTTTGTCCACCGCACGTCGTTCATCTCTTGTTGTCAAAACGTAAACAGCGTAACAAAAAACTAAAACGTCTTAGAGACATGGTCATTCTAAAAATGTCCACTCCTAAACCATCGGTAGCCCAAAAGTCTTTGAGATTTCTGTGACCTCCTCGAAAAACTCCTGCTAGGTAGGTACAATAAGCCTAAGGCAGCTTTCATTTCGGTGTAATCAGTTGGCTGGCAGTCTCTGTCTCTTTGGAATTTTTCCTTGATTGTATCTATGTATTGATTTGTAAATAATACAATTTTGTTTATAATTTCGTCACTGAAAAAGAGACTCCAACACTGGATTTTCGTCTTGGAGTTCCTCGCCGTTTCACCAACACCTGGCAACTTCGTCAAAATATTATGCGGTCGCATGCGACTTACTGTTGGTTTCGTTTTGTTCCACTTGGTTCCATCTTTGCCTGCAATTATTATTACAGAAAAATTAACAAAATATATTTTCTAGATAGTATTCATATGTAAAATAACAAAATACAAACAGTAAAGCTGCATCGTGAAACATACTCATAACTCAGTTGAGAACAACAAACTCATTCACATACCAAGAAAATACCCTTGGATTTGCGGTGGTTCTTCCTCTTCTGACACAGAATCATTTTCATGGTCCGTTTCTGAATCGAAAGATCTTGTTTCCAAATTGTCTTCTGTTTCAGAATCTTCAGATTCTTCTAAATTATCATTTCTATCGTCTTCTTCAGAGAAGAGCAGTTGGTGTATTTCGTCAATGTCTTCACTTTTTGTTAGATCAAAGTACTTTTTACTCATTGTTAACAAAAGGTAAAATTTTAAACAAACTCTAGGGCACTACAATAACGTGTTCACTGCTCAAACAACTTCCTTCAAATAATTGCAAGAGTGATCGCGCTGTATCTAGGGGGTACATACCCGTGCGCTACCTGGATTTTACCTGCTTTATAGCCGTAACAATGAACGGACCTTCTTGCAATTTCCGGTACCGTTTTGAAACAAATCTCTTAAGGATTAGTTCATGCCGCGCATTCCTAAAATTTGCCGTTTTTAAAATATTATGGAAATAAATAGGCATGTATCTGTCTGATACACGCGCGACTGCTGGAGGGTTTTAAACACAGTATTATACTTTAAAGGTTTAATATTTAAAAAGTAGTTCTAGAATATAAAATAATATAATTCAGTTGACACATTGTAAATGGGCAATTACGTAATTTATGCAATGTTTTTTCTGAGTTATAGTAATTATTATTTTATTACATTCTTATTAAATCTATCGTGAAGGTAGAGGAGTTTATATTTAGCGCCTTGAAAACTGCTTTTGCCATCTGAAGATCGTAAAATTCCCAAATTTTTCACTCTACTTCATTGTTTATTTGCGAAAAAGGGAAAACACGTATTTGATTCAAAAAATTTATCTGAAGAAAAAGTGTATAATAACGAATAAGGTAAACGAAAAATGTATGTTTTAATTAAAGTGTTGCCTAATTATTCTAGCTCTGGTTTCAAGAGCTATATTTATGATTCGTGCCTCATTTGGGGGGCTGTTCGGGCACCAAATCGTCGTCGTCGTTATCGTCGTTACCTGGGTCATCCATGTGTTCCAGGATCTCATGCTCTGAACGTAGTGGAAGGTTTCGTGCAACCATAAAATTGTTTAAGATTGCACATGCATTCATGATACTGCCCGCTTTCACTGGTGCATATTTAAGCACCCGTTCTTGAATTAAACATTGAAATCTGGCCTTTAATATACCGATACACTGTTCAACACACGATCTTGCACTTCGGTGTGCTATATTGAAACGAACGCATCGTGGCTTGCACCCCCATATGCGGCTTTTATCCCAAATATTTTATTATTTCGACCACAGACCTAGGAAATTTTACTTTTAAATCAAGAAAATCATCAAAAAGAGATAATTAATACAATTTGAACGTTTTTTGAATGAAAACCTTTACGGTTTAAGTAGTGGTGTTCAATATCTAATCTTGGCTTTGTTATTGCAATATGCGTGCCATCCACGAACCCAAATACACCCGGCACATTACAACGTTCTATGAATCTGTATGAATAAGGTGAATAAGATGTTTTGAAAAGCTGATGGTATGCAGACGTTGTTTTTATTGCAGCATATTCTTCGGGGTTTGGAAAGCCGATGAAATCACTCAAATGGGTCTCGATAGCGGTAGCTACCTCAGTTATGACGAGGGAAACCTGAGATCGGGACAAATTGACGAAACCACGCTGGTAACTACCGCTAGCGAAAAACCTAATTGTATAAGTCATAAAGGTCTTTTATTGAATTTATTAAAAATATAAAAGAATAGCAACAAGTTCAGTTCGTGTTCGAAGTGGTACTGACGTCCTCCCATTCCCCTCCATCGTCGCCCAAGGCGCTGATGTCATCACCACCATCACGGAGTTCGGGAGACTACCGGCGTCAGCTAAAAGGGTTGCCGCTTACAGCTCGGCCACGCGCCATCCACCACGTCCTCGTGGGGACGCATCCTAACAGTAACATAATAGTATCAATAAACGTTCAATGTATAGGACATCATTGGTTAGTAAAGTTCGTTGTCGTAGCAAGTCGTAGGCGTCAGATAGTCAATGTCATTACTCGTGGATAAATCGACTTAGGTAGTACTTGGGGAAATCGATTAATTACTTTGACAATGTATCGGATGTGATCGAGTAATTTCGTCCACGAGCCACGTATACGTATCGTTGAGTGCTAACTCGTAATAGCAATATGTCTTGTAACAACGTATTTGCCACAACATATGCGGCTAACTTGTATCAGGACAACGTTTTTGCTATTCGTATCAAATAAATGATCGGAACGCATACAAGCGACGTAAGCATTAGCAACGTAATTGCTAGTCGTATCAAACAAATGATATAAACGTATACAAGCGACGTATTAGCAACGTATTTGCTAGCTCGAATAAAAGCAAATAATTTTGATCCTACTATGCTGTACGTGCTGCGTCCAGCACGTCGTCAGGCTCATCGGCATCGCTGAGACTCGTCTGTTCTGTCCGTTTCCAGCAATGAAACAAATTCACAGGCTTGGTCCGCAGCGTAATTTTGTGCTTGTTTGAATTTTTCTAGTACTTCAGAATGGTTGACACAGAACAATTTCTCGTTGAAGTACAATCACATGAATGTATATGGTGTTATTGCTTGTTTAAATTGTGTGTCCTTGGTTATATATTGTCATGATTTTTCCAAGAGTTTATGAAAGGATCTAATCGAAATTCGATAATTTTTAAATAATTTCTCTGGATGGCATCTTCTTTCTTCATATTGGCAATTGAACTGGCCAATGCTTTGCCTTTTTAAATGCAATGGATATTTTCCATATTTTCTTGTTTATTTGTCATTTTCTGGAGCTTCGTACAGTTGATACTGACACCTCGCAAAATTTCCGCATAGATTTGTCGAGGGGTAGTTGAAGCTGAAAAACAGCGCGCTAAATTACGCAGCTGAAGTTCCGCCAGATATGTCCCCAAAAAAATAAATTCCTCAGGGCCCGTGTACCGCCCTGCTTTTGCACCGTTCTGCAGAGTACGTATCACCTAAACCGTCGATTAGGCATGTCGCCCGCTAATATTGCACGCTTGTAATAAATTCATTTTATCGAAGCAATATTGCGTCATCGGTTCGTCAGGCCGTTTTTCGCGTTGAACCAGATTGCGCAATGTTATAGCAAAATCGTGTTGATCAGGAAACGTCTTCAGAAGGAGCGCTTTCCATTCATTCCAACAGTTTTATTTAATTCGATTTATTGCCACCGTACGCTACAATAGTTCTGTTCAGAATTATACAACGTAAAAGCTGATGCGGGAGAAGTAACCCACTTCGTGCAGGTAGCGTAGTAGGTACAAAAGCAATTATGGGTTAAGTAGTTTACAAAGACACAGCGTGATGACTCCACTTTATGAGTGAGTTTACACAGACAGCGTGATGACTCCACTTTATGGGTGAGTTTACACAGACACAGCGTGATGACTCCACTCCTGTTCTCTGCTGGTTATTATTTTTTTTTGGTTACGATCACACGAAGAGTCGGTCACTATTAGTGCGCAATAATACTCACACGGGCATTCTGAATACACAAACTGACTCACCTTTACAACTCTAGATCTTCGGAAACCTCCTCCGGCCAAAGCCTCAGCATATCTTTGGCAACGGTTCGCTTCCGATTCGTCAGGTGATTCTTCAGTTCGAATCGGTCATGAGGTAAGACTTGAATTACTTCAAATGGACCTTCATATTTCGCATCCAATTTCGCCAGTGCGAATTTCCAGAGTTCTTCTGTTTTTGTCAAACAGATTCTTTGGCATCTCTGCTTGTTTCCGCATGCGTTCGTATGCCAGTTTACGATCGTTATTTAAATTACTAGTGCTATTTATAGCCAAACTAGTTTACTAAGACCAGGGGACCATCACTTAAAAAGTATGCCCTTAAAGCTTCATAAATTTTTAAAAATTTTTCAACACTAGGCAAAAGTGAAAGAAAACGTGTTTTTGAGTAATACAAAAGTTTTTCATATTCGCAACCAATAAATTGACAAAATTCAAATTTTCAGTGCGTACCGTAAAAATACTGAAATGGTTATATATTTTAAAAGTAATTTTTAATAAATTGCTGGTACAGTCCATGCTTCTAAATGATTGATTATGAGTCACAGTATGGTAAGACCACAGTAAATCCAGACGAATTACGGCAAGTTCTTCAGAAGAATATTTTCGAGTAAAATAATTAAAATCAAAATATTTGGTATTGTGTACCAGTGTACCAGTCACGTAAGTCAATTTTTTTTTGTTTTTTATAACGAGTAGAAGGTTCTACTCTAAAGACAGAAAAATTTTGGTTAGCATTTAACCATCTACATGATATTTCTAATACACATAGAATTTGATCGGTCCAGCAGTTTCGGAGATGACGTGATTAATAAAATTGGATACAGACGGGAGATTATGTTTTTCGTACTGTAGGGGTCATGAAAGGTCGAGAAAATACACAAGTGATCATTCGTCCGATGGACTCGATTACTAAACTTCCTTAGCTTACGGTCGGGAAGTAAAAAACAATAGAATTTAAATTTTTAGGCCCAAGTCGGTTTCTTCGCATATTTGTTGTGAGACCAGTTTTCGAAAATATTCTCTCTGACGGCACAGAAGTGCACAAAAATGTTTTTCATGGAGCTTCAACAATTCAGGAAACAAATTTTTGTTCTCCATCCAAAAGCTCATATAATTGCATGTTCGGTGTAAATTTGGCATAGATGAATACTGTTTTATCATTACAATAGCTTTTGCTTTTGGTGAAACAGCTTGTACATTTGTAGATCTGGTGATTTTGTGGTTAAAGTAATTACACAACATTTCAACATCAACAGCAGAATGGTCTCTGGCACAGGCGGGGAAGCGGAAAGTGAACCAGCAATGAGACTCTCAAGTTCAACTAAAATCGATTTCTCTGCGTTTTCTATATTTTCTTGGGTTCCAAATCGAATCTGCCGATATTTTGTCTTTTTTATGATTTCCCAGACGTTGGGAAAGCACAGAAAGCATCGCAATTTTTAATTCCATGCCAACAGCTAATTTGCAATCTATTAAATTAATAGAATGCTGAACTCCTCGCACAAGTGGCACTATTGATGATAATGCGAAACATTTCTCTCCACATAATGCTGTTGTTATTAAATCCATAATTTTTAGTATCTGTATACGAGCCCTAACAACTAAATATTGGGACAACAAAAAATTTTTATAAAAAAATCACCAAACTTTTTAACAAAAATGTAATTTATTTTAGATAATTAAAATTTTAAAATTACTTCGTTTTGCAAAACTGTTAATGTTTACAGCACAACAAAAACTGATTTCTAACTCAAACAGTGACATAAAACTCTAAAACAACGTAACATTTTGTGACACATAAATATTGGGACACAGCAAATTCAGTAACTGGTCATATCTCCTTTTGTCTTAATAACTGCAGGAATTCTTGCCATCATACTTTCAACTAATTTTCTGCAATACACAGGAGTTGTTACCGTATCCTAGACTCGCTAAATTTCGTGTTGAAGATTGACAATCGCTTGTTATGGATGATTTCCTAAATATTTTTTTATTTCACGCCATACCGTTTCTACTAGATTAGAATCTGGGCAATTCGATGGTCAGGGCAAACATTTATATTATTATTCTTTGTAATAAGTGTTGTAGGTGTGTAACTTGAAGCATCATCCTGTTGAAAAATATAAATATCAACAGGATAGACTGCTTCAGAAGTTGTTAATATTTTTTTACAAAGTCTCTTGACATTTGTTTGAATTTGTAATTTCCCTTCCATGAACGTTGTTAACTGGTCTTTAAATTCCGTTAATTGACATGCACCCCCAAACCGTTTTTCCGCTTGCAGACTTGACTGATTGTTTAAGATAATCCATATTAAAATTCCTTTTTTATTTCAATAACTCTTTTTCGACTATTATCTCACCCATACATCAAATTTGGACTCAGCGTTATATACTACTTTTCTCCAATTTTTATTTTGGTCATATTAACCAATTTTTCTTATGGGCAGTTTTTAGTTGTGGTTTTACTTTAGCCTAACATAATATAAATAAATAATAAAGTCAATCAAAGATAGCTTTATTTAAGATTTACAATGTAAAAACCAAAGCCTGATTTGTGTACCCATTTGCGACAATATTGTCTTGAAACATTTAGTTGGTTATCGCTATTCCAGCAAGTAGTAATTTCTCTTGAAGCACTCCCTCGTCCACTTTTATAAATTTTCATTAGTTGTGGTTGATCACGGGGCTTCACAAGTGGTGGCCTACCAGGAATTTTATCTTTTATTCCTATGGTACCTCTGTCTGCGTAATATTTTACGATGTTTACCATCGACGACTAAGCTATTTAGAACAAATCTTCACTTTGTCTTATCGATTTTCCCATGCAGTACTGCGAAATTATTATTTTCAGAAATTTTACTAAAATTAGCCCACCACTAACTATTTTCTTCTAAGTGAAACCAACACTAGTATGAAATGCTACAATCCCTATAATAATGGCAGCATTTACCAGCCACTGCGTTTGTATTTCGATGGTATACTTAGCAAATTTTCTCGGGTGTCCCAACATTTAAATGTCAGCAAAAATTGCACATTTTTTATTTAGGTGACAATGTTTGCGCTCTAAGAAAATTTATTAATTTGCAAAATACCTTACTCTCTGCCAAAATAGATGCCCATGCAAAATTTGCATTTAGTCCAAACGAATTGAATGATATCAAAAATATGTACCGGATTTTTTTGAGAATTTGTTTGTGTCCCAATATTTAGTTGTTAGGGCTCGTAGTCTTCTATTATTATCCATTCATCTGCATTAAGCATCATAGGAGCCTGCCAAAGGCTCCTATGATGCTTAATGCATCACGGTTACCTGTGGGACCTTAATGTGCACCAAACAACATTGAAGCATTATGTAAGTGGAGTTCCACTATCTTGCTACATCTTGTTTCACTTTCAAAACACTAAAATTTAATTGCTGCTGCATTTGAGTAAGTTTTTCTACAGACAGCAGTTATACTATGTTTAACATGTCCCACAATTGTTGTGCATTTTTTTGGGATGTCGATAAGTGTAATGTTTTTCCTTAATGTGATGACTCCATTTTATGGGTGAGTTTACACAGACACAGCGTGATGACTCCACTCCTGTTCTCTGCTGGTTATTATTTTTTTTTTTTTTTTTGGTTACGATCACACGAAGAGTCGGTCACTATTAGTGCGCAGTACTCACACGGGCATTCTGAATACACAAACTGACTCACCTTTACAACTCTAGATCTTCGGAAACCTCCTCCGGCCAAAGCCTTAGAATATCTTTGGCAACGGTTCGCTTCTGATTCGTCAGGTGATTCTTCAGTTCGAATCGGTCATGAGGTAAGACTTGACTTACTTCAAATGGACCTTCATATTTCGCATCCAATTTCGCCAGTGCGAATTTCCAGACGGGTGATAAATAAAGTCGCCCAACCCTATATTCTTGTGGTTTCTTCTGTTTTTCAAATAGATTCTTTGACATCTCTGCTTGTTTCCACATGCGTTCGTATGCCAGTTTACGATCGTTATTTAAATTACTAGTGCTATTTATAGCCAAACTAGTTTACTAAGACCAGGGGAGCATCACTTAAAAAGCATGCCCTTAAAGCTTCATAAATTTTTAAAAATTTTTCAACACTTGGCAAAAGTGAAAGAAAACGTGTTTTTGAGTGATACAAAAGTTTTTCATATTCGCAACCAATAAATTGACAAAATTCTTTCAAATTTTCAGTGCGTACCGTAAAAATACTGAAATGGTTATATATTTTAAAAGTAATATTTTCTATGTCTACAGGAATAATTTTTGAAGTTGCTATTGATAACGCATTGTGGACAATATGGGCTGCGCATCCAATTGGAAGGATATCTTTCTCTAAATCCTTTTCCAAGTGCCCATGGACGTTACCTGTTGTCTTCCTCTTTATGCTCCCAAAATTTAAGGGAGCGTTATCAGCCAAAAATTCAATAACTTTATGTTGGATACATAATGATTAAAAATTGCACATTAAATTAAATTACTAGTTCAATCTCATTATTATTAACTTCTTCATCATTCTGATCATTGTTTTTTGGATACAGGAGCATTGAGTTGTTTATACGATACAACATTGTTTCATGTAGAGTAAACTTTACAGTTACCTGCCGATTTAACAAATTCCGACATTAATAATATTCCCTTAACGGTAAATGTAATAAGCTTGTTTCTTATTTTCGTTTTGATTAAGTTCACTTTGGAAAATACTCTTTCACAAATGGCATTTGAATGAGGTACAGAAAGAACTTTTAACACGTAATCAGCGACATTTTTAAACAGGAAAGTATTATCCCCATCCTTCACGCTTAGTTTTGCCCAAAAGTCATCAGTTTCATCATTCACGTTTAGCATCAATATACCACAATAATTTGGAATTGCTCTCCATTCATCATCAATAATTTGTATCACTTCAAGATCATTTACAATTCTAGGTGTTAATTTAATAATATCGTACAAACTTTGCAACCCACTCTCTTTACCCAAAACTTTACAAGGGTTTAAGTTGTCCACGAGGAACCATAAATCATTCGTAAAATCATACCTGTCCTTAATATTTTCGCAGCAAGTTATCAAACATTGCCTGCATCTTTTAAGAAAGTCTTCTTTCATTTCTCTGTTGTTATTCTTTAGGTTAGGTCGGTTGGCGATGTTTATTTTAAATTTTAATACGACGACAACGCCAACCGGCCAAGCCTACCAAACAACATGGCGACCAGATAACATGGAACATGGCGACTGGCGATTCAGGCGAACCAAAAACCACCACCATAACCTACCTTACAGATGTACCTACTGTTGAGCTACCTCGTGAACTATGGGCTCCGGATGAAATGAGTTATTTTATTTATTAAAATAATTATTATCTCTTAACGGTTATGATAAAAATTAAACAAAAATAAACAATTATCGTATATTATCAGATATCAGCAAATCATTATCAATTATCAGTTGCAGAGTGAAATTGTCGTAGATTCTGATAATTATCAGACATCTGCCAACGCTGCATTCCCCTCCATCGTCGCCCAAGGCGGTGATGTCATCACCACCATCACGGAGTTCGGGAAACTACCGGCGTCAGCTAAAACGGTTGCCACTTACAATTGCAGCCAAAATTCGGTGCTGCTGAGGTCGTGTATGTACTCTTGTCCCAAAGATTAAATGTGATTGCAATAACTCGATCAGTCCTGTCATCGTGGCTTTTTTAAACAGGAATAACTCAATAAAACTAAACATATTTCTGTGTTTGTTAAATAATAGTTAAAACATTAACAATTACTGATCGTCTCTTAAATTAAGAGGGTCGTTTTCTTCCCTCATCCGCCTTTTTAAACGTCTTAAATAATTATTTTCTTCTCGATCGTAATGGAGCACAGACAAAAATCGAGCCATTTTAGTTTAAACTTCAAAAAAGCAAGTCCAATTTGACTTTGAGACCGAAATGTCGTGAAATACCAGATAATTAAGTTCGTAACAATTCAAAAATACATGTGGCAACACCGCACAATTTTATCACTCGGCGCGAACTGTGAACTTACTTATCACTTCGTTTGTAAAAAGAAACAAAATGCCAATTTGACTGACAAATGAAAAACCTAGGTGAAAACTTTTCGTTCGTGATAAATTATCACTCGAGAAACAAAATTTCCCCCCTGTTTTGTTATCCTTTTCACGCATTTCTTCGTCATCGTTCACAATCAAGCTGCTGTTGATCAGAATTTCTGCCGGTAAAAAATCTTTGTCGCGAACACGTTTGGATTTAAGGGATAAATTCCAGTCCAGCAAATCCTGCTGCAGCTTTAGGAATTGTTGCTACGTTTTTTTGAAAAGTGAAGCGATGTCAATGTGTATGATTTTTTGTCCCAGGTGTGTCTTAATAAAAATCTTATATTGTTGTTTGTATGGTGCTGTAAATTGACCATAAATGGAAATATCCATTGGCTGAATCTACTGTGAACCGTGCGATGGTAATGATTACATTGTTTTCCTTTTGCAAAATTTGTATGATTTTAACGAAATGTGACTGCAATGGTTATATAACCTAGCAAGGCTGGGGCGTGAGTTATAAAAAAAAATAATATTCTCTTACTTTTCGAAACTTCCCTTTTCGCTGCTCGAGGGTACGGAGTCACTCACTAGTTTCTACGGTTTTAAGTCACTATTATTTTAAACGGAAGGGTTGACCGAAAAGTCCGCGAAAAGAAAGTCCAACTAAAGTTGAAAATCGGTCACCCTTATTTATTTACAGACACTAAATGATTTGAAATTTACAGAAAAACAAAATGAACAAGTGGATCACCGCTCACGGTGACTTCCACAAATTTAGACAGAAAACAAATAAAAATTCAACACTCCACAAAAATGGACATTAAAATACTTTGAACACAATGAAAACTAACACTTGGAATCAAAATTTAAAAACAAAGTACGCGTCGAGAAGGAACGAGTTGCACACTACATAATCCCAGCCAGAGAACTGACAGAAATTGACCAAACTACTCTTTTATCATTTTGCAAAAAGGGTGGGGGCTAACAAAGAAAAACCAATGGGATGCAACCCCCGTGTTGAAAAGAAGCGCCTTCTCGTTCTCTCTCGTCTATACCAGCAAACCGCCCAAATCACTGTAGATTTAAATATTCTTATCAAAAAGTCCCTAACAGTATCAATTATATTATAAAATAAATCGATCGAACAGCTTTTTGGAAAGGCCACTGGCTCGCGACTTAACTAGGGTAGCCAGCCATAGATCTCCAACCCATCAAACGTTCTTTTACCTGTGACTCGGTTATTTCTCTCAGGTGGAATTGCAAACTTTATTCCACCTGAGGTAGGCTAGATCTATGCCTGTCATCCATCTGAATTTCCAACCTTTTCTTTTATCAAAACATCTGTACATATTTAAAAAGCGACGAAATCGAATCATTCCATTTTGATAATGGGATTTCTCGAAGAAAGTCCTTCTCTGCCTCTGTGCTCATCCATCATGGTCGCTATAAAACTGTGCCGTTTTCTCGACAAAAAGGGCTAGGCACCTTGAGAAGCAATTTACTTTTTTAACGACTCCCTCGGAAAAGATTTAACATGTGGTACCATAAACTTAGCCCGAGGGTCTAGTGCCACATGGAGAGAGAACGGGATATAGCGAGATGGGACAAAAGGAAGTATATGGATCTATTTATTGGGATTTTCTGGGAAGGTCCGGAAGAGGTGATTTTTAAGGGGTCGTTAACAAGAATTCGACCCATGATTGACAGACGAGACAAGTCAGCTCGCGACAATGGTGACATTTTGGGGTTTCACGTGCACTTGTTACAATGCACTTGTTACACAGTTGAATACCGTTAATGAGAATAAATAAGCACGAATTAAGTTTTTTGGCGGCAATAAGTTTCATCACTTTAATTTTCTGACATTTACATTATCTTTGTTTTTTCAAATATTTTTTTTATTGGTTGCTGCGTTTTTTATTATCCACATGTTGTATTTACATAGTATTTTAGCTTATCTGCATCAATTTATCATCACATTGAATTTCTGGAAATATTTCTTTTCTTCTTTATCAAGAAAATGGGGGTGTAAGGATTTACAACAAATTGGCAGTAAAAATTCTAGGATGGCAATGGTTTCATCGGTGCGGTGTTTGCAATCCTTTATTAGGAATTGCAGTAATTTATAGCTGCAATTTTACTTGCTTCACTGTACTTATGTGGTTTACCTATATCCTACAACCATCCATTAATTGCCATTTTTATGTACTGTTTACCTGAAACTTGATTTAAAATAGTTATTTGTGAATCAAGGCTATAAAGAAGCACTTTTCCGGCCGATGTGATGTTCAGAAAAAAGTCACTTCCCAGTTTTTTAAGCTTGGGGGAATGAATTTTTTACCATCTGTATCAAAATACATGTTCTTAATTGATTCTTTAGCTGTTTGTCAAAAGCGTATATGTCTCGATTCTTGGATTGCGGCACATCTTCAGACGTTCCCTTTCTTTCAGAAAATAAACTTCCATTTACACTGTCGAACAAATCATTGAAAAATTTTAGAACTTTGACCGTTCCTTCGGCATTTCAATGACAAAAGGCATCAAGTTTCGACATTAACGTAGTGACAGACGCAGTGTGACTAAAGCACAAGAAACTTTCATTTTTAAAATTTTTTTAGGATTAACGTGATTTTCGGTTAATTTAGGTATCGCTCGAATTTCAACTGAACACTTATCAATCGCGGATGCTTCTGAATATGTGACCATTTTGCGATCAATTTTGTATTACAATGGTTTCAAATTAAATAATATTTTAATAAATTATTTTGAACCCCTTTTAAGAAGGGGGGGGGGATCGTAAATATGTATATATTTCTCGTTACCAATGACAAATTATTTTATGTTTTCCCAAAATAAGAATTTCCTTTAACCATAATTTTCATTAAATAGCAGCTTGATTGTTGGTACTCGATCACTAATAGCGCAAATGACCTTTAATCCTACTTTTTGGAAGCTAATAATTTTATTGCATTTTTTATAAGTCGTATTAAATCGACTCTTGTGACAGCATCGTTGGGAAATGTGTATATAATAGGTTGCTTCCATCCCCGTGTAATTCCTTTAATCAGAAAAACTAACGCTCGCAATTTTTTCAGTTTTAACATCCCCAAAATCTTAAAATCCTTCGAATTCCTTGGTATTCCTGTTGTTAGGTCATAAGTGGGTGACCTAACGGAAACTTCTGTGAATCCTCGAAGGACCAGCGGTCACAAATGGGTGACCACAATGTTAGTCACAATGGATGACCAAAAATGAGGGCTCACAATGGATGACCAAATGATGAAACTATAAATATAGCTTCAGTGAGACACGAACCTTTTTGTTTGACGGTTTATTCGAATCTACTACAACATATTTACATTTATTTACAAGTGCAAGTGGTAGGTGAAAGGGTGGAGTCTGCTGCACCCCGTCTCCTTCGGTTTACCTGAGTGGACCGAAGACCTGTCAAGTGATATTGTACATATGTGGTTCAATCATTAACATGCTGTGTTTTTCTGTTTGTTTAAAGGATTTTACTTTTGCCTTTAAATTGTCAAAGAGAGCTTCGTTGGTCGACCCCTGATTGGTATTCTATTCAGAAGCGACATGATTGTTTTTTAAGGCGGCAGCGGGAAAGTTTTTGAGAACAATTTATACGTCCGACTGTTTTGTTTATCAGGAATTAATCTCATTATCTTGCCATCCAAAGTGAATAGTCTATGTTTGGGTGCGACCCCGGCCATCCTAATTTGGGATTTAACAAAATTTGCGACAGTATTATTTAAAGGTCGTGTAACTCGTTCGACTAACTCTAAATATATGGTCTTGCGATATTTTATTTATCTCTCTTTTGACTGTAGTTTTTTTGTTATTTTGTGTAATTTCGATGCGTCAATACACAAATATCTAGGACCATGGTTAATTCCAGCTTCTGAATATTTTTTCTTATGAGGGACAAGGATAGTGTTTGTAGGTGACAAAGATCTCTTAACAGGACGTATGATGGAACTGGTGGATGCGTGAGCGGGATCGGCAATAGACGCACAGGGAGCACTGAGAGGAGGATGTTCCTCAGAATTAGCATCTGGAAATAGGTAAAATATTATAGGTTATTTGATACAATGATGAATTTCCAGTTGATGAAAATATATATCTTTTACATATCTTTATGTAAAACAACCGTCCTTATTTTTGTGTTAAAATGTTTTGTAGCTTACCTCAGAATTTTAATTAATAATGTTATCTATATTTCTCAAGAAATTGACGCATGCAGTTGATGTTGAAGTTCCATCGGCGATCCGACCTCCTGTGATTAACGCTCGTTCCTATCCTTGCCTGAATTCTACATCTAAACGGAAAAAAAATATGACGTTAATGAAGCTGAGCAAGAAATGATAAAATTAAATAAAAAAACTGATTTTAAAGAAAATTGAAAATGAGAGATTATAAAGAAGTGAGCTAAAATTTAAAAATCGTTGAAAATTTATGTTAATTGATTTATACTAGGAATTTGATGTTGTTTTAATATCATTTAAAAATTTTGGTTTTTTTTTGTGAGGAATTCGCTTACTTACAATTTAATCTTGTAAATGTTGACGAATAAACTGCTGCCGGAATAAATTTCCCGCAGTAGATCCAATCTTAGTGGCCTTACTGCTGCTGGTTGTCCATTCTCAATCATCTCTTCATTTTCTGATTACCCGCCATTATTATTGCTATAATTAAAATACAGTGGTGTCCGCTTATAACGAACCTCAAAAAGTTCGCAAAAATGATTCGTTATAAGCGGAATTCGTTATAAAAGAAAACCCAAAAAATGGAGGAATGATGATGTAATAGCAAAAAAATAACATATATGACCAAAAAATTTGTAAATGTAACAAAATATATACATACTATGAACTAAGTATAATTTTTACAAAAAAAAAACCAATCAGTTATTTTTGTCTGTTTTTTACAATGAGAAATATTATATATTATACAATTTTCTACTTTCCCATATATTATCAGTAATGTTGCTAGACAGTAAGAAATTTCGCATTTCCATCTCCGAAATGGGAAGGCACATACGAGTACATATGAACTGCTTCTTCTACTTCACTGTCGCCAACATTAGTGTCGATGGAGGACATCGCAGCAACAATATCTTCGTCGGTTAGCACTTCTCTGGTCACTGTATTATCATCCACTGTAGCGAACTGTCCAAAGTTAATTTCGCTGAATCTGTTCTTAATTTCGAGGTCTAACGGATTTTCGCTTTTAATAAACTCAGTATCGTGTTGATGTTGTTCCAGCCAGTCCTTTATGGGAAGATCATCGTCAGAGTTAAAGCCATCGTCGTCTTCAAGAAAACCTCAATGTTTAAAGCAGTGCGTAATGGTTGCAGTTGTCACTTTCTGCCAAGCTAAATGGATTAAGTTTACTGCATCTGGGACAAAATACGATAAAGGGCAAAATCAGTGAAAAGAAAAAAATAAAAACAAACATTTTTTAAGTGTCATTTTTTGTTATTACACTAACACTATGGAATGTTTAAAAGCAATTTATGATACTGTCCGCGAAAGTATTTCAGTACATAGCAAATAAGGCAGTAGATTTTTCTTCTAAGCGAGAAACCGTCCTTGCTTATGAAATAACAATAATTTTTAACATGTTAAATTTATTTGGCCTTTGTTAAAAGGAAAGTGTCTACAAACACAATTACATAAACATTCGAAACAACTTAACTCTACAAAATATATTTTTTTTGGCTTCAATACTCCACGTAATTTGGTGCATTGACGAGATGCCTGGAATTTTGGAAATGCTATTGGGGAGTTGTTTTTTTACATTCTTCTCCATTTATACGGAACAGTTTAATATTGGGACAAGCTTCACTTAATTTTAATATGAAGTCTTCAGCGTTTAGAATATCTTGCCCTTGTGCAACCAGACGATCCGCAGTTCTTTTTAAAACTCCTCCGACACCATCGGCAGGTCCTTTTCCATGGCCTGCAATGGAGTAGTTCCATGTCACTTCAGTCATTTTTTTATTTAACTTTGGTAACACGTGCCGCAGTAGATAAATGTTAAATTTATTTTTATATTGTGAAGAAGGTCCATCAGATAGAAAATGATATTTGTCAATTAATGGATAATTTTCTTTCAGGTAAAGAATTATTGGTTTTAAATGAGCCCAAATTGCAAAAGCCCCATGTGCTATATTATCCGATATTGTGCAGAATGATGTCACTCTCGTTTTTTCTTTTGTGTTGGCGTAAAATACGCCTGTATGCAAGGAGAGTTGTTTTTGTGAAGCACCAAAATGTACTGATTGAACTTCTTGTGCCCCATATTTCAGTACATAATTTTCGGACAGTTGTTCACTTTTTTAATTAAATCCGCAACTAATATTTTTACTTCTTGCCTTTTAGTTACTTTCACTAATGCTTTCTTGCCTTTAATTACCCTTTCCTCATTTGTCGTGTTCCACTGAAAATATTTTATAAATGTATTGTTCTCTTGATTTGTTGTCTTAAAAATGTTGTTATTGCAGTTATTGCACTGTCCATACATATACTTCATGTTTTTCGATGAACATACGGTAGTATCTATAATCTTCGATGATGTTGGTTCAGAAATTATTTTGTAGACGTGTAACTTTTTCACCATGAATTCCATGTTGGCATGCTTGATACAAACACATGTATCGCGATCAGACAATTTTGGAGCGACAATATAAAAAGGTTTCAGTTTCAAAAACATACTGTACGATATTTTTTTCTCCCGACCTTCGTTGTACTTTGCGTGAAGATTTTTCATTGTATCCAGTAGCAAATGTTTTTGAATTTTTTCTTTTCTGTACGTTTTAAAATCTTTTCTGCCTGGGTACATGCGACTATTTCTGTCATCTTCTAGAAATGTTTTAACAGAAACGGCTAAATCCGAAGGATTAGCATCTTTTCTTAATTTTCTAGTTATTTGACCGCTTGTGCATTTCTTGTAGATTTTATGTGATACTAGAGGCGCAATATACTTTATTAATCTCTTTTTCTTTAATTATTTAGGTGACAACAATTGAGCAAAGTGAATATAATTTTCTTCTTTTGGCTTGATTTCTTGTTTTTTCATTTTAAGGTGTTCCATTAGTTCATTAGCAACAATTATTTCTTTTTTCAGTTGCGATGGGATGTTTTTAATTTTTAAAACTTCATCAAGTGCGTTATTTGTCGACGGCTTGGTAGACGCACCACATTTGTTTTGATGTCGATATAAGCGGCGTTTATAACGGTTCGCTTTTTGCTCTGCTTTACGCAGTTTTATAGAAAGTTCAATACATTTTTTATAAAGTGCACTTCTGTTTCTGTTCTTCTTTTTGCGCCCCATTACTTTTTTTATTGAGTCTTCAGGAACGTTATTCCTTCTTTCTTGTTCTAATGATACTTTTTGTTTTTCTCTGTAACGCTTAGTTCTTAACTTTCCCTGCGCTCTTACTCGCATTTTTTCATTGTGGTTCATGTCAGTTATTTTCTTTCGTATCTTTAAATTGTACTCCCTATCTTTCATTCGTTTTAAATTTCGATCTTCTTCTGACATTCTTGCACGTTGTTTTCTTTTCTTTTCACGTTCATATTGTCGTTTTTCAGCTGTCGTTTCCTTCTTTTTCTAAAACATAAAATAATATGGCCGTAAGCTACTATAGATAAGAATCTATCGGTACAAATAAAAATAAGGGGACCGGCGTTACAGGGGACCGTCGTCACGAAATGCGTTTAATATATTTTTTTTGTAATTGGCAATAATCAGAAGTTTAGCACAAAACCCTTTAAACAAATTGTTTTCAATGCTTTATTTGACAAATATAATATTTACGCTGTAAAATTGAAGATATCATTTATATCAGCGGGGACCGTCGTTACTTTAGAAAACATATTTTTTTAAATTACCAATAAATGATGTAAATAAACCGTGAAAACTATAAAAAGAAATAACTTACCTGTTTGGACATTTTTTATCAATCAATTTGTTAACTTGACAGAAACAGTCGCAGTCTCCTAGGTTAAAAGTAATAATAAAAATATCCATAAATACTTACCAAAACTTAAATAATGCATTTGTAGGTACACATATTAAATATTTTTTTGTGCAATAATAAAGCAATTAAAAAACGTTTAATCACGGTTAAATCAATTCTCACGGTATTGAGTTTACAAAAATAAATTATATCTAAATAATAAGAATGCAGCAGTTGCCCCCGAGGCGAAGCATTTTGTAAATATCATCTGGGTACAGGGGACCGGCGTTATTTTTGTCAAGAGTTTTATGGAAAAACTCAACTGTGTGATATTTAATAATAGTGAACTGTGTAATATCTGTAACCAGCCTAACAAGGCTGGGGCGTGAGTTATATAAAAAAAAATAATATTTTGAAAAATTAAATTATCTTTAATCGGGTAGCGTGTTTTTATCGGGTCTTCTACCTGAGAAGTGTTAATCACACATCACAGAAAAATGGGAATTCTCTTACCTTTCGAAACTTCCCTTTTCGCTGCTCGAGGGCACGGAGTCACTCACTAGTACCGCTGTTTCAATGTACTATTATTTTAACGGAAGGGTTGGCCGCAAAGTCCGCAAAAAGAAAGTCCAACTTAGTTGAAAATCGGTCACCCTTATTTATTCACACACCCTAATGAATTAATCAAAAATTTACACAAGAAAACCAAAATGAACAAATGGATCACCGCTCGCGGTGACTTCCACAAATTTAGAAAATAAAGCAAATACAAATTTAATACTGAACAAAAATGAATACTAAGACACTTTGAAGCAAAATTTAAAACAAAGAACGCGTTGAGAAGGAACGAGCTGCACACTACAAAATCCCGGCCAGAGAACTGACAAAAATTGACCAAACTACTCTTTTATAATTTCGTCAAGAGTGGAGACTCCACCCGACGTCAAAGGGGCTAACAAAGAAAAACCAATGGGATGAAACCCCCTGTGTTGGAAAGAAGTGCTTTCTCGTTCTCTCTCGTCTATACCAGCAAAACCGCTCAAATCGCCGTCGATTTACATATTCTTATCAAAGATTCCCTAACAATAGCAATTACAGTATAAAATAACTATCGAACAGCTTTTTGGTGTGGCCACTGGCTCGCAACTTAACTAGGATAGCCAGACATAGATCTCGAACCCATCAAACGTTCTTTTACTTATGACTCGGCTGTTTCTCACAGGTGGAACTGCAAACTTTATTCCACCTGTGGTAGGCTAGATCTATGTCCGTCATCCATCCGAATTTCCAACCTTTTGTTTTCTCAAAACATCTGTACACAATTATTTACAAAGTGAGGAATCGCATCACGTCATTTCGATAACGGGATCTCTCAAACAAAGCCCTTCTCTGCCTCTGTCCCCATCCATCATGGTCGCTATAAAACTGTGCCGTTTCTTGAAATTCGACAAAAGGGCTAGGCACGCTTGAAACTCAATTTTTAATTTACTTTTTTAACGACTCCCTCGGAAAAGATTGGACATGTGGTACTATAAAGTTAACCCGAGGGTCCAGTGCCACATGCAGAGAGGACGGGATATAGCTAGATGGGACAAAGGAAGTATATGGATCTATTTGTTGGGATTTTCTGGGAAGGTTCGGAAGAGGTGATTTTTAAGGGGTCGTTAACAAGAATTCGACCCATGATGGACAGCCGAGACAAATCAGCTCGCGACAATGACCTTTTTGGGGTTGCACGTGTACTCGTAACAAATGCACTTGTTACATATCTAACAATAATAAAGTCATAGTTTATGATATATTCAATATTTAAGAAAAAATTAAAACAAAACTCAAATAAATGTGGTCGGAACACGTTTTTGCCCATTATCGTATTTTGTCCCATCTAGAAGATTTACATTAAATATAAATGTTTCACATTTATCCAACGCAGATATTAGTCTTGACAACAAAATCCGTCTATAGTGTTATAATGTGGTTGTAATTTTGAACTAGTGTTCGGTGGCATAAAGACTAGTTCAATGTTCTTCAGATTTGCAACGTTAAGATGAGCCGGACAATTGTGCACAAGAAGCGGAATCTTTCTTTTCATTCCATTCACGTAATTCTTCCGTAAAAAGTTCCGACGTCATCCAGGCTCGACTGTTGGATCTGTATTTGATTAGTAAATGCTTGTTCTTAAAGCAGCTAAGATTTTTGGATTTCCCAATTACAAGAAGCTTCCGCTTTTCTGTACTGGACATATTTGCTGCAACCAGTACGGTAATTCTGTCTTTAGACAATTTACCACCACTACAAGTCTCTCCTACAAATTTTAATGTTTTGTCCGGTGTTAGTTTATAAAATAACCCGGTTTTGTCGGCATTAAATATGTCACTAGAATCATAACTTTTGCGAATACGCGGCCGGATATTTCGAATCTGTTCCTCATTTACCCCAAATTGTTCGCGAACAGCTTGAGTATCATGCACAAAACCTACCATTTTAACTATGTAGTTAGGCTCTAAAAATGCATAATGCATGTATTAGTACATAGCTAAGGTGAATTTGGGTCACTGGATCCTAGGGCAAGTTTGCTGTTGTGGAATAGTTTAACAGAGATTAAGTTAATCGCATATTTAACGATGCGTTTATCGGCATCTGATTAGCGTAGAGTGGATCACGCCGTGTTAAAAATTTAATCGCAATCAAATATTTAACTGAGCTTCTGTAAACAGGGTCTTAAAGTTTAAACACGTTTATAAAATTTAGTATAAAACTTAAATTTTTTGGACTTTAACATGTGGTTTAATAGATAATTCCCTAGCGGGAAATATTTCTATTTCTGGGAACGAAAAATTGTTACGTCAATCACACACCACATACCCACACGTGGGGGGTAACTGGACCCCCTCACCCCTATTTCATATTGAAATGTTGCTGAAAGTTTTTAAGGTAACTAGGAGCTGCTTCCATGGCCATCTATTCGTATTATTTGCAATAAGATCAACTCTCAATTTTGGTTCCCAGTAATATTTTGCCCTAGGGTAATGGAGACATCCCACAACGATGTGAACTCCAATAAAAAATTCCATTTCTGGTAAGGTGGTGGGCGTAAACTGGGTTAAATTTTGAATTCCATACAATTTTGTGTTTTCAAAAACGAGTTGAAATAAATTCTCATCCCAGTATTTTCTAAAAAAATATGAAGGACTTCCCAGTTCGTCATCCTCTTGGAGAGCTTCTGTAAATCTTCCCATATTCGGTGGGTCAAAAGTTCTATTTTTTGACCATTTTAATTGGTTTTTGGTGGTGAGATTATGTTCATTGAAAAATTCTTCAGTCCTTGCCTTCCTTGACGCCTCTGTTAGTGTTACTTCTTTTCTTTTCACTTGTCGTCCACGACTAGTCCTTGTCGATGGACCCTGTTGAATTCTTGTCGATGGACCTGGTTGAGGAACGTCTTTTGCTTCATAATATTCAAAAGAAATCAGTTCAATAAATTCACCTTCCTCTTGAATTTCTTCTTCAGGTTCAGGGACAACGGTTACAGTTTCTGGGTCTGCTTCAAAATCTTCAGACTCCCAACCATCATCTCCATCACTACTAAGAGCTTCGATATCAGACAGACCTTTCTCCATTAGCTCGAGAAGCTGTTGCTCAGTTAGAGGTCTTCTACTCATGATTTTGAATATAACAGAGCAGAAAATGCTGAAATAAATAATGAAGTGGCGTGACAAGAGACCTGAATCAGTTGCGGATTCGAATATTAACTTATTACAAAGTTGCGAACGGTTTTAATGGTTGTACGAATCGCCTTGGTCGATGCGCACCCTATATGTTATTGCTACTCGCATCTTTGCGAACAAATTCCAGAAACGACGCCCTGTTCCAACTTTTTAGACCCCCCCTTTAAACTTTGATAATTCAAAATAAAATTTTAAAGGTATACTGTAATTTTAAGAGCCATTTTACACGTCACAAAATTACTCCGGAAATTATAACGAAAACATCACGATAAGAAAGACTTGAGGCTTTTGAGTTGACCAACTTCTATAGTTCTGCGAATTAACGTATCCTGATAGGTGAAAGTAAGCCTCGTCAGTGAAAAAGGTCCTATCTAAAATCTCGTTTCTATTCATGTTTTGCAGAAACCATTGGCAGTACCGCACACGCGCATCAATGTCTTGTGGAAGCAGTGTTACACTGTAGTGATCTTGTATGGATACATATGTAATTTTTTCTTTAATATGGTATCATTTATGTTCTTAAACGCACTCTGATTTGAATCGCGTTTAGCTACATCTTGAAAAGACTTTTCATATTTACAATTTTCCACCACCTTATTATGATATATAAAAAATCTATTGTATTGCCACTATCTAAATCACTAGCTCTTAAAGTAGCGACTGTAGTTTCGTGGAATATATTTTCAACTAATATCACTTTTTACCTGTTGAGATTGGTTGGATAAACAGTTAAACATTTTTATAATTAAGTTTAACCGCAGTTGCTAATAAGTTGGTCAAATGGCTATGTGTGTTATAGATTTTTCTTAAATCTTTAAAGCAGACCTTATTAATAATACTATGGTCATCACAATCTGGATAAAAAAGTTTTTTCATCATCTTTTTCATTGATCCAATTATTCCTGAGATTTTTAAATATATCTGCAGTGTCATACGTTAAAAATAAAGGTAAAGTATGGGATTTTGCGTTATCAATTTTAAATGACTCTTCTGACTTGAAATATTTGACTACTTCATTTAGCATATTTCTATTGATTCTATTATTATCAGATATAATACATATCAAGTTGTTAAGTTACTATTTTGCATAAAATCTGTTAAATTAGTCAAAAATTCACCTGTTCAGGTTTTTATAGGAGTTAATAACACAGTTTCTTGAAAAGAACCGAAAGCTCAATGCACCATAAATGCTTGAATAGTGCGAGCTTCCAGATTTGATTGTTTGCTACCTGACCTGTTTATTCACCACCTTTATATTGAACGGATGGATTTACGTAAATCTCATCTAGAGTTAAGATAACATATCTTTCTATACCTGTCAAATTCTAAGTTACAGGATTTTAAAAAATACTATTTGTGTTTTCAGAATTTGGACTTATAGTCTTTGCCATTTCCATTGAAACACCACCTGTTGATTTTGGTTAAAATTTAGCAATGTGAACAGTTTTCAGTTGATTGAGAGGGGCTTTTAGTTAGAAAACTGTCATTTTGACATTTTTTATTCCTAAAACGTCAAATCTCTGTATATTTCAAAGTATATAGATTTATGCTGATGCTAACATATGAACGAGAAGAACGTAAGATATGATCTTGAACATGTTGGGATTGACTGGAAAGATTATTGACATCGTGTGGTCATGTCCAGAACACTTGGTAAACACGTAACCACGAAGCGGGACTGCAGAAGATTCTTTGTTCTGTGTATCGAAGGAATTATAAATCATGTTAGAAACGTACAAACAGGTTGTTTTGGAATAAGTGTTTACGTGAAATTGTGGTGTGGAATATATGTGACAATCCACTGCAAGGCCTTTTGAAAGAAATTATTAGGTTTTATCGTTTCCCGACAGAGACCAACGTTTAACGTTTCTAAATTGTAAGAGGCAGCTTGTGCACGTTGAGATTTAAACGCAAGAATTTTGTTCTCTTCGTTTTGAAGAGAGTAGTTACGAACTGAATTTTATTAAACAGGAACTGGTAAGTTATCAACTGAAAAATTATCGAAACCTGAAGCGAGGAGCGTCTGCTTGTAAATAATCTGCATCAGAGTCAGATTCTTCCAGGTTAATAATGAAAGGGCGAATATCGTTGACTGGAAAATTGCCCATTCATTTTTTCCAGTCTTGATCAATCAGTTCTTGGCAGTGTTTTATAGCATTTATCCACATACCACTATCAGAATTATTAAATCTGTGCTCCATAAAGCTGATGTTCTATCTTTCCCAGACAGTAACAATATAAACATTTCAAAATTTTAAAAAAGCGGTTCTTTAACTTACGGAAAACATCTCGGAATTTTCAACAGCAACTGTTCTAATAGACCACATTGACTGGTATCTGTGGAGTTTATCATATAATTTTGTTATAGCTTTTCTCATCTCAGCACTCAAAAGGACTCGTTTTTTTCTACGTTGTTCCATTTTCAAACGAAAAGACAATTATTGTTTTTAATTTGAATATTTTGGCAAATATGACATGACACTCAGTGCTGATAACAATACGATAGAATAATTACTAGACTGAAAGCGTACGTTACCAAGTTTAGAATCAACAATTTTTCAATGTTTCAATAGAAAGGGCAAAGACTGTATATTTAAATTACTTGATAATCTTTGTAAATGTTTTGGATGAGGAAGGATAAGATTCCCACTGTTACGAAGCGCATTATAACGTGCAGTTGAGTAATAATGTAACATAAAAGTGAGAATAATGCAGCATTTACATTTAGCTGAAGCATCTGGTGAAGCACTCAGCTGTGGATATTCTGAACTTTAATACAAGTCCTGATTTAAAAACCCTCAAGTCTTGATATTGTCTGGATGCAATTTCTCTGAAACTATTCACTGCATCTGTTTCATGTTGACAGCCATGTTTTATAGCAGCAGTGTTCAATTTTATTTTAGAAGGGTAACAAATTCTCTGTATGAGGCTTTTGGATGGTTTCGTAAGAGAAGTTTTTACAACCTCTCTAAAGATGGAAGCTGTTACTCCTCCCTGTCTATAATGGAACCAGTGAAAACTGTTTGCCTGCTCACTTGTTAACTCTTCAACAAAATCACAGTGATCTTCACTGATTCCAAAGTCTGATGACGTACCCATTTCTACTAATTCTTGTAAGCCCAAATCAGTGTTCCTTCTGCCGAATTTCTAAGTTTACTAAAAATAATTTACTTTCATAAATTTTCTTTTTAATAGTTGAACCGCTTTTCTTTGGTACTCGGAATTTCTTTTTACGGATTGGAATGGAGGAGGAAGGATTTTGGGGTTCGCTGTTGTTAACATTTCCTGGAAAAAAATCTGTTGTAAAACCAAATGATTTTTTTTTTAATCAATCTCAATATCATAAAAGATCATATTAAAAAGATGCATGACCATTTGTCCCAGTATACAAACCAAAATATTGTTCCCCATCATCAAAACTATTTTCCAAATGCTGGAGCTGATCCGCCAACAACTCTCCCAAAATTGCATCAGCTCCTGTTGGATCAGCAAAATTGGCTTCCACCTGTTTTTTTTTTTTTTTTGTCTTTTTCTGTAATATTTCGAGTGTCATCTATACTCTAGATATACCTACAATATGGTAACCCATACCTTTTCTATTGTTTCCAGGACCTGTAACGCTTCTGTAATTCCATTTCTGGTTCACCGGTGTCCTGGGCGGCTCCTTCACCTCTTTTATCCAGTTTATTTTCCAGAATGGAAATATATGTTTCTTTCTAAAAATTATGAATTATGTTGTAAATGCTAAAATATTGTACATTCCATTTGTATTTTACATTCTTTTCAGCCCGTTCCTTTTTCAAACTTCTCTTAGTATTTTGGTAAAAAGTCTTGAGCGACTGAACATCCCTAGGCCCCTCTGTAGTGACTGCGTTGAATTCGTTTTTTATTTCCTCCCAACAATTCACTTTTTGTTTGACCGAAACGGCGTCTGTCTTCTTGTTTTCAATTATATGGGCATATCTATAATAGATGAAATGGGATAGGACCAGGTACAGAAGAACGGAGTTTTTGTAGCTTTATTAATACAAGTGGAAGAAAATATGTATAAATGGGATCGGGAAACCTCATTGTTTGACCATGGCCGACTAGTTTGACATCCATTATAAAAATAATTTCAAAGACTTTTCAGTATAAAAAATGAATGCAAAACACTGTTTGCTAACTGTTTAATAATAACTCATTTGCTATTAACTAACCGCTGTTAACCACTTTTACTAGAAACTTCGGTGATTTTTAACATACCTACGGTCGTGGACAGTGAATTTCGTCCACCCAATTTCTTTGACAGAAAAAAACTCTAAATTAGCCCTTAGATCTTTCTAACCTTTTTTTTTGTCATTTTGACATAAAGGGGCAAACATTTTTTTATACGATAACTAACACTCGTCCGCGATAAGCCCAAAAGTGTAGCGACATCCCGTCTTGGAAAAGGGATATTAGTTTACCTTCATTAAAATAACTAATCGATGGCAGGTTCGCAGCTAAATTAAATTTGACAATACTTACGTCAGTCATCATGACAATAAAGCACCAACTACAGTGAATTTTTGTGAATTCGCGTGAATTGTGTGGACGAAATTCACTGTCCGCGGCTTACCTTTGAATTATTTGCGTTAATTCGCTTTTCTCGTGCCCGGTGAAATTTTTACATCTCTTCGGTGCTTTGGAACTGGAGCTGCTCATCTTGAATGTATTTAAGTAGATACGACACCTCAAAAACACCGACGAAGGCCGCACCAATTCACCACAACCACGAATCAAAAAGTAAATTTTTAACATAACTTCAAAATGTCACGCAAATACCGTTTTATGCTGCGTTGCCGGTTGGTGCGCGCTATCAAATAGCGACTTGATGATAATCAGGGCTGCGTTCGAGAACATCGCACCAATTGAAAAATCGCTCTAAGTGGTGGGGGAAGATAGTGTGCTACAGTGTGTTAGTTGTTTCATAATGTTTTCGAACGATTCAGGAGCGATGTCAAAAGATCTAACCTAAACTAAGATGGAAAGCAAGAAAATTATTACTACTTGTGTGTTGGTATTAAATAAGATACTTTTTGATGCGGTATTAGAACTAGAAGATGCAGAAGAAGATTTTGATGAAGATGTGGAACTTGTTGTGGTAAATAAAGTGAAAAATCAGTTGTCTCCAAGACAAAGAGAAATTCCCAGATGTAAGAACTACTTTGAACATGTTATACCGCAATATTTACCAGAAGAATTTCAATCACACTTCAGAATATCACGTGAAGCGTTCGAACTATTGTGCAACCAACTTATACCTTTGTTACAAAAAAATTATCATACAGGGCGTCCTTTAAAACAACTGGACAAACAGATATTGGCAACTATTTGGATACTGGCGACACCAGACTCGTATAGGTATGGATACAAAATTTTATTATGTGGGTACCTATAATTTAATTTCGTGTTTGTTACAGATCAATTGGCACACAGTTCAATATGGGAAAAAGTACTTTAAGTGATGCTTTTGTTAGAGTCATTAAAGGACTAAATCAATTAGCTTCAAGAGTAATAAAATGGCCAGTAGTAGCAAACAGGCAACAAATAATAAATCATTTTAAGGGATTTGGTGAACTGAATAATGTAATTGGTGCAATTGATGGGACATATATTCCAATCAAAGCACCACAACAAAATCCAGATGCTTATATTACAAGAAAATGTTTCTGTGCTCTAACATTGCAAGCCATTGTTGAACCATCACTGAAATTTGTGGATGCGTTTGTTGGATATCCAGGGTCAGTGAGTGATTGTCGTGTGTTTCGAAATTCACCAATATATTCTGATATATGCGAAAATAGAGGTTAGCAAACAATCATCAATTGTTGGTTGTAATCTACATTTTGCAATATTTTGTAGCTGGCTTTTTTGAACATGGCGAGTACATTATAGGTGACAAGAGCTATCCTATTTTAGAGTGGTGTATTCCACCCTACATCCAACATCGTCCACTTACTGCTGTCCAGACGTACTTCAATACTGTTCACGCAACAACAAGGCAGGTTATAGAAAGAGCATTTGCTCTCTTATTTGGACGATTCCGTAGACTAAAATTTCTTGACATGAATAGACAAGATTTAATTCCAGCAACTGTGCTAGCTGCATGTGTGTTACATAATCTATGTTTAAATCATGACGATCTATTAATTGAAAGATACATTCAAGAAGGAAATGAATTTGTGCAGGAAAATGGCGACATTCCAGATGTTGATGTCGAGATATTTCATGAGGTGAGAGATGAGGGGAGAACCTTTCGAAACAACATAGCAGAAAATCTATATGCAAGGGCAAGAAGGCATTAGTCAACTATTTAGTAAACTACAAAAATAGACAGTTTACTGTAATGCAATTGCGTTTTGTATCTTTTATTGTTACAAGAGTTAAGTATTAATTAAATGTTTATTTAACAAAGATAAAGTGCCTCACAAAGTACAAAAAACTCTTTATTAACGATAAAAGTAAAACATACTCTAATTAGTAAACTTTATAAAATATAACATAGCCTTCTATATAGAAACAAATAAAAAATGAAAAAATATTTGCTGCAGAACTAATTCTTTGACATTAAATATTAGTATTTATAATTTTTCAGTTAATTTATCCATCATTCTCTGATACATAAGCAGTGCTTGTTGCGCCATATTCTGCCGTTCTTGATGCCTACGCTCTTGGGCTTCTTCACGTTTTACATCACGTTCTTGTAACGCAGTCGCTAATGTAGCCACTTCACGTTCAATTCGTGTACACTTCTTTTTTTGGACGGGTTTTTCTTCTTCATCGCTTAACAATGGTGGTTCACTACTTGTGCTGCTGCTTGCTCTCGATGATGAAGCAGTAGCGATTGGTCGAACATTTGGTTTGTCCCCAAAAATTGCATCGAATTCATCAAAATATTCGAAACTGACTGGACTTTCGCCCGTCCCTCGAGACCCCATATTATCTTTTCGTTTTATGTATCTGCCTTTTAAATATTTAAATTTATTTTCGACTTGTGCTTTTGTATATGAATACCCCAAGTTGGCCATATCTTCCGCAATACATTTCCAAACTTTTTCATTTTTAACGGAAGTGCTTTTAAATTTTTCCAAATTATCTTTATATAACTGTATTAAATGTAGAATTCCATCTCGACTCCACTTGCCAATTTGAGATGACTGAGTATGACATTCTGTATCTTGGGTTTTTATAACACTGGAATTATTGGTGTTGGTGTGTGTTTTGTTTTTCCATAGCTAACTGATTACTTAAGGTTATTTGAATATTTTCGGAACAAAGTAAACCTATTACCTATAATAATCCTGCCCGTTCTTATAGACCACAAAACAATCAACACAAAACACTCAACTAATGAGAATCAAACTCAAAACGCGTGTAATCGGTCTATTTCTATTTTCATCCAACAGTTAACCACATGGAAAAATTACTCCCAACCACACTGTGAACCATAGAGAAATTGTCAACTGGCATTGTTTTCGCGCTCTGTCAAAACTACGTCAAAACATACATTAATGCGCAAGCGCGACGATTTTTAACCCAGTCTAGACTGGGGTAATTTGAGTGCCCTCTGAGTGACACTCTGACAGGTTTACGAACGAATTATTTTATTCAACTGGTGTGCGCACCAAGTGTTTTCGAACCACTTTTGGTGTAAATTTGACGCCAGAGTGTTGTTCTCGAACCCACTCCAGTTAACAAAGGCTTAATTATTATTGTTTCAGCAACCCAATCAAAGTTGATGATAATTACAAATTTGATGACAATTTATGCAACTGGCCCTAAATCTTTTGTTATTATTACCATCTAATAATATACATAAATGAATGTGCTTGCAGATTTCCGTGCACTATAAAGTCAAGACACGTACATGTGTACATGTGAAACATTTTTAGATAATTCACAACAAAATTGACAATGATTTTTGCAGCTTGGGTTTTTCAAGTTTGATTACCAAATATGCATCCTTATTTGAAGATGATTTCACCTCCCACTCAGATTCGTTATATTTAGTGACATAGTTTGCTGGTATAGACTGTGCTACATTGTGGCTTTTTCGAATTTGTTTAATTTTTGATGTTGGTGTTTTTTTACAAAATCGAATAAGTCTTTCAAAAACTTTATTTTGTGTAAAAGTGAGAAGGACTATTGATTGATTTGTCCAAACGTTTTACTTTTCTACCTTCAAGGTTACAGGGTGCCGCATCCAAGTCTGGACATAGGGAATTAACATGGCAAATTGGTTTTTATTTAATAATATCTCCCCAGATCACTTTAAGGCTATTATTGAGTGATGCTTTTGTGGAGGTCGAAGAGGGCTATCGGCCAGTATTTTTTTCAAATCGTTGCAACGCGCTCATTTACTGTAAAAAGGTTTTAAAAATCGGTTATTGAAATTCGCGCCCGATCCGTTTTGTCGCGAAATGTTCCGTCGCACTGTTGAAGTTCGGCGATTGCGTCTATAGATTAACCATGCAAAATCCAAATGTCAAAGTGAAATTAGAAATTACTCTCAGAAATCAGAATTATTTTATCCAGTGTGATGATTATTGTAGGACAAATTAAACGGTATAAATGCACAAATTGATCCATTCATTCGTCATAGTGCGCGACCCCGTTAAACGAGCCATCTCGAACTACACTCAGGCCGTATCCAAAAAGCCCGAGATGAAGCAGCTGGTCTTCCTCAAAACTCCATCGGCAGCATTGTGACATGTCCTGGGAGCCCGTCAAGCTATAAATGTACTCGCGCTGCCTCACTCAGTAATCACTGAACGACTCAAATTGAATTATTTTTTCCAATATGACGATTATTGTAGGTCAATTTAAACTGAATAAAGCACAAACTGGACAAAATATTTTATTAGGTTATGTTGCTGGTGCTGGTCGGGTCTTTATTACTAAAATCTCATTAAAATGCCGTGTTCTACTGCGATTAGATTTACCATCAAAACAGCTGGCGCTTTTGAAGAGAACCTTTTAATGAACCATTTAGATAACTACAAATAACAAAACTTAAGGCGGTATCACTCGGCCTGGTTTGGGACAGTTTTTATCCCATTTGAAATGTCCTGTAAAAACGAGAGAAATTGACTTAGGACGATAATTTTTTTTCTTAACAATCCTTATTAGACATATTTTGTCCCTCTTATATTAAAATTTGATTTTCAGTTCTGTTTTCTGTGTAAAAAAAAAAGTAAAAACATGCAAAAATGACGACATTTACATTGCTGTTAACAACGTACACTTTGTAGTGCGAAAAAAATTAAAAAAAGAGGTATCTACAACGAACCTTTCTTAACAGATTGCATCAATAGGTTTTTTAATAAGTGTTACACAATTCATATACAACGTCAGTTAAGTAAGCGCTGCAGATGAAAAATTTGCCTCAAGTTTTCAGCTGTACCTACTGCGATCTCTGTCGCACAGTGGGTCGGACCTTCCGGCAGAAGTTGACCGTGAAATTGGGAAGGCGGAGATTATGCAGGGTAAAATACCTACCCTGACAAAAGAGGCTTCAAATTTTACTCGGTTTGCTCTCCAGGTTTCGATTCTTTCGTCATTTTGTCAAAATAGAAAATATTGGTGGAATAAAAAAAAAATTAGCACAACACATTCAAAATTATTCGAAAGCTATCGGTGTTTTATTTTTGATACTCTATTATGTAAATTGTTGAATTATAAAAATTGGTCTAAAGTTATTTAGAGAGTACTTTCCTCGCCCTTGAAGTCCGGTATGGTATAACATATTCAGTTTTGTCAGATAATTGTAAGATTCGATTTAGAGATTTTTTTGCTGATAACGCAGTAAAGAGATCCATCTGGCGAATGACTAATTTTATGTTTTCTCGACGTTTCATGACCCCTAGACTATAAAAAAGTAAATCTCCCGTTTGTTGTGGTTTATCAATGCGTTCATATTTTTTAGAATTGCATATACAGGGTGACTAAAAAAAAATTACCATTGAGTCAATTTATTCTATAGATTAAATCAACTACGGCTCACTCCATATTTCCCAAAATTTGGTACAACAATACTGTTATTGTTAGTATTAGACTGCACCTATCGGAATTGGTACACGTGCCTTATAAAAATATTGATAAGGTCATGACAAAATTTTGTAATCAAAACACTTATTTGAAACATACACATAGCATGTCTCATTACCTTTACTTTACTGTTAGACACATCTTTTTATAACTTTAAAAGTTACAATAAAGAGAAAAAATAAAATTCTAAAAATTAAATCACAGTTGCAAGAATTTTCTAGCACTTTAAATATTCCGTGCATGTCGTACAACAAATTTCGGAAATTAGAAGAAAATTTCCAAGAGGAATGCTGGAATTCAATGCTTCAGGCAGGACAAGAAGGAAGTTTTTTGGCAAAAGAAGCTGGAGAAATAGATGATACTGGAGTACCCGTCATTACGGTTGTAGCGGATGGATCATGGGCTAAGCGTTCCTATCGTAGCAACTATAATTCAAAATCGGGTGCAGCATGTATTGTTGGACAACGAACAGGAAAATTATTGGAACGAAGTTCCTTACGGCAGGCTTGGAGGAGATAGGGATTTTGCTGCACGACCGAACTGAAACAAATGTGATAGTAAAACCGTAAGAAAAAGTCCGTGGAATAAAACCGTTAAATGAGACGTGCGCAGGCGCGACAGTCGTATACACAAGCGAGTAGTGGATAAAAATACATTTCTCTTTCTCCCTCTTTCTTTTCGTTCTCTCATCCCTTTTTAAATAATTAAAACAAATTCTCCCTTCAATTCCAAACATTTAAATATATATATATATATATTTTGATAATTCTACCTATTTTACGTAATTTATTATTTCCTAAAATACTGAATTTCCTAAATACTTTCCTGTACTTAAATAAAAACTAATCAGCAAAATTTAAGAGAAAAATCAAGAAAACCTACATAAAATTGAGCACGATTTTTTTTTGCAAATTGTGTCGATTCTACATTAGCCGAAGGAACTTCGTTCCTACCTGGTGTCCCACGACACCACATCTTTTTTTATTTTTAGGGATAAGAAATAAATACTGTACGACATGTCACAATGGAACAAACAAAAATCATCTTTGTTTTAAAAACTGGAACGGATCTTCCACTTCTATGGAAAGTGACATTATACTTGAAGGTTTCAAACAAAGTATGGCAATGCATGGTCTAAAATATGGATTTTTGGTGGCAGTAGTGTTTATTCCAAAATTGTGAAAGAACGACCATATGGTCCGTTTCCAGTAAAGAAGATAGAATGTTCCAACCACTTGTTAAGGAACTTCGTCAGTCAGTTACGAGTTTAGTTACGGTTTAGTTCCAAAGGTTCAAATCCCAATGTTGTTAAGGCAAATGTTGAAAAATAATATTGAAAGGCTGAGACTAGCTATCTGTTGTGCAATTAAATACAGGAGATCTACTAATGAAAATACGTCAGAAGAGCAGAATGCATTTTTGAAAAAAGATATTCTGAATAGTATTCACCATGTCTTTGGTAATCATGAAAAATGCGATACATACTTTTGTACTGGTTTCAAAAACAAAGAAAAAAATTTTATCCCGGAGTTGGAACAATGTGGCTTATATAATGGCATTGTAATCCACTTAAACAGATTGGTTAATAACAGCAGCAGCCTTTTGAAAAACATGACAAACAATGCTTCCGAAAATTATAACTCTGTCTTAGCAAAATTTATTGGAGGTAAAAGAGTTGATTTCACGAGAAGAGGAGGATACAGTCTAAGGTGTTTTGCAGCTGGTTATTCGTGCAATTCGCAAGGTGAATATCTTTCAAAGATTCACCAACCCATAACACACAGAAGTCCTGGAGTGCACACAAAAAGGTTTGTGGATAAACGAAAAGCAGTTTTATCTCGAAAACGTCTTCTTTATGACCGAGAGAAAAGAAACGCAAAAAGATCTCTAGATAAACCAACTGCGGATGCAGATTATGGATTGGATCCTCACATAATGGACACGGAGATCTCAGATGAATTAAAACAACGTTATATACATAGATTATGCAAAACTATAGAAGAAATTAATCAGATTGAAGCTTCTACCAAGGAACAATCAAGCTGCACATTGTGGCATGAAGAAAGACAAATCCGTTTTACAGCTGCTGCATTCGGTCGGATATGTAAACTTCGGCCTCAAACAGATTGTTTAAAAGTTAGTAGGTCCATTTTGATAGGATTTAGAGGCAATACGAGTACCAGATATGGAGTAGATAATGAAGTAATAGCTCGACGGGACATGGAATCCATTTTAAAAGAAAAAATTCGTCCATGTGGATTATATATTCATCCAACCGACAATTATTTAGGTGCCTCTGCAGATGGCATAATTGGCGAAAACACACTTTTAGAGATAAAATGCCCATATGCAGCCAGATTTGTCACTCCTGAAGAAGCCATTAATCAAAAAAAAGTAGACTTTGCAACAATAGTAAATAATAAATTCAAACTCAAACGCAATCATAGCTACTTTTATCAAGTTCAAGGACAACTCTATGTTTCTAATAAAAAAAGTTGCTTCTTTGTTTTTTGGACACCGAAAGGAGTTTTATATGAAAAAAATTTCCAGAGACGAAACATTTTATAAAGAAAAAATGCATCAGAAATTAAAAGATTTTTTTTTTCAATTTTTATCTAAAGGAATTAATTAAGGATGACCATAAAAGTTAACTTTTTATATTTGGAGGCAGAGAGAATAAGAAATTCTTTATCCTAAATTTTATGTCTGAATTATGTATTATTTGTTACAGTTATTGTTGTTTCTTTCTTCCCAAGTATAAGCCAGGAAAGTATTGTAATAGGGTCCATCGCACGAATTTCTAATTTTGTTTTCTCAACGTTTCATGATTTTGGATATGCAAAATCAAATCTTAACACTTTCTCAACAAAGCTAAATATGTTACACTTTGCTTCAAGAGCGCGGTAAGTTCTGTCTAAACAAGTTCAGACCAAAGTTTAAATAAATACTATTTTAACAGTTTTATATAAGTATATTCACTTTTTACTTAGATTTTTCTGAGTAATAAATGTTTTATTGTTGTTCTTTTCTGTTTTCGGTGTCTAGGAAATGTGACACTTGCAATTAGTGATGTATGTACTCTGTATTTTTAAATAATTTATTGTAATAGTTGTTTTTGTTAATTATTCTGTTAGGTACTTTTATCGATCGAATTCACTTAAATTACAAAAAAAAAATGCATAATTTAAGAGATTAAATTATAAAATTAATGTTTTGATAGATATATTATAATTGTAATTTAATACTCATTGTTTTATTATAACTGGAGTACACAAAATGTTTATATTATTTATTATACTACCTCTGTTCCATAGCAAGGGTTTCATTTGCAATATTACCTATAGATTAAATTAAAAAAACCACCCTTATCATAAAAACTGTGAAAGGTTGCATTTGTGATTCACGCTAGAGGTGGGACGGGTAGTAACTATTCGTTACAAAGTATTCGGTACACGATGAGACCCGAACTACCGAGTACCGAAGTTGAAAAGTAATCGTTACTATTCGTCAATGATTACTGATCATTTCGTGATTTCGAGTATGCATTCTGGACTCAAATACTAAGGAATCGAGAACCGATTGCCGAAATACCGAGAACTACCGACCTCCTAAATCTATAAATCAAATACCCTTACTTTTATTTACTAACACTTCGCTTTCAAGTTGAGTTGAATGTTGAATATAGAAAAAGGAATAAGTTAAAAATAATGCGGCCTTTTGTTAGTTCGGGCCTTCGGGCTTAACTCTTGATTACTCTCTAGCAAAAATTTAATGAAGTTAGTTACAAAATAATAATAGATTTATAAAGTAAGTTTTTTGTTTTTTTTTTTTATTCTATGTAATATTATTTGATTTATTTTTATATTTTTTACGATTTAAATATATTTTTTTTATCATTTCATAAATTATTAGATATTTTCATACCGCAATAAAACCAAACCAAAGCGAGTTTCACTGAGTAATCAATACCCGAAGTAACGATTATAAATAACGATTACTTTTTTAAAAAGTAACGAATACGTACGAGTACACCAAAGTAACGATATTTCCCATCTCTAGATTCACGCGGAATTTCGGATGCAGCATGCACAACACTCCACCCTCTTCCAGTGATCCAGACCAATTTTCATTAAAACCTCGCTAAGGGTCTACCGTTATTTGGTGGGGTCGTTTTGAAAGAGCGACAACATTATACCTCCTACACGCACGGAACAACGATAGCAGTAGCAGGCGTTAAGATATTTGAAAAGTGACTAGAGAACACCAGAGAGTGTTTGGACTACGTGAAGAGTTATTTATGCTCAACTGTTGTGTGACAATTCTGAGTGATACCACCTTAACAATTGTTGATGAATGAATCTGGAGAAATATTGCACTATTTTCAAGAATTGCTCAAAAAGACTGCTCTCAGCAGCTGTACAGTAAGTAAGCCGATCTTCAAAACTCCTACGCGTGTTGATTAGCATTTGAGTTGAAATGTTAAGACAATATTGCTGGTTTGCTTGTTTCAGCGAGTCTCTGTTTGTATAGCTGGTATTATTCGAATACATGGATCATTTCCTTCCATGTCTTGATTTCTGTGTAGAAAACTTCATAAAATTGATTTTTTAACAAATTATATAATTTCGTGAAATTGAAGCAATAAGAAAAGTATTATGTAGAAATTTTGCTTACCAGTAATTTGCTTGAAAGTCTTTTTTTCAAGATTAATTTCGATATTGTGAACTTTTGTTAAATGTTCACAGACCTGCTGGCGACTGTTTTCTGCTTTGGTGCAATAAGGACATTTTATTAACTTTCTTGCTACCAACAAATCAGTAGTCTTCTTGTGAACATTTCTAACATGTTCGTAAAGATTTTTTATTTGCTTGAATTGTTTTCCGCAAAATAAAGGTTTATCACAATTTTCCATCATTACAGGCTGATAGAGAGATATGATAGAAATAAAGACCAAGAAACCAGCGATAAAGATTGTACACCACAGAACATTTCACGACGTTGTCAGATTCTTCCATTTCTTCAACCTTCGACTATACATAACAGAACTTACGTTCACTGCACAAAGGACGTTAAAAGAAACCTTTTAAGATAGGAAATTTGCAGAAACCCTAACATTGTGTACAAAAAAAGCACATGAAAGTGCGTTGAATTGAAGTTTTTTTTATTGAAGTCATTTTTAAGATTCATGCACCAAATATAGGCAACCAAATGAAAGTTTCTTCCATACGAAAATAATAATTCGAAACAAAATTTTATTGCAAATGATAAATCATTAATGTTTGAAAATATTAAATATGGTACATCAATTATTAAGATGTTCAAGTTCAAATAATTTAAATTTACCGCCGCTAACTTTTAAATTCATCCATCATTACTGGTCCGTATTGTGACCAATCACCGTATCCGGCCGTGCTCTGGCTAGTCGCCTATAATTTTAACCTAACCTAACAAGCATGGCAATATGGCATGGTTCCCGCGTAGTCGGTATCAAGTGTGGTGTACTCTCATTTCCGTGATCAAATTTAGCATTTATTTGCCTTTTTTATTATTAAAGGTGTATTTGTTACTGCCTTAAACAGTGAGTGAAGTGTACAATCAGTAATTTCGGCTGTTCGCAATTTGTTAAGCCCTGAATTTTTTATTTTTTAACTGTCGAAATTGGGGTGTTTACCATTTTAATTTTAGTGCCGAACACGATGTGTGCCAGCGCTGCGCTCGGAGCGATCACCGGATTTACGTGTACAAATATTCGGACTAGATTTTCAACGTGGTGTTTATTGTTTTTTGGTTTACACTGCAGCCTCTGTTGAATGGTTGGTGTCCATAAGGCTGCATTTGTTGTGTGCGCTCTGCGGCGGTGCTTGTGACGAATGGTTTGACATTTCATGTGCTATTCCCAATCAAACACAAAACAAGTCTTGGAAATCCCCAATTGCTGTCGCAGATGTCGATCAGGTAGGCCTAATAAAACTGTTACAAAAACGTTGAAGAGTTAAAAATAAAATAAACGCAAATTTTCTTAAAACAGTGTCCGAAAGATGCACCGCTCAACAAACAGGACATTAATAGCTACTTTCAAATATATTTTTCACTTGAATCAATTTTTTTAAATAAATCAACATTACTAATTAATAAATTATGTAAATCTTTAGAGTTGCCTGAAAAATTACATTTTACTGAGATGAGCGCTTTTAATGTTTCGACTTTAAGGCTGATTCTTCTCCGTAGTCCATAATTTGTTGACTCTTTCTGCAGATGCGCTAGTTCCAGGAAGACATAACACAGGTCATTATAAAATACTGTAGTCAACTCACTTATGAACAAAAAATGAATTTTTTCTCGTGCCGCTAATCACCAAAATGATTTGAACTGTTTTGAAATGTCACGAACGTCCAAAATCTGTCAAATGTGTCAAAAATTGAAATGCCCGGTTTGCGGTTTAATTTCATTTTAAATTGACACGAAAATACGCCAGAGCATTAGGGGTTGCAGTGTTATCGAGCATTTGAACGCTACTGCAACACATTTGAATTTGACCTTCAAAAATTGTAAATTGTCAGAAAAGCGTTGAAGTCATGTTGAAGGGCTTGTCATGAATTACACCTTGGAAAGTCGATTGGAGTTGAACAGAATAAATCGTCTGGTCTGTTTTGCAAAGAAACAATAATTTTTCAAATAATGAAATCCGAAAAGTGAGGTTAAATTGGTGGTCGAAACCAATGACCACGGTAATTAATAAAAAAAATACATTTTTATAGGTCCTCTGAAGGTAAAAATTGTGAAAAATCACGTAACTCTTCTACAGTATACCCTAATCACGTTCCTCGTCTTCAAATGTTATGCAAATGCTTCCTTTTGCCACAAAAAAAAAAAATGTTAAATTTCCTGTTTGTACACTTTATTCGGAAGCTGTCCCCAACGTAAACTACCTATTTATCAGGGGCGGTTGGTGCCGGGGGGCACAAGAGCACGTGCTCCCCCAAAATTACAACGTCTACAAACACACTGGACATAGCAAAATAGTAATTTTCAATATTTAAAAAATTATCCGGAAATTTGTGTCATAATTATCAAAACCAATTTTTTTATCTCGCTCCACTTGTATAACTTGTATCAAAACTTACTTCCACTTGCATCTAAAGATGTCTAAAGATGTGTCTTGGACATATGATATGTTATTTCTGATGAAATGCTGATAAAAGCCCGGCACAGAGACCGAATGGACCGAATCATGGCCGATTTAGATGTTTTGTTTACACCGTTGCCATGGAAACTACACGTCGTAGCCGCCTGATATGCGCCTGATACAGTAAAACCTGTCTATGCCTTCCACCATGGAGGAAGGAATATAATGGAGGGAGTGAGAGTTCAAATAAGTGATCCCGCGCCAAAATGCGTGAAAGCAATAAAAGGTGCTACAATATGGCTGCCGCTTCAGTGGCGTATCTTAATAGTATTCATAAGGGGTCCCACTACTCAAAATTATATTCAATGCAAATATTTTTTTTAGAATATCTAAAATTTGAATTTTACTCATAGAAATTTATTTTGTATAATTATAATCAACAAAAAACCCAAATTCACATCAAAGTTTTAATTTTTGCTGCATAATTGTTGCGAGATCTTTGGAATAACATTTAAGGAGATAATATTATAAAGAAAAAACATTAGCCAAGAATAATAAAATCATTATATAAAATTATAAATGACTGGTAGTTACGCTAAGGTTTTGGGGATAGAGTGAGGTTAAAGAATAACAGACGAATTTGTATATGTTGTAATTCTAGAAGCTCGATTTTTTTTTTATTAATCCAATCAATGCATATCATTACTTGGTCTTAGTACCAGTAATCATAGAAATGTTGCCTCAATGCCAGTCATTTTCGGGTTAGCGGTGGGTCTTAAAATAATTTTATTAAAAGGCAGTAAGAGAACTGTACTTTATAATTTGTATAATAATTAATATTAATTTACAAATATGTACTAGATAATAATAACATAAATAACATATATGTTTTTATAGGGTATTAAAAGAATACAATATTACAAAATAAAGATAAATTCACTTAAAGGAAATACATACAATTTAAATAAAAAGAATACAGGATTACTACAAAGATGAGTTCGTTTCAACTAAAGGTTTGATACTTTTCTGAAAAATAGTATAAGAATAAAAAATATATATATATAAGAAGAAACAAAGTAAAACGTCAACGCAATCAAATATGTTTTAGGTTTTCTCCATATAATAAAACTTAACATGTTGTTTACATTTTTTTTTTAAATAAACCACATTTTGTAACTTTATTGCCCTTTAAAATGAATCAACTTAGTATATCTTTGCCTATCAGAATCTACTAAATAAGACTTACTTTTACAACTGTATTTTATACGCAAATTCAAATAAATATTAATTATTTCTTTCAACAAAAAAGATGTATGGGGGTGATTTCTATGAAGCAATTTCTCACAGTTCAAATTTTCAATGATGTCAATTACAATTTTGCATTTACTAAGTTTGGTATGTACTCGCTCATGTGTTCTGTAAGTTTTTTCACTTTGTACGCAAATGGCAATCACATCGTCACTAGGATAGCTCAATCCCCCCTTTGATTTGAAATCAACAAAACTTCCTAATAAGTTCTCTTTTATACCAAAAAGGCATGATATACATATTTCACATTTCAAAGATTTGGCTAATTTAAAAGCAACAAATCCAGCAATGTAAATGACAACTTCCTCACAAAAATTTGTTAAAGATTCCTGCGTAAAGAAATAATTATGTTCAAAATTAACGTCACTTTCCTGAGTAACTTGTACGTCACTCGTTAATATCAATTGATCAGAATTAATAATATTTTCGAGTTTTTTAATTCGAGACGAACATGTCAAAATATTTACTTGCTCTAAGGGTACACAGTTTCCAAAACCACTGTGATTTATTTCTGCGTGTATTAATAATTTTTTATATGCAGATTTAAACTGACGAGTAGTAGGGTTATTATTGCAGCCCCCTAAATTTCTAATTTGGGCAGATACTGTAAAATTGACGTTCCTCCATCACCCATTACATATTGTTCATAAATATTTAATACTGCATGTAAACCAGCTACAAAACCTATAAAACCTGTTTTACGGGGCGAGTGAATAATTAAATCTTTGTTAAAAAATCTCAATTTGGATATATACGAAGTAAAGCAATTCACAAACGTTTTTACCTGATTAATATTATACTTATTTAATGCTTGCTTGTAACCAAATTCCTTTATTCTGCGCGAATTCAATATGTCAAAAGCGTCATTAATATTTAAAATGAAGGTAGCCGTTGCTCCACAGTTCTTAAACTGATCAAGCTGTAAAATATCTCGACAAAACGTCAAAGCTTCAGAGACAGACCTGCTTAATAACTGTGTAGCTAGAGCAACTTTCATTTTTTGTTTAAAAAAATTTATATGTCTTCTACGTAGTTTGTTTGCAAGGTGCAGCCCTTCATTTTCTTGCAGTTCATTTAGAAGTTCTAAGTATTTAAAATCAATAACATTATTCTCTCCATCAACTATTCTTCTTTTGTCACCAAATGTGTTACGTATTAATTTCATCATGTGTGAAGGATCAAGTAAAATAAGTATATTCTCTTCACCAAAGTTTGTTTTCAAATTAGAAGGGCTAAATGAGCAACCTAATGCAGATGCCATTGACAAATTTGTCGCACAACCATCAAATGTAATATTGCTAATTTCAATTCCTACACTTTTTACTAAAAATAAACACTGTTTTAGTAAACCTAATTTTTGCTCACTATTTAAAGAATGGCTTAAAAAGTAACCCACGGGGATTTTCCAAGAGCCATTTATAGCAACCAGCATGAAAACTAAAGCTTCTTTGGCCTCTTCATTTTCATTTACTTCGATTATACTACCCATATCAGCATATCCATAATATTGTTGCCCATCATATTCAATGCAGCGTTTAATAGCAACTTCATCGAACACTAAAGAACACACAATTTTACGTTCTTCAGCCTTTGCTTTTAACACATCGAATGCCTCACTTGTGAAACCTGGTGCACCATTCACTGAAGAATACCATACAGACAAAGTTTTTGGGTGTGGAAGACAGTCCATGAATTGTTTTCTTATAAAAGAAAAAGCCTTTGGGGAGTAGAAATGTGTTGTAACGGCAAATTTTCTTATTTCTGGCCCATATTGATTTGGCAATGGTTTGTTGTTAATTTTAGCCCACATTCTGCTCAACAGTTCTGTATTTTCCTGAAATTTATTAACATCCAGACTGTTGTTTTCATAATAGTTGATTTTCTTCCTTAAACTTGAAACAACATCTTTCAGATTACTGCGTTGCTGTTTTGAGGTTCTGCGTTTTAAGGTGGTATCACTCAGAATTGTCACACAACAGTTGAGCACAGTGGCGGCTCGTGACTATTTTGGTTGGGTCGGCCAGCAGTGAGTAACGCAAAGTTTTAAGACATAGAATACAAGAACCAGGGACCTCAAGTCAGTCATTATCTATAATTTGCTTCCTGTATGGTGTTAATTCATATAGTCCTAACAACTTGGTAAAACAAAATAAAAAATATTCTTCAAATAGGTATAAAGTAAAGCATATACTTATACAATATAAGCCATCTATAATAATAAAATAACGACAATAAACTCAAATAAAAATGAAAATAACATTCAAGTTATAAAGTAACACATTCTAACAAAAAATATAACATGAAACGTCAACAACTATTTATTAGTAAAAAACAAAATTAAAAAAGTAAATTAGAAATTTTTATAAACCAATTAAATGCGTCTTTGTTTTGTATTGGTAAAGTGGTCAATTACTTGATTATAGAACTTTTGATCTTCCGTTAAGTTTGTAAGCACTTCTTTTTCTATTGCTAAAACGAATAATTTGGATAATCGATTTTGACTAATGGAGTTTCTAGTAAAATTTGTAATTCGCTTTAAAGCTGAAAAACTGCGTTCAACATATGCTGATGTGGATGGTAGGTATATGATTAAAATTAAAGACAGAAATAATTTCGGAGGCTTCTACATTTTCGTAAGTAGCATCATCAGGAGCAGGGTTGAGAAATTAGGAAGATGGCAAAAGAGCACGGTAACTCAATATGTCAATCGTACCAGACGACCAGAGGCAAAACTCTTTTTCTGAAGTTTTTTTGAATTTATTGTCAACATCATATTCAAAAATTAAACAATATCAACAAAATAGTTTGTTTTTTGACTTGCTCCCCGTCAGCCATTCATAATTTTCATACCATGCTGTATTAATTATTAATTATTAATATGCTATTGCACCGGAGCTGACGTTATTATTGCTCCGTGCTTCGATTAAATGTTGCATGCGCGGCTCCGAACGGGTCATTTCTTTTATATCCCAGGAATTGATCATCGTATGTTAAAAGTCGAAAGTCATTATTTAATAGATGTGTAACAGCATCAAAATTTAAATCAGTTACTAATTCTCTTACTAACTGTTGTCATTGTTACTGAAATTAGAAACAAACCTAAACCAATTTCATCCACGTGAAGACTGCAGAAATTCACAATATACAGACAGCGGCCGGCCGGTGCTGGTAGTGGGGAACCGCATGGAAAAGTGCACGGCAGAAGTGGAGTGATGAAACGTAATATTGTACGGTTTCATCGCTATTGCCTTCTAACTTATACAAACAGAAGGTGATAGCGCTATAACAACTTGATGTACTGCCAAAAGGCCGGCCGATTTTAGCAGACATTTGACCAATCACTGCTGCAGGCGCGTTAATCAGAGGGTATCAGACACGTATCAGTCTTTATAGCTATTTCTCTTTAATTCCGCTAAACAGAGAGCGATAGCAGATATGACATTATTCGACGTTTAGGCTTGTTGCACACGAACGGTAGTTCCACCGGCCGGCAGATTTGCCGTGCCGGTAAAAAACCGGAGGGTGTTTGCACACGCTCCTCATCACAGTTGCATAGACTACACAACAGAAATAAACTGTGTACAGAACCGTAATACTTCAGTTTGCAAACTAACAATTAGTCTTGCATCTCTGGCTGACCAGAAGAAAAAGGTCTGCTGGACATGTGGACGTCGATTTGCCGTAAAACGTAGACAAAGACAAAAGGGCCCCAACCTCCCAACTTCCAAACACACAAGTGTCGCATCGACACTGAGCCAGAGCGTACCTAATTCTGAAATATTGCAATAAGTGCCACCCCTGTTAAGTGCTAGTACGATCCTGACTAAAATTTTATAAAACAACAGGTATTTCAGCCGGACGTCTGCAAACCTCCATTGACTTGTATGCAATCTAATATTTTGCTCGGCGAAATGATCGGCCGGTTAGCTCGGTCGCCGGGATGTACGTCGGCGAAAATATAATATATCCGGCTGCCGGCAAAGATTTAACGGCGGAATTACCGTGATTTCTTCGTATGCAAAGTCCTGTTCTCACCAATGAAATATAATTTCATCCGGTTGTTCGACCGTCCGACAAATCTGCCGGCCGGTGGAACTACCGTTCGTGTGCAACAAGCCTTATTCTTGTAGTCGGCCGGCCTCAGCTGCTGCTCCTCGCAGTAAAAATATTTAAACTTCCCGGCACGATTTGTGCTTCCGAACGAAAGTGAATAAATTAGATAACGCTTTTTGTAATTAAAAAAATAATAACAACAGTAAAATCAGGTGATTTCAAAATAGCTTTAAATTATATTCTTGCGTTTAAAATAAAAATGAATATCGCAAATTGACAAGTTCGGTGACAGACTCGGCCTGGCCTAACTGGCCCCCCCTGACGAGCCGCCACTGGTTGAGCATAAATAACTCTTCACGTAGTCCAAACACTCTCTAGTGATCTCTAGTCACTTTTCAAATATCTTAACGCCTGCTACTGCTATCGTTGTTCCGTGCGTGTAGGAGGTATAATGTTGTCGCTCTTTCAAAACGACCGCATCAAATAAAGGTAGACGCTTAGCGAGGTTTTAATGAAAATTGGTCTGGACCACTGGAAGAGGGTGGAGTGTTGTGCATGCTGCATCCGAAATTCCGCATGAATCACAAATGCAACCTTTCACAGCTTTTATGATAAGGCTGAATTTTTTAATTTAATCTATAGGTAATATTGCAAATGAAATTATAATAAATAATATAAACATTTTGTGTACTCCAGTTATAATAAAACAATGAGTATTAAATTACAATTATAATATATCTATCAAAACATTAATTTTATAATTTAATTTCTTAATCAATAAAATAAATTGACTTCATTAATTTTTTTGAGCCACCTCTTAAGAAAATCTAAAAAATGTGAATGGAATGATAAATTACAAGTACAAACTCATCATATTTTTTGCATTTTAGATAGGATTTATTCAGCAAAATTTAAGGGTGACGTCATCAATTTTTTTAGGAGGGATGAACAAATACATTTTGAACAAAAGTTTACCATGCTTATAATAACTTTAAAATATCTCCAAGATTTCAAAGCATTCGGTTCTGTAATTCTTGATTAAATCAATAAAATCAATTGACGCATTCATTAATTTTTTTCAGTCACCCTGTATATGCAAATCGAAAAAATTTGAATGGAATGATAAATCACAAGAAGAGACTCACCATAATTTGTACATTTTAGATAGGATTTATTCAGCAAAATTTTGTGGTGACGTCATAAACTTTTTAAGGGGGACGACCAAATACATTTTGATCAAAAATTTACCATGCTTATGATAATTTTAAAACATCTTCAAGATTTTAAAGCATTCGGTTTTGCAATTCCTGAGTAAATCAATAAAATAAATTTTGCGCATTCATTAATTTTTTTGAGCCACCCTGTATATGCAAATCCAAAAAATATGAATGGAGTGATATATCACAAGTACCTACAGACGCATCATATTTTGTACATTTTAAATAGGATTTATTCGGCAAACTTTTGAGCTGACGTCATCAAGTTTTTGGAGGAGATAACCATATATATTTTGACTAAAGATTTATGATGCTCTTTAGAGCCTTAAAACATCTGCAACATTTCAAAACATTCGGGTTAGCAGATTCAAAATTAAATTGGAAAATGTTTTTATAATTTTGATTTTTTTCCAAAAATCTGGACGTTTCGGGTAAAAACTCAATTCGGAGTCGTAAACTACACGTGTAGGACTCTATAATTTTATACAATTTAAAACCCATTTACTATGTACAATTTTGAAGTGACGTCATCGCATTTGTGGTGGGGATGATTAGACAGTACTTTCGGAGATTATCTGTCTAATAAAAATTCGGGACGGCAGACAGACGGACAGACGGACGGACAGACAGACGGACAGACGGACGGACAGACAGACGGAAATGGGAGACCTATTTCTTCGTCTTCTAGGGGTCATGAAAGATCGAGAAAACGTAAAAGTAAAGAGTCGGCCGACGGACTCGATTACAATACGAGAACAATTTAAATGCGCACTAGTTTTAATGAAATGTGAAATAAGTCACAGCATTATTAAAAACTTTTCAGCACAGAAGAAACTATTTCAGCATTTGTAAAACTGAAAGGGCAATAAATAAAATAATGGCAGATTATTTTTTCTATTTGTGCAATAAATAATGCAATTTAGAATTATTTAATTAAATTGCTCATTCGTTAAAATAACTGTTTCTTTAATAAATCAATTTGTATTTGAGAAAAAATAAACGAGCATTTCAAATGTTCCCTAAATTACTAAAATGTGCATTAGTTCACAGTAAAGTGGGCATTACACTCCCACTCTTTAAAGGACGTGTCATGTGCTTCATTTCGCGCCAGTTTGGCAGGGAAGGAATCCGCACTTCTAAAGCCAAAAAAGCATTAATTATTATTATTCAATAAATTAATAATGTTTAGTAATTGAGTATTTTGATGAAAGAATGTTTATTTTAAGTTTCTTTGTTAATTTTTTCAAAACTTTTAATTTGTTTAGCTACTTTTTTGCTATGAATATCATATGTTTTTGTTAATTTTGTATGCATTCATAAAACACATTTTAATACAGCAGGTCTATTTTTGTTTGTTATTTTCAATACAGTTTCAATAATGCACGCAGTACAGAAAATCATTGCCCAAAACAATAATTTTATTATTCCAATTTACACTTAATATAATGCACAAAATGCAAAAACTTATGGCGCAACATAGTAAATTTAATGCACAAATGTTATTGCGCATAGTATAAAATTTAATGCACAAAGTATTAAAAATAATGCACAGTTAATTACGACCCTTACAATACTTCCTTTGCTTACGCTCGGGAAGTAAAAATCTAAATCGAATCTTACAATTATCTGACAAAACTGAATATGTTATACCATACCGGACTTCAAGGGCGAGGAAAGTACTCTCTAAATAACTTTAGACCAATTTTTATAATTCAACAATTTACATAATAGAGTATCAAAAATAAAACACCGATAGCTTTCGAATAATTTTGAATGTGTTGTGCTAATTTTTTTTTTATTCCACCAATATTTTCTATTTTGACAAAATGACGAAAGAATCGAAACCTGGAGAGCAAACCGAGTAAAATTTGAAGCCTCTTTTGTCAGGGTAGGTATTTTACCCTGCATAATCTCCGCCTTCCCAATTTCACGGTCAACTTCTGCCGGAAGGTCCGACCCACTGTGCGACAGAGATCGCAGTAGGTACAGCTGAAAACTTGAGGCAAATTTTTCATCTGCAGCGCTTACTTAACTGACGTTGTATATGAATTGTGTAACACTTATTAAAAAACCTATTGATGCAATCTGTTAAGAAAGGTTCCTTGTAGATACCTCTTTTTTTAATTTTTTTCGCACTACAAAGTGTACGTTGTAACAGCAATGTAAATGTCGTCATTTTTGCATGTTTTTACTTTTTTTTTTACACAGAAAACAGAACTGAAAATCAAATTTTAATATAAGAGGGACAAAATATGTCTAATAAGGATTGTTAAAAAAAAAAAATGATCGTCCTAAGTCAATTTCTCTCGTTTTTACAGGACATTTCAAATGGGATAAAAACTGTCCCAAACCAGGCCGAGTGATACCGCCTTAACGTTTTAATAGTGCATTGTTGTTGTGACACTAATGTCTTCAGGTTGTTAATTTGTTGTTTCAGTAAAACGTTTGCACATGTTTTTGTTGTTAAATTTTCAAGTTTCTTTGTAATTTCAAAAACTTTATTAGACAATTCATCTTCTATATTCTGTTGAGGCTCTACCGAAGGTGCGTCACAAACTTCTGTGTGATGCGTTTCATTGCCTCTAAAGGTCACTACATTGGTAATCTAAAATAAATATATGTATTAATTGTTATATCATGCAGCATGTGAGTTTATTTAATACCCTTTCTTCATAAGTATAAGACATAGTTGGTACTGAATGTGGTCTTAAAACTACTTTCTGGGCTGATGTTCTATCAAAACACTTTTCTTCAAAATGAAATGAACACAGGAAAAAGTTGTTCACAGACACAGAATTTCCTAGGTGAAGATAAAGGAAGTCTGTCCACAGTTTCTTTAATTCAGGTTTCTGGGGACACCTAAAAGCAATTCAAAAATATTCATTAGTCCCTCTTAAGCAAATATTAAACGAAAAAATACGACACACCTGTGAAACGTAATTTTTTCTCTACCAATTGTTGACCTGGAGCCACTCGTAACTTTACACAATTTGCAACTAACCATTTTAAGTTTTTAAATAAACATGAAACGCTTATCGCAAATTCAAAACAAAACGTTCACACTAAACACGAGGTTAAAAGCGAAAATGACAAAAACAGAATCGTACGACACTGGTCAGTGCTGGCTGATGAAATTATTAAAGTAAGCATGTGCGGTGAAGGGCGCGCTAATTGAAAAGAGTAATAAAAGGTGCTTGCACTGGTGCCAAGAATTTACATTGCCGAGATACGGCGCACTCCCTCCATTATATTCCTTCCTCCATGCCTTCGACCATATACTAGCTAGACATGGCATGCGGCCAGTTGTAGGGTATGTCGTATGAAGCCAACATAACGGGAGGGGGGTGAGAGGAACTGACTGCCAGGGCGGCTCGTCTGTTGGGATCCAAAGGATAAAAATAAAACCGTGAGGTAAATTAATACAAAGTCACGTTGGGGAACTGTATTTTAATATAAATACTAATAGAAATATGTGAAACATAGTTATTATACATAAACAATGGAAGACAACAAACCTAATAACTACAAAATTTTATTAACCGACGAAAAGGAGGAGGTTCTCGATTTGATTTTGATGATTCTTTCTTTGTTGGATAGAGTAGACCTCGAACTTGGTCCCATTTAAATTTGAAAAAAAAATTCTACCCCTAAGGGTAAAAAAAAAATGCAGAATTTTTTTTTAGTTCAGAAGTTTAGTTAATAAGAATAAAAAGGTTTATTTTTCGCTTTTCAGTGTCTTATCGTCGGTTTAATTTTTTGTTAAAAAGTTTTTTTTGAAAAACTAAAATGACATAAAAGCGCAACTAATACATTACTGGTTTTTAAATAATATTGCCTTCGTAAACAAACTTCGAATTTTTGAATCAGAATTTCTTTCCTGAAGTCTTCTGGTTTCATGGTGAATTCTTATAGTGAAATAGCGTCTTAAAATTAACTTAACAAGATTAACAGAATGTGTATCCAGGGGATCGTCATTAGAATTATGAGAGTGGAATATGTCGTAAGTAGATTGCGGAATATTATTAAGAGTTGCATTGATCAATATTTGATGTAAATTACGAGCAATAAAAATATTTTTGTGTTTATGAATCATAAGTCGCAAGCATTTTTCTCCTATCTCACAAACTTTTATCACGAAAGGAGATGCGTTTATCATTCTTCCATACTGTTTACGTTTCTGAAGGAGCGATAAAGGTTCATCAGTTTCTAGCAACCCAAAACAAAAACCACAAGTTACACATCGCTTTAAACATTTCACTACGAATCCGGCTATATACGCCACAACATCGTTAACATAGCTAGTTAAATGCCATATTGGCGCACCTATGTAGTCATGGTCTTCAATTTCCTTTGAAATAGGCAGGAAGTCATCTCCGTGTTCTAAATTTTCATTGTTATCAGTATGTGTCAGTGTTTTGCAGGACACATGTAATATAGATGTGGCATCTAAAGCAACTGCATTCCCAGCATCTGCACCTTTAATTTCAGTATGCAGCAATAGTCTTTTGTAGATGTGTTCAAATTGTCGCGCTGTAGGATTATTACTTGAACCACCTCGACTACGCACAGCGCTGAAAAAGATCTCGAGATGATCTTGAGATAGCTTATAACTAAGAATATATTTTAAAAGAGGTATTTCTACTTCAATAAAATCTCTGTACATGTTAATAAGACTGTTTATACATATCAGGAAACCTAAAAAGCCTGTTTTTCTATGTGTCTGTAAAATTGGTACGTCTTTTAATCGAATCCCTATAATATATTCTTTGCAAAAATTTAAGTATTCAAAAACGAAATGGCAATTTTTAGGCGTTAATGGTTTTCGATATTGTGCAGTGGAGGCAAAATTACGTACATTTAATATATCAAATAAATTATTTATAACGCGACAAAAGTTTGCTGTAGCACTTACACCTCTAAAGCTGGATGCTGTATATCTTCTTCCAAAAAAATGAAAGCATCTGCGACACTGTTGCTAAATGTCTGCGCGGCTACTTTTACTTTCATTTTTTCGCGCGTCCAGTCAATGTGACGCTTTCGTATTTTCGTTGCAGCGTGAAGACCCTCCGTTGCTTGTAAATTGACCAATTTCTCGAAATATTCCCATAAAATGACACGTCCATCTTTGTCAATGAGTCGGCCTTGGCTTGCCAAACAATTTCTCAGTAATTTCAACATATGGCAAGCATCTAGGTACAGATAAATTTTCTGTTGCAATAATGGATGCATAAAGAATGTTTGCAAATTACTAGGATTATCCAATTTAGCTCCTAAAATTGTAGCCATATTTAAATTGGTTGCTGTGCCATCGAATGTCAAAGATGAAACTATAACTCCACTTTCAGTCAAAAACTCTAAAGCATTGTTCACCAACTGAGCTTTCTCTGTTGCAGTTAATGAATTGATCAAAAAGTAAGCAAACGGTAATTTCCAGTGGGCATTTAAGGCTACCAACATATACACAAGAGCTTCTTTTGCTTCTGGAAGTGAGTCCGATGCTATATTAGTGCCTAGGTCTACATATCCTGTGAATTTCTGGCCCGTCCATTCTGTTTGTTTTCGGATTGCCATCTCATCAAAAACAAAGTTACATATGAGTTTTTGTTGTTTTTTGTTTTGTTCTGCAACCTGGATTTTTAAAGCATTAATTGCTTCAGAAGTATACCCTGGTTCACCATTTACTGAAGAGTACCACTTGGCAATTGTGCGACGATGTGGCAAGCTGTTATTGAATTTAGTACGCACATACTCATATGCTTTACTTGAATAAAAATTCAAAGTGAGAGCAAACGCACGCAAATCTGATGAATATTTTTGGCGTTTTGGACCTTGCACAAAACGATTTAATATATTTGTTGATGACTCAGGTATTGTGGCCTAAAATTATTAACATTTCAATACATTTTCACAATTATCTATTATGAATGTAAACACTACCTTAACAGTTAACGACGTGTTTTCACTAATTAACTTCTGGGATTCGAAATGTTTCAATAATGATTTTAAATTTGATACTCTTGCTCTGAGGCGTCTTGTTCGTTGTTGAAATAATCTTAATTTGGCACGTTGAATCGTTATTGTCTTTTTGGCTATTTGCCAATTTCTTTTCGCTTTTCTAGGAGTTCTCATTTCATCAGTTGAACAATCACCTATATATCGTGCACGTTTTACCCTAGACAGTAAATGATAATTAGTGACAGTTGCAAGATAGAACAGACAATACTTACCTTTTCATTAAAGGTCTACTAGGGACATTAGTTTTTTTAACAGAGTCAAGTGATTCTGTGGTCGAACTTTTTATACTACCCTGTACTGAAGTTATTTTTCGTTTTCCCAACCTACACAAATCATTCGTACAAAATGAATATAAAACATGGCTGCATGTAACTCATGTATGATTTTGAATACCTGAACTTTGGTGGACCCATGGACTGACTCATACTTGCACCGGGTTGTCTAGTGATGACTGCTTCATCCACAGACTCTGTAGCTGTCAAAGTTTCCGAAGACCATGATAGTGGTTGAGCTAGTATTGACAAGTCTGCTTGTTGTGTTGTCAGCTGCTGAGTACTTTGCTCACATTCTTTAATTGTTTTTTGTGACGAACTGCTGGAACTTTATTTATTTGGTAATATTTTGTCACCAGTTCAATTTAATAATACACACTTTGCTTCTGTCGAGTCGCTTTCTGAAAGTCCACTTGTTGAAGGGATCTTCGAGGGCAGGGCATCTTTACTTAGTCTATGAATTCCCCCTGGCTGTATACAGGGTTAGTCACGAGAGAATTACTTCTGAAAATTATTTTTACGCAACCCAAAATACGAATACCATGTACCATTTGATACTAAATGAATTTAAAATGAAATGCTTAATCCATGATTGCTTTGAGTTTGGCAATCTCATTTTGACAATTGTGGAAAAGGAGGTTACGCGAGTGTCCATGGTGGTACCGCATCCAGTCGGAAATCTCCTCTGGCGCCGCTAATAAATTTGTCAGTGTGCCTCTTGATCTTTTGCAACCGATTAATCACGAGAAAATTATTTTTAAAAATTCCTCTTACGGCATTTTATTCAAAGGTTACAATACAAACTCAAACAAGTAAGTAAATAATTTAACTACTAATCTGTTGAAAATGTTGGGCATTTTGGACGGATGCTACGGCTTTTTTGTAAATGGATGGCCGAAGAAGTCCAGAGGTTGCAGATTTGCACTTCAAAGAGGGTCTAGGTGACGCAGAGATGGCGAATTAACACATGCACATTAGCGGGGAACAACATTGGTCGAGCACTTACGGCTTCAGTATAGCCCAGATTGATCTGACTGTATGTCGTCGATCCAATGGGGCTCTAGAGGCGAGTCAACGATGGAAAAAAAATGTTAAAAATTAATTAACGTCAAAGTAACACTGCCAAAGTCAAAGCAATCATGGATTAGGCATTTCATTTTAAATTTAGATAATATCAAGTGGTACAGGGTATTAGTATTTTGGGTTGCGTAAAAATAATTTTCAGAAGTAATTCTCTCGTGACTAACCCTGTATAAAAACTGGTCGCTGCAAAGTGGTTTGCACACAAGTAAATATTTCTTGTGTGAACGGGCTGCATTCCTATATTCTCAAACCATTTTTTTCTCCGTTCTGGATCACAGGGAAACCTAGTATAATTATTGTTTATTAAATACATCGTCCAACTGGTTTTGGTTATCTAATTAACACATTTTTGTTGTTCTAATTATCTCATTTTGTAGAATCTACACCACTGGCTTCCCAAACAAATACCACGTGGATGACACTGGTAAAACTTACCGATGATAGGAACATGTCGATGCTTTTTCGAAACTTCTTCGACACAAAAAACAAATTCTTCCCATTTCTCTTATTTTTTATCACTTTTATGTAAATAGTTCACTTTGTATCACGTTTTCAACTCGATCACTTCAGCTGTTGTTTTCAAGTGACGACCACCATATTGAAGACGGTAAGTCAACAACCAATCAGAGACGCAGTCCCGAAGGGCGATTTTCGCTTAATGTTTACCACCTCGTCTCGCGTCCCCAGTCATGTTGGCTTCACAACAAAGGTGCTCACACCATATCTAGATAATATATGATCGAAGGTCTATGCCCAACACCTTCTAGACATAAGGCCGGCGCACTAGTTTTGTGACGTCATGGTAATGGGTCCGCATCAAAATGTCAACGTTCTGTAAATTGTTACAAAAGGCAAGTAATCGTCATTAATAATGCAAATGTATTTTAGAAATCATTCGTTAGTCTGCATAATATCGTTGAAAGTGTGTTTGCACAAAAAAATGGATAAATAAAGACAATAACAACAGACATTACCTACAATGCCACCATTAAAAAAAGGGGTCATTATTGATATAAGATTGCTTTTAAAGATGGATTGTTGGCCTACATAGTTTTGTTTAAAGGCTAAGTAGAGTTTTTTACAAAAGTACAACATTACATAAATGCAAAAACCACAACAGCAACAACTTATGAATTCCCATGCTACCACATACGGGAACTACACTTCTGCATAACTAGGTATGTAATAAAATGTTTAAACAAGTACCAGTGTAGCAAAAAATTAAAAATAACAAACATAAACATTCACTCCCACAAGACATTGAAATATAATATTCAAACCTCAAAAAAATTTAAATTAAATATTCTAATCTTGAAAATTAACAATTACAAACAAAACCACAGTCTATTCAATTTTTTCTCTTTAGCTGGGCCATTGGGGTTTTAAAAAACTTGTCGTTGTGCTTTTTGCAATAATTTTTGAGCAAAATATTACAAATGGGACGTAAAATAAAATCCAGAATTTTGTCTGAAGAATGCTTGGAGCATTGATGGTCTTGGCCCATTTTTGCAATTGCCCCGGCAATTCGGTACACAACATTTCGTTGGCATTTCTGCAAAATATATAAAAATTAAAAGGGTTTTGCTAAAATGATCAAAAAAGTTAACACAAAACAATTCAAATTCAACATAACCTCAACTGTTAAACGTTTTAATTTTAATTATATTGCACTATAGGTACTAACCTATGGTTTTAAAATGACCTGCTAAGTACGTACTACAATCCACAGAACATCAAATATAATCTACAATCTGAAAAAACTACCAAAATTATTTTTGAGAATTCAGCAATAAAATTCAAAATACAATTTGTGGCGGTCCTGAATATTCCTGGACCCATCGTGGTGACGTCACACGCTGTCAATGAGTCTGTGCGAAGGCCTTGTCTCTAGAAGGTGTTGACCGAATCATGGCTGATTTAGATGTTTTGTTTACACCGTTGTCATGGAAACTACACGTCGTAGCCGCCCGATATGCGCCTGATTCAACTGGGTTGTGAGCCCCTTGCGATCGTGCTCTGGAGGAGTGAGTTACTATCGCGGGTTTTAATTTTCCTTCTGCGCGAACACGTATGATAAATATTCTTGGATAATCTTCTCGGTAATACAGACATTCGGAAACAACTACACATCGCTTATATTAATAATATTCGGGCACATAACGCAAGCGTCGACAAATATCGTTATATATTACGCCGTTTGATAATGTGCATATAATTTTGTGGAGTGTTTGAATTTGCTTTACGTGCATATGACGAAAGTAGGGAATCACAAAATCCAGGTATATTTCGAGGTCTGATTGATTTTATGGCTGAATTGGACTTTATCAGATCATTTGAAAGAAGCAACGGTTTTTAAAGGAATGCCTAAAACTGTCCAAAATGAACTTTTAGATACCATGAACACCGAAGGCAAAAAGGTATGTGGAGAAATCCTTTTTTATTTTTATTGAATGTATTTTTGTATTTATTTCCGTCACACAATTTCGTCTATTAATTGGTAATGACAACCTTGTCAGCAAAGTTTTACGAAAAAAAATGAAACCAAAACGCAAAATTTAGAAATTTATTCTTTGAACGCAACAATCGTGTATTTCAGATCAGACATCCCAACACAAGTCCATTTCTGTCCCTCCCGTCAGTGTTGCCAACGGTATAGCTTGGATACCCACTATCTGGTAGTATAAAAACCACCAGATTCCACTAAATGTCGCAACATCAAAAATTTACGCAAACAAAATAACTGTATTAAAGTTTTTTTATTTTTAAACAAAAATACAACAAAACCAATACGAAAAATTTAACGAAACTTAACATTCTTTGAATAAAAAAAAAATACATTCTTTAGTTTATAACAAAATATCATTTCTTTTAATAACAGCCGTTTGCACCGGTTCTAATCAAATAAGTCAGTTGCATTGTTTAATAAGTGTAAAAATTCATAGCTACTATCACAATGAGTTTTATACGCTGCGATTGTTCCAATTTTGCGAACTACGTCTACAGGAATTTCAAAATTGTAGCAACATTTTTCGAATCTATTGAGCCCAGACCCAATGGTTAGGATTGCGTCCAGTAGAGGCAGCTTCATTCTATTTCTTAATTTTGATTTGATGATATTCATTTGCGAAAACAATGGCTCGACTTCTGCATTTGAGTGGGGCAGTGTGAGCAACATCATTGAGTGAGTGGACAACTTATAATGCAACTAATCACGCGGGAAATTTGAAACAACTGTGAAGTTCTTCAGAAAATAAGTACCTAATTTTTTTTTTAATTCATTAAAATAAGAAAAAATACAGTTTCTTGTTGAAATAAATCCAAAGCTAAAAATCACCATAAACCACTGAAATAGTATCAAAGACTAAATCAAGTTTTTTTCGCGAAAGTGGCATGCGAAACCACCAGATTTAGTGGAAAATCCACTAAGTTGGCAACACTGCCTCCCTTCACCGTGTCGGTGTTGCTCGGACAGTCTCGACCGTTGGCGACCCGCCGCCTTCCGGGCTGGCGAGCTCACCCGACGGAAAATGCTGACAACCTGTTTTATATCTTCATATTTAACTCATCAAGCAAATTGTGTCCCCCCATTTCAAAAGGTCACCAGCCGCCACTGCTATTTATAGTCACCAACACCCCGGATAATGTCGGGTTTTTAATGGACACACTGTATCCCATTACAAAAATACCCCTAAACGTGGGACTTCTTACTCCGTAGATCATTTAGTTATTGGTACTCGTGCGAGTTAAATTGCATGTGTAGTTTGTTTTCTACATTTGGCCCAAGTAATAGTGTGGAAACCATAGGGCGAACACTAAATATTTTTTTGTGACACAAGGAAGAATTTGCACAACTTTTGAAGGTGAGGAACGTGATCAGGGGGTGCTGTAGAAGAGTTTTGTGCAAAATCGCGAAGTGTTTTTTGTAAAGGTTCACCGTTTTGGTATTAAATAATTTTGCTAAAATTGTAATCACGCGAAAGTTCAGTTTGTAAATTGTAAGGAATCGTCAAAACATTGTGCAGACGTGGTTTGTAACCAGTGCTTTTCTCTTGAAATACCACAACTAAAAGCCTTCATCTTTGTTCCTACAATAGGTGAAAACTGCCATGTCCAAGCATTACCATTAGCTTTGCAGTTTCTAGATATCTGAAATATGCCAGATCTGTATAACAGGAATGTCAAAGATATTCTACTCAAAACACGCCCACATGGCCATCAAAATTTTTCAAAATTTCCATAATAAAAAATATGAAACAATAAAGTTTCAGGAGCATAGTGTTAAAGATTTCTGTAGGTGAATATGAGATCTCGTGAAATAACAGAATGTTTAATACAGATTTTTAACCTTCCTAATGGTAAAGTTACAATTATTACTAAGCAGTAAGTTGAAGTAAGTTTTAAATTAAGAGAGAATGCAACTACCACAGAAAGAAAAGTGAAAGTTACTGATGATAAAAAACTTTACCACAGTACCTACATACACTTTTTCCATCCAATCTTGTTTGTTGATCACATACATTTACTTAGCACAAATGTAATGAAATGTAAAATACACATGTATGTATTTTATAGAAGATGTTGAAAATGTTGTCCATTTTCCCGCAAACACGTGGCCACTTTTTTTATTTTCAAAAATGTCCTACAACACTTCTTCATTGAGATTTTCGTTACAAAAACGTGTAATTTTATCCACATTAATTCTTCCAATGTGTGGATTCTATTCTTATAAACGCTGTCTTTCATCCATCCAAACACTGAAAAATCAAGTGGGGTCAAGTCAGGAGATCGAGGGGGGGGGGCACTCTGGATTGGCTCTTATTATGCGGTCGTCATAAAATTCTTCTAAATATCTTAAATTTTCTCTTGTTGTATGAGCTGTAGCACCATCTTGCTGAAAATAACCAGACTCTAATTCTTCAGGCAATAATTGATTCACAAACACATCCAAAATGTGCTCCCTGTATCTCGCCGCATTAATTGTCTCTTGAAAAAATATCGGGCCTATGAATCGTCGTCTGGAAACAGCTAACCACACACCGACCTTCATTGCGTGTAGTGGTGTTTCTTCAAAAGCGTGAGGATTTTCTGTACTCCAAATTCTGAAGTTCTGTGAGTTGACGTAGCCTGACAGATGAAACCAGGCTTCATCAGAAAAGAACAACAAATCAAGAATCCTGTTATCGTCCATATTAGCTTGAAACCAATGACAATACTGGACGCGGCGAGGAAAATCTGCTGGTTGCAGTTCCTGAACCAACGAAATCTTATATGGATGCATATGTAACTTCTTTTTTACGATTTTCTGGCACGTGCTGTATGGTACTCCGGACTGTAAAGAGAGTTTTGACAAAGATTTCTTCGGACTTTGTTCCATTCTCGTCCTTAAATCGTCAACAACGTCTTCACTAACTTCAGGTCTCCTCGTCGGTTTTCCCTTAGAGACGCTACCAGTGTCTTTAAATCTTGCCACTATTCGCCGAATGTGTGTCTTCAAAGATTCCTGCTCGATGACAACAGGATATTTCATCAGATACTCGTCTTTACACGCATCCACAGAGTACACCCAGTCTCCATCCACATTTAACACCCCATTACGGTAATAGGACATCACTATGAAGGTGTTTTACTCTAAAGAATAAACCATCCTAATTCCTAACCTAAAAAAGTCATTTGTAACACTGACTATAGTCATTCCTCTGTGTTCATTACCTGAGATTATTCCACAATGGTCTGTTGATAAAAACTGTTTTTTGAGACACTTAAAGTTCGAACAAAGGGGAAGACAGCAAATGATAACAAGACAAGTCAATTAAAATTAACGCACAAAATGTGGGAAAACGCACTAGTAATCAGTAGAAACGAAAAAATTATTGACATCCGACAGAATCTGATGAAGCGTTGGCGCCGAAACAGTGCAGCCACTAATGTGGCGTTAAAAAAAATTCCAATATTAGTGTACTAAGGTGTAATAATCGTTTACACAAACTGTGAAAGGCGGCACACAATGTCACCAAAGTCATGGCCTTCCTTGACTACAATATTTTATAATGACCCTGTATATATTCTATTTAGAGATGAGCGATACCGTGATTTTGCAATCACGGTGATCACAGCGACCGTTCCTTTTGAATCACGGTGATTTTGTCACGCTGATCTATCAAGCAGAGAACATATATCAAGTAACGGCGAGCGACGACAGAAGCGATTTATACTTGGATCACGGCGCCGGCGTCAATCGCGACTGACTATCCACGGTTCTTTCTTGTCACCGTGACTTGGACGGTGATCGCAGGAACGGTTTCAATATTCTGTCGCCGAGGAACGGTGAAACGGTGTGACATGTGAACAGCAGAATATTCCTATACATCGATGAATGAATAAATAATAATTGTTGGGATGAAATAAATAACAACACATCTTATAGTAAATGTAAAGTCATATTGCATAAAATGCATAATTAATTAAAAAAAACTCCCTCCAAATGACTAGATGTCGCCTCATATTTTATAGCAAATTGTATGAAAAGAAAATAAAAGCAATATTCGTCATTGACTGTTTCGTATTATCGGGATTAATTTTAAAAGGAAAGATCACGGTCGCCGCTATTTGCCGATACCCTTCATGGTTATTTTTTTTTTTTATACCAACAGCGACAAACAGATCTCGGGCGAAATGATCACCGGTAGTGAAATATCGCGCATCTCTAATTCTATTATAAATAAAATGTTCTCATAAGGCACATTATTCTTTAAAATGGTTTGTAATTTCTTTCCATCTCTCATCAGTGTTGGTGTCATTTTGCGACCACTCCAGAAGTTTTTCCTCGATCATTTCCTACGGCTTAGCCGTAGAAATCGTTGAAGCAACTACAACTGCTTCCTTTAAAAACAAACTGGGTATATATCTGTACCAGTCATCTTAACACCCATCTGACGCCGAAACTCTTCCTATGTGAGAAGCAGTAATAAATTGTAGTTGCTGGAAAATTGTTTTCGGCGGATGGGCATAATAGGCTCTGCCTCTGCCCAACGTTTTCAATAATAATAATAATAATAATAATATATTTATTGACATAAGGTATGTGCAGGCAGTAACGCCACCCTAAGGTTGTCCATTTTTTAAAACCAAAAATATAATGTGAATTGCAAAAGTAACCATGGCAGCCTGTTAAACGGTAACTTACTTTTATTTAAAAAAAATTAGAACCGTCAGTGAAACCATTTACCTACTCATTTTACTTATTGTAAATAATGCATTTTGGCGGTATTGTCAGCACCGTGCTAGCAATAACGCCATATTATATAAATACGCGTTTAATATCAAAATAATTGTTTTATTCTTCGAACGCTATTATTCACATAAGTATAAAAATATAAATGTATAAAAAAACATCAATTCTCTAAAACGGAAAATTAACAAAATAACAATGAAAGTTATTTTTATTTGCAAAAAGGGCACGTTTGTTTTTTGTCCATGTTCATGTGCAACTATAGTAAAGTAACCCAAGAGCTATAAGGTTATATGACCATCATAAAAGTAGTTGACCGAAAATAAATACCCCCTTTGTGTGGTTCGCACTAAGCTTACCGGTTGGCAATAAATCGTCTTGTAAACATTTCTTGCTTAGATTTAGATATTTAGTGAAAGCCGCCCCTGAACGAAACGAAAACAGCCGGTCGAGCTGCAGTGGACACGTTATTTACGTCCCCAAAAACCTTTTCTATTGTAAACAACTTAACTATTGGAGGACCCGGTGGGTGAGGTGGCTTTGCATCTGCCCACTATACCTTGGGTCGTGGGTTCGATTCCCGCTCTGCCTCTGGGTGTTTTTGTATGTCCCCTTTCCTGTAATTGGGCCTCTCGGCCTGTTGGAAAGTAATTATAAAATAAAATAAAATAAAATAAATAAACTATGACACAATTGGATAATTTTAAGGTGGCCATATAACCTTATAGCTTTTGGTTTACTATATATTTAGGCGAAAGAGTCAGCACTAAAGACGCGTGATCAGCGCGTGTTCAACTGCCTATTGGTCTACAAATTTGGGGGAGGGTGTTTCCCAAACCAATTTTACATTGTATCGATATTTCGTTGCCGGTGCATTGCACTGTTTACTCATCCCTTGCGTTGTGTCGCCGCCTCCTTGCTTTCGTCGTTAGTGTTTTTGGTCGTTTTTATATTTGTAATCGCCATCATGTCGGATGTTGAAACATTATTTTGTCAAAATCAGAACTTAAAACTTCTCTACAGTGTAACTCGGGCTAGGCGCAGTAATCTTACGCGCACTCGGCTCCAGGATCCATCATGCATTTTTCACGTGATCACTGACTCTTTCGTTTGAACAGAGTATAAGTGTATGCGTTTTGCCCCTTTCTTTGCCAATAGGGACTGTCGATGGTGAAGACTTAACCTACAAGCCTTTTCATCCATGTTATAGATACTTCACCTCCACTTCAACCATTACATTACTTAATTTATCAAAATGATCATTGACCAATAACAACCCGCCACCTCTTTTTCAAGAGAAAACTTATTTCTGATATTATTTGCAACACAAAAGTTATAAACACATCTACGAAGAATTCTAGAGGTTAAAGGATATCCCACTTCTGACCAGACGTATTATTAGTCTACACAACTCATTTTCTTGCTCAATGGTCAACAGTGTTCTTCGACCCATATGCTGTTTTACTGTTCTATTTAATGTAGTCCCAGAGTGAACGACGTGATATTTTGAATTGTTTACTGGCTGCATTTGCTGCCATACCTTCATTCTGAATTAAATTTAATGCGTAGTTAATACCTTCACGTACGTATTAATTTCGTCGAATAATTTACTTCCATCAATTTGAAAGCTTAACTCTTGATTCTAATACAACACTATATGCTTTTTGAACATCTTCCCATTTCAAAGTCTGTTTTAAACTGATAGAAGCAAAATTTTTTACCGTTACATACTGTGTGCTGTATTGTTGCAGATACTGAGCACAATTTTGATAAAACACTTTAACGTGCGCAGTAAACCACTGTCTGTTGAGCTGTCCATTTTCCTCCAGAGTACTTAAATCAGAGTACTTAAATCATGCTTAATTGTTAGTGGAGTATAAGCTGCTTCTACTCTGCTTTCCAGTTTATCTATTAAATCTGTGATCTTTTCTGCGACTTCATTTAAAGTGACCTTGTTTTCTGATTACATCATTGAATAATGATGCTTGGTGGTGCAAAAACTTCAATCATATTTCCGCTTTCATTTTCGAAAAAGTTTTTAATTACGTTGAGACATTTATTTTGGGACAAGGAATATGACTTGAACGGCACAAATAATTGCAAAATCCTTACGATTGCTGGAGTTAAAGCTAACCATCGGACTTTACAGTATCCTTAAATTTTTGTTATATTCAACTTCAACTTCATCACAAAAGCTTTTTAACGATTCAACCCCGAGGGTTTAAATATAAAAATACTGATAAATTTTCATCACAATCGACTTCACGTCGATGGGCAACAAATTTGCTCCAGTATGAATGGCATTGTGCAAAATATGAGCACCACGTCATATACCAATAATATTATGTCCCAAACTTTCATACCAAAACAATCATGTCTCTCACAAACAGTTTGCCCAAGACCAACTTGTACTCAGATTTGAAACGACTATCCAAATTTGACAACTTTGACCAAAGATCCCAATGAGGAATACCCTCTCTCAGAGCACCTTTAAAAAGCTTGATGTGACTGGCTCGAGGTTGAGGGCTGTACAACGAATCGAACAAGTCGTCAATTAGTTTTAGGAATTCAGCGGTATAAATATCCTCGGTAGGTTGCAACTCAGTAAAAACCGAGTACGTTTCTATAGCAGATGCACTCAACTGAGCTACCGCCACTTTGACTTTCATTTTGACGTATGAATCCGTAAAATTAAAATGCTCGACCCTCAATTTTGGGAAAGCCTTGAAAGACTTCCTTTAGTCAATGTTGAAGTGAACCCAAATTTTCAAAACCATATTTCATCAAAAAGCAACGAACAAACACGGTTTGCAGGTATCATTTTGAGAACTTCATTAGCCAGCTGTTCCAAAATTGCGGGATTGATGCCGGTTTCAAAGGGAATTTTAGATAAAATAGCTTTTAAAGTTCGGATTGATGGAAGTTGAAAATAATTCTCTAAATATCTATACAATTTTCCTGAATACTCAAAGTTTACCTTTAATTGTTTATTTCATTCATATTCGTGTGAATGAGATAAGCAACAGTCCATCACACTTGAAACATCATGTTTCAACATGTTCGGCCTCATCAACACTCTCAACTTCCTGTGGGTAATTTAGTAAAGTCGGTTGTAGATTTTTCCAAAGGATTTCTTATTTTTTGTGGGAACTCCTGTTCATAAAGGGCACTTCTTTAAATCTTGTATCCAAGTGTATATAGCGTACTTCACCGAACTGCAACATAATACAAGTCTACATTCAGTTTGCTTAATAAATCTTTTAATTTTTTCAGCGTCTGCATGCAACTTCGTTAGTTTTCTAACTTAAACCATTATGCAGATAGTAATCGGAATAACTTTTGCCATAGAAACATAATTTTCGGACATTTCGACAGTTGGCAATATTCAAATAGTTCCAAAAGTTCGATGAATTGTGAAATTAAATTCCACTTTGTTATGTTAAAATGGGCAACATCTTTAACTTGTTGTAAATTATAGGCAGTAATAACACAATTCATTATTTCTTTTGATACATGTACACTTCCTAACATGATCAGCGTTGTTGTGGTTTTTATTGCGTATTTAAACAAAAAATTTCGCAGTTTTCTCAATCTTCGTGGCCTAGTTTGGTAAAAGCAATATTCAGATCTTTTGTAATAGTATGTCTGTATGTGTCATAGGAACACTTTGGAATTACATCTTTTTTTCTTTTAAAGTTATTATTATTATTAGTCATTACTAATACATTATATGGAAGTGATAGTGAGATCGCTTGGCGGGGTACAATCTTTTTGGTGCATGTTCCATACTGCAATAAAAAATGCTCAATGGAAAGCTTTGAATATGATTAACGATGCTTCGTCTATCAAATGCTCTATTCTTGTTCTTTTCTCTTCCTCTATACGTGTTTATAAATTGGTCTGAGAATCCAACCGTTATTTGGTGAATAAGCCAATGTTTTCAAAAAAATATATACAGACACTTTTTCACAAACCATACTCAGATTGAAAGAAAAATTGTAAGGTTAATTTTTTCCTTTGCCTGAATTTTCTTTTAACCGATGAACTGAATGTTGTTTAATGCAGGCACTAGGCTTCTTGAAACACTTCATTGGGAATAAAAACTCTTCATCACTTTCTGCCGTTTTCGCACCAAATATAATTAATTAAAGATTCACAGAAAAGTCAAATTTTTTTATGTGGATAAACAGGCGTTACCAGAACACCATATAAAGGGCCACTCGCGTTTACTTTATACGTGTATCAGACATTACGAACTAAATTTAGGATTAGTTTTAAGGTGACGGTATGAGAAAAATAGTATAAGCAAGATCAAATGGTTTTTAGTCTTCTGGGATATTAAAGCCTTCGACAACCCTCGGGCTTTAAAATCCCCTCAGGAACAAAAAAAAAACATTTTTAATCCCTTATTTTTTAATATATTATTAATTTCCTTGTTCCGTGTTTAAGCCATGCCGGTATAATTGTTCATTCAGTCCATGAAACTATGCGAAATTTGGATAAAAGAATGGACGCCACATAGTCCCAGTCTAGGTACTGTTATTACCTTTGATCAGGGTTTCCCATCCTTTCTTTTGTTGAGCCTTCCCGGATTATAAATAATATTTTCATGCCCCCTTTTAATTTTTTCATTACAAAAAAACGCACATTATTTTAACGACTATCATGTTCAGTTGTAACTTGTCGAAACTTGTTTAGCAGCGACAGGCTAAGTTGGGGTACTTGATTTTAAGCAGTTAATCATTGTTTTAATTTGTTGACATGAGATTGACGTTGCTTAATAACAAACTTTAAAATGGTGTAGGTCCAAGAGGTCTTATTACATACATCAGCCCTGTTTATGGTAGCCGTTCGCCTGATGGGGCTATTTTCGAATAAATTCTTGACAATTTAAGAATGTTTGAAGATCAAATTATTGTTGACAAATGTTTTCTTATCAATGAGATATGCGAATGTTTTGGCACAAAAATTGTAAAACCACTATTTTTAAATAAGAAAAACAATTTTCTCAAGCTGAAACTATTCAGAATGCTAAAATAGCATCAGCTAGATTGCACATAGAACGAACAAATGCTCCTCTTACACTTTTTAAGATCTGGACAAATTCACTGCAAATAAAGTGTGGATCATATATTTTTGATATTACCAATCCATTTAATAATGCAGTCTTGGCAGAAGAAAAATTTATATAATATAGGAATAAAAATTTTGTTAAAAATTTTATTTACACACACATGTAACATTAGTATTAGTATATTACTACTAAGATGGCCCCTTGAGAACACAGCTACTTTTTAAGGAAAACACCCCGATTTTGAAGGGTTAACAGAAAAGCAGAAAAATCGTGAAGACTCCCGTATTTAAGATATATTTTAAAATTAACATTTTTTAAAGAATTTGCCCGAGTTTTCGAACTCACCCTTTTTTTAAAAAGTCAAAATTCGGACAAAGTTCTCATGAGCGAAGCGAATTTTAAGAAATATATCCTGTTTTATCAAACGTGAATACGGTTTCGGCCAAGAAAAGTTACCATTTAAAAACACTTAAAATTCGTCTTTTAACCCTGTTTTTTCTGTTGGGGGCATTTCAGCATATATGAATACGGTTTTGGCCATGCAAGTTCGAACAAGCCCTCATGAGCAAACCGAATTCACCGTCTTGTCTTGTTTTTTTAAAGTATATTTTAAAATGAACATTTTTCAAAGATTTTATACTGTTTAGAATTTTGTACTAGTAGGCCCCCTCAGAACACAACACATTTTTAAAGCTTTTAGCCTGGTTTTCAAAGTAACTTGTGAAAAAATTTAATTTTTAAAGAATTTGCTCGGTTTTTCAAAATCACCCTTTTCAAAAAAAGTCAACATTTCAAGGAAAATACACCGTTTTTTCAAAGAATACAGTTTGGTCCAAACAAATTTTTCTTTCAAAAACACTTAAAATTAACATTTTTCAAAGATTTTACCCTGTTTTGAATTTTATACTAGTAGGCCCCCTCAGAACACTTTGTTTTTTTGATGATTTGGCCTTGTCTAAATAAGGTAAAACGCATGCTATAGAAACTTATGTAGATGGGTATGTTAAGCACAACAGTTCAAATTTCGCTTCGCTCATGAGGGCTTCGCCCGAATTTAATGATTTAGTCCAGTCAAATTAGCAATCAACCTCGGAATGAGAGATAATAAGCTGAATTTTCGTATATACCTTCATTTTGGCGTTCTGAACGTTGTGTCAAAAGTCTCATAAAATCTCGTGTCTGCGTCGTGAGTTATTCCAGGTCAAATGTCAAAAGAAACAGTTTTTCGCGATTATCTCGGTTTCTATTGCTCCAATGAAGTTAACATTTATTATCATAATTGTAGAGCATAAAATTTGGGACAAATTTTATTTGAAACATTTTTTGATGCGCTCAATGGTTTTTGAAATAGAGGGCGGTAAGAGCGCAGCGCTCATCCATACGTACTGTAATGCAAGATCAACCGTGAATATCTGTGAATAGCTTGAATTTTGAATAGTTTGTATTATTTATCAATCAATACATTGTAATTAACAACATTTTACATATTTTCAATATATTCATTTAATAATACTTACCTACTTTGTGGAATTTAAAACTCATTAAATGAAATACTTAATGTATATCTTAATTTATTGAAAGTAGATTTTAAGTAGAAAAATAATTAAGTACTTTATCTTTAAAACGTATAAGTTTAGTAGATATATTAGATAATATATTATACTTGTTATACTATTATATATCTTAAAGTTATATTAATTTATTCAAAGTAAATTTTAAGAAAATAAAACGAGTTAATATATTTTAATTTTATTTTTATTCAGCAGCTGTACATTTCTTACGATTTTTTTTTGATCTTGCACTACAGTACATATTGATGAGCGCTGCGCACTCACCGCCCTCTATTTCAAAAACGATTGATCGCATCAAAAAATATTTCAAATAAAATTTGTCCCAAATTTTATGCTCTACAATTATTATAATAGACTTAACATCGTTGGAGCAATAGAAACCGAGATAATAGCGAAAAACTCTTAATTTTGACTTTTGACCTTGAATAACTTACGATGCAGACACGAGATTTTATGAGACTTTTGAGACAACTTTTAGAATGCCAAAATTAAGGTATATACAAAAATTCAGCTTATTATCTCTCATTCCGAGGTTGATCCCTTTTTTATGCTAAAGTGACTGGACTAATTCTAGAAATCAACCCATTGAACAAGTTTTTAATCAATTTCAAATATTGATAAATTTTTCTGATGGGGTAAAACAGCCTGTCTGTAAAATTGATGTGAAAACTATTTGTTAATGAAAAATAGATGAATATAAACTTTATTTAAAAGAATTATGTGAGTTGGAAAATTCGGTGTATACCCAAACGGTATACACCCTAGAAAATGACCAAGTCTTTAAGGTCATTTAAAAAATATAGGAGTACATATACATATTTCAAGTATAAATTCCTTCAGTTAATGAAACTATGCATACAGCATACCTTAGTTGAATCACAGACGTTGAATCAGTTTTATTATTTGATCGATAAGTCCACATTTAAATCCGAAAACTGTCAAGTCAAATTTATCAGATTTAACTAATGCATTCGAAATATCATCAAATTCATAATACATTTTATCTTTAAAAAAATATAAATTTCTATATCTGAATGCTCTGCTTATATTTGGAGGTATTCCAGCAAATAATTCTGAAATAAGGCCATTTTTCTTTGATCTAAACAAACACTCATCAAACTCAATGTACAAGACTTTATCATAAAATATATATGTTTTTCCAGAATAAGTCCTAAATATTGCATCAATTCTTTTTCCTTTTGGTATTCCTAAATTTTCAATAGATTGACCGTTATATCCACTTTTAACATTAAAACTTGGAAAATCAATTAAATAATATAAATTTTTAACAACCATTAAAACATCGCCTGAAGGTCTTTGATAAATATGTGAAATTTCTTGAAAATCATTTGGTAAAAAATATAAATAATCTTTAATTAATTTTGGTTCTTTATCATAAGTCATGTCTTTTAAATTGACTAACCAAACATATTTCTTATAAAAAATATACATATGATGATTTGCAATTAAGAATGTATCAATTTCTTTATTAAAATCACATAAATTACTGAATATACCTCTAGGCTGACCTTCAGGGACGCTTTGCCCTACAGTAGGTTTAACTGTTGTTGTTGGTATTAATTCATATTTTAATCGTTCAGGTCTTCCATACAAATATTGAATTGCCCACACATCATCTTGTGATAATTCAAAAATATCTCCAGTATAATAGGCATACATAATTGATTTATTGTTGGCAGAATGTTCAATACCTAATGTATGTCCAATCTCATGTAATAATACATTAAAAAAATTTGATTGTCCATCTGGTGTATCACTTGGTTCACCAAAATACCAGTTTTCTGATTTATCAAAATGAATTCCTCGACATTCATCATTATTTGGAAAGAAACCGTGTGCAAATATATTTCCTTTTCCATCAAATTTATTGTTACATATTCCTTTTTGACAGCGAGCATTATTATAGTGTTGAAATTGTGTTTTAGCAAAAGAAATGACTATATCTGGTTTATTGCTATTATAGGAAAATTTTAAATTAGAAACAGACTGCCATTGATTAAATGCTTTTTGTGTCAATTCTTTCATATCAACTGTTGCTAAAGGAAAATACCATTTTAGTTCAGTTTTATTCCATTTTTGATAATGAACTCTATAAGCTGTTGGATTGTCTTTAACACCACATCTGGGTGTTTTCATTAAGTCAAATGTTTCCTGATTCAAGGTTCCATCAGCAGGTAAATTATAAAATTCTTGAAAACTTATTAAGGCGTCGTTAGCATCTACTATTGTTGAACTATTTGTGTCTGCTAAATATCCAAACTGATGTAAATACTCTGTGATATTCATTTCCAAGGGACTACCTGATAAAGATGAAATACTAAAAAATAGTAAAAAATACTGGCAGACCGAAGACTGGCAGGGCCAGCTCAGAGGCAAAGCCGAAGCAATACATTTCATTTATTACAATAAGAATCATAGTCCACTGTGTGGACACTGATTTCATCAACCTTCTTTTTATTTAAATAAATGGAAAACGTTGTAGACAATTTATGGCGTATTGATGAAATACCTGTAATTGATGAATCAACAAAAAGTTATACTTACAATGAAATAAGAGAAACTAATGTCAATGTGAAAGAACTTGAACAGTATACGATCGAAACTAACATAAGTGGATGGAAACATTTATCAGGTGCTTATATTTTTGTCAAATCTAAAATTAAAAACGATCCAAATAATTATGCAACCATATCAAATAATGGGATAAATGATTTTGACTATGTGAGGATATTCTATGAAGATGTATTAATAGAAGAAACAAATTATGTGGGTGTTGCTATGTTAATTTCAAATCTGATTGAATTTTCAGGAGATGTGTCTGACACTTCAGCATCACAATTATGTTGGTATCCAGACACAGCAGATTCAGCAGATACATCTCAATATAAATATGATGCGCAAAATAAATCTGAAAAATTTAAAGATTTAGATGTCGATATAAAAACTATTGTTTCAAAAATCACAAATAATTCTGCATTCAATAAAGGATATTTAGAGAGATGGTTGTTAACAAAAGATGAAAAAACTATTACAAAATTTATTCCTTTATCTAAAATTTTCCGATTTGTACGAGACTATAACAAAGTTTTGAATGGAAAAATTCGCATTGAATTACGTAAAAATCGAGTGAAAAATATATTACATGCTAAAGTTGATGGAAATTATAATTATGAAATATCTGATATTAGTTTGTGGATCCCAATAGCAAAACCCTCACTAGAAACTGAAAAAATATTATCTTCATTATTAGTTAGCAAATCGAACTTTCTTTGTGGATTGAATGCACTTAACTGATATCGTAGTAATTTGTGGTCTTCTGGAAGTGGAAACTGGCGCATTGTAAATAATCAAAATAAAATATCTAGAGTTTTTATAGTTTTTTCTAGAGCTGACCGAAATGATAATTTTACCAAGACAATGATGATTTTTGATAATATGAATTTAGAAAGAATAAATATTAAACTCAATGGTACGCAACATCCTACTTATGAATATCTGGTGACTAATGAGGATTTACAACGTTTGTATGCCGCATTCCTTTCATGTAATTATAAAAAAGATTTGGATGAAGGTACGTGTGTTAGCTATAAAGATTTTTGTAACCGATATTTAGTTGTTGCTTTTGATGTAACAAAAGAAAATGATGAAAATTTGTTTAGTAAAACAAAATCGTCTGAACTAGAAGTTAATTGGACATTAAAAGATTATCAAGATGTTAATTACTACATATATGCTGTAGTTGAATCTCAAAGAATTGCAAATATGAATATCATAGATGAAAAGATTTACTTGGAAATTAAGTAGCCTGCCTCACGCTTCGTTTAGTTCGCCTTTGGCTCACGAGGCTGTGCCGAGTTTTTAATTAAATAAATGACTGATTATAAAGTATATTTATCACCTAATCAAATAAAAAAACTCCAAAGTTGCAAAGATAAAAGAATAGATTGTAATATAAGATTTGATTTAACAGAAAGAGCTAATAAAACAATTAAATTGAGAGAAAAACAGATTGATGAAATTAAAAAATGTAAAAAAGACAAGAAGAGATACTGTGATATCAAATTTTCTCCAACACAGATAGGTGGATTTTTGCCTGCTTTAATTCCTGCAGCAATAGCTGCAGCCAAAGCATTGGGATTAGGTGCAGCCGGATATGCAGGTACTAAATTAGCACAAAAAGCCTTCGGAGATGGTTTAAAAAAGAATAAAAAAAAAACCGAAGACGTTGCAATTGACATGTTACCAAAAAAAATTAGAAAAGATGAATCAGGCATAATTAATTTTCAACCCTCTAATCGTTACGGCTCACACTGGGTATGTTATGTAAACAAACCATATTTAAGAAATATTTTATATTTTGACAGTTTTGGTATTTCTCCACCAGAAAAAATTAAAACATATTTATTAAGTATCGGAAAAAATATTGCGTGGAACAACACACAATTGCAAATGAATTCGTCTGTTTTATGTGGCCATTACTGTATATACGTAATAATTAATGTAAACAGAGGCAAAGATTTTTATGATATATTATATTCTTTTAAACAGATACCGTGTAGTTTCAATGAGAAAAAATTCGTGGACATAGTCCACTCATGAGCTATTTCAATATTCGGCTATGCCTTCATGATGAATCTTTGATTCAGAATATTTGTATGTTATAAATGGAAAAATATCTACAAAAACGCTTGTATGTATACAGAAAAAGTTACATATATTTTTATAAAATTGGAATCGGATTATCTATTAGTAAATTATTGTTTAGTGCATCGGGATTGTCTTCGTTAGCCCTTCCTCCACTAGTTTGTTTATTTCTTGGTGCAGGGGTTATAGAAATATTAGATAAGAGATTAAAAATATCAGAAAGAATTGAAGAATATAAGTTGATTTATAAATTTTATAGACAGTTATTGCATTTATATAAGGCTGATAAAATCAATGAAAAAGAAATAAATAATTTTAATTATTTTCCCAGAGAGAAATACAGTGCAACCTCGATTATCCGGGCCGACCGGGACCAGATGTTTGCCGGATAATTGAAACGAACGGTTAATCAAAATTATTTATTTATTTAGGGAAATACATATGTACGGTTAAATTAAACATGTTTTACAAAAAAAGCTGTCAATTTGGTTTGTTTTTTAGTTTTTAATTGTTTCTGTCTAATGAACGACTTCATTTTTTGTAAGTTTAAAATGGTAAAGTCATCAATTTTTTTTTCAAAATAATCAATCAAAGTATTACAAGCTTCCAGTGCTTGTCGATTTGTAATCTTATTGGAAGTGTGTTCTTCAAAGATATCATCATTTTCATCTGACTCTTCTTTGTTTTTTTCGTGATCTTCACCTGACTCTTCTTAGTTTTTTTTCAGATTGTGCAATTATTTCTTCTTCAGTAATAGTTTCAGTCCCCTGTTCTTGAAAATCGCACTGAATCCAATTGTCAATTACTTCAGCATCGACACCATCCAATGTTGAAATTTCGGAGGCAATGTTTGCTATGGCATTTGTAGTAACTTCACTCTCTACTGTGTTTCGTTCATATCTGGTACATCTTCTAATGTTAAAATTTTTAAAAATGCTCGCTTTATTGTGACATCTTTTACACAACTCCAAGCCTCAGCAATGCCATAAATCGCGTCCTTAATATTTAGATTTTTCCAAAACGTCATTGGGTCAGCGTCTTCTTGTAATAAGTCCATCATTATCTTTTTTCTGTAGTATCTTTTCATGTTCTCGATCACTCCTTGATCCATTGGTTGGCCAATAGATGTAACATTTGGAGGAAAGAACGCTGCAGTAATATTTCCATCTTCCGATTTAAATACTGTCTCGTCCATATGTACAGTCGCGTTGTCAAGAAGTAACAGAGCTTTTGGTGGCAATTTATTAACTTCAAGAAATTTTCTGACTTGAGGGATAAATTTTTTAAAAAACCATTCTCTGAAAATATCTCGTGTCATCCAACACGATTTTTGATTATAGTAATCCACGGGTAGATTATTTCTGTTAATGTTCTTAAAGGCACGTGGATTTTTTGACTTTCCAATCACAGTCAGTCGTAGTTTATGTCGTCCAGTTGCATTGGCACAACAAAGTATGGTAACTCTGTCTTTATTGGTTTTAAAACCTGAAGCACATTTTTCAGATTCGTGAGCTAAAGTTTTAGTGGGCATTGTTTTCCAAAATAAACCTGTTTCGTCGGCATTATATACTTGATCCAATTTTAAATCACGTTCCAGGATAATATTTTCAAGCTCATAACAAAACTCAGTTAGAGCTACCTCGTCTGCACTCAGTTCCTCGCCTTCTATGGATAGCTCTCTTATTCCATGTCGTTTTTTAAATCGATATAGCCATCCATTTGAAGCCTTAAAATTTTCTCCAGGATTCAGTTTTTCGTGAAATAGTTGAGCTTGACGTAAGCACATTGGTCCCGAAATTGGCGTACCTTCGGCTCGTTTTTGTAGAAACCATTTAATCATTGCTTGTTCCAGTTCTTCAAACGTGTAATGCTTGTAATATAAAAGCCTGTAGATTTGTTTTGTTCTTGACAATATCGCGAACTGTTTGACGCCCTATTCCAAATCGTCTAGCTAGAGCTGCCACATTTTCTCCTAGATAAAACGTTTGTTTCAAAATTTAGATTTAATTATATATTCGACGAATATCTACCTGACTCATTTTGTTTGATAATCTCAATTTTTTGTTCAATGGTTAGAACTGTACGCTTTCGTTTAGCAGAACCACTTGCACCTGGCTGATCCATAATTACTATATAAGTGTTCAATATTGAGTGAATATATACGCTTTTACACCACAAAGTTTAAAACAGACTAAATAAATGTTAAATTAGTCAGCTCATTAATAAAAAACGCTGTGGTAGCTATTATGATTTCAGTTTCATGCTTATACCACAACGCTGTTATAGGTGGGTAACATAATATTTTGTTTTACAAATCACATTTTAGCTGAGTTGTCGGCATGCTTGCATTTCGTGTTCGGCACGGATAATCGAGGTTATCTACTGGCACGGATATTCCATCGCCCGGTTAATGCGCACCCGGATAATCGGGGTTCTACTGTACCTAGAAAAAGTTCACTTAAACGGTAATTAATCCTCAACCTTCAGCAGATTTTTAATGATATCCTTTAATTTTTTAGTCAATCGATTCGGTTTGCTCATGAGACCCTTTTTTATTCCATCACCTCGTAAATGTTCATTCAACGATTTTTCTTTCATTTTGTTTAGAATGGGATTTATAATTTCCTCTTTATATGTAGAAAACGGCGGTGATTTTACGTATGTAGACGCTATATTTTTAAGCCCTGAAGTTACACCTTGAATGATATCCTCTTTATTATTTTTCCAAAAAGGTTTTAGTATATTGCGATATAAGAAGCCTAATGCTGGTATAGCAAATTTTTTTATAGATTGAAAAATATTTCCACCTCTAATATATCTGTGATATTTAAGACCAAACCCATATTGTTTCGGAAATAATTGTTTTCTATGAACGACAAGTACCATTTATTCTACAAGAAAGAATCAGGTAAGATGTCCCCAAAGGCGAAGACTGGCAGTGTCAGCGTCCACACAGTGGACTAGTGCGTAGCATGCCCAGAGGCGAAGCCGAAGACAATTACTGAATATCTAGAACAAAATTTAAGCACTCTCCATTAAAATTTATCAATTGATTTAGCTGATTTGTAACAGAAATGCGAATATGAAATATATAATCCGTACGATTAATTGGTAAATATTTTGGATGCGTTGGTTCAATATTAATTAAAGATCTAGGTGAAATATTTGGAGTAAAAGCGTACATAACATCACTTTTAAGATTGTTTTGATAACTAGATGAAATTAAGGAACAGTGAATCAAAATTTGATCAATATCTTTGGTGATATTACCAATTTTTGTTGCATAGTTTATTCCTTGTTTATATATTTTTTTATCAAATCCTAAAAGCTGATGAATCTTTCCGTGGGAAAAGTCAATTTCACAATCTATGTCGCGTATAATTAGCATAAAACGATTAGTTGCATAATTTACATCAAAATAAAACGGGGGTGAATCAGAGGTTCCAAAATATTGTTGGATATAATTATTTAATTCATTTTCATCGTACAAGCCATTTGGTAATTTTAATATTTTCCAATCCTGTTCAACCCGAACCCCATCTTTTCTAATTTCATTCTGTTTATGCTCACGAGGGTCTTTAGACATGCGCTGCACTAGTCCCTTTAGGGACGCCTGTATTTTATTTCATTATTTTTATACTCTTCAGTAATGTTATCCCAACTATACCAGAGACTTGCTGTTTTTAAAGCAATTTCACCTTTTAATCCGGATAAATTAATAGGATTTTCAGAATAACTTATTTCAAAATCATTTTCTTTAGATCTGATGTGTATTAGGCTCATTTATTCAGTTTAAAAAAGCATGCCAAGCGTCGTGAATATCTTTTTGTGATCTGACTTTTTTATAAGTTTCATTTTAAACAATTTATCAAGTATTTCTACGCATTCATTATATACTTCAATTGAATCATTTCCAGCATTTTTTGACGCTATTAATAGATCAAGACGTTCTACCATTTCATTCGGATCTGAAAAAATACTGCTTCCTATTCGCTGTTTTTCATAGAAAGGAATTTTTCGAATATCTTCTAAAGCACGTTTATATTTTTTCAACTGTGAATACACATATTGTAAATTATCAATTTTTTCTTGCTCTTGTGATTTCTTTGCGTTTGTAATGTGTGCATTTAATGATTTTAATTTAGTTGATATTTCGGGTATCGTTGTATCAATTTTTGCATTTCGATTTCTATTGTCTAACGATAATAAATGTGAAGGTTTTTCAAATTTAAATTTTTTTTCAATAACATCAAAATTTAAATCTTTATCCGGATCTAAACTCAGAATCTTTGATTCTTCGTGAGGCTTCGCTGAACTTATTGCGGTATGCACAGAAGGTGATTTCGGTAATGATAATAATAATTGATCTGATTCGCCTGCGGAGCCGTAGTCCCTTTCAGGGACGCTTACATCATCGCCTTCGGTTTTGCCTTTGGCCTGCGGACCGTTCTTTGATACATTTTCCTCGATTGCTAAAACATTGTTTTTGTCCAAATTCGCTTCGCCCGAATTATGAATGAGCGAAGCTAATTCAGTAATATTATCAAGTTTGTCAGTTATAGGCTTCTGTAGTTTTTTAATTTCTTCCTTTGTTAAATGATCTTTAAATTGCTTTAAATGGATCCCGTTTTTTATTATTTTACGATTTTTTAAAATAGCGTCAATTATTTCAGCATGCGAAGCACTAGTCCCCTTTGGGGACACTTTGCCAGGCTTTGTGGACATTTTACTATCAGTGTTAGTCATTTATATTTAGTGAAAAAAATATTCCCGGATATGGATTCGAACCTTGGACTGATCAAAAAGTTTTTTTAGGTTTACAAAGAATTTAATCTTTCACCCCTTTTTATCAATCCATACCAACTTTATTTTTCGAGTTTACGAAGAATTTAATCTTGCGCCAGGGACTCTTCGTTGGTTATTGAATTGTTTTGGACTTTAATACTTTCTAAATATTGTATGTCTTTGTACATGTTGTCTATTTGCTGTTCAGCTAATCTTATTTTTTCAATTAATTGTCTTGTACGTTTTTTCAGATACTTTATTTTGTTATCTTGTAATTTACTTATTCTTAGTTTTATTCGCATAATTTGAAGATCAATTTCATTATTATCTGAAGATTGATGAATTTCTTGAAGAAAATTTGTAACACGTTCACCAGAAGTAGACGACATTTTATAAATTGAGCTATGAAGGTTTTGATTTTATCTGTTGCAAAATCACTGGCAAACACAAAAATAACGAAATCCTGCTTATAGCGCTATAGTTGTTTACCTTCTCTATCTATCTGTCAATGGTTCACATTATCTCCGCTAGGGAGCGACACTATATCTCGATTTGGCGAATTGTCAATATAAGTTAGCATAGATATATTAGAAGGAAGATATAAAAGGTACGTCTTGTTCATTCGACTAGGCCGATGGCTGTATCTACTCTAATATATCTATGTAAGTTAGTAAACACCAGCGCCATCTTGAATTATTTGCATCAACGATTTATAGAAACCTGTCTGCTACTAATCATAAGGTCCTTCAAAATTTTTTTGAATTTTTGGATACGTTTTGAATTTATTGATTCGTTTTGAAATTCGCTTCGCTCATGAGGGCTTCGCCCGAATTTTATTTTAAAAAAACGTTTCGCTGTAATTCCCTTCGGTCATGAGCACTTTACGAGAATTTCGCACCGGTGTCTTATTTAATCGGGATTCGAACACGCTGCGAAAGCGTGTGCACATGTTCAGAGCGCGACGCTTTAACTTTTGCGCTAACGCTGTTTAGCATAATTGGTGTTAAATAAATAAATGGATTCTTTGCCTATTCATTTTATTAAAGCAGATGAAAATGAATATTATAACATTAATGAATTAGCGCCAAAATGGCCTTTTATATTAATAATTATAGGACGAAGTGGTTCTGGTAAAACAAATACTATTGTCAATCTTTTAAAATATCTATTTTTTGATACTTTTTATTTGTATGCAAAAGATTTAGAAGAACCGTATTATCAATTATTACAAAATGTATTTGATGATGAAAAAATTCGTGGACAATCGTACTTTTCATCAGATATAGAAGACATTGTTGATGTAGACGAACTAGATAGAGATAAACAAAATTTGATTGTTGTTGATGATTTCGTAACGGCAAAAGATCAAAAGAAACTGATAGATTTAGCTATACGCGGAAGAAAAATGAATGCTTCAATGATTTATATAACACAGGATTGGTATAGAGTACCAAAATCAATTCGTTTACAATGTAATTATATTTCAATATTTCCTTCCTGTGACGGTAATGATATAAGTTTAATATTTAGAGAAAAGGGATTGGATAAGAAACTTAGGGAATATTATGAAAATAACATCAAAAGTTTTGATTGCTTAACTGTTGATTTTAAAACTCCTGAAATGAAATATAGGAAGAATTTTACGCCCATAAATGACATCTGAATACGCTCCGATCATGAAGGCTTCACCTGAATACGTTCTTAGAAAAAATAGAAAAAAAGGAGGTAAATCAACAAGAGGGCCACCTGGTATAGGATTTAATCTAACAGAAAATGGTGATTATGATATTTCAGGACACAAATTAGTTAATATAAAGCAACCTGAAAATCAAGGTGATGCTGTCAATTTACAATATTTAGGTCTGCGACTTGATTCGTTTCGGTTACAAGTGGACAAAGTCCATAATAACTTAATTACAAAAGATGATTCAGAAAGCGTTTTAAAAATTGTTAAACCCGAATTAGAAAATATGATTACAAAAGATGATTCTCAAAGTATTTTAAAAATTGTTAAACCCGAATTAGAAAATATGATTAAAAAAGATGATTCAGAAAGCGTTTTAAAAATTGTTAAACCAGAGATGGATAATATGATAAAAAAAGATGATTCAGAAAGCGTTTTAAAAATTGTTAAACCTGAACTCAGTAATATGATTACAAAAGATTCATTGAATCTAACCGCTACAAGAGGATATATTGATATTGGTAATAGAAGATTAGTTAAAACAGCTAATGCAATTGATAAGTATGATGTTGTTAATAAAGGGCAACTAGATGATACCTTAACCAATTATGGACATTATTCTTTTTTACAGTTTGTAGGAAAAATTCGTTTTATTAAAGAACATGAAGGACAAATGGCTATTACTTCGCTTTTCATTTATTTTGATGGTGAAGGATTTATTAGATTGCCAATGGATGTGGAAGTTGTAAAATTCTACTCAACGGCTAATTTGAAAGATTTGAATATCAGTAATAATAAAGGAACAATAGATGTTTCTAAACCCTTTATTGTTAAAGAATCTGATCTTCTATCTTTTATGATAAAAAAAGAAAAAGTAAACACGGATGAAAATTCGGGCGAAGCCCTCATGAGCGAAGCGAATCTCGGTGGTTATAACCATAATAAACCTTATCTATTAAGTACTCCAATTTTCTTTTATGTTAGTCAAGTTTTCTGTATAACGCCTTTGACCTACGCACAATCGCTTCGCATGCTACGCACTAGTCCACTGTGTGGACGCTCATGAAGGCTTCGCCTGAATTATTTACAAAATAAAATATATATAAGTGAAAAACAATATAGTAATCAATTTAAATGAAAATGGTATCTCTACTGTCTGTTGTATAGTAAATGGTGAAGAAATTGAACTTACTCTGACAGAATATGAAGAAGTTGAAATTTTACGAAAAATTGCTATTATATTATTAACAAAATTACCTTATGAAGAAATGAAAGAACCTCGGAAAGAACTTTTGAAAACATTTTTAAACTCTTTATAATTTTCATATTTATAAATGAATACTTATTGTGTTAAATGTAAAACAAACACAGGTAACAAAAATATAGTTATTAAAGAAGATAAAAAGGGTAAGAATTATTACTCATCAGTATGTCTTGCATGCGGTAAAAAAGAAGTACATATAAAAAAGTCGGCCTGAGGAGCCGTAGACCCTTTCAGGGACGCTCATGAATTAGAATCAAATAAATGGATTATTGTAAAATATGCAAAACGAAAACTAAATCCACTGGAGAACCAGAATTTGCGCGAAGCGCTCATGGTCGAAGAGAATTTATTGTAAAATATAAACGCTGGAGAAGAATATCAACTTGCAGAAATTGTCAATCAGTGAAAAATAATTTTTCAAAATCACCTGAAGATATTTTAATTATTGAATTATTCAAACCTGCTAGGAAAAACTATGAAACACGAGTATTCCAACACAAAGGTCTTGATGATACTTGGCAAATGGATATTTATGTTTTTTACAGACCAAAAGGAAAATCAGAAGATCCAAGTTATGCTTTAAGAACAAAAGAGCCAAAGGCGAAGACGAATGATTTTAATAAATTTAAAAAGATTAGCAAGGGATTTATCTATATTCTAGTTGCTGAAGACACCTTTTCTAAATTTGCATGGGTAGAACCTTTAAAAACTAAATCAGGATTAAAAGTAGCTAATGCATTTGTAAAAATCATGCAACAAGCGATTAAAGATAAACACAATCCACCAAAAAATTTACATGCTGATAAAGGAAAAGAGTTTTATAATAAAGATATGAGGATCGTTTTAAATAAATACAATATCAATCTTTACAGTACAGGAACAAAAAATAAAGCTTTCTTTGTTGAGAGATTCAACCGTACTTTAGGAAATAAATTCAAGCCAATATTATATGACAGTTTTGATTGGATTTCACCACTTCCAAAAATTATAAAATTTTATAACAATTCTTATCATACTACTATTAAAATGAAACCAAAAGATGTAAATAAAGGAAATGAAAGAAAATTATTAGAAATCGTATATATAATTACATTAACAAATAAAAAACCAAAATTTGAAGTTGGCGATAGAATTAGATTATCTAATATGGTTGACGTATATCGTAACAAATTAAAAACAAATTGGACAGAAGAAATATTTACAGTTGTAGAAAAACGTGTATATAATGTTTGGATTTATTTTGTTTCTGATCTTAATGGTGAAAAAATTAAAGAGGGTATATACGAAGCAGAAATGCAACTAACATTATTATAAGAATTATTGAAATAATACAAAAAAAATAAATATAATTTTTTTCTTTTCTTTTTTTAATTCAACAATCTTTAAGTTTGCCTTGATTAATAAATTCGCTGTATTCATTTATTAACTAGAGAAAGAGTGTTTGCTAAACGTCTTTTTGCTCGTTCTTTATTGTTATACCTAATAACAGGATGTTTATTCAGTAATGCGTTTATTTTTTCTTCATCATAACTATTTACATCTTTTAATTCTTGTTCCAATACATTAATTTTGTTATCTTTATGCTCGATTTCTTCATCCATCTTTTCTATTGTTTCAACTGCAGCATTTCCTAATTCTTTTAAAATTCTGTTTCCCATATACAGTTGATTAGATGCTTTCACTTTATTGCCAATAGATAAATTATTAAACTCAATGCAGTCTTTTTTTATTCTATTTTGAATAATTTTTACCTGATTTTTGTCTGCAACATCAATTAGTGCCATTATTTATTACATAGGGAATTTATAGTCTTATTAAAATTTTTATCAAATTCTTCTTCAGCCTCTTTTGTACTGCCAGCTTTCAGGGACGCTTTGTAATCTGATTGGGATGTGTTTGATTTGTGTTTAGATTTAATTTGTTTCTGTTTTTTGTTATATTGTTCTATATTGTTTGATTTTTTGTTATGTTTAATTAATGTTTCACCAGTGAGAAATTTTATTTGATTCCTAATTGTATTTTCACCAATTTTATTCTGTTTAGCAAACTCTTTTAAGGTAATATTTTTAGAAGTAGGGTCTCCTTTTTGTGCTAAAAAATTTAATGCTAATTGTCTTGATCGCATATTATTTAAATTCTTCACTGACGGAATACTAGACTCTGTTAATGTGTAATCTTTTTTAATTATTATGTTTATCTTTTGTTTAGCTGACTGTTCCCTTTTAGTATTATGAGTCATTTATTATGAAATAATATCTTTCTAATAAATGGAGAATAAAAACTGTCAGATTGATCATGAATAAACATCTACGAATAATGAGTCATTATTAAGAAAATGTTCCATTTGTAAAACAATAAAATCTCATTCAAATTTTGTCAAAAATAAAAATCAGAAATATGGAATTGGATACATGTGTTATGACTGTAAAAAAAGACAAAATGATAAATGTTCTTGTAATATATGTTTTATGGATGTACCGACACGATATAAAAAAAGACATTTCAAAAATATATGGCATGAAAAATTAGAAAAATATATCAACGGCTTAAAGGGATAACTCGATTCATAAATGTTTTTGAATAATTTTTTCTCTAATAAATGGAGATACAGAAAGATGAACTTCTTAAAATGAGTCTTGAGGAAATTGTAAAACTTACTAAAGGGGATTTAAAAAAAGTGGGTGAGATAATTGAACAAATGAATAATAAAGATATTCCGTCCTCGAGTTCACCTTTGGTCAGCGGAGCAGCATTGATGAATAAATATTTTTTAACACCAACATCAGATAATGAAATTGTACTAAATAAACTAAATTTGAAAAAATTAAAAACCATTGCAAGAAGGCAAGGTTTAAAGAACTACTCAAAATATAACTCAAAAACTAAATCAGATCTTGTAAAATTAATTGTAATTGGCATAACAAACTAAGCAGGATTAGTATTAAAAAATTAAAATCAATTGCTAGCATACTAAACTTAAACATAAAGAGAAATAGTAAAAAAATAGATCTATTGAATCAAATTTCAGATAATGTAAACAATGATAATTTAAACACATCTCTTAATGAAATTGAATTGCCAAGTTTAGAAGAAATATTGAAGGAAATATTAGAGAAATCGACTCAAAATAAAACGTTGAAAGAACTAAGAAAACTTGCCAAAGAAAAGAATATCAAAGGTTACTCAAAAATGAAGAAAGCAGAATTATTACAAAAAATTGGTGAGGAACCTTTTGCAATCGAAGATGATTATTTTACAGAGTTTTCAAAAAAACCTAAATTTAAAATAATAGAAACAAAAGCTGAATACAGCAAAAAATGGAATACACATAAAGTTTACTATAAAATTATATTATTGAAAGATGAAGAAGAATCGTTAGAGTCCGATGTTTCTGACATAATTATGAAAAATATTAGTATCATTAGAGAAGGATTGAATGATATGATTAAAACAGTAAAAGAGAAAACAAAATTTAAACAAGGAGACTTATTAAATATAGTACTTAACCACACCCATCTTTGGACACCTATTTCCACCGGATTATCAAGAACGTTAATATGCCTAGAGGTGCCACTAATGCGAAAAGATTGTTAAATATAGCAGAAGACTCAAAAACAAAGAAAAGTATAACACAAATAAAAAATAAAGATAGATTATGTTGTCCAAGAGCCGTTATTGTTGGATTAACTTATCATACAAACATTATACTCGGTAAGGAATATAATGATAATGAATTAAAATATATTTACAAACAACTTTAGCTTAAGAGCTATGTAATCAGCTTGGAGAATATAATGAAGAGTATTTTACCTTACATGATATTGCAAATATAGAAAAAGTATTAAATATTCAAATAAAAGTCGTAGCAGCGGAATGCTTTAATTCCATAATATATTCGGGGCCTGAAAAAGATATAAAAATATATTTATATAAAAATGGAAATCATTTTGATACAATTGGTAGTATGACAGCTTTCTATGGTCAATCTTATTATTGTCAAAAATGTGATAAACCATATCAAAACAAAGATAAACATAAATGCAAAACAAAGGATAAAATATGCATAATGTGTTTCGAATCTAATCACAAAGAAGACTCTGCTAAAAGAATATATTGCGAAAAATGCAATAGATACTGTTTTAATCAAAAATGTTTAGAAAATCATTCTGAAGTTTGTGAAAGATTGCATAAATGCTTAAAGTGTAATAAAATACTCAAAAGAGGTGATAAAATGATTGACGAAGGTAAAAAAATGATTGAAGAAGGAAATAGATTAATTTGTACAAAACCGAAAATGGTCCAAAAATGTAATAAAATTATTGAAAGAGGTAATAAAATGATAGAAGAGGGTAGTAAAGAACACAAATGTGACTGGGAAAAATGTAGAAATTGTTATAAAGAGGTTGAAATACGTAAACATAAATGTTATATGCAATGGAAGTGGCAAAAAGGTGGAATCTGTCAAGCAAAAATAAAAGACTGGCAGGGCCAGCCCAGAGGCAAAGCCGAAGACGGTGGTAAAGAATACAAAGTAAAAGGTTGTAAAAATTGTGATAGAAAAGGTTGTACAGTAACTTTTCCTGATAAAACAAACAAAAGAGTAAAATATCACATTTATCAATGTAAAGAATGTGAAAATTGTGTTAAAGTACCAAGAAAGACTGGCAGGGCCAGCCCAGAGTCGAAGACGAAGAACGAAAACGGTTATCAATGTCTTAATTGCGGATCTTTATTTAATACAACTAAATGCGCTTACACACAAAAATATTTATTCTTTGATTATGAGGCGATGCAAGAAACGGGCAAACACGTACCTAATTTAGTTATAGCTCACGATTTTTACGGTAATGTTGATTCTTTTAAGACTAACAAAGATTTCTGTAACTGGTTAGTTTCTAGAGATCATAAAGGATACACAGCTATTGCACATTATGGAAAAGGTTATGATTCTTACTTTATTCTAAAATATTGCGTTGAAAACGGTATTAAACCTTTCTGCATATATAATGGATTTAAAATAATGTTAATGGAAATAAAATCAATTAATTTAAGAATTATTGATAGTAGTAATTTTGTTCAAGGACCTTTAAAAAACTTCCCCAAAACATTCGGTCTAAACGAACTTAAAAAAGGTTATTTTCCACATTTTTTCAATACAACAGAAAATCAGAACTATATTGGAAAAATACAAAATACAAAATACTATGGTGTTAATTCTATGAAAATAAAAGATAGGCAAGAGTTTTTAGAATGGCATAAACAAAAAAGAAAAGAAAATTATTTATTTGATTTTAAAAATGAACTTTATGATTATTGTAATTCTGATGTGGATATATTAAGAAGAGGATGTCTTGAATTAAGAAAACAATTTCTAGAAATAGCTAACATAGATCCTTTTAGATACATTACAATTGCAGGTGTTTGTATGGCTATATATAGATCCAAATATATTAAGAAAGATACAATTGCAGTTGTTGATAATCTAAAAAACGATCAATATTCTCAACAATTAATTTCTTGGTTAAATAGTTTTCATAATCCAAATATAAAACATGCATTAAACGATGGTGAAGTGAGAATATGTGGATCAAAAGTTGATGGCTTTGATCAAAAAACTAATACAGTCTATCAATATCACGGTTGTTTTTGGCATGGTTGTACAAAATGTTATAGTTCAAATTTTATTAATAATAAGAATAAAACAACTATGGAAGATCTTAATGAACAAACAATAGAAAGAAGCGAGCAAATAAAAAAAGCTGGCTATAATTTAATAGAAATGTGGGAATGCAATTGGATTAAATCTAAAAAATATAAAGAAGAAATGAAACAAATTAAAAGCAAATATAAAGAAATTGAAGAACTTAATCCTAGAAATGCGTTCTTCGGAGGAAGAACTAATGCTACAAAACTAAAAGTTAATGGAAAGAAAATGAAATATATAGATATTTGTAGTTTATATCCAACAGTACAATGTTATGATGATTATCCAGTTGGACATCCTACTAAAATATTCAAACCTCCTACGTATAATTCAAAATGGTATGGTTTAATAAAATGTGCAATTTTACCACCAAGAGGTTTGTATCACCCTGTTTTACCTGTTAAAAATAAAAGGAAATCTGGCGGTGAAAAACTAACATTTTCATTATGTCAATTGTGTGCAAAATTAAATAATCAAAAAGATAAGTGTACTCATACGGAATCTCAAAGAATTGTCAGAGGAACCTGGTGTACAAACGAAGTAAAAAAAGCAATTGAAAAAGGATACAAAATAATAACTATTGATGAAGTTTGGCATTTTGAACAAAAATCGAGTTATTTGTTTAAAGGATATGTAAAAGCATTTATGAAAATAAAGTTAGAGACAAGTGAATGGAGAAATGATTTTGAATCAGAAGAAGAATATAGAAAAGCCGTAAAAGAAATTCTAGGTATTGAATTGGGTAAAATAGAAAATAATCCTGGAAAGAGATCTGTTGCAAAAATCTGCTTAAATTCCTTATGGGGTAAATTTGGTCAAAGACAAAATATGGGGGCAACAGAGTATGTTACAGATATTAAGAGATTTTATGAGATTTTATTAGACGACAGACTTGATAATATACATATCAATGAATTAAACGAAAATATGTTACAAATTGATTACAAGTATAAAGGTTGCTATGTAGAAAATGATTTCAATACCAATATATTCATAGCGGCTTTTACAACCGCAAATGCTAGACTAAGATTGTACGAAATGTTAGACATATTAGGAGAAAGTGTAATATATTATGATACAGATAGCATTGTATATATAGATAATGGTAAAAACACTGTAAAAACAGGATGTCTATTGGGAGATTGGACCGATGAATTAGGCAAGGACGTATGGATTGTTGACTGGGTATCAACAGGTCCAAAAAGTTATTGTTATAAAACTAATACAGGTAAAGTTGTTTGCAAAATTAAAGGATTTACATTAAACTATGAAACGTCCAAAAAGATTAATTCCGATAGCATTTATTTAAATTTTATTATTATCGCTCGAAATAGCATTAGGGTAATTTTTATGCGAAATCACGTGAAATGTCAAAATTTGACAGTTCTCAAAGAAATTGACGTGATAAATTAAGAAACAAAATAATTATCTAGTTAAGTACTGCTCTTGAAATAACCAGCAGATATTCAGATCCCCGTCATTTCTAAAAATAAAACAATGCAAATATTGAGCATAACATAAAATCAGTGTTTACCTTTTTATTTCAGTTGGCCACATTTTAGGTGGTAATGTGGCGTCATCAAAATCCTGACCTGATTGACATGGGCACGGGTCACAAGCATAAATAATCGCAATCCCGTAGGCACTTACTGGATGTCTGCTTACAAATTTTGAATTCATTGGTTTATACTTCATGAGTTGTTTTGATAACATTTTCAGTTCCTCTCCTGGTTGTGGTAATAATTGGTGGTTCAACATTCGGAACTCCGCGTTCCATCTGCAGTATGGCTTACTTTTTGACGGTAGCGGCTTAACATCCTCTACGACAAAGCCTCTGGAGCAAACTCGTACTAATGCTCTTCTAGCAGACGCAACAATATCGGCTTGCCTATAGTAAGCACATGCCAGAATCGATGGTAGGGCCTCTAGATAATAAGAATAAACCATTAAATCTTATTTTAATGTTTTAATAGGTATCTACCTACCATTCGTCAAATTGGGATAGTTTTCCATCATGCAACATGAACACAAATGGCAGAAGATGACTTGTGGGTTCTTTGGTTGTTAGAACACACTAACTTGAGTACGATAGATTAAGTTTTAAATGTTTTACGTATTTAAATAATAGATATAACTAACTAACAATAATAATTAATTACAAATACACGTGGAAACTTTGAAGACTGTGTATTGGCTGTGAATCAGGAAAGGAACAACTAACACTTAACGACATCTCGACATCGACTAGCGCGGAACGCGGAACGGAAATGGAAATCTACGAGTATAAACTACCAACTTTAGAGTATGTAGCGCATGCGCATATAAAATCCACGCCACGTTTTCGAATGTTCTTCAGGCCGGCGCACAGTGGTCGATTTGTCAAACCTAGATGGACAAAAATAAAACAAAGTCATTTTCAGAAATAAAATTTAATTCTAAAACAAAAAGTTCCTATAAACAAATGGGCTAAATTGTCTGGTTTTCGAGATACTGCAAAAAAAAATAAAATATTAATACGTTCGTATCTACTTGTTAGAATTATTTCCTATTTGAAAGTGTTGCGCTATAATATAGATTATTTTATAGAATATTAACTATATAATAACTATAATGTCGTACCTTGACTTAGCGAGGCATTCTATTTATGTTTTTGAAGATGCATTTTTCTCTGCCTTTCTAAGGCTGCATTTTAATGCAAGCACTACCTATTTCAGTTCAGCTATTGTCCACCAGGAGGGCATTGGTCCCTATATTACCAACCAGCTTTAGCAGCGCGTTTTGCCTTGCCTTTGTAAAGAGCCATTATAATGAATTCATATTGTGCATTATTTTACATTCCACTGAATGGGTTTTAGATTCGAACGATAAATTTGGACGTTGTTTAGCTGTGGTGGTATAATCTTTGTAACTTATTTCATTTTAGAACAGTACACCTTTCTTCTAATTACAACGGCAGTTTATTTTGTAGTTAATAATTTTACTATCCCACTTTAAATTCTGCCATTGTATATGAATTTGATAATTAATTTTTGGTAGATATGTACCCTTACAATAAACTAGGCAAGAATCAATATCAATAAGTCAAATAATGCTACAATGATATGGAGCCAACGTAATAGTTTTAATATTTGACAAATTGAATTTGTGGCTATAAAAAATTGCGCTCACATGCGAGCCACTCATTTCTTTTTTTGTTTGTATTTTACAGATTCAACCACTACGACATTTGTTGTTACGCGATTTGTCAATAACATTTAATTTTTATAGTTATATGGCAACAACCTACCGATTTTGACTTATCGATTCAAAGGAAAGTATTTTAATTTACCGACCCAGTCATATTTCCAACTTCATCAGTTCTCCATGTTTCAGGACTACTAGTTTACCAAAATGATCTCTAAATTCCATCTGTCTCTGTGCCGTCTGTCGTCTGGCGTCTGGTGTCTATCTCTTTCTTCCCCACCACCAATCCGATGATATCATCTCGCAATTGTGCGATAACAAATGTACTCCTGCATTTGCGGTTTATGAATTCGTGTTAAATTTATCTCCTCAATATCTAGATTTTTGGAAAAAAAATCAAAATTTTATAACAAGATTTTACAGTTTAACTTTGAAATTGCAAAATCGACTGCTGAAATCTTTCAAACGATTTAAGGTTATCGTAAGTATGGCAAATTGTTACTCAAGCCTTATTCGTTTATGCCTTCCCAAAAAATTTGTATCATCGAAAAATTTGCGCAAACAAATTCTATCTAAAATATGCAAAACATTTGTCCAGTTTTCCTAAAACTTGGAAGTACTGTCCTTGTTAGTATTACACTACACCTGTCCAGATAGATGTATATGGTCTTGTTAAAATGCTGATGACGTCATCTCAAAATTTTATGACGGAAAAACTCACATGAAACATACATAAAGCATGCCTCTTTTCTTTTACTCTAACACTACATCCACTTCTTGATTTCTAACTTATAAGGGTTATCATAAGAAAATGTAATTCTCAAATTCAAATTTTATGATTATTCCAAATATCTGGATATGTTATACTATACCTCAGGTGGAAGAGATGTTCTGTCTAAATAACTTTAGACCAAATATAGCCCCTAGAAAACATATAGTATCGTCACCGTGGAGCAAACCTGGCGGAAACTTAACAAAAACAAAAATTATTAACACCATTTGACAGACCGCGAAATTTAAAATGGTTTTATGTTGGATTTAAAGTTTTGTAGTTTATATACAAAATATGGAATAAAATATAATATTTAATCAAGAAAGTCTTATTTAATAATTATTAGTTATATTAATTGACAATTAATTGACTAAACAGAAAGACCACGCCAAGACCACGTGACAACAACGATTTACGCGCTGTCTACTCTCTGCTGACACTGTTGCAGTCAAAATGTTCATTCCGTCAATGTATACACTGACTAGCCAATGTATGCATTGACTGATTTGCTCAGTAAATGTGTTCACAATGGACGATCTGTGAGCTTTAACTAGTCAATGTATACATTAACGGTTCCCGCTTAGTCAAAGTATGCACCAAATAATACATGGTGACATAACCTCACATTGTACCTACTCAAAGTCATTTAATAGATAAGGTTGCCACATTGGGATGCCATATTGATACGTCACAAGGGGCTCTCAAATGGCGCGAAAATTGCCCGTTTTAAATACTCGAGTAACGCACTAAAAACGGAAACTTTTAATCAAGTGACCGCTTCTACTTCGCAAATTTCAATCCTGTGTAAAGAACAATTTAATAAACCTCAAGAAAAATGTTTTGCTGCCAGTAGAACTTGAAAATAACAAATGTGACACTATTAACTGATTTTTTTATGCAAAAAATCTGAAAATCTGCATTTACTGGTTTACTTTTTCCTTTCTAGTAATATATCAAAACATTTCATTTTAGCTTAGACAAAAATAAATTTAATTTAAGGCAAAATAGGGTTACACGAGTCGCAGTACTAACACCAAACGTCAGAATTAGCGGTACAGACTTAGATCATATAATAAATAGATACCAATACTCAAACTGAAAGCTGTGACTAGACATGAAGCTATCTGTTGTCGTATTCTACGTCAAGGGGAGTAGTATAATGCTATCCTTGTGTGATCACCACATCTTCATCTTTGTTATATGCATTTCATCTGTATATGTCTATTTCACTTCCATCCTTGTACCGCACCAGCGCAACAAATAGCTTTTGACAGATGTTTCTTCTAACCTCTCTTTCGAGTTGTTGTACAAAAAACAATTTTAGAATTTAGAACAAAGATCCTATTTTAAGTGATGTAGTCATAAAGGATCACAATTGCTGCCCAATAATTTACTATTCCTTTCGTTATTTACTGTGAATTATTTATAAAATCAAGCTGTCAACATCTTTCTTCCGAAGTTAGTTCAGACATACTTCCTAAAATTTAAGCGCGCAAAATTCATATAGTGATCAGGCAAGGATAGCTTCATTGTAATCCCTCCATGCACGAGAGAGATGTGTGACAGGAGGATGTCGTCACAGGCTGTCCTAGGGAAAGAACACGGCATGGTGGTATCTATTTATTATATGATCTAAGGGTACAGATCGTACAGATTAAAGGCATCAGCTGATCGGTCACACCAACTCAAAATTACAAGTTACTAAAAATTCCCAAGTAATACCAACCTCATTTTGACGTCACATGGGGCTGACACCTCTCCTCCCCCGTAAGCGATTTTGCCCACATACTCGTTTATGTGGTAACCTGTTCTCTATTAACTAACCTTGGTACCTACTGATGTTTTAGCGGTATTTGTGATTTATTGTTTTTGTGTAGTGTGTAGTACATATTAAGTGTTAGTTTAATATTATCTACAATGTATAAAACTGCAATAAAAACAAAGTTTGTTGTCTTCTTCGTTATCGATTTCGACATGCTAATCCTTTCTTTTATTAATTTATTATCATCTGCAAACTTAAAAAAAACTAGCTACATGTGGGAGTAATTCCTGGAAGTTTTTTCATTTATCCTATCTTATCTGTACAGGTTTAGACAACAACGTAGAATGTTTAACTTTTTATGTTATTTCTATTTCTCCATAAGCATTAGTGAATATACTGTTCAGCACTTAACTCATTTTTAATAAAAATGTCACTTGTACTACTTCTTCTCTGAGCTCCTCAATTGTGATGTTTAAGTATTTCTTTTTATTGAAGCTTTGACTAACAGACTGCAGTAAATGCATACACTGTCTAGTGAATGTATACATTTACTAGTAAAAGTATCCATTTCCATGCGCAGTGAATACTTTGGCTAAAACCGTACGTCAATGTATACATTGACTAGTCAGTGTATACATTCGCTGAAATGTACGCTTTGACTGTAACATATGTATATACATTAAATTAACTTCATTAACACAAAAAATGATCATTAATTATTTCAGTTTTTGCTTTATTATAAACTGTAAATAAACGAATGACCAGTATCTAACGGTTTTCTATACTAATATGTGTATATTGTCCAAAATCAAAAATTGCAAAGAAAACTGCTGCTATACTAGTTCTCCAATATTACGCGCTAATTACCAATTATAACTTGTTTTACCAGGGCGCCAGGTGAAAATGTCGCAATAAACATTCGTATGGAGTTCATAATACTGAGAGAGCAGATACTAGTTACGTATTATACAAGTGACAATAAATAAACGAATGACCAGTATCTAACGGTTTTATATAGTAATATCTCTATATTGTTCAAAATCAAAAATTGCAAAGAAAACTGCTGTTATTTTAGTTCTCTAATATTACGCGCTAATTACCAATTATAACTTGTTTTAGCAGGGCGCCAGGTGAGAATGTCGCAGTAAACATTCGTATGGAGTTCATAATACTGAGAGAGCAGATACTAGTTACGTATTATACAAGTGACAAAAATAGGCCCTTGACGAAATCCCAGATGATTCAATTTCAAAATTAAGATATTATGATTAACTCTATCAAATGTTTTAGCGAAATATGTACAGACTGAGTCAACATGAACGCATATAACGTGTCAGTAGATTCGATAGAGATGAATTGTCGTTCATCGGTATCACATTGCTAGTTTTCCACCATTTCAGAAACTTAGAGTCATTAAGGACTGAATGAGAATAACAATGGGACTGATATAGTATACATACATTTTTTCAGAAGTACTTCTAGCTAGGGACTCCATCCAAACCAAAAAAGCAAAGGTCTCATTGTCTCATAACTCATCAGTTCCAAAGTTGAAGGGGCCCCCTGCCCGGATGACGACTTTACAGCGGCATTGTACAAATATGACTCGCTAATAACCAATTATAATTTGTTTTAGAGAAGCGCTAGGTGATTATATCACAGTAAATATTAGCAAAACTCATACCTACCTACCTATATTTACAGATTTGCCATAAATTTCACAATGTTTGAATAAAATCTTTCTTTTTCAAATTACTTAATTCAATTTATTCAAAGCATTATTTTATTAAAAAAAAAAATTGGCCTACCGTATTAAATAGAACTTCCCTCGCTATCCAACAAATCCAACTTCTTCGAACAATTATCGAATTTGATTTTGTTAATGTAATTTTATTTTTCATGATAACGTCTATAATTTAAAAAAATTAAGATAGAGTTATGTATATGGACTGTTGGGTACAGATAAAAAACCTGTTATGCGTAAGTTTCAAGTAAGTTTTTCCATAATAACATTTTTATAATACATAATATCGTCAATATTTTAACTGTTCGGGTTTCGGTTTTACCTACCAACCGCAACCCTTGTCAACAAGCGTCCCCAACTTTCTCTTCTACCTGCAATGTATCGCTTCCGATTTTAACAACTTTGTACATAGACTCCGAACCGTCAACAACAAGTAAATACAGTGTTACACAGCACATGTTTGTGTATCATTTATATCAATCTTTTTCGGTACGTATGTATGAATAACAATCATACATCCAACATTGGTCCTTCGAGCCGGATCTCTCCACATGTGTGATCCAGTGCTGTGAATTCAACAATAAAACGCGGTGGTGCCATTTTTCGACGCCTGTATCGGGAGACGTGATCTACCGGCCATCGGAGTTCCCTACCGGACAGGAGAGCAGCGAATCCAGCCCATCCAGTCGTTTCATCCAAGGTTCCAAGTGATCTTATCACGTTTTTGGTAATTTTCGACGCCTGTATCGGGAGACGTGACCTACCGGCCATCGGAGTTCCCTACCGAGCAGGAGAGCAGCGAATTCAGCCCATCCAGTCAATTCACCCAGGCTCCAGGTGATCTTATTACGGTTTTGGCAATTTTCGACGCCTACATCGGGAGACGGGATCCAGCCATTGGAAATTCCCAACCGGACAGGAGAGCAGCGAATCAGTCTAGCCGTCCCAGGTGCCAGAGGGCCTTATTGCGGTGAGTGGGTTCCAACTATTCCTTTTCTTTATCTATTTCCGGTCAAGCACGCATTCGACCGTAATTGCACGTCATTTTATTTAAATTTCATTGGCAAGTACCATTTACCTTGCCCGAACTGTACCAGTTTTACGTATTTCAACTAAGCGGTTTTTCAAATGGTTATGACGCGTTCGCAAACTTTCGATGCTCCACACATGGCAGGCGCGGAAGGTGACGACAATACCGAAACATTTTCGGACTCAAATCCCACACCAGAGGATGCAGGAAATTTACAAATTTTATTCTTAAAAAGAAATCGCATTCACGACGAAATATCGCGTTTCAAGTTGTGGTTTGAAACAAACAATCTAAGTACATCCGCTTCTCGACTAAGAGTAAGATTGCGCGATTTTGTACGTATTAAGGCTCAGTTTGACAAAATCCATTCTCAGATTGAAGCTCTTGATGACACCACCTCCGATTTAGAACAAGCTACCACAAGACTTTATTTTGAAAACGCGTATTACGATTTATGTGCAGATGTCGAAGATGCTATTGAACAAAAACGCGTTAACACATCTTCACCTGCACCGCAAGGTAACGCACCTACGAGCACACCGTCACCATCGGTGCAGTTGCTCCCGAATGTTATTAAACCGTTTAGCGGAATTTATACTGAATGGCTACCTTTTTATAATACACTTAAAACACAAAAGGTGTCTACATTTACAGCGGCAGTAAATCGCAATAGTACACAATCCACTTGTTATTTTTGTAAAAAATCTCATTTAATTTACAACTGTGTTACCTTTTTAAAACTCAGTGTTTCGGAAAGAAGGTCTCAGGTAGATAGGTTGAAATTATGTCAAAATTGTCTCAAACCATCGCATACGTCCGATAGCTGTAAATCTATGTCATGTAAATTATGCCAATTGAAACATAATACACTTTTACATAGTGACCAACCCTCCCATTCAAACGAAAACCAGCCTAGTACCAGTGGAGTTTATTGCTCATCCGCCCTTTTTCCACAAGCCGTTTTGTCTACAGCAATAATTCTAATAAAGGATTGTAAAAACAAATTTCAAAAATTCCGGGCTTTGTTAAACGTGGGTTCAGAATCGCATTTTATTACTGAAGCCGCCACTAACAAATTGGGTTTAAGTACAGAAAATGCAAATGTGGTCGTAGCAGGTATTCAATGTTCAAATACGACCGCTAGACAAAAGGTTCAGGTACAGATCGAGTCGTTACATTACTCATTTACAACAGCTTTAAATTGTCTGGTCATTCCCAAAATTTCTAAGAACATACCTGTCCGTACCTTTTCTAAAGATGAGCTGGACATACCTGAAGCGGTAAAACTTGCCGATCCTAATTTCAATTTGTCACAGCCAATCGATCTGTTAATCGGAGCTGGATTATTTTGGCAACTGTTATGTGTAGGTCAAATTCAAACGATAGGACATGGCTTAATATTACAAAAAACTTTATTAGGTTGGATTGTAGGAAGGCCATTGCATGGATGCCCCACCAGTAACACTCGTCAAAATCTACATTGCGCGGTCAATAATGTCAATTTAGAAAACCAGGTTGAAAAGTTCTGGAAACTTGAAAGTTATTCAAACGATGATAAGCCGCTCACAGCTCTTGAAATACAACATGAGAACTATTTTATTAACAATGCCACTCAATTATCCAACGGACGATTTCAAGTCAGATTAACATTTAACGAATTTTTACCAAACTTGGGGAATCCGACAGAAATCGCGCTCAAACGGTTCAACACATTGGAACGAAAGTTCGCAAAAAATGTCATGTTAAAAATAAATTATCACGATTTTATGAAAGAATACATTAATTTGGGTCATATGCGTTTACTAGGTCCATTGACAGAGCTTAGAATCGAAAGTGAACCCTATTACCTCTTGCCTCACCACGCGGTTTTCAAAAATGACGGGGTCACTGATAAGATTCGCGTAGTATTTGACGGCTCAGCCAAACCATCATTCGGAAAAAGCATAAATGCTTGTCTCAGTACAGGGCCAAAAGTACAAAACGACATTTCCGATTCAATAATTCGATCTAGGACGCATGAGGTCGCTTTTACTACGGACATTTGTGACATGTATCATCAAATTTTATTTCAACCCGAAGACAGACGATACGAAAAAACTTTGTGGTGGGATGATCCCGTGCTTTACCAAGCACGTGTCACTTTAACTAAACGGGCTTCGAATACAAATTTGCTGAATGATTTGACAACTAACCACATCAATTTTCATTTCATTCCGCCTTCCGCACCACATATAGGGACTATCGGGGAAGCAATGGTCAAATCTGCGAGAAGTCAGTTGAAGCGAGTTACTGGTATATTTTTATTTAATTTCCAGGAAATACAGACGCTGCTAATACAAGTCGAAACGTGCTTGAATTCGCGCCTGTTAACCGCCATGTCCAAAGATCCAAATGACCTGACTCCTTTAATTCCCGGTCACTTCCTCGTTGGAACCCCTCTAACTGTTATTCCAGAGGATAACGTCACCACGGTCTCAACGAACCGGCTCTCCAGGTGGCAACAATTCAGCCGCACTCAGCAGCAATTTTGGAAACGGTGGACAGCAGAACATATGGGTCAACTTCATCATCGCCCAAAATGGACCAAGGCCAGCCGCAACAGCATAAGGTGGACGATTTGGTGGTCGTTAAGGAAGACCACACACCCCCGCTTATATGGACCACTGGGACGCGTTATTACTGTTTATCCCGGTCTACATGGCCCCATTCGCGTAGTGACAGTGAGAACCGCGCATGATGTGATTACCCTGCAAGTGACTAAGCTGTGTGTGCTTCCGACATAAACAAATGTGCAGTGTCTGAATTTACCCCTTTTTTTCTATGTGTTCTGTACTCTATTTCATTGTCAATGTATGCACCTGTCATGTAGACACATATTATGTATTTCATATTTGTAATTGTTATACTTTGTCATGTTGAAAGTTAGTTCTTTCAAGGCGCCGGACCATGTTCGGGTTTCGGTTTTACCTACCAACCGCAACCCTTGTCAACAAGCGTCCCCAACTTTCTCTTCTACCTGCAATGTATCGCTTCCGATTTTAACAACTTTGTACATAGACTCCGAACCGTCAACAACAAGTAAATACAGTGTTACACAGCACATGTTTGTGTATCATTTATATCAATCTTTTTCGGTACGTATGTATGAATAACAATCATACATCCAACATTAACAAAGCACGTACATCAATTTGCGTAGGTGCAGTGTGTTTCTAATAATAGCAGCACTATTTTCTCAAACTTTTGAGAAAATGGGGTGAACGTTGTTGGTTCGCTCAATAAAATAAATTATTTTGTTTTTTTCATGATAGAAATAATATTATAGTGTTAATCGCTTATAAAATACGGTGTTCAAAATTTATAAAATACTGCGTCCGTAGTTTATAAACTACGCTCGTAGTGTAAAATACGTGAAATGCAATTCAATTATACAAGACGACCCTTATTTTGAGCCTGGGCGGTGAAAGTGAGTGGAAAGCAAAAAACACAGCTAACTTGACGTCAATTTTTTTGATGGTCCGTTAAATTCTTGATGATAATCAAGGAGAATTCCCCTAACCTCAAACGTCAAAAGACTGACAAATTGAGGTTAAGTGGGGAAAATGAATGTGTGGAGTTAATAATTGGTATCTAACCAATAATTAAAATAAAGCAACTTCAGTTATAAATATTATTTTGATATGCTATGCACTCTGAAGTGAACGTTGAATGTCACTTTCGTTTCAGAAATAATTGCCGAAGAGATATTTGGAATACTGTGCTCTTTACCCACCAGAAACAATCTCAATTATTTAGGTACATCCTCTCACCAAAAATAGGAAATAAACTAATGTAATACAACCAGAATTAATTATGTATATTGTAGTAAGCCGTTTCGAACCAAATTTCCGCGCGCTAAACCTTTGGTAAGAAAAGGGGTAGAAATGAAAAGAAACGAAAACCACTAATAAGGAGATGTGCAGAAGGGTCGTGTTTGAGAGGGGTGAGTCGCGCCATATTGACTTCGTCTTTCTTTCGAGTAAGACGTCAAGTTGGTGCTCCCTGCGTTTTCCATGTGTCTGTGCGTTGTTTGTTTCCTGTTTTTAGCGGCGATTCCTTCTAACGGAGTTCCACCCCCCGGACGAACCAGGGAACGTAAGAATTCTCTGCTCCGTTTCGAACAGAGAGAGGCTTTATTTCGTTGGTGAGCACGTGTTTGGTTTGAAGATCCGAGAGGTATGTTTTCCACGTGATTCCTTGTGTGCTGATGGAAGAAGCGGCGTTGCTTCTCGATGGTTACGGAGTATGTGACACGCGGGGATCCCACGTATGTGAGCTTCGCGTGTGTGACACATACGCGAACGGAAGCTACAAAATGGCGACGCCTCCGGATGACGCCGTGGCCCTTAATTTTCGTACTAACCTTTTCAACATAATTTCAATCCGTTTAGTAGGGCTTTTCAGGGAATTACGTTAGCTAGGACAGTTTTATTTAGCAAATGTTTTGCGGAAAGTTTAGATGGCAATTTTCGAGTTATTATTTTGCGTTGCATAATTTCAGCACGTGTGAGTAAAGTAAATTCAAACGTAATCTGAATAAGTTAATCTTTAACAAAATAACGCTGAGAACGGCATCAGAAAAAATAATAATATCATTATCTGGGGGACGGGGGGTTTCTTTTGTGTTAGCTGCGTTACCTGTGCGTTTATTGTAAACTCTAATTCTGGAAAATTCCATGTAGTTTTCAAATATTCAATAAAAAAAAAAATAGAAAGGAGAAAGTGGTAGGGTGCAGAGTACGGGGTGTTGACCGGGAAATTTCAAGGGCGTCCTTTGTAAATTTTTGTATTAGTTATTGAGGATTCGTTATTGACCGAAAACATTGTCGATGAATTTGAAACCATGTTTTTTGTGTACTCCGTCCTGTACCGTACTAAGGTGGTGAAGGAAACACCGGAGCTAGTGAACGTTTATGATTGGCTATGTCTTATTTATTTTGCATGTTTTATGTGTTGTTTTGTTTATTTCGTATGTGTTTTTATTTATGTGTATTGTGTTGGGGGGGGGGGGTTTGTTTGTTTAATTCGGTAAACAACGTAACGTGGTAAAAATCATTTTAATGCAGTTATAACTTCTTTATTTAATATCATTATTTTAATAAAATCCATAGCTTCTTTGTTATTATCAGATAAATACTTTGATAAAAGTCAGCGAAGTAAATGTAGCTTAATTTAATAAAATCATTGCTAAAATGTGAATAATATAATCTCTTTCAAACTTCTTGTTGTTTAAAATCATTGATACAAACATGAATAATTTCTTATTTCATTTTCTTCTTGTATAAGATTGTTGATCACACGTGCATAATTTAATCCCATTTAATTTTCTTTATTTAAAAAAAGGTGTTGATGACAAAATTAAATTTTGTTTATTGCTTGTCTGAAATCCAAATACTCATTTTGATAGCGCTAGTTAACTTGGGGGTCGTGTGGTGTGGACGCGGTGGCGTCGACGCCTCCGTGCGGGTGGTTACGGGTTTTGCTGGACTTCCGACCTTGGCTGACTAGGAGTTTACTCAGCTGGCTTATTGGCGGGGGCAGGAAGGTCAACCTAGAACATGCGGGTGCGTAAGACCACACCCGTGAAGTGGTGAGGCAGGGCCATGTGGGCCTTCACGAGAAGTGTGGCTGTCGCCTACACCCGCTGTGCGCCCCCATCTTGTTTGTAGAGGCCACACCACCGTAATATCTGGAACGTTGCCATCCATTTACTTTTCCGAGAATTCCGCGACCTTTAATTTTGTTTATTGTTGTACTTGTGAGGTTGCTGATATTTTGTTATGTTCTCAGGTTTCAATGAAAATAAAGTTTTTTTTTCTCTAAGGAATAAATTCTTTAGGTCCTTCTGGGGCCCAATGTCAAGGCCCCTTGAGTCCTTATTGAGTTTATTTCTCATAGTTTTTTTTTCCATATATAAGTTTTTTAAATCCGTCACTCTTCCCGCTCCGCAGTGCGTCAATTTGTATGAACGAACGCCTCCCGCCATTTTTCAAAACACAATGTAGGGTCTCACTTTTGCAGACGATCACAGCCAAGGCCAAATTTCAAATTTTGTTCAATATCATTTTAAGGCGGGAGGTTTGGGTTATCAAAGTATAGTTAGTTTTGTTATACTCTTTATTGTTTTAGGCCAATTATTGTACATTATTATTTTAGAAATATACTATATCAGTGGGGGTGTCTGCAAAGTTAATTTTACATTTCTTATGTATGCATACAAAATATTCCCAGGTCGGTGTCCTATTTGGTTAGGATATGTTTGGGCAAATTGTTGACAGAATGCCATTTTTGGAAAAACACCATCATTATATTGAAGGTACGTTCTAAAATGTTGATAAACGAATTCCTTCTCTTGAACAGTCCAACGTGCTTTACTAGTTCGTTTCCTCCTCCTAGGACTATTATTTAGAGTTACTAAAATTTCTTGTGTGGTTGGAAATCTGCTTTGAGGGCTTTTATCTAAAACACAAGAAAGACAAAATAATTTCGCTTTAACAGTGGTACGAAAACAAGAAGTATAAGTCTTAACACAAACAAATTTGGTAGAGTTGAGAAACAATGTTACCAGGGTCAAAGTGCAAACTTAAAAAAATTATCTACCAAAATCATGTACATACATATTTGCTGAATCTAATGTAGGGTATAACAAATGTAATTTAAAATATTGAAATAATAAGTAAGTAGGTTGATCTTACCTGGAGTAGAGCAATTCTTCTTTCGGCGTATTTTTGTTTGCCGATTTCCACTTGTTGTTGCTTTCTCTGTATTTAAAGACGTTACTTGTGTTTCTATGGATGTTTTCAACATATCAACCATGTCGGATACAGCTTCTTCAGTTTCTCCGGTTTCCAATAAAATTTCAGGATCATGTGATACATTAGACTCATCATCATCTAAATGTGGGCGTATTTCAGCTTCAGGTTGCACATTTTCATGGTGATGCTTAGCTAGATCAGTATCAATATGTTGGCCATTCAGGTCATCAAACAATTCTTCATCAACCTCATCACCTACATCGTTTATTTCACTCACTGCTGGTAACATAACTTCTAATTCATCTAAAGTTTTTCCTTTAAATTTGTTTAAGTCTCTGCCACTTTGTAACATAGAAAACTTGGCTAATTTCGTAATTTGTGTTACTTCTTCATTTTGCCTATAATGTCTTCGATGCACTTCAATGTTGTGGCCCATAAAATCAGACAGTTGCTGAACCTCATTATCATTGAGAATTAAAATCTGTGCCACTGTTGCGATTTGTTTCCTCAATGCAGTTGAACGTAATCTAATTGGATGTTTGGCACCACAATTAATAGAAAATTCATTGAGAGCTACTGAACAACTCAGATGCTGAGATTTTAATGGCGCTCCAAATAAGTATGGGTTCTCTTCTTTTACTCCTGCTTGCTTTCTGAGTGACAAAAATAAATCGATATATCTAAAAAATACAGTACACAATAGATGAGAGTGATTTAATTTTTTGTTAAACTTACTGTATTTGTTCATCATCCAACAGAACAGGAAGAGGTCTGCTTCTTTTAGCCATGATTAGCATCCGGGTAAAATGATTTGCAAGCAGTTGCTCTAAGTTATTTAATCCTGCACACTGTTTTTTCTCTAACTTAGATTTTTTTTGGTAGTCTGCTAAACGTATGTTACTTATTTCTCCAACACGTCGCCTATTAAAAATTAAAACATGAAGCATAACAGACTTTCCTAATTTGCACCAGTGGGCGTAGTTAAATCCAGATTGTTTTAATTTATTGCAACTGTAAGACGCTTGAGCCTTAATGTAATCTGTTAACGCCGCTACATCACATGGCAACGGTAATTGTTTATTTTTTTCTATTATATTTCTAACCGTATTTATTCTGGCAGTTTTTGAAACTTTCATTTTAAAGTCGTTGTTATGGACGGCGAGAAAGGCATCAGTTCGTTGAACTTGTGGATCCTGCATTGTTAATCCTTTTTTCAAAAGTTCACTTTTTAAAAATGTACCACAATTTTCTAATAAAATTCTGAAATGTGGAATAACCGTAGGAGTGGTAAGCTCATAAGTTTTTATCTTTAAACCGCTCAGTAAGTAGACAGTCTCAATTATCGTATCGTATTTAGTGGGATCCAGGCAATCAGAAAATTCGCTGATTTCACTATCTAGAAGGCGTGCTTGTATCAAAAGTTTTGCACCTCTTCGAAGTTGTTGACGAGTGTTTGCATTTTGTCTTTCTTCACTCATGTGCTGCAAAGCCTTGTTTTTGGCATAAAGTAATAAAGTGGAATCAGTTCTAACAACGTCTCCAACTTCGTCATTTTCCATGGACGCAAGTAATCTCTTCACAAGATTGTTTACGTTAAGTGTTGTTTCATCAGAATCTTCTTGTTGATTCTCAGTATTAAATCTTGCCAGTGGCAATACTCTTTGGCGATTAGCTGGACGTTCAGTACAAATTCTGTTGTGCCGAGAATCGTTATTTGGTGCAAAAAGTCCACCACAATTACAGCAATTTACAAATTTAGCGACTGGCACCATCTTTGAAGCACGAATAGAAATTCTGTTATGAGGATCAGATCTTGCGTTATGTACACTGTCAGACTTTCTCCTCAAAGCAGTCAAAGCCTCGTGGCGTGCCTTACTTTGTTTTTCAAGCAAAATAATTGTCTTAACTTCTTCTTCTTCAGCATGACATTTTACAAAGTGTCTTGCTATAGATGTTCGCATTTGATCACAGTACATACAAAAATGGTATTTACTCTTTTTATCAGTTGGTATTCTACAAGATTTTGGTCCTACTTCTTGATTTATATGTTGTTGAACCAGAAGAGGAGTCAGATTAGTTTTCATGTGAGGAAAAAAAGATTCCATTCCAAACAAAGTATCAGGACTGAGGAAACATTTATTGACATGGAACTCCGCCTTCCGCTCATCTTTATCTCGGACTATTGTTCCAACGTTAGAGTATGCACCTTCTGATTTAAAATAACCTGTAAAGCATATAATGTATTGTAGCAATCATTACCTATATAGGACTTTATGTATACTCACTGCACACATGATCGTTGCTATTAGTTTTATTTTCGTAAAGAAAACCAGTAAGCGTTTCTTTGACGCAATTAAGGTGGCAGGAATATTGTCCTCGATGTAACGTATGGTTAATAATAACTTCAACATTTTGGCCCTTAAATGTTACTATTGCTAACTGTGAAGGCATATTACTACGGGTAGGTGTATTTTCTTCTAGGGGGCAGTTTGGTATCATCATCGAGCATGTAGGGGAAGGTGTGATTCTAGTCATTCTGGAAAGTATGCCAGCGTCGGTAGACTCGCTTTCTTCAGAAGACGGTGTTCTTAGAAGGGATAAACCTATTAACAAATATAGCAAGTTTTTTTGAAGCTTCTTTATCTACATTTCAGAGTATCTCAGATAAAATTGTAATGTAAGGATTTATTAAAATATGTTAAAAATATACAGGGTGAGTCACTAAGTCCGCGTTCCTCGATGTTTCATTAAATATTAGCAATTGAGAAGAAAGATCAGGACCAAATTTGTACGATTCTTTGAGGACTATACTCTCAAATTATTTTTAACTGTAATGTATTTTTTAGCAATGGAAGGGTTCCCAAAAAAATCAGAGTAAAGTTTTTTTCAAAATCTGTGTTGCAATACTTTGTGTAGCACCTAAAGAAAGGTACGCGCTTTGTTATGGTATAAATGGCATTCAATTTTCGTATTCATAGCGTTTATCAAAATATTTTAATTGTTAGAACTCTCAAATATCGATATTTCAGTTTTCTCAAATAAAATACCTACCCCTTTTTTCATACCTGCGTCTTATTTTTTTTCTTTATAATTGAAGATGATAGTTACTGCGTTTTTTACTTTTTTGATATAGACATTAACATATTAAAAAAATGAGGACAAAAATTGAATAAGATACGATCATAAAATACAGGCTGTTCGTCTGATGAACTGAAATATTGACATGTTAAAATTATAAAGTTTAATTTTTTTAAACACTGTGTATATTTGTGAGTGTATAGCCTAAGAATCAAAATATGTAAAAATATATAGGATGTTTTATTAAAAAAAAAAACTAACGTGTGAGTTACGCTTTAAAAACAGAACCCTTAGTATAGTTAAAAATAACATAACTGTACAACTTTGGTCGTTAACTTTGTTCTATTTGTAATAGTAAATGAGATATTGAAAACCCCGAGTTTAATGTTTCATCCTGTAATAAAAAAAACGTTGGATAGCAACATATGCGTCATTTTTACATTGTGCTAAATTAAGTTTCCTCCTTCAAGCCAAAAACAATGGTGTATACAAAATTTCAATATCTCTATCTGTTTTGAAGATATAAGATCACAGAATTTTATCTGGGACACCTGGATAATACATATATATATATACTATTTTACCTGATGTAGGAAAAAGCTGACGTCTAACATTACTGCGAATATCATCAACTTGAAATGTTGGTGATGAAATGTGACTGGATCCCCTACTTGAACAGGAAGTGGTTGGTTGATAACTATCACCAGAGTCTTCATACGGCTCCTCATCGGTGTCAGAAATCTCATACTTACTAGTCTTCGAAAGTTTTATTTTGTTCTAAAACGATAGCCAGATTATTTACATTTGTTCTTTGTAAACTGTATTTCATACCAGTTGAATACTATTAGCAATTTTTATAAACGACGATTGTAATTGATCTTTCATCCTAGACAATGTTTTGGGATCTAAAAAAAACACAAATTGTTATTGTACTTTCTATGTAACATCAACTCACCTCCTGAAAACAGTAGTGAAGATTTGGGACTTAATTTTCGTTTTCCTACGTAGATATTTCCTTTGGACGACTTATAGAGCTTACTGCATGAAACAGATTCCTAAAATATACAAACATACATATTATTACACTTCACATTAGTGGAGAACTAAAAACAGTTTTAGAATATTAATCCGACATTTATCGACGTTCAGTTTTAAAGAATTTCAAAAAATGATTATTAAAATACAGCGCGATCAATATAATACTGTTTAGATTGGCAATTCTGGGAAATTTTGATCCAAATGACCGGTGCTATGTCATTTTTAAGCCCTCAAGGGACTTTGGATATGAGACTTATATTAATATGTAATCAGTAGTAATTTTTAATTTAAAATAAATGTCACTGTCACCCTTGTCAATTTTGACAACAGTGACAACAGGAAATAACGTCGGCAGACAGATGTAATTGTTAATCACGTTGTTTAACCATTTGGTGAAACGAACATTAACAAAATTTTTCTATTCATCTCCATTTCCATAAAAAATATTGTTATCGAATCCATTGGAAAACTAGCTACATTTATATTTTCTCAATGAGTCATGACCCCTAAAGTACAAAATATAGGTTTTCTGTTTTCGTCTGTCTGTGTCAATTTTTGTTAGGCAGATAATCTCTGAAACTATATAAATATCATGTAGGTGATAAAATGCTACCCAAACTTTGTCTAATCATATCCATCAACAATGTGATCACATCACCTCAAAATTGTACATACTAAATGGGTTTTAAATTGTATAAAATAACGTAGTCCCACACGTGTGGTTTATGAGTCCGTGTTGAGTTTTTACCCTAGATATATGGATTTTTGGGGGGAAAAAAATTAACGTTTGTAACATTTTGCAATTTAATTTTGAATCTGCAAAACCGAATGTTTTAAAATGTTCCAGACGTTTTAAAGTTACTGGAAACATGGTAAAGTTTTAATCGAAATAAATAAATCCTATCGAAAATGTGCAAAATATGATACGCCTTTGATTGTGATTTACCACTGCATCAATTTTTTGGAATGACATATTCATAAAATAAATTTATGTAATGTTAAACTAAATATAGAGAAGCGTGCTACGCGTATGTTTCAAATAAGTTTTTCCCTCACATAATTTTGTGATGACGCCATCAACATTTTTGCGAAGGTTTATACATAGATGAATATAGATGCGACATAGAGGCTGCAAAACCACCCTTATTTACATTGAAGTCCCCAACCCCCAAAAGCAAGCGCCAAATTTAAATACTCGATACCAGTATAAACCTTGTTTCACTATAATTGTAATTCGTGTGATCTGAATGAAAGTGAAGGAAACAGTAAGCAGCTTGTAATATTCTGATAAATCTAGTGTCAATTTGTAAAATAAAACGTGTCGTTAAAAATAATATGACATTTATTCTAGTTAATTTTACTCCTAGTTACAAACACTGCTACCAACATAAATTGAGGAGTCCCCAGTGCCTCAACCGTCATTTCATTTAAACTATGCCACTTCTCTATGTTGTCCGGTTTATATATGAGTTTGGATAAGTGCAGTCTAACACTAATAATAACAGCATTGTATTCCCAAATTTTTGGAAAAATGGAATGAGCCTTCCCTGATTTAACCAATAAATAAACAATAATTTGTTTGAGTCATCTGTATAAGCAATTCCAAAAAATATGAATGTAATGTTAAGTCACAAGTACAGACCCACCATATTCTTCACATTTTAGATAGCATTTACTCGGCAAAAATTTGAGGTAACGTCATCAAATTTTGGAGGAGATAAATAAATATATTTTGTTTAATAATTTACCATGCTCGAGATAACTTTTAAAACGTCTACAAGATTTCGAAGCATTCGGTTTTGCAGATTCAAAATTAAATTCTAAAACATTGTTATAAAATTTTGCTCTTTTTCCAAAAATCTAGATATCTCGTGGATTCACAAACTACACTTGTAGGCGTATGTTATTTTATTCTATTTAAAATCTATTTAGTAGGTACAATTTTGAAGTGACGTCATCACATTACCGGTAAGGATGATTAGACTAATCATCAGAGAGCGGAAAATATGCAGCAAAATTTTGGGAAATATGATCATATGATATGCATCAAATGTATGCAAATATGCAGTAACTTTCTTAATATATGCAGAGATATGCAGTTGCATATGCTCCAAAAATTAAAAAAAACGTAATAACCGAACTAAATTTATTTACAAATTGCAAAAACACTCACATTTTTTAAGATAATATTCTTATACTAAAAAATAAATACAGGTAAACAGAACGAATTAAAAAATGGTAGTAATCGACTATTTAATTACTATTTTGGTAACAATTTATTTTTATATATTTTTAGAAATATTCTAAAACGTTTTTCCGGTGATTCTAAAGTATGTATTTGTAAATAGAAAAACTGCGTACTGCGTCCACAGATGTAAGAATGCTTACCGGATTAGAGCAGGCGCGACAAAACATAGTTCCTTCTTGAAGAACAAGTTCAGGAAAAGGTTTAATCCATAAATTAATTTGAGTTACTTATCTATATGTTGACACACCTCTATCGCTTTAAATGCTTAAATGCAAACGCCCGATGAAAAATAATAGGATAACGTCCCTTCGACCACCATAAAACATACCATTAATACACTTAAGTAACGAACAAAAATATTGGGAATAAACGGTATTTCCAAAAGTAATTAGGACCCGATTTGACCTGGAAGCATGGCTTAACACCCAGTGGTTCCTCCAAACTACCATAAAACCCAAACCTTTCTCAGTTATTTGAAGCTCAGGACAATATTTGCAATATGATTCATGAAATTTCGTCTTTCTAGATAAATGCCGATAGAATGACAATCATTTTGCAAAATATGCACCCGTTACGTGAAATATGCAGCAGAAGGCAAATATATGCAAATATGCAATTTTTGTTGATAGCTGTATTCATTTTTAATTAGCATGATTTGCTCACATATTAAATATCAAGACTTATATGCAAAAAATTACGGATATGGAAATTTCATAAAATCCGCTCTCTAATGATTACACAAAGTTCGGTTAGCGTTTTACGATCTTTGTGATACTCATAATACATATATAAATTTGTCAACAATCGGTCCGATAGTTTCGAAGATTATTATCTGTACCAAATTCGACACAGATGGCGGACAAGCAGAGTGACAGACAAAAACAGGAGACCTATGATTTTGTACTCTAGGGGTCTCTCTCACAGAAACGCCCGACGGCCCCGATTACAATACTTCCTAAGATTATGCTTGGGAAGCAAAAACTACATTTAGAAATATCAACATTAAACCTTTGTACTAGTAAAAATTTAAATTGGTTTATTGAAATTTCCTGTACAGACAGCTTGTATCTCAATCATTCTGAAAACCGGTTTGTCAATTTAAAAAATTGTCGTTGTTGATAATCTGACATTACTACCATTAATTTTTAAAATTAGTTCAACACTTCACGGTTGACAATTCGAGATCTTAACTGTACCGACCTTTTTTTTTTCGAACTCATACATATAATATTCATCATTACTTAAATGGTATGTTTATACAGGGTAAGTTACTGCGCGTACGATCCTCGATATCTCATAAATTATAAGATTAAAATTTACTGACCAAAGTTACATAAATTGTGGAAAAATAAAACAGAGGTTCGTACTTTGTTGTGGAATACATTAATTTGAGTTTTAATATACCGAGTGTTTATTAAAAAAAGTGGTTGAAAGTTGTTTTGACAGAACTTCCCTGGCACCTAGCGTAAAGTACAAGGAAACATATCCAGTATTTTCGAGTTGAGATTTTTCTTCTTAAACAATTTTGTGATGGCGTTATCAAGATTTTTGCAAGGACACGTATATCAACTTGGATTGGTGCAGTGCAATACTAAACTATTCCCAAAAATTACTGGGAATATGGAGTGAACCGTTCCTGATTTAATCAATAAAATAAACTGACACACTCATTAATTTTTTTGAGCCACTTGTTTTATGCACATCTAAAACTAAAAAATATGAATGCAATGATTAAGTGTAGACTGATCATATTTGTACATTTTAGATAGGATCTATATGGCAAAATTTTGCGATAACGTCAACAATTTTTTGGGGTTGATAAACATATACATTTTGATTAAAAAGTTACCATGCTTACAATAACTTCAAAATGTCTCCAAGATTCCAAAACATTCGGTTTTGCCGTTCCCGATTAAATCAATAAAATAAATCCACGCATTTATACATTTTTTGGGCCATCCTGTATAAGAAATTAAAAAAATATGGATTGAATAATAAATCACAAGTGAAAACTCATCACATTCTGCACATTTTAGTTAGAATTTATTCGGCAAAATTTTGAACTAACGTCATCAATTTTTTTGAGGAGATAAGTAAATATATTTTAATTAGAAATTTATTAATTTATATGTAATAAACGTTTTTCCTCTTCCACGTTTTTATTTTTTGTTCAAGGATACCTTCGCGTTTTTATTTTTTGTTCAAGGTTACCTTCCAACAATTACAAAATAAAAAGTTTTCCAAGCATATTAACAAGATACATATTAACATTTTTTTTTACTTAGTTTTTATTTTTTTTCTTTTTTGTTGAATATTTTCTATAACTGGGGTAAATATTTTCTGCAATTTTTTATTCTTTTCAGAGACACACCAACATATAGAAAGAAAAAGAACATAAAGTAGAGTAAGATGCAGTAATAAATATATGAAATATCGATATTTTAAAATTGTAATATTTTAAATTTATTTTGATAGCACTCTGTGTAGTAAAATTTAATTTAATTGACATCACGACAAAGCACGTACCTCTCCATAAAATATTGTAACAGATTTTAGAAATAATCCGAATACGATTTCTTTTATGAACCACTTTGCATTGCTAAAAATTGTAATAAAACAGAAATAACATGGTAACACCACATCAAAATTGTAAAAATAAACCATGGCCATATAACCTACGACTAAAAGGTAAGTTGTATGTTACTTGTCGTATGTAGAACACTCTGTATAGTTGAAGATAATTTTATTTTATTATACTCAAAGAACCTTAGTTATAACTTTGGTCTTTAACTTTTTCTTCAGTCTCTAATTGTTAAGGAAATATCGACGACCGCGTATTTTGCGACTCAGCCTGTATATCAGTTAAAACATTTAAAGTATTAACATCCATTAGTACAGATTAACAGTTTTTTTTAGTTGTTCTGTTATCAATTAATTTTGGTCGTTTGCGGCTGATAACAAAAATTGAAACAATCAAATACCTGATTATTGTACCACATTTTTTAATAGAACAATGAATAAAATAGGTTTGGTAGGTCTTGTCTGTCTGACGAAAAAAATCATATTATATTAAAACTATGCGGTACAATCGCCTCATTTTCTACTTACCGTACTCATTGGCGTTTTCATAATTATATGCAATAACTTGACGACACTACACCTGAACACGTCTAATAATGAGTGCATCCTTGCAATTGCAGACTACAGTGACGCGAGCTCGCGAGCGCCTTCTCCCGCCACAATCTACCCTGACTTGCGAAACGAAGTCTAGTTTGAACCGGTGCAACTCCGGAGGAAGTTGGCATGTTTTGCAGACAAAAAAAGCAATAGTTACATCTTCGCAAATCAAACTCAATCTAAGCAGTGGCGTAGAAGAAAATCTACGAATGTGCTTAAAATATTATTATTCTAATTTAGTTTTAATATTCATAAACCTACCCTGCGTCTCAAAAATTATGTACCCTTTTGTTTAATTTTTAATAACTGAGAACAGGTAAATTAAATTTATCACGAGTCACGAGTAAAATGTCTACGAAACGCTTTTTTTTGAGTAGAAAAAATATGTACAGAGTATGCTATGATATGATAAGCGAGATGAAATTAAAAAATTTAAATGAAATGAGTAAATTGTATGTGGATGAGTAATAGCAATGCATTCTCAATTCTCAAAATACTACACTAATTAAGATTCTTTGCAGTTGGAGAACGCGTTTTAGCCGTACAGTGACAATACAACGTCAATAGTAATCGAGTCCATTGGCCGACTTGCCACTTTCATGTTTTCTCAACGTTTCATGACCACTAGAGTACGAAAAAGTGGACTCCTGTTACCGTTTGTCTGTTTGTTTGTTCCTGTCAGTTTATATTAAACAGATTATAGAGCCAATTCTGCATCGAACATGTTAAAATTTAAAGAATGTTAAAAAATAAATAGCCAATCAGATTTATGAATTTAACTCTTTACTATGAAAATTAGCAATTTAATACCCTTTAAATTTAACAGGTTTGATTCAGAATTGCCCCTAATTTTTTAAAATAGTGGCCCGATTGTTGTAAAATTTTCTGTATGTGTTATGAATATCAGGTAGATGCTAAAATACTAATTAAAATTTGGCTAATGATCCCTGCCATCAATGACGACAATAATATAAAATAAGATACTCTTGCACTTTTTATGTATTAACCCGCGTTGAGTTTTCACCCTAGATATCCAGAATTTTGCACGTCATCTCATTGTTGGTGTGGACAAGACAAAGTTGGCTTAGCGTTTTAACCATCTGCATGTTATTCATAATACAAGTATAGAACTTGATGTATAGAGAGCGGAAAATATGCAGCAAAATTTTGAGAAATATGATTATATGATATGCACCAAATTTATGCAAATATGCAGTAACTTTCTTAATATATGCAGAGATATGCAGTTGCATATGCTCCAAAAATTAAAAAAAGGTTAATAAGCGAACTAAATTTATTTATAAAATTCAAAAACAGGTGTCCCGAGCTTACGTTTTATTACAAAAAATACATGTCACTAACACATAAATCACGTTTTTAACGATAATATTCTTATACTAAAAAATGAATAGAAACAGATCAAATTAAAAAATAATAGTAATCCACTATTTAATTACTATTTTGGTAACAATTTATTTTTAGATATTTTTCGAAATATTCTAACAAAAAGTTTTTCCGGTGATTCTAAAGTAATTGTATTTGCAAATAGAAAAACTGCGTGCTACGTCCACAGATTTAAAAATACTTACCGGTTTAGAGCAGGCACGACAAATCACAGTTCGTTCTTGAAGAATAAGTTCAGGAAAAGGTTTAATCCATAAATTAATTTGAGTTATCTTCGACATATTGATATGCCTGTATCCCTTTAAATGCTTTTAATACAAACTCACGATGAAAAATAATAGTACAACGTCCCTTCAATCACCACTAAACGTACCATCAATACACTTAACTAACGAACAAAAATATTGGGAATGAACCGTATTTCCAAAAGTAATTAGGGCGCGAATTTACCTGGAAGCATGGCTTAACACCCAGTGGTGTCTCCAAACTACCATAAAGCCCAAACCTTTTCTAGTTATTTGAAGTTCAGGACAATATTTGCATTATGATTCATAAAATTTCGTCTTTCTAGATAAATGCCGATAGAATGACAATAATTTTTTTTTTTAATTAACACAAAAATTGATAAAAATGCAAAATATGCACCCGTTCTGTGAAATATACAGCAGAAGGCAAATATATGCAAATATGCAATTTTTTTATAGCTGTATTCATTCTTAATTAGCATGATTCGTTCACATGTTAAATATCAAGACTTATATGCAAAAAATAACGGATATGCAAATTTCATACAATCCGCTCTCTGTATGATGACAATTGGTCCGGTAGTTTCGGAGATTATTTCTTTGACAAAAATCGACATGGACGGTGGACAGACAGACGGAAGACCTATATTTTCCTACTCTTGGGGTCATAAAAGACCGAGGAAATATGAAAGTAGCCAGGTGCTCGATGGGCTCGATTACAATACTTCCTTAGCTTACACAAGGGAAGTAAAAGTTTTATTTTTTGGTCAAATCATGAACGGTACACTGTTATCTCATTATAGATTTTTTGATTTTTTACATACATTTCTAGTATTCTCAGTAATTGTTAATAATCATGAAAATATTTACCTATTTAGGTTTTTACAGGTTTTTCTTAATTTATGTTATCCAGTAAATTTGCATTAGACCGCTATTATAATTCTTATTGATTCTTGAACCATAAAGCATAGATTAGCTGTATTAGTTTTAACCTAGGGCCTTTCGTTCCAAATTTGTGAGTGTTCAAATATATATTAACATCATATACACCATTTTGGAATACTGTCAACTGTTTCCTATAGCGTTCAATATTTTTTATTTTTTAGAGAAATAAGAATGTATTCATAACTTAGGTAAAACTTGTCTTCAATATGTTCTGAAGAAGTCAAATAATTCCACTTAAAGACGTACCACTTCAACCATATTTCTTTTCTTTAGCTTATTATGGGTTACCAGGTATCTATATGCAACATGGTGGGTGTTCAGTTGAAAAAATCAAAAAGTGGCGTTTTGTTTTTTGAAAGAGGTCGTGACAGAACTCAGGTTCTTTATTGTGCATACTCTTATTATCTATTGACTTAATTGTTGAACAGCGTTAATTTAAATATACGAAAAAGTGAGGTTAAGCTGTACGATTTCGCTTTGCCAGCTGTCATTGACTAATTTTAAGGTTTATTGTAGACATTCTTTAAAATGTACACCAAAAATTAACGGCATTTCGATGAAACCTTCAATTAAACGTCCGAAAGACGTGATTTGAAATTATGCTATTTGTGTAACCGCTATACTATCACGCGTTCAAATGCTCAAATTTTAATATCTGATGTTAACATTGAGGTTATATTACGCCCGAAATTATGAAATACCCGTTTGAATATAATTGGATTAAAAATTATCTTTATCAAAAAATAAATTTAATTTATCTAAATATGTATAAGGGTCATTTGCATTTGGCGATCCGGAAAAGTTAATTTCAAATTTGATGTTTTTTTTAGTGCGTATGAGTTTATTATGAGAAGGTGAGCCTAAAACACAGTTTGTATTAATGTTTAAATGTTTATCATTATCCAAGAGACGTGGCCCATTTACAGGATACTTAATATGTACCGGAGTGAATATAATTCTAAATACAAATATTATTTGACATTACAGTCGTATTTACAGATAATTTCACATATAAATAAATAAACAAATATACATAAATTAAAGAACAAGAAATCTAAATAAAAAAAATAATGGTTGAGCTCGAATGTCACAGAAAGGGCAAACAAAAATTATTACCAAAAAATTCATCCACGGTTTGACAGAATGCCCATGATTATCATAACGTATTTGTAAACATGTTAACAAAAGTAATTTTAATAACTAGAATGAAAATAAACATTTTACTCTTTTTGCATTTTAGAGGGCTGTTGTCCTATATCATGAATTCAAGCGATGTTTCTGTATAGTGCTCGCATGATATATTGAAAGAGTATTGCAAACTTTTCACTTCTCGAAGAAAAATCCTATTAGAACTTGTCGATTTTAACTTGTGGGTATGAATGGTGCCGGAAATTATTATTAAATTCAAATCATAAACAGAGTTACATAGTGGCTTTGAAAATGCTACAATTCTGACACCCTCCATGGTCCTGACATTTATTTTTTAAATTGTGCGACTATAATGTAGCACACTGCTTTCAATATACATCATCTAACGGCTAAAACAATTCCATAGAAAAATATTCATTATTACGGTTGTTATGGTGGCCATGGTTCTGACACACTATGTGGGACGGACGTGTATTTATCAGACTTGTTGTTTTACAGATACTCGTATCTTCAATTTGAAGTCATAGACATACCCACCATATTATAATAAATTTCATATTTTCTACAATCATGGCACAGAGTTTCAAATGTTCATTTGCAAAATCTCACTAAGCAGCAATGAAATTCCACTATCATTGCAATTCTTGAGCAAAATATATCACAAAATTCACACGACTTAAAATAGTGATAATGAAGCTTAACAAAATTGTGTGTCAATCTTTCTTTTATATAACAAAGAATATTGTGAATCCCAAATCAAAAAAAAATCTGTGCAATCTGAGACAGAAAACATTAATTCAGTTAAACTAATTTCAATATCACATGCCATGTCAAATAACAAATTGAGTTTTTAGAATTAATATCTCAGTGATTATTAAATTTTGACATGAAATTAAGTATGGATTTTGAAGAATACATGTTATTTATAAATTCAAGCATGCAATGTAATCATTCATTTAAAAAATTCGGTAAGGAAGGACAAATCACATTTTTTTTCTACGAACTGAGAATGGCCCATAAGTAGTATACTTATATTTGTAATCAAAGTGGAGTTATAACACTGGAAAATTTAAGATTGTATATACTTTTTTAAACTTTTTTATTTAAACTTTTTCTAGGTCTTGTTTTTTTCTGCACTTTAAGAGTAACGCCTCATAAAAAAATTACGTCAGGTTGCCTGTGTTTCGAATTCCAAGCGGGTTTGCTCAGGAGATATAAGCGAGCGGACGGTAAAACATGTCCAACTAGACGTTGAAATGGTCCGTAATATTTTTTTTAATTAAAATTTAGAAATGGTCGTTAAATTTTTTGTCGTTGTTTAATACATGATTTTACCGTATTTCCCCACTCATTCTAAGCAAAATTTTATATTGATAATGAATCAATTAACGAAAAGAAATTATGTGATACATTGTCTTAAATGTTTAAATGACTTGTAATTTTTCAGTAAAAATGTAACGGATTACGTACCTCAACTGGGCATTGTTTTAGTTAAATTCTGTAACTACTTTAATTTTACATTCAAAAAACATATCATGCCATAAAAAAATAACATGAGGCAACCTTAGATCATATAATAAATAGATACCAATACTCAAACTGAAAGCTGTGACTAGACATGAAGCTATCTGTTGTCGTTTTCTACGTCAAGCGGAGTAGTATGCTATCCTTGTGTCATCACCACATCTTCATCTTTGTTATATGTATTTCATCTGTATATGTCTATTTCACTTCCATCCTTTTACGGCACCAGCGCAACAAATCGCTTTTGACAGATTTCTTCTAACCTCTCTTTCGTGTTCTTGTACGAAAAACAATTTTAGAATTTAGACCAAAGATCCTATTTTAAGTGATGTAATCATAAAGGATCACAATTGCTGCCCAATAATTTACTATTCCTTTCGTTATCTACTGTGAATTATTTATAAAATCAAGCTGTCAACATCTTTCGTACGAAGTTAGTTCAGACATACTTCCTCAAATTTAGGCGCGCAAAATTCAAATAGTGATCAGGCAAGGATAGCTTCGTTGTAATCCCTCCATGCACAAGAGAGATATGTGACAGGAGGATGTCGTCACAGGCTCTTCTAGGGAAAGAACACGGCGTGGTGGTATCTATTTATTATATGATCTAAGGAGGCAACAACACAAATAACTTGTCAAATGTTTTTGAGCTCACGTTAATTTAAAGGAAAAATACATTTGTTTAAATTATAAAATTAATGTTCATTCCTTTATCCGATAAATTGCAAATTATATGGAAGAATTGGGACCTAATGAACAACCATTTAAATGTCTTCAAAATGTTATCCATACATATTTACGTTTATTGAATTTTATAAAACTAAAAATAAATGATAGAAAATGAAACAATTACTGCACGCCACATCCGCAAACATACAGCAGCTAAACCATAGATTAATATAGATGCGACATACAGGCTGATTTTGCAAAACCACCCTTATTGACATTGCAGTCCTCAACCGCCAAAGGCAAGCGCCAAATTTAAATAGTCGATGCCAATAAAAACCTTGTTTCACTATAATTGTAATTCATGAGTTGAATGAAAATGAAGGAAACTAAGCAGCTTGTAATATTCTGGTAAATCTAGTGTCAATTTGTCGAAAGTAAAACGCGTCGTTAAAAATATGGTGACATTTGTTCTAGTTAATTTTATTCCTAGTTAAAACCAAACACTGCTGCCAGCATAAATTGCGGAGTCCTCAACCGACATTTAATTTAAACTATGACGCTTCTCTATGTTCTCTGGCTAAACTATGAATTTCTTCAAAACCATGAAGCGGCGACCTGTCAAGGTCGAAAGATTACATTATGTCAAATGCAGGCACGTAACCAGCCTTTTATTTTGGAGGGGCCCAGCCCGGGCACAAATTTCAAATAAGGGGGCCTTTAAAAAAAGTCTTCATTAGTATAAATCAACATTTTACTTGGATCACAACCAGTATATAAATTTAATGGGGTGCAAATAGTTGAAATTGACAGGTATTTACTTTTAATATTGAGAGGTAGAATAATCAAGATTTTCACGTTAATGCGTTAGTGACTTTACTGTACGGATATGTTTGCTTTTTGTATATAGGTATGTATATGTACTAGAAATACATATAGTATTCATTATGATATGCCAACAATTCAAAAAGTAGTTAAAAAAAACTTCGCTAGTAGTCAAGATAAAATTAATAAAATCTTACCAGGAATGAGATGGGTTGTTAATGTAGAATTATGCGACGGTTTTTATGAGCTGCATCAAATTCATCGACAATTTTTGAGGTGTCCAACGATTTAGCTGTTTCTCGTTCAATGTTGATAATTGCCAGGTGAACAAGTCTTTCATCCGACATTTTATTTCGCAAATAAGTTTTAAGACGCCGCAAACACGAAAAAGTCCTTTCACATGCTGCACTAGAAACTGGAATTGTTACACCAATGACACCTAATTTTAATATCTCGGGAAACACAAGATCGTACTTTTGTAGCATGTCTATAAAATCCATAATATTTTTAATATTCACTTTTGTTTTTATTTGATATTGTTTAATTGTATTTGGAATTATTTTAAGTTTCGCTTGTAAAATTTCGAGTTCACTGTGGTAATGTTGTGCCATGGGTAATAATTTGTCGTAGTTTAAAAATGAGGGATTCTCGGGATGTAAGGCGTCGCATGCGTTGACAATTGGTGAATTCTTTTCGAAACGATTCTGTAATTCATTTGTAATTAAGTCCAGAACGGGATAAAATATTTTGTGTAAATAGTCTTCTCTATTAAATATTTCACTGCGTTCCAAATTATTTAGTTCTTCAGTGACCAAGTATGACATATATTTCTTTGGCATTTTTCTTCTTCTTGCTGTTGCTTCTATTGGTATGTTGTTGTCAGCACATATTTTCTCTGTTTCAGAAAATATTTCCATAAAGGTTTCATTTTTGTCATCAGTTCTCATCTTCATTATTGTGTCGTAAATAGAAGTTATTAAAATGTTTGCTTCTGAAAGATTTGATGTGACTTTTTGTAGATAATCGCTGGCATTTTTGAAAATAGACAACAATTGACTATACATGCATAAATTAAATATGAAAGTATAGTCCAGCTGATGTAGAAGTCCAAGAGCTTCTGCTGACCGAGCACTTTTACTGACACTTAATTTATTTAACAAAATCAACAGTTCAGAAAACACCTTTTTTAAAGATAAGCAAGCGAAAACTTGAGCCGTCCACCTCGTGTAACATATTTTTTTGAGTTCAATCGGTTTTTTGTTTGGACGGAGTTCTTTCTGTATATTAATAAATTGTGCATGTATTGCAGAACCAGACACAAATACATACAAATTTTCTATCAAACCAAAAAACAAATTTGCCGTAGTCAAATTGCGACAGATATCAACTACTACCAGATTTAATCTATGACTGTAGCAGTGCACGTAGATGGCTTGTTCGACCTCATCAGTAAATAATTTTTGCACACCACCCACACGACCACTCATTACGTTGGCACCATCATAGGTTTGGGCAACACACCTCTTGATGTCTACAGAACACCATTGCAACAAATTTTTAATATAAGAAAATAAGGAATTTGCATTCAAGTCTTGGGCCGCGTGGAATCCAATAAATCTTTCGTAAACGGTACCATCCAAATAATATCGAAGTACAACCGACACCCGCTCGGTTTTGCTAATATCCTTTGTTTCGTCACATATTACGGCAAAACATGACGCTTTGTTAATTTCCGTAGAAATTTTTTCCAACGTCATTCGTGAAATAATAAATAAAATTTCGTTCTGGATTTTCGGGCTAGTATATTTTGAATTTTTGTGACCCTCTTCATTCAACTTCTTTTTTACGACATCATTATACTTTGCAAACAATGATAACAGTTCCAGAAAATTTCCTCGGTTACTACTCGCTGAATTTTCTTTGGATCCTCTTTGGGCAATACATTGCATTGCTGTATAAAGTATAACATCCACAACGATACTTACATACAGTCTGTTCTCTTTCACTAAATTCAAATGAGCTTCACTTAACTGTCCCGCAACTGATCCTTCTCCAGATGCTTTAATTTGTTTAAAAGAACTCCACTTGATCATGCAGCTTTTGTGGTCAGAACTTGAATTATGCAGTTTCAACCCACTTGTTTGGTCCATTGCTTTTTTCCAGTTTTTAAAACCTACACAGATAAATGCCACATTTGAATTTTGATCTGATGCATGAGGTGAGAAATGTCTGCACGCAAAACAATATACACTATCGGCACTGACACTATATTCTACCCACGGAAAGGTATTGTACCAGGCTTTATTAAACTGACGAAACTTATTTAAAAATTTTGTTTTTGGGTAGAACTGTAAAACAGGTTGTTTTGGTTCATCCACTTTCGTCTGCGACAAATCTAAAGGCCCTGGCACATGTGATCTACTCGAGAGTTTTAATTCCGGATTTTGTCGAAATTTTATCCAGCTCTCAAATTTTGCTTCGCAATCTTCCGTTTCAGAATCAGCTTCTGAAAGTGATTCACTATCCGTTGACTGCAGATTTTCAAAACTCTCATCACTTTCTTCTAAAGTTTCGTCTATTTTACTAGGTCCTGGATCACTACTTGCAGTTTCACAAATAGTTTCTGCACTATCACTAGCAGTCTGTTCACCAGGTTTCAGTTTTTTAAATGCGGTGAAATAATCTGAAAGCGTTCGTTTTTTTTCTGACATTTTTAACAGACACAGTTGAACGACACGGGACAAAAGACTCCGGAAAACTAACACCACAAAATATCAAAAGCCTGCGTGTCAAACTGCATAGTGTGTAAAAGGCATATCTGCTGTATCGGCTAATTGCTTAAAAAAGTTATCGACAAAACCAAAACTGTTCACAGCAGTATCGCTTTACTCAGAGAGTTATATTATAAGATAAGAACATAAGATTATTCACATCTAAAATTTACTGTTGATCTGAAATTTCGAATTTGCTTACTTTTAAAATTTAAAATTAATTTAAGGGTGCACCAGGGGTGGCACAGGGTTTTGTTGGGGTGGCCTGTGTCCCCCCAGGCCCCCCCTTGGTTACGTGCCTGGTCAAATGATGACATCAAATCCATAAATTCTTATAAAATAAAAAGTAGACACATTTCAGTATAGATTGCTTGTTAGTTACCTTGTAATAAATAAGGTCTATTTTATTTTTATTCCAATTTAATAAATGAAGTTATTCAATCTATATATTTATTGGCTATGACTTGAATTAAGAAAACATAATTAAAAGTGAATTAGGTGCACTTTGTGTTTTCTAAGCCCTAACTCGGAATGTGGAAATGCGTTGTTCTATTTAAGACGCCCTCTTATAGACAATAGGTACATTAAAATATAAATAAGCTCGGTGAGAACATCCAAGCGCCATCTATAGAATGAAAATTTTCGTGCCACGTTAGTGCCATTATGCCTCTGTATGGCTAGAAATAAATCGTTTTAGGGCGGCAATGCATTTTTGCCAATGCCTCCCTAAAATTGATGCTAAAGCAGCAAGTGTCGCTCTAAGTCAAGATCGAGGATAATACCAATAAATATAATAATAATAATAAGAATAATGAAATAATAATACTATGTAGCTATAAAATGATTAATACTAATGAAAACAAATTTAAATGCATCAACGACTATTAACTAACAACTTATTGCTTATTTATTAATTACTGTTAAATACTGTTAAAAACACTAAACTGGATATCACATTAAAACAAATAACTTATTCATCAGAGTCTGAAGTAGAGAGTTCATAAGGCGAATCTTCTTCTGTGTCTGTATCCATAGTATCAAGTTCGATTTCGGTCGAGGCTTCAGGTATTGTCTGAAGCAACGATAATACGTCTGGTGATAAAGTGCTGCTTTTTTTCTGTTGATGGGTCCTTAGGCTGGTTATTAGAGGATCTGATGTAATTAAGAGCATATGCATCAAATCTTCCATTGTTTCTTGTCGCGAAAATTTTCTGCTGTGACGTTCTCTAAATCCTTTACAATCTTTATTTCTCGCTTCTTGGGCTTCTTCCGATAATTGCCCAATAGGCAAGATTGCTGACGAAACTATGTCACCTCCATGTATTAACAGTTTATGTACACTTGCTGGCATGTAGTACCAACCGTATTCTTTTACATACATTTCGGCAGTGGCAAATGTGTATTTATTAAACGCATCTAGATTTACTTTATGTCCTGTCGAAATAGCCTCTAAAATTACACCAAAACGTTTAATAAGTTCTTGGTTAATACCTGTTATTCTAGACGATATTTCAGGATTTTTAAAAAATCGTCGAGCGGTATTACCGTCATTGGTGGTTCCACTACCAGGCTTTGGTACATCCACTAGTAATCCAGTTTCTTCCTTAAATTTATCTTGTATTAGTTTCTTCCGTAATTCTACTGCCTCCTTGTCATGCTTTTTTATCTGCCAGGTTTTTGTGTTAACACGATACGCAATGTGCAACAGACATTCAAAACATCTAATCCAGGCATGCAAATTGGAAATACCAAACGTCAAAGCCAATGGATTGACTGTTCTAGTTTGGTGACTTTTCAGGTTATTCATTTGTGTTGGAGTAGCTCCACATATATAACATTTCTGCGATGATTGTCCCATCACAGCATTGCAAACTTTGCCATTAACCATTGTCATCACAAGTTGGTGTGATACCATCACTCTATGGTTTTGATGTAGTAATTCTGTACAACTTGGTCCACTAATTTGCTGTTCTATTTCAGCAACTTCTTTTTTTGTCATCTCAGCTGTTTCCTTTTTAAAAATTAATTTTATGGGACGGCAATAGCTTGTCGATGATGGTTTTGGATTTTGCCATAAGACCTTTCCATTGCAAGTCAATTGTAATGGTACCATGGAAATCACAAATAAGAATGAATCATCTGCCTGTGGTTGATTTGTAAATTTTTGCTTATAATGTCCCTGCCCAGAAGCACCATCACATCCCCACTTATATATCATTTTGATGTTTTTTTTTTCATCAGTGGTTAATTCATTAAGCAGACGTTCTTCTATCGACATTATCAAACGTTGAACCGTGTGATTCAACAACGCTTGCAGGTTTACTTCGGCGGAAATCTCGGAAATCTTTATGCTTTTTGGGTAGCAAGCTTTCTTTGCGTCCAAAAGTTGGTCATAACCTGGGTATATATTTGCGTTTTGTTTAATTGAAACTTTTCTAATCACGGTATATTGATGTTTCGTTAATTTAGTATCAACAAACAATGCCAAAGCTTCTTCAGAGCTTAATTTTTTTGGTAAGTCTTTTGCAGGTCTGTGAAACGCTTTCTTAAGTTTTGTGGCCCTTTGTGGAGAGGATTCCGTGATTTCTTTTACAATTCGTGCCGCATCTCTCCGACCACCTTTGCGTAAAGTCATCTCTGTAGCAAAATTAAGGCGTTCAGGTGTAATATTTAACAGAAGCTCGACTTTTCGCTTTTTTGTTTTTGAACTAGATTCAGGAAATAGCTTCTTAGGACGACCACGACTACCAGAACTAGTTCCTGGCAGGTTAGTTTTATTTGCTTCTGCTATTTCGGCTTTAAATGTGAGTGCAACATCCAGCCATTTTGCATTTGCAAGAAGAAACCTACTCTCCATTCTATTACTACTTTTCCATTTATTTTCTGCGTGACGGCAAAAATACCTTACTCTTTCCGAAATAGTAGTTTTAATAGACTCACTGATGTCCGTAAGATTCAGATGCTTTACAATAAAGTTGTATACCTCCGTTTTCTTTTGCGCGGGAGTTGTAGCGCGGCGCCATATGTCGAATAACACACGTCTAGATACGGCGCCGGCGGTGGCATTCTCTAAAAAAATTCATAATTAATAAAGGGGCAAATTGGGGCAGTATGTTTTTTTTTTTTGTCTTATAAAGAATCAAACGCGGAATATGCCGACATTTATTCCGTCAGTGCCAACTGATGCCAACATTATTAAAACATTACTTAAAGTTGGGCTTTTTTACGATTTCCTGCATTTGAATAATATGGTGTTTTTAACTAATTTAGGCGTACGGTCTTGTAGTAAAATTAATTACATACCTTCGATAGGAGTATCCATAATAATGTATAACCTTCAAAACACTGTTTTCACAAACATTCTTCAAATGACGTGATACTTTCGTACGTTCGTACTGACTGACGCGTGAACTAGAGCTGTGTCGGGGTGGTTTTACCTGCTTCATAACAATGAAACCGGGAAAGGAAACAGTTTTATTGCTTTGGATTTATTATTCATAAACATTTGTCGTCCCATCGGCATTAAATGGTTGAATTTGAAAAATAAAAATTTTCTATTTTTGTCCACCTACATTTAACAAATCGACCACTGTGCGGCGCTTCGTCAGCGTCAGCGTCAGCCTTCAATGAAATTGGCGCTTTATTCAAACGTGGTCGATATTTGTCAAAAAATGACAAATTTTATAAGTAAATGCTTGAAAATATTTAAGTAAAAATAAACCAAAAAACATGAAATAAATGGTTTGTTCTGTGTAGTATACCGTTTTATTATTTTATTAAAAGTACAATCAACCACTTGAAAAAATATATTGTTCCTGTGGAAAATTTTGTAATTGAGGGGGCCTACTAGTACTATCGCGGCCAAAATTGGTTGGTCGTCATTTTTTTGACATTTTGGCAAAATAAATGGTGTGAATTAAGCATTACTGTCACTAATGACAAATTATTTTGACATTGACGCATTAATAGTGGTCATAATGACGACCAAGGAATTTTGGCCGCGATGGTACAAAATTCAAAACAGGGTAAAATCTTTGAAAAATGTTAATTTTAGAATATACTTTAAAAACAAGGTAAAATTCCTAATTTTAAGTGTTTTTAAAAGGGGGATTTGTATTCACGCTTGATAAAACAGGATATATTTCTTAAAATTCGCTTCGCTCATGAGGACTTTGTCCGAATTTTGAGTTTTTTTAAAAGGGGTGTCTTCGAAAAACCGGGCAAATTCTTTAAAAATTTTATCTTTTCACAAATTACTTTGAAAACCAGGCTAAAGTTCTGAAGTAGCCCAACAGAAAAACAGGGTAAAATCTTTGAAAAATGTTAATTTTAAGTGTTTTTGAAAGAAAAATTTGTTTGGACCAAACTGTATTCTTGTTTGAAAAAACGGTATATTTTCCTTGAAATGTTGACTTTTTTTGAAAAGGGTGGTTTTGAAAAACCGAGCAAATTCTTTAAAAATTAAATTTTTTCACAAGTTAGTTTGAAAACCAGGCTAAAAGCTTTAAAAATGTGTTGTGTTCTGAGGGGGCCTACTAGTACAAAATTCTAAACAGTATAAAATCTTTGAAAAATGTTCATTTTAAAATATACTTTAAAAAAACAAGACAAGACGGTGAATTCGGTTTGCTCATGAGGGCTTGTTCGAACTTGCATGGCCAAAACCGTATTCATATATGCTGAAATGCCCCCAACAGAGAAAACAGGGTTAAAAGACGAATTTTAAGTGTTTTTAAATGGTGACTTTTCTTGGCCGAAACCGTATTCACGTTTGATAAAACAGGATATATTTCTTAAAATTTTCTTCGCTCATGAGGACTTTGTCCGAATTTTGACTTTTTAAAAAAAGCGTGAGTTCGAAAACTCGGGCAAGTTCTTTAAAAAATGTTAATTTTAAAATATATCTTAAAAACGGGAGTCTTCACGATTTTTCTGCTTTTCTGTTAACCCTTGAAAATCGGGGTGTTTTCCTTAAAAAGTAGCTGTGTTCTCAAGGGGCCATCTTAGTAGTTATATTACATATCGAGTGTGTAAATAGCTCATTACGCGCAAGTTGAAAAATTGCGCACGAGCCCCGTAGCGGCGAGTGTAGTAAATCACCGAGCCCGTAATGAGCGTTTGTACACGAGTTGTGTGCTATATTTTTTCCACGGCCACACCTCAAAAATATTTCAGTATGAAAGAAGTTAATATTTGATTGTGTTTTCAGAAACGCCTTTAATTTAAGATAGTTTGCAATATTTACATTGTGTTTTATTCCAATCATTGTCCGCAACATAGAATACATTGCCCAAAGTAATATTGGCTTAAACTAATGACCAAAATACGCCATCAACACGTTTTCCGAAAAAGACTTTGTATGACTTTTAATACGCCAGTCCATACATTTATGGTATACGTGCATTCGTATTTCAGTTTCGATTTTTCTGGAATAAGATCGTCAGACGTTGCTGCAGCTTGCTGCATTGTTTCTGGTGGGGTCATTGTTACAGGTTCTTCGTCAGAATCGTCAGAACTCATCCTTACTATCTAAAATTATACAACATAAAAGCAATAATCTCAAATAACATTTTCTTTCCTGCTTTTAGAAAATGAAAATTATGTACATACACAACCACAATGCGCCAGTTACAAACGACTATTTGACAGTTTGCAATTTCCAGCTGATGTCTCCATCAAACGAAAATTCCCCAACACATGCACGTAGTATTTATTACGTGCTAGTTCTGTTTCATAACGTAAGAGTGCACGTAACTAGGCATTTAGACATCAACTAGGCTACTGGTGATTGACGCTATTACATAGTGGTCGTGGAAAAAATACTTTAATGTTAATGTAAATAAAAATTTCTTAAAAGTCATTGTCCTTTTGTACAGAGGTGGAAATAAAAGATTGGTCTTTTGCAGCAAAAACAACAAAATCCATTGATGGGTAGTTTAAAATAGCCATCCCAAGTTGTACTTGGCCATAGTACCGACCTGTTGAACGTAATTTTATTTTCAATCGTCTCTGAAGTCTGCAAATTTGACGATTCAGAGATGATTAAAGTTTGACGTGTAAAATTTAATATAAAATTAATACAAATACGCTACAATTGATGTTTTGCCTTTAACTATGCATTTAATTTCTGGCAATGTCACTGGAACTTCGTTTTGAATTATTACTCCGTCTGGAGAATATGCCCACCACGGGTTCATTTCATACCTTCTTCTAGCATCTTATAAATGGGATAGTGTTTGCAATACTCATTCGGTGCCACAGAGAAAGAAGTCATTTGGAAGCAGTTGTTATATTTTTGTATGTTTGTAAGGAAAAAATGTATGGAATCACTTCCAGTTCCTGAAATCAATGAGTACAATGGCTCTGGTGGCGAAACCAATGGCACTAATTTCACTTTGCCATTTGCGCAACACAATCCATTTGCTTCATTTTTGTATTTCAATGCCTTGCAGTGTGGGCAAACTGAGTTCATAGATCCAATAGGTAGGAACTGTAGTCAATTGAAACATCGTAACTGAAAGCCGCTCGCGAAACACTGAAATCAGTTTGAAAACGACGCGTTGCATGTGATTGTAATCCTAATCCTTTCAATTTCATTTCGATCTTCACGTTGCTGTGCAGTCCGTTTAGATTGAAAATTAGCTTGATTGGTAGCGTTTCGAGTTCTTCGACCCAAATTGCTGCATCCGCGTCTTATAGGCGGCATGGGTCTAAATTAAACACACTCAACAAATAAACAGAATTGGTTTTCGAGGGAAGCGACAATTTAATAACAACAATGAAAATGCTACCCACCGAGGAAGCAATGATGACACGTACGAGTTTTGCGCTTAACAACACATTTGGCGATTCATTTTTATTTATATAGATTTATTGTGACAAATTATTATCACGTTTCAAAAGAGAACTAACTAACTAAATGAAAACTAATTTAATACCCAATATATTTTGCACCTGCTTCTATGAAATTGTAGACGCGTTTCTTCCTAGAAACATTAACTGGTGCGTACTGCTTCCCATCTTTATAAACGTCTCGTACAAGAGAACCCCATACATTCTCATTAGGGTTGTGATCCGGGCTTTTCGCAGGCCATCTGTTTTATGAGTGTTTTTAGTTTTATTTTTGTTCTCTTTTTTCTTTTATAGTCTTTTTTCTGTATGTTCTTTGCAGATAATCGGATTGTTAATTAATTTTGGTTCTATTATTTGGACTAATTGTTGGCAAGCCTTTTGATTATTATTTACCAAAGGCAACAGTTCTTGCACAACCTTGGCAATTTTTTCAACCAATCCGACGAAAAGTGGCGAAGGATAAATTAGTTTGCCTCTATTTTGAAAATTTATATTCTTCAGCAACGGTCCTGAAGTAGTTATTGACAACAGTGGTTCAAACACAACAACTGCACATCAGATTTTGCTGGATTTTTTTGATTATATACCCTGTGACAAATGCTACAGAAGCAGAATATATTTTGCCTTCTTTAACCCATTAATGCCCGAGTAATTTCTTTTTATTATTTTGATAAAAATTAGCAAAACTTAATGCAATAGCCCTTCTAAACACAAACTAGCAAAAAAAAACAACTTTTTTTTTTTTGTTAACTATGTTTATTTTATCGTATGATATTTCATACGCTGGTCAAAAGAGTGTATGTGTAAAAAACTTTTATTGAAAAATTAATAAAAAAATACTACTTTTTTCACAAAATATTTATTATGGTGTGTGGTAGGCTCTAAAACAATGTGCTGGATGGAGGCCTACATTGCACTTAACACATACAAACTTAGCACATTTCCCACAAAAGCCGCATTTTCGTTGAGTACTGTTGCTATCTACCAGGTGATCCACGCCATCGTATCTAATTTCGGGCAAAACGGCTCTAGTACATTTTGGTTTTGGTCCACCCAAATGTGGAGGCGATGAAAGCAAAGCTAAAACTATTCTGCGAACGAATTCTAGTAAACCAACTTTTGGATGTGCAAATCTATACATCATGCACATATTTACAACTGCTCCGTTAAAACAAAATCTTACACATGGCCAATACCACTTTTTGGAACGTATGCGAATGCGATATAAGCCTCTCATTTTATCAAACAAATCAACTCCCCCCATTCCTTGGTTATATATGCTGACCAAAGATGGTTGTTCAATTGACACTGTACTTTTATCCTTTCTAGACCATCGCTTGCACGAACCCTTAGATAAGCATATGTCATTGTTGATTAGGTTTGTTGCTATATTAACTTGATTATTATCATGCCATCTCCCCAGTGTAATACTACCTTCCTTTTCTTGTAACACATAAGAACTTCCACGTTTTTCTTTCTTCAGATCTTTGAGAGGCGCTTTATCCATTCTGTCTGCTCGAATTGTACCAACGCAATTTATATCATAAGCTCGAAGATTATGGAGCAATGAAAGGGAATTAAAAAAGTTATCTAGATAAACCGTAGAACCTTTTGGAATATAATTGAGACATAATTTTTCTGTTACACTTGTTCCTAAAGTAGATCCTTCAATTTTGTCTCCTGCCCCACAATACGGATTAAATTTGAAAAGATAACCGTCCGACGAAGTAAGACACCAAAACTTAAAACCATACCGAATTGGTTTGCCCTTTATAAACTGCTTTAAATTGTGGTGTCCATAATAAGGCTCCATCGCCTCATCTAATGAAAACGAACTACCCAGAGGTTGAAAAAATTCTAGAGATTTTTTATTGACATGATCCAGTAACGGCTGAATTTTGTAGCATCTGTTTTTGGTATCGATCTTACAATTATCGTTAAAGTGCAAAAAACGATGAATACTTTCGAAGCGGTTTCTCGAAATGCTATTACTGACCAGTGAATTGTAAGAATCTGCCTTCGTCTCCCAATACATACGTCTATGTGGTGCTTTGATGTTGCCAGATAGTAACAGATTTGCAAAATATATGTACAATTCCTTAGTTGAAACGTCAAAATTGTGATGTCCTTTCAGTTTGGCATATTTCTTAGACTCATCACAAATAAATTGCATAAACTCCTCATCAAAAAAACTTCGGAAAATTTCGACTGGTTCCGCATTATTATCAATAATTAATTTTACAATATCCGGGGAACGAGATTTGTTAATTGTTATTTTTGGTATGTTTTACATATAGTTCTTTTTTAAATTTTTTTGCCAGGGGTATTTCATCATCAGAACTAAATTCCTGTACAGTTTGTTCGTCTATGTTTGCGGCTTCTACATCAGACGCGTCCAAATGGACAATATTTTGTTCTCCGTTTTTGTGACATATGATTTCCATCGGCTGTTTGAGAACCCCTTTGCCAATATCTCTAATAGTACCTAAAGGCTCGTCATCGCTATCAGCATCGTCTCTATCACTGTCAGCACCATCAAGAGGTGGCATCAAGATAAGATCGATTTGAGAACTATCTCGTATGGGTTCCATCTCTTCGTCGTCAGAATCTAGTTCCTCTAAAATGTTCAAAAGTTGCTCAGCATCCACCGGATCATTAGGATTATAAAGTTTGCTTCTGTAAAAAAAAACTGTCTTACCTTCTACCGCCCAAGGTATGATTTTTCATACGCAAGCTATTGAATTCAATTTTAGGTAAAAAAAAATGCAAAACATGTGAAAAAAAATCATAAACAAAATCTACAGACTTTATTTTATATATATCGCAAGAAACATGCATGGATTTTTCTCTTGTAGAAAAAATAAAAAATTGTAAACTTACCTCTTACTCATTCTGCAAAAAATGAAGGACACCGTTTTGCAAAAACCAATATGATAATGTAACTTTGTTTTAAACAATCTCCAATAGAGTTTGATATATTTCAAAAGCCGGTTCGTTGTCTTTTGTTTTAAGTACCTAACCTCAAACAGTCCCGTTCATATGGTATGAAAAATCATACGGTGGGCAGTAATGGGTTAATGTAGTAATTTTGTAAATTCGCTCCATGGTTGTCCGAGCATTGGCGAAAATACTAGCTGATGTCCTACGAAAACAGTGACTCTAACAGCATTCTCAAGTTTTAACAATTTGGCCACCACACTGGGTACACCAGCAATTTTGTGGACCCCTATCGGCTGTACAGTGCATTTTTCTTTGACGTAGTTGACAAAGAATCTTTTATGTGGTGTTTTTGGAGATCGAAGTGCCATGTATCTTCCAATATTATCAAGCAAATTGATATTTTCATGATTTCCAGGTACAATAATCAATGATCAATTTTTTTGTTTTGTTTTTGTGTCCACAATTTTGACAAGAAAGTTACTCTGATGGTTCTCAACGCAGGTACCTAGTCTCCAAAGATACCAATTTATTTTGTTTGCAGGCAGCTGCTACTCCAAATATAAGTTCAGCCTAAAATTAACCGTATTCTAGTAGCTATATTAAAAAAAAGATCAGTCTGTGCCTACCTTATTTAGCAAGCGTTCTTTGTCTTGAGCGCTAGTTAAAAATATATCTATCTATGGAATATTTTTTGAAACGTCAATTTTGAATGTTACGAATCGGAAATGCGTAAATTATTCGTCTTTAACTAAGAGGTCTATTTTGTAACTCTTAACGATCTCGCTAGAGCATCGTTAACTTACGATAGTCGTTCCCATAACGATTTTGGGACTGATAGCGATTTTGTAACATCTATCGTCTCGTTACATAGCGATCGTATCGTTAGAATGTCATCGTTCCGGAACGATAGGTTTCAGTTCACCGTTAAAAGTGTCAGAACACGTTAGAAAAGTATTTATACAATGAAGAGGAACGTTTTGGTGCAAATATGGGTAGAGAAGGTAAATGTAAGTAATTAGTGTGTGTTTGGATTAGGTTGATAACTTATTATATTTTTTTTACTGCAGAGACAGAATGAGAAATTTGTCTCGGTTCTTAAGAGATGTAAACGACCCCTTCTTCGTTCCAGAAGAAACCTTTAGGAAGACCTACCGACTGTAATGGGAAGCGGCGAGAGATGCATTTCCAGAAATACTGCCGCAGAGTTCTGTATTATTCACCAGAAGTTGCAGGAAAAATTATATACTCATGTGCTGTTTCACACAACATCTTACGCATAAGAAATATCGAAAATGACGAGATCAATATTGTCTATGACAAGGAGAACGGTAATAATGAAGAACTTGAATATGATACATGAATGGCATATCACAAGAAATAATTTAATAATACAGCATTTTCAATAATGTATTTATTATTTTCTTTACAACATAATGAAATTATTAAACAGTTCCTCTTTCATATAGCCTTAAATTTCTGGCCTTCTTTCAAACATTGAATTTCCAATCTACAAATCTCTGGAACACACAGTGACGTTTACTTACCAGGCAGTACATTGTAATTAGATTGCCCTATGTTATATTCTTGGTGTTGTACTAAAAAACACAGAGGTTATGGTTTATTGTGTAACAGTATTTATAAAGATTAAACATCTCAGTTCTCATAATTGATTGGTCATGACTAAACAAGATGTTCACTTTGTCTTAAACAAAGTGTTGATGTAAGTAGAATAATTGCTAATAGTTGTACGATAAATTATAGTAAAGTACACATTTTTAAAAAGAGTGTTCGGTCGATTAATTAATTACACATACCTCTCTGCACTGCTGAACACTTTTTTGTGGTCCTCCCACAGAATTTAGTTTTGCTACCAACCCTTCCCATATCTTTTCTAAAAGATCTGGCTTGTCTGCCACGAACTTTTGGGCCCTAAAATCTACATTACCTTCTAACTCCTCCACATACAACTCATGTTGCTGTTGGGTAATACGCTGGACACTTTTACGTTTTTCCATTGCTCCCGTGAACGTATTGTAAACTGAATTTCGTGTTAGTGTGATTATTTTGATGTTTTTCTTTTATAATTATTGTTTACTTACATGTAATAAGTTCACAAATTTGTCCAAACTTCGATCAGTAGCAAAACAAATGTCACATGTCACAACAGAGAACAACGTAATCTACACGCTACACAAATTTGAATACTACAGATTCTAAAAACATTCGATTCATCGTTCCGCTAACGATTTCAAAACTTTACGATTACGATAGTGTTTATAAAATTGGAAATTTGTACAATCTCGCTAAACTGATTTTACGATTGCGTCTAACGATTATCGTTTGGGAACGAGATCGTTCTGGAGCGATAAATTACAAAATATACCCCTAAGCCCCTTATTCTGTAATTATCAACGATATCGTTGACTAAAGGTTATCGTCTGTAGACGATTATTGTTATTCAGTAACTCAACGAAGTTCGTTACGAAACGAATAGCACGTTGAAATTTTCCTTTGACAAACGAAAGCTGAAAAGGGTGTCGTTGACATAACGAACTGTTAGAGTGACAGTGAAATAATTATAAAGTTTGTTATTATTTTAGAGTGCTCAATAAAAGCAATAAATAAACGTAAAACAATGGATGACATTGTAATTAATGTACTGTTTGAAGAATTACAAAGAAGGTAATATTGATGTTCTCAATTACACGGGTATCTAGCAGGCATATAAAAGTATCTTGTGCTTGTGTTTGGTACCAAAATCATGACTATCTCAATTTCTCTTAATAAATTACAGGCAAAATAATAAGGCGTGGATGAGAACGTTGAGAGACACTAGTAATCCCTTTAATACTCCTGAGGAAGTATTCAGGAAAATGTTTAGATTTCCTAGGAATTTGGCACATGAATATTTTCTTCAAATGCATCAGTTTTTGGAGGATGGGCAGCGAAGCACTAGAATCCCCGCAGTAACTCAATTTTTTATTGCGTTACATTTTTATGCACATGGTAGCTATCAGAAATCCATAGGAAAAGATCGAGATCATTCGGTGTGTCAATCTTCAGTGAGTAGATGTTTACATCGAGTGACTAATACAATTGTGAACCACTTGGCACCACGATTCATTAAATTTCCACAAACTATTGACGAGATAACTGACGTTAAAAATGGATTTTTTGACAAGTTTGGCTTTCCAGGAGTTGTAGGTGCAATTGATGGCACACATATAGCCATTGTGTGTCCGCCTTTTGGTGGTATACCACCGGGTAATGTCTATTTAAACCGAAAAAACTTTTATAGTATAAATGCCCAAATTATATGCGATTCAGCTTTAAAAATTTTGAGTTTAAACTGTAGATACCCAGGCAGTGTTCACGATGCTGCGATTTGGCAAATGAGCGCAATATTTCGACACCTGAGAAACAATTATAGAAACGGCGACAGAACTTCTTGGTTATTAGGTGACGCAGGTTACCCACTGCAACCCTTTTTACTATTGCCCATTGCTGGCGTCAATCCAGAAACACCTCAAGGTCGCTATTCTCAAGCCCATATTAGAGCGAGAAACACTGTTGAACGCTGTATTGGGGTTGTAAAGGGAACATTTAGGTGTTTGCTAAAAGACAGAACTTTGCATTACAAACCCGCCTTTGCTGCCAAATTGATTATTGCTTGTGCAACTTTACATAATAATAATATGGAAAACGAATTAGAAGACCATGATGATCCTGACAATGACCACGATAACGTAGATTTCGCCGATCTTTATCAGGAAGGCATTAATACACGTAATTTGGTTATTCGAAATTATTTTACTGATTAATTACAAATACTTCACTTACTGTAATGAAATAAACTAATGAAATTACAAATTTGTTTGCTCCTGAACAATTGCACCTTCCGTTTGCATCAAGTTCTTCAAAAGACACGTTGTACTTTAATTCCATCTTCTTCTTTTTTAACCAAATTATTGTTTCATTTTGTTCAATAAGTTTTTCTAACTTTTCATTTATTGCTTTAAGTTCTAAGGCCTCCGTTTCTTTGACGTTGGTAAATTTGTTTATTGTGGAATTAATTGTGCATTTTGGCTTTTCATACTTCTTATTTTGTTGCAGAACTTTCACTCCACTTGTTTTGATAATACGTTCAGAGGCTGAGATGAACAATTGTGGTTGTGAAGCACTGGCAGTTAAAACAGTGGCCTCAGTTGTTTCATGTTCTTCATTCTCGACTCCAATTTCAGGGACATCGGGCAATCCCTCGACCACTACTTTTCCAGTGATCTGTAGTAACCGTTCCTCTAGCTCAGTTAGAGGTTTTTCAGGAGACCCTACATTACCGGTTTCTTTTAACGAATGTTGAATCAGGCGAGCTCTCTTCCTTACTGCAGATTTCCAATCTGCAAAAGTCTAAAAAACTCCATTTATCATTACAGGTACAAAATGGGTTTTTGCCAGTTATGCACCTTCTTCCATCCATTTACGTCTTTGGTGGGCCCTCCACTTGCATTTAATTTATTACTTAAAGTAAGCCATGCTGTGTTTAAAGTAGCGGGTTCATCTGCATTAAATTTGTGTTCTCTAAAATGAGGATTTGTTTCTAATTCGTGTAAATACAACTGGAACTGTTGGTGCGTTGTCTTTGCTTTTCTGGGGCGTTTTTGAGGGGGTTCCATTATTCAACAAACAGTCAAATCACAGCCTGAACGTGATCACAACAAAACAACACGCCACACTTGACGCAATTAGCACTCTAACCTCACTTTGTTTTGCAGCAAAGTCAGATTTTATGGTACTATCTCGCTAAAAACATACGGCTTTTTCGTTGACGAGGTTTCAATCGTTGAGCGCCCGACGAATGTATTACTGAATAAGAAATTGAACGGTTTCGTTATATTATTCGTTGAGAGTCATACGTTTACGAACGAAACCGTTCATTAACGAAAAATTACAGAATAAGGGGCTAAATTGGCCGGCGTCGCGTCGGCAACGTAACCAATGCCTACTTTAAAATTGTCAAAAAAGCTAGCCTTATTAAAAAAGTTGCTGAAACAGATGCAGATCTCGGACATTAAAATTATGGTCGTGGGCTCTTTTATCATAGTCAACCTTTCATTTAAGTTTTGAATTATTTATTTGCGATTTTGTTGTTTCAAACGATTTTATTTAGTTTCAGTTGGAACCGCTTATGGTGGTCCTCGTAGATGTAGTGGAATTCCGGTTGTTTCGGGGTAGAAGAGCCTTCTTTGCGAACAATAATTCGTAAGGGGTAAACTGCGTTGTGGAATGAATCTGTATATTGTAAGCAAACGTTGCTGTTTGGACAAATTCATCCCAGTTATTTTCTGAAAGTCATTTACGAAATGTTTCAAATAATCTTTGGAGGGTCGCATGTGATCTTTCCATGCCACCATTGCTTTGGGGGTGGTAAGGGGACGTAGTTATACGTTTAATTTTGAATAAACGATTCACTCCTTTTAGTAAGTTGTATGTAAATTCGGTACCATTATCCGTGACGTATTTTTTGCAAAGCCGAAAATTAAGACGAACGAACAGAATTGATTTATTATTTTAGTCTTCATGCTATGGCTGAGCGCCCATTTTTGACGCCCAGATATTGAGTCTACAGCAAGGTTATCAGTCAGCTGATTGCTCGTCTGCTCTAGCGTCAAGTCAACAGATGATCGAGCGAAATTAGCTTTGGTTCTTATGATTCCAAATGCGCCTTGACGAAATTCTGCTACCAAAAAGTTAATTTTTGTTATACAATTCGACTAAACCACTCAAGTATAATAGGGTTCATCGGGCATAATTAGGCTGGTTAAGCGCAAAAAATAAATCAGACGTGATGAAAATCGAGTTCATGTACAATTCCAAGTTACTGGTGCGGGTGCTTCTTGAAAACCGAAGGAATAAATTCTTTTGCTTTGCGGCCGTCGCACCAGAAACTGCAGTAGATGCATCCAAATCTATTTCTGATGATGTAGCAATGCCCTCAAATGGACGTACATATGTAGCTTTCCTATTTTGCAACAATCTACGTTCTACTATTTTAATCAGTGTTCCACTTTCTGGGACTAAAATTTCAATTTCACTTTCCACTGAAAGATACTGTTGAAACAGTTCGTGTATATATGTATTTCAAAATTTTATTTTCATCCTAATTACATTGTAACTTCACATCCGCTAGCGCCATGCCTACAAAAAAGCTGGATTAAAAAAATATACCACCATATAGATTAGACAACACAATGAACATCTATATACTGCAGTTGCGACCTCCTTAGGTCTATGGACGTACGTTTTTGTCCGTCTTTTTTTACTGATTGTTGAATTTGCTTGCCCTTATTTTGTATTTAGTTTTTATGGGTGTGTTCCTAAGTTTACGTTTTTACAAATATTTTTATAGATTGCTGCAATTGTTTGCTTGGGATAATTAAGTTTTTGCTTTTATTTGGCTTTTGTTGTGTTGACTGTGATTTACTTTTAATTCTTACCGTGTTCGAACCGGCCGTTCCGGCCTCGGGGCGTTTCCCGATTTTGCAAGTTGTTCGGTCGGATAGGATAATTAACTTGTGCTTTTAATTATGGGGACACGTGGGTGGTAATATCCCACGACTTGTCTGTGATTAGTTCGTCTATGTCAGCGCGATAATTATATTTGGGTTTTTCGTCATGCTCCGTGAGAGAGCCTGATTTTGATTAAGTGGGATTGTTGCCTAACAAAGTTGAGGAATTGAAGGAGGGAATCTGGGTCAGTCTATTTCGTTGAATATGCTTAGACGCATATATGGGTGTTTGTTCTGTTTAATATGTTGGGTCATATTGTGTCTTCTAATTTTTGTCAAGTCTTGCGTGAGTGTGCTGTGTCTTAAGTCTATTTTTGTAAAAGTTGTACGATAGTTTGTCGGTGTAAGTCCTGAGGGGTTCGGTTTTCGTTATGTCGTGTAAGTTGGTAATTTTTGTACATCTTGATCAGTTTGTTGCGAGTCTCAAGGATTTGTTCTGAAAACGTTGCAAGTTGGCCGGGGACATATCTGGCGGGACTGCAGCTGCGTAATTTAGCGCGCGGAATTTCGCTCCATGGTGTCAAATGAAAATACATTGAAAGCGCCAGATCTGTGCGTACAAAACGATGTACGCGCGCGTCATTCCGTTTGTCGGCGCTTCGGCACGCTGACGCGTAATTTCGGCAACATTGTAACCCACGTGTATTATAGGAACAAGCCATGTTAGCACCGAAATTCCGCAGCGTAATTTTGTATTTGTTTGCATTTTTCTAATATTTTGATTTAGCGTGATCGACACAGAACGATTTCTCGTTGAATTACAATCACGTGAATGTGTATGGTGTTATTACTTGTTTAAATTTTGTGTCCCGTCTGGTTATACAATGTCCTAGTTTTTCCAGTTCGATAATATTTAAAAAAATTCTCTGGATGGCGTCTTCTTTCTTCATATTGGCATTTGAACTGGCCAATGCTTAGGCGTTTTAAATGCAATGGATGTACTCCATATTTTCTTCTTTTTTTCTCATTTTCTAGAGTTTCGTAGAGCTGATACTGACACCTCGCGAAATTTGCGCATGTAGCGGAGCTTCCAAAGCGCCCCGCTAAAGCCCTCTCGAGGGCGCTGTCCTCGGCAGCGCCAGTATCAACCCCACCATGCTCACCCCCACTGGAACGCACGCCACCTGAGCTGCGTTACTACGCAGGTACTCCCACGCAACTCAACCCTGCCTATAAAAGGGCCAGCGTGGCCACTTTTCAGGCAGATGGAACCGCACTTCAATGTCCACCATCCCCACCTTAAGGGCTGCACTGTTTCGGTCCCCTTCTGGTGATCACCGCACAGTTGGAACTCCACCGTCTCCACCTTAAGGGCTGCACTGTCTCGGTCCCCTTCTGGTGATCACCAGGGCTGCACTGTTTTACGGTCCCCTGCACTGCTTCGATGACGCCATCTCCAGGGCTGCACTGTTTTACGGTCCCCTGTGCCGCATCGCCGACGTCGTCATCTCCAGGGTCGCACTGTCCACGTCCCCTGTGCCGCATCGCCGACGTCATCTCCAGGGTCGCGTGAGTATATACTGGGCGGATAATGGTTTTAAAAATGCGGATTTTATTCTGTTGATCCTGGGGACTGTTTTTTGCGAGAAGTGGGTACACGGCCTTGAGCGTCGCTTCGGCTTTGATTTTAGTTTGTGAAAGGTGGTGATTAAAATTGAGACAATAGTCCAGGTAAACGCCCAGGTACTTGGCGACCGGTTGCGGTATTAACGTACTCAATTGAACACCCCACAACACAACAGTTTGTTTTTGATGTTCTTCCTAACTTTCCGCAACTCATCGTAATGACAAAATTAAATCCACGCAATAAAATCAGTGAGGTGGGAGATTAAAGAGAAGGCATGACCACTTCTAAACAGGTAAAGCTTGCGCGCAACTTGGATCGACGAGGAGCACCGATGTTTTCTATCTCAACAAGTTTTCGTCGACTAAAATGGTCGTGCATGTACTACGGTCCAATCAGCAATGTGCGCAGGTCATTTAAAATTGAATCAGAAATATATATAATTGATTAAAACATCGGAATTTGTAATCGGTGACAGTTTTTATGTTTGAATAATAATAATTAGCGAATAATGTAACAATTAAATTGCAATATTTTATAGGTGTTGTTTCAAGTTTATTAACACTGTTTTCATATAAATGATAAAAAGCAGACTTATCATAAGACTTGTCGAATACTTACATATATATTTTTTTAGTTATTTCTGCCCTAAAGTTTTTTTTTTCATTGCTGCAATGTTTATCACTTCCGTGTTCACACATTTCTGGTGCACATGAAGCCCAAACGTTATTCTATTTTTCTAATTTTTCTCCATTCTGAGACTGTAATGCCTACACCATAACCTGTTGCTATCGGATAATCGGGAGTAATGGGATAGAAAAAAACTAATAAAATTTTAAAATTCATATGTACAATAATATTTATTTCTACACCTACACAATACATATATTTACTACTCATTTGAAAATAGAACTAATTTATTTAGTTTCTGCCGAATGCCACTTTTTTTTTCTTGAGTGCGCGTAATGTGATGCAATCTCACATTTATAAAAAATTGTATAATGTAATTAATCAATAAATTTTTGTGATTATCCACACTGTTTTGGTCTAAAATATGTTGATCCAATTCTGCAAAAAGAGTACAATCTTTTAAACTATTGTTTACATTAATAGTTAGTATCAATAAAATACGTGGGTGAAAAATATTTACAGCCTGTCTTATATGTTTTTCTGCCGTCTGACATATTTTAAATACGGATTTTAAACCGCCACTATTTTTTAAATTTATTAAATGATTATTCGTGTATTTTGTTTCCAACGCTTGGAAACATACGTCACACTGACTGAGACGGAGCTAGAGCTACGTCTACTACGATCACTGACTACGATGCACAACTACGATGGCTACGCACAGAAAACTTGTTGAGATAGAAAGCGTCTCCTCTTTATCTATCCAAACAGCGCGCAAAGTGGAACTATTTGGCTTCTCTTTAATCTCCCACCTCACTGAATAAAATACAATAAAACCAACCAAATTAAACTCCAAAACCACGTTCGCTGTCAATTTCTCTATCCGGTGTTGACCTTACACTCTTTGTGGAATTGCTCGATGAGGGTGCCACTGTTCCATTCGCAGATAGCGCATATGGTTATAGCTTTAGCCCTAGAAATACATAGTACCGTCATCCATTGTTGTACGAGTGGAGCAAATGCAGTTGGTAACGCAAAAAATTCCCCTAGTTTGGAACCAAATTGTGTCAGCAGAGAGTTGACAGCGCGTAAACCGTTATTGTTACGTGGTCTTTTTGTTTAAAGTCAATTAATTGTCAATTAATATAACTAATAGTTATTAAATAAGATTTTATTGATTAAATTTTATATTTTATTCAAATTAAAAATCCATATTTTGTATATAAACTACAAACTTTAAATCCAACATAAAACCATTTTAAATTTCGCGGTCTGTCAAATGGTATTAATAATTTTTGTTTTTGTTAAGTTTCCGCCAGGTTTGCTCCACGGTGATGATCCAATGTATTTCTAGGGGCTATAGTTATAGCTTTTCCCGGATGATTATTCATCCAGACTGTTTCTGCTCGATTTACATAATTCTTAAAGCGACCACAGAATCGACCATATAACGGCTGGAAATGATGCGAGCAGTGAGGCGGAAACGACAATAGTTTTACGCACTGTATGTATGTAAATGTCGAAAAATTTGTCAGTATATTTCGGGTATGTATGAAACAATGAAGATGTCTCTGGATATAATAAAACAAATTCATGTTGAATCTGAAATGAAATATGTAAAATTAGAAGATAATAATATGCACTAATAACTTACTAATCCTTTAGTATCCAAAAATCTGGGGAAAATTTCTGGAGTAAATCTAGTTTCGCGGCGATATTCAAAGGTCTCTTCGATTTTCCCCTTTAAACATTCTTAATCTTTTGAAGAAGAATGCTTCATGAAATTGATTGCTTCTTCAACTTTGTTTTTGTCATATGTTCGTAATTTAGTGGTACCTATATCGTCGCCCGGTACAGTACAAGTTTTTTTACATAAAGAAATATTATTCTTTTTCCTTAAAACCGTTCTCAGTCTTGTAGTTAGAAATCCTTTTTTATGTGGTAGGATCATAGAAGGCTTCCTACAAGATTTTTAAAAAACAATCAACGACTTTTTTCGGACAAGCCACGTTGTCCAGCAGTCTTTAATGTTTGGAAAATATTTTCTGGAGTACGTGTCTTTTTCCAGAATGTGAATTTTATTTCTTCTCTTAGGTTATTTATGTTTTCAGCCGTAAGAATATTCCAATTCACGTCATATCGTAGATTATAATCTTTTGCAACGTAAATTTCCAACCCTTTGTGTTAAGGCCGTCTGACACGATACTAAATTTAGTACCAAATTTCACACGAAACTTGGAAAGAAAAATATGCAGAAAATTTAAGAACTAAATTTAGTTATTCTGTCTGACACTACTTCAAAATTTAGTAGATAATTTTGATTCTAAACATGCGCACTACAGTAAAATCTTACGTGAACTGTCATTTGGTAATACGTGCATAAAAGTCATTTTTCTACTTCGCGTTAACAATGACCTCATTATTAAACCGAAACCAGTTTAATAATGGGACCAATTGTTAAACTGTTTTTAATATTATTTTATTTTATACGATTGGCGGGCATATACTCAGGATCACGAAGCAATGCGTACACGTCATGGATGACGTAGATCCGTTACCAACACTAAATCAAAAATACGCGCCGCAATACATGGCAATACGGATCAAAATCGATCAATTTGGGGGAAATTATATTGGTACGACTGATAGCGAAACATATGCTAAAGTTTTATCGATTTCACAAGTGTCATTGGTGTCAACTTTGGTTATGTTGTGTTATTGTTTGATTTTTCGCGTTTTTCTACTTTTCTGCTCATGTAATCGTATCAGTTCTTTTCAGAACTATAACAGTTCTTTTTAGAACTCCAAGTTAACTGTCCTGTACCGTGGTACGTGTCGCTTGCTTGAACGTAAACATTCCACCATGCCGAAGCCCTTGCACAAAGATGTAAAGCAAATGGACGATAATTTAGTGGACTATTTTGCTAAAGAACGCGATAGCGGGGGACCTCTTTTACCACTAACAGCTGTTCAAGACGTAAGTAGGTGTATTTTATTACAATTAGTAATGCAGTCACATTGTACAGAGGGTTGCTGCTGCTCTGGGTGTATGTGTGCGAACAGTGAACTCCGTGGTACAACAAATAAAAACCGGAGAAGGTGTACATTCTCCCAAGAAATAGAGACCCCCGAACACAGCAAGTTTGTGATATTAGAACTTCGGAGCAGTGTGCTATTCGAGAATGCTTATATGGAATGGTCGAAAAAAGTATGAATTTGATGCGCACGCCTTATACATAGATACTAACGACTATTTTACAGAAATACATGTTACACGATCGCCATTAATTGATTGCTTGAAGTAGAAACATATATTTGAGGGTTCTGTAAGCTCGTTAGGAAAAATTTTACCTTCTCTATTGGGTTTCGTTATTCGCCAACCAGTGTACGGAAGCGTCTTATGGAATTACAAAATGTTGTTCATGCAAGAACCAAATTCTTACGTGAATACATGCACAATCAGCAGAACCCAAATCCTTTGCCATGTGTATATCTTGATGAAACATGGATATTTGAAAATGGTTCGGTAGTTAGGTCATTGCAAGTCGATGGTGTCAAAAGTATCAGGATGTTCAAAATAGAAGGGAAAATTTAGTAATGTGTCAGTTTCGCGTTAGTTATTTATTCTTCTCACTATATTTTAGGTATATTGTATTACATGCAGGTACAAGCAATGGATTTATTGATGAAGCAGCGCTAGTATTTTCTTCTAATACCAAAAATCCAGACTATCATGGTCGAAATGAATCAACAGAATTTTCTCAAGTGGTTTCAATTGCTCATGAATCTTGAAGAACCGTCACTGATTATTATAGACAATGCAAGCTACCACAGTACCCTTGCAAACAAATGTCCCAGTGGTTCATGGAAAAAAGCAGAAATTCGTGAATGCCTTTAACAACATGACATAAGTTCAGATTCACAGCTGTTAAAAACGGAACTTCTTCATTTGGTTGCACAGTAATGCATATACCATTCTCTATTGTTTCATTTAAAATATCATATTTTTCAGAAATAAACCTCCAAAAACGTATGTTGCCGTGAATTGGGCCAACAGAATGGCCATAGAGTATTGCGATTGCCGCCATATCATTGTGTGTTTAACCCTATAGAAAATATTTGGGGAATTACTACAAATTTTTATTCCAAACACATGGGGCGTGATGGTTATGGTCAAAAAATTCCGTGGAAATGTGGAAAAAAGCGTTAGCACATGTCACGCCCACAATGTGGAAAAATACTGTTGACCATATGAATAAAATAATACGGGAGTGGTGGGAACGGGAATTAGTATTTGACCGTGAAGAGATTGCGCCGTTTATAATCGACATTAATGAAGATTCAGATTATAGTTTTAGTGATTATGACAGTGAAGATTCTAATACTGCAGATGGCATTCAGCCACTGTAACATGTAGGTTATTTTCCATTACCATCCTAATTGATTGTACTGGCGGCATGTTCTGCTGATGTCTTTTATAATCACACTATCATTTCACTGGCCAAATATACAAATCACTGGTCAGACGACGACGTTGTGCAACATGCATACTTATTATTGTTTATACTTTACTTTTGTATCTATTCCATGTCAATAAAGTAACTTATTCTGTAGATGTGACGTGCCTATTGTGGCATTGAAGATGGTAAGCATATTTCTCTAACTTGAAGCCTGTCACAACTGTTCAATGCTGTCTGTTTGAGACGTATTTTAACATTCTCGTTGGTAGCTTTAAGTACAGTATGAAGCCTTGTACCACCCTCCAAGTATGTGTTTAACACCCAATTGTCAGCAGTTTTTACCAGCAGTCAGTGCAAAAATGAACGTTTTTAAAGCCAGTCATTCACGTTCCAACGCCGGGGTACGATTGTATTGGATACAACTGCTGTATAATTCTGCTGACAAGCAGCAGTACACACACGTTACGACCTTGCAGTTAAAAATTTGCAATCGTGGTGGCAACATGTCCGAAGAAAATGGACTTTTATACCTGCTTTCACGGTTTGTATAACGTACACTGTCCACACGATCAAATTTACATCGAATACAACACGATTGTACTGCTGCAAACAGACTTGTTCACCAACCGTCCACATCCAACCGATTTGCTTGTCGCATACACATACGTTCAAAAACACTTCAATTTCGTCATACCCTACACAATTGTACCGCGGCGTTGGAACGTGAGTGGCAGGCTTCAGTGACTAGGAATACGTGAAAGGGGCTACAGTCATGATCTTTCCTGTGCCTGAGTTTGTAATTCATAGCGTCTATGCAGCCTGCAGCATGCCCTTGTGTGCTGAAACACTGCAAGTGTAGCTTATTTCTTAACTGTTGCTTCACACTAACGGTCTTCTCATGCTATAATCATAAATAGAACAAACCAAAACAATAACAAGCCGACATGTTTGTTGACAGTTTTCAAACCGATTCATTTGTATGATAAACGTGGTAGACGCATGACGTCATACAGAGTCCGTGACGTGTACGCATTGCTTCGTGATCCTGACTATAGCAATCTTTATGCATCCAACTTCGCGAGTCACTGTCACTTGCACTTTTATTTTTCTTTAAATTCAATTGGAATAAGCGTAATGCCACCATAGCAAGCCTCTTTGTTATTCAGAAACGATATTCTAAAAAATAAACACAATTACATACAATCAGTGTAATTAAGAAAAGTAAATCGTATCAAAACATAACCAAACATATAATGCAATTATGAATTTGTATGAATTTCAGAATTGTGAATATTAATGGTAATCGTAGCATTATCTCTAGACGTGATTGACATATTTGGAATACTCGGGGCGTACACATGTTTCTCAAAGTTGGTCTTTTCGGAACATTCAATGTTTGAATTTTGGCTGTTATTTATTACATTTTCATTACAAACATAAGTTTCTTCATCCAAAGTACAAGTGCTTCTTCTTGCCTTTACCTTTAGCATTTCCGCAATTTCTATTTTTTTATTCAAAGATCCGTCGATGTAACCCTCAGCCACAGCTGCACTTTTCCAACCGCCGTGTTTTTTTATTGTTATTAAATCACCACCGCTATTGGCTAAGCTTGTTGCACTGGAGCGTCTGAAATAATGTCCAGTGTATAATTCTGGTTCAGGCAACCTTAAAAAGGATGCAATCATTTTTGGGGTTTGGCTAATTTTATTGATTCCGATAAGGCTTGTAGCACAGTGCCCATTTCTATACATATGTAAGAAAGAACCGTTTCGTGGTAGCGTGCTTGGGGCGGAGGGCAAGGTATTGCTTAATTAATTGAATCCCAGACCCGCAAATAATCTGGAAACTTTGTTTTTTGTTTTCGGAACATTAATGAAGATCGTATCTTCTTTAACTTGAATATCATCAACAGACATTTGCGTAATCTCGTCCCGTCTTAAAGCACCGGCATAGGCAATTATTAAAATAACCTAAAAATCATTCACATAAGAAGCCTGTAATATATGAATATACCTAACTTACCTTCATGGCCAAATAATGCTGAACATCAGCTTCGCTTAAGAAGCGATGTATGTCTTCCGCTTCCAATACTTTAGATTTTTTCGGTTGGTAGCCATCAGAATGTCTTTTTAACAACGCTTGCAGTCTTGCAAATTTGGAAATATCAAGGTTTCGATAGATATTTAAATAGGTCCGTAGCATACTATATGATGACCAAACTGTTGAGGATTTTTTATTTTTAGTCATTCTCTCAAAATACGCGAGCATTACGTTCTCACTTATGATTTCTATCTTATTTTCTGTGCACCACTTGTTAAATACCTGGTACTGTTTTTCATACACCGGTTTCGACTTTTCCGGCAACAAATTTTGCACAGCAATTCTAGCATTTTCCCGTATTTCAGGTGGCGTGCAAGAAGTGGGGCCCCCTTCTTCCATTTTTTGAGGCAAACTTAGGTTAGATTGTTAGTGTTCGGTGGTTAGATGTCAAACTTTGACATTGTGAAGTTAGCCACAACGCTACAACTAACCTTAAATTATAACCTTGAATTTTTATTAATTTTTTGTTTCCGATCAGATGCAAAGTGGAAAAAATAGTATATTATACTCGTTTAATAAGACGCATTGTGCCACTTATTCCCATGCGTGCCACAATAAGACGTCTTATTAAACTAGTATAATAATATACTATTAATATGTGAAGTGAACGTTTATTGTTTGTTTTAGGTCATTATTTCTACATTTTTAAATACATTCATAAAGTTTCGATGTAATCGCCTCTTCTGCCTCCAAGCGAATATCATAGTCAGTAATTTGTTCCAGTTTCGTTACATTGAACTGTGCTAACGTCTCATTGGCAGCGGTTTGGGATGTAACAGCAACTGCAGCCTGTTTGTTGATACTGTTGGAGATTGCCGTTAAAGCCTTGGAAGCTTCCTTCATAATACTGCAATCTGGAGTGGTTCTGTGACGCACTTTTAACTTTTTTGCCTGTGGTGTAGTGGAGTCGCTAGAAACTCCTGGTGCTAGTGAACCATCGTCAACCTCCAAAACGCCCGTAGGCGACACAACATAATCCTCAGCGTGCACATCTTCTTCAATACTGTGTTCACCAGTCTCACTTTCCATCATGTTAGTTTGTGGCATTGAGTTGTTTTCTTTGTCTGAGCGGTCTGACCAGGTCAATGAGTCAGAACTGTTTCGGACATTTACATGCTCCAAGATAAAAAAAAAACTTCTTAAAATACCAGATGGTAGGCACATATGTCTGTAACAAAATTTTTATTGAACCAACATTTAACCTTAAAATAAAAATACTTACTGAATCCTCGCCGGCCGCACTATGCTTGCTGGCATTCCATTTTCTAAATTCGCTTAAAAAATTGGTCCGCAGGCCACTGATTTTCGCCTTTATCTCAGTCAGCGTCACATTAGCCCGCAACGGTTCTAATTGTTCTTGAATTTTTTCCAGCGCCGATTGTCGTGCGTGTTTATTCTTATATTGGGGTGATTTGACGGCATATAAACATGCATACTTTTGATATTCTTCTATTAATGTTTCACACTGCTGCCTTGACCACGACATGCTTGTTTAGACACGTGAAACTGATTCTGTTGCTGTGTGCATTTGTGAGGTTATGTTGCCCACACAAAGAACACTGCGCATGTTTAGGATGGAAATTCAGATTTATTTAGAACGTGTCTTAAATATTTTGGTCCAAAATAATTTTTATACAATTTGAAATGCAAGTTGTGTATGACACGAGACTAAAACTTGTATTCAATTTTTAGTCCTAAATTTGTTACAAAATTTAGTATCGTGTCAGACGGCCTTTAGGTATATTCCAAAAATATTGATGCAATGGAAACCAATCTTTAGGACAGATGCCCCATTAATAACCAAAAATGGTTTCGGATTTTTCCTGCATGACTGTAATATATTTTTTGTACGACCATTGCTTTTTCGATCATTTACCGTACAGGTTTCGATAGCAGTAAGTTCAGTTTACGGGTTGCTACGACTAGCAACCAAGAGGAGAACGGTAAGCAAATTACTTACTGTTCAGCTGAACGGTAAGTAATCACTAAGGAGATGCAGTTTTAGGCCAGGCGCCTCCCACCACTTTCCGTCAGCAGCGTCCGCTGTTATTGCTTCGCTTCGCCCGTCGGTGCATGTTCGGTCATTTTAATATTGGTGATTGGGATAGCAGGCATCGCATTTTGCCGTTGCAGCTATTATAAAATAATCTACGTTTCATCCGTGTATTGCTACGTGGAGCCGATGGTTATTAATTATTATATATATATATATTTCTACTGCGATCCTTTCGGGAACTTTTATTTCCTACATTGTACATAATGGGGAACACATGGTCATTTTGAGGAATTCCCCAAAATGCCAGCGATTTATTTTTTATTGTGTGATGCTTTTGGGGAACGTGAAATGGTGTAGTTGTGACAAATGTAGGAACTAAAATTATAAGTCGATAAAATAGAATATGTCTTTAAAACAAGTTATTATAGGCATTTTGATATTTATTACACTGGTGTAGTATGGGTTGTATAATATGTGGAACAATCATTTGATGCAAATATAAAGTTTAAAATTAAAGACATTCAGATGGGCCACGGCTCTGAGTTATTTTCCGCTATTCAGACTCTATCCACCCATAATAATATTTGGTTTATTTAAGAAAATAAAAAAGAACTACAGCAAAAACGGCAAAGCTTCCTAACAGGAACACAGAACATGTGAAGAGGTAAGCGGCATTTTGAGGAACTTTTGTTCATATTTTGATCCCTTTGAGGAGGGCCGAATTTTTACAGGTGGCAAAATAAACCCTTATTCGTTATGCTTAACTTCTTAGCAACATTTAGAGTTGAAATTTAAATCTATTAAACAAATTGTAAAAAAAATAAGTAAAAATGAAGAATAATAAAAAATCCATCTTTGGCACTTTGGCTGATGTTCAGCAGGTGTTGTACATAGTAAATAAGCATGATAAATTTATAACTTGGAAATTTTTACTTCCCGAGCGTAAGCTAAGGAAGTATTGTAAGCGCGTCTCTACTTTTATGTTTCCTCGACGTTTCACGATCTCTAAAGTACGAATAAATAGGTCTCCCTAGGCAGGTCTTGTCTGTCTGTCTTCCATTCATCCGAATTTTTATTAGACAGATAATAATCTTCGAAAATGCTGGACCGATTGTTCTCAAATTTTATTCATATACTTATTAGGAATGTTATGTAGATGGTAAAACGCTAACCAAAATTTGGCAAATCATCCCCATCCACAATGTGATGACGTCCACTCATTATGCTTCATAATAACACTGTTTGAATTGCATGAAATAACATATTCCTCTGTTACAATTTTAATATTTTGATTACATATTATAATTGTTTATTATTCCTTCTTAGTTAGAGGCATCGTACGTAGGTGTGTGACACCTAGAGTGGTAGGAAAGTGCGCGCCTCCCATATCCAAGGTCCAGCGATTGAAAACTGGCGGGCAGCAGTTCATTCGATTAAATAAATTTAATAAAATGAATCATTTTCTATTTTTTTCTTTTATTAATCGCAATATTTTTAAATGGGAAAATTTATTAGTACGTACAGCCCTTCTATATCAATCCATTCATATTTTTATCACAGATGCATTGCTTGGTATCTAAACGTGCTTATAGTCGAATTCTTTCAAAGTATAAACATAAACACCTGAAGTTAGCATGTTATTACAAGCTCTTATTTTGAAAGAAGGTTGTAACTATATATTTTTAAAACATTAATTCCAACCATAATTTAAATATTCTGGAATATATTTATATGGAAAAATAAATTGTTCAACAACTTGAAGTCGGTTAACAATTGTAAATTAAAACAGTTTTTAAGCGTAATTTATTAAATTTTTAAAAAACAAGCCATGCCTCTTTAAATGTAGGTTTTTAATCAATTACGTCACAATTTTTTATTTTTATCAAATTTATTTTAAACCTTTTTATGTTGCACACAGCGATAAAATTCAACTCATTCTCACCCCGAAGAGATCCACCGTTTGGTCAGAAATGTACATCTGATACATAATATACGTTACTTTGAAAAAATCTTTTGAGGTGTTTTTAAAAAATAAAATTATACAGTTTATGCAACGGTTCCTCAAATTCGTTATTGCTGTATCTATTCTTTTTTGACCTTCTAAAAAAAAATAATTAAATTGTACAACTCACACCAAAATTCCTCGAAAAACACTTTATATAAGTTTAGTTCCCCAAAATGCCTATCTGGTATTGCTGTATCGATCCTTTTGGGAAACATTTTGCAAAAATAAAAAATAAAGTAAACCTGTTCAAAACGCTAGTATTGTGGTTACTTCGTTACCTACATCCATTTGTATTTCACTTTAGTTAGTAATTTTAAATTGCTTTTGTTAGAAATGAATGGTTAAATTGTTAGTCCAATACAATTTCTGAAAATAAACAATCTCGCTAGAGATTGCAAAAAAAAAACATCAACAGTTGAATTGTACACAAACTAACGAGATGGTGCGGTGTCTCGAAAAACACTTTCCATGTATGTAGTGGCCCAAAAAAACTTGTGTCCCCGATCGCCTGATCGATTCTTTTGCAGAACATTTTGTTTTATTAGTATTAGGTGACATTGTTGGTTCTTATTAAGAAAATTCTCTCTAGGATGTCAGATATTTTTAACTTAATGTTGCTGGACATAGAAGGTTAAACCATTAATTCACTATAATCTTTATAAAAAAAAACGTTTTCGGAGTTTTTTAATAAAACAAACTATACAACTGATGCAACGGTTCCTCGAAAAACACCTTACATGAATTTAGTTCCCCAAAATGCCTATCTGGTATTGCTGCATCGATCCTTTTAGGGAACATTTTGCAAAAATAAAAAATAAAGTAAACCACTTCAAAACGTTAGTATTGTGGTTACTTCGTTATCTACATCCATCTGTACTTCACTTTGGTAAGTAATTTTAAATTGCTTTTGTTAGATATGAATCGAAAAAAAACAACAACAATTGAATTGTACCCAAACTAACGAGATGGTGCGGTGTCTCGAAAAACACTTTCCATATATGAAGTGGCCCAAAAAAACTTGTGTCCCCGATTGCCGGTTCGATTTTTTTGCAGAACATTTTGTGTTATTAGTTTTAGGTGATATTGTTTCGTTCTTGTTAAGAAAATTCTCTCTAGGAAGTCAGATATTTTTAACTTTATGTTGCTGAAAATATAAGGTTAAACAAACCATTAGTTCACTACAATCTTTATAATTAAGAAAACTTTTCAGAGTTTTTTTTTAATAAAACAATTAAACTGTACAACTGACGCAAAGATTCCTCGAAAAACACCTTACATCAATTTAGTTCCCCAAAATGCCTATCTGGTATTGCTGTATCGATCCTTTTGAGAAACATTTTGCATTAAAAATACAAAATAAAACAAACTAGTTCATAAAGCGAGTACTGTGGTTGCTTCGAGATCTACATCCATTTGCACTTCACTTTGGTAAGTTATTTTAAATTGCTTTTGCTAGATATAAATCGAAAAAGAAACAACAACAATTGAATTTTACCCAAACTAACGAGATAGTGCGGTGTCTCGAAAAACACTTTCCATGTATGTAATGGCCCAAAAAAACTTGTGTCCCCGATCGCCGGATCGATTCTTTTGCAGAACATTTTGTTTTATTAGTATTAGGTGATATTATTTCTTTCTTATTAAGAAACTTCTCTCTTGGATGTCAAATATTTTTAACTTGATATTGCTGGACATAAAAGGTTAAACCGTTAGTTCACTATAATTTTTATAATTAAAAACCCTTTTCGGAGTTTTTTAATAAAACAAACTATACAAATGATGCAACGGTTCCTCGAAAAGCACCTTACATGAATTTAGTTCCCCAAAATGCCCATCTGGTATTACTGCATCGATCCTTTTGGGAAACATTTTGCATTAAAAATACAAAATAAAATAAACCAGTTCAAAACGCTAGTATTGTGGTTATTTCGTTATCTACATCCATTTGTACTTCAATTTGGTAAGGAAAGTTTAAATTGCTTTTGTTAGAAATTAATGGTTAAATTATTAGTTCAATACAATTTCTGGAAATGAATAATCTCGTTAGAGATTGCAAAAAAAATAACAACAGTTGAATTGCACACAAACTAACGAGATGGTGCGGTGTCTCGAAAAACACTTTCCATGTATGCAGTGGCCCAAAAAAACTTGTGTCCCCAATGCCGGTTCAATTCTTTTGCAGAACATTTTGTGTTATTAGTTTTAGGTGATATTGTTTCGTTCGTGTTAATAATATTCTCTCTAGGACGTCAGATATTTTTAACTTGATGTTGCTGAATATATAAGGTTAAACAAACCATTAGTTCACAATAATCTTTATAATTAAGAAAACTTTTCAGAGTTTTTTAATAAAACAATTAAACTGTATAACTGACGCAAAGATTCCTCGAAAAACACTTTACATTAATTTAGTTCCCCAAAATGCAAGATTCGTTTTTATGGACCGATCCTTTTGGAAACCTTTTGTCTCAAATGATAAAACAATAAAACAAATAATGAAGATATTGGAAGAAGCGCAGAAAATTTTTGCTAGATTGCTTGATTTCCTAGAATTATTGGTGCAATAGACTGCCCTTTGCTTAAAATTCAATCGCCTGGAGAGGATGATGCAGAAATATACAGAACCCGAAAACAATTTTTTGGAATTAATATTCAAACTGTTGCCGATAGTGAGCTCTACATAAGAGACATTGTTGCTAGATGGCCTGGGTCTACTCACGACCAGACTATCTTCAGTAATAGTGCACTGAAAGAAAGATTTGAAGCTGATCATTTTGGAAAGTTTATTCTTGTAGGAGATAGTGGCTACCAGTTAAAGCCTTATTTAATGACCAAACTGTAGCATGTAAGAATCAATGCAGAAAACTTGTACTTACTCGTATAATGAGTCGATCATTAGAATAAGAAATGTTGTGAAAAGACAATATGGAGTATGGAAACGCCGTTTCCCGATTTTAAAAATTGATTTGCTCTTCAAGTTCAAACAATTCACAGCTACTGCTGTTATACACAATATGGCACTTAAAGAAAACGAGATGATACCTGAAGATTGGGTAGAGAGGGAAAAAGAAGAAAATCATGAACCGATACAAGAATTTCCAGATTACCATCCAAGCCACACTATTAGGCCAAATATAATCAATGAATATTTTGCTAGATTATAAAAATGTATTAAGAAATGGAAAGACACAATATTAATATTGCAGCAAATCATATTCCATTCCTCTTTCTTTAAAACTGGCAGGTGCTTGATGAACAACCACAAGTACATATTTGTTCTGTCAGTTTAACAAAAGTGCCATTAGAGTCACATGGGTTTTCTAACCCAACGATCGTTTTGGCATTGACAATTCTGGGGACAGTATTTATTTATTAGTACCGGATCAGACATTGGTTCTTGGGATGGCCCATCTCCTGTGCCTACAAGGTATTTGTTATTAGAGGCTGCTACCTTCCAGGCTTTTCTTATCAAATTGTCATATTTGATTTTAATTTGTTCCAGACGTCTAGAGCTAGAATTTTTTTCGTTAAATCGCATTAAAATTAGTTTCCAAGCTTCGTTTTACAAGTTTTATGTGTTAACGTTAATCCATAATAGGCTATAATTATTATTAATATTTATATCTTTTCGGAGATATTCAGTTTGTCGGTCATTTTGCACTCGACTACGTCTTTGAATTTTTCAATTTCACTCAATAGCAGTAGTTCCTCATCGTTACTGTAGTTACAGCTACGATTACGTTTGATTTTCTACTGTAATGTTTTCACAAAGGTTACAATTATACCAACATGAGGCTTTTAGTTTTAATGAAACATTAGTAAATTGACGACCAAAATGTTGTTATGAAATTCAACATATTTAATGGACCGTTAAAGTGACAATTATTTTAATTAGTTAATTCTCCATTAAATTTTCATTATGAAATCGGACCTAAGAGTATAAGGAAACTTTATCTGCTGAAGATGGGAAATTAAATGCCGAACGTAGTGAGGCATACAACCATCTGAAACACATAAAGCTTCACTTATGCTCTGTTATTTTTTCTTCAAATGTATAATAAAACCTAATGATTTAGAAATAAATTCTAATTCGTGTTCAAAAATGGTGGCGACCAAATACATTTTTGAATGTTGCCATGACCACTTAATACACGAAAAAAAAAACGAGGTTGTCTGTAAAGTCGGTTTACTGACGATAGATGAACGTGACAACGTCTTAAGAAAATACTGATGGAATGGTTTTGGGCTTTTGATTTTGAAGCAGCGATTATTGGCTGCGCGAATGGCGTTGCTAAAGTAAATGCTACAGCATCTTGAACCTCCATGGGTTCACTCATTGAAGGTAAAGGCTTATTCGTAACATCCTCTGGTTTGTCAGGCTTTTTTTCCATGGTGCATTTGTAAGCAGTTCTGCAAAATAAATCGTCGTTCGAAACAATTTAAATAAAATTCTTAAAATATTATCGTTGTCACGTCAAAATTGACACTACATTCACTTTTCACTGCACTTGATACTCGACCAAAACATGTAAATGTACTATAATATAGCAGCTGTCCACGCAGACGCATCGCTCACTCAAGTAGGAGAGAGACGGATGCCGAACGCTGCCGAACGCGAAGGCCGATTGTGCCTCTTTGTCGCTCGTTCCGCGTTCTCGCTTGCACTTCAAGCCTTACATGGAACGTGACAATAACGGTATGAGTCATGCTTTTTCGAGCGTGCAGCCGGCTCCATCGATTTATAAGACGTTATCACGTCAAAAATTGTCACGAGATCCGAACGACAAAGTCAAATGTCATATACGAAGCATCTTTCAAGAAATTTACAACTTGGTGTGCTAAAAAGAATGCTGTCATTTATATTCAAAGTATCCTTCTGGCGTATTTTTCTGAGATGGCCAAAAACATGAAAACTTCCAGTTTATGGTCGCATCACTCGATGGTTAAATCATTATTGAACTGGAGATACGAAGTGGACATCTCAAAATACAATACTTCAAGTTGTGTGTCTTCTAGAAGAAACAAAATGAAGGTTATTCTCCGAAGAAAGCACGAGTTTTAACAAAGAAGCAATTCGATGAGTTCATCTCCAATGCTCCAGACTTGGGAGCAAAGATAAAAACTTGATTTGATATTAAAACAAAATACATACTTATTTAAAATAGCGATTTATTAGTCTTATTAATATTAGGAATTGCGGGAGCATGTAGAAGCGATGAACTTTTTAAGATAAAATTGTGGATGCTATTGTAGATTTTAGTTCTACGTTACTGGTCAAAATTCTTGATAGCAAAACAAATAAACGTCGCACTTACACTGTGGTTGGAAAAGTTCAAACAGTAACCAAAGGATATATTCAGGATTCATTAGCAAACAAAACGAATTGACAGCAATAAATGATGAAGACAACAGCAGCAAATTTGTTAATTGCCCTAGTATTTCTAACAAAATCGTGAACTTTGATTAGAATAATGCAATTGATAACCGTGATTTCGGTTCGAATAATGCCTTGAATAATGCAGGTAATAATAGTCGCATGGAAAAAATTTCATGAAATTGTATATTGGTAATTACATATTATTACAATCAATAATAAATAAATAATAAGAGTTAAATTTTGTAACTTTACTTACTTTTGCCTTTTTTCAAACTTCTTTTTTTAGTAACTGACAAGGTTATAATAATCCAGTAACTTAGACTTATATGCTTAGGGCCGTTTGCACCACTTGTAATTAACTTTAACTAAAACTTTAACTTCCTAGAAACGATTGTTGATACAATGGTATCTAACAAAATTAACTACATATTAATTAAAGTTAATCTGAACTCTAATCAATAATCATATAATCATAAAACAGCAGGCAACAGTTCCTCGAAAAATGCATATGAAAGCTACTTTAACCTCACTTTTGATAGAAGATATTTTCCGTAAGAGGCCAATACTACTTTGCTACTTTAAAAAGCTTGTAACTATACTCGTAATAACTTATTAAAATCGATAGTTTAAAAAAAAAAAATTGGCTTGCCATTTTGCCTTTATGACCATAACTGGTTGTAAAGTAGTCATAAATAGGGCTTTTTCTTTTTTCCATCGTCTACAGATATAGAATCCCCCAAAGAAAAAATAAATTATTGCCAATTCTTCTACTTTTATCTTTTTACTGCACCTTTGACGAGTAAAGTGTATTCAGGACTTAGGTTATGTCTGCAGATGTGTGCGAGAAATTTGAAGTAAGTTTCATCAAATTTATGGAAGGCGTGAAATATTTCACGTTTACAATACTACCTCTAAAATAGGTACCTACGGATCTTATTGTTGTATATATCCATAATATTTGGCAAATATTTTTAATTAAATAATAAAAAATTGGTCTAAAATCATTTAGACCGCTTCCTTGAAAAAGTATCAAATTTAATTTTCGAATGTTATTTTTTTATGATACGCCCTATAATTTACAATAAAGTTATATATGTACAGACTTCATGAAACGTCGAGAAAACCGGAAAGTTGCCATTCGCCCGATGGACCCTGTTACAGCTATGGGTTACGCCACTGTTTTCAACTGCGTGTTTTCGTCGCCTTTATTACAATTTTTTGCTGGCCCTTGAGTATGCGACGTCTTCCGCTATAACTTGTTTTGAATGGAAGGGATGAGCGATACCCAAGTCTGGTGCAATGGTGCAATATATCCGTTTATTCCAGCGGTTTTCAAACGTTCTTGAGTAGTGGAACCCTTTGGATTGTGTTATTATTTTTGGGAACCCATAGGTTAATATAGAAAAAAAGTGTTTTTTTAATGTCCGCAACTCTTTTTACATTTAGTTACAGTTGATATTGTAATGAACACACATATTTTATTAATTTTATATTGATTAATAATTATTAATACATTTTTTACGTAAGTTTTTGGAAAAAAATCAGTGATATTTGTGTAAATTGAAAAACATTGAGATTTAACAAAGATTTCTTTATTTTACTATAAATCACCTCCAATTCAATGGCTTGGGTGTGCTTGTGTATTTTCACATAAGACTCTGAAATCGGGTTCTATTGTTGTTAACTGTAAACGCACTTCGTTTTCTGCATTTAATCGATTTCTGTACTTAGTTTTCATTGCAACATACGTCGAAAACGATTTTTCGCACAAATATGTAGTGGAAAATGGCATTAAAATTGTTGTAGCCCTTTTGGAAATTTCTGGATATTCTGTTGCAATGTTAAGCCAAAAATTAAGTAGATCTTCTCCACGTTTTGACAGCAAAGTAGAATCGGTAGCAATATCTATTAACTGTTCTTTTTCTTTAATTGCTAAATCATCAGATTTGTTATAATTTTTAAATGGGTCTTTAATCTAGTCATGATGAGCATTTTTTTCGCCTGGAAAATATTCTTTTAAAGTGGCTTTTAACTGGGCAAGATGTTCCAAAATACATAGTTTCACATTGTAGTCTAATTCTAGTTCATTTTCAATTAGAAAATTATTGAGTTGTACAAAACATTCTACATTATTCTTTCTTATAATTGATTCCCACATATCTAATTTTAATAGTAATGCATTAATTTTGTCCGAAACCTTGATAATATATACCGTGAGTCCTTGAAGGGATATATTAATTTTATTCAGTATTGCAAAAATGTCTGCCAGGTAGGCTACCAATTGTAACCAGTTTTGATCACGTAATTTTTGGGCATACTCAGATTTTCGTTCATTCAAATAAATCCTTACTTCATCTTTTAATTCAAAAAATCGGCTCAAGATTTTCCCTCCCGATAACCAACGCACCTCTGCATGTAGAAGCAAGGTTTTATGATTACTAGATAATTCCTCACATAACAACGTAAGTAATCTTGAGTTTAATCCCTTAGATTTAATGAAATTAATAATTTTCACAACTTCATCCAAAACATCTTTTAATAGTTTTGGTATTCGTTTTGCCACGAGTGCATTACGATGAAGGCAGCAATGAGAATGTTGCATGTGTGGAGCTATTGCTTTTATTCGTGAGACTACCCCTTTGTTTGAGCCCAATAATGCTTTTGCTCCATCTGTACAAATATGTGAACATAGATCCCAAGTTAATCCATGGTCTTCCATATATTTATTTAATAGTTCGAAAATTTTTTCACCAATAGCTCTCTCTATTAGAGGTTTGCAAAAAAGCATATCTTCTTCAATGGTAGAATTCCAAACATAACGGACCAAAACTATCAAAATCGCCAATCCAGCCACATCTGTTGTTTCATCCAATTGCATCGTAAATTGATGAGGAGAAGATTTTAAACGAGAAATTAATTCATCTTCACAAAAAGATGACATTTTCTTAATCCGTCTTGGGATTGTAGTATCAGAAAGAGGTATGGTGTCAATTTCCTTAACATATTTTGCACCAAGCTTACATGTTATTATGTCTTTAACACAGGGTTTAATTAATTTTTCAGCAATCATATTTTCGTTTCTTCCTTGGGATGGATGAATCCTGAGATGCCGGAACAGATGTAGAAGTACTGGCTTCATTTGATGTCGAGGGATCAATGGGCCTTATCGTTGGATCACTTTCTGATCGCTTGAAAGTTACAATTTTCAGCCATTTATCCATTCTAAGAAAAATTAAAGTACAACGTTATTGTAAAATGTATAAAGAATTATGAAAATCCAATTATTTTTCAAACGACAGTACTTTGTATAATGATAATTAATAATAATCAAATCAATACTCCAGACAATATTTAAAATCCGTACTCACAAGTAATTCACACACGGCAAATACATACGAACTGCAGAAGTGCAGAACTAACCGATAATTGCTGCACATGTGCAAATCTGGCGAATAATTCTCAGAAATCTCATTTGTTTTGTCTTCTTAGAAACTGCATTTCTGCGAAATTCCGCGGAAGGTTTTATAAACGGAAGTAGTAGTGTTTTTTCTTATACATTAAAAACTATTTCGTTGTAGAAACATTAATTTATTTTTACATTTTACTGAAAAAATATTTTTCATTTTTTTTATTTCCCTTTACATTTTTCTTGGAATTTTGGAATTTAAATTTTTTAGTAGCTGGAACCTTAGGCAGAACCCCAGAAACAGGGGCGCGGAACCCCAGGGTTCCGCGGAACACAGTTTGAAGACCGCTGGTGTAGATAATTTATTTCGATGTTAGTAAAATCCAGATTCAGTGTTTTGTAATTTGGTCACTAGTAAATTTTAGTTTAGTTTCATTTTTTTTGTTTGTGAATTTCCCTACTCTAGCGGAAAAATAGAACGTAACAGTATATTAACAAAATACAAGTTAAATAATTAATTACATCTGATGTCCAAACGTAACTAAATATTAAATTTTATGTACAAAATTAGTCCGTTCTTTGTTATTACTCGTTACTCGCCAATTTCTTTGCTTCGTCCAAGGTGCTTCCTTTATTTACGTTCAAAATTTATTTTGTTGACCCAAATTGTGATTGCTTTCTTTTGTCTCTGTTGATTTGCGATCTAGCCAGCCATTATGTGTTTAACTTGTCCGTCCTTATTCATCTTTTGAAGATGATTCCACCATGGTAGTTGCCCATGTTCTAAATGTGCCTACATGCAGCTTATTTCCAAGTTTGTCATTCCGTTCATTAACTGACTCCAATATGTTTTGGTAATTTAATCTCCATAGATTGTAACTTATCATCCTTGGCGACAATATCGATGTTTGGCAGCATAGGTTTAGATTGGTAGGTATACTTATTGCTTTTGTGGGACGCCGTCATTTTTAACTTAGCTATTTACAATGCTCCTTTCCGGCTGGAAAATCGCTTTTGATATTATTAGACTTCCAAACGTGACATTAAATTTAGAGCTGCCACTTTGACGTATCTTATAATGTGCACTGGTCATAGAATGCACTGGCACTCCCGACGAGGCTGAATCCATGACTACAGAATACAGATGAGGATGAGACTGCTTGGTGATTATGAATTATAGTAAATATTAACAATTACGATCAAGTCTTTACGTTTTTACCTATGAAATGCCTGTGAATTAAAAAAAAGACTTGCGGCGTCACGAAATTTTGACATTACAATTTAAATTTCAAAAGGTTTCTAAACATTTTTTTTATCAGACATAATAAACGTTACGTATTTCAACATAAATCTTTGGAGTAAATTATTATATTAAAATATTGGCCCACAAAATTTTGTATTTTACACGTCTTGAAAATGTTTTGGAAATGCTCGTAAATTTCTCGCATTTTCAAAATTGCATTTCCCAGACTTGTTAAACAAATAGCTATTGTATACGTTAATATTTATTTTTTGATCACTTGTACGGTATGTTTCAACGGCAGTAAGTCTTGTCTACTGGTTACTATACAGGGTCATCAAAATTGATTGAGAGAGTTGGTACCCCCTGTTTTTGTCGTGAAGTTTGTCAACCTTATGACAGATTTGTTTAAGGCGGTATCACTCGGCCTGGTTTAGGACAGTTTTTATCCCATTTGAAATGTCCTGTAAAAACGAGAGAAATTGACTTAGGACGATAATTTTTTTTCTTAACAATCCTTATTAGACATATTTTGTCCCTCTTATATTAAAATTTGATTTTCAGTTCTGTTTTCTGTGTAAAAAAAAAAGTAAAAACACGCAAAAATGACGACATTTACATTGCTGTTACAACGTACACTTTGTAGTGCGAAAAAAATTAAAAAAAGAGGTATCTACAACGAACCTTTCTTAACAGATTGCATCAATAGGTTTTTTAATAAGTGTTACACAATTCATATACAACGTCATTTAAGTAAGCGCTGCAGATGAAAAAATTGCTTCAAGTTTTCAGCTGTACCTACTGCGATCTCTGTCGCACAGTGGGTCGGACCTTTCGTCGGAAGTTGACCGTGAAATTGGGAAGGCGGAGATTATGCAGGGTAAAATACCTACCCTGACAAAAGAGGCTTCAAATTTTACTCGGTTTGCACTCCAGGTTTCGATTCTTTCGTCATTTTGTCAAAATAGAAAATATTGGTGGAATAAAAAAAAAAATTAGCACAACACATTCAAAATTATTCGGAAGTGTTTTATTTTTGATACTCTATGTAAATTGTTGAATTATAAAAATTGGTCTAAAGTTATTTAGACAGCACTTTCCTCGCCCTTGAAGTCCGGTATGGTATAACATATTCAGTTTTGTCAGATAATTGTAAGATTCGATTTAGAGATTTTTTTGCTGATCAGGCAGTAAAGAGATCCATCTGGCGAATGACTAATTTTATGTTTTCTCGACGTTTCATGACCCCTAGACTATGAAAAAGTAAATCTCCCGTTTGTTGTGGTTTATCAATGCGTTCATATTTTTTAGAATTGCATATACAGGGTGACTGAGAAAAAAATTACCATTGAGTCAATTTATTCTATAGATTAAAAATGGTGCTACAATACTGTTATTGTTAGTATTAGACTGCATCTATCGGAATTGGTACACGTGCCTTGTAAAAATATTGATAAGGTCATGACAAAATTTTGTAATCAAAACACTTATTTGCAACATACACATAGCATGTCTCTTTACCTTTACTTTACTGTTAGACACATCTTTTTATAACTTTAAAAGTTACAATAAAGAGAAAAAATAAAATTCTAAAAATCAAATCTATCACATCAAAGCAGCTATCTATGTGGTTGTTCCCTTCATTACTATATATTTAGAAATCAGTTAAAAATTTAAAATATTTTCCCTACATCATAGGAAATTAGTAGTTATGGCAATTCTAGCTCTAAAGTCTACCTGAGGGTACTGGGAGACAATTCAACCCTGCACGGATAAACCAGATGCGACGGAAATGACAGTAATAAATGTAAAGTATTTCTATCTTGTATTGTTGTTACCACGAAAAATATGAAAATATACACTAAGTCGGAAGCAACCTACAAGGGAGCGGCAAGAACAAACGCTGATGCCGCCTATGTACTTTAGATTTATAACATGCATATTTGCAACACATTTTGCTAAAATCTTCAGTTTCTTTCTGTTTTTGAAACGGATAAGTGGCAGTACACGAGGCCCAATCTTTTTTCTGCGAAACGTGTGTTGTAGTGATAGCTGATAGTGTTCATTGTGTGTTACATTTTTAAGAACATTTAGATACTTTAGTGCCGTGGAATGGCTAACAGGAGAAAATTAAATTTATCAACAAAACGAAAAAGTAAACGAATTATTGCACAACACAGGTAAGTTTTAAAATTTGAAAAAAAAAAAAATAAAAAAACAGTGACATCAAATAACACTACATTTTTGTCAACAGATGGGACAAACGGAGAGGTATAAGAAATGAGTTGAAAATAACTGCTGAAAGGTATCAAATTTTGCCAACATTGCGTAATTTTTTGTTACAAATTTTCCATTTCATGTTTAGAATAAGTATACCAAGCGGAACCAGTGACATTGGCAACGAAATTGAAAGTAACGTTGGTGATTTTATGGAAATTGGAAACAACAGCACCATACAGAACAAGTAATTATATTTATAAACTATTAAACACTAGTACAGTAGTCAGCAAGGTAAATTTACCCATGGTTTTTCCAGGAAAAGCATAGACGACGAGACTTATTGTGAGGATCGTTCGAAAACTGAAATCGAAACTAACGCAAGTGACTGTATGGAAATAGAAAACGACACCACCATGAACAAAAAGTAATTAGACTAATCATTAGACTTTACTACATTGTCTCACACTTATTTAATTTCAGAAATATTCTCGATGGGAAAAGAATTGTTGATATACAATTTTTTTTTCAGCAGTTATTCACTTTTCCACATCTGGATCTTTTTTCTTGTGGTGCAAATGATATAGAAGTCATCAAAGAAATTAGGGATGGGTTTGTGTCGACGTTTGAGTTGAAATGTAAAATGTGTGCTCAACGTCACTGTGTTTATAGTGATAAACCCGATGGCAAAATGAATACGAACGGTAGTGCAGTGCTGGGAACAATTAATACCGGTTGTGGATACTCACAGTTGCAAGAATTTTCTAGCACTTTAAATATTCCGTGCATGTCGTACAACAAATTTCGGAAATTAGAAGAAAATTTCCAAGAAATTTTCCAAGAGGAATGCTGGAATTCAATGCTTCAGGCAGGACAAGAAGAAAGTTTTTTGGCAAAAGAAGCTGGAGAAATAGATGATACTGGAGTACCCGTCATTACGGTTGTAGCGGATGGATCATGGGCTAAGCGTTCTTATCGTAGCAACTATAATTCAAAATCGGGTGCAGCATGTATTGTTGGACAACGAACAGGAAAATTATTATTTTTAGGGATAAGAAATAAATACTGTACGACATGTCACAATGGAACAAACAAAAATCATCTTTGTTTTAAAAACTGGAACGGATCTTCCACTTCTATGGAAAGTGACATTATACTTGAAGGTTTCAAACAAAGTATGACAATGCATGGTCTAAAATATGGATTTTTGGTGGCTGACGGTGACAGTAGTGTTTATTCCAAAATTGTGAAAGAACGACCAACGTTTCCAGTAAAGAAAATAGAATGTTCCAACCACTTGTCAAGGAACTTCGTCAGTCAGTTACGAGTTCTACACCAAAAACGGTTTAGTTCCAAAGGTTGCCAAATCCCAATGTTGTTAAGGCAAATGTTGAAAAATAATATTGAAAGGCTGAGACTAGCTATCTGTTGTGCAATTAAATACAGGAGATCTACTAATGAAAATACGTCAGAAGAGCAGAATGCATTTTTGAAAAAAGATATTCTGAATAGTATTCACCATGTCTTTGGTAATCATGAAAAATGCGATACATACTTTTGTAATGGTTCCAAAGACAAAGAAAAAAATTTTATCCCGGAGTTGGAACAATGTGGCTTATATAATGAGATTATAATCCACTTAAACAGATTGGTTAATAACAGCAGCAGCCTTTTGAAAAACATGACAAACAATGCTTCCGAAAATTATAACTCTGTCTTAGCAAAATTTATTGGAGGTAAAAGAGTTGATTTCACGAGAAGAGGAGGATACAGTCTAAGGTGTTTTGCAGCTGGTTATTCGTGGAATTCGCAAGGTGAATATCTTTCAAAGATTCACCAAGCCATAACACACAGAAGTCCTGGAGTGCACACAAAAAGGTTTGTGGATAAACGAAAAGCAGTTTTATGTCGAAAACGTCTTCTTTATGACCGAGAGAAAAGAAACGCAAAAAGATCTCTAGATAAAGCAACTGCGGATGCAGATTATGGATTGGATCCTCACATAATGGACACGGAGATCTCAGATGAATTAAAACAACGTTATATACATAGATTATGCAAAACTATAGAAGAAATTAATCAGATTGAAGCTTCTACCAAGGAACAATCAAGCTGCACATTGTGGCATGAAGAAAGACGAATCCGTCTTACAGCTTCTGCATTCGGTCGGATATGTAAACTTCGGCCTCAGACAGATTGTTTAAAAGTTAGTAGGTCCATTTTGACAGGATTTAGAGGCAATACGAGTGCCAGATATGGAGTAGATAATGAAGTAATAGCTCGACGGGACATGGAATCTATTTTAAAAGAAAAAATTCGTCCATGTGGATTATATATTCATCCAACCGACAATTATTTAGGTGCCTCTCCAGATGGCATAATTGGTGAAAATACACTTTTAGAGATAAAATGCCCTTATGCAGCCAGATTTCTCACTCCTGAAGAAGCCATTAATCAAAAAAAAGTAGACTTTGCAACAATAGTAAATAATAAATTCAAACTCAAACGCAATCATAGCTACTTTTATCAAGTTCAAGGACAACTCTATGTTTCTAATAAAAAAAGTTGCTTCTTTGTTTTTTGGACACCGAAAGGAGTTTTATACGAAGAAATTTCCAGAGACGAAACATTTTATAAAGAAAAAATGCATCAGAAATTAAAAGATTTTTTTTTCAATTTTTATCTAAAGGAATTAATTAAGGATGACCATAAAAGTTAACTTTTTATATTTGGAGGCAGAGAGAATAAGAAATTCTTTATCCTAAATTTTATGTCTGAATTATGTATTGTTTGTTACAGTTATTGTTTCTTTCTTCTCAAGCATAAGCTAGGAAAGTATTGTAATAGGGTCCATCGCACGAATTTCTAATTTTGTTTTCTCAACGTTTCATGATTTAGGATATGCAAAATCAAATCTTTACACTTTTTCAACAAAGCTAAATATGTTATATTTTGCTTCAAGAGCGCGGTATGTTCTGTCTAAACAAGTTTAGACCAAAGTTTAAATAAATACTGTTCTAACAGTTTTATATAAGTATATTCACTTTTTACTTAGACTTTTCTGAGTAATAAATGTTTTATTGTTGCTCTTTTCTGTTTTCGGTGTCTAGGAAATGTGACACTTGCAATTAGTGATGTATGTACTCTGTATTTTTAAATAATTTATTGTAATAGTTGTTTTTGTTAATTATTCTGTTAGGTACTTTTATCGATCGAATTCACTTAAATTACAAAAAAATGCATAATTTAAGAAATTAAATTATAAAATTAATGTTTTGATAGATATATTATAATTGTAATTTAATACTCATTGTTTTATTATAACTGGAGTACACAAAATGTTTATATTATTTATTATACTACCTCTGTTCCATAGCAAGGGTTTCATTTGCAATATTACCTATAGATTAAATTACAAAATTCAGCGTTATCATAAAAACTGTGAAAGGTTGCATTTGTGATTCACGCGGAATTTCGGATGCAGCATGCACAACGCTCCACCCTCTTCCAGTGGTCCAGACCAATTTTCATTAAAACCTCGCTAAGCGTCTACCGTTATTTGATGCGGTCATTTTGAAAGAGCGACAACATTATACCTCCTACACGCACAGAACAACGATAGCAGTAGCAGTCGTTAAGATATTTGAAAAGTGACTAGAGAACACTAGAGAGTGTTTGGACTACGTGAAGAGTTATTTATGCTCAACTGTTGTGTGACAATTCTGAGTGATACCACCTTAAGGTTATATGGCAATGAATTCAGTGACGTGACAAAAATTAGAAACTTCAAATCTGACAACTAATGTTTTTACCAAAAAAAAAGTCGAAAAAAGACGCCACTGAGTTTTGAAATTTGAAACTTGAAACTTCAAATCTGACAGCTAATATTTTTATACAACTTAATAAACCAAATTATTCAATTTTAATAATAATGAAAAAACTAGTTTCTCTTCTGCCTGAAGACGGTACTGTGTACCGAAACACGTGTAGCAGTGACTACAAATATATTATTTAAACTCTGAAAGTTTTTTCATTATTATTAAAATTAATGTGGAGTTTAAACACGTATCAGCCTCATCAATACAAACAAATTATTCAAGTTCAGGTTTACCAACTCTCTCAATCAATTTTGATGACTCTGTAGATGAAACTATCTACATTGACAAAATTTGAAAATAGGCTTCTTTGATGTGTGATGAATTTTTTCAACATCTCAAATTTGATAACACAAGCTAGAATTTTGTCGATCGTACAGAAAATTATGTATGCATCACGAAGTTAAGAGGTTTACTGATCTCAGACAAATTGGTGACGTCCCTTCGCTGCGTCTCCAAACTTTTGCCTTTGACCAGAAAACCTCCCTTAGCGCTCTTAATACTTATTAATATACTAAGAACCAATTGTTTCAATTTTATATTAGCACTGTAGCAACACACCATGTTTTATGAAGGATGAACGCCGCACTATTTATTTAATTCAATGAATGTGAAGAAACGCCGTACTTTACAAATGCTAAACTTCGTACTTTTATTCAATTTTAGATTTTAGCAAAGTGTGGAGAACTGTTTACCCTATGTTCTCAAAAATTTGAAAATGCAGTGCTGTTATTATTAGTATTAGTATTCTATTCAAATTTATACAGTGGATATTTTTAACACTGGCCTGGGGATTTAAGTGCTTCATCTGATTTGTAATTCACGCAATGTCAGGTCAAATCTAGGAATGGAAGAATTCCATATTTTCTCATCATCACATCGCATCTTATCTATAATTCGTCCATCATTGTCATCAGGGGCGGCTGGTCAGGGGCGGCAGGGTCGGCCACGCCGTACCAGTCATTTTAAAATACTTAGTAAGCATTGAAATTAGAAAATAAAAAAAGAAATAAAGTTTGAATGTACGTTAGGATAGATCATATATATTAAAAATATATTTTATTATATTGTAGGTACAAAATAAAGCATTTGTTGCTAATTTTAAATGCTGATAAACACGCTTTGCCGGCGAGATTTCGATACGCCGTATCCAGGAATGCATTATGCTCGATGTTTCGACTTCGTAGCAGCTTACGGTTTCATCGTTCTCTTTGTCTAGCACACTGTAGTAGACAAAGACCTGGCGGAACGTATGTTGTGCCAGGTCCGGCGAAATCCTCCTTCGCCGTACCCAGCAACGCGAATTTAGTTTTTAAAACGCTTAATATTTAAGATAGCTAACCAAATTACAAAACAACGGCTTCGATGTTCTTCAGTGCATACTATTTTTTTTTAATAATAATTGTCGATTTAATACATTTTCCTGTGTATGAATAATAAACGAAAAAAATTACATTAAATTATCTAAAATTTTATTTTTCGTACATAACTTAGCTACAACATAAATGCGCTTTTTCTGTATTTTTAGCATCTAAGCGTTTTCAGATATTTCAGAAACGAATTTAAAGTTTTAAATCATTTTAATTTTTCAATTATTCAATTAATTTATTTGATAATTTGTCATATACATTAAAAAAAAAATAAATGTAAATGAAGATAGTTAACAGTTGGTACTTTTATTATTACTTTTTTTTATATTTTTTAACTGCATGTCATTATTTAATTATTATTATTTAATTGTGGATGTCCGGGGTCGGCAAGCCTTATAGCCGCCGGTCGACGGGGAACTCAGTAAAAATAATGTTTTCGGTGGTTCTCAATTAATGATAAAGCAGCACAAGTAGAATTAAGGATTAATAGTATTTAGAATCAAACTGACATTGTCAATTTCCTATAAAAAATTATTTTAACAGGTCGAAACATTTGAGATGTTTTGTACATCCTGGCACGCATGGGCGCCCATAGAAACCTTTCTCAGGGGGGGCCACCCTGAAATTTTTGTAATATACTCTGTTCTTGTATATATGTATAAATAATATAATGATAGAAATCTTTACTATTATAAATATATATTTTAATCATCAACTACTTTAATCAAATCTATCGCAAATAACCCTACAACATCATTATTCGTATTATTAACAAAACAGTGTAAAATATTAAAATTAAAAAGTTATAAAAATATAAAATTAATCAAAAACAAATTGCTAATTCCTTTTTTCTTGGCCAAAATCGTCAGTTACTCTACCAACAGATATTTCTTCGGCATTAATTCTCTTTCTCTCAAATACTACTGTCAAGGTTTTTTATTTTTACAAAATCCTGCCAATTTTGGATTTCGTCCGATAAAAATTGTCAGTGGTGTAAAATTCGCCCAACCCTTTAAGGCAACTTCGTTTTAAGTTATGTATATTCTTTGGATGTAAAGAAAATAATGAGTATGATGACACTTTTGTTTCGGAAAATCGTGTCGTTAAGGAAAGAATGAAATGATCCAGGTATGGAATAAAAGTGCCAAAATAATTTTCTATGCTATCTGTGTTGTAGTTCGCACGCCCACTGGTGAAACAGTTCTGGAGCAACCGAAATTTCTACTCGAAGTCGATGGCTACTCTGAAAAACCGCCATCAGTAGTAATAAATAACACCACTTATTTTATACTTCTTATTAGCTGAAGTATGATCATCAGTATTTGTAATTTTTTTCTTGAAGAAATTTCAAATATCCATATTTCTCTCTTTTTAAATAAAATATTAACTTTAAAATTTAAACAGACATTTAATCAAGAGTACTTACGCTTGAATTTTGAAATAAATAAATAATAAAAATTATAGTCAACAAAACGCCGGTTTAACAACTGTTCGTCTTTACACGTCACTTCACCACAGATAAAAAGTGAAAACGGAATGAATTTTTGGACGTAAACGTTAGCAATAAAATGTTTGCTCTTGTAATAACTGTAAAAAGCAAATAACGAAACAACCCATAATTCAGTGCCGGTTAAAAAGAATAGATTTATGATGTTTCCAGGCAAATCTGGGCCGAACAGAGGGTTTCAAAACCAGATGGTCTAAGTTTGTCACATTTTTGTGTTTGTGTGGCAATAAAACTGAAAGTGTAGGGCATGTACCTACTCTTATAAATGTGCTGAAGTTTAATTTTGACAAATAAAAAGGAAATTGACGCAGAATCTCAGGGGGGGCCTTGGCCCCCCCTATGGGCGCCCATGCTGGCACGTAAAATGTCAGTGGTTAATGAGTAGCAGCCATACATTACGAAAATATATAACACCAAGGTGTAGACTCAAAATATTTGGCCGACCCGAAATTTTGACCCACCAGCCGCCACTGATTGTCATTATCATCACAATAATACCCACTAACGTAGGTCAAGTCGAAGTCCGTGGTCGAGGTCATTGAATCTGTCACAACTATAACCTAACTTTAACTGTGTTTTGACCAAACTGATTATCATTGAATCTATATCTGCTTACAGTAAAAAACAGTAAATAATAATGGAATACCACTATGTCTAAAATAAAATGCCAATTTAATAATCACTGCAATGAAACGTTTGTAGTAGATATATTTGGTTGATTGTAGAAATGGTTATGTTCGAGTTACACACAAGAAGCTCGGATCAGCAGTTCTGTAGCACTTAGAGGTAATAATAATAATGTGCCTAAGAGCTACGCATTTACCACTTCGTGAATCCAGTTTGCTGTTATAAAGTGTGTACATTTTATAGGTGGCGAAGACCCTAAAACGCAGCATGTGAATAGCAGAAGTCTTGGAACGGCGACGACTTGTAATAAAATTTGTTCAAAAAGGAAGAATTATTCTGTGTGGCAGAGGGAACTACACCTCAAGCTTCGTAGTAGTTACTGATTACTGGACTACTTTAAATAAATGATTATATCGGAATTCGAAAAATTGCTGACAAAAGTGGTTGTGCTAGAAGAGAGAAGCTAGTATTAGTGCTCTTATACCAAAATGTGTGACCAATAGATTACTGTGGTAGCCACAGGTGGTAGCTATGATGAAGCAATCAAAATATTTTCAACTGTACTAATACAGTCTATGATTGGTGTCGAACGTCGTATAAAGGAATGAGACCAGCGAACCAGTAACTAAGTGATTTATTGACAAGTGATAAGTGAAATGAATAAGCATGTCTCTCAATGTTGAGAGTGAATGAAATGAATGCTGACTGACTGAATGTTAATGAGTAAATGACTACTGAATGAATCTTCAGTGAATGCATGATTACGAATGAATGTCTAGAGAATGAATGATTTGGCTACCCTATGTTCAAGGGAGGGGGTGGCTCCGGATACCCTTACGGGTAGAGGGGTGAAACAGCCACCGCCGGAAGCGCTAAAAATTGGAAAAATGTAATTTCGATTTCCTAGAAATAAGTCTATCACACTTCAACATTGGGTTGCAGAAATCATTAAATGTATCTTTACTTCATGCATCTATGAATGATTATTATTTAAGCTATTCAGGCATACAAAAGACGTCTTATTAATTATGTGAACAAAACTGCCCTACTAAACAACAAGTTTGTATCTGTACTTTTGATCAGTTTCACTTTAATACTATTTGTGTACTCAGAACACCTTAATCTAGTAATAAACATTAATTTATATAGTTATTTATGTATCAAGTGCCGAAAATAACTCTTTGCATGTCAGCGAGGCCGTTTCGGCGTGAGAAACATACATTTTCTGTGCTGCTTTTTGAAATACATACATTCAGTTACTACTTTCATTAACAAAAACCAGTGACATTACCTCCGTTGTGTTACACGTCAATTTTATATTATTCTTTTAATTTATTATAATAGCTATTTATGTAACACATAATAGTACATAAACCAGGTCTTTATTGACAAGCCGATTTTAGTAGACGAGGGAGCGTAGCGACCGAGTTGATAAAAATAAAAAATAAGGAAAACCAATTGCAAAATAAATTTCTGAAAATCTAGTCTACTTTTTCATTGTTACTACAGTAACCCATTGTCTGTTTACACAAGTGAAAATTATTTTGATTTTTGCTGTTTGCGTTTAAAGTTGAAAAATGCAAGCTAGTAGATCGAACCAAGCAGAAAGTGAGATAACAGAGATTGCTAGGAGTGTTAAAGAGTCTTTACTACCATCAAAATCGAGACATTCATACGAAGAAACTTACAACGTTTATCGGAAGTGGTGCTCTAAAAAGAACGTTAAATCAACGTCGGAAGAGAGTATTTTGGCGTATTTCACTACAGAGCTTTCCTCGTATGAAAAGACATGGGGGCTGGCCTTCATCAACTGTAGCGGAGGGGTATATTGATGAAACTGCTAAAATTAACGTTGCGGAAAAAACTCTAGGCAAAAATCTTTCGGAAAAAAATGTTGCTGAAGATATGTTCAGTTGTGGAAAATCAGAAGCAATAATAGAAGCAGTGATGAACTATACGTTTTCTGGTACTAGTTATGTTGTAAATATTAAACATTGCGATCATGCCTAGATTATTTTAGTTAATAAGTTTGATTGTATTCACGAAAACTTTAATAAAAACAAGTGTAAAATAAAGTTGTCTTTATTGTACTAGTACCATAAAGTACCACATTACGGCCGCTAAATTATAAAATAAAGTAACATTTATAGAGCAATCGGACATAAACACTTTAATAAGTATTGTTAAATATTCTTTATAATACTACTAACTTTCAGTGTATGCGTTATCCCATTTTTCTTTATTTCAATCAAGGTATGGGATGTCTGGACCTGTATGGTCACATATATACCTCTAGCAAAGACAAGAACCACACGAGTTCCCCAAAATGCCAATTGTTCTTATTTCTGTCTAAAATCTTATTTTTGAAGCCTTTTACAATAAAAAAATACTTAATATGAATAAATTAATTAATTAACTGGCAAAATAAGCAATTTCATTTTTAGTTCCCCAAAAGGATCGCTGTAGAAATATATATATATATATATATATATATATATATATATAATAAAAGCAATAAACTACTGATATGTATGTTAAATCTTGCATTTCGCCGCGCGACACGGAAGTGGCAATGATAATGAGGAGTGGGAGTTATAACCGCGTCCTTGAACTATTTTTGCATCTCTCTAGTAATCACGCATTCAAGATTTTTTTTATTTTAAATTCCATGCTTGTTCGACTTCGATATTTTCGCTTTCAGAATCACTCGTGATTGATATTTTAAGCAAATAAATCACTCACTAACAGTCGCGGAAAGAAAATTAACTCGAAATCAAGCCAGATCAAATCTAAATCGACAGCGGTCAAAATGGAAACTGATTTTTAAAATTGTTGTTTATATTAATCGAAACCATAGTAACAAATTTTAAATTAAAAAAAAAGACCTCGTTGATGTTTGATATAAATTCTTTCAATTTATGAATTTGATAGAAAGACGCAAATCTTTTGATGGTCGTACAAAAAATAGTATAAGCATCACGAACGTTAAGGGGGTTTACTGGTCTCAGACAAATTGGAGACGTCGCTTCGCTCCGTCTCCAAACTTTTGTCTTCGACCAGTAAACACCCCTTACCGTTCTTAATACTTAATATACTATTACTTGTTCCTCACTTGTAAACATCAATTTACCAAGTCACTGTATTCACCATGAAAATGTCACTTAACTGGCTATAACCTGTAAAAAATGTTACTGGCGGTCAGTGAAATATTTACAGCCCTGGGCGTGCTCATACCGCCATGTATTTTAAACATTTTAAACTATTATAAGTTGAAATGACTGCCAAAATTGATTCAGGTAAATTTTCACTTACAATTGCTGCTTCGTCAGTAATATAGCTTGCGCCACACTCATTTCAATACATCGAAAACGATAAATCGAAAAATCTAAATGACAGAACTAGACAACACAGTAAATGCTATGACAAGTGCCATGCTGACGTGCGTTTCCAAGGCAATACGTCTAAAGCTCATACGATCTTTCTTCAAATATTGGACCTTCTAGAGTTTTTAATAATTTATAATAGTTATTTACAAGTGAGAAACAAATAAAATATTGAACAATACACGCAAGATAACGGGTTTTTACTGGCTTCAGAAGGTGGCTGGCTCGCCTGCGGCTCGCTAGTCATATCTTTCTGTCCACCAATAAAAACCCTAAAAATAGTTTCAAATACATGGCTGTATGAGCACAAGCAGGGCTGTTAAGTGACATTTTCATGTTGAATACAGTGACTTGGTAAGTTGATTACGTTTGTACATTGTAGATGGGAAACATGTGGCATTTCGCGCAAAGAAGGAAGATTGTTCTTTTTATTTTAATTACAAGGGCTTCCACAGCATTGTTTTATTGGCACTGGTGGATGCAGAATATAATTTTCTCTATGTGGATGTTGGGTGTAATGGACGTGTTAGTGACGCCGGCGTTTACAATAAGAGCTCTTTATGTTCTGCAATTGAAAACAATAGTATTCATTTGCCGGAAGACGAATATTTATCCAATAGTGACATTCGACTACCTTATTAAATAGTCGCAGATGACGCTTTCCGTCTATCTAGAAGAATAATGAAACCTTCGGGTCAAAGAACAAACACAAGAGAAATAGTTTTCAATTTCAGATCAAGTCGTGCTCGTAGAATTGTGGAAAATAGCTTTGGGATTTTGGCCAATAGGTTCCAAGTACTTCAGAACAATGGCGGCTCGTGAAGTTTTCTTCAGAAGAGGCTCAAATTTGAAAAGCACTACTTTTTATATCATTCATTATCTGAATCATTTTTTTTTTTTTGTAATGCCCACGAAAAGAACAGTCTTGCGTTGATAGATAAACTATTGCATCGATTAGTCTTTTCAAAATTGCCCTATTTTCATCAACTTTCTCGTTATAGTTCTCAACATCCCTCTTATGAGCGGAATCTAAAGTAGTAGAAGAAAATATGTTTTCCTGTGATTTTTCATGTCTTTCTATAACTCGTGACAAATTTTGTAAATTATTATAGCCTGTTTTATCCCAAACGGAAGATTTATTACTTGTGAGCAACATACAATACCAACAGTATAATTTGTTTCTTAAAACCGAAGCCGTTAACCATTTACTTGTCATTACCATTAATAGGAGTGGTGGTGTTGGTCTCCCCTTTTGTTTTATAGCTATCTTTTTATCACAATCAAAGCTACTAAATTCATTTTTCTTTAGATAATTTACGATATCTGCCCATGAGACTGAATTATTTTCGTTGCTCATTCTCATTAAGTATAAGTAATATCAATATGCCGACAATACCAGCTGTTTTTAACGATCGGAACTAAAACGCAAATAAATGATATAAAAACACCTTAGGCTAAACACCACTCACCATTGAACAGGGAGCACGCGAAACCACCTCAATGTTTTTCCTATTTACACACGTTCGCGCCAATTAATAAGAAAGAGATAAAATTATCCGTACGACTTGATCTGAAAAGAGATGAACTAGCCGGAGGCTAGCGGCCTGAAGCGGCAGCCCGATCAACGTTTTAGCCAATGCAGTATAGAATGACGATGCGTCAAGGTTGGAGTCTCAATAGTAAGATTCTCGGCGGAGGCTAGCCTTTACCGCTGAAGCCAAACGCGGAGTGCTGTGAACTATGATTGTAAGGGCGCAAATATAATTTTTTTCGATATTTTAACCTGATATATGATGAAAGTAAATTAAATCAAACAAAATATTCTGAAAAGTAACAAATGTCTACAAAAATACAAATTCTTTCATCGAAAAAATTAGAGGAAGCTCAGCTCCAAAAAACAGAGGCTCAGCCTCCCCTGCCTCCTCTCAGGAGCCGCCACTGCTTTAAAAAGATATGAATTTGAACGTTGACAAAGTGCAGAGTCTGGTTTTGTCTTGGTGTGCTTTACACAATTACATCAAATTGATGGAAAGTAAAACATACGTGCATGGTATTGATACAGGAGATACAGATGCAATAACATTGCATAGAGGTGAATGGAGGAACAGTGTTTTTTTGACACACTTGGAGGCAATTCGTAAACAATTTACAGCGTATTTTAACGAGTGAGGCTTTCAACCATGACAATGGGAAGCCATTAAAAAATTCAATTTTTAAATTATATCTGTTTATTTAAATGTCAAACTTATAAGTACCTATGATATGTATTTTGTAATGAAATAGAGTGCTTTCGATTATAACACCAGCGCGGGTTGGGGCAATAAATTGTTTTATTGTTTGATATAGTATATTATTGATTTCGTGTATTGCATCATTTGCTAATTCTGAGTCTTGGATTTCCCTCAGTTCCTGGGCGGCAAAGTTGCCGAACGTTGTGAATTTGTCATTCTCACCGTTTTGGAGCGAATTCAGTGTTTTTTCTATTGATGCATCTATAGACGGTATATTGACAGCCTTTTTATTGGTCTGTTGTTTCTCTGCTGGTCCTGAAAGTGCTGGAGGCGGTGTACTACGGTCAGTATGGTCTGAGGTATCTAAGGTGCTTTTACTTTTTCTGCCTTTGACATGTTTTGACAAGGAAAGTAATGGTTCATACCACCAAGGTCGACATTCAATGTCATCTTCTTCGCCAGCACTGTTACCAGTTTTACCGATTTTTCTCTTTGTAACTTTGGCGTGCTCATGACTGAATTGCTGGCGAACTTTGATGAGTTTCTTTTTCACTTCCTCCACGGTGACAAGTGGATTAAGAGGTCTATTTTGTAACTCTTAACGATCTCGTTAGAGCATCGTTAACTTACGATAATCGTTCCCATAACGATTTTGGGACTGATAGCGATTTTGTAACATCTATCGTCTCGTTACATAGCGATCGTATCGTTAGAATGTCATCGTTCCGGAACGATAGGTTTCAGCTCACCGTTAGAAGTGTCAGAACACGTTAGAAAAGTATTTATACAATGAAGAGGAACGTTTTTGTGCAAATATGGGTAGAGAAGGTAAATGTAAGTAATTAATGTATGTTTGGATTAGGTTGATAACTTATTATATATTTTTTTTACTGCAGAGACAGAATCAGAAATTTGTCTCGGGTCTTAAGAGATGTAAACGACCCCTTGATCGTTCAAGAAGAAACCTTTAGGAAGACCTACCAACTGTAATGGGAAGCGGCGAGAGATACATTTCCAGAAATACTGCCGCAGAGTTCTGTATTATTCACCAGAAGTTGCAGGAAAAATTACATACTCATGTGCTGTTTCACACAATCTTACGCATAAGAAATATCGAAAATGACGAGATCAATATTGTCTATGACAAGAAGAACGATAATAATGAAGAACTTGAATACGAAGAACACAATTTACTACATGAATGGCATATCACAAGAAATAATTTAATAATACAGCATTTTCAATAATGTATTTATTATTTTTTTTACAACATAATGAAATTATTTTAAACAGTTCCTCTTTCACATAGTCTTAAATTTCTGGTCTTCTTTCAAACATTGAATTTCCAATCTACAAATCTCTGGAACACACAGTGACGTTTACTTACCAGGCAGTACATTGTAATTAGAGTGCCCTATGTTATATTCTTGGTGTACTAAAAAACACAGAGGTTTATTGTGTAACAGTATTTATAAAGATTAAACATCTCAGTTCTCATAATTGATTGGTCATGACTAAACAAGATGTTCACTTTGTCATAACCAAAGTGTTGATGTAAGCAGAATAATTGCTAATAGTTGTACGATAAATTATAGTAAAGTACACATTTTTAAAAAGAGTGTTCGGGAGATTCATTAATTACACATACCTCTCTGAACTGCTGAACACTTTTTTGTGGTCCTCCCACAGAATTTAGTTTTGCTACCAACCCTTCCCATATCTTTTCTAAAAGATCTGGCTTGTCCGCTACGAACTTTTGGGCCCTAAAATCTGCATTACCTTCTAACTCCTCCACATACAACTCATGTTACTCTTGGGTAATACGCTGGGGCCTTTTACGTTTTTCCATTGCTCCCGTGAACGTATTGTAAACTGAATTTCGTGTTAGTGTGATTATTTTGATGTTTTTCTTTTATAATTATTGTTTACTTACATGTTATAAGTTCACAAATTTGTCCAAACTTCAATCAGTAGCAAAACAAATGTCACATGCCACAACAGAGAACAACGTAATCTAGACGCTACACAAATTTAAATACTACCGATTCTAAAAACATTTGATTCATCGTTCCGCTAACGATTTCAAAGCTTTACGATTACGATAGTGTTTATAAAATTGGAAATTTGTACAATCTCGCTAACCTGATTTTACGATTGCTTCTAACGATTATCGTTTGGGAGCGAGATCGTTCTGGAGCGATAAATTACAAAATAGACCCCTTAGAAGCTTCATGTTTTCAGTGATTTTAAATAGCCCATCTTGGCGCGCATGTTTGTTCGCGTAGAACCTATGTTTCGTATCATAGAAACACGGATTCTTTTCATACACTGTCATTAATTTTTCGGTTAACGTCCTTGTCCATTCGAGACCCTTGAAAGAAATAATTTATGACTCTTATCACGACACTTTTTCTTTTATATTTCTACCTTTGCTTGGGATTGATATCCTGCTCCTATTTCCATTTCGTCACTTATTTGGGACATTTCCCTCAATTATACTGTTTACTTCCAACCAATTAAAAACAGAGACAATTGTTTTTTGCTTAGATTTCTGTGAACACTGACTTAACCTCAATTACCTGCTGAACGTTTGATGTGCGATGTCAAAAATGTCACATTTTGGCGCCGAATTTGAAATTCATGCGAAATAATCACAAGGTTATCATAAGAAAATAGGTACGGTACCATTCGTTATGACTACTTACGATTTGTTTAAAATCCGCTTATGATTTTGCTTTTGAACAGTTTGTTATGAAAAATCACATAGTCTAAACATCTAGCTTTCCAGTTATGATTTTTCGCAAACACTTTCCTAAGCGAATCATAAGAAAAATCACATAATGTAAACCGGCTTTAACTCCATTTGGTTCATTATTCGGAGACAACAAATTACAGTAAATACACTTCTTCCTGAGTTTTGGCTATTAATTGTGTCAAAATACGTATTTGACTGTCTTCTCTACCATGGCTGTAGAAAAACGCTCCAAGAGTAACAATAATAACACAGGCCTGCAAAATTTCGATTTTTGGTTGGGGTTTGAAAAATTTTGGGTAGACATGTTTAGTATAGACCTACACATTCCAAAAGTATCATCAGTTTTTTTCTATCACGTAAGATTTTTAAACCACAGGGCAAAACTAAAAATACTTAGAATGAATACTATTTTAATGTTAACTCATTTAATTGACATATTTATAATATTATATTTTAGTGATATTTAAAGTTACGACTTCTTTCTCATTGTACGTTTTCGTTTTTTACCAAACGAGCGCTTTGGAACATTTTGTGTAGGAAGGACTTCAGTATCCCTCTTCAAATTCCAGCAGTAATCTGCCATCATATTCACGTTCCACCGCCCTTGATACCGTTTCTCCATGTGTTTTATATCTTGGTGGAACCTTTCACCTTGCTCCTCACTTACTGCTCCCAAATTTTGAGGAAAATAATCTAGATGTGAAAATAAAAAATGAATCTTTAGGCTCATATTGCAGCCTAAATTTTGAAATTTTTGTAACATGTCTCTTACAAGACTTTCGTAATTAGGACTTTTATTATTGCCCAAGAAACCTTCTATTACAGCTTTGAATGACAACCACGCTTCTTTTTCAACTTGTGTCATTTGGATTTCAAAATCTGCATCTGCCATTAACTTGCGAATGTCGGGCCCAACAAAAATGCCTTCTTTCAGCTTGGCGTCAGAGACATGTGGAAATTTGCTACACAAGTATCGGAAACATGCGCCGTTTTTGTCCAAAGCTTTAAGCCACTTCACATTAAACCCAGTTTAATGTGAAGTGGCGGTAATAAAATTTTATCAGAATCAACTAAATGTTGACGTATTATATTTTTGGAACCTGGATTCATAGAGATTCTTTTCGGCTACTCCCTTTTTGTCCAATGCAAAGCACGAGCTTTACTGTCCCATTCACAAAGAAAACATGGCATTTTAGTAAACCCAGATTGCTGACCTAGCAGCATTCCAGAGATCTTGAGATCGCCACAAATTTTCCACTGATCGAAATATTTAATTTTATCTAACATAATTCTTAAATTTTCGTAGGTTTCTTTCATGTGCACAGAATGTGCTACAGGAGCTGAAGAAAACTTATTTCCGTTATGTAATAATATAGCCTTTAAACTTATTTTATTTGAGTCAATGAAAAGACGCCAATCGTTTGGATCATAGTGTTCAGCACCTAGGTGTGTTATCAAGCCTGGAATGTCCACACAATAGACCAAAGATTCATCTTCCAAAAAATAAATGGTGTACTCTTTTTCTCTGTGCCTGTACCATGCAAATGTTGTATCGGAACTTAGAAGATTTTTAGAATTCAGTCGTGAACCCAACAATTGCGCAGCCTCTTTTGACAAATTTAGATCCCTGGTTAAATCATTAAGCTCCGCCTGCTCAAATTTGTGGGGAACTGAATCGTTAGAACTTTCACTATCATATACCTCCTCATGGCCATATTGCATTTCTATGTCTGAGTCAGGGGATTCCATAACATTAAAAGGTTCAGGAATTAGCAGATCTGAATCATTGGGTATTGGTTTAATTGCTGATGACACAGTAGAGTATGTAATGTGCTTTTTGTTTTTACCATTATACCCATTTACACTGGTGGTACAAAAATAACACTCTAAGTGACTCACCGGCTCAAGCCATATCATGGGCATTCTAAAATTTAGAGATTTTTTTTGACCTTTGGACTATTTCCGTAATTGTTCAACACAAGTATGACAAACTTTATGTGGAACCCAATTTTTGTCTTGATTTCCAATGTCGAATCCAAAATAAATGCGATAGGCGTTTTTAACAAATTCAGTAATGTTTCTTCGAAGTTTTTTAATAACATAACAACCACAAATATAACAAAAACTATCAGGTTCATTAACACAATGAAAACGAAATGAAGTTGAAGCCATTTTACGTCTTCATTGAATGATTTGATTTAAATGTCCAAAATTGAGACAAAATAGTGCCATTTCCAGGGGAATTTATGGTTTTAGTTTCGCAACTCACTAGGATGCGTTTATACGTTAACATTATTCCAATAAATAAAAGTTAAGTAATAGTAAAATAAAATGTTGTGCGGTACTGCTAATTTTTCTTAAAATGTAAGCATATTTTTTTGTAATTGAACTATACGTGATGGAAAAAAAATAAGTACAGATATATTAATTGTATGTGATCCTTATCACAAAATACTAACAAGAATTCAAACCCCAAATTCATGCCGGCCTGTGTAATTGGTGCGTGCCGCAATGTAACAGTCACTACTCAGGAAATATTTCTTTGCACCATTTTCCAAAGTCTAACAAAATACTGCGACAAAAGTGGATCCATGCTTTAAAAATAGGCAAAGAAGTATTTGCATTCATGACGGTGTGTAGCAAACACTTTGTCCCTGAAAATTTTTTCTTTAACAGATGTGTTAATCTCCACAACAGTTTGCAAAACCTTAATAAGTCTCTTTAAAACTTTATAGCGTGTACTATAAAGAGACTGCAATTCCCAGTGTTAATTTCTCAGAAGCAACACATCCAGGGAGAAAAAAATGAAAAATTTATTCAACAGCGGCAAAAGAGGGCAGAAAATTGATGGCAATTGTTAATGACACAGAACATAAAAATGAAGAGAATACTGAATTTTTTATTGGAAAGGATTTTGACCATGATGTGAAAAGAGAAGTGGCTGAGACTTTGATAGGATTTTCTGAGCAAGCACGGTTGACCAATCAAGAAGAAAACAGAAAATTTGTTGATAAGGGGATTCAAGTAAATACTTTATTTCTATCAACGCCTGAGGTTTATTTGCTGCCAGCAAAATACCATCTGGAGAACATGCTAGCCATGGATTCTTTGGGTACACTGCAAGCTCATATTCAACAATTTTTTCCCCTTCAGTAAAGTGAGCTGTATGGGTATTCCTAGCATTCACTTCTTGCAGCTGCTCATACTGAATGGCAGCATTTCCACAAAATGGCGTTGGAAAAAAAATCATCCTTACACGCACCCCCATTAGCATTTAATGAAGTCATAAGTGACTTCCACAGCTTAACCACCCGAACTCCATTCGTCTCTTGAGACCTGGCTAATTTTGAGTTCTTTTCAATAAAGCTTATCGCGATTCCTTTTTGTTCGTGCGTAGGCCTTCGGGGGCGTTTCTTTTTCATCTAAATCGCATGGGAAGTATGGATTTTCAGGGAAATAAATATTTAACTGCGCCACATTCCTTTTTTTTTAATAAAAGACGTGAGTTTTAGACATAATAAATCAGCTATGAATCAAAGTATTATTAATTATTATTACTTCAACTACTTTCTTAAAAATGGATCAATTATCTCCACAAAAAACTACCAGCCAGCAAAATTCTTGGAATGAACGCATATGCCGTCAAAAATTCGAGGTTAAATACGAGTTATCGGAAGGGTATGATGGCGTGGCGATGTCAGCCATTATTAAGAAATTAAGGTTAAGCGTCACGTTTCCACTTTAGCACTTGCCTCTAAAACAATTTACACTTTCGCCTATTTTCTTTAACCATCACTTCGTTCCACTTGTTACGTTTACTTCTGACACCATGTTATATTCGGATTGGCTTCATAAAAGGCCGATTTATTTAGATTACTGTATTATTAAACACAGAATTTACTTTAAATTAACCTGAGAAAAAAACACGTTCCGCGGCGGCAGACGAGTGAGGCAAAGCTAACACTATATGAACCACCTTACGTAAATTTGGAAACATGGGTTCATTTAGGACATTTTTTCTCTTGTCACCGCCCCCCAAAAAGGTTCTAAATCTAGATTGTCATATTTTTTCTCTATTTCACCAGCCGAGTGCCATTCTAAGTTTAATTGTTCTAACTCAATATCAATTGCATTCTATCATTAACATGTCTTTTAATAAAACTTTTTAATATCAAGACGTACAAGTTTCTTATCCGTTCTAACAAGACAGTTATTTTTGACGATTCACTTTGAAATTCCAAGTTAACGTCCTGCAAGACCAAGAAAACGAATTTTTAATTTTAGAAAAGAAACGCAAATTATTATTTTTCATTAAACACGCTGGAAGTTACTTTTTCTATATTTTATTTTATTAAATATTTTCGTAAATCAAAGTTGCAACCTCATTACGCCTTCTTTGTCCATCTCTAGGAAGAACTCTTTCAAGTTCAGCTACATCGTTATCATCATCAGCAACATTGTTATTATCTCCTTCAATAATGATATCGTCCTCTAATATAGCATCGTCTTTAAATATTTTGCTACATTATGTAACACAAAACAAGCCACAAAAAGAGAGCGAACATGAGCTATACATACTCTTACGGTATTTAACAGTAAGGGAAATTGTTGCTTTAGCTGTCCAAAACATCGTTCAATTACAACTTCGTTCCCTTTTAACTAAACGATTAAACGCAACTTGTTCTGGAAGCTCTGCATTTCTGTATGGTGTCATCAAACATTTTTCTATACCACAACCTTGATCTGCTAAAAGCACTGCATATTGAGGCGATCTCATCACTGGACACACATGACTGTTTCGCCAAATACGACTGTCGTGCACTGATCCTGGCCATTCTGCACACTTGTAAATAATTCGTCGGCATTGCAAGTTGCTTGGACATTAACAGCTGGAAACTGTTTCCTACAAATATATTCATGCCCATGACCATTTCGATAATGTTTTTAATTTTGATGAGTGTGCAATCTATGGCACCAATCGCAGTTGGAAAATTATATTTTGTTGCCAACGTTCTTTTTCACCTTGCACGCTACCATAGTCCTAAACAATTTACATATAGGAAACAACACAATAAGTATAAATTTTACCTGAGGAAACCGAATCCATATATGTGTTTTTTCTAGAATTTTTCCAGTGACAAAATGGATTGTGTTTGACACAGTCGGCTGACTAACTCCGATGTCTTCTCCAACTCCTACTTGAAAACCTGACGTATGGTGACATATACAGTACTACAGTTAGACTCATGGACAAGTGGTCGTCACTGTCATTTTTTTTTATACAGAATTAAATGGAAGACTCTGACACTGACGACCATTTTTGGATGCGGAGCAGCACAAAATGTCAAATTGCACTTTGTGTTTAAATGCTTACCCGGATCAGCTATGTATCTTGTAACGAAGCGAATTTTCGCGGGCCGGAAACCGTGGCGCGTACCGCGAAAGCCGGGGGTAAATTGGCGATCGCCGCGCCGCCGCGGCGGAAGAAGAGGACTCTTGCCTGCAACTTCAGGGAGTGCGGAAGTGTGGCTGTTTTGGTGTCTAAGAATTTTTGGAGAAGTGTGGCAGAAGTGAGCAGTTCGACCCTCCGACCCACCGTAAGTACCTTTTTGGGTCGCCTGCCTGTTTTGTACCGGTTTTGGAATCACCGCCCCCGAGCGAGAAACCGTGTCACCGTCACCGCGTTTTTTTTGTCACCGTCGAAAGTCGACACCGTCGTGCACGCGTCGTTACCGTCACCGCGCTCCCCTCCCGGGTCGCCGTACCGTCTTCGCGCGATTTCCAGGTTCAAGGTCGCCGCCCCCAGAGCCAAGAGGAGCCCGGCCTGAAGGAAGTCGCCGCCCAGGAGGAACGACCGTGCCGGACGTTTAATTCTGTTTTTGTTGTAAAACCGTTGTTTAGTTAGTTAAGTTATTTAGCCGTAAGTTTTATTATCTTAGACCGTGTAGCTGGTGGCAGGGAATAAACCCTATTTTTTTTTGTTATAACATTTTATTTTTGTTCCGGAGTTTTCGCGGCGGCTCATCACCTGAATTCCGTGTCTCCGGCTTTAGAGCACCCCGGCGCTCCCTCCCCCGGAGAGGGAGCTGGCGCCCGAGCGACCGCCGCTCCTGACCGAAGGCGCCACCCCCGGCGGCGTGAAGGTAGCCGCATAAGCTTGGTCGACCAGACGTGTTACTATTATCAGCGATACTAGTCGACCCAAAGCTTGACACCCAAGTACGCCGCCACCCCATACGTTATCGGCGAGATTCCGGACCGTCACCGGACCGTCCGTCCCTCCCATCCGGAATTTCGTCGCAATCTTAAAAAAAAATTCATTTTCGTTACTGAACTTAGTGCTCCACCACGAGTTTCGCCATTGTCCTCCAGAAAATGTTTTGCTAACCATTCAACATTTGATGCGATAAATCGATACATTTGTATAAATTCGCGATCGGATGGATTTTCGCGTCTTGCTTTATATACTTTTGGCGCTCGAACTCCAGCGAACATGTTTTCATGATGATTAGCAGTTGTTAGTACCATAAAATCTTTCATTAGCATGACCACGAGTAGATTGATAAATTTGTAAGTATATACTGATCGCTATGAGTAAATGCTTGCTTTTATTAATATGATCCTAAGAACATACTTCAAATGTTACTGTTTTTGTAGTTGCACTAAGTAAGTGCTTGTACCGATAAAGCTAGTACTAATAGCATTAGCATATACTTGAATTTTATTAATATATTTAGCAATTATCTACCTATAAAATCACCAGCATCAGCATATACTACTCTTTATTAATATTATATCTTCTACAGATTTAAGTATTTGTGTAATAGGATCGAAGTCAATATTTATATCGTCCAACTGCATACCCTCATACTGCTCCAGGCCCCCTTCTCTTACCAGGAGCAGGAGTTTAGATACTTTTGCAGGTCTGAAACCTGTTATCTGACAACCTGTAAACATTACAGTGAGTTTGTAACTTGTGTCCCATGATTTTGGAAAGTTGTTCCAGATCTTTATCAGAGCATTGAAATAACTGTGTTACTGTAGCCAAATGTTTTTTCAGTTGTATGGCACTTATACTTCTTAGATTTGAATTCGTTGTTTTTAACAACATTTTTCCTTATCTCAATTAAAAAATCAAAATGTCGCTTCATAAATGGTGAAAGCAAAATGGGTACTCCTCTTCCCATTTTCCTTCGGATTAATATTCGACTATATGAGGTAAGCTTTTTTTTTTGTTTTGGTAATAAGACAATTTCCAAATTAAGTCTCATTCTCCAAGTTCAAATTAATTGATTTCTCTGTTTCTATATAACAGGCACTTTTTTGCCGAGGTGCATATTACATTTTTCCGTCGACCTTCCTGGTTATAGCAAATTAAAATCTGTATATACTCTTTTAAATACAACAAATCTTTATTTTAATTACAATACAAAAATACTCCCTAAGATTAAACGTGCAGTTAGTGCAAGTTTTGGCTTTTTGCGCTTGTCGACTACTACTTCGGAAGGTTTATAAGCAATATTACTTCCAATACTACTCTCTCGAAGTGTTTTAACCGTTAAAATGCTTTTTGTTCTTGACACCAGTTCTTGAACCTTTTATACTGCTTTTCATGAAGCACTCGTGACTTCAGGGGCAGTAAGTCTATTGTAGCTGCACTCGCCATCTCCCGCAATTTTGGGGGTGTGTAAGTGTGTTGCAAACACTCATATCGCTATCACTTTCATCGTTTTGTGTCATTTTCTTAATTCTATTGTTAATCGTCAATATTCAAAACTAATATCCGTTCGCAAAACTCCCGCACTGTCAAAATGACATTCTATTGGTATGAGAAATAATCCCCTAAAAGATTTTTAAGTTTATGTGATTACCGCCTTGAATTTCAAATTTTCAAAATTAATGTCTACTTGGGATTTAAAAAATCAAATGTCATCAAGCATGGCAGAATGTCCACGCAAAAGGATTATTCTTTCTGCAAGGGAAAAACAAGCGATTGTAAATTATTGTTTAGAACGGAAAGAACTGACTCCAGCGATAGGAATTACAAACCTGTATAAAGCAGCGGCAAAAATATTTTTGGTAGGGTATTGTTTTATTAATTTGCTGAAAATTTATTTATTATGGCTATTTAGATTAGTGAAACTCAAGTTAGAGATATTTTGAAAAAAACTGAACATGGGGAGCCATTATTGGACGCTAATAAAGGAGGGCGAAATTTAAAACCAAAAAATGACTACTACACGTATTTTTTGAAAGAAGAGCTAACGCGTAAAATTTATAGTTACCACAAAAATAATGAACATTTTACATTGTCTGACTTATTGGAATATGCTAAACAAGAGCTTGAGTTTAAACAACAACGAACAGCTTTATATAAAATCATAAAATCAATGGGCTTTAAATACAAAATATGTAATAATCGAAAAATCTTATGTGAACAATCACATGTTAAAATTCAAAGAATTACTTTTCTAAAAAAATATCTCCAATATTTAAGCGATAATGAAAATACTCTCTTCATCTTTTTAGACGAGACTTGGATTTACCAAAACGGCAGTCAGGTGCGAATGTGGCTGCGCTAAGACGACGTACAAGCCAATCCAAAAAAAGCAAAAAATGAGGGAAAACGATTTACAATATTACATGCCGGGTGTAATCGCGGTTTTCTCGAAAATTTTAGTTATCTCCTAGATAGCAAGATAGAAGACCGCGATTACCATAAAACTATGAATGGCGAAATTTTTTTGAAATGGGTAAAAAATCAATTGCTGCCAGACCTAAACAAATTAAACGAAAAATGCGTGGTTATCATGGACAACGCACCGTACCATTCAGTGCGGAAAGAAAAGCCTCCAAACTCTAACAGCAAAAAAATAGACATGCAAGCATGGTTGCAAAAACGCAATATTTATTTTACTGACAATATGACAAAAGTTCAGCTTTGGAGCGTCATTAAACCGCTGATACATGGAGAACAAAAATGCTACGTTGTAGATGAGCTACTGCAGTCGCACGGTCACCAAGTTTTGCGTTTACCGGCTTATCACTGCCAGTATAATGCAATTGAGCTTGTTTGGGCCTTTTCCAAGAATTATTACAATAAACATGTTAAGGGTTCACAACATACTGAGAATAAAGTAACAAAAGTTTGGAAGGAAGGTTTGGACAGATTCACCCCTCAAATGTGGCAAAATAGTGTTAATCACTGCCAAAAATTAATCAAAGAAGATTGGAAGAAATATATGGGCAATTTTTCGCTTGAGGAAATTCCACCTATAATAATTTCTTTAGCAGAATCAGATGATTCAGACTCTGATTTTGATTCTGATTCTGACGATGAATGATTTATGATATCTCAATTTACATTGGTTTAAATGTTTTAATTTTCCTTGTTTATGTTACTTTTTATTAGTTGTTTCTTTAATTAAACCATTCACAAACTGTTATTATATAACCAGCAGTAAGGAAACTATGAGTATTAAGACACTTTTACACTTGCAAGTTACTCTTGACAGTAGCTGGCAGAAGCATTTACACTTGGCGAAAACTGTTCTCCCACAGCAACTACCGAATAGAACTGTCGCACGTGTAAAGGAATCGTAAGCTGGCGGTTGAAATGTTTGTCATTCTAAAATGTCTTCATTGGAGTTGGCGACAAAGTTTTCAGTAAATTAAAATCTCCAGTCTAACAATTTCAAGAATGTCTATAACAATTGTATAGAATTATTAATGATAATAATCGGTTTATTAAGTATTTTACCTTTTTGAGTTGCTGAAGTGTAGAATGTTTTTAAAAAACAAGTTGTATCACCAGAAGCGTAGAAATAGGCAGTAAGGTCAAAAATATATATTATTCAAAAAAGCTTTCGTTGTCGTAAGTGTGTCATACTCTTTCTTTACTTGAATTGATAAAAATCTTCAGTTAATGTGCTTTTGACATTTTTATTTGACAAGTTATTTTTAGTTACTAATTTGTCACTAGATTGCAATTTTGCAACATATTGTACAGGTTTTTCGCATCTCACCACTTAGTACACTCAGGTCATTTTTTCCAAATCTGACACTGACAGTGCGGGAGTTTTGCGAACGGATATTAGACGCTTACAGACGACGATTAAAATAATGGAACAACTCAAAATGACAATTAATGTCAAATCAGCCATCTATGTTTATGTTAATCGTGCACACTGCTTAAAGTACCGGCGCCACACCATGCTGTATCCCATAGCAACTCACGAAACATGTTTGCGGAAAAATGTTAACATTCAAAAAGGTATCATTTTTCGTGCGTAAAATGCTCAGTTGTTCCCATGTCTTGTCAAGAACATCATGCTTCTCAGGGTTATACTTATTATTTTTAAAATCTTTATTGGACTGCAGTTCTTTTAAAAACAAACAAAGCGTGGTTTTGGCGCTTCGTTTCTTTGGCTGATATGCATAAAAATAAGTATTTAGTTTTTACTTTTAGTAAAAGCATCTACTTATTAGTAGTTACTACAAGTAAAAGTATTTACTGAAATTCATATGCATAACCTTTTACTTATACTTATAAGTAAATACTTGCAATTTGCCAGTAAATACTTAAAAACTGATTAACGTAACTGTCATAAAAATAATTTTGTGATTTGTGTCATACGTACGAATTTGGGTGCAACATGAGTTCCTCAGACTCCGAAACCGAAAGAAAGTGTTGAAACTACTGAAATAAACAACAAGCAGGAAAGATTTATTTCGATTTTAAAGAAATAGCCGATATTCTTATCAACCAAATCGCAAACACCAAACAGCCGAGAGAAAAAAAAGGCTGCTCTAAGTAAGTTCGCAAGCCAATACGCCATAGATTATGGAGAATCTATGACGGAACCAAAAATATTAAAAAAGATCAACAACATGAAAACAGAAAATAAAAAAAAGACCGACTGAAAAAAACAGGAAATAAACAAATTAAATTAAAACGATGGGAGGAAGATTTCATAAAATTATTGGATAGTGGTGACCGCAATCCCATTATCCACCATGTACCAGGAAAGTTATATTTTTCCAACCACTCCTGTTTTTCTGTATCAACTTCTCCCTGTTCTGCCGGAAATTTTATCCATTGATGGGCGCTGTCGTAGATTTTATTACTGATTTCGTGAACTGTCCCTGAGACGGTACTTTGATGGGTACCACTATCTTCCCCAACACCCACTTGAAATCCCGGATCGCCCATGTATCTTAAGGCTTGCGTCTGGTTCGGTTTAGCCCTATACTAAATACATTGAAAACATCATCGCGGTTTCCGGAGTTGCATTTTAAAAATATGAGATATATCGCTTTAAAAAAATTATATTTCGAATTAACAAACTTCAGTCCAGGGGACCTCCATATTTATATTCATATCTAGTATGCAGTTTTTACAAAAAAAAATTATAAAGTTGAACAACTTTTACATCACATTTTAACCGGCACATTGATGCATTTTTTGACGAAGTGCTGAAGTTTTTTGCATTCTGAGATAGGAGGTCCCCCGGGGGAAAAGTGTCAGCTTTCTTTTGATACCATTTATAATATTAAAAAATCCACGACTGAGGTAAATAACTCGCGAAAAGTCAAAATCTATTGAAACGAGAAATCGGCATTAAACGAGCTGTGATGCGGTAGCAGAATGCAGGTTTACTTAGATTCTGACTTGGTTGGAGATTTCAGTATTTTAAAAATGCAATTCCGGAAACTACGACGATGTTTTCAATGTATTTAGTATTGGGCGAAACCGAACCAGACGCCACCCTTAAAAATATTTCCATTTTCTGTTTTGCCGATAAAGCACCCCCACGAGTTTCAGCTTGATCACGCAAAAATACATCCGCTAAATACTGCACGTTTTCTTCCTCGAATCTGTACATTGCCTTGTACGTATTCGGATAGGCTTGTCTCCGGGGTTTATATAATTTCTGTTGACGAAAAGGAAGAACAAATAGCGCCATTCTAAACTGTTCTAAACTTGAAATATCAATCACCTTCTTAAGACACACTGCACGTTGACTGAATTCAATTTAAGTATAATCACTAGTCTACTAAAAAGTAGCTTGAAAAATTTTAAGTACTTACTTGCAAGTACAAGTAAGTACTTGTTATTATGCATGCAACTTGAAGTATTTACTGGAAAATTAAGTAAAACCTAGAAAATTTTTCAAGACCAAGTAATAAGTAAATACTTATAAGCTTATACTTATTATTATTCATACCAAAGTCAGTATTTACTTGTAAATTTCAGTATTTAGTATTTACTAAACTTTATGCATATCACTCTTTGTGTCTGATATGCTACAAATCTAAATTATAAAACCCTTTCACAACACTTTGCCTTGAAAAGGACCTGATGTAAGAAGAGACACTAATGTAAACAATACAAACAGTCACAGTTTTTCTTAAACAAAACAATATCTGCAAAATCTTTGTCATTTGGTAAAAAACTATGTCCCGAAACAAGAAATTGCAAATAAATCGTGTGTAAAGTAGAATGTTGCGATAAAATTGATTTTAATATCTACACAATTTTTAGACTTCTATTTTGACCCCCACAAAAGTCAGACCACAGATTCAGTTCACTGATATTCTTTTTGGCAAAACATTTAATATAAATTTTAAGACAAGATGCCACATTTTGGACGCCACGATGTGCATCTCCTTCCTTCCAAATAAAACAGTGTCCTTTCTTTGTTTTACCGGAGTAAATGCCCTCGTTATGCTCTGGCGTCAATAAGTCGCAAAATTTATATGGCATGTTGGTACCTCGCGACTTTTACCTCTCAGCCTATTTGTCTCGCCTACCGTTTATCTCGTTGCCCAGTTATATCGCGCATCTTCTGCTTCGCAGTCCGTTTACTTCGCGTGTGTTACCTTGTAGTATATTACATGTGCTTAGCTGTAGAGCTACCTTTTTTTCTGAATATCGTACTCAAAAAATAAATAACTAATAAATTGAACACGGTTTAAATAAACTGTTCAATCTGAAGTTCGTTAGAGCTTTGCTGTAACTTTAAGGCTTCAAATTTCCATATTGAACGGTGATTAGCAGCTACCAAGGAAGGGAAGCGTCGATGCCAACCTTCCACCGCGTTATTTCGTTTTTGGAAGATTTTCTAACCTCGTCAAAATTTGATTCCACAAAGATAACGCGTATTTAGGTCTTCGGTTTTGCCTAATTGACCTTCCGACCCACGTGTCTTCAAAATAATCCGTTAATGGTGCTAATATTTTTTCATTATCTTGAAACCATTGGAAATGTTGAAGCATCTCAAATGACTGGATAACATCTTGTTCTGGTACAAAAGTGAAGGACGAAATCATTTTCAGCTTTAACGAAAAATCTGGATCGTTGTAGTCCATGTTTTTATTTAAAATTTATTTTTCTGTATGGTTCTCCAGATACATTGACTGAAGTGGAAAAAGCATCCTCGTGTTAAAATGCCAGGAAACACTTTTTCAAAAACGTTAATTTCGACTTTTTCAGAAATCTATCATAACAGATATGGGCGTAAGTCCTTGCCTTATTAATTCCACAATCATCCTTAATAATCGAACGTACGTTTTTTCGTACATGTGACAATTAAATGTTTGTCTCGTCCAAGCTTAGACGAACAGTTAAAAACAGTATTTCCTATTGTTCATTTTAGTTTTGGACTGCATAATGATGAAAACCTTGGAGAAGTTCCACTAAATTCCCATATTTTAATTTATTAAACAATCTAACCAGCCAAAAGTGCCATAAATAGCACCAAAAAGGAATTGCTTCACTACAAATACAGGGTTAGTCACGAGAAAATTACTTCTGAAAATTATTTTTACGCAACCCAAAATACTAATATCCTGCACCACTTGATATTATCTAAATTTAAAATAAAATGCCTAATCCATGATTGCTTTGACTTTGGCATTGTCATTTTGACGTTAATTAATTTTTAACATTTTTTTTCATCGTTGACTCGACTCTAGAGCCCCATTGGATTTACGACATACGGTCAGATCAATCTGGGCTATACTGAAGCCATAAGTGCTCTACCAATGTTGTTCGCCGCTAATGTGCATGTGTTAATTCGCCATCTCTGCGTCACCTAGAGCCTCTTCGAAGTGCAAATCTGCAACGTCTGGGCTTCTTCGGCCATCCATTTACAAAAAAGCCGTAGCATGCCCAACAGTTTCAACAGATTAGTAGTTAAATTATTTACTTACTTGTTTGAGTTTGTGTTGTAACCTTTGAATAAAATGCCGTAAAAGGAATTTTTAGAAATAATTTTCTCGTGATTAATCGGTTGCAAAAGATCAAGAGGCACACTGACAAATTTATTAGCGGAGATTTCTGACTGGCTGCGGTACCATCATGGACACTCGCGTAACCTCCTTTTCCACAATTGTCAAAATGAGATTGCCAAACTCAAAGCAATCATGGATTAAGCATTTCATTTTAAATTCAGTTAGTATCAAATGGTACATGGTATTCGTATTTTGGGTTGCGTAAAAAAAATTTTCAGAAGTAATTCTCTCGTGACTAACCCTGTATATTCTGTACTATACTCGTATTCCTATACTCGTTGCATTACATTAAGTTGGTAAGTTGGCCCGTTGGTAAGAGTTTCTAATCGCCACTAAAGGGGTACGTTCGCTAGTTGTAATCGCGCCTCGAGGCAAAATTTTAGTCTGCTGCACCGCAGAAAATACATGCTGTATGGTTCTTGAAGTGCGCTGTTTAATTTTGGGCACGGCGAATTCTTATTTCCCAGATCAGAATAATATTAATTCCCCATATTTATTCTTCTATTTTGGCTTTCGTCAGCAAAGTGACACACAGTACGATACTTGTCCTTATTAGCGATATTTTCATAATAGTGACACACACGTTTAGCAAAGTTTTCTCTTTCTGCACGTGTCATTTTTGACAGTAAACTATTAAGAAAACCTGATGTCACACGCTTTATAGTTTGACAACTGCTTAATAACTTGACGTTCCCTGTTAGTGAATATGCCTACTTGATTTAAAAAGAAATAGACATAAATATAGTCATTTATATCTATTTATATAGTCAGTTATTATTTATACAGGGTGTTATTGAAAGGTACGTACAACAAAATGGAGAGTTCTTCGCGAAGTCTAAGAAGTCGGAAAAACTTATTTTGTCTTATCAAAATTTTAAGGGGAAAATTAACCCTTATCCAATCTTTTTAGACGCTACTGAAGGATAAATAGGTAAAATTAATTTTTTTTAGTAAATCCTAGCAACTGTAACAATAAAACTTTTGTCAAGACTAAATGTTGCTATAGAAACGAAAGATGATCTTTTTATCAGAGGCGTACAACGAATTTGGACAAAAATTTTAATAATTTTTATTTCTAAAAGGAGAACACTTTTACCTGAACTTTTTTTAACTTTTAACACCCATACTTGGAGACCAATTGCCGATTTTATTTTGTACGTACCTTTCAATAACAGGCTGTATATAGATACAAGTCGATATTTTTTGGACAAATGGAGATCCATTCTGACAAAACGAGATCCAATTTGGATCTCGACTTGTTTTGTGTATATCTTCACCAAAAAAATTTCATAGGTGGGGGAAGGACGTCACCGCATTTTTACCGGATCTCGGATTTCACATTTTTTTCAATTTTTATGCGAGAGTAGTTCACGTGGGCACACTAACGAGAGCGCTGCAACGCCTAGACTGTATATAACATTTTATCAATAAGTCGAGTTCCAACAGATCTTGCAAGACTGCATGCGACAAGTTTTAACAAAACGAGGTCTATTATTGAATTACAACTGTATTAAACAAAATAATTGCTTAAAACGAAGAAAAAGATACTAAAATAGTAAAATGACAAAAAATGGGAATATGTATTACAATTTTATTTGTTTTTATAAGTGTTATATAAAAAAAAACTTTCATTTGTACGCAAGTCTTGTCCTTAAATAAATTCAAATTGTCCTCTTGTAATTTTAGACATTCCGTTTTTTTGGGTGAAACCTTGTTTTTAATGTGATTTTTTAAAAAAATCAACATTATGGACTTTTGTATTGAAAAATAAATACCTTTATTTTGTACCAACTGTTAAAAGTAGGAGTTTTGGCCCCTAGTGTTAGTAGATAAAGTAGTATTTTATCCACTAGACGATAAATAAGTCTTTTATTTACTCTTTTTTTTTTTTATTACATTATTGGAAGTATATTAAAAATTCATTAATTCATTATAAACACAATTATGATAAAGAACCCGACGAACCAGCCTTATTTTCGTACACATTTATATTGCAATGTTGAATGTGCCCAATGTTCAATAGTGATGGACGCATTTGTCCCCCTCCTAAACCCTTTGAATATGTCTCCATTACTTGGATATTATCCGAGTCCCTAGGATTTTCTTTCATACCAACCAAAATTTTCTTTGAAACATCAATTTTTGTGGCTTCGCATTGACCGATGTATAATTCCGCAACAGATGAGGACTTCCAGCCACCAAGATTTTTCACACTTACAAAGTCACCGACCGGTCATTGCTTTCGACGATCGTCGAATATCCTCTTTAACTTTTTGAAAACGCAAGGTAAATAATTTTGTAAATAAAAAAAATATGTTTTTTTCTGTACTGTGTGGTGGGGATATCACTTAAAAATGAATTACTTCTACATTTGTGCAGTTACAAGATATATATGTTCTAGGTTTTAAATGGGCCCAACTGGCAGTCGGAGCGTGTTGTGTAGTTTTTATGTTCCATAATTATACGAGCCCCTTCTCAACTTAGTTGGCTCAGAGCGGAATTTAAAAAAAAATCGTTTCTAGTTAAGAAAAATACAAGTAGAGTCGACTTCCCCTAAGTCGAATCGTCACTTGCCATCGAAAAAAGTTCGACTTATAGATAGTTCGTATTAAAGAAATTTATTGAAAAGAAAACACGGTCGTTTATTGAATTTTTTCCGCATAAAACGCAGCTTTTTCTTTTACCAATGGTCCACTAACAGGTAGATTTTGTGTTCTCACAGAACTGAACCACGTAAAGACGGCTTTATCAATATCATCATATTTACTACAACGAACTCTTTTAGTTTTGCCACCACACTCATTCTTTGTAAAGTCCTCTAAGATTTTGGCCTTTTTTTCCATATTGTAAATAAAGTACTCCGTGGGATTCCGTAATTTTTTGCAGCTACACTTTTTTTGCCGCCTTTTAATACATCATTAATTATATTACTCTTTTGCCGTATATTTAGCGTACAAAGTTTTCTTTTCGGCATTGTGCTGGCAACTAAAACAATTTCATTTAAATTTGCCCAAGTATGCAAGAAGTGCAGGGTTTCTATAAATGATTATAGGGTCGCAGTAGGTCATGTAAACGTGTCGCCTCTCAGATTTAACTGTACGGAGATCCGTACCAAGTGCTCAAGGACGCATGACAAAGATCACACATGTGTAGAACTGGTTGCCTAAACGCTTCATGTTTTTGAAAAATAAAACTAATTCATTACGATAAAAAGAAACAAATTTATTGCGATTAAACATCACAGTAAATGTTGAAAATATTCATCATTCTGTTCAAGGCACATGTTCACTCTCTTTTTAATTTCAAAAATGTTTTGTAACGTCCTTTCGTCAGTACTTCGGATCCGTTGTTCAGTTGTTCAATTCTGCTCAAGTCGTCTCAAATCATCCAACAATTTCCTCAGACGAAGGGGCTAATTTCAAGTTGGATTTGCGAAATCGCAACTGCTGTTGCTATGGTAATTTCGATGACAGTTGTTGCGATTCGCGATATGATTCGTCCTCGCGACTGCTGTCATCGCATCTTCCATGGCAACGAAATTGTAAATCTAACTTGAAATTGGCCCGAAAGTCTTCCACGAGCTTTCTCTTTGCCGATACTGCCTGTTCGAACAAATCTGTTGATTACATCTCTAATGTGGGCATTTAACGATGTTTCTTAAATTATTAAATCACGATATTTGGCCACATATTCTTGCTTACAACCGGTTACAGATTACACATACTCTTCGTTTACCAAGTCCCATTGCGATAACAAGACATAACGATGAAAGTGTCTTGTTCAACAGAAACAATTTTCACAGTCTTCGCTTCCTAGCACAAAAACAAAATTTCCGTACGCAACCACCAAGAGTTCTGAAAATGTTTGGTTGTTTTGAGCTTGGATCAACGAGAATTACTGTAATTTGCACTTGAAAAACATTAAAACAATAAAAACGACGACTTTAAATGACTTGTTACAAATGACATTAGACATTAATGTGACAAGTGAGAACTCTCATAGTGATGCATAATCACGGGCATAATTTCAGCGAAGCTGGATTTTTGAAATCCATGGCTAACTATGCCCTTAGAATCATTTATAAAAGCCATGTAGAACCAAATATTTGTTTTGTCTGCGGGATAAAACTATAATTATTATTCTACAACTTTGTATGTGTGTAACATTATATCTGAAAATTCTGTTCAACTCGGAGAAAGTAATTTATATTGGTTCTGATAAGGTACGTCCACAGAGTTGTGTTCGAGTTGGAGAGAGTTCGACTTGGGATTTTCGAGTTAGAGAGTAATTTTTGGGTTCTATTTATTTGGTCAGTATTTATATGAATAAAATGCAAGTATTTTAAATAAAAATGGTCAGTATTTTGTGTATATTACGAGCAGTATAATTTAGATCATTATCAGTATAATATTGATTTGAGTAAAATAATAATTCATGTATGGTCAGTAATTTTATATCATTTTATCAGTAAAAACTTTAGATACTGTTAGTAAAATATAATTGAACGTCTTTAAAATATAATTTTATTTATTATATTAAATAAACAACAAATAAATGGTAGTAAATACATTTTTATAGGAACATACTTTAAATGCAATTTAACGAAAAATATCATTGTCTTACAAATAAACGAAAAACTCCGTATCAATAAAACTTAACTGTAATACATTCTTGTAAGAACATAACATAAATTAAGAGAGCCCGTGTTGCCAATTTGGATCTCCCTCTTGACCGTTTTTTACCTATAGGTACTTGTTTGACACTGGGAGGAGGTGCGACATATTTTAACCTAATGGATAATCCTATTATATGTTTACAAATATATTCCTTGCAGCTTCATCGTCGGATGTGTAAGCATTAACATTATTAAGAGTATTTTGAGACATCATGTTGACTTTCACGTCACTCTTTTATAGGTTATGTTTCTGCCGCGAAACTACATACTGCCACATTACATTATAAAAAACAATTTTAATTAATTGACAGACGTTACAAATTAAAATACTGCTAGTTTGTCTTTAATACATTACCTACTATTTAAAATACTGACAAAATATAAATTTTACTGACCACATTTTCACTGATCATAAGCTAGTGACCTCATCCAAAACAAACTTATTTTAAACTATAAAATACTGACCATTTTTTAAATTTACGGACAAAAAACAATAAAAAATACTGACCACATAAATGACAGCCGTAATTTTTACATGTAAGATGCAACGCAAGTTCTACTGCTATTCAAAAAAATCGACTTAGAGAAAAATTCTACTTCGAGGAAGGCCGTCTTAGAGGGAGTCGACTGTATTGACTGAAGTTAACTTATTTTTATTCATATACCAACGCCTTTAAAAACTCTTAGTCATAAGAAATATCTGCTAAAAGACTAGAATTGACAACAAGAACAAAATAACAATAATTAAGAAAACTAAAAAATACGCAACATCAACCCAGAAACAAATTCAAAATTTACCACTGGGTAACATCGCCTTTTTCTTTATGACGTTCAAAATTTTTGAGGCTTAGTTTTAACTAAGTCTTGGCAAAATTCTGGTGTAGGTGAATCCCATATTTCTCGAAGCGTTTGCTCCAATTCAGGAATTGTTCTGGCAGGATGTCCACAGTACCTTCTATTAAATGCAGTGTTCCGATACCTCTGAATGACATGCTGTCCCAGACCATAACCGATGTAGGAAATTTCACTTTTCTTTTAGAACAGTCAGGATGGGACGCTTCCTGTTTTCTGCGAATAACTCGACTCCTACTGTCTCTAACACAGACTTCAAATCTGGTCTCATTGCTGTATTGTATTACATCCCATTGGTGAACGGTCTAATTTTTATGTTCTTTTGCTCATCTTACTTCATTTTTCTTTTGCTGTAACATCAAAAATGGCTTTTTTTAGCCTGAATTTTTATGGATCGACGAGTTTCTTCTATATATTTTACACCACGGGAGCAGGGAATGCTGTAGATTTCTCTACAGTCTGGAGCTTGCCGAGAATCTTTGACAGAAGGAAGAATTTGTGCAATTCGTACTCAAAAGGCAAAAAGTTAAAACAGTCTTGAAACCTGTAACTAAAGTTGCACAAATTCTTCCTTCCGTCTAAAGATTCTCGACAAGCTCTAGACTGTAGAGGGATCTACAGCATTATCTGCTCCTGTGGTATAAAATATCTAGGAGAAACTGGTCGGTCCAAAAAAATTCTAATTCAAGAGCACAAACGTCTCAAAACAGGTCTTCCGTCCCACTCTGCCATTGCAGAACACCAACATGGAACCGGTCACATCATTCTGTTTGAGTATTTCCAAGTTCTGTCCAAAGCACCACATTTCAATGACCGGAAAACCCGTAAAGCTATTGAAATCCATAAATGTCCTTATAATCTCAACCGAGACAATGGTTATTATCTGTTAGATATTTGGAAGCCCACACTGGATGCAATTGCTTGTTTATATCCTCCCATCACGCCTCTATAAAAAGGTTATAACCACATTTTTCCCACCAGAAGAGTTTCGCCTCTGGTTTGTTCTTTGTAGACCTGGTCTTTTATTCTAAAAATTGAATTAAGTTAAATTCTATTAAAAGAAGTTGCAATATTGTGATCTGTTGCTAAGATTTCATGCATCAGGGTGATTTTACATGGATGTGTGGTTGAAGAGTCGTGAATGTAATTGAAGGAGCTTTAGGAAGGGAAAACTTTATTTATTTTCTTTTGAATCGAAAAACATGAAGACTTACAAATTATTGTTTTATCGTCACCATAGAGGCGATGACTTTTTTTGACCGCAGCCCTGGTGATGCGACGCTACGGTACCCCCCTAGCCAACTGATTTTTTTGCCTTCTGCGTCTACTTTTCTATGAGATATTTTATTCTCCATTTCGTTAGTGGAGTAAAAGTCTTTCATTTTAATGACATTAATTTTGTTTTTATTTCGACACCCAATTATAACGTTCAGATAGTCATCCGGCAAATACAATCGGTGTTGGTGTTTTAGAGCAGATTCTATTATATTCTTCTGTTCTTGAAATTAAGGTTGAGAGGCTTGTTTCAGTCCATAAACAGCCTTTTTTAATATAAACACTTTTCCAGGCTCTGGTGAATCAAACCCCTCAGGTTGTAATTGTAATTTTTATAATTATTAATATTAATATTAAAGGTGCAGTTCGCCGCATTCGGAAAAAAACAGTTTCTTGTAATTTCTTATAAGTCACTGTTATACTCTGTCATTCGAATTGGAGTTCATGATGCTAGAGCTTTCATTACTAATAGTAGGACAATTATTATTAGATTCGCTGCTGTTCCTTTCATTTTGTAGAAAAATCTTCGTACCAATATTCTTTGTTTTTGCTAATGAGTCCTCTATCTTTCGGCGACTGTGCTTGATCGTCAGCCTCCGTGCCTCTTGAGGGTAGTAATAACTGCGGCGGCGTCGACAAGTAAAGTTACCGAAGTTTTTCTCAGAGAGTGCCTTGTTTACTCCCTAACATGGGGGAGTTTTAAACATGAAGCCACCTCTTTTGTCGCGTTTCCGATTTTGTGAATCCCCATAACTATCCGGTATCATCTTCCACTTGGATATTTGATAAAAAGACACCAGAGTTAATAATGTATTATACTTAAATTCTTTTTCCAATATGATGAATCTGCCGAGTTTCTGATATAATCGGCATATTTCTTTGTGTCTTCTATTGTTTTAACGATAATAATTATTACTCCTATTATGACATAACATGCATGCATTTAATGCCGGCTTTACGTACTTTGATACGATGTGAATTCTTTCGACGTATGAACATAAACAATCAAAGTTAAACAAGTTCTGGGAAGTAGAAATTAAGTACTTTTACGAGCGGTTTGAAAAACAATCTTGTTTTCAGCAAGTACTTTTTGTACAGTAATTTAATGTACGTAACTTTTTAATGTCTATGTAAGTTTTAAAAACTTTCTGCATTAGCTCAGTTTCGTTTTTATTCCACGTCAATTTTTGTCTTTTAGATGGATCAGAAAGTATTGTCTGAAATTGCTTCCTTGAGGGACTTCATTATCTATTAGATCTTGAATTTCAGAGTGAATACTTACGTAATTCTTTTGTTTATACGTCATCATCAAAATTCTCCTGCTGTAACACATTTTCCAAACCGCATTCCTTGGGTGGAAAAAATTGTGCAGTTCTTCAAAACGTGTCAGTTTTGGCAAGTGTGTGCTGGTATCGGACATAACGATAATTTTCTCTATGAACCTCTTGAGTAATCAAACGGGACTCTTCTAGTTGTTTATCTGATGTAAATTTCTTCATTGCAACAGATGCATTGAGGTTTTTAACTTTTGTTCTATCTGGGGACAAGTATACACTGTTTCGGGTTATTGCAGTTTTGTTACGGAAAGTAATGTAAAAATCAAGAGTTCTTAAACAGGACGAGTCAATAATATTACTTAATTGATATCGTAAATATCTATTTAATCAACGAATTGTTTCTTTAAAAGTAACTTCAATGATTGCAATATTTTCTCAGTTAAAAACATTAAACACATTTTTTCGTTAAGAATCTATTTACCTAGTCAAATATTTACTTTCACCGGCTGTGATTTGTCTTTTCTCAAAATAATATGACAAAAGCCTGGTCACCGTCTATTAAAAAGCATCAATAAACACAAAATAGCTTCACCGAGTCTTTTGCATACATGCTCGTGAAAATCTTCTTTCTATAATTTTTCGCTGGTGGTTTGGATAACATTTTGTAGATTATTGTAAAATAATCCAACATCTATTTGATGGTAATTGTTTATTTTCTTCTAGTGTTTTTTATTTTTATCTCACGTAAGGCATTCATAGATCCTTCAACTTTAAAGTCGCTTTCATGAACAGCTGCAAAATCTCCGTACTGTTTATATCTGTACATATCCTGATTGGTATCTCTTTATATTTTAGGTGGATTAAAAAGCGTCTACAGATATTTGAAAACACTGGCCCAAACTGAAAGGCAAGTGAAGGGCTATCAAAAATGACTTTTCCATCTTTACTCACGTTACTACAAATGTTCAGAATACATTCAGTAAGCAGTTTATAATAAATGGGTCGAAACAATCCGCAAACCACGTTAGTTTTTTTTTCTTCCCATTTTTGGACTTCAATTAGGAGCCACACACATCTCCTTAATTGTGATCTCTAATTCGCCAAGTGTTGAGTTTCGTGATGTTCCTTTCTTAACCCTCGGATGCCCAAGCTATTTTGTTTTACATAGACACCCAAGCTGGGTCAAATTTGACCCATCCTAATTTTGCTTTAGATTTTATTATTTCAAGTTCCAATTGCCTATTTATTATGTATTAATGAAAAAAAGGTCACAAAACAAAAATTTTTGTCATTAATATCAACAAAAGAAATATTAGTTTATAAAAAACAACAGTTAAGATTTAAGACAACATACCAATAAAATACTTAAAATTCGATAGTTTTATTGTGTACAGTTTTGGTAGATTTTTAACACATCTATTGTTACTTGTGCCTTGCAACAAAAAATGCCACATTGTCCGCATTTGTCAGAATATTTGTTAGCATTACCGACAAAAAGCCCACATTTTTCTCTTTTTTCGTTTCTGGATTCCCTATCCTTGTAAATATTTTTGTATCAACTACAGTGCCAATTACCATTTATACACCTCGAGGAACACAATTAAATCCATTATCCACCCGTCTTTGAATGGGAGGCTTCACTAGCTGAAGACCGAGCTCTCTGAGAAATAATCGTCTTCTTCAAGAAACACTTGGTCTGTAAACTGAGTTTACATTTTATATATATAATGTATGCATTTATGGCCGCAAGGTTTAGGAAATTCATAAACTGAACAAAAGGCCATCTTTTTGTTTATCTATTACATGCCTACTCTTTTAGCATCTTATTAAAACATCTATAAGTTGAAGACCCAAAGTCGGTCAAAATTGACCCACTGCAGCAAATATGTGATAACTATCATGTAACTAAAATCAAGTGGCGGCAAGTATTCACATATTGTTGACAACACCAAAACAGGCAAAAAATAAAATCCAGGAGAAAAAATTGAAGAGATTGAAGAAAAGAATCACAAAAAAGTGGTTCGTGGGTCAAATTTGACCCAGGCTTGGGCATCCGAGGGTTAACTGCAGAGCTAACTATCTAATCATGGCGTCATCTGTGGCTTTTCATATCGCATATCTTTATATTGCACGTAATAAAATTTCATCCAGTGACTATTTGCTTGATTACTACTTCACTGTTATTTACAATTCTTTGTTGGCGTCTCTTGTAAAGATTTCCAGCCTATCTGTGGTACACTAGACGCATACATTTAGTGCGTTTATGGCTTTGACGTGTAAAGTACTTTATAGCCGACCCTTCATAAAACTGTGCCCTGTGCTTTTACCAGAATAGGTCTAAGTTCTAAGGTAAAAGTTTATACTTACAAGCATTTGCTTATAAGGACATCCTTATTTTTATTAATACAACTTGGTACTTGGTACGAGAAAAAACGTATAAATCTGAAATTTTGGGAAGAAAACTAGAAATAAATGGAGCTTACGAAAGAAAAAAGACAGAATTGCCAACGATTGTATTGGGCGGTATATCGGGTCTTAGCTTTTCCTTTTCTGGGGACAGCAGTAATGATAGCTGCTGGCATAAAGCTAAAAAACATGTTGTATACACTAGGTTGCGCTTAAGTATAAGGAGGCTACACCTCTCGGTAAACCGGGGTTCTCTCACAGGAATGGAAGACTTTCCATCTCGGTATGTAATATACTCTACGTTGTTCTTCGAAGAAAGCACACATTTTTAAGATTTGAAAAAATACAGAAGTATTGTATTTAATTTCTTTTTCGTGTACTCATTAAAAAAAAAACATACTTTTTTTGTTTTATCGAAAACAATAAAGAAACATGGCAATTTTCCAGTTAGAAACCACATTATCATTTATTTCAGGACTTTATTTGCCATAAACAAAATTGAAAGTACAATTAGTGACATTAGAAAATGTAATTCCAGAAGAAATTGGCAACTTTAAATCTCTGCAATTATTATTGACATTTGAAATTGTAATACTAGAAGATGATGGCAAGTGAGAATCGGAAAATTTTGTACCAAAAATTGGGTATTATGTTTAGATTGAAAACATTTTTTGAGGTCTCCACTTTATTTTCGATATTTTCTTCTACATATGCCGCCATGTCTCAAAGGTTTCAATGCACTGTTAGCCAAAAGCGTAGCGCTCGTTCTCCTCAGACAATGTCTCGTGTACCCAACAGGGTCTGGCAACTTTAAATATCCATCAATTTTTTTATGTATACTGTAGAACGTATTCCTACGGGTTGAATGGTGCACTTTCCAGTTCTATAACACGCAAAAAAACTTTGATGAGGAACATTCTTTGGTCTAAAACCTAGGTATCTTCTGTACAATTTAACACCATCTATGGGATCAGCCTGTGATGTAATAGTAAATACACGTTTCTTCTTTGTATCATTTAATGTGACGATTAAAATTGAACCGTTATCTTGAATGTCGCCTACTGTTAAAGTGCCTAATTCGTCTCCTCTACAGGCACCATTTAACACCAGCACAATCTTCATAAATAAAAGGTATCGACGGGACCCGCGGTTAAAAATTTTATTACAATCTCAAATGATAAAACTTTGGATTTTGTTGGTACATATGTACTTGTCATTTTTACGTTTTAAAAACGCAGTCAGGTTTTTATATTTACTGATGTCAATATCTGCATGAATTTGTAGTTGTCCCATCCGCTTTTTGGTATTTTTTGTTGTTCTCCAATCATTGAAGTATTGGTAACACTTTTCATACTTGCTTTTTGAGTTAACGCTTTGGCACATTACTGGTCGATGACTCTATTTTAATATTATACGAGTATTTACATTTATCTTCCTTACTATTCCAGGTTAAACCTAATGTTTTTTATCTTTTTTTTTAACCCTGTAATACAGCAAAAATAATTATTTAAGTCTTTGAAAATTGCTTCGCTATTGTTAAACTCTACGGTATTCTGATTTTGATTGCTTGTCATAAGATTCGTTTAATGACCATTTATATAAATTAAACTATCCTTTTTTTAAAATTCAACTATTTCCGCTTGTAACCTTACGGTTTCTAGGAACGAATTGTAGCCACAATAACAAATTATCCATGTAAAAATCATTTAAAATGTGTGAGCAAGCTAGAGGAAATAAATGCTGATTTTTTAAATTCGTTGATACTCAGTATCATTCTTCTTTATAATAATAATAATAATAATAATGTTTATTGACATCCAGCAGACCATTGGTCCAAATAGGATATAATATAAACAAAAATGATTTCTCACAAAGTAAAGAATAACATAACAGTTGGTTTTTTGCTATGTATATACATCATGACAACTTAATCAAATATCTCTTAAATAGTATGTTAAGTTATAGAACAATGAAAACTAAATGAATATGTAATTAATTAAATAATAAGTTAACAGTCGCCGAATCACTATATGTATAATTTAAAATTTTAAGATTAAGCGTTTACAATTATTTTGAAATGTATTAAAATTATTACCAAATATATCGAGATCAGTATGTTCCTTACTAAGTTCATTATATGTTTTAAACAGATTAAACATTGGAGAATACATGTGTTGATTAGTACGTGCAAATTCACAATAAAATAATGGAAACTGTCTTAAACTAATATGCGGTACACTTTATGTTAATATGTGGATACACTTTCTCAATATTTCCGCAAAAAACATATTTGTATAGTCGGAAACGCACTATTAACGAGGATGTACTTAAAGGGCATGAGCACCCCAGCTGAGTTTCTTGGAAATGCGGGTGGTTTTGAGTTAGGGGAATATTATTCGTTATTATCAATGGCCAAAAAACTTCCGCCCCAATTAATAAATCTATGGGTTTACTTTTATAAAATTCAGGATGGATATTTAACGGTTTACTAAAACCGTTCGATTTGTACACAATAAAATTTTACAATGTCATTATGAGGGGTTGGCTAAGCTGTGCACCCACTCGTCCCACCGGCCTAGCAAACGTCGCTTGTATTCAACCAGAAGACGGGTAGCTAAAAACCGCCCGGATTACTGGTTTTCTATCTATCTGGTTTTAGAATTGCAATTTACGGTGGGTATGAACCGCTGTTAAGTTAACTGGCTTAAACTATCATAAAAGACAAACAAAAGGAACCTTGTTACTGTACTGATGTAGATAATAAACTTATTGCTGGAGTAAGCAAATCAGTCGCTATTTTTTGTACAAAAAAATATTTGATTTTAAAAGAGTAAGTGGACCAAAATTCTAAATTAGTGAAATGGGTTGAGCAGCTGGTACTACCCACTATTTATTCCCTTAATTGTTAAATTAGATTTTTCGGGTTTTAAGCCTAGCTTTTTCCTTATGTTTTCTGTTACAAAATGCGACTGAGATCCCATATCTAAAAGCCCGCAATATTTTATCATTTTTAAAACTGATCCTTGATTAAAACTATTGTAGTTGACAATAACACAAAACTCTGAATGAACAATTTCTGGTTTCGGAAATTCTCCAACACTGTGCAGGCAATTGACATGAAGTTTCAATCCGTAGTCCTGTATTATTAATCGCCCGTTCTTGAAACGATTGTCCAAAATTGCGTATACTTCATTGCAATTCGCGGTTAATTCTGCTAACGATTCAACCTCCCGGAGTGCCTCGCCCGTCAGACAAGATTTTAAATAATGGAATTTTTGACACTCTGTCAGACGTCCAGCCGTATGTGCTAAGTTATTAAAGGTATAATCAAAAGTTAACCATTCCTGATATGCTCCACTTCAGCTTGGTAACTCAAGACTTTACGAAGCTGAAGATGTGTATCTTCGAATTTATGGAGACAATGTTCTATAATTCTTTTACGTCAAACAAGTTGTTCTAAATCCCCTGTTTTACTCAAAATTATCTACATACGCTTTGGTACGTTGCATTTTTTGTTTTTAATTAGTTGGCGCCTTGCGTTTACAGATGCGACTTCTGCTATGGCTTCAGCTGTCGGCATTCTTATTTTTGAATTTTTTACTCGTTACTTTACTAATTGTCTACTTATGATCAAAGTTCGGTGACACCTTTTAAAGAAGACAATACACGTAACACGACAAGATAGAAACACTTGTAACACGATAGGATACAGGAACTGATAGAACTGTCGGTGACTATTCACCTTAATTTTGTTGACTTGACCATTTGATGGCGGATGCCGTCTTTGTTGTTGATATTGAAATTCGTTGATCCGACTCGATTGGACCAAATTATGTTGGGACCTGAGCTGGCAGGTCCGCTTGTAGATCAAGGATTTGGGACCTGAACTGGCAAATTATCAACAACGGTTGCTTGCCAGAAATCTACAGAAACCGTACCTATCACTTTTTCAGGGTTTGCTATTCAGCACTAGATGTCACTAGCACATTTAAATTTGAAAGCGGGAATGTCTGACTGTAGTACACCGGTCCGAATTAACACTATTTGATGGTATCTCTTTTAGATTTCATGTTTTACCTAACGGTTGTGTTTCCTTTTCCTTTGATGCCGATGAGTAGATTTGGATTTTCGGCTTTGTTACCTGTTTCACTAATACAAATTCGTTGCTGTTTCGGCAGTGCAGTACACGTACAAAAATACTTTGTAGAATTGTTAGTTATTGTCCTGGCGCTCATATTGTTATAATTGTCTCGGCTATTTACTATTTCATCTCTTTTGTTACTATTTTTCTTCTTTACATTGTCATGGGTCTTACCACGCATTGAACATTAAGTTGTTACTGCCTTTGAAGCTTTCATGTTCGTCGTCTAAGGCTGCAATTAATGGTAGATGACAGCCTTGGATTTGAATGCTCTTAGCTGCCCAGCAAATTCGTAACCTGAATTTACTGAAAAAAATCCAGCCCTATGAGTATATCTCACTTGAATTTAATGTCATCGTAAACTATTATAAAATCATGTACAATTTCCTTGTCTTCGCTGAGTCGTAATGGAACCTGGATGAGTCCTTCATATGATATGAGTCTGCCTCGTACGTCGCGTTCGTAGTACGAGAGCTACACATTGGATGACCGAATTATCCATAAAGTCAATAGCTTCTCGTTTGATTAGTGTGTCGACAAGGATTACTAGTTGGTGTGAGTTCCTGGTCACACAGTTCGCTTATGCTCAGACGTATATAGCAGAATTGGCGCGTTGGAGTTTGGTAGGCTAATTTTTATTGGGTTTCGGATGGTTTCCCTGGTGAACCGTAACCTTTCCCACGGGTTCGGTCCCCGAAGAGGTTAAAGGGCGATTTTTTTCTTGATTCTGGATGAAAAGAATGGGCGACCCTTATTTTGTCCTTGTCTGTTATATCTTTGGGCATGCGTCCCCACTCAGGCCTAGCATTTGCGCTTGCTGCCACTCCTGATCCTCGATGGGGTTAATTTTTTCCTACTAATTACTGTGCTTAAAGTAGTAATGGTAACAACATCCGGACAACTTCCTAATTCTTTCGCTACCACTACGTTTATATTGTAAGCAAAAAACAATTCACGTGGAAATGATAAAATTCCGTGATACCTAAAAACCCATCAACATTGTTACAATAGGCGAGATCATCTGCTTCACTAAAGAAAAGACGTATTTCCTGAATCTATTTCGCAAGCATGTTAATGGGTCTTCTGAAAAAGTTGTAACAAAACATTTTATATCAAAAAACTGCTTGTTGCTTGTGCTTCAGCCCGTGCTTGTGCCTGTGCTTCAGCCCGTGCTTGTGCCTGTGCTTCAGCCCGTGCTTGTGCCTGTGCTTCAGCTTGTGCTTGTGCCCGTGCTTCAGCCCGTGCTTGTGCCCGTGCTTCAGCCCGTGCTTGTGCCCGTGCTTGGGCTTGCTGAAGCTGATCGTTTATTCATGTTCCAGGCAAAGCCATTTCCTACATTTTCTGTAAAAGTACCTAGTTTTGCGATTTCGACAATGGTAGCATCTTCCCAAGGATTTTAAATAAGTAGACAGGATTGCTCGATCCGTCGAATTATTCTGCCTCAGCGGCGTGACTGTATGACGTCACATGCCGACCTAATGCCGACCGGCTCGCTAGCGGAGCATTAATTTTATTCGTCTACCATTTAATGTAGAGGTGAGAATAAGACTAAAAAATGTGATTTTTTTTAACTATTGAACGGGTAACAATATCTACTTCAATATTACCATACGAGGATACAAAAAATGATTTAATTACTAGCTTCTAAATATGGTAATCTTCTAAGACAATTCAGAGACTTATTATTGACGAACAATATCGAACTGAAGCAGCATGTAAACAGTAGATATAACAGTATTACGTAGTGGGGTAAAAAAAAAGTACTAAATAAGTGCCTATGAAAAGTATAACTTTAAACAATTCAGTTTCATAATCTGATTCTCCACTAGTCGTGAATAACCGAGTGAATAACGCTATAAAAAGTCCATTTTTTTTATCCAAGGTATGTAGTTTATAGATTTGTAAAATGCGTTTATTTGGGGGCTAAAACTAATAGTGTAATAGTAAAGTAAAGCAACATTACCTAGGTAAAATGGAACAGAGTTGTAAATCTCACTCTAAAATACGTATATTTATATTAGTTTTGTTTTGTATGAGTAACTGTGATTAATCTTTGAAACCTGAATACCTTGGCAAATAAAGTACTCATATTATTTTGTAAGTTTATTTAGTTTCCTGCGTTTTTTTCGTTCTGTATCCGTATTTTGAGCAGATTGACTTGATTGACTTGCTCTTTTGCGACTCCTTTTCTCAATAAGTTTAATGTTCATATAGTTCATTCGTATTATCGTTCTTAATTTGCAAAATGCCCTAATGATATCCCTGGTAATCGTCGTTTCCCTTCGGTTTATTTTTGTGGTTAATTTTTCAATTATTCCTGAACACTTTTTTAATGCATCACCATGGTGCTGCTCAAAATAAATGTTCCACTTTTTAATCTTAGTATGCCATTCTCTTGTAGGCTGTATAAGACCACCATATGATAACTGTTGGACCCAAGACGGTAACTGATAACTCTCTTGCTTTTTCTTATAAGTGAAATCACCGAGTGTAGGATTCGTGTTTCTAAATTTTTTTGCAAGATAGCCCGCGATATATTCCAAAGCATCGTTAGTTACTTCAGGACAACTTCTACTAACGTCAGTTGTATTCAGTTCCGATGAAGACGATGCATTTGAAGAAAATGAACTGCTGCTATTCTGGGTCGATTCGTTTTGTAATTCTTCGACTAATGCATCGGATATATCGATATTGGCATTTTTTAGAACACTAGCCGATATATATTCCTCTGGAACTACATCGTGTGTGTTTACTTGACTGTCCAAAATGCCTGGATTTTTGCCCAAAATTATTAACCGCATCCTTTGAATGGCAGCGTTGGGTGTTGGATGTTCGTCTGGTCCTCGACTTCTTATTTGAAAAAAAAAGTTTTCTAGACAATCTTGGTTTAGTTTGTGTGTGCAAATATATTTTAAACTGCCATAGGTAGATTTCAGTTCCAAAAAAAGTTGCTTAAGTGACTTTATAGACATCAAAATTCCTTTTTGAAAAGTTTGCAGGGTGTTCTTTCCAAGTGCACGCATATTTTTTGTTGTGTTGTACATTTTATAAAGACTTTCATCTTGTTCTTGTAAATGGGTTCCATATGCCGATTTTGTGGGAATATTAGCCGTTGACGTATAACTGTTAAATATGTCAAACCATAGGTTGACAATTTTTATAAATTCCGCTGTATTTTCGGCCAATTCTGGATCTTCTCCTGGCCTGTATCTTTTTAAAGCTTCTGCCACGGTATTAGATAATAACTGTGCTGCTAGACGAACTTTTTGTCTCTCGGTTTTTTCAGCTCTTACATGTTTCGCAGTAAGTTTATAACAAACATTAACTTCTTTGTCTGTATACTCCACTAAGCTCTCTAACGGTTTCTTATTGATGATAATATTTTCATCTAACTTGAAACCTGTGTCTAATAACCAGTTGCGGATCAATTTTAACAAATGCGGTGCATCTGCAAACATATAAATATTTTTATTTGTTTGAGGATGCTTAAATGACGTATTATTAATATCGACGCCCAACTGCTTCCAAAGCCCCACATTACTGCTGCCACAGTCGCTAACACATCCCACAACGTTGTAGTGTATTTTATAAAGTTCTGTAACTATATTTAAAAGTATCTCTTTAGTAATTCTTTGATCAAAACCAATAAACACAGGCTGCTTCCATTTGGAAAATAATCCGCGAGCCATAACGACTTGTAATTGGCTATGTGGACCAATTATTTTATCTGAAGCGACGTTGTATTCATATAAAGATTTAACTTTGACTTCATCAAATGCCAGCACAACCGTTTTCTCAAAATCAGACATCTTTTCACCAGCTAAAGATAAAAACCGTAAAATTTCTTTTAATATTCCTTCATCCAAACTTATTTTTAAAGCCCATCTTCTTAATGTTGATAAACCAGGTAGGGGATAGTTTAATGTATTTTTTACGTATACGTATGCTTTCTTGCTATAATACCTTAGGGTAAAAGCAGCTGAAATTTCATTGGATGTCCAATTAACTCGTTTTTTCTTGTTTGACAATAGAGCAACTTGATTCTGCGTTAATATTTTCTTCAAAACATCTTCTGCTTCGGATTTTTTGGCCTTTATATGATGGTTACCGCAACTGCTTAAGGAGATTTTTAAACTTTTTTTCTTATAGTACTGCACTTGCGAGTTCAATAGTTTTATTTTTTGTTTATATTTTTCTTCCATGCGTTCATATTTAACTTTTAGCTTGTTATATTGATGCAATAACTTATCGTCTTCTTTGTTGTGTGATGTGGAAGGCTGAGAAAAAAATTCCGTGGGAAAAGTTCGGTCCGGGATTGCAGTTTCTTCAATGTCAGTTTTTGATTCTTGTATTTTGTGTTCCGCTAAAATATTTTCAACCTCTTCCTTTCTTTCTCTCTTTTTATATCTGTTTGCACGGTCAGAGGAAAAACTAGGGTCTCCATGTTCTTGCGTACCTTTATGCAGACTTGGTAAATTTAAAACTGGAACAGCAGTTTGTTTCAAGATTTTCTTCTGTGGCAAACCTTAAAAAGAGCATTATGTTTACGATTATTTTCTGCAGATAAGCTTGGTTTAAAACCTAGTAATTCATTTTGCAGATCTCGTTCATAGTCTTGCTGCGTAAAATGAGTAGAACAAATTACGCTAGTGTTAGGATTCATCTTGTCGGCCCTTTTACATCGTCGAATCCACTCATTTCTAATTGTAGAAGAAGTCAAATTGTTTCCCTGAGGAAATCTGTGATATATAACTTTTAGGCCTTTTTTTTTCGTCTCAATCAAACTATTATTGCAACCGAATACGGCGCATCGCATTCCCGGCATTTTGAAATTATCCTTAAGTTGAGTAAGGACCCTATTAAAACAAACTACGTATTTTTTAATCATATCATAAAATATAAACTGAATTTTGTAGATTCATTTTCAAACAGATTTCAAATCAATAATATTGTGTCTGTTGTTTCAAACAAATAAAAAATGAATAAAAATCACGATTTACCTAATAAAGAATTTTTTCTAACCAGCAAAATGTACAACCAAATGATTGCACAAAGAAAATACGAATTAAAACAACTGTAGTTAAGTATTAATTAAAGTAATGCAGTGAAATATCATAGCAGTACTCGTTTAAACGCGTTTAAACACTGTTGTCGAGCGACAAACTTCCGACTCAGAGGTCTGCGTGCTACGTCACTACGGACGATTAGGTAGGAGTGGGGCGACATATACACAAGGTATAGCGATCGAGCAATCCTGTCTACTTATTTAAAATCCTTGGCATCTTCCATATTGTACGCCATCGGTTGATTTGCGTATGGCTACTTCTGAACCTGACAGACGTTGTGCAACAGCTCGGGTTTCTCGTTTTAAGTGCATGTTTTCAGCACGAGAATTCATGCTTTCTCTAACTAAATCAAGGTTAAGATTTTTTAGATAAATGTTCCTTGCCAAAAGTTCCCCGAGGTTATTTGCGTTGTAAACTACATATCCATTAGTGCCGGCAATGTTTATCATGTTGTCGAACATCACCATAGGCCATCTTCTTGTGCTCCTGTTCACATTATACGCAGCTGATTTTTGATCAGCACAATCTACACCACTCTTTGCGATGTTATAAAATGTGATATTTCGTTTATTTTGAGCACCTGTTTCGGGATCAATTCCATCATCCCTGTGTAAGGAGGAAACAGCAAGAACCACTTTATTATTATTTTTTTTTGGAATATGTGATACCAAGGTAAAATTTTTCCCAAAACCGAACATCGAGGAATTTACTGGGCGTAATTTGCCATTTAAAAATTCCGGTGGAATTTCTTTTCTGTTTTTTCTTGTAGTACCAACTACAGTTATCTTATGCTCTTCTAAGAGTTTGTTAATAAGGGGTATGGTGGTCAACCAATTATCAAATGTTAAATTGCGACCTGATCCTAATATTGGAGCATAAAACCTGAGAACCAAGTCTTCAGTTTTATTACTAATTGCGAAAGGTCCCTCTGGCTGCTTTCCTGCGTATATTTCTAAATTTGACACATACGATGTCCTTGCGTTTACCATTGAAAATACATTAATTCCATATTTAGCAGGTTTGTTTGGAATATATACACGAAACGAGCACCTTCCTCTAAATGCATACAGCATTTCATCCACCGTGACGTACTCTCCAAGGCTGTAATTATTCCTATAATTGCCAACAAACGTTTCTCAAAGTTCTCGAATCGGTGCCAAATTATCAAACAGCTTTGTTTCGTTGCGAGTGTTGACATCGAATCGCAGTGAATTAAGTAAAAATTTCATTCTTCTGTAAGACAAAACAACCGGAAATATCTCCACTCCTGTTCCGTCAGTTGACCAAAACTCCTTCAGATATAATCTACCACCTTCCAAAACTCCGGCTAAAATAAGCAAACCAATAACAGCTTTAATTTCTGTTATGTATATGTTCGTAAATTTGACATCAGAAGAGTCTTTGTAACGAGGTGCAATTCTAGATATATAAATATTGGTATTTTCTACAATCATGTTCAACATATTATCGTCACTAAAAGAATTAAAAGTTTCTGTAGGCGTCCTAGCATTTTTCGCATTTCCTTTTGGACCAGGCAAATGTGAAATTATATTATGACTTCGTGTTCGCACTTGCTGATTTGGTACATGTTTATTCCACTTCGTAGTACCATCTTTTACTCTATAATAAAGATGTCTACTAGAACCTCTGCAGACATTAGTGCTAACCAAATTTTCTTGAATGTTCTCGAAATCCAGCTCTTCTTCTGTGTCACTTTCATGATGTAATGTTTCACAGGTGTCTTCTTCTTGGTCACAAAAACCCTTCCTCTTCTAAATCATCGTCAGGTTCTACCTCATCATGTAACTTCTGTAGCCTAGCAATTCCTGCTAAATAAGGATCCCTTTTTCAGAGGAAAAATACGATTAACTTTCTGAAATTATAAAATTCGCTTTCACAGGAAAATATAAAATCATCGTTTGTGTTTACAAACCGCTTCTCTATTCAGTCAATGCGAAGCACGGGTGGTGTCTGGTGGACTCAAATGGACTGCACCACTTTCCAGAGACTTGGGATCAAACTGCAACCTGAAGCATATGTTGCCAAATTGCAATTCAGGCAGCTACTCATGCGCATACGCGTCAACGTGAACCGGCCCATTTTCATATTTAAAAACACGGATTGGTTTGTCTCATATACACGCACCCGTGCCGCGAAGGGTTGATACCAGAAAACGATGTCTGTTATCATTATCTCCTGTGTTCTCTTGAAAATTGTTTAAAATGTCTCCTAGAACATTAATCTTTAAAGAAGCACTGGAGATGAGAGCCAGAAAACAGACCTAATGTAAAGTAATGGAACTTTCAGTAGTTTTACATTTGTAACAGAGACAGCGACAGCGTAGAAATTTCAGTGTATTTTGTAGTGTAAAGCTCTGTTCATAGTGGAAGAGTCGAGCGCCGCGTCGCGTTGTCGTTGCGTCGAGCGTCGCGTCCGCTTTCAAACGATGCGTTGGATTCAAATGCAAACGTTCACAGTGATAGCGTTTCTAGAGCGGTGTTCTCAGCGTCATAGAGAGCGGTGGCAAAGCATAAGCGTCCGAAACAATCCGGATTGTTTTTTGAGCGTCTGCGCCGTCTGCAGTGCAATGTGCAGTGCTCAAAATGAGTTCTTCAGAGGATGTTGCGGAAGTGCTAATAGCAGAAATCCAAGCAAGACCTGCCTTATGGAATACGAAGTTAACGTCCTACAAAAACAAAAATTTGAGGGATCGACTCTATGCAGAAGTTGGCGTTATCGTCTGGATATCGTCTTAACTTATGATATAAATGGTGAAATTCGCCAAATACATACCTATCTCTGTTTATTGGGTGAATCCCAACCCTTTTCTTCACTCTGTTATTACAATACGGTGTCTCCAACAACAACATTAATGAACAGAAACGAACTGCTCTCATTGGAGCCATTTTAATTATATTAGAACTAAAAGAATAATTGGCTTCACAAATAATAAGTGCGCACGCACTTTCGATGTCGTTGAAACGCTCGTTGGACGCTGCTACTATGACTGATCATACACAACGCTGCGCGACGCTCGATGCAACGCCAACGCGACGCGGCGCTCGACTCTTCCACTATGAACAGAGCTTTAGGTTGCTGCCAACTTACATCTCAACTGATAAGAAGTCCCAATCTCTCACCAGAACTATACCTGCCGAATGTAGTTTTTGGTTCGGGTATATAAATGATTATAATAAATACTTCATTAACGTTCTCTGCGGCGGGTTCCAGAGATGCTCATTACCCAGTAAACATTCCTACTTGCCTAAAACATTTCTAGTAATTGGGATCCATTCCCGTTAAGGATAATCTTAGAAGTGGCTTTCCTGAACCAGGTTAATGTTTCTTACCAAACGCTTCCGCCTTTTTTTTCGAATGTGGTGGAAAATTACAAATTGAAAGCCATCTTTCAGGCATTACCGAAACTTCTACATCAGCGATTCTTAGTTAGTAAAAGATGGCATGGTTGGAAACATTATAAGATTATAAAATAAGATTATTTGCATTTCTTAAACGTAAATGAAAAGCGCCACATCTTTGACATATTATATTGACACATGGTAATCAATGATCATTCATACACTGTTTAAGGACGTCAATAACGATTATTTCCCCCACGAACCTGAAAGACTACTGCCATTCTCAAGGGCATCCCATGAAATAAATTGTTAATTTCTTCTTGTTGGATATTCCCTCACTCCTTTAAAAGCATATTCTGAAGCTCATCTTAAGTGTGGGGTGCAGGTACATTCAATTAATATGCTGGTCAAGAAACAACATCAAAAATAAGCATAGTAAAAACGTCGAAGCATTGTAATCAGAAAAATATTAGCTGGCCCGTTTTCCATGCCGGTGAGTGTATATACCTGAAGAATTGTCAGTTATAAAATCTGAATTTTTTTATGGCTTTTACGCGAAGAACGTCCACAATTTGGACTACAGTCTTCTTCAATGTCTTGTTCGTTTCTTTTTTCGCTGGCTAATGCTTCATAAGTAACTGTTAGTTTATGTAATCATTTCATTTTAAATGAACAAATTAACAATATACCTCCAGCATCTAAAGATAACTAAGCTAAGTGGACCAATTTTCTTCATGCGGTGTTAGTGTTTTTATGTTTTCTAGCCTTTGAATTGGGCAAAAAACTGTACTGCTCGTTGTATTTCGTAAACAACAATTTGTCTCTCACTATAGAAACATCTTTAGAATCATTTTCGCATACGAATTCTACCACAGTCCACTGCAAAAAATTAAAATTCTACAAGAAATTACTTTTTACAATAAACACTTTTGTGAGATAGTGTAATCTCGTGAAAGAAATTTTAGTTCTTTGATAACCTAAGTATAACATGAAATGATTAAAAACAACATAACTCAAACGTGTATAATAAAACTATTAGCTATACAGCAATATCGGTGACTTCCTCATGTAACAAAGGCATAAGAAATTAAGAATACATTTATTATCGGTAACGAAGTATTTAAAACATTTTTGTTTGGGAATCACAGAGGTCTGGTTTAATATGTACAATTATGTTACAGTACCCATGGTATTTGTCGAAGATTTTTTCTCTGGAATCGTGACGACCCTATTTTATATAAAAAAAAAAAACTGGACAAATGACAGTGACATGAACGTTTTGTTCCCATTGCTTTTCATTGAAATATCGGAACCTGCTTTACTCATATTGTCTTTTTTTTTAATAAAATAGTACGCACGGGCGAATGTTATCCGTGGAGAAACGTTACACCAGATCGCATTAGCTGTATCAGCAGAGGTAAATTTGTTTGGCGTCAGCGGTACTCCTGTATTTGTCGGGGTAAGCAGTGCTTACAATTCCGTATTTTTTCTTTGCTTCTCGGGGTATCGTAACTGTTCTTGTTGGTTTTTTGTAGAAAAGCATATTTCAGTAGATTGTGATTTTCAAGCATATTATTTTATACATATTTACTGTGGCCTGCAATGTAACTTTTAATATGTCATATCCACACTTGCTACGCTTGCCAATTGTAAACCTCGGAAACACGAACTACCCACGCCTATGCCAAAAGTATTTGATTACCTCATATATGGCTAACAATTTTAGGTCATAGGTTGTACCTCTGCTTTGTCTGAAGCATCTGTAGTGAGTCTTAATGAAGTCATGCAGCATTAGCGAGTTTCTCTTTCGATTGACTGAATGCGGTTTCCGCTTTTGGGCTCTACATGACAGATGTTCCATCGTTCTTGCGAAAAGTTTCAGCAATAGGGTATAGATGCCCTTAAGTGAATATTACAAACTGAAAAATTAAAAAATGCAGGAGCTACCCCAGAGTTTTGTAAAATATAGATAAAATATATCTGTTTCTATTAAAAACTAGTTGATCAATTTTGCATGAACTATGATAACTTGAAGCAGGTTTAAGCAGCGGGAAAATTATATTCACTCCAAAAAACTAGTAGTGTAATTGAAGAGGTTGGGCTGAAAAGGGGATAAGCCTCATATCTGTAAAACTGAGACAATCGTGTTTTAAAGTTTTTTTCAAATCCTGAAATCAGTGGTTTTGTATAATGACCTTATTAAGGCTAGAATTACATTTTAAAACGAAAATCTCATACACTTTGATTTAATTTCTTTAGGTAAGGCAAATATTTATGGCGTTTTTTCGAAATTTTGTGTGGGTTGTACCATTTTTAGCTCAATATATTTTGTACAAATTATTTGCTTCAAAAGAGGACAAAAAAGAAACGACTTTGTCTATTTTGTTTTTGTTTAATATTATTTGATTACCAACGGAACAATACTTCTTAAAAAAAATAAATGCGAAAAACTAAGAAAATAACTGGAAACAAAAGGACAAAACTAATCTGAATCACTGTCAATATTGCTGAAGTCATCTAAATTTTCCGTTTCATTCTGCACAACTTGTAAATAATAATAAATAAATAAATAAATATATCTATTGTCCAACAGAATACAAAAGATTCCTATTATAGGACAATATTAAGTTATAAATGTAGCACACAAATTAGTTTAATCGAGCTAAATTGTACAAGATAAAATTAGACTTAAATATATCAATAATATCCAAAATAAAGAAAACAAAGAATTTACTTTAATTAGTTAAAAAATTACATAACTATTACACATCGAAGCGTTCCTTAATTACTTTCCTAATCACTGCTAAATTACAATTAAAGAAATCAATTCGACCGTCACTCTCAATTCGGCTTAAAAAATTAGACATTACGTACAGTGGTGCTTTTCTATCTATATTAGAACGCGAAGTATCACAGTAAAAAGCGATAGAGAACCTGGAGTTGAATCTAGGAACATATAGTTTCAAACCGTTTAATAATTCATTACAATTTATCTGGTTGTTGAATAGTTTGAACAGAAAGATAACAGCATTTGTTATCCGCCTACAATGCAAAGAGCTTAAATTATATCGATCCAATAATATGTGTTGCGGGAAGTTTCTTTGTGGCCAGTACTTCTCCTTTTTATGAAATAAATATTTAAGGAATTGTCGTTGGATACTTTCAATGCGTGAAATTTGGTAGTTCTAATATGGAAACCAGGCTAAGGCACCATACTCAAGTTTAGAACGAACCAGCATAAAGTATAAAGATTTCAGTGACCGAATGTCAGTGAAATCACGACAATTGCTACATATAAAACCTAAAACTTTTTTAGTACTAGCTGACAAATAATCAACATGATCTTTGAAATTAAATTGAGAATCGTATAAAATTCCGATATCCTTAATTGTAGAAGATTTTTCTAGTTTACTATCGCCAATGTGATAACTGTAAACGTGAGTGTTTTTCCGCAGGGAAAATGTAGTAAACAAACATTTCTTATAATTAAGCTGTAAAGAATTCTTGACTGACCATTCCAATAAATTATATAAGGCATTTTGGAGTAATAAACAGTCATCAAGAGTATTGACCATGCGAAATATTTTAACGTCATCAGCGAAAAGCAAAACTTTGGAATGATGAATGTGATCAATAACATCATATACATAAATGTTGAACAATAATGGGCCAAGGATGGACCCTTGTGGAACATCTGATGTTGTGACGTAATTGTCAGATTTGAATCGATTTATTAAGACAAAATTATGACGTTCAGCTAGATAAGAAATAATGAGTTTGGTTAAGGAATTGGAAAATCAAATGTTAGCAATTTTCTGACCCAAAGTATGGTGGCAGACCTTATCGAAAGCCTTTGAGTAATCTGCGTATACAACATCTAGTTGACTCTTATTTTCTAAAGCCTCAGAAATAGATTGCGAAAGACAAGTAAAATTTGTTAGTGTTGATCTGGCTGTTGATTTTTTCCTGCCTTTAGTAAGCCCTGAGAAATGTAGGCTCTACATACAACCAAAGGTACAAATTTTTTAGAATCTTGTGACATATGTCGTCTATAGAGTAACCATGCGTTGACTACGCACATATCCACAATATTATAAAAAATCTTCAAATAAAATCTTTTTACTCTAAAATTTATGCGATAGAGGGCAACAAGCATGTCATGAAGATTGACTCTCCCCATAAACAAGTTGTACTGCTTGACAATTTCTGGTCGCGGTACGTCAACGTATTCTTTGTCTGAACTCCAGCGTTGTACAACCGCAAGTGGGTGAATTCTTTTATACGTAGAGAGTAAATGTACGGCTTTATTGTCATACCACTTGACCGCAATTATATTGTTTTGAGTATCAGTTTTATAGTCAAAGGAACCACGACCAGGTTGCTTCAATTCTTTATCACTTTTCAAAATACAGTGGCATAATCTATTGTATCTAACCGTCTGTATTGGCAAGATTCCTAAATTCTTCAGACTACAAAATAGCTGAGGAGACGAAAACCGATTGTCGCAATAGATTTTATAATTTTGATGATTGGGAAGATCTTTACACAGTCTAACAACAATATCTCCGCTTATTCCGAGGTCTGTTGTTTCGGTTACCGTTGTTTTTGCCAACATAAATCTCAAAATCGTAGATAAATCCACTTGAGCCTGTTCTGGTAAATACTTTTATTCCCCATTTATGCGGCTTATTTTTTATATATTGTTTTAGGGACGATCTTCCATTGAAAGGAATAATAATTTCGTCCACGGAATTATGTTCCTCTGGTTCAACCGCGGACAAATTTGCGCGTACTGCGTCAATAACTTGTCTAACTTTGAACAGTTTGTCGTACTCTTTATGATCACGGGGCTTCATTTTTAAATTATCGTTCAAATGTATATTGTTGTGTAATTTATCAAAGCGATTTCTGGACATTCCATCGGCTATAGGAGGATAACGGGTAGCTTATGCCCAGTACATACGATAACTATGCCGCTCAAAAGGTGCATTTCTAGAAATTGCTCAATTTCTTGAACCGTAGTATTTATTGAGGTGCCTGTTTTTTCAACAGAATATAAATTTGTTCAACAATATTCTTTATAATATCATCATCAAAAACTAATTTAAAATATGAAAGAACAGAGAGTTCTGAGTCTGGGGCGTCTGAAAACTTAGTGGGACAGTTGGTGTCAATTTCTTCTATGTCTTTGTGCCGCCAAGTAAACCTTGTTTTATTTTTGCCTTTGCAAATTCTGTTTTCTCCATCTAGAGGGTGTAAACTTCTCTGGTGTAGGTAAAGCTCCCCTGGAAATGGATGGTGTATAAACATTTATGTTGGGTGTACTTTCTTCCTGAAAACAAAATGATTGCTTGTTGAATAATAAGATTTGTGAAACTAGTAGCTTCATTCTGAACTGAACTGAAGAAGTGTTATGTATTGAGATTAGAAGGGATATTTAATGATTAGTATAGGATTACGACAGATTAGTGTTACAGCAAATTATGGCTGAAACACATCATAGTGAACACTACACAGCTTTTGTTAAAAAAGGGGATAAGCCACATATTTTTTAGATTTACCTGTTCAGAATCACCCCTGTGCGAACTGGAAGTAATTTCGCTGTCTACATAGTCGTCATCACTTCCATTATCAGCTGGAAACGGCGCTCGGTCATTATTGTCCTCGTTGTTTTCGAAAAATGTCAGTTTTTTTGTGCGCACGATCTTTTACGTTCGCCATCTTAGAAACACAGAAACGCATATCCCGTTTTTAACACAATAAACTTACACTGTGAATAAAGGGACAGACATAGATAGAGCTGGAGTGGCGACATCTGTTAATCAATGAACGTAATATTTTGATGTATTGCAGTTTACTCTTCTAGCTTCTCAGCTGGGCAATTAACTCAGTTTAGCCATGTGTGGCTTATACCCTTTTCATGCCAAGCGCTTCAGTTGTTAAGAAATGATGACAACGAAAAGTAAAATTGACAGATGGCAACATTACATTCTGTAAGGAAACTAAAAACTGTTTTTATTGCCAACCTAACACTCCCCTTCAATAAAAATAGTTTTAAAACACATTAATTAAATTCTGATATACAGATATAATATACCGATCGTAAACTACAAATGATTTCAGTCCTAACTCGCTTCTGAGTTTTTCAAATTGATGTCTTGGTACTCCTTTAGTTAGTATATCTGCTATTTGATTTTTGCTTGAAATGTGCTTCAGCTCTATTGTTCCCTGTTCGACTAACTGCATAATATAATGATATTTTACATCGATATGCTTCAGTCACTTCGTATTTTCTGGTGTTTGGGATACCTTTTATAGCAGACTACAAGAATTATAGGATTGCACCACCCTTTATTTTCATCTTTGGTACTATGAGGACCACTGGAATTATGACTTGATTCTTCTTCAATCTTTCGGTTTTTGTCAATATACACATTTCTGCACAACACATGTAATACCGATTATTGACATTTATTTTACCTTCAATTTTAAAGTAACCTGTGTTTATGAAGTCTGCCTGCAGGTGTACTTTTTATTGTATTTTTACAACTCTGGCATTTTGTAGCGCACTCGCCGTCAAACTTTATTATCTCAAAATTTGTATTCCTCTTGCGTCCACTCATTTTGAAAATATGGAAAATAGAGTGAAAATGCACTAGACACAGAACTAAATTTCTTGCGGGGAGTAGCAAACATTAATAACCACAAATTTTCAACGTGCGTCATGAGTGCCGTTGTCGACATTGGTTGGTATGAATAAAACTGAGTAGATGCTCATACTCGAAATACAAAGTATCTACTTGAGTAACAACTCAAAATGTTTCAATTTTTTCTAGATGATGCTAATACTTCAGTAGGTACCAGTTGCTGCTCAAGTAGCAACTCATACAACAAAAAAAGAAAACAGTGACAGTGTTCAACCATCAAGGCAAAAATCGGGTCACCAAAATATAAGTTAGTATGATTACTTGAGATGGGAATCTCTATGGCCAGTGTTAGAAAAAACGCCCTGCACAATTTATGCATAAATAAAAGTTAATTACCTGAAAAGTTTTCGATATTCGCGCTCCTGCTGTGTTCTTCGAATTGAATACACCTTTTGACGACGTTCCACGTTCATGAAAGTCGCCATATTTAGTCAAAATTCATCTTACAACGATTCTACTCGTTTTCTAAACTGTTTCATAGGCAACTCAGTCATTTGCCACGCCGATACTCATTTTTAGAGTAAATGCTCACAAAACGCATAGGTGCTCAATTTGTTTCTGATTAGGTACTGTGTTTCCAAGTGGGTATTCAGTACATAGAGTAGATGCTCAGGTATGTAAGAGTAATACTGAAGTAGGTACTTCTTATCCAACAAAATATCATGATCTAGCCTATCAAATGCCTTCGATAGATCCAGATGTATTACATCAGTCTGAAAACCGTTATCAATGAATTTAGAGACAAATTGAGTAAAGGCACCAAGGTTTGTTACAGTCGATCTGCTGGACATGAAACCGTGCTGTACTTCAGAGAGAGAATTTTTGAATTGAAAAATTAATTGCTTGTACAATATAAATTCGAATATTTTACAAAAGTTGTTAATTAATGATATAGGACGATAGTTTTCCATTTTTATGTTTTCTATTTTTATTCGTTTTATGGGAATATCATGTTTCTCCATTAGGATTTTTCTATTATCAGTGGTTTTTTCCCACCTTTAAGATAGTTTCATATAATAATGTGAACAAAACTCTCCAGTACTTACTTAAATCCCATACACATTAATATTCTTTTTAATGAAGATGTACTACCCTCGAATGGTAGTTAGACATTCTTGATTCTTTGTAAAAATGCTAAAAAAATTCTGGTGAAGTATGAAATAATGTAAAAAAATAAAAGCACCATTTTCCAACAACACATATGAAATACAAACATATGTTGTCACCTCTTCCATGCTACTACAGACTAAGCTATATTTTACATTTCTAACTAATAAGCATACCTACCCTTACAAAATTTCTCACTTTAATATATTTGCAAACAACCCAAAACATCATGCTTAAATAAAAACATAATAAATATAACCGACCTTTCGTCTATTTCTGTTTTTTTTTTTATATATATACTACTATAATGTTACCAGACATCGTTGGACGTTTCTTTTCAACTACATGAAAATCATAAAACAGTTGGCGAATAGTTTGTTCCAAAGGTTCACTAATGTTAGTAACTCTTGGTTGTGATTAATTTCCGGCCTAACAAGCAAAATAAAAGAATACTATGCAAAAATCTATTTTATTTTTCGACGTAGTCCCCTCCGACTTGAATGCACTTAGTCCAGCGGTATTCAAGTGCTTTTATCCCGTGTTCTTATAATTTCTCAAAATAGGTGTCCTCAATGTCTTCCGAATTTGTGGTATATTTGTGGCTAGCATGAATTTTTTTAAATTTAGAAACAAATAGAAGTCAGAGGGTCTTAAATCCGGCGAATTTGGTGCATGGAGTAGGAATTGGTAGCCGAACTGGTAAATTTTACTCATCGAAATTACGGACTTGTGACAGGGTGCGTTGTCTTGATGAAACAAGATTTTCTTTTTCACAAGTCCCGGCCGTTTTTCTTGAATTTTTTCTTTTAGCTGCTGAAGAAGGTTTGCATAGTATTCTCCATTTATTGTTCTACCTTTTTGCAGGTAATCATTCAAAAGAATTTCTTTTGTGTCCCAGAATACTGTTGCAATAACCTTTCCAGTCGATTTTTCTGTTTTCGCCTTCTTCGGAGCTGGTTCTCCTCTTGCGGTCCATTACTTGGACTGTTGTTTTGTCTCTGCCCTATAATGATGGATCCATGTTTCGTCTGCCGCTACAAATCTACGTAAAAAATCCGTTTAATTTCACTTAAATAGCACCAAACATTGCTCAGAAACTGAGGCACGTTCCAAATTTTCTCCAATGTCAGTAACCGCGGCACCCATGTTGCCGATAGCTTTCTCATGTCCAAAATTTCAATATATAATGCATCCGTTCTTTTCAGTTTCAATCAACTTTCATTTAATACGGTCTTCTGGACTTTTTTAACCATTTCTTCGGAAGCAGCAGTTTTCGGCTGACCTGAACGTGGTGCAACTTTTGTGCTGGTAGGACCACGTTCAAAGTCCACAACTCACGATTTAATAGTACTAGACGATGGAGCAGAATTCAACAAAATGAAATTAAACTCTTCTTTTATTTGTGTTGGACTTACGCCTTTTATAAAAATAGCTATCTATGGTATAAGTGAATAAAAACGAATTTTATCCAACGAAAAAACAGTTTAGCACACGAGGCGAAGCCTAGTATGATAATGTTTTCGAGTGGATAAAATTCGTTTATTCACGTGTATCATACAAGATTTTTTCCAATTTCGCAAAATAAAAAAAAAATTATTGCTTATGTAATCCATTTACGTAAATATTAATTGTACTATTACTAATATGATGAACATTTAAAGAAGGTATATTGCCTAAGTTACCTGTACTTTCGTCACGGTCAAATTCAAAGGATGTTCCTTAGGCTACGTTTTCTTTTTTTGTGCTACTCTTTTTTTCACTAAAAGAAGAAAAAATATTATCTTCTGTTGTTTCTTCAGTTAACACAAAACTAGATATTGTTTCCAATGGAGTAACATTATGGTTATCCCCAAAGATATTTTTCAATTCATCAAAAAACTCAAAGGTTTTACGTGAATCTCCAGTCCTTTTGTTACTTCTGTTGTCTTTAACAACACAATACTGCGATTTTAAATATTTTTTTGCATTGCTCGGTTGTATGAGACTCTAATTTGTCTGCAATCATCTTCCACACCTTATCATTTTTTATAGTGCTACTGCTACTTTTGAACCATTTTATGTGTTCGGTATATAAAGCTAGCAATTTTAAAATACTTTCCTTTTGCCATACGTTACGTTAAGTTGAAGAAGATCCAATACTAGAACAGCTGCTTGCCGATGCTATAACAACTTCAAATTAATCAAATAGTCATAACTAACCAATAAACTTACCATCAGGATCCGATGTAGTTGTGCATTCCTCAAATGTATTGTCAAACACGCAGGCCACCCATATCATATTTGTGGGATCTAGAGAAGGAGATATGGCTTTATAGTTAGTACACAATAATAATTACCTAGTACCTTAATAGTAATAATTCGTAATAATTTAATCTACATCTGTTACATTACCTACCTGCTTTTTTATACATAAGGACTTTATTTCTTTCATGAAGCTTTGAGCCCTGTAAATCGGTTACAAATGCGTAATCTTCGTATTCCACGTTTTCACCTTCGATAATATCGAGCGAGCAATATAATTTGTAATAGAGTCATTTCTTGATTTTCATTTGTTTCGGAAAAGTCACGTCTATGATTGATCCACATAGTTCATAATTAAATTCATAGATGGAAAGAAAAAAATGGCGTGAACTCAACTAAATTTAAATAATGAATGATTAACCATTTAAGTGTTCAGATTTTTGATTTAGTAAGACTCATCTTTGTTTTGAACGTCTTCTGAAATGTGGGGGCGAATTCGGTGAATATAATTCCATAAAGTTAGACCACAATAAAGGAATCGACTTTTAAATCCATGATGGTTTGCTAATCAACTCATTTCACCTTAATGAGGTAAATCGACTTGTGTAAACACATTTTTCAGCCAAAAACAAACCAAAATTTTGAATTTTCATAATTTATTTTTTAATAAAAAAAAATACACTTAAATTCACAATAAATGCTGAAAATGTTCCCCATTTTCTTGAAAACACAGCAAAGCTCTTCTTCGAACTGCATCAATGACATTATTCAAGATAACCTCATTGTTGTTTATTTCGTTGATTTTGTCTGTTATTCTGTTCCTTAAATCTTTCAAGTCATTAACAGGAGTACAATAAATTGTGTTCTTTAAGTGCGGCCAGAGAAAAAAATCAGCAGGTGTAGGATCACATGATCTTGGAGGCCAGATATGTAGGGTAAGGTTGCCGATATCGCACCACTTTTTCGAATATCTCCATTTAAAAAAAAACAATATTATTTTTGGTAACGTTACTAGTTCTAACACATTCCTTTATATATTGGGCATATAAAATAAAATTGTCATACTTTTAAAACTATATTAAATATTTTTTTGAAGACATTTTAGAAAGTCTTGCATCTGGTGCGATTTAGGAACCTAGTTTCCCAAATCGCACCACGGGGTGCCTAAAATGCACCATCTTTAAATTGATGCAGAATAGAAGAGGAATAGGTAGTTAATTTGTTTGTTAATACAAACTCTTTAATAGAAAAACATTATAAATGAGAATTAAGATAAGCATAAATCACACACAAAGGATCGTTTGAAAGTTTCCCCCGAAAATCCTGCACAGCTCTCATGCGCCCATCTTGAACATTTTTGGCACAGAACCATGTCTTCGATGTTTGCCTTGCAGCAAAGAAAACAGTACCATTCGTTCTTATTGACTATTATCTTAAGATTTTTCTTGGACTTTTGAAGGCCACTAGGCCCTGCTCGAGGTTCCACTTCTTCGGATTTAAAATTCTTTTTACGTTTGTTAATTTGGGTCGTTGAAAATACATTCTTCACTCTTTTTCCAGCATTCGTGTTGTTCTTTTGAGCTTGAAACTGTTTTGAGGCTTCAAGTTGCTTCTTGTAGGGACTGACAGTTAAAAGCATTACTTTTTGCGCTCCTTTGGTTCTTTGTGTTTGATATCGTTTGCTTCCCTTTGGTAGTGGACTTATTTTCTGTATGGGTACCACCAATAGATTGCACACTTATCACAACATTTATTTAACCCTATTTTTCCGTTTTTATACTCTTCTATATAACGCATCATACTTTGTGGATCCCATAAACCATACTGTCTCTTGGCCATTTTCTTAAATCTATACGAAAACAAAAAAATGTTTACAGAAATGGCAAGTTCCTGAAATCGCACCGGTGCGATTTAGGAAACTTCCAATAAGTGCGATTTAGGAAACTGGACATTTTTAAACACAAAATTATAGATAACGTTAACCCCTTAAAAAATACTCATTTTAGTGTACGGACTAATTGAAACACATTATGTACTTTCGTGATACGCAAAAAACTGTTTATAATAAACACTCACCTCTTCAGTAACTCGTTACATACACCGTCTGAAACTTTGTTCGACTTATCGTGAAATAAACTTTTCACTTGGAAGTTATGACAGAATAAAGTTTCCTATATGATTCTTGCACTGTCAGCGGTAAATTTGATTTAGTTTCTAAAATTATCGATAGATGACAAGTTTGGCTGATAGTTTATTGTAAACTGTTGGTGGTGCGATTTAGGAACCGGTGCGATATCGGCAACCTTACCCTATGTTCAGTATTTCGACTAATAACTCTTTAGTCAAAAAACTCTCAAGTCCAGTTCACAATAACAATAATAAAAAAAAAATAAAAAAAAAGGTTGCATTGCGCAGCTTCGGCCGTCTTGCCTGGGCTTAGTCGGCCGCAGTACTGGAGTCATCCTCTGGATCGGTGATGTCGGCTGTAAAGAATCGAGAATTAGCTTTCTGAGACACGTTTGGCTGTACTGTCCAAAAGCATGTGGTGTTTTTTTTTACAAACGCATAGAATGCAAAAACTTGCAAATAAGAATCGGACACGATGGGAATCCGCATAGCGGCAATCACGATGGGTCCTGAAAGTTACAAATGAGAATCAGACACGATGGGAATCCGCATAGCGGCATTCACGATGAATAAAATGCATATAAAAAATTATGTCGGAGAACTTGTGTCTGTAGAAGTATTAATAGTTAGTACAGTAAAAAATGTAGTTTGAATGAATATGAATAGAACATTGTTGAAATAATTTACCAATATGTATAAAAAAAAAATCTCGCCGTTTACCAATGAGTGCACGGTATGTAATTTTTCAAATGGCTGTTTTGAATATTTAAGGAATTAGAGATCTGTTGTGTATTTAAACGATTACTACAACATTAAAATATATTTAGGTAACGATAATTACAGAACATGTTCACGCGGAGATAGACTACCATCGACTCCCTTTTTGGCGGCTTCCCCACGGACATGCGCATAAGGGCGGTCGTACACTACAAGATCTAAGAAGGTTACTTACTAATGTCAAGTATTTAATTTTCATGTACATAGATTCTAAAATTTATTTAATGTTTTTATCGGATTTTCGACGTTAAAAAAAAAAGAGTTGATTTTATTCGGAGACAACTGACTTTTCGTGGCGTGCCTGTAAGTTTGATAGCTGAGCCTGTTTCTATAATAAAATAACAAGCCCGCCCGAATGGTGCCAGTAAAGTATTTTCCTGATAGGCAGAAAAATACACCTCCCCAAAACATTAATACAACACTTGATTTTGCAAATTAGTGTATGCACTACCAGGCAAAGTAGTAAAAAAATACCAGTGGAAGGAAATGCCGGAACCTTTTTTCACTCTATTAGTGCAGCCGTAAGCAGCACAAGACTTCACCATTTGCGTATGTGGATTTTACGAAATAAAGAAAGTAAAATCTACAATCATACCTAAAATTTATTTGTCATTCCTTACACGCAATACTAAACTGTTCTTTAAAAAACCAAACTTATCTCGCAACTATTACCAAAAAATAAAGTTCAACTAATTAAAACTATTATTAAACACTAGAATATTAAAATGTTTTAAAAATTGTCTAAAATAAGTTCCAAATAGCACAAAAAACCATCAAAAAGCAACCAAAACCACTAGCACAACACGTAGCGTAAACACACAAACGATGAAATATCCAGCGTTGCCAAGTGTAAAATTTAAAAATCACCAGACCCGCAGCTAAAAAATCACCAGAAATCACCAGGTCCTAGATTGCAAGAAGGAATACAATTCAAAGAAAACAGACAGATATTTAGAATATATTGAACAAATGGACAATACGACATTCGTTGTAGGTACATAAAATTAAAAACATATTCGCAAACTTAATAATAAAAACTCTAATAAAAAAAATAAGAAAAATAAATCACAAGAGCAGATTTGAACCACACACCCTTAAATCTGTCGAACACCGAAGAAATCCACACCCCCCACACAATAGACAAAATAATAAGTGGGCTAAAACAAAAACAACTACATGGAAAATTCTACAAAGACTTAGAAGAAACTCATGTCAATAAGAAGATGTCATTGATTTGGTTAAAAAAAATCAAGTTTGTATGCCGAAACAGAAGGATTTGTGTTTGCTATCCAAGTAATCAATACCAAGAATTACAGAAAATACATCATCAAAGATCCGAACATAAGAAACGACTGCTGCCGCCTCTGCAAAGCAAAATCTGAAACGATCCAACACAATCTCTTCCTGCAGCATCCTAGCACAAACTGACTACAAAGCTAGACACGACAACGTCGCCAAAATCATCCACAAAGAATTAGCAACACTTATGAACGTAGTCGAAGACCCTATTACACTTACATTCCATCTCCGTTCCTTGAAAATAACAAATACAAATTATACTGGGATCGCACAATACTTACAGAGTTAAACATTACAGCTAACAGACCAGACATCATACTTATCAAAAACACACGAACGAAGCCATTCTCATTGACATTCCTATTCCTAACACAAACAACATTGTTCAAACATACCACACCAAGATTTCAAAATATCTAAAATTATCGATAGAAATGAAATCCATGTTGAATCTTAAAAAAATTTCAATTCTACCCCTAGTTATCTCTAATGTAGGTGTAGTTCCAAATAGCTTAGTTGAGAATTTAAAGTCTTTGCATTTGAATGATTCAATAATTGTCAAAATTCAAAAAGCTGTTTTGTTAGGAAGATGTCATATTGTTCGTAAGTTTCTTGAACAGTCTGATCATGTCAGTCAGATTAGATTAGCACCAGTAGGTCAGAGTAGTGTAGGTCACTTTCCAAGTGATGCGCGGATAAATGGTCGGTAGTTACGCTAGACTTTTGGGGATGGAGTGAGATTAGAGAATAATAGCAGACTAATTTGTATGCTATAATTCTAGAATCTCGAAAGTTGTTTTGTTAATCTAATCAATGCATATCATTACTTGGTCTTAGTACCCGTAATGATAGAAGTCTTGCCTGAATGCCGGTCATTTCCGGGTCAGTGGTGGGTCTTAATGATATTAATATGATATTCAGTCTGAATTATATTTTGAATCACAATGTTCTCGTAAAACCTTACGAGAAGGCATAAAATTGTAACAGCATGTGTTATTTTCTTTTAAAGCTCTCTTAGCGTGTAGATTCCATGCAAAGCTTCAATTTGTAATCTATTTCGATTTTTAGTTTTATTGTTATTAAATGTTGAAAAAATTCTCTCAACAGCTGCGCTACTGTGAGGCAATAAAAAAATACCCGCAACCAACTTTGCTAATTCTTAAATGTGGTTTCACTGTCTCCACGTTTAACGGCTGCAACTTCTTTCCAAAAGGAAATCACATCTTGGTCTTTGTTTATATTTATGTTGCGCAATTCTCTATATTCGCGATCTAGTGCGTTTATATCTATGTCGTTTAAAAATGATATGTTCTTAAAATTATCATGAATTTCAGATATGGAACTTATGTTTTCTATATTTTGGGGCTCTACAAATTTTAAATTTCTTAAGTCCTTCATTTGTGGTAATTGAAAAGGAAATCTTTTATATATTTGATGAGCAGATTCGACTAAAAATCCTAAACAATTTTTTTTTTTGAATAAAGTTACTTGTGCTCAAGAAGTTCATTACATTTGGTCTTAGATATATATCTTCTAATGCTACAAAATTAGCTGGGTTTCTGTATTGTATGTCAGACACGTCAGTTTTATTCAAGTAACTTCTTTTCAAATAACATTCTAAAAAAGTCTTGTACAAAGATTCCATTCGTCCATATATAACATGTATCTTAATTGTTTCAGATTGGAACTCCAAGTTTAATTTAGTAAAAAATAGTAAAAAATACTCTAAAAATTGCATATATGGGACAGTAAAAGGATTTAAGAGTTCACTATATATTTGTTGCAATGTTTCGTCATCATTTTCAGTTAAAGCCTTATCTTGAAAATAAAGTTTTAGTGCATTGCATTGTTGTAATACTCTAACACTTTGGAGAGATAGCCACCTAGTTTGACATGGATGAAGAATTTTTTGTGATTTTATTTGGATAAAATCTTGAAACTCTTTCAGATCTGACAACCTCTTGTAACTACTACTAAAATAATTGTTAATTTTTTTTGCTAATTTTTCTATGTAACTGGGCAACTTGGCACATGCATAAGAGCTACAAAGAGCTAATGAGTGACACAGACATTTGATAGTGAATAAATTTGGTATATCTTCAACTAATAAAGTTTGCACTGAATGATTCTTTCCCATCATTACATTGGCGCCATCAGCTGCCAAACCAACCAAATGATCTTTATATGGAATTTCATATTTCATAAATATGTGAACAATAGCATTATATGTATTTACTGCAGTTGCAGTAGCAATAGGAATTAACGTGAAGTAGCGATCATGAATGTTAAAATATAAATCAACCATTCTAACTACTATTGCTAAACTTTTAGTACAACTAACTTCTTTATGTTTCTTTCTTTGCAATATTTTAAAAATCTTTTGTATGATGCTTTGTATATGGTGGCTGATTTTGTAAGTGGAAGGCTTTCCACCGCCGTTTGTGCTCCAACTGCGACGTCTGGTGGTGGGGATGTTATTTCCACTGGCTATTCTGCCCTGCGACAGAAGAACGCCGTATGTGCATAGTTCTTTAATTTGTGCAAAATGGCGTTCAAAGTTTCTGCATTTTAATATTTAATTTAATTATTTAATCCACAATTGAGTTTCTTGTATATACACTTAATTACTAAATATCGTTAAATAAAATGTAGTATTGACTACAACTGTCGCTTTCAATGTATATTATTGATTTATATTAAAACGGGCACACATACGGCATTTTCAGTAAACAACATCATCATTTTGCTTGCGATAAATAGCGTATGTGAAATTCCGTCAACATACGGCATTTTGAACAGGAAATAATATGATAATGCTTGCTCTAATTGGCGTACGTGATTAACCCTGCGTTAGTCGCGCTTAAAATGTTTTCACCAGTGGTCGCGCGGGAGCGTTTTGCTCACACCTGATTTTTTTGAACCAAAATTAGTTTCAGTAAAAAAAACGAGTGCAGAACAACATTTTATTGAACAGAAAATCCATGAACACAAACGAGAATAAAAAATAAACAAATATTGTAGCTACCAGCAAAAACAAATTATACTGAATCGGCGTTAATAATGTCATAGTATCTAACGCATACATTTTTTTTGTGTTCCCACAGACGGGCGTATCACATTGTTCCATATCGCATTTACTTTTTGTTTTTCTATTTTTCCTGCGAGGACAAAAACTGCAAAAGACATTTTCGCCAATTCTCACAACTTGCGTTTCTGTAATTCCTAGTTGTTTCCTAATCGAAGTTTTGATTTGAGCAGGTACATTTCTTTCTAGCCGCTTCATCTGCTGCGACTTTACTAAATCCATGTCTAATGTTTTAAGATAAACTCGTCGTTTTATTATCCGGTTTATATTCTCTTGATAAATTAATTGACTGTTTATCCCTAAAATGCTTAGAAGTGAAAAAAATATAGTGATAGTTGTTATCTATAAAATTAAAAATAAAAACAATTATACCTGAAGCTGAACTAAACTGAAATATTCACGTTTTCACATTTGCCGTGAAATATTTGCATGTTATGTTGACACAAATCTAAAAACTTTATTTCAACATTGATGGTCGCACAGTGAGAATGGTGCTCACCTAGAATACAATCATTCGAGAAACAAATTGCAAAAAAGAACGTAATACAATAAAATTAATGAATCTACAACCAAAATAATTAAAAAACACAAAAAGTAAGCTACTAAAAAGTTCGAAAAAATTTAATGAAAAATATTAGGTCTGTTAACAAAAATTAAAACGATGTGAGGGAATCGCTCATAGCGCGACCAACGCAGGGTTAAAAACGGTTTTCGATTTTCAGAACAAGGGTTCCACCTGCCTACTTTGTTCTACATTTATACAGTATTTAAATGGGTGTTAATTTAGTTAAATATTTAGTCAAAAGTGGGGAAAAAACTGTACACACTTACATTTTTTTGAACCCGTAATTTGGGTGGACCGCTTTATTGAATCAAAATTCACTTTGTACTAATCGTAAGTAAATAACATCAAAACATGGAAAAATACTATTATATTAGCATCAGATCAATATACAAAACTGACAATTTAAATTACAATCATATTTTGCTATATGCGAAAACAAAATTAAACTTTTCTGACAAACTTAAAAATGAGTCGATTAATTATTATTGCACATAAACAGAAAAATAGAAAATACTAATGACTATTAATTATTACATATCAATATTTTCTAACGATCACTTCACTCGTCTTCGATATGATAAGTCAGGTCTTTGGCATTTTCATCGACAGATAGATTTCTCCAAAAATGTAATTTATGAGGTGGTATAATACTGGTTACATTTTTAAGAATACCATCTTTTCTTTGCTGTGATACGCCTCTATTTTGTTGACGGCTTTCAGGTTCTTGAAACGTATTTTTGTGCTTTGCCGATAGCATCACCAATGGCACTTCAATTTCGTCAAAACTACTGCTATAAAATAAGCAAGTTACACCTCTTTTGGCAGTGATTTTCGATATGTTCTTCATCATTGGATTATTTTTATTAAGTTTTTTAATAATAATTTGTTTGGTCAGTACGTGTCGCACATGTTCGCGTAATTGGTGATTTTTTTTGCTGTTTTATAATGCAAACTTATTTTAAAATGCCGTGTTTGTACTGCTAATTTCACCTTCATTGGCTGTTTCTTCCAATTAATGTCAGCAGATGTTAATTTATTTGCTATATTTAACCCTTCATTTTTTTGTAAATAAAATAATCTCTCAATTAAATTAACATTAATTTCCTACAAATCAATTAATCTTTTTTTTAAATTTAATTTTACTTACCTGTTCATTTTCATCATAAAACGTCTTGTAATCAAACATGAAATTTCTGATGAGTTTAATGCTATCATGACAAGCGTCTATTAAAAAATATAACGGTGTGTTAGAAAGGTGATTTTTTAATTCTGTGTTAAAATTGTCATTTATCTCTAACGAAGCTCCCATATTCTTTTGGCCATATTGATGTCGTGTGCAGGGCCATCGCAAGTTATGGAAATTACTGGCAAATTTATTGAGGCCAGCTTTTGTAATATGTTCTCCGTTATATTTTTTCGCTCATCAGCAGAGAGACCGTCAACAAAATAATACGCAATCGGTATTTTCCAGCTTCCATTGAGGCAGATCACCATGTAGACTAGAACATGTCTAGCTACAGGCATGTTTTCCAAATCATCTCCGGTTCCAAAATCTAGAAAACCTCTGTTCTTTTTGCCATCAGATTCGATGGTCTTTCTTATGGCCATTTCATCAAACATAAGGGAAACAACAGGTTTCCGTCTTTTTTCTCCTGGATCTGTTTAATCAGGCGTTGTATTGCCCTTATAGTCTCTTCACAAATACCTGGTTCACCATTTATTTTTGAATACCACTTACTAAGTGTGGACGAATGTGGTAACGCATTATAAAATGTTTTCCGAACGTTGCTTGACAAAACATTTAATGTCAAGGCGAATGTCCGTAAATTTTGGGGATCTTTTTTGCCACTATTAAATTTGAGTTCTTTAAGAGAACTGGTGATCCAGTGAGTAAGTGTTTTTGCCCTACAAAAGATGGGGTAGTAATGACTTTGATACATGTTGTTTCAGTGGCGATTGATGAAAAATACAAGGTTTCAACCTTGGGGAATGGAAACGCGAGCCGAAGTCTTGAACTTCAGGGATAAAAAATTGTTTTTTCAAAATAATTTCGCAACGTTTAATCTTGCGAAAAAAAGTGTTCCCCACGCGATACAGAGACAGAAAAAAATGTTGGTTTTTGTTGAAAAGATTTTTTGTAACTACAAGTTGGTTAGACGGAACCTCTCTGGCGGAGAAATCGTTCAACCTTTTTCGTATCATCTCGAATCCTTGTCAGGTACTAAGGGTGACTACTCGAAGGGGAAGACGAAGAGGCTGAGTCATGCCCGAACATTCTGGCCCCCACGGGGCGGTGACGATTTAGTCCTCTTCTTCTGGGAATGGGCAAACCCTGTTGATGGCTCGGACGACTGAACCTGTTGAGGTTTTCACCATGATGGTGCGAATTAGGCCATCCTTGCCCTTATGTAAATCTGTGATGATTCCCAGCCGCCATGTGAGAGGGTGTGTGTTATCCTCCTTTAACAAAACCGGAAATCCGATTGCAACATTTCTTTTGCTCAGCGGGGTCCATGTTTCGCGTTGTTGTAGCGTAGACCGGTACTCCTTGGACCCACGATTTCAAAAGTGCATTTGGTTTACTAAAATGTCGTTTTCGTCGTTTGAAAATGCTGGAAACAAAAAGATTGGACCTTATTTCATTGATTATAGTAAGTGCATGTATTCTGCACATTGTATGCATTTTAAATGGTGATTTTTACGAGGGGATAAATAAATAAATAAATAAATAAACTTTATTTCCAACAGGTTTTACACCCACTTACAGGAAATAATAAAATTAAACTATATATGATTAAGAGAGTACATAAGTTAGAAATTATTATAAAAAAGAAAAAAAAATAAAGAGAAACCTGGCTGGAGATCATTGAAAATGAAGAGATTAATGTTGTTGTTGAAATACCTGCTGCAGTAGCTAAACGCAATAATATTGTGAATTATGTATACAACAGATTTAATGAATGATTTTTTTAATGATATAATTTTTTCAAACATAAACAGTTCTTGAAAATATACTCATACAGAAGAAAAACATCTACAATTATTGTTAAACCAACTGAACTCATACAATACGAAAAACAAATTCTAATATAAAAAACAACAAAAAATAAATATTTTCATCAGTATTTGTTTCACAGGGCCAGTGGTATCAGAAGAAGGTACGATCTATAAAATTAACGGTCATTATTGGGAGATCATTTGTTACCTTTTTTGCCAAAGTATTTCGAAGCTTATCCAATAGAACCATTTTGGCGTTATGCCTTCTGTCAAACTCATTTTCCTGTTTCTTTCTCTTTTTGGAAAAACTAGACTGATAAGGTTCCATCTTCTCTTTGTCTTTGTGAACATGGGCAACACTACTCGTGTTGCTGACTTCTTTAGTAACTGTCAACCCTACGTGGCTGCTGCAAGTAGCTACAGGATTGATTTCTGGCTTTTTGAAGAGGAGATTGTTCATCAGATCGCAATACTCCCAGTATTTTCTATCTTTGCCTGACGTTGAATTATGTTTCAAGATATCTTTGTGAGATTTCACCAGTTCCTTCCATTTTGTGTCTACTTGGGCGCATGTGTAATTTAAATTTGTTTTGTCCGATATTTTCGTACAACTGTATAAACAACAGTGTCGCTGCTTTTGTCCATACTTTTTCAGGGGTACCTGTAATTGCAAAATTAGTGAATGTTAAATGCACAATTATATAGTTGTACTAACAGCGTTCTAATCTAATCTAATACTAGATTACTTTTGCAATGAACACAAGTTTTGAGAATTCTTACTTCTTTCACTATAAAACCACTGATGAACAACACTGACCATTACCATTTTGTTCATGTATGTGTACGACATTTCTGGAATAATCATACTGTCCAAATTAATCACGTTTGTTATGTCGTCTTTTTCTGGTAGGCCCTGAGTTATAAATTGTCGTACTGATGTTAACAAACCATCCGAAAAGTCTTCTTAACAATTTGCAGAAAGTGAACGTCGTGATGTTAAAATGTTAAACAAAAGCGTTTTGAAGTGGTTCTTGAACTGGACGGTTGTAGGCTTTACGTCTTGGGCACCTTGTTGTTTAAAAAACTAAAAAGTTTTCTAAGGAATCTTAGTTAAAAACCCTGGGCTTGAAAAACACTACTCCCTCTGATTGTATAAATAAAATTTTATAAACCACATAGTGTGGTTGTTCAGTTTCTTACATTTGGTGGTGTAATTTTGCGGACACCATCGTTGAAGTAAATGTTTTCGAAAGATTTTATAGCAGTGTTCCAGAAATTAAAGTGAATTGAATTGTGAGTTACTGCACATCTTAAGTTATTTTGTTTTATTGGCTTCAACCAGCTTCCGTTCACCGTTCATTAAAACATTTTCAAACGTTTGATGTGCCAGTTGTTGACGGCTGCAGCTGCATACCATTTACAGTAGTTCCACTCTTAACCATCAGTGAAATTACGGAAGCCACTGAATGGCTCAGAACATGACTTGCACAAGATACTTTCATTTTTTTTATGTAGGGATCTACATGAACATCTGTTAGTTTAGTAAAGCTCTTAATTGTACTGAACACTGGTCCATCTTGTAAGCTATGTGAATATCTTCCCACCGTGCACGTAGTGTTTCATAATTTTCTTGCAAGATGATATCATGCTTTAATAAGTTATTTCAGATACCTTTCAGAAGATGTGGTGGATCATAAATATGTTCAATTTGTTTACCATTAATCATAAAATATTTCAGATTTCTGTATAATGCAGAATCTTCAAAAGTTACAGTTGTGTTCATCGGATAATTAATAGCAGCCTGATTATTTGACCCTTGGTCACTAATTATGGCTGGTACATTTATAGCCGATTGCACCAGTTTCCCTCAAATTTTTAGCGCTTTAAATTTTGCGCTTAAGTTTTATGTATGTTGCATCAGCTCGCTTAATCGAGTTAAGGGTCCCATAATGATAATCAGCCATCCCTTAAACTACTAATTACGCTTATCTTGAAGTTTGACATGTATCAATCTGTACTATTTTTGTCAGTCCTTGTAGGTTCAGCTTGTAAAAATGGACTTTAATGGTAATGAAGAATTTGAAGACCTTGCAGTTTTAGATTTTTTAAATCGTAACGACCTAGTGATATTCATGTTATCTTCCTCCGCGTCCATGTCAGAAGAATTTTTAAACCAAAAACGCGTTTCTTATTCAAAATTTCTAGCGTTTTGTCATGGACCACATCACTTCTGCAGCTGTTTCCATGGTTTGAACCAGGACCACCGCCAGTTTTCATAAAAAATTCAGTTTTTCACTAGTTGCATTTTTTCTTGTATTTTTTTTTATTTTCGTAAAACTTTAAGGAGCCAATTTTCTTTCTTTAAAATATTATTAAAATTTATATTGACGCTTCTGTGACAGCTTTCATAACTCTAAGACTCCCACTCGGGTTATTTTTTTCATTTTTGTGTAAGTTAAAATAGACAAAGGAAGCTCTATGTGATTTTGAGATATTCGAGGATGATTTAGATATTATAGAAATCTTACATTTATGATTTCCTCGTTTGCATTATACACGGTCAGATCATTTTCACGAAGTGGGCGAATTTACTTTATAAGAGATTTCGATTGACCAAGCAAACTTGCTTAAATGTTTTGGTAGAAATTGAGGAAATTGTAGAGTTCCCCAATAATATTTTGTAAGTAGCATAATATGATTTATTTAAATGATATTCATAAGCTGTTATGTTAATTAAAAATAGAAATAATAGTGAACCAGTTGTTGATGCTTACTCTGAAGTTTTATGCATCTCTGATACATTTTTAAGGCCTTCTACAGATTTTGTATTTATCATGTCTAATACAAGTTCATAATTATTAGTTTTATGTACTTCCATCTTAATACCTCCTCCAGTCTCATTGAGTTCTTTTTATTCTGCTGCAGCCGCCTTTCTTGTTGCTTGGACCACATTAAGGTACAATCTATGCAAAGATTCCTTTGACCTTGAAATACCAATGGGACATATTGTATTGAATTCCTAGATAATTGTTTCCTAACATTTCTCTTTCTGTTCGACGGAAACCACATCAGTTTTTTGGTTCGCAATTATACACTTATACTTGTGCGCTAAATGTAATAAGACAGTCTTCTCTTGGGGTGAGAAATTTGATCCCCATTTTCTTTTTTTTTTCATTCTCCATCGAGAAAGAATTTCGAACACATAACATTAAACGACGTTTTGTATATTGTGGCATAAAATAATTAGATGCAGTGGTAATTTTACTATTTTATTGGTTTTAATTTAATGAATACAAATTACTTAATATTTATTTCATGAACGACGGTGCAAAGATGCTCCAATTTAAGTGCTACATAAATTTAATATAATTTTAGCGATTTATTAAAAAAAAAAAAATAACAAAAAAGCAAAATATTAGCGAAACAGCTAAACACAAGCGCAATAGTAGAGCGGCAGGTGAACCCCAGGCCAATGCGCATTGTCGAGTGTGTCCCTTCCAGCCTCACACTCTGGCGACGTGGACAGGCAGTGGCTCGCAGTATCACCACTTCTACCAAGGCGCCAAATTCAAATTTTTTAATCGATTGCTAACAATAATATTAGTTACTCCTAATATTTATTAAGATAAAAAACGGTGCAAACGGACATAAGCCACCTAATAGAATCCTCAATAATTTTAAAGTCTTTAGAACTGGGCCGTAGTCCGTGGGAAGGAATTTTCCGATTCAAAGAGTCGAACATGTTAATTTTTAAACAAAATTCACTTGTTGCCAAACAGTCTTGCGACATATACAACTTTAATCCATCGGCCCCCGATTTACCGAATATCTAGAAGTAGAATCAATTAATAAATAGGTTGGCAATTTCGGTCATTTCTAATCATGCGGTAAGTATTGTATTGTAGTATAAATTGGTATCAATGTATTCAAACAGAACTTCCTCGTCGTTTAAAACACAACCAGTTCTGCAACCATGTTATTATGTTTATTAATGTTTCGTAAGGATGTAATATTTCAATTTTAATATATTTAACGAACTTCAGTGCAGTCGAATGGAATGCTTTTGCAATATTTTTTATTATCTCAAAAACATGCAAAAAAGGAGGAAGCTAATGTTTGTATTCGGTACTGAATTTATAAATCGCCGAAAATTACACATGCAACGCCTATTACACAATGAAACTTGCTCTTGCTTTATTTCACCAAATAAATAAAAGTTGTTTGTTTAACTATCAACTCTGATTTGAAACAATGAAGACATGTCCTTTTGCATCTCTTTTGGAACAGAAGCGAAACTGAATATGATTCATCCAGTTCAACATCTAAAGCTTTAAATTCCATATCTAGTTAATTACATGACTGCATATACAATAGAAAAAAAAAGACATTAATTCTGAGAAACAGATACCTTCAGTCTGATGAATATGGTTTAGTTAGGTATTATGAAAAAAATTATGTATCTCTTGAAAACTGTGATGTATGTTTGTAATTTACACCTGCGTTGCTAATTTAACCCGCATTTTCCTGTGTTTGATAAATCAACATGGTTATTTGTTATTGTTGGACATGCACGTAAGTTTATGGGCAGTTTTAACTCTTCTTCGTGCATTACGCAAAAATGGTCCCATTTAATGCAGTCATCTTCTGGACTTTTCTGAAGAGAAAATCTATACCAAGCTGGTAGATGTTATATGCTTTTACCCAAATTATTCTCAGAGCGCCATTATTGAACAGCCTATTTCTGATAGTTTTTATCAAGTGAGGTGTATTAGAAAAGACAAATATTTTTTTTTCAGGGCTCAGAGGATGTTCAAAAGAGTTTATGAACGAAACTTGACTCCCATTAACACCTCCAATTGACCAGGCTTTGCTATTTGTTTGCGCTCCATCACAAACAAGTCCATGAATATAAACTCTCACATTTTCAAGCAAAATAGTTGCCTTTATGATCAACTGGTCAATAGTGGTTCCTTAAAACGTGTTAAAAATTGATTGATTATATTATCATTGGTGCGTTTGAAATAAAGCGTTAAATGTAATGTCACTTGAGACGAGAAATCAAAACACCAAGTTATTGATTGTAAGATAATTGCTTTCAGTGAAAACAATGTGGTGGTGGGGGCAGCTTCACAATAGCTTCCCCGTGGAACATAAGTTTCCGGTAATTACATGTTCATTTTCCAGTCCTATAAACATTTTTTTTTCATACGGACTTCTAAAAAGCCCATGGTTGTAATTTACTTCTCTGCCCGTGACAACCGTAACGACAACAAAAGGCAATCTAATGTTCTTATTTTCACGCCACTTCGAAAACGTTTCATTCTCCTTAAGGTATTTTTAATAGTGACGTTTCGATTTTTCAGGTAGCAGACTTGCTTCAACTAGCTGAGCTTGTTTTGTGACATCTTCAGGCACAAATGCGGTTTCGTCTCGAATTTCATCAATTGCATTTCCACTATTTTCCATTTTTAAATATGCATTCGCATAACGCACAACTTTTAACTTTTTTGAAATAAAATTTATTTACTAACATCACCTCATTCAATCATGTAAAATATAAAATTGCTTTTTTGAATTTTTCATAATTTTCAAAAGGTTTTCATTAGAAATACTCATGAAAAAAAATTATGTGTTCACCACGGACGAGAACGCTTCGCTCGGCTAAGCCTCGTACGCAAAACTTCCTGACTGGACAGCAAAGGCTGACTTCTCGTCCTTGGTAAACAAATAATTATTAATTTACCAAATAAACACTCTTAAATTTTTCAGTAAGTTACTTGTTACGTGGCTCTCGACCGCGACTAGGCTCAACCGGGAAGGCCGTGGGTGATGGTACAAAAAAAAAATAAAAGAAAATTGGAGCCTACAATTAATTAAATTTATTTAGAACGGGGGGAGGTGAGTGACTGTGTGACTGAGTACAAACTATCGATCTAAATATAAAAAAAAACTTAAATAAATTACTATCCTAACCTTATGAGTACTTCGCGTCCGTACCGCAACAGTGCCGTTCCTGGCGGTGGCGAAAATGCCGAACGCGAATATACTTAACCGACAAAATAATAAAAAAATACAAGAAAATAAAATAATACCTAATACCCTATAACTAACGCCTCTCCTTCTTCCCTGAGTTCAACACGGCGTCCTCACTTAGAAAATGGGGTGGGGCGGAGCGGCTAGTTGACCTTCGTCCAAACTTCACACAGAAAAAATCTTTCCACGCCAAGAGCGCAAAAAGATAGCAACACGTAGAAACGAGGAGGGAAAAAAAACCCAATGGTAAAAGTAATGCGAAAAAAAGAAAAAAGAAAAAGGCCTGAAAAGAAGATTAACTAAATTTCAATCCAGAACCCAATCCAGTAATTACCTCTGATGGTGTGCGGTCTTAAAGTGAATTTTCGGGGGTCTCAAAAACACAGGACACACGTCCTCGTTCCCAAATGCGGTGGCCTCAAATCGTCTCTAACGCAATTTGGAGAAGAGTAATGCCACAACTGGCTAAAATAAGGGCTCTACCTCCAAAAATGGCCCCTTCGCACTGGATACCCTGAAAACACTTGCACCCGTTCCCAACGACTCGAAAAATCAAAATGGAGTCCCTCCTGGTTTTTTTTTCCTTTCTGTGGCATGCGCGGTCTGAAATACCCAAATTGATTGAGGGAGGGGAAAATATCGATACCCCAAATCAATGAGAGCTGTCAACTAACCTCACAAACTCATGTAAATAAACAAAATCAACCAAAATCGTATCATCTCCCCTTTACAAAAAAAAAGAAGTTTCCTCAGAAACTTACCCCTAACGGCCCACGTGGAAAAAAAAAGTTGATTTTCTTAATAAATAAAGAAGAAAAGAAAATAATGGAAAATCATAAAATAATAGAAGAAAATAATAAAAAAAATGGTGAAACTCGGCGGACTAGAGATCCTCGTGCCTATCAAGCTTTAAATCTTGGACATGCCAGGCGCCAAGATTCACCCTGGTATCATAGTCCAATAACTCGTAGACACCTGGTGTCACCTTCCGATGAACCACGCACTTGACAAATTTGGGTGCTAGTCCGGCCGCGAAACGTTCGCCCTTATTTGACAAAACCCGATTCCTTTTCCAGACTATCTGCCCGGGGTCCAAGACTAATGGACGTCTTCGCAAATTGTAACGGCTCGCACTATCTAAATAGGCTTTTTCAAGTCGTTTGTGAACATCGACGTACAGTCGAGACAGTTCCTTTAGGTGGTCGTTTAGTTTCTCTCGCGAATCACACACAATCTCATCTTGCGGATGCGGGGGAGTCAGCTTGTGGTGTAACTTCCCTGACAAAAATAAAGAACGTCCAAAGTTAAGGTACGCAGGACTATATCCGGTCACCTCGTGTACGGCGGTGTTGATGGCAAACGCGATCTTTGAAATATTCCGGTCCCAATCCTGGTGCGTATCTCCTGTCAAATAGCTACGAACAGCCGTCTTCACAACCCGGTTAATACGTTCACTAGGGTTTGCCTGAGGGTGGTAATTGGCGTTGAACGTAATTTTGCAATCATAAGATTCTACCATCTTCCGAAAGACATTACTAACATACTGCTTGCCGTTGTCGCAAATAATTAGTGATGGAACACCAAACCGGAGAAAGACATCATTTTCCACATGGTCGGAAACGACAGTACCTAGAGCCGATTTCAACGGAAATAACAACACGTATTTGGTGAAACAATCAGCTACAATAAGAATAAATCGATTACGTCGACGGGAAAGTGGAAACGGTCCCATAATGTCCGTACAAATCAACTCCCATGGCTTCGAGACAGTGCGATGGCCCATTTGGCCATAGGGAGCACGTTGCTCCGGTTTTTGTGCGGCGCACACCTCACAATTTCGAACGTATCGGGCGATATAAGTGTTCATTTTTGGCCAATAGTACAAGGCCGAGACTCTCTTCTGCGTCTTGAAATATCCTAGATGTCCGGATGTAGGAGAGTCATGGTTTTCTACCAGTACAGCTTTACGTAATGAAGGAGGTACTAACAATCTCCAATCATCGTCCGCACAGTAGGACGGCGACCCACCTTTTACTAATCGGTAAATCTTCTCGTCCCTGACACAGAAACGAGGGTACTTCTGCGGATCTGCCCTAATTTTCTGTAAAAGCGATGTATACCAAGGATCATGATCAGCAGGCTGAACATCAACGGCGTTGATAGCGCGGGACAGTGCATCCGGAACTACATTCGACTTCCCCTTTCTGTGAACAATTTCAAAATCATATCCCTGTAATCTCAAGGACCAACGGGCGAGTCGTCCCGACGGATTTTGTAGCTTGTACAGCCACAACAACGAGAAATGGTCTGTAACGACTGTAAAACGAACGCCCTCCAAATAAGGCCGAAATTTTTCGATACCGAACAAGACGGCTAAACACTCCAACTCCGTGGCTGAATATTTTGACTCCGCGCCCGTGAGAGCTCTGCTCGCGTAGGCGATTACTTGCTCTCCCTCTGATCCGTCTTGACTAAGGACGCACCCCAATGCCTGACCAGAAGCGTCGCATTGCAACACGAACGGCCGACTGAAGTCCGGAGTGGCCAAAATAGGAGCCGTAACCAAGCACTCTTTCAATGCCAAGAAACCTTCTTCCGCCTCCGGGGTCCAAGCGAAAACACACCTTTTCCGCGTGAGGCGAGTCAACGGCGCAACCAACGACGAGAAATTTCGAACATAACGACGATACCATGAGACAAGGCCGACAAAACGCCTAACTTCCTTTGCATTGGTAGGCCTGGGATAATTGAGCATGCACTCGATCTTGTGGGGATCCGTTCGGATCCCATTTGCATCCACGATATGGCCTAAATACCTCAACTCCGTCTTTAGGAACTCGCACTTCTCCCGATTCACGGTGAGACCGGCGTCAACTAGTCGTTCAAAAACTTTCCGAAGAACCTCCGAATGCGTCGCGAAATCGGGTGTGGCCACGATTATATCGTCTAAGTAAATAAAAGCCCATGGTTCCAAATCCGCACCCAAAGTCGTATCAACAAAGCGCTGCCATGTAGCTGGAGCAGTATGTAGCCCGAATGGCATCCGTCTGAAATGGAAAAGTCCCTTCCCAGGAACCGTAAACGCTGTCACTTCCTTTGACTCTTCGGCAAGTGGAATTTGCCAATATGCGCTTTTTATGTATATCGAGGAAAATACCCTGGCGCTATGCAATCGATCTAAAATGGTACTAACATATGGTAGAGGATACGCGTCCCTTTTACTAACCTGGTTGACCTTCCTAAAATCAATACAGAAGCGGTATTCATTGTTGGGTTTCTTCACCATTACAATTGGTGACGACCAAGGTGACTTGGATGGTTCTATCACCCCTAATTCTAACATTTTATCAACTTCAGCGTTAATTTGTTGTTGGATGTAGGGAGAGACAGGGTAATAACGCTGTTTAATAGGGGAATGATCTCCTACGTCGATAACGTGGACCACATTTTTCGCACAACCCAACTTCGAACCCATCTTCGTAAAGAACCTTTCAACCAACTTGGAAACATCCTCGCGCTGCTGTGGCGTGTCGCCACTAGACCCTTGGACAGCCGCAACTCCCAGCGAATAAGAATTCGACGCCACTCTCGGAACAATATCCATGTCCTTCCAAAAATTTATACCTAAAAGTATCTCCGTCGTAATCGAAGGGACAACAAGTACCTTAAGAACCCTAATGCGTGAATTTAACTGGAGGGGAAGATCGATAAAACCTAAAACTTGACGAAGACTACCATCAGCTAACGAGACATCCGGATGTTCTTGTAATTGCAAGTTGAGAGAACGAAGTTTTTCCCAACCGGGACCTCCGACAATGGTGGAACTTGATCCTGAATCCAATAATCCAACTAACGCAATCCCTAAAACTGAAACTCGTAAATAAGGCCTTGGATCTCCCGATGAAGCTAAAAACTTGGAATTCACCGCCTGAATCTCATCTTTCCTGCACTCTAACCTAACAAATTCCAACCACGTTTTCCAAGAATCATCCACCGGTTGTCGCTGCGAAACCCCTAGCCGGTGTTCTAGTGGTTTCTTTGTCCGTTTCCCGATAGTCGAGCTGCGTTCCTACATTGACAAGTGGATGTAGTCACGTCTCGTTTCCCGCATTTAAAACAAAATCGACCATTTCGTGGAGCTCGACACTGGGAAAAATAATGACCAGAGCCCCTACAATTCCAGCAAAGAATCGAACCAACGGATGAAGTTTGAGCCACCATTCGAGACTTGACGAGAGTAGGCCCTGCTAAATCCGGTTCTAAGCAGGATGCTTTCGGGACATTAGGCCGAGGAGCCGTCGCCAAAATTCGTACGGTCTCTAATTTCTTGCAGGTGTCCAAAAGTTGATCGACACTACTGATGTCAACCAAACCGATTCCCTGAATCAAATATGGGGCAAGGTTACGTTGCAAGACGCGTAATTTCTCTTCCTCTGAGGGTGGGACAGATAACCGATTGAACAAATTTTTCAAACATGCAAAATAACTCCCCACACTCTCATTCGGACCTTGCACTCGTGTCCTAATTTCCTGCCACAATTCCGTCGCATAATCAAATGGGAGAAACTCTTTTCGAAGCTCCCTAACAAAACCCGTCCATGACAGAACCGACGTTTTTACCGAACGATACCAAATTAACGCCTGGTCCTCCAGGAGATCAACTATCGAGTTGAGCAGTTCGACCCAATCCAGTAATTACCTCTGATGGTGTGCGGTCTTAAAGTGAATTTTCGGGGGTCTCAAAAACACAGGACACACGTCCTCGTTCCCAAATGCGGTGGCCTCAAATCGTCTCTAACGCAATTTGGAGAAGAGTAATGCCACAACTGGCTAAAATAAGGGCTCTACCTCCAAAAATGGCCCCTTCGCACTGGATACCCTGAAAACACTTGCACCCGTTCCCAACGACTCGAAAAATCAAAATGGAGTCCCTCCTGGTTTTTTTTTCCTTTCTGTGGCATGCGCGGTCTGAAATACCCAAATTGATTGACGGAGGGGAAAATATCGATACCCCAAATCAATGAGAGCTGTCAACTAACCTCACAAACTCATGTAAATAAACAAAATCAACCAAAATCGTATCATACTATATTACAAAAATATTACCGTCAGCAGTTTTTACTGGTACATCCTGGAACTACTTTTTTATAAAAACTTGCTAATGGTTCCAGTTTTGATCCTAGTCTACCGATGTGTAATTTACAGTGTTTTGGTTATTTTGTACCACTATTTTCCAAAAATTCGAAAACTTATAATGAAATTCCATCAAGTATTGTATTAAGTTAATTTGTGCTTGTGGCAATTTGCTAAAGATATAACAAGAACATAAAATTTTAATGTTCATGGAATGAAGCTCATCGCTTTATTTCTATTTCAAAATCTCCTAAACATCTTCTAACATACGATCGACAGCTACTTTGGACGCAAACATACCAATAGGTTCGGTGTAACTATTCCCTATAGCCTTAATACTAAAGTGTGTAAGGCTTTTTGATTAATAATGGTAGCTTTTTTTGCATTCATCTTCTTCGAAATCAGCTAATCCAATGTATGTTAGGTTTCGAGATTCTACTTTCACACTTTGTCGCACCTGCATTTCATCAAACAAAAGTATAGCATGCAGTTTTCGGTGTGGTTAGTGGTAAGATATTCATATTTCTAATAAATTTGTAACCAACTGGATATCCTATATGCATGAGTAAACATAACAGCAACCAATGTTGCGAATATCGCCGACTTTTACTATTTTTGACTTTCGAGGCTTTAATAAGTTTCTCCAAAGTGGTTTTTCCTCTAGTGTTACATTGGTGTTCTCATGAATAGTTTTCAAAACCACGAGACTTTCGGCTTTTTTCTTAAAAGCCGTTATAGTTTGCGCCAGTTCTTTTAATCGGCACTGCTGTCTTTTGTTTCGAAATTTTAATTTATTGCATCGATTTCCTAATAATGACAGTGTTGGTCTTTTCCGTAAACAACTGGTTTTTACGTTTGGACAAAAAGAGGTTTCATAGAAAATAGCAGGGCGAAGTTTGTGTGTATACTTTGCCCAGTTATCTTTGATCACTTTATGTCTATGTTCTGTTGGATAACTACTATCAATGTTTGTAATACCTTTACAAACGTTTAGTGAATCAAATTTTAAAATTACGGTTTCCAAAGATTCCGATGTACTCAAAGAAAAGTCGAAATCACATAGTAATATAGTTTACCGAAACATTTATAATTGATTTCGCCTGTTACATTCACTACAACTTCTTTGAATGGAACGATGCTAATTTCATTATAATGAAAATTTGCAAAAACAATTAGAGCTGAATTAACAGGGGTTATTTTCGCTAAGCACGGTGGAAGGGAAAATGGAGTGTTGCTAGAATAGAATCGAATATGTTGAAAACGGCGTTTTTTAAACAACTTACTGTGAGTGCCAAAATATTTTCTTGTATGGATTCAGGTTGAACGACAAAAAGGTTAATGACAGCTTGGTCACTAAGACGGGTCGTTTTAACGTATTTTATTAAAGGTAATCGAAAAAATTTTAAATAATAATATGTAATATGGAACAAAGTTTAATTAAAATAGTCCGTAATTTTTCTTTATGTACATCTGTTTTTCAGAACATCTTTAATAACATCATTTTGTTTGTTTTTAAGACTTCAAATACTTGTTTATCTTCTGGAGATATTAGTTGCACATAACGTGGAACTACATCTAATGCCGAAAGAGACTCTTGTGCTGTCGGTCAATTACCCTCTTCTTCGTTATTTCTATCAACTTCTCCGTCACCTTCTTCGACTCCTTTCTCAAATTCCTCCTGCACAGAAAGCATTATTTCCATGTCACTGGGAAATTCAGCGATTTGGACATTGTCAGCCTTGTCATAATCGTTCATGTCTACTTGACGGAAGTCAGAATCGAGTAAAGCCATTATAGTTTTTCTCGAAGGCATAGGAAACATTTTAGAGAAGAGTTTATATGCCCTGTTGCTTTGTTTGTTTCAGATGAGACCCATAATTTTGTCATCCAGCGGTTTTTTTATGTTCATTTTAAATGCTGTTATGTTTTCTGCAATAACGTAGTGCATTAGCTCTTCTCTTCCAAACGGATTTTCCTCATTTTCTTTAATTAGGCGATCCTCGGGGTCGAATTTAGAAGGACAGCACAATTCATTCAAAGGCGCTGTCACATCTTCAACTAGTTCTTTAGAAATTTCTATCACTTGCTTTTCCTTATAAAAATTTTTGGTTTTTGTAAGGCTACCTACTCTTCTCGTACGTTTTTTCGTTAAAGTGTAGAATTTTTTTTCTTCTTCGGGAAGCTGTTTGCTGCACGTGATGTTACTATCCGTCGGTATGAGTTCGCAGTAAAGAAATACGCAGTGGACTTAAATTAGCGTATATATTAAGACAGTAACAAAACAAGTGTTCTTTACAAGTTATTCCTACGAACTAAAGGCACATATTAAAATTAAGCAGTTTTTCAGTGTCTAATTCTATATTAACTTAGTTGTTTTTGCCTTTATTTTCTAGTTTTTATTCCTCAGTAATTGGGCTCTTAGCCTGTTGAGGGATTACTCATAATAATAATAATAATAACATATGTCTCGAGTGGCCAGATTGCCCCTCGAGGGTTGAGGGCGGTACGACCCGAGGCGAAACCCGATATCGGTCGAGTCCGCATGAAACGAAACATCCTCCCGCCCGGCCGTACACGTCCAAAAACAAAAAAAACAAAGAGTCTACATGGCTACGATTAATATTACACGGTCATCGCACTGTCTTCCATGGGTAACACACATAGACGATTGACGGCGCGTTTTGTCACCCCGATGCCTGTTTTGACAGTCACAACCCGCACAATGTTGTCACTTCCGGGATGCAATTCCACAATACGACCCAGTTTCCATTGTAGCGGTGCGATACTTTCATTCTTAAGGACAACCATTGCTCCTACCTGAAGAGGGATCGGATTTTCGCGCCGCCACTTTGTCCGGATTTGGAAACTTGTCAGATATTTGCTCGTCCACCTTTCCCAGAAGAGTTGGCGAAGTTGTTCAACCCTTTGCCATCGAGAGAGACGATTTGCTGGCAGATGTAGAAGGCTTGGCTCCGGTGGTGCCGTCAAGGATGTGCCGATTAGAAAGTGTCTCTACGTCAGAGGGTCCAGATCGTCGGGATCATTACTCATGGGAACAAGGGGGCGTGAATTAAGAATAGCTTCAATAAGGGTTAGTAAGGTACTCATCTCTTCCACTGTACGTTATTAGCCATGCCCTCCAATTCCCAGAATTTTGACATCTGGTGCTTCAGACTATTCCCAGTAAACACAGTTGTGATGTTGACGTAACAGGTACGTACTCACAAAAGAACAATAAGTACATCGCATGATTATGTCTTAACGATATACCTGGAACGTAAGCTATATAACATCACAATGGAGTACTCATGCTATGTAACCAACACGTAATGTTGACTACATTTACTAGATATCTCATTATTATGTCGCAGCGATATAGCTTGCATATAAGCATTTAAACATCACACTGTGGTACTCCTGTTATGTAACTAACACCTAATGTTAACTGCATTTACTAGATATCTCATTATTGTGTCGCAGCGATATAGTTGGCAGGTAAGCCTTGTAACATCACAATGGAGTACTACTAACTAACACCTAATGTTAACTGCATTTACTAGATATCTCATTATTGTGTCGCAGCGATATAGTTGGCAGGTAAGCCTTGTAACATCACAATGGAGTACTACTCCAGTTAACATTAGGTGTTAGTTACATAACAGGAATACCACAGTGTGATGTTTAAATGCTTATATGCAAGCTATATCGCTGCGACATAATAATGAGATATCTAGTAAATGTAGTCAACATTACGTGTTGGTTACATAGCATGAGTACTCCATTGTGATGTTATATAGCTTACGTTCCAGGTATATCGTTAAGACATAATCATGCGATGACTTATTGTTGTTAAACTAGGGCAAATAAAACACTTCGTTGAACTACAAATTATGACTAACTGTATTTGAACAATGAAAAGCGAAGGAACATTCTGGAACAGGATTTACTTGTATATATCTACAATGACAGATGGCGCTATTAAAACATACAGAGAGTAAAATCACTAGATGACTTTAACCAGGAGAATTGGTACCAAAATAACACAATTTTAACAATTGTTCTTTTGTGAGTACGTACCTGTCACGTCAACATCACAACTGTCTTTACTGGGTAGGTATATAAATCTGCGCAGTCGTCTTTCTGGTTCTAATTATAATATTAACGGCACTAGCGCTGTTGTATTGGTATTATTTTAAAATTCGAAAAACACTCGACAGCACCAGCGAACTTTACGGAAAATATTTCTGCCACCAGAGTGACTGTTTCCGTTTTACCCAAGCATTGACCATTTTTCTCTGTAATTTTTTGAAAAGCACGAAATATTTCTTGTTTCTTTTCCTTTAAAATGGGCTTTCTCGTTACTACTTTTGTGTAAATTGTTTCCATGCTGTATTTAAGGATTTTCTTGAAACCATTTACTTTCACATGTCAGACTTGCACCCCCTTGCCAAGTCTTGGAAAAAATTGGATAGTATTCATAACGTCCAGTCAGATTACCAGAATTATCGACTTCGGGTTTAAAATTGTGAAGAAGACAATGCGGTCCTTCACCCCCGCGCCATGCTAATTCCTTTGCAGAAATTAAATAATTTTTTTTTCTGTAACCCCGAAGGAGTATCTTCGCCCCAATGATTAATCATTTTCCTGTAATTTACTTCGTCAATAGCACATGAACTAATTTTCCTTTTTCCGAGGATAGCCTGCAGGTTTTTTCTTTTGGAATCTCTGGGCGTTACGTGCAATCTCAAAGTCGATATCCATGAAAGGATGCATTAATATATTAAACTTTTTGAAATACAACTGTTGCACCAATTTCGCAGAAGTATTCCAAATTGTTTTAAGAGTAGCTTCTTTGTATTCAGATCCGTCTTTTCTGTTGGCGTTAAACGCATAAACTTCCAAAATACTGGCCACCTGGTTCATTCCAACGGCTTTATTTAGTGGAAACTTCCGTATTTCACAAAATTCTGTAAACTGCTTCCAGATTGAATCTTGCGTTCTTGCAGTGTTTCGGCACTGACTTTCTTTCACTGCATTTCGAATTTCAAACCAGCAGCACACACAAAATTGTATGTTTAGAAATTTATTTACGTTTTGCCTTGTTGTTTTGGTACTATTTAGACTAGGTAGGTATGGTTACTCAACTACTACGCTAACTATAAATTATGTGAATTATTGTGCGTAAAAAGTAAATAAAAATTTTCTCTTTGGATTGTCAAGCCGAATAGAATTCGTGACCTGATTTTTTCTGCAAAATTTGTGTGAAAATTAACTCGTAGCTGTTGCTTTTGGAAAATCACACTCGTGTCCTTCGTAGACTCGTATGATTTGCGTCGCAACAGCTACTCGGTAATTTGTGTCACAAATTTTGTCGGAAAACATCAGACCACTTGTTATAATATTATATTTGATAAATTTTCGAGTCAAATTGCGAATTTAGAAATAAAAATCGAATTTTAAAAATTCAACTTCATTTCGCTGACAAAAAGACCTCTAGCGTAATTCGATACGAAAATTTAACAAAAAATCTATTTAACACAATTTATTTATTTGGGTGCGAGTGAACTTGGTCGTGGAGCACTTGATACATGAATTGAATTAATTATTTCTGTGTGATGCTCCTGGGTTAATTGAAGATACGGTTTTAAGGAGTGTGCATTAGAGTGACCAGGATTTTTATTAAACTTTGTTCGTTAACACCACTTTTGGACAGCTCACTTACAGCCGCTGCTCTATTTGAATGTTTGTAATTTTAGCACGTTTGATGTTTAAACCGATGTTCGAAGCCGAAGGACCTATTGGAGAATTTTTAGACCATCTTTTTGAATTCGTTTTTGTCCAAAATGGGTTTGGGGTTAGAAACAATCGATCCGAAGTTACATGATCTCCACGTTTCTTCACAATTTTTCGGAAAAACCTTACTGGACAGATATCTTGCTCTGCATTATTGCTAGTTAACCACTTACTGTCCGCTAATTTTTGGGCCCCCCCTTGAACAGTTTCCGTAAAAATTGGAGTATATTGTATTCTTCCAGTTTTCTTTCCATCGTTGCCGAGGTCTTCTTTAAAGTAAGAAATTTTACAGCTTTCAGCCTCTTCGCCCCTCCACGCAAATTCGAATGCAGCGATATGATAAAACTTTTTCTGTATTCCTTCTGGTTTCTCCTCGTTCCACAATCTAGCCATTTGTACAATTTCATGTTTTGTAAGAGCCTTAGCACTTGCTTTTCTGTTTTCTGGGATTGATTGCAATATTTTGCGCTTTGCATTTCTTGCCTCGCGAACTTTTTGAATTTTATGTCCACAAATGGGTTGAACTTGATTTGAAACTCCTTGAAGTATTTCTCTTCCAGCAGTTTTGCAGTGGTATTCCAAATGGTCTTTACCACACTTTCCTTGTGTTATCACCCTTTACGTTTTTCATGTTAAAGGCCCAATTTTGGAGAATATTGGCCAATTGTTTGATGTTTCTGGTCCTGTCCAATTCATATTTTCTTTCACAACAAAATGCTTCAAACTGCCTCCAAATAGACGACTGCGTGTTTACGATATTAAGGGGCACGCTTTCTTTTGTATTTTGATTTATTTCTACTTTTGAAAAAGCTCCAAAACGACTCATTTTTATGTTAACTTTTAATTAATTTTGCCACATGCAAACTTGATTTTGTATGACAAATGTTACCCTTCATTTTTATCGCTGAAAAAGTTAGGGCAAAGTTTTGTCGCTGTCAAAGTGAAAATTTTTTTCGATAACACTGTGTGTTGAATCAACTTCTTGAATGGCAGAATGTCCGGGAGCAGAGTATTTTAATGTCACGCTGTTAAGAGTTGGATGGCTTTTCAAAAAGTCCGAAATTGCTTAGGCTATAATACTATTTCTATTCTGCGGGACACATGAATTGTTCCAAGTAACTAAATCCACAATTTCATGATCTTCTATTACTCTTTAATATCTGGATCAAAGCAGAAGCTATATCATTCCCCGATCTACCTGATGTGAACTCGGTCCATACTGTCAGTGGGGGCTACTTCGGATAGATTTTGAGGTTTTTTGTTAATTTCTCACCTATTATTTCATTAATTCGTAATTAACGCGTTTCTTCGATTTCTTGTGTCTTTGGACAATACTAGGAACACATTGAAATTCGTAAAAAAAATTGTGTTTTATATATTTTTTTATGGTTTAGTTGTTTAGGTGGGGCAACTTCGGACACCATGTAAAATACGCACAAATTGAGGAAATTTCTCGCCTAAAATTAATTTCGGACAGAAATCTTTATTTTTAAAATTTGTTTAAACAATTTAACCAAAAATATGAAAAAAATTAACACTTTCATACATGAAATAAAGTTAATATCTTTATTAATACTCAACAGTAAGTACAAAAACTTAAAAAAAAAAACAGTCCATTCTCTTTAAACAAAAATAAATAAGAAACTCTGAAACAAATTAAACAAAAAGAAAAATCATTCTAAAGCGAGATGTTTTGGGATGTTTTTGAACTTATATCTTTCGCGTCTGAGTTTAATAGATGTTGCTAATTTAAATTCAACGTCTTCGTTTGCGATGATGCTTTCATCCGGAATGTTTGGAAAAGCAAAATAAACGTCTTCTCCGGTTTTCCTCTTTCTTAAATAGCGGACTAGATAATTCATATTTTCTTCCTCTTCTCCATATTTTTCTAGGACTAGAGCCACAAAATACTTAAATTTAGAGGTAGTTGCAGTAGGAACTTTAACTATCACAAATGATTGCAGACTAGGCACCAAATTATTCTCTTCATGGATTTCGATTTGGCTTTCAGAATCTTCATTTTCAATGAGATTATTTTCATTGTCGGAATTATTCTTCTCCCTTTCGCGAAGAATGTCCTCAACTTCTTCGCCTTCGTTGTTCAAAGAGTCCTCTTCATTTATGGTCGCCTCTACAGTTTTTCCAGGAACGACTTTAATTTTACTCCGTTTCCTAGCAGGTTTTTTCTCGGGCATTCTGGTTTCTTTTAAAAAATCAAGGAAGAAAGCTGTTAATGCCGTGTTCGATGATTCGTCGTCAGTTTTTTTAGCGCTTGGGAGACGCTTAAGAAGTTGATTAGAATCTAACGGTATGATACCCGTCGTTCGAAAGCCCGACTTGAGATTTTGAGCCGAATTTACTCCAAGTTCTGTCAAAGTTTTATTCAACAAATACGGAAAATCAGACTTTTGAAATGGACCTCTTCTTTTTGACGTCCATTCTGTCAAAATTCTTCTCCAAGTTCGTTTCATAGGAGCAAAATAGCTAACTTCGAGGGGTTGACATAAGTGAGTCGGATTTGGAGGAAGCAACACAAAGGAGATTTCATATGTGGCACACATTTCTAGGACATGCACGGTGAGGTGACGACAGAGGTCGTCCCCAATCATAACCTTTTTTCCACTTTTGTTGCGAAAATAAGGCACAAGGATTTTTGTAAACCAGTTTTCAAAGGATTTACTTTCAAACCATCCAGACGGACTAACATTGTATTGGGTTCCACGTGGACCGTTTTCTTCCCACTCTTGGTAACGGTGGTGAGGAGCTTTTAGTTTTTTGCAAAGTTTATTCCCGAAAGATATAATTAGAGGATCCTTTCGGATTACGTCGTATACTACATCCATTCTTAAGCGACTCACATCGTACAATTCTTAAAAAGTTGTACAAATACGATTATAATCCTACGATTGGCAACATTACAGTAGATAGACCGATTCTAAATAACAATAACAATAACAATAACACGTGCAGCGCGCACGGGAGACAAAACATCCGCACGGGAGCAAAGAGTGGTTTCAGAGAATCAGTTGGGCTATTTTTATGTTTTCGACTATTTTCATAAAAATTGATAATTTTTGGAAACAAGTTCTATATCAATATGGCAACTGTTCATTTTTTTAATGTGTTGTTCAACTTCCGTTTTTATGAGAACATATAATACAACTGGGAAATTTAGCTGTAGCAATATTTTTGTAAATTTAAATTAGGGTGACCACATTTTCGAAACAAAAAATCAGGACACTTCATCATCAAGGGTATTATTATTAAAATTTTCTAGTAAAAACACAAGCTTCCAAAAACGTGTATTTTATAACAAAATTTAAGAATACGAGTACATATTACCGAGGTACATTAACAAAACCTAAAACTCTTATAAAAAAAATAAATTTTGTTATTAAAATACTTTTCAATGTTTTAGTTTTGAGCTGACTTTTTTCATTTGTCCAATAATTATTCATATGAGAAAATAGTCGTTCAATCTGTGCATTACTTCCCGGTAAACACAGTACGTATTCAACTAAATAAAGAATATTTTTGTAACTAAAATTATTTTCTGTAAAATATTTAAATACATCAATCCATTTGTCGTTTAGACTAGTTACATCGTTACTATTCCACAGTGAAATCTTTTCTTCGTTTACGTAATTGTTTAAAACAATGACTTCATCAAATAAATCACTCTCGACAATAATACTAGTTAAGTCGGTATATTCCACAGACAGTTGAATTTCGGTAAAGTCGGGCTTTTTATTTAAGAAAACCCATTCAAAATTTTCAAATTTTTTGCTATCTGGATTTTTTCACTGTTTAAGATAGTCTAACGTTGTTGTATAAAATTCAAATAAATCTCTTTCAACTGTATGTTTATCTATATTACCCTCAGAAACCAAATTCGTTAGCATATTTTTCAAAGTAAGTGGAATATACGACAAAGTACGTCTTTCTTCTATTTTTGTAATTAAATCATTATAAATTTTCGTAGTTTCGACTACAGAAATTTTTTCACTTTCTATATTCAATACTGTTTTATAAAATAATGCAGCTATATTATGTACAAAAAATAACCAAAAGCCGGTTAGAGGGTTTTCAAATAACAATTTATCCAAACGTGGACACTTATCTATAGACAAAAAGTACGATTTTAGGGCTTCATACATTTGTAAAACCCGTTCAACAGCAGGAAGTAGGGAAAGCCAACGCGTACTGCTGTGTCCCAAAATCTTTTTGTATTCTACGTTTACGAATTCGCAAAAATCTTTAAATTTTTCAATTCGAACAGTATATATATAAAAATGTGAATAAATTTTTAGTATTAAAGCTTCAGTATCAATAGGCAAAGTATCACATGCGGTTTTTATAGAATTACTTATTTTTTGTTTATGATGTGGGCGTAACAGCCAATACCAATTAATTTTTTATTTTTAAATTTATCTTTTATTTTAGAAAAAAAATTTTTACCATGTCGATTAGAACCCCCAAAATTAGTGTTAGTATTGTCTGCGCAAAATTCTAGTAATTTATCAGTTATACGATAATCTATTACTGCATCGCTTATAAAATTATAAAGCATCTCTGATGTCTCACCGGGCAAATCTTTTATGTCTAATATTTTTATTTTTATCCCTGTTTTCGGGGAAAAATATCGTACAAGAATTGGAACAATTTTCAAATCTTTGTGACTAGAATTATCACAGCACAATGTAATAAAATTAACATTAGGCAAATCACTTTCCAATAATTCTCGAGCAAAAGGTGCAAAAACTTGACTTACTGTGGCCTCAGTTTTTGTTGTGGCACAAAAGAACTTCGGTTCAAACAACTTCTGAATCAGCTTCGACGTGCAGTCGTTCGAACGATAGCTATGATTATGTTGAATGGCGTGATAAACCCAGGCACCCTCCTTCGCAGCAAAAATCAGGACAAATTCAGGTCAGAAAAAAAATCAGGACATGTCCTGACTAAATCAGGACATGTCGTCATCCTAATTTAAATAGTAGTAAAAGTTTTTTCTAAGTGGTGACGTGAAACTATTGTCAGTATTTACATGTGGTACATGATAAATGACAATAATCGCCATACTAGTTGACAATGAGTTTGGTATGCTAAAAAGATACATTCTGTTTTTTGTAAAATTACTGGTGAAAATAGTCACCCACTTCATTCCATTCATTCTGACAGTTTTTTAGATAAAATTATGTTTTTCATATTTTTAGGGAGGTGTTAGATTTCCAGATTTACAGAATTTGTTCTCATCAATAGGGATGTTTGGCACCATTAGTTTTCTCAAGTGAATAAAACTTCTGCTAATTGACGAAATGTTATAAATATAAATTATTGTAGAATTAGTATACTTATACAATTAAGATAAGTTTACAAAACTATAGGGGTAGAGCCTGTTTTTATCAACTTTGTCGAAAATTACTTAAAAAAATTGGTCGTCACTAGTACAGTCGAACAAGTACAGCTTCCAGCTTAATTTTGAAACATTTTTTGTAATCCAGGTTCAGGTGGAATCGTTATTTTGGGTTGCCTATTTTAAAAACATAAATGGGTCATCTTAGCTGAATATCCCTGTATATATAAAGTCACTGCACCCTGTATGCCCTGCCTAAGTTTTGAGAATTTTTTTAATTTTTGTAAGAAGTTGAAATGGAAGAGTAATGGTGGGAGTTGAAAGAGGTTACATTTTGTACATAATTTTGAAATTCAGACATTTTCAAATTTGTAGAGCCCGACAGTACCCGGTTTAATTAAAGTTTGTCTTTAGGCCAAATTGAGTACATATGTACCCAATATGGCCTGTTTTTAAAAAATCGAAAAAAAAACAAAAATAAGCACGGAAAAAAAGTTTATTGACAAACAAATTGTTAATTTTCACAATAAGGAGAAATAAAAATATCTTTATCATTTTTAGTGAGATCCACACACTCCTCGTGCACGTATTTCTTACATACCCATATGTTTTACAATATTTTCTTGGTGCATCTCGCAGAAACAGTTTTGTTGCTTCTTCTGTGAGCTTGCTTTTTGTTCGTGGTAATTTAAATCAGCTTATTCACAAAAAAAAAAATCAAACGAGAACTGCAGTATGTACCCAACAGGCTAACAGCACGCCTAGGCCATATTGATGCTACATCACAATCGAACATATTATCCCAACTGAAAAGCTGTTAAGAAGTACAACTAATGCAGATCATTTAAAAGTGGAGAAAAGGATCTACACAATTATAAAAATATGAAATTGCTAACGTAATTGCGATTAAAACTATCCAGAGAAAACATAGCGGCATAAAATAGAACGCATACTGACTCGTCAAATCACCATCACAAATAATTTCATTGTAAGTAAACGAAACGGTGTATTATTTTACTGATTACCCCTAAGTGGTATAAACATGTTCCAGAATGTATCCCAGTGGCGATCTACCACATTTTGTTTGAAACGTATGAGAAAAAGCCAATCGGCCATATTGGGTACTAGGCCATATTGAGTTCAGTTACCTTATATGTTTATGCATAGACTACTCAAAAAACCTTGATTTTGGTAAATAACTTTCATTATGCTACTTATTTTAAAATTTTGTTTGTTTCATTTTTATATTATTGCACTTGTTCCTATTTTAAGAACTGTCAAAAATAACCTAATGCTTCTAGCAGTCAACCAAACTACGGCTACACCGTCACTGTCAAGTTTCTTAAAACATTTTAATGTAGGGGAAAGTCCCCTCATTCGGACCTAGTGGGACATTTTTTCAATTAAAACCAAAATGTAATACGATATTAACTTATCTAGTGTTGAGCCATTAACTTTGACATGTTTTCAATGTTTGCAAATTTTTTTAGAATTTTTTGAAACATCCAAATTGGTTAAAAAAAATAATTTTTGAAGGTCTGCAAGTGGTCCAAAATAGGAGACTGAGTTCCTAAATTGGACCACTATATTCTTGAATTGGACCACCGGTTCTTAAATTGGACCTTCTTGGTAAAAACTGCATGAAATGAACATAATTTTATTTAAAATGTGAAAAAAAAACAATATTAAATTTTAAAAAATAATAACAAAAATAAACGTTTTAGAACTAGGTACATGTAAACTGAACAATACTGACATAATTAGGTACAATAATCACATAAATAACGCTTTGTGCGCGATTCAGCTCCTGAACATGTTTCGTGAACCCATTTTTTGCATCCAACGTTGGAAGACATGAATCATGTCTTCCAACGTTGTTTCCTCGCAGAGGAAGCAGTACCATTCTTGAACATTGGCCTCTATAATAACGTCTTGTTTTGTATTTGGTATTTTGTCCTTACGCAAACCAGATGGACCTGCTTTGGGTTCTTTAAGTTCATCAACAAATTTGCTCTTAGTCTTCTGTTTTTTCTTTTGTTCCAACTGTTCCTTGTAAGGTATCGTTGTTAATATTGTAGTTTTTTGCGTCTTTCTTTTTCTTTTTGTTGTTTGCTTAATTATCTTGGGCATAGGTGAAATTTCTAGAGGTGTATAATAATGCAGAGTGGCAGTTTCATCATCAAGTCTTAATTCCTCAGTCTTTAGTTTCGTATTGTTCTCTACTTCAGTAATCAGCTGTTTTTCAGTCTTATTGTTTGGATTAGAGTGCTAATCAATCGTGAAATCTCGACTAATTATAGTTTCCCTTACATTTTCGGTACCCCCAATTTCAGCGATGGGCGTTACATTTCTTGTAATCCTATCATTTTCATTTTCGCTTTCGTTTAATATATCTGCTGCTGCAAATTCAACATCACTAAAAACGTGTCGGTTAACAGGCCAAATGCCTGAACCTTTAAATCCGCCAATTGTGTTGGCAACGGTGGCGGCTTCGCAGTACGCTTCTCCAAGTAATGCTGTTATTTGAAATTGAGTAATGACACATCCCGGATTGCTTCGCAACCATGTTTCCTGATTTATAACATATCTTTTTTCGAGTGGCGAAAAAAACCCGACATCAAGAGGCTGCATCTTGTGGGTGACATGAGCAGGCAATTGCAATAGAATAATCCCATGGTCTCTTGCTAATTCTAATGCATCCAAATTTTTTGTATGGGTTGCGTGGCCGTCTAATAGCAATAATACTTTTTGGTCTTTTGTAGGTATGATTGTTTTAACAAAATGTTGCAGATATTTGGTAAATAAATTAGAATTTATATATCCGCTTTCCGATACTTCAACAAGACTTCCAGGCGGTGGGCCATTTTTTAGAGATTCATGCATTCTCATTCTTTTAAATATGAACATTGGTGGGACATAAACTCCCGTACCATTGAAACAACAAACAATTGTTGTATTGAGTCCTCTTTCGCCGCTTGAGATTACTCCAACTTGTTTTTTTCCTTTTCTTGCTAAAATCTTCTTCTGTGGTTTTTTCTGAATGGTTGAAAAACCTGATTCATCCAAGTTGTATATTCTAGCGGCGTCAAACTGATTTTCATATACAATACGTTCATATATGTTAAAAAAGTCTGTAACATTTTCCCTGTTGAAACCCTCCGCCCGAGCCATGGATGTTTTTTCTGGTAATCGAAGTGATAGTTCGGGATGTCTTCTAATGAAATTGTAATACCATCCAGCACGTTGTAGAGTATTGTTAAATCTGTGGTATATTTTGTTTTTCTCCACCAATTGATATGCAAGGTTCATCACATCTCGTCTGGTGATTCCAAAAAAGCAAGCTTCTAACCTAAGGACGTGTTCCACTAAATCAGCTTCTAATTCGGCAGGCAACGTTGTAATCACCCCGGCGCGTTTCGTACTGCCCTTAATGTGTTTGTTACTATCTGACAAACGTCTTTTAAATGTGGCTTTTGGCACATTAAATTGTCGACAACATTCGTTCAACCCTAGTTGATTTTTACGAAAAGCAATTAGTGCGTTATCCATGTCCTCTTCGCTCCATTTATAATACTTCTTTTTTGCTTGTTTTTCCGCATCAATCTAGTATAAAATCATAGTTAATAGTTTATAACAAAAAAATGTATCATTGGGCATTGTAATACGAAGTTCTAAAATTACGCGCCTAGATACTGTGACGTGATTGGTCAAATCGGGAGTTCCTTCAATTAGACCGGTCCATATAAGGAGAATCTAAGGTGGTCCAATTTACGCGCTGGTACAAAATTTACTATTTTCTTGTGTTAAAACGCTATAACGAAATAAAACATATTTATTTCTAGGTTAGGTTCTTAATTTTATTACGCTTTGACCAATGTAGTCTTTGTGCCCTGTATTTATGAAATAATTTAGGCTATATATCCTTACAAAAACATGCGAAAAGTTGTATCACAATGGTAGCAAAATTTCTTTGCAATTTAACAAGCAGACACTTACCGCTACAGAAAGCAATTTTACACAACACTGCTTTGGCGCCAAATACTGTCGAATAATATGCAGCAACTATTCTAGATTAAAAAAAAATAGGGTGGTTCAATTCAGGCACTGGTCAATAAGGGGGACTTTCCCCTAATAGAGCACTCGGATGTATTTTGATTTAGTATTTTATCAAAAAAAACTGCCACGACTCTGTTAATGTCCGTTGTGTGTTTTTTCGTTGATGTAAAGAAGTAGAAATAATAAAAAAATAATGATTACACAAAAAATCTAGTTTCATAAGTAAAATGAAGACATTTTATCTCTTTTCATTCAATGTGATATTTTTTCAAACTATTTTACGTTAAGATTTGCAACTGTATTATCTCTGTAAAAAACAGACTGAAAAACAACAAACCGACTATTGTACCCTTACATTTCGAATACTCTATTGTGACTAAAATATCGAAAGCAAAATTTTTCCACAATAGTTTATTCAGGGCCGCCGTAAGCGGGGGTGCAAGGCGTGCACCGCACGCGGGCGCTGCCAAAGGGGGGCGGCAAATTGGGACGCTAAGCAGCACTTTTCAAAATTCCCAAAATAATATAAAAAAATTTACAACTCGAAAAAAGTGTTTATTGAGACTTTGGGAGAAAGCAAAGAAAGAAATATTGTTTAGGTCATCCAGTTATCGATAAATCAATAAACATCTGTTTTTTATAGTGCATGGTGAACAAACTTGTAGATCGGTAAACCATAAAGGAATAAGTTTCCAGAATTGCGGGTGTTGTTTGTCGGAACGTCAAGGGGGATGTTAGCAATAAATTAAATTATTTTAGTAATTCACAGAAAGGTGTTAAAGAACATTGCTCCAAAAATTAGTTGATGTCCGAGCTGGCAAATGCAACATAGTTGTTATTTGCACTTTGCACTAACTTGTAGTTTGGACGATAAATTTATTTTATTTATACGTATCACATTTGCAAAATCTTTGACGATTTGCTGGAAATATCCGAAGATACTTCTTCATGGCAGTTATTTGTTCAACGATAATTTGATTTGATAAGTATTCTGAATCAAATCCACATCTTAACTAAAATGATACAAAATCCTAACATCAACATCAAAGTATATATCAATTTACTTAAAGATGTAATAGGTTACTTTACCAAATATCGTTCAGATGAAAGGTTTGCTAAAATTATAACTGAAGCAGACAAACTTGCCTATGAAATTAATGTTGAACCATTTTTTCCGCCAATCCAAACCGTGCGTCCAAGAAGAAAACCGAAACATTTTGATCACGAGCAGAATTACGAAGTTGTAGATCTAAAAATTAATTTTAAAATTATTTTTTTTTACCGAATTCTGAACCAAACTTTGTCTTCTTTAAATAATAGATTTGAGGAACTAAACACATATGATAATGTATCTGGGTTTTTCAATAATGCGTTTAAGTCCTCAGAAGAAGACATGTTAAAAAACTGTAAAGATTTACATTTAAAACTTGCAGTTGATTCCCTTGGTGAGGTCGACATTGCCGTATTTAATAAGATTAAAGCTTTAAAACTGCACTCTTCAGCTATACCGTTAGAAGATCCCCACCAAATTTTACATATTGGTGTGAAAACAATTTAATCTCAACTTTTCCGATACAATAGCATTAAGAACTTTGCTTACACCACCAGTTTCGGTTGCATCTGGCCAGCGATCCTTTGCAAAATTGAAAATAATAAAAAATTATCTCAGATCAACCATGAGTCAAGGCAGGCTAAGTAACTTATCTATTGTTGCAATTGAACATGAACTGTTAGACAATTTGGACATAAAAAAATAGTTGCAGAATTTCCCAGTGTGAAATCTAGAAACATTCATTTGGTTTAGTAAAAAAATATTTAATTATATTATTTGTATGCTTTAGGTTTTTTCGTTTCTTTTTTTTTTGTACTCAGTTATATTATATCTATACATTATGTATTTATGTTTATTATTAGCAAAATAGATTTGTGTTCGATAAAGGTATTTGTTTGTTCATTTTATACGAAATAAATTTTAATTTTAACGTTTTAATACAATTTTTACTTAAAAAAATCTTATCTATATTAAAGAGGGGCGCTAAATTCAAACTTGCACTCGGGCGCCAAAAGTTCTAGCGGCGGCCCTGAGTTTATTTTTCAAACTTTCAGTAAGTTTGCGTTACGCAGCAAAATTGGTTTGGAAGTTTGAAATTACTGCTATATAATTATGTACTTTTCTGTTGTGCCATGACAACGTCGATTTTATCTAGCTGCACGATACAGTTTTTAAATAGTTGTCGGCGGACCGGAAATGATGGTGCAGCCAAAACCAGTGTTGCCGGAATGGAAAATTGTAACTATCCACAATAATGTTCGGAATTACCCGACATAACCGGACATTTTGAAATTTAGAAATATGTGGCATTATCTGACGAAAAAAATGTATGCACTGAAGATTGAAAGCCCCGAACTGTGTTTTACAAACAAGAAACAGTTCATTCTTTGTTTGAATATATTTTTGCTACAATACAAAAAAAACAAAAACAAAATATATATTTATTCATGTTTAACGCTATAAATTCTAGTCATTTCATGATAACATAACAAAAAAGAAAAATATACGTGTTTATATTTAAGGTACAAAAGTAAATAAAACCTCTTCTTATAAGAACAACAATAATATAGATTTGAATAAATAATGTTCTGTAATTTTTACTCCATACTGAGTTGTTTCTTGTACCATATTGTGGAATTAAGATAAGACTCTTTCATGTAATTTTTTAAAAGTAATTTATAAACCGACTTTACTGCAGGGAGCAGTCTGTGAATTCGTGGCTCAACTGCTTGAAATTCAAGATTTAATTTATTAATTATTGTCAAAACATAAGATAAAAATGCAAAATATGTTTTAAAAATTTTATTATTTAAGGCTTCAGAAATATGCTTCGCCTTCTCTTTATCATCTAAATTCTGAACTTCTGAATTAAAATAAAGAGTCAGAGCCTCGTACTGTTCTACAAGTCTGTTACTTGATTTAATGATAGCCATCTTGTCTGTGAAGGTCTGAGTATCGTATGTGGTTGTGTTTCACAAAATGATTGAAAGTTTTTAAATTCTCCTTTCCTCTTTGAACTTTTTGAAAAGTATGAAAAAATATCACGTGCAAGTCTTTCAACACTGTCAAGCAGTTTTTCACAGGCTTTAGACGCACATAAGTGAAAAGAGTGTGATGAACATGGAATTGCTTTTACATTTTGTATTTATCTCCTTGAATTTCGCTTGAGCCCCATTGAACTTACCCATCATTGTTGAGGCATTGTCACCTAGTCAGGAGATATTTGCTGTTTTTTTAAAAGACGTATAATTAATTCAAACAAGTTGGCTGCAGTTGCTGCAACTAAATCACCCTTAATTTCTAAAAGCCTTAAAAATTTGTCCACAACCATTTGCCTATCTGTTGAAAAAAACCTAGCAATAACAGCAAGACATTTTGAGGTAGACACATCTGTGGTTTCATCAATAATAATTATAGAGAAAAAGCGGTTATTAACCTCATTGGACACTAATTTTTCCGCATATGGACCAAATACTGTCTTCACAATCTCCGTACATTTAGTTCTGTCCATAAGAGAAAAAGCTAAATTATGTTCAATTATAAACATGCACATTTTCAATTCACTTCTGTAGGCTTCTGTTGAGGAGATGTTATTTTCAAAGGCGTCTTTAACATTGCTACATATATTCATTGCTTCTGCTCTCTTAATGTGTTTTTGAGTGTTTCCATGTCTCTCCATGTGCGTTCTGCTTACTGCCAGAGTAGTCCAGTAAATCTTACAAAATGCTTTTTTTTTTCATTGTCAGGACATTCCACCAACCACGAAAAATCTTCTTTTAAAGAAGAAGTGAACTTATGAATATATTTTTTCTTTGCTGGTGGTTCTGATGTACAAGGCTGAACGTCTTCCAGATTTGAGTTACAGTTTGGTGATGATGCATCAGTTGATTTAGTATCGTTGTTGTTATGACTTGCGCTTTTCACCGCACTCTTTTTCTTTGATTTTCTTTTTGAAAACAAAAATAAAAAAACTATAACATCTGCAACTGCATCGCTGATGGAAAAAACAATTTAAGATAATTTAGAACAATTGAGAGCAAATTGAAAATGCAGTTGAATAGTTCGTCAACAAACAAAGTTGTAACTTATAAAGATCTATTACTTATCTACTGTACAGGGTGACAGCTAAAAAGGGAACATATCGAATTTTTTTATGAACTTATGTTAATGGAATTTAGTTTGTAAATATTGCATTACATGAAGTATCGAATGGAAAACACAATAATTAAAAAAATCGTAAAAAAATTTACTGATAATTTATTTTACCACAAAATTAAGATAAATAAACTGCGTTAATTTAGCGAAAAATAATTATGTATCTATTTTTGACACTGGTGAAATTATTTATTTTTATGCTTTTCTAAAATATTTTTTATCCTTCGGTTAGCTATCGTGTTATAACGTTTTTTCCCCAACACGGAAAAGTGGAAAAAATATTTTTGCTGACAATTTTCTCCGATCACGTTAGCATTATCTATTAGACAAAGCTAAACTGATTTCAAGTTTCTAGTACTGTAACTAAACAACATTTTCAAACCGATGGATTTTAATTGCTGCTTTGAGTCATGTTTAAATTAAAATAAAGTGCCAAACTTATACAAAAAAATGAAATATAGCCCAGAATATTCCTTATAACATATATTATTAAATGTTGTATTACTTATTTGCGTTTCTCATTTTACTTTCACAAGCACGATCACATATTTTATGGTGATGGTGTGTATGTTGTGTTAACACACAGCCTTATGCTGCAGATCGCCGCGCCGACTATTGAGACTGACACAGCGAGACTCAACCGCTCAATCGCGATTCCACTGTATTTGTGACTTTGTGAATGAAGAGTAAAGATACATCTCACAGATAGAGATCCGACGCAGGCGACTGTGATCCTTAATTCAAGAAACGGAAAGGGCTAATATTCGATTCTGTTGATGACAGTGCACCCACCAAAACGACGACGGTTGAAATGGTTGAATGGTTTAAAAATTTTAATGATTAATGAGAGAGATGGCTCCCAGTTATAACATTTGGTTTAAGTAACTGTTTACAATGTAAAATGTTATCACAGGTAATCACTAATAATCTGTTTCTTTGGATTTAATCAGTCTCATTTGTGAAAAAACGCGTTCTGCGCTAGTTGAAGAATGGGATAAACTAATTATTATTGATTTTACTACTTGGGACAGAGTGGGAAACAACTTCAAGTTCAAGTTAAATATAAGTATATTCCCAAAATGTACAGAAATCTAATTCGTTACTTTTATTTCTTACTGTGTGAATATCTGCCAGCAAACGCTACTCCATACTTAACACTTCAATATCCATTTTTAGTTGAGGAATAAATCCTGTTATTTCAGTAATTGAGTTAACAGTGCCACTTGTTGCAACCTTTGGATCAAAATTTGTCAAGTAATTCAATAATGGGTGAGTAAAGGAAAACCTTTTTTTATTTGAAGTGCTGATTTTATATAAAAAGCAAGAACGTTTGTTTTAAACTTTTCATCTCGGATTCTTCGATTGCATTGTCAGAGATACAGTCGCGGCCAGAAAATTTTGGACGTCAGTGTCATACCTCTCTCACAAAATGTGAAACAAGTATTGGAACCTTATTTTTTATTAAATTGTTACGGAAATGGTGGGTGCTTTATTTGCTACTTTAATTTCAGGCCATTTCAATTTTGCATCGATACATACCAGGAAGTAGTGGTTTTCAAAAGGATTTGCATAATCGATGTGGATCCTTTCCCAATTTTCTTCTGGAGAGTCCCATGTATGAAGTGGTGGTTTCGAAGAATTTGACTGGTTAGTGCACAACTTTTGCATTCTTTGACCAATCTTTCTATGTCACGGTCAATGCTAGGCCAATATACATAACGTCGTGCAAGGTGTTTCATCTTTGTGATTCCCAAGTGTGTTTCATGAAGTTCGTTGAGTATGGAGAACGTAGTGAACTTGAAATTAAGACTCTGTCTTTTCGGAAAAGTATACCATCCAGCAGTGTCTATTCGGAATCTTCAGCCTGGTTTTTGAGTTTGTGAAGAATTTTTCTGAGTTATGGATCTTTTTCGATTTCATTCTTGATTGTCAGGGAAGTTAGTTTTTCACTTGAAATCTGGAAAACTAATTGAGCAAATATTTTATTTACTTCCTCGCCAATAAGTCCATCACTTGACGTTCCATTTTGTTGAACTTGAATCCGAGATAAGCAATCTACATTTTGGTTTTCTCTTCCTTTTTTACACTGTACAGCATAATCGAAACCTGAGAGGAAAGAAGCGTATCGAAGTAATCGTGAAGACGTCATTTGCGGGAGGGCTTTATGGGGATGAAGTATTCGTGATAATGGTTCCGTATCAGTAATTAGTACAAAATGCTTGCCAAACAAATAGTTGTAGAAATGAGTTACTCCAAATATGTATAATGGCTAGTGCTTCTCGGTCTAGGTGGCTGTAGTTTCTTTCTGAGGTCGTCGGTGAGCGCGATGCGTACGAAATTGGCCTTTCAATCCCGTTAGTGCTATGACTCAATACTGCGGCTACACCTGTTGGACTGGCGTTAGTTGTCAAAATCAGTGGTAGATTAGGATCGAACGGGACGCGTACTCGGTTGCTGCAAAGTTCGGATTTTAATTTCAGAAATGTCGATTTGCAGTTTGCTACCGATTTCCAAGGTTCTCCTTTTCTTAACAGGCATCTAAGTGGATAGGAGCTCGTAAAAAAATCTGGGATAAACCGTGAATAATATGTAACAAGGCCTAGAAATTTTCTGATTTTATCGACATTGGAAGGTTGTGGCATTTCTTGAGTGGCGCGCACTTTCGCTGGAGACTTGCTTACCTTGTTAAATTCGATAATGTGACCAAGATATTCAATTTTATTTTCAAAAAATACCCACTTATTCTTATTAACGTAAAGATCGTACATCGAAAGTCTTTGCAAACAGGAATCTAAGTTTTGTGTACATTCTTCGACTGTTGTTTCTTGTACAATTATGTCGAAGTAACGGGAATTACGAAGGATGTTAAGAAAATCGTCAACGCGTCGTCGTATTGGGTGGTTGGCCTGGATCAATTTCTCGTTTACTCCGCATTTGTAATCAACGCATAATCGGATGCCACCATCTTGTTTAGGGATTACTACCATCGTTTGTGATCCTTTTTAAATTGGGTGGCGACATCTAGAAATATTTTGGGCATCGACCACCGATGACTGCTTAAAATTCGGGTCAGAAAGATCAAAGGCGCCGACACGCGTTGTCCATACTGATTGATGTCTATACTGTAGGAAGGCCCCACGAAGAGGGCAAACGGCATTTCATGTTCAACTACGATGTTTTCGAGATAATAATCCGCATTCATGGATCTCATACGCATAGGAGCCAACTTTATACGGCCGTTAAAACAGATTCCTCCCCAAAACATTACGGAGCCTCCACCAAATGGAATTTTTGGAGTAATATTGCAGTTTGCAAATCCCTCTCCTGGCCTGCGCCAGACGTGCTCACGTCCATCCGAAGATTTTAAGTTCACCCTAGTCTCATCTGAGAACAAAACTCTCTTCCAATCATCAACCGTCCAGTTTTGATAATTTCTAGCGAAATGTAATCTTGCTATTCTGTGTTCCCTAGTTAGTAAAGGTTTTTTCGCCGGTCTTCTACTACTCAATCCAGCTTCATTTAAACGGCTTCTTTCAGTTCTAGATGATATCATAGCATTGCGTGCAATTGCAAACTCATTTTTTAACATTGTACCAGTGACTGTCCTGTTTCTAAGAGCAGATTGCCTCAGAAAGCGCTCATTTCTTGGATTCCTAGACCGTTTGCGCCCTTGTCCTGGTCTACGATTGTAAGATTCTGTCTGATTACAGCGTTCAACAATGCGACTTGTAGTGGAATGATTTCTTCTTAACAAATTAGCAACGTAACGCATGGAATATCCTTCTTCCAATAAAGTTGATGCCTTTACTGCTTCCTCGACCGATAAATTTCTTCGACGATTCATTTTTAGTATCATTAACCACTCAACACAACACCTTCTTGCAAATGAAATTTTGTGTTTATTAGCGATTTTTTGTAGCAAAAATATTCTCAAGTTTTGACAAAATGTGAAAATTATGATTTTAAAAGAAATGATTTTTTGACAGAATATGTGTCATTTAACAAGGAAGAGCGCTATTAGTAAAAAAATTAGTAACCTTAATCATGACCGCTATCTTAAAATTTTGTAAAATAATTAAGTGGTGCGTTAATTTTGTCCATGATAATTCTCGCTAATTAATAAACATTAAAATATGAATGGACGTGTTGTCTGGAGCTTGATCACAGTGAGCCAGATCTCCTGGTATGTAGCGCCTGTGCGGTCACACCTGAACTAACGATATTAGACCATGGCTTACAAATATCTAATATTTGGCCCTTCCAATCGACAATTTGACATTGTTATAAAATGATTTGGTTGTCATACATAGATGACTTATATAGAACGTAAACTACCTATCTTTTTTCCCCTCAAAGGCTAGCACCATCTGTCGAGTTGTGGAGGTTGTAAAATACTTACCATAGCCTGCTAGGTCTTACTGCGCATGTGTATTTGATTCTTTTTAGTAATTCTGATTTTTCTGCACAGATTTCAGGAATGCTTTTAAGAAGATGTCCAAAAATTGTATTTACGGTTCCTAATAGATGAAGTTCTGGTGGAGGAATGATGTCTACAGTTGGTTTATCAATTCCTCGTATAATAGGTTCATGTTTGCAGTTGAAATATTCGTTAAATTTACTGTTGTTGCTACCGGCTGTCGTCCACGTGTAATAGTAATGTTCAATATTTTTAAACGTTCTTGGGAGACCTGTATGTTCCAATTGGTTCTTATTCAAATTACACCATGCATAGAACTGTGCGACATCAAGCCCAAAAGAATATTTGATAGTTTTAAATCCGTGGCAAAATGGTAAAGTGTCTTCTTAAACTATTGAGTCTTAGAAGATTCCATATTGTAGATACGTTCAAATAGGTTTCAGGTATATCTTTCACAATTGCAAGTATAAAAAATTTTTTAACTCCCGAATCTTGGAGAGATTTTGTGGGTTTGGTTTCGTTTTTATACCTGTCATAAACATTTAAGCAAATTTTAAAAAAACCTCCACCGTCAGTGCCAATTTTCAAATTCGTAGTCAAATGCGAAAGATGCCTTTTTTCAATTACAAAATTTATAAATCTTTCAGTATCATTACAAAAAATCACCACTCTCTTAACATAGGCAGTTCTTTCTGAATTTTAAAACTGCTTTTCCATTCTATCAAAATAATCCTTGCTGAAAGTATTGCTGTCCATCAATTTTTTCTCACATTTTTTTCAATTATAACTTGTGGACGCAACGAAGAAACCATTTTTAAAGTTTGATTACCACTTAAATTTAATCTAACTTGTTTTTCGACGGTCATCCAACGGTTTTATGTACTTTATAATCCTTGCTTTTGAAAGGCGTTGACAATGCGGTTTTACAAATTACACATTCACATGTTTGAATCTGACTTCTAGTTTTTTTCAGATGTACACTTGAATGATCACACAATTGGATTTTCCTATTGAAATTATTCTTACTATATTCACAAAGTACTCTCCGACATGTGGAACACAGAGCAGTAGGGTACCGCGAATCTTCGATGAAAAAGTTCGGAAGAAAATATTTTGTAATAATGTCTATATACTTCTGTTGAACGGATTTGCCTCTATCTTTAGTTTTCCCAAAGCACAGTAAACAAATTAACCGTCGGGATCCTTCGTGAGTCTTCATTGTACTATTAAAGCGAGATTGAAAGTTACATTTTAAATTAAATTAAGTTATGTATAGCATTTTACCTTTGTTATTAAATAATGCAAGTTACAATACTTTCTTGACAAATAATTATGTATCTACTAGCTGACCCGGCAGACTTCGTACTGCCTCAATCGATAAATAAAAGACCTAAACTTTTGTATAAAATAATTTTAAAACAAACAAAACGAATTCGTATTTAATAAAAAAGCACATTGTGAATGAAGCATGAAGTTTTATTATTATTTTCGACACATCATGTTGCTTAATTACAAAGTAGAGTTTTCCTGAGATACTGGCTATTTATAAGGTTTAAATTTGATATTGACGGACACACACTGCTATGATACAGTTTGTTAATTAATTTAAAGCTTTCTCATAAACTATATTTTTCGCCAGCCGTCTTAAAAGATGTCACTTTTAACGTCAATTTTGGACGGAAAACTTGACGTTTTTGTGAGAGTAAAAAAAAGTTGCGTTACTAAAGTAACAATGTCATTTTTGCCTTTTTAATCCTAGCATTAATTTTTTTTTTAATCCTAGCCTTAAAAAGTTTTCAATTGTTTTATTTTGAGAATGAAATGCTATTAATATTTTCCAATTTTATTATTAACTTACATTGTTATTAATTATTTAAATTTTAAAATTAATATTGAATGTACAATAAGAACAACTGCGATTGATTTGGATTAAAGATTTTCCGTCACTATTATCATTTTTCATGCGGTCAGTAATAATATTTTGCGCTAACACTTCTACCGCTCCTGCTGTCTGGTTGGTCACAGTGTCAAAATTCAGGTTTACTGCTCCCACATTCCTACTTATTCCGTCTTCACGTGTGATCATTCTATTCGTAGTTCCACTACTTGTACCTGATTCTTCTAGGTTTACTTCGCTCACATTCCTATTCGTTGCGTCTTCATGTATTTTACTTGTGGTTTCACTACTTGTACCTGGTTCTTCCAAACGAAAAATTTTTTTTGCTACATCTTTTTTGTGTTTAAGAGACTCTTCTATGTAACCTTCGGCTACACTGTCAGATTTCCACCCACCGTGCCTCTTGAGGGACGTAATATCACCGCCAGAATCCACAAAAAGCGTGGCAGAAGTCCGACGTAGGCAATGTCCGCTGTATTCTTTAAAGTTTTCTAGCTTTAAATATTTGGCTACTTCTTGGGGTACACCACTAATTTTATGAATGCCAACTACTTGTCGATGGCACATTCCGTCGACATATTTAATAAAAAACCGACCTTCATTAAACATTTTTGGACGAAGCGCAACATACTTTTCGTAAAATTTCAAATACTTTTCCCCCATAACCGTAAATGATCTGGGTTTTTTCGTTTTGGTATCAGGAATTTTTACCAATAAACCTGCTTTAATATTTTCAATATCTTCAGTTTTTATTTGTAATAGTTCGTGACACCGACAAGCTCCGCTAACGCCAAAGATTACAACAATCTGAAAAAAATTCGTAAAATAAATATAAGCTCTTCATTAGGTTATAAACATACTTTCATCATCAGGAATTTGAAATCCGGAGCCGTGTCTAAGAAAACTTCTATTTGTTCATTAGTTAAAACCCTTGATTTCTTTGGAACGTATCCTTCTCCTTGTTTCTTTATAAACGCTTTTAATTTTGAATACTTTCCGATTTCTATGCCATTTTTTATATTTAAAGTTGCTTTCACCATGGAATACTGCGACCACAGTGTGGATGACTTCATTTTTGTAGCCAATTCGGAAAAATATACCAATAGGACGTTCTCAGAATAAGTTTGAATCTTTTTCCCTTCGCACCATTTGATGAAGCGGGTATACGCGCACTCATACACTTCGCGCGATTTTGTTGGTAACAAGTTCAGTACCACGTTTTGTGCTTCTTCTAGCACATCGGGAGGTAACTCTTCTTCAGGATTCATTATTAACACTGCAAACGTTTTCACAAAACAATGGTATGTAAGCAAACAAAAAAAGCCTTGACGACGTGGATACCAGACTACTTTGCAGATTGATTCATTTCTGCTCGATATTATTGTTATCAATATTTTGTATTTTTGAGATTTACTTTTTGGCTGGCGAAAAAGTAGTATGTTTCATTCGGATTAAAAGTCAGTTTTTGACTCGCAATTTTGCATCCGGTCGGCTTCGCTTCGCTCCGCCTCGCAAATGCAAAATTTGCTCGTCGCAAAAAATGGCACTTTTAATCCTAATAAAACAATCTACTATTTTTGCTTTGTTTTGTGGTGCGTAAATAAACAAAGAAGACGGTTTTCTGACACGCGAACACGCGACGTATAATTGTCCATGCGCGAAACAGGGAAACTCCAAGTTGATTCCGCAAACTTCTAACGACTGTCCTTGCGATTTATTTATGATCATCGCAAAGGCCAGACGTAGTGGAAATTGTAAGCGTTTAAAATCGAATGGTAAATCCGTTGGAATCATCGGTATCCGCGGGATCAAGACATCCGCTCCTTTGTACAGGGTTAGTCACGAGAGAATTACTTCTGAAAATTATTTTTACGCAACCCAAAATACTAATACCCTGTACCACTTGATATTATCTAAATTTAAAATGAAATGCCTAATCCATGATTGCTTTGACTTTGGCAGTGTCGCTTTGACGTTAATTAATTTTTAACATTTTTTTTCATCGTTGACTCGCCTCTAGAGCCCCATTAGATCGACGACATACAGTCAGATCAATCTGGGCTATACTGAAGCCGTAAGTGCTCTACCAATGTTGTCCGCCGCTAATGTGCATGTGTTAATTCGCCATCTCTGCGTCACCTAGAGCCTCTTCGAAGTGCAAATCTGCAACCTCTGGACTTCTTCGGCCATCCATTTACAAAAAAGCCGTAGCATCCCCCCAAAATGCCCAACATTTTCAACAGATTAGTAGTTAAATTATTTACTTACTTGTTTGAGTTTGTGTTGTAACCTTTGAATAAAATGCCGTAAAAGGAATTTTTAGAAATAATTTTCTCGTGATTAATCGGTTGCACAAGATCAAGAGGCACACTGACAAATTATTAGCGGCGCCGGAGGAGATTTCCGACTGGCTGCGGTACCACCATGGACACTCGCGTAACCTCATTTTCCACAATTGTCAAAATGAGATTGCCAAACTCAAAGCAATCATGGATTAAGCATTTCATTTTAAATTCAGTTAGTATCAAATGGTACATGGTATTCGTATTTTGGGTTGCGTAAAAATAATTTTCAGAAGTAATTCTCTCGTGACTAACCCTGTATTTTCCTTTTATGATTGTTGCCTCAATGACGTTATTCATCAGCTTTTTCACAACCAGTCTTGTTCCATTGCACAGCCGAGGTTGATTAATGTTATGCAGCATGATGACAACTGACCCTATTTTTAACTGCAAATTGTGAGGTGGTACTCCAGACAATTCCAATGAATTTAAAAACTCCGTGGGATAGTTGACTACGTCATCCTGGTTCATAACGGTGTCGGCTGATTTGAAGGAAACCAACTGTCCTGGAAGAAAATTCTGAATGGTCGCATTGAGATCCTCGACATCTTTATTTTTCGCCGCCAATATTGCTCGTTCACCCAGCCAATTATGGTTATTGTACTTTTGCGCTATATCTGGGAAAACACGCTGAATAAGCTCCTCTTTTGAGTCTGTGATGTGACAGAAATTTGTGGGTAACGTGATGAATCCGGTCGAGGTGTCCTCTGCAACTTTATTATTTCCAATGCCTAACAACTGCTTCGCAAACACATTCGCAGTTTCATCTTGTTGCAAAAATACTCGCATGTTAGTTGTTAATTGGAGTGTCTTTACATACTGCCACAAATTCGATGATTTTAGGCATGCATTTAGTTCATCAGCAACAGTTGATCGAGGAATAACTGGAAGAGTCTGACGAAAATCACCTGACAACAGAATCATGGCCCCACCAAAAATATTTTGGTTGTCACGAAGATCTTTCAACGTTCTGTCCAGTGCCTCCAGTGACCTCTTATGGGCCATTGTGCATTCATCCCAAACAATCAATTTGCATACCTGTAGGATCTTGGCCATTGCGCTATTTTTGGCGATGTTGCACATTGGTGTTTCGGTGATTTGCATGTTTAATGGTAATTTCAAGGCAGAATGTGCAGTTCGCCCGCCTTCTAGCAGAGTCGCAGCTATTCCAGATGAAGCCAACGCTAGAGCAACATCATTTCGCGATCTGATCCTCGCCAAAAACAATGAAATTAACAACGTTTTTCCGGTTTCTCCGGGAGCATCAAGGAAATAAATTCCACCAGATCCACTGTTCACAGCTTCTATCAAAGTGTTGTACGCAATTTTTTGTTGTTGATTTAATTGTGGAACATTTGTACGAACTGTTTCGGCCAATGCTTCAATGTCGTACTGTTGTTCTCTTTGCAACTCGTGGTTTAATGCATTGTGCATATGAGGATTTGGTGCTGTCATTCCCAAACACGACAATACTTTATTTGCCATCAATAAACACATATCTTCTATCATGATCAATGTCTCTTTGTAAATTTCTGTAGTCATTTGTAGTGTAGGATTCAAAGTTTGACGGCGCACACGATGCAAAACATCCTCAGACATGTCATCTCTATACTTAACCCACAAATCTTTTGGATTCGAGGGGAAACATGTCGATATGATAATCGCAAACAATGTACGAATTTGATGCGGCGATGAAGATATTACGGAATCCTTGAGCATATCATCCCAGTGCGAATCGTTCTCAAGTAAATGCAATAGTTGACATGCCTCACGGTAAGTCGCACACAGCTGTCCATTAACTGTTCTCAGTTGTTTAAACGATATCGGACCACGAACATTCACCAACAACAACCGCAAATAATAACATTCATCGTAATTTGGATGTACTGTGTAGATGCGACCCAGAGCGTCTGAAGAAAATACATTTGGATGTCCTTCAACTGGTGTTCCTTGTTTTCGACGCTGAAACGATTTCGATGATGCATTCCAGGTGTAATAGCGTGGCATGTCAGCATACAGCAAAGTGCGAGCAAAATCATCAGTTTGACAGACTGTGAAAAAACTTGTTAATGTTGTCGACGGTGAACGTGGCGCTCTGTCTGCCGCGTTCGATTCATTAAAATAAACTCGTTGACCATTTTCTAAATGGACTGCCAAATGGACTACTGTAGGGTGTCTTTCATGGATCGCAAATGAAAAGATACGCCAAATTGCTTCGTTGCTACTTACATAGTGACCCATCTGGTACTGTGATATTTCTTCATTTGCATTGGTTACAGCGAAGACAGCCATATCGCTACCTTTGTTAACATATTTACACATGTACTTTATCGACTTCACAGAGTTACAATATTCTACATTGATGTGAGTCTCAAAAGCTTTGGACAATATTGGCGAGTATGACACAATCCAACGATTGTCTACATCAACATTTTGTCCTCTTACCTTCACAACTACCGATCGCCCATTATCCGCAACTGATCGCCGACGATACAATGGGTATCCATCATTTCCCGTTATGGTTTCAGCAAGCAGGTCTCTTGGGTATCGCTTGGAACACTTGCCGTCGACCATACATGGTGAATTGTAGTTGAAAAGTCCGCAAGGTCCATGTATCATGTGTTTGGTAACTCTGCATGCAATTTTGGGTCAACTGTTTCATCTGGAATTTCAGCTGAAATTATGGAATCAATCTCATCTGGCCTTATTTTGTCCACTAACCAGACTAATATGTGCGCATGTGGCAATCCACGCTTTTGCCATTCTACAGAATACATCCAACAACGGACTCGGCCATACACACAATGCTTTATTAAGAAATTCATGAGAGATTTTAATTTTTGTTTAAAAACTCTGGCAGTTATGTCCTGTCTATCAACTGGTGTTTGGCTATGTAGCAATTCCCTCTTGATTTGGGACCATTTAGGGTTACATGTGAATGTAACAAATAAGTTTCGGCGGCCATAATGCCTAACATATGACATAGCATCCTGAGCATATTCATGCATGTGGCGTGGGCTTCCTATATAAGTGGCTGGCAAAATTGTCATTCTTCCCACATTATTCACATTGCCATCCGCATTTATAGCGTCACGGAGATGAATGTATTCCTTTGATCGTAGCTGTCGTTGGTTCAAACGGATGTATGTCAATCGTTCAGTCTCAATTTTGACATACAAGTCAACTGCAAACTGATGAAAAAGTCTTTGACACATCAAAATATGATTTACTTCACCTTGACGGATCATGAGTCTGTATGAATAGAAATTCATAGCACTAACTTTTTTGTTGGTTTCAGCACCTGCTATCAAAAATGATAAATGTTTAATTTGTTACTTAGATGAATTGAATTAAAAAATATTATTTAATCTTGTTCAATTTATTTACCTGTTACTTCATTTTCCATTTTGATATTAAAATGGTATCCATCTTCCCCCTGCCAAAAGATCAAAGGATATTGTAATGCATCATAACTCCTGTGTGTTTCAGATACACGTTTTAAATCACTATTCCGACGATGAAGCACAATATCTCTAGATTGTAAATTTTCTCCCACAATGACAACAGCCACTTCGTCAATGGTATGCGAATTAAACCTCCTTGTGTGTTCACCGGCAGGTGTTTTGTCAGCTCGAATGATAATATTATGGCTATCAGATGGCATCCGATCCAATGCTATTTTAAACATGTTTACTAAATTGTTATTCTAATGAAGAAACATTTGTAATTAATGGACAATGGTTCTCTTCACTGTTGGATTGTGAGCACAACGATTATCAACTTCCGCATCTGAATTGCCCATAAAATAAATTTGTAAAAATTGATAATCTGCATCAGGTACTGGTAACAGTGTCCCCAATAAGTGATAAATTTGTCCTTGAATCTGTAATTTTTAAAAATTTGTCGATTAATTATTTCCGATATATACGAGTACATTTTAGTACATATTGAATATTATAAAAAAATATTCTGGTATATAATACCTTGAAAGTGGGCATGAAATTGTCGTGTATAATATGTGTAGCGCCAAATGATGTCATCTGGAAACAGCTGTTATATTTCTGAATGTTGGCCAAGAGGTGCTTAGAATCATTTCCAATCCCAGAAACTAAAGATCGTAAAGGATCTGGTGGTGGGACCAATTGTGGCAATTTTACTTTGCCTCCAGCACAACATAATCCAGTAGATTCATGAGTGTATTTTAACGCCTTACAATATTTACAAATTATTTTCATTTCCCCAATTGTTACCGATTTGTCGGCACTATAATCAATTGCCGGATCATAGTGGAATGCAGCTCGTTCAAGAATCACAGGAGCATTCCGTCTGCGGATTCGATCAATTCATTATGTCGTGATTGCTGTTGTTGTGTTTGATGTGCACGAACTCGTTGCATTCTAAGCCTATCTACTTCATGATCACTCACTAAATAACGCAATTCTGACATAGCAATAAGACTATTTTCTTGATCTGTCTCTCTCTGGTCATCAGTGCGGTTAGCACGTGAGGTAGCTCTTCGCACATTCGATTGACTGCGACGACCTAAGTCAGGTCGTCTTCTCCTCGGCATCGTAAATTGTAAATAATCAAAGTGAGAAAATTTTTCGTTCACTTAGCAGTAAACTGTCACAATCACAAAATATCAAAAAAAAGAGCACATTACCTGGAATGTCACTATCACAAAGGATCGCCAAAGTAAAGAAAGTTCTCGCGCACTCATAGATATCGTAACACAATATCGTAATACTTCTTTCCGTGTTCTAAAGTGCAACAGGATGGATTGACATATTAGTTGGTTGTCAAATCTAATGTCAAATATTATCGTTGCGTTCAGAAATTTAATTTGTAACAAAACTTAATATCTGGTCTAGGTCTAGGTAGTCTAGTTTGGTCCTGAGATATTTATGGAAATTCAGAGAAGGTTTAAACGGTGAGAAACAAAAATACTAAAAACAGAAATTCTATTTTCCAATACAACATGTTCTGAGCTGTGAAACATTTGATGTCTTTTGTCTTTTTAGATATAAAAGATTGTCACTTGGTTGTCAAGAAGAAAAGTGCCTTCCCTAGACCTCCACGGACATTTCAAAACCAAGAAAAGATAAATCCGTTCAGCCGTTCTCGAGTTTTAGCGAGACTAACGAACAGCAATTGATTTATATATATATAGATATAGTGCAAATTGGAGTGCAACAATGCTTTTGGCAGAAAAATGACACCCGTCAACTATGTTTTGCAATAATTCTTTTGGTTTTATTAGGTCATAAATGATCACGAATGTCCAGTATTTTAAATAACCAATGATTCTATTAAAATATGTAAAAAATTAAAGTATAAGAAAAATCATGGTACAATTATTTTAATTTTGACATTTTCCTTTAAACAAAATCAAAATACAACTAATTATCCACATCGCTATCGCTATCATCAGTATCTTGATTTAAATTTATAACAAGTTCGTTAACATTCACCAATCGCTCTTTCTTCCAGTAATTTTTTATTATGGTTTCAGTATGCCGTATGTAATTTTGCCACTGCTGTGCTGTTACTTTGCTTTACGCTTGTTTCCATGCTGTCAAAGGATTTTTAATTTGTTGTACTTCCTTATCGTACTGGCGTTTTGTTTGACTCCATACCATTTCAGTTGGATTAAATATGCATTTGTATGGGGCAAACGCAACACATCATGACCTGCAGCTTGTATCATTCGATCTACAGCATACACTGGCTCCTGCAAATTATTTCTACACAATTGCAGGAGGGCATCTTTTTTTGCACTATCGGGAAAAGTGATTCGCTTTTTTTCTGGCCACTCCTGCAAGTGTGCCTTTCGCCAAGCTGTTGTTGGTCGCTTTTCTCCCAGCTGGCTGTGGTAGCTTGCATTATCCAATATTATTATGGAAGGCCTATCAAGAGCTGGTAGTAAATGATCTACCATCCAACTCTCAAACGTTTCTGCATTCATATCAGAATGGTAGTCCAATTCCACTTTTAAAAACAAGTGAGGCACCTTCGACAAAACCAGTTGCAGTGCCTGCATGAACAACAATATATCGATCTGTCATAATGGTTTTCAATCTTTAAACAGTAAAAAGTGACAAGAATTAACCCCCGTCTCCTGAAATTCTTTTCACTGAACGTACGTCTTCATCTTGCCATGATCGTCTTACCGTACCGTTGTCAAAAACCCATGTTTCATCTAAGAAAACAAATTGTTTTGTTTCCGAACTTGCCAGAATTTCCATGTACTTTTGTGGAAAAATTTTTCTGAAGGTCTTAACATGAGGTTTTTCCATCAAGGCTCTTCTATTATCATTTTTCCTGTAGGAAAAAACTAACTCCTTTAGAAGTATTGCCAAAGACGATTTTTTGTAAGTGTAAATGAATTTCTCAGTTAGTCGAGCACCTAAAGTGTTCAAATTTACGGTTTCCTTTAAAGAAAGACTCAAATAAGTTAAACACAATCAACATGCAATACACCCTCCGAAGTCTATAAAAAAATCAACTTTCCTCTTGCAAATTAAATACATTTTCTTAAAGATTAAAGCAATAACTACAGGCTTACTGTTGTGAACCATATCGTAGACACGCACTTCCCTCTTGATGTTGTTATCAAGATCTGGGGTAGACCTTTTTTGTCGCTTACGTTGAATCTTGTGCCTTCCTTCATGCAGGGATAAATTTTTATATTTAACTACTGCTGTTACACTAACGCCTAAACAATTTGCAGTAACCTTCAATAATGATACACAATTAGTAAGTGCTTAACATACTAAATATGTATATTAAAATGAAATTAATTTGTTTGTGCTACTCTCAAATAACTATACCTGCCTTGAGTTTGTGTTAAAGATAAAAGCAAATGCAGCACAAACTTCACAAAGACAATTATATTGAAGTAACAACCTCTGTCAGGCATCCTAAATTAAAATTTCCTTTCTTGCAAAATTAATACGCATTGGCAATCATTTTTTTGTGCCACGATGTTGTCAACAACAGTCATATTGCACTGGGTTGAAGAGGGCTACAAAATATGATGGTATATTATTATTGCACAGAATAAATCAACTCACTCTTGCGTAATCATGAATTGTAATGTCTTCCATGGGGTCTATATATATGAAACGTTCTTTAACACACACAACAGACGTAACTTAAAATGTCCAAACTTCAGCCACTACAAAAAACAGCACCAAGGTCTATAATATCATATCTAACAAATCAAAACAAGTAAAAAACACAAACACTAAACGCAAAAAACACACTTTTTAACTCTTTGAATCAAAATTTGAAATTAATGTCAATCAAGCTGATCGTTCAAAACACAGACACAGGCATACATATGAATTCATCTTCATCAGATACTAATTTCAAAGAGGTCCCCAAGTGCAGAGCTAAACTTGGAGTTTTAAATGTTTTCTTTTCAAAGTCAAAACCAATTACTCGTGTCGCTGCGAAGAATACGTTGTCAAAATGTTTAGGATGTAGTGGTTCTTTTAACGATAATTTTTCATCATTCATAATTTCTTGAAAACTCAACAACAATCTTGAGAGTTCACGCATTCGTTACTACAAGCATAAGCCAATCGTTCTCTTTTATGTTTCTTTAGATAAGATTCCACAAAATTTGCAATTAACAAATATTTTTTGCTACAAAGGCTATCTCATCTGGTTTCATGGAATTAAATACCTAAAAAGTACATAGGTTTTACAAATATTTTACTGCTTGAAATGACGTTGACCGGATCCATTGCGCATGCTGTTAGCGTCTACGAGCACGCAAGCACATTTGATTTATCATTAGCTAAATTGCTTGAAACACGCTTTTTAGCGTGCCTATTTAAATAGCTTTTGTAAATATCCCTTTACAATATGGGCAAGGATAGAAAATCGTATTCTGTTTATCATCTGTTACTGTAACTTGACGATTAGGTTTAACCACACCAGTTAAAAATAGATCAAAATTTGTATTGTTTCTCAACAATTGAAAAGCAAGTCTACTCTCTTTACTTACTTTTTACTTTACTTTTTTAAAGGAAGTATTGTAATCAAGTCCGTCGGCTGACTCTCTACTTTTTTCTCCACCTTTTATGACCCTTAGAGTACCAAGAGATAGGTCTCCCCTTTCCGTCTGTCTGCCATCCCGGATGTTCCAAGAACGCTTTGTTTAAACCAAGTTACTATTGTTTTCACTTTTGAAAAAATCTTAGTAACATCAGGCATGTTTTAAATGAACTATCAGCGACAAGGTTGAGTGTATGTGCAAAGCACGGTAAGTGTTTATTTTTAGTGAATGTATTGCATACTGCCTTCACTATATTGCATCCATTATCTGTGACAATGTCAAATATTTTTTCTTTAGGAATATTCCATGCATTTAAACATTCCTCAAATTTTGTGCAAATTTATTCCGATGTATGCTGCTCTTCTAATAGATATACTCCAAGGGTAGTATTTTTCATCTCGACGTCATTTTCTAAATAATGTAAAGTTATTCCCAAGTAACTCTTTGTTTGATATTGTTCGATCCAAATATCAGCTGTTAAATTAGAATTGTTACATTTCCCAAATTTCTCTTTATAAGAATTGACTAGAACCACATATTTGTCATTTAGCAGTTTGGTCATGGTTTTTCTGGCTGGTAATTTATACAAAGGACACGCTGTGTGAAGTAAATGTTGAAAGCCTTCATTTTCTACTATTGATAACGGTTGGTTGTCTTTACATACCATATATAGGAGAGAATTATCAATTGCAAGTGCTTTCTCGCCCCTTTTTCTAAATGAAGTGAGATTTTGAAAAGATTTTTTTATATTCGACTTTTTTATATACTTCAAAAGAGTTGTTCGACATAGTCATCACAGCAGCATCACGTCAAGTGGGGTGCAAAACCAAATAACTCCACTCCGCTACTTTTTTCAGGAACTGTTTTATCCGTTGTATAATTATTACAGAATTAATTAGAGAACACACGTACTGTTTTCTCGCATCCCAGTTTAGTTTGTTCCAAAAGTAATTAAACATTTCTTTCCTTGCGCTACGGTTAAATTTGGAGCAAAATCGGTTTTTCGAAAGCTTGCATTTTTTTGAGTTACATGTACTACCAAGTAAACGCGCATTTTTTATTGTCGACATCTCGTATTTCATTTTTTTTTTCAAACCCCTATAGGTTTTCCCTTTCATCCTTCTTATTCTGTTATTTTTTCTAGATGTATCTATATCTTTTGGTGATATAAGATTATCTTCATTATCATCGAGTCCCAATATGTTAGTTTCATCTTCAATCGGCAATGATATTTCTGTCTCACTAGCTAGCTCTGTGTTATCAGTTTGAAACAAATCAGTATTATCTGCTTGCACTAGGGGCTGTTTATTTCCAGCGAGTAAAGTGTCACTCCCTTCAACAGGAATATCTTCATTGACATTCAAAATGGTGTTATTATTGTCATTTATACTAAGTATCAAATATTAAAATATTTTCTTCATCGTCCTCATATAAGAACTTTTCTAATTCTTGCTGCGTTAAGTATTTTCTAGCCATATCTGCTAATCTGCAAAATCAAATAAGTGACAGAATCAAGAGATGATGCTTAGTTTGCAAAACCATTTAACTGCAGCACCATCCATATTTAATCTAGTTTTTTTTAAACAATGAGGTATTTATGGCTATGTGTAGTAATGTAAATGGAAAATATAAGTAACTAATTACAGTTAAATTAAATAATTTCAATTAATTCAGGGGTAATATAGACATAACTTACCGAAAACTTGCAGCACACTTCTTAACAACTATGGTCCATAAGAAACACACGCACGATGGTCACTTACACGAATTTGCGATACTGTTGTAGTTGTTTGGTTTTGCATTAGGCGGTACAACTGCGTTTCTATTGGTTCCCGAGTTACAGGTTTTTGCAGTAAGCTGCGCAATATACTAAAAAACACATTGGCGTGAAAATTCGAAAATGGACCAAAATGTCAGTTGTTCGGTTTTGTTCCCCACCCGACGATCATATGATTCTGGCTCGGGTCAGTGACTATGACGTTTAGAAAAGCAAGATTTAATCTGTTTTTCAAAAGTTATGAATTTGTTACAAATGGCCCTAATTGTATTTGCATCTACTATGTGAGGGCCCCTTGAAGTAAACAGAATGTTTTTCTTATCTGACATTATTAAAAAAATAATTTTCCTCTCAGTACCCTACAATTCCCAGTTATTCAGTTTTCAATTTGAAAACACAAAATTCAAATTTTTTACTTGAAATTTCTTTTCTTTGATTTAATTCACGTTTTATTTCTACAGTCGTTTAAAATCACTGCGTGTCTTGGCGCCAGCTGAAAACTCATAACAAAAGACGGAGAAAATCTGAAATTTTCAGCAAAATGTGAGCATTTCTACATCCAATCTGTATGCAGACATACGAGAGCGCTTGCGTGATGATCTGAATTAGGTTTGGAAAAGCACCGTGTGAAGTAAATTAAAAAAAAACTCAAATTTGTTACAAGTGACCATGATTTAAAAACCGAAGGAATGCATAGGGCGACAGAAATAATGACTGTGCACAAAAAAGTCTAGTCTTATGTTTCATTTGACAATCATACTCCAAACAAATTTTCGTAAGAAGATTTTACAATTACCTGAACTGTCGTATAGGCGCATCACGTGAGGTGGGCGGCAAAGGCAAAGCATCTTTGTCTGATCCAAAGGAGACTGGTGGTGGCAGAGTATATTCTTCATCAAAGTTAGTTTCAGGGTTGTTTGTTTCTTCTTCGTTGTCATCTTCGTTGTTGTCGTCATCTTCGTTCTCATCATTACCTCCTTCAGGAGTTCCAAAAGATTGAAGTTCCTCCCAGGTCTTCCCTCTATATCTGTACACATTTTTGTCACCGACCACCGAAAGGAATCTTGAAATATTTATTATCTGCGTTGTCTGTTCAGGCATTCGGTAATGGCTCAAATGAATATCAAAGGTGTGACACATAAAATCTGCCATTTGTTTCAGCTCATTTTCGTTCAAGTTGAACAGTTGACACATTGTAGCCACGTGTTTTCTCAAATACATTCCCGTCAAACTTTCTGGTTTTTCGGCACCACATTCTCTGGAAATTTTTTTTAGCGAAAGAGAAGCACAGAGATATCCCTCCTTGTTCAGATAAGAAAAGAGATAGGGGTTGTCATCTGGGATGTTTGCTTGTTGTCTGAAGGAGATGAATAAATCCAAGCCTCTGAAATTAAATTAATAATTTTTAGCCACATAGACTTTCAACTTACTTTATATTTTCTGGCCGCAAGAGAATACTCAAATTCCTTCCGCGTTTGCCTCTTATATATAAAATGGTAAACAGATCTGCACATATCATTTCTAAATGATTCAAAAATTCATACTGTTCCTGACCGATTTTTTTGCTTATCTAGGTAATTTTCCAAAAGAATACGAGAAATTTCACCTGGTCGTCGTCTGTTAAAAATCGTTATCTGACACAACAGAACTTCGCCCAATTGTTTCCATTTTGAAAAATTGAATCCGTATTCCTTCAGATAATCGTAATTTTCTTGAAAAACCTTGTCACAATACTCCCTCAATTTTTGGATATCCTCCGGTTTTGGCAGTTCTTTTTTCGCCTTAAATTTGTTGGTAACAACCGTATAAAGCGCATCCCGGGGAATTTCTACGGAAAATTCTGATTTGTGCAATGCACTGAAACTTTCTAACGCCTGTACTTCATGCGAAGACGTCAGGAGATTCTCTCTTTCTAGATAATGTCGACGAAGTCTCGAAATTAATGTCGAAATAATAGGACCCATCTGAAGAGCTACTGTGGGATGTCTCAGCTTTACCAACTTTCCTGTTACTTCATGTTGCTGACACAAAATTCTAATTGCATTCATTATCAAACCATACTTTCTGGTGTTCAAGCAGTCTTTCAATTCTTTTATAGAGGGATCCATATTTCTCAAAATTATCAACAGACGTGCACATCTGCGCATTTGAGCCCTGCTATTCTTCATCTGATGCATCGTCCTGTTTGATTTACTCATATGTACGCCAAAATCTTGTATTAGCGTATCTTTCTTGATGACGTCCGTCACTTCATCATTTTACAAGTTGCTCAAAAGTTCCTTCAGGATGTTTTCATCTAAACTGACCGAAGATTTATTCAGTTCTTCAAATTCCAGGAATCGTATCCGTTTAACATTATCTGGTTGTCGATTTGAGCATTTCCTATGATGCTTACTGAAATATTTTCTTGCTATTAATCCATTGCACGTTGAACAATGCAAGCTTTCGGATACAAGTTGTACAACAGGCTTTCTTACAGCTATCCGCATTTGGCGAGGAACAGTTTCATTGTACATTTTATCACTTTGCAATCGAAGAATACAAAGGGCTATTATTTTTTCAACACCTTTCTTATTAATAAACTCCTTCACCGCGTCTTCTTTTCCGTGTACTTTTTGTAAATGCCGCCCAATGCAGGTTTTCAGGTCACCACAAAAAAGACAAGCGTGCCTGCGCAATTTTGTACATTTTATGGAAGTACTTTCGCTGCTATCCATTTCTCCTACCCCTTTCTTGGACGAATTGTGAACGAGAATGGCTATAAATCTCTCCACAGGTTGATCGATAAACCTTTCATGTCCACTCAAACCGCCCTTAGGGCAACACACTTCTAGGTTGAATGATAATTTATGTCCTTCTCGCATGGTGTGACAGACCGATTTTTTTCCAATAGTTTCTATGGAAACTGAAAATTTTCTTTTGGAATTAAAGCAGTTACTATTAACAAACTAGCTCACCACAATGATGATTCTGTAACGGTTTCTTCAAAATATAACCCTGCAGATATTCTGTATTAGTGTGGTGTCTTTTAAACAAGGGTACAATGTATTCACCACAATGTAATGGTGCCAACAAGTCGATTTGAACTTTCTAATTACTAGCCGATGTACTCTTCAAATCAAGCGGTCGCTCACTGAAAACGAAATATGAAAATATTAATTCTTAATTCTACCCAATTACAATTCTAAGCCACTCGAGAGATACACTCATTATTTATTAAAAAATGTTTAATCAAATAAAATCAAGGCAAGAAGAACTTTCACGTTTTAACTGATTTTTTAAAAATATTAAAATTATACCGCTCATTTTAGAAATTGGCGGGAGAATGGATAAAATCTTACCTAGACAAATCAAAATTACAACTTGTAGAAGGCGACTGTGACTGAGTATCAGAGAGGTCAACGTCGGTGGTAGATTTGGCATCTGGAAATAACGCGAGTCCGATGAACAAAAATCTGAACACTGGATTTTTTTCTTACCTTCAAACAAGCGCCTCTTTGGCAGAAAAGAAACTGTAAAGATGGATTAACATGTGACATCTGTAAATTTAATTGTTTATAATCTCTCAGAAGATAATTTAAATGAAGGCGAGGGTGAAATCAGTGCCACAACAAAAATTCTGAATTTAGTTGGAACTCAGATAATTAAAGAGGAATCTGGATGTAAATGTGTTCGTTTAGGAAAATCTGTAGCTGGTAAAATAAGACCTTTATTGTTAAGACTGAAAGCACCTGAAGATGTAATTAGGGTACTTAAAATGTATAGACCACGTAATAATGTGTATGTCAATAGAGATCTCACAGTGCGCCAAAGAAATAGTGCTTACAACATCAGAAAGGAATTCAAGATTCGAAAAGAAGCTGGTGAACAGAATATAAAGATAAAATACACAAATGGCATACCAAAAATTATCCAAGAAAAAAACTAAAACAATCCCAGCAAACGCAAGGTAATACGTACAACATAATCTACCAAAATGTAAGAGGCCTAAATAGCAAAGTGAATGAATTTTTTATTAATTGTTGTAATACTGAAGCAGACATTATTTTATTAACGGAGACATGGCTCAGTGAGGGAGTATTATCGTCCGAGCTTTTTCCTCAAAATTTTCAAATATTCCGATGTGATAGAACTTGTGGATGAGCGGGTGGAGTATTGGTTGCAGTTAAAGCTGAATGGGTAGCTCGGACAATCAATTTGGTATCTCCTGTACCCAATGTCGAACTGTTAGATGTGAAAGTCCGAATTAACAACTGTAATCGCACCTTTATCGTATTGTACATTCCACCGTCTGTACATAATTATGGTTATATTCATGGTACTAATGATACTTATGATCAGATTTTTGATTATTTGGAGGAGTCGTGTAAGTTGGATGAGTCGACTGTGGTAGTGGGAGATTTTAACATCCCGGAATTTTATGAATGCTGTTACCTTAATCGAACATATACAAGTCTCTTTAGTGTAGCTCAATCTTTTGTCACATTCAATAATTTGAGTCAAAAAAATCAAATACTAAATGATAATGGTCGCCTGCTTGATCTTGTGTTAGTGTCAGAGAATGTATCCTGCATAGTATCTTCAGCGGAAAGCTCATTTGTCCCTGAAGATGTACATCATCCAAGCTTGTTAATAGAAATTCTGTTAGAAACTGAATCGAAAGTAAAACTATTAGGAAATCAGAGCTGTACCAAATACAATTTGCGTAAGGCTAATTTTCAAGAGTTATATAACGCTTTCTGTTCTCTGGACTGGAATTATCTTGAAAAAATACGAGATGTAGAAATTGCTGTTGACTGGTTCTATGATAAAATATACCAACTTTTTGATAATTACGTTCCCAAATGTCCCATTACAACTTCCAAATTTCCAATATGGTTTACGAGAGATATTATTGTTTGTATTAGAGAAAAATAACGTTATTTAAAATTATATAAGAAATTCAAATTTGCCCTATACAAAGATAAAGTCTCCAATCTTAGGAAAATTATTAGAAAAAAAACACGTGAAGAATATCAGAAATTTTTAAAGGTTGCAGAAGACACCATACAAACAGATCCTAAAAATTTATGGAAGTTTATTGATAATAAAAGAAATGCTAGTAGAATTCCAGGAAATATGACATATGAAGATGAGTCTTTAACATTAGCTGAAGATATAGTGAATGGATTTGCTAGACATTTCAGGAATGTTTACCATCGTGATAGCAAATGTGTCTGTGATGTAAATTGTGATGAATGGTCTTTCTGTGATATTTGTAAAATGTCGTCCAATTGTGTTCTAATTAACTGTGATAAAACCAACTGTGATATATTTAGTAATGCTCAAAATGTGCTACATAATTTCAATATCACCTGCGACGATATCTACGCTGCTGGAAGAAAACTAAAAAATACGCATACTATGGGACCGGATAACATACCATCCTTCCTGGTGCGGGATTGTTTACCCTGTTTCGTACGACCTCTCTTATCTATTTTTAATTTAATAATAAATACGTACGGCGCATTTTCCCAAAAAATGGAAATTTTCGAGGGTATGTCCAGTTTTCAAATCAGGATCTAAGAATGATGTAAGCAATTATAGACCCATAAATTTGCTGAACAACTTTGCTAAATTGTTTGAGGGAGTGATAGCTAAAGTTATATTTAGTCATGTATCGGGGATGATAGCACAGCAGCAGCATGGATTTGTAAAAGGTCGATCAACGGTGACCAACCTATGTGAATTTGTGCAGTATGTTTCGAATGCTCTTGACAATAAAAATCAGGTGGATGTTATATATACCGATCTAAGGAAGGCGTTTGATCGAGTAGATCACTGTATGTTAACTAACTAAAACAATATGGATTATGTGATAATATAATTAAGTTATTCTGTTCATTAATACGTCACAGATTTCAGTATGTAAAGACTGCGCACGAAAAAAATTGGCCACATAAAAAAATCAATAACCAGAAAATACTTAATATTATATTGTCAACACTATCGTCAACAATTAACATAAACAATTCTTTATAACATGCTAATGCTATCATATAAATTATTTTAATCCATATCCGAACTTTCTCACTTTACTTCTGACGCTTCTCATCAGGTTACATACAGTAGTCGAGCCAAGAGCGGCGGACGCTTTATTGAATTCTTTTTCGAAGTCGGATAAGCTTGTGGGTTGTTTTTGGCTTTTTTTTAACTTCTGTTTCACAAGCGCCCAATATTTTTCTATTGGTCTTAGTTCAGGACAGTTAGGTGGGTTTTTGTCTTTCGGGACGAAATTTATTCCATTTCTCTGGTACCATTCAAGAACAGTTCTGGCGTAATGACATGTGACCAAATCGGGCCAAAACAAAGGAGGAGTGTTGTGTGACCTGATAAGTGGCATCAATCTTTTTTTGACGTATTCTTCCAGGTAAATTTCTTGGTTTACACTTCCTTTAGTGACGAAAGTCTTGCTGGTTTTGCCACATGTGCAGATGGATTGCCAAACCAAAAATTTACCGGCAAATTTTGACATCTTTTGTTGTTTAAAATTCCTATCAACATCAAATTTATTAATGCACGTAGAAAAATTTTGTCCCGGAAGCTGCTTGAAGTCACTTTACACAAAGGTCTCATCGTCCATAATCACAAATTCAAATTTTGTGAGAATAGCTTCATACAACTTGCGTGCTCTGGTTTTTGCAGTACAGTCTTGCTTGTCAGTTCTGTTAGGGGCTTTCCGAACTTTAAATGTTCTCAGCCCTTTTCGCTTTTTTACCTTCTGCACAAAAGAAGATGATTTTCCGACTTTTTTTGCTACATCTCTCACCGATATGTTGGGATTTTTCTTGAAGATGGCAACCACTTTTGCTTCTGTTTTCTTGCAAACAGGACCCGTTTTTCTGCCCGTTCCTGGTTTGCGTTCTATAGATAAACGTCTAATAAAATTGTTTGTGACATTTGCCACAGTTGATTTTCCAATACCCAGACGTCGGGCGATGGTCCGATACGATGCCGTAGAATCTTCGGTATACAGGGTGCCGCATCCAAGTCTGGATATAGGGAATTAACATGCGAATTGGTTTTTATTTTATAATATCTCCCCAGATCACTTTAAAGCTATTATTGAGTGATGGCTTTGTGGAGGTCGAAGAGGGCTATCGGCCAGTATTTTTTTCAAATCGTTGCATCGCGCTCATTCACTGTAAAAAGGTTTTAAAAATCGTATTTTGAAATTCGCGCCCGATCCGAATTGTCGCGAAGTGTTCCGTCGTACTGTCAAAGTTCGGCGATCGCGTATTTTCATTATCCATGCAAAATTCAAATGTCAAAGTGAAATTAGAAATTATTCTCATCAGAAATCAACGAACAAGTCAAACTGAATTATTTTATCCAGTGTGATGATTATTGTAGGATAAATTAAACGGAATAAATGCACAAATTGATCCATTCATTCGTCATAGTGCGCGACCCCGTCAAACGAGCCATCTCGAACTACAATCAGACCGTATCCAAAAAGCCCAAGATGAAGACTTCAATACTTCGAGCAGCTGGTCTTCCTCAAAACCCCATCAAAGCCCATCGGCAGCATTGCGACATTTTCTGGGAGCCCTCAAGCTAGGAATGTACTCGGGCTGCTTCACTCAGTAATCCACTGAACGACTCAAATTGAATTATTTTATCCAATATGACGATTATTGTAGGTCAATTTAAACGGAATAAATGCACAAAATATTTTATTAGGTTATGCTATGTTCTACTGCGATTAGATGAAAAAGCGGGGGCCTGCATGTTCTTCAACAGTTAATTTAATTAGTAGGTAATTTGGATAAATTTCACCCTTTTTTTTGGAATCACTAAAGATTGGAAGTCAATTGATTTTACATTCGTTAAGCAGGAATGGATTTTTTGCCTCCAGGAAGCATCTTCATTACAGGAAATTTTTGAGAGAGAAATGTAGAACATTGACTCATCAACATTTTAAAGTATTTTTCTCTATTACGAATGTGTTTTGGGATTCAGAAACTTTTGTATTACTGTTTTATTTGTTTATTGTGTTAACAACAACAAAAATAAAAATAATATTTCGCAAAATAAAGTTACATTTATTTTCAAAGGTGATAAAAATTACATAAAATCAGGTGGGCACGACGTTTTCTAGGGGTCTTAAACAGATGAGATAGAAGAATTTCAAAAAGCATCATGACAAAAAATTGAAGCCTGGGGACTACTTCTCACATATAGAGTTTTACGAAGGAACGCTTGAGAGAATCTAGGCTGATGGAGAGTTTTTGAGGAAAATTTGTTTTACTGACGTTCATTTGGTCTTAAGGGAAGTTATAATCGTCAGAACGATCAAATTTGAGCATTACACAACCCTCACGTGGTCCATGCCCTTCGTTATCAATGGCGTGCAATTGTCAGTGTATGACTGGGGCTTCTAGGACATCATGTCATTGCACCTTTTTTCATCGAATCCGGAATGAATGCTCAGAAGTAGGATAATATGCTAGCTCAGCAAATACTTCCTAGGACTCGAAGGGTGCGGCATCTGCAGCAGGTCTTTTACATCCAGGACAAAATCTCCAGCCATACAGTTCGCATAAATGTTGTTTATTTGAACCAGTATTTTTCCGCAATGTTGGAATGGAAAGTTTGCACCGCCCCATTGGCCTGTGCAATCGCCGGATATAAACCCCTGAGAATTTTTTCTTTGGAGATTTCTTCACGACCATCTGCATTCAGACAAGCTATACAAACAGAGAAGCGCTGAAACAAGCAATCCAGCAATATTGTCTTCAGATTTCAACTAAAATGCTGATCAACACGCGTAGGAGTTTTGAAGATTGGCTTACTTACTGTACAGCTGCTGAGAGCAGTCTTTTTGAGCAATTCTTGAAAATAGTGCAATACTTCTCCAGATTCGTACAATATTTCATTACTTCATTCATCAACAATTGTTAAGTTTTGTTATTTGTAGTTATCTAAATGGTTCATTAAAAGGTCCTCTTCAAAAGCGCCAGCTATTTTGATGGTAAATCTTATCATCACACAATAAGAAAAGCGGACCCTCGCTTTTTCATCTAATCGCAGTAGAACATGGCATTTTAATGAGATTTTAGTAATAAAGACTCGATCAGCACCAGCAACATAACCTAATAAAATATTTTGTGCAGTTTGTGCATTTATTTCGTTTAAATTGACCTACAATAATCGTCATATTGGATAAAATAATTCAATTTGAGTCGTTCAGTGATTACTGAGTGAGGCAGCCCGAGTACATTCCTAGCTTGAGGGCTCCCAGAAAATGTCGCAATGCTGCCGATGGGCTTTGATGGGGTTTTGAGGAAGACCAGCTGCTCGAAGTCTTGAAGTCTTCATCTTGGGCTTTTTGGATACGGTCTGATTGTAGTTCGAGATGGCTCGTTTGACGGGGTCGCGCACTATGACGAATGAATGGATCAATTTGTGCATTTATTCCGTTTAATTTGTCCTACAATAATCATCACACTGGATAAAATAATTCAGTTTGACTTGTTCGTTGATTTCTGATGAGAATAATTTCTAATTTCACTTTGACATTTTAATTTTGCATGGGTAAAGAAAATACGCGATCGCCGAACTTCGACAGTACGACGGAACACTTCGCGACAATTCGGATCGGGCGCGAATTTCAAAATACGATTTTTAAAACCTTTTTACAGTGAATGAGCGCGATGCAACGATTTGAAAAAAATACTGGCCGATAGCCCTCTTCGACCTCCACAAAGCCATCACTCAATAATAGCTTTAAAGTGATCTGGGGAGATATTATAAAATAAAAACCAATTCGCATGTTAATTCCCTATATCCAGACTTGGATGCGGCACCCTGTATATGTGCAAGATTCTTTTTCGGAGAGCGTATTGTTTGGATTCCATATTCACTATTATCTGGCAGATCTTATTGCAATGACATTTCATGGAAACCACTGAACCTAAGTAAACTCTCGACCAATGCCTACTCGATTATACCCTAGTTTTATGGGAATTATTATTATTTTTATGTGGCCAATTTTTTTCGTGCACAGTCTTTAGATTATGTAGGCACTAGATCGCAATTATATGAAGTGTATTCAGGTGTGACACAAGGGTCGAACTTGGGGCCTTTACTATTTCTAATGTTTGTTAATGATATCGTCAAAGTGTTGAAGTGTAAGCTCTTTCTGTATGCGGATGACCTAAAAATAGTGAAGATAATTACAAACAAAAATGATTGTGAGTATTTACAAAATAATTTAGATGTATTTCTACTCTGGTGTAGTAATAATTATTTAAAAGTAAACAACAAAAAGTGCAAAATAATAACTTTTAGTAGAAAATCGGAAAGTATTAGATACAGGTACCATATTAATAATGTTGAACTTGAAAGATGTATGCAGTTAATGGATCTTGGTGTTGTTATGGATTGCACGCTCTCGTTTGTACCTCACGTAAATTATGTTGTTAATTCAACTATTAAAATGTTAGGTTTTATTACACGTAACACGTCTCAATTTAAAAATGTAAATTGTTTAAAATTGTTGTACACATCGTTAGTGAGAAGCAGGTTAGAATATTGTTGCGTGGTGTGGTCCCTTTTTTATAATGTACATATTAGTGACATAGAGCGGGTTCAAAGAAGATTTCTTAAAAGACTGTATTTTGTCAAATATGGTACTTATCCACAGAAACAATTTCCACATGAAATATTATTGAGAGAATTTAATGAGACTACATTGTGTTCTAGGAGAAATTTTTGTACTGTACTATTCTTGTATAAGTTAATCCATAGTACTGTTGATTCTGCTGAATTGTTGAGTCAAATTAATTTTAATATTCCCAAATATGGTACCCGCCATTCAGTTACATTTACTTTCAGTACACCATCCACTAACCAACATATGCACTCTCCATTGGTAAATATGGTCAGATTGTATAATAACGTGCAGCAGTTTGTTGATATTTTCGTAAATGTATCTGAATTTATAGAAAATGCTAGAACAGCTTTGTTACATTAGCTAGACTTGAGAGAAAGTTTCTATTTTTGTTTTTTATTTTTATTTTTATTTTGTATTGGAATTTATATGATATATATATATATTACCCTGATATATACCTAAACTGACCATTTTTTTTTTTAAGTCAAAACGGGACGTCCATACATACTACTAATAAAATAAATCTAATATACAGGGTTAGTCACGAGAAAATTACTTCTGAAAATTATTTTTACGCAACCCAAAATACTAATATCCTGTACCACTTGATATTATCTAAATTTAAAATAAAATGCCTAATCCCTGATTGCTTTGACTTTGGCATTGTCATTTTGACGTTAATTAATTTTTAACATTTTTTTTCATCGTTGACTCGACTCTAGAGCCCCATTGGATTTACGACATACGGTCAGATCAGTCTGGGCTATACTGAAGCCATAAGTGCTCTACCAATGTTGTTCGCCGCTAATGTGCATGTGTTAATTCGCCATCTCTGCGTCACCTAGAGCCTCTTCGAAGTGCAAATCTGCAACGTCTGGGCTTCTTCGGCCATCCATTTACAAAAAAGCCGTAGCATGCCCAACAGTTTCAACAGATTAGTAGTTAAATTATTTACTTACTTGTTTGAGTTTGTGTTGTAACCTTTGAATAAAATGCCGTAAAAGGAATTTTTAGAAATAATTTTCTCGTGATTAATCGGTTGCAAAAGATCAAGAGGCACACTGACAAATTTATTAGCGGAGATTTCTGACTGGCTGCGGTACCATCATGGACACTCGCGTAACCTCCTTTTCCACAATTGTCAAAATGAGATTGCCAAACTCAAAGCAATCATGAATTAAGCATTTCATTTTAAATTCAGTTAGTATCAAATGGTACATGGTATTCGTATTTTGGGTTGCGTAAAAAAAAATTTCAGAAGTAATTCTCTCGTGACTAACCCTGTAGATATACCATACATACAAGCATACATAACATAACATACCCCAGTGGGAAGGTTAACAATAAAAATAAACAGAACTTTTTAATCTTCTTTCTTTATTTTATGTTCACAAAAAATAAAAATATTTTTAGTATTATAAGTAGTTATGAAAAATAAGAAGCAATCACCAGCTTCATTAAACTAAAGCACCATTTATGTGACAGTAATTATTAAATTGCAACATAATATTATATTTTTAGTCGTAGGTATTTATATTTCTCGGAGGAACAAATTTTCTTTAATATTGATTGTGATGATTTTAAATAAGAGTGGAATTCTTGGCACGTTTTGTTTATATTGACCTTCGTTATCAACATCGCCTTCAGAACTGAAACCTGCAAGTGATTTTTTTCAGACGTCCACAATTTATTCATTAAAGAAAATATTCTCTCTACTGGAGCATTTGTACCAGGTAGACATAAAATATATTCAATTAAAATACAAAAATTTTCATGTTGCAGATTGTTGGTGCGAAAGTGTTTGAACACTTCCACCCAACGAGTTTCTGTGTGAGCTTTTAAATTATTCCAGTCCGTAATTTTTTGTGGAGTAACGTAGTTTACAATTAATGAAAATTCGTCAAATACTTGTGCATCTTTAGTACTGTCAATATATCCCTTTTCAATCAATACATCCAATGCTTTTTGTACATCTTCCCACACAGGTACTTTTTTTAAATCTGCCCAATAAAATATCTCCATTTCTCTAGTAAGAAAGTTACTCCATTCTTCCAAATATTCACGACTCGTTTTATAAAATTCTGTAGCTGTTCTTTTCACAAAATCTTCATCGATATTGTCTTTTAGTTTTATGATTAAATTGCGAACAGTAAATGGAAGAAACTGATTGGTGTGTTTCTGAATCAAATTCTGAATGAGTTGATTGATTTCTTTTGCAGCGTCAATTGCCGATACAGTTTGACCTTCAACCTTCAAAACAGCTTGGTGAAAACTTGCTGACTGAGCGTGTAAAAAATAAAGCCATAATTCAGATGTGGGATCTTCAAAAAAGTCTTTTATTAATTTGGGACATTTTTTAATGCTCAAAAAATAGTTCTTTAACGGCTGGTACATTTTCAAAACTCTGTCCAAAGCAGGCATCAGCGCAAGCCAGCGAGTTTTGCTGTAGCCGAGCATTTGGTGATGTTCTATTTCAGCTTCAGCGCAAAATTCCTTTAGAGCTTCAACTCGAACCGTATAAATATAAAAAAATGAATATATTTTTACAATAATGCTTTCGTAATCTAAAGGTAGACCGTCTGCAGCAGATTTTATAGCATTGTGAATTATATGGGCTCCACATCCAATACCTATCAACGGTTTTTTTAGAGATGATTTTAATTTTGCTAACACATTATTAACTCCTCGCCTAGCTACGCCCCCAAAATTGACATTGGCATTATCGCCACAAAATGCGACAACTTTTTCTGTCAAATTATTATCTGTCAATACTTGCTGTCAAATAATTGACAATGATATCAGACGTTTCACCTGGTTGGTCTTGGAGGTCTAAAATTTTTACTTGTACACCTTCGTAAGGTTGAAAAAAACGCACAAGGAATGGATATATTTTCTTATTACCGTGGTTTGAAGCGTCGTTTAAAATTGTAATACAGTTGGACTTATTGAGATCATCCTTTAATTGCTCGATTGCTGTACGCGCCAAAACATTTACTACAATAGCTTCTGTCTTCGTACGCGCGCATGTGAATTTCTGATCAAAACAGGATTGGATTAATTTCGACGCACAATCATTAGAGCGAAAACTGTGGTTTTCTTGTATAGTGTGATACGCCCAGACACCTTCGGCCGCGGCAATATTCAAATCCTTTGAAGATGGAGCGTTTGAATTCTTGAAAAAATTCAACATTGAAGAACTAGAAGCAGCGGCACGATTTGCATTTTTATGTTTTTCGGACTTCAAATGTTGTTCAATGTCACCAGCACCACTATGAGAAACACTAAACTCAGTGCGACACTGTTCACATCTGACATCGGACGGAGTATTATTTTGCTTAATAAATGGGTACTTTGTTTGTAGGTTTACATTAAATGAACACTTGCGTTTCGGCATAGCTGTAGGTAAAATTTGTAATCGCACAAAACAATGGAAATCTTCAAATAAGTTACTAGTTTATCACTAAATTACTTCAAGAAACTGACTCAAAAACCATACAATAGCGAGAACTTTATATTTGTTGCGTGAAACAAATGACTGCGGAATGAATGCCCCCTCTCCTCTGCTCGTTATTAAGGTAACCGATAGCGCGCGCGCGCGCGCGCGCGGGCGGGAATCTCCAATCGGTCGACGACGCGTTTTGGTTTCGCTGGGCGCTCGTGCCGGACACGCACCAACATTTTAATTTTTCGCGCGGTTTTAGAAAACGGGACAATTTTGCGTCCCAGATCATTATATGGGGACAACGGGACAGGTGGTCCAATAAAGGGACAGTCCCGTTCAAAACGGGACGTCTGGTCACTTTATATATACCCTATATTAAACATTAAATGTTTGCTGGGTTAATAAATACTTATTATTATTATTATTATTATTATTATTATTATTAGAAGTCTTTCAGCAAAAGAGATAAAGGGGACACTATTTTTTGCATGGCGGCGCTTTCGTAAAGAAGAAGTCTCTACTTCTTCATCGTTCGAACGGCGATGTTTTTTTTCAAAAAACTTTCGCTTTTGGACGGCAGATTTCTCTTCATCGGCACTAGTGGAAGAATCAGAATCAGATGGTATAAATTCGTCTTCGGAAAATTCTACTTCTGCGAACGGATCCTGTTCTTCTTCCAAACTGTATTTAGTATTTCCCGACCATGTAACTGTCACCGACTTGACGATTGTGAATAATGAGGAAGTTTTATTTACTGTGGTCGCCTCTGGGATTCGAAAATCTGAGTCCTCCCGATTTGTTTCAGGAACAGCAACAGTAACGGATGATTTTAACTGTTGCATAGTCTCCACCATAACATTGTAGTCTTCAATAAAATTTTTGATAATTTTACTTGTTCCCAATCATTTGCAAATGGTTCTATACAAAACGCCACTACATTCTGGTGTTAGAAGTTTGGACAGTTTCAGAAAACTTGCAGTAAGAGACAGTGTGTATACAATTAACTTACCTGCAGTACATATAATGTTGCCACTGTCATTGTTGTACTCATCTTCGGCATAGATTTTGAATGTGTCTTGGGTTCTGACTAAGTGGAACATTTTCACAAATAGCAGACCAATTATAAACCACTTCACCACGAAAAAGTAATTATTTGAAGTATTTAATACCACAACACTTTTAAAAAAACATGTCATATTAATAGAAGATTTGCTTGTGGTCGTCTTTCTTTCGCGCCATCACGGAAACTACTGGCTTTTGGAAACCTGAGAAGAGAGGGGACGCTGTGAGTGGGAAGAGAAAATTCGTTGTCAAGTCTACCCAAACTAAAAAACTAACAGATGATTTCAGCAGTATATACAATTATTTGAAAAAAAAAAATTTAAGGGACATTTGAACATCGCCATTAAATGTGACGCTGGGATTTGTTTGGGTTTTTCGATTTTCTGCAAATTATTGCGTACTTAAAAATAAATTGCTCGTGAAACAATCCCCAAAAATGTTCATTTAGAATAGCTGATCTGCATTAGTAAAACAGGCTTCTCTTTATTATAACAAACTCTTTATAAACTTTCTTTTGTCACTTCCATTTCCTTTAAAAACGTAGTAAATTGGAAGAAGAAATGGATGAATTGTATTCACGGTTAAATTAGTTGTATATCAAGGCTTTCATTGATTACTTTTAGACCGAGTTCAGTTAGAGGCAATAGAATACTACATGCTAAGGTGGAAAGTGTTTCATTACTTTCGAGAGCGGTGAAGTCCAGAGATAAACTATTTCTCGAAAAATGAATGAAATTTTCCAGGAAGTTTGTATACGATTTTAACACAAACGTTTAAACTAGCTTGAAAATTGCCTGGAATTTTAAAATGGAAACTTTCCAACCGCTTAAAAAAGTAAATCCCCGAACCCTTGCTCATTTTCCAACTTTTTAAAGTTCGAAACTCGTATATTGTCCACCGATTATGAATAACAGAAATTTGCGATTTTAAATTTTTTGTAAAACATGGGCTTTCCTAAATCTAATTTTTACGTTGTTTTACAAAATCACTCACTTTATCAAATGATATAAACGAGGCTTGGGAAAGCATATTTTCAACTGCATATTAAAACATTGATCGAAGAGTATTTTGAGATTTCGACAGGATGAGGGCCCTTGAAGTACCTACATTCCAACGTCCAACACATTCCGCTTCTTTGACAAATTAAAGGGATGAGTCGATTCGGCGTTGATAGTAACGCAGTGTTCTACGAAAACATAATTAATAATTATAAATAAGTCTGCGAATTTGTTTATGTTTTGTCTGGACCGCAATCCGAGTTCCAATTTCTCCATTCACCACTGGGAGTGGAGTCACAATTTACGACTGTTCGTCCTTGTTTAGTTAAGTTTTACTTGCTTAATTCCTTGAACGCCAGTAAAATTAGTTGACAATTTAGAATTAAATAAAAAACGTTATTGTCTTCATACATACAGTTGGAATTACACACAATCCCATTATAAAAATAAGGAAATCACGCAATTATGCAATATAACCTTTGCAAGGACAGATATATCAATTAATTAAATGGTGCAGCGTAATGCAAATAATAACAGCAGTGTTTTCACACATTTTCGGGAAAATGAGATCAATTATAGTCTCTGTCCCGCCGGATCGCTGTGCAAATCACATGGACTTGTAAATACTTTAAACTTTTTTAATAAATAATAAGAGAAACCTTCATTAAGTTCTATTTTGTACTTGTTGCGAGCTAACAATGTAAAAGGACGACGAGTGCACCCAGTGGCGTAGCTAACTTCCACTGAGCCCCCCCGCAATTTATAGTAAGCGCTCACATACACCAAATTTAAAAAGTAATATAAATATGTACAGTCAGGGACACGGAATTTCAAACGACAACCAACTTTCTGACATTTAAAAACATTGTAGTCTTATACCTTATTGTCATTATGATTGACAGGTCGTTTGAAATTCCGTGTCCCTGACTGTACATACTTACTCGTTTGCATATTTAAAAAACATGTATCGGTTACGTTACGGTCTGCGCCCCATTTGACGCTGCGCCCCCTCGCATCGCGGGGTCTGCGGGGGTGCTATTTGTTGTGATTTCTGGTTTTACTTTTACTTCTTTGCTTGTAAAAAATTGGAAATTGACTTTTTTAATCGTTTATTTATTTTATTTATTTTTTTTTATATATATTCAATTTTTTTTACATAGCAACTGTTCCCTTTTTTAAAAGATAATTGAATATAAAATTTCATTCTCATCAACATCAACTCATTAACACTATTTACGCCACTGAGTGCACCTCTAAAAAGTCAACAATAATTTCATTTTCATAGTCACTGTGAATAAAAAAATAAAAGTAATATTAATCACAGGACATCATAAAAAAAAAACTGATCGCAGGTTATCTCGACAGAATTACGCTCGTCCCTAAAGTTCAGTCAAACATATCTAGTTTTTTCGAACGGTTATAAAATTTGCTTTTGTGAATTTTATTTTTTTTATATAAGGACCTTAATGAGTTAAAATAAAATACATATGTATATAATGTTAAAGTAAATGTAAATGATTACTTCATGAACAAACCACAAGTACAGAGTTATAATCTTCAGAGATTATTTATTTGGCAAAACTTTGGAGATGACGTTATCAATTTTTTGGGAGGGGATAAACGAATAAATTTTGATTAACGATTTACCATGATTATAATACTCTTAAAACGTTTCCAGATTTCAGAGCATTCTGTTTTACAGTTTCAAAGTTGAATTACCAAATATTGTTTTACACAATTTTGATTCTTTTTCCAAAAATCTGGATATGTAGGGTGAAAGTTACAATGCATCAACCTCACAAATAATCCTACATCGAGTTAAAAACAGAGACCGTTCAATTCCAAGAGGAGATTATTGAATTGAAAAAAAAGGTAAAAATCAGGATAGCGGAAAATTCATTCATGTTATTGGCAAATGTAAGATTAATTGTAAGAGTGGTATGCGTTTACGAAAAACAGTTGCTAATAAAATTAGACCCCTTTTTATTACATCAAATTCCCTGGAAGATGTTATAAACGCACTAAGAAATTATGGAACCAAAAATAAAATACATATACGTATTATTGCCCAAGACGGTTTTTTCATAAGAAATTATTTTTAAACTGTTACGTATGGGGTATGGGACATGTGCGAATAGAAAATTAATAAAAAATTCTAATTCAACAATTTTAATAACTATACTCACTGCTTCAGCATTGCATATTCACACCATAAACTGCTAGGAAACTTGAGGGCTTTGGATCTTTCCTTAAAATAACCAAGCATTACGGTTTCATTAATATCTTGGATGTTTTGTGATGTATGCCAATTTGAAAATGCTTTGTAAGTTTCATCATGACGTAATTTCGATTTTTCAGGTAACACAGATGCGCAAGCAATATTGGCAGTGTTGGACGTAAAGGCTTTGAAAACACCTTTTTTTCGCGGCGATTTTACAATTCCAAAAAAAATATATTAAAATTTGGATCGAAGCTGACAAACGCATCAAAAGGTCACCTACCTTGTTTTGTTCAGCCTCCTGGGTTGAGGGTTTGTAGACCGCATGCACAAAGGAACCACGTGTCTAAGTTTCGCGACAACAATTCGCGATTTACGTCACAGAAGATGGCAACTGCGTTCACTTAACGCCCACCTTAGCGATGTTACCTCTCTGAGGGTTTCTCGATAACTCTGTTCGATAACAGCGCCAACCCCAAGTACCGGGCCCTTTTGCTCGGTACTATGGCGCCTCTAGTGGAAAGTGACCAAAATACACTTGTCAGCAATCCGCGGGAAAACAAACAAAATCAAAACAAAATATTAACAAACTTCGAACCGGAACATTCCGCCCACCAAAAGAAAATTAAACAATTTTTTTTTTTTTTTTTTTTAACGTAGGTTCCAGCACAATATAAGATTAATTGACAATCTAAAAACTAATGACTAAAACTAAATACAATATGATATACAAACTATTGACGAGGAAGCGGGCACAGCTTCACTAGTGGTACGTACTTGTGCAACTCGCACTATGCCGTCTTTTCCCGGGTGCAGCGCGACAATTCGGCCAAGTTGCCACTGCAACGGGGCCACCGAATCACCCTTGATTACGACCAGCGTATCTACCGACGGTAGGTTATTCGACGTGTTCCATTTATTTCGTTGCTGCAATGTATGGAGATAACCCTGTTGCCACCTATGCCAAAAATCCTGGTGCAACCGTTGCACGAGCTGCCATCTACTTAGCCGATTTAACCGCATTGCCTCCAACGGTTCATCGGGAACGGCCACTAACGGTCCTGTGGTTAAAAAATGCCCGGGTGTTAGAACCGACAAATCTTCGGGGTTATCTGCGGAGACGGGACACAGGGGTCGCGAATTCAACACGGCTTCAATTTGCGCCAATACGGTACTAAATTCTTCGAATGTTAGGAGTTGCTCGCCTACCACGCGCTTAAGATGCGATTTGAACGATTTAACGCCCGCCTCCCATAATCCTCCCATATGGGGGGCCGACGGGGGGTTAAAATGCCATTTGATGCCGCAGCTACCGGCCGCTGCTTGCAAATATTTCTGAAGCAGATTATTGGCGCCCACGAAATTTGTACCGCAATCGCTATAAATGTCAGTACATTGTCCTCTACGCGCCACTAAACGACGTAATGCACCCAAAAACCCTTCCGAAGTCAAGTTAGACACCAATTCCAGGTGGATGGCCTTTACCGCAAAACAGACGAAAACGCAGACGTAGGCCTTCAACCGCGCCGCACCCCGACGCCGTCCCATTGTAATGGAGAAAGGGCCAGCAAAGTCCACTCCACAGTGCGTGAAAACCTTTGCTTGCGTTACTCGCGGCCTCGGTAGTTCACCCATAAACGGCGTTATTGGCTTTGGATTTACGCGAAAGCATCTGTTACATCGTCGAAGGGTATGTTCGATGGCGCGTCGGCTTGACAGAATCCAAAATTCACGCAACAACAAATACTGTAATGTCCGGAATCCGACATGTAAGTGTGTCCGATGAGCGGCCTCTATGATTAGTTCGGTGAGACGGTGCGATCGCGGTAATAACAAGGGGTGCTTAGCTTCATAGGGCAATTCCGATTGTTGCAATCTTCCGCCGACGCGAATCAAACCGTCGTCGAGGAAGGGGGACAGTTTGCGGAATGGTTTTGAACATGTGCCATTCTTTTTCAATGAACGAATTTCACTGGCAAATACTTTACTTTGCACCATTCGCACAAGTACTAACAAGGCACGATGCAATTCCCTCCTGTGTAACGGTCCCGACTCTCTTTCCTCCTTTGGAATTCTTAAATTTTGAACAAAACGCAAACAGTACGCGATGATTCCCTCAATTTTTCGAAGTGACGAGAATCGGTTTAATAGGATCATCGGCCATTCTTCGATCACGCGACTGATGAGAACCCTTTGCCGGGCTTCAAGTTCCGTACCGGTAGGAACTTCTAAGTCTATTTGTGGCGGCCACTCAGTACCTGCCAACCATGTGGGACCCGCCCACCATAGCGGATGTGTAACAAGCTCCTGGGGGAGTAATCCCCTCGATGCGCAGTCGGCCGGGTTATCACGCCCGCTCACATGATTCCATGCCGACGGTTCCAACTGATCTTGGATGTGCGCGACCCGATTCGCGACAAAAGTGGCCCAACGATAGGGCGGCGACCTAATCCACGTTAACGCAACTTTAGAATCCGACCACGCATACACCCTGTGTATGTTTAAAACACCCTTGAGAGTTTCACGGACGAATGATAATAAGTCGGCGGCTAGTACCGCAGCGCATAGCTCCAGACGTGGAAGTGAAACCGTCTTCAAAGGAGCGACGCGGGATTTTCCGGCGATTAGAGAGACCCGAATTTCTCCTGTTGGGCGGGATTGGCGTAAGTAAACCACGGCCCCGAAACCCCGCTCCGACGCGTCCGCGAAACCATGAAGTTCCGAAGTAAGGGCCCCATCATCAGCACACTGACGCGGTATTGAGACCTTACCCAATTCCGGAACTTGAGCCTGAAAGGAATTCCATAAATTGACAATTTCAGCCGGCGGTGCATCGTCCCAACCGATGCCGATACTCCACAATGTCTGAATTAATTGTTTAGCCATTAACGTAAGGGGTGCGAGAAAACCTAGCGGATCATAGATTCGCGCAATTTCGGATAGAATGTTGCGTTTGGTACACGGACGATTATTGGGATTAATGCTATATGAAAATATGTCTGCCTGTGGGCACCACTGAAGCCCTAATAGTTTAATCATTCCGGGGCTCTCTAATGGGAATTGGTATGGCCGTTGGTGGCTTGTGGGAACTGAGTTCACAAGACCTTGAATATTGCTCGCCCACTTGCGTAGCTCAAAGCCTCCCTTATTCAATAATTTGATTAATTGTTCTTGCGTCTCGCGTGCATCCTCGATAGATGATGCGCCCGCTACCACATCATCTACATAAATACATGACTTAAGTACCTGCGCTCCGAGTGGAAACGCGTGCCCTTCGTCCTTTACGAGTTGGGCCAAAGTTCGGATTGCTAGATAGGGGCTGGAGCACACCCCGTATGTTACGGTATTTAAATAATATTCGTTGATCGGTTGTTCCGGCGAAAAACGCCATAGAATTTTTTGGTATAACCGTTGAGATTCCGCCACTGCAATTTGCCGATACATTTGTCTAATATCGGCCGTAAAAACTATATTGTGTGTTCTAAATACCATCAAAAGGGCGCCAATGTCCGCCTGTAACTTAGGACCCACGAGTAAGACGTCGTTCAACGAATTTCCGTTCGACGATTTGGCCGACGCATCGAACACGACGCGAAATTTTGCATTATCCGGATCCGTCCGCGCTATGCCATGGTGAGGTATATAGAAACCCGCGTTTTTGTTTACTTGAATCTGGGGAATAACCGTCATGTGACCCTGATCGATGTAATCCTTCATAAATTCGTGGTATGATTGCCGAGCTAACTTGTCTCGAAAGAGGCGCGCCTCCAGGGCGAGGAAACGGCGCATCGCCGAATCAAACGAGCGACCTAAAGACGGCGACGTGTCTGCGAAAGGCAATTGAACAACATATCTCCCTTTGATGTCGCGTGAAATCGTCGACGTGAATTTTTCTTCGCACAAAACGTCCTGCGGGGCCGCCATAATGCGTTGTGGCACTTGCTCAAGCTGCCAAAAGCGTTTTAACGCCGCGTCTAACGAGTTATCTATGGACGTACAAAGCGACCTGACCACGGCTTTCTGCTTATCACGTTTAATACCCCCAATCAGTACCCAACCGAAAACAGTATTTAACGCGGACGGTTCCTCGAGCCTACCTTTCTTGAAACCGGATGTCACGATTTGTCCGTAAACATCAGCGCCTAACAAAACGTCTACCTGCTGTGGTGTACCGAATTCCGGATCAGCCAATTCCAAATTGCGTAGGTGACGAAATTGTCTCAACTGATCTTGAGACACTGCCATTGTGGGGACGTCACCGCAAATTTGCGGCACAACTACCATCTCGGCCTTCAACGAGAAATTACGCACTAAATGCGACCTCACTTCGCATTTTAATACACCCGACGTACTGCTTGTCGACATTTGATTTAAGCCTTGAATAGGTACCACCGCGTTAGTTTGAGGAAGCCCTAAAACCTTTGCACAGCGCTCTGTGACGAAGGTGGCCTCGCTGGCAGTGTCCAAAAGCGCCCTAAATGCGCGGTATTTACCTCGCGAATCCACCACTATTATTCGCGCGGTCGCCAGCAGAATGAAACTTCGGGTCGGAATCGCGTTAGTCATAACTTTAACACCGTCGTCGGTAGATGGGTTTTCCACAACCCCTGACGCCTCTCCCGAATCTGCACTAGGTTTGGGGACAAAATGTAATAATGTGTGATGCCTACAATTACATACTCGACAGTTTACTTTAGATGGGCATTTGCTAACCGAATGTACCCTCGACAAACAATTATAACACAGATTTTTCTTACGCGCGAAAGTATGTCTATCCCGTGGCTCCATTTCTAAGAAAGCATCGCATTTCGTTAATGGGTGCTCATCCGAACAATTAAGACATTGTTCCTTGCTGGTCGGTGATCGCGTGACAAACGATGACGTCACGGGACGCTTAGCAGGTACGGACGATGCAGCTGTGGGTTTACGAAGGGCGGATGCGGAATTATGACCCATTGTCATAACGGAAGTTTCCAACGCGGTACAATGTTTAAGCAAAAATTCTTGGAGGTCATTGTAAGCAGGTACGGAATTTCCTACAATACTCAACTCAAATTTCTGTTTCCACGTGGTGTCCAGTTTTTGTAACATTAAATTTAACAAGGTGAAGTCCCACAAATCGACTTCATCGTACTGCTTCAACGCGGCCAAATTTTCCGAGAACACGTTTAACAAATTTCGCAACAAACTCGGCGAATCTCCATTCACTTTGGGTGCACTATAGATTGCTTGCCAATAATTCGTCAATAATACGCGCTTTTGTTATAACGCGCCACCAGCGCATCGAATGCGATAGCATAATTTGCCGCCGAAATCGGCAAATTTTTGATGAAGGTAGACGCCTCGCGAGACAATGACGTCGACAAATATTGAAATTTTTCAATTGCGCTAAGATTTGGGTTATTGTGGATAAGCGACCGAAACAAATCATAAAATGTGGGCCAGTTTTTGATCTGACCGTCAAACGTCGGAATTTGAATTTTGGGCAATTTGACGTTGTTTGATGTTAAATTGCCCCTAGGTGCGGATGACTGCGCGGCCTCGCGATTTAATTCCGCTGCAACCGATTTAATTGAATACTGCATATCGTCAAATCTTGATTGCACCTCGTATTGTTCGTCTAGCTCCTCAGGGGTGGTGCATAATTCGACAATTTGCAACTGTCGCTGCTCAAACTGGGCAACAATATGGTTTAAGTCCGCAGCTCGAATAAAAAACTCTCCTCGTACAGTTTCGTGGACTCTGGCTTGTTGCGATAGATTCACTAAAGCCTCCACGCGTTTGATCAAACTAGCGCGTCCATTACTTAGTGCGGCGACGGTAGCCATGATGTAAGCTCGAAGTTACGTATTTCGATAAATTGAAAATCAAATGAAAATGCGTGCTAATCACGCTTAGCAAAACCACAACAAATTTGTGCTGGAATCTACAAATCTCTCGTAATTACCCTAAATCCGGCTCGAAGGACCATTTGTTGGACGTAAAGGCTTTGAAAACACCTTTTTTTCGCGGCGATTTTACAATTCCAAAAAAAATATATTAAAATTTGGATCGAAGCTGACAAACGCATCAAAAGGTCACCTACCTTGTTTTGTTCAGCCTCCTGGGTTGAGGGTTTGTAGACCGCATGCACAAAGGAACCACGTGTCTAAGTTTCGCGACAACAATTCGCGATTTACGTCACAGAAGATGGCAACTGCGTTCACTTAACGCCCACCTTAGCGATGTTACCTCTCTGAGGGTTTCTCGATAACTCTGTTCGATAACAGCGCCAACCCCAAGTACCGGGCCCTTTTGCTCGGTACTATGGCGCCTCTAGTGGAAAGTGACCAAAATACACTTGTCAGCAATCCGCGGGAAAACAAACAAAATCAAAACAAAATATTAACAAACTTCGAACCGGAACAGGCAGCTTCTTCTATTGCCTTTAAATAACTTGAAACAATATTTTTCACTTTGAACAACTACTTTTTAGGAAACTTCATGTGTAAACAAATGTTTTACCTTGTTGCTACGGAAATGAATACATTCAACGTTCCTGATAATTTGTTAAATATTTTTTAGTTACTACAATTATTATTTTTTAGTGTTACTGGTGTCGGTAGCAGAAAAAACGTAATACAATACACGCTGCGTAACTCCTTTCTTAAATCTCGGAGGTTTGCCGGGCCTCGGCGTTGCCTTGGCCCGTCAAATCCACCTCGACAAAAAAGTTTACTTACGCAGCTTGTAATGTAAATAACTATTTGACGTTGATGGTGTTAATTTTAATGTAGCATCTGATGATGATGCAATGTCATCATCTTCTTGAACACTGATTTTTATGGACTCTTCCAAAATGGCCAAAAAAATTACTGGTATTGCCAGAGGTTTTTAGTTTTTTGGCGCAGAACTTGGAAACAGCGAAGTCGTTGTCTTCTTTAGTAAAACTTTACTTTTTAGGGGCGTCATGTTTTTTCTGCGAACAAAACATTGACATATTTTACTTAAAACACCACATAATAAAACTTACTTACAATTTGTATGTGTTACTTCTTTGCAATGATACGCTTTTGTAATTCTAACCTCGATGCGGTTGGATTTTACCATGGAGGAAGAAATATATATACCTACTGTGCACCGTGGTAAGAAGTTTGAAACATGTTTAGTAGGTTCTCTATCTACTTAATACTCTATAATAAACAGTGATTTTACATCGTCCTCATATTTCCATCATGAATAACTATGTATATAGAATAATCTCAGTAGAAATATATAGATCCATGTGCCTCCATATGAAATAAAACTTCTAAGTTAAACTGTGTTGCTTTTTTTAATTACAATAACAATGGTGATATAATAAAAGCAAGTAGGGTCCATTGAACTTCTGTAACTCGAACTATTTAGGAAATGTTCCACAAACAATTAATTAAATGGCCGAAGAATACATGAAGTGGATTCAACACTTTTACTATCCTTGTAATACGTACTAGATTTTTTAATTGTCCTTTGAATTTTACGTTTCACTTTCCCAAATAAATTGCAATTCGGTATATGGTATAAACAAAACATATTGATAATTTTATGTTTTGGTGTATGACAAGAAGGAACAAAATGTTTTTAACAAGAGAAGCATTAAAAACGTAACATCTATTTATAGCAGTTCAAAAAATCAAAAATCTTTTCTGAAAGATGTTTACACGAATTTAGAAAAATTTGTTCCAATCTTAAAAAAAGTGTAAACGACGATGCCGTGGAAAAATTTAGACATCCTGGACGATATTCCTTTAATGTAACCAATTTTGTACAAAACTTTATTACATTATTATCTGTTAATTAAGCATATTTGGCATTTCAATTTTTTCCTAAGTCATTTCAGAATATATTCTGCCGAATTATACAAACAATTTTGATGTGTCTTGTTTAATTCTGTACTGTACTAGACGCAAACATTTAGTGCGTTTATGGCTTCACAGTTTGAGAGGTTCTCAAATTTTGTTCAGCAAGCCGCTGCGAACAATTGCGACGGGTATTCTCTCTGAACTGCAAGACGATTTTCGAGTCTGTAATACATTAGTGCTATTTATATCTTCAGTGTTTTCAAATAATCGGTACCTTTTTTACAGATAAACAAAATCCTCTCCAGCCAGTTGCACTGTCATAATTTCTTTGCGAAAGCAAATATGCCTTCTAGACAATTTGTTAGCGGCGTGAAGACCACTTGCTTCCTGTAATTCAACAAAATTTTCAAAATGATTCCAATCAATAACATTTCCACCATCGTATTAAAATCTTCCATTCATCCAGAGCATTCCTCGCCAATTTGACCATATGGCATGCGTCCAAAATAATATGCACTTTTTTTGAGCTGAATGATTGCAAAAAAATGGTTTAAAATCTGCAAGATCTAATTTTGCACCTAGATTAGCTGCCGTAGCAAAATTTATGGTAGCACCGTCAAATATAAGAGCCGTTACTTTTACACCACAATCGTGTATTAATGTTAAACAACCTTTAATTAAATTGTCCTTTCCAAAAGCTCCTATGCCATCAATAAGCCATAGGTGTGTTCCATTGTGAATTTAGGCCAAGTAGTAAAAATACCAATTCCTCCTTTGCTTCAGGAAGTGTGTCGCTTTCAATATTGGTACCATAATCAATAAGCCCTTGACACCGCTTTCCATTCCACTCTACATGTTCTCTGACGGCCAGTTCGTCCATTATTAAAGTACATAATAATTCTTATCCTTTCTCCTTGGCTTCCTTGACTTTAATTTTAAGAGCTCTTAACGATTCTGCTGTATAACCGGGTGATCCATCGACTACAGAAAGCCATTTACGTAAAATACTGGGATGTAGAAGGCAATTGTTGAGAGTTTTTCGAACATACATGTATGCTGAATTCGAATATAAATTCAAAGTCAACGCAAAAGTTCGTAGGTGAGGTGGACATTTTTTTCCTTGTTTTTTTTTTTAAGTTGTTTTAGCAACAATTTCATTTCGGATGGTGGAATGCTTTCCTGTGAGCCTAACAAAAATTATAATTTCCCCAAACATATCCTTCTGCAATAAAATAAAATTCTGAAAGTATATATATTTCATTAATTAATGCAAAACCTTTACATGAATTATTCTCGTGTATATGAACGACAAATCACAAAATAATAATAATAATAATAATAATAATAATACTTTATTCCCAACAGGTAATAATACACCCAGTAACAGGGAAAAAAATTAACAATAATTATGAAGTAGTGCAGTAAATACAAAGAAAAAGAAAAAGAAAAAAAATATATATATGTATAAAATATTAACTCAAATAAAATTAAGTAAAAATAAGTCACAAGTGAAAACTTAATCCAAAAACGCAACTTTTAATTAATGGTTCAATTATAATATTATGATCGGAACAAAAGACAAAATAAATTATTTATTACAGTAGACTTTATAAATGGTTTGAATAACAGTACCTAAACTATCAGCATTTATGTCGCAAAATTTAGATATATGATTAAATAGTTCACACATGAGAATTATAGGTGATCTACGTAACACATTTGTTCTGGTTGCTAATGAGTAAAATGTTAAAAACTGTCGAGAATGAACACGAGGTACAATGAAACGAATTTTATCTAAAAGAATTATACAGTCTATTTTGTTATTAACTAACTTATGTAGAAAGCTGATGGTATGAATAATACGCCTAATTTCTAAGGAAATAAAGTTGAATTGATTTAACAGTTGTAAGTGATCACACCCTCTGTCAGGATATACCCCAGATGAACGATATGACAGAAATTTCAGGAACTTACGTTGGACGGATTCTATATTTTTTATATGAATTTCGTAAATTGGAAACCATATTAGTACTCCGTATTCAAGTTGAGATCTAACTAATGCGTAATACAGATTGCAAAGAGTAGAGATGTTGAGAAAATCATTACAATTTCTGTAAATGAAACCATACATCCTGTGAGCTTTTGACACTATTTCTGTCATATGATCATTAAACATTAGCCTACTATCAAAGGTGATTCCAAGGTCTTTATACTTTTCTCCACGATTTAGGGTAACTGCATCGATATTATAATTGAAGATAATAGGTTCCTGTTTTTTAGTATACGAAACTACAAAACATTTATTTTTATTTAGTGATAAACGATTAGTGTTGCACCACTCGACTACAGTATTAATGTTGGTTTGAAGAATCCTACAATCATCAGTGGTGTTAATTTCAAAAAACAATTTCAAGTCATCTGCAAATAACAACTTTTCGGAAGATATATGTTCAACAATGTCGTTAATAAACAATAAGAACAAAAGTGGTCCCAAATTAGATCCCTGAGGAACTCCAGATGTCGGTGAATATATTTCTGAATAGAAGTTACGATATCGTACTGACTGCACTCTACCAATAAGGTACGACTTGAATAATTTAAGTAATGACTCAGAGAAGCCAAATTGGCGCAGTTTGTCTAGGAGAATAAAGTAATCGATTTGGTCGAAGGCCTTAGAAAAGTCCATATATATCGCGTCGACTTGACTTCTACTATCGATTAACTGAGATACGTATTGAGAAAAACAAGCCAGATTCGTCACAGTCGACCTCTTCTCAACGAAACCATGTTGGTATGGTGTTATAAAAGATTTCACAGATGAATAAATTAGCTTATACATTACTGATTCAAATGTCTTCACAAAATTACATAATAAACTTATGGACCTGTAGTTCTTTACATCAGCTTTATCCCCAGACTTAAATATGGGAGTAATGCAGGATTTTTTCCAAAGTTCTGGTACCTGACAATCTTTGAGAATAAGATTAAATATTCTAAGCAATGGAGTCACAAAGATATATGCACAGTCCTTGAGTAGAAAGCTAGGAATGCCATCAGGACCGGATGTAAATGTGTTCTTACAGTTTTTTAAGGCCAAAAGAATATCTTTTTCAGACAGTGAAGTAATGGTAACTGAAAGCTGAGCTGCTGTTTCATTCGTAGTGCAAAAAGGAGCTAAACAATCGGACTTTATATAAACATTACTAAAATGATGAGCAAAAGCGTTAACTATAGCTTGTGGACACGATAGTTCTCTGTCATCATAGCGCATTAAGCCAGGAATACGTGTGCTACCTTTTTTGTTATGAAGAAACATCCAAAATGACTTAGGATCTATAGAAATATTATTTTCAATCTTACGCATGTACATTCTATAAGCATTTTGAATAAGTACTTTACATTTGGAACGATGGAATTTAAATAAATTATAGTAATGAGCAGTTTTATATTTTTTATACAGTTTGTGCAATGAGTATTTAGTACGTATAGCATTTCTTATTTCCTGATTAAACCAGGGAGGATATTGTCGACGGTTAGTACTCAATTTGATTTTAAATTTAGGAACAGCAAGATCAAAACTTTCATGGAGTTTGGCATAAAAAAGAGAACAAATTTCATCAACGCTACCAAATAAAATCATCCCCAATAAAAAATAATTGTCGTAGCTTATATAATGGATTACATGATTCTCCAGCTCTTAACTGTTGTATACATTGACAAAATCCTTTTTATTTTAAGTTTAGGGATTTTGTTGTTTTAGTAGTTGCATGTGCTGAACCACATTTAGAAACTTAAGTTAACGGTTACATACATGATGCCGATAGCGATGTAGCCACATAGCCGTGCATGTGTTAATAATAACAATTAAGTTGTTGTTGTGCCAGAAGCGTTTTATTCCAAGACTAACAACATCGTATTTTAGGTAAGCAGAGAAAAATGTTGTGCCTCGGTGGGATTCGAACCCACGTCTCCACGCATTCCGGGCAGGTATGCTGACCACTACACCACAAGACAACTTATCTTTACTCTGCTTACCCATGTGTTATTGTGTCGCTACAGTACTCCCCACCCCCAGCGACACAGCGCGCGGTCGTGCTGGGGTGCGAAGGAGATAGATGCTGGCGTCGCCCCTACCACTCTTACGGTCGTTGTTCGAACCCTGGCGGTGCTGCGGACCCCGAACACAGCGGGCACAGGGCGGTGGCAGAAGGATGTTGCGTGCGCGTTGCCTGTCGGTGGTCACCAATTTAGGTAAGCAGAGAAAAATGTTGTGCCTCGGTGGGATTCGAACCCACGTCTCCATGCATTCCGGGCAGGTATGCTGACCACTACACCACAAGACAACTTATCTTTACTCTGCTTACCCATGTGTTATTGTGCCGCTACAGTATATATAAGATTGTTAACAACGAATTCTGGTTTTGTTTTGTAATTATCCTGCGAATATTTAAGAGCAATTATAACCGGAGGAGGTTTTTTGATTACATTATACAATACAATTAAAGGTGTAGCAACTACTCCTAATACTGATAGTACTATATACATGTTGTTATTATTACTGCTTTATATGAAGGAAATAGGGTTAACAGTGAATTCTTTAAATTGTTTGTTATATGTATAGATGTAGATAATTACCGATAAAAGCATAAAAGGCATACTTACTACAACAACGTTACTTAGAAGCCATCATGTATCACACTTTAAAGCTAAAACTCACATTACCATTCTTATGCAGCACATGCAACTTATGTATCTTTTAAATGTTGTATCAGGTCTTTTAATGTGTCCACTTTCCTAGAAAGTCTTCCTTTTTTGATGCGCAAAGAGTTGATTTTTTTTTATTCTTTATTGCTAGACTAGTTTTTGCCAATTGCGACATTTTCTTCATAAAATGACCGTCTTTAAATTCGCCAAAGTACACTGGTGAACGTTTAATTCTAAAATATCACGCGTTCATAATTAAATAGGTATGTCCTCTTATTTGTAAATTTATTGAATGTTTATAAGTAATTGTAGTTTATTTTATTACGTACGAGTGTGTGATTATTTCGTAGGTAAAGTTTGTCCAGAATTATAAGAATTTTATGGACTCCCAACGTTCATTCGTTTTAGAGCCCAGGCCTCAATTCTATTGTACAGGTAAAGAGCCTGTCAGGGGAAAGCCGATGTTTTATGTACCTGAGTTCACCCCGCTCTTCAGCTGTACAATAAAATTGACAACAGGGTTGTAAAACCAATTCACTTTGGGAGTCCATAAAATTCTTATAATTCTAGACAGACTTTAACTACTAACTACCTAGCAATTTGACTAGTACTTGGACTTTGCATACCGCTGTAATTTCTTGTGATTTTTTTTCCGCTAAGAGATAAACAAACTATATGTTAAAAGAAAGTTCTGAGTGAATTTAATACACATTCTCGTTTTTATTGGCCTCTTCTGGTAAATGAACTTCCAAGTTTTTCATTGTCACAAATTTTTTTAGACAAATGATTTGGGAAATCAAAAACAGCATCATGTTTCAGTTGCTTTTTCACATTGAAAATAATGTAATCACATTCAAGAAAATGCTTGCTACATATTACACTTGTCCTGGAGGGTTGGAAATTCGCACGCCACATAGAAACAATCCATTTCATGTTTAATTCTTGGTTCAATGGTAATCTAAAATCTATTAACTTGATCAGTTTCCTTTATGATTGGATCATTTCAGCAAAAACTGATTAATAAGTCGTAAAGAATAGGCACTTAAGAAAACTAATATCCAATTCAGCTTCAATGGTTTTGTTTAAGAACAAACAATTATATAGGTATAAATATTACATTAAATTTACCTGAAAATTTAAAAACTTTTTCACATAGATTTCTTTAGAATAAATGAACAATAATGTAGAAGTAGTCAACAACCATTAATTTTAAAATAAAGAGCACTAGTGCGAACAAAAGAGTTCGTTCTAAATGTTTGAACTACACTTTAATACACTTTAACTCGTTTACAATAATCAATCTTTATATAATTTTCCAAATTCATTGAATGGCTCTTCTAGAGAAATTGTCAATTACCAACCTATCAAATGATATTCCGCAATTTTTCGACCACCTAGTGGTGCAATTAAAGGCACTACAACTTTGCACCGTTCTTTCTTAAAAGTTTTAAGACCAAACATAATCTTTAATATTGTTCGGGCGATACGGGAGACTAAGAAAGCAGTTAGACCACATGAAATATCATCTTCACACAGTGAAACTTACGTTTGCCGCCTTTAAACGCATGCATTTAGACTTGGCTTTTGCCCTAAATCTGAAATGTGTGTTGCATACTCAAGACGGTGCCAAGTTTGAGAGATGTTTGAATCAGAGAACATAGAGAAGCGTCATAGTTTAAATCAAATGACGGTTGACGACTCCTCGACTCCAACGTCAATAAGGGTGATTTTGCAAAATCAGCGTGTATGTCGCATCTATATTAATCTATGTTTGAATTGTTGTAGTCATAACCTCACAGTTTCGCATGCTGGAACTGTGCAACTGTGTTTAATGTTTGTCGACAAGTTGTAAGATCGACTACTAATTCATCTCCGCTGTTTGCTGTCATTACATGTAAAAATAATAGATTTAAATTTGGCATTTAAGTGTACTGTGGCTATGGTGCGTGATGGTAATACATATTACCGCTCTGAAATATACCCCAGACCCGAGATTTGGTAGTAGGAATGCAATTAATAATGAAGTGCCGAAGAAACATTATTGTAATAATTTTACCAATGATGAATTAAACGTGGAACACCTGGACGTTTCCAAAAATTTTTTAATGATGGCAAATGCTCAAATCCTTATGAAAATTACTACAGCAAGCGGGTAAAATGTAATGTTATCTGTAATTAATTCTAATAACAATTTGTTTCAAGACAGATCACTTCATTTTTTGGTTTCTGGAAAGACGTTTCGATTGTTGGTGAATTGCACTTGGGTGTGTGGGTCTACAGTATCATCGAGTAATATTAATATCTTTGAAGGTAAATAATTTATAAATATTTCTGTAATATGTGTCAGACTAAAAATTATATTGTACTTTTAGACTCCCAAAATCAGTGCTGCCCATCATACATATCTATCAACGAAATGTAGTCGTACACGTTATTGATGCGCAAGGAGTGGTTTAAGTTTTTCTACTAACTTCATGTAAGTGACATTATTCATTATATTTTCATTGTCTCGACCATTTTCATAAACAATTTTCAATTCTACTTAATACCCTAATTCCCTAACGGGGAGTAGTCACATGTCTGGAAACAAAAATAGTTACGTCAACCACATAAAAAAAATCGGCGTTCGAGGACCCATGAGGTACCCGACACTTTGGGGTAATGTCGCTAAAAGTTTTTCGGGTAACTGGGACCTGCTTCCATGTTCTAATTCACTTGAGGTCAAATTTTACTGTTTTATGTTACGAGTATATCTTTAAAAACTTACTATGAGTTGCATACACACGATTAAAACTGTGCTTTAATGTTAAAAACATCATAGAACTACAAATGAAAGTACAGATAATATATTTTTTTATGATACTTGTCATATGATTAAGCTCGTGAGAAACACATTGGGTGATAAAGGCATTATTTTTGGTAAGCAAAACAATGAAATTAAATGGATGTACATTAAAGAATTAAATAATGTTCAAATAAATGAAGGGTTGCGTATAGGAACACGATTAAGTCGAAAGCACATAAACTATCAAAATAACAGAATGAATGCCAAGCTAGCTGTGCAGACTTTGAGCGGAAGTGTTGGCTAAAGTATTTGTTTATTTGCACAGCATAAAATATAATAACATTAGTTGTGATGACAATACTGTAAGTACAGCAAATTTTTATTTCAATTTTAATAACATTTTATACAGATGAAATGTAAATTTTAAGTTAGTGTTATGTTTAATTTTCAGAATACCTTATTAATAGGAAAACCCATTAAGATTGTGCATACAAGAAAATCAAAACTAAACCAAAGATGTCATTACTTCAATTTCGAGAAGAACTAATTCGTGTATTACTCGAACTACCGCCAAGAAGTAACAATTTAGAACAACCGAGTGTTCAGAGTTGCAGGTGTTCGTTGGCGGCGAACCCTTTGTTCCCCGGCGATCGGTCTCTTTCATAAGACCGACAGACCTACTAAGGCAGCCGCCAGTCACACCGCCAACACCAAACGTGTAAGACCAAGTCGGTCCGCTGCTTATATAAAAATAAAGCCTTGATTGTGATTAAAGCTGTTTAATTAATTCAGGTCCTTCGAAGCAACAAAATAAGATAACCATAGCACATTGGGTTTTACAATACGAAAGACCGAGCACCTCAAAGAAGACACATCCAACACCTTTTAAAAGAAAATCGTATTTCTTGAACTGCGTTGTCTGCAAAAAGATTGACAACAAGCGGAAGCAAACAGTTTGGCGTAAAAATTACAAAAACCAGCCTCTTATGTGCCCGGGATCATGCTTTGAAAAACGGCACATATAGAAATGTGTGCATTTTTGTATTTGATATATTGTTGAACAACTGAAATTATTTTTGATAGTTTTTAATAAAAAATTAAAAAATAAGTTATAAAAAAATTGATTTTCTAACTATAACTGCTATAGCAGTTTTTGGGCCCACCATAAAACTGCAATTGGACTTTGTCGATTTGACGCGTGGTTGGTTGTCTACTTTATAGAGTTGATTGGTACAAGCACAGTATAGAGATCACTCAGTAGAGACAACTCGCTATTTTTACTGACCCGTTTTCATGGGTGGTCGTTTGTCTTGTGACCATATGAGGGCGCGCAACGCAAGGTACTTCTCCTTCTTACACATTAGGACATTGAACTGTGGTACTTTGGTTGTCTAGTGACTTTAATGTGAAATATTTGAAATTTGGCAGTTTAGTTGCATTGGTTTTGATGATTTAAGGCTGATCTTCCGGTGTAATTATTGCAGTTAAGTGTAATTTTTACAGAAACATTTTAAAAAGCGTTGTTCACGTTTACATAGAACCATTGTTTACTGTTTAATTTTTTTTGTAAAAAAAAATAAATGTACATACATATATTAGCGTTTTCTAATAACGTTGAATTTTACAACCATGTACAGCCATCACGAAAAAGAAATTAATGAAACGTAAAATCGAAATCAGAGAAGCGGGCCACATCTAAATTTCAACACGGCTGTGTTATAGGGCCCTTAATTAATTATTTATTATAATAGACTGTGTGGTTTCAAAGGTCAACTAGTTATTACACTATTTTTAAGTCTTCCAAAAATTCATTTGCACAAAGTGTGGTAAATTGTGTACACGAATCAATTTTAAAGTGAAGCGTTTGTGATACTTTTTAAATTGGGTGGCGACATCTAGAAATATTTTGGGCAACGACCACCGATGACGGCTTAAAATTCTGGTCAAAAAGATCAAAGGCGCCGACACGAGTTGTCTCTACTGATTGATCTCTATACTGTGGTACAAATTTCATTTTGATATCTTGAAAAATCACCGCGATACAGCTGTGGCTTTCTGAGCACCTCCCGCAAAAATCGACTGTCGTGTTAAATATAACAAAATAGTATATTATTAGCCAAGGTTGCAAAGCCAAGCAATCTAGACCGAGCGCAAATTAGAACCCGAGACGCGCAGCGTCGAGGGCTCTGAAGCGCGAGGTCTAGAAGTGGCTTTGCAACCGTGGTTAATATACTATTTTTTTCACTAGTAGAAACCATAAGACAATAAATTGAAAAAATAAACGTTCAATTTTTTGACGCAACATGATTTTGTTTTGATTTCTAATCAAACTTAATCTAAATCTTCAACACAAAGAAAACCGTTTATACTTGGTCTGTCTGTCGCTGAATTAATCATTTTATCTTTTACCGTCTACCAACTATCATGCGTATACTCAAGTAATGTTTATAGCACACATTTGTTTTTGAACCGGTGGTCGCAAAAGTTGAATTTGCTACCTCTAAATGAGTCGACATTTGCATGCGTCATGGCTGCTAGTGAAAAAAATATATTTTCCGTTTTGTTATGGGATGTACCATGTAAGGTTTAAAATGTTTGGTGCCATAATCAAATTTAGCCCCCAAAACGTTACACATACTTGTATTCACTGTTGCTCCATCAAATGTTGTTGAATAGCAGTGAACACCTGTATCATGTAAAAGTTCTAGGCAGCTACTTAGCAGTTGCAGCTGGTGACCTTTAGAAATGGGGGGACACAGTTTGATTGGTGAGTTGAATATGAAGATATAAAACAGGTTGTCATTACCAATTAATAGACGAAATTGTGTGACGGAAATAAATACCAAAATACATTCAATAAAAATTAAAAAGGGTTTCTCCACATACATTTTTGCCTTCGGTGTTCATGGCATCTAAAAGTTAATTTTGGATAGTTTTAGGCATTCCTTTAAAAACCGTTGCTTCTTTCAAATGATCTGATAAAGTTCAATTCAACCATAAAATCAATCAGACCTCGAAATATACCTGGATTTTGTGATTCCCTACTTTCGTCATGTCCACGTAAAGCAAATTCAAACACTCCACAAAATTTTATGCACATTATCAATCGGCGTAATATATATGGCGATTTTTGTCGACCCTTGCGTTATGTGCCCGAATATTATTAATATAAGCGGTGTGTAGTTGTTTCCGAATGTCTGTATTACCGAGAAGAATATTTATCATACGTGTTCGCGCGAAGGAAAATTAAAACCTGCGATAGTAACTCAATCCTCCAGAGCACGATCGCAACGGGCTCAAAACCTAGTTGTATCAGGCGCATATCAGGCGGCTACGACGTGTAGTTTCCATGGCAACGGTCCATTCGGTCTCTGTGCCGGGCTTTTATCAGCATTTCATCAGAAATAACATATCATATATCCAAGACACATCTTTAGATGCAAGTGGAAGTAAGTTTTGATACATTTTATACAAGTGGAGCGAGATAAAAAAAATAGTTTTGATAATTATGATACAAATTTCCGGATAATTTTTTAAATATGGTGTCCAGTGTGTTTGTAGACGTTGTAATTTTGGGGGGACACGTGCTCTTGTGCCCCCCGGCACCAGCCGCCCCTGCTACTTAGTAAATTCGCCCTTTCACGAGCAGTCAAACCTTTTATTAAAAAATAACCAACTGGAACTTTCCACCCTTCATTAATAGATACTGGCATAAAAACCAAGGCGTTAGTTGCAGCTGGAACTGAATCACTTGTGTGCATAAATTCCGTTCCTAGATCAACACCTCCATAAAACCTCTCTTTGTTGAATAGTATCTGCTCCCGTATACCCATTTCATCAACAGTTAATTGATGAAAAGAGGTTGTGGCTTCTTTTGTTCTACTTTCAATTTTATTGCTTTTATGGCTTCGCTAGTAAATCCTGGCTTGCCATCAATGACACAATACCACGATCTAATCGTTGATGGATGTGGCAATGCATTATGCCATGTTTCTCGAATAAAATAATATGCTTTACTCGAATAAAATTGCAGTGTCAAAGCAAAACTTCTCAAAAAGCAAAACTTCTCAATTCAGGGGGATATTGCGTTCATCTTTTGCACTTCAATTGCCGAAATATCAACTGCTTTACAGCATCAGGAAGTGAATTCTATAAATAAATATGAAGTTATTTTTCTACAAAAAAGTAAAAAGCTATGGACTTACTAGTATGGTGTCACCTACACTCCATAAAGTAGAACCTTTCAAAATTCGTGATTTCTGTTCGAAGTATGCTTATAATACTCCTTCATTCACATCTTGCACTCTTTTCTCCTTGTACGCCTTTTTATACTTTTCCTTTGATTTCTCGGGCAATAGGGAATTGCGTGCCAATGTGGCTGACTCTTCAACATCAAAAGATACTGATGCAACACCATCTTCCAACATTTTGACTGCAAGAAACACCCAAAACACTTCAAACGTTAAAAAATTGCAAAATATTGCGTTGCTTGTTTGTATTCCCATGACAAATTTATTGCATTGAAAGGGACTTGATATTTTATTATTCAATAAAATTTATAATGAAGAGTTTTTTACCTAATTTTACAAAATCTTGTGTGCAATTTGATAGGAAAAGTGTTTTTCCACATTCACGACATGTTTTTGATCTCGACTTCGTCTCGATCAAAAATCTCGTGTCTAGAATGTGGAAAAAAGTAACTTACTATCTTATTGCACAAATAGCTATTTCCTCACTATTTATACACTTTTTAACTTACAGTGGTAATATAAACACATCGAAAAATTGAAAATGGCTCGTCTTATTTACACCTATAGCCTTGGTTACCCGACAAAACTTACTATCACGATTGATGATAAATAATTTCGAATATTTTTTTCCCTGACTTATATTTAATTTTTTTAATTACCGTGACTTTTCCAGGTTTTCAAGGTTTTCCAGGTTGCTGGGAACCCTGAAAAACACAAAATTATTAGTTTTTTAATCAATTATATGCTAATGAAGATTCTGTAGTTACCTTTTTGTACTTTTAGGTTTGATATTCTTGTTCTCTTCATGAGCTTCATTTTTCATCTTCGTGTAATTGTTTAAAAGTATATTGTAAAACACATCTAATATTTTGTTAAAGGGATTACGAATATTCTGTCCACAGTTACATTCCTCCAACTCTTTATAAAAATTATTTCCCTGCAGACTTAATTCTGTTAATAGCACAAGGAGTAAATGTTGATTTACATGTGTTAAAAACTTATTTTCAAAAAAATCATTACTAACAATTTATTGTAAACCACCAACCATGTGAAAAAAAAAATGTCTCTGCATGGGATATATAAGCCAATAAGTTGAAGAGTATCAAAATAAGTGTTACACACTTTTACAGAACGAGCTACCTAGCCACGAACATGTATTTGTGCATCTACATCAATTTTACATAATTCTAAATAATTAGAAGTCAGCAAATCATGAAAATCAGTTAAAGAACAGTCAGTACAGTTTTGATTTTCAGGTAACAAAAGACGTGAAGACATCCTTATTTTTTAAAATTTCAAACAATATTTGAATGCGAATTTTTTTTTTCTGATTCCAACGCCTATCTGTACGAAACATTGTTACATCCTGACAGAGCTCCGTAGCGACCAAATCGTCGTTATAAATTGACCGTTTGCATTTTCCCCAGTCAGATATATGATACTGAATGCATATTTTGTAAAACTGATTAACACTGTTGTGTTACGTTCCAACGCTTTAACCCTCGGATGCCGAAGCTGTTTTTTTTTTAAATAGACCCCCAAAGCCCGTCAAATTTGACCTATCCAAATTTTGGTTCAAATTTTATTATTTCAAGTTATATTTGCCTATTTATTATGTTTTAATAAAAACAAAGTCCCCAAAAAATATGTGTATAAAAAACAATAGTTAAAATTTAAAATAATGTACTAATAAAATACTTAAAATTCGATAGTTCTATTGTTCACAATTTTGGCAGAATTTTGACACACCTATTGTTACATGTGCTTTGCAACCAAAAATGGCGCATTGTCCACATTTTTCAGAATATTTGTAGCATTACCCTCTCTTTTCGTTTCTGGATTGCTTATTCCTTCCAACTCTTTCTATATCAACTACAGTACCAATTGCTATTTGGACACTTCGAGGAACACCATTAAATCCATTATGGGAGGCTTCACTAGCTGAGGACCGAGCCCTTTTAGAAATAATCGTCTTCCGCAAGAAACACTTTCTCCGTAATCTAAAATGAAGTGGCATCAAGTATTCACATATTGTCGACAACACCAAAACAAGCATAAAATAAAATCCAGGAGAAAAAATTTATAAGATTGAAGCAATGAATCACAAAAAAGTGGTTCGCTGGTCAAATTTGACGCAGCCTTGGGCATCCGAGGGTTAAATGTATCAGCTGTTACAGTACCTCTCCCGTTAAAATTTTGACTTAATTCACGCCACTTCTGTATCCAAATGAAAATTCCTCTAAAAAGGAAATTTTTGGATCATCAGGTCCCATAATTGGAGTAGCCAGATCGTTTATTTTTATTTTACCCTTGATCGTGTTTTTGGTGTTCACTATATTCCACCATTTTTTTATTATGTCCAAGAAACCAAGAAAAGCACGGTGTCTTCACACCCAGGGAGTCTCTTTAGTGCTGCAATGGTAGATTCATGAAAAACATTATCTACTAGAAGAACATTCTGACATTCCAAGTTTGAAAGATATAAAGTTTTTCGTTTAAGTTTAAAGGTTTTTTTAATAAGAGAAGTTTTTTTCACTGTCATGGAAAATTCTCAATTTTTTAAAAGATGCATAACGTACTTTAGTAGTTTCAAAATTTTCGTAATAACCTGTCGAAGTCCAAAGAATTGTTACGGTACTTTTCGAAAGCCAGAAAAACCAAGTTTGGCAATCTTTGATCATTGAACGCGCGGGGAATCTATTCTGGTTAAAACAGAGAATGTAGATTCACAAACAGCTGTACTGCATTCAAAAATTCGCCAATAATTATTTATACGTTTTTAAAGGCAACCCTTTGTTTATAGATCTCCTGAAAAACATTGCAGTTTTCAATTTTCCCTAGATATGCTTTAACGACCACCATTGCTGGTTTAATAAGTGCAATATCGTGGTCATACGGCAAATACAAATGTCCTCTTATGTTGATGATTTTTTTTTAAATCTTCCTGAATCTACTAAACCAATAGATATCTTACAACAGTGTGATTTTTACTTTGTTCACAGCAGTTGTCACTAAAAATATGGAGTTCTTCTTATTAAGTACATAATCATTAAGGAAGCTGCAAATTTCAGTAGGAAATTCACGAGCTATACCTTCCTGGTAGATATACAGTTTCGCTTTTACAAGCTTAGCGTCGTGTATTCCAACCAAATACATTCACCCAGAGTTAACGGAGACAAATAAATTTCTTGCACCGGTATATTCGGCAAGGATAAATTTAACGTACAATCAAAACAAACAACTGCGGTATTTTTATTTTCGTCACACAATTTTTTTACATCTTTCAACTATGTGTCAAATACTTTTGCTTCTCTTTCGTTCATTCAATTCATTCAATTACGTCCCCCAACAGGCACGGAGGCCCAATTACAGGAGAATACACGACACCCAGAGCCAGGGTGGGAATCGAACCCACGACCCAAGGTGTAGCGGCCAAGCATGATGCTAACTAACCCACCCGGGTCCTTTGTGTTCTATTAAGTCAACAGCGGTGTTTCGTTTTTGTTGCTCGTCAACCTGGCTTCTCAACTGTGCTTCCAGGTGTCCATAACAACAGTGTGAAAAAAAGTCTAACATTGTTTTTACATTTAGTCTTTCATCAAAATAGTACAAATCAAATTAGATAAAAATGTAAAAAATCTGGCAAAAACTTCCCGTGCGCTCGCAATTACTTAATAAAAACGGACACATCCAACTCAAGAAATATTAATGGCATAAAAGAAACCTCTGCAGCAGCAGTTTCGTTTCTGCAACTAACCAATTTAATAATATTTAATAAATTTAATAACAGTATTTTAATATTAAAAATAATGAAGTCATAGATAGTTTTTATTTTTTGACGCTATTAGAGTCTCCTATTTAAAGTGTACTAAAAATAATCAACATCACGATTTTCGCAAAAATGTCATTACTTTCCTTTTTGCAATTAGGGATTTAATTGCCACTATAATTTACTATTACAAAATCGCCCGGGCCTCAGTCACTTTCTGATGTATTTGAAGACAAATCAATGTCACTCTTAGAAGAATCAGACATTTCTTTTTTTTTACTTTCTCTTTCCTTTTCTCCTTCTCTTGTCTTGTCTTAGTTGCCCAAGATTCTCTGATTTTGCAATAATTTCTGCGTTAGTATACGGCCTTTTTCTTTGTAAACCACTGTCTGTGATTCCTTTGGAGATCAGTACTTAAATCCTAAAAGGCTATCTTTAGGTGTCTCAACTTGTCACCTCATAATTTGCTGAATTTGTATACGATTGACCATCGTGTTGCAGTGTATCACTGTTTGTGCATTTAGAGACTACGTTTTTTCATATTTTTCATAATCCTTACTTTTTTGCTTCCCTGCTTGCAGTTGCTACATTATGCTTTGTCTTGTCTTAATTCTATAAGGTACTCTTGTTTTGTAATAATTTTTGTACCATTACAGACCCACTTTCTTTTGCATATCACTATTTGTGAGCCCGTTTAAAATTGCTTCTCCATAAAACCTAAAAGGATATTTTCAACTGATGTGTTACCCTCGGGATGAGTTTCTTCCACAATTGTTTTATTTTATTTTTCAATGATTAGTGATGATGATTTTTGAACTTGCCTAACTTAGTTCCTATCTGGGATCAACAGTAATTATAGCTGTTGAAGCAAGTTAGCAGTTTCATAAAGGAGCCAAATTGTTACTGGTTTTACTCTTGCAGCTAACCAGTCGTAATTTTGTCATAATGAAATATTTGTGTTCGATTTTCTTGTTAATAAGTGTACACGTAGTTTTTTCACCTTATTTGTATGTTTGCCCATCAGATCAATAAATTTATTGTAAATAATAATTTGCTTGGTCCTGTACCTACATCTCTTTCCTAAAGTGTCTAAATTCTACATACATTTTAACATTTCCAGTGATCTTATACTTTCGTAATGGCTTCCATTTCATTTTAAGTTTGGATTTAATGCAAGGTGTAAACCGAGACGGCACTTTCTTTTTTGAAAATGTTTGGTCTTTGAAACAATTGTTTTAATTGCGAATAACCACTTATGCCTATTTGTTTTAAAAATTACGAAAGAGTACGAATTGTCTTAGATTGTACTAAAGCACCTGTATAAACCCCCAAAAAGTTATGTTGTCGGATAAGGTTATATTGGCATTATAAAAAAGACCACACTTTGAAATTTATGACCGCTGTTACCCTTGTGGATTTATATGTTATGTAAGCCCTTCTTATGGAGGGAGGGCATCAGATAAAAATATTTTTGAACAGTTAAAATTACTGGACCAATTAGAACCCTATGTAAACCAAATTATGGTCGATAAGGGTTTTTTAATCGACAAGGTATGTGATGAATATGGTATTAAATTGGTAAGGTCCGTATTCTAAAAAAAAAAAAAAAAACAATTTACACAATCTCTAGCGTTAAAATCTAGGGATATATCGTCCGCTCGCGTATATATTGAGCGTGTAAACACGAGAATTAAAGTGTTCAAGATATTCAAAAATACTTTACCGTTACATTTAATAACTCCAGTTTGTTGTCTGATTATTACACATGTTTCTTAAATATGCACCTAAAACTTTATGTGAGTTTTCCAAAGCGCCTATACTCTCAAGATTGATATGCTGTTGAATGAATTTTATCAATATTTAGCAAACTGCAAACTTCATTCATTGTATTTGAAATAAATTCAGTTCCTTGATCATTGGTTATTATTTTAGGAACTCCATATCTTAAAATAAAATTTTCGACAAATGCCTTAGCGATAATTACAGTTTCTTTGTTTTCTAACGGATAAGCTTCTACATATTTTGTTACTTCACATTGTAAGGTTAAAATATATGGAAAATTGCTTACGTCTCTTTCGATTGGACCTACAATATCTAGATATATTTTTTCAAATGCAGTGTTTGCTATTGTCGTTACTGCCATAGGTTCCTTTATACTATTACTATATTTTTGTCTTTGGCAACTATCACAATGTTTAACAAAATTACTAATATCCTCTGTCATGCCTTTCCAAAAGCAATATTTTTAATATTATTTGTCATGCGCTCTACACCCGCATGTCCGCTAGTTGGAAGTAAGTGAAAGTAATTTAAAAGAACATTTTTCATATCATTGTATGCTATTTTTAGGATTATTTACAACACATATTCTTGGAAAATTTTGATTATTATTTAATCCTACGGCTTTCTTATGTTCACTAATCATACTAGGTAGCTTTTTGACTTCATGCATATTACTTCCATTTTTAATAACGATTAATTCTTGCACGTTTATTTCCTTGCATAGAATTTCTAAATCTTTAAAATCTGTTAAAATTTTGAAATGTTTACCATATAAGTAAGGTCGAAAATGTTTTACTGCCCATACAATGGCAAGTAATTCTTTTTCAATAGTAGAATATTGTGCTGCAGCTTTATTTAAACTTCTGCTTGCATAAGCAACTGGTTTTCTATTTTTATTCGATAACGCTGCTCCTACTGCAAACCCACTTGCATCTGTTTGAATAATAAATTCATTATTTTCAGAAAAGTATCATCATCTCCATTAGCTCTTGATATTGTTAAATTTACAAAGAGAGTTTGTAGCGCCGTATCGGATTTCCTAGTTAGAGGATGTATTTTCACGTCTGTAACTAGTGCTTGTTCTGAGTTATAAGTACGATTCAGCCTAATTTTTGCGCTTGGAGACAAACGAGTTTTTAAAACAAAATTGTGTTATTATTTGTATCCAACATGGTATCGTATAATTCAATGGCATCTAAAAGTTGCAAAGTGACACCTTCATTACCATTCATTATTGGGAACAGATTGCAAGCTACTTTGAGATCGAAAGCCATTTTGAGAAAATCGGTGCTTTTTTCTTTCGCAAAACTCAAAATTTCGTGGTATTCCTTCTTAATGGCAGCTACGGATTTTTTAAACTGTTCAACTTCTTCCTCAGTATACAAGTTCAAATCTTTATCAAATAACTGTTTGTAATTGTAAATATAGTATTTTGGCTTCCTCTACTTTTCTAATCAAACATTCACCCTTATTGCGCCGGTCACTCCCTATTTTAACTAAATATGTCCTAATATTTTTCAATTCGTCATAGATTTCCTGTACTGCTACCATCTAAAATTACATTAGAAATCAAACTTAAAACAAATAGCTGACCCTTAAAATTGATCATCCGCCAAATGACTACTTATTTCTATTGCAAATATAAAATTCAGCAAAATACAATATATCCATTTCGCTTACAGTGGCTTTTTCTCGTGTATCGATGTCCTATCAAAGTTCTCAACTTAAAACTTGCTGCGTTTCGATTACCACATATCCGCTTGTGTCATTACTAGAGAGCGGATTTCTGTCGGACTAGGCAAGGCCAAACTCGGTACGGCTCGTACGGGATGGGAATTCATTGCAGTTACGAGCTGCACATCGTTTATTTGCGATTAGAATAACGCTGCTTCATTGCACTCTGCTGTTAATTCCCGTTCTCATTTACTTAGACGTTTGATTAATAAATCGTTAATTGTATTTATGGAATAAGTAACGATTAAATTCAGTGATTATGTATCACCCGCTACTGAGTCCCGGCGATCCAGCGCGTCCCCACCTATAATCGTGACGTAGCCCGACGGAAATCCGCTGTCTAGTCATTACACCTTCATTCCGTGTTCTTCACCTGTACAAAGTTTACAAATACACAAAATTTTATTAAAAGGCCATATTTCACTGCACTGACGAAAACAACGCACAGACACTTAACTAACATCCAGTGAAGGTCGTCTGCAAAGATCTATTCCTCGGTTTCGATTGTCTCTACCTGTATGGATCTTCGTAGGTCGTACCGCCGAATTTCCTGTTGTGCTGCCCTTCACAGGTACTGTTGACGCAAAACAACACAATAACGCAAATAATCACCCCTGTGAGTCCCAATATTGTCCATTCCATACTCGAAAAAGAAGTTGCAGCATTTCCAGTGCCTGTTTAGGCTATTGTTACCTCCTCCTTTGACTGTGATTTTCCCATTTTTTGTCTGGTGACCACGTTATTTTTTTCAATAGGTAACTGGCAGGGTCGCCATGTAGTGCTCGTGTAGAGTCCTGAATTTAGCCAGTCCACGCACTATTGAAACTCACTATTTAGCTACTACTTATCTTATTATTCTTCTCTCGTACACCACTTGGTTGCCTCTCTCTACTCACTTACACACTCACTCACTCACTCACTCCCTCCCCACTCACCCACTCACGCACTCACGCACTCACTCATTCACTCATTCACTCATTCACTCACTCACTCACTCACTCACTCACTCACTCACTCACTCACTCACTCACTCACTCACTCACTCACTCACTCACTTCTTACTTCGTAACTACTTAAGTAATACATTTCTTATTAGTCTTATTACTAAGGAGATGCAGTTTTAGGCCAGGCGCCTCCCACCACTTTCCGTCAGCGGCGTCCGCTGTTATTGCTTCGCTTCGCCCGTCGGTGCATGTTCGGTCATTTTAATATTGGTGATTGGGATAGCAGGCATCGCATTTTGCCGTTGCAGCTATTATAAAATAATCTACGTCTCATCCGTGTATTGCTACGTGGAGCCGATGGTTATTAATTATTATATAATAAAAACAATAAACTACTGATATGTATGTTAAATCTTGCATTTCGCCGCGCGACACTGGAGTGGCAATGATAATGAGGAGTGGGAAGTATAACCGCGTCCTTGAACTATTTTTGCATCTCTCTACTTATTACATACATTATTGCTTAGAAGTAATTTCACCACGAAAGGGTACAGGGGCGGGGCGGGGCTTAAGATGCGCGACTTGTAGTCGGGCTAGCAGTGGCGTAACATCGATGTATTGAGAAGGGAGTTTCGGCTGAGTAATATTTCTTTCAAAAACAATTAAAAATAGAGCAATTTCCACAAAAGAATACAGACAACCATTTAATAAAAATAAATTTATAAAAAAATAATACGAGCCCTAACAACTAAATATTGGGACAACAAAAAATTTTTATAAAAAAATCACCAAACTTTTTAACAAAAATGTAATTTATTTTAGATAATTAAAATTTTAAAATTACTTCGTTTTGCAAAACTGTTAATGTTTACAGCACAACAAAAACTGATTTCTAACTCAAACAGTGACATAAAACTCTAAAACAACGTAACATTTTGTGACACATAAATATTGGGACACAGCAAATTCAGTAACTGGTCATATCTCCTTTTGCCTTAATAACTGCAGGAATTCTTGCCATCATACTTTCAACTAATTTTCTGCAATACACAGGAGTTGTTACCGTATCCTACACTCGCGAAATTTCCTGTTGAAGATTGACAATCGCTTGTCGTGGATGATTTCCTAAATATTTTTTTATTTCACGCCATACCGTCTCTACTAGATTAGGATCTGGGCTATTCGATGGTCAGGGCAAACATTTATATTATTATTCTTTGTAATAAGTGTTGTAGGTGTGTAACTTGAAGCATCATCTTGTTGAAAAATATAAATATCAACAGGATAGACTGCTTCAGTAGTTGTTAATATTTTTTTACAAAGTCTCGTGACATTTGTTTGAATTTGTGATTTCCCTTCCATGAACGTTGTTAACTGGTCTTTAAATTCCGTTAATAGACATGCACCCCCAAACCATTTTTCCGCTTGCAAACTTGACTGATTGTTTAAGATAATCCATATTAAAATTCCTTTTTTATTTCAATAACTCTTTTTCGACTATTATCTCACCCATACATCAAATTTGGACTCAGCGTTATATATTACTTTTCTCCAATTTTTATTTTGGTCATATTAACCAATTTTTCTTATGGGCAGTTTTTAATTGTAGTTTTACTTTAGCCTAACACAATATAAATAAATAATAAAGTCAATCAATGATAGCTTTATTTAAGATTTACAATGTAAAAACCAAGGCCTGATTTGTGTATCCATTCGCGACAATATTGTCTTGAAACATTTAGTTGGTTATCGCTATTCCAGCAACTAGTAATTTCTCTTGAAGTACTCCGTCGTCCACTTTTATAAATTTTCATCAGTTGTCGTTGATCACGCGGCTTCACAAGTGGTGGCCTACCGGGAATTTTACCTTTTATTCCTATGGTACCTCTGTCTGCGTAATATTTTACGATGTTTACCATCGACGACTAAGCTATTTAGAACAAATCTTCACTTTTTCTTATCGATTTTCCATTGCAGTACTGCGAAATTATTATTTTCAGAAATTTTACTAAAACTAGCCCACCACTAACTATTTTCTTCTAAGTGAAACCAACACTAGTATGAAATGCTACGATCCTTATAATAATGGCAGCATTTACCAGCTACTACATTTGTATTTCGATGGTATACTTAGCAAATTTTCTCGGGTGTCCCAACATTTAAATGTCAGCAAAAATGGCACATTTTTTATTTAGGTGACAATTTTTGCGCTCTAAGAAAATTTATTAATTTGCAAAATACCTCACTCTCTGCCAAAATAGATGCCCATGCAAAATTTGCATTTAGTCCAAACGAATTGAATGATATCAAAAATATATACCAGATTTTTTTGAGAAATTGTCTGTGTCCCAATATTTAGTTGTTAGGGCTCGTATTTGGTAACAAAATTGGCTTACGTAACAATAAATTATTATAATGTATCACAAAACATTTGGTATTTCTAATTCCTATTAAACGAGTTTATAATGTGAGGGATTATAGCATGAGTAAAAAATTTCACGAACCCCGCATTATAAACCCGTATCATACGCTATTTTATAGTCGACTAGTCTTAAATCAACAGTTAAATGTTTCGATAAAAGCGGGGATCAAACTCTGAGAATTAGCAACCCATGATATTAGTTACATGGTTTTTAATTTTCTGGCACAATTTGTCAATTCCGTAAAGTCGGATTATAATAAGGCTTAACGTCTACTATCTTTAAGTCCAAAGTAATAATCACAGTTCATATTTTAGCATAATTGTCGTTTATAGAGCCTCTAGCTATAATCTGATGAAAAGATTAATCTGAATCGTCACTGTTGTAAAGTAACGGTGCCACCCCAAGATAATCGTGATCACGTCTACCACCTGACGTACTGGGCTGCTGATCGTCAGCGTCGTCATCTGAACTAAAGTCTTCGTCGGAGGAGCCGGTATTTACCATAAACTCAAACTCCTCCAACGCATCATCTAATAATCTTTCTTTAATGATATATTCGTCTTCCACTTTAACGACGTTTCGACAAACAGCAGCCCAATTATCTGCCGTAAGTTCGGCAAATCGCGTTCTTGCCAACTTTTCGACATCAGGCAGCTTAAAGGTAGTGTTCCGTTGAGCAACCCAATTTTTTACATTTGCCCAAATTTTTTCAATTGGGTTTAGCTCGGGATGGTATGGCGGCAGTCTTAGCACTGCATGACCAAATTCTGCCATCAGAGTATAAATGTTTATTTATACGGGTGGCACTTTTAAAATCCTTGATAACTTCATAAATTTCTGGTTTAATCAATGTTTTGTCCACCACGATGTCTCTTTCTTCCAACCACAACAGCATATCTGCTTTCCGTATGGTGTAAGTTGGTTCTTTAATTTCTCTGACATTATGATATGAGGCATTGTCTACCACTAAGACTGAATTTGGTCGCAGATTTGGTATTAACTGAGATCTTGCCCATCTTTCAAAATTATCCCAATTCATGTCGTCGTGATAGTCACCCGATTTAGTACCTGTTATAGATAAAAACAAGTTTAAACATTGTGGTTAATATGAATAAAAGACTACAAGTTACCAGACGTAAATATTAAAAGTCCGTTCTCAACAAATCCACTTTCATTCCCAGCATGAACAATTATATTATCAGTCTTCCGCCTCTAGCAAATGGTTTACGTAATAATTTGTCGCTTCCATCAGTCCATTCATATGGTGTCGTATGGCTGGAATTAATATAAGTTTCATCTGTGTAGACAATATTACGGCTAGGGATTCGCAAAAATCGAGACTAATCTCGTTCTCGTCTCGGTATCGCTTAAAATTCGGGACGATACCCGAGACCGATACCAGAAAATAAGCGAGACTCACTTTCGAGACCTTTCGCCGAAACTCTCGGCGAGATCGAGACCAAATGCCGAGACTCTCGAGTATCGGTTTTATAAAATTATATGTAAATAATTTGAAAAAAACATTTATTTAGTTCTATTCTAATAAAATATAAAACAGAGAAAGATAATTAAAAACGAGTACGTTACGAGTATATAAAAAAATCAAAGCATAATTTTATTTGCATGAGGGCAATGAGCCCAGGAACCAATACACAATTGACTTCGTGCAGTTTCGGCTGTGAGCCGATTTCTTTCTTTCCGCATAATTTGTCCTGCCCTTGAAAATACTCTTTCCACAGGTACGGATGTAGCAGGTATGGCTAGAATATCTTTGGCCATTTTTGCTAAATTAGGGTAAATACTTCTATGAATGTTCCACCATTCTAAAATGTTTATGGTAGGTGCTGGGGCTGGTTCTGTATAATAACGGTTAAGCTCAGTTCTCCAACATTCTGCTGGAGACAAATTAGCAGTGGTGTCGTCAAAAAATGCCAATATACTGCTTAGGGGATTGTTGTCTGTTGATGCCGTTGATTTTGTAGGTTGATGCTTTGGGTAGTCACTGTCCTCATAATGGGGGTAGTATTCCTGCTGAAAAACTTTTTCAAAAAATACCACTGAATAATGTTTCAACTCTTTTCCCCATGCAGTTTGATCGAATTTCCGCAGGTTATGACGCGGATCTAATAATAGAGCGGCACAATAAATCCAGTTAGTTTTTCGATAGTGTTTCAGGATTTTTCTTTTTCCATTTTCACATGCATTATAAAAGCATATGTCGGTTTCGTCAGCAATATTCAATGAATTCATGAATGACTCCAGTCTATCAAGTAGTAAATTAAAGGCTATAACGGTTAGTGATAAGGTAGGATATTGTTCTCCTTCCAAAACAACTGAAAAATTTTTAAAATATTTTAAAACTTCTTTCAATTTGTTCACCCAAATCCATTCATAGGCAGTTAGAGAATAGCGCTTTAAAACGGCATTATTTTCAGAGAGCAGTTATAAAGCTTCTTTCATACTGTAAGCAACTTCCAGCATTGCCTGCGTACTGTTCCATCTAGTTGATACATCTAAAGGAGGATCCTTGTAGGTTATTCTTTTTACTTCACAACAACTTCTAAACTTATTGCATCAGAATTTTCTTCATTGTTCTCATCAGCACTATAATCATCTTCATGATCCTCTGTTCGTACCTCTTCTATTTTTAGAGTGTTTAAAATATCTTTCACGCCTAAGTTGCAAATGTGTGCCATACATCGGAAGTGGCTATTTTTTTCGTCAAATCTAATGCTTTCTTGATTCAGAAGTTTTTTCAATTCTGCTATAAACATGTCGTTGGCAGAAGCATTGTCCATGGTGATGCCTTGAATTTTTTCTTTAAGACCGAAAAATTCTATAGATGAGTGAAAGAGTTTTGCAATGTCTAAACCTGTATGTTTTCCATCAGATGGTAAAAAATCTAAAGTTAGAGAACATAATTTCCAGTTGTCATCTATGTAATGTGCTGTTATTCCATAATAAGATTTTCTGTTAACAGACGTCCAACCGTCTACAGTAAAAGAAATTTTACTGCTAGTGTCAAGTAAAAGTTGTTTTACATTTTCACGCATTTGTTCGAAATATTTGAGAGTTGTACAACGTAGTTTGTCTTTTTTTGGCATTGATAGATTTGGAGAAATTAATTTGAAATAATTCGGTGTAGCTTCGTCATCAAAAAAGTTATACGGCAAACTTTTTCTTGATGTCCATATAACTGTTTCTTTAACAAAAATGTCTGTTGCAGCGGCTGTTTTCACCAGATGCTGAAAAGCAAAAAAATCGTAGTTGTATTTATATAGGTTAGTAATCAGAACTTATTACTTAAAAACATGTGATTACGTTATTACGAGTATTATTATATGAAATATGTAAAATCTTTTTTTTTTATTTAAGATTTTGAGAGATTTTTAGAGCACGGAGCTTTGAAGCAACCAATGCAGTTAGTTCTGATTTTTTGTTTTACAATCACATTTTGTGACAATGAAAGACTATTGTTTTACACAACTTCTAAAAAAATTTAATTGTCGTCAGAGGCAGAGGCATTAAGTTTTGCTAAAAAAAATCATAAAACAACCCAAAATTGGGTTTTCAATATCCAATTATGGTTCCACAGTAGGACCTTTTTTTAAAAAGAGTCGAGCCCCCAAAGAGTAGCTAATAATTTTATAATTTGTTTTTTAAATTGGAACTAATGATTTTTTCGCAAAAGATTCAGCTTTAATTATCACAAAACGTGACTGAAAAAGGATAAATTCGAACTCACTGCGTCGGCACCGGCCGTTTCAAACTTTGGTAAATCCCCCTGTTAATTATATATTCGAGAAGTGAGAAAAAAATAACATTCACATTCACACAAAAACCTATATTTACCTGTATTTACCTTTGAAGTAGACTTAAATGCATCCTCCAGTTTCAGTTGCCCTTTCTCTGCGACATTAACATTAACCCCAAATATTTCTTCATATGAGTTTCGATGTATTGACTTTAAATGTTTTTTTAATCCACTTGTGTTGGAATCCTTCATTTTTATACATTTTCTTGTCGAACACAATTTACAAACACCTATTTTAAAATTATTTTCCATTTCAAAATGAAAAAAATCTTTGACAGTTCGTTTTTTTTCTGTGCTTGCAGTCGAAGGTTCACTGTCACTATCAATCGCGTTATTAAGATGTACAGATTCATTATAATTTGTTTTCTTTGACTGCATCCTAAAGATCCTTGTTCAAGGTAAAGCCTACTAAATTTTTTTCAATTCTTTCTCAATAATATCTCAGTCTTGCACGTCAGCGAATAATATTACAATGCTCGACAAATCATTAGAAATTGAACTGGTTTTCTTAATTCTCAGAAAGTTCTTGACCCCAGTGGATGTAGGAAAACAATTCTAGGAAATAAAGACTGTAGCGAGACTTTCGAGACTCTCGTGAGACGATACCGAGACTATAATAATCGAGACTCTCGAAAATCGAGACCGATACCTACGTTTCGAGATTTGACGAGCCCGATATCGAGACCCATTAAATCTCGACGAGACGAGACGAGACCGAATCCCTAATTACGGCCTTCTGCTCTATATTGCATCAGATTTTTCAAGTACTTTATGCGTTTCAACCGTACGTCTTGTGATTCCATTAAAATCTTCCTGATTTTCTTCCACCTTTAATTATACTTAAACATTGCAGAGAACAAAATTATCAGTTAAAAAAAAAAAATATTTACCCAAATCCAATTTTTTTAGGATTCTTCTTAAAGAACTTTCACTACCTTGGAAAGGCAGCTGAGCAACTTGCATTTTTTTTTAAGAATGGTAAAAAGTCATATTAACAATATTAGTGCGAAAGTATGTACTAAAAAAAATACATGCTCGTAGTACGCATGTATTTAGTGCAGTCATTTCCAAAAAATTTCGGGCAAGATGAGCAAATTAGGTTGTTATAGATCAATGAAAAGCAATTAGAATATGACTTTCACGTCAATTTCATTTGCCCGAATTTTTTTGGTCCTATTTACATGCTTTACAACTAACTCCACGCATGCCAGGGCATTCCAGAAAAATTATGAATAAAGCTAACAACTACACTTTCTACTGTTACGAAAACCCTAAGCCCTAAACCGAGGTTAAAACATGCAATATTTGTAAAATCCTTGAACCATAAACATAAAAAATAAAAAAAAATAACATAATTGACCTTCTGTCTGCGTTTTTTTTTTTTTTAAATCTCGCCATTTGTTTTTGAATAACTAAACTGAATTATGCAATGTTACCAGGTATTGTTGGCCGTCTTTTTTCAGTGACATGAAAATCATAGAACATTTGACGAATGGTTTTCTGAAAATTTTCGTCTATGTTAGTGACTTGGTGCAGGTTTTGTTTTTATAGAGTAGAGAAGCTTGATTTTTTCCCAGATTTGACTTTTTCTTGCTCTTTTGCAATGCTTTGATATGCATTTATCGAAATTCCAGTAGCTGCTATTACACGTTCTCTATAATTTGTTATGGGAATTGTAATTCCCTCTTCAGCTTCCCGTTTCATGAAATCCATGACTCTTGCTGTTATTTCTCTAGTTTGAGAATGAAGAGGCTTACCTCTGCCCATTTTTGAGGTGAACATTTTCACTTGATTTAAAATCAAAAAAAGGCAGTAACGTACTGTAAAGATATATATATTTTTTTAAAACACTTGCACAAAAAATTACAACACTTTATACTTAACGGCAAAAAAAGAACAGAAGCAAAATTGTGTTGAAAAAGACAGATTTTTTAAAAACGGACTTCCAAAACACACGGTCAACAAAGTAAAAAACGCAACGTAACACGGGAAAGCAGTGAGCAAGCACGAGACACAGGAAGAAATGCAGACCAGAAGAAAAAGACGAGACGAGACAAGAAAAGGGAAGACGAGCAACGAGACGTAAACTTGTTTGTATAGTTTCTTTTATTTTTATCAAAATTCCCATTTTTCTTGAAAGTAGAGTTCTGTTTACCCAAAAATCGCACGTATAGTTCGCTCCCGCGTATATCCGCTACCGCGTATATTCCACATCTTTTGTCTATTCTCTCCAAGAAATCATATAGTGCGCGGCTAATATACGGTTGTGCGAAAAATGTATGAGCCACAAAATAAAAGGAAGCGAAAAGCGTTTACGGCTGGATTTAAGTTACAAGTAAGTAAATATCTAAACAGAAGGTTTTTCACATCTACTTGTCAAATGTGGCAATTAATTCGAAGTAAAGTACCTAATGTAGGTACCTATTTTCCTACTTATGTTTTTTTATATCGTCCGCTTCGCAGGCAAAACCTGAAAAAAACTCGTTTAGGCCGCAGACTATACGCGCAATTTTAGGGTAATGAAAAAGCGTAGAACATATTTAGAGTATTGTAAACGTTCTTGTCAATAACAATTTAATGACATGATTTGTCAAAAAAAAATCCGCCTTATATAAATTGGTCGATGATATCATAAACAATTACAGTTTGCATATACGCCTCAGCACTTGATTCTCCTCAAAAATGTTCACATTGGAAGGTTGGTTAATTTGAGTTGTTACAATAATTAAAATTTAAACAAAAATGTTAGCCCAATTCACAATAGCAAAAATTACAAGAAAAGAAACATAAGAGTTGTGCACTTTTTCATTGAATACGACTGTAAGTAATTACGTGATTTTGACGTTAGTTGGTATTTTCTGTTTTAAACAACACTTTTATTGAACTCATACATCATAATACAGCATTAACAAATCTTTAAATTCGTTTAAAATTGATATTTAAATTAACACCAATTATTAATTCTTACGAAGTATTTTAAATTATAATTCCTTTAAAATATTCCAAAATCGAAATATTTTGAATACCCCTCGGATTACATCCAGCATTTTTTTAAATTTTCATCGCCGCTGCCACTGCTTACACGATATTTGGAAGACCAAACCAAAATAATGTTCTGCGCACTCTAATCATTCACTCTCTCTTTCACACACTCCACTACAGTACGAAATAAAATAATAAAGTAATATATTATGAATTTTTATTCCTTTTTTTTAAGACCACACTGTTTATTTATTGCACAAATAATTAGCATAGTACAAACTAGCTTTAAGGAACTATTTTCTACGAGCGTTTTCGCGAAATCGGCGTCAAGTGGAATTGTTATATTTAAAAAAATCCGTTCCTTGGAGAAGCATAACACAAATTCACAACATTTCAAATTCCAAAATGCCATGCCAAATTGAATCTGCCCAAAAAAAGGGGTGTTCTCTTTTCAGGTTGTAATCTTTATTTAAATACGGCAATGTGGGCAACATCTCCTCGGCTGATTGCATTTTTCCTACAAATAACTTTATGTTCATGACGTAATTAACATAACTATGGTAATTAACCTCTATAAGGGCATTTGATTTCCAATAATTTTGTTGCCTGGTTGTTCTCAAATTTTATTCCATCTGGGGAATACGATAACCATGGGTACTTGTGGCATATCAATAATCCAATATGTTTGATGATAAATTGGGGATTATGCTGCTGATATGCTATATAGTGCGCAGACTTCTTGTTCAATCCCATGCAACATTTCCTTCGTTTGTACCGATTTTTACTTCCCGAGCGTAAGCAAAAAAAGTGTTGTAATCGAGTCTATCAGCTGAATTGCCACTTTCATTTTGGGAGTACCAAATAATGAAGTAACTTATTTCAGACCTGTTATTCTATACTGCGTTTATGGCTTCATCTGTAAACGATTCAAACAATGTTTTTTCACAACAATTGTTTAATGGGTAAATTGTTATAGTCACATTTTTCCAAAAACTTGAATTTTTTGCGTTCTGTAGAATTATTTCAATTATTTTTGTCTCTTCAGGTACATAGGGTAAATGTGTACAAGAGTACCTACATACTTAGTGTAAAACTGACAACTTTTTTAATTTTTTTGGATAGACAAATTTTATGATATGGGTTCGTCATATACATGTTTAGAAACCAGATATATTTAACCATATTTTAAGAGTAATTTCAATTTTTGTCAAGATGTGTAAATGCGCACTCTTAGACAGTTCATTGCACAAGAGTGCGCATTTGAACGCTTAAGAGTGCGCATTACATTTTATCAAAAAATCTTTGTTTCTAAGGTGAAAATAAATGGGAATAAGTAACTACAGACTACACATAAAATGGAAGACCTATTTCTTCGTACTCTAGGGGTCTTGAAAAGTCAAGAAAACGTAAAAGTAGAGAGTCGGTCGACGGACTCGATTACAATACTCCTTCGCTTAAGCCTAGGAAGTAAAAATTAAAAAAAAATCACCATAACCACCACCACACAACTTGATAACTTAGTACAAAGTAGTAGAGTTAAATAATTCATTATAGTATGATGTATCTACAAGACTACGTATCGCAAGCATTGCGCACTCTTGTACAATACTTCGCTGCGCACTCTTGTACATTTGTACATAACCTAATGTTTTCAAAGTTAAAAGCTTTCGATGGATAGAAAGTATAAAACTGTTAGTGTATAACGAGACCTTAAAAGTTACAGCTAATGAAAATTATTACTGTAAAATAAAAGAACTGGTACGTACGTTACAAAAAACTGAAACTATGAGCGGTAAAATTTACATCCACAGAACGTGTGAACATAAAATCGTCAGTACGACCAAACTATAAATTATATACCGGTCACTTTAGCACCTTTATCTCAAGTTTAGCATTAGATTCTGAATGGTATAACTTCATCCTACCCAGATGGCACTAATAAGCAGAAATCATCAGTGCGTACTCTTATACATATTCGCACTCTTGTACACATTTACCCTATGCATCATTAGTTGAGCAGGTTTCCATCGTTACTGTTTGAACAGTTCTACGGCCCTTCCTGCAAAATATTTTTTTAAGGATAATAATTTTTGTTTGAAATAAGACACAAGTAATTGCTTATGGTAGAATGCAATAGCAATGTCTGCGAATATTTTAATTTTAATATCTTCAGCAATGTCTTGTACAGATCTTGTCGTTTTCGGCTTAAAACACTGAGTTTCTTTTAAAGGTTTTGGCAAGTTAATTAGCTTCTGTTTTTGGCTTTCTGCCTTTCCAGATGCACTTCACATCTGTACTTGCTAACACTGGAAGATTTGCTGGTGCCGTCCTGAAACAAAAACAAAACCACGCAACATAAAAACTTCAATAGGAAAAATGGTGTGTAAACTTAATACAACAACCTGACATGCCAGCCTTACATGAGCACTGAAAACTTCCAACGTCAATGTTTGAGTTTACAGTACGAAAAATTACCCGTATTTCATGTGGCTCCTTTTTGATGGCACTACGTTGTAAGCAATACGCTATTATATCATATTTATCTGAATCTTGCTTCTTCACACCACACTGAATAATATGGTTCGCTTCCAAGACCGCTTCACCTTCAAGGAAACAACGGCTGGAAATTGATGAAGCATTTAACACACACATTTAGCACAGTGGACAATTTTATATCTCTAAAAGAATCACAAATTAAATACATTGCAGTATAAGTTCACCAATACATTGAACCGCTGAGATGAACCGACACTCTTATAAATCTTATGACATTTCACAGTGTTTGCAGCGATTTCCCGCGCGGTTATCCTACTATTATCAAACGCCAAATACTTTTTTACAGACACATTGCGCGCTAAACTCTAGTTTAATATGTCAATTACAATCGCGGCTACGTTTTCTGCTACAACATCGGGAATTCTTAGATTTCTAACAGTGGCTACTTTTACTAAAGGCCGTGCGTTTTCAGATACCCTAGTAGCACCAAAATATTTATGAAATATGTAAAACACAATTGTTATCTAACATACTTTCGACAGATTTTTTAATATTTAATAAATATTGCAAACCAATATTAGACCAATATTGTTAATACTACGTCATACAAATATTGTAATAAAATATTGGGGGTATATATAAATAAAATGTTAAAATTTAAATTTATTTATATATTTATTAGTAACAAAAGTACATATTAAATTAATTTGTTGGCACAGCAGGACTTGAATTTCTGAAAGCCATTGCTCAGCTGTAGTTTGACACCCTAACATATATTCTTATACAGAAAATGTTCTTTAGTCACCATTATAAGAAGCTAAAAGTACAGATTTATTTTTCAGCGATCATTATACAGTTGAAACTCTTACCTCTGTTGACAATGTACTAACAATTTGTAAGTATTTTATGGGCCCAAAAAAATTAAATTCGTCTCCGTACTTACGGTAACTGAAAATTAAACCTATTTTTATCATAATTATTGCATTAAAAATTTGCTTACCTTGAAAAATACGAAAAAGATGAGCTTTTACTTTTACATATACAAAAATAAAGTAAATTCTGTAGTGACCAAAATTGATCATTAAAAAATTGTCTTCTTTGGAAGTCGTTGTCGTGCTGAAGCTAGAAATAAACTAATGTTTTTTTTAATATCTTCGTGAGTAGCGTTTGTATGTCTTCTTCGGGTGGAAGCTAAAAAGTAAATGTATATTTCTCCAAATCATTACTTTATAAATTTACATACCCAGGATAACATCATATAATGCCTTTACATCACAAAAGGCCATTTTCTTCTTTTTACCTTGACCAGGGTATTCACATGCAATGAAAAAAACCGTTTTACGTACTGTATCTCCACCCAAGAGCGAACACAATTGTATCTGACAAAGACAATAAATACATATTTAAATGAAATAAGCAACAATAAATTCTGTTCTTACCAGCTCAAGTTTTTTAGCGTCACTTTCCATTACTTGATTGTTTATTTCCATTAATTCTTCAGTTGAATTCGCTGGCAATAGGTCAATAAAAGAAGCTATCTTTTCTGTAGATGTGTTTACTTTTAGCAGCATGTGATTTTCAATTCTGTCTAGCTTTTTCACAATTTCTTTCAATTCAAATTTCAAGTTATGGTATTCAGCACTCGTAATTGAACTCGACATCGATGAAACTAGAAAAATTACTGCGGCCTAATTTGATTAACTAACCAATAAATTAGTTACAATTTTCATGATCACTGTCATTGATGGTTACAGTACTCGTACTTGCAAAGCTTGTATCAGTATTATCTGGTGACTGAGACTTAGATAGTCTTTCTAAAATAATAATTCAGGATTATAAGTTAGAATTAAAAAAAATATATGAATAAATACCTGTTCATTTAACAGCAATCGATTCAGGTGACCGAAAGTTATTTAACGGCTGTGACAGAAGTGCAGGAACTTTGAAGACAAATTTATTCTTAAGGCATTCATCATCTTCAGACGATTCTTCACTATCGCTGATCCTCTTCCTTTGCTTTGAAATATTTTGTTCTTCAATTAATCGTTTAGGCTTTTTTCTTTTTCTGTTCATATTGTTTGTGGACTTTCGTCGCTATCGCTTTCAATATTTAATGTATTTTCTGCTTTAGAACATAGTTCACGAGCCTTTTTAAGATCTTTAATTGACTTTTTTTTCAACCGTGCACAACACCATGTAAAATTGTTGCCTATATTTGTACACTCATAAATTAATTTCCGGATTTTGTCATCTGGAATACCTTCTGGATATTTATACTCCGTACAGTCTGCATTTGCCCATTTAGAAGGAACAAAATCAACAGTATTATCATACCAAATAATGAGATCCCACATACTGCAAAAGTTAAGAGTGTAAAAGAAAATCTTCACAGATTTCTAAGGTGGATAAAAAATCATTCCTATGATTAATAAAACGCATATTTGCATTCAGCGAGGACTAAATCTTTTGCTACACTACGTAAGCAATTATTGCAGAAAACAAAAACGATAACGTTGATGGCAATAACATTGTACCCTATACAGAAATTAAAAAAAAATCATTAAAAACAAATTATTATTAGTGAGTGAAAAGTTTTGTTTAGATTATATATGAAAATGAAGTAGCTCAAAGACTACAAAGCCATTATTAGTTTCAAAAGGAATTACAAAACATTTTGCCATAATTTCGCCAATATCAATTGTTGTCAAAACCATATCAAAGGTTGAAAAACTGTAAATACCTACATTCTCAGAGGGTATTGGATAGTCATAAAAATTTGTCAAGATAGAACTTAAATTACCAGCAACTAGAGTTGAATTAATTATTTGAACAATTTTGAAAACTTTCTTTCTCTTCAAAAAAACAAAGCAATGTTTATACACATTTAAGCTTATTTTAAATAATGGGAATTCGATATTTTTAAGGTTATCTGATGTACTGTGTGTTCCAAATTTAATTTCTTCAAAATTAACGAAACCTGATTCTGATAATCTTTTGCAATTTTGAGAGCACGGACGATTAGGTCGGCTAATAAAAGATTTTAAACATACCTAAATAATTTTCAAAAGGAAAACAACTTAATTCATTTAAATTCTCATTTAAATTAATTACATCATCTGCAAGATGAATTAAACTATGGACATTGTAAACAATTGTCTTTGCTCACGTGGAACGTGGAACGTTATTTTCCCGCTCGTGATGCACGTTGCGTTGCACCGTTTAGTTTACGCCATTGCAAGACAAGAGTTCATGATGCGCAGCATGCGTATGGAACCAATCAGAATTAGACCGACATAATTCGCGGTACTTTTGAAAAAAATACACTAAAATAATCTACAAAAATAATATCTGGGTATCCGTAAACATTAAATAGGTAAATATAATAAACACGTGTATGTATTTAATCGATGCTATAAACAAATGATAAATTCAAATTTAAGAAATATCATAAAAACAATAAAAATTTGCTGCTATCTCTGGAATATCTAAATTCATATACTACATTTTTACTTATATACTTTTTACATTTTTACCTATTTATTTTATTTTTACAATTAATATACTACAGAATGTCTTTATATACAACCTTCACAGCTTTCTTGTTATTAGACAATACAAACATGTCTTGTTTGACATGTTAGCTTCGTTCCAAACTATTAATGAGCAGTCACGCATCAATTGTCCTGTATTGCTCTGTTTAGAAACACTACAGACGCTGTTATTTTCATCGGTGGCGATTTTCAGTGGGAGCTTGAATGTAGAGTGTGCAGTTCGGCCTCCTTCCAAAATCGTAGCGGCAATGCCGGATGACGCGATAGCTAATGCAGATCTAATCCGGTAGATCTCACTTTTTTTTAAAGCAGATTGATTAAAAATGTTTTTCCTGTACCTCCTAGAGCATCAAGGAAAAACATTTTCCCTTCATTGTTATCAATTGATGATAGTAATGCAGTTCTGATCGATGTTTAATCGTGGCTCATCTTGAGCTGTATTTTGTAAAAGTCTCGTTTGATCGTATCATGTTTCTCTTGTGTATTCGGCACTATTAGTTAAATCTAAGGTAGTAGTATTAGCTGGCATCGGCAGCCCAAAATCCTTGATCGATTTACCCGAAAGTAATTGCACTACGTTGTTCAATTCAAATAATGCTTCGTCAAATATGTTTTGATCATATTGTACATCATCTGAGTTTACACTCTCGCCGTCGCCGAATCAGAATATCACTAGCCATATTTTCTTGAAATTTATTCCATACATAGATTAACAGAATCAGTTACTTGACAAAACGCTACTATGATGGCAAATAAATATCTTTATGATGTAGCTGAACTGCAAATAGCTGCTTCTGATAATGTGTTTTCCCAGTGAGAATCGTCTTCCAAGAACCCCAAAGCTTTGCATGGTGCTTGATAAGTATTGTAAACAACAACTTGTACAGTTCTTAGGTGTGCAAAGGATGTTGGGCCTTTTACAATATGCAGTAATATTCTCAGACAAAAGCATTCGCTGTTGTTGGGATGAATCACGTAGACTCTGCCAAGAGCATCCGTTTTTTTTTACTCCGGGGAAACCATCAACCACAGTACCTTATTTTCTCCGTTGAAAAGTTTTAGAACTCTGGTTCCATGTATAGTAACTTAGAACTCTGTCATATGTCAGTGTTTTCGTGAAATCATCTTGAGCACATAACTTGAACAATGCTGTCAATGTTGTGTCCCGCGGGTTATTAGCAACTTCTTGTATATTGTTCTCAGTGAAATATACTCTTTGTCCATTTTCTAAATGAACTGCAAGGTGAACAATTGTGGGAGCCCGGTCGTGCACTTTGAATGATAAAATCCTCCACACAGCTTCAGAGCTGCAGATGTAACGTCCAGACTGATATTTTTCCACTTCATTTGGTGATTGTATGCTGAAAGTGGCTTGATCACTGCCTTTATTAATGTATTTAGTAACATATTGGATTCAGGGAACGATCCATCGGTTATCAATATCATGGTTTCGGACGCTGGCACTTTGCCTACCCTGTTCTGGCGATCGTCGACGATATTTGGGATATCCGTTCTCGCTAGTAACAATGTATTTAAGGTACTTAATTGGATAAGGATTAATGCTGTATTGCTCAAAATCGCTTCGAAAATTAGCCATTATTTCTCGTAAAAAGTAAATGACAAAAAATTGTTATTGTGGGTTATCCATAAGAGATAGACTTATACCATCGCGGAGTTTTCTGTAGATCTTTTCAAGGTGTACAATACTTAGTACATTATTTTGATAAATCTCGTAGGGTTCAGCCTGCGTTTGCAATGTAAAAATAACAGTATTTCTCTACTATATAATGGATGCTATTATACATATAAACCTTCCTCTTGAATCACTCTGTTTATTAAAAAAAACCGCATCAAAATCTGTTGCGTAGTTTTAAAGATCTAAGCATACTAGGGACAGACAGCGGAAAGCGACTTTGTTTTATACTATGTAGTGATAGGTACTACAAGTATTTTAATATGTTGAGACTTACTCAATTACATATTTCGCAGATATATATTTTACATTTTTTGTCTACTCCACCACACTCGTTATGGGCCTACTTTAAACATTTTTGACACCTTATCCATAACTCACCTTTTTTGGAGTGTGAAAATAAAGAATTACAACAAAAACAAGAAGCATCTTCATCGTCGTCAGACTCGTATTCCACCTCACTGTCTGCTTGCAGTTTCACTAGACCTCTTTTTGAAAGGCGAGCTCTTTTTCTACCTTCTGCAGCTTTATTTGCTCGTTCCCTATTTTTGATAATTTCTATTTCAGGAGTGTTGATTCCAGACGTACCTTTTTTCATATTTTTACAAGTTCGTTTTTCAGCTTTTGGTATTGGAGATATTTCATTTAAAATTGCCGTTGTTTGGGACAACTGTTGATCTGTTGTAAAGGCCTCTTGTTTTTCATTACTCAAGTTATCATTGACTGCCTTGTCCTGTTCAAGTCCATTTTGTCAAAATAATTTACAGTGCTATTTTGTGTTGACGAAGTTGAAGACATGGGTTCGGCAGATTCCATGAATTCAACAGGTTCAAGGTTATTACTCCTATTAATTTCATTGTTCGTTGTTTCTGAAGGAATGAATATCCATTCGGGAAAGACATCTTCATTGAATGGGAAGATTCCTGTTGCTTCGAAGCCCTTTGTAGTATTAGAAACAGTTGCAGATTTTACGTATGCTTCTTTGAATATCTCTCCCACTTGATAATGAGTAATTATTCGGCCAAGATGTGAACGCAGACATGTGGTGACTTCAGAGTTATAATAAGTTGTTAGAGGTCCAAAGAATGTTGCATCTAAATATTGCACTCTATGTGTGCAATGTTATAACCTTCCAGTAATACTTCTTCGTTCGATTTTATGAACAAAAATATTCTTTGCAGTGCTGGTGCATGCCTACCACATGATAAAGGCCATTTCTCAAATCTTCTCTAAGACTTCCGTGGTTTTTTCCATTTTTAGAGTTGTAGATCAAAGCACCTCTGGCACCTTTAACCAAACGTTTGATTATTGGGCGTGTAATTAATTTTTTCACATTTCTTGAGAGTCCTTGCATTTTTAATAAAGCTTTGGTGTAATTCTTTATAACGTGGTTGGTGCATTCAATTTTTTCAATTTTCTTTCCGTAAGAAACCATCTCTTGTATTTTTTTTTAACACTGGAATCACCATCGCCAATAAAACATCGCTACTCCAACCCATGTAGGGCCTTGCTTCGATTGAACGCTTGAACAAGCATATCTGACTCCATTCCGCAAGAGGTAGCGGACCAATTCTTAAAACATTGATCGTGCACTTCTTCTTTCCCATTTTTTTTTTTAGGTACAAACACATGGCACAGTATTTGTTTCTTACATCGAGATGCAAAAGTTTTTTTGTTTTTGCACCAATAACACAAGCTACACCTGAATTAGAAGTATATCTGTGACCGTCACCACTTGTTACAATTTTTTTATTTTGCAATAGGGGCACTGAAAATTGAATTTTTCTGCTACCGATAGCGTAAATGAATCTTATTGCTCCAGTGACACTGATGTAAGCGTAAGTGAAGTAAATAGGGCAACCTCGTTGCTAGCTCCGTAAGTAGGTTACTAAGGGCGTAAGTGTTACTTACGCTGCCAGGACAAAAAAGTAATAGTAGAATGTCAGAGAAATGTCAATAATTTCATTTTACAGCAATAGTTTCTTTTATAATTATTTATTAATATTAACTGTAACACTACACTCAGTAATATTTATTAAAGGATTATTATTTGAAGTTATTTCAAAATTAGTAACTGTCACATTTTCATCAACTGCATGAGCTTCCAACATTTTCTTATATAATTGAGGTAACAAACAGAAGAACTGACACGACGTTAATTTCAGCATTGAATATTCACACCATAAACTGCTAGGAGACTTGCGGGCTTCGGATCTTTCCTTAAAATAACCAAACATTACGGTTTCATTAACATCTTGAATGTTTCGTGATGTATACCAAATTGAAAATGCGTTGTAAGTTTCATTATAACGGAATTTCGATTTTTCAGGTAACAGACATGCGCAAGCAATATTGGCAGCTTCTTCTATTGCCTGTAAATGACTTGAATCACTCATTTTTCACTTTGAACAACTACTTTTTATTAGAAAACTTCACTTGTAAACAAATTTTTTTATCTTGTTGCTACGGAAATGAATACGTTCAATGAGTTCCTGATAATTTCTTAAATATTTTTTAGTTACTAGAATTATTACTTTTTAGTGTTACTGGTGTCGGTAGCAGAAAAAACGTAATACAATACACGCTGCGTAACTCCTTTCTTAAGTCTCGGAGGTTTGCCGGGCCTCGGCGTTGCTTCGGCCCGTCAAATCCACCTCGACAAAAAAGTTTCCTTACGCAGCTTGTAATGTAAATAACTATTTCACACCAGCATTTGTGTGGTCCAAGTCATCAATTTAAAGCAACCCTTGGAACTTTTAAGGCACGTATTGCGATGGTTTTCCAAGGACCTAATTTCTCGCAGAAAATGCTGACCATCAATGAAAAATCGACCTGATATTGTGTCTATAACAGGATTTCTGCTAGGATGATGGGAGCCAATCACAATTTCTACACTGTCGTCACTAAAATAGTTTTTTTTTTCATAGATATGACACACTTTTCTAAGTTTTGAAATTTTCACCTACTACTCGTCACAAGGTAATTAATTTTGTTTAACATTTGTACATTCTGTGGCTTGAATTCTAAAAATTATTAGTGTTTTTAGCAGGTTTTATTTAATTGAACACTTATTTATAGTTTACATTTCAGCTGAAGATGATAAGGCAACCAAATCCTTGTCTGTGGAGTTTATAAAATCATATATTTTCTGATTTGCTGGATCATTCCTTTAATTTAAAAAAAATAAAGGGACCAGGTATTAATTAATATCCGTTACGGCGTCTTTCGCCATGCTTGTCTCTTTATTAATTCCCCAACCAACTGTCAACAGTACCAACGTACAATACCAACCTAACTAAGATCTACCCTACATCTCCCTTTCTTAAGAAATACAAATAAAATAAACTTAACAAATGAACATGAATGAGGTTACATAAAACCTAAAAATATTCTGGCCGTAAAAATTCATTTACTTTTTTCAAATTCAAAATAAATCTCTGTGAACCATCAGTTTTGGGAACAAGGAAATAGGGGGAGAGAAATTGCCCCTTAGAGGGTTTGCAAACTGAAATTGCGCCCACTGCGAGCAACTTGTCGATGTTGTGAGAAATTGCCCGAGATTCCCTGGTTGACCATTTTGTGGAAGGGGGAAGGTTGCGTTGCACAACTGGTTTAATAAACGGAATCTTCACCCCTTCTACCCAACAAAATAGCACAGAAGTGATCAGTTTCTAGTTATGGAGAAAATAACGTAATCTACCTGCCTGTTTGGTTGCTGTTAGCGGCGTTGGTAAGCGTCCTTCCGATTCGAAGAGGTCGCTCTGCTGGTTTGGGAAAAACGCTTGTTAGCCTGGTTGCTGTGGAGCTGTTTCAGAGCATTCTGTCCACCTTGTCCAGCTGGTTGCCAAGATCGACGAGGTGGACGGTTGGAGCTTAAAGAACTCCTGCCCTTATAGGTGTACCTATGTACCTTGGGCGAGCTAGCATTGATAGATTTCTCGAGAGCTTTGCTGCCTTAATGCGTTCAGTTAGGTCAGTGCCAAATAGCCAACCATCGACGGTCGACTCCGTCAGGGTCTCCGCCGTTTCCTTGTTTAGCACACCCTTCAGCATACTCCTGCGCGTTTGAGACTGCTCGTGATGAATATATATGTCATCAATCTCGCTGCGTCGCTAGCTGGATCAGCTGGGTGCCATTTGCAGTGGTGTCTGACAAGAGGATTGTCAGGGCACTGCCCAGGGCGGATACTGCCGCACAAATACGTTGTTTTACACTGACCAACCTGTCATCCCTCTCAGAAGTTCCTTTTGTTATCGAGGCCTTAACCTCCGGATTTAATTTTGGTGGTGTGGTTCCGTCAAGGGACAGTTTGAGAAGGGAGGATATTTGGCAATTAATTCCTCTCCACGCTCTTTTTCTAAACCATTTTTCAAAATGGAAGTCCAAATTTGGGACACATCTCTGTGAAGCAGCTGCTTTTCTTCATTTGCGGTCTGGTGTCCGTAACACAGCATCCTCTAATTTAGATGGGGCTACAGGATTATTTTCTGGTTTGCGATCCACAGTCTCAATGCAGCAGTTCAGGTATGACACTACGTAATACGTAGGGCGTCAGACGTAACACGTCTCGTTCTCTAAGTCTAACAAACGTAGAGAGAGATAGATGTTGGACTGCCTAGCAGGCCAACTGCTAGTATAAAACACAATTAAGCACTAATGCATAACTAAAGTGAGGTTAGGATTCAGTGTTGCTAGATCTTTCGAAGGACTGATGCCATCTTCAACAGAATATCAGTTAATTTGTGTACTTACTATGTATGGTGTAGGTTTCGCTATCCGGCATGTCCTCTGGCATTATTCGCACTTCTCGGGGTCTTCTGGCAAAATCGTAGAAGTGGCGACGCTTCCACGTTTTGCTGAACGTCTCTCCAATAATTTGGACAATTTGCGGATCTTCCGGCGGACCTCATCATCTGAATCGGAAGAGGATGAATAACGGCGTCTTTTGCTGTGTTTTCCCATTATTGTTGTTGTTATTTGTGAGAATTATTATCACAAGTGGAAAAAACCGATGTGCGTGTCAGCGCGCAAAAAGAAGTAATGGCTACCGAACCGACAGCAGGGCCCAGTGTTACCGCGCGAACGTACGGAGCGCGAAACTTGAATTATAGCTTTGAATTATGCGTGCTTGTTGAGTAAACTGGAGGTACTACAATTAGTGATCTTGAAGGCGAGATGGTAATATAATTTTTGTTTCGGACGCTATTTTCCAAAAAAAAACAAAAATTAAAATGGTTCATACATCAGCAAATATTGCTTCAGCATCACTCTTGACCACTTTTTTGAAATTTTGTTTTATAGCAAAATTTTTTTTTTCCTTAAAAAGGAAAATTACAAAAAAAAATAATGTCCTGGCGCACTTTTTATGTGTGTTTCAAAAACATTTCACTTTTCAAATTAGATCTATTCGTTTTACTTTTTGTTTAAACAGCTAAATAAATTGGAGAAACACATAAAAGTGCCTTACCGATTCACCTTAATTATTTGTTTTAGAATGATAAATGGTGGTATACTTTTATAAAAATTTACTATAGATCCTTACATTATTTGTCACTATGTCACCTTACATTTCCTACCATACCTGCCGACACGTTTACGCTAAATCGTTCTTGAAAGTGCCCCTCATGAATTTCACGAAGGTTTTCATTACACCAAACGTGTGTATTATGACAATTAAATACCCTGTCTCTCGTAAATGTTGCTTCATCCGTTGACAGCAAGTTTCCAATAAACTGTTGATCTTCATCATTTTCTGTAATAACCATTCACAGACCCTAATCCGACGAGGTAAATCTTCTTTGAGACTTTGTACCCGTTGCAAATAATACGGATGGAGTCCTTGTTCTCTTAATGTACGCCAAACAATAAAAGGGGAAACACCAACTCTTTGGACAGCCTTCTGACACTGATACTTGGGTTTTCTTCTACCATATTTAAGATGTCAGGTTCAGCAGCAAATGTCTTTCTAGTTGTCTATCGGTCACGATCTGTCATTTGGGGACGAATTTCACCGTTGTCTGTAAGATGTTGAACAGTAGTGGTAAATGTGTGATGATCGGGCATAATTCTTCCAGGAAATGTTTCCGTAAAAAGACATGCTTCACAAGCGTTTCCAAGGGCCCTTAAGTTGAGTTAAGTTGTTACCTCGACCTTCGGTCTCGGGCAAAAAGCGCATATTCTCATGCGATTAAAAAAATAGGATTTCGTGCACTTATACAAAAATAACTATTTCGGGGTTCACATTCTTGTGTAAATATTATGGACACTTATACTTTATGCCATGCTTGCCATATTTAATTCTAAGAAGCAGAGTGGAATATAAAAAAAAGAAATACAAGCCTCGTGATACATTTTTAATCAGCAAAACTCCATAACAAAAAATTATAATTTCTTTTTCAATAAAAACTAAAAACGACAACGAAGCATCATGACTTCTTCATCAAATGTTGAAGCTTTGATTTTAACATGGGTACACTCAGGTCTATGTTTCTCTTTTTTAAAAATTCTTTTAGTTTTTCTCCTGGTGGATAAATATTCTTTTTTATGAACGAATTAAAATCGCTTCTTACAGCTGATATTTCTTCCACAGACCAAACGAAAATTTAAAGTCAATTGGCGCTTTATATATATTTCCAATTCTTTTTATTTCAATCTCAGTTTACCTGTCGTTTTAGTGGGCTTCTTTTTAACCTTTTCGCTGCTCCTCTCGCTTTTAGAATTCCTTCCGCCGAGCGCTGTGCAGTGTGTGGATGGAACTGCCTAAACGTGGCGAGCAGAGAGTCGAGAGAGAGTTTCACAAATAGTCACAGTAATTTTTATTTTCCATAACGTCAGTTTATTAAACAAGGTTAAACGATAAATCAAAGAGAGAACACCTTATGAAAGTATGTATTTAGCCAAAATCATTACAAAAGGATTCTGAAATATAAAATATAGAAAATATAAAAAATTATAACCGGAATTTGAACTGTACAAAAACAAATACAAAATTCTGAAATTTGAATTTTCTAATTAAAATAAAACCTTTTCCAAATTGAACAAAAATGTTTTAATACTTTTTTAAGATATGCAATTTTTCAAACCAAGGTATTACGCATAAGGGGGCGTCACATTTTAAACACATATAACGTGCTTCACTTCTTTGTTTGGTTTTAGAACAAACAATACAATGTCTTGTAGGATTCACCTTCTTTGTGGAACTAGGCACATGTCCTGGAAAATGTCTTTCTGTAAGACGAAAGGGGCTCTCGGCATCACTAGTTCGTCGACCGGATGTTCCAGGGGTAGTCACAGATAAGGGTTGATGGTACTTTTCTAATAATTGTCGAACTAGTTCCTTTTGGAACGCACTTGCTGATATGTTTTTTCCAGTAACTGTTTTAAATAATATCAATGCATTTAACAATGATAAATCTAGAAGATGAAAAAACACTTTCTTGTAGCACTTAATTTTCTCACTGATTCCAACGAGCTTAATATTAAGTCTGATTTATCTACTGCACAGAAGAAGCATAAGGAGGCCAAGGTTGGCGTTGGCGGTGGTGAACCTGCCGAAGAACTACCGTGGACGAGCTGCCCTCCTCCAAAAAATCCAAGAGATTAAAGAAAAGAAAGTGGGTGCTGGAGACAAAGCAAAATCACAGGTAGCAAAACCAGGAATCTCGTCAGCATCTACTTCAAGAGATGTGGAGAGATTGTCAACGGAGGTTTCAGAGCTGTCGATTGCCACATCATCAGAACCGGTGTCGTTTAAAGGTGCAATGGGGACTCTAATCCGCGCCACCGCAAATTACATCTTCCTGAAGGTCGAAAAGGACCGTGGCGTTTTTGAATACGAAGTTCGATTTCAACCTGAAATCGACGTCAAATCATACCGAAAGAAACTGCTGGCTGAAGTTTTAGGAGAACAAGGTGCAACGAGAGCCTACGATGGCGACGTTTTCCTGTATTTACCCTTCCAAGTGTTCTCTGAAAGACAGGAATTCGAAGGAGTGATTCCCCATACGAGTGACAGGGTGACGACCATAAAAATATACAGGGTTTTCATAAATGATTATAGGGTCGCAGTAGGTTATGGATGTGTGCCGCCTTTCGCTTTATGTGTACTTTACTAAATGTGTCCTTGGGCACGACAAGCACCACATGCATCTGTATAACTGGTTGCCTAAATGCTTCATGATTAAATATCGAAAACGCATGCGTCAATACACATGTGACTAACATAACAAGGCGATACTGGCGATAACAAGTGAAATTTTTGGTTGGCTGTTAATATACACACGCACAAATTCCAATAACTAAATCATCCACGGAAAAAGAAGTTCCACGTTTAGGAGTATATTTGTAATGAAGTGCAGGAGGCGAAGCGCCCGTGTGTCCTTTCAAAAAGTTAGCACGCGTTGGTGACCATAAAAAGTTAGGTTATGTTAACAACGGCTGCAATGCTGCAATTAAAGAATGCACGAATGCGAAATTTAACAAATTTTTGTGGCAAAAGGAAGCATTTGCATAACATTTGAAGATGAGGAACGTGATCAAAAGATGCTGTAGAAGAGCTTTGCACAAACAGTTTGTGCGAAATCGAGAAGCGCGTGTTCTGCGCGATGTTACGGAGTTAGATAAGCGCAAATGTAGTTCATTTTCAAACTGTTTTTCAGAAGTTGAAGGCGCATTGATGACCAGTGGGACCAAGGGCCTTTGGTGGTTAAATATGCCTTTATATACATGGACACCAGATGCATGTGCTTAGAAAGATGATTTTTGATTAAGAACTCAGAGCAAGAGTATCTTTAATGGTGTATACAAATTTGACAAACAACGCATTTTAATGTCTGATAACTACATTTCCTATCCATCAGTTCTACTTCATGAAAGTTAGTTTTGGTTTGTGAGTGCATTAAATGTTTTACAGCAGATTCTTTAGCTACATTATCAAAACTTATCTGGGTGGCAAGTTTATGGGACTTACTGACCAAAAGGTCATGGTGAATAGCTGTAAGTCATAAAGTAGATGAAATTCTTGACCAAGATGTATCCTTCAGTAGTTTCTTCAAAGTGTCTAAATATGTTTCCAGCCCTCTATTGGTTTACCACCAAAATATTTGTATTTCAAAGATCTGTGCAAAGATTTGGCGTGCATGTTGGTGTTAATGCCTGCGTTCTTTTGATAACAGTGGGCCCATGACTTCATGCGCTCTTTATTTTGAAAGTAGTAAGTGTTTAAATAATTCACAAATTTACTTTTTACCAAAAATTTAATCAGCTCTTGCTTCAGTCTTATAAATTTATTTTCATCTGTTTCTTTTAATACATAATCTAATTTTGTAAGAATCTGATTTATTGTTCCAGGCATTCCAATATGTAGCTGTAACTATCATCTGTCATGAAATAATTGGGTACCAAAACCGATATTAATGATTTTATTTCACCAACCAGAACCTCTTATATGTTGGTGTCCTTTCAGTTGGACAGAATAAATGTTACTGGATAATCAATATTTTTATCATCTAACACATGGACTTGTGGTCAATTCAATGTCATAGAGGTTTGTCCCATGTGTGCCATCAACACAAATGATTTTGGTGCCATATTTTTTTAACATATACTTCAGCCCACTGTACATGGAAGCTAATGCAGTCATTTTTGTGCAATTTTTCATGTTCTGATGCACAACAAGATTTTCCTTACTTCATTTACCAGATATATTATTTTTTCTGCAATGTGGGGAATGTCTTTCATAGTCAGAAGATTAAATCTGGTACATGAACTGAGTTCTAGATTTTTAACAGTTTCAATTATTTTTTCGTGTGTTACACCAGTGCGAATTTGTTCAACTAGATATGTCGTTTCTTTTGTAGTCAGGGGTTGACAGCGAAGATCATTGTGATGAACAACATGAATAGCAATAAACTGAACAAGTACCACTGAGGAAGAATGATCAAAGTGAGCTGTAATTCGTGAAGGACAGACTCCTTGCATTATGATACTGCCACTAATTTTAGGAACTCGTATATTACATTTACTAACAGAATTTGCTAGATTACTTCTGACATTCATAGTAGAAAATAATAATTCGTCATATAAAAGAATTAGTTTTTAACTCTAAATCTGCTTTTCGTGTAAAAAAAATCTTCCGTTTTCTTAAATTGTAAATCCTTTACTTCCAACTCAATGTTATAAACGATGTTGAAATGATTCGTTAATAAGTGAAAACGCTGAAAGTTTTCAAAGCATAGCGGACAAATTATTCTGCTAGTTTTTAATATTTTTGAAATTGTCGCCGTGAAAATATCTTAGATGTCGATTTGTACTTGAAATTATTTCACACAATAAGCACATTTTGTTAACACTTCAAACTTTTGGATGCTCATACTGAAATATGTTTTGTCATGTCTAGTGCTTGTTTTTACTTAATAAAATAATAGAACTTTATCTGTCCATTGTCCTTTTCATAAAAATTACACGAAATTCTTTAATTAGCCACAAAACAATAGTATATTACAAAATTAATATTTCACTTCCCGCCACAAAAGTACATATTCAACGAAAATGTAAAAACGTAAAAGATAAAAATCCAAATATAACTTTGACTGCTGGGTAGCTTCTAAACCCTCATCGTAGAGTCATATAAAATCAAGGACCACCAGATGGGTGAACGGACACGGATAATCAGAGTTTTTACGGTTTGAGATTTCATTCAGTTCTATCAAAAATTTTATTGTACATAATAAATAGGTATTTAGAACGTAGCGTGATTTCATTTTAAGTATCAAGCTTCAAATTATACTTTCGTTGCTAATTTTAAAGACTAGTTTTTGATTTTTGTTGTTTTTTTTTGTGTACAGATTCGTTTCAATGCAAAATTAGGTCACCCACATAGAATTTGAACATTTGAAATTACGCGGGCGTAATTTGTTACCCTCATGCGCGGAACTCCAACATTCTTGATAGTCAATTTTGTTGTTAAAAATAAAAATAATTCATAATGGAATAAACAAACAAATTTATTGTGGTTAAACATCACAGTAAATGTTGAAAATGTTCACCATTTAGTTCAAGGCACATATTCACTCTCTTTTTCTTACTTTCAAAAATGTTCTGTAACATCCTTCCATCAATGCTTTGAACCCATCGTTCAATTTCATGTTGCAACTCTGCCAAGTTATTCATTTGCCGTTGAAACACTTTGTCTTTCAAATATCCAAATATTGAAAAGTCCAATGGCGTAAGATCTGGGGAACGTGGTGGAAATGCATGCTGCACTCCTAAACTTATTACACGATCGTCATAATGTTGTTGTAAATATTCCAATGTAGCACGTGCAGTGTGTGCAGTCGCGCCGTCCTATTGAAAGTACCCTAACTGCAGCTCTTCGTCATCAAGTTGTTGAATAAATGGTTCCAAAATCTGTTACCTATACCTCTCTCCAGTCATAGTATCATGAAAGAAAATAGGTCCATATATTCGTCTACGAGAAACTGCCAACCATACTCCCAATTTTTAAAGGATGAAGAGGCGTCTCTACAAAAACATGTGGATTTTCCGCGGACCAAATTCTAAAATTTTGCGAATTGACATAGCCAGATAAATGAAACCATGCTTCATCACTAAAAAATGTAAGATCCAGTAACCCGTCATCATGAAAAGTATTCTGAAACCAATTGCAATATTCTACGCGGCGTGGAGGATCTATTGGTAAAAGTTGTTGCACAGTAGTTATTTTGTAAGGATGCATATGCAATCGTTTTTTCACTACTTTGTGACATGTGGTTACGGGAACTCCTGACTGTTGAGATAATCTTGTCAAAGATGTTTGGGGATTCTGCTCGAGTCTTTCTCTCAAATCATCAACAACTTCCTCAGATACTGCAGGTCTCCCAGAAGATTTCCCTTTGTTGACATTGCCAGTGCGAACAAATCTGTTGATGACATCTCTAATGTGAGCCTCTAATGATGTTTCTTGAATTTCCAAATCAGGGTAATTGCCCAGATATTCTTGCTTACAAGCGGCTACAGAATACAGCCACGCTCCGTCTACGAATGTCCCATTGCGATAATAAGACATAACGATGAAAGTGTTTTGCTCAACCGAATAAACCATTTTCACGGTCTTCGCTTCGAGCACAAAGTTTTCGCACGCAAGCACCAAGAGCCTTGAGAAAGGCTATTTTGTTGTTTTAAACTTGGATCAACGAGAATTACTGTAAATCACACTTGGAAAGTGGTAGAACAATAAAAGCGATGATTTTAAGTGACAGGTTACAAATGACAAGCACAATGACAAGTGAGAACTGTCAAATGAGACAATTTCAGCAAAGCGGCATTTTTGAAATCCATGGCCAACTACGCCCTTAGAATCATTTATGAAAGCCCTGTACAAACGCAAAAGAAAAATGGGAGAGTGTCTCTACCTATACGACGTTCTCTTCAAAAGGATCGTGCATATCTTACTGTATAAGCGAATCGGCCGCAACCACTTCAGTCCGAACGACAAACAAATTGTACCTCAACACAAACTGGAAGTTCTTCCTGGTTTCGTCGTCCACGGGGACGAAATGGAAGGTGGACTTACGCTTTGCCTCGATACCCAACACAAAGTTATTCGTTCTCAAACCGTGTACGAACTAATGGGCGAGATCCATTCGGCTGTTGGCGGTGATAGGTCGTATAAAGGTAAAGTAAGAGACAACATCGTGGGATCTTGTGTTTTGACCAAGTACAATAACAAGACGTACACGGTCGACGACGGGGACTTTGATACCTGCCCTAGAAGCGTATTTCATGCGAGCGATGTTTCAGACAAAACGTTTATTGATTATTATAAGCAACATCATAACATCACTATACATGATCCAGATCAGCCAATGCTGGTCACTAAGGTTACAAAACTAGTGAATGGTGAAAAACAGGAGAGGATTATTCGATTAGTTCCTGAACTCAGCTACCTGACGGGGTTGACTAACGCCATGAGAAGCGATTTTAAGGTCATGAAAGATGTCTCGAGTAACGCCAGGCCAACGATCACTCGCCCTTCGTACCTACTTTGAGCGAGTAGAACAATCGGAGGAAGCTCAGAACGTTTTAGCTGGTTGGGGTCTTACTTTGGTTAACGGTACTGCCGACTTGGACGCGCGGGTTCTACCACAAGAAGCGATCTATTTCGGTGGACCGCAAAGAGAAGAACGGAAGTATGTTGGTGGTAGCGACTGGAACAAAGGCGTATCAGATAATAACTTGACGGGGCCCATCGACATCCATACTTGGCAGTTATACTATACCAGACGCGATCAAAAATACGCTGCAAACTTCGCAGAAACCATCGTCAGATTGGCTAGGGGAATGGGTTGTATTATTAAGAATCCGCAACATGTCATGTTGGACGACGATCGAACCGACACGTACATAAGTGCCATACGAACCAACATTACCAGTGACCCACAGGTTGCCGTATTCATCTGTCCGACCATCCGCGGCGACTGTTACTCGATCATTAAAAAAGTGTATTGTGTCAATCATTCCCTGGCGAGTCAGGTGATCCTCAGTAAAACTCTATCCAATCCAAACAAGGTGCGAACCATCATCCATAAAATCGGTATGCAGATCACGTGCAAGTTAGGTGGTACCCTGTGGTATGTGAAAATCCCTGTTTCTGGATGGATGGTATGTGGAATTTACGTCTACCATGGAGCTAACAAGCAATCCGTTTGCGGAATGGAGTCATCGATCAACGATTCTCTAACAAAGTACTACAGTGAAGCCATGTTTCAAGATGGCGAAATCGGTGTCATCTATAAAGTAGCCTTCAGAAAGTAGCTGATACTCCATAAAGAACGACGAGGAAGCTTCCCACAAAACGTCATAGTGTTCCGAGATGGTGTCGGCGATGGTCAACTAGACCACTACCGACGATACGAAGTCACCCAGTGTACAGATGTCATCAGGAGTTAAATATAGACACGACTATTACGTATGTCGTGGTCCAGAAAAGGATCAACACTAAAATATTCGAAATGGTGGGCAATAACGACTGTGACACTATGATTTGTATGTATTACTTCTTTGCAATGCTTTTGTAATTCTAACCTCGATGCGGTTGGATTTTACGTTTTATCACACTCACATGTTTATCTGCGTGAACGATTATGTTATTCTGTATTTCTGTCAAGTGCCAAAGTTCAAACTTAACATATTTTCCTCAAACGCACTACAGACCATCGAATCGACCATAGAAATATAAAACAGGGACATACTTATATGTAGAACGAAAAACTAGATACGAAATCATAGTTCACAGTTCCACATAGGCAAAAGAAATTAATGCATAAATACCACAGTTTGTTGAACGATATATCGAACACAAAAACATCGATTTTTTTCAATACCTCGGTGAATTTAAATATCGATGATCGAGTTGAAACATCGATATTTATAGAACTCACGATGTATCGTCCCCATCTTTACCCCTGGACGGACTCATTCGCTCGTCTGTGGGCAGACGGGAGCGCATTGTGCCATGGTCTTTTCGATATCAGAGATGCATTAATGTTTAATGAATTAAAAACGTTAAACCATACACTCATTTTCTCAATAAATATTCCTGTGGCCATAGCCAATTTCTTATCATGACCGGGTTGATACACTTTGAGTGCGGATTTATTTGAAAGCATGCATTCACTTCAATATCTGTTGTTGCTACTAGAGATTTTAATGGGTCTGGGTTTACTTTCATACCATTACGTAACAGAAAGCCTGTATCTACAGTTTCTGAGTAACTTTATTAGGTATGGAGCATCTGCGATGATAAGTCTGTGTGTTTTCATTGGTAATTGGGTGTCGAAAATAAGTGTGTTCTATTGTAATGCCTAACGTTTTCCACAAACCAATATTTGATCCACCACAATCAGATACACATGCTACAACTGTGTAGCATAATTCTTGTAGTTTAATAATTATTTCGTTTAAAATATCTTTCATTTTCTGGTCAAAATCCAAAAAAATTGGTTGTGTCTAACTAGAAAATAATCCTCGTGCCATTAATACCTGCATTTGTGAACAAGGTCCAACAACTTCATCACTGGCTTTTTCGTATTCATAGATGGTACCGTAATATGGGGTTAATAGAAATAGTGTACGAAGTTTCAGATCCTATGTTTTGAGTAGTACGTATATCAAAGATAATTGAGTGTATGCAAAATTCTAGTCTATGCTTCCACTATCGTCAACCAAATTTACGAAATTTTATAAAACAGCTAAATATTTTATAAAAAAAAAAAAAAAACGGTTACGATACTTGCACCCTCGACGAACAATCACCTTCTTTCTACCTGGGTCGTCGGTTAAATTAGTTCGGTCATAATTGAGGATGTTCGAGGCGGGGGACAGTTGCGAATGACGTTTTTAATTGATCAAAATATTCAGTTACCATTTTCCTCGAAAAAGGTGCTTTAGATTTTTTGATGTTTTGACATAAACGTTCAGATATCTTATTTTTATTTCTTTTCACGAAACATTTGGCCCATTCATTCCTCCGTTTTTAAATTTTTTAACAGATCTTCCTTCTCTATCTAAGTACATTTTGGTGATATATCTTAGATCGTAGAGATCTAATGGATAACCCCAATCTGCACATACGTTTCAGTGGTCCACTAACATTGCTTCTTCTGCTTCTACAATAATACACAAAACCCAAAAATGTTTTACCTGTTTTGTGAGCTGTCTAGCATGGTCCTTACCCGACAAAATTTGTTGTCCACCTATTTTTAACATTTTTCTTTTACTGTGTCAATACAAAACTGAATAATGTATTCCATATTTTTTCGCCGCTTCACGGTATGAGATTTTTTTAAATTTAATTTCATCTACTGCTCTTTGTAAAACGTCTTGATTATGTTTCTTGTATAACTTTTCACCTTTTGAAACGTATTTACGAGGCATTTTTGAATATTGTTTCGATTCACCATTCCTTTCAACGCTTGTTTCTATTCACCCTATTTAACTTTAAAATGGTCACATTTAGGAAAAATAATTGTAAGAAAATGCACATTTATCGTTTTATTTAAATAAATACTCGCAGTCAGCAAGTAATCGGAATTATCTTATTTTGTCATGAATATAATTAAAAAAATGTCCGTGTAGTATTACTATGCTTAGCAATCAAAGTTTTCGGTTCACAATTTTCCCACCAATTACACAAGACTAAACTAAAATTAAAATTTAGTGCGTGTTTCGCGCGTTAAATATACCGTCCCTTGTAAATGTCGCTTCGTCTGTGAAAAAAATCATCGCTACAAAACGTAGGTCTGCTCTATTCCTCTCAAGGAACCATTCACAAAATCTCATTCGACGCGGTAGATCTTCTGGTTTCAAAGTATGAATTCGCTGCACGTGGTAAGGATAAAGTCCTTGGTCGTGTAATGTTCGCCATACAACAAACAGCGAAATTCCTACACGGTAAGATATTCTCTTTACGCTGATGCCTGGTTCTTCTTCAACGATGTCCAAAATTTCTGTCTCCGCATCTAAAACACGCTCTGTTCGTTCGAGTCCCCAATCCTCAGTTTTTGGAGTAAACGTGCCGTTTTCCCGCAGACGTTGGTCAATCGCAGTAAATGTACGATAATCGGTTAATCTTCGTTGAGGAAATGCTTCACCATAAAGACGCTGCGCCTCATGGGAGTTTTAAAATGCTCTACCATACATTAAATGCATATCAGCCATTTCAGCATTTGTATAACGTGCCATTTTTTTGACAGACGTTAATTTTAATTTGTCAATATTTCATTAACAAAAACGTTTGTCAAGAGTAAATATTGCTAGAGAAACGAAAGATGACCTTTTTATCAGAGGCGTACACCGAATTTCGACATTAATTTTAATAATTTTTATTTCTAAAAGGAGAACACTTTTACTAGAACTTTTTTTTAATTTTAGCACCCATACATCGAGACCAATTCCCGATTTTATTTTGTACATACCCTTGTAAAATTCAATTTCTAGATCTACTTCTTTCGCTGACAAGTAAGCCAAGTCGTTATCAATAGATTCTATTATTAACTCAATGCGCTTCACCTACTTCAGTGTGAGTTTTTTGGAAAACTAAACTAACTTTGGATTTTTCTGTATTTGCCACTAGGTTAAAATATGTTCTAAGTTCAAAATAGTGTTCTACAGTAGTATTTACTGCTTTATAGCGACTGAGCCATCTCGTGTTTGACAGTTGAATAAAGTTGTGGAAACGTTTGTTTTCATTCATAATATTAAACAACTTTTGGTACATATTTCTTCTAAACATTCCTTCAGTAAGGGAAATCGGTTTTCGGTAGAGTCCCCCGATTTTGTTTTTTCTACACATTTAAACATTTGCGCCATTGTCTCTTCATAGGTCCAAAGTATGACACATCCAATGTTTGGAGTAGATGTGTTGCATTTGGGGCCAAGAACACAAACTGAATATTGTTATTTTCACACTCTTGAGTAATGTGTAGAGATATGTGTGTGATGAGGTTGTCGCCTATTAAATTTTTTTTCCATTTAATTTTCTGAAATAAGGGAGGCAATTCCATGGAACCAGTCCTCAAACGAGGCCTGTTCAAACTTTTATTACGGTTGTATACTCTCCCTGGTGGTCCACCCACCTTCTGTCCACGTTGGGTATAAATTTCTTGATTTGTATACCACATAAGGTGGTAGGGGAAACCTACCTATGATGGCATACTTAACTTTGACACCTTAGTGTAACTTCATCTATGATATTAGGGATTTTTTTTGAGGGTTATTTAAACGAGCAATTATATTGAAATTGATATTAATTCATCAAATTTTCAATATACTCAATATTTATTTTGAAAAAAAAATTAGAACCAAAAACCATGAAGTGTGCCATCATAGACAGTACTCTTCTTATGATGACACACCCGAATTTTTAGAGTTTTTTTTTTAAGTAATGTTAATTTTTATTAAGAATTGACGGATTATTATTGCGTTGAGTTCAATAACAAAACTTTCTGTTATGCCTTGACTCCCTAGTTCTTCGCTGATACTGTCCCAGAATGTTTTACGTTTACGGACATGGAAAATGTCCTCATAACGGGCTTCAACAGCAGTTATTAGGGCTTGTGTTTGGTCATAAGTCCATGAATGCCTACCGTCATCCTGAATTTGTTCAGGAACAGGGTCACCATTGTTCTCTGTCTGATCCATAGTGTCTTCTACCTGATGAACACTTTCTTCCGACTGATCAACACATTCTTCTGTCAGATCAACACTTTTTTCTGGTTCATCAAGACGTTGGACATCTAACGTTTGTACTGTTTGGATCTATAATAATTTTTATGTTTAATATATTTGACTACAAAAGTAAATAATAAAATTACCTCCAGCAACAGCTTCGGCCCGAATAATCTAAACATTTTGCTCATTAAAACTGATGACGTTGCACGGCACCGAAATAGTAGTGTTCTGATATATACATAAAAGGCTAGCAAACAACTACAAAAGCGCTAATAAAATTAAAATATTCTAACCTTTATCAAGCAGCAACACTTCCCCTTTCCCGTTTCTCACCCATCCATCTTTCGTTCGAATAATGGTAATCATCTATAAAAGACAAAAAAAATAGTATATTATTAGCCAAGATTGCAAAGCCAAGCATTCTAGATCGAGCGCAGCGTCGAGGGCTCTAAAGCGCGAGGTCTAGAAGTGGCTTTACAACCGTGGTTAATATACTATTTTTTTCATTAGCAGGCATGAAGCAAAGTAGAAACTGTAAAAGACAATAAATTGAAAAAATAAACCTTCAATTTTTGACGAAAAATGTGTAAGTTTACAAAAATTTACTTCATAGTAGTCGTTGGTGAAGAGACACTATTGTTGTTGTTTGACATTTGAAATTTTTTTATGACAGCAGCATTTCATGAATTTTCTTAATAGTATCTGCAGAACAGAACGTGATCGAAATTGAACAATGCACGTCTCCAGAACTAAGGGGGGGAGGCGGAAAATTTGTAAGAAAAGCTATTGTCGGAAAAATAATCCAAAAGCAGTTATACGAAGGTTTATGCAGAGGACAAAGATTGGTGTTCAAAGAAGAAGGTCGTTGGGACCTCAGCACCTTACGTGTACATTTAAACTCAAATCTTTAGAATTGAAAACTCGCCTACAAAATGCATATGCTAATTGTCATTTTTTATGTCTAATGACGTGTTTTGTACGGCTGTTAACCGAACAACCTTTAATTGCATTTACGATTTGGATCTGTTCTTAAGCAAGACATAATAAATTTTTCCTACTCCCCTTATCGTAATCATACCATTAATATATGGTTTTCATGGACGTAAGTTCGTTTTACGAAATGATTACGGTTGTTAATGACGACGGGACGTAAGTAAGTGATTTACTTACGTCCCTTAGGAAAAAAAGTGCATCAGGACACGTGCTCTGTTAATTTATATTTATGGTAATGTTACAGTTTGTACAATTACTAACATTGTTAACAAAATTGCGATATTTATTTAGGCCCGTTATTTCAATTCATAGTTAACTTATGGTGAACAGTTAACCTATAGTTAAATACAAAGTTCCTTATTTCAATTGATGGTTATACTCAAACCTGAAGTTTACTCATAGTTAACTTTACCAGCACATGTAGTATGAGTTGACTGATAGTTTTCAATTATACTACGACAAATGTCATATTTAATTTTAAAAATGAACGACTACGAAGTAAATGCCTTCAGTGACGATTAGGAACTACCTCTAAGGAAAAGAATAGTGGTTCAGAAAAGGGTAGGTAAACCGTTTTTAAAAATGGGAGGAATAGTATGTTTTCAGCGTTTTCGCATATTGAAGTGAACAGTAGAAAATTTAACAGAAGAACAACGTTATAAGAGGTATGCAGGTCCTGACGTTAATTTTCTTTAAATTAATGATTTTTTTAATTAATAATTCAAATGTTTCTCTGGCAGACCAAGTACTTGGTTCTGCGGGTATCGACCTTATTATTATCACAGTTATAAAAGATAACTAAATACATCACTATCAAAAAGCGGTGTTGAGCCAGAAATCACTTCTCCCAATAGTCTTTTGATAGCATTATCAACCTCAGAAATTTCCTGAAATTCTGCTTTACCTCCACCAGTTTTTCTTTTTAATTGTGTGAAAACTTGGCTTTCATCCCTTTTTTTAAGTTCTTACATTTTTGTTTTAAGATTTAAAAAGTACGAAAATTTGTTGATGTATTCCTAGAATTAAATTCCGTTTCTATTTCTTGCCACGCCACAGGACAGCCCCGCTTCACTTATTTTCAGTTACGTTCTTTTTTTCGATTAAACTCACTAATAAATTGCTCCTCTGTTCATGCAAAGTTTGGTGTTTGATTGTTTGATGTCTTTTGTGACAATTCTGACGTGGAAATTGCAGCGTTGCCTTTCCAACTTTTAGTAAAGTCATGGTAACTAAACTAACAGTAACGTTTTCATTAAAATCGCGATTTGTTTTTTAACCACTAGTTAACTTGTGGTTAGAATTAACTAGTAGTTTTCAAAACTAGAGGTTAACAAGCGATTGAAATAACGGGCCTAATTAGTACATTTTTTGATAATTCAATGTTATTATCACCTTCTTTATCCGCAACAATTAGTTCCGTAGTTTCATTTGACACTATCATCGCCGAAGATACTTCAATGTTGGTATCACCATTTTTATCAGCAAAATGTAGTTCCGTGGTTTCATTTGACCCTATCATCGCCGAGGAGGTTTTAGTAGAATTTGTACCCTGATTATCATATAAAACTTTATTAGGAATCGCTTTTTTATTAGCAATAGACTCAGCAACGTAGGTTTCCGCAATACTACCGGACTTCCAACCCCCATGTCTCTTTAGTGTGAGAACTTCTGCTCCCGTATTTGCTAACAAAGTTGTCGAGGTTCTTCTGAACGAATGGCCTGTATAGGTTTTAGGATTGTCTAAATTCACATATGTTGCTATCTTACAGACAGGGGATTTCAGCGATTTTATTTTTGCCGACGGGTTGATTAACACATCTCCCTCCCCGATAACGCATGAAAAAACGTACATTTACAATTTTGGATCTAATATTGATATATTTTTTGACAATTTGCAAATAGCAAACTTTATTTTCTCTACAGGCCGTAATTGTAAAGGTACGCGGCATTCCATTTTTCGAATTTGGTATTTTAACAAAAATTATTTCGTCTGTTTCCTCCACATCCGTCAATTTCATTTCGCACAACTCCTGGCCACAACATGCCTCAGCAATTCCCATAATCATGACTACCTAAAATGTTTGATTTAGGCGAGATTACAATTAAAAGTTTAGCATACCTTCATAAGTAAGTACATATCATCCGGAGCGCCTTCAAGAAATAAATTTATCGCTTCTCTTGTGAACACAGAGGCCTTTTTCGGCCTGTATCCATCATTTTTTCTTTTCAAAAACGCACGCAATTTGGGATACTTGGATATGTCGACATTTTCATTTATGAATAATGTACTCTTAAGCATCGAGTACTCACACCACAAACTGGATGGAGCCTTGAATTTTTTAGATTTCTCCAGAAAATACGCTAATAGCAAGGAATCCGAAACGATGGTGGTGCCTTTATCTGTACACCATTCTTTGAACAATTTGTATGTTAACTCGTACCGTTTCATCGACTTCTCCGGAAACAAATCCAAACAAGTCGCTTTCGCTTCGTCTTCTACGTTGAAAGCACCATTTTTAAACCACCATGACCACAATTAACAGATGTATGCTGAGGCTGACTAATAACGTTTCAGTTGTATTTGTACTATCACAATAAATTAAATAATTACTTTTCTTCCTGAAAATTTTATCGCCTGGGGCGTAGGAAAAATGTTATAAACAATTCGGGAGGTAGAATATTAACCAGCCTCGAACTCCATTGCTTGCCCTTGGGGTACCCCCTCGGGCGCAATCACGTTCTGGTCTGGTAAATATTACCTACCTTCCTTAATGTTTAAATAACTATTTGTTTGATTTTTGTAGCTTTGCGATAGCAAATACTATAATACTTGTAATACTTTGGGTCTTCGTCGACAGTTCCGGAAGCTGTTTAAAATAGATTGCCTACTGCATTGAACCACGCCCTTTTTATGCGTTTTACAAGGACAGACTCATATATTTTGTACAATTTAGATAGGATTTATTGGTCAAAATTTTGAGCTGACGTCATCAATTTTTTATAGGGGATCAGTAAATATACTTTGGATAAACGTTTATCATGCTTATCATAACTTTAAAACACTGCAAGGTTCGAAAGCATTCGGTTTTGCAGATTCGAAATTAAATTGCGAAATGTTTTATAGTTTTGATTTTTTTTCAAAAGATCTGGACGTTTCTTATTCATAACTTTCCACTTTATGTACGACTCTGTAAGCTTCTATACCTAATTAAAATAAAGTTAGCAACGATTTGAAAGAAGCAGTATTACAAACAAATACGTTTTTGCTTCCACAAAAGACACGTGCGCTTTTGTTTTCAGAAATGTCAAACTGATTTTTTTATCGGTTTCAGGATATAAAAAGGTCCTTAACGTTCACAAAAGTTGGTTTGTAGTACACTTTATAATTTTATTTGTAATGTAAAATGACATATTGGTATTGTAATATTTCTACAATTCAAGAAAAGAAATTATTTGATAAAGAGTTATTATCAAAATTATAATTAATAGCAATATACAAAAACAATTACTACTAATTCTACTTTCTATAACAGTACGTAAAGTGTAACAACCTTAGATCATATAATAAATAGATACCAATACTCAAACTGAAAACTGTGACTAGACATGAAGCTATCTGTTGTCGTTTTCTACGTCTAGGAGAGTAGCATAATGCTATCCTTGTGTGATCACCACATCTTCATCTTTGTTATATGCATTTCATCTGTATATGCCTATTTCACTTCCATCCGTGTACCGCACCAGCGCAACAAATCGCTTTTGACAGATGTTTCTTCTAACCTCTCTTTCGAGTTGTTGTACAAAAAACAATTTTAGAATTTAGAACAAAGATCCTATTTTAAGTGATGTAGTCATAAAGGATCACAATTGCTGCCCAATAATTTACTATTCCTTTCGTTATCTGCTGTGAATTATTTATAAAATCAAGCTGTCAACATCTTTCTTCCGAAGTTAGTTCAGACATACTTCCTAAAATTTAGGCGCGCAAAATTCAAATAGTGATCAGGCAAGGATAGCTTCATTGTAATCCCTCCATGCACGAGAGAGATGTGTGACAGGAGGATGTCGTCACAGGCTGTCCTAGGGAAAGAACACGGCATGGTGGTATCTATTTATTACATTATCTAAGGTAACAACATGAAAAATAAGCCTTAGTTATTTCTTCGGTTTCGGTCTTCTTTTTTATGGCAAGTTCATTATGAGTGCTGATATTAACATTTTCTTCCATTGTTAAACTATTACAATTATTTTCTGTCGTAGACGAAGAGGCTTTACAGTCAACCATTTTTTTAGCAACATTGATCTTATATTGTACTGATTCTTCGACATACGATTCAGCGATAGTAGAACTTTTCCACCCCCCCAATTTTTTTAGATCAGTGATATTGCCACGTTTATTGGCCAAAACTATTGCTGAACTACGTCGAAGAGAGTGGCCTGTGTATCTTTCAGTGTCCGGAAGTCCCAAAAACGTTGCAATTAATTTGGGAACCGAAGAAATCTTATGTATGCCAACTCTTTTTTATTTTTTTATTTCGTCAAATGATAAGTCAGATCTGGAAATAATAGACGTCTCGTTCTCATTTTTAATTTTTAATTAAGTTTTTCCTCACCCGCATTTTATTTAGAGCATTATTCAGGTATAAGTACGGTCAAGCAGTCCAGAGTTCTTAGGTTAAAACTCAAGTCCGCTACAATTGTTAAACTATCAACGTGCTGAAGGTACACAGAATCTTTTCTATCCATTAAGTAACGATTAACAACATTGCTTATTCCTCAAATTCTACATGTAATTAAATTACAAAGGAAGGCAACTTTTAACTTTCGACAGAAGTAGATAAATCTAACCTCTTTTTAATTTATTTTTTTCTAAAAAATCACTAGCCCCCGTTGCCGCCTACATTTTTGTAGGAAATTGCGACGTTGGTGGACTTAAAAAAAATAGAATATGTATATATTTAATCGATGTTAATGGTAAGGGTCATGAATGGGTAAGGATCAAATTATTTTACTATTTGTTACCTATGAACCCATTCGTAACCAAATGCACCGCCTCTGATCCTCTTTTGACAACCGACCACTTCCAATGTTGTGCGGAAAGAGTCATAAATTGCTCTTGCGTGGAGCTCTTTTGCCGGCGTTTCTTTAACATTGCGACGAAATTCCGGGTAGGACGGACAGTGACGGTCCGGAATCTCGCCGATAACGTGTGGTGGCGGCGTACTTGGGTGCCAAGCTTTGAGTAGTGTCTCTGATTTAACAAACACGTCTGGCCGACCAAGCCGGAGGTGGCGCCTTCGGTCAGGAGCGGCGCTCATTCGGGCGCCAGCTCCCTCCGGGGGAGGGAGCGCCGGGGTTGCTCTAAAACCGGAGACACGGAATTCAGGTAGTGAGCGCCCGCGAAAACACGAGAATAAAATAAATAAAACGGCCAAGAATATTTTAAATGCAACAGGTTTATTCCCTGCCACCAGCTACACGGTCTAAAATAATAAATCTTACGGCTAAGTTTTAAATAATTACAAAACAAATTAAATACAAAAGAATAAACGTCCGGCACGGTCACTCCTCCTGGGAGGCGACTTCCTTCAGGACGGGCTCCTCCTGGACTTGGGGGCGGCGAAAAACCCGGTGACGGTGATACGGTTTTTCGCTTGAAGACTTCAGGCAAGAATCCTCTTTCGCCGCGGCGGCGCGGCGATCGCGGCTTTATCCCCGGCTCTGGCGCTACGCGTCCCGATTTCCGTCCCGCGAAAATTCGCTTCGTTACAACATTGATGGGCGCTCCCTTCTGTCATCCAACCTTCATGCTTCAAACCAACACAAATTTCTCATGGATTCTGTCGTCCAGATCTCTGCCAAAAGAACATCCTTTTGCCACCTTTTTTATTTTAACAAACCATTCTGCCATCGTTTCATTCGTCTGCCTCAGTAAATCAGATTCTACGTTACACTGATACCTTAGTCTTTAACTGCGCATGCGACAACTGCTTTAATTCAACAAACGGCTTCTTCACTAGCCACAGTTGTCCTTTTCTCTTCTGTCATACTGATCACTAAAGCTCGGATTATATGCAGTAAATTTAGTCAAAATATGCGCATATATATGCAGCAAATTTTTCACAAATATGCAATGAAATAATGGAAATATGCAAAAGATTATGCAAATTATGTAGAAATAATCATACTAAAAAAATATAATTGTATTTTTTTATTAATATGTCGTACAATAATAATTAAGTTATTGAGAAATAATATTTATTTAATGTTTACAATTAAAATAATACTCCTACTTAAACATACCTATGTATTAATGCATTTACTAAAAATCTGACACATTCCCATTGAAACATACAACTAAATGTTTCTCTAAATTTTCTACAAGAAATGATTGTCTCCTATCACTTAAAATTTGCTTATACGAAGAGAAACTTCTTTCTACATCCACAGAAGTAATAGGAGCATATTTTAGACATGAAATTATGTCCGGCGTCAAATCTAAAACATCGTCACGAAAATCACCAGAGAGTGTTCTATGTACTTTTGAGAGTATTTTAAACCCTTCATTTTTCTCCAACACTTCATTAATTTTTTTATAAACTGCCTTACCAATATTATCCTTAGAGGTCTCTAAAGTTATTTTCAAATTTTCCACTAGACTTATTGACTCATGTAAAGACATACCTCTCTTCTCTAATTTTAGAATAGTGTCCGAAACTAAACTATAGTTACTTTTTATATATGACAATTGCTGAGATACGTTTGGATTGTTTAATATTTGTTTAGATTCCCTGATTGCCGATGATATATCGTCGTCATAAAGAAATATTATTTCTTTTATTTCTTTAAAATATTTAAAATAAAATAAGGCTGCTTCCAACCAAGTACCCCACCTCGTTACAATAGGTTTTGGGGGTAATGGTGTATCAGGTAATTTTTCCTTATACATCTGAACACGTAAGGGCGCTTTGATAAAAACTTTTTTCACATTATTAATTAGATCGTTTATCAAAGGAAATTTATTCCTTATTTCTTCGGCAACTCTGTTAACTCCATGCGCTAAACAAGTACAGTGAATTAGATTCGGATAAAATATTTTTAAATTAGTAGAAGCTTTGACCATATACGTTGCAGCATCTGAAATCATTAATAATACTTTGTCAAAAGGAATCGAATCAGGTAAATATAAATTAGCCAAAGCTCCCTGAATAAATCTACTTATGGTTACATTGTTTGTTTTGTCAAGTTCTTTAACTGCGACCAAAGATGGCTTATGGAAAGAATCTTCGCATAAACTTCCAACCAATAAATTTGCTATGTACCTTCCGCATACATCTGTGGTTTCATCTACTATAAAATAAATGTATTTGTTCTGAACATGTTGTCGAATTTCATGCATAGAATCTATATAACAATTGTTAACATAATTTTTTCGAAGAGTACTTTCATCGGGCACAGGTTTTTTGCAATATTTTTCTAAAAAAGACTTGAAGCTTACGTTATTCAACTTATTTAAAGGAATGTTGGACGTTAGCAATGCTTTACACAAGTCGGATTTAAAAATTTCGTCTTCACTTTTTTTAAAACTATTTGCTAAACACTTATCCATGGAAGTCTGTGACACACGTGACGTTTTCTGCTGGTCGCACTTTTTTTTGTGTAAAGGGGTACCGCAGTGTTGATCAATTAGATACTTTCTGCTACTAGATATCTGTAAAATGATACCAAATTCAAAACCAATAAAGACTTACGGCCGAATTCTGTAAAGTATAAAGGCACTTTGGTAAAAGGATTGTCCTTTACATAAAGATATTCCTATTTTCTAAAACGTAAAGGACCCTTATAGATCCGTTGCATGAAGGTGAAGTCCTTTATAGTTTCCCTTGTGCAACGTAATGTCATATGTGTCACTTTATGCAAATTATCTGTCAGTTCATTAGTTTTGTGACCGATTCTAAATAAAAGGGAAGAAATGGAGAATCTGTGATTATTTATTCTAGATGAATTACAATAAAGGTATATATGAGTCAGAACAATGATGTCTTTGTCCAGTTTTATAGTTTCATGGTTTAAATTTGTTAATATTAGCAAAAAGCACTAAAAAATCGTCATATTAAAGTTAATTAAGCCGAATTTGGTGGAAATACCAATACTTTTACTACACTGACATAAGGGGCCAGTGCTGATATCTCCAAAAATGTGCATGATTTCATAAAATGTTTAATTTTTTAAGTTTTTAATGTTATCATCATCACGAACCATCCTACGAGCAAATAAATACTCCTGATATTTTTACTATATGTCAGGCACAAAGACCACGACAAGAATTTCATATCTCATAAATTAACAAAAGTTAAGTTTAAAAATCTCCCAAGCCCGTCACACCAACCATACCGATTGTCAACGCATGCAATAGAGGATAAGATATTAAAGGATTCACTTTCACATTTCCTTTACGCTAATGCCTTTAACAAACGGATCCCTTATTAAAAGGTTAAGGGCCGAATTCTGTATCTTAACCTTTTAATAAAGGATCCGTTCGTTAAAGGCTTTTCCGTAACCGTAAAGGAAATGTGAAAGTGAATCCTTTAATATCTCATTCTCTATTGCATCCCTTAAGGAGAAACTTTATGTAAAGGACGAACTGATGTTTTACGATAGTATATGCTTTGAAAAACGAACGCTTGCGATTTATCATCAAAATTAAACTGAACTTTAAAAATATTACCAAAAATTAAAAAAAATAAACCCTTTGTAAAATCATACACATTTTTGGAGGTACCAACACTTACCTCTTGTGTAACAACAAAAACACACACTGACCTGGCAACTGGTTATGGGGACCCTCGCCTTTAATGGATCTTTTGGTCGTTTATAAGTGAATACCCCTCCAAAGGAGTTGTTTTTGCATAGTTATTTATTACTTACTACTATTTGGGATGTCCTACAAGTATTTGTGTTTCCATCAAATTAGGCTTAATTAACTTTTATATGAAGATTTCGGATAATACCAAATTAATAATACTTATTAGTGGGCGAAATCAATCTTATCTTACAATACCCATTCGCCTCTTATTTTATTAGAGAGTACGTGCTAGTACGTGCCAAGATAACAATGATTTTGGCAAATTACCTACTTTCTAAGAAAAAAGAGGGTGGGTGGGCGGGGTTAGTACCTGCTAGGATAAGACTGATTTAGCAAATGACGTATCCCATAATAAATTTAATTAGATTATTATAAGAAAAGACACTAGAGGCTATTTCAAATTAATTCCAAACGGGAATACCTAGAACCTCAAAATTGTTTTAAAATCCAAGATTCACATGACGATTGTTCTGACTGATATTGACATCTCCAAAAATAAGTAATTTATCGCCCGTCACATTGGTTTTGTACACGTCTTGTTGTAATTAAAAATTGAAATTGTAATCGTGTTGTGGAGTTTGGAGGTACGTATAAGAACTGTTTATATCAGCATAATAAGTTCCCAATCAATCACTATGTTGTAATTGCATAAAACAAGGCATGGAAAATAAAAAACGAAAAAGATCTCCAAAAACCACAGCTGAACAGTTTTCACTCTATATTGAAAAACTTGAAAATAACATTAACTTCCGGGAAAACGCCTTCCACCCACTGACTATGTTAAAAGTGTATGGCAAAATTTAACAGAACTGTTAAACAGCAGTGGGGGCCCTAAAAAAAATTACAAAGAGTGGAAAAAGGCAAGTTGATTATTTGTAATGCAATATAAAAGTAATAAGTGAAAACGTAATATATTGCAGACTTTTAGCAACTGGAAAACCAGTGTCAGAGCAAAAGCTCGAGCAATCAAAGCTAGCCAAAAAGAAACTGGTAACGACGGTGAACCTGAAGCTCCACTTATAAAATTGGAAATACGATTATTAAATGCAACTGGGAATATTGTGGTGAATGGCCTGGATATTCCTGAATTGGGGTTGGAGGGTAATCTGTCAGTCTATCTATATTTTTTAAATTATTTATAAAAATATTGCAGAGGAACCTGTGATTTCAAAAGCAACAAACACAGCATCATGTAGTTCAACCGCAATTTCTGTGATTTCAAAGCCAGCAGGCAGTGGACCACGCAGTTCAAACGCAATTCCTGTGATTTCAGAGGCAATAGAGGCTCCGTCCAATAGTTCAGATGCAATCCAAAATATACGAAAGAAAAAATGTTATAATACATTCAACAGTGCTCTTTAAAACCTTACAATGAACACGTCTCAAAATGAAGTCGAAAAAGAAAAATTGGTGGTTTTGAGACAAATAAATACGAATTTAAGTAAATTAGTCGAATTAGAAACTTTTAAGTTGAAATTAAAATATCCACAAATTAATATTGAGGAGACTGAGGATAATGTGCAATAAGGACCAAGATATATCTAGGTTTTGTTACAGTTTATTTTGTAAATATCTGGTTGACCGAGTTTCACTCGGCTCGTTTGGTAGTATTAGATCAGATTAGGACAGATAAATATGCGTATAGTATGCATTTTGAAGTACACGCGCTACTTAAAAATACACATTAAAAAAGAAATTCCTTCCATAAGCAGTCTTTGTTTTAAACACTGATAAGTGACATGTAGAGATTAAAGAACAGAAAACTGGAATTATTGTTTGACATCTCATTTGTTACCCAAGTTTTCTCTCTGTCGTTGTTTTTTTTCCTAGTTCTCTCTCTCGACTCTAGAAAAAGGTCACAACCACATTCTTACTGCCAGAAGAGTTTCGCCTCTGGTGTGGTTAACATACTGAGTTACCGTGCTCTTTTGTGTTATTCCTAATTTCTCAATCTCAACCCTGCTCCTGAAGATGCCATTTACGAAAGTGTGCGAAACGTTGAGCCCAAAAACTCAAATAACACGGTCCCATCCCCGAAAACGATCACATGTTGACACTGACCGTGGAACCTCTGAAATGAATGCTTGACAAAATAATCTCAATTCAACACACTTTCGTGTGCCTTTTATCCGCTCACTGTTTAGTTTTTGGTAAATTTTCTCACCTCAGGAGGTGAATTTCAACGTCCTCTATACAGTGGAGTATGTTTCGGTACGTACAATTGAAGATAAAAAGGTACGTCAAACGTACTGTCAGACTGTCACCCAAACTTCTCTTATAAAACAATCTCGTGTTCGTCTAGTGTCATCTGATGTTGCCTAGCAACAAATATAATTCACTGCCTGAAAATTGCTGAAAATGCATGAAACTGTAATTTTCAGAAGTTAAAACTGTGATCAATCGATTTCTTGACCCAAAAAACCCCTAACCTGTAAATTTCATCGAAATCGTTAGAGCCGTTTTCGAGAAACCCATTACATATATATATATGTATATAATTTGAATCTTGTAAACAATGGAATGCATTCCAGAAGTGGTACTAACGCATATTTATATTGTAAGTAGTGTAACTTACCTTCTTCGTAATTCCTCTGCGATAAATAATCTCAAATTCTCCATTTTTTCTCTTTTATTTATTAGAAATCGTCACCATTAACTAATGACACTGACAAATAATTTGTATAAAGTGAAACTTAGGACCATCCGTTGCACAAAGGAAACGATAAAGGACTTCACCTTTATGCAACGGATCTATAAGGCTCCTTTACGTTTTAGAGAATAGGAATATCTTTATGTAAAGGACAATCCTTTTACTAAAGTGCCTTTATACTTTACAGAATTCGGCCCTAAGTTACAGAATTCGGGCCTTAGTTATATTTTAAAATTACTTACCATCTTTCCGCAAGGTTTGCAAAACACTCCATTACCCTCTAATGAAAGTTCTAAATATGGCTTTATCCATAAATGCACTTTGTTTGCCATTTTAAAAAATAAATTAACAAAAATAATGAATAAACTCACAAAACAAACTACTGATATTTTAAAAGATGTGAACAGTTCGTTGGACTGTGAATAAATGTGCATTTCGTTTGAACTTCAGAAGTGACAAGACAAATTGTTTCGAAGTGTAGATGATCGTAATAAAATAATTAAAGCTACATCTTGTTTTTCGGTTTGTACCGCTTCTCAAACGTTTACAATAGAGTTTACAACAACCCCAATAAATTAAAACGAGACGCCCGGACGGACATTTGTTAGGCACATTTTGGGTTTTTCGTCACAAAGACGACCTGCTCCGACAATGGTTAAAAATTTCATTGCTAGAAAAATATGAAAGTTTTCAAGATTTTTTAGAAATATGCATACATATGCAATTTTCAGCCAAATATGCAAGCAATCTGAAAATATGCAAAATATGCAAAATTTAATTACCGTTAATTAATTTGAAATTACCAAATTCGTTGTTGTGTCAAAGAATTTTCCCAAAAAAACGAAAATTGGAAGATATGCATTTTGCATATAATCCGAGCTTTACTGATCACCAACTATTCCAGGCCCTCCGAAAACCTCGCTCAATCATCTCTTGCATTAAACTGTTTCAAAAGGGATAAATTCTCTGTATTAATAACGGTGGCGGTGACGCTGCCGCAATCTGCCGGATGTGGTTTGAGACCCATCTTAATTCTTTTGTACCCTTGTCGCGAACCTATGGTGCCGTAACCTCAAATGGGGAAGGAACTTACACAATAATGCAGAATTATGTCGTTTCACTATTTTACTAATCTATTCTAACAGACTCCGTATTACAATTTTATTACGACTGTGTCACAAACCACCTATGTAGAGTGGGTGTTTAGTGGACTGAGTTCCCAAGAATGCTAGAATGCCAACCTTATAGTAACAACGTAACTTACAAACTAAATTCACTACACAACTATAACTCAACTGGAAAAAATACTATAACCATTTGTATCAAAAAACTATTTCTCATCAAATGTCGTGGAGGTTCTTATTTTTCATTATTGCATTAATTAAGAATTATGTTTCAAAAGTGTTGTCAAGTATTACGATTAAGTAAGTTTCATACCATAGAATTTTTCGGTGTCTTAACCGAATAATTTTAACGCCTATTCACAAAAAGTTCTTATTATTAACTTACTGATACTTTTTTTTCATTCTAAGGGTATCTTCATGGTAAATTTATTGTGAAATAAATGTTTTTCATTTAAGCAATTTTGTTATATTATTATATACATTTACAGGGTGCCGCATCCAGGTGTGGACATAGGGAATTAATAATAATATGCTTGCTTCCACTCAGTGATTTCTGGATGAGAATCTAGGAATTATTACTAGATTCACTTTGATATTTTGAATTTTCACGACTAATCCAAAGACACAATCGTCGAACTAAAAGGCAACAAATCGGACCGTGCACCAATTTCAAAATACGATTTTTAAAGCCATTTTACAGTGAATGGGCGTGATGCAATGATTTGGAAAAAAATACTGGCCGATAGTCCTTGTTTACCTCCACAAATACATCACTCAATAATACCTTTAAAGTGATCTGGTAAGATATTATAAAATAAAAACGAGATCTCCATGTTAATTCCCTATTTCCAAATTTGGCTGCGACACCCTGTATAACATATAATGAGCAGTTACGCTGAATATTTTAAAGTGCAGCGTTCGTATTTTTGAATTACTATATATCGTATGTTTCCTATTTATGATTATTTACGATTACTTTTTTTAATTATAGTGGATTCCTAGTGGTTCAAATTTATAAGCTGCGCAAGCACCGATAACATCGAAAACAACGTTTTTGCAATCTGAAAATAAAATTATGATGGCGCATTCATTGTACGTGAAATATAACTTACAGCAACTCCTAGTTCATAATTTACCGAAACTTTTTCAGTGAAACGCACTCTGCAAGGCTTCTTCATTATCTCCGCAAATATTATATAGGTTCGATTATTTTCACGGTTGAGTACATACCAAGGAAATGAGGACCATCGATCACGAATTTCTTCAGTCTAAAAAATCGACAAAAATTAAAGTCTAGCATTCTTTCTATTGATCCATCATCTACTATATCTTCGCATCTTTGGCCAGAAATGATTACCGCCGAAAAAGTTGATAAGCCTCCTATTACCAGAGTAGCCATGTAAAAATAATCAATTAATTCAAACGTAAAATTTGATTTCAACGAAAGTAGAAAAAACAGCAAACAGCCTATTCCCAACGAACATCCACACACAGCAAACAGCATCACATAAATACCCATTTCCTTGTTCAGCTTCGCAGATATTCTAAAAAATAAAGAGTTGCTCGAGAATTTTCTATAAACTTCGGGTGATTACTCAAAGATCCGGCATGTTCTCTTGATAATGAAATTCATTTTAAATTTTACATCTTGCTGAAATTCTTTTCTACGTACTAAATCACAAATGTGTTTATCATTCTTAATTTTAACAAATAATAACTTCTTCATGGCACTGATTACAAGGTAAACCTGAATTCTAAAGTGACAAGTTGTGTAAACGACTTGATTGCAGTTTGCCACCATCGCCATTGCTACTAAAACGAAACTTGATATGTAAAAACCAGATAGTTCATCCTTCCAGGTTGGTAAATAGTGCTCGATAATTGACAGCGCAAAACACATTCTCTTTAAGTTTTTCGATACCGCTGTCATCATAAGACCACCAATCAGAGCAACAAGTCCGTTGATGATAGCATACATTTTTACTATTTTGATTTCAAATTCGATGTGTTTAGCAAATTTTGCGTCGACATTTTGAATTTTCCAAAGCTGCAGAGCGTTCAAAGCGTCACCGTTAAGATGAGTAGCCAATATAATTTGTAGTAGAGATAATACTACCTGAAAATATTTAAAATATATTTATGTTGACAAGTGGTTCTCTATTTGTACTTACGTAAATATATCCAAAATAAAACGGCGCATATATAGCAAAGTATTCAATTTCAAATGTGATTATGAAAAAATACGTTTGGATGAAAATGAATATAATATCCAAGATCAAAAATAAAATCACAGCTGCCTTTACAAACTTAAGTTGAAAAAAATCTATGCAGAGTAACCGTAGTAACCATAGACTGTCCTCTGGAAAAAATTGTACATTGTAAAGCAAATAATTGAACACTAAATATAGACCAAATCCAAGGACGTTATGTGAAGAGAATGGAGGATAAGCGGTAAGATACGTCATGCTCCGTCCTCTTAATACAACGTCGTTGACCAAATCATATTCCGATAATGTTTTATTAAGAAAAAGTGTCTTCAAAATTTTGTTGAAATTACTTTAAAATCTTGTTCTGTGGACACTAAACAACAGTAAAATAATTCATACTGATTATTTTGAAGACATTATGGCACCTAAACTAGTATATGAAATAAGTAACCTAATGACTCTTTATCGAAAACAATAATTTAAAACAAAGTCTTCAATTTAATACCATACATTACGAAACATATGTTCAGCTTCAGTTTTATAATTCTAGGCTAGTCTGTAATACCAACTAATGTACTTTTCCGTACATGTCCAAAACGCACAAGTTGATCATATTGAGTGATATTACATTATTAATTATTTTAAAAGCACTTCACGTAAAAGGCAGTAAATACCTTTTGAATAAGAAGATAACTCAATATCTATTCTTAAATATTTATGTAAAAAATTGGCTTTTTTATTGATTAGTAAAAACAAACTTTCAAATTTGTATTTACTAAACCACGTATTTCTAGATGTCACTATTAAACTCCATGTGACAACGAACATTAATACACTGAGAGCACTCATATGAATAAACTAGATAAGTTTTTATACATAATGTTTAAAATGTCCAATACGATAAAGATCAGGTATACACGAAATCCATCAAAAGAAAAAAGACAATTGTAAGATGGAGCAAACATTTTTTGGACTTGAGTGAATTAAGGGAAGTTGTTTATCGTGTTATGGATCCTAGGAATTCTAAACTACGTTAAAATATCAATAAAAATAAATAGCTATGACTTTTATGACACTTACAGTGTATTACGCTTCTTATATGTATTATTTTTTCCTATATACTTCGGTCCCCATTTTCAACGTTATGCATGTTGGATTGTGAGGAAAAAAAAACAACAAAATGTTACAATTTAACTGAGCAACTACGCTTGATTTGAAATTTGGCGCCTGGTAAACCGCTAATCAATATTCATTTGTTCGCTCCGTCCAAAAACTTGATGAAGTAATTTCAAAATTTGATCAAATAAATGTGGCCTGAACTTTCTGGCGCGACATGCTACTTTTTTCCCGTCTTAGATTCTACGATTTTTTATTGGCAAGAAAAAAAGTTGATTTAAGGAAATCTAATCTAAAGCAAGCAGTTAAGTTTTGATTCATCCTTTCGGATAACGTACCCATAAAAATAGATACTGGGCAAGAGTCAGTGATGGACCAAATGTTCTCGTTAATACAAATTAATGGCATGCCCAATTTTGTGGAGTCAGCCACCATTTTAAATGACGATACTATTCGTTACAATCAGAGTAAGTAGATAATAAGTTGAATGTATTTGAGTGGAAATTTGTTTATTGAAAACACTTCACATTACAAGTCTTACCTTTTGGATATGCCGAGAACTTAATATCCATCTCTCTTACGAAACGAGTCTTATTAAAAGGTGAAGAATAATTTGCTTTTTAGTTTATTAGTGAAACCAAATTTTCAGAATATTCACCAACTTACCGAAGTTGTCAGTAAGTTTCACCATTAAACTCGATCTGACAACACAAGCTAATACTTATAGGATACCTACACATATGAATAAATTAGATATATAGGTTTTATCAATTATGTATGAAAAAGTCCAGTGATCCATTATTAGTGCAATGCGATTAAGGTAGGGTATAAACGAAATTCATTAATAGGCAAAGTATTTTTATAATTAATCAATATAAGAGCACTTGAACTGCAATAATAATTAACACTATTAATAGAGAGATGGCATATATTTTTCGAAATAAATTCAGATAAAATTTTTAGCCTTGTAAAGACACTTACGCATGTGATGTATGCTCTTTAATTCTAAACTAATGAAATGACTTCTTATATTTTTATTTATAAGAAATTTGTTTTGTAACATTATACGAGCCCTAACTAAATATTGGGACGACAAAAATTTTTTATAAAAAAATCACCAAACTTTTTAACAAAAATGTAATTTATTTTAGATAAATAAAGTTTTAAAATTAATTCGTTTTTCAAAACTGTTAATGTTTACAGCACAACAAAAACTGATTTCTAACTCAAACAGTTACATAAAACTCTAAAACAATGTAACATTTTGTGACACATAAATATTGGGACACAGCAAATTCAGTAACTGATCACATCTCCTTTTGCCTTAATAACTGCAGGAATTTTTGCCATCATAATTTCAACTAATTTTCTGCAATACACAGGAGTTGTTACCGTGTCCTACACTCGCTAAATTTCCTGTTGGGGATTGACAGTCGCTTGTCATGGATGATTTCCTAAATATTTTTTTATTTCACGCCATACCGTCTCTACTAGATTAGGATCTGGGCTATTCGATGATTCCGGATGAATGGAACGTAACGCGACTGGTCATCCTGTTGAAAGACATGGATAAGGATAGGTCATTACCGAGGTCGACTGCCTTTTGAGTGTGATGGGCAAAGTGTTTGAGAGGGTACTGGTGGGGAGACTGGCGAGGGTACTTGAAAGAAGATTGGGATTCATGAAAGGATTGGGAATACAGGATGCGTGGATAGAATGAAACAGGTTGTGGAGTGGTCGGAAAAGAAGTACGTGTTGGGAATTTTTGTTGATTTTAAAGGTGCCATTGATAATCTGAGCTGGAATGCAATGTTGAGTAAATTGATGGGAGTTGGGTGTAAGGAGATCAAGGTTTGGGCGAGTTATTTTAGAGATCGGAAAGTGTGTGTGATTGGAGGGGCAAATGAGGTGGAAAGGAAGGTGTGTAGAGGATGTCCACAAGGATCTATCTGTGGACCGGCGGTTTGTAACATGATGATGGATGGGTTGTTGGAAGAAATTGGAAGAACGGGGATATCGTGTGTGGCGTATGCGGATGATCTGTTGTGTATGTTTGAAGCGGATAATAAAAAGGAGATTGAGAATGTGGGAACGGAAGTAATGGAAATGGTGGTTGCTTGGGAGAATGGAGTGGGTGTCCAGATCTCCAGGGACAAAACGGTTATGATGCTGTAAAGCAATGTGCACCATTGTGGTAATTTCTCGTGTAACCCTAGGTAGTTTATAATATTCTCTATGAATTTTTTCTGCATGGCCCATTAAATTAGCCAAGTCGGAGACATCACTTTCTTGCAAATTCGTCAAAGCGGATCGAGTGGAAATGTGTTTTCTAAGCAATGTACCTCGCAATAGTGTCGGATTTTTGATTAGCGTGTAGGACGCTGAATTTAACCGTTCGTCGTATTTAAAACCCACATTTTTATTATTATTATAATGATTTCTTCTATTTTTAGTTAGAAACGGTGACAATATTTTAATGTCATTGTTTTGAGGTACTAATCTTTTTTTCTTCCTTTTGAACGGTTTTTGGTTTTCTGTCACTGTTTTCTTAACAGAAATTCCTGTCTTCGGTCAGTATTTTTAAATAATTCCCAATAGTCGCAATCTTGTTGATATCCATTTATACGTGTGGGATGGTCTATACTTAGAGCATAATTTATTTCCGTATGTAATTAAAAAATCATCGTTGCGAACAACAGTGCATACAATATCTAGTCTCATAGCATAACTTTGTATTTTAGAATGTCGGATGCTTTTTGATGAACATTAATGTTCAGTTTGCGACTCATTACCTAGATGCCTTTTTTCTTATCGTTTTTAACAGCATAATTTTAGTGCTGTTTTCTTATTGCAGAAGTCACAAACTACCCTTTACAGTTAGGACAAACACTGTAAATTTGTATTGAATTTACCCATTTTTCTAATGTCAATGATACGTTTTTTTTTCTTTGCACCGTAAAAAAAAGGAGAAAAATCTTATCTGATAAACTTTGATGTACGGTAAATTTTGCCCTTTTGGTAAAATCATAATAGCTACTTGTGTATTAAGAGCGCAAAATTATACATTGCCGATTGAGAGAGAAAGTTCTCTCGAAATTGGCAATGAATTTGCGCTCGTAATACACACAAGATTTTTTCTACAATCAAGACAGTTTGCACAATAATTAAAAACGTCCCACTTTTACAAAAAAATAATTTTATGTTCGATTGCATAATAATATATGTTTTATGGTATCGTTTAGCGTCCATAAAGTGGCTCTTTATGGACTAGTCCGTAATGATACACTTCTCGCAAATCTCGCAAATCCGTAAATAGCGTGACCATAGCAACAAAAACAGCACACTTTGAAAGCATCACAATTTTCGATGCAGAATATAATTTTTCTACAATCGATATAGAAAGTAGGCATTTGACGCTTGGACTTGACAACGCAAAAGTCAAATTTTCCGAGGAACGTCACTTTGTCGCTCACGCGCGACAAAATGTACAAAACGCTCGCTAATCCAATTAATCAAATATTCACTGGCCAGTTCATTCCATAGCAACAGGTAAACAAACTTTGATTTATACAAATTTTTGAGTTTTGTGCTGTGGTTTGGTGAAAATGAAAGAAGAAATTGGGACGTTTTTAATTATTGTGCAAACTGTCTTGATTGTAGAAAAAATCTTGTGTGTATTACGAGCGCAAATTCATTGCCGATTTCTCTCTCAATCGGCAGTGTATAATTTTGCGCTCTTAATACACAAATAGCTATTGTGCACCGGTGCACTATCTTGATGAAAAATGATTTTTTTTTCTGTAAACCGAGACTTTTTTTCCCGAATTTTTTATCTAATCTATCTAGTAGATTAGCATAATATTTCCAGTTATTGTTTTGCCTTTTTCCAGTTAATCAATAAGTAAAATTTCTTTAGCGTCCCAAAAAACCAACGCCATAATTGCCATAATCTTTCCGGCCGATAGAACGGACTTTGCCGTCTTTGGCGCTGGATAACCAGCTTCTGTCCATTGTTTAAATTATTGTTTTGATTCTGGTGTAAAACGGTGAAGCCAAATTTCATCCATGGTTACAAATCTTCGCACAAAATCACCTGTATTTGCTTTAAAACGATCTAAACAGCATTCCGAAATTTGCATGCGAATTCGTTTTTGATCCACCGCGGCACCCACCTTGCATGCTTTCGAGATGCCGATACTTTTACTCATCGATCAGATAATACCATATCATGTACTTTTCGAACGATTTCCGGTGTTGCCGCAGTTTTTGGTCGTCCCTCACGTGAGTCACCTTCAGTGCTTGTACGACCACGCTTAAATTCGGTAGCCCACTTCTTAATGGTTGAAAATGAAGGTGAAGAGTCCCCATATGTTAAACCATATGTAAAAAAATACATAATTACGGCCCGATACTCAATTTTCTCCATTTTGTGGAATGTCCACAACACGTAGGTTTCAAAAATCGATTTGAAGAACAATTTTTTACAGAATCTTTAGCAATGGTCCATAAGCTTATAATACATGTGCCTACTTAGGGAAAAAATTCAAGGTGATAGATTCATTTTTTTATTATTGAGGCCGAGAATTTCTCAGACCATCCTTGTACATTACAAAAATCTTTGTTATGGCATGTATAATGCGTTGTCAATGTATATTTCAACACCCAGAATATTGAAAATATTCTTGGAATACTTCACTTGCTACTTTGATACCAACTGGCATTCTCAGAAATCTGTAACGACCAAATGGTTCCGCAAAAGTATATAGTTTACTGGATGTTCGCGACCACAACGTGTACAAATTTTTATATTACTTAATTTACCCTCCGACCTCTGTTGTTTGATGGGGTGATTCCATGATGTAGACGACGATGTTGACGGGTTGTACGGCTTCTCTCTCGTTATGTCGTTATTGTTCTTTATTTTTTGCAGTTGTTTCCGTGCAGTTTCTGTTAGCGTACAGCATTCAATTGTAGCTCAGCAGAGGCAACAAGCATCCACACAAATCGACCACATTTACGGGGTTGTTAAAATCATAAAATTTTATTAGGATACAAATAAAATACACCAACTGCACTGGAAAAAACTCAAATTTTCGGAAAATGGGGTGATTGTTTTTAATTTGATAAATAAGATAAATTGCGTCATTCATTCATTTTTGTGAGCCACCCTGTATAAGCAGTTCTAAAAAATATAAATGCATTAATAGAGAAGAATGGATTCCCAATATTTTGCATATTTAAGATCGGATTTCTTCTAGAAAATTTTGAGAGCAAATTTAAATTTTAGGAGTATAATTTTTCAAAGCCGTATTTGTTCGATTGTACTTTAGGGGAGACGGAGGTTCAGTCGAAATAAATTTCGGCCACATTTATAACCGTGGTTTTCATTTTTATATTATTATAAATATGTTATTACTTATAATTGTTAAAATATTTTATTTAAATATGTATATCCTGCAGTTTATTTACGTTATTAATTTTTTATATTTTCGTAATACTTATTCATTTATTAGTAATTAGTATTATTTATTGGTTGCTTCAATGTAGAGATTATTTGAAATCAGAAGTACATCGGGTGGGAGGGATGAATGCCCAACGCGCGAAGTTGGACGAAGAGTTTGGACGAGTCACTTTTTCATAAAAAGTAAACTTGTTTTTTATTAATAACACTGTACAAACATAATGAAACATATTTACAATAAACAAAGTCGCATTAATAATCACAATCTGAATGGTAAAATACAGAACAACCTAAATCATCGCCATCATCACTTTCTGATTCATCAGAAGATGCTGTATTTACAACAAGATTTAAATTACTGTCATCGAAAGTGTCGTCTATTATATTTTCTTTTATAACATACTCCTTTTCTACTTTTTTTACGTGCTGACAGATTGGCCACCATTCGTTTGCTGTAATTTCCTTAAACCTATAATTAAGAATAAGTAGATACTATTAATAATAATTGCATATGATATAACTTACTTGTTCTACATTTTGAATGTGACGTTTCTTTGGGCCACATAATTTTTCACCAGAGCCCATATATTTTCAATTGGGATAAATCCCGGGTGGTACGGTGGTAATCGCAACACAGTGTGACCATATTCTTCCAATATCTGATCCACTCTAAATTTGGGATTCTTATTTTTATTTTTTACAAGAGTATATCATTCTGGTTTGGTCATTCTAGGATCATATTCTATGTTTTTTGACCTAAGCCACTGTTACATGTCGGGTGTTTTAGTGCCACTAGTGGGCTCCTTCTCAATTTTGACTGTATGGTATGACGCGTTGTCCAACACAAACACACATTTCGGGGGCAAATTTGGCAGACACATTGTTGTTAATCATTTCTCAAAGTTTACCTGGTTCATATCATGGTCATAGTCACCACTTTTGCAACCTATAATAAATAAAAAGAAAGTAACAGTGTTTGTATAAAAAAAAGAGGATAAAATTTTACAAAAGGCACTTTTTGATTTCGTACAAACTGCTGCACAAAACTCTTCTATAGCACCCTCTGATCACGTTCCTCACCTTCGAATGTTGTACAAATGCTTCCTGTTGGCACAAAAAAATAGCTACATTTCCCATTCGTGCACTCTTTAATTGGAGCTGTTACGAACAGAACCTAGCTTTTTATAGTCACAACACATGTGAGTGTAATGCGGAGTTTTTAGTGGAGGCAGGGCGCCCTGCCCCCATTACAAACATACTTCTAAACGAGGAATTTCTTGCTACGTGGATCATTTCGTCATTGGAATTGAAATTGTGTGCGTAGTTGGTTGCCTACATTTGGCGCAACAAATAGGGTGCGAACCATAAGGCGATATCTAATTTTATTTACAAGGAGGCATTTGCACAATTTCTAAAGGTGAAGAACGTGATCAGAGGTGGTGATGTAGAAGAAAACAGTTTGTGCGAAATCGTGAAGTGCCTTTTGTAAAATTTCACCAAAAAAAGTAATTACCTGAAGGAAACATTAATAGGGCATTGGGAACAAAACCCATTTCTTCTCCTGCGTGGACTATAATTAGACGCCTCCCTTTTCCAATTGGTGTCTTTAAACATTTCCCACTTTCATCATACCATCCCTTTGCTGTTGTGTGCATATTGTGGATATATGTCATGCTCACATACATCTCGTACAACCTGACATTTACGTTGTGTCAAAATCAATAGCATAGATTTAAATTCAGATTGTCATCTGCACGGAATTTATGTGAGCATGACGGTACTTCTGTTTTTTTTTTTCTTTTTTGAAAATAATATCTTTATTTTAATACTTTTAGTTTATAAAATCTTTATGAACTGCGTGAAAATTCAAATCTAGGGATTTTTTTATGGAATCTTACAACAAATTGACCGATGTCACGGAGGTTAATCATTTAGGAGAGTGTTCTGTCACAGTATACCATACAGTAGGGTCAGCTCGTCCAATATTGGAACAACGTGCCCTTACCCAACCATTTTTATTAGGCGGGATTTTTGAAACGATCTGGAATATTGGTTGCCTAAATTACAAATGCAGTTCGTCCGTAAGATAATGTAAAAATAACTGATATAAACATCGGATGAATATTAAGAAACTGAAGCCACTATTTGGAGTGTGGTATGAAAACCACAAAGAAAATATACTGCGTACGGTGAGAGATTGAGTGACAGAAAAGTCACTAAATCTACGCGAAGAAAACTGTAACATCCGCGCGAAATTTGTAATTTCAAAATCATTCTAATCTTAAGCGCTACAAAACATAAGTTTCACATTACTCGAGAATTTTTGTGGTAAAACAGACTTATCGGAGATCATTGTTGCACAACGAAACGCGTTCGTATTGTGAGAGCCGCTCACAAACTCGGAGAAACCAGGTAGCAACCCTGGGCAAGCGATACGCTTACCCAGTTGAGAGCAGGCCCGACCATGGCTTTACGGGCTGATCTTGGAATTATTTCTCGCAAGCGCCCTCTCAAATGAACACGTACCTTAAAGAAGCACTGGAGATGAGAGTCAGAAAAGTGGTCTAACTTTAATAATGGAACTTTCAGTAGTTTTACATTTGTAACAGAGACAGTGACAGCCAGCTGTGAGTGACAGCGTAGGAATTTCAGTGTATTTTATAGTGTTAGGTTGCTGCCAACTTACATGTCAACTGTCAAGAAATTCCAATCTCACACCGGAACCACTATACCATTTTGAACAATAAAAAAGAATTGTGCTTATATTTATTTTATTCATTACTAAAAGTCTATCACTTTACCAAGTTAATTTCAACATAAACATATCGACTATTTCGTCAATGCCTTCAATTTTCGCCAAGTGTGAACCGTTTGAAGAGTCAGAAAGTGAACGCTGTTGTTTTCATCTTCCATGGGAAAAGTACTTTGATGTTTTTTTGGTTGAATGTTTGTTGTTAGTTAAATTAGTGAAGTGATTCTGAGAACCTTTTCATAGTAACATGGACTGCAATGGTAGACCACCTCGTGATTGCAGGCACAATGAAAAAACCTGCTTCATGGGCTTCTTTAAAGAAAATAAGCAATATAAAGAATTATATTATTCTATAATCAATAAAATATTATTTGGCATGCAATTTTTACAGCTCAGTGAAAATGCCAATAGTTGTAATGATTTAGGATCTATTTTACTAGCAGTTGAATCTAAAGAGAGTAACCAGTGTCAAATTATTAAGATAGTCTTAAGCTGAACAACTTTTGCACATAAATATGTGGAAGTAAATATGACAGACTACAGACATCTGGACATGGGGGAACAAAATTCTTTAAGTTATGTCTGTGGATACTTAATGAAGAAATGCTTGATGAAATATACCTGTGACACATGCAGTTATTTATTTTGTCGTTGCACGTAATGTCATCATAGATGATAAACTTGTCTGTCACTTCAAAGCCTTTTATGATGATCCACCATTTGGTAATCCTTAGATGCTACATGAAGCATTCACCTTTTATGTTTATGCCCTAGAAAGACAATTTGCTTCACTATTCTCTACCAACTCAATTTTACCTTCATGTGACCGACATATAAAAGCAGCCCTCGCAACTGTGTCCATACCAGCATACCACACCCCTGTGTACAGTTTCCACATTATTATTTATTCTATTTATTTATTCGAACGCGCATTTTCTATTCAGCAAAAATAATAAATAACAATTGCAATATTAAATACCGAACATCTAAGACGTCAAATTTGACGCATAATTTTGACATGTTGGGAAATTTTATTTAGTAACAAGGTTTGTCACTACACTTTGAAGCCAAAATTCAAGGTCATGTCTTTACCCAACGGTCGATTACTGTTGTTCTTGTCCGTTACGTGCAGTTCTTGTGGGCGTTTCAAAAGCTGTCCTTACTGTATATGGTATACTGTGGTACTGTCACAGTGTGCTGTATGTTCTCTGGTACTGTCTAGAGACCCTAGATATACTTTGGAAAAGAGTTGTGACACGGACATTTTCTGTCTTTGTTTTTTTTACATGACGGTCAGTTATGAAATAGCTATAGTCATTGCTGTCTTTATCTAATTTAGTAATTTAGTTTCAAAAACTTCAAAATAAATTTATAGGTTAAGTTTAATTTTCAAACAGTGGCGTAGAGCGTAGAGCTCGAAATAGTCAGTCTTTGAACTTTTGTTGACAGTACTCACACTGACAGGACCTTGTATATTAAGAATAAATGTTATGCAGTTAAATACTTCTTACAACTTGCAACCGGCATCTCTGGTAAAATAGAAAAAGACGGAATAATCATTACACTTTATGAGATGTCACAACTTGCAGTTAAGTTGGGACACCATTCTGTACCTATAAGTACTTTCGCTGTCCCCAACGTAAGATTTGGAGAATGTATCATATTGTCAATGTCTAATCGTTTTGCTCCTGATCAAAATAACATTTTGTGATTAAACGAACTGAGAAGATACCGTGGAACAATTTTGAAACACGTTTAAGTAGGTTCTCTATCTAATACTTTATATTAAACGGTGATTTTACAACGTGTTCACGTTTACATCATGAATATCTGTTGTGATATGTAGAATGATCTCAGTAGAAATATATAGACTCATGTGCCTCCATATGAAATAAAACTTACAAGTTAAACTGTGTTGCTTTTTTTAATTAAAATAACAATGGAGATCTAACAAAAACAAGCAAGGTCCATCGAACTGCTGTAACTCGAACTATTTAGGAAATGTTCCACAAACAATTAATTAAATGGCCGAAGAATACATGAGGTTGGATTCAACACTTTTACTACCCTTGTAATATGTACTAGATTTTTTAATTGTCCTTCGAATTTTACGTTTTACTTTTCCTAAATAAATTCTAATTCGGTATAAACAAAACATATTTATAATTTTGTGTTTTACTGTATGACAAGAAGGGAAAAAAATGTTTTTAACAAGAGAATCATTAAAAACGTAGTATTTATAGTACTTCAAAAAATCAAAATTCTTTTCTGGAAGATGTTTACATAAATTTTGGAATTAACTATCGAATAAAAAGCGACACAGACGACAGTCAAATAAACAGGTAGACGGAAACTGGAGACCTATTTTATTCCACTCTTGGGGCCTGAAACGTCGAGAAAATCGCATTATACATATATTATTCCACAGTTTACCTTCGTAACGTAAAAATAAAATCTGTTTAAGCAAATGTTACAGTTTGTGTTGGAGTCAATGAAACCAAAATTTTTATTTCCCGAACTTGTCAAACAGCTGATTTAAATCTTCTGTATACATTAATCTCCGAAACTACTGGACTGATGGGGATGGAATTTTAGCTATATTTTAGAATGCCGCAGATTGAAGTGAAGTTTGGATGATCATCCTCATTAAAAATTTCTTAAAGGGTATATCATTTGCCAAAATTAGTTTTCTCTTTACAAGTACTAGCGCCACCCACCCGCCTTTTATTTTCTTAGAGGATATCATTTGCCAAAATCAGTTGTATCTTAGGAAGTACTAGCCCCGCCCACCCACCCTATATTTTCTTAGAGAGTATATCATCTGCCAAAATCACTCTTACCTTAGCAGGTATTAGCCCCGCCCACCCACCCTCTTCTCTTTCAGGGTTTCTCAGTTGCCAAAATCAGTTTTATCTTAGCAGCTATTAGATAGGATAAGACTGTTTTTGGCAAATGACATATCCTCCAAGAAAAGAGAGGGTGGGTGGGCGGGGCTAGTACCTGTTAGGATAAGACTGATCTTGGCAAATGAGATACCTTCTAAGAAAAGAGAGACCAGGTATATCATTTGCCAAAATCAGTCTTATCTTTACAAGTATTAGCCCCACCAACCCGCCCTTTATTTTCTTAGAGGATATTATTTGCCAAAATCAGTTGTGTCTTAGGAAGTACTAGCCCCGCCCACCCACCCTATATTTTCCTAGAGAGTATATCATCTGCCAAAATCAGTCTTATCTTAGCAGGTACAAGCCCCGCCCATCCACCCTCTCGCTCCTTGTAGGGTATGTCATTTGCCAAAATCAGTTTTATCTTAGCAGCTATTAGATAGGATAAGACTGATTTTGGCAAATGACATACCTTCTAAGAAAAGAGAGGGTGGGTGGGCGGGGCTAGTACCTGTTAGGATAAGACTGATTTTGGCAAATGAGACCTTCTAAGAAAAGAGAGACCGAGTATATCATTTGCCAAAGTCAGTCTTATCGTCACACATATTCGCCCCACCCACCCGCCCTTTATTTTCTTAGAGGATGTCATTTGCCAAAATCAGTTGTGTCTTAGGAAGTACTAGCCCCGCCCACCCACCCTATATTTTCCTAGAGAGTATATCATCTGCCAAAATCAGTCTTATCTTATCAAGTACAAGCCCCGTCCACCCACCCTCTCGCTCCTTATAGGGTATGTCATTAGCCAAAATCAGTTTTATCTTGGCAGTTATTAGATACGACAAGACTGATTTTGGCAAATAACATATCCTCTAAGAATAGAGAGGGTGGGCGGGCGGGGCTAGTAGTACCTGTTAGGATAAGACTGATTTTGGCAAATGAAATACCTTCTAAGAAAATAGAGACCGGGAATATCATTTGCCAAAGTCCGTCTTATCTTTACAAGTTTTGTCTGTTTCATCTACTTCATCTACTAAAAAATTTAGTGCGGCGCTCACATTACGATGTAGTAGATGGTACGCATTTGAAACTTTCATTTTATTAAAATGATTTAAATTCAGTAACTCTGGCGTTAATTTTGGCGCTAACTGCAAATCCAAATCGTCTTGAAAATCAGCAAAATTTTTGATATGCGAAACATTTACAATATTTGTTGGTAAGTGGTATTTTTCTGTTATATCAACAGGCAACTCGATAATTTTGTTATTTACCAAAGCAGACCGTATGTTCTTATATAAATGTGGAGCGTCAGCAGCAAAATAAACATTCTTACTTTCGTCATTTGGGTTCACTCTATTGAATTTTGGAATTGCCTTTTCGTACTTTTGATACCAAGAACCTTCCATATTGTTCGGTTGAAAGTTCCCATGTCCAAAGTTACATTAACTAAATTTAAACCGATTCGATCACACATAACGATAATTTCTTTTACAATTCTAGATAGGTAATGCATCTCCGTCTATGGAATCCCCAGTAAAATGATAACATACGATTTGCTTCCATCGTAAGCTTATACCTCCTAACATAAAAACCAAAACATGTGTAGCGACTTCATTTAAATTTGTTAATGTTGTATTTCCTAAAAGTAATGAGGAACCTGGACAGTATTCTTTACCTGGATTGATTGCTGCTTCGTCTAAAAATAAACAACAATCTCTTTCATAATCATTAAAATTTTGAATTTTGATTGTTAAATATGTAAAAATGTCATGTAAAATTCCTGGTAAAAATAGTATGTGCTGAATTTTACGATATAGAGTTCTACTTGAAGGTAACGGAAAATTTATCTTCAGAAGATAGTTATATCCTGACGTTCCACAGACAAATTTTATTTTAATGGCTTCTTCTATTGTTTTGTTGTTCCATCGTTTTAATTGTTTACGTTTAACACTTAAATTTTGAATTTGATTTTCGTTGAAAATCCCTTTTATAACTCTGTTTAATGAACCGTACTTGTTTTTGTAATTTTCCACTGGAGCTTCTAAACTAGAAATTTTTGCTTTCAAAATATGAATTTCTTTTTCAGCCCCCCGCGTTATTTGTTCTTGTAACTTTAAATTTTGATTTTGCAATTTCCTGATGAAGATGTCTTTTTCTAAAATTGTGTGCTGAAGTTCATTAACGACATTTTCTTTGTAAAGAACCGGTAATTTTGACGTAAATTCAGCCACATTATAAATTGTTGGAATTGCATTCTCACATAATTTTGCACTGACTTCAAATATAAAATTTTCTTTTTTGAAGTGAACCTGTTGACCAAGGATTAGATGTAAAATATAATTTTGGACAACAACCTCGCAAATATAAGCCCTTTTGCCAATTTTCCAAGATGGATATTGCATCTGTTGTCTCCATTTATTACGTTTTCGGGGCATTTAAATAATGAGAAACCATTTGCGTCTGTATTACTGCAGTTTCGTACGCAGCAGACGACGACCATTCTTTTCGACGTCTATGTGCTAAATGACAATTAAAATTTGTCAAAACATGACTCAAAAAATCAACCGCGGCCACCATAGTAAAATAAAATTTACCATTAATTTTGACGTTTCGTGTCACAACTCTTTTCCAAAGTATATCTAGGGTCTCTAGTACTGTCTATCTGCGATGTACAAAATAATGACCCCTGCGACTTTCCGCATTTTAGGCGGGACCACCAGATGGCGCAGCATGACAAGCACCCGATATTTCTACAGATTTAATTGCCAGATTCAGATTTGAATATTTTTCAAACATAAATAAATGGAACTAAAATTCTTTTGTTGTCGACTGTAATTAATAAGATATATTTGTACGCATCACTTTGGCAATTTGTATACTTCCCATAGTCCCGTATGTAATTATTATAGCAAATTGAATGAACGACAAAATCATATTTTTCTAAAGAATTTTTTTTACTATGTCCAAATAATCAACCTCCGTGACCGATATTCATTCCGAGGGATCTGGCAACACTGTTCACAGTTTCACTGTGGCAACACTGTGCGCAACCCTAACACCGTTTAGTCAAGATCGTCCGGTGTCCGGTACTGCGGTCGTTCTATGCTCCGGTCTCCGGTCTATGCCTTTGTTTTTGTTTTGCATTTCGAGCACGTTGTAAATAACAGGTCTGTGGTAAAAAGTATTGTGCTGTGTCGACATAGCCAAATGAGTGTGTAAAGGGTGGGGTAAGTATTAATTGTAGATAACAATTCGGCTTATTTGCGTTTTTTAAGTACTTAACCTCAATTCGCTAACTGTGTACCGCCAAAACAGAAAAAAGGAGGGATGTTATTTATTGACTGAATTATACGTTTAATTGTGGTTGAACTACAGATGTTTGGCTGAGTGAAATGAACAATTAATTACCGAAATTTTTGTGTAGTTAATTGTAATGATTTGTCAGGCTAGGTCGCGGGTCCGAAATATCAAGCTTTATGGATGCTTGCAGGGTTGCCAGATTTTCAGAATCTTATGTCACCAAAGTGTTACCACTTTGTCGCCACTTACTAAAATTTTTCAACACCAACAACGTAAAAATAGGTGTTTTTTTTCAAATTGATTTGAGCAAATGCTTAATGCTAAATTTAACGAGTGGCAAATACATCTTTTTTCAGAAGAACAGACACTAATTTATGCTTCCCAATTCAATTGCTCGCTCTGTCAACTCCTAATCTTATGAGATTGTTAAATGGCAGGCCCACTTCCTCCAAAAAGTTTTTTAGCTTTCGATGAAGAGAAATAGCATCACAGTCTGCTAATTCCACAATTCCCAAATACTCCATTGTAATTTCGGTTTTTTTCTTACTAGAGTATTTAATACACAGGCACATACACTTTGTAGCTGAAATATCGGTAGTCATCAATAACACTAGTTTACAAGGTTTTATATCCGAAGACAAAAATAGTTGAATCTAAAGGATTTGGGTTCGGGAAATTCAAATCTGAAAGCAGAAAAAATCCATCACGTCAGGTTTTTGAGATATTTATATAAACATACCCCGGATTTTTTTTCTTTTATACAACTCTTATAACTTTTTTATTTTTAAATATATATGAACATATAGTTCTTTAAGCAAATTTGTATCATTTTAAAAGACCATTTAGGTAAATAAATAACATGAGTGTCAATTTTTCAAGCTACTAGATTGTCATCAATGTGTTATTTAAAATTTTTCAAGTACTGATTTTAGAATAATTGGTTGCTTTTGACTTATCAACGGGAAGTGATAATAAAAATGTGATGTTGACCTCACAAAGATCTTTTAAAATGATACAAATTAGCTCAAAGAATTACAGGTTTATCTATAAGAATAAAGAAGTTACAGGGATTGTATCAAATAAAAGCAACACCCAGTATATATTATAAACATTATGACTGAAAATTAAAAATGGTTAACACTGACGTTCTTTTATTGGCAGTACTGTCAGTTTCCCTTATAATAGACCAACAGTAACACATTTTCGTCCCAAAAACCTTTATACCTTCATTTTAAGCATATTTGAACAGGTCTTCCCGCTTTAAGTACTATAATTTTACCACAAATGTAACAAAACTGATTTGCACTTACTTTCCACGATCTCGAAGACATTTTTTATGCGACAATTGTGCATTAACATGAATCAATTTAACGCAAACGTGAAGGTAAAGCAAAGTTCATTATTTTGGATTTATGAAAAAACCTGACGTGATAAGGATTATCCGTTTTTGGATTTGTTGTCAGTAAGTAATTTAGAAGTAAAAAATATTTTTTTTATTTTTGGATACGAAAAAAAGTTTAAATTTGTAAACTAGTGTAATTAATGAATATTATTGATGTCCATTATCACTGATTAATTCCTCCAAAAGAGTAGGTGCAAATAACATTCCGAATAATGGAGGTACATTTTGTTCTAGAGGTGTTGCTACCGATTTTTTTTAGCAAATCGATGTCACACGCAGCGCCATCGATGTAATCGATGTGTTCAATTTGCGCGGGTATTTTAAAATACGAATTTTTTTTTTAATTTTAATATCACAAACTGAAATACAAAAGAGTATACATAAATAACATGAAATAAAATTTGAATTCTATAGAAAAAAAATTATTTGGACCACATGGTTATTAACGGTGGACAACATTTACAGCCGTATGTTCATATTTAAGAAAACTAGAGTATTTACCATTTCATTCTTTAGTCTACAACGTTTGTTTGATAAAATCTGCCCAGACTTGGAAAATACGCGTTCACTAGGAACAGATGTAGCAGGGCGTGCAAGGTGTTTCATAGCTGCTTCTTTCAATTTGGGAAATTTAAGTCCTTCAGTACTCCACCACTTCAATGGATCCTCATATCTGCCAATAACAGGCAAATCCTCGTATCGTTTTATTTCAATATTAATATTTATATCCTCGCAGACAAATTTACTTTTTTGTTCTTGTACTTTGCTGTCAAATAAATTCCAAAACCTCGTAACTTTGTGTCCAACCTATCCGTACAACAACTTTCAACATCAGGGTCAGCAGAATAAAGTGTAATTGTTGAAGCAGTAGAACAGGATGCCGTTGGTTCAACTGAAGTTAGTTCAATGTCTGGAATTTCTTCTGGTTCCTGCTGCTTTAGCCCCGAAACAATTCGTTGTTTTAATGACAACAGTTCTGTATCAGGGATGCAGATATGTTTAAAGCGTGGGTCTAAATATGATGCTAACTGGAAATTATGATTATAGTCAAACTTCCCTATACGCTTCTCCACATTCTTTTGTAAGATAAACTTTAGTTTAGTACCATCTTCATCAATATTGGATAATTTCAACAAATATGCCTTCAAACATTTTGTTAAAGGTAGTACTTTGGAGGCTGAGATATTTAATTCCGAAGATAATTCTTCTGTTACTGTATAGAAGGGTTATAAAACTTTCAAAAGATCAGCAATTGTTGCAAAATCATTATAGAGTAATATTGGTACATCTTTTTTGTCAATTGACGACAGTACTTGTGGTAACACATCTTTCAATTTGTAAATACTTTCTAACATGATGAAAGTTGAGTTCCACCTAGGTGGTACTTGTTTTTTCAGAGTTTTGGGAATCATTCCTTTAAAAATCAAATGGAAATTACTTACAATTAATATATTAAATAAATATAGTTTACCTTTACTTTGCTGAGCTTGTTTAAGATAGCTGCTATAGGTGGTGCTTGCTTTAAATAAATGTACTACTGCCCTGCATTTCTCAAGTATTCTTGTATTTGCTTTGGTTTCATACTCCTGTAAACTGTCCTTAACTATCAAGTTTATGGTGTGTGCATAACAGCCATAATGTTGCCATCTACCTTGTTGAACGTCTGCTACAACATTTGCCCCATTATCTGTAGTGATTGACACGATTTTGTCCTCTACATTATAATCTTGAAAACATACAAGCAACTCTTGTTTTATGTTTGTAGCACTGTGCTTTTCTGGAAAATGTTGTGTTTGTAAATTGAAACTTTGCAAGATAAATCGCTCATCAATGAAGTGGGCAGTTATGGCCATGTAAGACAGACAATTATGGGAGTCTGTCCATAAATCTGTTGTTATATGAATGTGTTTTACCTTCTTTAGCATTACTTGAAGTTTTTCATTTTCACCCACATATAATTTTTTTATAGTATTTCGAATTACAGGTCTGGAAGGGAATGGCAGTCTTTCATCAATTCCATTTATTAAATTTATAAAACCTTTGTCTTCTAGTACTGAAATTGGTTGAAGATCCTTTGCGATCATCAGCGCAATATCATTATAAAAAGACTGCACTTTTGGACTATTTAGTGGATAAGTGCTAACAGAGTACACATAAATTTATAAATTCGAATTTGTTTAGCACCATCATCTGAAATTAATGCTTTATATTCCACCGGGTGATGTCTGTCCAAATGTTGGGACAAATTGCTTGCATTCCCTGAATAAAAGACTAAACTGTGGCAAATCTACAAAAAAAAAAAACTTTTTGTAAATATTTCAAAAATATTTTTCCAAAGTACTTGACACTCACGATCCTTATACGGTCGAAGCATTCACCGGCGATAGTGGGGGACTGATGTCACATTAGTCCAAGGCGCGTCAGTCGCATTTGACTCCCGTCTTAACTCAACAATAATTTTTAGTGTTTGTAAATATTTCAACTATATTTAAAACACGTGGAAGAGAAAAAATTGCACTTAAATTCGAATATAATTTATCGTAAAAGAATTAGTGACCTTTATTAATTCTGCAACTTTTAATTTTAAAGAATGTAAAAAATAAAAAGACGTGAAAAATAAACGGATGTCAGAAATAGACACCCTTCGTTTTAGAATTGCCTCTATTATCCATTAATTACAATAATTTTTACTTCTCACTACTTATCTAATAAGTCATAAATTAAAATAAATACCCACTCTTTGGGTTATTCAAGTAGTTTTATTAAAACAACATTTTTAGTTATTAAAGAATATTTATTTAATTAAAAATTTGTCATCTGACAGGCTCAAATTAACGTTTAAATGGATTTACAAGTATAACCAGTCAAGATTAACAAAAAACCTTACAAAAAAATGTATGTTTTGAGATAATTAAAAAACCACCGAATAATATACAAGAATCAAAAGCTGATTCAATTGTAGCAATTACGGACGAACTCATTAAAATTAATTAATAATTTTTCGCATTTTTTTCACACTTTTCCGTTGATCTGATGTTAGGTCATTCGCTTTTCGTTTTTGACTTTTGCGTTCATGGTTTTTAACATTTAACCATTTAATTTTGATGTAGATCCTCTGAAGAACAACACTTCTTTTTTTAATAGAATTCACGATGCGTTTTGTGATGTAAGGATCTTTATTTATTTGTGTTTTGTGAAACCTATTAAAAATTCTTTCACATTCTTTCGCTTGCAAAAGCCATTTATCGCTTGGTTGCGTAGACCTCCAAATGACAGGTGTTGAATCCAACCTGGCATTCCATAGCTGTGATCTGCTGTATTATTTTTTGTATAAATAAGGTGAAATAATAGACAAATTGTATTAGTTAAATAATATTTATAAGATTATAAGTCACTTTCGGACTCAGATGAGTCGTTATTTATTGAAATTATAATTTCGTTAGGCCGTGTATTTACAAATGTTGATTCAACTTTTATAACATGCCGAATACAATTCTGCCATTTTTCAGAAGATATGAGTTCTGATTGTTGTCTAATGAGATTTACTACAGCGGGAGAACTTTCTGGATGATTATTATATTTTCTAATATTTGTTTTTAAGTCACAAAAAAGTTGTCAATAACTTACCGCCAAAATCAAATCCAGTAAAATATAAAGTATTGAAAAATAATATTTTAGTATTCAAAAATACTGTTTTTTTAAAGCAAAGAAACATTGGAACAGACACTCAAAAATAACGACCGACAAGTAAGACGTGAAATCAGTTATTGAAATGAAGACCAAGTCAAATCTACCCAAAGTACCTTTTGGGAATTTAAGTAAACAATTTCATTACCGAAAGCAGGTAAAACTTTCAACTCAACCCGAATACGGCTCTGTATAAAATGACCTGTTAAGCTCTTTTCATAATTTATGGTTGCGGTTTCAGGGGCACCGCTTTTTGAGTTATTGGTCCAATAAAAATTTATGTGGGTGTATCTCGAATACGGTTACAGTAACATGAGCAGTGACCAGTAGACCCACAAGAGAAGTATAAGTGGTTGCCTACATAAAAATGTTTGGATGTTACTTTCCAACACAATTACATCTTTCAATAAGTATTGATACATTACCAATCAAGAAAATTTGACACTCTTTTAAAAATTGAAGTTTGTCTTTGTCTATAACTTTCGCATTTTTAATAACGATTTTACGCGAAAACCGACATCAATTTTTGTTAATGAGAGGAAAATACTTTTGTCAGAAAAGTTTAATTCCATCAGTGTACTTGTGCGTAACTTGCAAAATTTTTCTTTTACAAAACGTTTTAATAAATTTGTTGGTAATCTCTCTAAGTACTGGTACAAAAAGGGAATCATTGGCTTTGCCGTTTGGTGCTTTATCAAAAATAGTTCAAGTACATTAGTAACCGTAGAAAAAAGGCTAACTTGAACGGAAAAGTTGCATCAGTTAAATTGTCTTTTATGTTTTTGATCGAGGTATTTTTTGGTAATCCTTTCTGATTTTTAACAAATAATGAAATGGGCTCTAGTAATTCCAATCCCCTGTTAGCCACTTTAGAATTCTCGAGTTACCTTACGCTGCAAAATTTGAGAGGGAAGTTGGATATTCCAGCAAGGCTAGTGAAATCCCCTCTGCGAGCAGAAAAGTTGACAAATAAATAGTACATTCCCCGTAAAAATTTATGAATATTCCATAGGGCTCGTCGAACACCGTTTTGAAAGGCTCCATGCACTACGTGGAGACCACACGACCCCAATATTAGTTAGTGATTCCTCCTCTTTCAGTGTTTCAAAAAACTTCGAATTAACATTAGATCCGTCCATAGAAATCTATTAAAAAATGTAACTGCATACCACTATAGGGAAAGATATGACCTTGAAAGGGACCCGCAAAATCTATATGTAGACGTGTCCACGGAGCTTTGGCCCATTCCCATGGAAAAACGGGAGCCTTGGGTGGCATATGTCTGGACTCTTGACACGCGTGGCATTTGCCCACTCTCTCTTCAATGGCCTGGTCAATTCCCGGCCAACAAACATATGACCTTGCTAGTGCTTTCATTCTCACAATACCTGGGTGACCGCTATGTAAAAGATCGAGGACTTCTTCCCTCCCTCCTGGTGGAATAATAACCTTGTTGCCCACTAATAAACAATTCTTGTAGGCTGAGATCTCATTTCTTCTGGTTAGAAATGGCTTGAACTCTTGAGGGATTTCTTTTGAGTCTGGCCATCCATGCCATGTCCAATGAAGTACTCTAGAGAGTATCGGATCTCTATTTGTTTGATCTGCGACTTGCTTGGCGGTGAAAAGCGGTTCTGGCATACTTTCTAACATCAATACACTGGCTTCTTCCGGTATCTGGATCTCTGGATGGTTTAAAGGAAGCCGACTCAGCGCATCTGCTTGCGGGATTTGTTTTCCAGGGACGTAGCATAATTTATATCATATGCACTCAGAATGAGTGACCATAGAAGCATTCTAGGTGACAGGATTTTTCCTGATGGCTTCTTTTCACTTAAAATTCCCAATAGCGGTTTATGGTCGGTTCTTACTTCGAATGTGCGACCATACAAGTAGTCATGAAACTTTCTGACACCCACCAAGATTGCTAGGGCTTCCTTGTCCAGCTGTGAGTAATTTCTCTCTGTTGAAGACAGTGTACGGCTGTGGAAGGCAATAGGTCTTTCAAAACTTTGGTCATCTCTCTGACTAAGGACAGTACCTACTCCATAAGCGCTGGAATCACAAGTCAAAATTAGCTCGAATTTCTCATTGTAGTGGGCTAGGACTTCTGACGAGGACAGAAGAAGTTTCAGTTTTCCAAAGGTTGTTGCTGCTTGTTGTCCCATTTCCATTTTGTTTCCTTTCGTAACAACTTATGTAGGGGTTCGGCTATTTCTGCCTTATTCTTAAGGAAAATACTATAGAAGTTGAGCATACCCAGGAATGCTTCTACATTTCTTGGGGTTGGAGCTTCTATTATAGCTTTTTTCTTTTCTTCGGAGGGCCGAATACCTTCTGTAATCTCGTACCCCAAGAATTGCACTTTGTTCGTTAACAAAATACATTTTTCTTTTCTCAACCGAAACCCATCTTCTCTAAATCTTGATAATATTGCTCGCAGACGCATTTCTAGATTTTCCATTGAAGAGGCTACTACCAAAATGTCGTCAAAATATGGTAGAACCCCAGGGATTCCTGCTAATCTAAGATCTATAAATCTTTGGAAAATATGTGGAGCAATGTTGATGCCAAATTGCAATCTCTTCACTACTGTCGACTACTACGAGCTTATTGTGGACTGGTTCCTTTCTGCAAAAATGACTACAAAATTTAAAGAAATTGTTGATTGGTTCATGGTAAAAAAAAGTTAAACAGAATTAAAAAATCGTTATTTTAACATATGGAATACGTTCATGAAGTCTTCTAGGGTTCAAAGTTCATGTTTGTTTTAAAAATACAATTTTGTAGATTGGTGCCTTTCTGCAAAAAGCCGCCCAATTCAACAGTGGCCGTTAATTGAGATTTATTAAACTGTGTACAGAAAAAATAGAAAAATTAGTACTTTGCAATTAAACCGTTACATTACTTAAAAACGAACTACCGCACTTTTTTATCCCGCATGAGGGCGCTTACATCGCCTTCACAGCGCACGGTGGGAATGCCAGGGACGATTGTGCTCGTAATGTGAAATTTGCCCTGCAACAGAGACGTAGTAAATCGACTTTAACGCTGTGAAAGAAACTTTTTTTTTTAATTTCCTTAACAGGAAATAATACTGAGAAAACTTCAACACTTCTTTCCAAGATTTCAAACTGTCGTCATTCCTAATTTTTCCCTGAAGTGTTCGAATTTCAACCGACTCAGGGGTTTGGTGAAGATGTCAGGGTTCTTTCTAAGTTTTACTGCGCTTGCATTATCCACGAAGAGCGTCGGGATTTCAGATGTCTCTATTAACACGGAGAGAAGCCGGTTTGCCCATATTGCATCTTTCGTGGCTTCGCTTGCTGCAACATATTCAGCTTCTGTTGTTGATAGGACGACGCTTCTTTGTTTCTGGCTAGACCAGACGACGACACCTCCAGCGTACATGCATAGGATGCCTGAGCTTGACCGTCTCGTCACTGGATCTCCTGCATAATCTGCATCCCTGTAAACCGACAAATTTGTATCCTCGCAGGAGGATTTGTACAGCAAACATATCCTCACTGATCCTTTCAGATATCTGAAAACTCGTTTCACAGCAGCCCGGTCCTCTTCTTTGGGATTTTCCACCTTTTCGTACAGAACACTTACTGAAAAGGAAATGTTCGGCCTGCTGCCGGTTGTTAAATGCAAAAGGGCACCTATAGTTTCGCGATATGGCAGACTACTGGCATCGAAATTTCTTTTGGTCAAAAGCTTCGTTCACATCAGCGACCGTATACGAATTGATGAACATTTGAAGTCGAGCAGCATCAACATCAATTATATTACTGACATTATATACGTTGCATATTTATTCCTGAACAATATTAAATATATTTTGTTGTTCGTTGTTATTTTCAAATAATTCGCTGTTGCCGAACTTCATGAAAGCTTCTTGGTATTCTTGATTGTTTTTGAATATTTTATAAGGCTTCAATTTTCCTTTTCTGAAGAATACAGGATTATAATCACATCCCGTGATTGCATGGAATCCGGGTAAGCTTTGACAAATAGTATCTCCTAATACTGCGTGTATTTTGGTTAGATCCACATATCTTAAATTATTCCCTGTACCTGTAAGCATCCAAACAACCGACTGATTTTGAAGGTGATGCTTATGACCAAGCATTATAGCAGCAATATCAGTATCTACACTTCTTATCACTACATTTGCTTGATAGTTGATGTTACACGCATGGTATATCTGCTTCCTCATGTTCTGGGCATGACAACTCTTCATCAACACTGAACACAACGTTCATGGAATTATTTACAGTGAAAGAATGACATTTTCTGAAATTTATGTTAATGATTTTGTTTCCAATAAACGGCACCATTTCATCATTAGCCCAATGTAAAATGAAGAAATCAACAACAGCTTCTTTGAAGTTTGAATTTTTTAATTCTTTGGTAAAATCACTTGGTCGAACTTGCTCAGGCCCAGCTATAGTATACTCTAATTGCGCGGATTCAAACCGTTGAGAATTTTCGTAATCTTTGATCGATGGTGTGAAGTACTGATCAAAAATCACGTCAATTCGCGATGCTTGTATTTGTGTAACCATTTGCAACATTTTTTTTTGAAATATTTCCAAATGTTTTTGGAACATTTTTCATCGTATGCAATAGGAAAAAACCATCAGTAATCAGTACATATATATATAGCGTGGCTGCTCATGCTGGACCTCTTTCTCTAAGCATTTCATCAAAGCAGATTTATGGGTCTTGCAAATAGTGCGATCCAAATGGCACATGGACAATGGCACTGAGGTAATTGGATAAGACAAAATCTTTGAAATGTCTACTTTGTAGTCCATCGAAATCCCCAGCATACGTCCGAATAAATCTCGTTGGATTTTAATTTCTTGAATTTTTCCACTTACTCGATCTTTTTTCTTTTTTTCGTAATCTTTGGAAAAAATGTCAATTGGCGTTTTCTTTATGGCTTTTTCAAATCTGTTAATATCTAATAGGCATTCAGAAACAAATGTTTTACGAAGAGAATCTCCATTTTTTTCAATATTTAGAAGGAATGCCTCTACTGGTGGTGATGCAGACTTTCCAGATGAAATATTAATTAATTGGTCTTTCGGCACTTCTAAACTAAAAGGATTTATAAATCGATCGAAGGTGGTAATAAATTGTTTTAATTGTTTATTATGTTTCCGAATATTATGGAGGTTCAATTCTGCTGAAACATCTTGATGAGTTTGTAGCCCTAGTTCCATATAAACTAGACTTATCCCAGTGTGCACACCTACGTTATGGAAACGTAAAAAAATTACGTTACTTACTTTGAAAATAACGTGTATTTTGACGTTGAATCAACGCAAAAATGTCCACGGAAACTACGTAACATGCAACGTATAACATCAACGTTGTGTTAACGTAGTCACTAAATTGTTTTTATAACGTAAACTTAACGTTTAACCAAGATGTTAATATTCCGTTATCTAACTTGGTTTAAAATAACGTGTTAATTTGTGGTTGAATCAATCCAAAAATATTGGATGAATTAACGTGAAATAAAACTGTAAAATATAACGTAATTTTAAGCGAACAATTACATAGTTAAACTAACCTAAAACAACAACATAAAATTAAAATGTCATAAATTAAAATTCATAAATCTGCATGGCATTTAATGAGCGTTGTTATGCTTTTGTATCCAGAAATTAAGAAGCCGTGTTTTTTTTTCAGACCGTATAGAATTCCCCAAGTTGAACAGAATAGAAAATGCAAACGAAAAATAAAACACTTACCTAGTGAAAGTCATCACCAAAAATTCTGTAACAATAACTTTATACAAATTATGCATTATACAACGCATCGATAATATTATTTGTTACATGGTTCCCTATTTACAGGACCTCTTTGACTTCTCTGAACCAATCCTTGATATATAAATATTTATAATGAAGTTTCTGCTTACCGGATTAATAGATTCATAATACGACTTTCGGTGAAACGGGCAACAATAAAGAAAGAAGATTGCAATTCATGATCTGTATTATAAAAGTAAAACAAAAGACAAATTTAACACGTTGGCTGCCGTGAGAAGCGTAATGTGATGCATAGAGATTTGGCCATAACAGCCGCGAGTATCAAGAAATGATTCTCAGACACTACACGTTGTAGTGGCCGGCTAAAGCAACTAACGCTTCTCACATCAATGTAATACTTATGGAGCCTAAAATGTACGGCTGTAACTAATAGAAACCATAATTGGCCTGCGCCTGTGTGAATCATAGGTTGATTCTCAGAGCCTCAAATTTCTTGTTGACAATTTTCGAAAAGACAATGAAGCTACCGATGGAATATAATATATATTTATTCAAACACAGCATTCAATAAAATATAAACAAAAACATAATGTAAAATAAAATATTATTTGTATTGAAACATAACATTTTTTGTGAACGATAGGAAAATATGTGTATCTCAAAATATGTAAACATATAAATCAACAAAATATAAACAGTTATTTTGTACATTTATGAACTTCAAAGAAACAATTCAAACAGTAATTTTTACTACATGTTATACAGCGATATCTCGATTGAGGAGTTTTTGACTGGGCAAGTTTTCTGTCAGTTTTTGAAAGTTTTTCATAACACACAACACACCTACGGCGACTCTTGGTTCCTACATCTTCTAACACTTGCTCGGCTTGTTGATGGTGCGTTGTGTCATGACGAATGTCTATTTTAGTTAGTTTCAGAGCAAGTTCTTCTTTGAATTTCGTGATCGACATTTTTTCATTAGCTACCTCTTGATGTAGAATGTGAGCATTTACCACCGCAGCACCCACAATCAGTTCAACAGCAAGTTTGCGATACCATTTTACACCCCTTCGTAGCGAAGTGGTGTAAGACTTCATTTGATCTGACAAGTCTATGTAAGATTTGTGCTTGTTGTAAACAGTTACAACTATTGGTTTTTGACTGTCTTTACCGAAGTGGCTGACTGTTTTCATTTCAGCGGTATGTTTTGTGCTCAAAGTACAAACATCTCGCTTGTCTTTCCATTTTTGAATCACTATACCTGTGTTACTTTCGGCGGCAATTGTGTCACCTTTTTGTAATTTCTTTTCCGTTATATGTTTGGGATTAAATTTCCTATTGGTTCTCAGCGTTCCAACTAAATGTGTGTTTCTCTTCAACAACTGATGCGCTAAGGAAATGCTGGTGTAATAATTATCGGTGTAAATTGTACGCCCCTTATCTAACAGATTGTCAGACAAAGAAAGAACGACTTTTTCTGAAGAAGACGGATTGGGTACTTTATCCTTTCCACAATATACTTGCAAATTATATGTGTATCCTTTTTCAAGACACAGTTTATAAAGCTTGATGCCAAATTTATGTCTTTTGTTGCCTATATATTGGCGAAAACTCAAACGCCCCCGAAATGGCACTAAAGTTTCGTCTATACATACATGCTCTTTCGGAATAACAACGTTTTGAAAATTTTTGATCAGCAGATTTGTCAGAGGAGTGATTTTCTGCAATCTATCTTCCGTCAGTATTTCGTTGTTGTGGAAATGCCACGACTTGAGAAGCAGCTGGAAACGATTTCGAGACATGATGTCTTTTATTTTGTTGGTGTAAACGACACATTTGGACCAATACGCCTCGATTGAAGAAAATGGACACAAACCCATCCAAACGAGAGTTCCAATAAAACTTTCCATTTCCTCACAATTTGTATCATGCCATTCACGAATGCGGGCTTTGGGCAATGTTGCAGAGGCTTTGCACTGAGTCGCATACCTGTTGGTCTCTATCACCATCATGCTTATCAGTTCGTCAGTTAGAAACAGCTTGAAAAACTCGTAGGGACCTTTGTCGTAATATTCAGCATGTATTTCTTCTTTGACTCCAACATTTATTTCTGTGAAAGGAAACAATTTCAAATTTCGTCCGCTCACATCCTCCCACGTTAGTTCGTTAGTATTGTCACAGTGTTCATTTGCATTATCTTCGTCACTACCTTCTTCCATACATCTTTCAATCACATCGTTTATTGTGTCCAAAACACTGTCGGGTGTATCCCTGGATGTAGAAGGAGTTGGCTCCTTTACAAACTTTAATTTTTTGGAAATTGGTTCATCATTAGAAGAATCATCAGAGCTTTCTGGGACAAATTCATCACCTGAATCTTCAAACGGTTCATTATCGTCTTCGTCTGAGAGACATTCCTGCCAAAGGCGATTCAGTTCCTCTTGTTCTTTTTCGTAATTCATTTTGTACAACACCAACAATTGAGATATAGTAAAAACTATGCAGGGGACGCAAACCGAATAAACCAACACTACCGTTGGACGCACAAGAATGAACAAGATTACTGCAGAGCGTTGCATTTCTGCAAGAATAAACAAGTTTTCATGTGCATCGGCTTATGATTCACATGGCCATTAGTGCAAATATGAACTATATGGGCCGCGTGAATCATATAATGCTTCTCACCTCAAAACAAAAGAAAAATTGTTTTTTTTATGAAAATATACTTTTATTTCAAGTCAAGGGATATATTGCTGGCGTATTTTAACATAGAAAACTTTCGGCCAGCAGGATCGAAATTTGTGTGACTATTACGGCAGTCAACGTGTTAAACTATCTGGGCGTAACATCAAAACGACAAAAAAATTCATAACAAAATGAAGTATCTTTTTTTATAACACCAAAACACAAACAATGAATAAAAAAAACAAAGGCAAAATAATTAAATGATTGAAGCAAACAGTATGTTTACAGGTCGGTATTCTTCTTATTTAGGGCTGGAATTCTTTCTCCTCTTTTCTTTTTAGTCTGGAAGTGGCAAACTTTAACAGCATTATTCACTCCTTTCATTGGCAGGAAAATGAATCTTTGGAGCTTCTGAAATGGAAATAATATAATTAAAAATATATGTATGTAGACACAATTAATACCAAGTATGACTAACATAGTAGTAGTTTCTGAGAATGGTTTTTTCTCCCCTTCCCTTCCAGTTAAATTCCATTGCCAACGTGTCGTCTAACAGAAACTTTAAAATTCTTCTGGTTAAAGCTTCTAACCCTGATCCACCTACTGCCGAAAGCCTTGCAATCTGCAAATAACAAAGATGCAAATCGACCATTGATGATTCTTTCAACTCACCATATACTTCTTAAAAGGATCATCTCCCTTAAGTTTTGTCTCAAATTTAATGAATTCATCAAAATGTTTTAAAGGCAATTTTAGGGCATCCTCTGGAACCACCGGCGCAAGAGTAGAGATCATCTGGCTTCTAGTATTGCGTAATATTTCATTTAAAATTAATGTCTGCTGATCCACCACCGTTTGTAGTTTAATTATTTCTTCCAAAAACGGGTCATCCATATCTAAAATCCATTTTTACTTCACCCATTAAAACAATTAATCATCGTAATACAAATTTCGAGATATAGATGCAACAGATGGAGAGGAACAGTGGAAGCCAAGCTACCAATAGAAACATTAGCATCTGGGACTTCCTGGTTATTACTTAAACACAGTTTTTTACGAACACTTTTGTTGGTTTCTGCAGGTTCTTGCGCGTTGTTTATTTATTGCATGAACTGTTCCAGAAAGTCTTCTGCCTCATCGTAATTGTCTAAATTAAATTAACCAACTAAATATACACTATTACTTTGGGCCACCTTACCAGTTTTTGAATGAACTTTAAAGATCTTGTAAATAGGCCAAGTTGATTTGTAAGGTGTTTTATTTTTCACAAAATCGTTGAAATTTACTTTTCCTAACTTCGTTTAATAATAATAATATAGTAAACAAACACTATAATTTCAAAATTGACAAGACAAAGTAACAAAAATATAGTCCTATAATTACAGTACAAATAAAAGACAAAAATCTAGCCTCTTTATCTGTGTTTAAATGAATACATTGCAACATTATGTAACTGCATGGCCTTGTGTTATTGGATACTTAACAACATCTAGTTCTGTTGCTTGTAAAAAGCTCCTAAAAACAGCAACAGCGTTTAAAGAACTCTCCCCAATCCTGTTTCTTCTTTTGGTCTTGTCAATGACGAGTTGACCTACGTTTTACATTTAGTACATTTTATCTACTCTTGATTCAACACACAACCAAGACCTACCAAACTATGTTGCTCTTTTCTAAGCTGAAAAAATTATGATTTATCAATTTTCACATTTTCTTTGCTGCGTTGTCAGCCTACTTAAGAATGCTTCTAAAAATTCCCCAAAATTGCCGACTTTTGTCAAAAAATTCCCTTTTTCCCTTTCTTATCCTAAAATTCCCTTAAAAGGGAAAATTACCTGCAGTTGGCAACACTGCGCATTAACATCAACCACCGAGAGCAACGGCCAACGACGACAACAAATAAGCAGCGCAAACGCAAAGGATGTCACACAGGGTTGCCTCTGCGTTGCAGCGTAACATCACTTAAAAATAAAAATTGTAAAAAAAATGAGAAAGATTGTTAAAAAATTCTAAAAAGCACACTGTTTATTACAAGACTGCGCATGTATAAATTTGCAACACGCTTTAATTTTTTTTCAGTCGATTTTTTTATTGACGGTAACTTCATGACACGCGACATTCTGGCAACAAGGACCGCTTTACCCAATGGCAAGTTAATTGGTAATCCCAAAATTTTCTATTGGTTCAAATTAACTTTTGAATTTGTGAGGCGACGAAATAATACATATATTAATTATATCTATACATAAAAAAAAATTCAAATAATTTTAGGTAATTGGAATCTTCATTTATTAACAAGTCTATAATCATTTCGGTTGGTAGTCCACGTTAAATAAACGTGTTGAGTTAACAGTTAGATTCAAATAATTTATTCCTATAAAATATAATTTAAAAGAACACGTGACGCTGAACATAATACAGTAACGTTAAATAAACGGAGAATTATGGAAACTCCTAATTACTATAGTGCTGAATATTTATTATAAAATAAAGTATGTATAAATTTAACGTTCAGATAACGTTTCTGTTGTACGTTAATTATATGAAAAAAGTACTATTTAACATTTTATAGTACAATTTACGTAAACAGGAAAGTAACTTATATAAGTAGATACAATAATTTTGACAGTTAAATTTAAGGATTTGGTCATATACAATATTACGTTATAAGAATATTTAAATATGAACGTTATGAATTAACATTAAATGAACATAACATTCTCAAAACTTCCATCTACGTCTGTTGAAAAGTTCATTATAAGATTGTGTAATAATTTAATGTTGCTATTCTCCGTTAATTACGTGTCAAAAATATTATTAAAAATTTAGGTATATATTTTACGTAAATAGAAACGTTATTATTGACAAGTGCAATAGTTTTGCTTAATAATTAACGTAAAATTAACGTGTTCCATTAACAGTTAAATTTGAAGCATTTACTTACCGTAAACGTCCCAGTAGCTGAGGTCTTAAGCCCAACTCTCGGATATTTTATGTTATCATTTTCTTATTCAAAAGTTTTCACGGTTAATTTTTTTTTTTAATAAAACTACACACATTGTAGATTACGCTAAGTGTGTTAACGCCTTACTATAACGTCTGGCAATTTTCTTAACGAATTTTAAATAAAAAAAAGTGCAAAAGTACCTATAGCTGACGTGTCGTGAACCAGTTGCGGACATTTGTTGTCTCAGTACCTGACAAAGAGTTTGAAATATAGATATCTAGGTAGGTAGGTAAGTGAAAAAATCAAACTACAGATATCTAAGTATATTTTTTATATATATTTATAAAATTATATTATTCACTCCAGGTATGAATGCCCCCGAAACTGAAATATCACTTTTGCAGCATTAAATTGTTTTTCTTACACTACCATATAATGTAAAAATCGATAAGAGTGAAATTCTTGTTCTGGCTTGCACATGAGTCACAAAAAATAGCCAGTCCCTTCACTTGTAAGGGTAAAGCGTGACGAAAACAATGGTACCTCATGGAACAAATTTCGTCAACTCCTTTCCTAGCAACTGATTCGTCGTAGGTGTAGAATACGAAGTGTGAATTTGAAAGGACATGGATTTTAAAACTTATGATGTTGAGCTGCCTTTTGTAGTAAACATCGTTTGTAGTGATGTTCAGTGTGGGTAGGTTTTTTTGGTAGTCTATTGTGATAGCCGCCATTGTCTTGGGTTTCATTGAACGTTTATTTGACTATGCCGCCGGCGGTACCATAACTGCCACCCTTAAATTCTTCTGAATTCGAAAGATAGCAATACATAAAAATCTAAGGTTATACAAATGTTATATGCAAAATCCAAATAAAAATAAATGAGTACAATATAGAATACCGAATTGTAAATAATCTAAAAGAGAAGATATATAATAATAATATGCGGGAAAATGGAATTGCGTTCACTGGCACTGCACTCGAATAAATTCCCCATATTCACTCCCACACACTAATCACAGGGTGATATATTCTATGTCACTCTCCAATGGCAGGACGGACAGTTTGGACGCAGCTCTCTTGTAGACGCCCTTGCTCGTACGTACCGTTGCGAGACGTGCTAGCCCCTCTGGATAGACTACCTGTACTCTTGTCATTGGTCACGTCAAGGGTAGAGTTTGATCATCGAGAAGTAGTACGAGACATCCAAGTTTAAGGGTACGTTCTGGCGATACCTTCCACTTGTTTCTCCCTTGAAACTGGATTACATACTCCCGTTGAAATCTCCTCCAAAACTGTTGACACATTCGTTCTGTAATCTGCCAACGGTCCAGTTGGTTCAGACCGACGTCTTGTAGATCTCTCCTGGTGGGGCCGATAAGGAAATGCCCCGGAGTCAATACCGACACGTCGTTTGGGTCCGCGGATAATGGGGTAAGTGGTCGCGAGTTGAGTTACGCTTCGACCCGGGTGAGGAAGTTGTACATTTCTTCGAACTTTAGCAACACACTTCCAACCACTTTTTTAAATGGCGCTTTACAGACTTAATGTTGCCATCCCAAATTCCTCTAAAATTTGGTGATTTAGGACGTCCCATTTTATTTGATCTTGTAAACCCTTTCTGATATTATCTTGGAACTCGTTACTGGTGATTAATTTAGTTAATTCAGTTTTTCCGCCTACAAAATTTTCCATTATCGGAATGTATCTCCGACACATTTCTACTGCGCGAAACAAACGTTTTAACGTGCTTAGAAAAGCACTAGATATCAGATTTCTCACTAACTCTAAATGGACGGCCTTGGTACAGAGATATAGAAAAAGGGTTATGTAGGTCCTTGCATCCTTACCTCTACCGCTGTTGATGTGGAAGATCGCCGGTTTTCTGATAATATATTTTTGGATTGGTTGTAAAACATGGGACACTTATGTAAGAGCTCTTTAATTGTGTTACGTGCTGTAATAATCCTAAAATCCTCAAATCAAATCCTGTGGTATCAAATCGGGGCTTCGAAGTGACCAGATATTGTCAGATTTTCGATCTATGCAATGATTCCTAAAATTCAGCGATAATGGCTCGGTGCCCCATCTTGTTGTAGCCATAAATTTCGTCTTGTATTTAGATCTAGATCTTCTAACAGTAAAGACGTTAGGTTTGTAAAAAATCCAGATACATTGCACTATTAACAGTTACATGAAAAAAACTGGAGGCCAATGACATGATTACTTATAATGCCGTACCAAACATTAAACTGAGAATACATGTTGAACATTTGTTTCTCGAATCCATCGTGGATTTTCTTGCGCATAGTAGTGACAGTTGTTGTGATTCACTTCTTCGTTACTGCTGAATCTTTCCTCGTTACTGAATAATACCTGATCTAAGAAATTAGAATTTGCACTTAGATTTCGTTAGATAAAATAACAAAACTGCGCTCTCTTCGGAAAACCCTTGCACCAACGTTATGTGATATGGATGAAGCTTACTTGCAGGGAGAATACGGCCTATCGATGCCACTCTGTCTGGCCAGTGCAATTTGACCTATATGGAAATCTGTTACTGCTTCAAGCATCACAGTCTCATTACTGGACCTATAGCATTGTGTCGTTTTACCTTAGTCCAGTTTTGGCGTAATGTTACTTTTAATTTTCTAAAAGCTTGAGGTAGTGAATGATTTCGATACGGATGTCTTTGAAGATAGATATTTGCATAAGACATTGTGGCGGGTTTCTTCACTCAATGCAGTTTGCGCATTTTTATGTCGATATCAGCGGTCGCAATAACAGCAATGCAGTTTTTTGTTAAACGACTACTCCTTAATTGGTGATTTTATTTCTCCACGATATCTCAATGTAGCAATGAGAAGCTCATCTGAAAAATTCAACTCATTGCCCTCTAATTCACCTACTGGTGTACAAAATTCAAATTTTGTTGATTTTCTCTGTAGGTTTTCTTTGTAAAACTGCAGCAGTCCATGTTTCACCGCGTTCTGCGTTTTTTCCTAATCCCTCTCGAATATTATCTCCATTGATTTCTAAAAGCGAGACAGATACATTTCTTCTAAATTGCAGGTGGTCCATTTTTCCGCCTTGTAGTCTGTGAATTTGCCATGCATTTTGTTCGGTAGCATCGATCATGTATTGTAACGGTATATTGACTCTGGTTGTGGAACAGTAACTCTCTTTTTTTCTTTTTGGGAAAATCGGCTAACGTGATGGAATGGCTCCACATTATGCTGATTGGATACCATTAGGACTATGTTGTTGTCGGACCATTTTACAACTTGAATGTCGTTGCTTGTAGTTATTTTATGGCTAGATGAAGGTCTTTGTTTCTTTATTTCATTATCAGATGCCAAAGGACATTTTGCAATTCTGTTTTTCCTGATTGTTCCACAGGCCTTGACGTTTCGTTTTGTGAGTTCGTCGATAAGAGGTAGACTTGTAAAAAAATTATCAAAGTATATACAGTATGGTAGGTTATAATTGGATAGAGTACGTCTACATATTGCAGTACCACAGATCCGCCAAGTCCAAAACATTTGTATTGTGGGTTAATAAGTGAACTTGCCCCTTGATAGGGTTCATTCCAAACTATATAACCACCTGATGTCGCTCCAACCCATAACTTGTAACCATACCGCAAAGGCTTACCTCTAATGAACTGTTTACAGCCATGACGACCAACGAGGGCACCATGACTTCATCAACACAGTGATTTTCTGTTACAGGAGCGAATAACATAAATTTCTCATTGATATCGCAAAAAAGAGGTCTTACTTTAGCAAATTTCTCGGTTGGATTGAGTTCGTCATTATTACAGCAGTGTATGTTAGACAAGATATGTTCGAATCTGTTTCGTGACATTGCCTCTGAAACCAAAATATTGTGCGTGTCTTTTGCTGTTTCCCAGTACATCCTTTTTCTGGGCATAGGATTATATCCACTTAGTAATAATTTGCCAATAAATGTTTTTATTTCAGCTGCTGTAATGTCTGTTCTTCTATTTTTACTTCCAGCGTAATGGTTAGAATAAAAAAAAGCTCAAAAAGTTGCAGAGGTGACTTTTTGTCTTGCACTAAATGTGGTTCGGACCATTCTTCGTGTATTAGAGTATGATTTAAAACTCCGTCTTTACAAGCATACGTTTTCTTTTTTTCTGGTAGATCTATTTTTGCAACAATGTGGGAAAGCGGTACAAGATCTTCTTCCCACTCTTGTTCTGAACTATCAGAAAAACTACCAGATGAAACTTCGACGTCAGTTTCAGCAAGTAGCTGGTTTCCCGGTAAGTTGTTTATGTTAACTTCTTCGTTACCTGAATCTTCATCCGTGTCACAATTAGGATCACATGCATTTATAGGGGGCATGATACTAACATTAAGTGATGTCCCTGGTGGAACGTAATCATCATCTTCCAGGCTCCGCAATAATTCATCCAAAGTCAACCCTCTGCAAACAAAGATCGCATATTAGCCCACGGTTCTTTTAGAAGGACAGCGAAGTTCGCTGGGTAATAACAAAATTACAACAGACAGAAACACGATTGCAAGTATAGACTGAGTTTTTATGTAATGTTTTGTTTCATCTGAACAAATAATCAGTCCCAGAATAAAACAGTACTATGCAAAACGTACCCCACTAGTCTAACGTCACCGTGAGCAGCCATTGGAACAAAAATAACACTACAATAAAACTATACAACAGCCACAAATTTCTTTGCAATAACCACCAAAATGAAAAATAGCTTAACTATAATCACCCTAATGTACTTCCATCTACCGAAGAAAATTTTAACTAAGTGATAATAATAAATTTATTGCTTATATGTGAAACAAGTACATTAAAGCTCCTCAAAAAGTTATATAATTGTATAACATAGAAGCTCACATATAGAAATCTGTAATCTGTCCTTTTATAAGGACAGTGGGCACATCTGGGTTAATATTTCAGAATTTTGCGGTTGTAGTCATCGCTCTGCCTCTTGAGAAATGCTACGAGTTTGGGATATTTGTCCAAATGTGGGTTATGTTTTACAAACAATTAACTCACTTTTAACATTGAATATCCTGTACAAAGAAGAGGGTTTAAAAGTTTCGGACTTGATTTTAAAATACGGTGAAACGTTGTCTAAGTGTGTCTCAAGTCTTAATTTTGTTATCGTTGCACCATTTTGTGAATTTCTTAAACTCCTCTTCATATCGAGTGCGAGATTTCGCTGGAAGCAACCCCGACAATGCCTCTTCGGCGTATTTTTCTACATAATCATTCATTTTACCGCGAATTCACTTTATCAGCACCAGTTTAAAACTCTTCATACAATTTTTTCGTTTTTGTTACTGATTGCTAACGGAGAAGGTCGTGGCAACATATTTTCATTACAAGACAATTTCGCTAGTTTTTTTTTTATTAATGAAAATAGTTATTAGAAAAAGTTATTTAATATCTTCTAATTTTTTTAATAAAAAGCAGCTTAAAAATGTTGTATACTTGTGTCACACGCCGAAACGGCTTTGCATTCCTCGCGTTACAAATAACTACTCTCGGATGCAAAGTTTTATTTTCGGCGCTTGGTATATAAATGTCACGGGAATGATTTTTATACCGAATTAAAGATTTTCGTTAAAAACCCATTTTACTTTTTAAGACAAAATTGGCATTTAGACGTCATATAACACTGGATTTTCCAATGAAGAATAATATTTATCTGTAAGACCTGCATTTGTAGGGTCTAAAATCGCGGTAAGGGAGCATTCAGGTAGTGAGCGCAATTCGGACATTTCCAGAACCGTAAAAAGGCGCAACTCCTCTCTTTTTCAAGTCATGTGCGCAATTCGGACTTTCCCCAGTTTTATTGTTGGAGTTGTGCCTGCTTTCAAAAGTTGATCAGATATATGTATTGCAGTGGCGGCTCGTGAAGTTTTCTTCAGAGGAGGCTCAAATCTGAAAAGCACTACTTTTTATATCTTTCATTATCTGAATCATTTTTTTTGTCATGCCCACGAAAAGAACACTCTTGCGTTGATAGATAAACTATTGCATCGATTAGTCTTTTCAAAATTGCCCTATTTTCACCAACTTTCTCGTTATAGTTCTCAATATCCCTCTTATGAGCGGAATCTAAAGTAGTAGAAGAAAATATGTGTTCCTGTGATTTTTCATGCCTTTCTATAGCTCGTGACAACTTTTGTAAATTATTATAGCCTGTTTTATCCCAAACGGAAGATAATATACAATTCCAACAGTATAATTTGTTTCTTAAAACCCAAACCGTTAACCATTTAGTTTTATTATAATTATTTTCATCAAATGCTTTGCTTTGCTTTCTACCTGTCATTACCATTAACGGGAGTAGTGGTGTTGGTCTCTCCTTTTCTTTATAGCTATCTTTTTATCACAATTAAAGCTACTAAATTAATTTTTTAATAGATAATTTACGATATCTGCACACGAGACTGAATTATTTTCGTTGCTCATTCTCATTAAGTATAAGTGATATCAATATGCCGATAATACCAGCTGTTTTTAACGATCAGAAATAAAACGCAAATAAATTATACAAAAAATGTCGTAGTACCTACGTAAAGCCTAAACACCCCTCGCCACTGAACAGGGAGCACGCGAAACCACCTCAATGTTTTTCCTATTTATACCCGATCGCGTCAATTAATAAGAAAGAGATAAAATTATCCGTACGACTTGATCTGAAAAGAGATGAACTAGCCGGAGGCTAGCGGCCTGAAGCGGCAGCCCGATCAACGTTTTAGCCAATGCTGTACAGCACGATGATGTGTGAAGGTTGCGGTCTCAATAGTAAGATGCATTCTCGGCGGAGGCTAGCCTTTACCGCTGAAGCCAAACGCGGAGTGGTGTGAATTATGATTGTAAGGGCGCAAATATAATTTTTTGCGACATTTTAACCTGATATATGATGAAAGTAAATTAAATCAAACAAAATATTCTGAAAAGTAACAAATGTCTGCAAAAATACAAATTCTTACCTCGAAAAAATTAGAGGAAGCTCAGCTCCAAAAAACAGAGGAGGCTCAGCCTCCCCTGCCTCCTCTGAGGAGCCGCCACTGATGTACTGTAAAATAATCTTTGAATAAAACCACACACCGCACTACACAATTTATTCAAGACCTCCCTCAAATCACAGATTGAACGTATTTACAGTTCTAAGTTTAGATTATTATTGCCCCTGAGGGGTGGTACGGTACTGCCTCCGCGTGTGGCAGGGTCAGGCGAAAGAGGGCAAGTACTCTTACAATATCGGCCATCCTGACTTTGGTGCTGTCCCCAGACCCGTGACTGAAATGGAAGCCTAAAGCAAAAGATTCCAGCGTAATTTACGATAAGACCCCAACCAAAAGGATGTACGTTGCAATCCCCCTAGTTAGATTTGATAACCTAGCTTAGCATGATTTTAGGTAAACCCAGTAGGCGATCTCGTCGTTTTAAAATTGAGACAGACCTAATAGGTGTCTCGTCATCTTAACTTTGAGATAGACCTGAGAGGTTGACTCGTCGTCTTAATTTTGAGATACACCTAATAGGTGATCTCGTCTTAATTTAAAAAAGGACCCGTTGCCTTCGTGACTTGAAGGTGATGAAAAGGAAAACAGACCTATTGGTCCCGTAAAAGTAGCGGTCGCTAGCCCATTCGCTACTTCCGTCTACTTACGTACGTAAACTTTGTAACAGCTTGGAATACGGAACAAGGGGTGTTTTTTGCTCTATTGAAAAGTTTTCTTAGCCCCGATTGAAGTAGGGTGAGCCTTCGGTTCCACCTTTGCCAAGACCTTCCTTCTTTAGGAGGTAACTTTTCTCATACGCTGACATTAGAGTCGTTGATAATGGTCAAGGTTTTCTCTATGTCTTCTGTCGATCTGTATTCTGTTGGTATAGACTGCACGGAGGTCCCCAGTCTGTCGTCCAGTTCTTCGTTGTATAAAGCCGAGTTCGTCAGCCTAGGGTTCCTGTATATCTTTGTCTCCATGTCTATACATTTTAATGTATACATGATCCATCTATGGTCTGACACTGACGCCTCTAGAGACGTGCCATCCCATTATATATTGTGAGATATCCCATGTAGCCAGTGTAATATCTATTACTGACTGACTACGCGATGTTACGAAAGTTGGTTCGCAGCCTCGGTTGAGAATCTCTAGAGTTGTTGATAAAAGATATTTAGCTAGTGTTCTTCCTCTATCATTAGTGTCTTTGCTCCCCACAGCAGACAGTGGGCATTCGCATCGGTACCGATGATGAGGTTTATATTTCCGGTATCACAGTGTTCCACCAAGTTTGCCATTTACCATGTTGGACATGGTTCCTGTGCGCCCTGTGGTAAGTACACGGATGCTATTACCAGTTGCTCTTCGCCTCTTCCTATGTTACACTTAACATTTACCGCAGTCACATCCCTGGAGCTGACCTGAGGTAGGAGGACGGCTTTAATTTTCCTGGGAATGTAGATGCATGTCCTTGGAGATTCTATTGTGGTACCTGAAACAACAGTGCCATTTAAATTGCTCAACCCTGCCATCCTGGATTTTACTATCCATGGTTCTTGAATTATTGCTATAGTGTTCTGCATCTTGTCTAGACGACGACACAAAGCAGTCGTCGCCATGCGACAATACTGCGGGTTAATCTGAATGAAATTTATCTGCTGCAGCGCCATCTCTGCAACCAAAAATCCCATACCTGTCCTAGGAGACACCAGGCATATGTCTCAGGCGGGCCTGCCCCCACTGGTAGAGGCTTCATCCCCTGGGGTTTCTACCTCTTCCATAGGGATCTGCTCTTCCTGAGCCAACGCGTCGTACTCCTTGAGTTTCAGGTTGAAAGAGGACAGCATATAGTTGATTCTGCCCTCTCTCTCCCTGATTATCTTGGCCTCATCCTTCCCAAGACCAAACACAAAGAGGTTGCCTGGAGAGGCAGCCTCGGGTTTGGCCTCGCGATGGAAAAGAAGCCATTTTTTGACGTGGGCCCATTGGTTCTGACCCTCCAGGCGGCGAAGTACGACTCCTGCATCCACCGGTGGTTCCGGTATCCACAGGGTCGCCCTCACCAGCCTTGGTAGCTCAGCCAAGGGGACCACGTTAAGTTGTGCGTCCTCCCACAAGGGTGTTAGGGAGCGCACTGTTTGTTGTAGCCATTTGAGGGACACCTCGTCTTCACAGGTTATCCTTAGGATTTCTCCTGTGTACTTGATGCCTCTGAAAGTGGCTACCTGTCTACCCGATGCCAAGCACTGGTCGAGTTGCCTGTCCAGCGCTCCCATCAGGCCCTTTTGTACTATCTCCACCTGGTCAGCAGGCAGCTTACCAAGTGGATGCTGCACATCAATCATAGCTACACGGAGATGACTTGCAGCCGCCTCCCTGTAGCTGTGTTCTCTAGAGGTAGTCTCCTGCCTCCTCATCCTCTTTTGCTTTTCAGCTGCCGGAGGTGTGGAGGGTGAAGACCTCACTCTCTTTTTTGACCCTGAGGTCTTTTTCCTTGCGGGTTGTTTAGGGTTGGCTATCGTAGCCTGCCCTTTACCCTTGGGGTTTATCCCGGAGGAGGATGGACCCGGTTTCGGCGGGTCGGTATTCCCCGCCCCCGCCTGCAAACGAGCCTTCCTCCGCCTTTTTACCTCAGCCCCGCAGATTCGCTTGGTCCTAGGAAGCTGCGACCCCACATTGGCTGGGTTTTCTGTTTGAGGTGCACCCGAAGGCACTTCCTCAGTGGTTTTTTTGTTATCGTTTTCCATAATCTGGATTTTGATTTCGTCCTCCAGCGTCCCCACCCACCACGGAGTCCAACAAGGGGACGTCGAACTTCGACGCCAGGGCTAGCAGAAGGATATAGCCCCCAGGAAAGCTCATCCTGCAGTACGCAGCCTCAACTAGTGAGGCTACTCGTGCTCAGACTACACTTCCCCCAAGGACTCACCCTGTCGGCGGTCTGACCCGACGACACAGCCGTTTGATCTGAGATGGGTTAGTCTCGACTTCCCGTTTTGGTGGAAATCCAGGCCAAAGAGGCGTGTTGCCCAGCCTTGGTGACACACTGCACCAAGGGGGGCTCAACCTCCAGGATTCCTTCATCCCACCTTACGGGCCTCCACGCACGGCATAAACACGCGGGAGCTTGTCCGCGGGGCTGTTTTGACGACCCCACACCAGGGGTTTAATCCCGGGGGGGCAAGTTTATTTCCAGCCCTCCTCTACTGAACCGCCTTCGCGGCCGTCTAAGCCTACAACCACCAAGGCATGTCCAGGCAAGACGACCCTCAGCCCTAACCTACATATCTGGAGAAGGGAAAAATCCAGGTCGGACTTCCACCACCCCCAGGAGTGTTTAGTTCCGGGGGGCATATCTGCCCTCCCCAGACAATGCCGGTCTCCCCCTATCCGCAACCCTGGGGACGCGCCTGATAGGTAGCTCAACCCACAGGTACAAAGTACTTTTGTTTATAATTAATATTTTTAGGAGTGAAGGATTTTCTTTTTAAAATTTTTTGTTTTTTGGAAAGCGGTCGACCAGAAGGGCTAGGTATTCTTGACATAGGTGGAGAGGCCAAAGGTACATTTTCACAATTCATCTCTTCTAAGAGTGGCAATTCGATAGTATCTAAAACACATTGCAAGTGGTGCATTTAAAAACGAAACATTCTATACACAAGCTCGGTAATAAACGCCACTACAAATACCTTTATGATCGCTGGGCCCCGAATCAAAAATATTAGATACTGGAACCACTGTATCCCACAAAATTGATAAAATTTGCAAACTGATTCCACTAATTCCTGGAGCATTCCTTGGACCTCCTCCAGTCTTGAAAATCTTAGTTTTCTCTAGTTTTTGCTCCTCTTTTGCTCGGGCAGTATATGACTGCAACTCGTCCTCCTCCATTCCGAATTCTTCAGCAATATCTTGAAAATCACGCTGATGTTCAACGGCTAGATATTTCCTGGCCTTTCTTTTGAGGTTATCTTATGTTTTTGGTTTCTTGGGTGGTCTGCTGAAGCATTAAATTCTTGTACAACCTCCTGCCAGGCGACACTCCTTGCACGCATTGCTTGCAGACTGATTCTTTTGTTTTCGATCACACTTTTTTTACTAAAAAGGAATTGGAAATTAGGACGTGAAGGGAGTAAGGACAGATTTGTCCACATGATTTAGATATGTATGCCTATATTTTCATTTACACAAAGTAATGGACAATGTTGATTAAATAAAATTACGTTGTCACCGACATAATTTCCCATTACCACAAAATTAATACTTGATAGTGATAAGATCAAATACTTACGATGCTATAATATCCGCAAAAAGTGTTTATTCACGGTCGGTGTAATTTTTTCTTCCGTTTGTCTTCAAAACCATTTTTCAACACAGAAACAGATTCCAACAAAGGCCCGGGAGAAGATAAACAATCACCAAACATAACCACAAAGTGCCTGCCGGTACGTCGGTAAATGTCAATCTGATGCTATCATGATGGACTCGATTGAGTAACCGGATCGATTGATGAAATGATTTTGCTTTATAAATACCATCAAATTTTGATGAGATGTTTAAATTAATGATAGGATTATATGATGGAATTATCAAACCACTTTTGTGACTACCAGCCAAGGTCTTTCAGGAGGGATATTTAGAATAAAGATTTTTTAACCCAATTAAAAAAGATGGAACACTCCATTCATCCCCTTTTACTTGTAGCATATACCGTTTCACCGTAGATATCTTCATTAAACCAGGAGTCTAAAATGTTCTGACATTTAAGAACACACAGAGGCGGCAGTTTCTATTTATAGGCTTAACAACACAAAGATACTGTTGTGTTTTTTCTACCACAAGTAGTAGTCATGCGGATACGTGTTAAATTTTAAGTATCGTTGGTGCAATCTCGAGTTAGCCTAAGCTACGGACATCTCAACTGATAATATTCATTTTATTAGCCCCCAACGTAATGGTGAAGGAGTCAAACTTTCTTAATCAATTTGAGACTTTTTGAGTAGTTTTTTTTTGTCAGGGTTTTTTAAGTACTACATTTGTTTAATTTTATTTTTTCAATGATTGGTGAAGATGATTTTTGAACTTGTCTAACTTAGTTCCTATCTGGGATCAACAGTAATTATAGCTGTTGAAGCAAGTTAGTCAGTTTCGTAAAGGACTCAAATTCTGTTATAGGTTCTACTCTTAAAATCTTTTTTTCAGGTAGTAGTTATTTTGTCACAATGAATTGTTTGTATTCAAGAGGGTCGTTTCTTTTGTTGTTATTTTAGTACTGGCGTTGTTCAGTTTTTACTTGTTCCGAGATGAAGGAAATACCGAATGTTTTAACGTGCTTTATTTACTACTATTTACAACTATTTATATCTTGTACCGACATGACGTGTTACCGCTATTGAGTCTGGAAGCCAAGAGAGAGTTTCTAGCTTCTTTCTGGTTCCTCTTCTCTTTCTGGCGCCTGCATCGTCGCTTGACCAATCGGTGAGTCGTGTAATATGTGTGGCCTATATACAGGGGCTGAAGTCGCCACACTTTTGAAAGCGTTTGGTCTTTGGACCAATTGGACTTCGCTTCCTAATCCAAAATGAACTGAATTCAACAAGCGATAGGTAGATACATACGTATTTGCCAGATTGAAGTTAATGCGATGTCCAAGGAGCGAAGATGACAGTAGATACTATTTTATTCATACAGTAGGAGAAATTTATATCATTAAAAAATAGGACAGCAATGACCAAAAGTACACTAGAATTTTGTAAATCTTCCAACCCTCAAATTCTTGTGCACAGCCTGTGATCCGTTGTTGTGGTCAAGTATAACATATGATTGCTTGTCTTCCTCGCTGAAAAGCTCTGAATGTTAACTACGCTTCATTTATTATGATGCGAAAATAGGGCTTGCTTCGCACGTCAAAAAAATGTGATGATTAAATCGCTAAGAAAATTCAAGAAGGTACAATGGTGTCAGTTTTAGAGTCTAGTTTAATAATAACAGAATACACTGGGCTCTGCTCATTGAAACTAGACACGTAGAACAGGAACATACATTGAATTTTACTGGAAGTCAAAGTTCTTATGCAATATTTCTGGACATTCTTCATACTTACTAATGTCTGTAGATTATTTGTAAACCATTTTGGGAATGAACTAGTGTTTTAAGCGTTCGCTTAATGTACATATGGACAGTTTCTTATCAGAGTGGTTCTACATTTTATTTAGTGTCTCTAATTCTAGGATAATTATTTTGTAATAATTTGCAATTCTAAATTGATTATCTTCCCCATCTCATATATGCCTTATATAGTTGCCTGTCACAGGCAACATGACGCCTCCAATGGAAATTACCGAAGATTCTCCTCTGCGGCTTGATGTAAGTAATATTCACTCGGTGGCATTGTTGGATATTTAAAAACCGCATATCATCAAGAATTTCTTGGAAGACTTGTAATTTAATGTATCCTGAAAGACAACACAGCTATTAAACAATAAAAATTTGATATATAGGTACATAATAATATAAATTTTTCTACTTACATTTCGAGGTCTTCTGGGTTCTCTGAAACTAATGCGATGAGAGAAAAACAACTGCTCAGAATGAAATAGAAATTTCAAAAAAATTGAGGAAAAGGAAGATAATAAAGTCGTATTTGTAAAAATGAACCTTATCATTGATAAATCAGAGTGCAGTTTGTCTAAAAGAACAATCATGGACGAAAATACTCCAGGGAAATTTGATAAACATACGTCGGGGAAGTTAGGAAATATCGGCCTCTTAAGCAATTCTGCGTGTAGAAGGTGTGCTTGTGAAATGATCTTCATGAAATTTTATCAACATAAAGTTTAAGGTGTTTTGTGATTGCTTTTTATATTGAACGTGTAAATAAAAAAAAAAACAGGTTATTATTGGACAATATTTTCCCGTCTATCGGGGTAATATGAGCCGGGCTTCAGTGCAGCCTGTAATAAGATAGCAACAATAATCGCAAATGTATTTTATATGGGCTCATTTTTACCAAATTCGTTACACACAAGGCATATGTCCACATTCGACTTTTTTGAACTTGTTGTTTGGTTGAGAGTTTGGATTCCTTTTTGACAAAAACCTATTTTTTGACATTGTTGAATCTTCTGTCTTCTTTTAGTATTAAATTCTAATTATTTGGCGTTGAGGTGACTATCTCTGAATGAACCGCTTTTGAATTTTTTCGAGTCCGTAACTTTTTAGCTACAGGGGTGGGTAGCATCTCTGCAAATGAAAAATGTGCCGAACTACCAGGCACAAGACTAGACATCGGTTCAGCTGTTGAATGCCTAATGGACTCCCCCATCAGTGTCAGCTCTGGCGATGAATGTCTAATGATTTCTACAGATTCTTCTGCTTCACGTATATCTGGTTCATGTGATTTATAGAATATCTGTGCCTGTTTAAAATCTTCCGCGGAAAAGACGTCTGGATTGTATGGAAAAATTCCAGTGTGTTCGAGTCCATCCACCGCGTTCTGTGGAGTTGCGACTTTCATAAACCCTTTATTAAATAGTTCTGCAATCTCGAATGGAGTCATTTTCTGATGTGGGTGACATTTTAGGTATTTGTTACATTCCTCGTTAAAACCAGTTTTAAGTGATTTTTAAAAGAAAACATCTAAAGGCTGTAAGTTGTGTGAAGTGTGTGGAAGGCTAGTCAAGAGAACCATTCCATTTGCTTTACAAAATTGATAACTTGGCAGAGTCGAATAGGTAGTATGATTATCCGTAACAAGTAGGACAGGATCTTCAATATTCGCTTTGACAAAGTTTTGGAAGCGTTTCAGGTATTGAAAAAAAAGTTCCTCATTAGTCCATCCACTCTCTGAACATCCATAAACCGCTCGTGGTGGACCTCTTTTTTCGGGCAGTGGATTCAATCTCTTACGGGGAAAAATAAACATTGGGGAAACATACATTCCGGATGCGCTAAATGTGCACACAAGCGTTATATTTTTGCCTCTTTTCCAGCTTGTTAAATACCTAACCTGTTTGGTGCCTTTTTTAGCCAAAACTTTACCTTGAAATTGCACAGTTGGTATTCCTGTTTCATCTGTATTGAAAATTCTGTTAGCAGTAAAATTGTAATTATTTAAAAGTTTTTCTAAATTATTGTAAAATATTGAAACTATTTTTTATTAAACGCTTTAACCCTATTTAAGTATACTTGTCGCTTCTGGCGTTCTTAAGGAAATTTCTGGATGTCTTGATAAAAAGCCATAAAGCCAATCATCTCCAGCACGTCGCTTAATTGCGTTAAAAGGACATTTTATGTTATTTTTATTTGCATAATCCAAGGCGCATTTTTTTTACTTCTTCTCTTTGTCAACCCAAAAAACAATTTGCATAAATGAATTATTGGGTCAACTTTTTCTTCCTCCTTTGAAAGTACAGGTGGTCCACCCAACGTTGAAGATTCTTTGATCTTTCATTTCAATTTTGTTTGAAGCATGCTTCTGGGAATCCCATACACTCTAGCGGCTTCTCTAATTGGTGTCCCTGTTTGAATGGCGTGTATGGCCCGTTTTAATACCTTTCCACTCCAAGATGCTCTGTCAGTCTTTCTTGTGTAATTGCAGAGCATCTACAAAAGAAAATCGGCGTAATTATGGCCAACCAAATTTCCCCCACTGAACGTGGCCAATATAACTCCAAATGCCTCCAATTGCTTCAAATGACGGAACTAAGTTTTTCTTATAATATGTTTCTACTTACGATTATTCCTCTGGTTCAGGAAAATCACTTCAACACTCTCATCAACTACGGATGATTACACCATAATAGTTGGGCGAAATTCAGTTCTAAACATTAAAGTTTTATACACCAGTTTAGGCAAGTTTGGTTTATCAGCCATTACTTCCACAATTATTTTGCAATCTTATTAAGACTAGCTTATCACTTACTATGCTACCGTCCTATAGATGACTCCAATAGCTCAATTGACTGAAGCGCCTATAATGAAAGAGCAGTTACGGGGCCCGGAATTACCGTGTAATACTTTTTTAGTTTTGATATAAATTTTGTTTCTAAATATATGAATTATAAAATTTTCATACATTCATAAAATTCATGTTTTTCTAAATCACAATTGTACTTGAAGTGTCAGAGATAGGGGCATCTACCTTATTAAACAAATCTTATTTATCTTCGTCTTAATTCGTTACTAACATACGCCTTTATGGTAGCTAGTGAGCGTCTCTCCAATACAGAGTACCGACTCTGTGCATCTCTGCACTCTTAAGCTGCGTGTACACAAGAAAGTAACTTGCGAGGGGAACTTCTGAGAGTACTTGCGCAAGCGTTTACATACCAGCAAATAAATTGACCAAATACCTCTCAGCAACTGCTATCTAGAGTGGCGCTTTGGCAACTTATTGCATTGCCGTGTACACCAGATAGTCTTTTAATTCGTGCTAGAGTAAAACATGTAAAAATTTCGATATTATTTTGTTTCACCGGAAGGGGAAGTTGCATGGCAATACAGGCACATTTAATTACTGTGTAAATAAAGAACTTCCAATACAACAATAAATACATTTCACAATTCAAAATACATTTTATTACTTACCAAATTATCTTCGCCTTGTGCCATTGAAATTTCGTCATTAAACAGAAATTTGAGAGCATCAAAATATTCCCAAGAGCTCTTGTACACGTCATCAGCGCCTTCTCCACTGTGTCTTTTCTTAATTTTTTTACATTCCTGATTTTGTTGAGTGCGGAGGTTGTGTAGATTTTTTTGGATTTCACTTACACTAGCTTTAAATTTATCTGCTATGGCCTTAAACGCTTTTTCTTTTTTAATCCTATCTCGATACATTTTTGATTTTACATTCCACAATTCCGGGAATCCTTCATACATTTGAATCAAGGCGTACGTTTCTTCCTTGGACCACGACCGTTTCTTGGTGTCCATATTTAATAATAATAACTTGATGCCGCTTGCCACTCTAGATAAAAACTTTCCAGACAAGCTTGAAATAAATACTGCTTGGCTAGAGGTTTCTAGCAAATCGTTTATACTTGCAAATTGTTTATTGCATAAAGTGCTTGCCGCAACTTGCAAAACTTGCAGCAAGCGTACTCTCTACCACTGTTTACACCAGCCAGTGCACCAGCAAGTACTCTCAGAGAGTAGCTTGCGACAGTTTTACTTGCTCTTGTACACGCAGCTTTAGAAGCGTGATAAAACACCGTTTGTGATATGCCGTGCAAACACACCATTTGTAGCGTGTCTTTCAGGTGTAATCCAAGTGACTGACTGAAAGCAATAAACTAATTAAGCTGAAAAATTAAATTGTAAAAAATTACTTCTTGAATTCTTGGTAGGAGTTTGACATCTGCTTTCACTTTGCTTAATGGTATTATTGATCCAGGCCTTTAGTTGCATTGGTGTTCTATCATTCAGTACAGGATTCTCCTCAATAAAATGTACATACTCTATTAACGATGGCAGTTTGTTTCCATGAGTTCTCTTCGATAATTGTTTGCCGGCAGCTTTCCCTGGTGTAGACCAAGATCTACGTTTAATATGTGTCTTCAAAATGGAATCTAAAACAAAGATGTGTTTTGATTTATAATACAAAATCTACTACTATTTAAAGGAATTATTTTTGTGAATGAGGTGTGAGATAATTTTGTTATTGTAAAAAGTGAATTAATTTCAACTGACTTCAATTTTTATGCATCAATTTTCGGAATCTTAATTATCTAATTTCAGAATTGCCAAGTTATTCACTGAATGTAGACGCAATTTAACTGGGTTTTTTCTACATGTGGACCTTATGTGTGTGCTAAATATGTATGTAGTTGTATTTTTAGGTATGTATGTCACATTCCAATACGTTTTTATATATGTTACACTTAGAACGCGTTTTCAGTTAAAACGCTTTTCACCTAGTTAAAACCAGTTTTTACTAAATGCCTTTGTTATAACTAGCTTGAATGGGAGATATTTATTTTTTAATTAACATTAACGACATAAATGTGTGACCAAGAATCATTAATACAAATTTTAAAAAGCAACACAAACATTTTTTTAAATCCTTTTTATTGAATTATTTCAACAAAAGGCGTTTTGTCTGGTTAGAACTAGTTTTAACTGATTTTCAGTAAGTTCTAGTTGTAACAAAGGCATTTAGTAAAAACCAGTTTTAACTAGAGAAATCGCGTTTTAAGTGAAAGCGGGTTTTAATAATGACCATACAATTAAGATTAGCTTTATATACAGGGTCGCTAGAATATATGGAAACGGTTAAATATCTTCAAAACCAATTGTACAAATCAACTGAAATTAGGTATAGGGGTACAAGTTGTGGTTTAATTATTCGCCAAAAAAATTGTTTTTGCTTCATCTTTTTCGGAGATGCAAGGTCAACTTGAGTTTTTTTAAATTGCACTACCATATGATTAATGCGTTTTTGAATATTTTATATATTTTGCTTTATTAATGGAAAGAAATAAAATTCATAAAATTTTACAAACGAAGTATATTAAATATTAAAAATAGACTATATATACAATTAAAAAATTTACAATAAAATAAAATTCTGTTATAAACAAAAAATAAAGTCAGTCTCAACTTTAACAGTCATTAAAAAAATTAACAAAAACTGAAACCTTCCACCATAATACTTCTAGACGTCAAATGGAAGTACCAGATCCATTCAAGGGTTTCCATTTCCTCCAGGTTATTTTAAACTAAAAGGTACTTACATTGAGATCATTCCAAATACTTCGAAGGACGAAGTGATGTTCTGCAATGGGGTTGCCCGCGCCTCAAGCGCAAGCCTCAATCCTGAAACAACATGGTTATGTTATCACACGAACAGCTCAATACTAATAAATTCCAAAATCAATTGCGAGAATTAAAGTCGTGAAACACCATCCATTCCAAAACACCACACAACATTGACATATGTCAGTAAAAGACCGGCACAAAATGCGATGCCGGCGTCCACAAGGTAAATGTCATTCATGCTGTCAATTCGGCAATACAATCTTCACCCCCATGACTTGAACATAACTTTCTTTGCTTTGCTTTCTTTTTTGACCAATTTCCAATTTTTTATGAGCATTTTCAGCAATTTCACAGTTATTTGACCAAAAATTTTCCTTATTTTCTTATATTGCACTGGTGCTGGATTCATTAAACTTATGATCGAAAGTCAGTGGCGGCTCGTCAGATGAGGCAAGTGAGGCGGCGCCTCACAGCATATATCTTAAGAACAGATTGACTTAATTTATAATTAAAAAAGAGTTTTCAATGCATTTTTAGTTACAAAAATATGTTGAAATGGGAGATCTGTACATGATTTTTTATTTTTTACGCTTCCTGCTGACATTTTTCGTTGAATACCGTACGATTTATGCCCCTAGTTCTTTAACTGAAGCGGCCAGAACGTCGGTTCACTTGAACCAACGAAGTCCAATCACAGACACGGATTTCCATGGCTCAGCTCCTATACTCCTATACATGCGTTCGCTCGGAACTGAGGCGATATCTTCGGTGCTTCTCGACCAATTTCGGCGTACTCATGAAACCATTTTTCCATTTATTTTGCAGAACGGTAGGGTTGCGGGGTGCGTGGGTAATTAGCATGGACGTGAATAAAAACCCATGTGTTGGTGTTTTGTGTTATTGTTTCTTTCATAGGTACAGGTGAGTGAAAAATGAATCCCGAGTACGATATCGTCATGTTGCTTCTTGAAACGCCGTTTTCACGGCGAACCGAGCTAGAACGTCGGCAAATTTTGCGAAATATCGAGCAGTCAAAACCGTTAATTCATTTAAATTCCATTGATAAGCGACAGAATCGTCAGTGCTCCAAGTTTTTTAAATCAACTTGGTACCTACGAAACATATAAATGGCTCTGCCGTAATATTTACACAACATCCCGGGATATAACGATTTAAAGAATTTCATCCGAAGTGCAAAATTACATGAAAGTTCCAAAGTACACATTAAAAATTTCATGGGCTTAAAACATTTAGAAAAGAACACAACTATTCCCGAATCCCTCCAAGAAAGTGCTACTTTCAACAAAATTTTGACTTGTAAAAACATTGTTGATTCAATGTGTTATGGGTGTCATTATTATTATTATTATTATTATTATTGGGACCTACCACTGACCCGGGAATGACCGGTATTGAGGCAAGACTTCTATTATTACTAACTAGTAAGACCAAGTAATATTACTATTATTGTCAAACTTCTATCATCGCCTCACCACACCAGACAGTCACGAGCCGCCACTGTCGAAAGTACCTTCTACATCTAAGAGATGTTCTTCATCCTTATTATTCAATACCCTGAGAGTATTGCAATTTGCATTTAAGTCTCCTGAGCCTTGAGCTTTTTCTAATAATTGAGACATTTTGCTAATTTCCCGTGTTAAAACAGGAAGCCTATAATGCTCCCGATGATTTTTTTCGGCGTGTCCTAAGAAATTTGCCAAATCCGTGACGTCACTTTCACCTAGATTCATTAGTGAAGACTTTGTTGCTAGGTGCTTGCGTAGGGTAGTACCTCTCAATCTATCCGGACTTTTTGCACCACAATTTGACGAGAATTGCTTCATGAGCAGGCACGCAGCCATTAAAAATGTACTCTGGTTATTTTGTACATCCATCATTGAATAAGACAAGTGCGTTTTCGAAATTAGAGTATCGTTGTGTTTAAAGCGGGGGGAACGGTAGGACAAATTGCATTTTTTGGGCTTGTTTGCTTGGGGTTGCTCATCCTCTTAATGTCTAAACTTTAGTAATTACTATATCGATTAATATTAATTTAAACGATATTTATTTTTTTGTATCGATCTTGTATCTTGCATCCATCTCTAGCGATAGCTTGACTACGTGTTGCTTGTATGCAATATGACGTCTTTTATTGTACGTGAACTTAGTCAGAACCACGACCGGATGATGTGTTTGATTGCCTACCCAGCAAACACAAAACTATAACAGTTAAAAAACGACAACGTGAACAAACTAATATAAGGACAATATAACAGTTATTATATAATTTTGTTACTCTAACGTTGTGCAGATGTTATTGTTATATACTGTACATTGTAAGAAACTCCATTATTACAAAGGATGTTTATTGATGATCCTGGATAATACAAAAATAACATTAATTCTCAAAGACATCTGTACTGTGTCTCTCGTCGGCCATGTTGCAACTGCCATCCCTTACCAACCTGACACACCGAATACCCTATAATATACATCTCTTTTTTTTACTATATAATCCTTAAATTTAACAGGCGGTTTTCTATGTGTAACAGGACGATCATTTGTTACTTGTACTTCTGCCTGTAGTAATGTCGGGATTATATTCAGTAGGATTATTCAGGGATTCTCTCAAGTGTTTCCTGTACTCTTCGTTGCTGGTTCTAACAACGTGGAATATCGGGGTAGACCACTTCTTCACCACTACTGCTGGTTCCCACTCTATCTCTTTTCTTATCGTCACGCTTTGACCAATTGCTAGTGGTCGCAGAACTTTTGCAGATTTGTTGTAATAATAGCTGGTTTTCCTCTGTACTTCTTCTTTTTTCCTCTTTATGTTGTCTGGTATTTCTAGTTCTAGTAATTTGGATAAAATTGGTAGCGAAGTTCTGATTCTTGTATTTAACATTATCTGAACTGGTGATTTATTTAATCCTTTTATCGCTGTGTTTCTATATTCCATCAGAAATGTATATATATCTATCTTCTGTTCCCATGCTTTTCTGAGTATGTTCTTGGCAATTTGCACACCTCTTTCCGCTAATCCATTAGACTGTGCATACCTGGGGCTTGATGTAACAATCTTGAAGTCCCATTCTTTTGCAATCTCTTTGAACAGCACACTGTTGAATGGCATATTGTCTGAAATCAATATCTCAGGTATCCTGTTGCGCGAAAAAATTTCTTTAAGTTTCATTATCACGTCTGTGGCAGTCTTTCCGCTCAATCAGTTTGAAGTCTGTCTCTTCGTGTAGATTTTACATCAAAACGAATGTACCTCATAATCTCTAAGAATCTATCTCGCGACATGGTTTTCGCAAATATAGGGGGTCCACATTTTTGTGACCATAAACTTTTCAGTTCAAAATTTTTTTGCCCAAAATGCCTCTTGCATATAACAATCCAATAAATGCATCCAATTGTGTAAGAGATAGTGTCCAAGTATCTGATTCTTGTTGACGACTCGCTTCTTTTACAGTACTGTTTTGATTATGTTTCATAATTGTCTCATCCACGAATACACGGAAAGCACTTACCACTGAACCAGCAACTACAGATCTAGAGTAGTAGACCACAGAATTAGAAGAGTGACTAATATAAATATTACCAGACAATACCTGCGAGCGTATGCTGTAGGCCCAGGTTTATTTTTCATTATATTTCTACTAGCAATTCTTCCAGATGAGGTAGGATATTTAAATCTAATTGCTGCCAAATAGTGCCATCAACTGCAGTTTCTGTATTGAGTCCCTAGTTTACCTCAGTTTCAGTTTCTGATAAATCATCAAAGCAAATAGAATCTATATCCTCGGATGTCTCATCTGGAGATTGAAATGGTTCATCATTGTCATCGAATCCAGTTCTTCCTGAGGGTGTAACTCCGAGTGAGTACTAGTACCAGGCATTGAAACTTCTTCTACATCAGATTCATTCTCGGACAATTTCTCTAATTCCGCCAAATAATCAAGTGCTTGTTGCTCACATTTTTGGAGTAAATACTACAATTACATGTAACAAGGTGGACGAATGTTTGTCACTCTGGTTGGTTCTGAAATAATTTGTTTAAGATTTAAACTTTCTAAGATATTATTAAAACAAATCGAATCTCTGCTATCACAATGTAATAAATCAATATTAAAATCTCCAACACAAATTGTTTTATCAGTTATGGGAACAAGTTCAATCAAGGTAGATTCAAAGTTCTGTAAAAAATTAAGCGAATTTTTGCTAGGTGGTTTATAAATTACTCCAAACGCAACCTTTAGATGTTCAATATTAACATTAATCCATAATTGTTCATAACCGTAATTAACGTCAATAACAGAATATTGAAAAGATGATTTAAGATAAATACCACCACCTTCACCACGACCATCTCTGTCACAATGCAGAAATCTATACCCTGGAATTTGGAGATGCAAATCAGGCTGATTGGGATCGGCTCTGTATCAAAACAGCGCAGGTCAAAACAGCGCAGGTCAAAACAGCGCGGACTTAATAGCGCTGGGACAAAAGAGCGCATGGACAAAACAGCTCAGCCCGAAACAGCGCCGAGTCAAAATAGCGTTCGACAAAACAGCGCAATACGAAAGAGCGCCTGTACAAATGAGCGCGGCAACAACAGCGCAGTCATTTTAAACAGAGTATAAAAAAATTCTCAATTAATATATTTCTAATACTGCTAATATAATTACAAAAATAAATTTTAAGCAACAAACTTTAAATAATAATCTATAACTGTGGAAACTGTAGTGATTATTATTTGTGGAACGACGTGCACTTTTAACAACGATTTATTGATATTATGTACTTGTCATTATGTATACTTGATTATGAAAATATTTATGTATTTTTGCCACGCGTGCCCGTTGACCGGTTGTTGGTGACTCTCGTCCGCCACCCATTCGTCCAGGAGGGCGGTGATGAATGAATTTGGGGGTGGTACCGAACACCCGACGAGAGCCGAGCGGCCGAGAACTCCGGGTGGTACCACACAATAACTCTCCTAAAAGTGTATTTTTCCGTTTTCAGTCTGTGACGTTATATTATCGTCTTAGGTTTGCCATCGTTTTCCATAGCCGATTTTCTTATTGTATTCTTTACCTATAAAGCCTCAGTTTCTACAGGACTGGTTGCGTGATTATGTGGAGTGGTTTCCCTTTTATAAACAGCGCCCGTGATGAGTCCACCTTTACGTCCGCTTTTTGAGCATTTCCAAGAAGCTAACTTGGTTTCTATCAACTCGGTATTTGTGGCCATTGTGGAAAAGAATGTTGCAATTTTTTTGTGATTTTTCGAAGTCTATTTTTGGTGACAGTCTGACAGCTATGTAATAATGCTAAATCAGTGTAGTTATCTAAAAAAGATCAAACAAACTACAATGAATCGACCGAACAGGGCCACTATTTCTAGATCCATTTTTTATTACTATTACTAGTTGTCGGAGTACATGTTCACGAAATTGCCTTAATTCTTCTAGTTTCTAAATCTCTAAGCATAAACGATAAAGCGCTTTTTTGTCTCACGCTCTTTTGGCTATGCTCTTTATTATCCAACGCTCTTTTGACTATGCACTGTTTTGTCCAGCGCTATTATATCCTGCGCTGTTATGACCGCGCTGTTTTGTCTTGCGCTGTTTTGACACAGAGCCATTTAAAATAAGATAAAAAGCGAACAAAAAGTTGTGTTTCTTGATACCTAGATTAATGGCTTAACGAAAAGGTACGCCCATGCCTGCTTATGACTCGACCTGCGGTACACGTTCGAATTTGTGGAAAATTTTCACCTGATCCTTCCTTGGTTAGTCCAGGCCCTGCCCCTTCTAAGTTCAGTTTCAGCTTCCAACAGAAGTTTGTACTTGGCCGGTACAAACTCTTCTTTAGCAACAATCAATGATCCCTTCAGCTTTGATTTGTTATAAAATATCGCATTTCTAATTTTTGACCTAGCAAATTTCACAATAAGTGGCTGTTCACCTTTTTTAGATTTACGTCCTCGGCAAACATAATCGATATCCAACTCATCAACCAAAGAGTGTATTTTTTTGCAAACTTTTACAGCCTCCTGCAGATCACTGCTACCATCCTGACTCAATGAAAGTCCATAAAAACGAAGAAAAGGCAATCGATGTTGCTGCTCGAGGTCCACAATTTTATTCTTAGTTTCACAAAGTTCAGAGTGCAATAAGTCCACCTTCGCTTGATACTCTTGCTTTTCTTGCTTCCAAGTGTTCTCCAATTTACGAACTATTGCATTAACAAGTTTGTCCAAAAACTCATCAGCACTAAGATTTTTCTCACACACTGCTTTGACAGATTCAGCTATGTCACTGTTATCATTTTTGCGTGGACCACTCATTTTTTACCACAAGAATCGAGAACTTATATTTAGCAGAGCGAACATAGACACGTGTTAGCAGTTTGACGGCATCAACGAGAATTATCAATGATGTGCCGTATAGGCTATACGAGTTTGAAATGGTACCCTGACTTTTTCTTCACAATCTGTAAGTTTCTTTTGAAATCTCACATCTCTGGATAACACAACTTTATGCCCTTCTTCTAGATATATTTTGTAGCGCTCGTCACCGTCGTAGCCCACCAGATATCCTTTTACAGCTTTCTCGTCCATTTTCCTTCTTTTCTCAGCTGGGATTATACGCAGATGTTTTATTCGTGGTTTCTTACCCATCCATAGCTCATACGGGTAAACTCCTTCTTTTGACGATTTTCCAGTTCTATTCAGAATATAGATTGCAGTATTTACCAACTCCACCCAAATTGCCTCTGGATATTTCACGTTTGGATTGGAATACTTGAAAGTCCTTGCCATCTCGACTATTGTGCGATTTTTACGCTCACTTCCACCATTTTGTCCAGGTGTGTCTGGTGCTGTCAACCTTTGTGTGATTCCGTTGTTTTGTAGAGTTTCTCTGACTTCTACATTGTCAAATTCATCAAACGGTCCACATACATCAGCTGACATCAACTCCACAGGCTGTGTAGCCCTCTTTCTTGTACCAAATGGCAGTCGATGTGCTTTGCCATAAATACATGGCTCACAGAGTTCCTTGTCTCTGTCTATTTGATTTCACCACTAACGCCTCTTGAACGAACTTTTCGGTGTCTTCACTTCTTCTGAAATTTCTTTCAAACATGCACAGTTGCATGGTTAACTTGTCGAACGTTCTTGCTTCGTCCTTAGTTAACAGCTTCCAACTGGATCGAAAAGATTCAAAGCTGTTTGGCAAAATACTAGCATTAAATCTGGCAGCGGATTCTCGTTTTTAGCTGCGAGTCCGTTGTTTAACTCGTTCCACAAACTGTTTTACTTTGCAATGTGCGTGGACACGTCTTCGTTTGGCGCCCAATTGAATGCGAAAAAGTCTGTGCAGATTTTGAATAATTGGTCCTTGGACGTCGCCTCAAACTGTTGCTTCAACGCCTCTCAGGCGTCATGGGCGGTCTCTTTGTCCATGATTTTATGGTACACTGTAATAATTGACTTAGCGTAACTGTTCGCCTTACGATACAATTCACTCTTCTCTTTCTTCCGTGGCGCTCTGTGTAGAGCCTTTGGTTTCTCTAATTTGTTGTCAATTATATCTAAAGTACCTTCATGATAATCCAGTAGGTCTCTAATTTTTCTTTTCCACATCGGCCAGTCTGCTTCACCCACTAGTGGTTTGATGTGTTTTGTTAAATTCATTTCTCTCAATTGATTTCAACGACACTTTGTAAAAACTTTTCTTATTTTACAAAAAAAAAAAACTGCGGCTTAAACTAAAACGTTGTATCAATGGCTGAGTAATCTTGTGCACTAATTCTTCAATGCCATTATGGAAAGTTCAGATTTATTACGTAGTTAGGCAAAGTTTTTGCGTCATCAGCGTTATCACAACATATTATCGTGGTTTCACTTAAAAACTTGACGTTTCTTAATAGTTTAGCGCAGCTCGGATGATTCAAAGAATTACACTTGATACATGTAAGCCCAGCAGCTGGCATAGCCTTACATTTCTTGCAGAGAATAATCCCAGAGGGATTGCTTGACACGTCTTTACACTGTGACTGCATGACGAGGAAAGAAAAGAAATAAAGGAAGGAAAGAAGGGAAAGAAAGAAAGGGAAGGAAGAAAAAAAGAAAGAAAGAAAGAGAGAAATAAAGAAAGAAACAAAGAAAAGAAGGGAAAGAAAGAAAGGAAGAAAGGAAGGAAAGACAGGCAGACATAATAGCATCAAAATGTAAAAGTAAACAATTAAATAATGGAAACATACTCTAAAACGTGGCAATCCGTTATTTATGGAACAGCAATCGTGCACGCCGTTTTGTAGCAGCACATGTTGGATGTGGAACACCGCAGCGATAGGAGAGCGCTATGATTGGAAAATTTTAAAACTTCAAAAGTGAAGTCCTGCAATAAACATGACAACTTTATAGTTTAAGTGTATCCTGTTAGTAAAATACTAAACATTACCTGAAAGGATCAGACATTACTTAAGCATGCGGCAATCCGGGATATAATTCTGCCGCCCCCTTCCAAAACTGATGAAAGCGCTGTGTGTAGTTGGGAAATCTCATTTTGAAAAGGCACTCAGACAGATATCCCTCATAATGTGGTTTCTTGCGACCGAACCGGGGTACATTTTTCCTCACTTCCACCCAAGTTCACTCAATATTTTGGGTGTGGGCACCTGTGTTTGGATCAACAAAATTGATGGAGTGGTTGACCGTGAGGTGCGTGTAATTTTCTTCACCCAGGCGGTCATAACTTCTCCAGCAATCACTGAAGATCGTGGTTCCAGGCCGAATTTTTTCTCGAATGATCGAAAGCAAAGTGTCCGCCGTTCGATCTTCCACGGCAATAAGAAAAAAATTTTTGGTCCCCCTTTCAATTCCTCCAAATACCCACTGGCCTTCTAGATATCATCCGCGATTGTATTTTCTTTTGCCAATCTTGGCTTCATCGATCTCAACAACTACTCCTTCCCCCTCCAGGTCTTGGGAGTTATTGACTGCCCAAGCTATGAAAACTTCTCGCATAAAAGAGAACCAATTTGTTAAGGTTCTGGTCGACAACCCCGTATCTTGCTGAAGAAACGCACAACGAGGAGGTGACCTCGCAATATAAAGCCATACAAGTTCTACAATTTGTTGAGGCGTCAAGTGCATGTAGAAAAAAAATGATGATGTAAAAGCGGAGATATGTGTTTTGCACTTCCTCTTGTTCCTCTTGTTTTTTTGCTGGCAGCGGAAGGTATGACTAGAGTTCCACTTCAGCACAGCGCCGCAAGTTGGGCAGTTGTAATGGCACGGAAGAACACCATTGCTGTAGAAGAACCGGAATAACGCCTCTTGGGCATCGTGTAAACGATAAAACGATCGCGAAGTGTAGGTACATACCTCACACTGGTTGAACAGGCACTCTCTCTCACCCACTGCATATTTAGCAGGATCACCAGCAGGACCAGCAGCAGCTGAAGTCGAGGGTACGGCGGAAGCCATCTTCTGGTGTCTCAGACTTAGCTCACCAATTCAACACAAAAACAAAACGCGAAAACTAATCACAAACTTCACAGAACTATCTAGTATTCACAAGCAGACACTGCACAAGAATAGTTTTTTCATAAACAGCAAAAACCACAACAACAGTCGAACGTAGTGGAACTTCCAACAGCGAAACAAAGAATGATGCTAATTGTAGCCAAGCCACTCCCATTGTTCTATGAAGAAATATCTGCACCAATCAAGAAATTGGATTTTCGCGGCTTTTTGTAGAAAATTGCAAATAACGTCTTATTAAACATAAAATGCATTTTGTCAAAGTGTCATAATCCTCTCAATGTAGAAAAACCGTTTCTTCTGCCCTTTTCCGTGAGAATTTTCATAATATGCAACAGGTATATTCAAACCTATGTTGGGGTTCGAGATTAATAAAAATATTGTATTCATTGCTTCTTAATGAACATAATTAGTTTATTAAATTTGGATATGTCCAAATCATGATGAATGCTTAAAGTGGACCGAAGCATAGAATACTTTGGCCACAAGCTTGCTATTAAGCCTTTTTGAGAAATTTCGGAAAAGTATGCAAGTAATGCGGATTCCGAATACTTTACTACCTGCTTTCTGGCGCACCATGCAACAAACTCATCACAGGTCTTTTGATAAAGCACTTTGCTTTTATCGGGAAATAAATTTAGTGAAGCCGCATTTGCTATTTGTTCTACTTCCGGAGGCGTTAAAGAATCAATGTCTAAACAATTCTCCATTTTGAATCTTGACTCAAACTAATTTTTGACATTTATTGAAATATGACATTTCAAGTACTGAGGTGTATATTTGGTTGCTTAAAATCGTGCATTAAGAGCCCTTATTAATAAACGATCACCGGAAAAAACAGGTTAACATTGTCTGGGGAAAAGTATTCTACTCGAGCATATGATATGCCCTGAGGTTTTCGAATGGATGTCGTTGTAAAAAATTCTTGAACCATTTTGAACCGGTACATTCTTTTATGGAATTGAAAGGATTTTTTATTTTATGTTGTTTGCACAGGCTAAAAGCAAGACGACAAACATGTTTCTTCGTTATTCCAAAATACTTTGTTTCCATTTTCATACAGTGCTGTGCTAAGTGATTCTCAAGGTCTGAAGTAAAAATTGGTTTCTTTCCCATTTTTGTTTCCATAACAAGCTGTTCTGGATCCCCATTCATTTTAACATATCTTCCTAGAGTTGTCTGGGGTACCCCAAATGACCGTGCGCTTTTTTTGTAACCCATTGTTTTTTCCCTACATGCTTTTATGGCTTTAACCATGGCAATTTTATCCCAACTTTTTCGTTTTGGCGGCATCTGTAAATGGAAAGACTATTTTGTTAGCATCTAGTCTTAATATGGGGTACCCCAAATTAAGCTTCAAGCGATACCCCATTTTAGGCATATTTACTACAGAAATAAATGTTTAAATGTTATATTGCACAAACTGCGCTTTCAACTGGGTTCACTTTATTATGCAATTATATCATGTCTACGAGCATATTCGCATATTGTGCTCCGTTCCTTTGCTACAAAAAGTTCACTTACCTTGATTTGAAAATCCACTCTCAAAGTTTCACACACCGTCACAAGTTTAATTCGAGGTTATTTTTTCAAACTATTCACTATAATGAAATCTGCAACTGGTTAGCTTTTCGATTAAGACTAACCGTTGGTATGACGTGACATTCATAGGTGGGGCTTTATACATGTAAGAAAAACGTACGTACCCCATATTAAGCCCATACCCCATTATAGGCGACTTTCCTCTACATTTGTAAAAGTTGGCTGATAGGAAAGCCATAGCTGTATCCTGTACCATGGCCGACTAGTATAAAGATTATGGCCTGTCCAAGAGGTACCATACGTGTTGGCATCTATTAATAATTACACTTAATAATTTAGTAAAATTTTAATTTGATTTGATATTATGAGATTTCAAAACGTGTAATGGTCGTTTGTTTCGGTATGAATGCCTTTGTGCCTTTCAAAAAGTGTTAATAATTCTTTTATCGTTTTTGAATTATTAATAGATGGCAGCACGTATGGTACCTTTGCATGGCCGACTCCATTAATCTCTAAAGAGATTAATGGAGTCGGCCATGACCTTTGAACAGGCCATAATCTGTATACTAGTCGGCCATGCCTGTACGTAAAATCCATAAAATCGGTAAGGTAATATTATCTTACCGATTTTGACATGTTAATTGTCAACGTTTGGCAAGGAATTGAAAAGCAATGGATGTGAAAACCAACAAATATAAATAGCTTTATTTATTCAAACAAATGCTTGACTAGCTGCATTTTTAACATTTTCGGGCAATACGTTGCCTAAATCCATATTTTTGTTTCAAAATTTGTTTACAATTTTTTTTTTTTAATGAATAACAAAATGTAACCACTGACCCTGCACAGTTTTTCCCAGCAGCAGCCATTTATAGAAAGATATTTGTAGCTGTCCTTCGTAATAGGTCTCAGGTGAATTTACAAACGTCTTCGGTACTTTGTAACTGTCTTATTTTTAGCGCAATGTTTCTAACACTAGGATGTCTGAATTCGGTTCCCAACCATGACTTGAAATTCCTATTGTGTAAAATTTTAAAAGCTTTTAACACCTGTTTCCCATGGCTGTCTAATTTTTCTCCCATTTCTAGGTGCATGCGATATTCCGCCACGACGCAGTGTTGAATTAGAGCCTTAAAATGCGGTATTTCAGATGGTGTTTCGATCTCACTAGTTTGCTCATTGACTCCGCAAGCTAAAATTATCGATTCAGCAAGAAGATTTTGATTTTTTGCTACCAATAAGTCGCTAAAACATTTGATGTTAGGATTCACCCACTAAACAAAATTCGGTAACAAAACCGTTTCTGTAATGAAACATTGAAACTATGAAACATTGGCTGTTTCACAACAGAAACGTATTTGTTAACTCAACAGAACACACATGTCCGCCGTAAGAAACGTTGCATATGTATACATAGATGATACGTATTCATATCGACATACGAGGAACGTTTCTTTGATGTAATGTTTGGGTAGGCTTTGGGACGTTGAAGATAACAAAAATTCTAAATTAGAAAATTTAATATATTTAACATAAAAAAATAAACAATATTCAAAATAGAAACTTCTATTCTAGGTACAATGTAGATAAAAAAAAACAAAAAAGTTCTTCACAAGTGAAACAGCAAAAATATTAGTTATTGAAACTGCTGCTCCGGGGCCTTTGCACACTCCCTGGAATATCTTAGGCCCGCTTGACGAAACCATAATTTAATAGTGTCTTCAAACAAAAAATCAGATAAATCAGTAAAGCGCTTTCGTACAGCAGCTAAAATTATAAGGTTAAGAAAATATTACGTTTTCAGATAAAATGTCACCTTTTAATGCTGCAACGCTTAGTAACTGATAAATGGGGTATTTCTGGTTCCTGCCTAACCATGAACATTTTACACTAAGTTTATTTGTAAACAATCGTCTCAAACCTGTTTTGATCATGTCTATTTTGGATGAATCCCCAAGCAAAAACAACAAAGCCTCCTAAAAATAAAATATGAGTAGATTAAAAACCATTCACATATAATACTTGCTAACTGTTGTTGATGACCCACATCGCATTCTAATACTTTTTCGTAGGCTAATAGTTTGCGAAACTTTTTAAAAGGTTCTTTAGACACTGTTTCAAAAGTTGTAACGGCTGTTATTAAGCTTTGATTTTGTAACGACTGTTTGATTTCTTTTTAACTAATTCCTTCACTTCAATTATCGCAGCATATATCTGGCATTCAGCTTCTACAAACATTATTTTTTAAAACATATCATCTAAAAAGTACCAACAATACGGGCATTACGGGAATTTAATGATGATGTTGAACTTGCGGTTATTGTTGATGCACTAACCACTGAATGACCTTCACCTTCGGCAGAAAGAAATGTACATACTTTGAACAAAATATCACAAATTTTATAAAAAAAATTACCATTCCCTGTTGCACTAGCTTGAACCAATAACCCAACGGGTTGTGTAACCAAATATTCGCCTTCTATTTCATTTTCGTTGTCGTTGCCTAGAAAATTGCAGGTACCAATTTAACTGTATTTATTCTATGCAGTTACTTTTTACTCACCTTCAGAAGCAGTAGTAACTTCATTTTGCGATGTTAAACATTGAATTTTAGGAGGTGGTGGAATGTCCTCCACAAAATTGGAATCTCTTTTTACCTTTAACTTTCTGCGGACCCGTCCCAACGGTCTCTCTATAACAACCCTTAACAATTAAGACGTCAAAATTAAAAAAAAAAAAATCATTATACCATTTTCTATATCTGTATTAGATTCATTTTCCACACGTCGTTCATATCTCCTGGTTTCGTCGTACGTATCTTAAAAAAAAACTGTATTAACAGATACTTTCGATGTGATTAGAAATCTTACCACACTGTTTGAGCACTCTTACTTCAAGGAAGTGCCATGTACTATCGGGCGAATAATACTTTTTTACCTTTTTTGATACGTCTTTATCTCCCTCTGGCCAATAGCAATAAAACTGATCTTCAATTTTTTTAATCCAGTTATTAGGGACCGACGCAACTGTATTAGTTGCAAGGAAATGTACAACCGACCATTGTTTCTCGGGCTGTAACAACATAAAATTTTTGTAGTATTAGACGCGACAAATCGTGGTTACTTACAAATTACGTAAAGAACACTTTAAAGCAACTAATAAAATTAGTCCAATATAAATAATAAATAAATCTGATATATAAAAAGTATAAATAAAACCTTATGTACATATATTAATTGAAATAATTGCTAACTATTATTTTACTTATGTAATTTCATTATTTTCATAATGTAAAATTATAATTAATATGTTTTCGTTGTCAAACGTATATTTTATACACTTCTGTTTAATATTCTCTATAGACAATTTTGTTAAGGAATGAGACATATCTTCTGCAACTACAAATATTGAAGACCCGATGCGAATTACATGGGTCAGTCTAATATTCTTTAATCGTTCGAAATTGTCTCCCAAAAACGAATATTCTGTTCGAACTAATTTCCTGACATATAAACTCAACAGCATAAAACATTCCATCGTTAGATAATACATAGTTATCTTTATTATTTACAATAATTTCAAATGTTTGAAAAAGTAGACGTTTATAAAAGGTTCCCTCAATGCACAGAGTGAAATTCGTCTCGGTTTCCTGTTGCAAAATTACTTTTTCATTATTAAAGATGTAGTTACTCCATTGTTCGTTACACCTATTAATCGCCTGTTTTAAGGGATGACGAGAAAATTTAATAGTTTTTTTCAGTTACAAATAATTTTCAAATTTGAAGGCACCAAAATCATCTAACGTTCCATGATTTTTACAATCGTGTACTAAATGAACTAAATTGTGCACATTATGTGTAATGTATTCGTTTCCGTATTAAATACCATAGTTTTCCACAAAATATTGTAACAACTCATTTGCATACTCAGAGTAATTTTTCAACAAATCAGGGGAACAAAGAATACGAATTGCACAATGCAAAGACATAAAATGTACATATTGTGAACGAGAAATACGGTTTTTAAATATCGTTGGTCCGGAATACAACAAAATTTGTCTAAATATTGTTGCTTTGAATCTGTCAACATCATGTAAGTCTCTAGGTAGGCGAGAAAATTCCTTAGGAACACATTGTCTAAAATTGTTGACTAAATCTGCAGACGCTGCTTCAAGGTCTATTTGTTTCATTCGTACATCTTTAGCGCCTTTAATCCAAAAAATTAACAACCGCTTAAAAACACCTAGGCACACCAAGTGCATGTAGTCTAGTGGCACTTGAGACACTAATCCAATGTTTAATCTTTCAAAAGGACTGTGGATGTTAACTTTATGGTAATTTTCGTCGACTTTGTTCTTAAAATTTTCATCTGTCCTAGGATTGTTACTAGTTTCAGGAAACGTCATTCTACTTTTAATTACTTCTCCTTCTTGCATGCACTTAGTACAACCGTGATACCCGGTGTGTTCATTTACTCCAAGAATGAAGCTTTGGCTGGTGCATCACATATTATTTTTGAAATTTTTGGAAAAAATTGTTCATTATTGATAGATAACCCGCGTAACTGTAAATCTTCTAACTCGTCAATAAACATATCCAAAAACATTAAAGAGTTTGGTTTGTTTAAACCATGGTATAATCCAGCCATGAAAGGTTTATTTAGAGCAGAATCTTTGGAATCTACTGACAATAAAATTGGCCAAAATTGGCTGCTAGAGCTCTTACATAATGGAAGACCGTCAATATTACAGGACAACGGTCTAATTCGATCAATAAAAAGATTCTCAGGGGAACTTATATTTTCAAAAATTTTCTTTATGCTATTTTCGACTCCGAGATGTCCATATTTTCCTCCAGATATATCAAAAATGTCTGATTTTGGCGTACGAATAACAGTCCTCACGTCTTTTGGAAACTGATGAAAGCCAAATTCACGACAAATTCCAATTCAATCGTTCATACACGTTTGTGTTAATAAGTGACGATATTTTAAAAGCCATATTTTTATCTTGTTTTCAAAATTCAATCTGCCCGTTCCAAAACTGTGAGATTTATTTGAATCAATTGATGTTTCTGCACTACCTGAGATCAATGAAGACTCAGCTAAATTATAATTTGTATAATCATGAACTGTTCTTCCTGCATTTAAGTGAACTATATTATTTGAATTTGCGTTTTCACAACAATGGGTATCACTTGCAGGTTTAGTATATTCAGTTCTATCCCTCTGAATATGAGGATTCGCTTCAATTTTGTTTAGAGAGTTAAATTTAGATTTTTCCCTTGCAACAATTCTTCTGATGTGTCGTTTCGTTTTAAAGTAAAATTTTCTATCCATATTTTCGATCTGTATATATTTTGTACTGTAAAAATACCGCACCCAAATACGTCAAACTGAAATTAATCTTATACGTACAATTGTACTTGTATTACTTGGAATTTGCAAACACCCGGTAAATTTTTTTGAGGTTATGCAATCAGTAGATATTGTGAAATAATTAAACAATATCGATATAAAAAAGCTACTTACCAAATAGCCAGTTTCGGATTGCCCAGCCATTTGACGAATGTGTGCAAGTAGGTAAGTAAAGCAAATAACTAAGTATAACTATAGTGAACCAAGAGCTATAAGGTTATATGGCCATCATAAAAGTAGTTGATCGCAAATAAATACCCCCTTTGTGTGGTTCACACTAAGCTTACCGGTTGGCAATAAATCATCTTCTAAACATTTCTTGCTCATATTTAACAGGGCCGGCTTTCAAAGCGAGTGGTTATTTCGGAACCCTCAGCGGCTGCAGGTAGTAAAGAAGTAGTGGAGTGGTGGATTTTCATATTTAGTGAAAGCCGCCCCTGAACGAAACCACAAGAGCCAGTCGAGCTGCAGTGGACACGTTATTTACGACCCTAAAACCTTTTCTATTGTAAACAACTTAACTTCGACACAATGGGATGATTTTATGATGGCCATATAACCTTATAACTCTTGGTTCACTATAATTGCACTCAAACTGTTTTTTCACTGCAGCACGTGCGAATCCCGCCATCCCGCGACTAACGGTGGCGCCCGCGCACTGTCCATACAGGTTATTTTAGTTTCCTAAAATACGATTTAGGGATGCGCCGAACCTGAATAAAAATCGATTCTTGTATCGATATTGAATCGAGAAAAAACATATCGATCTTATAAAAAATCGGATCTGAAAATATCGATATGCAAAAAATCGGCATACTTTAATCAACAAAATAGGAGTATATTTTTAATTTTTTTATTTAACACAAATAAAAAAATATAACATTAAACTGAACATTTCATTATGCATAACATAAAATAAACAAAATCACATTTTTTGAAACAAAAACAAAACTAACTTATAAGTCCCAGTATTTGTCATCCAATGACTGCAAAAAAAGTAGTTTGGACAATTTGTCACCGCTTAGTTTGCTTCTATTCGGCGTTTTTATCAGCCCAGCCAGTGAGAACAGTCTTTCTGATGGTACTGATGTCGCAACAATTCAGAGAAACCTATGGGCAGTACTCACCAATCGTTTTGTTATGTTTGCGTAGTTTTCCCAAAATTGAAACGGGTCATTGTTAAAGGGCACAACAGGCTGAGTTAGGTAATATTTGAAGTTATTCTCCAATGATGACCTTGAACTGTGTGGAATCTCATTTTGCTGAATTAATTGTTCATGAAAGATCCAAATACTCGGTGACTCAGTATTCTTTATCTTTTGTGGTAAGTGTGTCTCCGTTTCATGACCATTATCTTCAAACAAGCATTTATTTATATCAGAAGTAGCTTGAGCACAAGCTGTGGGTTTGTCAAAATGAATTTTTTTAAAACGAGGATCTAAAATTGTCGATATTGCCAGCAGTTTCACTTCTTCAATTTTACTAAATCGCTTTTCCATTTCCTTAATAATGTTGTGTTTCAGTAAAATTCCTTCTGAAGTCATTGGTAATAAAGTATTCAGCTTTTTTAAAACACAGTTAACCATCGGAATTACTTTGCTACTGGTTACATATCCCTGACCTGATATTTCTTTGGTAACTTCTTCAAATGGTTGAAGCAATATAATCAGTTCTTTTAGAATATCTATTTCTTCAGCAGACACTATTCTAGGAGCTTTTCTATGTCTTAGCAGAACCGGTGCTACATAATCTTTGACATTAATAAACCTTTCTATCATATAATATATGGAATTCCAACGCGTAGGGACCGACTGAATTAATTTGAGAAACTTATCTGCAGGCTGCATCTTCTTAAAGTCGTCATTAGCTGTAACGCTTTGTTTAAAAAATGTAATTATTGATTTAACTGCTTCAATTATGTTTTTAAGCGGTTCTTCACCAAGAGATTTCGTGACTACTAGGTTGATCGTATGAGCAAAGCAAGGGAGATGTTTGTTCTTACCAAATAAGTCAGTAACTGCTTTAACAATGTTAGCACCATTATCCGTTACGACCGCCGACACCTTTGATAAATCAATTTTCCATTCATCACAAATTCTTATTAAATATTCTGTCAAGTTATATGCTGTATGACTGCACTGTAACTCAGTCACTCCAATGTGTATGGAATGTAAAGCATGATTCATATAAAAGTGCACAGTAACGCCTAAAAAACTGGTTGTGGTGAGCATTTCCGTCCACACGTCTGTGGTTATTGTTATACACGGAGCTTTTGACAACACATTTTCCTTTAAAATACCTGACAAAACATCGTATTTTTCATTTATTAGTGTGGTTATTGCCCTACGACCAGGAACTTTATAGAAGGGTACAGTAATGTTCATTAAATATTGAAAGCCAGCTTTTTCGGTAGTCATTAATGGATAGTTATCTTTAACTATCATATACACAATGGCGTTGGTAATTTTAGCTGCTTTTACACCCCCCATCTACAAATTTGCGTTTATATATATGTACATACTACAATTATAAAATATGAAACTAATATTTCATACCTGCGAATGATTTTATTTGAGAAAATTTCGCAGCTATTGTAGGCTGCTTATGCTTTGTCGATAACCATAAATCGGAACTAGTGTCACTTGAGCTTTCATTAAATTCTACAATGTTGCAACTAGTTAAATAACTGGAACCATCAGGTGTACCTCGTAACGTAATCGTGGATGCTGTCGACAATGACTTATTTGGAGTGCATGGATCAGTCAGTTTTAGTTTATCTACGTTTGTGTCATGTTCCACAGAACTGTTGTCTTCATCCTATAAAGATAGGCAAAGTTACATTTTTTAAATTGTAAAAACTGTAAAATTACCAGTTGCGGTTTCTTACGCTTTTCAGTCAATTCAGTCTCTAAGGTTTCGTTACTCTTAAGAATGTCAATGTCCGGATGTTTTCTCTTAAGATGGTTTATTAAATTGGTACTGTTTCCTGACGTTTTTACATGTTGAAAACATAGTTTGCACTGCCCTCCTATTTTACTTGATGGGCTTGATTTTGGTGATTTAACAAAATATTTCCATACGTTGCTGCTCATTACTAGAACGAATAAAATTTGCTTTAACCTAGCCTAATTAAAAGCCAATAAATATAAAATGACGTAAATACTGGACAACAGTTAAAACTACTTACTTCTTCACTTTCTTTGACCAAATTAAAATAACATCATTACGCAGAGCACCAAAATTTGTTACAGGAATTTAACTGCTTTTAACGTACGAAATGTGAAATTTTTTAGTATAATGCGTAGTGCGCTGTAGATTCAGTTTTTGTTGGTACTCTATCACTGTCTAACCGAAGAAAAACCAGTGAGAGAGAGAGACATATACAGATTACAGTCAGATACTTTGTGGCCTGTGCTTTCCTTTGTGTTCATTAAGCAAAGCCACCAAAACGCAAGCGCAAGGTTGTCAATTGCCAACCATTCAGCAGCACCGCGTCAACAATACCAACACCGTAACAACAACAAAACTAAAAAACTGTCAACTGGCACTGAGTATGGTAATTTTTCAATTTTTTGAAACGAAAATTCTCGATCTCGTCCTTCTAGAATCGATCTGTTTAAAAATCGTGGCATTAAAAATCGATTCAAAAAATCGGAGATCGCTCCTTGAAATATCGATCCCGTAAAGAATCGATTCGAATCGCACATCCCTAATACGATTCAGACTGGGTACCAAATGAAACGTATTACAAATATCGTTTATGAAGCGTGTCTTAATAGTTTCAAATATTGTTTACAAATGTTACGTTTAAGAGATTTTTTGTAATGTTTCATTTACGTCTCTTGCTTAGTGGGCAGTGACTGTGATTGTAACAAATCTGTGCACCCCCATAAACATTCACTTGGCAATTAATAGTAGTTCCATATCTAGGACGGGCCAGTAACGCCACTATTCCTTCATTGACTGGAGTTTCTGCAACAGGTTAAAATTGAGAAGATTTTCATTAATGCGATTTCCTTTTAAATCTTCAAGAATCTGTTGGATAAATCCGCTCTATGTCTCGCCAACAATAAACAAATAGAATCTAAACTTACCTTTGTGCAATACTGCTGTGAAAGATAAATCAACTTTACCGTCTTTGAAAGATAGAAATGGAGTACATTATATGCGTTCCAAATGTATCCAAATGCGAAATTTCGCAATATCGAGGATTCTTAGATCACCAACCACATGCGGTATGCTATCGTCAGCAATTTCTGAAACTAAAACCAAACATACATATTAAGATGTTATTAAATTTGTGAGGAGAACGAGCGTAATACTGGAAAATCGCTATAGCGGTGTTATATATATGGGGTAAAATAGGGATAGTTGCCTCAGTTAATCAAAATATCAGCTTTTATTTTGTGAATGTAAAAGAAGGAGAAAATGTTTTCTAGTAGTTTATATATTTTGATAATAATTAATAATACAACATTTTATTTTTAAAAATCTCTCAATGTAGGTTTCTGCTAGCATTCATCTTCTCCCACTGCCACGGTATACGTTCCTCCTCTGTTGTGAAATAATGTGCAAACTTGTCTCTCAATTAATAAAGGCAACGTGCTGCATTATTTGCCCTCAATCATCTCACAGACCGCAAAAGCTAAATTTCTCGTCTCCATTCCCCATCTTCACAAAATTATGTTTGACCATGCATGTTTTGACTATTGTGTCAACAGTTTCCATAGAAGAATTTATATTATTATATAAAATTCTCCATCGCACTGCTAAAACCCCAAATGTATTTTTAGTACAGCGTCAGGCACGTGATAGCCTGTTGTCAAAAATACCTTGTGTAATGGTAAAATTAGATCCAGGAAATGGTCTCATAATGCACGACTTCATGGGATGCTTCATCAGCCACGAAAACATCATTTGCATTAGTACGCTGAATATTTAAATTACCATTTTCTGATACAATACCAAAAGCTGAATCTTTAAAGATCGTACTATCATTACCAAAATTGACTACTCTATAGATGGTGCCGATTTTTGCAAGCACCCATTATGCCCATGATTAATGCAACCCTCAAAAAATTTTATTAACTAGCAGTAATTAAAATGGTGGATGGTTTACCTTAGTTGCAAGATAAATTTCATCTGGGGCTTTAGCAATAAATTGAGTTATGTTATCTACAGCAAAGGTTTTGGCTTTTTTTGCATAATAACTATCACTTTTTCGTTTAAGAAAGGCTCGAAGCTTTGGATAACTTTCTGTGCTGACATTGTGGTTTAATTTAATGTACTTCTCAACATGGAATACCGTGACCACAGGGAAGACGATTTGTATTTGTCTGCCAGTTTTCCGAAATAAGCTAGTAAAACATTTTTCAATAAAGATTGTATAGTACTGTTTTTTCTCCAGTCCATAAACTGTTTGTGGACAAACTCATATTTCGATTTTGATTTTGGTGGCATAAACTTTTTGTGCAGGCTTCTGCGGCCTGCAACACCTCTGGCGGTGTCCATACCTCCACCATTTCGTCATCGCTCTCCATTTTTGAACAAATTCACCCAAAATTAAATTAAATACTTAATAGGACAAAATTCTATTTTGCTTTTTGATATAGTGTTATTGTTTTGTTTATTGTCATAGTTGTGGCATTTGAGATGCGACTGCGATTTAGGTGACAAAGTGAATAATGAAAAAGCCCTCACGTGATTGGTGGCATTACATGTGAATAATAATGGTAAGTTGCTCTGATTGGCTGGATGACCGTGAATAATGGAAGCTGTGGATAACGAGTATTGTTATTTAAGAGGAAATGCACCGCTACTGGGCATATTATTTGATAGTCGTAGAAAAACATAATTATTCAATCGTATTAGCAAGTACACTAGTGGGATTTCTGCTATTGAATATTTTTTATCATGCTCTCAATATCAGCACTAAGAGAAGTCGACCCAATTCGTAAGGTGTGTTCTAAATATTGGTCCGTGTAGGAAAATGGTAAGTATTTTCTGCACGTAATTGAGTTTCCCATAGTTGAAGTTTAGTTTGGAACGACTTGATGTGTGCAAACATCTCGTGCATAAATTTTGCCCTTTTTTATAAATTCACATTAAGGTCATCTAAGTACTCGGAAACGTCAACTAAAAATGCAAGTTCGGAGAGCCATACCTCGTCCGTTAACTGGCGAATTGACTTCCGTTTCATTTCCATGAAAATTTGGATTTCACTTTTCAAATTATAGAAGGGCTATAACATCTTCCCTCTACCCAGCCGGCGTATACTTCGGTATAATAAAGAACGTCACCATATTCTGACTCGAGATCTTCCAAAAAAAACCTCTTTCTTGGGTTCCTTCTATATTTTAAGAAAATGTAACTACTTAGGCAAATTGTTGCCAAACACGTTAACAAGTTCGTGTTCATGTTGATGATGACAGATGACGTTTTGTTGATAGGTATACTCAGGATCACGAAGCAATGCGTACACGTCATGGACTCAAAATGACGTCATGCGTCTACCACGTTTATCACACAAATGAATCGGTTTGAACTGTCAACAAACATGTCGGCTTGTTATTGTTTTGGTTTGTTCTATTTATGATTATAGCATGAGAAGAACGTTAGTGTGAAGCAACAGTTAAGAAATAAGCTACACGTGCAGTGTTTGAGCACACAAGGGCATGCAGTACGCTGCATAGGTACTGTAAATTACAAACACAGGCACAGGAAAGATCATGACTGTAACCCCTTTCACGTGTTCCTAGTCACTGAAGCCCGCCACTCACGTTCCAACGCCGCAGTTGTGTTGGATATGACGAAATTGAAGTGTTTTTGAACGTCTGTATGCGATCAAGCAAATCAGTTGGATGTGGACGGTTGGTAAACAAGTCTGTCTGCAGCAGTACAATCGTGTTCTATTGGATGGCAATTTGATCTTGTGTGGACAGTGTACGTTATACAAACCGTGAAAGCAGGTATAAAAGTTCACTTTCTTCGGACATGTTGCCACCACGTTCGCAAATTTTTAACTGCAAGGTCGTAACGTGTGTTTACTGCTGCTTTTCAGCAGAATAGTACAGCAGTTGTATCCAGTACAATCCTACTGCGGCGTTGGAACGTGAATGACCAGCTTTAGGAACGTTCATTATTTCACACATTATTCACATCTACAGAATAAGTTACTTTATATACAACCGTGGGATATATCTTATAAATCGCACTCACTGGGACAACGTAATGTTTGAGATTATCGCACGCGTGCGATAATTTTTAGATAACCGCACGCGTGCGATAATATGTCAAATCGGACACACATCCATGAATACAAAAGAATCAAAGAGACCTGCTATTTATTATTGTTATATATATACATTGATAATACAACTCTTACAGTGAAACAAATTAATGTCATCAGATTCAGTTGATAATTGTGGGGTCGTTGACGACGAACTAATGTAGGAAGTGTTTTCATTGCACCATTTTGCATATCGTTCAAACGCCAGCTGATATTTTTCGCGTGATTTCTGAGGAACAAGACCAGAAATAACATCCAAAGCAACTAAAGGCAGATCTTCTGAAGCACTCATTCTGATGATTTAGTAACAAAATATTCAAAACCAAAATTTGTTTACTGTTTACACTGTTGCTAAGTACGTTGCCATCATTTTGAACAATGAGATGCAGCTGCTTCTTTTAATTAATATTCACAACATTTTGATCGAGAGTTGTTAGTCCATGATTGAAAGCAGCAAAAATGTTTTATTTATAAAAAATTCAACAGTTGTACATAAAATTTTGTACACAATTCGTGGGATACACTACTATCGCACTTACATGGTTACGCAAAACTCGGGCTGACGCCCTCGTTTGCGCAATTTCCATGTGCGTGCGATAATAATGTGTGTATCCCACTTATTGCGTAAATAACTATTATTGACATGGAATAGATACAAAAGTAAAGTATAAATAATAATAAGTAGGTGTCTTCGTCTGACCAGTGATCTGTATATTTGGCCAGTGAAGTGATAGTGTGATTATAAAAGACATCAGCAGAACATGCCGTTAGTGCAATCAATTAGGATGGTAATGGAAAATAACCTACATATTACAGTGGCTGAATGCCCTCTGCAGTATTATCATCTTCACTGTCATAATCACTAAAACTATAATCTGAATCTTCGTTAATGTCGATTATGAGCGGCGCAATCTCTTCACGGTCAAATAATAATTCCCGTTCCCACCACTCCTGTATTATTTTATTCGTATGGTCAACAGTATTTTTCCACATTGTGGGCGTGACATGTGCTAACGCTTCTTTCCACATTGCCACTGCATTTTTCTGACCATAACCCTCACGCCCAATGTGTTTGGAATAATAACTTTTAGCAATTCCCCAAATATTTTCAATAGGGTTAAACACACAATGATATGGCGGCAATCGTAATACTCTATGGCCATACTGGTGGGCCAATTCATCGGCAACATACGTTTTTGGAGGTTTGTTTCTGAAAAACATAACATTTTAAATGAAACTATAGAGAATAGTATATGCATTACTGTGCAACCAAATGAAGAAGTTCCGTTTTTAACAGCTGTGGATCTGAACTTATGTCATGTTGTTCAAGCCATTCACGAATTTCTGCTTTTTTCCATGAACCATTGGGACATTTGTTTGCAAGGGTACTGTGGTAGCTAGCATTGTCCATAATAATCAGTGATGGTTCCTCGAGCTTCATAAGCAATTGATTTTCAAACCACTTGAGAAAATTCTGTTGATTCATTTCGCCATGATAGTCTGGATTTTTGGTATTAGAAGAAAATACCAGCGCTGCTTCATCAATAAATCCATTGCTTGTACCTGCATGTAATACAATATACCTAAAATATAATGAGACAAATAAATAACTAACATGAAACTGACACATTACTACCTTTTCCCTTCTATTTTGAACGTCCTGATACTTTTGACACTATCATCTTGCCATGACCTAACTACCGAACCATTTTCAAATATCCATGTTTCATCAAGATATACACATTGCAAAGGATTTGGGTTCTGCTGATTGTGCACGTATTCACGTAAGAATTTGGTTCTTGCATGAACAACATGTTGTAATTCCATAAGACGCTTCCGTACATTTGTTGGAGAATAACGAAACCCAATAGAATGTAAAATTCTTCCCAATGAGCTCACAGAACCCTCAAATATATGTTTCTCCTTCAAGCAGTCAAGTAATGATGATCGTGTAACATGTATTTCTGTAAAATAATCGTTAGTATCTATAAGGCGTGCGCATCAAATTCATACTTTTTTCGACCATTCCATATAAACATTCTCGAATAGCACACTGCTCCGAAGTGCTAATATCACACACCGGCTTTTTTCGGGGTCTCTTTTTCTTGGGAGAATGTACACCTTCTCCGATTTTTATTTGCTGTACCACGGAGTTCACTGTTCTCACACATACACCGAGAGCAGCAGCAACCCTCTGCACAATGTAACTGCATTTGTAACTATAATAAAATACACCTACTTACGTCTTGAACAGCTGTTAGTGGTAAAAGAGGTCCCCCGTTATGGCGTTCTTTAGCAAAATAGTCCACTAAATTAGCGACCATTTGCTTTGCATCTTTGTGCAAGGGCTTCGGCATGATGGAATGTTTACGTTCAAGCAAGCGACACGTACCACGGTACACGGCAGTTAAGTTGGAGTTCTGAGAAGAACTGTTTTAGTTCTGAAAAGAACTGATACGATTACACAAGCAGAAAAATAGCAAAACGCGAAAAATCAAACAATAACACAACTTAAACTGACACCAATGACACTTGTGAAATCGATAAAACTTTAGCATATGTTTCGCTATCAGTCGTACCAATATAATTTCCCGCAAATTGATCGATTTTAATCTGTCTTGCCACGTATTGCCGCGCGTATTTTTGATTTAGTGTTGGTAACGGATCTACGTCATCCATGACGTGTACGCATTGCTTCGTGATCCTGAGTTTAACAAATTTCTTTTTGCAATTTTGAATCACTCAGCCATTCCACGGTTACGGACGGGACACTTCGTACGACTCTTTAATAATAGCTATTTATGGTATAAGTGAAACGTCACACTTAGTGACTGCAGTATGAAATAATAGTATATTATTTGACAAGCGCATAATGTAGCATGTTATTCACGAGGATGAAAATTACACACGAGCCGCAGGCGAGTGTGTAAATCATCCGTGTGAATAATAGCCATTATGCGCTAGTTAAATACGACGTTTTATCTACGACTCTAAACAAATTATACACGTTTCACAAATAATAATTTATTTCAGAAACAATAAACAAAACAAATAAGTAATTAATTATTATTATTACTTGTCTTAGCAAGAAAATTAAATGTAAAATGGCCACTGCAGTTTGAAATCTGTATTGGCTTGCCTTTCATGTCAACACTGACATTACTACTGAGGGAATGGGAATTTTTAACAAAATTACTAGTTTCTCTTAAACCACAATTAGTTTCACTTGATGTACATGGGGGAGATGGATTCATCACAACATTATCGCAGTTTACAGCAGCATACTCCTCTATGTTTTCACAGTTTTCTGCCATTACAGGAGCTCGAATTGATGTACATGGTGTTGACGAGGGATTCACCTGTTTAAAAATTTTCTTTGATGTTTCTAGTTTGTATTTCACACTGTTATCTATGTAGCCCTCTGCCACGGAGGAGCTTTTCCATCCTCCGTGGCGTTTTAAATCGGTTATGTCCCCTCCACCATCCACCAATAAAGTAGCCGAGGATCTACGAAAAGAGTGTCCAGTAAATAATTCTGGATTTGGGAGCCCCAAATATGCTGCAACTTCTTTCGGCATACCACCAAATTTATTGATACCTATTCTCTGCATAGTACATTTACCATTCTGGTAATTAAGGAAAAACACATCTGATTGCACTTCAGCTGGACGTAAATCAAGATACTTTTTGCATATTAAATAGTAATCTTCAGTTACTGTGAAAGATCTTCTAATCTTTGTTTTAGTGTTGGGCAGTGTTACCAAAAAAGCTGAATTCAAATCTTTGATGTCTTGAATTCGCATTGAATGCAGTTCTTGAGTCCTACATGCACCCATTATGCCCATTATCAAAGCCACCTTTAAAAAAATATTAAATGAGAACCTACAACATAATTTTGAAACAATAATTTCTTACCTTCGTTGCTAGATATTTTACATCAGGGGCTTCAGTGATGAATTTAGTTATTTGTTGAGGACTAAGCGTTTTCGCTTTCTTTGGCTGGTAATTTTCTCCTTGACGCTTTAAGAATGCTCTTAATTTATGGTACTGTTCTATATTAATGTTATGATTGATGTTGAGAGTACTTCGTAGCATGGAGTAATAAGTCCACAGCGTAGAAATTTTGTATTTACTTGATAAGTCTGCAAAGTATGCTAATATCACCCGTTCGGAAAATGAGGTAATCTTCTTTTCTTGTTTCCACTTCATGAATTGATTGTACGCTATTTTGTACAATTTTTGAGATTTCTCTGGTAACAGGTTAACAGCACCAGCTGCTTCTGCCACTTCGGGAGGTGTGCCAGGAAGATTTTCAGTGTTTTCATCCATTATAACTGATGATAACCTCTTATAAAAACACTCGTCGGTAATAAATTTTCGCAAGAAATCAAAATTCAAAACAATACGCACAATGGCGGCTAAGCGTCCGTAGTAGCAGGTGGCAACGTAAACAACGTCAGAGCCATCTACAATCTACAATCGCGAAATACGAATTCCGTTTAGATTGTAAATTTAAATTTTAAATCCTACACAGAATAATAACTGTTAAATATATAACACGTAAAAAACGAATATATACATAGTTTTGACGTTTATATTTTTCTAGAAAAAAAGGAACAGTATTTTAGGACATTTTGAAATAAATCCATTATTCACTAGTGTTTAATATTCATTAAACACTAGTGATTAATATGGGGTATTATGTATCTATAGTTACGTACATAATGCGTCTATTATTAAAGAGTCGTAGATAAAAATGTTTATGCTACTTAATGTGTTGGGAACGAAATTTTATATTTGTAGAAAATGTAATTGTGTCGGTATCATTATGCCAAAAGACACCTAATGTCTTTGTGGGTTGCTGTTTATCCGGAGGGTAGAATAATATTCTACCGTCCCCGTGTTTATCCAAGGACAGGTTACTTTGCATTTTTACCTGAAGATTATTCACTAACCTGGAGCAGTTGGAATTTATTTTGTGAAGTTGAAAACCACCCGATTTTAAAATGGAATTTACGTCAGTTAATAACTGTGCGGCTTGTTCGATGGTATCAGCCCCGGTAATAATAAGATCGACTTAAAAATCGTTATAAATTACGAGTACATTGGAGGCTCCGGGATATTGAAATTTTGAATGATTGGAGAGTTCTATTAAACATCTTGTGGCAAGAAAAGACGACCTAGCAAACCCATAATTAACGGTATTTAATTGATACACTTTGACCGGTTCATTAGTATTGTGACGCCAAATATATATTTGTTGGTCATCCTCATCAATCATCATGTAACAATATTTGGCGGCACATTTTTTGCACGTCGGCTGTAATTCCTATTTTATGAGTTCTAAAGCGTAACAGAACTCTGAAAAGGTCCTGCTGCAAGTTGGGGACCTGTTAAGTGTCATTTATTGACTTATTGTTGTTGGTTTTTAAAGACGTGTTGAAAACTACTCGCAGTTTAGTCGTGGGAGAAAATTCGTAATAAATTGGTGATGGCTTTAAAAATAACCTGAATTGTCTGTTTTTGAAATTTCTGACATGTGTTGAAGAAACAAATACGTATCCATAAATTCCGAGTATTCTTTGAACAATTGAGGGTCTTTGTGTATCCGCCTTTCCAAGTAGCAAAACAGTTTTAAAGTGTCGGTGCCTTTGATCTTTGCTGCTCAATTTTGGTGACCTTCAGCTATTTTGTTGGGGTATTTTGACACGGAAATTTTAAATGTTGGTTTTTATCAAAGGTTGAATGTTCATATAAATAATAATTTGCCTGTCATTTATGTCGGGAAAATTGGTTCCACGTATATTTGTCGCATAGTCAATTGATCCCAAAGTATTTATTTTTCATAAAATTAAATTTTTTATACAGGTGTTTCAGAATGATTTTCATCTAGTCGCTTATGGATTTTCCATGCAAATTAAAAAATGTCTCTTTCCAAAATAATTATTGGAAGAAATTACAATCGTTGGTTGCGTAACTACAAAATACCCTCGAAAAGTGATTGATAATTATGTAGGTCTGGTATCGAGGAAAACTTGATCACTGGAAGGATAAAGTTGACTCAGTCTCTATTTAATTTTTCTGTTTGTTGTTTAGATTTCTTCTCTGCAGTTGGCCATTTTCCGTTTGACAAAATTGGCAATCTCATATTGTGCATGTCACAAGTAGACACAAGACAACGGTTTTACGTTATTGAACCTTCGCACCTTTAACGTTTCCATAAAAGTTAATTAAAAAAAATGCAAAGAAATACAATTTATTTTACACCAAGTGTTCGAAATTACCACCATTCTGCTGTAGGTTTCAAACAAATAGTTTTAAATAATGGGTTTTAAACTGTTAAAAACAAAACGTGAAATAAAACATTCGTTGTTCTAGAATTGTTTAAAACATGTTTAGAATATGCTTTAAGTTTTAAAAGAATCAAAAACATGTACATTTTGCTAATTTAATGCTTTGAAAATATTTACAAGTTTGGAAGCTTTTTCTACCACCCCCAAGCGGTTTTTAATTTTTTAATAAACCATTCCAAACGTGGAGAAAATTTGCTCAATGCCAGCAGAAGAAGCTATAGCTGTATGTAACTGGTTGGTTAAGTCTATTGTTTCTTCGTTTACTCTACCTTTTAATGCACTCCACCAAGCAACCGGTTTAACATTTTCTTTGGTTTGATGTGAAAACAAATATGCTCCGAAAGGTGACATTTTTGCCTCATTAATTACATCTGACATACAGTTGGGATGGTACTTACCGACATACTGTAGGGCTTTATTTCTTTGTTCTTCAGTCAATCTTTAGCCCATAAATCGCTGATCGAGTAAATTATAAAAAGTGTACTGCGAACAGAGCCAAATCAAATCTTCCCTCTAGGTGTCTGACCTCTTCAAGACTGCAATTTTCTTCCAGTTCAGACTTGAGGATGATCCAAACTTCGGTGGCTTCGCTAATAGTACAGTCATTTTTTTGAACCTTGTGTAATGCTATAGCAATTTGTTTTAATTTATAAGTATTCTTCGCAGTCATCAACAGTCATTTTAACCATTTCGTCGCAGCGACAAGCTCTCGCAATTCCGATGATTAAAACAACTTTCATGGCTAAATATTTGAAATCATCAGCTTATCTCAAGAAACTGTCGAATTCCTGTACTTTTTGGCACTGTATCCCTCGCCTTGTTTTTTTAGATAGGCTCGAAGTTTTTGAAATTTATTGATGTCAACACTATTTTTAATATTCAGTAATAACTTCTAGAAAACTTTCTTCCACCATTTTGTGGATTTTCTATCTAAATCATACGTTCCAACCAGTTGATCAGAAAGATCAACACCTCCCATGTGTTCATTATAAAAACAAATTGCTTCAGGACATTGGATTTGAACATAATTTCTATCCTTTTGTTTTCTATTTACGTACCTAAACGGTGTTTGCATCATGGCAGTTGCTCACTAGTAACACTTCTTTTGTATCCTTCCATTTAGCTGCTACTACACCTGTTGTGCTGCACTTAAATTCAACATCACCCCTATTCTTTAGCTTAGTGGTCATAATTGGTAAATTCTTTCGATTGGACATACAAGTTCCTACAGCAGCAAGTGAAATGCTTTTCATAAGATTCACGGAGGTAACAAACCGATCAAAACATAAGGCAACGTCAGTTTTTCGATAGAAAAACATAAGTCAACCTCTGAACTACTCTTTCGCCTAATGTGCCCTCTTGCTGTTCAGTTTCCTTGCTTGAATATATATTGAAGTCGTAAACATATCCTGTTAGTGAATCACTTCGTTGCCAATTTTAATTCGTTTTTTGATAGGCTTGAGCGGCATAGGGGAAAGTCCCCTCATTCGGACCTAGTGGGACATTTTTTCAATTAAAACCAAAATGTAATACGATATTAACTTATCTAGTGTTGAGCCATTAACTTTGACATGTTTTCAATGTTTGGTAATTTTTTTAGAATTTTTTGAAACATCCAAATTGGTTAAAAAAAATAATTTTTGAAGGTCTGCAAGTGGTCCAAAATAGGAGACTGGGTTCCTAAATTGGACCACTATATTCTTGGATTGGACCTTCTTGGTAAAAATGCATGAAATGAACATAATTTTATTTAAAATGTGAAAAAAAAACAATATTAAATTTTAAAAAATAATAACAGTACGGCTCAGATAGCCCCTAGCGCGGCGCAGCGATAATGCTCATGAAGCAACGCTGTCCGCAGTCACTTTGTGGATGGGTGGCCAAGATCGCCATTCCTATCTGAGCGGCTCGGTGCGTCTCCCCCCTCGACACCCAGTAGGTAAAAGAGGGTAACAGATTATATATATATAACAAAAATAAACGTTTTAGAACTACATGTAAACTGAACAATACTGTTATAATTAGGTACAATAATCACATAAATAACGCTTTGTGCGCGATTCAGCTCCTGAACATGTTTCGTGAACCCATTTTTTGCATCCATTGCACTGAATCATGTCTTCCAGCGTTGTTTCCTCGCAGAGGAAGCAGTACCATTCTTGCACATTGGCCTCTATAATAACGTCTTGTTTTGCATTTGGTATTTTGTCCTTACGCAAACCAGATGGACCTGCTTTGGGTTCTTAAGTTCATCAACAAATTTGCTCTTAGTCTTCTGTTTTTTCTTTTGTTCCAACTGTTCCTTGTAAGGTGTCGCTGTTAATATTATAGTTTTTTGCGTCTTTCTTTTTCTTTTTGTTGTTTGCTTAATTATCTTGGGCATAGGTGAAATTTCTAGAGGTGTATAATATAGAGGTGATTAGAGTGCTCATCAATCGTGAAATCTCGACTAACTATAGTTTCCCTTACATTTTCGGTACCCCCAATTTCAGCGATGGGCGTTACATTTCTTATAATCCTATCATTTTCATTTTCGCTTTCGTTTAATATATATATATCTGCTGCTGCAAAATCAACATCACTAAAAACGTGTCGGTTAACAGGCCAAATGCCTGAACCTTTAAATCCACCAATAGCGTTGGCAACGGTGGCGACTTCGCAGTACGCTTCTCCAAGTAATGTTGTTATTTGAAATTGAGTAATGACACATTCCGGATTGCTTCGCAACCATGTTTCCTGATTTATAACATATCTTTTTTCGAGTGGCGAAAAAAACCCGACATCAATAGGCTGCATCTTGTGGGTGACATGAGCAGGCAATTGCAATAGAATAATCCCATGGTCTCTTGCTAATTCTAATGCATCCAAATTTTTTGTATGGATTGTGTGGCCGTCTAATAGCAATAATACTTTTTGGTCTTTTGTAGGTTTGATTGTTTTAACAAAATGTTGCAGATATTTGGTAAATAAATTAGAATTTATATATCCGCTTTCCGATACTTCAATAAGACTTTCAGGCGGTGCGCCATTTTTTAGAGATTCATGCATTCTCATTCTTTTAAATATGAACATTGGTGGGACATAAACTCCCGTACCATTGAAACAACAAACAATTGTTGTATTGACTCCTCTTTCGCTGCTTGAGATTACTCCAACTTGTTTTTTTCCTTTTCTTGCTAAAATATTCTGTGGTTTTTTCTGAACGGTTGAAAAACCTGATTCATCCAAGTTGTATATTCTAGCGGCGTCAAACTGATTTTCATCTACAATACGTTCATATATGTTAAAAAAGTCTGTAACATTTTCCCTGTTGAAACCCTTCGCCCGAGCCATGGATGTTTTTTCTGGTAATCGAAGTGATAGTCCGGGATGTCTTCTAATGAAATTGTAATACCATTTTTTTCCAGCACGTTGTTGAGTATTGTTAAATCTGTGGTATATTTTGTTTTTCTCCACCAATTGATATGCAAGGTTCATCACATCTCGTCTGGTGATTCCAAAAAAGCAAGCTTCTAACCTAAGGACGTGTTCCACTAAATCAGCTTCTAATTCGGCAGGCAACGTTGTAATCACCCCGGCGCGTTTCGTACTGCCCTTAATGTGTTTGTTACTATCTGACAAACGTCTTTTAAATGTGGCTTTTGGCACATTAAATTGCCGACAACATTCGTTCAACCCTAGTTGATTTTTACGAAAAGCAGTTAGTGCATTATCCATGTCCTCTTCGCTCCATTTATAATACTTCTTTTTTGCTTGTTTTTCCGCATCCATCTAGTATAAAATCATAGTTAATAGATTATAACAAGAAAATTTATTATTGGGCATTGTAATACGAAATTCTAAAATTACGCGCCTAGATACTGTGACGTGATTGGTCAAATCGGGAGTTCCTTCAATTAGACCGGTCCAAATAAGGAGAATCTAAGGTGGTCCAATTTACGCGCTGGTACAAAATTTACTATTTTCTTGTATTAAAACGCTATAACGAAATAAAACATATTTATTTCTAGGTTAGGTTCTTAATTTTATTACGCTTTGACCAATGTAGTCTTTGTGCACTGTATTTATGAAATAATTTAGGCTATATATCCTTACAAAACCATGCGAAAAGTTGTATCACAATGGTGGCAAAATTTCTTTGCAATTTAACAAGCAGACACTTCCCGCTACAGAATGGAATTTTGCACAACACTGCTTTGGCGCCAAATACTTTCGAATAATATGCACTAGATGTCGGCAACTATTCTAGATTTAAAAAAAAAATAGGGTGGTTCAATTGAGGCACTGGTCCAATAAGGGGGACTTTCCCCTATATTGTTTTAGTGCTGATCGCCCCTTGAATTTCACCATTGACTCGTCAATTGATTGAAAAGTAGCTTCGGTTCTGGCTTTCTTGTAGCAAGTTTTCAGGCATCCAACAATTTTTTCTGTGTAATATGTCTTAGAAGCATTTCTAGGTTTCTCGAGATGATTGAATAGGTACATGCCGAATAACTGGTTTAAATAGCGTAAAGTTTTATGCTTTCTAAAAAATGGATACCGTTAACTTGGTCATTGCTACTGAAAACTAAAAGTATCGGCAACAATGTTTATACTTCTGGCATCTTTTTAACCTTTAATTTAATAAAACATAACCTAATGAAAAAAGTTCAGGGAATTTGTATTCTTCTGCATCCAATACCAACAAACTCACTAGATTTTCATGGCCAACCTTACTATATAAAGATCGTGAACGGATAATAGATAATAATAGTTGAAAACGGAACTCGGACAAGTAAAAAATCTCTAAAAAACGAAGAGATATCCTATGCACCGGTCATGTACCTACTGATGAACAGCTGTTTGATGAAATAGAGGACAGATAACGTCGTGTGTGCAACTTAATAATAAATAATCTGCAGGAATCAACAGAAAATAATGAAACAGCCAACAATACGGATGACCTTACGAAGGCGATGGAAATAATATCAACCACCGGTGTGGCTAATATTCAAATAATTAAATTGTTCCGTCTTGGAAAATTATCATTCTGATTATGCCTCGTAGTTCATTGATAATGTAGCCCTCTACAGGAAAAATAGTTACATTTCGGTAAAATTCTTTTGTTTCGAAGCATAGGATATTTGCGAGTAAATAACAATCTATTGCTGAACCACCTATGTATACATCTGTGTCTCCCGGATTGAGAGCGATGGGTTTTAAATTTTTCGGATATATGGTAGCATTGCCAATCAAAAATTGTTTATCATTTTTAAACTTTTTACTAAATGTGTAGTCATCTTCATCGTTCAGACTTAGAATTATTCGAGAACGCATAGTTTTTTTTCCAACTGCTGGAACTGAAATATATTTCACGATTTTTGCAAAGTACTTGCGCAGATCCTATTATTAGTATCTTTGATATACATACCACATTTATCATCAGACGAAGAAGAACGTTGCTTCTTTATTCTTGGGGTTGACGTTGCTGTAGGCGTGGATAATTTTAATGTTGTGGTGTGAGAGATCAGAAAATAGAATCGGTTTTTTACTTTATCTGAACCGGTAGCGAGTGTAGGAATTAAAGCAGAATTTTGTGGTAAATTACATGCAGTAGCTATAGAGTTCTCAGCTAGAATAGGTAAGGTCTTTATTTTGTTTATATCACAGTGTTTGCGGACAACGTTTCTTATCATTTTCGTTTCGTTTCGATAACTTTTTCCAACACAACAAGAAAGGTTTTTTTTTTTCGTTCATTTCAGATCTTTAAGATGGACAACGATAGTAATAGTGGAGTCGTGAAAAAAGCAACAAAATCTCGATCGCCGAATTTCACAAGAAATGAAAAAAATCTTTTGTTAAATTTAGTGCTAGTTTATAAAAAAATCATCGAATGTAAAAAATCGGATGCCGTCACATGGCGCGAAAAGGAACGTTGTTGGAAATCCATTACGGTCCTATTTAATAAGCGATCAACTGCTGGAGTCTACAGGAAGCAGCAGTCATTAAAAAATTGCTATGAAAATACTAAAAAAAATGTACGTCTGGTAGTTTCTGATGAAAAAGTGTCCACCAAGCGCACAGGAGGAGGGAAAGGCAAAATGCTTGTAAACGATCCTACGTTCGACCTCGCTTTGGCCGCCATGAATCCAAAAACTGTACATGGTCTTGCACAGGATTTTGATTCAGATAGTCAAACTTTAATAAAACAAGAGGCATCGGAAGATCTTGCAACACCTGGTATTTCCATTAATAACCTGCAACCCTTTTTCCCTTTACCAGGTCATGACAGCGATAGTGATGATAGTAAGCCAGTTGATGAAGGAGAAACACATCAGGATGTTGAGGTAAATAATGAGTTTAACTCATCTGAGTATACTGGAGGCCTTGTAAAACTATTGAATTTGCGCCATATGATATGTAGATTATACAACCTAATAATGTTGATATGTTGTAGCATGTTGCTGATAATAATAATATGAAATGGGGTGATTTTAAAGTTGGCAACCTGAAAAAACCAATAAATCGAAAACTGGTGCCTTTGTCAACAGCTGGACAAGCCACACCACCCCAAAATTCTGTTACACTTCCTGATGAAAATAGAGCGAAACCGACAGAAACATTGTCGTGGACTGCAAGACCAGCAGGCAGCAACTTGTCTTCATCAGATTTGGCCAAAAAATATGACCAGTTAGCAGAACTGAAAATTAAGCTGACTACTTATCAATTGGAGGCTTTAAAAAATGAGCACACAGTCACAGAGGAAAGGAAAGAAGAATTGTTTGCATTAAAAAAAAAATCGTTAGAGTTGGATATAGATATAAAGAGGGCACTGTTACAAAAAATTGACGATTCTTCGGCGTCAGACCTTCTATTATGTCTATTACAAGGAAAAGGAAATTCAATTCAGTGATATCTGATTATTTTTATCTAATGTAATAAATTTTCTTATATGGTATTATAAAATATTCTTAAGAAATTATAATCTTCCAATTAAACTTCGTCTCATTTGAGGACCTAAAAATTGTCTTTCGTTTGCGTGAGGCACCTGCGGTATTTCTCCTTCTCGAATCAATTGTTGCAATACGTGTTCATTTATTTCTCCTGGCAAAGGGGGTTCAGCTTCTCTCTCCTCTTTTTCGTGCAATCTTGTGCAACACTCCTGTAGCAATAATGACGCTGAGAGTATTTGTTAGCTTTAGCCTTCCATATGCTAACACAGGGAACCTTCTCTTCCAAATACCAAAAAGTTTCTCCACCACACCTCTTGTTCGTATGTGAGATTCATTTTAAAGCTGTTCTCTTTCAGTTCTTGGATTTTGAAGAGGTGTTAATAAATATTCCCGTAGAGGATATGCGCTATCACCTGTAATGTATTCACGATTTCAGGAAGTATGAGTACAAGTTTATAATATAAGCTTGTCATCAACTAAAAAAATATGAATTCCTTATTAATTACCAAGGAGAAATGAATCTGGGGACATATTCTCATCTAGTGCATGTAAATATGCGAATGCGTATCATAATGCAATGCGAATACAACATCAAACTTCCTATTTTTGTGCATTCGCATGTATTGTTACGAAGTGCATTTGCAGCGAGCGGTCTATGACGAGTGAATATTTCTTTCGCATACGCATATTATTACGTATTATTTTGCAGTGAGTAATAAGTGATAATCAAGTTTAAAAAGTTCAAAATGCCTGATGAATATCTTCATCTTCTGTTAACTGAAGCCTTAGAAGATGCTGAAAGCAGGGCATTTCGAGTTTATGATCGAAGGAGAAATTCATTTGAAGAGCTACTCGAACACAAATTTGTTCAATTATTCCGTTTGTCAAAAGAATTAGTGCGTTTTCTTTCTGTTATAAGACCATTTTTAACCCAGGCTTATCGTGATCAGGATATAGATATTGAAACAAAGGTAATTTATAGAAAATAGACTACTTTTTGTAGCTACTGCGTATTATGTTTGCTTCTCAATACAATGATTGTTTTTAAAAGATTATTATTAGAAATCATTACCATAAAATTATTATTATTTTAGGTAGTGTTAGCATTACCTTTTTATGCAAGTGGGAGCTATCAAATGGATCTTGGTTCTAATAAATATTTTTGTGTAACACAACCAACAGTAAGTCGTTGTTTAAAGGAAATAACTGACACGTTAAATCAGCCAGCAGTATTTAATAGATTCGTAAAATTTCCTCACACAATGGAGGAAATGGTGAATATTCGTGCTAATTTTACCAAAGATATGGGTTTCCTGGAATATTAAATGTTAATGCCGCCTATCCAGGGAGTACGCATGATGCATTCATTTGGCAGACTTCAAATGTGAACATTGCACTACAAAATTTGCACGCATTTGGTCACATTGTCTACCTTTTTGGAGATTCAGGCTATCCACTTCGCCCGTGGTTATTAACACCTGTAGAAGGCGAGCCTCCAAGAAATACTCCAGGACGATTTAACCATTTGTTTAAATGTATAAGAAGCATTATAGAAAGATGTAACGGTGTTCGTAAAAAAGATTTCGGTGTTTGTTGAAAGATAGAACAATGCATTAAACATTATGATCCAGGCACGACAGGTCGAATTGTTAATGCCTGTGTCGTTTTTACAACCTAGGTATAGAACATAATGTTCCCGAAGTCTTAGACCTATATTTACCAGCCGAAATTGATTTTGAAATGTATGACATGGAAAATAATAACCAAGACATAGACCGGCAAGAAGAGTTAATCCAAATTTAGCCAAAGGACGAATAATTAGAGCTGATTTAATCCGAAGATTTCAAAATTAGTGAATCACAATAGAATAACTGTATTACGTTTTTTTTTGTTTCATAAATTTATTTCACATTCAAACACTTTATAATAATTCTTTCCGTACTCACACTTTCGAAATGCGAAACAGCTTTTGCGGTTTGTTTGGCTTTTGATTCTCTCTTTGAAGGTACTGCTTCAAATGCTCGCTCAAATGTATTATTTCTGTTAAGATCTTGGGGAATGTTGCTACTGTTTTTATTAATACTCTCTGGTTTGTTGGGTATAGTTTTTGAAGTTGATTCAATATCTATAAAATTTTCTTCAAAAGACACGTTCTGATTTTCTGTTAAAACTGGAATTTCTTCTTCACGAAACAACATATTTTCTGCTTCTTCTACTTCTGTAAGTAGATTCTCCATTGGGTCGTTGTCTTATTTTCTTGCTTTCTCCATCTCTAACATGTTTTCTTTTACAATTGATTCATTAACTTTACTGTGACCCCTTTACAGATACTTCTTTTATTATATTTAGTACTGCAATATCCGAATCACTCAGTTTTCTTGGGCTGGTTTTCCCCCTCCGGTACCACGATTGTGTTTGAAATTTGTTGATCACTTACTTTTTGCCTTTTTTTCATTGTCTTGCCATGCCTAAAAATAAATCAACGTTTTTTTATATAAGTTGCCCTAGTATATAATAGCGTGTTTGCGCAAAACATTTTCTTATAAATTTTTTCTTATGCTTACACTTATCCTTATAACTATGTCTTAACACTCACAATCGTTACTTCTTATATTGACAATAGTAGAATTTTTCTACAATGTCAGTCAGTGTCATTTAGAACTTTAATTAGTTATGTCGCAACTGAAAAAGAAACGATTTCGATTCTCAGAGAGGGAACGTATAAAATGTTTGAATGCATTATTCGACCTTCTTTGCGAGACTGAATTTACAAACGAAGAAGATGTGTGGAAAAAACTTCATGCAGTCGTAAGTGAAGACGAAAGAGAGCGCTTTCAGAACTGTAGCTTCAAATTATTAAAAGATCATATGTTGGAACAAGTAATAAAATTTAGAAAATTTGATGCCGACGAAGCTACAGAAAGTGGGAAAGAACGGATACAGACTGAGTGGGGCGACGCTGTTAGAAAACTTCTGACTGTCTGGTCGCAATATGAAGATGTGGCACAAATTGACATAGAAAATAAAAAAAATGAACGGGGTAAAAAAAGATGCAGTGGCCAAAAATTCGACGAGGTTATGCCTGCAAAAGCAATTCGCCAAGCTGCTCTGCAAAGTTTGGACAGTCCTATTGAAAGTTGTAATAGTGAACAAATATTAGAAACAGAAGCCACTGACGTGGACAATGAAATATTTTTTCACACTGTTGACGATTTTAATGACACTGATATTGATGGTGAGCGTGGGGGTCGTGAAGGGTTCAACCAAGAATCTAGCAGGGTTTATACAGCAGCAGCACGAAAGACGAGAAATGGAACTAAAGATGGAACAAGTTTTTCATATTTAATTGAAAAAATGAAACGGAAAAGTCAGCTACAACAAGAACAATTAAGATTTAAAGAAAAGCAACATCAAGATAATATGAAAATTCAAATAGAAGAGTTGGAATTCAAAAAAGCTAAACTTGAGTTCGAACAGAAAAAATGGCAAGAGGAGGAAGAGGGCCGTAAAATAGAAAGACAAAAAAATGCAATTTTAAACAGATTTTTGGAAAACATTTTAACACAAAATTTAAATAATAAAAATCTGACATAATTTTTGAAATAATTACAGCTTTTAAATGTTTATTTAATAATAACATATTAATTAAAGGTAATTGTTTGATTAAAAAGAAATTATTGAAAATATTCCATAATATCTAGTGATTCTATATCGAAGTATCGAGAAGTTGTGCTTCCATAAAAACATGTATGCGCATTCGTTAGTAATGCAGCCACAATATAATACTGACCTATTGGTTGCAGAAAAAGTTTTTGATTTTTTTTTAAATCAACAAACGCAAATTGTGTTGTTATTTTACCAAAACTCCATTCTACGCATTGGCGTATTTTGGACATTTTGGTATTAAACATTTGTTGCTGCTCTGTTAAATTATGATTAGAAAATGGTCTTATTAATTGTTGCACTAATGGATACCCTTCGTCACCGTATAAACAAAACTGTGGGCAATGGAGCTTCATTTGCTCTAAGATTTTTGAATTTTTAAGGATAAAAGAGTCATGTCGTCTGCCAGAATACGGAGGACTTAAATGTAAAATGATACCGTTTGGAACGGTGATTGATTGAAATTTCAGACAATGTATTCTTTTATGTCCGCTGTAAACTTCTTTTTGAAATTTTGATGGTCTACAAATTGCCCGGGCAGTACCATCGATAAACCCAATGCAATTTCTTAAAGGAGCACCTTTCTTATGTACGAAGGCAGCCACCTCTGCGAGAAAACCTTGCGTTAACCATATGTTTTTATCAAAATTTAATAATAACTTGGCCCATTTCTTGAATATAAAAGTAATAACAAACTTTAAAATTTTACTGATTGACGAAAAATGTAATCCAAATTCATTTTGCAATCCTTTTAGTCTGTTTGGGTAAGAAAATCGTCTTAAAACGAGACATAATCCTGCAAGACCTATAAATGAAGAGTGTTTAAAAATACGGAATTTCTTCTCGATTGTAGATAATAATAAACCTTCAATGACATGACCATCTGGTGTAACCCATTTTGCAGGCATTTGCAAAGCTTGATGTAATTTAATTATATGTTCTTTTTCAAATCGAAAAAGAAAACGAAAGTTTTCTGGCGGAATGCTATTCATGTTGAATTTAACACACGTATATGAATAACGCTTTTCTGTTAACTCTTTTTGTATTAACTAATGCACTAAGTAGTTCTGAACATCTTCTGTATTGCCAAAAGTAGCCAAAATTTCTAAATTATTCATGGGCAAAATGGATCAATTTGCGTGACAGAAAGTCAGTTCTGCTTGTCAATGTAAGGTTCTAAGCCGTCAGCATAACTGTTACAATTTATACTTATAACTATAATTATAAATTATAATTGTAAGCATAAGGGAAACTGTATAAGAAAAGGTTTTCGCAAACATACTAATAACTAAGATTCATAATTATGTTAGCAATATATACCTTTCTCCAAGATTTCCAGTGTTTCTTTTGCACGTACTCTCCTAGAAGCTGCATTTGCTGCGCGTTGACATGATTGCCCTTTTTCTTTGTATTATCCATTACAACTTTTTTAAGTTTTAGTCGTGACGTCTAAATTTATTTATTTTTCTGACATTTGTTTAAATTTTTTTAATGAACGTCATTTATTGCAACAATGCCAAATTTTCGTTCGTATTTAAAATTGCGAAGACCAATTTGTTTTCGAATGTTCATTAACCAGGGTCAAATATAAGCCCCATAATGCGAATGCGTTTGCAAACGTTCGCATTAACATTTTTCGAATGATAGCCACTATATCTGATATTTCCATTTTTGCATTAGACACAACCTGCACATTGATGGAGAAAACATTTTTACTATTCCGAAACACTTCGGCACCATTCCTCCTGAAACGCCAGAAAAAAAATCTGTACACCTGCAACTTCTGTTTTTCGTTAGTTATATAAAATATTTTGCAAAAATGATTTGATACTTAAAAAGAATTTATCGAAAGTCTTACCTGGCGACTGTACACGAATGTATATGATTTTTCGTTAATATTCATCTAAATTTCTTGGAAAAAAAATATATTGTGGTCGTAATCGAGCAATTGCCCGGGATACTCGTTGGACAATTCTACTCACAGATGATGTACTGATTTTAGCTACATCTGATATAGTAGTCATGTGACTATTTGACGAGTAAAACATGAGTGCAAATTAGCAATTGGTTCATTGGAGATATTGACCAATTTCTACAAACAAGAATTATTGAAAATCTTATAGCTGATATTTGGCATTGTTAAAAACGACACTCACAAATCATATGGAAATTCCAAAAATTGTTCTATTTGTGGAAGGAGTCCCAGAACAGTTTCCTTGGTCAATCCAAATCGTCGAAAGAACGATAAATCATCGTACGAATGAAAAAAATCAACACGATCCCTAATTTGTCTAGGGACTGCGTCTTGGATAATTTCCATTATTTCAATGTCGTCGTCGAACGCATCAGCATCTATATTTATGAATGGTATATCCATTTTAATTGAAAGGTCTTGGTAATAAAAATTCTTCAGTAATTTTTTTTTATAATTAACAATCTTTCTAGTTGAAAGTAATTCCATTCACACTTTCATTTAACCACATAACAGCATTCGTACTTACTTTTCCGGCAAATAATCCTCGTCACAAAATATTCAGATTGTTCAATTGACGTCTGGCGTATTGACTTTATTAGATAGTTATCGCGGTAATAATAACAATTTCGCGTTTTTTTCCCGCTTACGCTTTTCTGCTTTTACACCCAATCAGCTGATTTTGACATTATCAACAACAGCGCCCTCATGCGAGTGGAAGTGACTAATTACATACTTCACTTTAATCTCAAGGGTGGAAAGTGACATATGTGTCACTTTCCACCCAAGAGATGTAAGTAATTGTCACTTTCCACCCAAGATATGGAAGTGAATGTCACTTTCGGCTCTAAAATGTTACGTATGTGTAGATGGAAATCAACGATTATAAATACATATAAGGGGAGCTTATGGTGAAGACTTTGTCACTTTTTGATTGGTGCTCCCACTTTATTTCACACGGCTATTACCTTGAGTTTGACGTTCGTCAATGTTGGATTTCCAACCTCCTAGCCTTTTTAAGTGGAGCACTGTTAACCAACAAAGTTGCGGCCGTACGCCGCGCCGGAAACAATCTCCGGTGAAGGTTTCCACGTGAGGTAGCTTCAAGGAGGCTGCTTTTTTTTTGGAAATTGTGCAATGCTATTATAGCCAAAAGGCTGTTTTGTGATCTTGCCATGCCTATATTGGAGGAAAAATCTATCATTTTGAACGTTATTACGCAGACTAACATATTCTTTTACAGTTTGTAGCCATTCTTTGTTGGTAATAACGAATGTTCTTGTTTGGTACGTTTTTGTGTCCGGAATTGTAATCATAATTTTGTTTTCAGAAATATCGAAGTCATGCATTTTCATTTTAAAAAGTTCGTCGGTACGACAGGCACCAGAAATTCTTATCATTAATGCAACCTAGAATGTAAAATATTTAGGGCCGGTTTATATGTTGAACAGCGAATTAAATATTTAATCCTCGATTAGTTTACCACAGGATTAAAACGTGGAATATGAGCCCGTGATTGGTTAAAACATGTGCGTTGCCTCGCAACGGACCTCAATTAAAAGTTAATCGCGAATTAATCCCTTTTTTGCAGCTTCCCGAAGTTCAGGAGGAGGACAATTGGACGGTTTTTTGCAGAATGGCACCAACCCACAACAAATTATTAACGAGAAAAATTAAAAAACGTAATTTTCTTCATTTAATAATTCTATAAAAGAAATTTCTAAATTTTATGTATGTGAAAAAATCAAAATAATTATACTTTGCAGGGCATAAAATGGTGTACGGGTCCTATGCGTATATTTCCTAAAAATAATTAATGTTTTGTGGATTGGTTCTATTCTGTAAAATAAAGGACATACTTAGAATAATATTATTTAATGAACCAAAATATAAAGAATGTGGTTTAATAATTGATAAATTTAAGACTTTCCATTTCAAAATCAGGGGTGCCAGTGAAATACTCTACATCATCTTCTATGTGACCAGAAGAAGTTAGATTTTTGTAGAAGGGTTGTGCATCTGCCGGTATTAAATGCAGAATTGACTGCAAATCTTTCAATTTGGGGTCACTTATCGGTTTGCCATTGGGCCATACAAGAACACTTATTGTAGTCAATGAATGCTTTTTCTTGCCGAATATTGCATTTGTAATCATAATGAAGTTTGTTACTGTTTCTTCTCTTTTTGTTTTCATCTCTTGTCAAATTTAAAAACTTCCTTTTTCGGCCTCGTTTTGGTTTCCCTGTTGTTTGATTAAAATTTATGGGTGGAACATTATTTAGATTATTATCTTCATCATCAGAGTAAGTAGCTGTTCTGAATCACTATACTCACTAGAAGTGTTATAATAATTTGCTATTGATTGCAGTGCACTGAAAGAATTTTCTGAAATATGGTTCAGTTTCTAAAAATATTAGAATGTGATATCATAAACAACTAAAAAATATTTTTGTTTACCGTTTCACAACCGAATCCATAATCATTTAAGATAAAACTTGTAAGTTTACAGAAAAAGTTCACAACAACTTATTTATGTGACATTAATAATTATGCAGAAGGTGATGTCACACTCTACTTCAATATAATGTGATATGTATTACAAAAATACGTAAAAATAACAGAAGCTCATTTTTAATTTTTATATGTATAAAAAAATAAAAAAACCTAATAAGTTACAACTAAAAGAATCTCTGTATTACATAAAACAAACTGAGCGAGATGGAACTATTATTGTTAAATTGTTATAACAGGTACCAACATAATATGTAAAAAGACATTCATTAGGCTTAAAGCAGTCTTTATTATCAGAGTTATAGGTAACAAATTGCAAAATGTCGACTACTATAGTAGAATACAACTTATTGTGGACTGGTTCCTTTCTGCAAAAATGACTACAAAATTTAAAGAAATTGTTGAATGGTTCATGGTAAAAAAAAAGTTAAATAGAATTAAAAAATCGTTATTTTAACCTATGGAATACGTTCATGAAGTCTTCTAGGGTTCAAAGTTCATGTTGGTTTTAAAAATACAATTTTGTGGACTGGTGCCTTTCTGCAAAAAGCCGTCCAATTGATATCATCATCAGACATTTTAACTAAATTTTATTAATTAAACATCGCTTGTCAAGTTATGTCAATTTTTGTATTTTTCAACGCCTGCTGAGTGACTCATATTAAATAGAAATCAACGTTTCAAATTAGGACATTTTTATTTTATTTTAAAACTAATTAAAACGATTGTGAATAAAATAGTCTACGAACCTCGGAAAAGTACGATTCCTGTGTCTCTCTGTAAACTATAGTTCTCTCGACAGGAATGGAATACTTTCCGACTCAGTATGTAATATACTATTTTAGTACAGGAGACTCAACACTCTGCAGTTAGGAATATACCGTATTATGATATAGGTATATGATCAACTGATTGATAAAAACGTTGCAGTATTGTTTGAATCATCCAATTTTGCCCTACTAAAAAATAAGGTAACATTCTGGAAAGTTTTTATAGCACATAGGAGCAATCAGTAAAGTAATACAGGGTTTCGTTTACTTACTGGTATGTTTGGTAATAATACGCACATTGGTTATTATTCTATTTTAAGGTTGAAATGACTTGTGTTAACAGCTCGATGGTTGGAGGATGAGAGAGCGTTGAGAAGCCGAACATTACAATTCAAGCCTATCGCATGCGCAGTACCCTTAGTGTAATACTTGCGTACATACCACTTACAATGCAATTATTTGTGATGGTGATCTGACGAGTCAGTATGCGCTCTATTTTATGCCGGTAAGTTTTCTCTGGATAGTTTTAATCTCAATTAAGATATCAATTTCATATTTCTATTGTTGTGTAGTTCCTTTTTCCGCTTTTAAATGATCTGCATTAGTTGCCCCTTAACAGCTTTTCAGTTGGGATTATTGATAACATGTTCGCTTGTGATGTGGAATCAATAGGCGGGCTGTTGGGTACATGCCGTTCTCGTTTGATTTTTTTTTTGTGAATAAGCTGATTTAAATTACTAAGAACAAAAAGCAAGCTCACGGAAGAAGCAAGTTAAACTTTATGCTTAACATGCATAGGTCTTCAATCAGTTTTTTATCTAATATATAAAAATGAGTCGCGTTTTCCTTCCTGACGCTATAACTCCAGAACGCACGAACCGATTTCTACGGTTTTGCATTCGTTGGAAAGGTCTCGGGCTCCGTGAGGTTTATAGCAAAGAAAATTCTGGAAAAATTTCAAGAGAAAAGCAGCTAAAAGCAAACAAAAATTTTTTAAATTTTGCACGGGAATCGCCACTTGGAATGAATTTAAATAGTTTGCCATTCCTGACGGACCTGTCGCCTGACTGACGTGTCACACAAAACTATTTCTTCCGTGCGATTGTGAAAAGTATTATTGCATTTCAAGTCGTTGTTTGTTTTTTCGTAACAAAAAACGTCGATTACTTCAAGAAAAGTGTTCGTTAAAGTGAATTCAGTTACGCATTGCGAAAGTTTCTTATTAATTTTGATCTGCCATTCTATTTACCAATGTTCACTTTGTTGGTTTCGACAAAACCTCAAACTTTACCGTTATTCGAGGATTTGATTTGAAGTTTTCAGTATTTTAAAATTCTCAAGACAAAATTTACAGATTTGATTGACTGCGAAAATAATTCTGTGTCGTTTTATGAAGTTCATTACAACGCCGAGAAGACGACAAGCTGACATAGGTCCACGAAGTCAATGAAATGTACGACGAACTACCTCAGGTACAAATCGCAATGATTTATTTCATGGGTAATTCAGATACGGAAGTTGATCAGCGTCGTGCTCATAATCAACATAATAGTCAAACACTGAAGCGAGACATTGGGTGGTATGAATAAAACTGAGTAGATACTCATATTTGAAGTACGAAGTACCTACTTGCAAACACTGTATCTCCCCGGACACAAATTGAACATCTACGCGTTTTGTGAGCATTTAATCTAAAAATGAGCATCGGCGTGGCAAATAACTGAGCTGTCTGTAAAGCAGCTTAGAAAACGAGTAGGATCGTTGTAAGAGTGAATTTTGACTAAACATGGCGACTTTCATGAACGTGGAGCGTCGTCAAAAGGTGCATTCAGTTTGAAAAACACATTAGGAGCGGGAATATCGAAAACTTTTCAGGTAATTAACTTTTATTTATTGTGCAGTGCGTTCTTTCCAACACTGGCCATAGAGATTCCCATCTCAAGGTGTCTACCCCATACTAATTTATATTTTGGTGACTCGATTTTTGTTTTGATGGTTGAAGACTGGCACTGTTTTCCGTTTTTGTTGTATCGAGATGCTACTTGAGCATCAACTCTTGTTACCTACTGAAGTATTAGCATCATCTAGAAAAACTAGCAATATTTTGATTTGATATTCGAGTAGATACTTCGTATTTCGAGTATGAGCATCCACTGAGTTTTATTTATATCAACCATTGTCAAAAAATTGATCGAACGTTGTTTCCACAGAACTTCCTTCCCACCAAAAGTATAATGAAACATATTCAGCATTTTCGAGTTGAGTCTTTTCTTCACACAGTTTTATGATCACCAAATCAACATTTACAATCAACACGTATATCACCTTGGATTGGTGCAGTGTAACTAATACTAAAAATAACAACTGTATTGTATAGCCAAAATTATCTGCGAAAATCGAGTGAGCCGTCCAATCAATTTTTAATGAATAACAATTTACCATGCTTACAATAACTTTAAAACGTCTGCAAGATCTCAAAGTATTCATTTCTGCAACTCTTGAGTTATTCAATAAAATAAATTGTCTGATCCATACATTTTTTTAAGTCACTGTAAAAGCAAATCTAAAAAATTGGTCTAAAGAGTTTAGACAGTACTTCCCTCGCTGTCGGAAACGTGACAACTGCAAGTCTATTATGTTTTTTTTTTTTGCAGTGGATTTCAAAGCATTCGGTTTTGTAGTTCCTGAGTAAACCAATAAAATAAATTTACGCGTTCATTATTTTTTTGAGTCACTCGGTATATGCAAATTCAAAAAATGTGAATGGAATGATAAATTACAAGTACAGACTCATCATATTTTGTATATTCTAGACAGGATTTATTCGGCAAACTTTTGAGCTGACGTCATCAGTTTTTTGGAGAAGATAACCACATATATCTTGACTAAAAATTTATTATGCTCTTTATAACCTTAAAACATTTGCAAGATTTCAAAACAATCGGTTCTGTAGTTCCTGATTAAATCAATAAAATATATTTACGCATTCATTAATTTTTTTGGGTCACCCTGTATATGCAAATCCAAAAAATATGAATGGAATGATAAATCACAAGAAGAGACTCATCATATTTTGTACATTTTAGATAGGATAAATCAGCGAAATTTTGTGGTGACATCATAAATTTTTTAGGGGGGATGAGCAAATACATTTTGATCTAAAACTTACCATGCTTATGACCACTTTAAAAAATCATCAAGATTTCAAAGCATTCGGTTTTGTAGTTCCTGAGTAAATCAATAAAATAAATTTACGCATTCATTAATTTTTTTGGCGTCAGCCTGTATAAGCAAATCCAAAAAAATATTAATAGAATGCTAAATCACAAGTATAGACTCTTCATATTTTGGACATTTTAGATAGGCTTTATTCGGCAAAATTTCGAGCTGACGTCATCAATTTTTTGGAGGGGATAAGCAAATATATTTTGACTAAACATTTATTATGCTCTTTATAGCCTTAAAATATCTGCAAGATTTCAAAGCATTCGGTTTTGTTGTTCCTGATTAACTCAATAAAATAAATTCACGCATTCATTAATTTTTTTGAGTCACTCTGTATATGGAAATCGAAAAAATTTGAATGGAATGATAAATGACAAGAAGAAACTCACCATATTTTGTACATTTTAGGTAGAATTTATTCAACAAAATTTTCTGGCGACGTCATAAATTTTTTTAGGGGGGACGACCAAATACATTTTGATAAAAAATTTACCATGCTTGTGATAATTTTAAAACATCTTTAAGATTTCAAAGCATTCGGTTTTGTAATTCCTGAGTAAATCAGTAAAATACATTTATATATTATATATTATACATTAATTTTTTTGAGTCACCCTGTATATGCAAATCCAAAAAATATTAATTGAGTGATATATCACAAGTACATACTCATCATATTTTGCACGTTTTAGATAGGATTTATTCGGTAAACTTTTGAACTGACGTCATCAAGTTTTTGGAGGGGATAACCAAATATATTTTGACTAAAAATTTATGATGCTCTTTATAGCCTTAAAGCATCTGCAACATTTCAAAACATTCAGGTTAGCAGATTCAAAATTAAATTTCAAAATGTTGTTTTATAATTTTGATTTTTTTCCAAAAATCTGGACGTTTCGGGTAAAAACTCAATTTAGAGCAGTAAACCACATGTGTAGGACTATGTTATTTTATACAATTTAAAACCGATTTACTATGTACAATTTTGAAGTGACGTCATCGCATTAGTGGTGGGGATGATTAGACAAATTTTGGTTAGCGTTTTACCATCTACATGATATTCCTAATATAAGTACAAAATTTCACAACAATCGGTTCAGTACTTTCGGAGATTATCTGTATTATAAAAATCCGGGATGGCAGACAGACGGACAGACGGACAAACAGACGGAAATGGGACACCTATTTCTTCATCTTCTAGGGATCATGAAAGATCGAGAAAAGGTAAAAGTAGAGAGTCGGCCGACGGACTCGATTACAATACTTCCTTTGCTTACGCTCGGGAACTAAAAATATGAATGCAATGATAAATTACGAGTGTATACTGATGATATTTTGCACATTTTAGATAGGATTTATTCGGCAAAATGTTGAGATGATGTCATCAAGTTTTTGGGCTTGATAACAGATATATTTTGATTAAAAAACTAACATGCTTACAGTAACTTCAAAACGTCTGCAATATTTCAAAATATTCAGTTTTACAATTCTTGATAATAATAAAGTTTATTTAGGGTTTTCAGTCAATAAAATAAATTGACCCAGTGATTAATTGTTTTGGGACACCCCGTTTAAGCAAAACTAAAAAAATATTAATGCAGTGATAAATCACAAGTAAAAACTCATCATATTTTGCACATTTCAGATAGGATTTATTCAGCAAAATTTTCAGGAGACGTCATCAATTTTTTAGGGGGAATGAACAAATACATTTTAATAAAAAAATTACTATGCTTATGATAACATTAAAGCATCTCCAAGATTTCAGAGCATTCGGTTTTGCAGTTCCTGATTAAATCAATAAAATTAATTCACCCATTCATTTTTTTTGAGTCACCCTATATAAGCTAATCTAAAAAATATGAATGGAATAATAAATCACAAGTATAGACTCATCCTATTTTGGACATTTTAGATAGGATTCATTTGGCAAATTTTGGGCTGACGTCATCAATTTTTTGGAGAGGATAAGTAAATATATTTTGAATAAAAATGTATTATGCTTATCATATGTTTAAAACATCTGCAAGTTTTCAAAGCATTCGGTTTTGCAGATTCAAAATTAAATTGTAGGTGAAACGAAGTTCACCGGGTCAGCTAGTAATTTATAATTCACAATCCTATATTTGCTTTAAGGTATTAAGGATAATGAAAAACTGTAAATATGGAAATGAATAAAATAAAAGAGCCGTAGAAACGAGCGCGCTGCATCCAAAGTGTCGTCCGCAGCAAAATCGGCTGGAACGCTACGAGCCAACCTTATGTGTTCCAATCTACGCCAGAATTATGACTTAACACAGCCCTATACGAAAAGCAAAAGCCGTAGCTCATAGATTACTGTTCGTGATTTTTCAAGCCATCGGCTGGCCACCCTTTCTACAGTATTTACCATAGTAAAATAGTTTCTCTGCGGGATGAATTTAAAACATTAAACTATCTCTTAATTATTTGAAATTAATAGTGATTACTTTTATTTATTTATGTTTATTAATTGTTTCATTTTTATAAATTATTGTACATTTTACCGTCTCAGTTTTTAAAAAATGCTAATAAAAAAATTTGGAATTTCAAAAAAAAAAGGTTTCTCTTATTTCTCAAATTATTTGGTACGGCCTGGCCGACCCTGTCGCCCCTGACGAGCCGTCATCGTTGGAATTCCTTTTCCTTCCAGATTTAGCACCACGTTCATGTCGCAATAGAGTTGACAGCTTCGTGTTTATTTGTTTTTGTTGAGAAAATCCGCTTGACAATTTGGCAGCAGTTATGTGATGGCAGTTTGTTCTTGCTTTCCAAGTACAACTTTCTTTTGGAAAAAAGGTGACTACATTTTACAGTTTTCCCGAAGTCATAGGTTTGACCAAGAAAACTTGACTTTCTGCTGGTCCAGTGGTAAATGTGTTTTTGGATAACCTGCTTCAATTGAATTTATAGCAGAGGAGCTATATTTTTCTTTCAAACAATAGTTCCCTAAAAATAAGACATATCTGATAACCAACATCATGTATTTTAACTGGCACAAAAAAAAAGCTTTTGACATTAAACACGTTTAAAAATTGTAACATAAAATAAAATTTATCGTTTACAATGCTACCTTCATTCGCTACAAAATTTAGCTAGTATTTTGGAATTTTGTTATACCTACTTTATTGTTTTTCAATATCTTATAGATATTAACTTAGCCAAGTTCGCGTAGTTACTGCGTGAAAATTAGCATCGAAAATAAACTTTTTGAACAGCTTTCGTATTTTATATAATGATGTGAAGGAAGATGTGGGTCCTCCATTGCCATGAGGACAACGTCTATTTTAAAATATATCCTTTAATTTTATTGTCTAAGGCTAATATACTGTTTAGGTATTTGAATTTGTTTGTTCAATTTGCTTGAAAATGTTGTTTTCTATAAAGTCTGTCCTTATGGTAATATACTTCATAATTTCTTAAAATACGGCATTTAAGAAACATATATTCATTTCTTATTACCATAACACCCATAAACATTCTTTTCATTGACATCTACCCAGCCCCATTAACAATTGATGAATGGATACTTTCATGTTCAACTTTTCATAAAATGTACAGTACGAAAATGTCGGATTCTTGTTTTCATTTCTTTGTCGTATGCTGTCTGTCCAATATCAATATCGGCACCATACAATATAAATTAGTTATTGTTGAGTGAAGGAATTTTTGTTTCAAATAAGTTTCTTCAATTCTGTCCATAATTGCTAAATCTTCACCTTTGATCTACCCGCAAAGTAAACTTTGCATAATTTCTCCAAAATTTCGTACCACCGCACCATTATATTGAGAAAATAATATTGTTTTCAGGAATTACTTAAAAATACAGCTGTTTTATGCAGCGCAAGCACAAGTTTTCTTCATCTCCAACAAAATCAGAATCTTCACGTTCAAATTACATATGTCGAAACTACAGTTTTGAACTATATAAAAAAATGGTCCTAAGTTATTTACACAAAACTTTCCTAATCCTTGAAACAAAAATGTTCATACACATGTTTATTACTTCTGAATATTTCTTTAAGCAAAACAAGTGAAAAATTTGCCAAAATTTTACGATATCTTTAAGAGGGGTGCAAAATTTCAGACGAACCGATTATGTAGTTTATAAAGTCAAATGTTTAATGCTGTTATACTAGTTCGATTTTTTTTTCCGAAAAACCATATCCACAAAGTTCTAAATTAGTAACGTGCTATTTTGGATTTCAAATGCAATCTTCTTAGGATTAGCAGTTTGTCACCTTCAAAATAGCCTTAAAAGTGTTCAAGGTTTGAGTACTTTTGGAAAATACGTGTTTAATAAAAATAACAAAATCGCCATCAGACGAACCAACAGACAGGACGGAACGAAATCCTAACTTTTTCGTATTGTACTAGTTTAAAAGGCGAACTGAAATGCACTACTTTCCTATGTGAAATGTCATTACCTATTCATTTTTAGGCTACTTGAATTAATGAAATCATTTACCACCAATCTTTTGCAATAATAATTTAACCGATACGTAACAAATAATTTAATAATAATATTAATAATAATTATACATTTTTTCTTTACTGAGTAACTAATTTTTCTTGCCTATACAGCAAAATTCTTCAAAAATTTCTCTCTGATAGTACAGATCCAACTGGTACAGAATTAAAGTTAGAACTTGTAGGTTTACTTCATTCCGATCCACACAGTTTTTTAGGGTATTATTTAAATTTTCGGCATCATTACTAGTTACACCACTTCGAAGAGTGAATTTTTTATGCTAAAAAATAAAAATTTGAATACATATACTCGTATATTATCATTTGACACTTGTATTAAAGTATGTATTTCTATTATCTAGAATTTTCAGTACTCATGTACCTGAAGGAACATGGATTTAAGATAGTGTTGTTTGGTTCAGGCCGAATCCAAATGTTTATACCATTTCATTACATTTTTGATAGAAAAGAATTAACCAATTTCTTTATTTCAAATTGTGTAAATCGAAGCTGAATATAAGAAAATAACCAAAAGGGAGAAAAAAAACTCACGTTAGAAAAATAATCAATACTACTAATAATAGTTGGTCTTTATTTTGCAGTAAAAGACGTGAAGTCTAGCTGTCGTTAATCGTTATTCTCCTAAACTCCACCATTTTTAGTTATTTTTGTAGAGGCGATATTTTTAGATAAAAAATATTCTTATTATAAAATTAAAGTAAGGCCACAAAATGCCGATGTACTTCATCACAAAGTCAGAGTAGATGTAATAATATTAGAAGATAATGTAAATAAACTATGAACTCAATAATTATCAAAATTGACAATAGAATTCTCTAAAAAGAACTAGAAAAGTGGGCGTCAAGTCGGTTATTTAATGTATTGAGTGACGAGGCTGCGATAACATCATCCGGCATAGTGTTCCACAAATTTGGTGTTCTGTTTGTGAAGAAGGATTGCCTACGGGGGGAATTGACGAAAGCCGGTAACGCCAGATAAGCGTGTGCAAGTTGCAAATTCAGATAAAGTATAGCAACCAGTAAACATAGATGAAGGTAATTCTTCAAATTTTGCAAATCCTTGCAAATATTCGATAAAGGTTTGTAAATTGCGGAAGGTTGTGGTCTGCCGCAAACACAGTTACATTTACAATAATTGAACTTATTTCCTATTTATTCTTAAAACAGTACATCAGAATAGGTAAAGGTTTCACTTTTAACATTTTTTATTGTTATTCAATCTTTTGTAGCTATCCAAACTCTTCTCAAGATGGCATTTCATGTACTAGCTGCCCAAGGCCGACTGAATTCATGTGTTATAAGGCCTGCTCACTCGGACTTTTTAAAAGTTCTTGTGAGAAGTTTAGAAAGTGGCGTGCTCTTGTGGAATTTTTTATAAATATTGTGACAATCATTTGTCGTTAGTAGTTAAAACCATAGGTTAAAACCAAGGATGTTATAATGAATACTGCACTGACCGATCGATTTAAATTTCCTCTTAATGGAATTAATAAATATTCTTTTGCTGCTTCTTTTTCAGTACTATCTAAATAATTAAACAATTCTACATCTTCTTTAAAATTGATCGTTTTAGCATAACATACTTTCTGTTTCATCTGACCATAGTTGTAGAATAGATAGCTTTGTACCATAGAATACCCCCTACGGTTTGTAAACTAACGGCTTGGGAAGACGCAAGGATGTTATAATGAATAGGATTGCTCGATACACAAATGGTTTCGACACGAGTGGAGGGGAGCTGTGACGTCATCGTGGACCAAGCGCTTGAAGTACGCTTGCATTTCTACTGTTCCCGTTCATATCTCAAAACATTATAAAAATAAATAATCATACTCAAATCAATAAAATATACTTTAATATAATTGTTACCTATTTTCAATTACAAACAAATAAAATAAAATAGTTTTCAGTTAACAATTTTCTTCATTTTTTTTGATAATTTTCGCTGAATGTCCGAACTCGATGTGCTGGTATATTTTCGTTTATTCGCATTTTGGGCATTTTTAAGATATTGTTGAGAGTTTAAATAATTAAGGCGGATAATTGTTCGTAATTTATAAAAGAACTTGATGATATCTACACTCAAATCCTCACGTTTTTTAATCTTTAATGTAGTTTTTTTTTACGACTGAAGGGTCTTTGCGTACGTAATCACCATGATAGAGTTCAAAAAATTTATTCCACTTTTTTATTTTATCCAAAAAAGCCGAGGAAGGTTTAATAAGGCCCCCGAAAGACAATTGCTGTACCCATGAAGGTAGCATGTAGGAATGATCCGTTTTAATTTTATATGTATAATCTCCGAGTTCAAGAAATACTGCTTTTAAATTTTTTTACTATAAAGCCAGCAATATATTCAAATGCATCATTTGTAGTTTCTGGACTTTCGTGTAAAGTTGCATCTGCAGTTTGTGAAATTTCAAATCATGAAAAGGAACTTCCACTACTGCTTCCTAGATTTTCGGTATTTTCAGCATATTCAGGCAATTGGATGGAAAGTTTCGCTTGTTCTAAAACACGAGCCACCATATATTCTTCTGAAGTTCTTTCTTGCGTATTCATCTTGAAAACAAAAATTTTAATAATTACAAGTACTTCGTTCCGTGTTAAATATAAGAAGGGATAAACAACATTAAAGCAGTACAAAATGGACAATTAATATTCTTACTTGTGCGTCTGGAATACCAGGGTTTTTTCCAAGAACAACCATTCTAATTCTTTTCATAGCCTCTAAAGGTGTGGGATGTTCATTGGGACCTCTGCAACGAATTTGGGAAAAGAAGTTCTCCAAACAATCCTGGTTGACTTTGTAAGTACATATGTAATTCACTTTTTTAAACTCAGCCTTCATGTCATACAATAATAGCTTTAAAGATTCTATCGACATTATGATTCCTTTTTGGAATATTTGTAGAAAATTCTTTCCATCTGTCCTCATATGCAGTATTAAATCTTTAAACGAGTCGAAATGTGCGTCTTGCTGCTGAACCTTTATTCCAAAAGGTGCCTTCATAGGGTTAGAACACGGCGGTTCTTTTACATAACTGTTAAATATGTCGAACCAGGTGTTTACATTTTCAATAAACTTCCCCAGATTTTTTTTAGGTTTTTGTCAGGACCAGGTTTGTATCGTAAAAGCGTGTAGATAAAGTAGGCAGAGGAAAATTAATTTTATTCCTTAGAAATAAGTAAATTTTTTTAGAAAGGTAACGTAGAGTAAAGGCAAGGGCAATTTCTTCAGTAATCCAATTTACGCGTTTTTTTTTGTTCAAAAGAATAGCAATGTGATTTTCAGTCAGAAATTTCTTTAAAATACTACTTATTTCTTCAAGGTTTGTTGACTTGTTCCTTGTACTGTGTTTTTTTTATAATGTTGTAGCTGTTTTCATTGCAAAATTAATTTATGTTTCATGGCATTAATTTCACCTTGCAATTTATTGTAATTTTCAAGCAGTTTTTTATACTTTACTTCAATATTTTCTTCATCATTCTTATTATTTAATTCCACGTTCTCACTGAAGGAGAAAGACCCATCAACATTGGTTTGTGGGGCTGCAGAAGTAGTTGCTGTTGTGTATCTCTCTGTGATTAACTTATTAATTTCTTCCTTTCTTTGCTTTGCCTCTTCTAATTTCTTCCTCTTCAAAATTCTTTCTTGCCAAACTGGTTGATTTTTCTGGTTGCTTTGGGAGATTTAAACTAGGCACAGCGGATTTCTTTTGCAATTTTCGTAAAGGTAAACCTGGAAATAAATATTAACAATTGTTTGCCATAATGTATGTGAATATTACTTATTACCTAAGACATGATTTCTCATAACAGGTTCGTAATCATGTTCAGTAAAATGAATTGAACATATTTGGCTGGTATTCGGGTTCCAGTTGTCGGCACGCTTACAGCGTCGTATCCATTCTTTACGAATAGTATTTGATACAAAGTCCTTTTTTTCCTTGGGAAAGTTATAATAAACCACTTCCAGATCATTACTTTTTGTAAAAACACGGCTGTTATTACAACCAAAAACTGCACAACGGCGCCCCGGCATCGGGTAATTGTAGTAAACTTTTTAAATAGTGTTGATCACAAATTCGGGTGACAAGACGGGTGGAAAACCGTTAAAAAATAAAAACCTGTTACCTTTAATATGCGCCTTGGTCCGCGCTTACGTCACACGCCGCTATAGCAGTGGCACAGATTACGGATACCAGATAGTTCACTCAGCTGGCGGCACTTTCTCGGTGTCCCGAGATTTCAAGCGGTATTCACGCTACTACGCACGCTCTACCAAAATTGGTTCGCAAGCTTTGAATTTAAAAGCGCGGCGGTCAGAGAAAAATTACAGCGATGATGCAAGGGATGAGGTTCTAAATGAAGAAAAAACGAACAAAATATTTATTTGCCTTACACAAAATGATTTATGATTATTACAAATGCTTAACATTTCACAATTTCCTCTGAAAAGAATTGCGGACACATGCATCGGCATTAAAAAATTTTAGAGCGTAAAAAACACGTATTCTCGAATATAGTGCCAACAAGAAAGTGGTGTTAAAATTTTTGCATGGTGAATAAACGTAACCTCTTTAACTATACGGCTTAAGGGGTTACCGAAAGGTAGAAGAATTGGAGGGAATAGTTAATGAAATTTGCTGCGCTTGCCTTTCTGAACTTTGTTGTTACAGTTTTCTAATCTACTCGTCTTTATAGTGATCTTCGATTTTTGGTGGTTATTTAAGACATGTTCGTATAGAAAGCGCAAACAATTGACAAATAGTTTGTCCGGAAATGACTGAAACGAGTTTAAAGGAAAAGAAGGGAAAATGTTTTATTCTCTTATTCATTTACAAAATCAGGCATTATGTTTACTAAACGATACTATAATACAGTTTAATCCAGGTAGGTATTTATTTAACTAATTTTCTGATTATTTTAAAACTTTTAAAAATCTCTTCGTAACCAAAAAACGTAGAAATTAATCCTTGTAATGTTATTTATTCCCTGAATTATTACCTAAACTTTTATTCTTATATCTGCTTCATTGTAAATATTATTTTGCGTGTTAATCTGTCGAACCAGTTTCAAAGAGATTTAAAAGTGCTGCACCAATTTTAGTGTCATGCGCACGGAAAATTTGCGGACAGTCAGTTACGCCCACAAGTGAACCATCTGGTATCCGTAATCTGTGGCAGTGGTAGGGAATTCTAGGGATGCTGCCAACATTACACGTATAGGAATCGAGCAATCCTACTTATTATAACATCCTTGGGTTAAAACAACGAAGTAAATTAACAAATATGTTAATTTGTCAGCTTTTATTCACAAAGAAGATTTGTGAATAAAAGTGTGAAGATTTGTGAGAGTTTTTTTTTTTTGCCATTTCTATTGAAACACCACTTGTTAATCGTAAATTTGGCAACGTTCATATTTAGACAATTTCCTAACTAAAAGCCGTTGTCAATCAACCGAAAGCTGTTACCAATTGCTAAATTTGAAGCAAAATCAACAGTTGGTGTTTCAATAGAAATGGCAAAGACAGTAATAAGTTCTAATATTATTATGAACACTAACGATAGATAGAAACACGAAAACAATAGAAAGAAAACATGTAAGTATATTAAACTTTTAATACCTTTAATACCAGACAAATATTGGATAACACTGGCCTAGCTACTATAACTATTAGCATCACACAAAATTCACTCTGGTGCTGTTGGCAAGACAATAATGGGTTTTGTAATAAATGTGGTTCCAATATTTTGATGAGTTCACCGCATGTTCGGTTGAAAGTTAAATGTGGTAACACCTCTTGTGTTATTTCAGCAATTCTTTTGACGAGTCCTACAAAAGGTTTGTTGGGATACAGTAAACCTCCACGATCTTGGAGAGTGATTAATTTCGTTAGAGGTCCAGGTAATGTAGTTCAGAGCAGTGGTGCTACACAGTCGTCACATTGTTTTTTTTTTTTTGTTGCAACTTTAAAATAATGTATCCCGACAGGAAAGCCAGAGAGGCAGAGAATAGATTTGGCTCTGGTATTTCATTCTTTTTTAAATTGTATATTTTAGTTTGTAGTGTCGTTGGTAAAAGTATTTCTTCAAAGTCTTCATCAATATTTTGTGATCTCACACGAGAAAGTTGGTTACGGCTTATATTACTTATAGTTTTTGCTGTGTTGGCAGAAGTCGATGATGTTAAAATACCAGAGCGCCAAATTTGCCGTAAACCATACTCGGCAGCACGTGCATCGGTAGTATCATTTGAACCACCTTTCAAGCGTATGTGAGAAAAAGTCGCTTCAACAGCATCGGAACTAAAGCAACGAGGTAAAACATAATAAAATTCTGCATCTTTGAGGAGAAACTTGATACACAAAAAAGTACTTTGAGCAGTAAATTTTAGTGCATGGGCAGTTGCTCAGACCTTGGTACTCTGTGCATGCAGAGATCGACTGGATATCATCAACATAATTTTGGAAGTCCTTATTTAGCCACTGCAGGCGTTCATCACAAATATCAATATATGGTGCAATACTGCTGTTGAATGCATGTATGTAGTGCCTTCTGCTTGAGACATTGTGGACTTGGAAAAAGAGGAACATGTTTTCCATGTATAAAATAGTTCCATCGCTATTATCAAAATCTTCATATTTATCTTCTTTTAAGAGCTTCAGTGCTGCGGTAACGGTTGGTGAAAATACCTGTATGGCCCGCAAAACATTCATCTTCTCGAAATTAGATGGGTATAGATGTTTTTTAGTTAGATATCTAACAGGCCTTACAGGCATCCCCTTTTTGCAACTCGTAAAGCTTTCAAAAATGATGAAATAACACCAGCTGACGAGTTCATGTCATGGTCTAAAAAGAGGTTTCTAGCATTTTTGATTGCGTGGCAAAAGTCGAATGATAAGAAGAGGGGCATCGGTAGAAATGGGTTGTTAATGCAGTTTTGCAATATTCCTCCACTTAAATTTTTAAATAGACCAACATTGCCGGAATGATTATCAGTAACAATTCTCAACACCATGAAGCCACAATCTGTTAATAGTTTCATCACTTGCATGGTTAAAGAGTGGAATTATTTGCCTTGCATAGATGAGTGGAAAAAACAACATAGCACAACATTTTGTTGGCTATTTTAGGTTTTTTTCCAATAGAAGAGTCAGAACTACAAGTATTAACGCCATAAATATGATCTTCAACTCTGTGGTAATACATTTTCCCTTTTATTGACATATCGTCAATAATTAGTGAACACAATCGTTGTGCAGGATGCTCGAAATGTGCAATTTCTACAGATAAACGTTCTTAGATAAGGCCAGTTTGTCCAGTGAAGTGACCAAGATGCCTATCTATGGTTGCACGAGATGGTAATTTGACCAAATGTTTTTGGCAATAATCGTATCCTTTAGGTGAACAGTATCTCCACACGGTACATGATCGAACAGACATTTCAGACCATCACGGCGATTTCTTCTTATAATTATGAATCAGGTCTAGTAGAAAAATGGCCTTTTCATCAGAACTGTCAGCGTCGCTGCTAATTTGCTCCAGTACATCTATGCTTTTTGAATGTTTCTTCAGTTGATGCTCAATGTTTTTAAGTTTTGCAGAGCAGCGAGCATGAGAACGTTTTTCTTTTTTTAATTCTAACGCTAAGGCTTTACATTTCTCATGCAAAGCTGTAATCTCACTAGAGGAATTGTTCATTTCGTTTGTGGCAGAGAAATTGGGATCGTTGAAGTGAATTGAATCAGGAATGGAAGCGCAAGAAGGACCAGGTATAACAGGATCAGTATCCTTCAACAAAAATTATATTTAAAAGGAATTGAAATTATTAAAATGTTTTTTATTGTTGTTTAAACTACTGTAAATTTAAATAGTTATTTATATATTAAGGGAACAAAGTGAAACATTTCCTCCCGCGGATTCAGGTTGAGGCCCGACGCGTAGCGGAGGGCCTTAAGAATCCGAGGGAGGAAATAGCACTTTGCTCAAGTGATATAATAAACTAAGTCATCATGATTGTTTCTATGACAATTTTCAAACAAATAAAAAATTAAAGTAGTGCTTCAGATAATAGGCAGTTAGCGAAAATACGGAACGTACAACGTATCCGTACAATTTTAACGTAAATGTCTGTACACAAATTGCGAAAATACGAAACGCAGAACTTATCCGTCCAAGTTTAACGTGAATGTCTATACATCTCACGTAATTTAATTTCAAATTTTGCGAAATAACGTACCTATTTTGACAAGCATACGTGTATATGTTGGCGGTAACAATTTATTGTCATTCTGCATTTGGCCTTTGCATTTAATAACCTTGAGTGCTTTACTAAACATGGAGTACACCTCAAATCAATTAAGAAGACTTTATTTTAGAGGAATTATAAATATAGAATACTATCACACATTGCTTCAGAATCGAAAAGCATTCAACGTGGTTTCCGGAAATTGAAAACTTTTAGTATCGATAGTATTAGCGATACCGAGTGTGACAAGCTTTTCCGTTTCAACAAAAATGAACTAATGCGTCTGTATAATGGGCTGGGAATTCCAAAAATTTGCACATTAAGCAATGGAATAAAATTTTCTGGATTTGAAGGAATGCTCATTTTACTGAGACGGCTTTGTTATCCCAATCGTTTATCTGATTTAGAGCTATATTTTATCGTGACTCCACTGTTATATCAAGAATTGCTAACTGGATGACACATTTCATTTATAACAAGTTTAACCATTTACTTACTTTTCTTGGAAGCCATAAGTGGTTAACTAGAGACTGTTTGGAACGATTTAGTCATATCATCAGTGCTGCTGGTTGTGCTTACCCAAATGAAGTGGGTTTCATAGATGGGACAGCAAGACCGATTTGTAGACCAAAACATGGCCAACGCTTAACTTACAGCGGATATAAAAAACAGCATGTTTTAAAATATCAATCCACTGTGCTGCCAAATGGAATTATTGGGCGTTTAGATGGACCCATTAATGGTAGAAGACATGATTCCGCCATTTGGCACTTAACTGGATTATTACGTGAATTACAAACAATATTCGTACAAGATAATGGTACCAACTTCATTTTGTATGGAGACCCCGGATATGCAAATCAAAGATTTATCAAAGTTGGTTATAAAAACACGTTAACACTAACAGATCATCAAAAAAATTTCAACAAGGATATGTCAGCTGTAAGGGTTAGTGTTGAACATGGTTTTGGAAAATTAATCCAACTATGTATTTGCATTTTTGGACTTTAAAAAAAATCAAAAGTTATTCTTACAAAATTTTAAAAAACAATACATTGTAGGTGCACTACTTACAAACTGTCACACTTGTTTAAGGGGGAGTCAAGTTTCTGTGATGTTTTCGTGTAATCCTCCGGATTTAGAAGTGTATTTACAAAATACAGAATAATAAATGCTTTGTAATTAACATTTTTATTGGTTCTATCTTACGAGCATATTGAAACAATTTCAATTTTTTGTGTGTTTAAAGTTAAATATAATAACGTATTATTACAATAACATTAGTGTTAATTAAGAAACATACTGAAATTGAAGAAAAACGCTCTGGAGTTACAAAGAGAACGAAGAAGGAACATTAGATAATTATTGTAATCAAAATGAATTGTTTTTGGATACAGAATAATTACTAATGATTTGAAGAGCTCTACTAATTGAAGTCATTGTCTCATGGTTTCTGAGTGCTTCTTCTGCTAATCTTTGTTCTCTTTGCAACTCTAGATTAACGCGCTTCTCCTCAATTTCAACTTCTTTCTTTTTTATTTCTGCTTCTAAGTCAAAGCGTTTGTTTTCAAGTTCCATATCATGAAGTAATTTTTGTCTTATTAAATCTTCTTCCGTTTTTTGCCGTTTAGAGCGCTGAACTTTTGGTCCATCAGCCGCATCAATGTAGCACCGTTTTAAAATCTGCTCTCGTTCTTTATCGGCTTGTTGTTTTTCCTTAATTCTATTATTTGGTCTTATCGGAGTACTTTCCTTTTGTAATTCACTAATAATTTCGTCTTCATCAGCTGCCAGCTCTTCATCTATAGCAGCTTGCTCTCCATCGACAATGGAAATTATTTCTTGTAATAATGTCCCCCTTCTGCTCCGCTGTTCCTCTGTCCCAGTTTTCGTTTTTAATTCATTCGTTCTGTACTTCTTAACTAGACACAGAACCCTTTCTCGGCACGTTCTTGCGGAGACGACGTACTGATATTTTGTCTTCAGGTCTAGGCTTACATCCTCCCATTTCCGATTACCCAGTTGAAATGGGTTGATCCCAATGGCTGATTCTAGGAGTTCGATATCTTTTTCCACGTTGAAAATAAATCGCTAAAGACAACGTGTTTTTTAAAATACCTACGAGAACGAACGTACCACTTACTTTTGAATTTGATGCAACATTTCTGCACTCTCCATTGTACGGTTCACAGTTCAACGTTCAACGCAACTTTTTGAAATTCACGATGAAAATAACGTTTAAAATAAATCAACAGACTCCTTGGCAACGTTATTTCAATAGTATCGTGATACGTATCGTAATTTCGCAAATATCTCCATAACGTACGTAAAAAGTAACGGTTGCGAACGTGATTTTTAACATGTCTCCGTTAAAAAATAACGTTACGTTGAATGTTCCGTACTTTCGCTAACTGCCTAATAATTGTTCCCGTCCAGACGTTTTAGAAGTAGCAAGTTTATAAATTTGTAAACGTCATTTTTGACAAAAATGTACTTTTTTCACTAGCAGCCATGACGCATGCAAATGTCGACTCATTTAGAGGTAACAAATTCAACTTTTGCGACCACCGGTTCAAAAAGAAAAATTGAGGTTATGTACGCAATGTTTGATGTGATTATTTCTTAAAAAATGAACAAATGTGTGCTACAAACATTACTTGAGTATACGCATGGTAGTTGGTAGACGGTAGAAGATAAAATGATTAACTCAGCGACAAGTATAAACGGTTTTCTTTGTGTTGAAGATTTAGATTAAGTTTGATTAGAAATCAAAACAAAATCATGTTGCGTCAAAAAATTGAACGTTTATTTTTTCAGTTTATTGTCTTATGGGGTCTACTAGTGAAAAAAATAGATATTAACCACGGTTGCAAAGCCACTTCTAGACCGAGCGCAAATTAGAACCCGAGACGCGCAGCGTCGAGGGCTCTGAAGCGCGAGGTCTAGAATGCTTGGCTCTGCAACCTTGGCTAATAATATACTATTAGCTTCTGGCGGGAGCCAAAATAGTTTACCTCCCGCCAGGAGGTAAAGTGACACTTTGTGCCCTTAAATGATGGAAGAAAATCACATTTTCTATATAGTGAGTAGAAAAAATTTTTTACCGCACTATACTTACAAATATGGTCGGAATGGATCCCTTGAATAAACGATATCCTGTAGCAACTTTCTCAAAACATTTTTCTTTGAAATGCTTCTTGCAAATTACAGTGAAATCTGTTATTTCGAATGCATCTGCAAGTGGATCGGAAAAGTGTGTACCGTAAATTTGACTCTAAAAAATAAGTACTGTAATGTTTTTTGAAGAACTTTCTAGTGTTGGGATCTTGAGGTATTTCACACATCGGTAAGTCTTTATTTTTGCACAAGGCACAGCGTCTACCCATAAAATACCAGGTACTACAGATAACAAATAAATAACACAAACTGTTTATAACCCAATAAACACGAAAAGTAAGAAACTGAACACGAAAAAATTGTTAAATCAAACACGAAATGTGAAAAATGGGCAAGACAATAATAAACTGAGAAAATTACGCTGACAAGAACCTTTACGTTTCCCGCCAAGGATTGACAGTAACTGATTAGAATTGGCAGACAGATGTCGCCACCTTCTAAACGTCACGGCCTACTTTTTGAGAACCGAATTTTCTGCAAAGTGAGCAGGCCTTATAACGCATGAATTCAGTCGGCCTTGTAGCTGCCGAGGAAATCTTTTGTGATAATAACGAAGAGGTCATTCAAAGACTAGCTTTTAACATCAATAGTAAGTACATCCGATTTAAATTTGTATCGTAGTATGCGACTGAAGCGACAAACCACAGTATAGATATCAATCAGTACAGACAGCTCGTGTCTGCGCCTTTGTTCTTTCTGACCCGAATTTTAAGCTGTCATGGGTGGTCGTTGCCTAAACTATTTCTAGATGTCGCCACCCAATTTAAAAAGTATCACTTCATTTACAATTTCAAAAATTGATTCGTGTACGCAATTTATTGCAAACTGTGTAGTTTGCTCAAATCGTATAATCGTGAATCGCAATAAGAAAAAAGAAAAGTCGATATTTAATTTATAAACACAATGATTTGTTACAGTTTTTATTTTATTACTTATACAATTTGATAATTCGCACATTCATTCCCCGAATACTTGAGGTTTAATTATCATTGTAAAAATAATGTAATAAATACATCTAAAAAGAAAGAGGTTTATTTAAGAAAAAATAAATAAAATAAAAATTAAATTACAAAAAGGAAAAAAGTTAATGCTGCCAAATTATTTTCTTTCTATTAATTTTTTCACCTTTGGCATTTGTAAATTTAAAGCTAGCATTTACAAATTTTAGTGCATAAAATAATCTCATCCTAGCATACAAAGCAAGCAAATAATCGTATGGAAAATTTTGGCATGGATGAACAAATGTAGCTTGCTTATATAAATTTAAAAATTTCAACAAAGTAGTTGTTTGTAAAATTATATTTTCAAAACTTTCACTAAAAATTTGCTCTAATTCACAAATGTAAAAAAAAGAAATTATCGTTTGGCATATATAATTTACCAAATAACTCGCAATTCTTCGTTTGGTAGGCTCTGAAATGTGAATATATGCTTGTATTGTCTAAACTTTTATGTTCATTTGCATATTTTTCACATTCACTACAACTATGTACTAATAAACATTTCTGAATTAGGTAGCCACAGATATATCTAATTGCGTTTTGTTCAGCTGTGTGAAAGTGATAATCACAATCTTTTAAGGTGGTCTTCTGCATCGTGGTGACTGATTCTTCTTCATCAAAACGACGACCTACATTTAACTTGCAGGCTCGCAGTTTTGATTACTTGTGTTCGTTTCATCAAAATAATCTTGTATGATTAATTTTCTAAAAGCCATTTGAAATTGATTAGATGTGGGGTTAATAGAATTTCCATTTTGTTTCCTAATCCATCCAAAACAGTTTTCTAGTGCGTCTTGGCAAAGGCGTCTTGTTAATATATGTCAAATCCATTTTACCTAACAACTTAACCCGTAAGCGTAATATCATTGTTAAGTTTTGATGGATGAAGAATAAGAGCAGCGGACAGTCGTTTTATAGTTTTATTAAACAAGTAACAAGTGTGTTCTAGAGCGAGTATGATATTATGACCGTTAGGTCCAGAGATTGAATATAAAGACTATGTTAACCGCTTGAAGAGTGCTTGAAGAGTTAATGATGAATAGTGAATGATGTTCCCTGTGTTTGAAGGTGGTGGTGGCCCTGGCTCCCACCCTTACGGGTGGAGAGGGGTGAAACAGGTCCCCGCCAGAGGCACTAACATACCCCCCGCCTTGAAACAATTACATTGTTTTAATACCAAATAATAGAATGTTAGAGTGATAACATGATATCATAATGATCAATTCAAATGAGAATACATGAGTAAGATTTACTACAATTAACATTGTATAGAATGGATTAACAGTGATTATCCAATATGGGCAGTAAACTAAGAATAGCGATTTACAACAAGTTGCCCACATACAATAAGAATGAATGTAATTTATAGGTACTTGGAATACACCAGAAAGAGAGATTTACAACTCTTTATCAGGTACAATACGAGTGGACAAACTTTATTTACAATAGTGTGTAGATAACCAGAACCTGAATTAGTAAATGGAAAAGCCGTTTCCGAATAGGCGCACTTTATGATGCAATTTCGACACTGCACTACGCGAACAAGATCGTCTTTGCCGCGATGCACTTGCACTATTCGTTGTAATAGCCACCGCAACGGGAGCCAGTTGTCTTCTTTGATCGGTAGTACCAGCGCTCCAGTGCCGGGAACGTTTCTTGAGGAGGTTTTCCACCTGGATCTCCCCTGCAGCGTCGTATGATATTCCGCGGACCAGCGCTTCCAAAAATGTTGGCGACAGGATTCACTCAATTGCCAACGGGAAAGGATGTTGACAGGAAAAGTGCCGTGATTCTTTTCTACTGGAGTTGTCAATGGAGGGCCGACAAGACAATGTCCCGGAGTCAGTGCGGCTAACTTAGTAACGTCGCTGGAAAGCGGCGTCACAGGGTGCGAATTCATGACAGCTTTAATCCTGACCAAAAGCGCATACATCATCTCGTACGTTAGATGGTTGTATCCGATAACGCGCTGGATGTGAGTTTTTACGAATTTAATCCACGCTACCCACAAACCACCAAATTTGGGCCCACGCGGGAGAATTAAACTCCATTTGATATTTTCTGGTTTTAGCTTATGTTGTTTGTCAGTTATTAAACGATTACTATTGGATGTAGCCTGAGTGCATTCTTGTATATCGGGACAATTAGACGACCATTTACTTATCTTGAAACTTGCCTTCGCTAGAACGGTCTTTAACTCATCTTTCGGCTCGATTAATTTGACTATAGAATTTGAAACGACCAATGCCTTATCGCCATAAAAACAATGATTGATTAGATTATGTGCTAAAGAAAAAATGGCCTGATAAGACGAAGATGTTAGACGATACGTTATTGTTTTGAGTCGGTACATTTTGATGGGAAGTTCGGGAGGTTCTAGCCACATGATTTTTTGATAATTGCGGTCGTCAGAGTGAAGCCAAATGCACCGGTGCATCTTCGATATATCACATGTATTGATAAATTGGGGCAAACGAAATTGAATTAGAATGGTGAAAGGTTCGGACTGCAAAACGAGGGCTGTTAATGAGTTGTCATTTAGGCTTAAATTGTTTGAGCTAAATTTTGAACGGTCAACAACCTCGCAGAGTTTAATGTAAGAAATGTAGGGATTGTAAAGACAATTGTGTGGCAGGTAACTAGGATTATTTAAAGAATTTCCGTTAAGTACCTTCAGGTGTACAAGGTCTAGGTACTTCCTTAGAAAGATAATAAAACCCTCGGTAAGTTTATGGTCACGACCCTCTGTGAACAATAACGGTTGGAGAACCCCTTCTTGGGAATTTCTTAATTGAGGTGGATTTTTGAAATAAGGGACTGTGGAACGACCCAACTTTTCCGAAAAGAGGAGTTTAATTACGAAACGACCATCGGGTGAATGGCCGGTGGTATTCTGCAAAGGGGTTGCAAAAACCAGAGATATGTAAAAGACTAGATACAGATATTTAATGTTCTCGTGGACATACGTTTAGGGCCAAAATGTCACTGTACGTTTATATCTCCCTCTTTTTCTCTAGCACGTATAATGGTAACCCGATATCTGAAGGTCTCGCTCTGTACGGCGCAACCAATCAGAGTTGGCGCAACGTTTGTCGTTGATGCCGTTCTTGTGTTTGTGCCGGTCCCTGTCAGACCACTCAGACTATGGGTGGTTATGATTATTTATAATTGCCGCCATCAGAACGGGCCAATAACAAGACAACCACCTTTTAGAGAGTGATCGATGTAGCCTACAGTTGGCAATCCATAGTACTGGTGCTGATATAGAAAAGGATAGGCGATACAAAGTATTGCTAGTCTTAGATCATAGATGTTGGCCCTAGATCGGGAAAGCTATAACCGCATCTGTCTTTTACATATCTCTGGCAAAAACAGGGGTTTTAAGACCTTTGCTTAATAACCTGCTTCCGGTTTTGACAGTCTCAACTTCAAACAAATGAGAAATAATTTTATTCAAACTAATATTGCGATGACTGGAATTTCTTAAATGCCCAAAACTGCCGTTAAGAATCAACCCCAGCGCGGTATTTTGATGCGCCGGTGGATTTTTAATAAAATGATTTTGTATTTTAAGTTCGGCATTTTCTGAATGTTTTTTCTTATCGAGTATTGCTACGATTGACGTGTCGATGCTATGAATATGTAATTCCACAGACTTGCCCAAATTTTCGGTGATGAATTGAGATTTACTCCCGATGTCCAAGAAAACGCGACATTCTTTTAGTTTACCTGATTGACCCATTACGCGAATCAAACCGGTGGATAAAAGTACACTAGACGGAATAGCTAAATTACATTTCGAGGTGTCTTCAGGATTATCGGAATCCTCATCTGGTTTATTTTTGATTTCATTTTTGGGAAGGTTATTGTTTGTTTCTGCGTGCAAAAGCGTGTGGTGCTTCTTATGACATTGTTTACAATGCCTTGATATGTAACAATTTTTCGCGACATGATTACTTCTTAAACAATTGAAGCAACGATTCATTTTCTTTATTCGTTCCACTCTATCGTTGGGCGTTAAACTTAAAAAATTTGTACAATTGAATATGTTGTGCATTTGGGAACATATAAAACACGGGATTGATTGATTATTGCTTACTTGTACCTTATTTGTGTTTGATTTTAATGATTTACCCAAATATTTGGTTTTGGATTCACATTGTTTACCGGTATCCAATAATGAGCTACAATCTTTCAAATTATCTGTATGATTTTTTATTGGAACTAACGCGGTGTCTGATTTTGGATTGGATGTGCTATCTATCTTAGTTTGGGACATGCCCACAGAGTTGCAAGAATTATTATCAGGATTATTTTTCGGTTTGTTGGATATTGAATTTGATAATAATTTGTGAGAATTCGGTATTAACTTATGCGTTTCTGAAATAATGACTTTTTTGTTATCGATAGTTTTATACTTAATGAATAGTGCAGGGGTAAACCGCACCTTAACCGGAGCATTGGTAGTCTTATGAAGTTTAATGGGTTCTCCATTTAGCATGTTGTCCACTTTTATGGGTTTTAGATTTTCACAACGTTTTTCCAGATGAGCATTGTTAGTATTTACGTTAAACGAATTCGGGAAAGGAAGATGATACAACAAATCGGCTTTTTTGATTAGAGCAGTATATAATTCCGATATTTCATGGATATAGGTTTGCACGGGTCCGAGATTATAAACTGCGGGTTTGTTAGATTCTTCGCTACTCGTGTCATCTAAAAATACCACGATTTCCGATTTATGTTCAACTATAAGATTTTGTACGTTAGATTGTACCCGTTTCAAATCTTCCAACCTGCATCTTAACTCGCCTATTTTTTGGTGGTTTGTAACTTCCGAGATGAACTCCGCATGTGAATGTATATCATTAACAAGAACGATAAATTTCCAGAGAGATTTGTTATTCGACATCGTCAGTACGAGAATAATGAACTACGCAAAATGGACAAAACTAAAGCCTACCTGAGTTTCTTGATGAATGACCCTCGATGATTTGCACTGCACTCGCGGCCGTTACCGATTTTTGAATACTTGATGATTTAGGTGGAATGTTGAATTCCAAGCCACGATGATTTATCGAACTACACTTATCACTTACTGATTTTCTGTCGCTGATCCGGCTCGAAGGACCATGTTAAGTTTTGATGGATGAAGAATAAGAGCAGCGGACAGTCGTTTTATAGTTTTATTAAACAAGTAACAAGTGTGTTCTAGAGCGAGTATGATATTATGACCGTTAGGTCCAGAGATTGAATATAAAGACTATGTTAACCGCTTGAAGAGTGCTTGAAGAGTTAATGATGAATAGTGAATGATGTTCCCTGTGTTTGAAGGTGGTGGTGGCCCTGGCTCCCACCCTTACGGGTGGAGAGGGGTGAAACAGGTCCCCGCCAGAGGCACTAACAATCATATAAAGTAAAATTTTTATTTAAAAAAAATTGTTACAAAAAAAAATGTATATTTGTCGGCTCACATAAAGTGCAGGTAATTGGTATGGGTGAGAATAATTAAGGAATTCATGAAACCGGAAGTCCATAGGGATTAAGCGAAAAAGGATATTTGACAAAATGTACGGCTTGGGTCATTTTTACCCACGCGCGACTGCTTATGGGTTAAGCAACGTCTCAAAATAAAACTCAAGATTGTGTAGGTCAAAAAATTTATATATATACATGATGAATAAAAAAATTGTTTATTGAGAGAAGGTCTGCTTATATAATTTTTTGTTATGTGTAGTTTGTTTCTTATTATTTTTACATTTAATTTTACCATAACAACGGAATCATATATAATAAATTTTTATTATTTATTTCAAAACCACCGTTGTTGTCCGTTTGCGACGACTTTTTAAACAAAAAGTGTGTTATGTTTACTATCTTTTCCAAGAATTCCAAACACGATGGAGAGAATAAAGCGCACAACAGGGATCCTGTATGAAAATTCATCGGACAAAGATTTTACCTTTTATTGTGAAAATTACATTTTTATACTATTTGTACAATTCTACCGGAAAAGCAGTCTTAAACAAGCAAAACCGGCAAAAATATTGTAACAAAATTGCCAAATTTCAAATATTTTAGACGTCAGTTGGGCGCCCTCATTCGGTCATAATGCGAACGACCACCCACGAAAACGGGTCACGAAAAACGGCGAGCTGTCTCTACTGATTGATATCTATACTGTGCGACAAACATTTATTTATGTAAGAAATTTAATTGCAAATAATTTAATCCGAATAACAAAACGATCGAACGCCGTATCTGTGGATCTTCAGTTGTATGTGAAATTGCAATTCTTAGCTAATGGAGGATTCCAGTGGTTAATCGGAAATACCACTCAAATTTTACAAGCGTCTGCAAGTAGCATCATCCATGATGTGGTAGATTCTCTTGTAGAAATTTCTGATCAGTTTATAAAATTTCCAAGCGTAGGGGAGAGTGGGGGAATTGGAGCCATGTAAGGAAAAGTAAAAAAAAAATACAGTTTCGGTTACAACCACAGTCATTTATAGACACTAATCAGTCTTTTAGTTACCCGTCTTTCAATAATTGCTAAAGAACATAAAAAAATACAGGCTTACATAGGTAAAATCACGTTTTTTATAAATCTTACTTTTGCTCCCATTACACCACGCATCGGGTAATGAGAGCCATGAAGCCTTCATATATGTAATGAGAGCCATAAAATAACACTAAACAAAATAAAATTATATTTTTACCTTTTAAAGAGGAACTTAAACAATCAAAATTTTTTAAGTATTCAACAAAACATAAATTAAAACATTTTCAATAAAAAAGTAATAACGAAAGGTATTTTAGGGATCTAAACAAAAATTGCAAAGATAATCTTTAGGGTGGTCGCAACCTGAACACTCAGAATGGGCCCATTTGCCACACGCTCTGCAACGGTACCATAGTTCTTCATCTTTACCAACATCGTTACAAATCATACATACATTTTCTTCCTCAGAGTATTCGGAATCATCATCACAAATATGATTTTCATCCATAGATGATTCGTCAGAAGTGCTGTCTTGGAACAAATATATATTTAGTTACTCTGTTTATATTTTTATGAGATAATTTATGTTTAACCTGTCTCTTATTCTTAGATTTATTTATTTGTATTTTCTTTGATTTATTCCTATTCATCACTCTTTTGTTCTTTTTCTCCTTCTTCTCCTCGAAAACTTCCTTCATAGGGGTGCTAGTCAAAACTTCCGAATGTTGTTTGTTTCTGTTACCTACCTTTTGTTGATTTTGCTGATGTGTTTGGGGGAGGACTTAAAACATTTAAGATATGGCGAAACTTGTGGAAGGTTGTGCCGAATCTCTTCTCTGCACATCATGTTGTGATGATTGGTCCCTGGCGGGTTGTTGAGAGGTGGTTGTTGTTTGCAGCGCCTCTTGAGCGGAAGACACTGGTTGTGAAGTAACTGTAGCAGTTGTTTCCGAAAGACTAACAGTGTTTACCACGTTAGTTGTGTTGTCATTACTTTCGTTCTGGCCAAGTTGAACAAAATCTTCATCTGAAAAAACAGATGGGTCCATAGGAAACATTCCAGTAGTTTTAAAGCCAGATATTCCCTTGTCAATAGATGCTATCTTTGAGTAAGCTTTATTAAAAAGTCCAGCTATTTCGTATGGAGTTATTTTAACCATGTTTCTAGATTTCATGTACATATCGCATTCCTTTTTGTAAGCTGTTTTTTAGTGGACCAAAAACCGTTACATCTAAAGGTTGTAGACGATGTGACGAATGCGGAGGAATACTCAACATAGTTATATAATTCTTTTTGGCCATCTCATAGGCTTCCAATTGTAAAATAGGTTTGTACTTAACATGTGTTTCTCTTCATATTTTTTTTTTATATTTGGGGTGTAAAAGCATGCAGTTAAGAGTTGCATGCTAATTTGGGGCTCGTAAAAATATATATTTCCCAGAAACTGGGGAATGGCCTATGTCCTTTCACACGCCTACTAATGGCCTGCGGTGCAGGGGTGCAGGTGGTCCAGCGACTTACACTTGAGCGAAACAAATCTGAGATTATCGCAGTCGCAGGCGAAAACAGAAACCATATCGGTGACCCAAAAAAAATAGACCAGATTGGGGTTGATTGGTTGGCTGTGTTTCTGTTGAGAGGGTGTAACTAAAAAGGCCTGGATAAAGATTACAGTTTTAAAACGGACGCGTACCGATTAAGACGAATTTAACAGGTCCATGGTACGGTTGATCGAAAAGTGTTGAGGTGAGTGTTATCACTGAGTTATCGGTTCTTGAGGGTGTGGTGATGTGAGCGAGATTTCACAAGGGTGTAATCCGTACTGCTAATCATAATTAAATCTAATTGGATAATCTGCAATAATTCGGTGAGTCCGTTGTTTATCATTACTGCTGTATTTGACCTGATTATTGATAAGTGGTACCGAGTCAGTTGTCAAATAATGTTAACAGAAATTGAGAGAAATTGAGAATATAATAATCGGTGAAATGAGCCTTGACATGTCGAGCTAACCCAGTAAACCTTTTTATGTGTCTGAAATGTGTCAAAAACAATCATTCAGAAACATGAAACGTTTCTCACAGAGCCTGGACACATTTCTGGAACATCCCGGCAACCAAAAATGTCCTACCCTTATTATGTTTCATTTGAAACGTTTCATGTGAAACCTCTTTGAAACATTTCATGTGAAACGTTTTTAAAACAGCTTTGAAACATCTTGTATAAAACATCTTTTTAGGTATCAAGAATGTTTCACCAAGAAATTAATACCTGTATATTTTTAATAGCTATGCTATAATTTAATACTAGACATATATACATATGTGTATGTGGATTATATTATCATATATACTTACCTACTGAAATTTGGTTTGGGGTTCGAAATACGGGCTTCTTTTATCACGACCTCAACAAAATATTATTTTTTAATATCTTTTAGTAGAATTCATTAAATCCACAAACATACATAAATAACTAAATAAAAAATTCTTTTAATAAATAAAATAAACACTGAATAATACTACTCAATTTTTTGGAATATGTATTTATTACATATATGATATGGTAATTTTAAACAAAAGTAACTTACAAAGTGCACAGTTAAAATAAAACAAAATACAAAAAATATAAAAAAATACTGACAGGAAGTTAAAGTTATACATACAACTATTTCTCAAGTTTTCTCGTGAAGCGAAGATTTGCTTGTCTCAGCCATGTAGAAACAGTTAATTCAAATATTTTGTCGGTTAATAACGGAAAATTTTTTCGAACTGCATCTAAAATGTACTTTAAATCAATAAAAATAATAAACACATACATATTATTACTTTTTAGTACATCCATAATGATCAAGTTAGACACTTGAAAATTATTTTTTCTACCCAGCCAAGAGCATTTACGAGCCAATTTATCATCAAATATGCGGCGCAAACCCCTTTTTATATTTTCTTTAGTGGAGTTGCCTCCACATAAGCGGAAAATGTTGTCCTAATTATTTGATTTAAATTTTAAATATATACGTATGAACACATTAGATATTGCATATTTACCAGTTCTTTTCTGGCGTCCTCGCCAGATTTTAATCTTTCTTCGTATTCACATAACAGCCGGTACTTTGTAAAAGGTTGTATACATGTATTACTAATACTGTCAGTATTATGTAATGGGGTATGTGTAGGATCATTACTAATTTTTTGTAATAATCTTTTCACCATAATTTCTACCCGAGTGGTTTTTCTTATAATTTCATTTAGTTTGTCTACAATTTGATCTACAAATATAATAGCTATGTGTAATTTTCAGTTTCAATTTTATTTAAACTTACCATCAACATTACATGGTTCAGTAATGATTAAGGAGTCTTGTGGAGAAGTATTAACTTCTGAACCTAACGATACTACAAAATTAAAAACTTAAAGTACGACGTTTTGATATTGTAATCTACCTACAGGTCGCAGGTGAATCATTATTATTACGTTCCAAGCTTCTTACTGATACTAAAACAGAACAACAAATATATAAATGAACGATTAGATGTACAAGGCCGGCGAATAAATTTCGGACTTCAAATTTACTGTCACGTCAAAATTTGCATGTAGTTAAATTAGACTCATGACAATGAAATGACATTAGTGTCCGAAATTTATTGATTGGCACCGTACTCTATTAGTCATCTATCGTACAAGTATCACCAGAAGTAGTGGCAATGTCACCATAGGATTTGGCAAATACTAAAATCATGAAACATAAAAAATTACACAACACACTTCGTTTTTAACATACAAATATCATTTAGGGATCGTGAAGGCACTGTCGTAGCTGGCGAAGGTGGTGCTGAAACACAAACGGTTTTTTCCACACAATATAAAAATTAAAGCGACATACTTAAACTTTATGTACTATTTTACCTTTAATAATTTTTGGCGGAGGTGGAATTTGATCATCTTCCTCTTCTTCTAGTACATCAGTTATAAAATCCTTAAGACAAATTGCCTTTCGTTTGCGTTTCTTGGAACGAACTTCTTCTCCCTCTGACTCAGTTACCTTTTCATTTTTTTTTCTCAAAGGAAATAGCTTCCTTATATGATACTATAATTAAAATGTTAAAAACAGTACGTAACAACGCGAAAAAATATGCATACCGCTATTTTTAAGCATTACCCTTGCCGGCCAAACGTCCCATTGCTTTTATGGGGGAGTTGCATTTTTGATATGTTTTCGTATATTCCTCTTCGGCCAAAACGAAAATACTTCGTCGTTTTTGCTGAAGACCCAATTGTTGGGAATGCAGGATATTTCCCGATAATCGTCGTCCTTGGTGAATTCAACAACAGTCCACTGGAACGACAAATTAACGAGAGAGAACAAGCACTATTTTAGTGCTATAATGATTATTTCCATTTCTGATGAAACACCAATTGCTGTACGAATGATGTTTAAATATTATTAGTTGTAAGTAAATATCCCACAATCGTAGTTTTACTTCTGGGCTGATCTAAGTAGCAAATCAAATAAAAAGAAACGAAGACTAAAACGATAATTATAATGATAAGACTACTGTAAGTAGGAATTGTTAGCGTAAAAACTATTTCTTTCATCAGCATTATGAAATTTTAGCTGGTATTAAAAATGTAATTAATTTTATTTATGCCTTAAATAAACTTCGGCCAATATACTTTTTACAAATACTTAATAAATAACAGCAAAAGCATATATGGTTAACCGTAAAATCACAAAGACTTTACAACCTTAGTGATGCTGCTTAAAATTTTCTAAAATATTACAACAGTATGTTATAAATAGCTGCCCTAGTTTTTCGTGACACCAGTACAAATTTTAGTTCATAATTTTTTACTGCATACACACCAGTTTCGTCTTATACAAAATAAATTTATAATTAAAAGATAATTAGATTAACAAGTACGAACCTGATGAACGTGATTTATTGTTTCTCGTTATGCAATAGTGGTATAAAAACCAACGTTTCTTCATTGATGATATACTTCAGGCATTTTTGTTTAATATCGTCACACTGTATCTTACACAAATCTTGAGATAAATGGTTTTGTGTTGTTACTATATTAAAAAATTCTTGAGAATTGCAAGGTTCAGTGTACAATGATGATAGCGGATATAATTTTTTGCCATAAAGAAAAATGTTATTGTTGAAATTTTTAGCAATATACTTGACACAAAATATACTTGTTGCATTTCCGGAAGCGGCCACTGACCCTTTTGGGTATCTTTACCTGTTTTTGTAAATAGCTCTGTAATTTTAGTACTTCTGTAACCGTCCTACATTAAACATCAAAACCGAACGCTGTCCATTATTTCAATTATAACAAACAAAGGTCCTTCGAGCAATATCAAGGTACAATTCGGAAGACCATACATGGTCGTATCAACAATTACAAAAAACATTGGTCCTACGAACCGGAACCAGAACATTGGTCCATATCGAGCCGGGTTGGATCAAATCGCGCAGAAATACATTTCGCTAATCAACATCATTACATCATTATCATCAACTGGAAGCGACGGCAGCAGTGGGCAGCATTCCTACAAAAGGATCACCACCACGTTGCACCGAGTTGGAATCAACTTCAAATTTGGACAGCATCTTCGGCGGAGAGTTACCACCGCAATCAATCCCGCAGGACGGCAGGAGGAACACCATCTCCAGAACCAGAGTCAAGGTTAGTGGACTCCATCATTTCACTTCCTATCCAATCCATAATTCGAGAATTCGATAAGTGTCGATTTCGATTTCGCGATCAATAATACTGCATTTCGTTATTCGCTAATATGCCTCCCAAAATGATAGAAAAGTTACAGCACAGTAAGAATCAACAAAAAATAATCATTAACCAGCTCAATAGGTACGATAATTTCTTAAATAATGTTAACTCTGAACATGATGTTGTAGAACTTAAATACAGACTAACACGCATTAAGCCTTTATTAGACGAGTTAGATAAATTGCAAATAATTATCGAGTCATTAGAAAATTTCCCTACTGGCCAAACTGATGAAGAGAGCACTTCGTCAGAACCTCTTAGTGATCCCCGTGAACAATACGAATCTTTATATTATAGAGTAATCACACGCTCACAACATCTTATTTCCAAATTTCAACCCGATTCACGAAGATCGATATCACCAAATCCTAATTTACAACCTACTAATAATATTCAAGTTAAATTACCAACATTAGAAATTCCAAATTTTGATGGTGAAATAACACAGTGGCCTAATTTTTATAATACGTTTGAATCACTTATTCACGACAACAAAACATTAAGTGATGTCCAAAAATTACAATATTTAAAATCATGCCTTAAAAAAGAAGCTGGTAATATAATTTCCGATTTGTGTATCAACAATGAAAATTATAAAGTTGCTTTAGAATTATTAAAAGAACGCTATGAAAACAAAAATCTTTTAGTCAAAAATCACATGCGTGAATTGTTCAATTTACCTAATATTACAAAAGATTCTGCTAACACACTCCGCATGTTTACAGATAAATTAAATTCAAATTTGAAAGCTCTTGAAGCATTGAAATTAGAAGTTCAAAGTTGGGACCCAATCTTAATTTATCTAGTAACAACTAAATTCGATTTTATTACAACTAGAGAATGGGAAAATTCATTAGTAGGAACTGAATTGCCAACAATGGCTCAAATGAAAGCATTTTTAACGAAAAGGTATCAATTATTGGAGTCATTAGAATCCAATAAGTTATTTAAAACACAACAATTTAATCCAAAAACAAGGCCCGTCAACCACAAATCTGTTCATATCGCAAACAAGTATCAATTAAGTTGTTCTCACTGTAAGGGTAATCATTTTATTTATCATTGTGAAGAATTTTTAAAATTAGCTGTCAAGCAACGTCGGTCACAGATTAACAAATTAAAATTGTGCGTTAATTGCTTAAAATCGCATTCTTTAAATTCTTGCCGATCTTCTTATACTTGCAAAATATGTAAAGAAAAACATAATTCGCTTCTGCATTTTGACAATCCAACTGAACCTACAGTAGAACCTCAAACTAGCACCACTTTAACAAATTTCGGTTCGCAAGTAAAGGATGTTAAAGTACTGTTATCAACTGTACTTGTATACATAAAAGACAAGTATGATAATTATCATTTCTGTCGTGCCTTATTAGATGGAGGATCGGAGTCACATTTTATTACAAAATCTTTAGCTGATAGACTTGAATTGGATAACTTACCGACTAAGGTGCAAATTTCTGGAATTAACCCTCAGAATTCATCTCCTACAATTATTAACAATAGTGTAAACGTTACAATCAAGTCCAGAGTTAGTTCATTTACCACACAGCTGAATTGCTTAATTTTAGAGCAGATCACAAGAAACACCCCGCCATTCAATTTTTCGCATAAAATATTCAAAATTCCAAATAATATCCAGTTGGCGGATCCTGAATTTCATAAATCTAGACCTGTCGATTTGCTAATTAGCAACGAAGTTTTTTGGGAACTAATTTTAGCCGGTTCATTAAGTTTTGGTACAGATTTACCGTCCCTCCGAGAAACAAAACTGGGTTGGGTTTTCGGTGGTAAACTTAAAATTCCGGAAAGGATTAAACAGGTATCATGCAATGTGGCAGTTAATTCATTAGAAACTCAGGTAGCTAAATTGTGGCAAATTGAGGAAATACCCATGAGTAAGCCTCTCTCCAAGGAAGAACAATTATGCGAAAATCATTTTTCGGCAAACTTCAAACGAGATGTTTCCGGTAGGTTTATAGTAAAACTACCCTTTAAAGACTGCCACCTGGAGCCAGGTAATTCTTTCAACGGAATTCTTTCAAAATTTTACTCATTAGAAAGGCGGTTGGTGAAAGCTCCTAAGCTTCATAATGATTACAGTAAATTTATGACCGAATACATTGAACTGGTACACATGGAGGTAGTAAATACCCCAGACCCTCTGAAAGAAAATCGCCTTTATCTTAGTCACCATCCAGTAATAAAGGAAACAAGTATTAGCACCAAGGTGCGAGTGGTTTTCAACAGTTCTACAAGTTCATCCAATGGGGTTAATTTAAATCAATTACATAATTTATATTGGCCCACAACTCCTCAATATAATTTATCCGATGTTCCAGAAAGGAAAACTACACTGATTGCCGCACAAACGCACAGTGTAACTGATTATTCAATTTTATATAGGTTTTCCTCATTTAAGAAATTAATAACTATTGTAGCATGGATTTTGAGGTTCAAACACAATGCTCTGATAAAACAGACCCAGCTTAATCAACCTAAACACAACGCAAGATTACCTATGCAAAAACCGAAACCACTTACATTTGAGGAGATTGAAAATGCTAAGCGATGTATACTTAAACTGCTTCAGACACAAGTATTTTCTAGCGAAATTGCACAATTAACCAGTAACGGGCAGGTTAATAAACCAAGTAAGTTACTTTCATTAAACCCATTTTTAGATAACCATGGTCTAATCCGAGTAGGCGGCAGACTAGTTAATTCTGACTTACAAGAAACACAAAAACATCCTTATGTAATCCCAAGAAACCATCATATTACCAAAATAATAATAACAGACATACATAGGCAACTAAAACATGCAGGAAGTCAATGCACACTAGCCACTGTACGACAACAATTTTGGCCTTTGAGCGGGCGTAACGCCGTAAGGAGTGTTTTAAGGCAATGTGTCCCGTGTTTTAAGGCAAAACCTACTTCCCTTAATCAATTGATGGGTCATTTACCTAGAGCTCGAATACAACAAACAATTAGACCATTTTTCAATTGCGCAGTCGACTATGCTGGTCCCATTTTTATCAAAAATGGTTTTTTACGAACTTCAAAATCAATCAAATCATATATTGCTCTTTTTATCTGTTTGGCCACAAAGGCAATTCACATTGAATTAGTTTGCGATTGTTCAAGTCAAACATTTCTGAGTGCTCTTAATCGCATGGTAGCCCGTCGTGGCAAGGTTCTTAACATGTATTCGGACAATGCAACTAATTTTGTAGGCAGTAATAACGAATTAAGTAATTTATTTCAATCACAAGCTTTCGGTGAACTAACCAATAAATTAGAAAAGCAAAATCTTCACTGGCATTTTATACCAAGTAGATCCCCTCATATGGGCGGTTTATGGGAAGCGGGTATTAAGTCAGCAAAATACCACATTAGTCGAGTGACGAAAAACGCATTGCTGAATTACGATCAGTTTTATACCCTATTAGTTGAAATCGAAGCATGTTTGAATTCTCGTCCTTTGACACCCCTTTCAAATGACCCCAACGACCTATCACCTCTAACTCCTGGCCATTTCTTAATCGGGAGTCCACTAATTGCGTTGCCTCAAGAAACTTGGTCGATGTTCCATCCAATCGACTAAATCATTGGCAGCGCATTCAACAAATTAAACAGCATTTCTGGCGACGCTGGTCTTTAGAATATCTGAACGAGTTGCAACAACGCACGAAGTGGAAGGCGGCGTCGAAGGAAGAACTCCAACCGGGAGCACTCGTTGTGCTCAAGGAGGACAACCTGCCCCCGCTTGCGTGGAAGATGGGCCGAATTCAAGAGCTCCATCCGGGCAGTGACGGGCATGTGCGGGTAGTTTCCGTGATTATTGCACTCACATGTCACATGATGTCAACTGACCAATCAAACGCGTCAATATTTGTAAATTCAACCAATCAGCATACAATTACGTGATAATTGCACACTGTGCAATTACCACTACCGATAATTATCACTAGCCAGATGTGCCAACTATAAGATAAGCAAGTACCAGTTAATTGCAAAAAAAAACAAGAGGTTACTAACCAAATATTTAATTATGAAACTAAGAATTGTAATTAATTATGGTACAGTTGTAGTAATTTACAGGGGTTTGTGTGCTTGGTGAAGTAGTAACTATATTTTTAGACATTTGTACCAAAGCAGACGGTGCGCAATTTGTGGATTTGTTATTAGACTCTTCCATAGCCGTTGAGTTGGCGCGTAATTTGTCAATCATTTGATAATGATGATCTCCATCGAGCTGAAGGTATGGTTTGATGGAGAAAGTATTGGCATGACCGGTAATCTTTATAAGCTGTTCTTCACCGACTCCCGCTTTTGCAAGTTGCGACACTGCAGTTGACCGTAATGAATGATTACTAATCTTCTTTTTCTTTATGTCGATGCCTATTTCTTCTGCGGCGGTTCTTGTCCATTTCCCCATTTCATTCCTTCCAACGGGTGAATTTTTGAACCATCCTACAGAACTAGGTTCTCTCCATGCAGGATTTGGCGTTAAAAATAAACGATCGGTGGTTATATGTTTACCTCTCTTGCTCAGCATTTTTTTGTAGAGCCTTAAATAATAAAATAATTATTATTTTGTATTTGAAACAGTATTTAATTACCTAACAGGGCAAATTCTAGGATCTGTGGTGTTTGTTGCAAGCCATTTGCTGTCTGTTAATTTATGGCTACCTCCTTGAGCTGTTTTGGAAAAAATACAATTGTATTCTATTCGCCCCGTAGGCAAACCACAATTATCACTTTCTTCCTTAAAATGTTTGATAGTAACGTTAACACCTTCACATCCCCTCCAAGCTAATTCTAATCCAGCCACATAAAAAAACATTTTCTGTAAACCATCTGGCGTGTCTTCGTTATAAATCTTTAGAATCTTGTTGTATTCTTCTAGAGTCAAAATTGAGGAACTAGTTTTGCGTTTTTCCGGTTGTATTTGTAGGTTCCGGCGTTTTGCGTCGCGTGCATTTCTACTACCCTTGAATTCCAGGTCAACAAAAGGATCAAACTTTATACCAAATTTATTGAAATACAGTTCTTGCAACTGCTTTGCCGTTACATTCCACATCGTTTTTATTACTGCTTCTTTGTAGTCATTACCATCGACTTTTTTCATATTGTACCCCCAATCTTTGAGGATGAATGCTAGTTTTTCCGTGGAAGTGTTTCCATCAAAAACATATTTGCGTTCACCGCAAAACTTCTCAAATTGCCTCCAGATTGAATTTCGTGAGTTCTTCGTATTTAGCGGCGTAATGTTTGTAATAGAATCATCAATTTCTTTTGGCGTGTTACGACCAAAACGAAAATTGGACATGGTTTTTTAAACCCACACAAATTTTGCAAAATGGCTGTTCTTATTTACTTGCGTCGCCATAGTATCGCACACCAAACTACTTCGTAAATCATTATAAAATTATTTTTAAAATGTTTGTTCTTGCAATAATCTGTTGAATATATTGCGTGCATCACAATGAAATCGATAATTTTGAACAACAATAATCTCTCATGCTTGTTGCCTAAGAAAAATGCACTCGTGCTAAAGCACTCGTGCGTTTTCAATGCAACAAGCATTCGAGTTATTGTTGCTCAAAATTATCGATAACATTGCGATGCACTTAATATATTATAACTGAAAACAATTAGCGGTATAGTGAAGCGTGCAATAAACAAAGTGTGCGTTTTACCAATTGAATAGTGTTCACTTCTATTGTATATTTCATTTTTTTTCATTTGTCATGGTTTTTTCTTAATTGTACAGATTAATATTGAAGAACCCTTCAAGGCCGGCGGGATGTTGCATTTCCGGAAGCGGCCACTGACCCTTTTGGGTATCTTTACCTGTTTTTGTAAATAGCTCTGTAATTTTAGTACTTCTGTAACCGTCCTACATTAAACATCAAAACCGAACGCTGTCCATTATTTCAATTATAACAAACAAAGGTCCTTCGAGCAATATCAAGGTACAATTCGGAAGACCATACATGGTCGTATCAACAATTACAAAAAACATTGGTCCTACGAACCGGAACCAGAACAATACTGTTATCACTTAAAAGGACAAAGTTATCTTTGTCATTTATTATAATTTGAAAATTTTTCAATTTTAATTTCTTAAAGCATGTAATATTTTCATTCAGTTGATTTTCTACTTCATATTCTAGTTGGGGATAACTGACACCAGTCTTCTCATTTAATTGTAGTCTTTCGGTCAGCCTGCAAACAATTTGTTGTAATGGTCGACGTGAAGTTTTGACCATTTTTTTAATATTGTATAAATAATTCTCATATTTGAAAGCGCTAAATTCATCCAAATTACCATGAAGCAAGCAGTCATTTGGCAAATGTATTAAATTGTGTACATTATAAGAAACAAATTCCTTCCCATATAATGCACCAAAATTTTTTACAAAATAACGTAATAAATCACAAGCTGAGTTGTTATATTTAAGATACAATTCAGGTGAACACAGAAAACGAATAGCCGTGTGTAACGACATGAAATGTAAAAATTTGTCTCGGGGTAAAACATCCTTTAATATTATTGGTCCTGTATACAGCAACAGTTGTCTAAATTCTGTTGCTTTAAAACGATCGACTTCGAGAAGACTTCTAGGAGTTCTTGCAAATTCTATAGGTATAACTTTTTTAAGCTTCAAGATGTTTTTACATAAAATGGCCATTTTCGAGTCAGGAATTCTAACATCTTTTTTACCTTTCACCCAAAAAAGTACTAGCCGTTTCATCACACCTAAGCACACAAGATGTATGTAGTCCAAACATACGTTACTAACAAGTCCTACGTTTAAATTTTCAAGTGGACTATTATACAAATGAAAATCATCATCTTCTTTGTTTTTGAAGGAATCATCTGTGCGCAACGGAGAAACCAAACTCTGAAAAGTTACTCTGCCATTTATGTACTCGCCTTGATCAATACATTTCGTACAACCATGGTAGCCTGTGTGACCCTTGACACCTAAAATGAATGCCTTGGCAGGAGCATCGCAGATAATCTTAGAAATCCTAGGAAAAATTTTTGTTTTGCCAACCTCTAAACCATTTAGCTCTAAAAATTTGAATTCTTGGACAAAGTCATTTAAGAACTGACTAACATCGCTTGGTTTTTTCATACCGTGATATATTCCACAAATAAATGGAGGCGATAATCTTGACTCTATTGATAATAATATGGGCCAAAATTGACTAGTAGAGCTTTTAGTCAGTGGCAACCCATCTATGTTTAAACTGAGTTTTAAAATATCGTTCTCTTTTACTGTCTGGACATCAGTTAAATTATTTAAAATTCCACGCGCAACCCCGAAGTGATAATAATGTCCTTCAAGTACATCAATAATATTACATGATCTGGGCGTTTGCAATAGAGTTCTAGCGTTTTTGGGTAAATTGTAACCACCTTGTCTTAAAATTTGCAGCAAATCATTAATAGCTTGTTGAGAGAGCAATGTTCGGTATTGAAGTATCCAATTACGAATATCATTCACGAAAGTATTATTCGGGCGTTCATGAGCTGGATTTTCATGAGTGTCAAGAAATGGCAATTCATTATTAAGAGTAAAGTCAGATGTGAAGCTATTTATTTCTTGTGTTGATTTCTGCGGCGGCGAAAATCGCCGACGTTCACAATACGTGTCATCAACGGATGAGGCAACAGCAATACTGTAACAATTTGCCGATGGAATATTTTTTGCGGGATCAAGATGATTACACAATTGCACGTTGAATTTATTTTGGTGTTTTACACTGCAAATTTGGCTACTTATTTTAAATCAGTACTTGTACTCTTTGTGGATCCGTGGGTGTATGGCTTGCAAATATTGTTACGTACTAATCTTCGGAGATGCCGTTTACTGACCACAAGTTTATTTGTTCGATTAGAGAATAAGCTACTTACATGCCTTTCTTCAAGTAATTCTTTTTCCTCTTGCGACATGTTGTTCCGACATATATGTTGACGCTACAACTACGCAAATCACATATACATATGATGTACTAATAAAAATAGTACCTTTAATATACAGTAGGTTATTATACGTTAATACGATAAACTAATACCGATTCAAGAACCTTTATGGTACTTATTTTTTCACAAAACACGAACGTTTCGCGGGAATCCGTCGTTCTAGCACGATGCGCAATAACAAAATACTCCTCTGTCAAAATTGCAGTGCGCAAGCGCTCTGAAGAATGTTTTAAATGCGTCTCAAGAGGAACGTTTGAGAAACGTTTCAGCAAAAATGTGCCTGAAACGTTTCTATTTAGGTTGCACGTTTGTTTATGAAATGTTACACTGGAACGTTTCAAATTATACGCGTTTGGGATGTTTCGTAATGTTTCATAAATGTTTCGTGTTTACTGGGAATTTAATTAGCTGTCCACCCTCCTGTGTTACCTAACTGGCAACTCGGGGTAGTATCTGGGGCGGGTGAGGGCGCGTACTTTTCCCCCTTGCCATTGCACAGTCCGGTACTACCCGTTTTTGTGTGAACTATCTGTTGCTGCGGATAGCCTCCCGTTTGTGGCGGGGGAAGTGTCTGTTTGTGGCGGACAGAGTTGTCAGTCGGACATCTTGCGCAGATTGCATCTGGCAATCTTGGGGATCGATGGCTCACACCCCCCTTTGCAGTTTTCCAGGTTGAGTAATTGTTGATAAAACCGATTCACCTCGACACCGGCCTAACTGACAAGGAATTAATTGTGATTATCCAGATATCATCTCTGACGACTTAAAAGTGAGTTTATGATTTAATTATGTTCAATCCTGACATTTTAGTAAAGTTAGAAAAATGGTTATTGTTAAAAAAAAAAATGTTTCCATCGTAATAATAATTTCCTCTCCTACACAATGTAGCGTGACTATGATGATTGTCCATAATGAGCAAAATCTGTTTTTCTGTAGTAGGACTTGTAAATTTTATGAAATGTTCAAGCCATGTTATGAATATTTGCTCATTAGTCCACCCATTTTTTGAAAATGTATAAATATCTCCCGGTGGCCCATCACGTTCTAGCTGCGGAGAGTGTCTTTGTCGCGGAAAAATGAATAAAGGAGGCACATACATGCCTGTAGCACTCATTGCACAAATTGCTGTCACATTTTTGCCCCTCTCCCATGAAGTCGCTGCACCAACACGCTTCCGTCCTTTAAGAGCAATAATATTATCTGGCACATGAACTGTAGAAAATCCTGTTTCGTCCAAATTGAATCTGTTTTGGGGCTCAAAATTAAATTTTGTCATTACAGATTCCAGATTACTAAAGAAACGTGTGACTTCAGTCTTATTCAAGGCCAGAATCCTATTTATACTGGTCGCTTCAGGCTTTCTAATACTTAGTTCTTGATGTCGGTTCATGAATCCGTACAACCGATGTTTCCCAGCAATTTTTTTTTTAAGTTGTGCGTTGCTTTGGTGTACTTGCTGACGTAATCACTTCTTCTGTAAAGAAATTATGCTGTAATAATTTTGGCATCACATTACAAATCTCTCTTACGTTCTTCCGTATTTGTAGTAAGTGGCGTTGTGAACGGTGATGGTGGTGCAATAAGTTCAAACTGGTAAGTTGTATCTCCAAGGTCTTTATCGTGAGTTGAACACGATGGTGTGTATTCAATTGACTCAGATGCGTAAGAAGACCTCGAGGGAACTTCTATATCAAAGCCTTTTTTGATGCCTAGAAAAATATAAAATATAAATTTCATTAACACAATTTTTTTTTGCCTTCAATGCTGTCTATTCCTATATAAAAACAAAACAGTTCTTCCGATTTTGTCAATTTGTCCGCTGGGTTCTGGCCACCTCCTGTTTTCCGTGCTTCGCGACATAACTGATTCTCCTATTGTTTTGTGCGTGTTTATAAATCGCCAAATTTATTTTTCAGATCTTGTATAGATCTAAGCACAGGCGATACAGCGTTTACTTTTTCTGCAACAGCTGTCCATGCACGATCTCGAGTCGCTTGTGTAAAGATAGGCCCCTTGAGCTCACCAAATAGATATGTTTTCCGAGCAATTTAGTGTTTCTATTTCTGGGGACGTAAAATTCGGGTTGCGTTTTCTCGTTCACCGTCTTTTTCCACTCCAAGACCCATTTTTTTTATAATTCATTGTATTTGGCACTGTATAACAGTTACATGTTTGAAACTTTGAAGATGCTTTGAAGTTGTTTGAAATTTTATTTATCTGGTTTCCATGGATACATAGTAATCGGTACAATAAGGTCCGTTAGCTTGCTGGTAAGTTGCAATTTTTTCGTGAATTACTTTATCGAAATGTCGGTATCCACTTGCAAGTTGTTTGCAAGTTGCAATCCCGGTAACGGTTTTCAGACCGACTTTCGTGAATTCCCCCTACACAATTTGTAGAACCATTCACCTACTAGCTTCATAGCGTTTTCCACTTGCAGCACTAGTGCGCATTAGAGCAGATTTTTATGTTCCACTTGAAATTCGGTATCGCCCGAGTCGGGTGTACCATGTTCCACTTATCCACTTGCGGCCCTGTAATGTCATTTTCTGCACTGAATTCAGAAAAATCTACACCGGCTCCTAGACCTCGCGTAGCTCAGTGCTGTTTGAAGTATTACTGTCACTTGTCAGCCTGCTGTTGCTTTTAGGAAGGAAAATAAATTGAAAAGTAGCGGAAAAGTAATTATAGCTGCAAAAAACACTTATATGGATCATTTGATTCGAGAAGAGAAATTTGTTGTTGTGGATTTATTATTGTCGTCTAGCGACGACGATGATGATTTTGATTTTTGGGGCCTTTATCAGATTGTTAATAATAATGCATTTATTTCCAACGGGTTAGACAACCACCCAATTACAGGAAAATAAAATAACAAAAAGATAAATTAAAAGGCAAAAAAATAAGGTAACGTACTCCTATTCTAAATTAATAATAAATACAATAATAGATAACCATAATAAAAAATAATAAACTTAAGTTTCTAGAATGTGTATGGTAATGTCAATTAAGTGTTTTAAAGAATCGTAATTAATGTCACAATGATACCTAACCAAGTTAAAGTGATTGCACATTAAACTAACTGGCGCTTCTACGAGCCCTAACAACTAAATATTGGGACACCAAAAAATTTTTATAAAAAAATCACCAAACTTTTTAACAAAAATGTAATTTATTTTAGATAATTAAAATTTTAAAATTAATTCGTTTTGCAAAACTGTTGATGTTTACAGCACAACAGAAACTGATTTCTAACTCAAACAGTGACATAAAACTCTAAAACAACGTAACATTTTGTGACACATAAATATTGGGACACAGCAAATTCAGTAACTGGTCATATCTCCTTTTGCCTTAATAACTGCAGGAATTCTTGTCATCTTAGTTTCAACTAATTTTCTACAATACACAGGAGTTGTTACCGTATCCTACACTCTCTAAATTTCCCGTTGAAGATTGACAATCGCTTGTGATGGATGATTTCCTAAATATTTTTTTATTTCATGCCATACCGTCTCTACTAGATTAGGATCTGGGCTATTCGATGATCAGGGCAAACATTTCTATTATTATTCTTTGTAATAAGTGTTGTAGGTGTGTAACTTGAAGCATCATCCTGTTGAAAAATATAAATATCAACAGGATAGACTGCTTCAGTAGTTATTAATATTTTTTTACAAAGTCTCTTGATATTTGTTTGAATTTGTAATTTCCCTTCCATGAACGTTGTTAACTGGTCTTTAAATTCCGTTAATAGACATGCACCCCCAAACCATTTTTCCGCTTGCAAACTTGACTCTTTGTTTGAGATAATCCATATTAAAATTCCTTTTTATTTCAATAACTCTTTTTCTACTATTATCTCACCCAGACATCAAATTTGGACTCTGCGATATATATTACTTTTCTCCAATTTTTATTTTGGTCATATTAACCGATTTTTCTTGTGGGCAGTTTTTAATTGTGGTTTTACTTTAGCCTAAAATAATATAAATAAATAATAAAGTCAATCAAAGATAGCTTTATTTAAGATTTACAATGTAAAAACCAAGGCCTGATTTGTGTATGCATTCGCGACAATATTGTCTTGAAAAATTTAGTTGGTTATCGCTATTCCAGCAAGTAGTAATTTCTCTTGAAGTAGTCCGTCGTTCACTTTTATAAATTTTCATCAGTTGTCGTTGATCACGCGGCTTCACAAGTAGTGGCCTACCGGGAATTTTACCTTTTATTCCGATGGTACCTCTGTCTGCGTAATATTTTACGACATTTACCATCGACGACTAAACTATTTGGAACAAATCTTCACTTTTTCTTAGCGATTTTCCCTTGAGGTACTGAGAAATTATTTTCAGAACTTTTACTAAAACTAGCCCGCCGCTAACTATTTTTTTCTAAATAAAACCAACACTAGCATGAAATACTACGATCCCTATAATAATGGCAGCATTTACCAGCTACTACGTTTGTATTTCGATTTTATACTTAGCAAATTTTCTCAGGTGTCCCAACATTTAAATGTCAGCAAAAATTGCGCATTTTTTAGTTAGGTGACAATTTTTGCGCTCTAAGAAAATTTATTAATTTGCAAAATACCTCACTTTCTGCCAAAATAGATGCCCATGCAAAATTTGCATTTAGTCCAAACGAATTGAATGATATCAAAAATATCTACCGGATTTTTTTGAGAAATTGTCTGTGTCCCAATATTTAGTTGTTAGGGCTCGTAGTAATGTATTGGTTCTACATGTAGAACAGTAAAATGTAAGGCTGTTCCGAGAATTTATTCTGGGTACTAAAAATGTGATTCTATTAAGTATATAACAGCAATCAATTTGGTTATTAAGGATATTCTATAGAAATTTTCCAGTTTGAATTGAACGACGTGTGCTTAAAAAATTACAATGCAATCGTTTTAACAACATAGGTAGTATGATCCGACCCCTGAGGAGCATAGATGCCGTCACACAAATAAACAAGTAATTTCAAAAACTTTTTTTGTATCGTTTCTATATGTGAAATATATGTACTTGATAGTTAGGGTACCAGATAATTGCGGCATATTCTAATCTAGATCTTACTAGAGAAAAATATATAGTTAGCAATGCTTGTATATTACTGAAAGCCTTACAATTACGGTATATTATAAAACCAAATGATCGGTAAGCTTTTGTCACGCAGTCATTGATATGTTCTATAAAATATAATTTGCTGTCAAAGAGGACACCCAGATCGCGATGGGTGTTGGCTTTTGTTAAATTTTCACCTCTCAAGTTTTAGAAAAGTGGAAAAGGAATTTAAGGCCTCAGGAATATCTTTTTTCTGAATACTTCTGCCATCATGTTCAATAAGCCATTTTCGTATAATTTTACTTCAGGCTTGTTTAAAAAAAAATGCAACGTCGAGGGGTTGTATTATGTGGTATTTGGTGGAAAACAAATTAAAATAATATAGTTTGAACGACACAGATTGCTAAGATGTAATGACAAATGAGAAACGTGTCCATCAATGAAAACAATGACCGGTCGAGGAATCGCATTGAAATTCAAAAAAGTTATGAAAACATTAGCCAAATATTCGTAGAACTGCTTACTTTGCATCCAACCGGACTCCGATGTTCCAATACCCCAATTTTTGGGAGCTGCTTCTGCATATGTTCACGGTAAACGTTTAAACTTATAAATTGTAAATGGAGGTGCAATTAGTCGTTCTGCATTAACTGCAATCAATGTTGTTACATTATCTTTGTCAGACGTTCCAATGTCATACATTTTTTCCCTTTGCCCCAAGAACAAGTGTATCTTTAGGTGAAAGAAAAACGGGTTTTTCATCCATGTTAAAGATTTGTTTGGGATGGTTTAACACATCTCGATTATAACCTAATAGTTTTTTGGTTTCTCTCAACCAGCGTCGTGTACCGCCTTCCGTGACAGCAGCTCTTGCTTTGTTTATAAATTATGAGTGTTTCTGACTAACTTACGGATGACGTCTTAAAAAACCATTAAACCTTTTTCGTCCTGGTGTTTTTTGAAAAATTTTTGATCGATATTACACACCCTTGTATTAGTTTATGTACTGAATATAATAAACTATCCTTATTAAGCGGAAACCCTTTAGCAGCATAATCAAGTATCCAAATGAGCAATTTTTTTTCTACTTCTGGACCTAAAACACAGTCAGACCCTACTCGTCGTCAGTCATCCAAGGTTTTGCCCTCCAATCTATTTCTTACACTCGTCCTGGGAACAGTGAATTTCTTACATGCAGTAACCACTGGCAAATTGTCTTCTCTAAAAGTCTTGGGCTTTGGCTTTGTTGGAACATTCTGAACTATGTTAACCCCACTTTAACAACAGATTCGTTTCGAAATCGCACTCTTCGCAAACGTATTTAGTTTTGAACAGTGAAGTCCTCGAGTGATAAATCGTCCCAAGATTCTCCTTTAAAGCTGTATAATTCACAGCAATATATCAGTCATTGTTTTAATTGTTAAATATGTATAACTTTACTTGAGAATTACAAGGTTGTATGTGCATTTTTGCTGTTGTGAGAAAAGTGGTATGTAAATTGTGAGTGAAGAATTTTTATGTACAATAAAATGCTAAAGTGAATGTTTTGGATATTTTTGAGTTTTTAGTAATAAACGTAACCACTACTTTAGTTATACTGCTGCTCAATGAAGCTTTGTAACTAAGGAAAAAAAATACATACAAGTTTGTTATTGAAAATGTTTTATTTTAATTTGTTTTTATCATACAACTGTGTTATTAGAATGTTATTTCACTTTTTTTTATTAAATAATATTGATTCATAACATTCGACCCCCTCTTGAGGCATTCATTTAAACATCGACTTGATGGCACAAATTTTTGTTGCTGTCAGTTCAAGCGAAATTTTTAATATCTTCGGCGGTCGTACATTTCCTAGATGACTTTTATTTTGCTTTCTCGTTACAGGAGCTTGCTTCAAATTAACCATGTTTATTGTTGTATCGTTAGCTCTTTTCTAATTTAGAAGAAAAAGAGGTCTGGAAAATTCAAATTGACAGATTTTACCAAAAGACACTAAGGAAAAGTTAAATCTGACTGCGCAGGCTTTAAAATCAAAAAAGTCGCTTTTATCAGTTCAATAATTTTGTATGGCTTGCTACGATTTATAATATTAAGCAATCTTAACAACCCTTATGGGGAACAATATTCCGCTTTTAAAAGCACTCTTTCGATGCAGCTATGTACTGCATCAATTTCTTGGACACAAGAATGCCCGGGCGTTCAAAACTGAAAAGTATTTTTTTCAATATTATGTTCTTCTTGTGTGGAACACAAATATCGCTCCATAGAATTAGATTTGTAATACTTATTTGGGTTGTCTGACACAACAGCTTTCAATATTTTAAAAACAGCACTGGCTATATCACTTCCACTTCGTCCTGACAAAGATTCTGGCCAAACAGCACAGTATACTTGCTTCGTACTCGATAAATGAGTCGTCATGTTGTAAATAGAAAATTTACTTTTGTAATAGAATGAACTTACTTCTGCTTTTGGACAGTTCAGAACATTTTGCAGATCAAAACAATGCACAGGAATATTATTTTTTCTATCGATATTTCTTTCCCGTCTAGTTACGTCATAAATACCGGCTGTCTGGAAAACGACGGATTAACTCTTCAGTACGTTATATACGGGGGTTTCGGGAGTCCCAAAAAAATAATAAAAAAATTCTTTATAATGCAGATAACGAAAAAAACGTGATTTTATAAAAGTAAAATTGGCAACACTGTACACACCTAATGCGTGAATACCTCCGGCTTACTTTCTGGTTTCCTAGTAACGATGCTGACCGAAATCCACCTTGGCTTTATATCAGGCAAACATTGTTGCCAAATGGAAATTTATCAAATTATTACAAAAACAACACAGCCATATCTTTGTGCATTCTAACTGAAATGGTAATTAAACATGGCCATGGGCGAGAAAAATATTAACTAAAAGTTTTACTACTAGTTATTCCGATAATGAATGAGTGGTTTAGTTGTTAAACGTAGCAAAAGAAGCAATTTTAAAATCATTATAACTCACCCAAAATGTGAGAAGGATTTTTGTACTATTTTTCCCAGACTCACCAGTTGATTGTTAAGAGCGTAGCGGAGAGTTAATCCGCCATTTTCCAGACACCCGGTATATACTGCATAATCAAAAAAAAGGGCCAAGAACGTACTGTATTTCTCCGATTTCTATTAATTCATTCGGTTCGTCATAATTACCATCTTTAATTAGCCAATAACACGTGACGTCACGCTGTGGCGGGAACTCAGCGTTTGACAAGCGCCGTGAAACTCCATAAGCGACAATGTTAACATTTTCGCATTTTATTTAAAAGTGTGGGTATTTATCTAGAAAATTAACACGTGAATAGCTTCTTTCATATCTTTCCTGTGTATCAGGGTGCTTTTTATTGGCGGTTTGAGTTTAAAAATACATTATAAAAATAAAAATACAGAACGCTGTTTTGGTCTGAATTCCTCGTCACCCAAAATACATCCGTGTGTTTTAAGCGGTAAATCGGAAATTAATATTTTCGTTTGAGGTTAATGTGCCGGGTGTAGATGAAGGTATGTGATTTGTTTTTAAAGTATGGATAATTTAAGTGATTATGCACGATGTCTTTCCGTCAAAGAGAAAAACAGATATGTACAAAAGTTAAACAATTTAAACGGCGTAGATCCTTATAAAATGAGTGCAAGTGATTTTAATTTGTGTTTAGACGATGTCCCTACCATAACAATGAATACCATTCTAAACTTTTTTATTTTTGGAATAAGTAAAATAACCCACAATGAAATTCGTGCATTCAAAAGTCTAGAGGCATTTATTCAGTTTTCTCTTTTTTAAACGACTGTGTCTTTCAACATTACAAATATTATGAGTAGATTTATTTTGATATCCTAAATTTTGTGATGGAACATAATCAGGGTGATCCACATCCGACAAATCTGTAGGTTTACCTAAAAGAGCACAAATGTAGTAATTTATTAGAAACTGTAAATCTAATAGATAGTTACTGTACTCGTTTGAAGGCTTTTAACCAAAACTTCCGCCTTTTTTCCCCATCCTGTATATATTTACCTTTATTGTTGCTAATTGCTGGGAAAAGAAAATAAAATTTGTCCGCATTTCTGGTGCTTCGATTCGCGCAACCCACAACAGCACAAAATTTAGGCATTTTCTCCTAAAATACAAAATATTATAATATTAAGATGCTAGTGTATTTAAAAAACATTGATGTACATTAACACAGAATTAATTTGCAAAACGAATAATATAAGATGCAGCGAAGTTAACCTGTACATCACATTGGAAAACATTATTTTTTAAGGATATTCAAACGTTATGGTGCGTTTTACAGATATCTACACAGTCTAGAAACTGTAACAAACTTACCAAACTATAAAAACATAGTTGACACACTCTCAAATTTAAATGAATTCCGAAAATATTAGCATTTACTCTTATGAGAAAACCGGCTAGTTGTCAAACGCTGCCATCTTGATGACCTCGGATGACGTCAGTGTATTTGGCTAATAGAATCATCACTAAAGTCGAAACTAGAGTCACACCTTGCAACAGGTCTGCGAACTCCGAGTTTAAAATGGTCTTTTTTCGAAGAGATCCCAGAAGGCCACGGGAGCTTAAAGTTCCTAGCGCCGTCTACTGGATACTATGATGAAACTGTCCACAATAATGAATGAAATTTGCGTAAAAATGTCCTTGAATGCAAGTTGTCATAAATGTCAGCTTTATAGGTTAGGTTTTGTGACATCTTTTTGAAAGATGAGGGGAAATATACGTCAAATGTCATGTCAAACGTCAGTCGATAGCGCAAATAGTACAAGTAACTACCACATGGTGGCGGTCATCTTAAGCTCCCACCACGGCCAGCTCCATCAACTAAATACGGCCGTCCCATTTTTTCTAAAAGTTGTTCCTAAAAAGCATGCCATGACCGCCCTCTATTTGGCGTCATCTATCGGAGAACTGTCAAACACTGTCAAATTCAAATCCACGAATTGTCAATTTAAATATTTGATTAAACTCTTTCATTATTAAAGAAAATGGTTAAAAAGTGCTTTATTTGTGGTAGTACGGACATTCCGCTGTTTCAGTTTCCAGCGGAACATACTTTAAGAGCCAAATGGTTAGACGTCATTAATAAAGTTTGTGGTAAATTTGAATATTGAATATCAATGTAAAAATTCACATATTCTTCCTTAATTTAGACAAATATTAATGATTACTCTGTAATCTGTAAAAATCACTTTGAAGAAGGCTGTCTCAAATTTGTCAACAGGAGATACCGGCTGAATAAAGAAGCTGTACCCACTGTTGATGTAAAATTATTATTATATTATTTTACAAAATTCGAAATTATATTGCTTAAAGGTTGAAACATCTCCAGAACCTGAATTTCCTGTCCTGCCTTGCAGATTTGAAAAATATGTACAAGCTGATTTAATTTCTTTAAAAGAACTTCAAAATCTGCGGTACCACTGTAAAGTGTTAACTCAAAAATTGAAAAGAACCACACAAAAATACCATCAATGTTTGTCAAAAATTGAAGATTTGAAGCAACAGAAAAGCGAAAACTCTCCAAATGTAGAGCTTATCACTAAATTAGTAAGAAATGCAGGAGCTGGTGATGAAAAGGCGGCATTTCTGTTGGATTTATTAAAAAACCACTTTAAGCAGAAACCGAGATGGTCTGAGCAAACCTTAAGAATGTCAATTATATGGAGATTTTGCTCTCCGAAAGGTTACCGATTCTGTCACACGAATTTGTTTAAAGTTCCTTCGAAAAGTACTTTATCAAGGTTTCTTGGTGAATACAAAGGCCAAAATGTCTTAATAAAACAACGTTTGGAGGCTGAAGTCCAAAATTTTAGAGTACCGGTTGAAAGAGTGTGTTCTTTAATAGTTGACGATATGTCAGTTAAAGAAAGAATCCAGTATAGTAGAACTGATGATCATATTTATGGCTTGGATACTTGTGGTTCCCACGAAATAGGCCAACGTCCCCAAATCGCAAATAAGATGTTGTGTTACGTTGTCCATGGGTTGTCGACGAAATATACCATCCCAGCGGGATATTTTTTTCATAAATCTTTATCCACAAATGATTTTCATGCGCTTACTATTTCGGTTTTACAACTTTTGAGTGAAAGTGGATTTATTGTGTTGAGACTGGTGACGGATAACTTTTCGGCAAATACTGCACTTTTTAAAAAGTTGGGAAATGGATCTCTTCAGAATTATATTTCTCACCCTGTTCTGCCATCAATACCTTTGTTTTTGAGCTACGATTACTGTCATGCAGTGAAGAATGCGAGGAGTTTATTTTTAGACAGGGAAATGTCCTCTTCCGAAGGTGTTATTTCATCTACATATTTGAAAAAATTGTACGAGTTACAAAAAGATTTGCCTGTTAAACCTGTAAGGTACCTAACCAGGAAGCATTTGTACCCTTCGAATTTTGAGAAAATGAATGTGCTGCGAGCCATTCAAATATTTTCACCATCAGTAACGGCATCTTTGAAGTTTTTGAAGGAAGCAGGTGATCCGAGGTTTTGCAACGTCGACGCCACTATTAGTTATCTGGAAAACATGTATAAGTTTTTCCAAATCCACGTGTCTAGTAGAACGTATTATATCCGTTCACGAGACAGCACGGTTGCACCTTATGCAGATGTATCAGACCAAAGGTTAGAGTGGTTAAATGTAACACTTCCTAATTACATCGACGATGTGCAAAGCAGTTCTTCAAGAGACAGATTGTCTGGCTTATCAGAAGAAACAGCAGAGGCCTTAAAATTCACCGCCAAGAGTACATGCCTTTGTATAAAATTCTTGCTGAAACAAGTTGGATTTTACTACGTTTTAACAAGGGGATTCAGTTCAGATGCTGTTGAAGCTATGTTTTCCCATGTACGCCTGAGAGGAGGGTCTAATGATGCAACAGACGCAAGGGCGGCGGAGTACGCCCTACGTCAAATATTACGTTGTGGCATTGTTAAGGTTTCCATCTCGGCAAATATTTCTGAAACTATGAGTTTTGTGAGTACAGCCCCATCAAAGATAAGAGAGGTAGTAGAACAACATATAGAAGATATGGTATTACCTTTTCAGTTAAGAATGAAAATTCAAAATTTGAAGACAAACATGCCTGCTAACAATACAATATATTCTGCGTCAGTAGCGTTCCTAGCAGGTTACATAATTAAGAAACTGAATGATAAATTAAAGTGTGACGTGTGTGTATCACCATTAGTTTCCACAACACTTCCAGGGCCTTTGCTCCGTTTGATATTCTTGCAAGATCGTGGAGGTCTAACATATCCTAACGAAACTTTTGTTGGAATCATTAAGAGAATAGCTGACATTATGCAAGAAATTTCACCTTTTTTAAAATATAAAATGCCATTATATCAAGCATTTCAGTGCTTATATCCTCATTTGAAGGAAAATTCGTTATTTTGTTGCCCCTTGCACAAGGATAAATTGTCTAGTATGGTTATCAATCTAACTGTGAAGCCTGTTCTTGACAATATTTGTCTAGAAAAAACGGACATGGTTAAGAATTTACAATTACGCCAAAAGCCATTACATAGAAAAGTACTGAAATTATAAATAATGTAAATATACATTTGTGATCGTATTGTCCAAGATATTTTCACGAAATTATGTTCCTTAATAAGTCCCTTACTGTTGTTTTGGTAGGTACTTGTCGTTTTAGACTTTAGTAATTTGTAAGCATTTCAATAAAACTGTTTGGTTTTGTAATTTAGTGCCCTATAATATATTTGTGTACTATTCAAGGCGATTTTCAAGAGTAGTATTGATTAAAATTACTATTTACAAACCGTTTTTAGTTCAATTACGTTGGACATCGACGATTCACTGACATACATGACAATGAAAATCAACAAACCTGACCAAAAATGTCGTGTTTGATAACACTAGTAATCAATAGATGTCACTGTATAAGGGGCGATTTTGACAGATCTGCAGAAACAATTTGCCTAATGGAAATTTGAAAAATGGGACGGCCGTATGTAGTTAATGGAGCTGGCCGTGCTCCCACTAAAGTCACTAAATAGATTAAGTACCGCAATGCTCCTCCATTTTGGGGCAAAAAAGCGGTAAATTTAAATGTTATTTATCTGAAATCTGAATTTTTCAAGGAATGCAAAAATATTTAGCCAAGAGGGCTATATACTTTGGCATATAGTGAAAATAACAGACATCAACATATTATATTATGGGAGGTAAATGCTGAGAAGGTAATTATTTTTTAAACAAACAAAAATTGGAAATTTCCAAAGTTACCAGGTTTTGGAAGAACAAGAATATAAAAAGGGCTGGGAGATACGTAATGCAACTAACAATAAACTAATTATTATTTATTATTATACACGTGCTATACACCACAGAACTCAATTTATGTGACGTAGCAGAGAATGCGTCCTTGAAGCACTTCTACCAGTAAACTTTTAGTAATGTACAAAAGACACTAAAAAGCGCCACCATTTTGGGGCAAAATTGACATATCTCTCTCTAACTCATGGGCCTAATGGATTGCGGTACTTAATCTATCTAGTGACTTTAGCTCCCACTAGAGACCCTAAATAAGAGAGTCTGGCCAAAGCCGCCATTTTATATCACAATCAAGCGCGCCTTTTTTAAAATTTGGCGTCACGTGTGTAATAACCAAAAAAGTAGCAGAAATTCGGTAACAAAACATTAAATAAATTGAAGGAAAAAAATACTGAATTACCAAAAATTTATTTAATTATCAAAAACAAAGGTGGTCATCAACGAACGAAATATGTAAATACAATTATATACAGCGTGTTATTGAAAGGTACGTACAAAATAAAATCGACAATTGGTCTCGAAGTATGGGTGCTAAAAGTAAAAAAAGTTCAGGTAAAAGTGTTCTCCTTTTAGAGTTAAAAATTATTAAAATTTATGTCCAAATTTGTTGTACGCTTCTAATAAAAAGATCATCTTTCGTTTCTATAGCAACATTTAGTCTTGACAAAAGTTTTATTGTTACAGTTACTAGGATTACCTAAAATAAATTAATCTTACCTATTTTTCCTTCAGTAGCGTCTAAAAAGGTTAGATACGGGTTAATTTTCCCCTTATAATTTTGATAACACAAAATAAGTTTTTCAGACTTCTTAGACTTCGCGAAGAACTGTCAATTTATAAATAACTATAAACTACTAGATGGCTTAAAAATTCGTACATGTTATGAAGCAATATAAAAAAATCTTCTTAAGCGGAAATAAGACAAAAAAGTCAATCAACATAAATTTATTTTAGTTTACACCATGATGCATTGCCATACTTTTGCCACAGTATTTTGCTGTCACGGTGTAATTTACACGGTGGCAGTTGTTTCGTATACAATATAAAATCACAACAACGCAATAAATGTCACCGTAGTCACAGCTGACAGTTTTAAGCGTATCTGCAACCAGACATACCGTTTTCAATACGTTTTCAAACAGAATGTGATATAAGATGGCCGCACCAATGAAAACCAAGCGACGCTTTGGCGAGACTCTCTTATTTAGGGTCTCTAGCTCCCACAACCTACTACGATACCAGTTTTTAAGCGCCCGTTTTATGAAAATTTATGAATGGAGTTGAAACACCTTACTTATACCACCGTGCCTTGCAGTATAATTGATTTAATATTATGTGTTATCAGGTTATCACAAAAATAAAGTTGATTGTAATTTAAAACAGTTTTTAAGAACACGAAATAATTATTTCAAACGACGTCGTTCAGTCAAAACTGACAGATTAGAAATACGATCTTCATCTAGGCTACTAGATTCGTTAGAAATAAAAAAAATTGTTGGAGATTTCAAATGTGTCCTAAAGCTGAAAAAAATCGAACGCAAAACAAGGTTGTATGTTGAAATATAAAACTCTGTTGTTCTTATAGAGTTTGAAATACACCTTTGTATTCACATTAAATTTAGGTGTTTTCTAAATTTTTAATATTCATTATAATACCGTTTAAAGTTTTTTAAATGCAAATTAAACATTATGGCGGGAAAATTTGTAATTTCAAAAAAATGTCACATACACCCAAGGTTAGTTAATATCTATTATCTATCTATTAAATGACTTTGACATACACCCTTGTAATTTTCAGTCGACGATGTATATCTTATATCTATTTATTCCGAGTCATTGTATCACCTTCATTATGGGTTTTTAATTTTTAATGTTAAAAATTTCTCGAATTAGGGGGAAGTCGGTGAATTGTGCGCACCTAAGCCAGTTTGCTTGTAATTTGTGAATTATTAAAGATTAAGTTATGAAATTAAGTATGAGCATAGCCATATATGTTCTTTATAACATACCTAATATACAATAAATTATTATTAAACAATTAAAAGAGTTATTATTTAAAATGTAAAAGATTGCGTTGCGCATGATTATCAGACCTAGATTGGTAATAGTGCGCAAGCGTCTGTTAATGGAGCGCGTACATTTGATTACCATTCTTATAACTTAACAGAGAAATTATTTGTTTCTTAACTGTAAAAAATGTTTATTAACACTCAAAATAAAATTATAAAGTAATACATTATGAAAAATTTATATATAAAAAAGATATAATCAAAAACAAAATAATAAACAACAGAAAGGTCACTTATCACAAAAGTCACAAACATACCCCTCTGCAGTGTCCCATCCACTGCAAAGAGCATCTGCCCACTTTGTACAGATTTGGCACTACAACCAATGTTCTGTTTTTTTACTCCCGTCTCCACAAAATAGGCCAATTTTAAAACATATTTCCTCAACTCCTCTTCTTCATTTTGAGGAAAAACAGGACACCTTCCTAAACGAGGGTCTTTTATATCAAGCCCTTCATTTAAAACTCTTAATGCTTTGCGTATAGATGATTCTGGTATTCCACATTTTCAACCCACCCCTGTAATACTGTTTCTATTTCCTACAAATCGTATAGCATTTTTCATTCAATCAGCACACCACGTTTGTTTTACCAATATGCTTGGACATCTAAAATTGTTAAACAGTAACATTAAATTCTGAAAAAAGGCGTCGGCAAAATGCGCGCACTGCGCACTATTTGCCGATAAATTTCTTTTAATATGAAAAATTTATAAAAATTAACGAATAATTAACTCAATACTATCAATAACTAAAACGGGTACTTAGTATAAAAGACTAGTTTCCGACTGAGATAAAAATTATTAAAATAACTCGTAAAATACAGTAGGGGAGACCGGGGCAATGAGAACCCCCTAAGCCATTTTCCCTAATTAAAAATTAATTTCTTCACAGATTTTAATAAAACCACACAAACAAATTAATTATTTATTTCTTCACAATGAAACACCAAAACAATAAAAAAATAATGGATATTCTTAGAGAAAATTTCTTTTTCGTCGAGCATGCCCTCTATGCCCCACGTAAGGGGCATGCAGGACCGTAGTGTAAATTACTTCTCTACTGACAAAATTCACAAATAAACTATATTATTGCATATTTAGCACATTATCCAACCTTCACCTAACTGCAGAATAGTTACTTAGAAAATAGAGGAGGCTTTCAGCAAATCCATTTCACATAAATAAATTTTGAGAAGAATTACCTTAAAAACAAATTACTCCAGCTGACACAACAAAAGTACGCGTTTTATTACCAAATGTGCCATCTAACGACGGATACTGGAATTAAGGTAAAGCTTAACTGGTTTCTGAGGCGGAAAATTTAAATGTTTATGAAATACTTCCAAAGTCCTCTATGCCCCGAAGTCCTCTTTGCCCCGGTCTCCCCTATTTATAGCTTATCTTCAACTCTTCCACAATTACTTTAAAAACCCGGGAATCGATAATAGCACCATATTGAATGTGGATATTTCAGAAAATGACTAAAAACTGTTTTGGCCATTACAAGTGACGTGGGTTAAATTCCCACCGAGGAACAACATTTTTCTCCGCTTACCCACAGCACTATGTACTTATTTTACAATTTAAATTATTTGATTTGCTATTAGAGCCGTGCGCACCATTACTAGACGCGCACTATTTACCGACTTCCCCCTAATCCAATTTTTCCACGTGTCTTTTTAATTTGGCTTCTTCTCGTTCTGCATGCATACTCCGAAGAGTTTCTGAGACACTGGCCTGTCATTGATTGTTTGCTTTTTTATTTCTTGGTGTAGTCGTTGCTGCTGCACTCAAACGTTAAGACTAGTACACAATGCTGTTCAGTATCCTTAAAACTTACTGCCCATTCACAATGGACATAAGGCATAACAAGTACATAAAGCTTACATAAATACATAAAGTTGAAACGATGGAAAACGTGTACCCCTGTTCACAGTGGACGAACATAATTCTTATGCTTATGAACGTTTTATGTAATCCTTGTGTGCGTACACAAAGTTGAAACAAGTTCAACTTTGTGCACGAATTATGTCAAAATTATGTTAAAATCTAGGGACTTTTGAATGCTGCTATTGAATTCCCTTTGACAGTTGGCACTTGGCACTTCACACCTTTGATTATATTATATAAATTATAATCAAAGCTTCACACTGCGAGTTTGTTCTGTACTGCGAGTTGTCAAATTCGAATATCGTATGAAATTGTAGGTTAGATATTTTAATTGACTCAGTTTGAGGTTAGCCGTTTCTATCTTTAGCCGGGAGTTATTCCGTTCTGCGTTTGCGCAGTTTAACAAGTCTTACAGAGTTCACTCTGTCCACTGTGAACGTAGATAAGCATAAGCCAGACACAAACCAAAAACGTAAATTATGTTATGCGCTCGTTCTTATGTCTTATGTCCATTGTGAATGAGCAGTTATACTTAAGAACTTAAGCATAACGTTAAACTTTATTCAGTATAGTTTGAATTCTCATTGTAGAAGTTTAAATGAAAACCGTACCAGTTTATAACCTCACTTTGACAGCAGCTGAGTCGTAGTTATTTTTTAATAAAACTATATACTTGGATGATGATATGTGGCTGCTGTGTTTATCCACGTTACAGTTAATAAATATTTATCTACCGTTAAAAAAACGCAAGAAAATATATTGGACAAATGTGTTTTGAAAGGAATTGCAAGAAATTTATACTACTAAGTTTAAAAAATTGGATAATTACGTTAAATGGTTTCGAAGAAATAGTTTTAAAATTGAAAAGTGACGGAATTATGTTTGTGAAAACCAGAGTATTTAATCAAGACCCGCTTCAAAGCTTTTTGGACAGATCAGGCAACAAGGGGAGAACGTAATATTAATCCAACATCGGTCCAGTTTAAGAATCATTTTATGACGCTCCTATTTAATAATTTAACTACCCGCCATTCGATCTCGGCTAATTGTGAGGAAGACTTTCGGGCAGATGAAATGTTGACAAGTGTTAAACAGTTCATTACACAAGGTTTGTCAGAAGAAAAAGAAGAAGAAGAAGTTGGCGAAGATTTTGACGAAGAAGTAGAAAGTCTGAACAATATAGATATCTCAAAAGCCAATTTTACTTACATAGATAAAATATGTATGCATACTGTGGTCACAGTATAGAGATCAATCAGTAGGAACAACTCGAGTCGGCGCCGTTGATCTTTCTGACCCGAATTTTAAGCCGTCATCGGTGGTCGTTGCCCAAAATATTTCTAGATGTCGCCACCCAATTTAAAAAGTATCATAAACGCTTCATTTGAAAATTTTAAAATTGATTCGTGTACACAATTTACTATACTTTGTGCAAATGAATTTTTGGAAAAGAATTAAAAATAGTTTAATAACAATAACATGTTGTAACGAGTGTAAAATTCAACGTTATTAGAAAACGCTGATATATGCACATTTAATTTTTTTTTTTTTTTCAAAAAAAAAATGAAACAGTAAACGATGGTCCCATCAAAACATTAACAATGCTTTTGAAAATGTCTCTGTGAAAATTACACTTAACTGCAATAATTACACGGGAAGACCAGCCTTAAATCATCAAAACCAATGCAACTAAACTGCCAAATTTCAAATATTTCACATTAAAGGCATTAGATAACCAAAGTACCGCAGTTCAATGTCCCAATGTGTAAGAAAGAGAAGTACCTTGCGTTGCGCGCCCTCATACGGTCACAAGACAAACGACCATCGGACCATCCCTGAAAACGGGTCAGTAAAAATAGCGAGTTGTCCCTACTGAATCATATCTATACTGTGCTGGGGTTATTAGCTCAAAATTATATCGACAACCCGTAATACTACATTTGCCCAATTTACAATAGCAAAAATGATTAAAAAATTAACATGAGTTATTTGCTTTTGAATATGACTGAATTTCCTAAATTTTTAAACACTACCCTAGTTTTATCCCAGGATAGATATTTACGTACCTATACCTACGTAGTAAATAAGTAGGGTATGTATTTAGTTAAAATTTTACAAAAGGCACTTCTCGAGTTCGTAAAACTGTTTGCACAAAACTCTTCTACAACACCCTTTGATCACGTTCCTCACCTTCAAATATGCAAATGCTTCCTTGTGCCACAAAAAAATTGTTAAATATCCAATTGAATTCGTGCACTTTTTAATGGCAGCTGTTGCGAGCATAACCTAACTTTTTATAGTCACCAACACGAGTAGGTGGAATATCGACTTTTTATAAGCATACTCCTAAACGTGGAACTTCTTGCTCCGTGGATCATTTATTAGTAATTAGAATTCGTGCGAGTTATATCGCCTGTCTAGTTGGTTGCCTACATGTTGCGCAACCATAGATATCCTTAATCTGTGGCGCAACAAATAGGACGATCACTAAATATTTTTTTCTGACACAAGAAGGCATTTGCATTGCACAGCTTTCGAAGGTGAGAAGTGCCTTTTGTAAAAAATCTACCTGTTTAGTGTGGTTTTAATGGGTTCATTGGCACGGAATCAAAACCCGTCTGTTTCGATTCTTGAATTAAGGATCACATTCGTTTGCGTGGTGAGAAGCCGTGTCGCATCTGTATAATCTATGTTCTGTGTTCTAACCTAACCAACAAACAAACAAACAAACAACAAGTATCAAGCATGGTTTGATGTTGATTACTGTTTTGTGTCTGTGCTAATGGTTACTGCTCGAGTCGGTTTCGTGAACAAATGTGGCATTTACTTGCCACTTTTATTATTAAAGGTGAATATATCACTATGCAGTGTACAACAAGCAGTTATTTTGTCAGTTTACAATTTGTCAAATTTTAATTTTAATTTTTTAAACTGTCGAAGTTCGTGTATGTATCTATTTAATTCTAGTGCCGAACACCATGTGGGTCAGTAGCTGCGCTCGCTGCGATCAGCTGATTTGTGTTTACATATTTTCGGACTAGTTTTTCAACGTGCTGTGTACTCTGCAACAATTGTGTAATGGCAGTTGGTGTCGATAAGGCTGCATTTGTTATGTATTGTGTGGTGGTGTTTGTGATGAGTGGTTTCATATTCCATGTGCTCTTCACGGTGAAACGAAAACATGTCCAAAGGATTGTCTAGGAAGTTCCCACTTGCTGTTGCAGATGTTGATCAGGTAAGTCTAATGATACTAATGAATCTGTCATAATTTCCCGAAATCTTTCAAAATTTTAATTTTGCTTTTAAAGATTGAAAATAAAAATGCAAATTTTCTTGAAACACTCGTCGAAACTGCTCAACAAGCCATTGATTGCTTTGACATATTATCTAAACCGTGTTCAAACATAAAACTGAATAAATTATTATTAAAACAAATGTTGTACATATTATTTGCAACAGATTATCGCTGAAACAAACAAAAAAATACAGTATCAACTTGTCGTGTCTACTTCAACATATTTTTTTCCGGAAATCGTCATTGAAACAGCATTTCCTTGCGACATTAGGCGCAGGAAAATTGGATTTCCCTGACTAGTACTGTAAAAACTACAAAAATGACGCAAAATAATTAGTTATTTAAACAAGAAAAATTTATTCAAAATTTCGTAAATTACACTATTTACAGATATTAACATTAATTGTAGAATTCGATATATTTGCAATGTTAATTCCAGACAAAGATTTATGATCAAGTTTAACCTTTTTATCAAAAATTTCAGTCGAGATTTCGGTGCAACAGATTTCAGATGAATCACTACTTGTAGAGGGACACGTCTCGATATTAGTGAAGGGTCTTTTTTTCGGACCAGCTTGTATTTTATTAGCTATATCTAATTTATTTTCGATGGACTCATCTATGTATCCTTCTGCTACTGAACTGCTTTGCCATCCTCCATGCCTTTTTAAGTTGGTAATATCTCCTCCTGCGTCTACTAGTAAAGTCGCGGAACTGCGCCGCATACAATGTCCTGTGTATTCCAGAGGTGTTGGTAGACCAAGGTAGGTAGCAATTTGAGAAGGAAATTTACCAAATGAATGCAAGCCCACTGGTTGGACCGTACATTTCCCTTTCTTGTAATTTAAAAATAAGCGCTTGTGTGGAGTACTAGGCGGACGTAATTCCAAATAACGTCTGTATGTAGCAAGATTTCTTTCATCAACAACTACAAAGCGTCGAGGTTTTTTTGTTTTAGAATCAGGAATGTGTACTATTAGCACGTTATTTTGATCTTCAATGTCGTCAACTAACATCCTTGATAATTCGTCGCATCGACAGGCTCCAGACACCCTAAAAATAAGCGCCACCTGAAATTACCAAATTTAATAAAACTTAAATATGTAATCATTGTAATAACTTACTTTCATTAATAAAAATTCCTTGTCGGGAGCTTCAAGCAGAAATTTATCTATCTGGTCCCGAGACAAACATTTCGATTTTTTTGGTTGGTAACCAGTCGATTTTCGTTTTAGGTAAGCAGTTACCTTACAAAACTTGCTGATATCCAAATTTTCCTTCAACAAAAGCACGGCTTTCAACATAGAGTAAGTGCTCCAGAGGCTTGAAGCCTTATAAGAACTTGATTTTTCCGCAAAATAAGCCAGAAATACGTCTTCCGTTAGCGAAGTAACATTTTTAAGCCTGCGCCAATCTTCAAAGATTTGGAACTGCTTTTCATACCGCTCCTTAGATTTCGACGGTAACAATTCTTCTGTAGCAGCAGCGGCTGCTTTGCTTAGGTCAAAAGGAACATCCTCACCAGTGTTTTCGCTTGTATTCATAATTAATTAATGAAATAAACACACAGCTCTGACGTACGCACAAAATTTTATAATTGTTTTGTTTGTAACCATCGTTTTCAAGAAATTGACAAACTAGATTTTTGCGCAATTAATTAAAAAACTTGTTGGAAAATATCGATTTTTAGCGATTTATTGCGATTTCCGGAAAAATTTAATACAAAACTCGTCAGTAAAATGTCTTATTTGACTCGGAGCTTTAAAATACTCGGCACAAAGTGCCTCGTATTTCAACATAGCTCCTCTTCAGTAATGAGACATTTTCCTGACTTTTATGTAAATATCTATTAAGCAACTTGTGATCTTTTTAAATCAACACATGAAATTATATTAGAATAAATTATTGGTATCGTTAGTGTTGTTACAGGTAATAGTGCAAATCTTACTTGAATGCCGGTCGTTTATTTGGGTAAATGGTGGGTTTAAAATAATAACAATAAAACTACGATAAACGAAAAGACGTTTTAATTTAGAATTTTCTTAATTTTTTTTTACTGTTTTTGTAGATGTACCTGCTAACGCATGCTTCCGTTTCCGCAGTTTAGCTTCCTCTTTTCGAAAATTTAAAAATTTGATCCTAATAAAGATCCTTTGACGAGCAAAAGCTTTAACCAACTTGTCTGGAATCATCAAATTATAAACTTTTTTTTTAATATACATAGCTGTGTTGTTGGTAATGTTTTTGCCTTTCACTATATCGTTTTTACGGAAACGTTGGAAATATTTTTCCATCGCCTCCACTTGATGCATCCAAATTTCTGAGGGTTGTATTAGTCCTCCAAATGACAGGCTCTCTATCCAAGATGGCATCATATATGAATGCAAACAGTTCAATAAATTCTCCAACATCTCTGGCCAATATTTTATTCGAACCAGGTAAATACGTTTCACCGCCGTCGCTGTTGTGTTTGAAATCACCTCGGCTGCCAACCTTACTTTTTGTCGCTGTGTTTTCTCACAGGTGACGTGTGTTGACTTAAGTTTGTGACAAGAACTTATCTCGCTACTTGTGGCATCAACAAGTGCTCTCACTGGCTCCACATTAATTAAAGTTCCATCTTTTAAAATAAAGCCTGTATTTAGGAACCAATTTCTCACTAACTTCAATAGGTGGGGAACATCAGCAAAGAAATAAACAGGTTTTTGAGTGCTTGGATGTAAGATACTGGAGTTTTCAATGCTTAGATTTAATTCTTTCCAAAGTCCCTGATTACCTCCTCCACAGTCAGATGTGCAAGCAACAACATTATAATCAATATCATGTAAACATGTTAAAATGTTATTAGGGTGGATGTACCAGTAGCAAACCGATTAAGCGACATTTTGAAAGTAATTTTGATGCTGTGACTCAATTATCACAACAATCATTACATGAAAAGAATAATGTACTCCTTGTATACCATAGAATTATATAGCTTACTCCGATTTTCTTAATAGCTGTTAGGTTTTGTTTTATTTAAAAATTAATGTGGAAAGTCGTGATGTGCCTAAGGTTCACCAGATTGTACCAGTAATAGACCAGACATTATGCCAATAGTAAACCAGTAAATAAAATGATTGCTTTTAATGAAGAAAATTTTTATTGTTAATACTAACAAGTTTAGTACTTAATAATCATCACAATTTTTCATCAGTCTACAAGTTTTAAGTAATACTTAAATACTACAAGGCTTATAATGTTGTCTAACTAATTTAATAACTAGATAATTATTAAGAGATCAATATCACTTACACAAGTATCACAATCATAACTTGCAATAAAGTATTTATGAATTAACATGAATCAAAAAATATGAAATAAAAAGAAAACAATGTAAGTACTTATAGAAAAATTAAAAAAACAATTACATTTTTGGCATAAATTTATCCATTTCAGGAATTCTATAAAAACCTCGACTATTAACCAAGGTCGGAACTGCGATCTTCTCTTCTATCGCATCTTTCAGATACCAGATTTTAACACATTTTTCTGGCCAACGAAAAGTATTTCCAGCAGAAAATATCATAGTACTTATCTCATATAGATCACCATCAATATTCTCTACAGTCCCTGGAAAATATTCTCCTTCATACCTGACAATCACGTAATCGCCTTTCTTTGGTTTTGCAGTGACCTCCAAAAATTTATGTACAATTAAAGGTACATTATCATCATCAGAGTCTGAATATATTCGAAGTCGTCTCATCTTTCTCGGAGCTGCTGGTATTTCTTCGTCTGAACCTGTGTCCTTTTTTTTTATTCTTCGTTGACATTTTTCTATTAGCTGCCTTAAGAGCTTTTTTTTCTTCTTGTTTTTTCTTAATGTCTTCTTTTTCATTCCAATATTGCATCCATTCGCCGCTATTTACTGCATCAGGTAGGCGAACTTTCTTACGCCTTTTCTGATTGCCTTTAACTGGAGATTCAGAGGGCCACACAATTGCTGATGCAAATGCAGGGCTTATTGGTTGAAGATGTTTTCTCGTAGAAGGAGATTCTAACTCGATGTGCTTTGTGTTAATAATGACTGAAGATTCAGGTTGAGATGGCGTTCTAATATTTAAATAGTCAACATTGCTATTAAAATCCTCGTTTATTTGTTCTGTTGTTATTTGGTGATTTTCTTCCAAATTAATGTCGTTTTCACGTGGTGTAACATTTTCTTCCAAAGTGGGTATATTTTCTTGCATTGTCTGTAGAGTTTCTTGCGGTGTCTGTGGATTGATTTCCAAGTTAGGCTCTTGTTCCTCTGCTACTTGCATTACTCTCTTGGCTATTTTCTGCCACACATAAAACAACTCCTTTGCTGATTCGTCGCCAGTCCAGGAAGAATCTTGGTTTGCACGGAATTCTCGACCACGGGAGGAAGACATCAATAATTCCAAATACAATAAATGTTCAGGACCAATAACAGCTGGTTTCTCTGGTATGCCGTGTCGAGTAGCATCAGTCATACATTTTTCGTAGCTAATTGCGTTAGCATCGAACGGATACAGTCCACATTTTCTAAAACCATTGCAGATGACTTCTTTTGAGAGATCATTGAATGTGGCTTCTAAAAGGGGTGCAAATAGAGCTTTGGTAACGCATCGATGCCCAGTTTTTAATTTCCAATCATTAACAACTTTCTTCCAAGAATTCTTCAGTGGTCGAAAAACAGATACGTCAGCTGGTTGAATGATGTGTGTAGCGTTCGGATAGAGTGAATATAAAATAATACCATTATCTTTACACAATTGAGACACTTCTCGATTAATGTGAGACTTGTGGCCATCTATCAGCAACAAAACAGGAAACTTTGTATTGTTTTCTTTTAATTTTGGGATGAGAGTATTTGCTATATAGCCGTAAAAAACTTTTGATGTCATCCATCCCTTTTCTGACTTACCAACGCTCCATTCTTTATTAATTTGTCTAACGATTTCAGATGGAATTCGTGCATATGGGTATATAATCAAGGGTGGTAATATGGTACCAGATGCTGCAAAGGTTCCCAGTACGGTTATGTTCTCCTTCTCTTTTTCTTTGATTTCATAAAAATTTTTAAATCCTCGCGGACCCAACACTAAACCAGAAGAACGGCTTGTTTGAAATCCGGATTCATCTGCATTTATGATCCTTTCAGGATCTTCTAAAATGTCAGCTACGCCTTCAGCGATTAGGTATTCTTTTCAATTTGCGTGCCATTTTCTCAGAGCATTTTCTGTTACCAGACTTCTTGAAATGTTTATAGATTCCGCATGACGTGCAGCTATATCTGGATGTCGTTTTAAAAAACCGGAAAACCATTTTCTGCCTGGAGTATTCTGTTTAAAGGGACTTGGTCGATTCTCTTCAGTTATAATTTTCTTAACAGTGTCAACTACCATTTCTTTATTGACTGGAAATCCTTTTTTTGCCATCGCTATTATCGAACTTTTAAGCAACGATTCTTCTTCCTTGGTCAACATAGTGGGAGGTCCCATTTTTCGTTGGACAGGATACTTCAGTTTCATTTTATTTATGACGGTAGTGTGGGGAATATTATATTTTCGGCACGTTTCTCTAATTTTTGCGCCCTTGCTTATCTCGTCTATCGCTTTAAAGACATCTTCCTCCTGATAATTGAAAAACGTTCTTTTCGGCGGCATTGTGTTTATAAAAAAATGTAGGTGGTCAATTACTGGAACGAACTCATAGTATAGATATTACCAGTAGTAAACCACTGGTCTACAATAGGAACATTGTGGATATTTTAAGAGTTTTTTATAATAATTGATTGCAGTATATTAAGTAAATAATAATGTAAAAGAAAAAATAAAAAATATATCAAAAAGCAAAATCACCAGTTGTAGACCAAATGGAATATTACTGGAACATCATTGAATCCGTGTTCCATTAGTTTACCAATGACAGCTATTTATTTAAATTAGCATTTTTTGATGAAATAAGAGGTACTATTATTGCTTTACACATCATGTTACTCAATTAATTTAAAAATAAGTTACAACGATCGATATAAACAAAGATTTAAAAAGATTAAAAAAACTTACTGTTGGAGTGTCGCTTACTAATATGGCCGCCCGGAACGAAGTGAACGACTGTCGTTTCGAAACATATGTTGTTTGATGATGTAGATGGCGTGTTTATCGCACTTATTTGCGACTAAATGATTGGTAGAACTATGGCAGTGCTATCAAACGTAAAAAAAGTGTCGAGAAATTCGACAGAAGGTTAATATTTTGATGTGAAGTTTGAAATGGTGTACTACTGGTTCCTGGTGTGGCACTGGTGCACCCACCCTATTTATTAAACAATAAGCATTAAATTAATGATTTACTCATTATTATTATTATTTATTTATTATTTAACAAGTTGCTACAAAAAGTTAATTCAATGTGGAAATATACGAAATAAAATAGAAAAACGGCAAAGAAAATTAGCATATCTAATGAACAAATGAAAAAAAGCACTCACCCGGTGAACAATAAGAAAAACTACCAATAATAAAAATAATAATGCAGCTGAAAGCTGATCAAGTGAATTGATGATGCACAAGAAGGATGAAAATTGGGTTACAAATTACTGTCTGCATCGTTATGGCATGTCATCATTGCCATAACCTGTGTCATTCAATGATAATTCGGACATGGGCGTTGACGCATCAGTTAGACTGCACTCCAACATTTCGACAACTTCTGAATCAAGTTTGCTTATTTTTTGTAGAGAAGAACGTCTTGAACTAGCAATCACAGGATCAGATGACACCATTAGTATATTGATTAGGTCTTGATTAGTTGAGGTGCGTGACTTTTTTTGTGTGTGGTGCAACCTGATAGTACTCAGGTGTTTGTTACGAGCTTCTTGGGATTCTTCTGTTAGCATCCCGATAGGAACTAAATGATATTTAATTATTTCTCTGCTGTGACATAATAATTTATGCACAGTTACTGGCATTGGGTACCACGGGTACAAATCTAAATAAAGTTGTTTCGTTTCCAATACAAACGTTTCAAATTTGCCCAAATTTATCCCTAAACCAGAAGCAATAGTTTGTAAAAGTATACCAAACCTCTTTATTAAATCTATACTTATCCCCGTAATTTGTGAAGAGATTTCTGTATTCCGAAAGAAGCACCTCGCTGTATTTCCATCATTGGAAGAACCAAAGCCTTGTTTAGGTTTGTCCATATTGAGCCCCAATTTAATTTTGAACTGATCTTGTATCATTTTTTTTCTTTTTTTCATTTTCTGATAATCACTAGCGCACCCTCCTTCATCTTCACCATCATCATCGTCATCAGCCATTACAATATTTTCATGCATTTTATTATCTTTTCTGACCTTCCACCTCTGAAAATCTAGACGGTACGCAATATGAAGTAAACATTCAAAAGATCGTATCAGGGCGTGCAACGGGGATAAACCAAAGCTGTAGTTATCTATTACTTATGTCCTCAGGGAAACGTTCTTCAGTATTGTTCATCAATTTAGGAGTTGCTCCACAAATGTAGCACCTTTGAGAAGATTTTGTTCCTGTTAAAGCGTTACACACTTTGCCATCTGCCATCGTTAAAAATAGTTTGTGGGTAATTGTGATTTCTTTATCATTAATGGTGACTTTAGTAGGCATTAAATTCGAAATTTGTTCATATATGAGGTTTGTTTCCTTTTTAATTAGATGTACACTCTCTTTCTCAAACATGTATTTAATCGGCCTACAAAACCGTGGAGAACCAGGAGTATTATTTTGCCAAACCACAGACCAAGATTCACTGTTAAATATTTTACCTAATACCTCTGTTTTTTCTAAATAGTAATTTGTATGTATTATGATCTTCCATGTCTACTAGTTCTTTTTCAGTATATTCCTGCAAACAATCACTACATCTTATACTCTTTTCCAACATCCGTATGACAAAACCACCAATGTATGTAACCACATTGGAAGCTACCTCATTTAATTCAATAAAATTAGTGGTGATGTCATAATCATGATCGTGTAGTAGATCATTTGTTGCTTCTAAGTTATATTTTCTATATAAGGATATGTCAAATGTTTGGAAGTCCTTTTTTGTTGAAGTGCTTGGTACTGTAAGAACTGTGGTGGTATCCAACACTCAACAGTTTCCTCCTTTACCTGAGATATTCGAAAACAATAATAATTTTCGAATTGTCCTTATAAACTGCAGCGCAGTAGGATTATTGTTCCAGCCATTTCTACTTCTGCAAACAAAGTATTATTATGATGATACCTTTTCAGTATTGATTGCTTACCGAATCATTGAAAACAACATTTCCAGGTGATCTTGGCTACATTTGTAGGTCAAAAAATAACTTAATTTGTTAGTTTTAACAAATTTGTCAAATATTCCACATACTGATAACGCAGTGATGACAAAACCAAAAATTGGAATTTTCTTAGGTGTGGTCCAAAGTGGTATATTTCCAACGTCAGTTAAATACAGTAAATAATTCACTGTCTCTAATAAAAATGGTCGCCAATTCTCTTCATTACTTAACCGCAGTGGAGCCTTGAACCCCTCTGCATTGGGATTACGGGAATTTAATATGTCAAACAAAGAATCAATAGTCCTAATAAATCTAACGGTACTTTCACTTCCTTGAAATTCTGAGAGATACAAATCTTTTTCCAAAAACTCCAAAGCGTCAGCAATACTGCGACTTAACGTTTGAGCAGCTAAACTCACCTATAAAATAAATAAAATAACTTTACATTGATAAAACGTCACTATAGAAAAATTCTCACCTTCATTTTTTGCTTATACCACTCTAAATGTGACCTCTTCAATTTGTTTGCAATGCTCAAAGTTTGCTGTTCTTGTATATCATACAGCCGTTTGATATACTGCCAACTTATAAGGTTTTCTTGAGGATTTTTGAAATCCCCTAAACTTGCAAACATATTTCTTGTTAATTTTAACATATGACATGCATCCAATACACAAAAAATTTGTTGTGTTTCATCGTTGGGATGTTTAAACCACGTCTGCATGTCATGCACATCTTCAAAGTTGCATCCCAATTGTTTAAATTGGCTGATGGTCCATCACAAGTCAAACAACTAACAATTACGCCAATTTCATGCAAGCGATTTAAAAAAACATTTAAAAATAAGCAACAGGTTCCTTCCAGTGAGCCTGTTGGGCCACAACCATCACGACAAACGCTTCAATGGCAGCTTGCATATCATCTTTTTGAACTGATGATCCCACATCAATATACTCCCACATCTTTTTGCCATCAAATTCGATTTGTCGTTTAATTGACATCTCATCAACAACTAATGAGCAAATAAACTCCCGATTAAGTTTCTTATTTTCAGATACTTTTGCTTTCAAATTATCAAAAGCAGGCTGAATATACCCTGGCAAACAGTCGGTATTACTACACCATTTTCTAATGGTTGATTGATCTGGTAATGCCAGCGCGAACTTACGATGTACATATATACCCTTTATTAGAATAATATTTATTATAATAATTATCGGGGGATAAGTTTCATGAGTTGTTGTTTTTTTACCGACATTCCTTAAATATCGCCGCATTAACAAATGTGGCACTGATTCGTAACTATTTCCTAAGTGCTCAACTGCATTATCAGAAATAAAGCCCTGCTGCTTTAAATCTGTCACAACAGTTTGTAAACTTTCAATGGTCTCCTTTAACTTCTTAATTTTTTGTCTTGCAGTATATAAACTTTTACTTCCTCTTGTCTTGTTAAAGCTCGTTTACTGTCGTCTGAACTAACTCGGTAAATTAGCCTTTACACGCACCCTGCCTGTAAAGCGTTACCGTGGCAGCTTTACAGGCACCGTGCCTGTAAAACGTTGTCATGACAGCACCGGAATCAAACACACATTCGCTGCGTCGGCCTTTTTCTTAATCTCACTAATACTGTGCTAATACTAACGTTAAAATCACCTTCAAACTCTTCATCTTCATCGAATTCCACAATTAACAGAGCTCAGAAACAAAATTAAACTATTTAAATTATTAATCGAATTTACAAATTGACAGTCCCCTTATTTTCAAACAATTCAATTTTCCATAGTTACCGGAGCAAACTATGAAAAATGACTATAATTTCTATGACTGTAATTTCAAGTAAAATTTCTAGAGATGCCAAAGTTGTTCATTTCAGGATTTTCAGCAAGAGGAAGTAAAACGTTGTACGCGGCTCGCTTGCAACTAGCCTATACTGGGGCTCACCGGATTACAGGGCTCGTTCCTACGTCGCTCGCTCTGCAAACATTCCGGCTCGCCCGTAAAGGCTAATTTACTAAGCTTGCCACGTACATAACTATTTCTAGACTGTCGTTGTTGAGCTTGTAGGAACAAAGTTTTACTTTTTAATTTTCTTGGAGAGATACTATAAGTGAAACATTTATTAAAATATAAATATGTGTTTGTTAGCTTTATATTCTCACCTGTAACTATGGATTGATTTTATAGCTTCAATTGTACGGCGACGTTTTCCACTACTATCGGAACTTGTAGAACTTTCTAGTCCTCGCGTTTGGCTACAACATTGTAAAATTTAACATACTTAGTATTACTGACTTTCACTGTTTACATACCTTAATTTCCTTTTTAAAGCGGCTTGGTTGCCTTTGCTTAATGAAATTGATGACTCAGCAATTGAACTTCGAGGTGTTTCAAAACTTGTCAACATTTCTTGACTTGTAGAAAGTTCACTAATTTTACTTGAGTCAGCAGATGCAATTCTACATGGTACAGCCATATCTTTCAACACTTTTTTATTCCTTTGATGATAAAATCATTTTCGTTAAAATGCAGCGAACTAATAACTTTATTTTTTGACCACGTCCACCCTTCTGCTTCTTTTCCTATTCGGAACGTGCGCGACACCAGCGCCACCATCTATACGCAACAAAAGGGGAGTATGTCAAACAGTGAATGACAGACAAGTGCATAAGGTTTTTTGTTATAAAATAAATAAAGTAAATATATAGAAAGACAGTAAATAGTGTTTTTATAGATATTTGTTAAAAACAATTAAGGGGAACATGGATGTCATTATAAAAACTGGTTTTGAGAGTGTAAGACATGAAATAAGTTTCCAACCCCAAACTATGCTGAAGGGAAAAAAAATGGTTTTAGCTGAACACGTAAGGAATGTCGAAGAACTAAGAACTAATGGCAATAGTTATTTAATACGAGAAAACATCATTCGTCAAACATCGGTGACCTTAACACCCTATAACACAAGTAAGTACTTTCCTAACCTAAAAACATTCACACATTTTAGTATTCTACGGTAATTAAAGTATATCTATTAACGATTTTATTAATATATATTATATTAAATAATTCTCGGGTTGTCACCGGAGTAAAGTGCAGCTGCGTTTACAACCAAAGCGGTAAATGCAAACATGTTGCTGCTTTAATATATTACATTAACAACAAAGTTAGTCGTTCAAAAACAAGCTGTGAACAACAATGGGGCAAACCCAGCATTCGTCAATTTGTTCAATGTAAATATTCCAAAGGGAGGTACTTTCAAGATATGTTTCCATCAGTATCCAAGACTGAATGTTGTAAACCACGATCAATAATAAGGCATACTGAATTATTGCAAGAGTCATCTTTGAAACAAATATTACAGGCAACAGAGCAGACTCTAGATTCAAGCCTAATAACTGAAGTTGTATCTGAAACATCGGACAAAGTTGATTTGGAGAAACAAGACTGCTTAGCTTGTTTATTTTTTTTTTTATTGTTAGGAGTGAATTTCAATTATACAAACGTGATTACCCGCTAGCAGAAAATCTAGAAGAATATTATAAGAAATATGTAGCTGTAACGAATGAAGACATAATTAACATTTGTTGTAATACAATGAAGCAATCAGAATGTCCAAACTGGTATGCAATTAGACACTTGAGGATAACTGCAAGTAAAAATATACATAGTATAAAATCACGTAAAACCAAATCCATACAAAGTTTAGTGTCAAGTATTTTAAAACCGAAGAAAATTGATTGTGTTGCAACCCGGTATGGCTTACGTAATGAAAAAGACGCTATATTACTTTACGAAAAACTAAATTTTTGTAAAGTAAAAACTGTTGGTACAATTATTAGTAAAGAGCAACCTTGGCTGTGCGTTAGCATTGATGGAGTAGTGGTTGAAGATGGATGTGTGACAAAGCTTGTCGAAGTGAAATGTCCAATTTCATGTGAAAAAAACCTGTAGTTGACTTTGCTAATAATTTATGCAATGTGGGTTACTTACTTCTTATAAACAATGTTTTAGAAATAAGGCAAAGCCATCCATACTACACTCAAGTCCAGTCACAAATGTATGTGACTGGAATGACAATATGTGATATTTTTGTCTATTCACCATTGAAAAATGCCAGTGTGGCTGTACAAGTTTACTGGTTTTTATGGTTCATACTTAATGGTAAACTAAAAAGCTCATAGAAATTTAACAAAAATGTATTTAGTAAACATAAGATAATATAACATAACAAGATATTGCATCTACATTTGCTAGACACATGATTATTTCTAATCATCATTAATACTTGAAAAACAATTATTACACATAAAAATAGAATGTTGTAAGCAGATAAATGTTTTACATTGTTGGCAGGAATACCGTGTCGGTCTATTTTTTCTTCGATCACAATACGTGCATCGTCCGCGGTGATCTGCAAGGATGGAAGTGGCTGATTGAGGTGTTTCTGTTCCCAAAATTTCACATATTCTCGCTGCCATGGTTCTTGGGATACCCTGCATAGCACGACGACGCATGTGGGACTCAATTACATGGAATGATAATCTTTTCAAAAACTCTCGCCTTTTTATACTATCTATGTTATTGTTCATCGAGTATATAATCAAAGAATTAATACCAGCAATATTTAGCAAAGAGTAAAACACTACCATGGGCCATCTGCGAGTGTTCCTTGCAGTCATATGCTGCATATAATTTATCGACACTATCTACGCCTCCTTTTGTCGCATTATAGTCCATGATCATCTCTGGTTTATTTGTGTTTCTATCAATACAGTCATCATGATGCATACTTGACACCAACAATTCATTCTTATTTTTTAATTTTTTTTTGACATATATGAAACAAGAGTCGCATTTTCACGAAATCCGAACATACTTGTTAGTGCTGGACGCTTAAAAAGCCGAGAAAACTCTATTGGTAGTTCCTTTTTATTTTTTCGTATCGTTCCCAATAGCGTAAGATTGAAGTTTTTATATAAAGTGTCCAACAAGTCTATGCTGGTAAACCAATTGTCAAGCGTTACATTCCTGCCAGTACCTTTTATTGGTTGGCACAATCTTTGCACAACTGCGTTTGGGGAGTTATTTACTGCAAAAGGGCCATCGAGTTGTTTACCAGCATACACTTCTAGATTTGAAGTGTAAAAATTTTTGCATCAACTAGTGCAAAAATTTTGATGCCATATTTATTAGGCTTATTAGGTATGTATTGTTTGAATGCGCATCTCCCACGAAACGCTTCCAATTTCTCGTCGATGGTCACATACTCAAAAGGAGTATAAGCAGTTTTACAGTTTGTCACAAAATTGTCAAATATTTCTCTTATAGGAGCTAGTTTATCCAATTTCTTACGAACTTCCCTCGTCGTCATATCATCAAACCGTAAATGCTGCAGGAGAAAACGAAATCTACTTTGTGACATGGTTAGTCGAAAAATTTCCACTCCAGTACCGTTGCTATTCCATAATTCTTCAACATTTAGGCGACTGGATTTCAGTACACAGTCCCAACAGTGCTTGTACTTCTAAAGTGTCAGTTTCCTTAGCATCTCTTTCTCGGGTATAGTTCGCTCTTGCTAATCGAATATGATCATTTGTGTTTTTCATTATGCAATCTAATATTTTATCGGAAAAAAAGTGCTTCCAAATATCAAATTCCATTTTTAAATTTTTTGCAACTGCTTTTACACCTGGAAGATGTTTTACTAAATTTTGTGATCGTGTTCTTACATTCTTATTCGGAACATGTTTTTTCCACAGTGTACAATTATCCTTTCCAGTAAATGTTGGTCCTTGATTAATCTGCTCTACCTCATCACAATCTGAAATCTCCTGTTCCGTATCCGTGTCAGTATCTTGTCTTTCAAGTGCATCTTCTTCATTTACATCCTCCTCATCATCATATTCAATAACCGACCCTTCTACACTATCTTCTAACAAACAATGTTCCATAAGATTGTGTAAACGTTTCTGCTCATTCTCGTAAGAATACATCTACAAAAAAGTTTGTTAACGATATAAGTTAAGATGCTATAAGTAAAAAGTACCATTTACTGCTTCAAATGCACTTCGTAATATAAAACATTCTAGTAGAAGAACTGAAACGTTAGCTCGCAGGCGGACTGAGACTCCGCAAATGACAAAAAACTGTAGAAGATGCGCACTAATTGCAGTGCAGCTGCGTACTAGGTGTTAATAGGCCAAAACATGAAGGTATACGGCGACGTTGCTGTAAGGGGTCGGGAATTTTTAAAATTTCTACAAAAAGAGATCCCTGCGGAGTGTCAGTCCACGCGCGAGCTCTGGAAGGTTAAACCAGATTCTACTGTTATTTGTGAGTCTGTTTTTCTCCCACCCGTTACTTTGGATTTGAATGAAATAAATCCTCCGGGAGTAATTCCTATAAGAACTTTTGCAGTGAAACCTTTTTTGTAATGGGAGTAACAAGCAACACGATCATCCACTGCTGATGGTACTTCTATTCTGAATTCAGTGCAGTCAATAATTACTCTTGTATTGGTGTAATGTGGACTGAAATACTCTGGCATTGTTCCCTGTACTGCAGCCCTAGTAGGCCAAAAAAAAAAAAACAAATTAGCAGATGCAGAAGCTAAATTTTTTAAGATTGAATGAAAAATTCGTGAGATAGTTGTTCTGTGTTTACCAAATAACACGCTCAATGCTGAAAATGTTAAGCCAGTTTTAATTTTCATTAAAAATATTAGAAGTCGGTCTTTAATTGAAACTGTACATTTTCTCACAGTTAATTTGGTTAGTAAAAAATCGAAATTATTGAATGACACGCCAGCAAGATCTAGCAGTTCATAGTCATTTTTTATTGATGAGATACCAGCAAATTCTCGGCTTGTAGTTTCAGTAGACTGGTCTTGAAATGATTTTTTGTTGGTGCAACAGCTTTTATCTTTTTTTCTGGGATTAGTTGTTGTTACAATTTTTGTAGTTGTTGCAATATCTACTTGAATTTCAGCATCACAGTGATCAGTGAAATAAAACTATTGCAAATAAAGGTTGTTCCCCTTAAAATTGATTTCAGAAAAGATATTAACTTGACATCCTTGATTCGCCAGACGAGGTTGAGTTTGATTTCCTATTTCCATTATTATTTCATTTGTTGTGGTATCCGAGACTTCCGAGATATCTGCTGCAGCTTTTGTAGTTCTTCGTTTAATCAGGCGTGTATATCTAGCTTGTACATGTGACTCGTTAACCTTCCTCTTTCGATATACTTTAGGTAGTATCATGGGCACATAACTTGGACTTGCTTGCGCGTCTGATTTTTTGCCTCCTATGAAATGTTCACTGCATATTTTGTCGTCGGGTTTTGGATGCCATGGCGATCCATCATCACTATACAACAAACAAAAATACCATAATTAGTAAATATCCTATAACATTATTTAAATTAATATTGTAGGCAATTGTATTTAAGGTTATGTCCAACATCACTTACTTTTTCCTTTTAACTGCAGCTATCCATTTAATTCTTTGATCTATTTTCCAAGCTGCTCTTGGAAAAATGTAGAATTTACACTAACTATTTCCACTGGTATTTTTGCAGTTTATAACACAACAAGAATAATGACCCATTTTCAAAACAGCGTTTGACAAGTTTCACTAACCCCTTTTGTTACACAATTCTGCCACACCGTGCGCTGCCATCGTTTACTATATCCCTTCCATACACTTCGCTCATTCTCAATATTGGTTAGCCATACTTGCGCTAATTCATTATTGCGAGGAAAACTACATAATAATAATAACTATATAATAATAATTATACACACACTGAAACTGTAATCACAATTTAATACACTAAAATACTTTCGTATAAAATGAAATATTTTCTGGTTTAAATCTTCGGCTATTAGTACAGCCTGGCACTGAACAAGACATTACTATAATTTAGAAAATAAAATAAGCTCTACTTATTGTATGCAAACAATGCGATCAGCACGTGGCAACAGCAAACCATAGACAAACTCAGATCTTGCTTTGTCTATGCAGCAAACGGCGAAGAAAAGTAAGGTTAATAAATACATCATCTGTGCATATCTAGTGCAAACAAACGTTATGTTGGTAGAGGGAATTTGGGGTTGATAGTACTGGACCTGCAAAATGGCCGCGCCCATAGCGTTCCAAGTTTTTTAGATGCGCAGTCGTCCAAGAACGTTCTACCCCCCTTTATTTCTATGGATGGTACTTACTGTTTTTTGGGGAAACAGTTTATGCGAAATCGAGAAGTGCCTTTTGCAAAATTTCACCTTTGCTGGTCCTTTTTGTTGTAATTTTCAACCACTTAACAGCATAGAGGGCATACGATTTATGATTCCACGTTTAACCGTTTAAATTGTTCAAAACGTTTAACCTAACCCGAATTAACCTATTTACAAACCTTCAAATTTGAAGTTTGTTTGACAATTGTCAAGGTCAAAAGCGCCCATAAAGCGCCCAGCCCGTGCTGCCCTCTCGGCAAAATTTTTTCAATGCATTTTTGTGGATATGAACAGGTAGGATATAATCACGGCCAACTGTATTAATACATATGGCCATCCCAATTCGTATAAAAAGTTGATTCTTTGACGTTTCCAAAATCGTTAATCAGGCAACGACATCTGTTGAGTACAGTTATGAACTTGGTTGGCAAATAATTGTTAAAATGACGTTTTAAATTATCACGTTTTTTTGAAAGTGTAGATAATGGCACAAGAACCATAATGATATGACTCCTACTATTTAGTTTTGAAATAAGATAGATATATTTTTACAAAACGAAAATTATCTAACAAAAAGGAAGGTACATATTCATAATTTTAAAACTTTTCTGCTGGTAGGTTTGTTACAGATCGTTATTTTCTTCAACCAGTCTGTTTGTCCCAAACAAATATTATCAATAACTGGTTTCACTGTTGCTCGAATAATTATATCACAAACTCTTGATTTATGTTCCAAGCAACAAAATAATGGATTTTGGTCCAAAGAAGGATGGAGCAGATTACATATTTATTGACATGTCTTTTTACAGTTCAAAAACGCTAACATTTTTTGAGTTACGTCAGCCACTTCCTTCACAATGCCTACGAAATATGCATTGGGATAGGTTAATCCACCTCGATCCTGTAACAGGATGAGTCTTAATAGCGGACCAAGAACTTCTTTGGACAACAGCGGTGCAAGGCAGCTGTCGCAATGAAATTTGTCGTCTAATTTCTTTAAAATGTAGCCAGCCAAAAAGGCCACAGATGCCGATGAAATGTTTGGACAGGGTTCAATTAATTTACTCAGGTTTTGAATCTTTGTTCTTAATTCCAAAGCTACATCAAAATTTTCTTTGTCTTGTTTTGTATCATGATCCAAAACCGAGAATTTTGCAGTACTGACAAAATCTATATTGGAAGCATTAGATGATTTGGAACACTTAACAAATCCGCAGCGGAGGATCTGACGCATTGCATATTCTGCATCTCTGGCATCCGTTGCATCATTGGAGCCTCCTTTTAATCTTACGTGTGAGAACGTTGCTTCCACCGCATCGGAGCTAAAGGAACGCGTAAGAACATAGTAAAAGCCTGCTTGTTCTAACAAAAACTTAACATACAAATATGTACTCCTGGCAATAAATTTTAAAGCATGTGCAGTCTCTTAAGTGAAACCACGAAAACCGGTGCTAGCAGAACTGATGGTCTCAATTTCATCTATATAATTTGGAAAAATTTCGTTTAGCCACTGAAGTCTTTCATCAGAAACGTGAACTTATGGAGCGATACTGCTATCTAATGATCTAATGTAATGATATCTATTAGATACATTGTGAATTTGGAAGAAGTAATAAATTGTTTTCACAAATTGTATCGTGCTTTCAACATTAACAAAATTTTTGTCATTGGCGTCTTTTAAATACTGCAATGATGATGTCACTGGAATGAAAAATATTTGCACGGCTCTCAGCACTAACTAGTAGGAGTAATATCATTATGGTTCTTGTGCCATTATCTACACTTTCAAAAGAACGTGATATTTTAAAACGACATTTTGACAATTATTTGCCAACCAAGTTCATAATTGTACTCAACACATGTCGTTGCCTGACGATTTTGGAAACGTCAAAGAATCAACTTTTTATACGAATTGGGATGGCCATATGTATTAATACAGTTGGCCGTGATATAATACAGCCGGCAGTGGTCTGTCGTGGTCTGACTTTTTGACACAATTTGACATCATGTATTTCGGTTTTTACTTGAAAAAGAGACAAAATTTCGGTACCGGTGCCAAAGTCACAACGCCATGGGCGTGGATGGTCTTCAAAGGGATATGCAGTAGGAAAATTTTTCTTTGAGGTGTTTACATTGTTATCGGAATGTGTCTCAGGAATTATGAAGCTGCATTCTGCATCACGTTTAGTACTTGCTGGGGAGCTTGAAGAAGTAGGAACAGGTAGCGGTGACTTGGAACCATGGAGGAACAAAGTAGGAACAGAGCCGGGTTTAAGTCTTTTATTTGTATAATAACAACTTCTCTCAAAGTGTTTACCACAAATGTATAAATTATTTGCAATATTATCACCTGAAATGGTTTTAAAGGCTATTCATTCCCTTAGGTAAAAAATTCATGTTGGGTACTTACTTGTAGCATTAAAAACCTTTTTGCACCACAACCTTTTGTTCAGTGTTTGAAGGGAATCTGTGCATTATTTTGTGGTCTCTAGGATCCTTGATTACCCCACAAGCAGGCACAGAGCAATATTTTTTGGACATTTTGATAATATCAATTCAAGCACAAACTGTTTTGGCGCGTGAGAAAACGGATTAATTACAGGTTCCTGTAACTCCCGAAGGGGGTGACATCTTTTGATATTTTCCCTTTTGACAAGTCGGAGGATTGTAACCAATTGGAGAGACTTTAATAGTGAATCAACGAAGACGACGACAATAACAATGTGTTGGCATTGTCGCCAAAATTGCAGGGGCTGGATGGTGCCATTTATAAAAATTATTTAATACAACCTGGCGTGCACATGAGTCACATGAATCCTTCCTTTAATAAGGTTTGGAACTTCAGTTTCAGGAACCGCTAATAAACAAAATACTTTTTCATTTTGAATAGATCGATGAATATAACTAGCTACCTTCAAAACAATTTAATTCGAATTCTTCGAGATCAGTTTCTGTGACTTCATTGGTGTCACAAATAGTTTTAGATGTGACGTGACAGAACTCTTCCACATTAACCACCTCCACAAGTTCTTGACGCTTCCTTTTGCCCCATGCTTGTGTGACGTCAGTGCAAGATAAGTTAGTCTCCAGATTTTTAGCGCTAATAAATATGAAATTAATATTGCAAAAAATAGGTACAAAAAGTCAACTTACTTGTAAACGTATACCAAAGTGCCTACTATAAAAACACGAATCTTAACAAGTTTATTTGGGATAGTAAAGTTGCGAAAGAGGTTTTTATTATCTGTTTTTTAATTAAAAACTCGCTAACGTCGCAATTTCCGCGGAAAGTATTATCGGCAACACTGCACTGATTTGATTTAGGGAATTTTTTGACATCAAAAATTTTAAGGTTATTTTTGAAAAGTCATATTTTTACTCAAAGTACAATAAAAGTTAAGATTATAACAGCTATAAGAAACAATAATAGGTTACTAGTAGTGCCCTGTAAACTTGTCGTTGCTTGAGGAAATTCCACAGACATAGCATCGCCATAACCTTCTATTTCAGCGACATCATCATCAGTTACCCTCTCATCATCATCTGTTTCGTCTGTATCAGAGTCTGCTAAAGAAATTATGACTGGTGGAATACTATCTAGAGGAAAATTGCCCATTTCTTTGTGCCAGTCTGCTAGAATTAATTCTTCACAATGCTGAATACTATTTTTTCACATTTGTGAATCAAAATTATTTAAAGCCTCCAACCACAAGTGCGTTACTCGATTTTTGTCTTCAGTATATTCGTGAATGTTTTGATTATAATAACGTTTGCAGTGTGCCCATGCCAGTTCAATAGCATTGTATTGACAATGGTAAGGTGGAAGTCGAAGCACATCAATATCATGCTGTTTCAAAATGTTATCAATTTCATATTTTACAGGAGTATCAGGTGAAATTGTGGGTTGAATTAAATCCCATAAATCTTTTTTTATAAATTTTGGATCAAATGCAATGTTACATTTTGTTAAATATTCCTGCATGACAGTTTTGTTTGAAGACTTAGTTGGTGGTTTATCTAATTTTACGGAGTGATAGCTGGCATTATCCATAATCACGACTATTTTAGGACTTTTTGAAAAATTTGGTGAACAAACTACATTAGGTATAAATTGGTTTAAAACCCATTCTTTGAACATACTGGAATCCATGGTTTTATAATAATCTCTATCATTATTCGTAGAGTGTAAGAGGAAGCTACACCCATTTATAAAACCCTCTGAGGATCCAGCATGCAAAACCGTAAAACGCTGTCCTTCAAATTTTGTGGCTTTATAGTTTTTTGTGTGCATATTGTCATGTACCCATGTTTTTAACTGGGAACCATGCTTGTAAATCCAAGTTTCATCGAGGAAAATGAATTTAACATCTGGATAATCTGCTTTATATTTCAGGTAACATTTTAGAAATTTGATTCTTTTAGCAACTATATCAGGTCTTTCTATTAAAATTTTTCGATGATTTTCATACTTATATTTGAAACCCATTGCTTTAATTATTTTATATAGGGTACTTCGCGATCCTGTGTATTCTAAATTCTTTTGTGCAAATGAAAGAAGCGTATCCAAATTAAAATATTGCCCTGTTTCTTTGTATTTTTGAATTTGCCGTCCCAACTCTTCCCTAAAAAAGTGATCCTCGAATGCTGCAATTTTTTTTCTCCCCCCTGAACTTTTAGATGAGACAATTGGTTTGCCCGTTGTATGGCACTTCAAAATAGTTCTTACTGTGGACTCAGAAACCTAGTTTAAAATATTGATAAATATTACGTACTGAGCATATTTTAGTACCGAAAAGACTGTCTTTAAGTGTTCATGCATTTTTCTTCCAGTTATGGCTGGCTCCAATGTCAAAATTAAGTGGTAGCAATTAATGAGTACCATTTTCAATTTAGCACTTAAAAGATTTCGCGTTTTGCGATGCATTTTTTGGTCTTTCAAAAATTAAGAAATTTTTGAATGACGGGCTCTTATAGAAACTTTCAAAAAACAGGCGTGCCAATGAAGTATGGAATAACACTACATAGGTTTTTTTTTGTTATACCAACTTGATTCAACAGGTGGTGAGTTTTTAAAATAAAAATAAATTATATATAGTAATACACAATATAAAGTAAAAACATATATTTATTATATTTATTATTGGCTTTTGAACAAAATTAATTTATTATATTTTTGTCGAACATTTTCTCCTCTAATCACTTCTGTTTTTAATGCACATAAATGCCTCATTCGCAAATTTAAATATCTGCTTAAAATTAATGTCATTAATTTATTAAAATGTGACTCACTCATGTTTTTATCTATTTCCGTCGCGTCAAAAAAATGGTCAAATTTATGAAAGAAATGTAAGCCTATATTTCTCAAAGTTAATGTGAATAATTTTGTTAATTTTTTTTTTTTTGCATTGACCAATTCGAAGGTTTCTTTAATTACGTTTTCTGCATGTCTACAAATAGTTTTTAAAAACTCAGACAGTACAGCTAAAGCATTATTTACATCTTTAATTAATATTAACCCCGCTTTACGTGGCATATCATTATCAATAAGCAAATCTATACACTCTGTGCAATCTAAATTGACTTGAATTTGTTTAGCACAAAACCTTGCTATATAATCTACAACATGTGTAGAGTACTCATTAAGTGATGAATTCTCAGATGTAAATCCAACGTTTTCCGTTTGAATTAAAACTTCTTGCTGAAACGTCGTCCAACTCATTTGGCTCAATTCCCTAGAACATTTGGGCTTACTTTGGCCAGTATGCATTTTCTGTATGCACTTCTGAATTCCAAAGGTGTTGGATTATGGTTGTTACCTAAAACATAATGTACTGTAAATTTAATGAATAAAGAATAAGATATAAAATCAAGCGAAAGCACAAAGTAGTTAAAAAACAATGAACTTCACGTGTCCAATTCCTTTGCACACTTTTAACACACATTTTAGCTTAAACAACACATAAAAACCATAAGAAAATAGATAGTTGACAACCAGCAACGAAATATCACCCATGCATTTAATGCTATGTATATTTATTACCTACATTAAAAAATTATAATGAAATTGTACTTTCACGTAACCAAATATCACCCATGCATTTAATGCTATATATATTTATTACCGAAATTAAAAAATTACCATGAAATTCCATTTTCACGTTGTTGTCCTTCCTTGTTGCTTTATATAATTGAATACAAAAGATTAATATAAACACACACATGTTTATTAAACTGTTTAAAACTTACCAGAGCGTTTTCTAATACAACTAAAAAAATTCTCAATGTGATCTTGGCTCAAGTTTCTGCACAACAAGTATTTCAATGGAGCGTCTTCGACTCAAACCAGTTCTTCAGCCATTGACAGCACACTGTAACAATCCAAAATGAAACCAACAACTGGAACTTTGCGTCGACTCTGCGAAATTAATTTTCCATCTGGAAGCCGGAGAGTTTTAAAATATGCAATGGCTTCATGTAATTTGCTTCTTATTAAATTAGCATCATTAATTTAACAAATCAAATGTTTCATCTATAATCTTTATAAATTTTACTGTTGCTCCAACATTTTAAAATCTGTTGTCCTTTAGGATGTCTCGAAAAAATAACAAGGCATTTGCAACAGAATTGTTAAATGTCTGCGTTGCCACACAAACCTTCATTTTCAAATTTTCGAAATTTATATGGCGATCCCTTAATTTATTGGCGCAATGAATTCCTTGTAGTTTTTGAACTTCCTTCAACTGCCTTATATATTCCCACTGAATTGGGAGCTCATCGCCATCATAAATTATTCCTACTTGAGCCAGCAAATTTCTAAATAATTTCAGCATATGTCCAGGAGCTAAAATGCCTCTTATTTTGCCATTCGACTTGTTTGATTTGTTTTCTCCTTCATAATGAAAAGAAAAACTGCACATATCGGTTTTATCTGTTTGAATTCCAAAATTGGAAAATGCACCCAGATTTGCCGAACAACCATCACAAGTAATGGCAGCTATAATTATTCCCGTTTGTTCGAGTTTTTGTAAATACTCTATTAGGAAAAGAGTTATTACTTCTGCATTTATTCCATCAATTAAACAATAACCAACTGGATATTTCTTTGAAGAATTCAGTCCCTTACAATAAAAAATCAAAGCATCTCTTGCCAACCGATTGTCACCTTCTGTTGACATCAACTCTTCGCCAAAATCTCAAAAAGCAATCACTAAAAAAATATAATATAAGTCATGTAATTTTGCTATGTAGAGGTCTTACCTTCTTTGCCATTGAAGTCAAGTTGTTCTTTGATTCGAACTTCATCAAATATTAACGTCCCATTGATTCTATGATTAAAACGTTTGACTTCTTCCGCAATTTGTGACACTGTCTCATTTGTGAAACCTGCCTTGGCGTTTATGCCAGATGCCCATCTTCGAATTGTTCTGGGGTTTGGCAAGGTAAAGAACCTTCGCAAATAATTATATCCATGCAGAAAATAAAGTACATATTTAAAGTCTCTGGTTGACACATCTTTGAAATGTTATAGGTTAGAACAGGGATTCCCAGGCCGATTTGCACTGTGACGCCCTTGGGACTTTGCCATTTTTTTACGACGCTTCTCAACCCAGCCCCCAAAAATACTTATCAATTTCAGTACTGGCCTAGTAACAGGTTATCAGAAAAACACTATTTGGACATTTAAAATTTTTATTAAAAAATAAGAACAAAACCAAAACATAAGCATAAAAATAAAAAGTGATATTTATATATATGTATATCTAACTGGGTGGCTAATGAGAAGGATGTGCTTACTTTTCTGAGCATAACGGGTGACAACTAAAAATCCGGATTGTCGATAAATTTTAATTTAGAGTAAATAATTTATTCAAAACAGTTTTATAAGGTTGGCACTTAATTTATGACAACGCGAAAAATATAACAAAATCAATGGTTTTTAACAAAAGGTCCATTATCCGTTACTCTGCCTAACTTCTGTTTAATGTGCGCGCAAGCCGTCTGAACACCAGTTGTATCCATTTCTTTCAAGTATTTCCTAATTCTACGCTTGAGTTGTGAAATGTTTTTAGCTTTCCAATCACCCTTATAGACTAAAGAACTCAGCTCCCCAAAAAAATCTTCAATGGGTCTACACTGGGGAAGATTGGTGGGGTTAACATTCTTCGGAACAAATGGAATATTTTTGCTTTCGAGAAACTCAGTAACACTTTTTGCATAGTGTGAGACGCTTTGTCCCGCCAAAAGATGTAATTATCATCTAAATGATATTTGTTAATAAATGGAACTAAAATTTTAGCTGAACACTGGTTTTTGTAAACTTCTTGGTTGACGACTAGACCACTTTCCTTGAAAAATGGCTCAGAAACTCCCCTGTTCGAAACAACAATATATATCATTACTTTTTTCTCGAATTTGCTTCGCATTTTGAACTTAACTTCAGGTGGTGTAACAGAAGAGTCGTCTGTGTAATAAAAACTGTTGCCAGGCATTTGGGGCTTGCTTAACGTAATAGTTATTTACTTCCTCTTAAAGTTCATTTACAGTCGTCTGAACTAACTCGGTAAATTAGCCTTTACACGCACCCTGCCTGTAAAGCGTTACCGTGGCAACTTTACAGGCACCATGCCTGTAAAACGTTGTCATGACAGCACCGGAATCAAACACACATTCGCTGCGTTGGCCTTTTTCTTAATCTCACTAATACTGTGCTAATACTAACGTTAAAATCACCTTCAAACTCTTCATCTTCATCGAATTCCACTATTAACAGAGCTCAGAAACAAAATTAAACCATTTAAATTATTAATCGAATTTACAAATTGACAGTCCCGTTATTTTCAAACAATTCAATTTTCCATAGTTACCGGAGCAAACTACGAAAAATGACTATAATTTCTATGACTGTAATTTCAAGTAAAATTTCTAGAGATGCCAAAGTTGTTCATTTTCAGGATTTTCAGCAAGAGGAAGTAAAACGTTGTACGCGGCTCGCTTGCAACTAGCCTTTACTGGGGCTCACCGGATTACAGAGCTCGCTCCTACGTCGCTCGCCCTGCAAACATTCCGGCTCGCCCGTAAAGGCTAATTTACTAAGCTTGCCACGTAAAATAACTTTCATCATCCAAAATGAAATTTTTGTCTTCAAAATTTCTTATAAGATAACGACAGTCTTTTTTGAGTTTGGCAATTTGACTCTCCGTGTAGGCTGGCGACTTTTTGCTTTTTCCTGGCTTTAACTTAGACCTTTTTGAGTGACTTACTGATATATTGCTGAGAACAACCAAATATTCTAGCAGCATCTCGCTGACTAACGCCATCCTTGTTATTAAACCGAGTTTTCCGTTTTTTCAAATTTTTCTGAGTCATTATTGTGGGCTTTCGTCCGGATCCTTGCTTTCTTTCAATAATACCACGTTTTAAAATGTCATAAATTGTACTTCTTGATATGCCCTCTTGCAAAAAATGTTCTGCAGTAAACATTTTGCCAATGATTTTAGGGCGTTCATAAAAATGTACAATACGCTCTCGGAGAAGCTTTTCTTTTGATGACATTTTGGGACAACTAAATTGACAATTGTCAAACAAAAACAACGTAGCATCATTATTTCAATCATAGACTACTTGGTCATGTAATGAAGCGGCGTCATTACACAAATTAGTACAACTTGAAAACATTTTATTTTTGTCCAGATTTTTTGTTGTCATCCGTTAGCTTCTGAAGCCGGGGTTCCAGTTTGGAAATTGCCACTCTCATTTCTTTTTCCACGTCTATTTTTAACCTGTACTTGTCCTTTATTACTGCAAGTGCAGAAAAGCCTGTTTCGCACAAGTTCGAAGTCGCAAATGGTAATAAAACCTTTAATGCTGCAGTACTAATGACACGATATTCATGAGAAACTGAGCTCCAAAATTCAAACAGTTTGTCCTTGTCGTATTGAAGCTTTAGACTGGAATCACAGGACAATTCTATTACTTGTTCTTCTTCCTCTGTTGAAAGTGTGGATGATGTGCGCGACTGAAAGGGTTTCTAACCCAGTCATATTGCTCTAGATTATCGGGAAAATATTTTTCAAAGCGTTCGCTTAATGATAGCAATTGCTGTGTTTATATTATTTTTAAAGACGGATCGAGGATTTCTGACGATTTTTGTTGTAGAATACCTTGTAAAGCAGGGAAACAGTCAATTACTTGATCTTCTAATTTTCTCTTCCATAAGAGCAACTTCTTCTGAAACCTAGTAGTTTACCTGCCAGTTGTAGGATGTGAGTATTGTTTCTCTGCAAAGACTTATTAAGATCATTTAATTTGTTAAATATGTCACAGAGATATGCCATTTTTATTATAAACTCTGTATTAATAAAGTTTTGCGCATCATTATGTGATTCTGCAGAATGCGCACGGCGCTCACTCGACTCGGTCGCATCGAGAGCTAGTTAGGTAGGTAATTACATTAGGTATTTTACTTCGAATTAATTGCCACATTTGACAAGTAGATGTGAAAAACCTAATCATCTGTTTAGATATTTACTTACTTGTAACTTAAATCCAGCTGTAAACGCTTTTTCCTTTCTTTTATTTTGTGGCTCACACATTAGACAATAAAGTCTGGAGAAGATTTTTCGTACTTTGATTAAACATTTGATCTTCAATCAGTTGACTACATTTCCGTATTGGTGTTTTTTTTTTTAATTAAATTGATTGATAAATAATGAAGATCATAAAAATCATTGTATTTTAATTTTAAAACTTCGTATAGAGACTTTTTCGATTTATTTTTGGTCCTAGCCGCTTTAAAAATTTCTTTCCAGTCGTTCATAAGATAAATAAGTAGATCTTTTTTTTGCTACCAAATGCATTGAGTCACATTCCATGTATGAATGCTCGGATTGTAAAGATTTATGCTCAATAAATTCTAGAGTTGGATGATTTTAAATTATGTAGAGACAAATAGCAGCAACATTTTGATTCCGATTTTATAATTTTTTGCTGGTGGTATTTTGTGAGTATCGAGGTCATGCGTTTAAACTAGCTAAGCAAAGTGTTAAGATAAAATGCCGCCAAAACTTTTTTGCAAATCGATCTTTCGACGCATGGAACGGTTTACCTTCTTCTGCTGTCACTGCACAGACTCTGTCATCTTTTAAGAAAGAAATCGACACAATTCTTTTTCAATGTTGAACAAAAATCTGTCTACCTATTTTATACATATCACCCGATAATAGACTATTATAACGTTGGGCTCATAGAAATTAATTTTTCTTGCCCAATTTTTTGTTAACTTATAATAATAATAATAATAATAAAATCTTTAAAGTAGGATGGATGAGACAAATTAATTGTACCTAGCCAAATCTTTTTCCATTACAAAAGCACTATCCATGTAATTTTGGCAAGACTGTTTCACCACCACTTATGAAGTTTCTGGCAATTTATGTATTAAAAACAGCAGTAGATGGCTGCACTCAGAGGTTAAGTGGAGCCGTCTAATGCTGTTGTGGTATGCAATTATCAATTTAAAAATATTTTGTTACTTGCATCGACGTAATGGACTATGACTACAAAAATTAGAAATTTCTCGCCTCATGAACACAATGTTTTCAGGTAATTCTTCAGCTGCCTTATCACTTGCATTGTTTAACGAATGGCAAATGCAGCGAACTAATTGAAACTGTGGAAAAGCACATATATTTTCTGACTGAAACATCAGTGGACTCATCAATTATTAAAGCAAATGCATTATCACTGGATTTTTTCTTGTATGTGCGTTAAAGTAGAAAGTAACCATTGCCTTCTGTTCAGGCGTCCAAGGCACAAGTGTTTGTTGTTTACCAAATTTTATTTTATTGTTTGTTAGGGCTGTTGGTGTTGTAGAACTAAATAACAATCCTTTTAAATTATTTAATCAAATCTGAATGTGTTTATGGCCTCGCTGAATTCTTCATAATTCTGATCATGCTTGAAATTGTTTCCATAAAGATGTAATGGCAATCTCTGCAATTCACCCGGCCTTCTTCTGTTGAGTAAAAGGACTCTACAAAATACTGTTTCCAATAGGTCTAAACACGTTACTCCGTCATTACTATTTCTTTCTAGTGTTTATTTTGCGGAATTCGCTACTTTAATCAACTGCTCCTTTAACAGTTTTAAATCGTGTGCAAGTGGTACCAGTAATTTTATTTTATTTTTTAACATTTAAATCATCCGCAGCTTGACTATAAATATCAAATTTCCAATTGGATTCTAATAATAAGAGTCGAATCATTGTTTTCAAAGTAGCTTCGACTTCCGAAGCGTCAATATTGCGATACATATCCTTACCCTTCAAAGCATTGCTTTATTAAAGATGTATCTATGTTCAGAGGAAATATGGGCGATTTGTAAAGGTTTCTTGTAGCGTAATAACCTAATAACGAGTAGTGATTTTGGTTAAATTTTCCGATGACGTTAAAGTTGCTTGGAGACATAATATCCTAAGCAAAATGTACATGACAAGTACTTAGCACTAGTAGGAATATTTGTTTTTTTGCATGTATTTGAGTTGACCAGGAAGTTACCATTTTTCTTAAAACTGCTATTAATTCTTTTCTTTCTTTATTTCTAACTTATTTTGAAAGTAACGGGTGTTCAGTTGAACAATCACTTAGACAAGGCCTTGGACTTTCATTTTTCATAAACGGCATGTCTGTTCTCATGACATCCATTTGGCAGAAATATAACCTGTTATATGCTATATGTTATAAGAATAAGCATGCCGTTTGTGTCAAATGATATTCCAACGTCTACTTTGACTGATTTTTCAATTGAACACCCGTTATATCTTCTACCTCTACTTCTCTGCATGATTTCTTATAATACGTCTTGCAAAATTGACTTCACAATACAAGCAAAAAATTTTTTTCGCTTATTAATATCTATATTAATGATTATGTATAAAAAAGGATGCTTTAAATGCAATAATGGACGCCATTAATACACTCTTTTTCATTACGTTTTTCTGTTGTTTGTCATATACATCAATGATATCGTTAAGAACATTAAGTCAAATGTCTTAATTTATGCTGATGACTTAAAAATTTACAGACAAATTACATTAGTTGAAGATTGTATTATTTTGCAGAATGATCTTGATATTTTTCTAAGCTATAGTTCTTCCCATTTCCTTCCTGTAAATTACAGTAAATGCAAAATCTTGTCCATCACTAATAAAAGCATGCAAATAATGTTTAATTATAGCTTAAGCAATTCGCTTATAACCAGAGTGGAGACACATTATGATTTAGGAGTCTTCTTTAATTCCAAATTGACATTTGAGAATCATATTAGCAACATGTGTTCAAAAGCCCTTAAGTCACTAGGCTTTATTATTAGATGCAGCAGGAATTTTAAGGACATTGGTTGCATACGAGTTTTATATTTTGCTTATGTTCGATCGAAGCTGGAATATGCTAGTGTAGTATGGTCACCGTTTACACAATATCATATCCAGGCAGTGGAAAAAGTTCAGCGTCGTTTTCTTGGCATATAGGGAGGATGGTGTTTACCCAGCCAGAGGATCACCTCATTCGGCACTTCTTTCAAGATTTGAGTTGGAGGATCTGAATACAAGACGAATAAAGGCTTTGTTAATCTTTCTTAAAAAGTTAATAAATTTTGATATTGACTGTTCTGATCTTCTCAGTAAATTATCGTTCTTCGTTCCTAGATCGTCTGCTCGTTCTCACCCCTGTTTTTATCTGCGAACACCTCGTCTTAATATAGAAAAATACTCTCCTATTTATGAGATGTGTAATCAATATAACCTACTTCAGAATTCCTTTGATATATTTAGATAAAAATGATAATATTTCTCCTCTTTCCTGCTCTCTCATTTCTCTTTCTACCTGTTCCTTTGTTTTTCAGCATACAATAGATAAATTTAATATTATACCTGCGTTTGAATTGCTTAACTATTCTTATCTGAGTAAAGCAGTAATTAATTAGCTGTTGATTATGTTTGCAATTTTATTGTTGGTCTGTAATTGGGTTCACACCTGTTGACCAACATAACCAATAATAATAATAATAATAATTACGTAACTCTTTTTGTGATTTTTGACGTTTTAATGATGTTTTAATATAGGCAACCATATGTACGCATTGAAATAACACAAAAACAATGACTTTAACATTATACAATGGATGCCTCCACAACCCTGTTGAGTTACGTCTCTTTATTGCTGCAAAATCTGACAACATTGAAGCAGACGATCTGCGGAAGCAATGTCCTGTATAGACCTGTGGTTGATCCAGTTTTAGAAATTATGTAACTGTACATGGTATTTGAGAAATGTGTTGATGCTCACAGGGTTTGTAGTGCATTTATTGTTTCTATAATGTACAAAGAATCGTGTGTTTTGTATCCTGTGGTCTCATGTTATATATTGCCTGATTAATTTTAAGAATGTACTTTGAATATTATCCACAATCGTAAAACTTCTTTTCTCCTTTGTTTTTGTTTTTGATCTTGGGATAGTGTTAGAAATTTTGATTTTAGGTCTTCAACATTACTGGTTTGTAATTCCAAAAGTTCATACAAAAATTAGGGCGACCTATAAAGTGGATTGCTATTACAAATTTAAATTTAGACCCTTTGCTTACCGTAGTCATTAAGAACAAATTATTGGGAGCTTCAACAATGAACTGTTGCTCTTATACCTTTCCTGAATTTTTAGATTTTTTTGGACATATCCTTAAGTTTGTCTTTTAATATAAATTATCAGTTTGTTGAAGTTCCCAACATCATTATTTTTTCACGCGAAGAGTTGATTTCAACGGATAATTTTTGCCAAAGGCTCGCTATTAAACTTCTTTGAGCAATCTCTGAAAAATATGCCACAAAGACAGGCTCTATGTAATTGGTTGTAGGTTTGGAACACTACAAAATTCATTATACGTTTTTTCATATACATCTCGTCTTTTATGTAGTAACAAACTCGAACATGCATTGTTTGCTCTAGACACCACTGCAGTCCGCAGCATATCAGTTTTCCAGCTCCATAACTGCACAACATTAACTGTACAATTAATAATTCACAAGTTACTACGACTTTTTCACAATTAGTACGTTCTCTAATTGCATCTAGAGCAGCTTTGGGTCAAGATCAGAGCGAGTAGTTTTATGGTCACGTGATAAGCAAACACATCGAGTGATGAAAGTTTAAAAGAACACACTGGAGCAGTTTGTGCTAGAAGTTGTCAAAAATACCTGCGACAACAAACGAATCATTGGCATAACCTTAACCTTAGAAGATGTGGAAACACGTGTTACACTTGAAAAGCAGACCTTATAGTACTATGGTGTTTATTCAATACAGAATTGTTTAATTTCATCCTCTCTTCGTTTTTTTATTGAGCTGGTTTTCTATCTCTTTCCGTTTTCTGCTAAATGATGACTCGCAATAAGTGCTGTTCTTATACTGTGGAGCTTGATGACGCTGTTGCATCAGAGAGCATATTTACACTTAAAGTACTGTAGCCACTGCATGTTGCCGGAGCAGTGATCTCTGGTCTCTTGTACAGAATTTCGTGAAATAAGTCAAAATATTCGCAGTGTTTGCTGTTTTTACCAGAGGTATTATTATTATTATTATGTATGTTAGTTAACGGGTGCAAGACCCAGTTCAAACCAACGAAAGAAATTGGAGTAATGTGTAATGTTAACAGATTTCTTTCTACCTACTGCTGAAAGCGTTAAATCCATTCTGGGGTCCATCACAAATACGTCTTGACCTCCACCAGTTCGTCTGTATGAAGCTTTTTCCAGTGCTACATTTTTTCGGACCTGTTTATTTTGATTCTCATAATCCAACTTTTTTAATGATTCCATAGTCCGACATGTAGTTCCTGAAGGTTTGGCATTAAAAGAATTTCTAATTCGTTTCCATGCTTCCTCTTTATTCGTCCAACTCACAGCATTTGTTTTCTTACATTCGATCACGTGCATTTTTTGAACAATAATAATGGTGTTAAAAGCATCAATTTTTCTTCCTCGCTAAAATTTTCCGATATCTGTCTCCTTACGGCAGCATCTTGGGGAACGGAAGGTAGAATAGTACACCTAACAAAAATTATTTTTAACACAAAAATTAGAAGATTCATTAAAGTTATTTGACAACAGAACAAACATAAGATCTATATTTCTTTAATATGTGTTAATCAAAATTACCATCAACAAAATAGTTATTTCCTACTCCCCTTATCGTACTCATACCATTAATACATGGTTTTCATAGACGTAAGTTCGTTTTACGAAATGATTATGGTTATTAATGACGACGGGACGTAAGTGATTTACTTACGCCCCTTAGGAAAAAAGTGCATCAGGATACGTGCTCTGTTAATTTATATTTATGGTAATGTTACAGTTAACATGTCCGGTTGGCGTTTCCCGAAACGCTTGGTGGGGGAATGGAAAAGGGATTGAACGTTCCCAGATGCGAAACTATTGGGGCAGAAATTTTGGGGTCTCGAATATCATGACGTTCGTATACCTGTGATACTTGTGTACGCTTTGGTCGGGCTGTGTCGGGACCTTTCGGGACTCTAGGTGGGACAGGAAATCCTGCGCCTTCTGGAAAGTTCTCTCTCTCTTCGGGAATGTGCCCCATCCCGCCCAGACTTTCTCTGGAAAGAGTCTCATTAAATCGGAAACAATGTCCTCTTCAGATTGCGGCAGCATCAAAGAACACATGACGTTGAATCGTCTCAAGAAGAAGTTCACCATGCGGGATCCAAAATCCTTAGATATAAAATTAATGAAATTGAATTGCATCCTAACTAATGAATTGCCTGAAAAGCCCTGCGACAACGATTTACTGAAACTTTAAACAAAACTAAGAAAACGACGATTACGATGCGACGAACGTCTGCAGATCTTCTACAGTGGACCCCGGGTCGTAGCTCGGCGATTTCCACACCAAAACGGCATTCTGGGTGGTTCGCACCGGGTACATAGAGAAGCGGAGATTCACGTTAGAATAATCTCGCAACAATGTTCAGCGAAAGAACCATGCACTCAAGAGCACCAGCTCGCGTCCAAAGAAAGAAAATTACAATAAGCACATTCCTGTCCAATTCAACCAAACGTCCAGCGTTCTTACCGCCCCAAACGTTCCTCCCTCCACGAGCGAAGAAGCGATTCTCAGCCCCACGGAAGACGACAGCGGTGGTTGGCGGGTCCAACGGCAAGGGGGAAAAGTCCAGGTGAAAAGCGGGGTGAAAATACAATGAATAAACACTGAAACAATAAAACAGACAGAAAGCGCTCGGTACAAAATTGCAATACAACCTTTCGTCTGGTGGGTGTTAAAAAACTAACTGCCGCCACCGGCTCTTCACGCCGTCCACGCCACGATCTCCCCACCTCCTTGCTTCACAGCGTCTTCGTCGCCGTCGTCGGTTGGGCGCGCTTTTCTTTAAAATTTGAATACAAGGTAGGCCACTACAAGTCAAATCATGGTTACGTTGCAGAAAATTTTCTAGCCAAATTCTCTCTGCCATTTTAAAATTTTTGTCAAAAGTATGCAGTAAGTTATTTTTTGCGCCAAATCGTAGGCTAAGACTCGTAAATCTTTGGGGGTTAATCCGCAAAATCATTTTCACGCAGGAAGCCATGCTCTAAATTGAACACTTGTTGAAATCTTCCTAATTTTTTTGCTGTCACTTTTCCTAGGCCTGTGGTAATATAATAATGTGTCTGTCTTCTTTTTAAAGTTGTTTTAGGGCCATTCTTAAGTAGTTTTTTTATTAATTTTAATTTTGAAAGGGATCTTTCTGTTGAAGCGACGGTAACAGATAACACTAAAAAGAAAATTATTGCTGTGGTAACTTGTTGGAACGAGGTAGCTAAAATATCGTAATCTAGTAACAATAATTTTAAAATCTCCATAGATTGGCTAATTTTTGACAAATTTTCTATAAAAGTATGTTTAAATTGCACAATTTCTGTAACAAATTTTTCATTCTTTATTATACTTCAATGATAGTTGTTCAGCTGCTACTTGAATTTCTTCGTCTGAAGAAGTAATAAAAAAATTGGGAGTAACAACGTTAAAATGATTAACAATTTTATGTAAACTGGAAAATCTCTGTCCAATTATAATTGGACAATTGCGACAGAGATTTTTTTTATCGTTCGACATAATAATTATTATGTCAAACGATAAAATAAACACCTTTATTTTGAAATCACTTTCGGGATCTGATATTCTTTTGTCGCTAGACACTTTCAACATAACGTTTTCTTTTTTAGTAGAAAAAATAGTATGTTTTATTTTGAGTAACTTATTCCCACTGATGGTCATTCTCACCACTGCTGATTTCCACCAACACCAATTTTTACACATTTTATTGGAATTTGGTGAAACAACGTGCCCTTAACCTTGGAGCTTGGACATTTATAGTAATTTATGACTCGATACGAAATGTGAGGTTGTAACGGAGGTTGAGATTCGGTTCAGTTGGGTGTTTAATTATCGGTTAACTTATCTTCCAAGGTGATAAGTTAACATCAGACGCCAATAGCAAGTATTCGAAATTTGGGATCGTTCTTTGATAGTGATAATACGAACATGCAACAAGCCAGAATTTAAAGTCAGCGGTCATGATAGCCACATAACTCACACAAAATGCGCAATATCATACCATATCTTCTTGTACCATGATGTTATTTTTGATAAATAACGTTAATTATCCGTAATGTTATGCGTCATAATGTTGGTTACTGATCATATGTTAAATAACACTGTAGAAATAACAAATTACATGTTATTTATTTGATGTAAACATGTTAAATATCCAAGTGCATTTCAAATTTCTATGTCGGCAAAACTTCTGCTGCAGTTTCAATTCAGTAAGAAATGACAAATGGCATTTATTTATTTTCTTCAACTTAAATGAAGTATAAAAATTGAAATTAACGAAACTGTTGTGTTATAACAATGGTAAACTTATAAATGGTTAAACCACGAATTCCAAATTCCTCCAAATCGTAGTTTCCTCTCAATGCCAATTCGTTTACCGGTAAAACCTAAATTACTTCGGCAATTGATTTGACGTAATAACGATGCCTTTCAAGAACGTTGGAATTCAATAGCGTTGAAACAGACATGTCGTCTGTAATCCTTAATTTCCTTTCTTCCCATAGACCCATTGCACGCAGATGAATTTCAGAGTTTACATGTCTTGGGAAACCTCGAACGTTCAAAGCATTTTTCCCATTTTGAAATCCTCTTGAAGTAAATGCATTTTCTTTTGTAGCAAAATGGGTTTTTTGACAAGATTTCTAACAGAATTGCTGTTGAGGTAGTTTCCTCTTTTGCGCAATACAGCCAGAAGATCTATTCGTTCTGTCTTCTTGGGTGGCAAAGCTAGAATTTTTTGAGCCTCGGCGTCATGTGGGTGATTTCTGGTGACATGTCGAGCAAAATTCAAGACAGCAGTTCCACAAAATAAACAAAAATCATATCCTTTATTTCCTTTTTGTGACTGCTGAGCAACTGTAACTCGGATCCCCCAATCCTATTATTATCTTGTAATTGAAATGGTAGTAAAGGTAGTAAAGTAAACAGCAATGAGGTGAGAGATATCTCTAACCTCCATGGTAAACAGAACCATGTGCGCATACCTAATATATTATATACAGTGAGAGATGGGTGACAGAAAATAACTAAGCCCACCGCAATGTGAAGTAGTTCCGGCGCGTATTTTGAATTTTGTTTTTGCGGTAAATTTAAAATTGTCCCACAGTCGTGGTCCCAAATCACCATGAAAACAATTATTGTTGCAACAACAATAAACATGACTTCTAACTTGCAATTAAATAAAACTAATCAGGTTTGCAACCAGTTTCTCTTTTTCCCAATATCCCCGTATTACTTTTTCTGTGTGGTCAAAATAATTTTTCCATTGATTATTTGTTATGGTCGTCAATGCTTGTTTCCAAGCGCGTATTGGATTATTTTATATGATAAAATAATTTTATCATAATGCCTTTTAGCCTGACTCCACACCATTTCAATTGCGTTAAAAATGCAATGGTATGGAGGCAAGCGTAAAACTTCATGGCCAGCTTCATGGTCCACGACAAATTCTTTCTCATTAACATTGTCCCTACATAATTTTAACAAAATATTTTTGGTTGCAGACATATCAAATTCCATGTCATTGTCTAGCAACCACTGCTGCAACTCAGTTTTCTTCCAATTTGTGTCGGACGTTTCTCTCGCAAGCGACTATGGTAACTTGCATTGTCCAGCACAATTATTGATGGTTCTTCCAACTGGGAAACCATATTCTTCAACCAATCTTCAAATCGAGCTGCATTCATTTCAGCATGATAATCCCCAGAATTTTTGCCACATTTAAATACCTGACCAGTATTAGGGATAAATCCATTGAGATTACCAGCATGAATAATTATGTATCTGGCTAAATAATAACAATTCTTACAACAATGCCGATCGAAGAAATGATTTACTTACAACCCTCACCTACACTGCGTCGTAATGATCTAACATCTTCATCTTGCCAAGACCTTCTCGCACTGCCATTTGCATAAATCCAAGTTTCACTAAGCACAACGATTGGTTTTGTGTTGACGCTGTCCAGGTTTTCAACACATTTTTTAAGAAATTTTCGCCTCTGTGTAACCATATATGGTTTTTCCATTAAGGCCCCACGATTATTATCATCCTTCCGGTAATGAAATCCCATGCCCTTCAAAAGATTTGCTAAACTAGTTCTTTTGTAGCCATACATAGCCCTTCTCTTCAATTCATAAAGTAAACCCGTTAGGGTCACATAAATATCTACAAAAAAAAATACTTGTTATCATTTTTTTTAAAGACACCCATATGCCCCAAATCTATACCTATAATACACAAGCAAAAAAAAATCCATTTATAAAAATGCATGCAAAATTAAAAGAAAATTCTAAGTAAAAAGTTCCGACTGAATCCTGCAGCTATTACTCTTGTGAACCATGTCGTACATCGCTAATCCGATTTTATGTTTGTTACTGCTTGGTGAATCAGATGTTGCAATTTTTGCCCTCTTCCTCTTTACTTGCAAAACATTTTCTGGGGTAGGACCCTCTTTATATTGAAACACACTGTTTTTGCCTATGCCTAAACATTTTGCAGTCATCTAAAATGAAAATTGTTAAAAAATTAAATAGTGCCATATAGTGAAAGATACTTCTATGGGTGAGCCCAAACATTTTCCATCTCCAAGCTTAAAAAAGTTGTAGGTGTGACGGATGATTTCTTGAGCCACTTTGTTACTGCACACAATTAAATATGATTTTGTTTCCTTCTTCTGAAATTGACGAATAAGCAAACGTTTAACATTGCATTAATTTTATTAACTACATACATACCACATAATTGTGAATGTTGTTCGTAATGTCTCACAATGCCATCGTAGCAAAAATAAAATCACAAAAAACTACTACGAAAAGGCACGCAAAACCACCAATTTTTAGAAGTCACAAAAAATCACCAAAAGGGCGCGAACAACCAGGAATTGTTAGAAAATTCACAAGAAATCACTAAATGGTCTGAAGTTTCGAAAACCACACAGAGGCACGCAAAAATAACAAAAAATCGTTAAAAACACTACAACAATAACGCTGTAAATAGGGAGGTTACATGAGTAAACAGTTGTCAAAGAGTTGAATGACATTGACCAATAGATGGCATTCATATGCTTGCAGTGGGGGGCTTATAAAAATCTCACTGGTTCGTATTCAACGCGCGAATGGTTTGCTGAAGCGGAGATGCGTTACCAACGTTAAGATGAGAGTTAAAACATTTCATGTGTTTCCAGTCAATGAATGTTGGTGTTTTTGAATGCCCACAGTTGTCTCCCTTAAGTGTCATGGCAATTCAATTTTTTCCTTTCTATCACTGTTTTTACTATACTACCAACGGCTAGCATCAAATACCCTTAAATTTGCGACGCTGCCAAACAACGCGCGGTTTTAACTGTTGGTTAGTCATTAGCTAACATTCGGTCGTCTAACGCTATGCACTGCGAGTTTTGTTTAACACTATGGGATTACGAAAAAAACTAAAGGTTGGCGCCGCAGTTTTTTTACCAACAGACCCTACATGTTCTCAATAGGATTGATGTTTGGGCTTCCACTTTATATCATGATTATCGAACCACGCTTCTATTCTATGAGCAGTATGAACTGGACAGTTGTCCTGTTGAAATATAAATTCATCGCTTGGGAAGACCCTTCGAACTGATGGCAGCATGACATTTTCGAGAATCTGGATGTACACGTCGCTGTTTAATCGCTCTTCTCTATGGAGCATGACGCCGGCACTGCTTACGGAACTACATGTCCAGATATTTACCGAAAAACGGAAGCCACAATGGTACACTCGGCGGGGAAGCTACCGGGGCCGGGGTGAACAACCACCCTGACCTGGTGCCGGTAACTTTCCGACACTAACAACTGAATCATTTGTAGCACCTCGTTGTTGTTAGGCTCCATCGTGTTAACTAACTCGAAGACCGAGAAGAAGAACACCACCCGCGCCCCCAATGACACGGGATATGTTTGCAGGGTGAGGCAATGCTATGAAACGCGGTCAAAAGCGATAACACAGAAAAGAAAGATTAATAAACGTGGGAACGTTAGAAATATGCAATGTGCAGATACGCAAAATCCAGATAGCCCGGTGTAAAAGTACACCTCTACCAAAAAAACCGAGGCGTTCGCGGCGCGGAGAAAATCGAGCGTCGTTACGCTACGAAAAAATTCAGAGATAGCTTTGTAATTGCACGACCTGTAAACACATGCACTTGCAGACGGTGACCATGACTGATTATGACGAATAATAAGGAACGCGAAATGGGATATCATTACCTGCAAATGCGCTCGCAGACGCACAGTGGTCTGGATCAAGATTTTATGCGGCCAAAATTAATCGATATGAGAAATTATGGTCCACTAGTATTCTTATAGCTATTTTTCGTAATGGAATTAAGAAATAAGTTTTACCTAGATGGAACTGCAGATGTATTATATATAATAGACAAATTTCAAAAAATTCTTAATAGGTATGTTAACAGGTTTCTTTCATTCCGTGTCTTCTTCACTGATGTCTTCTTGATTGCTGTCTTCTTCTTCGTCCGTATCATCGTCATTTTGATTATCATTAGTTTCTTCTAACAAATTTTTGGCCTCCGGTGGAAGAGGGCAATGCTTTTTGTCTTTGATATTTCTTTTAGAAACAATAACAGGATCTGAAGATACTAACAGCGCGTTGATGAGGTCTCTACTTGTGTCTACTCTTGCAGTTTTTCTGGTGTGATGCTCTCTAATATATCCATAGTCTTTATTGCGAGACTCTTGAGCCTCTTCTGTTAACATTCCCACAGGAAGTAAACAAAATTTAATTATAGTGGACAGTGGCGTAACAATCAAACTGCGGGCCTGTGTTCTACAACATTGTGGGGCCCCTAATAAACAGCGAAATAAAAATATTTAAAAATACGAGTATAATGAGTAAAGAATGAGTAGATTGCAATTAGCACTAACGTTTTATTAAAATCATTCTACCTGAAACATTGAATTAAAAAAATAAAATACAATAATTACCTGAAGACATATAATTAAAATATATACAATATTAGAAACTAGCCGACCCGGCAAACGTTGTTTTGGCATTTCTAGTGAATATTTTGGTACATAGTTAAATAAAAAATTAAATTAAAATAAATACATAAAAATTTATCGTACGACAATGATTATATTCAATGGCCATTTTGCAACCCTATTGCGCATCTGTGGATGAAAGCAAAGATACTCATATCGTTATTAAAAAATGGGGGTTGGTGGTAGAAGGGTCAAAATTTAGGGTTATATGTATTTTTTGATACCAAATCTTTTAAGAATAAAAATAAAAAATGTTGTCTAAAAAATATGAAAAGTTTGGTGGGTCACCCCTATCACTTAGGGGTTTAAAAAATAGTTTACTAGACCTACCGAATATACACAAAAAATTTCATAAAAATCGGTCAAGGCGTTTCGGAGGAGATTGGTTACAAACACTGTGACACCAGAATTTTATATTAGATTATTTTAGAAAAAAATTCATTACCATAAAAAAGGTTATACTGAGTCGACCTTAAAAGATTGACGTATGCTGTCGCGGACTTTTTTTTAGAACTTTTAGAAGGGAACAATTCCATCATACATGATTTTTATGTAACTTTAACCGTTTAATAAGCAGCGTAAGCTACGTAAGCTACGTAAGCTGTCAAAGGAGGAATAATTTTCCCGTTTTTCCGATATTTTTCATTGCTGCTCCGCTCCTATTAATCATAGGGTGATGTTATATAGCCTATAACCTTCCTCAATAAACGGACTTTCCAACACAAAAAGATTTTTTGAATGCAAACCAGTAGTTTCTGAGATTGGCGCGTTCAACCAAACAAACTCTTCAACTTTATAATATAAGTAAGTATAGAAGTATAGATAAAATGCCCATTTTTTTTTTAATGTCAAAATTGTTTTCTTCTTGGTTTTCAATGGGCACAAGTTGATACAAAATTTGACACATCTAAGCTTCTAGCAATTTGATTTCCATTTGAGAGATTTAATGAAGATAATCTGCATTGGCTCATTGTTTCTTACAAAATTTTTAGTCATTTTTAATTTCGAAAAAGATCTTTCCGCTGAAACCACCGAAAGAGGTATTGTAAGAAAAGTGAAACATGCTGTGATAATTTCAGTGACACTAGTACAGGTAGGTCATTCTGTAATAATTTTCCAGTCCAGTTTTTTTTCTACTTAAAAAATTAGTTGTAACATACGTCAGATATATTTTATTATTCCAAAAAAGCACCACAAGTACAAAATTAAAATAGTTTTGAAAATACGAAAATTTTCATAAAACACAACTGAAACTGATTTTTTTTCACGTTTTATTACAGCATGAAGTTTCACTGTAGAACTGAGGACAAAATTTAAGTATTTTGTTGTCTTGCATCATAAATTAGTCATACTTTTGTCGGATAAAGATTGGTAATTTACTACATGGGGTGTTAGATTTGCTACAATGGGATTGCGACACTGCGACAGGTTTATTACAAACAGATGCTGCTGCATTTTCTACCGCCGGTGCCGGTCGCTAAAACCCGAGTTTATTGAGTCTATGATATTGAGATGCCACCAAAAGTCAAGCCCTTTGCAGCAAAAAATTCCTAAATAGCAATCAACCATCGATCCTGGGATTACCGCACATTTTCGAATTTTTTATTTCAGGATGTAATTTGGGCAATAATATAAAAAAATCTAATAAAAAAATGTTCGTGTGACCGGACCGGGCCCCTTGAAGCAGCGGGCCCGTGTTCCGCCGAACACGTGGAACACCGGTAGTTACGCCACTGATAGTGGACCCATGAACAAGTATGTATTTTATGGACTGTGGGAGTCATGGGGTACCATCCGTATAATTTGACGTATAGTTTCGCTGTATCTTCAGCATAGTTTTGGAACCTTTCTTCGGCTATCGCGTGCCCACTTGCTATAGTTGCCAAAATAATATAAAATCTTTTTAAAAGAATTTCATTAAAACCCGTAATTTCTGCCACTTGTAAAATTTCGAAAGAAAATTCTGGCTACGTTTCCTGTATTTGATGTACCTCTTCCCTGAACTACTTTCTCTACTTTTATGCCAACTTCTAGCCAAAGTCGTTTTTGAATATTACGTTTTCTTTCTTGAATCATGTTTTTTTCTTCTGCAGATAAACCCCTTATTGTGGCTTTACCAGTGTCCAGTTTGTAAGAAATATGCAGAACAAATTCCAGAAATCTTATCCAAGCATGGAGAGTAGATAAGCCAAATTTTAAATTTTCATGTATTACTTTAAAATCCTCCATTGTGTCTAAGTTATTCATAGCTTTGGAGGTACATTTGCATAAGTAACAACTTTGACTAGAAGATTCTGTTAAGGTGTTTATCACTTTCCCATCTACCATAGTAAACAGCAGTTTATAAGTAACTTCAATATTTTTTGTGCCGAGAGTACCTATAAAAGGTGTTAATTGTGAAATTTCAGTTTCAACAGCATCAACTTCAATTTTCGTAACTTCTGCGGTTTCACGTTTGTATAAAAATTTTATTGGTCTACAGTGAAGTGTAGATCCTGGCCTTTCATTTTCCCAAATGACCAAACTATTGTTTTCATTTTTTATGGTGAATTTCAAAGGTACGATCGAAAACAAGAAAAGATTTGCATCTGAAATTGCATCGTTACTTGAAGACTTTTGTTGGAACTCGCTGTGGTTAGAGCTACCATCGCATCCCCATTTAAAAATAAATTCGCCATATGTTGTGGGCTGAATGGGTATCTGTGTAATCACACTTAATAATCTTTTGGTAGTGTGATCCAGAAACTCTTGTAGTGGTACAGAAGCCCCTGCTTCTTCCACTGTTACGTTGGGCGGATAGCATAATTTTTTTGCCTCCAGTACCTCAGCATACGAAGGGTACAAATTTACGCCTCGCTCTTTAGCACCTTTTCGAATGTTAACATAATTTTCCTTGGAAAGTTTATTGTCCACAATAAAGGCAACAGCTTCGTCAGGGGTGTATTTTTGAATGCTTTTGTTGCATACCGATTTTCGGTATGCATTTCTTATTCGAACAGGCCTCTTTGGCGAAAGTTGGGTCATTTTGACCAAATCTGAAGCTGCATGTTTGCCTTCAGTCCAGAGGGAATGTTGTGTGGCGCGAATTAATTCGTTGCTGGAAAACTGACAACTAATCTCTTGGGCTATTCTTCTTTTCTTTCTTTCACTCGACTCTGTAAACGATTTTTTAGGTCTACCACTTTTGTTTTTTAATGACACTTTATAAATTGTGCTTAACCACTCTCCATTCTTGTTTAAAAACTTTTGCTGTGACCCATGAGCTCCTCTCCATTTTCTGTTTAACACATTTAAGAAATTAACCACTTTTTTATTAATTTGTCCTTCGTTTCTTTCAAAATTTGTGCCAAATTTTTGTTTTAGAAAATCTCTTAATATTTCTTTATTTTCCACGGATGTAGCTCTCAAGGGTTTTCGACCACCCACTCGACCCACCAGAAGAATATCAAACATCTCGCGATACGTCGCACTTGAGGAAGAACAGCATTGACCTTAGGGAAAAAAAAATCATTGCAGTCACGGCTGAGAAGAGGCGAACCTAATTTTTGTCTCAAATTATAAAGAATCATTGTGTTTAAAAACCTACACTAGTTTGTGGAGGTAACCTGTGGTATTTTCTAAGTTCTGATCACATAAAACTATAAGGGCCGGTTTACAGAACAGCGAGTTAAATATTTAATCCTCGATTAGTTTAACAGAGAATTAAAATGTGGAATATGAGCCCGTGATTGGTTGAAATATGCGCGTTGCCTCGCAACGGACCTCAGTTAAAAGTTAATCGCGAATTAACTTTAACTTCGCTTTCTATAAATCGGGTCTAAATCTTTTTAATTTAACATAAGGTCCACAGTTTCCACAGATCTGAATTAAACCATTACACCTCTAATAAAGGGTTTATTAAATTAAAGTACTAACCTTTGTCAACAGGATCCATGTGATTAAAATTAAGTTACTTGCGAAAAAATTCAAACTTTTCCAGCAAACAAATCGCCTTTACAGGGATCTCTGTAAACTTAAAAAGTTTCAAATGTTTGAGGTCAGAACTTATAACTTTGCAGGGCTTAACAACGTTAAAAAACGGTTTTTACTGTTTATTCGGACCTACAAGATTTGTGCTGTCAAATACCGACACTTATTATGCAATTTTGTTTTTCGAATTTTGGCCGCATAAAATCTTGATCCAGACCACTGTGAGACGATAACTCTATAACTGTATCGTTCAACCTGTCCGTGTGTCGACACGTTTTAAAAAACAAACAATCAAAAGATGTTGCAAGAAAACAACGATTCCGACGTTCCTCCATCTCCTACACTCTCAGGACGAATGGGGTTGGTAAGTAATAACCGAGACTACGGAAAACGTGAGTTAAAACGGCGTCCGAACGTTTCGTAGATCGTCGGTATCTTGCTTTAAATCGTACAACAAATAACCGTGAGCTCTCGACGTTGCGTGCGCTTACCCTTCTTGCACTACTTTCGGGTTCTCGGGAAACACCTGACGCACCAAATGGTTTACCTGCGCTCTATCGCGCGGATTCTTGAAGTATATTGTGTAATTCGCGTTCAGCGATATGTCCCTTTGCCCTCTACCTTGATGAAACAAGTTTTAGGTGATGTAAAACACGCTGACGTTGCGATGGTGACTTCCCTTGGTAAAAATATCGAGGATTTCGACGTTATTACTCGCTTCCCTCATCAAATCATCCAAAACGATCAACGTCGGTGCGGCTCCGTCGAACGAATTCAGAGCGGGTACGCCTTGTTCGTACTCGTTTCGGTGATTTATCTCGTTCTTACTTTACATCTCTTGCCACTGACCGTATTGTTAGGAATTTTGGGGATTACCCGTAAAAAGAAAACGCACGGGCGTTCTGTCCAAGCTTGTTTATTGAACTGCGTTTTAGTGACTCCTTCTCAATAATAATGATTAAGCAAAGTCCCGGTCTCTCGAACGATTCCTCGTATCGCCAGACAAACTGTTGACGGTGCAGATCGGGACTCCAAGGTCAATACTGTAGGATTTGCGTACAGTATTCCCAAACGATTCGATCAAATTTGGTATCGCACATGACATTAGAGTATTTTAGAAATCGTCGAAGGAAACAGGTCTTTCCCGATCCCGTAAGACCGGCTACGACACAGGTGAACGGCGGTCTGAATTTCAGACTCATCGTTCGCTCTGATGACGCACGTCGCATTATGATTTTTTGCACACTCATACACGGCATAATATACCCCTCTCGAATGACAAAAACAACAAGAACAACACCTTTTTCATCATCAATATTTATTTATTCATTTACAGTGCTTACTACAATAGATACCGTCAGATCACGTTACCATTTGTTGTAATCTGTAAAATACTGCAACTGTTCCTCCACGTGATGCTGTGGCGTCGCAGGTAGCTTCAACGCCATCTCGTATAGCATCGGCTCGTCCTCGTACTCTTCTTTTATTATTTTCAGTACAACCTTCTCGATCGATAAATTCAGGTCGACGTGTTCGAAGATGTACGTGACTACCCCGTAGACGAACCCCTCCAGTTTCGGCTACATGTTCTGTTTGATGGTTCTCGCATTCAGCAAGTTGACCACGTAGTCGGACACGTCCAACAGCGTAGCCACGGTGTCGATCGAGATATACAAGGGTGCGTACACGCCGTCTTTCATCTTGCAGCTGACTTTGATTACTTTGTTTCTGCAGAGCACGACGTTGTAACACTCCAATTTAAACAAGAGCACGTCTTTAGGTACGAGCTCGATCCTCAACCAACATTCCCCCATCGATTTCACAAATTTCTCAAATTCTTGCAAGGTGAAGATCGCCGCAGCGCACAATTCAGGGTTGTATAGTTTCACGACCGGGACAAATTTTTCTAGAGGCTTCACTCCGACGCTCATCAGTTTGCTCGAAGACTTGGTCAACAGCACCATTACTTTGTCGACGCACATAGGGGTATTTCGCCAATCTGGCTGGCTAAAATTAGTGATCTCGTTATTTTTTAATTTTAACGTTTCTTATAATATTTTCTATTAAGATAAGTTATTTCTGACAGTTTATTATAAAAAAGAAACAACTGTGTACACATACTTTTTTTTATTTGCAAGAAAAATTAAATATTTTTGAAACTAAATTCAAATAACCCATTCAACTGGACGTTGAATACCAGGGTTCGTCTTCTGACTCATCTGCTTCTTCTTCTACTAAGTCTTCAGATTCGGAATGATTAACATTTTCGTCTATATCAGCCGGAATCAACATTTTGACAGCTTCATTTGAAAAAGGTTTTGAGAATTTTGGCGGTTTTGGTCTTAAACTAGTTATTAACGGATCGGAACTTAACAAAAGTCTATTCAAGACGTCAACATTGCATTCCACCCTTGAAAATTTTCTTGCAAAGCTATTTCGGTACATCCTGAAATGTTTATTTCGGGCTTGTGCGGTCTCTTCGGACAACATTCCAATAGGCAATAACGCTTTTTCCATAACTATTGCACCATGCACAAGAATTTTATCCATGGGGTGCCATGGATATAAAGCAACATAATGTCTTGCAGTTTCTAAACAATAATCTGCGAACATTTTTAAATTAACCTTGTGTCCGCTTGAAATGACTTCTAAAATAATTTTGAGCCCATAAATTAGATTGAAGTCAACGCCAGTTATTTCACTTGCCTTTTGTGGATCGGCAAAAAATCGTCTACTGGTATTTCCGTCGTTTGTCTTACCAAAGCCCGCTTTAGGTACATCTACTATTAAGCCTGTTGTCTCTCTGAATACTTTTTGTATTTCGGCCTTTCTTTCCATAACAACGGATCGAAATTACCGATAATTTCAAAGCACGAGCTATAACTCGATAAGATTATTATTTACTGAATAAACTTGCCACAATAGATTTCTGTAATTTATTCATGCAAATAAAGATTAGTACAATTGAAAACACAGTTATTATAAATCGTTGCCGCTTGGCTTGGCTTTTTGTAACTTTCATAACTTCATTGACTTCCGCTTCTGAGGTGCCAGTTGACGTGGTTGCAGTGTTTCACAGGCCACAAACAATGTTTTTGTGATGTTGTTTATCCATCTGCAGATATGGTTTAGCCAAACTGGAAACTGCGGTAGCCCTGCTAGAATGGTTGGTGATTTTTCTATTTTCAACATCCAAGCCTGCCCTTTTTGCTGATTGTGTCATCCACTTGGCCATTTCATTTTTTCCAACAGGAATATTTTTGTACCATCCAACACTATTCGGTTTATTCCATGTCGTATTGAAGGTGAGAAAGAGACGGTTTGTCTTGATCCCATTATGTCTTTTACCAATTAGTTTTTCGAACAATCTAATGGGACAGTTTGCAGGATTTTCTGCGTTTTTTATTAACCAATTTCCTTGTGAAGCTCATCGTGATATTTTTGCTGAAGTTGTTTCCAGCTACGTTCCACATAGTTTTTACTGCAGATTCTTTATACTCCTCACCATTACATTTTCTCATGTTATAACCCCAGTCTTTGAGAATTCTGAGTAATTGTTCTTCGCTGGTGGTTGCTGTCAGTTCGTAATTTCTGTCAGGGCAAAACGTCATAAACTGTTTACACACATTATTTTTGCACTTTACCGTGTTTAATGGTGTCTTCTGTTTAATTGCTTTGTTAATTTCCGCTTCTGAATGATGATTCATTTTGCGAAATTCAAATTATTGCCACATAATGAAAAAAATGTTGATTCGTTTTCAAAGCAACCAACAAAATGACGAGCTAATTGAAAAATTATCGAAAATTACCGCTGTAATTTTTATCCTGTTGCTTTACTATTGGTCGAAATCTACAATGAAGCAAATAATCAATAGTAATACCATAAGTAGGATGAATATTTGTGATAATTCAGACGATTTATTAGCTAAACGAATTTCCTGAGAGCAACACAAAATGAGTTTGCTAATAAAAGTCTGAATTATAAAAATATTCATCCTACGAATTGTATTTTGCAAGACTATTCCATGCAGTTAGTACTAAAGCGCAATAATTATAAACAATTTTTTGTCAATTTATTAACCAAAAAAAACAACGCATTTTTTACAGGATATCAATTTTTGCCAAAATTGTAAATCGTGCAGTTATTGTACACAATGCTCCCTGAATTTCGAGCATTGGATGTTGTACCTGCAACATTATTTCTTAATGTTTGAACGATTGTTTCATGATGTTCTTGATTTAGCTGCAAATATGGCTTTATCGAACTCGAGGTTTAATGTCCAGTTATTTTTTATAGCTTCCTGTTCACCTACTCCCGCCTTAATTAATTGGCTAACAGCGGTAGCTCGATTTGAATCATTACTAATTTAGTTTTTTTTAATATATAAACCTATATTTTCTGCAGAGTTTTTGGTCAATTTGCTAATGGTGTTCACAGACGAAACAGCGTCCGCGGGATTGTACTGGTGTCTCATTTTCTTGTCTGTCTGCTACATTTTCTAATTCGGGAAATGTCATTACAATGCATTTTTCAATACTACCACTGAGCCTTGCTCGGTTACTGTAGCGATTGGCGACATGCTCTTTCATGAGACTTTTTCCAGGTTCCATGAGAAATTTTCTCGGACGATCTGTTTCTCCAGCCTGCCACTGAGGGTCTTTGATTGTCCATAATTTGTACGCATTTATATCAGCTATGTCTATTAAGTGGGAAAATACTGCCATTGGCCATCTGTTTGTTTTCCTTTGGCATGAATATTGTTTTGCCAATTTATCTGCAGTATCTACAGCCCCTTTAGTTTTGTTATACTGCAAAATCATGTCTGGCTTATAGCTATGTTCTTCTCCTGACACTTGATCGTCTGTGTGTTCACTTGACAAAAGAATAACTGCGCGGTTTTTCTTTGGGACGTAAGACACACATAGGTCTAAAAATGTCACAAATGTTTTTCCGTAAGGTGTGAGACCTTCGTGAATTGTCAACACATTAGCTTGTGAACGTCGTACGCGGAGGTTCAGAGGAGACTTTGACCATGTAATCTGTTCATCGGCAGTAGTATAGACGTTCTGCAATTCTTGCAAATCTTTATTGGAATCTTCTCCTTTCTGCATAAATTCTTCAGAAAGAGTTCCATCTTCGTCTTCTACAGTACCTGTAATTTAATTTCGTCATCAGTTTTATCCTCTTCGTATACATGATCCGATTCAATGTCTTCAGGATTCGAATTCACAAATTCTTCATCACTATTTTCATCTTCAAGTATTTGTGCAAATTCAGCGTCGGACAAAGGTCTACGATTTTGATAACGTGCCATAATAAAGAAAAAACAAAATTTAATCTATCACAGTGATTGCACTGTCACATTGACACAGACACTGACACGTGGAAGTCTGTATCTAAACTGCCACGCCGTGTTTAAACGAGTACGTACTAATACAACGGTTTCTGGAAGACTTAATTCTCGGAATAACACCTGCATGTGCAATGAAATCTCCAAAATAGAGGCAAAGAAATGGAAACATAAAGAACCAGGTGGGGTTCACGCGGACCCCGAGGGACAATTTTTTTTTGTAAGAAACTGTTCCACCTAGTAAATTGATAATTTTTTAATGCATGTCAAAAGGCTTTAGTCGAAGCTACTAAAAATGCCAGTATGGTTAAACCAGAAATAACGAAAAAAAGGTGGAAAATGTATCGATGTCAATATTGCCAATGCGTATCATGTTAGGACATGCCGATGCAGTGTAGTCCGTTAACACAATGAGCACGTCTGTAGGCCCCTCCAGGTATACGCTGTTCGACGCGGGCATTATCCTAGTTGGTACTCGTGTCACATGGTTCCCGTCTGCAGATGTAAGCGTTCCCATGTATGCGTGGTTGACCGTTCCTGCCCAAAAGCGCGATGTGAGGAAGCTGGCCATGTATGGGATAATTCCCCTCTGTCTGGCCAACTCGGACCTCATTGGTACAGCCGTCCAGTCGTAATCAACCTTGGAATACGAGTAGACATCCCCAGCAACAAGGGGTGGTTGCTTGTCTAGCATAAACGCTGTATATAGGTCGAGGGGTATCGCAATGATTCTGCTCACTTGGGGCTGTGTTATCCTATTGGTGGTTATCTCTGGTCCCAGGTATTGCGTCATTTTCCAACCTCTGATTATTCTGTGGTTGATGATCTCTGATCTATAGTTGTCTTGTGTTAGGGATAGGGCCATACAGAGAACTCGAACGAGTGGCCCCACCTCCATGACCGACGATGTGGAGGTGGCAAGATACTTTGCGAGGGCTAGGATGCTTGTAGCATCTCTGACAGTTGGTCCCCTTGTCATAGCTCCGAGTGCCCCGGTCGCGGCTGGATCGGCCAATCTCTGTGCGAGGCTGGTAAACATCGGACTGTATGGCACCGCGAGCTTCTTCTCATATTCCTGCAACCAGTTTGAGACCTGTACAACTCGGACTGGGACCGTATCGGAGTACCAATACACCGATGGTGAGATTGGTCCCCTCGGTGTGTTTTTCTTTGTGGACGTCTGTGATAGGCTGGGTATTGGATTGTCGGTGGTGGCCGTATGCTCCTCAGTCTGGCTCGTTTTTTGTTCCCCGGTTACCAAGCTCTGTGTTACTGAGGTTGGTCTCGTAGTCTCCAGGGGGGTCGTCGTTTTCTTTTTTGTTATTGACCTCGTCACCACCGTGTGGACACTGCTCCCCTCTTCCGGTTCGTCTGAAGATTCGTCGTCACTACGGGCACATCTCGCCCGTATTCTCCTCAAATATTTTTTGTGTTGCATCTGTTTCAACGTTAAAAGTCCTATCCCTCTGAAGTAGCGTTTCTTCCTCGCAGCATACATTTGACGGTTCACGTCCGTCCAATCCTCCATCTCTTCCTGTGTCGGTATGTCTCCGTCCAAAGGATCCCGTGTTTCCCCCTCCGCGTGTCGCTTTTCTCGGTGGGCGTCTGCATAACAGGCATAGTATACAGAGTATGATCGGGAGTATACATCCCAGGATGTATATGCCTGAGCCTTGCAGCCAGCGCGATGAGCGGAGTCGCGTCCTGACTCTGCTTGCAATAGTGGAACAGATGTGGGCCCCACCTCTTTCAGCGGGTTCAATATCCAACTCCCCAAGAGGGCCGCCTGGGTGAGTGAAGACTGTAAGAGAGTCGGAAGAGTCGTCCGACTCGCTCCCGTATTCTGCTCTATGTCCTTCGAACCACATGGTTCCTCCATATTAACTGGTCCTCACCAGTTCCGTGGTCTTTATTGAGGTTTTTATTGCCAATTATGGATTCACTCTTGGTCCGATGCGTTGTTTATTCCGGTTGAGTGTTTAACTCTGTTTATGAAGTATTGGTTAACCAAATTGGTATCACGTCGCTTCAAACTGCCAGGGACGGAACCCTTGACAGCCGTGGTCACCCGGGCTCTCACCAGGTCGGAACCACTAAGGCTTACTGGCCCTAACAGACATTGTAGCTCCGTACTACAATTTGGACCCCACCCGGTAGTCTGAAGGTTAATAAAAAACTTGACAAATCATAATGTCAAGTTTGACATGGAACGCCTGCTATTCTAATTATAAAATGAGTGAAGTGAATTTTATTTCCATTTATTTTTATTTATGATTGTGAATAAAATAGTATACATGTAGTTGGATTCATGTATCTTTTTACACACGTGACCAAAAGCTAACGTCCGAACTAATAACTGTTACTTTGTAGTAATTAGTCAAAAAGATGACAATGTTCATAACGTCAACATGACATAGATGTGTAGGCTCAGGCAGGTCTTTTGGTTTCGGTGCTTTCCGATTGGGTCGTGATTTTGTCGGACTGGTAAGGACGCCCAGTCTTTCTTTTCGAGTTTTAATCTTCGAAACCGTTCAGCGAGTAACGCCTAGAGCATCTGCAACTCGCTAAAAATTTGAGCGAAATTATTAACCATGAACCTTCAAGTGGTTTTTACTTACTTGTTCTGTACCATTTAATGAGATTAAAGGACCACCGTTTTCCTTCTCAAGAGCAAAATACTCTATAAAGTTGGACACGATGTCCTGGGCACGGGAACAGCCTACCTAATTAGCAACCAACGAACTTCACGAAGAACTGAATAGAAAACTTGAATAGAACAACGAAAAACTGCGATTAACCACTCTGAGTAAAACCAAAAATGACAGTGACGTTTGATGAAAAATCGATGAATTATTAACAGTCACTAGATTGACTACATAAGTGCCTGTCGCACTATGTGGACGCATTTATTACGTATTTTATCTTTTTCTAATTCAAGGAACTTTGTGGAAGAGAATAACTGACGTAGAGCATAATTTGGCCTAATTTCGGTAGACATACTATTTGTCTGGCTCTTCGTTTTTGTAATCCTTAAAATGAAGATTCTTATGGTAGGTGCTGTCTGAGCTTGTCTGATACTTCAGTCACGTGTGTCAAAAGATACAGGAATCCAACTATACACTCGGTGGGCGTGTTTCAATCCCGTCTCACGCCTGTTGTTGACCTCGACGCTACGCGTCTCGGTCCAACAATCTGGCGTTCGACGGTAATGAAACACTTCCCGCCTCGATATGTAATATACTATTATTTATTTATCGAAACTAATTCACATAACTTACAGGACGACATGTCATACTGTCTACAGATTTAAAAAAAATTATTGGACAATTATGTCAAACAACTTTTTTAATAAAAAAGACGTGACACAAGCGATGGCCAGGGGTCTTGAAATGAGATAGCCTTCACCTTATCCTTTCTTTGCGAAGTTTTCCGACCCGCCCGCCAGGAGTCGTAATGAAAAGAAATCTGTAAAAGCTGTGATTTTCAAAATTTTTGAGAATTCGTTTAGATCTCCTAGCAACGGCAGTGTTTATCATTTGACACATTTCCTGTGTTGTTTTCGCGTGATTTATGCGTGATTTCATAGTGGGAAAGTGCTTCTCAAAGTTTTCTTAATTTATGTGTTTACATTGTACATTGTGGAGTGTAATTGCCAAATGTGAGTATATAACTTTGCCTTGACTAGATTATTATACCCAATTTTTGTAGAACAAAAATGCAAGACAACAACATGTTACGGATATACGACGAGAGTTAAGCCGATCTTTGGGTTCCACATCCAAATCGGTTTATGGCGCAAATAATAAAGCCGCGAATAACCAAAAACTCGTGGTTCTAAACAACAACCAAATTTATAGCAGAGGGTACACTGGCTTCCATCATTTTCGACCAGATAAAGACTACATACGAGGAACGCAAAAGCCGCATAGATTTACAGTACCAGCTATTCTGTCTTTCCACGGTAAAAACAAATTGAAAGTCACTACAAAACAAATATTAAGATATTTTTATTCACAGCTGATAGTGAACTTGCTACAGCATCACTCGAAGCAAACCACATTGATGTGGCAATCACAAGAACGCCTTTCGCTCCGCTAAGAAGTTTCTAGGAGATCAACGTTTGGTTGGTATCGTGAAAGGATTGGCTTCCTTTCAGCGAGAATTTTTTGAAAACTAGATTAGAAACGTAAATCGAAAAGCAGGAGTTTTACATTTGAGGTGAAAGCAGATGCCATTGCCATTTGGAAGTATGGTTCAAAATCGTATAAACTTCTGCCAAGAATGTTTATGTTGCTATCTATTAACACTTTGAGGGCAACCCTAAATAAAGTTCCAATAGAACCGGGTATCATCAAACCTATATTCGAAGTTCTTAGAAAGCAAGTAAGTCGCAAAATTAACCCTAAGTATGTACTCTCATCTTTGATGAGATGTTCATTCAGCCTCATCTGGACCACTTGCCTTGTGAGGACAGAGTTGTGGTTTTTGAAGATGACGGTTCAACAAGGACGGAAAAAATTGCAGACCATATTTGCGTACTCAGAGGAATTTTCGAACGGTAGAAGCAACCTGTTGTTTTTGCTTTTTGTAAAAATTCTATGCCTGGCGTAAACACTGCCCATTTTTTTATAAAACGGTTATGAAAGGGGTAACAGTGATTGATTTTGATTTTCGGGAGTGTTTTGCATATCGAAGAACTAAACTTTTCATTTATTTTTAAGAGAGTCTATCTTCAGATCTATGAAAAAAGTCAGCAATGTAATATTTGGTAAGGAAAAGCCTAACAAATCAATTCCATTGGAAACAGAAATGCAACAGTTATATTTAGGTTTTACAGAAAGAAAGTAGAACGTTTGTATAATTTTGCATTTTGCAGGTTATTCATCAGCTTTGTTTTGTTCATACCATAACAAAGTACTGGGAAACATATTTGGTTATCAGTTTTGAACATTTAATATTTAAAATGTTATTTTATTTTGCACTATTTTCTTTGACTTTTGCTTACTTTTCTAATTTTCTCTTAAGATATTTTTAAGATATTATCAATGTATTTATTTATTTCTTGTTATTATTGTATTTACATTTACAACTGAATGTTAAGTTTTAAATATACTATGTCAAATATTTTATCTACTTTTTTTATACTGTTTGTGTTTTTTATATGTCAGCTTCAAAACGTATTTACACGTTTTGAAACTAACATATAAAATACACAAACCATATTTTTCCCTTCAATTATAAAAAATTCACCTTAAAAATTCGCTTTCAAATTTAGCGCCAGTTTTAGTTCCCGACCCAGCCAGTAGATGCTGACATTGTGACCAACATAAAAGCATTAGAGATCGTGTTCTATAGAGAGGGTATTCTATGGCGATGGCCCACGGCCGGAAACATGAAGGGTCTGTACTAGTGGCATTTGCAAATCAAAATCCCACCTACAGTGTCAAAACAATGGGAATTTTGATTTGTAAAAAGTATCCCTGGTTGGCATACTCCCCTGACGGGATTGTTTTTGAGAATAAGGAACTAACCAGACTTGTGGAAATTAAATGTCCTTTTTTGGGCAAGTGGTTTAATTTTTTTCGTTATTTAAAGTTAATGGAAATTTCTAAATCCATCCAAGAAGTTCTAACTGAAAATCGGTTAATGTGACCTAGCATTAAAAGAGTCGCATGCTTATTATTCCCAAATACAATTAGGAATGTCCATTTTAAATTTAAAAATTTGTGACTTTATAATATTTTGTTCCAAAGATGAAAGTTATTTACAAATTATTATACCATTTAACGAAAATTTCGCAGGTATGTTAATGGATAAAATTTCTAACAAATATTTCAGCAATATGGTACATTATGTTTGTGGAGGAAAAAAAATCCAATAAAAGTGTAGAATCTTATTTACTCTAGTAATTCCAAGTGCATTACCATTATGAGGAAATTAACATAAATATATAGTCATGATGTAATAATATACTTCATTTTATTGTAATCTTATTTTTTTTTTAAATACATCATCTCGTATTACAGGCTTACTTAGGTTTACAATCGCACAAATTACTATAAAAATATCATCAACAATTGAAAGTAAATGCACTGCTAACGTATTTTTTAATATCCTAAAAACTTTAATTCGTGCATTTACTCTTTCTATGTGAACTCGAGCTGCAGCAATGCTTTTACTTTCAAGAGCCTCTGCTTTATTGAATTGCTTTTTATTTCTTAAAAATGGAGGTCTTACAATTCCAATTCCACGATCTTCGCAAAACTGTTCGATTAAAAACTCTTTATTCACCATTATTTGGTCCACATATGGTTTTCAATGAGATTTGATTGTTCAAAAATACTCTTGTCAGATGCTCTACCACAGTACGCGGGACTGACATAACTGATAAGACCAGCAGGAGTAACTCCTGTCATGAACTTTACTGTATTGGATTTTTTGTAATTGGAATATAATTTTATTCTACAACATAGATTCTTTGGTGCTTGCACATGAACCTCGGTACAATCTAATACAATTTGTACTTTTTGGTACTTTTTAAAACACATAGGTATATGTTGTAACACATTCTCTTTTGGTGGTAAGTAAATAAGTTATTTCATAATATCAGCCAAAATCTGTACAGTTTCAGAAAAAATGGATATTTCAATATTAATGCTTCTTGACATTGTACACCACGAACTTCACTTTTTTGCATCGATAAATATGATCGGCGGTTCCAGCAGTGTTCACATTCTTATAAAGGTGCGTCCTGATCTGAACATTTTAGTCCGAACGCACCAAACGCGTAGTACGCTCACGTACGAATTCATTTAGTCAGGACGTGTATCTGCGCCGAACAGTTTCCATCGGTTGCAGGCGCGGATACAGGATTTCGTTCAGGGGGGGGCAATTTTTGTGCAATTTTACCTATCTACCAGAAATTCGTTCTAAACAAAAAAAATTATAAAATTTTAGCTAGTATACTCTTTTTCACATAACATGGGTGACATTTGGTTCTTTTGATTACACGTATAGTGTATAGTAGAATCTCGATAATCCTAATTAAATGGGAAAAAGGTGTGTTCTGATTAACGATTTGTTTGGATCAGCAATTTTCCCAAAAATCTGAAAGGGAATTGAATAACAACTTCATACACAACTGAAAACAAACTTCAAGAAATAAACCTAAATTTTATTAAACAAAAATTAAAGAATTCTTAAGCAACAATGGATAATAGATTCATTCTAAAAAAATATTACTCCGTGACCATAAACACGCTATCTTTTGGAATAAACACCCCGGGATCTATACCCTGAAATTTTTCAGAATTTTTAGATGAATTTTTCAAAAATGAAATTTTCCATTATGTATTCATATTACCTCCATAATGCAAATTTCGACCCATTCTCGACGATTTTCGAAATTTAACTAAATATATTTTCTTGTAGATTTTGGACCTCAGAAGTTACTTCTGGCTTCATTTCTTCGATAACTTAAACCATTTTTCCAGAATCGTTGAAATATCGCAATTTTTTTTAAATTTCGAAAAATTCGAATTTCACAGCGAATTTCCCGAAAATATTGCTCCGTTACTATAAACATGGTATATTTTTGGAATCAGCACGTCGGGATATATATCTCTAAATTTTTTCAGAATTTTTAGGAAATTTTTTCGAAAATGAAATTTTTCTCATGCAAATTTCGACCCATTTTCGACGATTTTCGAAATTTAACCAAATACTTTCTCTTGTAGATTTCGGGTCTCCGATAACTTCATCCGTTTTTCCAGAATTAGTTAATTAATTCAGTGCTTTGAAATATCGCAGTTTTTAAAAATTTCGAAATATTCCATACAACATATGCAGAAAGATCTTGCGTCATTTTTGGAAGTAGATCAAGTTCAGATCGGATTGCAGACTTTTTGTTCGAATTAAAGAGGCATCGACTTCAAATAGCCTCTGTTCGGATTACTGGATGTTGAGACAATCGTGAGTTCGGATTATAGAGGTTATACTGTATATACAAAATGAAATATGATTTCAAAATTTTGAAATTGGTCAAAATAAAGTACCTCGGTCGTTTGTCAGGGGGGGGGGGCAATGGGTGCAATTCGGTAAATGTGGTCACATGAATGGCGCGCATTTGTTCGTTGGTGTACAGTCAGTACCATCAATTCGGTGTATTCGTGTATTTGGACCGTTTGCAGCAGTCGCAGTTAAAAATGAGTGAATTAACGGAGTAGAATAGAGATAAATGTTTAGAATTAATCGATCAGTATGAGAAATATTCCGTATTATGGAATCCTAAACATTGTTTATATTACATTTCAAAATCTTCTGCTGCCATGCGAGTAAAATTTTTCAAATCTCTCCCTGCCATATTTTCTTCGTTTTTTTCTTCTTCTTGTTTGTCAGGGAATGAATCAGAAAAAATGCATTTGTTCTGATTCATTCCCTGACAAACAACAAGAAGAAAAAAACCACTAGCAACCACTACAGTGCATCTTTTTTAAAAGTGGCCATAGGGATCCGTGTGTTAAATTTTATACCCCATGTTAACTTAGTTTGAGTAAAGTTTCAGAGTTGAAATTTTTACTGGATGTAATTTGGGTTATCTTTCGTCGATTTTATTAAAGGTCATGTTTTAAATTAAAGGATACATATTTCTTTATAGTTATTTAACGAACAAGTTGGTTAATGAAGACGATTAATGTTCGAGGCATTTTAATTACACGAGAGACGGAAAGGAGCGAGTGGAATTAAAAATCGCCGAGATAGTTAATCGCCATTAACGAACGTGTTAGCTACAAAATTTTACCGACGATTATCAAAACATTCAAAATTCAAATTTTCATATGGATTTGATTAAATAAATGAAACTGCAATAATTTTTCAAATTTTTATTTGTCATCATTAGATTTAACAATATTTACAATTATATTATTAATTGTACAATTATTAAAGGTACACATCTCATTGATATTAATTTTGTCAACATTTTCTAAATTTGAAGAAGAAACATTTAATATTGATTTTGTAGTTTTCTCCTTGCTACACATGTTTTCTATTGGCAGTTGGGGTTCTGATGTATTATGACGAATGTTAATTAATATTATATATTAATAATTAAAATATTTTTCTTGCAACTTTAGTTTTATTTTCAATAGAAGATTCTATATAGCCCTCCGCGACGGAAGTTGACTTCTATCTACCATGTCTCTTAATTGTTGCGAAGTCAACACCTGCATCGGACAATATGGAAGCGGATGATCTTGGTTGACAATGTCCTGTATATAAATTTGGATTAGGTAGCTTCAAGAACATCGCAATTTTGTATGGAATTTTTCCAAGTGTGTTTATCACTACTGCTTGAGTTGAACATTTATTTTTACAATAATAAATGAAAAACCTATTATGAGGAATGTGTCTTGGACGAAGGCCAAAACACTTCTTGTCTAACTGTAGGCAACTTTGCATGCCCTCATTAATCATTATCCACAATAGTGAATAAACGGTTAGTTTTTGTTTTTGTATTATTTATTGTTATGAGTAATTTGCTGTTGAGGTCTTGAATGTTATCCACTGTCAAATGTAATAATTCATCCTTGCGACATGCTTCCGCCACTCCAATAATTAACGCCACCTTAAATATACATATATACACATAACATATAAAATATTATTGAACAAAAGGTGGTAGGTATCTTGATCAACAAAAAATCTGCACCTGGGGCTTCCAATATAAATTTTTCTATTTGATCCTTTTCGAAAACTTTAGATTTTTTATGAAAGAAATTACTTTACAATATTTGCGTATATCCACGTTTTGCTTTAAGTTTAATGTTAATTTCAGCATAGAATATTTTGGCCATAATGAAGCCAAAAGACCTTTGTTTGAGCTATCTGAGAAATATGCTAATACGACGTTTTCTGAATAATGTTTGACTTTCTTCTCTTTGCACCATAACATGAATACTTCGTACGTTGTTTCGTACTTGTTCTTAGATTTTTTAGGAATAAGATTTGTTGTCGCAGTGTTCGCACTTTGTGGTGTAAGTGTTGGGGAGATTTCATTATCACTATCTATGTCCATTTTATTTTAATTAACAAAAACACGGAACACTTTTCCACTATTTCCTTTGAGAACATTCCAAATATTCATAAAATTTTTAATTGTGAATGACCAATTTTTTAACGAAGGTGGTCTTTCTTTGTCGCCTCCATTGACAGAAATGAATTTCATTGAACTCAATACAGGTAATGCTTCCTTCGTCCAAAAATCAAAATGCTTGCTTTTGTCGTTGATTCCGCAACGCAGTAGCTTTCCTTTTTGAGGGGTGGCGCTGCTTTCGTTCACGGAGTCAAAAAGCCGATAAAAAAACAACAATTCAGCTGCCTGTTCTACGCCTTTACCCAAAGCTTCTGCTGAAACTGAAAAACAAATATTCATAACAAGTTACAATCTATATTAATAAAAATGAATCGCCGAAATGTATGTACGCTCATAACTTCAGAACGACTGCACCGAATTGGACGATTCTTTTTTTTACGTGTTCCTCATCGTCAGGAGAAGGTTTATATGTAAGAAAATTTATAAAAAATAAGACGGCTAAAAGATAAAAAAAATTTAAAAATTTTGCATAGGAATCGCCACTTCGAATGAATTTGAATAGTTGGCGTTCCTGATGGACCTGTCGCCTAACTGACGTGTCATACAAAACTATTTCTTCCGTGCGATTGTGAAAAAAGTATTATTGCATTTCAAATCGTTCTTTGTTTTTTCATAAATAAAAACGTCGTTTATTTTAAGAAAAGTCTTAGTTAAAGTGAATTTAGTTACACATTGCGAAAGTGTCTTATTAATTTTGATCTGCCATTCTATTTACCTATGTTCACTTTGTTGGTTTCGACAAAACTTCAAACTTTACCGTTATTCGAGGATTGAATTTGAAGTTTTCAATATTTTAAAATTCTCAAGACAAAATTTACAGATTTGATTGACGGTGAAAATAATTCTGTGTCGTTTTATGAAGTTCATTACAATGCCGAGAAGACGATAAGCTGACATAAGTCCACGAAGTCAATCAAATGTGCGACGAACTACCTAAGGTGCAAATCCCGATGATTTATTTCAAGGGTAATTCGGATACGGAAGTTGATCAGCGTTGTGCTCATAATCAACATCATTGCAAACATTGTATCTCCCCGGACACAAATTGAACATTTACGCGTTTTGTGAGCATTTAATCTAAAAATGAGCATCGGCATGGCAAATGACTATTTGTCCTTATAAATGATAAATTAAATGTAATATTTTTTTTTTCCTTAAGAATATAGAGTTAACAAAGTTAGTTGAGTTACAAAAGTCTCTTTTGCTCCACGTTGGCCACCAACGAGCGATTTTCATGATTTTTGTGAAACTTTGCTGGTTTTGAATTTGAATTTTCTGTCCTCGATAGTTGATGCTCAGCAAGAACCACGGGAAGGTCTGGAGCAGATCTCGCTAGGAAAGGAGAGGGCTAGGAATTGTTAATGAGGGATAGAACGTTATACAGTACAATACAACGGAAATACAATGCAGGTACCTACAATCTAGCTACAATACAGAATACACTACAGATACAGATACAATTCAGATACAATACAAATGCAAAGTTAGTACCCAATACACCACCGGGAGAAATTGCACCAAAAATTGAGAATGTTGCAAAATGAAAACCCAAGCAAGCACACCGATGGAACTCGGGACGAAATCTATTGGTCGCAGCGCTCACACGCCCAAGGGAGAACGCAGCCGCATAAATCCAAGATCGTCTTACCTCATTCTCAAAGAACGATGCAACCCAGCGTCTAAGGGCCAAAAGAACCCCCCCAAGCCAAAGCGTCTGACGACATGGAGAATTCAGTCTCGGAACCAAAGAATGCACTGTTGCAAAATTAAAACCCAAGCAAATGCACCGTGAAAACAAAGCATTTGCACCACTGGAGCTAAATTGGCAAGACCCAAGTTAAGTTAGTAACACATACAATATACAGTACAAAATGCTTCGATTACAAAAGTTACAATATACAAATTTCTCCACGTTTGCCAACAAAGAGCGATGACTCTGCTCGCTCGTTGCTGTTGCCCAGCAAGAACCAAACAATACGAGGAGGTCTGGAGTGCGTCTTGCCAATAAAAGAGAGGACTAGGGTTTGATAGCATGGGTGATGGACACCGTATTTTGTAAATTTGGACGCCGTACTTTAAAAATGATGAATACGGTATTTTGTGAATTATGAACGCAGTACTTTGTATATTCTAAAGGCGTACTTTATCAGTCCTGAATGCATGTTATTAACAACATATTTAAAAAAAAATCGGGCATTTTTGGAAAAATATCCACTTTCTTCGTGTTCACAGCACTTAACACAAAACATTTTCTCTAATATTTATTAACAATAAATTAGAAATTAGCGAACACGTGCTACTTTTAACCCAAAACGAAGCTCCAATGTTGCTGCTACCAGACCGGAATCAAAACTGAACAGAAAGGATCGAAAATGTGACCTTTTATTAGGTAGCTCACGTGACAGTGACATCATTGCACGTCACAATGAGATTGCAAAAATTATGTTTCATATTTTAGATCAGAAATTGTACATTTTCGGGGTTAATTTAACAACGTTTAAACAAACTAATTTGTTTTTACTAACCTCGTGTTCTTAGGAAAACGGATTTCGGTTTAATTATCATATATTGATAGTTATCATATTTGAACATTATGAATTGTATTAATTATGTTTAAATTTTATTTAATTATACGCGAAAGTGTATAGCTTTAACCCACCAACTTCAATCGTTTCGAAAATTTATCCAAAATGTAAACATTGTCGACCAAACGAATCACCGAATCCGATAAATTAAAACTGAAGTCGTACTTACCCTGTTTTCGGTCCTTTTCGGAAAAATATCCATTTTCGTTCGTGTTCACAGCACTAACACAACATATTTTCCGTAATATGTATTAATAATAAACAAGAAATTCGCTAAAACGCTCCACTTTTACGCCGAAATGAAGCGACGATCTTGCCGCCATCAAACAGAAATTAAAACTGAACACAAAGGACCGAAACACGTGACTTTTATACAAGTAGCTCAGGTGACATTGACGTCATCGTACGTCACGATGAGATTGCAAAATTTATTTTTCATATTTTGGCTGCGAAAATGCACATTTTCGGGGATAATTTAACATTGTTTAAACAAATTGATTTGTTTTTAATAATTTCGGGCTTGTAGGACAACGGGTTTCGGTTTAATTATCATACATTGATGCTTATCATATTTAAACATTATAAATGATATTAATTATGTTTAAAATTTATTTATTTATGTCGTGAAAATGTATAGCTTTGATCAACCGATTTCAATCGTTCTATCGAATTGAAAATTTTCCCAAAATTTAAATATTGTCGAGTGAACGAATCACGGAATCCCATAAATTAAAACTGAACTCGAACTTGCCCTGTTTTCGGTCCTTTTCGAAAAAATATCCATTTTCGTTCGTGTTCACAGTACTAATACAACACATTTTCACTAATATTTAAATATATAAATTAGAAATTCGTGAAAAGAGCCCTACTTTTAAGCCAAAACGGACTCTGATGTTGCTGCCACCAAACCGAAATCAAAACTAAACGCAGAGGACCGAAAAATGTGACCTTTTATCAGGAGGCTCACGTGACAGTGGCGTCATCGTACGTCACGGTGAGATTGCAAAAATTATTTTTCATATTTTCGCTCAGAAATTGTACATGTGGGGGGTTAATTTAACAATGTTTAAACAAACTAATTTGTTTCTGCTAACCTCGTGTTCTTAGGAAAATGGTTTTCGGTTTAATTATCACATATTAATAGTTATCATATTTAAACATTATGAATTATATTAATTATGTCATTTCTGCAACTCTTGAGTTATTTTCTAAAATAAATTGACTGATCCATACATTTTTTTGTCACTGTAAAAGCAAATCTAAAAAATATGAATGCAATGATAAATTTACGAAAATATACTGATGATATTTTGCACATTTTAGATAGGATTTATTCGGCAAAATCTTGAGATGACGTCATCAAGTTTTTGGGCTTGATAAACAGATATATTTTAATTAAAAACGTACCATGTCAAACATAACTTCAAAACGTCTGCAATAAATCTAAAAATTTAGTTTTGCAATTCTTGATTCAATCAATAAAATAAACTGACTCAGTGATTAATTTTCTTTGAGACACTCCCTATAAGCAAAACTAAAAAATATGAATGGAATGAAAAATCACAAGTATAGTCTCATCCTATTTTGGATATTTTAAAAAGGATTCATTTGGAAAAATTTTGGGCTGACGTCATCAATTTTTTGGAGGAAGTAAGTATTATTTTGAATAAAAATTTATTATGCTTATCAGATGTTTAAAACATCTGCAAGATTTCAAAGCATTCGGTTTGCAGATTCAAAATTAAGTTGTAGGTGAAACGAAGTTCACGGGGTCAGCTAGTTTTTATATAATTTTCATACCCAGAGAACTTGCGAGTTTAAGAGTTGACGCCAATCGTTGACTAAAAAGTTGGGTGGCGTATTTCACCTTAATTTTTTTCATTTTTGATGCATAAATGTGCTCGTCATGCAAATGTGATAGAGTTCGTAACCCGTCAACCGTATTTGGACCGTTGTCCTTCTCATATAGCTTCACTGTGTTCCCAGTTGGCGACCATTTTTTTCCCGTTCATTTCAAAAGAAATCTTCTTATTGAGGAAATTATTTCTAACTCCTTTAATAAGGTGAGGCGGATCAAAAATTGGGTAAATTTTGTAGCCATTATTCTCAAAAAATCCTCCTTGAAATTCAAGTCCTTTTTTTAAGTAATTTGTTTTACTATCACAAATTAATGAATTTAGGACTTTAACGTTGGTAGTTGCTTGATCACATATAGTTGCAATCGGTTTAAGCCCAATATCGATCAAAATTTCAATAATCCTTGAAATCAGATACTTAATTTCCGACCATTTTGCACCCCCCTTACAAGAAAACGCATAGCAAATAGGTTGCTTGAATTTCTTCTTTATCTCCCTAATTATAAATACCAATACGTGGTCGGCAATGTCATCAACTCTTTTTCCGTTCCCCATATCACGGAAGCCTTCAATGTAACCTTTCCTTTCATTAAAATGTAACCCCTCTCGTATAGCCATTTCATCCCAGATCAAAGACACGAATTTTTGCAGAGGGACTCATTGTTTCTGTTGAAGTTTTCAACGCTTCAAAAATGTTGGAATTTATTCCAGCATCAACACTTACTAACCTCAAAAAATTATTTAATGTTGATTTACTTGGCAATGTGAAAATTTTCGATAAAAATCTAAAAGCTTAGGGACCTTGATTATATAATGTCAAAGCCAAAATATTCTTTTCTGTTGTATATCTATGTTGTCGGGGAGCTTTGCCAGTTTCGCGAACTAGAAGTTAATGAATTGCGCAGCCAGCGCATTTAGTTCAGAAATTTTTGTGTTTAGCGCGTTTTCATTAACAAATCTTTCGACATGAAACAATCTTTGCCCAAAAGACTGTTTTGCAGCGGAGGTTCTCTTCAATATTTTCGACAGTCGCCTTACGAGACCATGAAGATTCTTCTTTTTTGGTGTAAAGTTTTTAGTATTTGGAACACCAATACTTTTTAACATTTTGAGTGGTGTATCATACATCTTTAGCTCTGAAATAATTATGATGGTATAGGTATATACATTACTGTTTTTGCTGGCAAACTTTACCTTTGATTTCTTTGGGCGCTTCTTTTGACGTGGCATTTACTTTATTATTTTGTTCAATATCGACGCTATCCAGTGATAGTATTTTCGAATTGTTCCCAAATAGTCCATTCCACCTTCATCATCAACAATACTAAACATTCGTCTTCGACCGTTTTTCGTTTTTGGAATTGAGACAATCATTGACGATCCTGAGCCAACAACATCACCAACATTGACGTTGTAAAGCTCCTCTCGCCTGCAGCCTCCAAAAATTCCAAAAATTACAGCTACTTTTACAGCCAAATAGTCTTCAGGGGCATCTTTCAAAAACGTATTGATCTCTCCTCGTTTTGGTGAGTATCCCAAATCATTCGTTTTCATAAACGATGTCACTACTTCAAAGGAAGAAATGTCCACATTTTCATGGGTGAGCAAAATTTTTTTCAACATGGAGATTTTTGCCTACACAGAAGACGGTTCGAACTTCCCTGACTAAAAAAACCTTCAAGCTATTATCATCTGAATAATTAGCACAGAAACACTCACCAATTCCGAAACATAGGCCAACATTACCTACATCTTCAGTGATTCCTGTTGCTCCGTTGGTTTGCTGCCACTGTTTAAATATATCCAGTTCTTTTTTATATCTGTTTGCAGACTTGTTGGGTATTAATTTTAAGCGGGCTGCATCAGCTTTTTCCTTAATGCTCAATTTACTGCTGTTACTGACACTCATTTTGGAATTTTTTTTTTCGAATACACAAACAATGAGTGTCATAGATACTAAATTTAGATAAGGCCGACTGTGTAGTATGTATAATTTTTTGCCTTTTTTGGAGTTTTTAGGATAAAATAAAATATGCTACGAGACACGTAACGTTATCAGGTTTTAGATTACAACTCTAATAACGTTATTTGTTTCGTAAATACAGCAATCCCTCGATAGACCGAACCAATTAAAACCAAGCCCATTCGGATTATCGAAAAATTCGGACAATCGAAACCATCAAACTACCTAAAATAAACTATATGGACATGAAAGTATAATACCATTTAGTCAGAAACAACCAATTTATTTGAAAAATTCATTAAAAACAAGGAGATTACTTGAAAAACTTTGTAATTTTTGGGGTTTTGCTCAAAACAGTTGCTTCAATTTTTGCTTTATTCCGTTTTATATCAGATATTGTCGATTTTCCCACATGATATTTTAGTGCTAACGCTTTTCCACTGATACCTGCTTTTATTTTCTCAGAATTTCATATTTTTCTTTCAAAGTCAGAGTAAAGTGCTTTCGTTTTAAAGACATGATTGCAACTGCACTTGCACACTACACGCCTTGTCTTTGTGCGTGTTACAACAAGAAAATTCTAGGAAAGGAAGCAATAAAAAATATGTATCACCACCAGTTCGGATTATAGATTCGACGAAAATTCGGACTACAAGGTACTTATTGTAACTGAAGATGTAGTTCGATTTACTAATCTATCGTTGATGAAGGGGTTTTTTGGCAAAGCTCAGCGTTTCCCTCCTCCCGTTTTTTGGTTTAGGAAGTAATCGCTCAACCTGCTGGGCTTACAAAAGATACTCAGTTTTAGCCTCAAGCCAACTGAAGACTAGATCAGTGTTTGTACTCATTTTTTTATTATGTTTTATAAATATCACATTGAATGTCATATCGTCGCTATTTAGTGAAACTACTTTAGCAACATAGTATCGAATCTCTTCTAATCTTTTCTTAGACTTAACTTTATATTGAACGACGTAAAATCTATCAACCATTATTTTGATGAGTTGAACTGGTTTTTCTACACTTTCTGTTCTTTCTTCTATATCTTGGTTTTCTAAATTCTCAAATTCATTCTCTATTCTTTCTGCAGAATCTTCTGCTTCATCACCTTCACTAAATCTTTGCGTTTCTTTTCCATCACTGATTTCACCTTCACTGTCAGAGATTTCACGGCTTCCCTAATGCACTATACAATTAATACAATTGAAAAAATTATAAATTTTTGTTTTCTGAAGTGATTACATCCGGATAACTTTGAACACCCGTTCAAAGTATTACCACAAAGCCATTTCGACGTATGAATTCATACCATAAACAATTTCAGTTTAATGCTAGCATACTTTGAGAAATTTTTTGTTTTAACAGGGACAGGAGGCAACGAGGTTCAAAGTAATATACATTTCAGAACAGAAAACATGCGATATTGTTTAAATCCAGATAAAAGTTTACCTACTTCAAATTGGCGGTTTTTGAACACCAACTTTAACAATTTCCGACAGTCATGAATGCCAACGGAAGATGTTATTAATAACTAAACCATAGTCCTAGGGTATTTTGTTACCAACTCATAACGAAATTTCTGATGTTTTAATGAAGATAAAATAACCAAGCGAATTCAAAGAAAGTACTGATTTTGTTCAAAGTGTACCACACTATTCAAAGTATCCCCTGTTCACGGTAGCAACAATCATTTTCGACTAGAGACAATTTCGAAACAATCGACTTTTGTCCCACTTTCAGCATGTGAAACCACTGTGCGCCGATGAGACTCGGATGGTTTGAGCTATTTTTCGAAACCTCGCGAATCGCGGAACCAGTACTCGAGTTAGTGGCGATCAAAAGTGTTCTATTGCAGATTTTTGTTTTGTTGTTGAATTCCTTTGAGCTATTGTATGACTTTTCTACTTTCCTGCTTGACCTCCCAGATTCGTCTGTTAAACCACTGCTGTGGCTTGCGGCAACCGAAGGCGGTACCTTACCGCGTACCAAAAGGGCAACTCAGCTCCACCCATGCTCAGCTTCCGGTTCTCGAAATCCATCCGTGCTTTGATCCTCTCTAAAAAGACCAATCCAATTAACCCATCCGCTTTAAAATGTTGTTCGTTTCCGCAAATTACGAAGTTGTGCTGTACCGTGTTCCGTCCGAACTCGAAAATAACTTGCGACTCGTCATGATTTCGTAAAATATTTCCTGATATATCCGTCAGTTTTGTATTGCTGGTCATGACTGGTAAAGATAGCTCGTCAACCAAGAAAATTTTGATTAGCGAGTGCTGTGCCCCGCTGTCAATTAACCAGGTTGTAATTGTTCCTTTTACACGTAAATTCACCAGGATGAAGTTGGTGGTGCTGAGCTTGAAATGACGAGCTTGTTGGTTGTTAATTCCTGCGCAGTTTCGACGTTTCCCGACAGTTTAAAGGGTACTCCTCGGTACTGTGTGACCCTTGTGTTGCGCAATGATAACATACCGCTCTCCGTGGGGTTCTGGCATCCGCGGACATCGTGCCCAACCTGCAAACAGTTCTTGCAGCGGCCGGCCATCCTGGGGTATTTGTCGATAAATCTCGAACGAATATATAATATGCATCAAATTTATGCAAATAAATAGTAAGTAACTTTTTAGTATATACAGAGATATGCATTTGCATATGTCCCATATACATATAATAAGAAAAAGCTTAATAAAAGAACAAAATTTATTTAAAAACTACACAAAGAAGTTTCTCAAGGTTACGTTTTATTATAAAAAATAAATAAGGAACATTTTTAAAGATAATATTCTTATTCTAAAAAATAAATATATGCAACACAAATTAAGAAATAATAATAGTAGACCATTTCATTACTATTTTGGTAACATTTATTATTAAATACTTTTCGAAATTTTCTAGCAAAAAAATTTGCCGGCGATCCGAAAGCATATATTTGTAAATAGAAAAACTGCGTTCTACGTCCACGGATGTAATTGGTGCACTTTTTAATTTACATCTAATTTCTGGTAGCATTTCTAGTTCGGCTGACTCACCTTCTATATTTTTTTTACCATACACAATATTTTATAACCCTCTTTTGGGCAAGAGTTTCGGTCAATTTTTTATTGATTAAATCTCCGATGCCTTCTTTGACTTTTTTACATGAAATGTCAAATTGCTCAATTAGTCCAATGGATTCCGTTAAAGACATGCTCTGTTTTTCTAAGCCCGTTATACACAAAGGAGTAATTAGATTTTATAAAAGCTACATTTTTAGGTAGATCGTTAGATTTTAACAACGCTTGGTTTGCGATTACGCATTGACTTGTGTTCGGGAATTCTAAAATCACTGATTTGGTTTAAGAATAATTATTTGCTTAATAAATCGTTGCCTCAAGGTATGTACCCCATCATGTAACCACAGGTTGAGGAGCTAACTGAATATTGTGGAGTTTTTCTTTGGACAATTGAATTCTTAAGGGTACCTTTAAAAATATATTTTTCTGACATTATTAATAAAATTGTTTACTTTAGGAAACTGGTTGCGAATTTCTTCAGCTGCTCTATTAATTCCACGTGCTGGACGTGTTACATGTAATAATGAGTAATAATAAAATATTTTACATTTTCCCCTGCTTTAATGATGTACGCCACAGCATCAGATAACATAAGTAATATTTTTTCCGGAGGAACTGCTTCAAGTAAATAAAAATGTTGCTACTGCATCTTGTATGAATCTCGTTATATTATTATTATTCGTTTTTTCAATTTGTTTTGAATAAATAAGATCACTGTTAATTACATCTTCATTCAGAATACCTATTAATGGGTGAGCACAACTGTCTGTTGTTTCACCCACAATAAAATAGACAGAATTAATTCCTACTTCTTGATAAAGAGATTTGCTGTTAACCACAAACCGATAATTTTGTGAATTTGCTGTGCCATGCAAAGAAAACCATGATTCATTAGGAAAAACTATTTTCTTTAACATGGCTTCGTCTTTTCACTAAAATCTGTTCGTCTAATTTTAGCTTCAGCATAACGTTGCTGATGGTTTGCAAACTTGTATCCTTTATGTTTAAATTTTTTAATGTCCTACGTATAGAAGTTTTTGAAACCTCAAGCTCTCTTGCTACTAAAGGTAAAGGGTAATAGGATTTTCTTCTACATCACATAAAATATTTAATTCTTTTTCTTTTGTAAGGACATGTCAAGTTTTTTTTTTTTGTGAATTTACAACACAACCATCAGCGTTCATTTTTTTATGATATTATGGATAGTCCCAATGAATGGTACTGATGTCTCTGGATGATGAATGGAAAACAAAATACGGACTTGTCTTAAGGAGTTATTACTCAGATGCCAGTGTACAATTAGTCAATGGTACATTGTGTGGCTAAGTGACGAAAGAAAAGAAAATGTAAAAAGAGGATTTTTGTCAAATGCAAGGCATTGACGGCACAGCCGTTATTGACCGACTATACACGGTAGATATGTTAATATAAAACGACCTTCTGTAATGCATGGATTGTAATCGTAAAGGAGACTACAGTATTTTGCTTCAAGCTGTCTATGATCACCAGAAAAAATTTATAGATGTGTTTTGGGGGAAAGCAGGATCTGTGCATGACACTAGAATGCTGAAAAAATTGTTTTTATGTGATAGAGGTTGCAATCGGCTTCTGGGTGAACATTTTCTGTTGGGAAATTCAGCATACCCTTGTACACAATGGTTAATTCCTCCCTATACAGACAATGGTGCATTATCTCACAATCAAAAAAGGTTTAATTTTAAACCTTCATCATCAAGAATTGTAATTGAATTGAATTATTGAAGAGTAGATTTCGAAGGCTAAAAATGTTTGATAATTGCAATATCTTCTTTGTCCTCAAATGTGTTGTGGTGACACTGACACTATTTGGATTAGTCTTTATTAGTTATCACACTTTCAGTTGCTCGAATTTTCTTTCTTCGATTTAATTTTTTTCCTTCAGAACATTATTTCTATCCTGCATCACTCGTAAATGTTCTTGACGAAAAAAGTTTTGTTCCTTATACTTACACTATTTAGATTATTCTTTATCACACTACTTTCAGTTGCTCAGATTTTTCTTTCTTCGATTTAATTTTTTTCCATCAGAACATTATTTCTATCCTGCATCAGTCGTAAATGTTCTTGACGAAAAAAGTTTTGTTCCTCATACTCACTATTTGGATTATTTTTTATCACAGTTTCAGTTGCTCGGATTTTTTTTTTCTTCGATTTAATTTTTTTCTTTCAGAACTTAAAGATTCTGTAGTGGTATTTGACGGCCCTGTCATGGTTATAGTTAAAAAATCAAAGCTTTATAATACATAGGTTGTAAATATATATTACACAACTAGTTCGGGATAGCCTGCTTCCCGCATGAACGCTTGTTTGCGGCACGACCGAAGGGAGTGCCGCATTTGCGTGAATGCGGGAAGCAGGCTCACGAACGTGTTGTGTACAATATTTTTTGCAACGAATAAACCTTTAAACTGAAGAAATTAACTGTGAGTTATTTATAAACAATGGCGCCGTCAACACATCACAATGTTGACACTACGCGAGTATTTTAAGGTTACCATGGCAACGGGAAGTTAAAATGCACGTGTGCGGGAAGTTCGAACTCCCGCACCCTGGTGAATGCACGAAAGCCATCAAAAAAGATCATGAGTGCAAAAAAGTATTTTTGCTATTTACTATTAAATTCGTCATTTGCTGTAAAATATTTGTTTGAATTACCTGGTTTAGTCCACAAGCTTTCATTCTCTCTACTGTCTGCTTTTGGGACTCTTGTGTTGAGACAGTCAAACCAGTCATTTATCTGAGAAAAGCAACATACAATTATTTAAATTACCTGTAACCTATAACCATAGTACATTCAGAATACTTACAACCTTGAAAATTTCTGCATATTCGAATTTTAATTTTCTTGCACCATGATCTCAATGTTGATACGGCTGGGTACTGATAGCCTTTCTTTAAAAAGGGTCTGTATTCCCTTGCTCCTGCAGAATTGATAACAATGCCGTGTGACACATCTTCAACTGTCCATCTTGGCAGTTCGTGGGGTTCTATTAGTTTTATAGGTTGTGTTGGTGTGAATAACTTCTCAACAGCGTTTTTTTCTTGTAACTTCTTGACAGTTCCTTGTAAATCTTCAATTCTGGCATTAAAATTATCACTTTGGGAACAAGCATGCTTCCAAGCTTCTGTGAGAGGAAGATTTTTCACAGGAAATCTGAAGAACTTTATATCTCCAATATAATTCTTCGCCTGATTATCACTGTGACACCTATACACAGCATAACACATCTTTCAAACACTTAAAAAGTAAGCAGGCACTTGGAAAACGAGTTAATAAAGTCATAAAATGCCAATAAATTTCCATAAAACCGGGAAAATTACAGATAACTGAACTTATTCCGGAGTAAGAACTCACCACATGACGTCACTACACAATCCCCACCCACGACTCACCTGCGAGTTGTCAGTTATTGTATCGTCGCAAGTATGTATAAGTAATTTATCAAATGCACACGATTAATGTTAAATGTAATATAAACTTGATAATATGATCTGAAAAGAATTGGTGATGACGATTTTTGAACTTGTCTAACTTATCTCATATGTGGGATCAGCAGTAAATATAGCTGTTGAAACAAGTTAGTCAGTTTCGTAAATAATCTAAATTCTATCATTTACGTGGTATTCTGCGCCTGGATTTGTCTCAAAAATGGGACCCAGTGGGTCACCACCGAAATTCCTTACAAGTAGTAGTTTTTTGAAGCACTTATAGTAAATACTTTGGAATACTGGACAATCACTGAAACATTTTTACTGATGAGACCAAAAGGAGGTCGAAACTGCAATCTGCAGCTTTTCACTGATTTGTCACGCCGTCTCCAAGTTAGATATTGTTTAGAGGTATGTTCTTAACGATAGGTTTGAAGTAAATATGTTGGTAGAGGCGTAGAACGTCCATGGTGTCCCCACAGCCATGACATGTGACACAACTCTCCTATTTTTAATGAGGATTCGTAAAACCGAGAGTTTATGAAACTCTGATCGGAAATTTAATTAACATGGAAACAAAATTTTTAAAAAAGATTTCTTTCAAAGTTTTAATGTTTTTTATTCGTTACAGAATGTCGTGACCAATTTTATTTTTTCTGCTACCCCTTTCGCATTTTCGCATATTTGGTAGTTTTCTTCCTCTTTGGCGTCCATGGCAAAACGCTAACGAGGGACCCCTTACGTACCACGTTGCTCGTATAGTAGCAGTCTGAGTCCACTGATTGAAGAAGATTTTGATCCCGCATTTTGTTGGATTATTTCGAAGATATTGTCGAAATGGAGGGCTATCGCGAAATGTTTTTAAGATTTCGTCAATTGCGACATGAGTAAGGCCAGTGTATTTTACTGGAAGTTTGCATTTTCGAGTGCGAACTGGACCTAAGATCTTGGGGTTTCTTGTCATTGAGAGTTCTGGTTCAGGTAGTGGTATCTTCGTTGTCACCGATGGAACTGTCATTTTGACCATTATTTTCATACTCAGGATAATCAAAAGAGACGAGAGCATCTCTTTGTAAAAGATTCCTCGTCTTCGTGTTCAGCGACTTTGGTTCTTGTTTCTATTCCCGTATTTTCAGTAAAGTCAACTTCTTTGCAGCTTTTTACCTCCCCAGAATTGTTTTTAAATTCCTGTCGCAATTCACAAATTTCTTGCAACGGCATTTCCTTCTCTTCATATTGTTCTTTCGTTTCAGATTTTCTGAACTCTTCCTTCACAAATAGTTTTAAGAGATGTTCAACTTGTTCCCGCCCGTAGGGTAAATTTTTTTTGTTATTTAACGCAAATTATTGTGAATGTTTTGCTAATTTGATTGACACCGAAAAGGATTTATTCCCGCGACATCTGTCAATAAACCTCAAGTTATCTTCTATACTAAATCGCATACGCTTTATTTTTCCCGTTTTATCAGTACATTAAAATGTGAAGAAATTAACATGTGCAATAATTCGTAATTATTATTTTGATAATTACCTACTTGATTTCTATCGCAGTTTAATTGCACTGCGCTGTGATCTTTCTTATTATAAACATCAGCCTCTTCATAAAAATTTTTGGATACCAATTCCGGTAAAATTTGTTAAAAAATTCCACCGTGTAAAAAAGCAGAACGAAAAATTGCATTTAATGTTATCATATTTAAAGAAGATAGTAGGCTTTCAGCGGTTTCAATTGGAATAATATATTTGAAGTGCATTACATAGTGACCGTCAGATGATTGAGCAAATAGAAAAGTAAACAGTAGTCTCAAATTGAGGCCTGTGTATTAAATAATACATTCAAGGCACAGTGAATTTTTTTTTAATGGTATCCATTTTTTATTACTATCAACATTTACACCAACAAATATTACCTGAAGATTTTTTTTTAATTCATGTAGTTGTATTAATTTTTAAAGGTTTGAAGAGTATGTTATTTTATCTTTCAGCGTTTACGCAGTGAAAACTAAAATTTCATAAAAACTGTATAGGATCTTCTTTGTAGAGCATACAATTTTCTAAAGCAATGATTCTAAAGAGCGTGAAGTCTCTTCTGATGATGAGAATAGAGATACAGGAGTGCGGTGAACGTCTAATTTTCTTTTCTTATTTTTCATTGAGGGTGAAGAAGGGATCTCGGGAAGATTTGGTAAATCCGACAGAGGTTCAAGAAATTCGGTACGAGATTGATTACAAATGAAACAAATGCATCTATTTTTTCACAATATTCACTAAAATAAAGTACATTTGACAATGTACTATAAACACAGTTTCTGGGTTAACTAAAGCATCAACTGGTGTTGGGACCTGAAATAAAATTGCGATGTGGAGTTACGGTAAAATCTAGATGTTAGAATAGTATATGGTTTTCTTTTACTGATATTTTTGCCTCTTATTTCAACCTATAATAGGCATTTCTAATGGACTCTCCATCTCGATGGCGTTCACTGCCATTAGCGTTTAACTGGATGGCTAACTTTTAGTTCTCTTTTTTTCTTATTAATTTTAGGTTCCGACATTTTATTTTCCAAAACCTGGGCATGTGCGTTCACAAAGCTAATTATATGGGATTTTTCCTCTTCTGTTAAAATTTTATTCCTTTTGTGTAGGACATTTTGCTTACCCATACCCCAAACACGACAAGGAACAAACATAAAATGTCAATTTACATTCATAAATCCAACTTTACCGACGTTTTACGACATTTGAATATATTTAGAGTTATTTTTGTCTTGACAGATCCTAGAATTTAAATTAACAAGATATTGAACAAAAATTACTCTACGTACAAATTTAGAAGGTACTGCTGCTGCAGTTAGTCTTCTTCTTTTGCCAGAATGCAGTCTGTTTCAAAGTATTTATAGCATACAGCACTTTTTTCTTTTAGTTTCGAGATGTCTAATAAGTAATAGTCCATATTATTAATCAGGAGTCACAGAGTAGCTATTAGTCCAAAGTACCTTTTTATTTTGAGAACACATTTTGGTAATATACATAATTCCTTACCATTTTATAAAATATCCCGCATTAGATTTAAAGTTTTCATACTAGTGGACAGTGTGAATAAAAATTCAACAAGAGATTTTTTCAGAAAACCGAAAACAAAAGTCTTTGTACATTAAAAAATTGAGGTTTTTCTTATAAAACCTAGCCACTGATTAAAAATGTTCATTAGGAAGCATTTAGACACTATAAGGAAAAATTCACTGCCATGTGTTAGTCTGCAAGGCAATTTTGCGGTTCTTTTTGTCTAATAAAAAAATTAATAATTATTATATTTCTAGAAATTTATTTTTCATTAAAGGCAGTGGATAAGGACCAAAAAAGTAAAAAAAAAGTTGACTTATGTTTAACAATTACCATAAAATTTGTGCACAGCTTGTGTCCATTTTTTCCGCAAGTGAAGGTTACTAGGAATTTCAAAAAGGCTTCCAATTTTCTCCCCGCAGATTTAACAACATTTTCCCATATTCGCAAGAATAAAAGAAAATAGGCCAATTAATTTTTAGTTTACTGCTTAATAAATTGACGATTCAAATTAATTTGCCGCCAAATTAACAAAAGGTCCTTTTCATCAACATAAAATGTTTAGTTACAAAATCGAATGGTATATGATGTTATTTAAGCTCCAATTTTTTAGGTTAGCCTCGGCCGACTGTATTGTTATACGGCCGTTTTAATAGGGTACTTGGACTCAACTGCCAATTTTAATAAAAAAAAAGAGCTGTCCAGAGAGTGAATATAATGTTGCCTGTTGGAGACGTTATGTAGAGGAGGTAGGGGAGCATTGGGCACTTTTTTACACAGATAGTAATAAAACTGTTATTTTTTATCATAATCAAAATTTTATTCCAAATATATCTAGCACACATATTTGGCAGTAATTATTGCTGAGAAAAGTTTTGGTATTATAATTAGTCTCAAGTCACAAAAGATCTTCTAGTCCAGTCAAATTAGCGATCAACCTCGGAATGAGAGATAATAAGCTGAATTTTCGTATATACCTTCATTTTAGCGTTCTAAATGTTGTCTCAAAAGTCTCATAAAATCTCGTGTCTGCGTCGTCAGTTATTCAAGGTCAAAGGTCAAGAAAAACAGTTTTTTGCGATTATCTCGGTTTCTATTGCTCCAATGATGTTAACACCTATTATCATAATTGTAGAGCACAAAGTTTGGGACAAATTTTATTTGAAACATTTTTTCATGCGCTCAATCGTTTATGAGATAGAGGGCAGTGAGCGCGCAGCGCTCATCCATACGTACTGTAATGCAATCAACCGTGAATATCTGTGAAAACTATCTTGAATTTTGAATAATTTGTATTATTTATCAATTAATACATTGTATTTAATAACATTTTACATATTTTTAATACATTCATTTAATTATACTTACCTACTTTGTGGAATTAAAAACTCTTTAAATGAAATACTTATTGTAGGTATATCTTAATTTATTGAAAGTAGATTTTAAGTAGAAAAATAATTAAGTACTTTATCTTTCAAATGTGTAAGTTTTTAGATATTAGATAATATATTATACTTGTTATATTATTATATATCTTAAAGTTATATTAATTTTTTCAAAATAAATTTTAAGGAAGTAAAATGAGTTAATATATTTTAATTTTACCTTTGTTCAGCAGTTGTACATTTCTTACGATTGAAATTGAATTGCAGTGAAAATCTATAAATTTTTAATATTTAAAGAACAAAAGTATTAATTTTCTTCTTCTTCATCGTCATCATCTTCGGTGCCCTGAATCGTTGTTTCCAGACCTTCCATAATCATGATAAAAAAATAAGTATTTAAAACCTTACACATTTTAAAGATATAAATAAATTGAGCAATACAATAAGTCTTTCATTAAATGAGTTTTTAATTACACAAAGTAGGTTAGTATTATTCAATGAATATATTGAAAATATGTAGAATGTTTAAATACAATGTATTAATTGATAAATAATACAAATTATTCAAAATTCAAGATAGTATTCACAGATATTCACGGTTGATTGCATTACAGTACGTATGGATGAGCGCTGCGCGCTCACTGCCCTCTATCTCATAAACGATTGAGCGCATGAAAAAATGTTTCAAATAAAATTTGTCCCAAACTTTGTCCTTTACAATTATGATAATAGATGTTAAAATCATTGGAGCAATAAAAACCGAGATAATCGCAAAAAACTGTTTTTCTTGACCTTTGGCCTTGAATAACTGACGACGCAGACACGAGATTTTATGAGACTTTTGAGACAACTTTTAAAACGCCAAAATTAAGGTATATACAAAAATTCAGCTTATTATCTCTCATTCCGAGGTTGATCCCTTTTTTTCCTAAAATGACTGGACTATTCTAACACATGTCCAAAGTGGCCAAACCTCCCGGCGGTCGGGAGGTTTGGGCACCCCTGTAGGGAGGTTTGGGCATAGCATTTAATACGCTACATATTGCTCCACCATGCTACTATGCTGAAGTATTAATGAGATTGCCAAACTCAAAGCAATCATGGATTAAGCATTTCATTTTAAATTTAGTTAGTATCAAATGGTACATGGTATTCGTATTTTGGGTTGCGTAAAAATAATTTTCAGAAGTAATTCTCTCGTGACTAACCCTGTATAACGAAGCTATAAAAAATTGTAATACAAATAGTTTTTCTTATCATAAACCTTTAACAAATGAAACAAAGTGACTTAGAATCAATACTGCACGATGTTGAACTTAATTAAACGTATCTTAAATTTGGTATGACCCAGAGAGGCTTGTCAAATTTATATTTTAGGCTGCCACGTTTCATCCATGTCGTTGGTGTAGGCAATTTTGTCTTTATATCCTCCAGGGGGACGCTGGCTACGTCCTCGATTTCAGGAAATATAAATGTATTTCGTACCTTACTCACTCTCATAAATTTGACAGTTGTCATGGAGTGACTAACCTCTTCGATTAACCCAACATAATGATAGACAGTTTTTTTGGTGTCAAATTTAACCAACACAAAGTTATTGATCTGGAAATTTCTATCCACTCACTGTTCTTTATTAGATTTGTGGATTTTTTTTTGTTGGCTCTCCTCAGTTTTTGTTTCAATACTTTGCATTGGTATTGCAAATCTTTAATTTGTTTGTCTTTGTCCATGACAGGAGAAATGGAAAATGCCGGAAGGGAGGAAAAAATTATTGTCTTGTGTACAATAAACGGAATGTACATACAGATTTAGTATTCACAGTAGTCACTGATAGGAGTCCATGATACATCAGGAACTGGTACTGTTTGTCTAGGTATAGGAAAAGGACTCTGGAATTATTAAAAAAATTAATGTTTGTTTTAAACATAAACTTCACTTTTAGAGGCTGCATAATTAGTTTCATCATGGCAGTTTTTGCTGAAATAAGTTTCGATAACAGTGTTTCCTTTGAAAATACAAAGAGGGGGCAATTTTGGTCTGATGCCGAACAACATATCAACACAGAAGTGTTCTCTCTTCCCGCTGAAGAAATCATTCTCGTAGATTTCACTCCACAAGAGCTCACGACTTTGGTTTTACTTGGATCATTTGCAAACGAAGTTTCATCGCACCTCTTAAAGTTTTTTTCCCTTCTTTGACCGAATTCACTGCGTTCATTAAATTATCTTTGGTATTTTTACCGCTCATTTGGTGGTCTTTCAATTATATCCTCTACCCATCTAAGCAATAGTATAGATCAACTAGATACAACAGAACAACAACAAACGTGACTTGTCTTATTAGTTACTTAACTAAACACGTTCTTCCGAGACTGTTCTTCCAACTGGTACCAACACTGGCCCCAGTTTCCCAAAGAGGTTGGTCCCAATTGAAGGAACCGTTTCTACCAGAAAGCGAACTGGGACCGCGGCTTTAAAGCTTAACCTTACTAATGACTGCACAAACTAATAATGTTCCCTCAATATTTCAACCCTTTTCTAACTTTTGGTACTGTATAACCACTTTTATAAACAAGAAATGATTTTATTACAATGAGACAAACCTACATTTAACACATGTTGCTTACCTTCGAAAATCAGCTGACGACATCGGCGGCCATAGATGCACTAAATTTAAATTCGAATGAGATGGCAGCACTTGTAAAATGTACAGCGTTTGGTCTAACTAACTGAGCAGTTTTGCCAACCTTATCTCATTTTAACATAAAATTATACACCCTTGGCCCAGTTAGTACATGGACCCAGTTACCTCATCTTACCTTACGTAATAAAATCCAGATTGTTTAAGGAGAAACTGAATGCACAAAATTGTACTTTTTACTGTGAAACACAAAGCATGTGCCGTTTCGTCGCTTAACCCCGAATAACTGCTTGAAGTAACCGGGATATCCTTGATATAATGTTGAAAAGTCACATTCAACCAGTGAAGGCGTTCGTCCAAAACATTCACATATGGTGCAACAGTGCTATCCAGGGCATGAATGTAGTGCCTGCGACTTGAAAGAAAATGAAATGCTACGTGTTTTCCATAGTATAAGATAGTCCCATCAGCATCAATCAAATTATCGTACCCATTTTCTTTTAATAATTTAAGTGCTGAAGTAGCTGGTGGTGAAAAAACCTAAACAGCTCGCAACACATTCATCTTCTTCAGATTTGTTGGAAATAGGTGCTTTTTGGTAAGGTACCTGACAGGTCTCACAGGTCATCCCTTTTGTTGACCATGTAAGGATTTCAAGTAGGACGATGAAATGATGCCAGCTGAGGACTTCATATTATGGTGTAAAAAAGGTTTCTTGCATTTGTTATCACATGACAAAAGTTAAAAGAAAGAAAATAAAGACGTTGGTGGACGAAATAGATGATCTGTGAGTATTCCTCCACATAAATTTTTCAACAGTCCTACATTGGAGGGATGATTGTCTGTAACAATGTGTAAAACTAGAAATCCACAGTCCGTCAGAAGTTTGATAACTTGCAAAGTTAATGAATGGGAACCTGCAGCTTGTAATGTAGAATGAAAAAAGAACCCAGCCGGAATATCAAAGCTTGCTGATAAGCCATTTATTACAAAACATGCCATTTTGTTTGCAAATTTTGGTTGACTACCGATAGGCCTTGAATTACTATCGAGTACATGAATGTGGTCTTCTGCTCTAGTATAAATTATCTTCCCTTTTATCGACATGTCGATGATCAAGGAACATAATCCTTGTGCAGGGTGCCTTAAATTTTCTAACTCTGCGCACAAGTGTTCTTTTATTAAATTGTCTGTTCCCTTCAAAACACCAAGATGCCTAATAATTGTAGAACTAGATGGTAATTTGATGAAATTTTTATGACAAAAGAGTGCCTTCACATACTAATAGATACTTCAGACCATCGGTGTGATTTCTATTTATAATTATGAACAATGTCCAAAAGAAAAATTGCTTTTTCATCTGAATTCTCGGCATCAGTATCAATTTGTTCCAATGCATCGAGGCTCCTTGAATGTTTTTTATTTTATTTTGTATTCTTTCAAGTTTTTGAGTATACCGAGCATGTAATCGTTTTTCTCGTTTTAAATCTAAAGCCAGAACGTTTCATATTTTTAATAAAGTTGCAATCTCGCTATCCCCAGCAGATTCTGTTGCTACAGTATGCGGTTGCGCACAGTTTTCTGCTGGACTTGGATGGAAATCAAGTATGGGACAGGGGATTTGGGAGATGGGACTATTATCCTTCAACTTTTTTTATAAAAATTATCTTATTATAACATTAATAGTTCAAACAACCTTGAGCGAGCACAAAAATCATACGAATTTGGGACGCTTGGGACGCAAATATATCACACTTTTCGGTATCTTGCTGGAGCATCTTTAGTGCTTCCATGTTTACTTTAACGGTGTCCAACAATTTGCGCAATGAAGAGGCTGAGTTTTTAATTATTTGTGGAGTATGCAAAATATCTACTACGTGCTCTTGAATAATTAACCGCTGATTATTAAACCGTTTTTCTAACAATTCCCACGTGACAATATAATTTGAAGCTGATACGTTTAGCATTTCAACAGTTTTATGGGCATCGCCTTTCAAACATGATTTTAAGTAGTGAAATTTTTCAATATCATTGTACAAGTGACTTCCGTGAATCAAAGATTTAAAGATGCCCGAAAATGAGGTTCACTGCAAATAATTCCCCGTAAACGACCGCAATTCCAATGTGGGCAACCTTACCGGATTAATTACTCGCGATTGATTACTGGTGTCCAGACTATCTGAACTATTGGTTGACGGTGGGATCATTGATCCATCGTCAATCAAAAGCTGCATGTGTGCCTCTAAATCATAATAGGTGGTTTCGAACTCATCTCGCTCTTTGTTTTGTCTTTCGCTAGACTCTTTTAAATCTATCTGATTTTGAATATTGTCAAATTTTCTTAAGGCCGTGCTCAAATTTAATAATCTAGACCTAATCTGATACGTACGACTATTATCGCTTGTGGTGAATTTTTCTACATAAGATTCGATTCGCGTTACTTTACCTTTTATTAAACTTCTACGAGCTATTAATACTTTAAACTCCTCCTCGGTCATGTTTTTTTTTTTAAGTAGAATTTGAAATGAGTAACAAATATAATTGTTTATATGGCAGTACAAATACGATTAGTTGACTTAAGAGGAAATGCACCAACTGAATCAACATGCACAAAGACTTACCAATTGCGTCCGACCGCACCTTGACTGGGGACACGCCACTGCAGACTGATGAGGTATCTTCAATAAACTTCCTTCTGATTCGATGATTACGATCCGGCTCGAAGGACCAATGTTTTGTGTAATACTCGAAGGACTATCTGCCACGAGCTATGAAGCTCAGCAGAAAAGTCCCTTGCGAGAGGCCCGTCCCTGTTGTTCGTAGGTGGGGGTAGGTACCCGGTTTCCGTTTCACCAATCTGCATGTGTAGTATTTTGGAGAATGTCTTCAATTGCTAATACAGTAGCTTTGTAATTTTCTTTTATTGCGCTTACAGCTTCAGCTCAACATGCCCATCTATTAGTTGAAAGTGATTTTAAATGGTTCACAGAATTGTTCCCTTCTTTAGCAAGTTTTTCAAAAACATCATGTCTGACACAGATCCCCTCGATAAAAGAATACGTAAATGGAACAACTCCAAAGAAATCAAATACTAATTTGTTTTCCCTCTGGGAACTGCATGCAGCAACTAAAGCAAGATTCAAACGATGTGCATAGCAATGTATACAAACCCTAGCTATTGTTTTCTTTACATCTTGCTTGTACCCGAGATAATGTCCCAGCCATGGTAGATGCACAATAAAAACAAACTACCAAAACATTTTTCCATTCAATTTTTATAAAATTTAAGACCTCATTAAGTTCAGAATATATAAATTCAGCATTAACAGAGGTAAGCCGCCTAAGTCCCACAAATGTTTCCACAAACACATGTGTTTTGACATCAAATTGTCTCCCCACCACTGACATTTGTTCATGGTGACCACAATCAGAAGTCTCGTCTGCAATTATTGACACCATTTGACCATTCAAACGGTTTTTAATTTTTTCTGTAGCCACATTGTAAATAGACAATATAGGGTCATTTTGAATTCTGTTGCTAACGCACGAACAATTTTTTGAGCCTTCTTCTAAATGTTTCTTAATAAGAGGATCGTATTTTGAAAGTAATGAAACTAAATCTAAAAACAAGCCTTTCTCTAAACTTGTTTTTGATTCATTATGCCCTCTGACGTCCTCCTTTAGCGCGACACAAAACAATATCGATAAGCCTTTTCATTATGTTGCGATTCTTAATTCTATCTTGTTCTCGTAATGATCTAATGTTTTGGCACTCGCTATCCAAAAGCTCATTTACTCCCTTAACTTCATCATATTTTTTTCCATACACTAAAACTGTGCATGTGCCCTCGAGTATGTTGATCTAATTTAAATTTTTGACATCTTTTTTTCAATGTTTAAAACCCTCTTTAATAAAAGCTAAATCTCTATGCCCTTTTGTTGCTGCATCGTGCATGGAAATAAATCTACAGCAGAAACAGTACGCAGCATCCTTTACAGTGCTATATTCTAAGCAGGGAAAATTGTCTTACCAGGAAATTTGAAAATTTCTGGATCGCTTTCCAAATAATCTTTTTGGAAAACATTTTAATTTTGGTTAATTTATTTTATTGATTAAATCTGGAACCGCTCACTCCATTTTCCCAGAAAATTTTGGGAATACAGTACTATTATTTTTCGTATTACACAAGTTCTATCGAAACAACTTTTGACCAATTTTTTTTTTTAATTATAATACAATACAATTATAAACAATTACATCAAAATTATACATCATAAAATAAAAAGTCATGCAATTTTTGTTTTAAATTAAGCTTATGACTTAGAAGCTGCATATTTTTTTCTTTGAGAAGGTTTGTAATAATAATAATAATAATAATAGGATTTATTCCCAAACTCCCGCGTTAATGTTCGAGATTATTAATCGCCAATTAACAGTCGAGTTAGCTACAATACTTTTCCGGTGATCGTAATTTAAAAAAAAAATACTGAAAATTCAAAAAATGAGTTATGCGACCAAACATACAAGTGAAATTTTTTATGAATATACATTATTAAATATGGATATGTCTAAATCATGACGGATGCATAAAGTGGATCGAAGCATAGAATATTTTGGCCACAAGCGTGCTATTGAGCCTTTTTTGGGGAAAATGATGCAAGTAATATGGATTCCGAATACCTTACAACCAGTTTTCCGGCGCACCAAAGAGCAGACTCATCGTATGTTTTTTGGTAAAGCACTTTGCTTCTTCCTGAAGTAAATTTAGTGACTCCACATTTGTTTTTTCTACTCCCGAAAGAGTTAAAGAATCCATTTCTATGCAACTTTCCATTTTGAATCTTGATTGGGAAATTTTTGACATTCAGAAATATGACATTTCACGTTACGAGGTGTATATCTGGTTGCCTAAAATCATGCATTAACGGCCCTTATTAATAAACGATTTTCGTACATAAATCATGTATTAATCTCCTCATTAATAAACGATCATCGGAAATAGCTATTTAACCAACAAGTTTATTAATGAAGGCGATTAATAATCGAGATATTTTAACGCGCGAGGAACGAGCGCGTTAATGTTCGAGATTATTAATCGCGTTTTAACAAATGTGTTGGTTACAATGCTTTTTCCGTGATCGTAAATAAATTTTTTATAGTTATTTAAAAATTTAAATTAGTGAAATTGTGCAACCAAATATACACTTTCGATGTCAAGAACAGACTATCAAACACTGACATCAAAGGCAAAACATTAGGCTTAAGCGTTTTTGTTTGCTATGCTCTAGCGAATATAAAATAATACAACTGTGAACGTGGAAATGTTTATTAATAGTACGAAATACAAACAAATTTTATAACAATGTAAATATTATCAGTGTAATTACTAGTTAGGTTTATAAATATTAATGTTGATGTCGGTGATCCTACAATTATTAAAATTGACAGAAGGTGCACATTCATTAGATGTGACATACTTGTTGGAGTTCAAGTTCAAGTTGATATCATTACTAATTCCTTGAAGGTTAAAGTTGTCTATTCCAGAGCTAGGGGTAACTTCATAGGGTGTGACTTTCGTTATAGTGCTAGGAGGAATATTCATGCAACTGGAATTAGAGCTGGAAGGCTCAGAGACTATTTGGACAGTCGTAGAAGTTGAGCTGCTGGAAGGAGTAGCAATCCCAGAGAAGATTTTTGTCGCTGTGTCAATTTTATTCTGTAATGAGTTTTCTATATATCCTTCAGCGACACTTGTAGATTTCCAACCTCCAAGCCTCTTAATTGCTGCAAAATCTCCACCAGCATCAGAGAGTATTGAGGCTGCAGACCGGCGAAAACAGTGTCCAGTGTACAAATTTGGTTGATCTAATTTTAAAAAGGTTGCTATACGTGATGGTAATTTCGAAAAAGTATTTATGCCAACTGGTTGCTTTGTACATATGTTATGTCTGTAGAACAAAAAGAATCGGTTGTGTGGGGTTTGTTTTGGTCTCAATTTTATATATTTTCTGATCAAATTTAGAAGTATATTTTGCTCGTTTTCTACAATTGTAAATATTCTGTTTGTCTTTGTTTTTGATGTTTTTATAGTAATTAGAAATTTCTATCCCAAATCTTGAACATCTCCGGTTTCAAGCTCATCCTTTCGAAGTGCACCACCAACACCAAAAATAAGTGCAACCTTAGGGACAAACATACGTATTATTTAATCTTTAATTTTTGTTTAGACTTACCTTCATCATTAAAAAGACACTATCTGAGGCTTCCGAAAGGAACTTTTTAATGTGGTGTTGTTCCAATACTTTTGATTTTTTGGGCTTATACCCTTCTTTTTGCAGTTTGATGTAAAAAATTAATTTCTTAAATTGACTTATATCAACATTGTGGTAGATATTCAATGTGGATCTAAGCATCGAATACTTCGGCCATAAGCTGGCTATCAGACCTTTTTCTACGATGTGTGCGAAGTATGCCAGCATAACAGATTCCGAGTACTTCTTTACTTGTTTTTCCCCGCACCACGCTATAAATTCGCGGTATGTTTTTTCGTACAATATTCTACTCTTTTCCGGTAATAAACCTAATGACACCACATTTGCGGTCTCCGCAACTTCTGGGGGAGTTAAACCTGAGCAACCAACCAAACCTTTTTACTGACATAAGTTTATTAATATATTGATCATGAAGTTCGGGACTTAAACTCCAGTAGTCTCTATATGAAAGTAAGGGCTTGATTGCCATTAATATATTTATTCCAATAAAGATTTTCATTTCCGATATGTCTGTCGGTGTATATCTCTTACCTGTTTGAAGAGCATATAGGTTGGTTTGAAACACCATGTGTTCAATAATCTCATTTCTAACAGTCTGGCGTAACAACTTCACTGTTGTTATTTTGAAGATTTCTAGCCAATTCTGCCAAAGGTATTATATCACTAACTGAATCAAACTCCTCGCCACTGTCAAGTGTATTATCATTGTCAAAAACTCGTGATTATCAATTTCTGAAGACACAGAAGTAGAACTATCTTGGGCAAAGTATGTTTCATCAGTAGGTTCATCAACTGTGGATTCTTGATCCGATGGAATAATTTCAACTTCTTGTAGAAACTCATCGTATGTCCAGCCAGACAACGTAAATGGTAATTCGTCCATTGTGTCAACGTCAACTAAACAAAAAAAGCTCGCTATTGGTACACAGTGGTACCACCCTAATTATGCAAAAATTGGTCAAAGCAAAAATCCTGCATACTTACTGTTGCATAGGAGATCACCTAACACTTCAATTCCCTTGTATTTAATTATTGCGACATAATTGGCATCAACAAAATGAAATACAACCTCGTTTTTAAAGAATATTATAACTGCACATGCAGAAGGCTTTGTACGTGAAAAAACTTGTTCTAAATGGCAAACACAGGAGTCTGCGCGTAGTAAATTGGAAAATGTGGTAAACACAATTAAATAGGTGGTACGCAGCCTGTGCTTATGTACAGCAAATAAGACGGCATTGAAATAATGGTACACTCTACGTACCACCGTGCTTTGTGTGCAAGATAAATTGTGGTACATCAAAAGTACCATTGTGCCTCTAAGAATTAATTTAAATTTCGGCACTAATATTTCCTTGGGTCACAAATGTTGGACTTTTTAATTCAGACTGACAAATGGCTTGCTAAAGCAAGTATTTTGTTCCATATTTTACTATGCCATTGGATGTGCACGTCTCAGGAAGAACTTCGTCGTCAAGAGTTAGTATAATATCTTGGGCATGGTGCTGCCGAAAAGTCAGTTTTAACATTGGTTTCGTCCTCCTATACAAGGTATGTCTTTTTCTATCCAATTAAAGTGTACAGTTTTCGAGATGTCGTTTTAATTGATTTCCGCTGTTTCTCGGTAACTTCAGCTGTTTTCTGTTTTTTATATGTCTTGAAACCTTCACGCTTTTTAGCTTTCTGGGTCATTGTTGAATTTGTTTTATATTTTGCTGCTACGTCTAACGGACATACTGCGATTTTTCAGTCACTGCAGCGATTTTCTGATCAAGTTGCGGTTTACGAGAACCACGTTTTCCACCAGAACCGGACTTTCTTCAAATCCACAAAGTCGTAGAGTAACAGTTTTATCACTTCATGCATTGTACTCCGAGACATTTTCAATGCTTTAGCAATAAAATCTCGTGGGCATTGAGGATTATCAAGTCACTTGTCAATAATCATTTTTCGACGCTGTAAATTCAGTCATTATTCAGAAGCAAAACAATTCAGTTTTGACAAAACCTGTATGTCACTATAATTTTAAATCTTTATTTTTGTTGCTATGACGACCACAAAGCCAATAATTGAATAAACACAGATTTAATTTCTTTTTAAAATTTACGGATTGCTGTCGATGCAGTCCTTAATTGGAAATAAACTCTTATGTGCAACGGAACAACATTAATTATTTCTAATTTTTCGGTGTTTATGTTTCTGTCTCATATGCAACAAAATCTCAGTTCAATGTTTACTGACGACCTCAACATAAAACAATGTCAAAATAGTCTCACAAGTATTTGAAAGTAAACTTACGTGCAACGGAACAACATTTAAAAAAGGTGACCAACTCAGTGGTCATCAACTGCATTGCGGCGAAGCCGCTTTATCAATTCGTCAAAACTATCTCAAAATCTATCTTGGCGTTCCATTCTCTCGCGGTGTCGTCTTCCAATTGCGTTTGCGGCCGGTTGACGTTTTCTAGTAAATGATATCTCAACTTTCCCATCGCCGTTGGCTCGTGCAGTTGATGAGCTGAATGTTTCTGAAGCATTTGACTGTTCACTGTTCAGTGTATTATTATTATTGATGACCAGACCCATTTAGGTTACTGGGGATGTAAATTCTGGGTTTTGGTACATTTTTCTTTACAGTTTTTTATTCCAGCATTCAACAGTACGAGTTAAATGTTCTCGCCAAACAAATCTTTTGCAGGAAATGCAAAAATTTCTTGATTTCTGTCCCTGGTACTTATACAGACGAAACAGCGTCCGCGGGATTGTACTGGGGTCGATTTTGATAACGTACCATAATAAAGAAGTCTGTATCTAAACTGCAACGCTGTCTTTAAACTACTAAGGAATAAAACAACGGTTTCTGGAAGACTAAATTCTCGGAATAACACCTGCAGGTGCAATAAAATCTTCAAAATATAGACAAAAAAATGGCAACATAAAGAACTGGATGGGGTCCAAGCGGACCCCGAGAGACTAATTGTTTTTTTGTAACAGACTGTTACACCTATCTAATTGATATTTTTTTAATGCATAGCAAAAGGCCTTAATCGAAGCTACTAAAAATACCACCATCGTTAAACCAGAAATAACGGAAAAAAAACAGGAAAATGTATCAATGGGTATACTGCGTACGGTGAGAGATTGAGTGACAGAAAAGTCACTAAACCTACGCAAAGAAAAGTGTACCATCCGCGCGAAATTTGAAATTTCAAAATGAATTTAATCTGAAGCGCTATGAAAAGTAAGAGAATTTTTGTACTGAGTTTCATTTAGGAGTCATAACTTTACGGTACGAAAATAAATTCTTGGCTTTCAGTTCTATTTATATAATAAAACAATATTACATTCAAGGCAAAGAATCGTCATCAGAACCGTTAAAATTAAAGTCGCTGTCACTGCTGTCTGAATCAATGTTTACATTAATAATTAATTCATTAACCTTCACTAATTTTTCTTTATCCCAATATTCCACAATTTTTTTCTTTGTGTGGACCACATAATTGGACCATTGTTCTGGAGTTACGGACTTAAGAGCGAGGGACCATGCTTCTTAAGAACAATTTCATCATATTTTCGCTTTGTTTGACTCCATACCATTTCTATCGGATTAAAAATACAATGGTGTGGAGGCAAACGTAAAACTTCATCTCCTGCCGCTTTAATCGTTTTGTATACCATATATATATATATATAGATCCTTTATAGTTGGCTCTACACAGTGAGAGAAAATCGTGTTTCGTTCCTCCTTCAGGAACCCTAATATTTCGCTTCTGGAGCCATAAAACTAGATCGACTTTTTTCCACGCCAAAGAAGGTCTCTTTTTCTCTAGTCGACTGTGATAACTAGCCACAGTGTGTCTCAATTGAAAACATGTTTAAAAAAAATGACGCCAGAAACAGCTGCCATCTTCAGTTAGCATTGTAAATAGAGATTTAAAAATTGTAGTTGTTGAATCTTTCATTTTTTTAATATACATAATCGCAGGATTCAGTCAATGAACCAAATTTAATTAACAATATAATAATGTAGCAATTAGTTATGATCAGCAGAAAAATCTACAACTGCATTTTTCAATCTGTGCCCATAATTATCGTCATCTAGAAGTTTAATTTTATAACGTTTCCAGTAATGAAGAAACTCTCTGTGTATAGATTCTCCAGCTTGCTCTGACCACAGTCCAAGGCCCCTATTACCTAAAAAGTGTAAACCATGTTTAAGATGAGAAATGGCAACATGAATTTTTAAAGTCTCTGATGTGCCAGTAGCCTTTACAGTCAGAAATAAGCAAATGTTGAGTTTTGACTTCATTGGAGCATTTTTAACCCCCAGTCTGCAAGATAAACTGTGGTCTGCAAATTAGAAACGCCTATGCAAAGGTTATTGTCTTACTTTTCTGCACCATGTTATATAGAACCAAACGAACTTCCTGCTTGATGTTGGGGTCTAAATCACGTGTGGCCTTCTGGGGCCGATGTCTTTGTATATTTTTCGGTGTTTCAATGGGATCATTTTTATATCGTGAAACAGTGTTTTTACTAACTCCCAGGCACCTTGCAGTAGCCTTTAATAAACATAAAATTTTTAACAAACCCTTTGCAACAACAACAACCTCCAATGGCGTTTCAAAACATAACTGTTCCTGTTTAAAAAAAGAATAAACATTTGCGACCATCATCTGTTTCCAGCTACAGTCAGATAACTTCGAGTTGATGTTTTTTGCTACAAAAATGTCTCTTAATAACAGAAAACGATGTCTTTTATCATTATAACTCTGTATTCTCTGGGAAATTGTTTCTGATATCTCCTAGAACATCCACCTTGAAAGAGGCACAGGAGATGAGAGTTCGAAAAGTAATCTAACCGCATTGATGGAACTTGCTTTTACATTTGTAACATAGACATGACATAGACAGAACAGCGTAGGAATTTCAGTGTATTTTATAGTGTTAGGTTGCTGCCAACTTACATGTCAACTGTCAAGAAATCCCAATCTCTCACCGGAACCACTATAGTCTGAAGGTTAAATGTTTTAGAAATGCTGAAACATTTTCAAATTTATCCTGACATCAGTGACAGTTAAACAAATTGTAACAATAAAGACCAAAATGAATCACGATTTATATTGTCAGTAACAGGAAGTATATAATAATAGAATAAAAATAATGAAAATTAATCTACATTATACAGGCGCGCAGCCAACTCTATCATTTTAGACCTTTACTTATGCTTTTGCTACCTGATTACAAACGTCTGTCTTCTTCGAGAGCTCATGACCAACCGGGAAAAGTCGGTTTGCGTTCGGTCTACAGCTTTGTCTTTGCAGCATGTGGCGTTCTACATATAAAATGACTTCAACTTTTTTCCAATATGTTCCTTCCACTCAGCAAACGATGACTCGTTTTCAAATTCTAAATTTTCTAATTTAATGCTTACATCATGAATGTTCGAAAGGTGTTCTGAATATTGTTGAAACGTCGAAATATTTGTTCTGATTGTGCAAAAAGGGCAGATAATATTGGAAGTTCTTGAACTATTTTCACTATTGTCATTGTGAATATTACGAAGATGTTTGTTTCGACTTGATATAGTTACAAATTTTTTCTTACAATGTTTACACTGTAATAATAATAATAATAATAGATTTAATAAAACATACATAAAATATTACATATGTTATATACGTCAATAAAAAGAATATAGATGAAGACAATACATACATTAATTTATACACATCACACATAGTAGTCAGCCAAAGAATAGCAGTTCTTGTCTAAGAGAAAATGTTTCACCTTTTTTTTAAAGATTGTTATACTTGTTGTGTCTTTGACCGACACACCTTTTTTTTAAAGATTGTTATACTTGTTGTGTCTTTGACCGACATTGGTAAACAGTTAAAAACCTTACAAGCCGAAAACAATAAACTTCTTTGATAACGCGAGGTACGATGTCTATTTGGCAGCAATAAGTCTTTATTGCGCGTTTCATATTGATGTCCCTGACCACAAGTTGCAAAATGGCTTCTATTTTTGAAAGCATAGCATAATACTTGATACAGATATAAGCTAACAAGTGTTAAGATTTTCTCTTTCTTAAAAAAAGGACGACAAGAATCTCTTCTTCTTATGCCTACTAGAATCCTCAAAGCCCATTTCTGTATTCTAAATACTCGTATTGTTTCAGTTGCGGTAGATCTATACCAATGTACTACCCCATACATTAACACACTTTGGAAACATCCGAAGTATAATGACTTTAATATGTCTTTATTGCAATGGAGGGATGCATTTTTGAGCATAAAACAAACCTGAGATAGTTTATTGCATACGTAATCTATATGAGATATCCAGGATAGTTTATGATCTAGAAATATACCAAGCATCTTTGTGTGCTGTCTAATAGTTAGATTTACATTAATTGTTTTTAATACATCCTGAATGTCTTTCACAAGAGAAGTATGTTCGTCAAAAAGCACACAAGTGGTTTTATCTTTGTTGATGATTAATTTGTTTTTATTAGACCACACAGAAATCCTTTCGTATAAAGTCCGTACAACATTGAAAATGCTAATAGGATCTTTTTCTGTAATTAGAAAATTTGCATCGTCAGCAAAGTATACTTGTAATATATTACATGATGCTTCTATATAGCTCGCAAGGTCGTTTGTAAAAATATTGAAAAGAGTGGGTCCTAAAATGGAACCTTGTGGGACACCGACTGTAACTATTTTTGAATCAGAAATAGTTGTGCTTGCAAATGCCACTCGTTGTGTACGGTTGGACAAGTACGATTGGAACCATTCAAGTGCTACACCGTGGAAGCCGTATCTCTCTAATTTCTGAAGTAATATAGTATGCGACACACAATCGAATGCCTTTGAATAATCTATAAAAAGTCCTAGAGTAATTAATTTATTCTCAACAGATGAAAAGATGTTATTAATATAATTGCTTAATGCAGCATCAGTCCCTAGATTTTTTCTGAACCCATATTGAGTTTTATTAAAAAGTTTATAATTTTCAAAGTAGGATAGAAGTCTATCATTGACAATGAGTTCAATTACTTTCGAAATACTGGACAGCAAACTGATCGGTCTGTAATTGTCTACCAGCCGTGGATCTCCTTTTTTGAGGAATGGAATAATGAAAGCTGTTTTAAGGGCATCTGGAAAAATGCCTTGAGAGAATGACAAATTTATTATGTGGACAAGTGGTGGGGATATAAAGTGCATAATATTTTTTAGTAAATTATTGGATATACCGTCTTCACCGGCAGATGTGTTATTTTTTAATTTGCAAATAGCATCGTTTACATCGAGGCTGTTTACAGGTTTAAAGAAGAAGCAAGTAGAGCTCAGAGGAATGTTGGACCTAATAAATTCAGAGTCAACAACGTCACTTAAAGAGTTTGTCGCTTTATTAGCAGCTTCAGAGAAGTAAGTGTTGAACTTATTCGCAGTATCTGAATGGTTCAGGATAACATTTCCTTCAGTCAGAAGGGAAGGCTCTGCAATAGTTTTACTAGTAGAGTTGTGTATAACACGCCATGTTTCTCTGTTTTTGTTACTAGCATTTCTAATGCGCTCATCATTTGCGGATTTTTTAATTTCACTTAATAACTTCTGATATTATTAAATTGACCAAAAATACCTCTAAATTCAGTGTATTGCTTGGCTAAATCCCCAAAGAGTACGACTTGTTTTTTTAACTCTGTCAGTTCTGGTGATGTCCGATAAACCCTATTGTGGCTCCCACAATTCCGCCATATCTTTTTTAAGGGAAAAGCTTCCACAAATGAAGCCTGCAAAATGGAATTAAAAGCATTATATGACCAATTGACATCATTTGTAGTATAGACACTATCCCAGGTCTGTTCAGATAATTTGGTTTTAAAATTTTCAATATTTTTTATCGACACAATACGTTTAAAAGAAAACTTGGACTTATTACTATTAGGCAAATTTTGTACGCACATGCTCAGAAATTGACCCGAGTGGTCTGAAATATGTTCATTAAACACAGAGCTAAAATATTTCGTTGCTTGGTCTTTACATACCAAGATGTTGTCAAGGCAAGTTTTGCTGGAAGAAGTTATTCTTGTTGGTTCTTTAATTAGAGGTATCATATTGTAACTATTCAAGATATCTGTCATATATTTAACATTTTTGTCATTAGTGTTAAGAAAATCAAAGTTAAAGTCTCCTACAACAATTAAGGATTTATTAGTTAATCTAGAATAGTGATGTAAAATTGATTCGAATGTCTCGAAGAAGGTATTTATACTAACATTATCAATATTTGGGGGCCTATATAGTCCAAGTATAACAATATTCTGATTAGTTAATTCAACTGCACAACATTCAGTGGTTTTCATGAGAGAAATAGCCGATGCATATGACGAAATTTTACTTGAAATATTTTCCCTGACATAAATAGCAACGCCACCGTGTTGAAAAGATTCTTCCCGACAAAAGAAGCCTACAAGTTTATAGTTGTCAATGTTGCAGCTTTGAATTCTGCTGTCATTCATCCAATGTTCAGTTAGGACCAATACATCCGCAGGATACGATAGATTTTCTAATCGCAGAATTTTGTTGCTTAAGCTTTGAACATTCTGGTGGACAATTCTTATGCAGGCGGCGTCCGCGTTATCCTTCTGTTTCCAAAAAAATTGAAACGGCGAACATGAACCCCTTTTGGCCAAAATTCACCTAGCGATAGCTCCTCTAGAAGTTTGATTGGGGCCCCTATTTTGAAGGAACTATAGTCACCTTTACTATTTAGTTTTTCAATCACAAAGTTATCGTCTGGGAAGGAGACATGGAGATAATCCAACCACATTTCCGGGGTTGCATCTTTATTTTCAATATTCCCGACATAGAACCACGCCCTTTTTTGTACTTCACTAACTTTTCCTATGAGTTTTCCCTGCGACTTATCTACAGGAGCCGATCCAATTTTGTTAGGTGCTTTTCCTGCACGCTTATGGGTATTTTCCGGGGTTTTTCCACGTCCTCCTAGAGGGTCTTTATTATTTTCAAACAGTGAGGGTTCATCGTGCGGTGTGTTATTGATGTCGATTAGTGTCTGTGAGTTTTTATCACCGTTTATTGAAGGTGATCTCAATTTCTTGTTGTTAGCATTGCTTTTTTCTGGTTCGATTGATATGTGATTTTTAAAATCCTGCAACTGACGTCGCAGCTCGTCTACTTCCGACTTGAGAAGGGCATTTTCAACTTCTAAATCCGTAACTTTCTGGGACATAGCACTTTGTTTAGCTTCGTCAGATTTACGTAATGTAATTATTATCTGCTCGCATACATAACCACAGAGATTTTCTTTGAAGTCCTTACTGGATACAACTTCCATCACAAGATTCTTTAAATCGGTAGAACTTCGAGTGACCTTTAAGTTAGTCATGGTCTCTAAAGCACAATATTTATCACAGTAAAGGGAAGACACTTTAATGCACGTCTGCACGTCTATTGACAAACTCTCAACTGTATTGTATTACTAAAATAAATGCATGAATAATCTAACAAGATTTTATTTTATACATTCTAAATATTACGTTTCCATGTCTATTAATAGTAATTATATAATTATTTGAAATAAAGGAGTGATTTCACTTTTTTCAGATTACAATTAATTTTGGGGTGGTAAAAAAGGCGCCAATTTGCCAACTGTTCCAATAATAATTAAGATAGACAACCCACTATACTGCTTTGCAAACTAACAAGATCATTTTTTGAATCAACTATTTTATTATTTCTGATTAATGAAATGTACACCTGAATTAATTTGTATAAAACCACCAAAACCGCAATTTCTCTCAATTCAAAAATTAAATATTTAATGTAAGTTATAATTTTAATCACAGATCTAATGATTAACAATTTTAAATTTTTATCAACCTTTTTCAAAAAAATAATTTGCGAAGTTGCAGTGTTGGTAGTTTTATACAAATGAATTCAGGTGTACGGAAGTGTAAACAACAATTAAAGAGAATAGAAACACAGCAAACGGCTAATAATGAGGACCCGGCTGGGTTAGTTAACAGTGGGCTTGCCCTCTATACGACCGACCCAAGGGTCGTGAGTTCGATTCCCGCCCTGCCTCTGGGTGTTGTGTATGTCCCGTTCCCCTGTAATTGGCTCCGGCTTCTGGGGGCTGACCATAGCCAGCCGGCACTTAGGCCTCGCCTTTGGGCCCATTGTACCTTCCCCAAGTCCATATCAGGGTGTTTTTCCGCTCCTCTGCTCGTCAAGCCACCCAACTGCTTGAATGTACTTGAGTAATGCAAAGGGTGGAAACTCCCTGATTTTTGCCGTACTAGACCAGATGTCCCCTAGTATGGATTCCCTGTAGGAGGCTAGGGCTGGACATTCATGAAGAATATGCTCAAATATTTATTTGGATGCATGCAAACTTTTAAAAGACAAGTCATGGAAGCGTGTTGCATCAATTCTGCGCCCAACTGCATCTCACAAACATTTAGTTGTTAATAAAGCTCATAGGACAGCGATGTCGATGAGTTTTGAATCAATAGCAGAAGGCGATTCTAAAACATATTTAGTGCATTCACAAAACAAAATCGATTTCTATGAAGTAAAACTCGCCAACCCTTCATGTGACTGTCGAAGGCTTCGTTGTCCCTTTTGCAATGTCTGTATTCATACATTCACCTGTTCATGTCATGAGTCCATTATTAAAAATAATTTTTGCAAGCATATGCATTAGGTGGCAATTTATATCACCATGTCCCCAACACAGGTAAGAACGATCAGCGACTATGGAGTTTGGATCGTGGTTACTTGAGCAGGTAATAGGTAGCAAAGGTGTATAAAATAGTATAGTAAATTGGTTAAAGTATAAAGCTTAATTTTTTCATATTTTCTTTGGAATAATATAAAAAATCATGTCATACATTGCCGGACACTAGGTAGGTAATCCGTGACTTGTTCATTATCAGTGTCGCCTTTACCATCAGTTTCTGTGAAAATTTAACAAGTTTATACAATTATGAATAATTACAAAACTACGACCAAATAATTACATACCTGATTGAGTTTTTAAAGAATCACTGACATAATTTGGCAGCTGATCCCCTTCAAACCATTTAAACTGGTATTGATCACCTTCTTTTTCCGAACCATTATTGTCTGGTTGATAAATAGTTGGATGTTTCAGATGAGCATTATTCCAAATAGCACATATATAATTTGCTCGAAGAAATTGCTGTAAAAGCTCGCTTTTACAAGGTGGTAGACTACTGGCATCGAAATTTCGCAATTTCTTTCGGTCAAAAACTTCGTTTACATCAGCAGCACAAATTAATAATAAAACGTAAGTTTAACGTATAACAGTTCAACACACAGTACGTTATATTACAAACACAGTATATTACAAACGACAGTTGGTGCGCAGTAAAAGATCGCAGTAGACGAAACTCACTATCTCATTCGTATCGACGTGAGTAGGGTAGATTGGGTACGGTTGTGACAATTTTCATATGATCGCAAATAATTTTGTAATTATGCTATTAATCTGAACAAAACCCCAGGGGCGGTTGTGACAGTACTGGGGGTCAATAGTGACACGATGAAAATACTGTAAAATGATCACAAAATAAGATAAAAATACTCTAAAATTATCATAAAACACTTTAATTGCAAGAAATATTTATTTATTTATAATATGACATAATCAACTAAATTACTTTCCTAACAAAAGAAATAAAATCTTGGAACATTTTAATCTCTTAGAACTTATAAGGCACTATAGGATCTTTGGTTACAATATCAGTCTTCATTTATACCCACTGTTTACCTTATAGTATTTATAACAGTCTGCATTTGAAATTAGTTAAAGTTGACTTAACAAATATAATATGTTAATCATGTTCACAATCACATTAAAACTCTATTCTACTTTGAAACTAAACTCAAAACATAAAAACGTTCTCAAAATCTTTCAAACAGAAACTCAAATATTTTTTTAGAAATGTAGCATGCGAAAATCTATAAAAGTAAGTTTGACAGCTAACTAACTAATCTAATCCGACTCATCACAGTTGTGACAAATATAATACCGACTACCATCTGTATAGTCTACATGGGCCCAAAGGTTACACTTTCCTTGGCATTTAATCCATTTTTCGCCAGGCCTGCTTTCAGAATATGGACCAAGGCACACCAAACAAAAATATTCTTCTTCATCTGATATCGATAGTGATTCTTTCCTTTTTGTTGCTTTACCTTTTCCTTTTCCTTTCGGCTCGTTAAGATTTTTCTTGATGCGCTTTGCCTTCAATCGTTTTTCTTTTGCTTCATATTCTTACCTGACTGCCTCTTTTTCAGGCGTGTCCGTGTAAATCGTAGATTCTTGTTTCTAGGTGCTCGCGTTTTTCTTTGGGGAGCTTTTGGAAAGGGCCGAAGAATTTCAGGAGAAAAAACTGATGGTATAGCAGAAGTAGATGGTTGAACATTGCTAAAATTTTGGCTTGATGTATTGTCTAATATAGAAGGTGAAAGTGGTGGATTTTTATTATTAGGTCCAAAATTCTCAGTAGCAAAATTTTCTCCACGAATACAGTCAAGGTTGGCAATATTTATTAAAGAAGATGCTGCGGGAGCATCCTCTTGATTGTCAGGGATTGGTCTGCTTATTACAGGTGATGGTGCTGCAGGAGAATTATCTTCAATGTCTGTTCTGCTTGTTGTGTGAGATGGTATTGCAGGAGCATTATTTTCAGTGTCAGGATTTGGTCTAGTTCTTCCAGGAGATGGTACTGCAGGAATATTGTCTTCAGTATCAGGGTTTGGTCTACTTGTTAAGGTACATGACACTGCAGGAACGTTCTCTTCGGTGCTAAGATTTGGTCGGTCGGTTACGAAAGATGGGGCAAAGTCAATTTCTTCGAACAGATTACGGTTGTATGGATAGATCCCAGTTTTGATAAAACCAGCCTGAATGTTCGCCTGTGTGAGAGCCAGAGGCATAACAATTTTGATGATACCTGGTATATCGTATATTGTCATTGTTTACCAGGGTGGCTTCGCATCCATCCATTGCAAGCAGTGTTAATAGCTTTTTTTAAAGGTCCGAAGACAGACTGGTCGAGGCTGAAGCTTGTGGGAGCAATGTGGAGGAAATGAAAGCAAAGTGATCCCGTTTTCTTTACAATAATCTAAGGTGTTAATATGAATGTCCGATGAATGATTATCAAGCACGAGTAACACTTTGTGAGTTAGTGAAGCATTAGAAAATTTCTTAAAATGTTTATGAAATTCTAAGAAGGATGCATCTTGCATCCAGCCGGAAGGGTTTGCAGCCCCAACAGATCCGACTGGTCCTTCCCTCAGAAAGTGGTCGTGGTAACGAACACGGGGGAAAATAAAAAACGGAGGCATGCTATTTCCCAAGGCATTCACTGGAAAAGCTACCGTAACTAACGTGCCCCGTTCAGCAGAAGTAACGGCTCCCACTTGCCGTGTACCACGCCTTGCAACGACTTTATCAGGTCTTTGGACCGTAGTGACGCCTGTTTCGTCGACATTGTAGATATCCTGTGGCTCGTAAGTATGTCTAAAAAGCTTCCACATTTGTTTTGTTAAAACTTATTGCCCTTGAAAAGCTGGTAGCTTGAGCTACTCGAACAGATAGAGAAGGATTTCTAATCAGGAATGAACGGAACCATTCTTCGCCTGCCATCTCATTCTCAGCCCAAGTAGCAGGTCGGTTTAGGTTATATTGAGTTGCAAGCTCAAAAGCCAACTTCCGCACCTCTTTAGGAGCAAGTCCGAAATAAATGTCCGCGCAACGCTGTAAATATTTTGACAACTGCTGCTCTTGTTGTTCCGAAAACACTTTTTTTCACTAGCAGCCATGAAGCATGCAAATGTCGACTCATTTAGAGGTAGCAAATTCAACTTTTGCGACCACCAGTTCAAAAAGAAAAATTGAGGTTATGTACACAATACTTGATGTGATTATTTCTTAAAAAATGAATAAATATCTGCTACTAACATTACTTGAGTATACGCATGGTAGTTGTAGACGGTAGAAGATAAAATGATTAATTCAGAGACAAGTGTAAACGGTTTTCTTTGTACTGAAGATTTAGATTAAGTTTGATTAGAAATCAAAACAAAATCATGTTGCGTCAAAAAATTTTCGTAAAAATTGATGTTGCCATATCAGGTTTACACTAGTTTTTGGACCAAGCAACCAAACGCCAGTCTTTGTGGTTGCTTGAATTTCGTAAATAAGACCTTTGATTAGAACAGATGAAAATTATATTTGTGTGTGAAAAGTAACATCACAATTTAAGCAAAGGCCAACGTCACACTTTATACAATAAGTTCTGATTATAGATCATCACCTGCACATCTTTTTTTATTTTCTTTATTTGTTGCCAGTAAATAACCAATGTCATCTCCAACTCGCGACATTGATCTGCTGGAATTGCTGGTTGATGGTCAACTGCGAAACTGCAGCTGAGTTAATTTATTTTTGGCCTCGACAACTGTAAAACTGACATTTACGTATCGTAGATAGCCATGGTATTTTGATTTTTACACATTGAACTGTCATTTACCAAATTAAGTGCGGTAATAAACACAGAAATTTTCAGAGTTTTAAAACCCTTAAAAAAATTGACATGTCATCATTAACAAAGCTTGTGTTCACCAAAATAAGATACCGCATAAATGCATCTGTTAAATGTTTTAAAAATAATAGCAATTGATTTTTTTTATTGAGTTTGGAGAGCACCATCTGGTGGCATAAGCAGCAGTCATATCGAACTATCTGTCACGATTATAATTGTATCTGACTTTTGATGCAGGGAAAGCCTACTTACAAATTCCACACAATTTAAAAAAATGTAAAAATTGACGAAAACAAGCACCACTAAGTCGTCGGCCAAAAAGTTGCATACATTATACATGCGGTAGACATTTTACAACGCTCAGATTTATTAAAACACTCGGCTTTGCCTCGTGTTTCAATATTAAATCTTCGCGTTGTAAAATGTAACCTATATACCGCATTTATAATGTAAATAACTATTCCCGCCAGTTTATGTAAAATCCATGCATTCTGTATAGAAACATCTAACAATCATGTTAACCAGTTCCACCACCATTTTTTTTCCCCCATAGAAATTCGGTGTCGGTTAATATTTTCGTCCATTAAATCCGTACCTCCCATCGACGAATTATATTGGCCAATAGCAAATGGTTGCGGAATCTGTATATTTCGTCTTTCTTTTTTAGGAAATCTTTTTACCTGACGCACAGGATTTACACCATAAGCAGTAGAAGCAACAGTAACTATGTTGTTGTCATTCCACCGTATAAATATTGTACCATTGGTTCTGGCTAATGTGGACGAGTATTCCCTTCTTTGTTTTTTTTTTTTGTTTTTTTTTTATTTGATCTGATCTTTAGTTGGTAAAGGACAATTTTTGGGAATTCTGTTCTCTCTTATTGTGCCTATAGCACCATAACCCTGATTTTTTAAATGGATAAGTAAATGTTCACTAGTAAAAAGATTATCAAAGTAAAGACAAAACCGCAAGTCTCTTTTGTCCTTTTCAAGTTCGTCAAACATTACTAGTAAAGGTGCTGCTGCCTTACTAGTAACTATACTATTTTGTACACGTTTGCTACTTTATTACCTGCTCAAGTAACCATGATCCAAACTCCATAGTCGCGGATCCTTCTTATCTGTGTTGAGGACATGCGCAGAGAAACTTTCAGCTTTTATAAAATAACGAAGGTCTGGCGCTCACTGGATCTTGCTCTATTTTGTTTAAATCATTTGTGTACCACGAACTGTTGTATTTAACTTGCTTAGAATTATAACTGAGATACTTCTAAGGAAAAGCATAACATAAAACTGTGTAAGATATTATTTAAAACAAATGTACATTTATCATCGGGTTCTAGTTATATCAATATCAAGAAAATCCCAATCGATTTGAGATAACATACTATAAAATACAAGTTTACCATATCCAGATATAGATCTCACAATTTTTTGATTATTATGCATATTACAGTCATTCCCAATTCTTAAATTTAACTCCTACGTGATCAGATAAATTGAGATTTAGAGGATAAACCTGCAGTTTATCTTTTGGAATGTTACTAAAGACATTGTCGATATATTTTTAAATTAATGCAGAAATTAACGATAGGTAACAAGCCATAACTTTTACATAAATCAATTAGTGACAGTGTATCTGTATTGTATTCATTAAAATATACTATTGTAATCTAATGATAGTTGGAGTGACATTTCATCAAGCAGGAGGACACAATGTCTGCCACGTGTTTTCAATCTATGTATGCTCTGCTGTAAACTATTGGAAATAGCTTCATTGATACTAGTCTCAAATGGTACTTTTGAGAGCATTTTCATCAAAGTTCTCCGAGAAGAGCTCTGTTTCATCAGAGATAAAGAGAGAATCTTTTCTTCAGAAAATCGTCGTCCCCGAGGAGCTTTCTGCTCCTCCTTAATTTGGGTTCGTAAAAATGGGTAGGTTTCTTTGTTAACTTTCTGCTGGAAGGCAGCACCAGTTTCCGCTAGCTTTAGTGCCGCTTTAATGTGTTCTTTATGCATTTGAACAGTACTGCTTAAGCGTTTAGCAATTCCTCGATACTGCTTAGCGATGTTATCTTTATTATTGCTCTCGATGTATAGCAATGAAAGCGCATCTTGTTTGGGTTGCCCCATGGTTGATCTCAGGTAGTTTTTTATTCGTTTTAGCGTAGAAAACGATCTCTCTGCAGAAGCGTTAGATAAAGGGATTGTAAAATAAATTTCCAGCAAAGTAATAAAATTGGGACTTGTGGATCCCACACTTTGCGCTAGTTTAAATTTTTCGAAAATACTTTCTGAATTATTACACAGGTTTACACTAGTTTTTGGACAAAGCAACCAATTAGTGTTCTTAGACCAATTTTGCACGCTGAACACTATTCTGCAATCCGTTTGTCGCCATCACGTCAACTTTTTGAGATATTGAATATGACAGGTTTTGATGAAATTTTAGTGTATTTAGCAGTTTTCTTACAAAAAATCTTTAAAATTGAAAGTGTAGTCCAATATTACTTTGTCGAGCATACGTTTGACCATCGGTTTCACGCAACAACATCCAGCAATAATCGCTCATCATGCCTTCATCCCAAAAACCTTGGTAACTTTTCTCCATGCTGAGTAAATTTTAATGTAGCCGTTCGCGCTATTCATAACTGGTAGCGCCTACGTTAGCAGGAGAAAAATCAAAGTGCGAATGAAGGAAATGTAACTTCAAAGACATCCGAACCCCAATTTGTTTATAATCCTTCAATAATTTTGCAACAATTTATTTGTAATCTGAACTTTTGTTAATACCGAGAAAATTGTGCACGATGACAAATATCTCGTGAAGTGAATCTGTATAGAATCAGTTTTCGTATGTCCGGACCTTCTTTTATTTTGGCATAAGATAACGTTGGAAAAATTTTGAGTAAGTATTTAAAGGCTGCACCATTTTTGTGGAGTGCTTTAACGAAATTTTTGATTAGCCCAATGATTAGTGACCTTGCGCAATCACAAAATCTAGACGTACTGGAGAACAACTGAGCACGGATTTGAATTCAGCGAACGAAATTACACTAGAAATGATAAATAGATATTGAGTCCAAAAAACTTTTTTGATTTTTGTAAACCTGTGTTATTATTGCATAATATTTGGAAATGTTGGAACTCTTGCTTTAAATTTGCTGTTTAAATATCTGCTTGATTTTTAAGAGATAGATTGATTATTCAAGGATTCATCCACGATGTTGTCATCATTTGTAAAAACACATTTGAAAGCATACTAAACTTCCGAATATGATTCCAGTATTCTCCTTAACTCCTGTTTTAAACCATCACGCATGACGCAAAACACATTTACTTTAAAATCTTGAGGCCCTCTCAACTCGATGTAATTTTCTTCAGTTTCGTCTGCAAAAATTTTTCTTCATTTTATTCTGTTTATGAGTGTGCGTCATTTCTAGCCATTAACTTGATCCAACTCATCAAATTTTCCTCTAAAATCATCAACAAAGTGATTCTAATAGTTGAATTCCAGAGATAAGGCTTAATGTTGGACTTTCCAAAGTCTTGCTAGTTGCATTTATTCATTCCAATAATTTGGACCATATGACCAAATGAAAATTTTGATCTTTTTCAACAGAGACAAAGCTTCACCTCTAGTTATGGATTTTTCATTTTCATCTTGAGAATGATTTGAATAGAGTATAATTTTTGTTTAAAGCATGTACTGCTTTTTGGAACTGGATGACAATTTTCATTTAATTTTTGCCACCTATGTGTTGACGATGCAAAAAATTATACTTTACTTATTATGTTTTGAACTAAATTAAAATAGTTAATGGTTTGAAAACACGTTTTACAGGCAAAATTAAGTACCAAATTGACAGAATGATTGGTACAGGGTATGTAAACAACAGTTGGGTATAGCGTTTTTACTCTTGCCTGCAAACTACTGTATTTTGCTGACATGTCAGCGACATTGTCATAGCTGTGACCACGACAATTTGTAGAGTCAAGGCTCAGTTGTTTAAGATTATTTAAAACAATATCTTCTAGGTATTCGGCAGTATGTCTTTTAATTTTAAGAAACCTCATAAATCTTTCTATTATTTGTCCCTCATATACAATCGACGATAACTGAAAAATATTTTGCAGTCTTAATAAACTTGAACAACCTCACCACATATTTGACTGTGGCTAGTATATGCTTTAATACCTTTCCCTAGTACTGCTTCTCTTCCTGAATTTTGTGCTTTAATTGTAATCTTGTAACTAATGTTACCATAGCGCTTAAATGAGATTTAGTTTCCTCATGACTTCTAAGGGCTCTGGTGAGATTTTTCCAATCATTGTAGCCAGAACCACTCAAAGTAACTCACAAAAGCTTAAAATGAAGGTAACATAAGTAGATTGAGTTAAGACGTTTGTGAAAGCGTTATTGCCGAAGAGGCACCTGCCTTATTTCCAGATTTCTGTGCCTAACTTCCCCAAAATTCCAAGACACTACATCAACCAAAGAACGAAAGAAATTATAAGAAATATGGAAGCTAGGAGATTCTCTGTATTTTTAAAATAATTTGTCTTTACAGCTTATTATATTTATTCAAAAAATTTATTATGTCAAATAATTATTAAATTTATCAGTTTCCTCTTTCGACAATACTCGTGATTTTTTTGGGTTATAGCCAACATTTATTTTTTTAGATAAACAAACAGTTCTGGGTTTTTTGAAATGTCAATTTGGTTATGTTGCCCACAAAGTTGAAATTTTCTTTTTTTCCACTTCTTCAACAAAATATGCTAGCAAAACACTTTTGGATTCAATGTTTGTTGCTCCTATCTTATAGCACCAATCCATATAAGTTTTGTAGACTTTGTTATATTTTGTTTTGCTTTTATCGGGAAGAAGATTTTTTACAAGTTCCCCAGCCTTTTGGCGTAGTTCTGGCGGAGTACATTCATTATCACTGGTGTCAGACATGATTTAAATGGAATTAAAGTCGCACAAACAATGCAAAATGACATAAACGAAAAAAGGAGTAAACCAGTGATAGATGAAGGCACAGCCCACTTATAAAATATTTTTTCTACTTTGCGTTAACAATGGCCTCATTGTTAAACCGAAACCAGTTTAATAATGGGATCAATTGTTAAACTGTATTTCAGGTGGCGTGCAAGAAGTGGGGTCCCCTTCTTCCATTTTTTGAGGCAAACTTAGGTTAGATTGTTAGTGTTCGGTGGTTAGATGTCAAACTTTGACAATGTGAAGTTAGCCACAACGCTACAACTAACCTTTCGAATTAAAAGGCCCTAAATTATAACCTTGAATTTTTATTAATTTTTTGTTTCCGATCAGATGCAAAGTAAAAAAAATAGTGTATTATACTCGTTTAATAAGATGCATTGTGGCACTTATTCCTTTGGAGCACTCCTCGCTGCGCTCGTCGTGCCCCAAACCCATGCGTGCCACAATAAGACGTCTTATTAAACTAGTATAATAATATACTATTGTGAAACATTTTTTTAGATTTGATTTTTTTTTTTTGTGAATTAAACTGATTGTGGGTAAAATAGTATACTAACCTCGTGAAACGGGTGATTCCAGCTTCGCACTATGATTAACCTCGAGGCTGCGCCTCTCAGTAAACCACCTTAGTGCTTAGCTGTAATCAACCTCATTTCACTCGGGTTAGTAATCTACTATTACCAACTAATACCATGTGATTATTACACACGTTTTCACAAGTTAAAACTTAAAACATGTTGTACAATTATGTCAACAGAAATACAAAAAATACGTACCGATCTGCGCTCCTGTCTAGTCATAAGAAAGACTTGAACTTTGAGGAAGCCTTACACACTTATTACGACTAAGTAACGAATATCATAAATAGAAAACACTATGTACAATTTGTTTCAAAAAAGCGAGACAATGACAGAAAGACAAACGTCAAATTTGAAAATAAAAGCGAATAATATGTGTTGCCAACATAATAAAATGTGTCAAAGTCTAGCAAATGGTCTTTTGTAGAATCAGATATGTTTGCAGGTGTAGTTCAGGAATTTCAAATTAAATCCGCGCCTTACTAAGGATGTATACAGGGTTAGTCGATCCAATGGGGCTCTAGTGTGGAGTAAACGATGAAAAAAAATGTTAAAAATTAACTAACGTCAAAGTGACACTGCCAAAGTCAAAGCAAACATGGATTATGCATTTCATTTTAAATTTAGGTAATATCAAGTGATACACGGTATTCGTATTTTGGGTTGCTTAAAAATGATTTTCAGAAGTAATTTTCTCGTGACTAACCCTGTGTATTTCACAATTTTTACACCTGCTTTTCGACCTATTACCACACACCGACACCCAGCCAGAGGGAGCCAGCGTATATCCTCTCGCCCAGAGACTTTAAATATGTATAGACCGGCTATCACCCTAAATTCTGGTGTATTTTGTTGAACCAGGTGCGTGCTCATGAAACGCCGCCATTGCTGGTCCCTTTCTGTCAACCCTGACCAACTTAACCTATAACCGGAACTATCTCAATTCTCAGTTTTCGAGTTTTTGTTAACAGAAGTAGCAACATCAGTTTGTTGGGTGCTGACTGTGGCTTATTATTCGTTGTTTTTTTTTTGTTTATTGGACCTAGCTCCTGGCATATAATGCCAATCGTGTCGCGTTTGTTACGATAGTATTTAATAAATTAAAATAACTTTGAACGAAAACGCAGTGAGCTGTGGTGTCCTAATTCGGAACAAAAGAGTAGTGGGCAAGAAGGTATTTCATTTCATCGACAACATCTTACTATTCCAAATAAATTGTTAAGATTCGTGTTTTTATAACTTTGAAGTTGTTGAGATTTTAAATTTGGCGCGATTTTGGTACTAAGCAATATGGCGACTGCCGGCTTGAAATTTTTAGGTACGAGTCCACTGGAAAGCAACTCTCACGAGAATTCTGATTTTAATTTTATACCATCCTTAATCTTAAGTTGTCATTTCAAATTTCAGAGGTCTATTATTGCAATGAATTCAGTTATTACGAAAAAAATACACGTAAAACAGACTTATCGGAGATCACTGTCGCACTTCGAAATGTGGGAGTCGCTCAGAAAGTCGGAGAAACCAGGTAAAAACGATCTGTTTTTGTTTAAGATTTCAAACCTTCATCATCAAATACAAATTATCTGGTGCTGTATGTAAGAAACGATCAACTTGCTCCTTTTTAAAGACAGGTGCCTTTTTTGGAGTATATCCCTCGTTTTGCCTCTTAAGAAACGCACGTAACTTGGAATATTTACTAATATTCACTCCGTTTTTAATATCCAATGTTGATCGCAACATTGAATACTGTGACCATAACATAGACGGTTTCACTTTCTTTGCTAAGTTTGCGAAATACACCATAAGGACATCCTCAGAATATATTTGAACTGCTTTTTCTTTACACCATTCCCCGAAACGTTGATATGCACTTTCATAAATTTCTCGGGATTTCTGGGGAAGAAGATTTAACGAAACTTCTTTGGCACACTCTAATATATCCTCTGGTAATTTATTACAATCCATTTTCACTTTAACTTGCAACTTAATTCGCAAATTTGCAATAGGGTAAGGTTGCTTTAGTCGTACCCCCTAAGGAAATATTACTGTAACAATAAGTGTAATTGAAAAAAAAAAACAAAATATACTGCCACTACTAATTCTTTATTTAGTTACCTTTTAACTAACAATCATAAAAACTCAATCTTATTTTATCAAAACCGATATATTACTGTTTTTCAGAAATGTATCATCGGTACGATTAAGGCGGCTAGTCGCTTAACTCGTACCTCCTATAGCCTTAGTCGTACTTAGAAAATATTTTTTATCAACATACAATCAACTTTTCTTAAAAATCCTTTATAAACAGAGATCACAAGAACAACTAAAAATTACAAACAAGCAGTCAAAGATGAACTTTTTTTGGTTATCAATTGCTTACAAAGTAGAAGCTAAATTACTTACTACAAACATAGAAAAGCAAATTATATTATAATCTCTTAAAAAACAAAACAACGCTTAGAAAATTATTGACTGAACGCAAATAATTATCACATTAAGGACCCGGATGGGTTAGGTGGGATCGTGCTTGCCTGCTACACCTTGGGTCGTGGGTTCGATTCCCGCCCTGGCTCTGGGTGTTGTGTATGTCCCGTTCCCCTGTAATTGGGCTCCGGCCTGTTGGGGAACGTAATGAAATAAAATAAAAAAAATAAAAAAAAAATAAACGCAGAATACGAAATTATAATCTCTTATAAACAGTAGGTAATATTTATAAAACTATTTCGATTAAACACAGATATCACAAACATAATTTGGCTTTATTTTTCTTTCAACGCCGGCACTTAGGTCATGTATCCAATCTTTACATTTTATACACTGGATCATGTTTTCTACATGATCTTCCTCACATATTTTACATAGCCATGATTCTTTAGCTATTCCTTCTTTTTACAGATGTTTGTCCCTTTTCGGTTTTGACTTTGTTTAAGTCTAGTATAGGCTTCTTTCTTTTATTGATGTTTTCCTTGACTTGTAATTCATGTTTGTATGGACTTGAAGTCAATTCCATTGTTGGTTTTGTTCCTCTCTTCATTTTTTTCATTACTGTTTTTATAGAAGGTACCGGAGATAGAGTATTCAAATGAGACTTTATTTCTTGATTATTGGTGACTTTATGAACCGCTGGTTTATTGTCATCGTATGGAGTATCCTGTAGTACTACCGAAGGTCCAGGTTGAATGAGGAGTGGTGGGGAATCTCTTGGGGATAAGGGTGCCGTAGTAGTGATGAAATGATTGGTGGAGATACAACAGTTACAGGAAGCGATGAAACTGTAGATGGCGTTAATATCGATGGTGATGTAGGTCTAGCGGGTGATTGCGATGAAACTGCTGATGGTATTAATATCAATTGTGATGTAGCTCTGGCGTGTGATTCCATATTTTGTTCAGTTGGATCACCAAGTTCTTGATTTGATAGATCAGAGATGTATATGGAAGCCACAAAATCCTCTTCTTTGAAGACGTTTCTGTCACACAGCCACAAACCTGTTACTTTAAAACCATTTACCGCTATATCCATCCGAACTGACCTAGGATATGCTTGTCCCAGCAGCTCTGCTACGTTAGCTTGTTTTATGACTGCACCAGGATTTGAGCGCAGCCACGAAGATGCGGCTTCATTGTAACAACTTTTCAATGATTTGAAGAACGATCTGTCCAATGGTTGCAGGCGATGTGTCGTGTGAGCAGGGAAAGATAGCATCACTATGCCATAATTGCGAGCCATCTGGATTGCTCCTAAATTTTTGGTGTGTGTGCTATGACCATCTAGAGAAAGTAAAATTTGTTTTCCATCAGTTTTTTGTAATCGTATGCATTTAATGAAATGTTTGAGCCATTGAACAAAAAGTTCTGATGTTATCCATCCATTTTTAGAGCAACCAAATTCTGTGTTTGGCGGAGCTCCTTTTTTTAAGGCATCATTCAGTCTGCTGCGCTTATATATTAACATGGGTGGTATAAATTCACGTGTTGCATTCATCGCGAATATGCCTGTTGTAGTCAGACCTCTTTCTCCACTCGTGATGGCACCCACTTGATGTTTTCCCTTTTGAGCAATAACTTTGGAAGGTTTGTGAACGGTGGATAATGCAGTTTCGTCCATATTATATATTTGGTGTGCAACAAACTTGTATTTGTCCAGTATTTTTTCGTACTTATCAAAAAACTCATTAACACGCTCTTTATTAAAGCCTTTGCTTCTGGCCATCGAGGTTGGTTCTGGAGCACGCAAGGACAAAGTAGGATGCTCCTTCATAAACCTATAATACCACTTTTTGCCTGCTATTTTCTTTTCCTTATTAAAACGATGAGGTAGTTGAGCTTTTTCAGCAAGTTCGAAGGCAAGTTTTCTGAATTTAGTGGTAGTTAGACCGAAGAAACAAGACTCTAAATTCATCAAATGCTGTTCTAATATCTCTTCCATCTCTGGTGACATATCATTAGGTCTTCCAAATTTTTTTCTGTTATTCAAACCTTTTAAGTGTCGTCGAATGTAGGCTTTGGTATACAGCCATTCCATGATAACGGACAGGACATGTGGATGCAAAATTATTTGTTAATTTTGCATTTCTTACAGTATTATTGTTATAATAAATAAAACAAAATATAGAAATATTAGCAGATTTAATGAAGCCTTTTGATATTCGCTTATGGATGACACGTGCTGCTGTTGTGATCAATGAAAAAATTTTGAAAAGTGATAACGGATGGGACACGATATTACCCACCGTGAAAACTTTAGTAAATTTAATCGGAATTTTCTGCGAATTACTGTAAGTATTAACTATGAAATTGACAAATGTGAAATAAACTAAGATTGAACAATTGCTTGGCACAATATTTTTTTTTGATAGCTCGTAGTATGTTATTGTATCGAAGTTTCATAACAACTAGTGTTGATAACGGACAAGACATAACGGATGGTACAAACAAAATCAATTTTTTTTATTCAAACGTAAACTATTTAAAAACACGACAAGTATCAAAATTAGGTACATACATACTTCATTTTGAGTATTGCAACAGATATGCTCTAAAAGTTCTTTCCCAGTTGCGGGAAAAATTGGTATCAGTTCATGAAGTGTTTCAACAATAAAATTAAAATTTGCGTGATATTTGCATACGCACACATTATGAGGCGTTTCAGAAGACAATAACACATGTTGAGGTCTCATGCTGTAGAACTTACTTATATGTATCTTGCAATCTGGATATTCGTCTTTATATAAAACAAGTGCTTCTTTTACTGCCATTACCATATGACGTTTTTGAAAGACTTCTCTTTTGGCGGAAGATACGTTTGTAACAGTTTTCGTGTCTCTTTTTCCGGGCGCCTGTCTGCTGATATCATCACGAAGGTAAAAGTCGACGATTTTTTTTGTTCTTCTTTCGTAAGGGCCCGCGCTGAATTAGTTGCAAATGTAGATGCTTTTGAGGTTGCAGGTTGTATTTGAAAAAGCAGTTGTTTAACTACTGCCTCTCGTTTACGAGGACTCGCGGGCAGCACGCTTTTTACTTTCTTCACAGCTTTTCCAATGATTGAGGACACTTATATGGAAATACTGCTTCTTTTTTTTTGTTTTGCTGTTTCTTTTAGTTTTAATCTGTAGATTCTTTTACGTTCTGCTGCTTTTTGTTTTTTAATTTTATGTAGAGTAGGATTTTTCACAAGAAAACTTCTTTCAACAACCCTTTCTGCGCGTTTTCTTTGGGCATCTTTTTCGCGGTACCACGTTGCTTTTACAGGATCCGCGTTAATACTCTGCCGGTAGCGACGCATTGCTTGCCGTACTTTTTCTTTACGTACTACCTCGACACTCATACCTAGAATAACATTAAATGAAGAAGCGTCATAATAAAATAATAGTTAAGGAAAAATGTTTTTAAAGATCAGAATTATGATAATGGACGGGACAGATTTAAAAAAATCAAATTATTTACTTGTTGTTATTTAATTTTTAAGTGATTAAAACTTTGAGAAGAACTTGTACTTAAATAGAGAAAAGCATTAACAAATTGATTTAAAAGTCGGAGTTTTACTCAAGTTCTCAACTTATCCGCGTTTTTGATAACGGATGGGACATCTATGCATTGAAAGCCTAAAATTAACGTATTTCACCCCAATACTTACCGTTTGTGATAACTATTAACACAAAACTGATTAAACTGAGACACTTTTCAATAACTTATTATAAGGTTATGCAAGTGTCAACATCAAATCAAATCACAGCACATTTAGTTCGGATAAATTATTTAAGATTTAACATTGATACAATGTTTGTCATATTTAAGATATTTTAACGTAATTATTTTCAAAATATTTCATACTGAATACACGTACAGTAAAATATAAACCTTTAAGCACAATATCCATTACAGATATTCGAATAATCGCAAAGTCAAAATGTAGCCCCAAAATAGTTTCCGTTATGGAATGGCTGTATATTAAATCTTCTACATGCTTCATTAAATCCAATCTCTCTATTTCGATGTTTCTCCAAGGCTTCGTCCATGTCCTCCTGCTTCCACGTATTGTACTTTCTCTTTGCCATTCTGGTAAAAAAATAATAGTACATTACGTGCCAAGTATAGAAAAGTGAAGTTTTACCAAACGAGTATGGTTCGTTTGAGTACGAGTGAGCGAAGCGAACGAGTAACTTAAAAACCATACGAGTTGTGAAAAGACTTTTCTATCGAGGCGCGTATACTATTTTTTCGCATTTTATAACCAGATATTATTTGCGTTAATAATTTTAAATATTATGTAAAAGTCAAGTACGAATAAAAAATAATAGTAGGTAACGCTTTTCAATAACGTAGCAACCAAGCAGAACTTGTTTTTCGCATACAACAACAGTCAAACAATTTTAAACTAAATCAGAAATGGATTCACGGAATATTCCCGTAAGTGAGGATATTTTGAATGCTGCCCGCGAAGTTTGCACGAGTCTGCTCCCTGCGAAATCAAAGGAAAAATACGAGAAGACGTATGGAGTATTTTGCCAGTCGCGGGAAGCGAAAAAAGTGATGGTTGCTATGCAGTAATGGTAGCTATGCAGTAATGGTTGCTATGCAGTAATGGTTGGCTATTCAGTAAAATGAGTTTTTACTGTACGATTTGAAGTGCATAAATCTAGTGTATTACTGAATGAAATGCGAAAAAATAAATTATTAAACAATTTTCTTAATACCTAAGTCGTATCGGTACGACTAAAGAATTGGACATAGGTACGACTTAAGCAACAGGGTCGTATAAGTTTGAAGCTTAAATCACGCCATAACCAAAAAATGTACGATCGTTTGAGAATGCCTAAACGATTGCCAAACAAGTGTTTTATAAAATGTTAATTGAAGAAAAAAGGCATGAATCATATTCCTGCCATAACAAGCTTACAACTGAGTTAAAAAAATATATGAAAAGTGTACAAAAAACTTACTTTTTAGTTATTTCTGCATCTGACAGCCACCTGGCGGTCCGCTTTCTTGCGTTTGCTCGGTCGACTAAATAGTTCCGATTGAGAACACTACATGGAGCTGTTTACAAATATCAGACGAGTTATAGCCTGGGTACGACTTAGGCTGTGGTACGACTTGAGCAACCTTACCCTATGGCGGATAATGTTTGAAAATTTTCCATGACTACATCGAAATAGGCTACTTTATTTTCCAACGAGTTTTTGGTTAATTTTAAATGTTCAAAAGCAAAAACGAAATAGTTTCGTGATTGCAGTTGGAGAAAAAATAATATATATTATTCGGTTCTAAAGTGTCTTTTTTGCCTCGCAATGATCGCTTCGCTCCGCCTCGCAAATGAAATCATTGCTCGTCAAAAAAAGATACACTTTAGAATCTAATAATATACTATTAATAATTTCGTATGTAGTACAACATTTGCACAAGAGTTTTGCACCAAGTGTTTAATTGATTTATGAAAAACATAAAGTTTCCAAAATCGACAAATGTTAAATAAATACTTACCAGGAAACTGATGATTTGACTGAAACCACACGCATTCACTGATGAAAAACAGTTTATTTAATAACGGACATTGAAAGTTTATCGTCAAATTGCTAACACGCGCCAAATAGACATCAAATTGGTCCAAACTGTCTAATTGGTATATTCGCAAAAGTAACGTGATATTTGTAATAAAAATTAAGTATTGCCGACCAGGCAACTGGGAAATAAAACCGGTGGACCCTGTTTTACGTTGGTTAAAAACAAAAAAAAAATAAATAAATAAATATCAATTCAAATATGCTAAGGTCAATTAATTATTTTCACTAACATTAATTATGTGCCACAATACTTGAATTAGCAGCAATGCTACTTATTTTATAACACACCACATGTCAATTTAGGGGAAGCAGGGGTAATGGCGTTCACTTAAGGAAAAAACGCTTTATTTTTTTTATATTTTGATTTATAATAAAAGTATGAAAAAATAACAAAGGTTTAACTATTTAGTAATCAACATTTTAATACAAAACGTAGTTATCTTTCACTGATAATCAGTGGAAACACTTACAAAAAAAACAGGTTTGGGCGCCAATGCCCTTGATTATGGGTAATACCACTCAGGTAAAGGGGTAATGACGCTCAAATTTTGCTTAACTGCATAAATTTTATTAGAAATTATAACTATGAGTAAACATCAGATTTTAGTCTTAGGCACATAAATCACAGATGTATCCTTTTGGAGAATCCCATCCAGAGCACATGGCATGAGACCATAGTCCGCATATGGTACAGCGATACCACATCTCGTTATTTCGTCCAAATTCTTCGCAAATATTGCATTTGTTATAGTTGTTTTCACCGTCCACGTCCAGTTCATCATCACTGTCGTCGTTACAAAAATTTTGATATTCTTCATCTTCGGTCTCCGAAGAACTTTCTTGCAAAACTTTGCGTTTGCAAGATTTTCCTTTTATATTCTTATTATTTGCTGCTTTTTTAGTGTTTGTTTTGTAATTTTTTTCAGTCTTATTGTTTTTTGCTTTCTTTTTCTTTTCTTTCTCTTCTAAAATACTTTTCAATGGAGTTGATGTTAATATAGTAGCACGTTGTTTTCTGTTCCTTCGACCTGGCTTTGAAGATGGGGCAATAGTTGGGGTCGTTGCTATTTCAGCAAAAGACACAGGAGTTTGTCTTTGTTCGTCGAAAATTGCCTGATTAGATGGGCCAGGAACAGGTGATTCAGATTCAGGGCACTGAGAACCAAGTGCAAGATTTTCAAGTTCTTCGTTTGGCGTCTTAAGTAATGGACCAGACAGAGAGGAAGTAGCTGTTTGATTCGCAGTCATGTCACGAGGCTGTGCACCTCCAAGATTGCCGACATTTTCATCTTCGTTTTGAGTAGGTTGGTTTGAATCTTGAACCATCAGCGATGCTGCCAAAAAGTCTTGCTCGGTAAAAATATTTGGATTCAAAGGGTATATTCCCGTGGCTCGGAATCCAGCTTCTCCCTTGCTTATATTTGCAACTTGTGCATATGCTTTGTTGAATAAACATGCAACATCATATGGAGTTATTTTAGCCATCAAGTGTGTCTTCATGTGCCTGTTGCATTCGTGTCTATAAGCAGCCTTCAGGGGTCCATAAAAAGACACATCAAGAGATTGTGTTCTGTGAGAGCTGTGTGGTGGGATCGAAAGTACTACGATGTGATTTTCTTTGCAATAGTTAAAAGCTGGAAGCGAGATGTGACTGCTATGGTTATCAAGTATTAACAGCACAGGAGATTCTTGCGTGGGCTTGACATATGCTGCAAAATGTTGAAGCCAGTCGACAAATAATTGTTCATTTATCCAGCCGTTCTTGGAGTTGGTGTACAATGCACCAGGTGGTCCATCTTTTTCTAATAATGGTGTCATTCTCTGTCTAGGAAATATGAACATTGGTGGTATGTAGTTCCCAGACGCACTCATGGCACACATAACTGTAGTGTTTGTGCCTCGTTCGCCGCTCGTAACTGCCCCTAATCTACGTTGGCCTTTTTTTGCAAGCACTTTTCCTGGATCTGTGACGGTTGTGATTCCTGTTTCGTCAGCATTGTAAATGTTATTGGGAGAGAACCTATGCTTCTCCATCAGATCACCAAGCATATTGTAGAAATGAGTTATTTCTTCTTTGTTAAAGGCAGACACCCTATTTAAGCTCGTTGCTTCAGCTTTGCGTACAGCAACAGAAGGGTTGCGTCTCATAAAACCTTGTACCCAGTCATATCCTGCTGTTTTGCTACTTTTATCAAAATTGTTTTTGATGTTATTGAGCTCTGCATATTGATAAACAAATTTACGCAAATCTGCGACGCTCAGTCCATAGTATAACGATCCCAGAAACTTAACTTGTTCGGCCATTTCACTTTCTTGCTGTTGATTAAAAACTGGCTTACGACCCAGTTGTGGACTGCTCATGTTGTCATTCTTTAGTCTATCTCTCAACGTAGTAAATGGGATGTTGTGTGTTTTCGCTGCTTGCCTTTTGGACATTCCCCTTTCAATCGCAGTTTTAGCGTGCAGCAGGTCTTCTTCGCTCCAAGCCGCTTTGGCGGTGGTCCTTTGACGATATCTGGGCATATCTGTTAAAAAAAACATATTATATCATTTGGGGGTAATGGCGTTCACTTGAGTGGCATAACCCCAAACGATCGTTTTGTATAAAAGTTGACATTTTCAAACATTCAGCAGTAATTGTTTAAAAGTGTTTACGTTATCGCTAAACAGAATGTTTTAGTATCTAAAATAATAATACCAATAATACATAAGTACTAAAATTCTGGACTTACCGACAAAAACATCCGGCGAAAAATTAGATCAGTGTGGCCGCAGACAAACATATGCACCTGACTCTCTCGTGTTGCGAGGGAACTGAGATTACTTAGCGCTGCATGTTTACGCATCACATTTCCCGCGCTTTAGCCCGAGTGACGTGTTTCTACGCATCGTATTTATCAAGTTATTGGGCTGAGCGGCATTACCCGGTAAACGCCATTACCCCTGCTTCCCCTACAGGGTGAGGACAAACCAGGGAACTGAGAATTTTATGTTTTAAAAATGTTTCTATAAACTTAATAGCATATTTTATCAACTATTTATCATTTACCGGTGTCGATTCATGTATGATCTTTTGTTGTAAACAAACTTTAAGACAATATTTATGTTACATAAGGACAATCATTGGTGGTCTTTTGAAAATTCCCATTTTTGTAGAATCAGTCTGATATACTTAGTTTATCATGATTACGCAGAGGGTAGAATTTCTTTAAATTGCATATGTAATTGGAACCAAATAGCGATTTGTTTAGACCCACAACATATTTAACGACTGAATCTTTTTCGATGTCTTTATCAATACCGGATATTCTAATTTTTGGGGTTAATTTGTGTTATATATATGACGGATACTCTATTCCTTTAAATTCGTTCAAATTAAATCTATAATTTTCTCTGAGTCATTCGAGCTATTACAACTTATGACAAGACCATCGTTACGAATGTTACGACTACACTTTACGTTGGAAATATTAATATTATTTGACTCTACGGGATCAATTTTATCTAACAGTCCTTTTTTGGTAGCGGAAACAGGTTGTTTGTCATTTTTAGGTTCAAGAATTACCGAGGATTTATTATTTTGAATAACATCTGCGTATGAGGGTTTACGAGTATGGTCAGTAACAGAAGTAACTATTTGATCTTTAGAGTTGATTTGGGTCAAGATTTCTGAATGGGACTCGATTATTTTAGTCTGATTTTTAAGGAGTAAGTTACATTTATCCACAGAATCTTTTAATATGCCGAGTTTTAATGATCTTTCCAGAGCAATGCATTCATCACTAGACAGCGGATTTCTGTCGGGCTTGGCAAGGCCAAACTCGGTACGGCTCGTGCGGGATGGGAATTCAGAACAGTTACTAGCTGCACTTCGTCTATTTTCGAATAAAATAACGGTGCTTCGTTGTACTTTGCTGTTAATTCCCGTTCTCATTTACCTAGCTGTTTTACGAATTAAGGTTTCGTGAATTGTATTTATGGAATAAGTGAAAATTAAATGCACTGATTATTACCCGCTACTGATTCACAGCGATTCACGCGTCCCCACCTAATAATCGTGACGTAGCCCGACAGAAATCCGCTCTCTATTCATCACACAAGTAGCTAAGTTAGGAATATTTATTGAATATTTTTAGATCCGATTCATCAATTTTTAAACATTTGAGGTGACATTTACAGTCACAGGAAAAACATTTCAATGTCTTATCAACATTTTTTAGTTTAACTTCGCATATTTTTTTTGCGAACCAAGCACTGGAAAACAAGAATAATCCAAACTACTGCAAATGAACTATAAGTAACTGCTATGATCACAGCATTTGCCCATATGGCAGAATCATTTACAGTATACACAAATTTGTACAAATACTTAGTACACACAATTATGAACTCACGAGCAGCACATACACATCCACACACTGCCACTTCACACACCGCTCTCTCTTTTAAAGTGGCTGTAAACTTTTTTGCCTCATTTCCAAACTAGAACAGCCACCCACTGGCTGGACCTTGGGTCTTTCTCCCAAGAAAGTGGAGCGAATCTTGTCTATCATTGCCAGTGCAATTATTGTGGTCGGTAGTGTCCTTAAACTTCTTTATGAAACTCTTGTATTTGTTTTCGCAGTGCTCTACCGAAGGTTTGAAGATACTCTTCTTTCCCATTTCCACTGCAATTCTTTGAAATATAGATTTTTTCTTAATCTTGGTATTATTCAGCTCCTCTCTATATTCGTTCAAAAACCATATAAATAATACTGTGTCGCCTTCTGACCACTCGACTAACTTTTTTATTTCTTGTTTCCCGTCATTTTCTTCAGTGTTAACCACAGAAGCGCTTAACGGCCATCATTTTTGGGTATGATCTATGAATAGATCACGTAAAAAATATGAAAAACTATAATTTTGTTACAAACTAATAAACTCTTACCTGTTACCAGGGATGGTGGAAAATAAAAGTACGTCATTTTTTATCAGCAGACGGCACCTGTACAAGTAAAATCGTAAACTTAACAAACCTAAAATACCTAGTCTATTTTGAACTTATTTTCTAACACCCCCACTAGTTTAAGATACCCAAAAGAAATTAACATTTACATAAAATGCCCAAAGCATAATTTTCGTGGAATGATTGGATCTCATCTGACATCGCTTTTCTCCACACGGTCCAGTCAGTTCTCGAGCTAGCTTTACGAACATTAACGGGCCCACAAAGGTTATTATCAGCCCCGCACAGATAAGTTATGTGTTTTGGAAAGACTTTTGGAACACATTGCCTTTCCGATTTTCGTACTATCACTCCTTCAGACGTCTGACTTTCCTGTGTAATTTCTTCTATGCTTTGTTTTGCTGTGACAATATGTTCCCCCACTGGAGCCTCACTGTCGTCTGCAGGTACGTCATTTTTTTCAAACTGAGTATCATTTTCTCCCACTGGAGTGTCACTTATCACTTTTGTTCTTTAGGAAGTAAACAAATGTCATTCTGTTAAAGTCATCTTCCAAGAGCAAAAAATATTTTGCATCACCGATCGATGTATTCTCCATTGGGCCACAGATATCAGCATGAATTACTTGCAATAGTGAATTTGCTCTAGTGCCTTTGTTCTTAAAGGGCAGTCTGCTTTGTTTCCCCTTGCAGCAGATCTCACAAGGTTTTCGCCTGCCAAACATATTTTATTGTCTTGCATAAAGAGTTGATTTTTGCTGCTTAGAACCAGGTCAAAATTTTCTTTGATAATTTCAGTGATTTCAGTTTTGGACGGATTTTCCATCTTTCGGCAAGGAATAATGGCCTACGATCAACACATCAACACCTTGCAATTTGAGGTTACGTTACACATTGGCATTATGCGTATGCGGGGCGAAATTCAACCAAGTCTCAGATGGTTGAAATTAAAACGCACTGGGCGATCAGCTGACCTATTTCTGAACGCTCAATTTAGAGTGACGCCTGTAGCGCCCAGTCTTTTATAAACTGCTTGGAGTGCGGTCTAGTATATCTTTTACGCCAATGCGTTAATTTCTGAATGCGGTCCTGGTGTCTGTTATTTACCTAACTTACACATTGTTTTCTTTTTCGCTGGAACGAATTCTCAACATCCGTTGTACCACAATTTTCACTTCTATCAAGATCGTATTCTGGTACGGCCGCAACGTTCATATTCAGACAATTTTCTAACTAAAAGCCGTTGTCAATCAACCGAATTGCTAAATTTTAAGCAAAATCAACAGGTGGTGTTTCAATAGAAATGGCAAAGACAATATGAGTGAAGTTATGATGGTAGAACCAGGACTCGTTACGATTTTTGGTCATGGTATAGAATAACTTTTACTCTTATAATTTTAAAAGTACATTCCGTATTTCTTTTATCAGATTTTAATTAATATACACTACATTTAAAAATATTTTTTGTTATTGAAATTTTAAAAATGTGAGACTGAAACATCCTGAAACAGTCTTCTTAAAGACTATAGTCTTTGTCATTTCTATGGACCTATGTACTGAATAGTCGTAAAAGATACACCCTAATATAGCATGCGCAGTCACCATGTGTAAAGTTACCGCGTAATCCAAAAGTCTGACAATGAACGAGACAGGCAGCGGTCTCGGATATAACATGGCAGATGGCGTAGGTGTGCTGTAGTTGTTTGTTTACGTTCATCATGTCAAAGAAGTGCAAGACAAACCGATATGACTCAGTTGCCTCTCGAGGATGCCGAGCGCCACCGAGCGTTTTAAATTACACGATGTTGATTCGCTGTTTTAACAATTGCGGTAAAGATGTTGGCTGTATACCCAAGATGTTATGCGCAAACCTCTGTCTCTTACTAACATGCAGTAACTCTCGGTCTGTTCGTGTTTACGACTATTCAGTAGATAGGTCCATTGAAACACCACTTGTTGAACCATGGCCGACTAGTATAAAGATTATGGCCTCTCCAAGGGTACCATACGTGCTGCCATCTATTAATAATTCAAAAACGACAAAAGAATTATTAACATTTTTGAAAGGCACAAAAGCATTCATACCGAAACAAACGACCATTACACGTTTTGAAGTCTCATAATGTCAAATCAAATTAAAATTTTGCTAAATTATTATTAAGTGTAATTATTAATAGATGGCAACACGTATGGTACCTTTTGCACAGGCCATAATCTTTATACTAGTCGGCCATGGTTGAACGTAAATTTGGCAACGTGTACTGCCTAAGAATCCTGAGATGACTCTCTGGTAATAGTCAGTCCAGTGTCATTGCTGCTGCATGTAGCTACAGGTTGTATTTCGGGCTTTTTGTAGTATAGGGGAATGCCCTAAAATGACATACTTTTTTTTGGCACTCTTTTTCTGAAACGCTTTAAAACTAAGAGTTGTAAAAATATTTTGCACATACCTTCGAATAAACTATATTGATAAACAGAACAAAATCCATGTTTATAATGAAAATTTAAAAATATGGCACTTCAATAAAAACTGCAAGTCTGCAGACATGTGTGTAAAATAACATGGTTATGAAGCATAAAATGGCATATGTGAATAACACAAGGGAATATTAATGTAAAAAACTAAAATCAGCGACAAACTTCGCAAATGAACTTTTTGGATTTTGGAGACACTCCGGCACATTCACTATGAGCCGACATCTTACATTTCATGCAACAAATCCAAACTTCTCTAGATCGAGAATTTTCAAATACATTATAAAAGAGGCAAGCCTCATCTTCCCCATTAGCTGCTACTGCAAAGGGATCATCTTCCTCTTCGTTTTCACCATCTTCACCTCTGGAGCTTGACTTATAAAAAATATTGCGTTTGCACTGCCAAACATTCACCTTTCTCTTATTTTCTCTTTTCACCTTTAATTCCTCCAAATCCCGGGCATTTTTAATCGCATGACAGTAATCAAAGGACATAAAAAATTGCAATCCATCAACAACCGGATGAGGAATGCTTGTTTTTTTCCAAAATGACGAAACAAGACAATATTAGACTTGTGATTGTCTGCAATTAATCGTACAAGTATAATGTTGAAACCGCAATTTATGACCTCATGTAAAATGCACATTGTCATCTCACACAACCGTTTTCCAGATGTGCCTCTGCTGAAAAAATAAGCAACAGGAATAGTAAATTTTGTTGAAAAGCCATGGATCACAAAGCACAGTAATTTATTTACCATATGGGTCCTTGTGCTAATCAAACTTTCATTGTTAGTTACCCCATAAAGTTTGTTTTCTGATCTGCTAGAGTACATTGGCTCTTTTGGATCCTGATATTTGGCTGCCCCAACTAAAAGTCTCTGCCATATGAGCTCTGTAATACCGATGCTTGGACACGCTACGTATTTTGGAATGGTAGAACGCCAGGTAGCTCGAATAAAAAGCCGTCGTCATAGTCCGTTGGTGAAGCAAAGCGCCAAGCAACGCTATATCTCAGTGTAGTTTCTGACCACCTAGGACGTTTTAAATTATAGTTTGCTCTTTGTTCTAAAATAAATATCGCTGTAATCTCATTTTTGTTGGCATTCTTTTCAATTTGTTTAATTTTTTTCGAGGTGTTTTTAAAATGGTCAAAAACTTCTTGTAAATGCTGTTTTTGAAGTTCAAGTGTAGCTCTTCCTTTTCCATTCCAATCTTCAACATGTCCTCCACCGGTTTTGTATGACTCTCTTCAAACAAGCGATCTCGTATAACTCCCCTAACCCCTAACATGTTGCAGGTTTGTAGAGTGGCCGTCAGAACGAAAGGTGACATGGGCGAAGCTTCAGATGCGCGCCTATCCATTACCAGTGGCGTAACCGACGTGTATCAAAAAGGTCATTAAAATAATAAATGCTCTGAGGAACTTATTAAACCAAATTCTTAATACTAATAAATACTTAAATAATAACTTAAAAAAACAAACAATAAATTTAAATAGAAATTTAATCTCAGTTGTACTCATTGTAACCCGGTCTAGCCAGACCGGTGTGGGTCCCAACAATATTAGTGTGAGAATAAACAAAATGATTGCTCTTACCTTTTTGATGGCGGCGTCGACACCAGGTCACATAATTCACTGTTGAAGTCGCGAACCGCAAAGAGGGGTTGTCAAAAAAAAGGAAGAAAACTACAAAGTAGTCTCGACCAGCCTCCTTTATTATTCGCACACGTTTAGAAAATTATTCAAAGCAAAACACAAAAAAAAAGACAACCTTAACTATCTGAACACTTAAACTGAAGTTAAATTAAAAGCTAACAATTTAACACAAGCCTACACAAAAACACAAGAATCAACCCGCAGGAGAAGTTCCCGACCGATCACTTCAGAACCGAAACAGTAACTAAATTTTTGGACAAAATTTTGAAGCCAAGTCGTACCTTCCTGATTAGAGGGGGTACTTCTTAGCCAACCACCTCGTTTCGGGGGCGGTTTCGCGCCGGGGGCTATTTCCCACAGCTTTGACCTAAAAAGCGAGCAAGGACTTTGAGCGGGTGGTCTGTCGGCAAATTCGTCCAATTCATAGAAATATCCTTCCCGTACAATCGGCTTACAACAACAAACGTAAGTTACAGAGGTACTCTGTGCCCATTGTAAACGGTGAGAATTTCCTATCTCGAACCCTAATAAAAATTACCTCGCTTCGGAATTTGCTGGCCGATTTCTTCGGCCCATGCTCGAAGCGGTAATGCAAAACACGCCTCTACAAATCCGGAAGTGAGACAATCTGTCCGGCCGAAACTAAAGCTCTTTTCTCAAAAAACCCTATTACTATTTACCATTATCAAATCTACAATCGAGGAAAATCATCTATCTCTACAAATAAGTTCCGCGCAAAGACTGACATATCTGGTGCTTAATGGCTTCGATCAAGAACGTTTCAATTTCATAGCTCTAAACGATGGGATTCCACGTTATTGCTGGGGCCCATTGTGTAAAGTGCATCAAACCGAAAACGTGCTCGGTCTATGGGGATTTTTGGGAACTTGGGTACGGACGGATATTGCAGGGTAATTTCGGAATTTTGGGCAGTAAGATGGGACGGCGTAATAAACCATTATTCAACAGAAATGACATCTTCGTTTTCTGGAAAAGTTCCCATCAGAAAAATGCGTCGGTTGCCTCTAATAAACGCGATGGTTTGCAAGTGTTACATCATCATCATCTAAAGATGTCACACCCAAGCCATCGGTATGTGTTTTTGATGTAGAAGGTTGCTGGGAATATATATAAAAGTCTTCTTCATCGGAAGTTTCCCCAAAACTTTCATCAGAGGACCCTGTGTTAACCATAAATTCAAATTCTTCTAAAGCCTGATCCAACATTCTCTCTCTAATTATATGGTCATCTTCGGTCTTTGCCACATGACTACAAATAGCCGCCGAATTATCTGGCGTAATTTCTGCAAAACGTTTTCTTGCCAAAGTTTCAACATCCTTTAATTTAAAAGTAGTATTTATTCTTAACACTTGGTGACCGTGTTGTGCCATTAATAAATCTAATTTATAGAGGCGATGTTTACTTTTATATTGTTTTATAACTTGGTAAAGTTCTGGCTTAGTAAGATTCGGATCTACTGGAATTTCTTTTTCCTCTAACCATAAAAGCATATTTGCTTTTCTTGTAGCCGACGTTGGTTCTTGTATGTCCCTAATATTGTGATAAGACGCGTTATCTACCACCAAAACTGAATTATCTTGAAGATTCGGGATTAATTGGTTCTGTAGCCAAGTTTGAAAATTTTCTCAGTTTTCTCATCATGGTAGTCTCCAGACTTGCTTCCTATATAATCATAATAAAAATATTAAATAATATACCAGTAGTATATGACAAGCAAGAAATTTACCAGACGTAAATATCAACAGTCCATTCGCTACAAAGCCAGATTCATTTCCTGCATGAACAATAATAAGTCGTTTTCCTTTGGCAATTGGTTTGCGAATTAATTTATCACTACCATCTGTCCATTCATAGGGGGTTGTATACGATGCATGAATATAAGTTTCGTCGGTGTATACAATGTTTCTGCCTTCAGCCCGATATCGCATAAGTTTTTTTAAATACTCTATCCGTAGCAATCGCACGTCGTGTCTTTCCATTAAATTTTTTTTATTATCCTTAGTTTTTTTCCATCTTCAATATATATTTTTATTGCATAAAGTATTTATTAAGAAATAAATTACTTACTGAAACCCCATACGCATAAGTAATATTTTAAGTGATGATTCACTACCATTGAATGGTAGGCCAGATTCTATTGAACATGCCCAAATGGTTAGTAAAAATCAAAACCACTCATTACTTTTCTTGTTGTAGGCAAATATTTCAAAGCACCAAAAGCATGCGCAATAAAAATATAAAAATAAAATAACATAACTGACCTTCTGTCTGATTTTTTTTTTAACTAGATACTATGGTACCAGGCATTGTTGGTCGCCTTTTCTCGACCACGTGAAAGTTATAAAACATGTTTCGAATAGTTTGTTCGAAATTTTGGTCAATATTTGTAACTCGTGATTGTGGCTTTGTTTTTTTGGGCGTTGTAAACGATGATTTGTCTCCAGATTTAACGACTTTGTTTTCTTTAGAAATGCTGACAAATGTATTTTTAGATATTCCTGTGGCTACCATAACTCTCTCTCTAAAATTTGCTATCGGAATAGTAATTCCCTCCTCAGCTTCTCTTTTCATAAATCAATCACTCTAGCTATTACTTCTCTAGTCTGTGGTCGCCTTTGCCGGTTTTCGAAGCAAACATTTCTACTACTGTAAATGAAATTAAAAGAAATACGATATTTTCTTTAAACAAACAACACAAAGTGCTGCTTGTAGGTAAGTAGAGAAAAATGTTGTGCCTCGGTGGGAATCGAACCCCACGCCTCTCGCTCTCCGGGCAAGCATCCTAACCACTAGACCACGTGGCCACTTATCTTTCTCTGCTTACCGACGTGTTATTGTGCCGCCACACTGCTGTTATTTATTTTATTTATTAGTAGGTACTGTTACGACACCTATGCGCTGGTGGAGATGGGGTATACAAAAAAGACGGTTAACTTACTTATTTCTAATGAAACGAGGAATACACTGGACGCGACACAGCGCCCTTCAAATCACAGATTAATTACCAAATTACACCTTAGCACCTTAGCTTAACATGTACACAGTGGGTCGCACACAGCGCCCTTTTTGATACGAATTACCACCATACAAGTTGCTTCCTCCCTCCTTTGTAGGCAAGTCCTGCGGGAGGATTCGTGGGGGGAAAAAATCTGGCACGGCGGTTCCTCTCGTTTTCGTGACGCCCCCTTTGTCGGCTCAGTGGGACGAGTCGGGAGGTGTGGAGGCCTGAGGAATTCTTACGGTCTCCCCAAAGGTTTTTCGTTCTTCTTCCCAAAAGAAACTAGTAACGCCACGTCGAAGAGGAAGAAGTTGTAGACAAAAAAAACAGAAAAGAAATCGAAAACTTGGCTGTCTCTGTGCAAAGGAAAACCTGGTTTATACGGGATCTCGCAAGGGTGACTTACTTACGGTTCTCTCTTACACTCACTCGCACCCCCGGTAACTTTTCCGGGCTGTCGCTCCCCCAAAAGTTACAACCCCGTACTTTTTGCGTCCGCTGCCCGACCGTTACTAGATTCTGTTTAAACGCGATCTCGTCGGATGAGTTGCGGAAATTCCCGATTAGGCGACCAATCGCGCTTTCCCTGCTCAAAATGCCACTCGTTCACCGCAGTCTCTCACTTGCGCCTGACCACAGACCATTAAGCAAATAGAAAGACGTTCAAAAACCACTACGATTTAATGTTGCGATTACAGCGCTGCTCGAGCTCCTGCATGAATTAAATCCACTGATTACTAGATTATAATTACTATAGTAGTAATTTTATTTTTAATTACAATTTTAATTCTATAAAAATGAAACTAAATTCAGTAATGAAAAACATATATTTGATAACAATGACAAAATTACAAAACAACTCTCAAAGAAAAACAATTTCATTTCGAAATACCTAAAAAAAATAATTTAATTACAAACTGCTTAAAAAAAACTCTTGAAACTACGGGTAGGTGTTAATTTTAAAACCTATTTGAATTATTAATTCTTCTACGATTATGTACTTCAAATTGTTTTTGCAGATTGGTCAATTTTTTATTTATTATTAGACGCACTGCCAAATTAATAATTTCCGTTCTTAAATCAGCAATATGAATGTCACAGTTAATCCAAGTAAAGTTAATTGTTGCTGTTATATGTTCTTTTAAATTTCTTGCAATATTTGGAACTTCTCCAAAATTATCTAAAAAGAAGACTATGGTATCGTAAATCTCAGCTAAGCATGTTACAAATTCTTTTGTAGCATATTTCAACCTTAATTTTTGATCCTGAAAGAGTGAGAGTAAAGAGTGAAAATATGATGTTCTTCGGTTTTTTGTGCAATTATACAATTTTTACAGTCTTTACATGTGATAGCTTTTAATTTTTTTATTAAAAAGCCACAAACATATGTAATAGCCTGAAGATCATATAAATCTTTAAATGCAGCTCTATTAATTAGTTGAGCTAGAATTTTCTAAATTTACCAACTCATTGATATTTTCTGTAAACTGAAAATTTGTTGGTTTTGATGACGAGGATAAAAATATTCTAAGATTATCGAGAAGTTTTCCTACATCTTCTTCACAATTCTTACCATATGCTTGATATGCTATCAGATTATTCAAAATACTTGTTTTTAACGCCGATATAAATTGAAAACACGATGGATTACTATTTCCTGAACCGTATTGTCGTATCACTGAAAATAAATTTTCTAGAGGATCCTGATTCTTGGATTCTTGTTCGCAAAAATTTGAATTCATTTTTTTCACACATCTGCCAAAGAAGTCTAATTCCACGAATGTTATTTAACCAACCTTCTTTAAAGGGCATAATTGTTTTGAATTGACCACGTACTTCGTCATAAAATTTCCAACTTTCGATTTTTTTTTCTATTTTATTCCAAAAATCAAAATGACCAGATTTCTTTGTTAAAGCACATCTTAGCTTTGGATTGCAGTGGTTGTTACGCATATTAATACCAGTGGAGTTGAAACTGTCGAATAAATCATTTGCGTCTTTTACAAAGAAAGCCGTTTCGATTGCTTCTGAAGGAATATTTTCTTTTGAATCTATTAGAGTTTCAAGTGCAGCTGCCATACTGGCACTAAGTGTTTTTGTTGCAATTGACACTTTCATCTTTAATAATCTATATCTGTTCACGTAAAGAAAGGGTTCTCGGATTTTATGCAAAGTTTGAAATCTTCGAGTACTATCAAATTGATAAGCTTGTCTCAAATACATAAATTTAGCTTTCTTGGTTTCATCATAATAAATCGTATATTTAAGGAGAGCATTTCTTAATGATTTCAATAAATGGGGACTATCATATAAACATACAATTTTTTTTGAATTTACCTTAAAGTATGGTTCCTTATACTCTACATTTGATTCTTCTTTTAACAAACGTAGAGCCTTTACATTCGAACTGGCCTGATCACAAACGGTGCATATGACTTTTGCGCCGGCCATATTAAGTTTGCTAATAATTTCTTTAATTATTAGTTTTAATTTTATACTTTTAATAGAGTCCTTAACAAAATAGTACGCTATTGGTTGTTTCCATCCGGAACTATCACAATGGCGTTTGCGTCTTTGTGAATTTACGCTACCATCATACTCAGATTCCGGAATAGTTCCGACTAAAAAAATTAAAATTTTATAATTTTTTTGTTCACTTTTACTGGAATACCCATCACCATTAGTATTAATCACAGCTTGACTACTGTCCTTAAAAATAGTGGGAATTGCGTATCTATGAAGGTTCGTTTGTGCGGTGCTCGTAAAGTAATTTTTACTGAAATGATCTTCACAAATGTAAGCTTTTTTACAATTAACAACAATTTTTTCTGTGCAGGAGGCATTAATGGTATCTATCCACTTTTGTTTTTGAACTGGAGATTTAGGAAAAATAAAAAAATCTTTATTTTTGTTCTTGTTGATTCCTGTTGCGTATACTGACGGACAATTTGGAACTTTGCATCGATATTTATTAATAATTTTCATTTCCGTTGTATCTGAAGCAAGTAAAACTATATTAATATGACTTAAAAATAGCAGATATAATAGCCACCAAACTTACTACTGAAAACCTTTTGAAAAAATTATAATTTGGCGTTTGAATTTGAATGACGTTAAAGGAGATATTTGTTGACAGTAAACACGATCTATTACGAAATTTACACGAGTATAAGCGAATGAGTGTTTGCTCCAGCCGCTCGCGCAGCGCTAGTGTCGCTTCCTAGACTATACGATTAAATGGCAATGAACTGTCTTCCTATTTGTTTAATGGTCTGTGCGCCTGACTCGCTGTTATCTAGGCAACCCCTTATTTTCGAACCGTAACAGTACTTACTAAGAACAATAAAACTCAAAGCAAAATTATCTTGAAAAAGACAGATTTTTTAAAAGAAACAAGCAAAAAGAACGAGGAAACGCAAGGAAATAGCAAAAAGACACGAGACGCTGACACCACACACGAAGACAGTACAAAAGTAAAATAAATTAACGGTGCTACTGCCTTATGTTTCCATCCCTCGCGAGCTACGAATAGACTCGACCAACGTAACTTGTTTTACTGCGCAACCACGTGATGGGCCTTTTCGTTTTGATTGTCACTCTACCAAATTAGCAGTTTGCCGCCAAATTATGCAACCTTGCAAACCATTCATTTACCGACTCGCCTTCTTGTTGTCTTGCTTCATAGAATTCTATTCTCTCTGTGTACACACATGTTGTTGTGGAAAAATGTGTTCTGAGTAAAGTACATAGTTGGTCATACGTCTTGTCTTTGGGTATTTCAGGAGTGCAGAGGTCGCGTAATATCTTGTACGTTTCCGGTCCTACCAGACTCAGAAGCGCTGCTACTCTTTTTTTGCAGTTTCATTGGCTACAGTACCGTTTATTTAAAAAAAACTGTTCCATTTGCTCCTGATAGAAAATGCACCTATCCGACTTGGGGTTAAAGTTGTGAATCGGACCCAGCATTTTCGTTTTTGGTTTTAACCTCGTCGCCAATATGTTTTCCTCAAATCTCGAATTGTTACACGACCACAATTTGTATAAACATAGACTATTTATTTGGGGAACAATTACAAACGTTTTCCTTAAGTGTTTATTCTTAAACTAACATCTGACTCACAGAACTTCAATATAAGAAATGATACCTACGTTGTTAACGATGGAAACAAATTTGCGCCCTCGGTGTGCAGCTGGCCAACTATACTATACGCGCGTAAATTTGAATACGCGGATCACCTACTTCCATATAGGCAACCACCTACTTCTGTATAGGCAACCACCTACTTGTGTATAGGCAACCACCTACTTGTGTATAGGCAACCACCTACTCCTGTATAGGCAACCACCTAGTTTTGCGGGTTATTTTAATGTAAATTCTCATATGAAATTACAAAAAGTATACAGAATGTAATGTAACCTATTTATTATCATACATCTAAATACATATCAAATAAACAAATCAAGAAATACAAATATTAGATACAATAATAATAAGAGAAAGATATGTAACTCACAATGTGAAGCTTCTAGGGTTATCATCCCTCCTGTCAGATTGTGTTGTAAGGAAAATGAACAACTGCGTACCTAAACAAACAATTTTGGAAATTTGAAAACAATAATAGTCCACTTACTTGACGAGATATTTCTGTCAATATCGATATGTGCCAATTCATTTAGCGTTACTCAAGGTGCACCACGAGGAGGCGAACTACAACTCTGAAGCAATTTCCTCTCAGCAAACGTTACTTTCTTCTACGGTAGAAAAGTCTGTTTCAGCAGAAAATGAGCAACTAGCTACGGATTCCACAGCAACTGAGTGTAAATTTCCGCTGCAACCACTTGACTGCTCATGGACTCTTTGGAGACATATTCCTTTGGGACCACATTAGGCAACAGTCTGTTTCGATGTAATGGATCATGAAAATCTGTCGAGTGAAAATGATTTTTACACAAGTATAAGGACTTACACGGTTTACTTGCATCAATTTTACAAATTTGTCTCCAAAGTTCCTCCATTTCCACATTTCTTGGAAAATGGTAAAATCTAAGGTCATTACCACCACCCTTGTAGAACACATTTCCGCAGTTTGGATATTTACATCGATATGCAATACGGCGTGGTTTCTCCATGTTCGAGAGATGTAAGAAATGCCTAAAATAGAACTATTAATAAGTATATTCCTATTCTAAATACTTACCTCAGTCCGGCTTTTTTCCCTGCACGATTTTACACTTTCATAGCAGCGGCTTTTTTAATCGCACGTATGCACACCACAAAACCAGCTGATGCCAGTTAACGGCATCGCACTCTCATTGGATGATTTGAATGTTTTCAAAGTGCGCGTTTTTCATTACTTGGTCAGCTCGACACCGAGGGCGCTGAGGCTTGCTTCCTAAATTTGTATTCGAGTGACACCCCCATGATCTGACTCTTGGTGCGCTGTCATTGTCACTGTTGTCACTGCCAAGCTAACTACAATACACTACAGTTTGTTAAGAAATTTCATTGTTTTGCTAATTATAATTAGCAAAACAATGAAATTTCTAATAATAATTATTATTACTCTGACTAATTTTATATATTATTCCACGTACGTTGAATAAATTGGGAATATTTGTTTTATTTTCCAAAATAATTTTGAATGACATTTTGAGTTAGAGCACGAGGTAAAAAAATTTACACTTGCCACCTTCTAGCAAAATCTTATACAAATTTAAAAATCTTTCCAACGTTTTGATCCAATTCTTTAGAGAAGGAGGTACTGTTTTATGTCCATTACCATCTACAAAGTACACAGGGCCCAAGTGTCGGATAGCTTATTTCCAAAATTTTGTGTGTCCCGAATTTCTGTAAATCCCACCAGTTTTATAGTTGACGCCATCGAATAACACAACACTTGAGTTGCATATGACACTTTCATTTTTGGAATTCTGTTTGGCATTACATGCAGGTGCGTAATTTTATATAGTGCTCTTAATTCCCCACACGCTGAATCATTGCCATAAACTTCGACAATAATATCCCATTTTGCTATTAAAATTTCGCCGTCTACTTCCCAAACCAAATTCTTCGTTAACATATTGTTCCTTATCCCCTTTATCAAATGAGGCCCGTCATACAATGGTATAATTTCTTGTTCTTGTACCATGATTTTTATTTCTAATTGTCGATTAGATTCTTCATTAATTTTTGATGTTTCCTTTATCAACATATTTGGACCTGCTTGGTTTGTTGGCCCCTGGTCACAAACTATAGCGATAACGGTTAACCCACAATTTTGAACGTTTTGAATCAAAAGTTTCAATAAACTGGCTATACGCGTAGATTCGATTGTAGATGAAGAAAATCCGCAATAAATAGGTTGCTGCCATTTCTTAAAAAGCCCAGCGACAAAAAATACTTTTTCTACTTTGCGTTAACAATGGCCTCATTATTAAACCGAAACCAGTTTAATAATGGGATCAATTGTTAAACTGTTTTTAGTATTATTTTATTTTATAAGATTGGCGGGCATAGCAATCGTTATGCATCCAACTTCGCGAGCTACTGTCACTTGCACTTTTATTTTTCTTTAAATTCAATTGGAATAAGCGTAATGCCACCATAGCAAGCCTCTTTGTTATTCAGAAACAATATTCTAAAAAATAAACACAATTACATACAATCAGTGTAATTAAGAAAAGTAAATCGTATCAAAACATAACCTAACATATAATGCAATTATGAATTTGTATGAAATTCAGAATTGTGAATATTAATGGTAATCGTAGCATTATCTCTAGCCGTGATTGACATATTTGGAAAACTCTGGGCGTACACATGTTTCTCAAAGTTGGTCTTTTCGGAACATTCAATGTTTGAATTTTGGCTGTTATTTATTACATTTTCATTACAAACATAAGTTTCTGAAGTAGTACAGCCTGAAGTTGAAGGGCCTTGGCCTTCATCCAAAGTACAAGTGCTTCTTCTTGTCTTTACCTTTAGCATTTCCGCAATTTCTATTTTTTTATTCAAAGATCCGTCCATGTAACCCTCAGCCAAAGCTGCACTTTTCCAACCGCCGTGTTTTTTTATTGTTATTAAATCTCCACCGCTATTGGCTAAGCTTGTTGCACTGGAGCGTCTGAAACAATGTCCAGTGTATAATTCTGGTTCAGGCAACATTAAAGAGGATGTAATCATTTTTGGGATTTGGCTAATTTTATTGATTCCGATGGGGCTTGAGGCAAACTTGGGTTAGATTGTTAGTGTTCGGTGGTTAGATCTCAAAATTTGACATTGTGAAGTTAGCCACAACGCTACAACTAACCTTTCGAATTAAAAGGCCCTGAATTATAACCTTGAATTTTTATTAATTTTTTGTTTCCGATCAGATGCAAAGTAGAAAAAATAGTATATTATACTCGTTTAATAAGACGCATTGTGGCACTTATTCCTTTGGAGCACTCCTCGCTGCGCTCGTCGTGCCCCAAACCCATGCGGGCCACAATAAGACGTCTTATTAAACTAGTATAATAATATACTATTTTTTTTATTTGTAAATTTCGTCGCATCGATAGCTAGGTCATTAGCAACCTTACATAGTGGTAACAGACGTAGACTTAGCTAAAAAAAACATTCTAGATGCACTCAAACAGGTGGATATCTTTAAGAAACAAAAGGGTCTTGACTAAGTTTGTGATGGTACTTCCTCACCAAAATCTTGAAATCCATAAATTTATCACTACTTTTTTCGTAAACATTATGGGGCATAATGGCCATTTCATCAAAAATCAGGCTACGAATTTTATCTCTTTCTTTCAATTTTAACACAGCTTCCCTCAAGTTATCAAATACTAATTTATTAAATGAAGAATGAACCCCCAAAACGCAATGTGACGATAAATCGTGCTTCTGGAGATCGAGCGTCCAAGTGCCCACTGCCTGGGAGGGTTTGCAAAGATTTCTTACGGCCAAGCGGCTAAGAAGGGATCTTCACGTGATTGTTAGACTCTAGGGCGGCCACTCCCTCTGTGGGGAGTGTTTCTTAGTGTTCTTCAGGCTATGCCCATCAAGCTCTAGTCAGACCTGCCGCATTACGATTTAATCCTCGCCCAATTTCACGAAGTAACAGTTCAGCTTCTTTCATGCCTACAACTCGCCCTCTCTCAAGGGGGGTTAATTGAAGAATAACCTGGATTTCTTCGCCTTGTAAGCATTGCCTACACTTTTCCCACTCTATCGAAACCACAACGACTGATTAATTGTTATGACTATACCCAGAATCTTCCAAACCAGCAACGTCAAACAACGGCCGTTTCTTAAAAAAACAAAAGATGGGCGTGTCTGTTTGTCACCAATTTTTGATACTTTGATAAGCGTACAATGACCTTTGACATGACATACAAAACCTCTAATTAAAAGTACCCCTTTTGGGTGTTGCTGTTTTTTGCACTGATCAACTGTGTGATGAACTAATTTTTGTTGTTTTGTACTCTACATTTTGTCATGTTTTAATGATGTATCAGAAAATAACTGTTTATGTTTGCGATATTTGGTCCATGGGTTGCGCACACCCGTGTCTACTAAAGAATCAGGTCGTGCAATCTGTCGACCAATGACTAATCTACAAAGTATTTCACATTTAGCTTTTCTACTAACGTTATAGTCCAGTCAAATTAGCGATCAACCGCGGAATGAGAGATAATAAGCTGAATTTTCGTATATACCTTCATTTTAGCGTTCTAAAAGTTGTCTCAAAAGTCTCATAAAATCTCGTGTCTGCGTCGTAAGTTATTCAAGGTCAAAGGTCAAGAAAAACAGTTTTTTGCGATTATCTCGGTTTCTATTGCTCCAATGATTGTTAACATCCTATTACCATAATTGTAGAGCACAAAATTTGGGACAAATTTTATTTGAAACATTTTTTGATACACTCAATCGTTTTTGAGATAGAGGGCAGTGGGCGCGCAGCGCTCATCCATACGTACTGTAATGCAATCAACCGTGAATATCTTTGAATACTACCTTGAATTTTAAAAAATTTGTATTATTTATCAGTTAATACATTGCATTTAATAACATTTTATATATTCTCAAACATTCATTTAATGATACTACCTACTTTGTGTAATTGAAAACTCTTTAAATGAAATATTTATTGTAGGTATATCTTAATTTATTGAAAGTAGATTTTAAGAAGAAAAATAATTAAGTACTTTATCTTTCAAATGTGTAAGTTTTTAGATATTACATAATATATTATACTTGTTATATTATTATATATCTTAAAGTTATATTAATTTTTTTCAAAGTAAATTTTAAGGAAGTAAATTGAGTTAATATATTTTAATTTTATCTTTTTTCAGCAGCTGTACATTTCTTACGATTGAAATTGAATTGCAGTGAAAATCTATAAATCTTTAGTAATTTAAAGAACAAAAGTATTAATTTTCTTCTTCTTCACCGTCATCTTCTGGACGTTCGGGAATTTCTGTTTCATCGTCATCATCTTCGGTGCCCTGAATCGTTGTTTCCAGACCTTCCAGTTATAATCATGATAGAAAAATAAGTATTTAATAACTTACACATTTTAAAGATATAAATAAATTGAGATATACAATAAATATTTCATTAAATGAGTTTTTAATTACACAAAGTAGGTAAGTATTATTCTATGAATTTGTGGAAAATATGTAAAATGTTATTAAATACAATTGATTAATAATACAAATTATTCAAAATTCAAGGTAGTATTCACAGACATTCACGGTTGATTGCATTACAGTACGTATGGACGAGCGCTGCGCGCTCACTGCCCTCTATCTCAAAAACGATTGAGCGTATGAAAAAATGTTTCAAATAAAATTTGTCCCAAATTTTGTGCTCTACAATTATGATAATAAATGTTAACATCATTGGAGCAATAGAAACTGAGATAATCGCAAAAAACTGCTTTTCTTGACCTTTGACCTTGAATACCTTACGACGCAGACACGAGATTTTATGAGACTTTTAAGACAACTTTTAGAACGCCAAAATTAAGGTGTATACAAAAATTCAGCTTATTATCTCTCATTCCGAGGTTGATCCCTTTTTTATGCTAAAATGACTGGACTATTACTATGTTACCCACCAGTTCTGCTGCCTTGTAGTAAAACATTTGTCCCAGTATCATCATAGATCATCTCCTCATTCATTTTAACTACGTTAAAATTCTCCGGACTAACTTCCGCTTCTTTGTCCATTTTCAGTATTTTGCACGGAACTACCACAACAATTTTAATAACAATAATTTTTTTCTTAAATTCTCGCTCTACTGCGACAAATCCACGTTTTACGGGTAGCGCATGCATCACCCACAAACACCGAGCTCTCGAGACCGGTGAAAATTTCACATATCCAGACAAATCATTCTCGTATTGGAACGACAGGAAGTAAATTTCTGGGTGTATATCACAGATGTATATGTTTGAGTGTTCTAAAGACTATTAGTTCACCAGAGTGCTCGCGGGTGCAATTTTGGAACGCACTCCTGATGTCCAAGACGTTGATGCCACAATATGAATTTGCTCGTTGAAATCATATTGACATTTTCGAGTATAGTATGTGTGCCCTGTTTAGCTTATATATGCCATTGACCTGCTGAGCTGTGGTAATTGTATTACCATTTCTGTCATAAACGTGGCATTCGTTTCTGTGAAACATGTCTGTGTGGGCCTTCTCGATCATTTTACTGACGGACAATAAATTTGTTGCAATACCAGGTACATACTTGGCATCACGAATTATGACAAAATCTTCTTCATCTGCTACTTCTATTTTTAACTCAAAACTTCCGCTGCCTGTAACAGAGAGACGGGTATTGTCAGCGGTCACATTTATATGCGTTTTTTTCATCGATCCTATTTTTCTTGCTGTTCGTTATATGAACTGAAGCACCATTCTTTCGAATCAACTTTTCCTGTCGATAATTGTCAATAAAGTCTTTCTTGGTGTATCTCTTTTTTGAGTGTCTGTGTTACCACCACCACTGACTGATTCGCTTCTCGCTCGACGTTTGTAGCAATTGTTTGCAAGATATGATGTATTTGTTGCGTTCGAGGCGTCGTGGACCTTGTTTTTTATTCTTGTTAAACTGTTTTTTGGCCAAATGCGCTGAACCCTTAGTGTTCGCATGATGTGGATCTTTTACTTCCTGCAACAGTTTTACCTTGATTGAGTCTCCTGTAGATTTCTCTCTTCCTTAATTGAATGGCTATACGATGATCTGGAGGACTGCTCTGCTATGGATCTGATTGGTAGTTTATAACCCTTTACTACATGCAAAACCAAAGAATTGTGGGTTAACTTTTTCCATGCTGACTGGAAAAAAGAAAGTCTACCTGCATAACAGGTCACCTCTAACGACGGTTTTGGTAGCGGGATGGTGCTGGGCAATATGACCTCCCACGTCCATGTGGACTGTACATCCTGGGACTGCTCCTCTGATGTGCTGCAAGTGGGGTCCTGAAGTTTAAAGACTGGCCTGGAGACTTCTTTATATCCCTTCCAAGACGCTCGATGTTTTTAATTTCTCGTATTTCTTCGGCTACATTATCTCCGAACAGTAGAGTTGTAGGTCTGTTCTTTTCTAGCATCTTTTGTTACCTGGAGATTAAGGCCTGGAGGGTTAAATGCTCTTCTGGTTTCTGACATTCCACTTATAAGATCAGACAAGAGTTTAGCTGCAGCTGCCAGATCCAGAAAGGTCTGTTAAGCCAGCACCTATAGCCGAAAGTGTAGCTGACATTTGCCGCTGAGTAGAGTGTAAGTTCTTATCTCGCTTCCGCACATTCTCCTGTACAGCCTGGGCAATTTCCCTGTTGAGGAGGGGAGCTCCCAACATCAGCGTGGCTTCCTCAGTCTCATATTTGCCGAGTATTACCTCTTTCTCTGCTGAGGAGAGGCCATTCTTTATTATATTTCCCCAAATTGCTGAAAGGTTTGTATTGATTGTTAACGAGCTGGTTTTTGGTCTGGGAGGTTTTCCAAAAAATTGAAGCGTCTCATTGTCTACTGACACAGACTCCTCCTCTGTGGCGGATTCCAGTTCCACCTGTACCGTAGTCGGCGAATTGGCGCAGGGTTCTGTAAATAAACGCCAGTAAGCCCCAAGTTGTATCCGATACGGTATTATTACATAAGTTTGATACACGTGTTGCCTCACTGTGCAACCTCGATCAAATAACCTACTTGGCTCAGGTGTCACCTCACTGTGTGACCTCGGCCAGTTTTTGTTTTTTGGCTCACGTGTGACCTCACTGTGTGACCTCTGCCTGTTTTTGTTTTTTGGCTCACGTGTGACCTCTGCCTGTTTTTGTTTTTTGGCTTGTGTTACCTTACAATGTAACCTCCACCATATTTTCCACCTTCCTACCTTCTACGAGTAATGCTCCCCTGGCTTCCCGGAGTTTTAAAACGGTTTCTAGGCGTTTTAGTCGTCTTTCTAGCGATGTTTAATATCGTTAAACGAGTTTTCGTAAACTCTTTGTTTCACAGCACCCCACAAAAAATAGTCCAAAGGTGTAAGATCCGGGCTTCTTGCGGGTCAAGAATATATAGATCCTCGGATCGCGGAAAATTTCTCGAATTACAATTGATCGAAAAACAGTTGCTCGAAAACAATTGATCGAAAAACAATTATTGGAAACCACAATTAGTCGAACAAACATTTGTTCTAAAAACCCTTAATGGAAAAACAATTACTCGAAGGGTGAAATAAATTTTATTTGAAATATTGACCAACGTAAAGTACAACAACGAACAAAGAAGTAACAACGCAATAAAATTATACAGTCAAACACAACCATAAAATCAAATTAACAACGTTATTCTATATAAATATTCAATAATCTCATCGTTATTAAAAGCGTTGTCAAATTCATTAGATATTTTTTAGTTTTTCATTAAGATTATTGTATTTGCGTTTTGGCATTTTATTTTCACTGTGAGAGTGAGATTAGTTGAATCGACCAGCCCTCAGTCGAACTTCCTGCAATAAGCTCCTCATCATTATTGTAAGAATGGGGTTTTGAATTGTCTTGTTGAACGTATATGGACTTTTTCTTATAAGCTACAGGAAACTTGGCTTTGATGGCTGGAATGACATTTTCTAAAATCATTTTCTTACATGCTGCTGCATTGACAATTTCTATATTTTTTGTCACCAAAGTTCCCTTTGCTCTATTTCTGGAATTTCTCTTCGCCGGTTCCTGATACACAAAAGGCCATATACCGATCTTTCCGTCAAAAAATTGTTTTCGGCTTGGATCATAACGTGGTCGAGCAACTGCAGCCAAAAACATTACTTTTGCGATAAACCGCTTACTTTTACAGGTTCTGTGTGGTGCCTCTTCGTCCAACATAAGGTAATAAGAACGTTTGTTTTGTGTCAGGTAAAACCATTTTTCATCAATATTAACTTAGTCATAAAAATCTTCAAATCGTCCATCCGGTCTTACTTTCAACAGACAAAATCGTAACCTGGCCAACTTGTTTTCATCCGTTAATATAGACTTAAGGGTGGAATATACTCGTCGTAAATGGGCACCTCGTTTAAAAATATCGAATAATCTAGACTTAGGTATGTCCACAGGCGAAGATAAGCTACAAATTGTTCCTCGCCGATTGAATGCAATGCCTGGAATCGCCGCCAAATTGGTTGAATAATCTCTACGTTTTCTGCCACATTTCCTTTTCTTTTTTGACGAAACATCTGCACAGACTTTTCCCTCGTTGTATTGTCGTTGAGCTGTATGTCAAATTCTGGATACTGTAAGCCGTGTTACATCAAAATCTGCTGCAACTTCGTTTATGGCTCCATGTTTCAATTTTTGTCCTTTCCTTAATTGTAACAAATTTTGCAGTATTCCGTTTCGTTCCTCGACGGTTAACTGCTTGTATTTGCAGCATTTTTCACTTTAAAATTTTCCATCTTGTGAACGCAGCGAGTGTCAATTTGTTTTACACACGTTTTGCAAATTTTCGAGTGTCATTAGTTGACATAAACACACTAAATCAAAGCCAACTTTTGGTGTTTTGTTCCATTGTGATAGAAGTTACTAACATGATTAATTGATTTCAATTTTCTTGTTGTTATTCGTGAATCCTAACATTTTAGTAAAATGTATACCATATTTTCGGACAGAGGGAATATTTACATCGCAAATGAATTCTCCAACGTCAACAGCTAGGTCTTTATTTGGTCTATATCGAATAAGTGCCTGCCCAATAGTATTAGACAGTAATTGTGCAGCCATCCTTACGTTTTGTCTTTCTAAAAAAATAATTAATTACAACATAAACAAATTGAATTGCTGAATTTTACCTAATAATTCATTTTTGAGGTACGCTCATAATCATTTTCTACAAAATGTATGGAACAAATTTGACTGGTAAGTGGATTAAATTTATCTGCTCGTTGACATCTTTGTTTCCATTAATTTCTAATTGTTGTCGATACCAAATCAGTTTCCTTAGGAAAATTGTGAAAAATAATAATTTCACCTTTTGTTTTGGCAGCAATTTTGCTATTATTACAGCCGAAAATAGCACACCGTCGACCCGGCATGTTTATAAAAATGTTCCAAGGGAACTTCTAGAATATTATACCCGTATTAATTTCTTGCTAATATTTTATGATTTTTTGATTTATTGTCTATTTTATAAACCAGCCTCACTTACGGCAAGAAAAAGATTTACTTATAAATTCGTTTATAAACTAAACAGAAAAACCATCGCATCACTCCGCAAAAGACGTTGCGTTTGTATGCAGGTTCATGGATAACAAGTGTCTCTGGTTCGTTGTGAACGTCACCATGCAGTGAGTCTGAGCTGACGTTGGAGCATAGGGCTTGAACAATCTTTACATATAAAATCCTTGAGTTTTTCCAACGTCTGTTCCGGCTTCTCTTCGCCTAGTCTCGAATAGTGTTCTGCTTCATTGAACATATGAACTTGTCCTTTAATACGTGGTTCAATTCTTGGCCAAAATCACAGTTGATTGCCAAATTGTGTATCCTCGCATACCATTCGTTTGTGGCGACAAAATAATAAATAGTAGTAAGCGAAGTAAGGTAAGCGTCCTCGTGGTCTAGTCGTCGGGATACCTGCCCGGCACGCGGTAGTCGTGGAGTTCGATTCCCACCGAGACAGCAACATTTTTCTTCGCTTACCTACACGCTGATTGTTTCGTTTTCTTCTTGCCTGACGTCATAAAATTCGATTCTTTCTCTATGCATGCATGTGGTCGGTCAAAAATTTTCCCCCAGTAGCGTACACAGTTCGTCGTACGTCTTGTCCTTCGGCATCTGCGGGGTGCACAAGTCTCGCAACATTTGGTAGGTGTCGAGCCCTATCAAACTTAAAAGCGCGGCAACCAGTTTGTTCTAATCTGGCGCTGTTTCGGTTACGGCTACATCCTTGATATTGTTCACCTGAAAAAACTGCTCTAACTGTTCCCCATATAGGATCCAGTTGTCTCCTCTTGGAGTGAAATTGTGGATACTTCCGATTAACGCCATTCTATAAGGACCCAAGTACTGGATGCTTCTTTCGCTTCCTCTCTTTCCTATGTTGCTTGTGGCGCCTTCGTATACTTTACCCTCGTCGCCAGTTGTAGAGTCTCTTCAGTCTACTTGTACCACTTTATTAACTAGATACAATTGAGAGTGAATATGGACATAACTTTTACATTTACTTCTGTATTAGGACAATACCCTAACTGACAAGCCCGCGCTTCCCTCTTTTCCTCTGCTTGTCACTTCCAGTGTTATCACACTTCGATGTGTCATCGTCGCCAATATTTTCTCAAAAAGTAGCCAAAAGTCGCAAACTTTTTTTTTCGCAATAAGTTTGCACGTAATATTGATTTATTATATATGTATATACAGATTTGTTATAATAAAAAAAGATGCAATATAATTTTTTTATTTTACAAAAGTCTCAAAACACAAAATATAAAAACTATAATTTATTCTTATAACGCAAACAAAAATCCTACGTTATTATTTCTAAAATTATAAATTAATACAAGGAACAACATCAAGGACACTATCACAGTCATCATTAAATTCAGTTATAAATTCAATATCACTTTTAGTGATTTCACTATCAGACTTTTTGTACATTGACCTATTAAATCTCTCAATCATTTCCTTGGAGGGTTCAAAATCAGTACAACATATTTGATTCTTATATTAATAAATTCTTATTCTAAGTAACATTGTGAGCATGTCAAATTGCATTCTATTTCTCAATTTACATTTAATGACATTCATCATACTGAAGACACGTTCAACTACAACGTTTGATGAAGGGAGAGATAATATTGTTAGTGTAAAATCAGCTAATTCTTTAAAAACCAAATTTCCACCTGCGTCTTCAAAGTCGACCAGAAAAGCCCAGAAATTATATGAATTTTGTAAAGTGTCATTATTTATAATTTTAGAGCAATTTATGTCTAATAACTTATTGTACTGGATTTCACAAATAGAAAGCAACTCTTTCTCAAGAAATATATTAAAAAGGGTAAATCTGAAAAATTATGTCTGGCAGCCGCAGACGAACCTAAGTTAGGTGAAAAAAAAGATAAATCTTTAAAAAATTGTATGTTGTCTGGCACTCTAGAAGCGACTTTTAATAGTAATCTATGAATATATTTAAAGGCTCTAACTTCCACATTGTATTTTTGTTCAGCTGACAAGTTAACTTTATTCAGAGCTATAAAATACTTAATTCCGAATTCACATTTTCCCGGCTTTAAGAAGGATAAAAATTATCAACATTTGTAATTGCTGTGTCAAATTCACTTATAACTTAAAAACAGTATAAATCCAGTTGTATTGTCATAAGCTTTTCCAACATCTACATTAATTTTCTGAAATATGGTATTAATTCTATTGCTTTCTTTTAACACAGGTTTTAAGATGGTCAGAAATAGATAACCACCGCGCCTTAGATAATTGTACAAAATTGTGAAATTTTTTATATCGCCATTAATCAAATTGAAAATATATACGTTGATACATTAATTTTCTTTGACTATAATTGAATTATTCAATTATAAGTCTCGCGGCATAAAAATTTAACCTCTTCCAGTAATTCAACCTCTGCTCTAGAAGATATTGATCACGTTAGGGAAGGTAGGGCCGAAAATGACAGAAATCCGAGGAATTTCTGGGATTTAGAAGTAATGCAGGACCACAACGAAGCAATTGTAAAACGACGCAACATCATGAATGCTTTGCCACTATTATAGATATCTACGACAATGTTAGGGACAGATACTTTTTAAAATTATCTAGATGCAGATATACCGGGTGTTCCATGTAACAGTTTCAGGCGCAATAACTTAGGTATTTTTTAAGGGATTTTTATGAAATTTAAAACAGGTGTAATATAATAGGTAAAGATTAGGCTGATAGCAAAAAAACTATTTTTCCTAACGGCGTGCGGAAAGTGACTAGTTTCCGCACGCTAACCCGTGCGGAAAGTGATACTTTTCCGCACTAGTGCGGGAAGTAAAATGTAAGTACATTTCAAAGATTTATTGATTAATGATTACAACTATTTATATTTAATGCAAAAGAACAATTTATATAGTTATTTTTCTCATTGCTTTCATTTCGATCTGTCCCTTCAGTGGTTTTCATCTCAAACACCTTGCTAACATTTGCTGCCTCCTTTTGTTCAGATCCAACTTCAGCTTCGTTTTATCGGTGATAGTACAACTGTTACGCCAATACAGCTACTTCTGAAACTTTCTTTACTTGCTTTTCATTGCACCATGCCCAAAATTCCTTATAAGCCTTCTCATATGGGTCCTTACATTTTGTCGGTATTAGGTCTTGAATTGCATTCTCTGCTTCAGCAACTATATCCGAAGGAATAGAATCGCTAGAGGAATATTTGTTTTCCATCTTCAATTGGACACACAGAACACAACACGATTAGGTATTATTGACAAATATTTTGCGAAAAACTTGTTTGTGTTTAAACAATTGCATTCGCAATACCTTGACTACTCAACGCTATGATTTTCGAATGTGCCGCGATTTAAAATTTGTCGAAAAACTTAATTGCTGAAAGATTTAACAGACGCTGTTAGGAAAATAACTATTATCGTTAAAAAAAAACAATTTTTTTAATGTTCGTTAAAAAAAGTAATTTTTTTAAAATTTTTGTTTATAAAGGATACGTTTATTTCGACGCACTAGAAGCGTGAAGAAAAGTGTCATAGCGTTTCATTTTTTCACGCATTTGAGTGAAAAAAGTGTCGAAACGTGTCATTTTTTAACGGAAGTAAAACATTGAAACCTGCCGTTGCTATGATAATTCATCAATTCTTTCAAATAATTCGCAGCATAGACGGGATCCATAAATGAATAAAGTAACACATTAACAGGTAAACTTATAATGCGACGTCGAAACTATTAGCTTGTAATAATTCAGTCGTTTCTTCATCCACAGATAAAATCATGTCGTCAAGCTGCACTTGAACCATGTTGTTTTCTGCTTGTTTTGTGCAGTAACAACTAATAAATTATTATTATATGTATGACTCTGAACACTCCGAGGCCACCATAAATTTAACCTTACTTTTTATGTTTTAAAGTTTTAAACAGTTTTAAACCTCTTTCTCGGAACGGTTCAAAATATAACGCAATAATTTCAACCGGTTGGTGTATTTAAAACGTTGCATCGCAAAAAAACGCTTATAATGTACGAGGATAATCCCAGAAATACCCGACCTGACATAGAAGACACAAAAAATTTGGGAAAAGGACTCTTTATTTTTCAAAGTAGTCCTCTTGTAATTCTATACACTTTTCCCAGCACTGTTCAATGGCTTCGATACCCTGTTTATAGGAAGAATCGTCGAACACCTCAAAATAGCTATTAGCCGCAGATTCCACCTCTTTATTGTTGCCAAATTTTTGACTAGCGAGCCATTTTTTCAAGTTTAGGAAGAGAAAATAATCCAAGGGGGTCAAATATAGTGAATAGGATGTGTAAGGAAGCAATTGGAATGTTAATTCGTTGATTTTGGCCACTGCAATAAGGATGTGTAAACAGGTGCATTGTCTTGATACAGGAATATTTTCTTTTTCGACAATTACGGCCGTTTTTAATTGATTTCATCGCTCAAACGCGGAAATAAGTTCGCATAATACTCGCTGTTGATGGTTTTGACTTTTTGGAGACAATCAATAAAAATGATTCCACGGGTGTCCTAAAAAACTGACGCCATTACGTTGCCAGCAGACGGAACTGTTTTCGCTTTCTTTGGCGCTGATTCGCCAGGTCCAGTCCATTATTTAGACTGTTGCTTCGTCTCTGGAGTGAAGTGATGGAACCATGTTATGAATCGATGCAGAACCTCAGCTTTATTGCTGCGAAACATTGCTCAACACCCGATTGAAACACCTTCACGGCGCTGTTGTTGTTCTATAATAAACAAACGCCGGACTCATCTTTCTTACAGCATTTTCATGCCCAAATTTTCGGTCAATATGAGATGTACACCACTTTTTGAAATGCCCAACATGTCTGCTATCTCGCGTACTTTTAGTGGATGGTCGTCTAATACTCTTTTGTGGATTTTCTTTACCATTCACTGCGATGTTCATTTTGGCAGCTCCTACGGCTTTGTTAAAACTCTGCCACCCAATATTTTATAGTTGTAAACGAAGGAGCAGACCCCTCTAAAGTAGAATCCAGCTCGGCTTTGATATTGGTTGGACTGAGACCTTTCAAGTGAAACTATTGTATCACATAACGATGACCAATTTTTTCCATATTTATAACTTCACTGGGATCAGTCGCTATTAACCGCTATAAAATAAGTACTAAATAACGTAGGGCCTTGAAATTTCAAACTTTAGTATGGAATAGAAAATATTAGCAAAATCAAAATAACTAATTTATTATGTCAGAAAAACATTAATTTGAAATTTTATGAATAACATAAAAACATTCCTTGCACATATGCGGTTTTTCCGGGCATCCCGCACAAACATATCGCACTGTCTTCGCTTTTTTCATAGCAAAGGTTCTGCCTAGACTTGAAAATTTCAGCTCTTACATCTGCTGCGTACGATTTTATTGTTTACATTTGCAAGAACGAGTTTGTGATTGCTTGTTTCAGTGCGTAATGGTGTAATGTTTTTTGTAGAGTACAGTAATAATTGCAAACATAAATTTTCTCTAAATTTTGTAACTGATCTTTTTTTGTCGTTTATTTTATTATATAAATAAAGAGCATTGATTACCGTCGTGCCAAGTAGAACCTCCGCTCCTGTTTTTCGGTACCATTTCATAGCTTTCCGCACCGAAGAAGAATAAGAAGCTCTTTGGTCGGAAACATCAATAAAAGATTTGGCGGCATTATAATCGACTAGAGCCGTTGGTTTTTTTTTTTGAGAACCGTCTCGTCTCAAAACGTCAGTCATTTCAGTGCTATGTTTTGTTGTTAGTATCAAGACGTCTCGCTTATCTTTCCACTTGAACACTGTTATACCATCATCGCTTTCTAATCCAAAAATTGATCCTCGTTTCAAAGAAATTGAGGTTACTTTTTGGGGTTACACTTGCGGTTACTTTTCAGGGTTCCTACAAGATGTGTCGATTGGGACAGCAGCTTTCTAGCTAAACCTACACTGGTGTACTAATTACACTATGCAACACTAAAAAATTCACAGAAAATTCAGATAGTGTTTGAGGTTGGGTATACTCCATATACTAAAGAAAAAAATGTTTTATAGCCATATCACATCACAAAACATAGATAACGGGTGTTTTGTTTTTCTTACTTAATGGGACACTTGATTGCATTTAATCGTAAAAATATCGCTTTTATGTATCCACCCATGTTTGCAGACTTCTGTTGGTGTGTTCAGAGGGATACTGCGAGATCTGGCTACAATAGGAATGCCAATCGTTCGAAAAAAAATACCTTTTTCAATGAAAAATGAAGTATTGTTTTATTAATTTTGTATGATTTCAAAAAATTCAATAAACACTTTTCATTTTGAAACCTGATGTGATAGGTTGGGTAGCTATACTCCATATACTAAAGAAAAAAATGTTTTATTATCATATCACATCACAAAATATAGATAACGGGTGTTTTGTTTTTCGTACTTTTTGGGACACTTGATTGCATTTAATCGTAAAAATATCGCTTTTATGTATCCACCCATGCTTGAGGCTTCTGTTGGTGTCTTCAGAGGGATACTGCGAGATCTGGCTACAATAGGAATGTCAATCGTTCGACAAAAAAGACCTTTTTCAATGAAAAATAAAGTTTTGTTTTATTAATTTTGTATGATTTCAAAAAATTCAATAAACCCTTTTCATTTTGAAACCTGATGTGATACGATTCTTTCAAGTATAATCCTCAATTGAGTTTGAGGTAAGAAATTTTAACTACATACTGTGCATTCTGTGAATTTTATTTTTTTTTAATTTGTTGCATAGTGTTATCTGTGTATAAAGTTCGGCCAGCATTTAGAAGTGAATTCGTCAGTTCCATAACTACTCGATCTGCAACAGGACCCTCATCATTCAGTTCTTCCTTACCGCAATATATTTTCATGTTATGTGTATATCCGCCAGTCACACAGAGCTTAAAAATTTTTATACCAAATTTGTGTCTTTTTCCTTTGATATATTGCCTAAACTTGAGGCGTCCTCTAAAAGGAATCATAGTCTCATCAATGCAAATCTTATCTCCTGGTACAAGAACTAGTTGGTATTTGGAGACTAAATATTTGACTAGGTATTGAATTTTATGTAGGCGATTTCCTGGGGGACAATCTTCATTATTTGTGAAATACCACATTCTTAGCAATAGTTCAAATCGATTACGAGACATGTACTTTGACGCTCCACTGTTGTACAGAGGTAATCGGCTCCAGTAATAAGATAACGATGGTTTTTTGTCTAAACCCATCCAAAGCAATATTCCAAGAAAAACGTGCATTTCCTCAATATTTGTTTCAGTCCAATCATTTAGTCGTGAATGTGTTATGATTGACTCATTGGTAATTTTTTCTTTAATTTGTTGTTCGGCATACCGGTTGGTTTCTCGAACCATTTGAAGAATTATTTCATTATCCACAAAAAACTTGAAAATGTCTAATTCACTTTTTCCTCTCAAATCATCATTTACGGCATTAGGAATTCCACTGTCACTCACAAAATTTAGAATTTTCAAATTTTTTCTTGAACATTTTCTCCACGTCACGTTCGAGCTATCAACAAATTCTACCTCACTGATAGGATCGTTTTCAGTTTGAATGAGCAAATAATCCGAACCGTCTTCGGAATTATCACTACTTGAAGAAATAGTTCTATGTGTCTTCAGATTTTTTCCTCGGTCTGCATTTATAGGAATAAATAAAAATGAGATATGATTGGATGAAAAACTTTACCTTTTTTTATTTTTTTTAATGTCGAAGGTCCGCCGGTTTCAACTTCAGAATCATATTCTGTTTGAGATGGATCGTAATTTTTATCTACATCCGAGTCGTCTATATCTGAGAACGGATCAACATCATCATCGCTCATGTCTAGAACTTCATCTGCCAATTTTTGAAGAAATTCTTGTTCTTTTTCGTACGACATTTCTATAACACAACCACTCGTATCAGTTGCACAAACGAAATAAGCACTAACTACAAAATTTGCATGTACCTTCAATATCAGAATGCAACTTGCTAAATCTTGCAAGAACTTGAAAGCTATCGATGCATCACAGTGACGTAATCGTGATGCACGCCACGCCGTGTGTGACAAATTGTCACACATGTCTTTTTCGATTAATTTGATTGATTTTTTTGCTTTTTTCATCAAAATATGTCAAAGCTAGACTAGAGAGAATTTATTTTATAAAAAAAATTACATGGCGCACAATGAAGTTTGAGCAGGTACTCCCGGCAGTTAAAGTGTTAAATACGTGCTTCATTATTTGTATTGAAAAGCCAAATACCAAGTTTCACGTAGAAATTTAAATTTACATTAGAAATATTCTTCCCATACAAACTTAGTCTCCACATTTCACTCCCTTAGCATTAATTTAATATCAAGTTTCACGCAAAAATTTAAATTTACAATAAAAGTACTTTTCCCATACAAACTTAACCAGTATTTTTCACCCCCTTAGGGGTTGAATCTAGGAAAATGCTTAAATACGTGTTTCACTATACATTAATACTAAATTCCATGTCAAAAATTTACAATAGAAATAATTTTCCGATATCAAGTTAGCCACCACTTTTCACCCCCTTAGGGGTTGAATCTCGGAAAATGTTCAAATACGTGTTTCATTACTTGTGTTGAAGAGCATTAGTACCAAGTTTCACGTAAAAATTTAAATATACTCGTACAATAGAACCATTTTCCCATACAAACTTAGCCTTCACATTCACCCCCTTAGGGGTTGAATTTTAGAAAATGCTTAAACACCGGTTTCATTATTTGTGTTGAAGAACATTAATACCAAGTTTCACGTAAAAATTTCAATTTATAGTAGAAATATTTTTCCTATAAAAACTCGGCCGCACAAATTTAGACACCATTTTTCATCCCCTTAGGGGTCGAATCTCCGAAAATGCTTAAATACGTATTTCCTTGTTTGTATTGAAGAGAATTAAAATGTACCGGGTTTCACGTAACGATGTAAATTGACAGTGGATATATCGGTCTATACAAATTTTATCACCCCTTTTTGACCCCCTTAGGGGATGAATTTCGAGAAATCCCTTCTTAAACGATGCTTCCAGTATAAAATGAACATTCTCTCCAAATTTCAACTTTTTAGCATTAGCGGTTTGGGCTGGGCGTTGATAGGTCAGTCGGGACCACGGTTGTAGAATAGATAGGTTTGTACACTAATGGCTTGGGATGGCGACGCTTCTTTTCGATCCCTATATCCATGGAAAGGACACATACAGCTAGCGCCTCTACCTTGTCGAGCGGAAATCATTCTAGTTATTTTGGGGATTTTCGTTTACATTGCCTTATGAACAATACAAAATTTGCAAATGACATTTGATCGGAGTCGATAAGTACGATTTCTTTTATTAATTACATCGGTTATAGACAGATGCCTATAGAGTTCTGTGTCCCTAAAACGTCAAAAACCAGGCGACGCGATCGGCAATATGCGTCGCTGACCAGGGATATGCAAATGTATGCTAGTGTATCAACCTATCTATTCTACAACCGTGGTCGGGACTAAAATGTTGTTAATTTAAATAATCCGAAAATTCAACATTTTTAAATCTACCGATTTTTTCCGGTATCTCCCGAAACTGATTTAAGAATTTAAGGTTAGTTTGTGTTGGCAACTCTGCTGTGGTGACTAGGGATGTTCGGTTCTACAAAATAAACCGGTTTTCAGTTAACCGGTTTATTTTTGAACAGGTTAATTGCCAACAGTTTAACCGAACCTGCAATAACCGGTTTGCAGGTTAACCGATTGTTCCCAATTCAATGTGAAAGTAAAAAAAAGGTGAATAGGTAATAATATTGATATATAAATCGTTGCAACTCAAAAATGTATTTCATGTTTAACAAAAAAACATTAGTCTGGATTATATAAACAAAAAATGAATTCCAAATTAGATGTTCCAGTAAATACTATCCAAAGAATTAAGAAATACTAACTCATTGATGTGCTGTGGTGTCAAACGACTTCTTTTATCAGAACAAACATTATTAAGTGTAGATACCAGGCGTTCTGCTGGAACTGAAGCTCCCAAGACAGTGAGGTATTTCATGGCAACTTTGTACGTTCCTGGAAATGCATTCTTATTTTCTTTCCAATACTGTATTGGATGTCGAGTTCTTGGTTGAATCGGTTGATTCAAATATAATTTTAACTCTGCGGGTAATCCATCACAACCATCTGAATCAGGTAAGTGCCTTGAGGCTATCTCATCATGGATATTCCAAATGCATCCATCTACATCATCTATAATATTTGGATGTACTGGTGGAGTGAGCGATCCTTGATTCTGATGTTCTTTTTTAACTTCGTTTTTTATTATTGTAATGGCATTGGCAACATTTCTTGCTGATGAAAAATGAAGACGCTTAAATCTGGGATCTACAATTGTGGCTATTGACAAAAGAATATTTGTTTCTAAAGGATCAAGTTTTTTTTCTATTTGTGCCTCAAGTTCTTTTTTTAAGTTTTTAGCAAAGGGATTACTGACGTTGATTCTATGTAAGGAGGTTTTAATACAGTTGGTCATGGGTATCACCAAGCTTCCTGAGACATATTTTTCGCCTGATATATTTTTAGTTGCATCCTCAAATGGCCCAAGTAACTTCAAACACTCATCAATAATTGCCAGCTCATTAGCAGTCAACATTGGTGGAGCTTTTTGGTGTTCAGACGACAGTAAAATTTTACCAACATGACCCGATAGGTATTTAAACCTTTGTAAGCAATAAAACGTGGAGTTCCATCTAGTGGGAACCTCTTGTATTAAATACAGATATGTTCCATCCTTTTTTCCTTCATTTTTCTGTTCATATCTTAACTGATCTTGTGCAACATTACTGTGCTTAAAATAAGCAACAATTGTCTTTACTTTTTCAATTATGGTGACAATATCTGGACAACTTCCTAATGCCTTTGTTACCACTAAGTTTATATTGTGCGCAAAACAACTGACATGGAAATGATTAGAAGTCTGTGACATAATTTTCTTTACAGCAGCAACAATATTTGCACCGTTATCAGTCGTAATTGAAACAATGTTTTCTTTTAAAATTTTCCAGTTATTCAACATAGTGTGCAAATCATTGCTTATATTGTCTGCTGTATGGTGCTGTGTCAGATTACTCACACCAAGTGCAATAGTAACCATTTCATTATTTTCTTCATCTATCAATTAAAATCTTTAAATGAAAAAAGAAACAAAATAATTCATCTTACTGATAAAATGGGCAGTTAAAACTATAAAACTTCTTGTCGCATTGATCACTGTTGCAATGTCTGTTGTTAAGGCAAGATGGTGAGCTTGTTGCAATTTTTTGCTAACAAATATTTGCAGGCTGTTGTACTTCTGTTCAACATATTTTGCAATCTAAAAATAATAGATTTTTGCCGATTTAAATTGTTAGAGCCAATGGACTTACTGTACTCCTACTTGGAACATGATATAACGGCACTGCTACTTTTAAAAGCCTTTTGAGACCTTCTTTTTCAGTACATTGCAATGGATAATTGTCTTTGCATATCATGAAGATTAAAGCTTGGGTTAACATTGCTTCTTTTGACCCTCCAGCTGAAACATTAAGTGTATATCAAATAGAGCTTCACAATTTCCATGCATAGGATTAATTTTTTTATGAAGGTATGATATTTACATTCATAACATCTTTGTGCATTAAAAATCTGGTGAATACTAGGTTGAGAGAGATGCGAGCTGTTACTACCATTATAGTTTATGTTGCTTGTACTGCTTGCAGTAATGGTACTGGCACTCCCGATACTATGAACTTCTATTAAATTCTCTTCAAAACTGTCATCACTGTCCTATGATAGAAAATATATTCAAATAACTATAGAAATTTTCCCATATGATGAAATCTAAGAATTAATTCTTCACCTCATGCTGAGAGTCTAGGGCTTCATTTTCAATCTCCTTCGCTGCATCTCCTCCTTCTGCATTGCTATGAGACGTTGAAGGCGTTGAGTTTGTCAAATCAAAGTCGATCCTTGGTTTCTTGTTCACTCTGGCTTCATCTGCGACATGTTTTTTGAAATTAATAGCATTGACTTTTGGGTGTTTTCGAATAAGGTGATTATTTAGGTTTGTGGTCCCACCACCAGTTTTGTAAATTCTTCCGCATAAATTACACTTACAGTTTTGATTATTACATCGGGTGAAAAACTCCCATACTTGGCTTTTTCTATGTTTTGGCTGGTCGTCCTATAATGCAAACACTAGTTTACAGGAATATTTTTGATTTGCTGGAAAATGAATACTTTTGATTGTTTGTAGACTTTCTCTTATTCTCTTACTTTTATTAATCAGACTACTATCCATGTACGCACTTGGAATTAGGTTAGGAAGTACAAAAGCGTTGCAACGCGCGGGAAAATAATAATCACAGACCACACTAGTCTGTGATAATAATGTCCACAGCACGAGAAAATTGTCACGAGCACCCTTTTTCCAATCCAATCAGCCAATCACCACTGGTCGTTGTTAGTTCTCTTTTTTTAATTATTGCTATCTTACTTGCCCCCCAAACGTATAACTTCCAAGCTTACCAACACTGGGTAGGTACAATAACCACCAACGTACCACGTACGCTTTTTGCCTGCATTATTTTGCTATAAAAAATAAAAAAACCTACAAGTAGGTTCTGACATACGGCATCCGGTTCATCAGGTTATAACTGAATTTTAAAAAAACCGGTTATAGTAGGTTCTTTCGCAGCAAAAAATCGGTTTAGTGGAAAACCGGTATTTTTTACGCATCCCTAGTGGTGACCCATCGCCAGTTAGGTGTTGGGTGGTTGGATTCTATGCCTTCAGTTTACATGGTCTGTGGTTTACAATTGTATTTACAATAATTTACATCGGTGTGCCTCGGTGTTTTTGTGTTAAAGTGTTGTAAATAGTTATAATACGTCTTGTGGTCCAAATAGACGAAAAAATCGGTGGATAAAACAAAACAAACTGTTGCGTGTACGGATACTACAAAGACAAAAATTCATTTACCATTTGCCAAGAAATAGAAGAAGGGTTAAAGTTTCAAACTGGTTTGGCAATGACCATGAAATTGATATTCGAGAATGATGTGTAAACCGTCATCAAAATATATGAGGGTGTGTGGCAAACATTTCACTTTAAATGATGACGTGTTTGGTAAGTGATGTTAGATTATTATTATCGTAGACTTCTATATTGAATGGACTACACGTGATATAAGGTAAGTGAACCAGTTATCGTCACATTAAAGACATTTTTATGCTGCCGATCATCGTGTATATAAAATATGATCGAGAACTAAAGCAACGGTAAAATTTTACAAAACGGACATGCGATTTCGCACAAACTGTTTGCACCAAACTCTCCTGATTACGTTCCTCACTTTCAAAAATTGCGTAAATGCTTCCTTGTGCCATAAAAAAATGTTAGATTTTGCATTCCTGGTCTCTAATGCTATGCGTTGCTAACATAACCAAACTTTTTATGGTCACAACGTGTGGACGGGTAAAATCGGATTTTTCATAGACGCCCTTGTCCCTGTACCACATTACAAACATACTCCTAAGCGTGAAACTTCTTGCTTCGTGGATCAATTAGTTATTGGAAATTAGCCAATAACACGTGACGTCACGCTGTGGCGGGAACTCAGCGTTTGATAAGCGCCGTGAAACTTCATTAAGTGACAATGTTAACATTTTCGCATTTTATTTAAAAGTGTGGGTATTTATCTAGAAAATAAACACGTGAATAGCTTCTTTCATATCTTTTCTGTGTATCTGGGTGCTTTTTTTGGCGATTTGAGTTTAAAAATACCTAATAAAAATACAGAACGCTGTTTTGGTCTGAATTCCTCGTCACCCAAAATACATCCGTGTTTTAACCGGTAAATCGGAAATTAATATTTTCGTTTGAGATTAATGTGATGGGTTTAAGTGAAGGTGTGTGATTTGTTTTTAAAGTATGGATAATTTAAGTGATTATGCACGATGTCTTTCCGTCAAAGAGAAAAACAGATATGTACAAAAGTTAAACAATTTTTTCTCCAAACGTCATATAAGTGACGTTTTAATGACTTCATTTTCAGAGTAAAACTTACACTTATATGATTAATCAGATAAAGTGTTTATAAGTTTAAGCATATAAGTCTAAGTTACTTGATTATGAGTTATTAAAAACGCTTGATTCAGTATGATCAAACATAAGGTTTAATTATTCTAATTATTTATTGCTAATTTTTATAATTGTTAATATTAATATTAAAGGTACAATTCGTCGCATCCTGAAAAAGACAGTTTCTTGTAATTTATTCCAAATCACTATTGTTAACCGAGTCGTTCAAATTGAAGTTCATGGTAGTAATGCTTTCGTTACTACTACTAGTAGTTTTCAAATTCGCTGCTGTTGCTTTCATTTTTTGGCAAAATCTTCCTACCAATATTCCTTTTGTTTGCTAATGAATCCTCGATGTATCCTTGGGACACTGTGGTTGATCGCTAACCTCCATGCCTCTTGAGGGTGGTAATTTCTGCGCTGATGTCGACAAGTAAAGTCGCCGAAGTTCTTCTCATCGAGTAATGAGACCACAAACTGGAACTTTTCAAGCTTTTGGACATCTCCGAAAAATACGCCAGAAGGACACTTTCTTTGTAAACGACTGCGTTTTTTTGGTAACAGCAAGTAGTAAATCTCTTGAAAGCTGCTTCCTAAACAACACTGGAGTTTGTCGGAAGAAGTTTTTCGATTGCAGCTTTCGCTATTTCAACTATTTCAGGTGGAGTTTCTATAAATGCAGACATTGTGCAAAAAATTTTGACATTTCGCACTGTGAGAGCAATACTCACGTAACTCAAAACCAGCGTGTTTCGAGTAATGATGATTTAAAATTCCCAAGTTTTTATATATTATTTGTATCTTAAATACCAAAGGCTTCGAAATACGTTATAGTCGTACTGTCAATCTATTATTAATCGTGTTTTTATTCCTTTAGAGTAGACCCTTCTACTCGTTATAGAAAACAAGAAATTTGGACTTACGTGACTATTGCACTGGTACACCATATCAAATATTTTGGCTTGCGTGTTAATAAATTTAAGACAAGAGCAAAATAGCAACACATTGTAATGAAAAAAATACAACAAAACACAAAACGATCACAGTATTAATTCATTCAACATCTACACTGACCGGCAAAAAAAACCGGCCACCCTGCAAAATTTCGCAAAACCACTTTAAAACTTAATTTGACTAGTGCTCATTATTTTATTAAAGAATCATTCGCTATTGACACATGATGTACACATTAGCACAAAAAAGAAGATAATTAAACGCAGAATTAAATTTAATTTAACAAAATAACAGAAACAGACCAAGTACGATATTTTCTTAAAAAAAAAAAACAAAAAAGGAGGCTGTTGTTGTAAATAGTGTGTTTCATCATTTGATTAAAAGTTTGGCAATTAATAAATTCACGCGAAAATAATTCCGTTAACTCTTACAGACGTCTTTCAAAGTGTCACTCTGTTTCTGTTATTTTGTTAAATTAAATTTAATTCTGCGTTTAATTGGCTTATATGTAAATAGTGAATGGTTCTTTAATAAAATAACGATCACTAGTTAAATTAATAATTTTTAAAGCTTCGTTTTGCGAAATTTTTCAGGGTGACCGGTTTTTTTTTGCCGGTCAGTGTACTATGGCTAAATTGTTATAAAATGTGTTATAATTATATTTAATTCGTTTTTTATACATAATTGATTCACTCCATCGTATTTTTTTACGTATTGCTAAAGGACCTTCATAAATATTGTTTAATCATTTTCATTTAAATCTGATGCCGCCGTTGTCGTGATGTTCGGGAATTGATTGACTATTATTTCGCTCTAATTAACTTTCCTACTTTTCCATGTTTTCGGTCAATTTTTAACTATATCAGAAGACATTGTGCATTTGTTGTGTTCATTTTGTACCTAAATTAGTAGGAGTATCAGATTATCAACATCGACTGAAATCTCATAGCTTTATGAAGCTATGCTTACGCGCATTTCACTTAGGTTTGAGATACGGCAGTCTTGCATTAAGTGCACACGTAATGTTCGGAAATGCAATACAAACATTTTGATGAATTTGAGCATTACGCAACTATTAAAAACCGTTTATACTTACATATACTAAAATTACATTAACTTTTTTATGCATTAATGATAAATTTAAGAATTCGGCAAATTTTGACTTACGTGAGTATTGCTCTCACAGTGCGATTTTTTTTGTTTGATAAGTTTCCATAACAATATCCAAACACGTTTTTGTATACAAATTTCATTCGAGATACACCCACATAAAACTTTATGACAGATAATGAGTGAAACCCCTGCACAATGGCAACAGTAATTTATTGCTTTTAACACCCTATGCGACCAGATATCGGCACGTTCCGGCAGAATTTTTCAGGGCCGTACTGTGTTAAAAAAATAAGGTGAAATAAAAGACAAATTGTATTAGTTAAATAATGTTTATAAGATTATAAGTCACTTTCAAACTCAGATGAGTCGTTATTTATTGAAATAATAATTTCGTTAGGCCGTGTATTTACAAATGTTGATTCAACTTGTATAACATGCCGATTACAATTCTGCCATTTTTCAGAAGATATGAGTTCTGATTGTTGTCTAATGAGATTTACTACAGCGGGAGAACTTTCTGGACGATTATTATATTTTCTAATATTATATCTATAACATTACCGAAAGCAGGTAAAACTTTCAACTCAACCCGAATACGGCTCTGTATAAAATGACCTGTCAAGCTCTTTTCATAATTTATGGTTGCGGTTTCAGGAGCACCGATTTTTGAGTGATTGGTCCCATAAAAATTTATGTGGGTGTATCTCGAATACGGTAACTATAAATCGGTATCACGATTTTCGGAGACAAATTATAATGTATGTATGTATAAATTATTGATACGTTGTTTTTTATTATAATCTTGTAAGTTTGAAGAAAAAATAGCATATATTATTCAGAGTCTAAGTACTTTATGTGCTTCGCACGGACATGTCTGACTCACTACGTTCGTCAGTCAACAGTCCATGCTCAGCACATAAAGCTTTACTTATACTCTTAATAATATAATCTACTATAAACGGCGTAGATCCTTATACAATGAGTGCAAGTGATTTTAATTTGTGTTTAGACGATGTCCCTACCATAAAAATGAATACCATTCTAAACTTTTTTATTTTTGGAATAAGTAAAATAACCCACAATGAAATTCGTGCATTCAAAAGTCTAGAGGCATTTATTCAGTTTTCGTTTTTTTAAACGACTGTGTCTTTCAACATTACAAGTATTATGAGTGGATTTATTTTTATATTCTAAATTTTGTGATGGAACATAATCAGGATGGTCCACATCCGACAAATCTGCAGGTTTACCTAAAAGAGCACCAATGTTGTAATATATTAGAAACTGTAAATCTAATAGGTAGTTACTGTACCTAAAATAAAATGATCCGAACAAACATTGGAATACTTTACTTTGGCTTCGTTAAATCCACTCGTTTCAGGGCTTTTAACCAAAGCTTCCGCCTTTTTTCCCCGTCCTGTATATATTTACCTTTATTGTTGCTAATTGCTGGGAAAGGAAAATAAAATTTGTCCGCATTTCTGGTGCTTCGATTCGCGCAACCGACAACAGCACAAAATTTAAGCATTTTCTCTTAAAAGACAAAATATTATAATATTCAGATGCTAGTGTATTTAAAAAACATTGATGTACATTAACAAAGAATTAATCTGCAAAACAAATAATATAAGATGCAGCGAAGTTAACCTGTACATCACATTGGAAAACATTATTTTTTAAGCATATTCAAACGTTATGGTGCGTTTTACAGATATCTACACAGTCTAGAAACTGTAACAAACTTACCAAACTATAAAAACACAGTTGACACACTCTCAAATTTAAATGAATTCCGAAAATATTAGCATTGACTCTGAGAAAACCGGCTAGTTGTCAAACGCTGCCATCTTGATGACCTCGGATGACGTCAGTGTATTTGACTAATTGTGGGAGTGAAAATGTATATATATTTGGTTCCTTTTATTTAGTTCCCTATATTTGGCACAACTAATAGGGTGTGAACCAAAGTGCGAATGCAACATATACCGGGTGTCCCACATAACACTTTCGGGCGCAATAACTTAGGTATTTTTGAAGGGTTTTTTATTAAATTTAAGACAGATGTAATATAATAGGGAAAGATTAGGCTGATAACAAAAAACCTATTTTATCGTACAAAAAACAAATTTTAGCGCAGCTTCCTGTTATTAAAAACTATGCAAAATTACGTTATAACGTTAAGCAACTAAAATAATGCCTGTGTGCGAAAAATTAATTAAACCACTGTTTTTGTTTAAAAGAATTGCGTTAATAAAAACGCAAAAAATTAATTTGTTTTTTTTTTTTTAATTTAATAGTGCTGTCGGTGCAAAACAATTGCCTGCGTCGCCGAGTTCAGTTTTGTACACCCCTGACATTTTTGTCAAAATCTGACAAGTTATTGAAAAAATGGTTCGCTTTTCTTTAATTATTAAAACAGAAATCATTTTAACCTAAGGAGAATCTTTACTCTGCTTACCGACGTGTTATTATGCCGCCACAGTACTCCCCCCCCAGCGACACAGCGCGCGGTCGTGCTGGGGTGCGAAGGAGATAGTTGCTGGCGTCGGAATGTATAGACGATTTGAATTTCTTGAAAGGTGAATTTGCCTTCTTGTTTCAAGCGTTGGAGATCGGGATCATCAGCTTGTGCTGTAGCTAGCACTGAAGAGTCTAGAGCTTTGAAAGAGATTGTAGCAATTCTCGAAAGCATGTCGGCAGGCACGTTATTGATACCATTGATATACTGAATGTCGGTAGAATATTGTGATATTAAATCAAGGTGTCGTGCTTGGCGAGGGCTGGATTTTTCTGTTTTTTTCTGAAACGCATATATCAAAGGTTTGTGGTCGCAGAAAATTGTAAAAATACGACCTTCGAGTGTTGAAAGTGGAGAATTGTTTTGTAAATAGCAAGCAACTCTCTGTCGTAAGTGCTGTAGCGTCTTTCTGTGCCGGTGAGTTTTTTCGAGAAGAAAGCAATGGGTTGTTGTTCGTTGTCCACGAGTTGTTGCAAAACACCGCCAACAGCAGTATCGGAGGCATCAGTTGCAATGCTCAACTTACTGTGAGGTGCTGGATACGTTAAAAGAGCCACGTTCAGCAAAGAAGATTTGCATTTGTCGAATGCTTGAACTACTTCTGGAGTACTGATAATTGGTCGGTCTTTACGAGTGCAGCCATTTAGTAAACAGTTCAATGGAGATTGTAACTCGGCAGCATTCAGGATCCAACGCCGGTAGTAGTTAATTGTTCCCGAAAATCTCTGTAGAGCCTTTGAAGTTTTCGGAAATTCCGTGTCTTGTACAGCCTGAACTTTTTCTGCTAGAGGTTTGATGCCATCTGACGAAACTTGAACACCTAAGAATTTAAGAGTGTCGACGCCAAAAACACATTTCTTTGGGTTAATGACTAGATCGTGCTGACTAAGTCGTTTTAAGACCATCTCTAGATGCTGGAGATGTTCTCCAGGAGTCGAGGATACTATTAGGATGTCGTCTAAGTAGGCATAAGTAAAGTCTAAAATGTAGGTAAGCAGATAAAAATGTTGTGCCTCGGTGGGATTCGAACCCACGTCTCCTTGCATTCCGGGCAGGTATGCTGACCACTACACCACAAGACAACTTATCTTTACTCTGCTTACCGACGTGTTATTGTGCCGCCACACATTTTTTCATACAATCCAAAATGCTACATCGGATGTTAGGGTTAGTTGATCTTTTGAGCATATGGGGAGTCACGAGCTCTTTTGCTAAATCCTTTAGGAAGATTCTGCGTTTGTGAGTGACCAGATTGTTATAATTTGGATGCCCTCTTGGTAAAACAGTAAAAGCATTGAGTGCTGCCACATCAAGAATATTGAAACAAAATGTCATAGGCCATCTCTTGCTTTGTCTTCTACATGTGTATGTGGATACCATTTAGTCCATAACATCGACACCACCTTTTGTTTTATTGTAGTATAAAATAATTTCGGGCTTGCGTTTAGCGTCATCATTGAAAAGTGCTTCATGATGCATGCTGCTTAGCAAAACTACGCATTTATTTTTTTTCGGTGCGTAGCTCACCATTGTGACGCTATCTCTGAAGCAAAACAATGACGATGAGACTAGACGATCTTTAGATGGTTTCATTTCTTTCCGAATATCTCTCTTATTTTGGCGTAGCATGCCGACAAGAGTAATATTTTTTCCCGAAAGGTACTCGGCCAAAGGAACACTCGTAAAAAAAATTGTCAATAGTCAGATTCAGACCAGAGTTATGAATGGTACGCACCAAAGTTTGCACTACTTCAAATCCCAGATTATTATGCGGAGGTTCTCCAGGTTGTCGACCAACATAAACTAAACAATCAAGAGCAAAGCCAGATTTAGATTCGCACATCCAAAAAATTTTCAAGCCATATTTTGCTGGCTTACTTGGCATATATTGAATGAATCGGCATCTTCCTCTGAAGCCGACAAGTTGTTCATCAATTGTTACATTCATATCTGGTATGATGCATGTTTTACATTGTTGAATAAACAGATCCCAAATATAAGATACCAGTGCTAATTTATCGGTTTCTAGACGTGTTTCTCGAGTTCTCTTATTGTCAAATCTCATAAATCTTCGCATTTCTTCAAACCAAAATATAGACATTGTGGCGCGATAAATGGGATTAGGAAATTCACCAGCAAAAAGCTCCCTTGCGGGGACATCCCAACTTCTGTCAACTCCGGCATAAATAAGTAATCCACAAAATGCATAAAGTTCATTAACAGTTACATCAACTCATGTTTTTGATTTCTCATTGTACACACGCCTTGCCTCTAAATTAGTACAGTGTACAATTTCCTGCATAATAGCTTCAGTCAGAAATAATTGAATAGCTTCTTTTGGCGTAGCTGACATATGTTTCTTTGCCAAACCAGGTGCACGTCGAATAATATTATGTGTCTGAACTTTACTTTTAGCTGGTGGTTCTTTTTTCCATTCCAGATTACTTGCAGAAATATAAGAACTAACACTAACATTTTCTGCACTAGCATCAGCATCATCATCATCATCGTCTTCGTTACTGGATTCAGAAAACTCATCACAATTTGCTTCGAAATCACTGTCCATTATGTCATCATTTTCAACTTCGGAAATTTCACTTTCTCCAGAAGGGAGATCTTCGCATTCATCTGCCCACCTCAAAACCATTTCTTCGTACTTCGGTTCACCAAATTTCACATGTTTTTTAGATGCCATTATTGTTTTGAACTGCTACTTCAAACTCACTCAACGCAACTTTCTGTTCAACTGAGACAACGTAAATATGTGGGTGTGCAGTTATACAATAAGAAATAACGCAAGTTTCAACCTGTACAGACATGCAGATTTGCTTAGTTTAGCTTTTTCCATGATACACGCCAGCAACAGCAGGCAGAAACGCGTTAATACGGATAAATTAGATATGGATCTCGTAGGCCCGGTAGATGTAAATGTAGGATAGTAATGATAAAAAATTATTTTTTAAGTTAAAAAAATCGACAAAAATTATTTGACCTGAGAAACTGTTAAACGGATAAATGTTTAGACCATACCTGAACGCTGGATTAAATTAACAAATTTTAAAACAAATTACAAGCTACTAAATAGTGATCCGGGCCTGGCAGGCCCCGTTTATGTATCCTAGGGTTAAGTTAATAACGCAATAATTATTAACAAATTACCCAAAGTTCTTGAGAATTATATAATTTCTCCATTTTTTGTTGTTTTCAGAGGAAATCCATTCTTTGCTGGTAATTATAAAAGAATCTTCAAAGTATGTGCAAGAAGAAAGTCGTTTACGCAAAAGAAAATTGGTGTTTAAACTAATACAACATAGTGGAAAAATGCTACCAGGAGGTTTAGACTTTACCATGTGATGCATATTTTCATCAATCGAAATGTTTTGTTTACTAACCTCAAATGTGGCATTTAATGACTAATGACAGTTCCTTAGGAAACTGGAAGTGTATGTGGCAGATGGAACTTTCATCTGTATTGCTTTCGGTGTGTTTAAAATCCATCTGTTTTTTAATCGGACTTAGATGAATTGTCAATTCAGTTATGTTTCGTGTTGAAGGCGTTGATATTGTTACCGGGCCAACATTTGGAGGCCTGATTAGTGCGATCATTAGGTTAAGGAATTAGATAAGTTGTTTTATTCAAATAATATTTAAGCATGTCCGAGATCCGCGGCACCGCGGTCCGCTAATCGGAGCGCGGCTGCGACAGCAGCCGCATATAAAGATACGTAAAATTGGAGCAATAGGCAGTTGAGTCGTGGGTTTCAAGGAAGTCTGTTGTCGTCAGTGCTCGCCCCGGCGGCTAAACGGCCAGACAACCCCAATAAACCGTACCTTCTTTTTTCATCGAGGCTTTTATTCACGAAAAATCCCGTGCTCAGTTTTTTGCCGTAGCAAACAAAGCACCCACACCGATTCTTTTCAGAACCCCATCACCCAAGGACACTCCGACACCCTGGAACAAAGTCGGCGTACCGACGCGGGTAAAGACCGGACGCTTCCCCGCTGGAACCGCGAGGTCGCGACGACCCGGTCCCGTAACAATATTTGCTGCCCCATATTTGGGCTTACATCTTCTAAAAAAATTGGTAGATTACTACAAGCAGTTTATTTATTTTTTATTCACTTTTTAGAGGAGTTAGGAAGTGTTGATCTGTTTCCTGTCTTCATTCACTATTCGGGAAGAAATGGTATTATTCTCTCGATGTGAAACATCTATAAGTTGTTCTTTGTTGCAGCTACAACAAATTTAAAATTTGTTGTAGCTGCTTTGGCTTTTTCTGGTGGGGTGCATGAAAATAAACTTTCTTTATAATCTGGATTGAAACTTTTTTCATCTGTTCACTTTTTTATATTCTGTATTGTGCTCTCTAGCAAACTGCTTCATTCTCATTCTTAGGCAATAATTAATTGTATAAACAAGTAATTTGTTCTTATGGTTTGCACAAGGAAACGAAAATGAAAAATTTTGCGTTAAATAATCTTTGTTTTTTCAAAAACATTAGAATCATCAGCATAAAGCGCAAATTCTTCTTGAATCCTTAAAATCAAGCAAAAAAGTTTTTGTTCGGATGATTCAAACCTCCGTGTATTTTGATGTTAGTTAGTTGAGCAAAGTTTTCGCGGGAATACTACTGTTGGTAATCAAGGACATGTACTTTCCACACATGTGGAGCAGTTGGCATACTTTTACCTTGTTTACACAAGTATCCCGTCACATAATATGTTACACACTCTTTCGCTTGGGCAAATAATATATCAGACTGTACAATGTCATTAGCCTCTAAATCTGATTCTTCGATTATTCCATCGAGTCTCTGTTTTAGACGCTCGATAGCCAACGAGGAAGAAGACTGAACGTTTTCATTTTTGATGTCACTATGAGACAGCAAAGTTTTGGGGGCATTTGTTTCTGTTACAGTACAGTTTCCAAATATTGATGGCTTTAATACAGCGTATACGGATAATATTTTGTACAGTTGTAAAAAGTAGTAGGTGTAGCTGGGTGATCATTTTGACCTCCAGCCATCCTGATGGGCCCAAAAGATTTCTAAAAAAAATGTAACTTTTTATATATCTCCACTGGATCCTGATTAATCAATGGAAATGTTAGATTTATTTACATTTACATTTTATTAATTTTACCAGTCAATAATTAAGTAAAATTATACTTTTGTGACATATATAAGCAGAGATCTATGACAGAATGAAGGGTGATCCGAAATCCTTGCGCTGTATTTTGTGTTAAGAAGTTGCTTTCTTCGATTGCTTTAGTCTTAACGTTATTCTCCTAGATATTAAGCCATAAAAGAGACTCTTGAAGAACTCAGAAATCTTCCATTGCTGGGATCAGTCCTTGGCGGGGAATCTTTCTGTTTAAAGCATTGAACATTCTGTTGACTTGTTCACAGAACGACACTGTGGTATAGAATCATCCAGCTCATAATATACACTCGAGATACGTAAAATAAATAAAATGATTTCAAAATGCAAACAGTTAGAACATATGTATACTTTCACAGAATTATAACTCCTATGTGAACCTACAGTTTACACCATTTTTAAAGGGAGAATTTTAATCGAGAAAAACACCTAATATTAATGGAGATGCTTCCACATTTATTTCTTAAATGTTACTACTATTTTACGAGTGTCACTTAAACAGTACCATCAGGGACACGGAAAACTGGGTGGAGGTGTCATACAATTGTCGATTGGCATATTTGTCATTTTGACACTGACAAAGTCGAAGTTTTAATAAATTTGTTTCAATTATATTAACATGCAGCACTGTGTGATAATTCTCGTAGTTGCGAATGCCAGTTGTCCTCAAACGATGACGAGCAGTTTTGACATTGCCCGGAAAATTGCTAATTATAGTGGCTTCAGCAGCACTAGTAAAAGGCTCTTTCCGAGCAAAAACAAAAAGCGTCTCCTACATGTTGTAAACATACATGAGTGTGTACGGTCATATTCACATGTATAAATTACGCACCAAGATCTGTCCTGATTTCATTAATTGCTTGAATATGGTTAACACTTCTTAATATGTCTGTCAAAGAGTAGTTTACCACTGATGAAAATGTAGTGGTCATTGATCGGGTGTGTCAATATCTTTTCACAAGGCTGGCTGCTATACAACCAAGGCAAAAACATAATTTTGCCATATTTGAGGAGATAACACCATCCACTTTTCTAAGTTTTTCAATTATTTTCTGAAGTCCATGAGCGTTAAGCTCGGTACAAGTGTAAATATTCAAAGTTAAAAAAGTTTTCTAAAATGTAATCTTTACTTGTCTTCATAATCGAACGAAAAATGTCACGTACCACAAATAATAAATTATTTTCGATATACAGTAGACGCCGCTTAATATGATCACGGTTAATGTTATCAACCGCTTAGTGTGATCAAAATGGCTTGGAACGGGCCCACGCAATACCAATGCATTACAGTTTTTCCGTTTATTGTGATCAATATTTCGCTTATTGTGATCAATCTCCCAATTCTTATACAAGCTTTTTTGAAGAAACGAGACGATTGAAAGTACTATTGTTTTTAATGAACTTTTATTGCTCTCAAAAGATACATTCGCTTATACTACTCACTTTATAGAGCCACAATCAGTGACAGACTTTAGTAATCAGCCCGTTTTCGTCTTTTGAATGAACGAATTTTTCCTGTTTTAAATTTGAGTAGTACTTATGTAAAAATGAGCACGTCAAAACGACGAGATCTCAGCTTATCAGAGAAAAAAAATTTCAGCCCGTTTTTTCTAAAATAACCAAAGGAAATTCAAGAGTTCCTTTCTCAGAATGATAACCAAAATTAAAAATAAATTCTAATGTTTATGTACCTTCATTTACCAGCATAATGAACACTCTCTTGTTCATGATTTTGATTTGTTTCAAGTTTTCCTGTCTCTGATGGTGGTTTTCGCTTATTGTTATCAGTCGGTTAGTGTGATCAATTTGTCTGAGTCCCAAAGTGATCACATTAAGCGGCGTCCACTGTATATACTTTATTAGCAGCTTTGTGGCTCGCTTAGTGCAGGCTGCCACCCTAGTCTGCGTTGTTGAGTACACGGGGCAGTAAAAGACGGATCAACGACCATGTAATTTATTTCACTTTAACAAAAGGTTTTTTCACGTGGAGCTCCTCACTCTACGATCGCGCGAAACCGAAGAAGGAGCGCGAGCTTTTTCCCCCGCGTTCCATCCTTCATGCTCGCTTCTCTAGCCGATTCAAATATTGGCGGGAAAGGTCCGCTACATCACCCCCTTCCTAGTGAGAGCCGAGAGGATTGAACGAATTATGTGCAATATTTGGATGGAAATCTGACTCTACAACCAGATCTTGTGGTTCGTGTGGGTTCGTTGTTGTTGTTGTTCGCGTCACTTTTGATTGCCACTGGTTGCTGTGTGGATTTCGTCGTGCTCTGATCGGTGACATTTGGTGCCTTTGACACTTCGCTTGACGTTTCGACTACTGCGGCTTTTAACCTGTCAATCGAAATAACTTCTGTTTTCCCATTGACTAGGATTTTGAAGAATTTATCGCCTGTTTCTAGGACCTTGTAGGGACCGTTATAGGGTCGTTGTAAAGGTTTCTTCACGGTGTCAACACGAATGAAAGCGTACGTTGCTTGGTGAAGGTTCTTTGGGATGTAGCTTCATGTTCTCCGTGATGGGTTGTCCTAGCGTACTGAATTCGTCGCATTCTTTCTTTCAGTTCTTGCGCGAATGTGTGGGGGAAACAGTTTGGCGTGGAATTTATTTTGACCAGATCAGCTGGTAAACGAAGTGATGTTCCATAAACCAATTCAGCTGGTGATGTGTCGATGTCTTCTTTGATGCTACTTCTGATACCCAGCATAACGAGCGGTAACGCTTGCGTCCACACGTTATCGTGGCATTTCAGGGCCGCCTTCAGCTGCCGATGGAACCTTTCGACCAGTCCATTGCTTGGAGGATGGTAAGAAGTAGTTCGGATGCGATGCATGCCCGTAAGTTCGCGATGAGAGGTAAAGAGTGCGGATTCGAACTGTGTGCCTCTGTCTGTTGTGATTCTTGTAGGGACACCAAAACGACAGATCCAGTTGTCGAGCAAGGCTCGGGCACATGTCTGCGCTGTGATATCTGCGATTGCTACTGCTTCAGGCCACCTAGTAAATCTATCTATCATAGTCAGCAAGTACTCCTTACCGTCTGAATAAGGCAGGGGCCCCACAATGTCAACATGAATGTGGCTAAACCGGGCGTCAGGATTGCTGAAAGTGCCAATGGGTGATTTAACGTGTCTGTGGATTTTCGCGCGTTGGCAGGGCAGGCATTTTCTTACCCATGTGGCCGTATCTTTCCTGATGTTTGGCCAAAAATACCTACGTGTGACTTGTTTTACAGAGTTCCTAACCCCGGAGTGTGAGAGGTTATGAGTGATTTCTATGATGTGTGATGTACAAACGATTTCCATGGGAGGTTTCAAACCACAATTCCTTGTTGCCACCTGGTGAGGGAAATTGCTGGTGTTGGACTCGTGAGCGTTTTCACGAGCCCTAAAGAAATAAAAAAGGGGTAAACTTAAGCACAAGTTTATTCTGTGACGTCTACATGCAAAATCCCGCGGTCGTACCTAGCGTTCCGCTCTCTTCATCCCTCTCCCATTGGGGGTGGACGAGCATGCGCACATGATCCTAACATAGCTCCCCCCGCTGAATTTAATGGAAGATTACAATTCAGGATATAACAATTGATTACAAATAGGTACAGATACTTAGAAATACTATATGAAATGTATAAATAAAGTACATATTAACGTTGACATAAGTGGAACATATATGAGTCCATTCGCAAACAAATTGATTGCGCACATAACACGACTCTAAATTGATTGCGCCCTGTTTTCACTCACAACAGTCCTTGTTAGAGTCCATGGGCAAAACGCAAATTTTCGTTAATGGTCTTTTAAACACTCCCCGCATTGTTTTGATCGTCACTACACGACACTGTCCGTCCTTTCCCGGGTGTAGCTCCTCGATTCGCCCTAAAGGCCACTGTTGTGGCGGAGTGCTGGCCTCGCGGACTACCACCAGGTCCCCCTTGGCGGGCTTCAATGCTGGAACGTTCCTCCACTTGTACCTGGTTTGTAACTGATGCAGGTACTCGTTGGACCACCGTTTCCACACATCTTGTCTCATCTTCTCCAGAAGCTGGAAGCGGATTAAGCGATTGGTCGGAAGGTCCCTCAGGTCTTCCTCTACCGGAGCGGTCAGCGGACCGCCGATTAGAAAATGGGCCGGAGTGAGTGCGACGAGGTCGTTCGGGTCATTTGATAATGGGGTGAGAGGTCTGGAGTTTAGACATGCCTCTATCATAATCAACACGGTATTCATTTCCTCATAGTTCAGCAAAGTATTATTTAAAACTCGTCTAATGTGCCCTTTAATTGACTTTACAGCAGCCTCCCATAAACCGCCCATGTGGGGGGCGTTTGGAGGAATAAAATTCCAAGTAATGCCTAAATTTGAAAGATTGCCTACTACCACATCTTTAAATGATTTTGTTTGGAATAATTGATATAACTCTTTTAAATGCCGGTTACTGCCTACGAAAGTCGTTCCGTTGTCAGAATGAATCTGACTTGGTTTACCTCTACGGGAGATAAACCGCTTTAATGCATTCAAAAATGAATTTGACGTGCAGTCACACACAAGCTCTATATGCACTGCTTTGGTAGCGAAGCACACAAAGACGGCGATGTAACCCTTTATTGTTTTTACCGTCCTTCCATGGCCGTTTTTTAGTGTGAATGGCCCTGCATAATCAACACCAGTTACTGTAAATGGCCGCGATGGAGTTACTCGTGTTACCGGGAGATCAGCCATCAATTGTTCATATGAAATTGGTTTGCATCGATAACACCTTAGGCAATTGAAAATGACTAATTTAACCGCGTTTTTGGCTGAAACAGGCCAATATCGTTGGCGTACTGCTGCTAAAGTACCTTGACAACCGATGTGCAAATTTTCGACATGATATTTCTTAATAATTAGATTTGTAATGAAATGCTGTTTCGGCAGCAATAGAGGGTATTTCCGATCGTTATGAATGTTGGAGTATGCTAATCTACCTCCAACTCTTACTAACCCAGAAGAGTCAATGAAGGGGCTTAAGTTTTTTATTTTACTGTTATTGGCAACCTGATTATGTTTTTTGATATTGTGAATATCGATGTGAAAGGCTTCGGATTGAACTTGTGTTATTATTAAACTATGGGCCTCTCGTAGTTCGCTGCAAGTTACAGCGCCCAATTTTTTATTATGTTTGTTTTTTAAATTAAAAATGAAACGACGCACGAGAGCGGTAATTCTTAACAATTTGTCAAAATTTGAAAACTTAGACCAAAGGGAACAATGTTTAGTGACCCTTTGCACTATTAAACAACATTTTGGTTTCATTTCTGGTAAATTAGTGCCTGAGGGGACTTCTTGTATATATGGTATGTGTGGCGTTGTTAAAAAACTAGGGCCGTGCCACCACAAATCTGAAGACATCAAATGACGCGGAGTGTCGCCACGCGATAGAATGTCCGCAGGGTTTTGATTTGATGGAATGTGGTACCAATTGTTATAAGGGGCTAGAGACTGAATTTCTGAGACTCTGTGGGAAGCGAAAGATTTTAATAAGGCGGGTTCTGTACGGAGCCATGCCAATACAATTGTAGAATCGGTCCAATAATAATGATTACGGATTTGAAAATTAGATAAAGATTTGGTTACCTTATACACCAATTTGGCCAAAAGCAGAGCTCCGCACAGCTCTAATCGAGGAATGGTTAATGATTGTAAGGGAGCCACCTTGTTTTTTGAGCACAAAATATGGGTTTGATAAGTACCGTCCGGACCTTGAGATCTCAAATAAACACATGCCCCGTTTGCAAGTTAACTTGCATCGCAAAATCCGTGGATTTCGACTTGTTGATAATCGCAAATAGCTCGGCGCGGTACCGCTACCTGGTTAAGCTGTGAAAAGGTTTCTAGAAATTCGCACCACATTGTGTGTAATTCAATAGGTAAACTTTCGTCCCAATCTAGTTTTAGTGACCATAATTTTTGTAAAATAATTTTAGCAGTTATGACTACAGGTGCCGCTAATCCCAACGGATCGAAAATATGAGCGATCGTGCTTAAAATGCCGCGTTTAGTAATTTTGTCAATTCTTGGATTTTTCGAGTGAGTGGAGTACTTAATTATGTCATTATTATTATCCCAGAATAAGCCTAATGTTTTAATGGTATTTTGTTTGTCTAAAGAAATCTGCTCTTGTTGTTGAAGTTCCTCGTCAAACCCGAAATCACATGAATAATTGGAACTTATTTTGTGTAACTCAAAACCTGCCTTAATTAAAATTTGCTTGATATCATTTAATAATTGTGCCGCGTCCACAATATTGGATGAGCCATAGATCAAATCGTCCACGTACATGTCACGTAAAATAATGGTTGCTGCTTCCGGAAAATTTTGCATTTCTAGATTAGCTAGTTCATGCACACATCTCGTTGCTAGATATGACGAACTAGCAAATCCATATGTGACCGTGTTCAGTTGGTAAACCTTGATATCCTCGCCTGAATCATTTCGCCAAAATATTTTTTGATACTTACGATGGTCTGGATGTAAAAGTATTTGACGATACATCTTTTTTAAGTCCGCACAAACGACTACTTTATGAATCCTAAATCTAATTAAAATGCTGAACAGATCTTGTTGGAGATTAGGGCCGACTAATAGATTATCATTTATGGATTTATTGTTATCAGTTTTCATGGACGCATTGAAAACAACCCGCAATTTGGTGGTCGTTGACGATTCGTTGTGGACCGGATGATGGCTTAAAAAATAACCGGAATTGTCGGGTTCACATTCGGTCATGTGCCCCAGTGCTAGACAGACCCTCATAAATTCCGAGTACTGCTGAAATAAGTTCCGGTCCTTTGAAAAGCGTTTCTCAAGGTTGTAAAATAGCCTCAAAGCTCTTTCTTTGGAAATACCCAAGCAAGGCGGTTCGTTTATCAATGGGGGCTTTACAATAAACCTACCACTAGTTGCATCCCTTGTAAAGGTTTCCTTGAAGTGTACTTCGCAGGTGTTGTTTACGCTTGAACTGTCTGATTTTTCAGGTAAATTTTCTACTTCCCAGAACTTTCTAATCTGTTTATCTAACGAAATATTTGAAAGGTTACATGAGGTTAAGTTATTTGATGAATTAAACTGATTTAGAACGCCTCCAATTACCCAACCGAACTGGGTTTTTTGTAATGTCGGGCCATTTTTGTTAATTCGGAACTGACCAATGCAAAGTATGTCCCAAAATATTTCGTTCCCTATCAAGAGGTCAACGGCTAGTGACTTATTATAAAACGGATCGGCTAATTTGATATTGGTGGGTAGATTTTGCAATGGTGTAAATGATTGCGCAGGTACGTTACCCGTGATTTCGGGAACAATTAAGAAGTCCAAGTAGGCCTTGAATGAATTGGAAATTGATGAAATTTTTACACTGACTGCTTTACTAATAATAGAAGATTTGCATGCAATTCCTATCAGGGGTAAATTGATTTTGTGTATATTTTTTAACCCCAATTTTTGTACAGCTCGCTCGGTAATAAAATTTGAGACTGAACCATTATCTAGCAAACTACGAAATTTTATGCCTTTGTTATTAGCACCTGTCGCCAAAATTTGTGTGGTTGATAAAATTACATTTTTGCTTAAAATTTGTGCACAATTGCTCATTGTACTTGAAGAGGGTTGTGGCTGCGATTCTATGTGCAAAAGAGTATTATGACGTCTATTGCATTTTTTACAATTGCCGGCGTTGCAGGTCTCGAGTGTATGTCCACTACGTAGGCAATTCGTGCATAAATGTCGTTTTTTTATTTCATTTAATCTGCGATCCACGTTAAGACCTAGGAAACTCTGACAAAAAAAGATAGTATGCGATTGTTTGCAGTAATTGCAAGATATTTGACTATGTTCGTTTCTGTTTACGATATGACTGGATGGCTTATTGTACTTAGCATTGAACGGAAATTTGGGTTTATTTGGAACGTTAAATTTATTACTAAGAAATGTCGCTTCAAATGATTCGAACATTTGACAACGTTGTGTCAGAAATTCAAGAATGCTTGTTGTTGTGGGAATGTCTTTGGACAATGTACCTTCCCATGCAATAGTTGTGCCGTGATCAAATTTACAAGAAATTAAATGAATAAGAAGATCATCCCATTGATGTACGGGACGTCCAATTCCCTCTAATGCCTTAAGATTCGAATTGACTATTTGCAAAAGGGTTCTGAGCGATGCAGAATCCTTTGGATTAATGTTGGGCAATGAAAATAACGAGCGCACGTGATGCTGACTGATCAGTCGGTTATTTTCATACCTTTCCACGAGTAACGCCCATGCTGCCGCGTAATTATCGGTGGACGGTGTCAAATGGCTAATTGTTTTTTGTGCTTCGCCCGATAAAGTACCTTTTAAGTAGTGAAACTTTTGAATGGCATTTAAACTGGTATTATTATTAATTAAAGATTGAAAAGAATCTCGAAAACTAAGCCATTCAGTAAAGGACCCATCAAACGTGGGCAAACAAATTTCAGGTAGCTTGACCGGAAGCGTTTCGTTACGGTTTGATGGCGAATTCGAGTTAGGTACTGACTCCAAAGCCCCGGCGGCTTGGATTAAGCTTTCTGCATTACTCACAGCTTCAAAATATTTATTTTCGAATTCGGTTGCTTCGTCGTCCTTGACTTGTATTTCGTCCACAGTGGATATTTGCACTTCAATGTCTTGATATTCGCGTAAGCAAGGTTCGATTGATGCTAACCGCCTTTTTAAATTTATTGCCTTTTTACCGTTTCGAGGGTCTGCTATGAAATTGTTAAACTTTGTCAAACGCGTTTTGAGAGCAGCCCGTTTGGCTATTAAAGTTTTAATATCGTCCAACATTATGAGGAAACGAACTGACGAGTAATTGATTATGACAAAACATGAATAATAGGATAGGAAACAAGGAACTGACCTGAGACCTCGTATACTTGATGTGTTGATGTTTTCTTGTCCACTAGGTTGGGCTGATGATTTTCCCCTGGAGTGGCTAGGAGTGATGCGTTGATTTTTTGCACTTACTCGCGTGTTGCACGAATTCGTAGCACACCGTTATGCTTATTTATCCGGCTCGAAGGACCATTTTATGTTGGACTCGTGAGCGTTTTCACGAGCCGTAAAGAAATAAAAAAGGGGTAAACTTAAGCACAAGTTTATTCTGTGACGTCTACATGCAAAATCCCGCGGTCGTACCTAGCGTTCCGCTCTCTTCATCCCTCTCCCATTGGGGGTGGACGAGCATGCGCACATGATCCTAACAGCTGGAATGTGAACTTTTCGTCTTGTAGAAGAGTTTTCAGTTCGCCATCTGTCTCTTGTGACGTCGCCAACATGTCGTAGTCAAAAGTACACTTGGAAATTTCTGACATCCTTGACAAAGTGTCTGCTGGTGTGTTTTTATAACCAATGACATACTGGATGTCGGTGGTATACTGTGAAATCAGATCTAGCTGCCTTGACTGTCGAGGACTGCACTTCTCTGGTTTTTGATGAAAAGCGTATACCAGAGGTTTGTGATATGCAAAGATAGTGAAATGACGGCCCTCTAGAAAATGTCGATAATGAAGGATACTTCTATATATTGCCAAAAGTTCTCTATCGTACGCACTATATTTCCTTTCTGTGGAAGTCAATTTTGCGGAGAAAAAGGCCAGTGGTTTTGGAATACCTTCGACAGCTTGCTCCAAGACTCCACCAATACCTGCTTGAGACGCATCGGTGTACAACCGGAGTGGTGCTTGGTGGTTAGGATAGGCGAGTGTGGTAGCTTTTGCTAAATCTTGTTTACACTGTTCGAATGCTTGCAGGGCTTCTGGATTCGCCTCTATGTTGGCATCTTTCTTGACATTGCCTCCAATCAGTTGGTTCAGGGGGGGCTTGAATGGTAGCTGCGTTTGGAAGCCACCTTCGATAATAGTTCACCATTCCCATAAGACGTTGTAGTCCTTTCTTGGTCTTTGGAAATGCCATGGAAGTGATGGTTTCTACCTTCTCTGATAGGGGCTGGATTCCGTTAGCACTGATTTTTACCTCTAAAAAGTTTTACTCAGGTGCCCCAAAAACACATTTTGTGGGGTTGATAATGACTCCATATTGGTCGAGCCTTTCCAACACAGTTTGCAGGTGGATTAGGTGTTCTTGCTCTGATGCGGACGCTACCAATATGTCATCAATATAAGCGTATGCAAAATCAAGCCCCTGCAGAACTTGGTCCAGAAAGCGTTGAAAGGTCTGGCTTGCGTTACGCAACCCAAACGGCATCCTGGTGAATTCGTATAATCCAAAAGGGGTTGTGACCGCTGTTTTAGGTTGATCATCTGGGTGAACAGGAATCTGGAAATACGCTTTTTTGAGATCAAGAGTACTGAAGATGTTCTTGCCATGTAGGTGCTGGCTAAAATCGTGGATATGCGGGACTGAATATCTGTCTGCTTTGTTTGAGCATTTAGCACTCGATAGTCCCCACATGGTCTCCACGTGTCGTCCCTTTTTGTTACCATGTGTAGCGGACTGGCCCATGGTGACGACGATGGTTTGACGATTCCCATTTCCAACATCTGCTGGAATTCTTGCCTGGCGGCTTGATACTTGTCTGGAGGCAGGCGTCGCGGTCTGCAATGGCTTGGAGGTCCTTTTGTTTCGATGTGATGTGTGACGGCATGCTTGACCTGCGTTACTTTAGTTGATGGAGCTGGTCGGAGGACATTTGGGAAGCGTCGAAGGAGTGTTCGATACGGGTCAGGAATCTCGTCAAAGATGGCACGTATGCCTGGCTCGTGCGCGATTTTAACCCGACACGACACTTCTAATGATGTTAGCGAGTCTATGAGTTTCTGGTTTTTTACGTCCACTAATAGGCCGTAGTGATGTATGAAGTCAGCTCCTAATATTGCGTCCGTAACATTTGCTACCAGAAAAGTCCATTGAAAATCGCGGCGCAGACCGAGATTTTAGTTTAACAGTTTCTGTCCAAGCACTGCGATTTTGGAACCGTCCGCCGATTGTAAATTGAAACATGCGTCAACACTGTTTGACCCGGCACAATTCAGACTTTTGAATTTCGCGGGTACTACACTGATATCAGCTCCTGTGTCAATTAGGAAATGTAGCTTGGAATTTCTATCAACGATAAATAGGAGAGGCGATGTGGTGTGGACAGCAGAAGCGGCCCTTACTTCTGCTCTCCGGACCCGTTTTTTGCCAAACTGCAAGGTGGCGTGCATTTTTTTGCGTTTGCGCCAAAGTTGAAGTGGTACCAACACTTGCGATCTACAGCACTATTTTGGCGTTGGCGGTTTCTGCTGCGACTTCGTGCGCGGGTTTGGCTGATGCTTCGTCCTCGCCCCTCGTAGCGTTCAAGGCGCGCCGTCAGATTTTGGACTTGGCGCGTTAATTCACCAATGGCGTCATTTCGCTCTGACGCTGACCTCTGATCCTCTTCTTTCGCCCCTATGGCGGACATCGTTGCAGCTGGTACGGCCTCAATGATCTTATCTGCGACTTCTACTGGCTGATCCGTGGTCAAAGAAATTAATGTGGGCTGATTGTTTGTGGGCATCTGCTGAAGAAATAACTCTCGTAGAGCCGTTTCATTGACGTATGGAGATAGGGAATCGCCGCCATTTGTGAGCGATTTCATATGTCGTAAGAGTTGGGTGGGTTTTCGAGAACCCAACTCTTGGCACGAAAGCAGTTGTTTCAGACGCTGAGTCTCCGTAAGCGCAGTTCTGGCGATGATTGCTTGTTTTAATCGCGTGTGCGGTAGGTCGGGATCTGGGGTCACAATCTGATCCGTCACCTCGGCGGCAATATAAGGAGGTAGGGCGATGAGGACATGATTATATTTCGTCTCTTCCTTCACGATTTTTGTCTGGAAGGTGGAAAATCTGGCCTCTGCCATAGCAAACCATAATTCTGGCTGATTATCCCAGAATGCCGGGAGGGAGAATGTTGCTTCGGTGATTGTGGGGGCTGTCTTCTCTGTTTCAGACATCTCTTGCTGTTTTCACTCTACTTCGATATCCACGTGGTTCCAAGGGACAGTTGTGTTTCGCGTTGCCTTTCTACTGCGTCACCACTGTGATTCAGATCACGTCGGGGTCACCAATGTCGCTCGCTTAGTGCAGGCGGCCACCCTAGTCTGCGTTGTTGAGTACACGGGGCAGTAAAAGACGGATCAACGACCATGTAATTTATTTCACTTTTACTGAAGGTTTTTTCACGTGGAGCTCCTCACTCTACGATCGCGCGAAACCCCCTTCCATCCTTCATGCTCGCTTCTCTAGCCAATTCAAATATTGGCAGGAAAGGTCCGCTACAGCTTCAAAATTAATTTTGCCTTCACCTTTGAATAGATAGCCAATAGTCAAAAAAATATGAAACCAAAGTACGTACCTTTGAGGTAATTTGAGGAGAGGACCCGGGTGGGTTAGGTAGCTTCGTGCTTGCCCGCTACACCCTGGGTCGTGGGTTCGATTCCCGCCCGGCTCTGGGTGTTGTGTATATCCCCCGTTCCCCTGTAATTGGGCCTCCGGCCTGTTGGGGAACGTAATCAAATAAAAATAAAAAAAAAAAATAAATAAATTTGGGGACAAAAAATGTAAATCTTTAGTGAACTTTTTCATCAGTTATTCAATGTGCTTTTGTTCAGCAAACTGGTTACCCATAAGTAACTTTATGCCAGGGTTTAGAAACCTAGTTTTCCATTTTGTCGTTATATGTACTGCATCTTGAATGCAGACTGGTTCTCTCAAATTGTAACCGGCCTAAGGAGTAAAATTAAATTTCGAGTTAAATTCACGTAAGTTAGAATTGGTTTACATTAAAATAGATAATTATTCTAGCTATTACCTGAAAAAATGGTCTACAAGGACATTCCAAATCTTCAGTTGTACTAATAGTTCGATTAAGGTATGCTAGGCCAAACTTTCATCACCTCTAAGCATCGAGTATCTCCAACAGAAGAAAATCCCAAAATTTCCTCAGTTTTGCTGCTACAGCTTCTAAGTATTTCCATCGTTTTATAACATCATAGTAAATAAATCGGTTGTCACTACCAAAAATTGCAAGGCAAAATGCGGGGGTGTTTTCTACTAATGATTAATAAATCATAAATAGACACCGTGCGTTTTGAGATGAGCACAGTGAGTCATCATTGTCTGACAAGTAGAATTCCACCAGTGCCGAAACAGTGAGTTTAGTAAAGAGGGGTCGTTCGTACAGAATTTTGGCAATATACGGCTGGGCATGATCTATTTGGAAAAGCGGCTGTTGTAGGGTGTGAAGATAAGGGAGAAGATGAGGTTCTATAATATCCGCAGTGTAGCTTTGGGCATTCATAAACCCCTAACAAACACTAAGGGTGATCTACTGCCATACCCAATTGCCGTTCTCCACGTCAATACTTCTTCGACCATCGCTCATATCTAAATAAAATCGGGATTCGTCACTAAAGATCACTCGAGTGAGTGGTAACACAAAGTGTGGTCTGTACGACGTGAGTCCAAATGATCTGGTTCTCTTTGTAATTCTTCTGCCTTCTTCTCCAAACCATTGGTCCGCAGTCGAACGCGCGTTCGACAAACGGTCCTTCACAGCCAGAAGTCTTAGGCGACGTTCTTGACCTATTGTTACCTGTCGGGGACGGTCCGAACGTCTGGCTCGTTCTCACCCATCTTCGGACCAAGTGTAGTAGCAATTCGTCGGTGCGGACACGGTCCTGCTTAAACGGGCTGCAATTTGGTGAAATGATAAACCTTCTCGTAGGGCCGCTATTCGACCTCGCTCAAAATTGCTCAGTTGTTTAAAATTGGAACACCGACGAATTCTAGGTATTCTCAACGCTATGTCAAAAACGGTAACGTGACAGCAATCGTACAGAATTTTTAAAAATTTTGTTTAGGTTTGCTGCATATCTTTATTTTAAATTAAATATTGTTATTAATATTTTTTCCTTATTTTATTTTTTTATAAAATATAAAAAAAAATCTGAATTTATCATTCGGAAGTATACTATACTTCATACTGTTAAAAATCAAATGTTGAGATTTTAAAAATCGGTTAATAAATCGCAATATTTTGCTCTTTTTGGCTTGAGACAAAAATGGAAAAAAAAGTGATACCGTATTTCTATTTCTCTGGATTATTTAAGAAATCTCAGGCGATTTAGTGGAATTAAATATAAAACAAAGACTTTAACGTGAAATTATGGACTTTAATAGTGCTATTCTGTAATTTCTAACATTCTATAAAAATGTTATTGCCATGACAATTCTATTACAAAACGTCAGTTAACAGAGATTGGGAAAAAATGGTATTCTGTATGTAATGTTAGTAACATTATGTTTATAACGTTGCTGTAAATTTACAGCGACAAAATTGGGACCGTATACTATAACAGTCTATTAAAAAATAACGCTGTCACGTATGACATTAATTGAAAGTGTTCAAAAACATCATAAACATGCAAAATAATTTTAATAACGAGATTAATAATATTCCCGTATTTATATACGGACTTCTGGAAGAAGACGAGAGACGAAATTACATGCGAATTTATCGGAAGCAGTTGCGAGATTCTCAAAATCCATTCGAAATGCCAGAAGTCGAATTTATAAAAACATTTCGCTTAAACCAAGATTTGACAAGAATTTTAATCGAATGGCTGGAACCCCACGCTGGAATTCGGCGAAGAACAACAAAACTGCCCTTTTATTTAGAAGTATTAGCTACCCTTAACTTTTTGGGTACCGGCTCTTACCAGCATAGTGTGGGATCTTGCACATGGGTTGCAATGAGCCAACCGGCTATTAGCCGATCCTTAAAAAAAGTTTGTAGACTCGTTACGGGGTTATTGATGCCAGAGTGGATAAAGTTTCCAACAACAATGGAAGAGAAGACGGCAATTAAGGGTGGATTCTATGAGAAATTTGGGTTTCGTGGTGCTATTGGGTGCATTGACGGTACCCATGTCGAAATAATAACTCCGCCTATAACTGACGTAGATCACCCGCCACATGTATATATCGATAGAAATGGGGTACACAGCATTAACGTTATGCTAATTTGTGACTCCAATTGCAAAATTTTGGCCTGTGACGCTAGATTTCCTGGTTCCGTTCACGATTCAGCGATCTTCAGGGTTTCAGATATTCGGAATAATTTGCGAATGTGTTTTGAAAATGGTGATGATACCTCGTGGCTTATTGGAGATAGTGGATATGGGCAAGAACCATGGTTGTTCACACCTATTCCTGTTGTTGCCCCAGGATCGCCACAAGAAAGGTACAACCAGTTACTGCGTTCCACTCGAAATCCTATAGAACGCACTAACGGCATACTAAAGGGTCGCTTTAGATGTCTAATAAAGCATCGAGTTCTACATTTTCATCCAGTACAGGCTGCCTATATAATATATGCCGCAAGCACATTACACAACATAGCTCTGTGGGCGAATTTGGCTTTGGAGGAAGATGAAATAGTGGTAGAAAACGACGAAGGTAACGGTGATAACGCTGTTGGGATTGTAGAACCAGAGCAGAATTGTTTTAATTTAGGACGAGCTGCCCGTGAAAATTATATAAGAAGAAATATAATACAATAATACAGTGAAAATTAACGCAAAACTTTTAATAATCGGTTTATTAAACAGGTTTATGTCATAGTCAGAAATTAAATAAATAGAAATTTATTACTACTATTAATGATGTACCGACTATAGTCGGCCGACTAGTCGGCTTTGTTAAAACCGCTTAAAATTGGTTTAATCGACCGAAAATTGGTGTCAAAGTGTAGATAATCTTCCGCTAGTTACGATTCTGAAATCGCCGTCACGATATCTGGTCCAATAAACACGCAAAGCGAATTCAAAATTTTCAAAAATTTTCCAAAAAAGTGGTTAAAATTGGTTAAAGTATTGTATAAACTGCCCTAAATTGTGTTATTCTTTATTTTTGTACTGAGTTACTACAAAAAATTAAATGTTAAAATTATCCAAACAAATTTAACACATTTCTTGGAAAACAAAGAAACTTTAGTTATTCCTTTTATTAAAATAAAACAAGTTTTTAAGGTAGTTAGAGAAATAGAAAAAAAACACACTGTCTGTTGCATTTATAAACCGGTTTTAGCAAAGCGGAACAGTCGGCCGACTATAGTCGGTAAGTCGGTACATATCTCTAATAACTAGTTAAAATAATTGTAAATTAAAATTAAAGTTAGGATTTTCAAACTTATACTTCTCTACTTCAAACCGAAATTTTTCTTTCTCTAGATCCAACTGCTGTTTCTGCAGTTCAAGTTTTTCCCTTTCAATATCGTTATTTGTATGATTCACAGCTTTTTCGTATACTTTCAAAAGGTCTTGGCCAACAGATTTTAACGATGAATTTTGTACATTTTGATAAGGATTTTTTTTTTTGTATTTTCTTTTAAAATACTGAATAGAATTGGGCTGGTTTGGATTAAAATTTGACGGACCAGCAACTTCAGGTTCTTCTCGAACTACATTATCATTTTCTCCAACTTCTGGTAAATTTTCCTCATCCGTCAACTCAGCGCTTAGATTTTCAGGTATTGTGGCAGTTCTATCAGGAGTGGCAGAAGAGGCACCAGGCTCCTGTAAACCACCACATACCGTAACTTTTCTGGAGCCTGTTACTGCCACTCTGCCCCACACTGACAATCCTCGTTCCTCTAATGGAGTGAGTTTGATGTCACTGGCAGGACCTCCTCCAGTTCTTTTTCTTTCCACCACACATTTCCTATACTTTGCCCTGGTGGCGTTTTTCCAATCATTAAAGCGCTGTAAAACACAAAATGTTACTAATGTATTTCACTGACGGTTTATAATTTTATCGGGTTCGCTAATAAATGAGTTCATTTAATTATGTAACTTCAGAGTTACCTTTTTCCATTCGGAAACTGCCAAGGCGGGCCCAATGCCAGTCGAGTTTAAAGCAATTGCCAGGTTTTCCCATTTTTTGCTTACATGATCGGGATTGACCGTTGGGTTAATAGTCCCCGTTCTGAAGATAGGGTCATCTTCCATATGTTTCAGGTACAGTTCGTATTGTTCATGGCTAGTCTTGCCGCTCCTTTTTCGTTTATTTGCCGGTTCGCCTTCCATCATTACAATTAGCTGATTCACGAATTCACGAAAACTCCACGACGTTTTTAAAATGTCAGTATTTGACAATTTCAAAATAACATTTTTGAACTAATGATAAAATTTTACAGTGACCGTAACAGAGTAGCTTAGAGAATTCCAAAAAACATAATGTCTGTTAACGTCGACTGTACAGAGCACTGTTACTAACAGTCTGTTAATTTAACATAATGTAAAGTGATTTTTACAGAATAGCACTATTAGTGTCTCAGTACTTATTTACTATTTTCTAAGACTGTTTAAAAAAAAATGCTTTCAGCGAAATTGATATATGAAGTTACTAACTTGTTATAACTTTTCAACCACATTAATGTTTAGCAAATTCCGACTTCTTTCTTCTTTCTGCACTTTCTTTTTTATTGTCCTTATTATGGTCTCTTAAAAATTGTTTCATTTTCATATTTAAATAATATCGTATAACATAAATAAAATTTCTTCATTATGTTTTGCACAAGCAAAATGAAAAGCTTAAGTGTCAATTAAATAGTCCAACGTCTTTTCAAATACATCTGCTTCGTGTACGAAACTGGCAAATACTGTTTCTATGGTATTAATTAAGTAAAAAAAAATTATATTGGGATGAATTAATTCCCCATAAGTTTTTAAATTGGTTAACTGTGCTACCGTTTCTCGTGAGTATCATTGTTCTGTTCTGATTCTCTGCAAACAAACTGAACATTTTGTATGTTTTTGAATTTGTTTGCAGAGATATCCAGTGATATAATAAACCACGCACTGTTTTACGTTTGCAAATGAAGTGTCGTGTTGCAGAACCTCATCAACTTCATGATTGGTATGTTGAATGAGACCATTAAGGCGTTTTTTTAGATGTTCCATAGCTGTAGGTGGCGCGATTTTGTTCGCAAAACCATGTTGACATCTTCTAATGACAGAAGTGTACGCGGAGCATTATCTGCACTAGTTAACATGCAGTTGCCATACTTTGGAGGCTTAAGTACTGCGTAAACAGATAAAAGTTTGTATAACTCCAAAAAAGTTGGCGTGGCCGGATGGTGGTTTTGACGTCCTGCTATTCTTATGGTACGAAAAAATTTCTGAAAGGATAAATTACATATTATTTGACAACGTTGTAAAACCTTTATATTACGTTGCCTCCAAAGGATCTTGATTTACTTTTCCCGGCAGTAGGTAAGAAAATGAGTACTTCTGTGTTAGATACAGGCAAAGATCTCGATCTGAATGCAAAGTAACTCTCAATCCTTCTGCAGTGTTTTTAGTGCGAAACTGGGTTTCTTCGATTAGGCCATGCTTTAAATTACTTTCCCAAGTATCTATCCATTCAATGGAATTTTATAACACTATGAATTCGGACGAACCTGGTTTCACTCCCTGAATAGGAATTTTCCTATGTAAGGAATCAAACATGCAATGAATGCGTTCGCACAAGGCAATTGTGCCATCGCAGGATTCTAAACCAGGTGTTCCCCGAGATGAGTAGAATTTTAATCCATCTGCCATTGACTTACTGAAAATCTAACAAAATTATTAGTTAGGTAGTTTACATAGTTACATTTTTGACGGGTTTCGAAGTGCGAAGTACTAGATTTTTTTACGGTTAAACATTGGATACCGTTGCTCCTGGCAGCGTGAAAAAATAGTATATTAAAGAACGAGTTTCATAAGGCAAATATTGAGGCACGAATCCAAGTTTATAGAACGAGCGGCGAAGCCGGGAGTTATATAAAGGATGAGTGCCTCAATGGCCTTATGAACGAGTTATTTATACTATTTTTTCTACCGCACACGTTTTTTCCCAAAATTTAATTGAAATTTGAATTTTTTTAATCTGGGGACTTTTGTTGTGGTTGGTGATGGGTTGGTCTGACACTAACCACGAAATATTTGACGTTCGAATTTTCACAATAACAACTGTAATTGGAATCAATTCGAGTTTTTGTAATTTAAAATTGGTTAAAATGTCTTGTGAAGAAGTTACGTGTCCGGAAACATGGGAAATTTTAAGTTTACATTTGCCACTGACATTCACCTGACATTGCTCGTCATGGCTACCAATCTTACCGATGTAAATTATACCAGATCTATTAAAGAACGCCTTTCCGCTATTAACGAACTGCTGTGACGTCATTTGCGTGCGTTAATAGCTCTATTAGAAAACCAAAAAACGTGGGCGGTAGAAAAAGACTTTTTTTCACTAGCAGCCATGACGCATGCAAATGTCGACTCATTTAGAGGTAGCAAATTCAACTTTTGCGACCACCGGTTCAAAAAGAAAAATTGAGGTTATGTACGCAATGTTTGATGTGATTATTTCTTAAAAAATGAACAAATGTGTGCTACAAACATTACTTGAGTATACGCATGGTAGTTGGTAGACGGTAGAAGATAAAATGATTAACTCAGCGACAAGTATAAACGGTTTTCTTTGTGTTGAAGATTTAGATTAAGTTTGATTAGAAATCAAAACAAAATCATGTTGCGTCAAAAAATTGAACGTTTATTTTTTCAGTTTATTGTCTTATGGTTTCTACTAGTGAAAAAAATAGTATATTAACCACGGTTGCAAAGCCACTTCTAGACCTCGCGCTTCAGAGCCCTCGACGCTGCGCGTCTCGGGTTCTAATTTGCGCTCGGTCTAGAATGCTTGGCTCTGCAACCTTGGCTAATAATATACTATTTCTGACGTTTTCCCCACTTTTTTTTAAGCACCACTCTTTAAAGTTTTTATAGGTGATTTCGTATTGTTTCTTGGATTTTTCAAGTAGTAAGTTGTGAATGGCGGTACTTGCCGTCTCGTACACATCTGAGGGGGTACACGAACGCTCCTGTTCGCTTTCGCTGGACATGTTGTGTGAAAATTGCACTTGACAATTATAAATAGCAAGTGATAGGCAAGCTTGTGGATTGTGATCTATCTCCTTAGTAAAGAATGAAAGGAAGCCTACTCAATCTTGTTCCCTTATAAATTTTAATAAACCTGCGAATTTAAATTGTATTTTATCTTCGGTCTCGGGCAAAAAACGCATATTCTCATACGATTAAAAAAACATAAAAAATAACTGTTTCGGGGTTCACATTCTAGTGTGAATATTACACTTATACTTTATGCCGCGCTTGCCATATTTAATTCTAAGAAGCAGAGTAGAATATATAAAAAAAAAGAAATACAAGCCTCGTGATACATTTTTTATAAGCAAAACTTTATTACAAAATTAGTATATTACGTAATAAGAGTTGTAAGAAGCATCTTACGCACGAATGGAAAAAGTTGCGTATTTCCATGAGTGCGTAAAGGCTTTACAACTCGAATTATGTACTATACTTTTTCTACGAGCACAGACAAAGAAAAAAATTTTCATTTTATTCATGAACATTAACATTTTAGTTTTATTAGATATTGTAATTATTTGTAGTAATTGTTTATTGTCATTGCACAGTTGTTAAGCACAAGGGAATGGTCGGTAGTATTAGTTTTGTGGCTACTTGTACTCTGACTACAGGATGCAGTCACATTATGTTCTGAAATAGTGACATGATTATTTGATGTAGTAGGACTGTTGTTTATCGCAGATGCGATTTTTAGTGAATTGTCGGTTTTATTTTTCACTGAATTATCTACATAGCCTTCAGCTACCGACGACGACCGCCATCCACCATGCCTTTTTAATGCTAGCAAATCACCGCCAGCATCAACTAGGATGGTGGCAGACGATCGCCTGAAACAATGACCAGTGTATTGTTTTGGATCTGGTAAACCAAGATATTCTGCTATATTTTTTGGTACACTACCAATCTTATTTATGCCGACACACTGCTGGGTGCATTTTTGGTTTATGTAATTTAAAAGAAAAGGTAGTGATTTTGTATCATCTCCTGAAGGACGTAGGTTCATATACTTCTTACAAGTTGAATAAAAAGTTTTAGGTACAACAAAAGAACGTTGAGTTTTTGTTTTTGAATCAGGAATGGTGATAATTAATGATTCTCCAGTATCTTGCACATGTTCAGGTTTAATATTTCGCAACTCCTGTTTTCTGCATGCACCACTAACCGCAATGATAAGAACAACCTAAAACAAAATGTTATATTTATGAGGTTATAACATAGATGTGAGATACCTTCATAAATAGATATTGCGTATCTGGAGCATTTTGTAAAAAATCATTTATATTTTTGCTTGTTAAAGTTTTTGACTTTTTGCTCTTAAAGCCATCTGCTTTTCTTTTTAGTAGAGCTATTAATTTAGGATAAGTGGCAATGTTGATTTTGTCATGTTTTATGTTTATTGTAGCCCTTAACATTGAATATATCGGCCAAAGAGAAGATGGTTTCATTGTAGTTGACAACTCTTCAAAATATGCCAACATTACGTTTTCTGACAACGAATTTACTTTATTTTTTATTTTCCATTTCATAAATTTTTGATAGACGATTTCATATCTTTCACGCGACTTTGTGGGCAAAAGATTGTCGATAGCCGTTTTGGCCTTTTCAATTATCTCCGGCGGCGTGCACATTAATTTATCACTATCGCTAGACATTTTCGGCTACAATTAAATAGAATCCGTAAAAAGAGAGAAATGTTGATATTTTTTGCAGTAAATGTTACCTTGTTCGTTTTCTTCTTTTAAAATTCTTTGATTATGCCTCTTTTATTAACAGTAACGCTGACAGTGCTTCACAATTTTGTATTTGCCTGTCCGTCTTGTCATTTTCACTACCAACCTAAATTGAATAAATCGAAAAATCCCTAACTGTGCGATCTGCTTTTCTTACGCACGCTGTGCGTAAGGACACGCATACATGATTAGCGAGTTGTGTGATCTTAACGATTTGCAGTGGTGATCGTAGAAAAAATTATAATTGTGACTTCTTCATCAAATGCTGAAGTTTTGATTTTAACATGGCTACAGTTCTATGTTTCTATTTTTAAAAATTCCTTTAATGTTTCCCCTGATGGATAAATTTTCTTTTTTATGAATGAATTAAAATTGCTTCTTATAGCTGCTATTTCTTCCTTAGACCAAACTAAAATTTAAAGTCAATTAGCGCTTTATATATATTTACCATTTTTTTTTATTTCAATCGCAGTTTACCTGTTCTTTTAGTGGGTTTCTTTACAAACATTTCTCGATTCTCTTCATATTCTTCATTTTCATAAGTATCTGTAATATTTCGGCTTAAGTTGATATTTACATTATTTAGTAACAAAAGTATTCGGTATAACAATAACTACTTCACACATACATAGAAATTTGCAAATATGTATAAGACTTACCAACATTTTCATATGTGGACCTATTAAAAACAAGAGTATTATTTTGAGATGAGTTGGCTTTTACTTCATCTGGCACACATCGTTCATGAACGACTACATTTGAAGTAAGTGCGCCACCATCTTCTAAAACAACACAGTTAACTTCTAATTTTTATGAATTTGTAGTAGCTTTACCTTCATTATCACTTTCCATGGCACATTCTAAATTTGAATCAAAATTGATATCCCCTAGCGATTTTCCTTTATATTCTAGAGGAAGAGACCCTTTCTCCATAAAGAGTAACAGCTTGGATACTTTAGCAGTCTGGTATATATCTATTGGTAGCCTGAAAATAGAAATCATAATATACCATTAAAACCAACTCTGTTTACCTAATTTTAACTAGTAAGTCAAAAATAATTCTACTTACTCGTAAAATTCGGAGTTTTTTGGGTATGTCCCATGAAGGCCGAAAACTGTTTTGCTTCTTCCTGAGTTAAATTCAGTAGTTGGGTAACAGTTGCTATGTGCTTCCTTAACTTGTTACTGGTTATCGTTTGAGGATTATCTAATTTCATGCCTTTTGTAAGTTTTCGAATGGCGACGTCGCCCTTCCCCCACTGAACTTTGCTGCCAAGAATTGCGAACACGTGATCGTTATCAGGGGGAATATATTTTTTTCTGAATTCAAGAAGTACTGTTATATAACTTTGTAATATTTCGGGGATTAAAATGACCACTGCTCGAGATCCCTTACCACTATTAACTACTCTTTTGTATTTTGTGGTCAACATTTTTTCAGTCTCAGTTAGAGCGTTTTCAAAGTCTTCAAAACTACTCTTAACTTCATTATTATAATCCTTTATTTTTAAAAATTGTACATCCCCAATGCGCCTTTTGTTAAATATTATTAACAAAGCTAAGGTGCATTGCACCAACGATGTATAAGTTTTAATATCGTCTTTATTCTCGGAAAATAGTTCCTTACAATCATTTGCGATTTTGATACATTCATCGCGAAAATGTTTAATATCGCTGACCAAAGGCACAAGGAGAGGTTTACTCCATTTCTTTTCCTGCAAATCTTTATGCGCGAGCGAAGAAATTTTCGTATTCCATCGCGCTTCCACTAGTCTCTTAAAATTCCTTATGCTTTTTAGCCATAAATTTAATTCTGTTGATGACGCACATGTGTAACCTCTACTTTCCTTTAGAACTAAGTGACTCAATTCATCACAAGCCATTTTCAATGAGGTGCCCATGTGCATAGCCAAGCTTGGCGCTTTGAAGGTCTTTTTTTCTGGGTCGTAGCCAGCAATTTCTCTAGTGGTCAATACAACGGCATCAAAGTTTTTTGGATGCAAAAGTTCTTTAAAAGAGATATTTATTTTATTCACAATTTGCCGATATCGAATTAAAAGTCGAGCGAGTTCTCGCATTCTATTGCTACATGGGTACATCATTTGTTCTTTTTTATGCTTTTTCAAGTAAGATTCTTCAAAGTGGGTAATCAAAAGGTCCTTTTTAGCCTCAAAAGCTACATCATCTCCTTTCATCATATCAAATACCTGACCATAAAATATTGCAAAATAAAAATTTAGAGTGCAGTTGCAGTGCAGCCACGTTTGACCGAATTTTTCGTTTTTTCAATATTAGTGCCTCTCGTCGGCCGAATGTGACGCAGAGAAAAGTTCTTCAGAATGAAAAATTTGATCGAACACGTATGCATTACGATCAGACTTTTTTTAATTTCAATTACAAAAACACCAGTACTAACTTTTTTATGCGTACAAACGAGTGGTCAGTTTACTAACCTGTTTTTTTACGTTTAGTTTTGAAATAGTGTCAGTTGGATCAATAGCGCAAGCTACTAACGTCTGTGATTGCGACAAATTGTTGCTGTTATTTCTGACTGTTGCTGACTTTTGTGAGATGCATGATTTTTTATGTCGTCTTAGATAGGTTTTAAAAATAAACCTTTGCAGTACGAGCGTAATAATCTTCCTTCGTACATTGCTTTTTAATTTTTCGATTTGGTCGAACTGTCCCGCCTATATATAAATCAAAATTTGTTGCGTTTCGCAACAAAGAGAGTGCTTGACGTCTTTGTTTGCTCTTTTTGGGGTATTTTAATATATCCTGTACCGCCGTTTCTGTTCCATGAAGTCTCTCCAAGTGTCTCATAAAATTTTTTGATATGAAATCTTCATCACAATATTTACACCTAAAGAACTTTTTACCATATTTTCTTGATTCCTGTAAAATCCAACATTTTGTTCATAAAGCCGCTTTTAAATTTTAATTCAATATTGTTCTCTTCAAAAATGCATACCTTAATTTGGGAGGGTAGGGAAGTAAGGTAAGCGTCCTCGTGGTCCAGTGGTCAGGATACCTGCCCGGCACGCGGTAGGCGTGGAGTTCGATTCTCACCGAGACAGCAACATTTTTCTTCGCTTACCTACACGTTGATTGTTTCGTTTTCTTCTTGCCTGGCGTTATAGAATTCGATTCTTTCTCTATACGTACATGTGGTCGGTCAAAAATTTTCCCCCAGTAGCGTGCACATCTTCGTACGTCTTGTCCTTCGGCGTCTGCGGGGTGCACAAGTCTCGCAACATTTGGTAGGTGTCGAGCCCTGTCAAAGTTAAAAGCGCGGCAACCAGTTTGTTCTAATCTGGCGCTGTTTCGGTTACGGCTACATCCTTGATATTGTTCACCTGAAAAAACTGCTCAAACTGTTCCCCATATAGGATCCAGTTGTATCCTCTTGTAGTGAAATTGTGGATACTTCCGATTAACGCCATTCTATGTATAAGGACCCAAGTACTGGATGCTTCTTTCGCCCCCTCTCTTTCCTGTGTTGCTTGTGGCGCCTTCATATACTTTACCCTCGTCGCCAGTTGTAGAGTCTCTTCAGTCTACTTGTACCACTTTATTAACTAGATACAATTGAGAGTGAATATGGACATAACTTTTACATTTACTTCTGTATTAGGACAATAACCTAACTGACAAGCCCGCGCTTCCCTCTTTTCCTCTGCTTGTCACTTCTAGTGTTGTCAGACTTCTATGTGTCATAGTCGCCAATATTTTCTCAAAAAGTAGCCAAAAGTCGCAAACTTTTTTTTTCGCAATAAGTTTGCACGTAATATTGATTTATTATATATGTATATACAGATTTGTTATAATAAAAAAAGATGCAATATAATTTTTTTATTTTACAAAAGTCTCAAAACACAAAATATAAAAACTATAATTTATTCTTATAACGCAAACAAAAATCCTACGTTATTATTTCTAAAATTATAAATTAATACAAGGAACAACATCAAGGACACTATCACAGTCATCATTAAATTCAGTTATAAATTCAATATCACTTTTAGTGATTTCACTATCAGACTTTTTGTACATTGAACTATTAAATCTCTCAATCATTTCCTTGGAGGGTTCAAAATCAGTACAACATATTTTGATTCTTATACTTATTAATAAATTCTAATTCTAAGTAACATTGTGAGCATGTTAAATTGCATTCTATTTCTCAATTTACATTTAATGGCATTCATCATACTGAAGACACGTTCAACTACGACGTTTGATGAAGGGAGAGATAATATTGTTAGTGTAAAAAAAGTTAATTCTTTAAAAATCAAATTTCCACCTGCCTCTTTAAAGTCGACCAGAAAAGCCCAGAAATTATATGAATTTTGTAAAATGTCATTACATATTTATAATTTTAGACCAATTTATGTCTAATAATTCATTGTACTGGATTTCACAAATAGAAAGCAACTCTTTCTCAAGAAATATATGGGGTATTCCATACCAAATCGACCACTTTTTAACCCGACCCCTTTTGATATGCCTGAAAGTTTTTCTTCCTTTTCTATCCTATAAAAGACGTTTCTCTGAATTTTTTCAATTTTTTTTACCCGACTCAAAAAAAGTTATGAATTTTTGAAAAAAACCGCTCATTTTTTTTTTGAACTGCTAGAACTTTTTCAAAAATTGACCGTTTGGGACCGTTTTTTTTTCAAAATTTTTGTTTTTAAATGTACTTTTCGGAAAAAAATATACCAAAATTTTTAAAGTTCATCTTATAAGAAATTTTTCAGTTTTTTGAGAAAAACCATCAAATTTTCGAAGTTCGCCATTTTTTATTTTTTATTTTTTTTTCTCATAAAAAACTTCAATCAATTCTCCAATTATCCCCACTAATCCCGGAGTGGGCCGATTCTTTTTTCTATTTTTTTTATTTAATTGAAAAAAAAATCTTTTCATTTTCAATAGTAAACAATTTTTTTTTTTATCTATATTATTTATATTACAAAAGAAACATAATTAAATGATTTTCAGGTAATATATTTTTTATTTATAATATATATATATATAATATAATAAGGATTACAACATCGATCGAATTGCTTATTTGATGCCATAATGTTTCGATGAAATTATTTTGATAAATGTAGATAAGTATAATCAAAATAATTATCGCTTCTAAAACAATGAATCAGAAGAATGTTCATAAACTAGAGAAAATTGTTCTTTTTATTAATCAAATATAATGACAATAATCTTTAATTCAATACTAAAACGCACTGAAGATTTATGGGTTATGTTCTAACTCTCAATTTAAGACAACCGTATAGATTTATGGATTAGAACATACTTGCGTGTATCGAATAAACTGGCTATAGGTAAGTCTGTAATTGTCATACCCTAGTTTATCGATCCGATTGACGTATTAAGATTTGAATCTCAGTCATATTAATCGTAGATTAAGATTATAAATAAAAAATATATTACCTGAAAATCATTTAATTATGTTTCTTTTGTAATATAAATAATATAGATAAAAAAAAAAATTTTTTTCTTTTGAAAATAAACAAATTTTTTTTTCAATTAAATAAAAAAAATAGAAAAAAGAATCGGCCCACTCCGGGATTAGTGGGGATAATTGGAGAATTGATTGAAGTTTTTTATGAGAAAAAAAAATAAAAAATAAAAAATGGCGAACTTCGAAAATTTGATGGTTTTTCTCAAAAAACTGAAAAATTTCTTATAAGATGAACTTTAAAAATTTTGATATATTTTTTTCCGAAAAGTACATTTAAAAACAAAAATTTTGAAAAAAAAACGGTCCCAAACGGTCAATTTTTGAAAAAGTTCTAGCAGTTCAAAAAAAAATGAGCGGTTTTTTTCAAAAATTCATAACTTTTTTTGAGTCGGGTAAAAAAAATTGAAAAAATTCTGAGAAACGTCTTTTATAGGATAGAAAAGGAAGAAAAACTTTCAGGCATATCAAAAGGGGTCGGGTTAAAAAGTGGTCGATTTGGTATGGAATACCCCATATTTAAAAAGCAATTACTGAAAAATCGAGACTAAAGTGGCTCTTTTTGACCCTTGGGATAAAAAATGTTTCTATGATAATACAGAGTAAGTAAAAAGTCGAAAAATATGAAAACTGGTAAAAACCGATTAAAAAATACATACAAAATACATGACAATAGCATAAAAATAAACTTAACGAATTAAAGCAATTGTTCAAAATGACGGCCTTCATTGGCAATACATGCCTCCACACGCCGAATTAATGACGGTTGTAATCGAGGTATCATGTCAGGATTTCTCCTAATCTCCGCTGCAGCATTCTGAATCCGATTTATTGGTTCTTGAACTGTATTTACGGGAATTTTATAAACCAATTTCCCACAAGAAAAAATCGCATGGATTAAGGTCCGGAGAGCGAGGTGGCAATAACACTGGCTCATTCCGTCCTATCTAGTGTCTTGGAAAATGTTGATCAAACCATCGCCGCCTTCTCGAGCATTGTGAGCAGGTGCTCCATCTTATAGATACCACATGTCTTGACGGGTAGCTAAAGGGATGTCATCTAACCGATTTGGCAAATGTTCATTAAGAAATTGCAAATATGCTATTGCTGTTAAGCGAGGGGGTAAAATGTAAAGGCCTACCAAATTATTGCCAACTATTACACTAAACCGTTCCTTGTAAATGTCGCTTCGTCTGTAGAAAAAATCGTCGCTACAAAACGTAGGTCTGCTCTACTCCTCTCAAGCAACCATTCATAAAGTCTCATTCGGGCGGTAGATCTTCTGATTTCGAAGTGTTAACTCGTTGCACATGGTAAGAATAAAGTCCATGGTAATGTAATGTTCTCCATAAAACATACTTCTAGACCAATTGACGATTTTATTTTGTACGTACCTTTCAATAACACGTTGTACAAAAATATACGTAACATTTTACGAACACTTTTGACTGTTTTATGAAACGAAATTATTTACAAATTACTTCAGTGGAAAATGTAGATTTTCAGAATCCCAGAAATTATTTGGAAATTAAGGGCCTGTATTTTGGGCTTGAGGTGTTAAAAACCATATCTGAAACATCATTTGCACAAGAGCAACTTCATTTTTTTAGGCTAAGGTGTTTTTTATATTGAAGGATGTAGTCAAATAATAAAACAATTCCCTTTAAAGATAAGCCGGGAGAAAATTTTAATTTTTTAGACGCTGCAGTAGTTAAAGCTGGATCAGTTCAGACCATTGCTGACATAGCCATTCTTTTCCCTGGTACCCTGGTTTAGTAAAAAATTCACACATTCAGTCTTTAGACATAGAGTGGCGTCTCCTACGAAATACGGTGGAAATTCCATCGTTCTCTGATGACATAGAAATAATATTTTGGCAAAAAACTCACAAAATGATCTTGGGTGATGGAACTCTTATGTTTAAATTTTGTTTTTAATTTACTATGTCTGCCCCATTCTTCTGCGAATGTAGAGAGAGTTTTCTCGACAATATAAACCTTATGAAAAATAAGCATAAAGAATTTATTGTTTACAAAAATTGCTATGATTTTACTGTGGAAAAGTCATTAACTGAACGTATGACGAAAAACATTTTGTATGAAGGTATTTTAAACTAATTATATAGTTTTACCAGAGAACATAGAGAAGCGTCATAGTTTAAATCAAATGACGGTCGAGAACTCCTCAATTTATGCTATGTTGTTTCTAACTAGGAATAAAATTAACTGGAAGAAATGTCAGAATATTTTTAACGACGCGTTTTATTTTCGACAAATTGACACTAGATTTACCAGAATATTACAAGCTGCTTACTGTTTCCTTCACTTTCGTTTAGATCACACGAATTACAATAATTATAGTGAAACAAGGTTGCCATCGACTATTTAAATTTGGCGCTTGCCCATGGCGGTTGAGGACTCCAATGTCAATAAGGGTGGTTTTGCAAAATCAGCCTCAATGTCGCATCTATATTAATCTATGGTTTTACTGTTCAAATAAATTACTTTCATAATGTTTAATTATAAATGTACTTAATAATAGAATTAACAGATATGTATATACATCCATTTACAGAGCATAAAAAGTGGTAGAATTTATTTATATCATGATGTGTGTATTAGGGTGGAGCGAAAAATGTAATTTATAACAACAAACATTTATATTTATTTGTTCCTATATTGACAATGGATACTTCAACATATGACAATTATTGTGAGAATTTTGTATCGTTATATTTTGTCGTCTTCAGGTGACGCAGTTTTCATAAAATATTCCGTTTTCGTTTCAAATTTAGGAGTTTCTTGCCGAGACAGAAAACGAGCTCTAATAAATCCATCTCGCCTTTTAGGACCTACAACGCTTGTAAAAACGTCTGTAACCAACTTAATACGTTTCTCTATAGCTTGAGTATGGTAAGGAAATTGTGAAATTTCCATTTTTTCGTAATTTTTGAAGAAGTCTTTTAGTTCCTTATTTTGATTTATTTTGTAATTGGTGATTGGTGTATTGCTTCTGACCAAGCTATGAGTTCGTAATAATTTTGTGCAGCAAAGTTGATTTTTGGCACCATAAACGAACGCATTTGTAGAGGTTTTAATGGATGAGACTTTAATTTTCAATATCTCCTTGATTCCTTTTTCTCTAATTTTCTTTTGATCGTCTGTAACCATACTAAGTAAGATGTTTTCTGAATGTGCAAAGAATTAATTTCTTTGCAACACTGAGTGAACTAAAGTATTTAGATTATCAGGCAAATATTTTGACATTTGGATCATTCCCAGAAAATGAGAGGGACCATCTGTGACAAACATATGCACTCTGCATATTCGCAAGTTTTTGACGGCAGTTTTCTCTGCCGTCTGTACCATCTCCAACGAAAAATTCCATGCTATTCATTTTGACGGCAATCTTTTTCCAGATATCATTTTTGATGATTTTCTTATCGGCAAGTTCTGCATCATACTCTTGTCGAAGTGATAAAAGTGCGAGAGCTACTTGATGATCTGCATCGGTTGGTATTTTCGCACTTGTCCAGAGTGTAGTCTTATTTTCGAATTGTTTCTTCAATTCTTTCAAATAATTCGCAGCATAGTCGGGATCTATAAATGATTAAAGTAACAATTTGACAGGTAAACTTATAATGCGACGTCGAAACTATTACAATGTAATAATTCAGCCGGCTCTTCATCCACAGATACAATCATGTCGTCAAGCTGTACTTGAACCATGTTGTTTTCTGCTTATTTTGAGCAGTGACAACTAATAAATTATTATTATTATTATATATATGACTCTGAATACTCTGAGGCCACCATAAATTTAACCTTACTTTTTATGTTTCAAACTTTTAAACCTCTCTCTCGGAACGGTTCAAAATATAACGCAATAATTTCAACCGGTTGGTGTGATGACGTCACTGTTTCATCGCGAAAATTACAAGTTTTTAAAACTAACTCAACGTATTTAAAACGTTGCATCGCAAAAAACGCTTATACTGTATTAAAATGTTGTTAATTTAAATAATCCGAAAATTCAACATTTTTAAATCTCCCGATTTTTTCCGGTATCTCCCGAAAAGTTGCGAGATGTCTACTGATTTAAGGTTAGCTTGTGTTGGCAACGCTGCTGACCATCGCGCCATCGCCAGTTCGGCAGTTGGGTGTTGGGTGGTTGGATTCTATGCCTTCAGCCAGGCCTTCAGTTTACATAGTCTGTGGTTTACAAGTGTATTTACAATAATTTACATCGGTGTGCCTCGGTGTTTTAGTGTTAAAGTGTTGTAAAGTTATAATACGTCCTGTGGTCCAAATAAACGAAAAAATCGGTGGATAAAACAAAACAAACTGTTGCGTGTACGGATACCACAAAGACAAAAATTAATTTACTACTTGCCAAGAAATAGAAGAAGGGTTAAAGTCTGTGGGTTAAAGTTTCAAACTGGTTTGGCAATGACCACGAAATTGATATTCGAGAATGCGTTAATGATGTGTAAACCGTCATCAAAATATATGAGGGTGTGTGGCAAACATTTCACTTTATATGACGACATGTTTGGTAAGTGATGTTAGATTTTATTATCGTAGACTTCTATATTGAATGGACTACTCGTGATATAAGGTAAGTGAACCAGTTATCGTCACATTTAAGGAAATTTTTATGCTGCCGAGCATCGTATATATAAAATATGATCGAGAACTAAAGCAACGGTAAAATTTTACAAAACGGACATGCACAAACTGCACCACCAAACTCTACTACAGCACCTCCTGATTACGTTCCTCACTTTCAAAAATTGCGTAAATGCTTCCTTGTGCCACAAAAAAATGTTAGATTTTGCATTCCTGGTCTCTAATGGTATGCGTTGCTAACATAACCTAACTTTTTATGGTCACAACCAATGATCTAGTAGTAGGGTAGATACGCCGTGGCTGTATGTCGTATGTACTCGGAATTGAAATGACCATAAGAAAGAGATAACATGATAGAGAACGTGTCAAGATGGACAAGGAGCACAACAATTGTACCACGTGGGTTACGGCAACCTTTAAATGATTTCTTATGAAAGTTATTGGAAATTTGAGTTTAAAATATTTTTTTTCTACGCAAAACAATTAAACAGACAAACAGAGTAAAATAAATATGTTTATTTTTTATAAAAGAACATTAACAATTTATTTACGTTATAAATAAGGTGACTAGTAACTCTTTGAAATGAAAAATCAGGACACCAAAAAAAAACTTCATTATCTTCATTAAATAAATGACGCCATTGCATTTTTTTTTAATGCCCCGTTACAAAAATGTAATGAGAAAAAAAAACATAAAAGGCATGCAGTCGTTACGTTTCCGACAGCGAGGGAAGTACCGTCTAAACTCATTAGACCAATTTTTTTGATATTTTCTGATGCAAATTAAAAAATTAATTTCACAAATTATCAACATCTTTATATCTATTGATACAAAAAATTAAAAATTACTGATTTTTAAATGTAATTAATTTCGAATATTTATGGCGGATGCGATCTTTTAAGGTACTTCATTAATTTGCATGTTTTTGTGATGCAAGCGGATTGTAAAGTAATATTTTAGAATTAAATTAATCATTTGAAGTAAATGATTATTTAGAGGATCTTGATCCAAAATATGATTACTTAAATCAGGAAAAATATTTTTGCACTCAAGACCTTTTTTGATAGCTTTCGCGCATTCACCAGAGTGCGGGAGGTCGAACTTCCCGCACACGTGCATTTAACTTCCCGTTGCCATGGTAACCTTAAAATACTCGGGCAGTGTCAACATTGTGACGTGTTGACGGCGCTGTCAATGGCGTTGTTTATAAATAACTCACAGTTAATCTCTTCAGTTTAAAGGTTTATTCGTCGCAAAAAATATTGTACACAACACGTTCGTGAGCCTGCTTCCCGCATTCACGCAAATGCGGCACTCCCTTCGGTCGTGCCTCAAACAAGCGTTCATGCGGGAAGCAGGCTATCCCGAACTAGTTGCGTAAATTACTATTGCCAGATTAAGTTGTTCCTTGGTTAAATAAATAAGTTTTAAAATCACATTTCCCGTACAATAGTTTCTATTTGTTCTAAAAATAGTTTCTGCAATTTTACAAACATTAATTACATTGGCCGAAGGTTTAACTAGTCCCCCCTTGTCTTTCCTACTTATTAGTTTAGAAAATGAAGTATTAGTTTCCAACTGGGAGCAACATTCACTGCAGTTAATTTTTTATTTTAATTTTTTGACTATAAAACCACAAATATATATTACAACATCATTAACATACTGACTATGATTTTCCTCATTAATAAGAATTTCATCAATATCGAAATTTAGTTCACCATCATCCAACCTATCAACATTATCAGTCATATAATCTATTTTTTTTTTACTACTCGCGGTAGAACCAATATTTAATATGTAGGTATCGTCCTGTGGAAGGCAATTAGCGGATGATTTTGAAGTGATTTCTGCGTGGATTAGTAGACGTTTGTAAGCGGCCTCAAACTGAGACGCAGTCGGATTGTTATTAAATCCACCCCGAGATCTAATTGCACAAAAAAAAGTTTCTATATTATCTTGACTTAGCTTATAAGTCAACAAGTATGATAAATATTTTTTTTCGACTACAAACTTTTGGACAATTGATTCTATTGATGTCATATTAATTAATAAACCTAGAAAACCTTTTTTACGTTGACTATAAACTAATTCCTCACCTTCAAGAGATTTTAAACCTAAAATGTATTTTCTATGTTCATCAAAAAAAGATTTTATAAATGAAAAATTTGTGTTTGATAAGGGTCTTCTAAAGGAATTTTTACTCAAAAAATTTCGGGTATTGAATATATCAAATAATTTGTCCACAGTCCGACAAAAAGTTACTGTTGCTTCTGAATGTTTAAACTGTTGAAGTCCTTGATCTTTAACACAATATTCCAAAGCGTCGGTCACACTGGTACTAAACACTTGAACAGCCAACTTCACTTTCATCTTTTCGTTGCGATAATCAACGTGTCTCCTTCTAATTTTTGTTGCCAAATGCAGTTCTTCACTTTCTTGTAGATTCACCATTTCTATGAAAAACCTCCACAATATTTGTTTTCCACTGTAAGAAAACCCTCCCCAGTCCCCTAACGCATTGCGAAGCAATTGAATCACATGACATGGATCAAGAATAATAAAAATTTCTTCTTTAGTTTGAGGATGCAAAAAATATGTTTTTAACGTTGATGGGGTAAAATCTGCATCTAAAGTAGAAGCCATCGACCAGTTTGTTGCAGCTCCATCAAAAGTTAAAGATATAACTTTTGCTCCAGCTTTATGCAACATTAATAAACATCCCTTAACTAAATTGGCTTTTGCGTCTGCTGCTATGGATGCTATTAGGAAATAAGCAATTGGCATCTTCCACCTGCAATTGACACCCACCATCAAAAAAACTAATGCTTCTTTGGCCATTGGTAAAGAATCGCTTTCAATATGAACTCCAAAATTAATATAGCCCACGCTTCTTGATCCATTCCAATCTACATGGTTCCTTATACACCTCTCATCCATAATAAGCGAGCATATTAACTCTTTTCCTTCCTTTTTAAGCTCATCAGCTTTCATTTTAATTGCATTTAATGCCTCTGAACTATAGCCAGGTGATCCGTCCACAGTTGAATACCATTTTCTGATAGTATTGGGGTGAGGTAAACAGTTTTGAAAGCATTTTCTGACATAGTTATAAGCTGAGCTAGAATAAAAATTCAGTGTGAGAGCAAATATTCTCAGTTCGGGGGGAAATTTTCGTTCGGTGGTCAACTTTAACTGACGTAGTAGTAACTGTTTCTCAGAGGAGGGAATAGATTCCTAAAAGAAAAACGCTGAAGTAAAAACGCACTAAAACCTTAAGATATTCCCCCAAAATCTGAAATGAAATTTATTTTCTTGTAAAAGAAAGCATTTCATCATGCAAAGCTAAGCAATATTTAGAACTATATATGGTAGTCCTAAAATTCGGCAAGTGCAAGTGCATTGGTGTGGGTCCCGATAGTTTTGACCCGAGTTCAAAACTGCTCGGACCCCACACGTTTACATTTTCATACAATCAGATTAAAAACAAACTACAATATGAGCAAATGAGGTTCTCATAGATCAATGAAAAGCAATGGGAATATGACGTTCATATCACTGTGATTGGCCCAGTTTTTTTTTTACTCCAACCATACATGCATCCATATTTCTGTCTATTTCTGTAACAATATCATTCAGCTACCTACTTTATGCTGCAAACATGCTATAAAAAATAAAATGTATGTATTCTCATTTTTAAAATACTTCTGATACCACAATTTGTCAAACCTGAAGCAGTAAATGGCATTCAGAAGAAACTCTGTTTGTATTCTTTAAGTGATTCACTAAATCATTTAATGATTTTATTCTTTTTTGAAGTCTGCATACGTTTGTTTGTAAGTATGATATTCTTTGTTTCTGTCTATTTACTGTCTTCTCTGCTATCTCCCACATAACTTTAAACTTCTTAGGATTTTCCAAATCTTATTGAGAGAAGTCACCCATATATACTGGTTGATCTCTTTTCCTAGAAACATTATTTAAGTGTTTTAATTCAAATCTAAATCTGAGCGTGCACAGTTTACCGTTTTCTGCACTGCAAAAACGATGATGCTGGCGGTAGTTCTGGCATAGCAGCAGGTTCTTCTGGCATGTCGGTTACAGGAACACACTGCTCCAATTCAGGGTTACTGTTCACTTCTTCGGCATTTGTAAAACTTGTGCTTGCTAATGGCGGAGGTGCATGACTGTAACCATGCATCACAAAAATAATATACATAAAAAAGTATCACATCACACACATACCCCACTGAAAATGATGTTGATGCTGCCGTCCTTTGCAATCTAGTGGATCGTTTCATGGGTTCTTTTTTCATCAGATGCGGTGGAAATTTAAATATTGTAGGAATTACATCCTTTTTTAATGTTTTCAACCCAAAATTATGAATAAAGTCATCCTTCTGAAAATGTTCTGAACACAATTTGGAATATTTTGAGGGTTGAAAATTTTGTCGTTTCATAGCTATGATCCATTGCTGCCGCAAAATTGTATCAGATGGGAAACTGCATACATTACAAATAAAATAGTTTTTAAGGATATATATTAGTTAAAAGAATATTTAAGTACCTATGAAAGGATATGTCGACACCTTTCTTTTGTCGATTTGTACAACCATACGCTGAGCAAGAGATCACCATTTTATTAAAGTCTAAGTCTTCTAATCAAGAACTAGTAAAACAAAAAGAAAACAGTAATAACCACCAACTATTCGTATAATAATTACACTACAAACTACAAAAAAAAAACACTGTCCAACACTGTTCATCAGTCACTAATCCACAAAAAATAGCCTGATAAATCCACAATTGAAGAAACAAATTAAAGAAAATTGATCGTCTTCATCAAGAAACACTATTTATGACACAAACACTTCGAAATAACAAATCAAACACAGTTTATTTGTATAAAACAGCTAAATAGAATGGCTAAAACCGGTGTATCGTCCGTATGTTTTGCCGTAAATCAGCTGACTGCCGTTCGCTATCTCATTTTTATGTTCATTTCAATACCTCTCTCTCTCTGCAAGTTATCTACCCCTACTACCAGATCATTGGTATGCATTGCTAACATAACCTAACTTTTTATGGTCACAACGTGTGGACGTCTAAAATCGGGTTTTTCATAGACGAAGCGCCTTGTCTCTATACCCCATTACAAACGTACTCCTAAGCGTGAAACTTCTTGCTTCGTGGATCAATTAGTTGGAAATTGTGGGAGTGAACGTGCGTGTATATTTGGTTCCCTATACAGTAGACTCACGATAGTGTGAACTAATTAAGGTAAGCCTTGTTCACATTTACGAATTGTTCATAGCAGCGAGGGTATGTGAAAAATATGTGTCATTATAAAAAACTTTTATTAAACAAAAAACGTAAACTGATACATAAATTTATTTTGAAAAGTAACTTGTAAGTGTTGTCCGTTTTAGCCTCTTTTGAGACTTTTCAAATGCTTTTGAGCGTAGTTTTGATAAAATTAAGAAATCTGAGTAATTTACCTCATTTTCTTCGGCCCAATTAATAATTTTATGAAATGCTTCTACAGCTTCTTTGTGTGAAACAGAATCCTTTAAAGTTTCTTCATTTAAGTCTTCTTCATGTTCACTTCCTTTGTTTGTATAGCCAGTGTCTTGTCTTCTTCTAAAAGTTTGTCGTTATTCCATTGGTCAATATCGTTATTAGTACACTGAACCTCTGGATTAATCGAATTCAAAAATTCTTTTACTTCAGAGACTGTTTGGTTAACAGCATTGCATTGCAACTGTTCCTTTAAAATGTTTAGCGGTAGGTATATCATCATCTGGGTCGTTATAATATTGGGAAAGTATATTAGTCCAACATTGGTTTTTGGTTCTAACGAATCCCACGCTAAGTGCAAATTTGTAACTGCATCTTTTAACGTTAATTTTTTTAAAACGTCTGTTATTTTTTTTGGTCTGTTACTCAAAATAGGCAAGGACATGTTTCCTATGAATAACATAAATGTAATGAATTGCGCAGGCTTCTTTGACAAAATCTTACTTAGGTGTTCACATTAACGAAGCACGTTGTTCACGTTACCGAGGTTGTGCACTAAAATTTTTGTGTTCACGTTAGGCGGATGTTCACGTTAACCAGTCTTCACAGTATCGCGAGTCTACTGTATTTGGCACAAGTAATAGGGTGTGAACCCAAGTGCGACTACAACATATACCCGGTGCCCCACGTAACACTTTCGGACCCAATAACTCTGGTATTTTTTTAAGGGATTTTTATTGAATTTAAGACAGGTGTAATATAATAGGTAAAGATTAGGCTGCTACAGCTTCCTGTTGTTAAAAATTATGCAAAATTACGTTGTAAGGTTAAGCAACTAAAATAATGCCTGTGTGCGAAAAATTAATTAAATCACTTTTTTTTTTTAATTTGATAGTGCTGTCGGTGCAAAACAATTGCCTGCGTCGCCGAGTTCAGTTTTGTACACACCTGACATTGTTGTCAAAATCTGACAAGTTATTGAAAATGGTTCGCTTTTCTTTAATTATTAAAATAGAAATCATTTTAACCTACGGAGAATGCCGTGCAGACCTAGATGAAACAATCGGGACTCTTATCGAACGATATTCCGATGACGAATTTGCCAAATTCAAAGTACAGAGAATAATAAACTTATTTGAAGATACGGGAAGTGTACAAGACCTAAAACGAGTGAAAAAAACAAGGTGTTAAATACGCCTAGCAAAATTATTTCCATTCAATTTAGAATTAATTCCTGAACCTAAAGCAATTTTGCACCTTCGAAAAGGTTGTAGTGGAGCAACTGAAAATTAGTATTTTCTTAAAATTCATAAAATGACGCTTGTCAAACAGGAAATCAAATTCCCGCAAGGCTGTCCAAAATGCGAGGATTTGTAATGCTACCTATCCTTTAATCCGTTTTGGAATTATTTGCGCAATAATTTATTGTTCTTTGTCTAACCAGACGTATTTCGGAAATTGAAACATTTACTTTTTCAAGATAATGATTGTTCTCACCGGTTCATATTAATCCTCACCTATCAAAATACCTACATTTCAAATTTCATAATAATCCGTTCAAAAATACCTGAGTTATTGCGCCCGAAAATGTTACGTGGGACACCCTGTATATATTTTTTCTCACACAAGAAAGCATTTGCACAAGATTTGAAGTTGAGGAAGGGGGTGTTGTAGAACAGTTTTGTGCAACTAGCTTTTGCGAAATCGCATAGTCCGTTTAGTAAAATTTCCCCCAACCGAAATTTCCTTTAAATTTACTTCATGTTTATTTTATTTTTATTTATTTTAATTATGTCAAATAAAACAATCATGTAGGCTAAATACTTTTTTATATAAGAAAATATTTATGCGAAAAAAAAAACAATTCGACCTAGTTTATCCACACAATTAATCCTCAAAATACCGGGTGTGAAAAGTTACACATCGTTTCGGATGGTGTGTCCGCTTGCACCATCTTTTTCTAGCGAAAATTAAAAAATGAATCAAAAAGTCTTTGCTAGTCAAAGATCTTGAAGAATGTCAGCACATGGGCTTGTGAACGTTGTGCCCGAAGATTCAGAGTAGTTTTGTTTATCGGCGGTGGCATAGACGTCCTCTAATTCTTCAAAAGCTTCGTTAGAATTTAATTTTTGACTTCTGTAACAATTCTTTGGGTGCAGCTTCATTTTCCTCTAATCTGTTACCTTTAATTTAAACATCACTTTCATCCTTTTCATATAGATGATCAGTTTTACTTACCTTCCGGGTCAAATTGACAAATTTTTCATCACTACTTTTATCTTCAAGAATTTTTCCAAATTCAGCGTTTGATAAAGCTCTGATTTTGTTAATGTGCCATAGTAAAAAATGATAGTACAAGTAACAGAATTTTATTTTTTACTTACGGAGCTTAAGGAAGGAAGTATTGTTCGAGTCCGTCGACCGACTCTCTACTGTTATGTTTTCTCGGGTTTTCATGACCTCTACAGTACGAAGACCTAGGTCTCCCGTTTCCGTCTGTCTGTATGTCTGTCCGTCCGTCCGTCCGTCCGTCTGTTTGCCGTCACGGATTTTTATTAGACAGATAATCTCCGAAAGTACTGGTCCGATTTAATTTCGCAGGCTTGCACGGTCAGAATCAATACATGATCGTTTTCCGGGTTGGAACCGTGTAAATTGAGTTTTTGGGCTCAACGTTTCGCACACTATCGTAAGTGGCATCTTCAGGAGCAGGGTTAAGAATAAGGCAAAAGAGGACGGTAACTCAGTATGTCAGCTATTCCAGAGGCGAAACTCTTTTGAGAAACAGTATTAACTAAAGTTTTTAAAATCATATGTGTTTTTTTATTAAGTTTATGTGATGAAAGCCATCTGCGGACATAAAAGCGTACATTCCGTCTCAAAATATGTATTTTATTGTAATTTTTTGGGTAGCAATTTTATTACTCTACTATTTAAGATATGTATTAACACGTTCACTGCGGCAGCAAAATTGGTTATTATTTCTCCGGTGCGATACCAGTCTCAAGTTACTGGTACCAGAACTCCTCATTCCAGCGGTACCAGCTCCCCGTGCCTGGTAAACATTTCTAGATTATTACATTTCAGATTTTCTCAGTTCTAACGATAACCAAATTTTTTTCGGTCAGTTAGAGTAAGAAGGTAATAGTCTTTATTAAGTACTCCTGAACCGCTTGTGTATATTCAGATAAGTTAAAAAATTATACAGGATCAGATGTAACCCTTTATTTCTCGTATTTCTTTTACAGTAATTTAATTAATTATTATATTGAATGTTTTTTTTTTATAGAATGGGCTTCTTTGAAGCAGTTTAGGAACACTGCAGGTTTGTTCTTACAATCTGTAGAATATGATTTTACTTTTGTTACTTTTTTACCAGCTTCTCTGCTTGACATTGCCTGACATACTTTTTTGTAGCATCCTACACAATTTCTTTTTTTTTTCTACTGGGTCCTTGTTCTACTTTGAAGGTGTGTGCTCTTTTAAACGATGATGTACTGGTATTGCCTACAGTATTATTTTCAATGGAATTTTCAGAAGTTAGTTAAAATGGTAACTGTTCTCTAAATTGCAACATAGCAGCATTGTCTTGTTTATGTACTTCATTGCAGATTACGTGCGCATTTACAATTGCTGAACCAAATATCAACTCTAACGCAACCTTCCTGTATCACTTTAAAACTTTTCTTAATGTAGAATACAAATTTTGTAATAACCTCCAATGATATGTGAGGCATATGAAGCGAGATGTTTGCAAAAAACAGAATTTCGTCACATTTGACCTTTAATATCTTGGCTGGGGACATGATGTCTTATGAGATTTTCAGCCCGTCTTTAGAACGTCAAAACAAAGGTCTATTAAAATTTTTAGCTTTGTATATTTCATTTCGAGGTTTAATCCTTATTTGCTGTAAGTATAGTGAGTGACAAAAATCTAAAAAATAACAAGAACTAGTCATGTAATTAAGCTGATTTTAATATATTATATTTAAGTGGTTAAAATAAATACATGCTCAACATTCGAAAGAAAAGAGAAAATAAAAAAAGTTAGCTTTAATAATGCGTTACTCCGCCGTGGTGCACCCATACGTCGTGGCATTGAGTTTATGACGTGGTCAATGTCGTTCTGGGGTATTTCATCCCATGCTACCTGTATTTGTTGCCGGAGCTCATCTAGGGTCTGTGGAGGATGAGGTAAATTCTCCAGGTGTCTACCGATAATATCCCAAACATGTTCAATAAGATGAGAAAATTTTGGAGGCTAAGAAAGCAGAGCGACTCCGGCGTCTTCAAAAGAAGCCAAAGTAACCTTGGCAGTATGCGGCTGGGCATGATCTTGTTGGAAAAGCGGCTGTTGTAGGGTGTGAAGATAAGGAAGAAGATGAGGTTCTACAATATCTGCAGTGTAGCTTTGGGCATTCATAAACCCCTAACAAACACTAAGGGCGATCTACTGCCATACCCAATTGCCGTTCTCCACGTCAATACTTCTTCGACCATCGCTCATATCTAAATAAAATCGGGATTCGTCACTAAAGATCACTCGAGTGAGTGGTAACACAAAGTGTGGTCTGTACGACATGAGCCCAAATGATTTGGTTCTCTTTGTTATTCTTCTGCCTTCTTCTCCAAACCATTGGTCCGCAGGCGAACGCGTGTTCGACAAACGGTCCTTCACAGCCAGAAGTCTTAGGCGACGTTCTTGACCTATTGTTACCTGTCGGGGACGGTCCGAACGTCTGGCTCGTTCTCACCCATCCTCGGACCAAGTGTACTAGCAATTCGTCGGTGCGGACACGGTCCTGCTTAAACGGGCTGCAATTTGGTGAAATGATAAACCTTCTCGTAGGGCCACTATTCGACCTCGCTCAAAATCGCTCAGTTGTTTAAAATTGGAACGCCAACGAATTCTAGGTATTCTCAACGCTATGTCAAAAATGGTAACGTGACAGCAATCGTCAACTGACCCCCACATACCGTGATAAATTTTTCTTTAGCATACAAGAAATGAAATGTTTCCACTGTTACTACTGAAGAAATAAAGATGAAACTTGAATCAATCTTTATTTTGGTCACCCACAACTCATGCATAAAATTTGGTTGAAAATATCATTTACTCTTGGTGTTCTTTTACTTTTGTCACTCAGTATTGTTATAACGCCACTTACTTATTCTAGTGGATTCTTTCAGAAATCTTCCTCTATTTAATATTTCGTAATCAATCCATTAATCGCTAAAAATGTTCGTACTATTTCGCGACAAAATTGTAGGCCCGTTATTTCAGTCGTTTTTAAATGAATAAAATGTAATGTTGGTACATGGTATTCTTTAAATGATTCCTATATATATGATTTTTCTTATCTTCTTACAATGTGGGCGTGTCCATTTTCTATTAGTTTATTTTTGATACCTTTATCACTTCTGGTTGAATTCCTACATTTACAAATCACCACACTGTTGTGTATGTAATTTTGGTCAAATCTGCCATCTCTTTGATCAATTGATCCTTGTTATCTTGTTTTTTTGATTCACATAAGGAATTGAAAACATTTAACATAATTTGTTTTGCTTTTGGTGGCAAAAACGTGTTTCATTTTTTGGACGTTCAGATTATCAACTTTCTGCCACATCTTACTCGACTCCATTTCATTCTCTCGTTCCAAACCATCTTCCATTCGAACGTTTTGTTCTTCGATTACATTTTCTTCCAAAACATGCAAGTTTTCTTGAATGGCATTACTACACCAAGGCCATCACGTTTTAGATAGATTTAAAATAAACACTTTAGTGGCACAATACAAACGGTCAACCTCAGTTCGAAATGTTAACTAAAACTTTTATGTGTCAGTAATGTATTTATATTAAAATACTGGTTTTTAGGGATTGATTAGTGATGTGTATTTGCAAGAGGACTAGCTCTATTGTTGTTGGATTATTATATGGTTGTTTAATGTAACACTTTAGAACTAATTGTTAATTTTAAAACAAAAAACACAAGTGCGAAAAAAGTTTGAATTACCTTTTAACAACTTTTTTAAAATAATCAATCCATATACGTATAATTTTTCGAATTCGTCGACCTTTCTAGAGAAATTGTACATTATACTAACATATGAAATGATATGCCGCAATTTTTCTACGCCTTGTTGTGCAATTAAAGCCACTACAACTTTGCACCATTGTTTCCTAAAAGTTTTAAAATAAAATACATGGTGTTAGGGAATGGTTTCGAAAAAATTTAGGAGTAGCTTCTTGGCGATAAGCGCAACAGCAAGCAATCAATGTTACTAAAATTTTGTACCAAAATGACAAGTTTTGTCAGAAAAACGTACCAAAAAAATCATTTTTTTTCGTCCATTAAACCTCAACTTTTTTATCGAGAATAGGACTATACTAAAAATAAAACCAATATTTTGCCCCACGTTTCCTCTACTGACCATAATTAATAACGCAATAATTATTAACAAATTACCCAAAGTTTTTGAGAATTATATAATTTCTCCATTTTTTGTTGTTTTCAAAGGAAATCCATTCTTTGCTTGTAATTATAAAAGAATCTTCAAAGTATGTGCAAGAAGAAAGTCGTTTAGGCAAAAGAAAATTGGTGTTTAAACTAATACAACATAGTGGAAGAATGATACCAGGAGGTTTAGACTTTACCATGTGATGTATATTTTCATCAATGGAAATGTTTTGTTTACTAACCCCAAACGTGGCATTTAATGACTAATGACAGTTCCTTAGGAAACTGGAAGTATATGTGGCAGATGGAACTTTCATCAGTATTGCTTTCGGTGTGTTTAATTATTCACTTTTTAGAGGAGTTAGGAAGTGTTGATCTGTTTCCTGTCTTCATTCACTTTTCGGGAAGAAATGGTATTATTCTCTCGATGTGAAACATCTATAAGTTGTTCTTTGTTGCAGCTACAACAAATTTAAAATTTGTTGTAGCTGCTTTGGCTTTTTCTGGTGGGGTGCATGAAAATAAACTTTCTTTATTATCTGGATTGAAACTTTTTTCATCTGTTCACTTATTTTTTTGTATTCTGTATTGTGCTCTCTAGCAAACTGCTTCATTCTCATTCTTAGGCAATAATTAATTGTATAAACAAGTAATTTATTCTTATGTTTTGCACAAGGAAACGAAAACGAAAAATTTTGCGTTAAATAATCTTTGTTTTTTCAAAAACGTTAGAAGCATCAGCATAAAGCGCAAATTCTTCTTGAATCCTTAAAATCAAGTCAAAAAAGTTTTTGTTCGGATGATTTAAACCTCCGTGTATTTTGATGTTAGTTAGTTGAGCAACGTTTTCACGGGAATACTACTGTTGGTAATTAAAGACATGTACTTTCCACACATGTGGAGCAGTTGGCATACTTTTACCTTGTTTACACAAGTATCCCGTCACATAATATGTTACACACTCTTTCGCTTGGGCAAATAATATATCAGACTGTACAATGTCGTTAGCCTCTAAATCTGATTCTTCGATTATTCCATCGAGTCTCTGTTTTAGACGCTCGATAGCCAACGAGGAAGAAGACTGAACGTTTTCATTTTTGATGTCACTAAGAGACAGCAAAGTTTTGGGGGCATTCGTTTCTGTTACGGTACAGTTTCCAAATATTGATGGCTTTAATACAGCCATCCTGATGGTCCCAAAAGATTTCTAAAAAAAATATAACTTTTTATATATCTCCACTGGATCCTGATTAATTTTACCAGTCAATAATTAAGTAAAATTATACTTTTGTGACATATATAAGCCGAGATCTATGGCAGAATGAAGGGTGATCCGAAATCCTTGCGCTGTATTTTGTGTTAAGAAGTTGCTCTCTTCGATTGTTTTAACGTTATTCTCCCAGATATTAAGCAATAAAAGAGACTCTTGAGGAACTCAAAAATCTTCCATTGCTGGGGTCACTCCTTGGCGGGGAATCTTTCTGTTTAAAGCATTGAACATTCTGTTGACTTGTTCACAGAACGACACTGTGGTATAGCTTATAATATACACTCGAGATACGTAAAATAAATAAAATAATTTCAAAATGCAAACAGTTAGAACATATACTTTCACAGAATCGTCGTCTTCGTTGATTCACTATTAAAGTCTCTCCAATCCCTTAAATGTGACATGTAGGGGCGCATACGTCGGGAGGTAAAGGAATCTGTAATGTCGGCTAAATGTCTATCGTGGTCTGACTTTTTGACACAATTTGATATATTGGATAACCTCCAATAATATAATGATGTGATTTATAATGATTTAGCAATATCAATCATATAAAAGTAATACATATAGTGTTGTAATAGTTGACTCTTAACCATCTTCAGTGGTCTTCAGCGGCGCTAACCCCTGCTTTAACGTGATCTGCAGATGTTGACATGATACTTACCAACAGTTTGGTTTTGCTTGCCATTTACTAGTAAAGGAGAGTAGATAAGTAAATAGTGAAGCAAGGGTTCGTTTATATAGGAGCAGTAAGCAACGAGTCAAGCAAACGGACGATGAAAAACTTTCCAAAAAAATGTTATTCGATTAGTTACGACTTCTACAACATCAACACTACAGTTTAGTAAAATTGGATAAAAAATCGGCAAGGAAATGAAAAAATAGTGGAGTTCTTCAAATTTGACGTATACTTTGATAAACTGAAGAGTTCCAAATTCTAGATGTTGTGCTCGCTCCCCCATGTGCCGCAGAAGAAGCAAGAAATTAGTTTTTTAGGAATATCTCACTTTTGCTGTGAAGTAACAGAAACGTAATTGTTAGCAAAATAATAGAACATTCAATTCCATATATTTTTTGTATAAAACATTTTTCTCTCAGATGAACAGTTTTAGAGATAGAAGAGGATAAAATAGAATTTTAACATTCATTAAAGAAAAAGGACATTAACAATCCCTCACAAGTCTTACAATTTTAAAATTTTTCTACTTAAGGGTTTGGAATATAAATTTTGTCGAATGGTTAGATCTGTTCGCGTTTTGCAAAAACTACTAACAAGAGGCGGAATTAATTTGGTCAAAATAGTGTCAACAATTAATATCTGATGTTGCTGAACGTAACGACAAGATATAAATTTTGATTTAAGCAAAGCATCAGTTAGTAAATGGTTGATTATTCTCAAGGCGTTACCTAAAGGTGGCAAGTACGGTAGGATCTCTGTCACAACAGTAGAAATTTGATGGATGAGCGAAACAAAATTTCTGCTTGGGTATTTTAAAGATCCCCTATCTTGAAGATGGATTAACCCCAAAAGTGGTGTACACATGTTGGTAGAAGTAAAGTTGCTAATACAGCCGCAGTCAACTTTTTCTTGTAGAGTCCGATTAATATAACCAGCCAACATTGCAGTTGATGCAGATATTATGCCAAATCCTACTTCACCAATAGTTTTACCAATATTGCAAATGGATTCTTGGATGGAAGCTGGTAAAGTGAGCTGCAAAGTCTCTTCATGGGTCTCTTCAGAGGAAACTGCTACCCCACTGATGAACGCTGTATCATTGGCGGAAATATTTGCAGAAGGTGCTGCCGAAATTATGCCTGTTTTTAATATTTGCTGGATAGCGTAATGGACTGTTTTGGCATCTGTCGCATCGTGCGAGCCGCCCTTCATTCTGACACTACTAAACATAGACTCCACAGCGTCTGAACTGAAACGACGAGTGAGAACGTAGAAAAACTTGCCTTCGTCAAGTAAATATTTTATACATTCACTTGTGCTCTGAGCAGTGAAAACAAGAGCATGTGCTGTTTCCTTGGTCAAACCTTTTACCTTTTTAAATTTAGAATTGTCTTGCACATTTTTAATATAGTTGGGAAATGTTGTGGAGAGCCAGAATAACCGTTCGTCGGTAATTTTGGTATAAGGAGCGCAGTTACCATCCAGTTGTTTGATATATTGAGTTTGGCTACTCACGTCGTGCAGTTTAAAAAAGTGATTGATGTGTTCCAAATATTCAATCGTAGCATGTGCATCTCTAAAATCCATTGCAGCATTATTATATTTGCCTAGATACTTCAGCGCTGCTATAACTGGAGCTGAAAATATCTGAACAGCCCTTAGCACATTCATTTTTTCCAGATTGTTCGGGTAAATATGCTTTTTTGTCAAAAAGGGAATGGGTTTTATGATGCATGTTTTCTGGATATCGTAAAGTTGTTTCAAGTATTTAGATGTAATGATCCCAATATTCGATGCCATGTCATGCTCTAGAAAAATATTCCGTGCATTCTTCACAGCATGACAATAGTCAAAACTACAAAATAGGGGCAGGTCACTATTAATAGGGTGGTTAATTCGTATTTTTAGTTCTCCATCCCCCAAAGCCTTAAAGAGAGCCACATTAGACTTATGGTTGTCAGTAGTAATTCTCAAAATAGTGAAGCCACAGTCGTGTACAATTTTTAAAATATTTAACGTGATTTCATGAAAAGATGCTGTTGAAAGTATTTTGTGAAAAAAGTATCCCACTGGTATTGTATACTTTGTTGAGAGACCGTGTATCACATAACATAATAATTTATTTGCTAAAACAGGTCGCTTTCCTAAAGGCCCAGTAGTTACAGTGGACATACCATAAAAAGTATCTTCAGCACGACTGTATTGTAATTTCTCTCTAATGGCCATATCATCAACAACCAGTGAACATACTCTCTCAGCTGAATTTAAATTTTGTGCTTCAGCCGTTAATCTGCTTGTTATTAGGTTGGCTAAATTTGTGCCGGCTCCATGTACTTTACCCATATATCTGTTTAAAGTAGTTTTTGATGGCGCTTTGAGAAGATTATTTCTTCTAGCATACTCATAGCCTTTAGGGGATACAAATCTCCACGCAATGCATTGTTTAATTGTTGTCTCGGACCAGCGTGGTGTACTTTTAGAGTAATTGTAAATCTGGTCCAAAATAAAAACTGCAAGCGGATTAGAATTTGCAGCCTCAGATTCTATTTTGCTAACACACTTCTGTGCCTTGTTTTGATTGTTCGAAATACCCTGCATCTGCTTGATAGTGTTTTGATATTTTTCGTGTAGTCGGGAATATTTTTCATTTACCCTTTTGAGCTGCATTTCTAAATTTTGAATTTGGGCTAACAGGACAACCTTGTCGTTACAAAAATGAGTTTCGTCATCATGTATTTCGGTTTTTACTTGAAAAATAGGCAAAATTTCGGTACCGGTGCCAAAGTCACAACGCCATGGGCGTGGATGGTCTTCAAAGGGATATGCAGTAGGAAAGTTTTTCTTTGAGGTGTTTACATTGTTATCGAAATGTGTCTCAGGAATTATGAAGCTGCATTCTGGATCACGTTTAGTACTTGCTGGGGAGCTTGAAGAAGTAGGAACAGGTAACGGTGACTTGGAACCATGAAGAAACAAAGTAGGAACAGAGCCGGGTTTAAGTCTTTTATTAGTGTAGTAACAACTCTTCTCAAAGTGTTTACCACAAATGTATAAATTATTTGCAATATCATCACCTGAAATGGTTTTAATGGCTATACATTCCCTTAGGTCAAAGATTTATGTGGGGGTACCTACTTGTAGCATTAAAAACCTTTTTGCACCACAACCTTTTGTTTAAAGTGTTTGAAGGGAATCTGTGCATTATTTTGTGGTCTCTAGGATCCTTGATTACCCCACAAGCAGGCACAGAGCAATATTTTCTGGACATTTTGATACTACCAATTCAACCACAAACTGTTTTGGCGCGTGACAAAACGGATTAATTACAGGTTCCTGTAACTCCCGAAGGGAGTGACATCTTGTGATATTTTCCCTTTTGACAAGTCGGACGATTGTAACCAATTGGAGAGACTTTAATAGTGAATCAACGAAGACGACGCACAGAATTATAACTCCTATGTGAACCTGCAGTTTACACCATTTTTAAAAGGAGAATTTTAATCGAGAAATACACCTAATATTAATGGAGATGCTTCCACATTTATTTCTTAAATGTTACTACTATTTTACGAGTGTCACAAACAGTACCATCGGGGACACGGAAAACTGGGCGGAGGTGTCATACAATTGTCAAAATTTCTAAATCATACCCGTCGTCTTCGTTGATTCACTATTAAAGTCTCTCCAATCCCTTAAATGTGACATGTGAGGGCGCATACGTCGGGAGGGAAAGGAATCTGTAATGTCGGCTAAATGTCTGTCGTGGTCTGACTTTTTGACACAATTTGACATCATGTATTTTAGTTTTTACTTGAAAAAGAGGCAAAATTTCGGTACCGGTGCCAAAGTCACAACGCCATGGGCGTGGATAGTCTGCAAAGGGATATGCAGTAGGAAAGTTTTTCTTTGAGGTGTTTACATTGTTATCGGAATGTGTCTCAGGAATTATGAAGCTGCATTCTGAATCACGTTTAGTACTTGCTGGGGAGCTTGAAGAAGTAGGAACAGGTAGTGGTGACTTGGAACCATGGAGGAACAAAGTAGGAACAGAGCCGGGTTTAAGTCTTTTATTTGCATAATAACAACTTCTCTCAAAGTGTTTACAACAAATGTATAAATTATTTGCAATATTATCACCTGAAATAGTTTTAATGGCTATACATTCCCTTAGGTAAAAGATTCATGTGGGGGTACCTACTTGTAGCATTAAAAACCTTTTTACACCGCAACCTTTTGTTCACAGTATTTGAAGGGAATCTGTGCATTATTTTGTGGTGTCTAGGATCCTTGATTACCCCACAAGCAGGCACAGAGCAATATTTTTTGGACATTTTGATAATATCAATTTAAGCACAAACTGTTTTGGCGCGTAACAAAACGGATTAATTACAGATTCCTGTAACTCCCGAAGGGAGTGACATCTTTTGATATTTTCCTTTTTGACAAGTCGGACGATTGTAACTAATTGGAGAGACTTTAATAGTGAATCAACGAAGACGACGATCATACCTTAGCATGGCCGACTAGTATAAAGATTAATCTTTATACTAGTCGGCCATGACCTTAGCTACTCATAACCACGCTTTCAATGTTTGGCATATTTGTCATTTTGATACTGACAAAGTCGAAGTTTTGGTCTACAGTCGTCGGCATTTCGATTTAACCACTCCCTAGTGTAAGTTTTCAAAATTTCGCTGGTGTAAACGGCTTTCCCTACCTTTTTAGAGAGAAAATGGCTGACGATTAATGACATTAGTTACTTTTTTTTGACATTTGTTTGATCGCCGTGTTACAAGGTTCTGTGCTTACAAGGCGACGGCTTATTAATTAATTAAGGGGCTCTTTTATGTAGGTTAGAGCTTAGGATACGCATTTTCAGTGCACATACACCGACATTATCAAACTGTGGAATCGAACGTGCAGTATAAATCTGCACTGCCACAATTGATGCTATAAGCAGTTAACAGTTTACCATCTCGTTAACAAAAGGTGGACATCAATAAAATGGGCAAGTACGACTCAAAGGTATAGTGAAAATTGGAACTTTTATTTGTATTTTTACCTATCTATGTACAAGGATGGTGTACGAAGAATGACCACATGACTGGCAGTTCATATTAATATTTCCATCAGTCTTATTTGTGCTGCCATGGACGATACTGACTTATGGCTTGGTTCTTCTGAATCACAGAACTCTGGTGCTTATACTAATAATGCGTCATTAGAAGATTTACACATTTTAATGAAATGTTACCAGAACTGTTGAGTATTTTGAGCCCACTGTATACAAATAAATATGAGAAAATTGTAGGTTATAATTTATAAGAAACTACATGAAATATTTAAAGAGATAAAGCGTGAAGCAAAAGGAAGTGATGTAAAGAAGCAGATCAATTCACTAAGGTTGAATCACAGGAGGGAATTAAATAAAATGTTCTAAATGTGATAGAAAGACAATTCTCAATGAACATAATTTATAGGAACGTAAACAGTAGTCTCAACTGTTACAAATAAGTGTATTGTCAAAAACTTTAACAATGCAATAAAACAGGAACAACTAACTAACCCATTAATACAATAATAATGGAATTAACTGTGTTTCCACCCATTGCCTGAACAATTGCACGTTCATAGTCTTATGATAGTCCCTGCTATCATTATTGCTATCTAAAAATAGCAAGCAGTTTTCCAAAAAAACAAATTTACCCCCTGCATGAAGTATGGTGAACCTTCTACCCTCATTCATTACTATTTTCGCAGGCATGCCTCTCCGATTACTCTCATGCACCCATCTTCTTACTGGTACACCATGCTGATACACCCACGTCTCGTCTAAATAAACAAATGTCACATCTTCTTCCATTAACTGTATGTAACGCCTTAAAAATTTAATTTTTAATCCCTGTAAGCGGGGCGACTCAATTATAATTTTCCTGTTTTCAACTTTTTTAACATTGTAACCCATGGATTAAATAACCCTTCGTAGAGTCCGGATACTTGCGTTGTAATTAAGATTTTCTGTGGCAAAATTAAATAAATCCTGAATTGTAAAAAACTCATTCTGACGATTTTTTTCAAATATGTGAAAGTTTACGTCTTCTTTGAATTCAAAATCCGTAAACCATTTTGACTTCTTTCGTGGGGAAGGTCTAGGATCTTCGGGAAGTTGTCCGGATTTGTGTTGGAGTAAAAGCGTTCTTATTTGACTTCTTGAACACTGCAGGAAAATGAGCTGGTTAATGATAGGATAAAAGGATGTTACTGCGTCACTGGTTGGTGTGAAAAATGGACAACGTGAACTGTGTGGTGGATAAGTAACGTTGGAAATGTTATAGTTACTACCAAGATTTCGTACTGAAAAAATATTCGCTAGTCGTAACTCGTGTTCACGCTGGGAAGACGAAGGATATGCCCGTTGAAACTCTTCGTAACACTTTACAATAGTAGCTTTTATTTGTTTTTTGAACAAAGTCCGCGTTCTTGGCTTCATAATGATTATTTTCAAATTGAAACGCTCTCTTTTTGAATTTGAAGCACGCTGCGCTAGTTCGAAGTTGTTTGAGTCGTTTACGAGTCGTTTGACGTTATTGTCGGTTACAAACGTCAAAGCGCTGCCAATCCGAGGGGCTTAAAATTACTATGGCAATAATACCAACCTGACGTTTTAACAAGTGGTTTTATCCATTTGCCGACGACTATACAAGGACATTCCCAATCTTCAGTTGTACTAATAGTTTGATGAAGGTATGCTAGACCAAACTTTCATCACCTCTAAGCATCGAGTATCTCCAACAAAAGAAAATTCCAAAATTTCCTCAGTTTTGCTGCTACAGCTTCTAAGTATTTCCATCGTTTTTATAACATCATAGTAAATAAATCGGTTGTCACTACCAAAAATTGGAAGGCAAAATGCGGGTGTGTTTTCTACTAATGATTAATCTATCTATCTATATTAATAAAAATTAATCGCCGAAATGTATGTACGCCCATAACTTGAGAACGGCCGCACCGAATTGGACGATTCTTTTTTTTACGTGTTCCTTATCGTCAGGAGAAGGTTTATATGTAAGAATATTTATAAAAAATGAGACGGCTAAAAGATAAAAAAATTTTTAAAAATTTTGCACGTGAATCGCCACTTGGAATGAATTTTAATTCTGACGGACCTGTCGCCTGACTGACGTGTCACACAAAACTATTTCTTCCTTGCGATTGTGAAAAGTATTATTGCATTTCAAGTCTTTGTTTGTTTTTTCGTAACAAAAAACGTCGTTTATTTCAAGAAAAGTGTTCGTTAAAGTGAATTCAGTTACGCATTGCGAAAGTTTCTTATTAATTTTGATCTGCCATTCTATTTACCTATGTTCACTTTGTTGGTTTCGACAAAACCTCAAAATTTACCGTTATTCGAGGATTTGATTTGAAGTTTTCACTATTTTAAAATTCTCAAGACAAAATTTACAGATTTGATTGACTGCGAAAATAATTCTGTGTCGTTTTATGAAGTTCATTACAACGCCGAGAAGACGACAAGCTGACATAGGTCCACGAAGTCAATGAAATGTGCGACGAACTACCTCAGGTACAAATCGCAATGATTTATTTCATGGGTAATTCGGATACGGAAGTTGATCAGCGTTGTGCTCATAATCAAAATAATCAAACATTGAAGCGAGACATTGGGTGGTATGAATAAAAGCGAGTAGATACTCATATTCGAAGTACGAAGTACCTACTTCATTATTACTCTTATATACTTGAGCATCTACTCTATGTACTGAGTACCTAATTGGAAACATTGTATCTCCCCGGACACAAATTGAACATCTACGCGTTTTGTGAGCATTTAATCTAAAAATCAGCATCGGCGTGGCAAATAATTGAGCTGTCTGTAAAGCAGCTTAGAAAACGAGTAGGATCGTTGTAAGAGTGAATTTTAACTAAACATGGCGACTTTCATGAACGAAGAACGTCGTCAAAAGTGTTGTGATTTCTGGTTTTTACTTTTACTTCTTTTTATTAGAAAATTGGAAAATTAACTTTTGTTAATCATTTATTTATAATTATTATTAATTATTATATTTTTTACATAGCAACTGTTCCAATATAAAATTAACACTCTTATTAAAATTTCATTTCCATCAACAACTCATTAACACCTTCTCCAAATTTTATTAATTGATGCTTGACATAAATTGTTCTTTCAGGTTTTCAAATTTAATGTTTCCAAGAGGTTTGGTAAATATGTCGGCGATTTGTTTTTCAGTTGAACAATACTTTATGTTTATAATACCTTCTCGCACCTTTTCATTTATAAAATGAAATCTTACATCTATGTGCTTGCTCCGTCGATTGAACTGTCCGGTTTTCACTATTGAGATTGCACTCTGATTATCAACGTACAAATCTATCTTCACTTCACCATTGGTAAGTTCATCAATTAGAGATTTGAGGTAAAGAAGTTCTTTAACACATTCTGCGGCAGATATATACTCAGCTTCTGTGCTTGAAAGTGAAACTATTGGCTGTTTCCTGGAACACCACGATATGGGTCCACCACAAAAAAATATTATGTACCCTGTTGTACTTCTGCGTGTTTCAGTGTCCCCTGCAAAATCTGAATCACAATAGGCAATCAATCTCTCACTGTTTTGGCCATCGTAGCACAGTCCATCATTTTTTGTAGATATCAAATAGCGAAACACTCTTTTTATTGTTACAATGTCTTGATTTGAAAAATTTTCCATTTTTCTACTACAGTAATTCACTGCATATGATATGTCTGGTCTGGTCTTGTTGTTTAAATATAATAAACTTCCAACAGCTTCTCTGAATGGATAATTAATTTTTACCATTTTATCTTCTGAACTTATATCTTGTTTGACCATGGGCGTAGGTACAGGTTTGGAGTTTTGCATATTAAATTTTTCTAAAGTTGCTTGTACATAATCTTGTTGTGAAAGTATAACTTTTCCATCATGTTTTTGAATACTAATTCCTAAAAACCTATTAGGATTTTTTTCACTTGTCATTTCAAATTCGGTTTGAAGATTTTTCAATAACAATTTCATTTCTTCTTCACATTTGCTGATCAATAATCCGTCATCTACAAAGATTGCTAATAACATGGTCTTTTCTATATTCGTAAATAAACATTGATCACTAATCAGTGGTTTTAAACCATTCAGTTTTAAAGATGTAGTAAAACGTTCATTCCATTTCATAGGAGCTTGTTTTAGGCCATATAGCGATTTCGACAATTTACACACTTTGTTTTCAGTTTGTTCAGATTTGAACCCCTCTGGTACATGCATAAAAATTTCTTCTGAAATACTTCCATACAAAAATGCTGTTTTTACGTCAAATTTGGTAACTGACATATTATACTTGGCAGCCAGTGCTAACATTATTCTTACTGAGCTTATGTTCACAACTGGACTGAATGTTTCGTTGTAATCTATTCCCTTATGTTGTTGGCACCCTCTTACTACCAACCTTGCTCTATATTTTCCATTATCTTTAACTTTGAATACCCACTTGCTTGTCAGAATGCGATGTTTGTCTACTTCATTTATATTCACGTAACTCCATGTAAGATTTTTATTCAGAGATTCTTTTTCTTCACGTATAGCCTCAAGCCATTTGTCCTTTTCTGGTCCCTTGACTGCTTCTTCATAAGTCAATAACGCTTCTTCTTCAACAAAGTTTACAATATAATCTTTAAGTTTTACAGATTGTTTTAATTTTCTTCCACTTCTTGTTTCTGCGATGCCTTCTCCTCTTCTTGATTCTGTGATGCCTTCTCCTCTTCTTGATTCTGTGATGCCTTCTCCTCTTCTTGAGTCTGTGATGCCTTCTCCTTCTCCCAAAATTATATTTTGTACTTCTATTTGATTTGGTTTTTGTCCAATGTCTTGTTCATTTTCAGTTTCGGTTTCTGAATTTTCACCTGTATTGTTTTCTTCTAGTTCTGCATTCTGTTCCTGATTTTCTTCGTCGCCTTCTATAACATTTATTTTGCTTGTTCTTCTGTAATCAGCCAAAGATTGACTACCTGGTTCATTGAAGATAACATCTCGGTGTATTTTTATTTCCTTAGATTTTTCATCCCATAAGCGGTAACCATTTGGTGCATATCCTACAAAAAGATACCTTTTACTTCTAGGGTCAAGTTTGTGTAAATTTCCTAGTGTCTTTGCATATGCTACAGAACCAAATATTTGTAATCTGGACAAATCAGGTTTCATTTTGGTCCAGTATTCTATTGGTGTTTTGTCTATTGCTTCTGTAGGACTTCGATTTAACAGATACGCTGCTACATACGCAGCTTCGCCCCAAAAATCTTTACTTAGCTTGCTGTCAAATATCATCGCTCTTGCCTTTTCCAATAAGGTTCTATTTAATCTTTCTGCTTTTCCATTTAGTTGTGGACTATGGGGTATAGAATAATCCAGAACAATGCCTTTATTTTTTGTCCAGAGTTTAAAATTCGATGACGTATATTCACCACCATTGTCACAACGTATTTTTACCACCTTTTGATTATGATAAGCTTCTGCTTCTCTAATAAAATCTTTTAAATGTTCTGATACTTCACTCTTATACTTCAATAGAAAAATTCTACAATAATGAGTATAATCATCTAACACTGTTAAAATGTATCGTTTTCCATCCCAAGTTTCAGGATCGATTGGGCCGCATACATCTGTATGTAGAATTTCTAGTGGTCTTCTTGCTCTCTGTCTCGTTGTATTAAAAGGGAGTCTTGTTTGCTTTGCTTCCATGCAGACTTCACAGAAACCCATTTGACACTTCTTTTTATTCAGTTTCATGCCTGTCGATAGATCTATTAATCTTTTTATATTCTTTGTTCCCAAATGTCCTAGCTTTCTATGCCAGTCTTTTACTGAACTATTTTCTGCAAGATAACTCTCTTCCTTACTTTGATTTATACTAACCATATATAAACCACTTTCAATTTTTTTTCCTTCAAGTATTTTTTCATTGTTTTTCTTTATTACTACCTTTTCTTTAGTAAATGTTACTTGACCATCATTCTCTGTTATAGCATTAACTGACAGTAGATTTTTGCTTAATTCGGGTACAAAAAGTACATCATTCAGTATACATGAACTTCCTTCAACTGTTCCTTTCCCTTCTGCCTTCATTTTTTCATTCTTCTTTGCAACTTGTATGCTACTTTCGATATTTTCTAATGCTGTAAACATCACTTTCGAGTTGACCATGTGGGATGAACATCCTGAATCAACTATAAAATCTTGCGTTGTCAATCTTCTCTCTTCTGTAAGAAAGGCTATCTTCTTTTTTTCTAATGATTTTGTCTTATCTCTAAAGAAACAGTCTTGCTCTTTATGGTTTGTTTTCTTGCAAATCTTGCATTTGTTATTTGTCTTTTTGGGACAGTTATTTGCAATATGTCCAGAGCATCCACACTTAAAACATTTTACTTCGCCAGCACCCTTTTCTTTCCATTTTCGGCAAAATCTTGTATCATGCGAACTACTTTTACAATGTTTACAAAATCTTTCTGAACTTTTAAATGCAATATCTCTCTCACTTTCCTTGCTACGGTTTTCTTCGGATAGTAGTCTTGCTATCAATTTTGGTAAGGTTTTCTCATTATCTTGAGTAGATTCCCAGGCAGTCCTGAAGAAACCATAACTTTGAGGTAAAGATGACAGTATTTTTGACATTAACATGTTGTCATCAACTGTTTGATTTAGACTTTTTAATTTGTGTGCAATACTCTCTATTTTGCTAATGTGAGTAGCCATATCAGTACCTTTTCCAAATGTGTAGCTGTAGAACTCTTGCAGCAAATTACATATTTGTTCTGAAGTGCTTCTTTCAAAAATATTTTTGATTTTTTCGAACATTTCTTTGGAGGTGGTGCAGTCCATAATGTGCATCATGTACTTTTTGTCTATTGACGTCACAATTAGTTTTTGCGCTTTTGCATCATTTCTCACCCATTTAGTTTTATCTTCCTCCTTTTCCACACTAGATAGAAGCTTGTCTCCATTTACTATTCCAAACAGATCATAAGCCTTAAATGTTACTACTATTTGAAATTTCCACAGCTGATACGTGGTTTCATCTTTGAGCTTTTCTATTAAATTCACCTCTTCTGTCAATGCCATTATTTTTGTTTTTTTTTCTTCTTATGTCACTGTCAAATACGTTTTCTTCCTTTTCGAGTTTTATTTCTCTCGTTAAGATTCTAAAATTTCTTCTTCTAGCTTTACTGCCTCAGTACTTGCGAGTACTCTGGGCCCATAACCTGTTGTGATTTCTGGTTTTTACTTTTACTTCTTTTTATTAGAAAATTGGAAAATTAACTTTTGTTAATCATTTATTTATAATTATTATTAATTATTATATTTTTTACATAGCAACTGTTCCAATATAAAATTAACACTCTTATTAAAATTTCATTTCCATCAACAACTCATTAACAAAAAGGTGCATTCAGTTTGAAAAACACATTAGAAGCAGGAATATCGAAAACTTTTCAGGTAATTAACGTTTATTTATGCATAAATTGTGCAGTGCGTTCTTTCTAACACTGGCCATAGAGATTCCCATCTCAAGGTGTCTACCCCATACTGACTTATATTTTGGGGACCCGATTTTTGCCTTGATGGTTGAACACTGTCACTGTTTTCCTTTTTTGCTGTATCGAGATGCTACTTGAGCATCAAGTGTTACCTACTGAAGTATTAGCATCATCTAGAAAAACTAGAAAAATTTTGATTTGATATTCGAGCATCTACTGAGTTTTATTTATATCAACCATTGTCAAACAACTGATCGAACGTTTTTTCGATAGAACTTCCTTCGCACCAAAAGTATAATGAAACATATTCAGCATTTTCGAGTTGCGTCTTTTCTTCACACAATTTTGTGATGACCAAATCAACATTTACAATCAACACGTATATCACCTTGGATTGGTGCAGTGTAACTAATACTAAAAATAACTATATTGTTTCTCCAAAATTATCTGCGAAATTCAAGTGAGCCGTCCCATCAATTTTTAATGATTAACAATTTACCATGCTTACAATAACTTTAAAACGTCTGCAAGATCTCAAAGTATTCATTTCTGCAACTCTTGAGTTATTCAATACAATAAATTGACTGATCCATATATTTTTTTAAGTCACTGTAAAAGCAAATCTAAAAAATTGGTCTAAAGAGTTTAGACAGTACTTTCCTCGCTGTCGGAAACGTGACGACTGCATGTCTATTATGTTTTTTTTTCGCAGTGGATTTCAAAGCATTCGGTTTTGTAGTTCCTGAGTAAACCAATAAAATAAATTTACGCATTCATTATTTTTTTGAGTCACTCGGTATATGCAAATTCAAAAAATGTGAATGGAATGATAAATTACAAGTACAGACTCATCATATTTTGTATATTCTAGATAGGATTTTTCGGCAAACTTTTGAGCTGACGTCATCAGTTTTTTGGAGAAGATAACCAGATATATTTGTACTAAAAATTTATTATGCTCTTTATAACCTTAAAACATTTGCAAGATTTCAAAACATTCGGTTCTGTAGTTCCTGATTAAATCAATAAAATATATTTACGCATTCATTAATTTTTTTGGGTCACCCTGTATATGCAAATCCAAAAAATATGAATGGAATGATAAATCACAAGGAGAGACTCATCATATTTTGTACATTTTAGATAGGATTTATTCAGCGAAATTTTGTGGTGATGTCATAAATTTTTTAGGGGAGATGAGCAAATACATTTTGATCAAAAACTTACCAGGCTTATGACAACTTTAAAGACTCATCAAGATTTCAAAGCATTCGGTTTTGTAGTTCCTGAGTAAATCAAAAAAATAAATTTACGCATTCATTAATTTTTTTGAGTCACCCTGTATATACAAATCCCAAAAATATGAATGGCGTGATAAATAACAAGTACAGACTCATCATATTTTGTACAGTTTGGATAGGATTTATTCGGCAAACTTTCGAGCTGACGTCATCAATTTTTTTGAGGGGATAAGCAAATATATTTTGACTAAACATTTATTATGCCCTTTACAACCTTAAAACATCCGCAAGATTTCAAAGCATTCGGTTTTGTTGTTCCTGATTAACTCAATAAAATAAATTCACGCATTCATTAATTTTTTTGAGTCACCCTGTATATGGAAAACGAAACAATTTGAATGGAATGATAAATCACAAGAAGAAACTCACCATATTTTGTACATTTTAGGTAGAATTTATTCAACAAAATTTTGTGGTGACGTCATAATTTTTTTTAGGGGGGACGACCAAATACATTTTGATAAAACATTTACCATGCTTATGATAATTTTAAAACATCTTTAAGATTTCAAAGCATTCGGTTTTGTAATTCCTGAGTAAATCAGTAAAATACATTTACTCATTAATAATTTTTTTTGAGTCACCCTGTATATGCAAATCCAAAAAATATTAATGGAGTGATATATCACAAGTACATACTCATCATATTTTGCACATTCTAGATAGGATTTATTCGGCAAACTTTTGAACTGACGTCATCAAGTTTTAGGAGGGGATAACCAAATATATTTTGACTAAAGATTTATGATGCTCTTTATAGCCTTAAACCATCTGCAACATTTCAAAGCATTCCGGTTAGCAGATTCACAACTAAATTTCAAAATGTTGTTTTATAATTTTGATTTTTTTCCAAAAATCTGGACGTTTCGGGTAGAAACTCAATTCGGAGTCGTAAAACACTGTTATTTTATACAATTTAAAAGCGATTTACTATGTACAACTTTGAAGTAACGTCATTGCATTAGTGGTGGGGATGATTAGACAAATTTTGGTTAGCGTTTTACCATCTACATGATATTCCTAATATAAGTACAAAATTTCACAACAATCGGTCCAGTACTTTCGGAGAGACTGTCTAATAAAAATCCGGGATAGCAGACAGACGAACAGACGGACAGACAGACGGAAATGGGAGACCTATTTCTTCGTCTTCTAGGGATCATGAAAGATCAAGAAAAGGTAAAAGTAGAGAGTCGGCCGACGGACTCGATTACAATACTTCCTTTGCTTACGCTCGGGAAGTAAAAATATGAATGCAATGATAAATTACGAATATATACTGAAGATTTTTTGCACATTTTAGATGGGATTTATTCGGCAAAATTTTGAGATGACGTCATCAAGTTTTTGGGTTTGATAAACAGATATATTTTGATTAAAAAACTAACATGCTTACAGTAACTTCAAAACGTCTGCAATATTTCAAAATTTTCAGTTTTGCAATTCTTGATTCAGTCAATAAAATAAATTGACCCAGTGATTAATTGTTTTGGGACACCCCGTTTAAGTAAAACTAAAAGAATATTAATGCAGTGATAAATCACAAGTAAAAACTCATCATATTTTGCACATTTCAAATAGGATTTATTCAGCAAAATTTTCAGGTGACGTCATCAATTTTTTAGGGGGAATGAACAAATACATTTTAATCAAAAAATTACCATGCTTATGATAACATTAAAGCGTCTTCAAGATTTCAGAACATTCGGTTTTGCAGTTCCTGATTAAATCAATAAAATTAATTCACCCATTCATTAATTTTTTTGAGTCACTCTATATAAGCAAATCTAAAAAATATGAATGGAATAATAAATCACAAGTATAGACTCATCCTATTTTGGACATTTTAGATAGGATTCATTTGGCAAATTTTGGGCTGACGTCATCAATTTTTTGGAGAGGATAAGTAAATATATTTTGAATAAAAATTTATTATGCTTATCATATGTTTAAAACATCTGCAAGTTTTCAAAGCATTCGGTTTTGCAGATTCAAAATTAAATTGTAGGTGAAACGAAGTTCACCGGGTCAGCTAGTAAGTCATAAATAGACACTGTGCGTTTTGAGATGAGCACTGTGAGTCATCATTATCTGACAAGTAGAATTCCACCAGTGCCGGAACAGTGAGTTTAGTAAAGAGGGGTCGTTCGTACAGAATTTTGGCAATATGCGACTGGGCATGATCTTGTTGGAAAAGCGGCTGTTGTAGGGTGTGAAGGTAAGGGAGAAGATGAGGTTCTATAATATCCGCAGTGTAGCTTTGGGCATTCATAATCCCCTAACAAACACTAAGGGTGATCTACTGCCATACCCAATTGCCGTTCTCCACGTCAATACTTCTTCGACCATCGCTCATATCTAAATAAAATCGGGATTCGTCACTAAAGATCACTCGAGTGAGTGGTAACACAAAGTGTGGTCTGTACGACGTGAGTCCAAATGATTTGGTTCTCTTTGTTATTCTTCTGCCTTCTTCTCCAAACCATTGGTCCGCAGTCGAACGCGTGTTCGACAAACGGTCCTTCACAGCCAGAAGTCTTAGGCGACGTTCTTGACCTATTGTTACCTCTCGGGAACGGTCCGAACGTCTGGCTCGTTCTCACCCATCTTCGGACCAAGTGTAGTAGCAATTCGTCGGTGCGGACACGGTCCTGCTTAAACGGGCTGCAATTTGGTGAAATGATAAACCTTTTCGTAGGGCCACTATTCGACCTCGCTCAAAATCGCTCAGTTGTTTAAAATTGGAACGCCAACGAATTCTAGGTATTCACAACGCTATGTCAAAAACGGTAACGTGACAGCAATCGTACAGAATTTTTTAAAATTTTGTTTAGATTTCCTGCATATCTTTATTTTAAATTAAATATTGTTATTAATATTTTTTCCTTATTTTATTTTTTTATAAAATATAAAAAAAATCTGAATTTATCATTCGGAAGTATACTATACTTCATACTGTTAAAAATCAAATGTTGAGATTTTAAAAATCGGTTAATAAATCGCAATATTTTGCTCTTTTTGGCTTGAGACAAAAATGGAAAAAAAAGTGATACCGTATTTCTATTTCTCTGGATTATTTAAGAAATCTCAGGCGATTTAGTGGAATTAAATATAAAACAAAGACTTTAACGTGAAATTAGGACTTTAAGTGTCTCAGTACTTATTTACTATTTTCTAAGACTGTTTAAAAAAAAATGCTTTCAGCGAAATTGATATATGAAGTTACTAACTTGTTATAACTTTTCAACCACATTAATGTTTAGCAAATTCCGACTTCTTTCTTCTTTCTGCACTTTCTTTTTTATTGTCCTTATTATGGGTCTCTTAAAAATTGTTTCATTTTCATATTTAAATAATATCGTATAACATAAATAAAAATTTCTTCTTTATGTTTTGCACAAGCAAAATGAAAAGCTTAAGTGTCAATTAAATAGTCCAACGTCTTTTCAAATACATCTGCTTCGTGTACGAAACTGGCAAATACTGTTTCTATGGTATTAATTAAGTAAAAAAAAATTATATTGGGATGAATTAATTCCCCATAAGTTTTTAAATTGGTTAACTGTGCTACCGTTTCTCGTGAGTATCATTGTTCTGTTCTGATTCTCTGCAAACAAACTGAACATTTTGTATGTTTTTGAATTTGTTTGCAGAGATATCCAGTGATATAATAAACCACGCACTGTTTTACGTTTGCAAATGAAGTGTCGTGTTGCAGAACCTCATCAACTTCATGATTGGTATGTTGAATGAGACCATTAAGGCGTTTTTTTAGATGTTCCATAGCTGTAGGTGGCGCGATTTTGTTCGCAAAACCATGTTGACATCTTCTAATGACAGAAGTGTACGCGGAGCATTATCTGCACTAGTTAACATGCAGTTGCCATACTTTGGAGGCTTAAGTACTGCATAAACAGATAAAAGTTTCTATAACTCCAAAAAAGTTGGCGTGGCCGGATGGTGGTTCTGACCTCCTGCTATTCTTATGGTACGAAAAAATTTCTGAATGGATAAATTACATATTAATTGACAACATTGTAAAACCTTTATATTACGTTGTTTCCAAAGGATCTTGCTTTACTTTTCCCGTCAGTAGGTAAGAAAATGAGTACTTCTGTGTTAGATACAGGCAAAGATCTCGAGCTGAATGCAAAGTAACTCTCAATCCTTCTGCAGTGTTTTTAGTGAGAAACTGGTTTTCTTCGATTAAGCTATGCTTTAAATTACTTTCCCAAGTATCTATCCATTCAATGGAATTTTATAACACTATGAATTCGGACGAACCTGGTTTCACTCCCTGAATAGGAATTTTCCTATTTAAGGAATCAAACATGCAATGAATGCGTTCGCACAAGGCAATTGTGCCATCGCAGGATTCTAAACCAGGTGTTCCCCGAGATGAGTAGAATTTTAATCCATCTGCCATTGACTTACTGAAAATCTAACAAAATTATTAGTTAGGTAGTTTACATAGTTAAAATAAACCCAAAATAAAACTGCATCAAAGGTTACCAAATTTATATAAAAAAAAGTACTCTTAACTGCATGAAAACGCTATGAACTAGGCATTGTGTATGAAAATATTGAGAAAATGCGTACTTCTGAAGGAACCACTATAAAATTAAACAAGAATGTCCAAAAAATGCGACTTATAGTTACAGATACCGCGTTTTTAGTTAGGATTTATTGAAACTGACTGATTTACTGAATGATCATTTATACTGCATTGCTTAAATCATTTAGCGAAAGACAATTAAAAACTTCTGTTGAAGTAACAATACCGGTACGGTCGGTAGTGTCTTCTAAAAGATAAATACAACACAATATAACACAGAGTGTATTATAAACCACTTTACTTAATAAAAATCACCATAGTTATGGCTGTTTTATATGCATGTGTTGGATAAAAATTATAATAAAATAAGAATTAAAAACGAAAGGTTACGCTTTGCCATAACGTATCGGACTTAATAAATGTTAAGAAACCTGTTGTTGAATAAATGGGAACTATGAGATATTACGAGTACAACTTCTCTTTTCAAAATGCGGGTGTGAGAAATTCAGCTTTCGCTAAACGAGATTCAAAACACTAAACACCAAAAGAGCACCACCTAAACAGGTAAAATGTTCAGAAAGTTACGACCACCTGTTTACTGTCAACGTTAGGTTCCCGCGCATATCGCATGAGTTTACCTTCCAAAATGCCGGCATTCTATCTTTCCCTTTCCACCACTTTAATCCCCCTCCATTAAATATATATACTCAAAGCTTCGCCCTCGCATCGATAAAAATGAATTTGTACTTTTTGATACCGATGATCAGTAACTACCTGGCTAAGAATTTGGATGTTGCTAATTGCCGCAAATATCGCATTTTCAGATAAGGCGCACAAATCATACCATATGATACTGTTTTTAGGCAATATACCCATATCTGTGCGTCTGTATTTGCATGCCATAAAACTTTTTGGTATTTACGGTAGTCTGGTACTACCCAAATTTGTTAAAACATTTTTACAATATTGCTGCACACTCCTATAACCCAAAGGGTATACATACGGCTGTCTTCGGTATGCCCTCGTCGGCTAGGTGAATATGGTGGCGCGCGCACTAGGTCAATGCGAAGAAAATAAGGTTGTCTTCTAGAATATTTGCTAATAAGTCTTGAATGTGCAGAATGTTGTACCGATCTGGAGTCGTCACTCCATTCAATCTAAGGTGGTCTCCGCAGGAATTCGATTCTTCAGGGATCTTTCTAAGGATTAGATGTAGTGAGGTAGCCCAAGGGCTGCTGGAAGGTCGGCACTAACGTTGGTCTAGCATGTCTGTTTTGATTCGGTAGTTGTGCAATTATGCCTCCACTTGGGCGGACCATTGCTGTTTGTTTTGTTCAGAACGCTGGTAATTTTAGACTACCGGGATTTCCTTTAATCGCATTGATGCTATCATGTCCCTTTCTCAGAGTCACCAATGCTGTTAGCCGGTTTCCTATATTCGTGTTCCGGCATGCCTCTATGCAAGGAAACAGTATAACTGGTTTTTAATGGTTTAGAATTATTCCCGATCTGCTTCTGCGCTTCTTAGTGTTAGTTTATAGCATAGTAGCAGTCTTCGATGTTGCTACAATTTATAATATTTTAACAATAGTTAATCCTGTGCAAGGGGGTACGTCTTTTTTTATCTTTTTATAATTTTGGTGAAGTTTTTCGTAACGTATTTTTTCTACTTTGCGTCGCTAAGGAACTCATTGCGAAACCCATTTGAGTTTCGAAACGGATCTCATTATGAAACGCGATTTTTTATTTTACTATGTTGGTAGTACCCGCGACGCTGGTTAAACGTAAAAACAAAATAAAACAACATAACCTCAAAACTATTAATACAAAATGTTTAAATAGTTTTCTTGAACATCAAAGACAATATCAATTATAAAAAGTTGCTTAATTCCTAAATCCTTCAAGATTTTTATTTTCTTTGGATCTTTCGTTTTATCTTGTAAATTTAATGTGACTTTTAGGAAACTTCCACCACCGTCAATTCCTATTTTAAATAATATGTAAGGAGAATAAATTCTTCCTTTAAAAATATGTGAAATTAATTCCTTAATGTCAGCACAAGACACCACATTTCATTGAACAGATTATTTCGATCCTTTCACATTTAATTCAAAATTTACTTTTTGACAGCAAGAAAAGTTATTCACTAAGCCGTTTTTCATTTCTAAGTTCCCTTTAAATTTGGTTCAAGAATTTATCTATTACCACTTCTATTGCCAACTGCAACGTTTTATTCTTCAAGCAAAATAAAAAATTTGAACGAAAGACTGAAAATTGAAATTATTAACAAATTTCAGTTACCGTATTCTGCAACCTTCAAAACAAGAAGCAACCTTCTTTTGCCGCCTCCAATACTGCAGGCGGCGTTCAAGTGATTTTCGGGTTTTTACTGGCTCCAGAAGGTGAGTGGCTCGCCTTCTGGAGCTAGTAAAAACCCGTTACCTTGCGTGTATTGTTAAAAAGTTTATTGTCATATCCTTCTGTCCGCCAATAAAATCCCTTTTACCATGCTAGTAATGTTAAATACTATACTAATATGATAAAACGTAACTAATATGAGATTCGGAACTTTCATACATAAATTGTAGTTATTGAAGGTGTCTGTTTAAAAACAGTTGTCTAAAAAATTAATATCATAGGGATAATAATAATATTCAGTGGGATTTTTTACTGTTTCTTTTTGAAATTAAGATAAGTTTCTCAATATTCTTTAAATTGTACACAAAATGACTTTCATACCACATGGGAGAAAAACTGAATTATTAACTAAAACCCTAACAAAATTCAAAAATTGAGTGATGTCCATATTTTAACAAAATATGGCAGAAGGCAAAGGTTAACTAACTACTTCAAATTTTGTAGAACATATAAACTAAAACATATATACAAAAACGGTCAACACGACCAAATCGTTACATCAAAATCTTCAGGGTTGTGTTGTTACTAGAGATGGTGTAGAATACGAAATGAATTTAAACAAATTACAGATGTGACGACACATAAATGTAGCTTTTTTGTTGACGTTGACTTTCCCTTTTTAGCTGCTTCGTCAAATCGAAAGTAAAATACCTATCTAAGGAAAAAGGTTTTCCTCTTTGTAAGAGCAAGATTAATTCAATTTTTGGAAATATTAAGCGGCCTGCTAAAATTAAAAAGTAACAGATCCAAGGACCGTCAAATATACAATATATTTCCAAAAAACAGTATTTTTACTTTGTTGTTTGGACAGATAAGGGTATTTGGTTCGAGAAAACATAAATCTGAAATTGTTGCAAGGAACCACGAAAAAATTAAGCACATGAAACAAAAAAGACAGAAAATTTTTAGCAATTACATTGGGCGACGTGTCGGGTTTCAGCTTTTCCTTATCTGGGGACAGTAGTAATGATAGCTGCTGACATAAAGCTAAAAAACCTGATTTATTGTTTTAATCTCTTTTGGACCACACCTCATCCAAGTATAATAAAGGTATTCACTCTTATATGTACCACAAAAGGTGGAAGCAGCTATCTCCTCAACCTGCTGCACTAAACATAACTAAGTGTTCGTTTTTATAGAATCTATTATTCGTTCACGATGCATCGAACCCCTTCTCACTACCACGTTATTCTTTCCAGGGTCTGATCAACAAAACGCCTCTCGTCATAATTCGTTATTGCTGAAGGAAAAACATTCTTCAGTGTATTCCAAATGGTCAAAGTAATTGTTCAGGAGAATTCCATGTGACACGGCAGCTCTACACCTTTTTATGTTTTTACCAAATCGTTCGCTTAATTCACGTTTGTGTCATAAAAAAACTTTATTTACGGAATCTTGACCTGCTGGTAAATTGTCTTTGAACTTTTTCAATTGAATTTTCCTCCCATATAAACAACTTTTAAACATTTCACGAATATCATGTTTGTTCATTGGCTGACCCCATTCGCCTGTTAACTGAGTAAGTTCCACCAATCATTTTTCTTTTTTTTTTGGGTTAGAGAGGCTTGGCCACCTAGATTGTGCTGCCTTTTCGTGTCTTTGTAACGTAGATTTCGGAATTTTTTTAAAGCTTTTAAACTTATCTGAACCTTTCGGTAGTATTGTAGGACAGTCTGAAAAGCCGCTGCAGTATAATTTTAATATATGCCTAATTTTCTCTAACCTACTTCGTCCACTGTCCCACTTCACCCCCGTTCGTGCACAAAAAATTAAAAAAAAAGTCTTAAAAAAAAACGAGAGTACTTTTTGGAACATAATCTTCAATAATAATAATAATAGTTTATTTACGCTCATGGCACTTTACAATAGTTAGTTTATCAGTATGTAAAAAATATATACAGGGTTAGTCACGAGAGAATTACTTCTGAAAATTATTTTTACGCAACCCAAAATACGAATACCATGTACCATTTGATACTAACTGAATTTAAAATGAAATGCTTAATCCATGATTGCTTTGAGTTTGGCAATCTCATTTCGACAATTGTGGAAAAGGAGGTTACGCGAGTGTCCATGGAGGTACCGCAGCCAGTCGGAAATCTCCTCCGGCGCCGCTAATAAATTTGTCAGTGTGCCTCTTGATCTTTTGCAACCGATTAATCACGAGAAAATTATTTCGAAAAATTCCTTTTACGACATTTTATTCAAAGGTCACAACACAAACTCAAACAAGTAAGTAAATAATTTAACTACTAATCTGTTGAAAATGTTGGTCATTTTGGGGGGATGCTACGGCTTTTTTTGTAAATGGATGGCCGAAGAAGTCCAGAGGTTGCAGATTTGCACTTCGAAGAGGCTCTAGGTGACGCAGATATGGCGAATTAACACATGCACATTAGCGGCGAACAACATTGGTAGAGCATTTACGGCTTCAGTATAGCCCAGATTGACCTGACTGTATGTCGTCGATCCAATGGGGCTCTAGAGGCGAGTCAACGATGAAAAAAAAATGCTAAAAATTAATTAACGTCAAAGTGACACTGCCAAAGTCAAAGCAATCATGGATTAGGCATTTCATTTTAAATTTAGATAATATCAAGTGGTACAGGGTATTAGTATTTTGGGTTGCGTAAAAATAATTTTCAGAAGTAATTCTCTCGTGACTAACCCTGTATATATATGTATATACAGTGCATCTTTTTTAAAAGTGGCCACAAGGATTCCCATGTTAAATTTTATCCCCGTGTTAGCTTATGTTTGAGTAAAGATTCAGAGTTGAAATTTTTACTGAATGTAATTTGGGTCATCTTTTGTCGATTTTATTAAAGATCACTTTTTAAATGTGTAGCATGCTACTTTTACTTGCCGGTGTGTGGGGCGTATTTTACAGGGCCACACAAATGCTTGGGTACTTAACATCTGTCTTGAACACCATAAAAGACAACTGAAAAGAGAAAAGGGCCTAAAAGAAAGTATAATAGAGTTGCGGTAGTCAAATTAAGTATAACTGGTTGCATATGTTTGTTTTTCTCCGGATTTTCAGGTTTTCTTACTGTTTTCATTTTTGTTTTTGGCGCCAGCCGATATGGGGCGGCTGGAGCTACGCCTGTTACCCCTCCCATTTTAGCGGGTGGCTGCTATAAGCCACAGGGGGTGTCACTCTGCACTCCTGGGTGCCATACCACTCAAATCTCTTTCTCTACACTTTTATCTTTCCTCTCGTCTTCTCTCTTCTATTTCCCAGAGTACTGTTGTACTGTTTTGGGGAAGGTCTTCCCTTCCTTTCCACTCTTTGTCGACACCCCAAACAGTGCAACCCTTCTTCTATCTTTCCATTCTTACTTTACTATCACTTTCCCTTCACGCTTCTTCTCTTAACTCTAATTCTTTTGCGTCTAGTACTAACAACATCTCATCAACCACGATAATTATAAGCCTACGCGAACCTAAAATATCGGTACGACTTCCGGATGTAAACAATCCGCCATCTTGATGTCAAATATGTCAATACACGCGTACGACGCGAATTAAAGGTCTTCCTTAAGAGGGGATGGTGGAGGAAGTCTTCCATTTTTAGAGGATTCGGTGGCGGTGATCCGGCAAGTAATGTCGTGTTGTGCGGATCTGAAATTATAGTGCCGGATACCGCTATCGTTCTATCGTTTATAGTATCGTTTAGGGTTGCATTGCCCAACCCACTATCGCTATTATTTAAAGAGGATTCGGTGGCGGAGATCCGGCAAGTAATGTCGTGTTGTGCGGAACTGAAATTATAGTGCCGGATACCGTTATCGTTCTATCGTTCATCGTATCGTATAGGGTTGCATTGCTCAACCCACTATCGCTATTATTTAAAGAGGATTCGGTGGGGGTGATCCGGCAAGTAATGTCGTGTTGTGCGGATCTGAAATTATAGTGCCGGATACCGCTATCGTTCTATCGTTTATAGTATCGTTTAGGGTTGCATTGCTCAACCCACTATCGCTATTATTTAGAAGAGGATTCGGTCGTGGTGATTCGGCGAGTGAAGTCGTGTTCTGAGGTTCAGGAGGAGTCCTGAAATCTTAGTGCCGATTACCGTTACCTATCGTTTTTCGTACCGTTTAGGGTTGTGTAACTCAACCAAGTATCGTTGGTGAACCTCTTAACTCCAGAGGATATCGTTTGAGGCCTTCTCAAAGTAATTATCGTTAATTTTTTTTTTGCGTCGCCATATTGGAATTGAGAGATTTTCCAAAATCTAAGTCAAGAAAGACGCTGAATTTCGCTTTCCGAACAACTCCAGATCGCTGCTATCAACTTCCCGTGGCAGATCGCAGTTGCTTCGCCTGTGAGAACGTTGCTAGTTCACCAGCTACAGACGTCCTTGGATCTACAACCAGCTAAGTCCTTTATCGTTCTTATCGCCTTAGAACTATCGTAAAATTCTAGTTTCGCTTTAATTGAAATTTCTAATTCTATCTCTTTGCGTACAATTAGATAAGTTTTTTTTTACATCTTAAAGCGCCAATCAGTACTGAGTGGTCAAAATAATATTTAACAACATCCTTAAGGACCGTCATGTTATAACAGCACGTGTTAGCGCTATTTTGTACATTCGTTATATCATAATTCCATCTTATTCCATATTATTTCTCCACATTGTAATTTTCCATGTTAAGTTTTTTTAGTTTTTTTATCGCTTCAATATCTTAGGCTTATCACTATCGCTTACTATCAGCATTAGTAAGAATTGTTTTTATATATGCTTTCAACTTTATAAATTTCACTTAGAATTTAACTTTATTTTGTATAATATTCATCTAAGTTACTTCAGTTAATTTAATTAAGGTTACTAACTTTATTAATTTTAAGCTGCTTCGCAAATTCTATAATTTTTTACAACTTTTGCACAATAATTAATTCTTATAATTCTTTCATTTTTTTGTAATAATTTTATAATTACTTTGAAGTTATTAACGACCTACAGGAGAACCATTGGGGTTAGCTAGTTCATAGATAATGGGCGAGATCTTCTTAACGACAATGCTCAAGACAAAGCGAGGTGCCAGTTTGGCTGAAAAATACTGAGCTGCGTCCGATAAGACTTTATTTCTGCGCCACACTTTATCACCTACTACAAAAGAAACGTCGCGTTTACGCAAATTGTACCTAGTCGCATTCCTTAAATATGACTTATGCAAGCGTTGCTTGACCTCAACAAATATATCTTTAAGTTTTGACATGTCGTCAGCATAACACTCACGGTCACCAGGAAACAGAGCGATATCAGAGGTACTGGAAACTTCACCGTAATATTTGCCACTAACTGGAACGTGTCTGGCGAAATTCAAAAAAGCTGGCGAAAAACCTGTAACTTCATGACGCGAAGTATTTATGGCTTGTTGTATTTTTGACAACTCCTTATCCCACTCTCTGTGTTTTTTTATATAACTTCTAACGGCGTTTCCAACAGTAATAATAATGTATATTCGTGCCCAAACTGTACAGTTTTTACATTCGTCAGAAAATAACAAACTAACACAACTTATATAAACATAAACACAAAAAAACATATACAAAAATTATTACAATCAATGTCGATTTAAATACTCGTCATAATCATAGTAAACACCGTTTATCAAGAGTTGTTTAACTACCTTCTTAAATTTGACAAGATTGAGATTTTTTATATCAGCCGGCAAACAGTTATAAAATTTTATACCAAAGTATCTGTGAGCTGTCTGCGTTCTCGTTAGGCGAATACTCTTCAAACACAGTTTATCCCTAGTCCTAGTATTATATGCATGGAAATCCCCAAATTTGTCAAAGATATGGATATTTTGTTTTATATAGAGTAAACATTCATAAATAAATAGTGCCGGAAATGTCAAAATATTTAATTCCCTAAAAGCAGGGCGGCAATCAGCTCGATATGGTAGACCGGCAACTATCCGAATTGCTCTCCTTTGAATGGAGAATAGATAATGCCTGCAAGATGCGTGACCCCATATTAAGATTCCATATCGCAGGAAGCATTGAATGAGGGAACCAAAAGCGATTTTTAGAACTTCTTGTGATACTTGATTCGCAAGGCTTCTAAGCATAAATGTATTTTTGCTAAGTTGTTTCGCTAATATGACACCATGTTCTTTCCAAAGCAATTTGTCATCAATCGTGATTCCCAAGAATCTCGTAGTTGTTTGAATATTTGGTAAGAGTGTTAGATTAGCTAGATTTGGTGACTTTTTTAGGGAAAACAACATGTTGACACTTTTCCCCTCATGCAGTGCAAGCCCGTTACTACAAAGCCAGTCAGAAGCCTTTGATATCGCTCTCTGATTTCTGGTCAGGATTTCATAGCAGTTTTTGTCGGTAGTACTGATTGTTGTATCATCTGCAAATAGAATTACATTATTTTCGTTTAGTTCTATGGGAAAGTCATTAAAGAATATTAGAAATAACAAAGGTCCCAGTACCGACCCCTGGGGAACCCCACGGCTGACAGGAAGATCAGACGATGTTGTTCCTTTAAGGCTAACTCTCTGAAAGCGTTCAGTTAAGAAAGAACTGATAATTCTGCAACTATCTGGATGGATGTTATATACGTATAATTTACGAATAAGAGTCTCATGTGATACAAGATCAAAAGCTTTCGTTAAGTCCAGGTATGTTGCAATGCAGTAATTACCACTTTCAAAAACTTCCGAAATTTGATCTATAAAACTTAGTAATGCGTCAGATGTTGAGCACCCTTTACGGAATCCAAATTGGTTTTTAACTAAGATTTTGTTGTCTTCAAAAAATTTCGTTAATTGTATACATAACACTTTCTCTAAAATTTTCGAAAAGACAGGTAATAGGGATATAGGTCTATAGTTACTCTTGTCATTTATTTCACCTTTTTTGAACACTGGTATGACAATCCCTGTTTTCAAACATTTAGGAAAAGTTTTGTTTTGTATGCATAGATTTATTAATTTGGTGAGTGGCGTAATGATGACATCTTTCACATTTTTTATTAATTCCATGCTGAAGCCATATATGTCTCTAGATTTACTCGACTTTAAATTTGTAATAACATCTCGCACACAGCTCTCAGAAACTTCAGTAAAACGAAAATACATGGTAACATTATTACAAACATTATTATTATTACACATCAATCCTATAGGATCATATTTGGGGTCAGGTACATTTTCTAGTATATCATTGGCGATATTATTAAAATAATTGTTAAAAACATCAGGTGAGATATCGCTGTCCAAATTTTTATAATTATTTTTATTTCGTTTACTGTTTATTACGTCCCACATAGCCTTGGACTTATTTACTGCAGTACCTATATATTTATTATTCGCCTCATGTTTTGCTTTCTCTATGCTTTTGCGATACATATTTCTATACAATGTTTTATATTCTTTAATTAAATTATTTTTTGTACATATGTACAAATCGTCCAGAAATAACAAATTACTTCGCATGATTTGTAACTCATAGTTAAACCACTTAACCTTAGCTCGGTTATCACAATTATTATTACCTTTGAGTATGTTTTTTTTTGGAAAACATATTATATATTCAGCATAGATTACATCAATAAATTTTTTAAATTTGCTATTAATATTTATATTATCTAGAGTTATAAAGGTCCAGTCTAACTTCTTTAGGTTATTAAAAAACATAGTTTTACCCAAGCCTGTAAAAGGGCGAAACGATTTAGAAACTTTTTTACTTTTGTTTAATAAGTTTGTCTCAGTTATAATTTGTAGACTAAGAGCGCTATGGTCAGATATACCTGTATTAAGATTAGTAACCCTAACTAGTGACATATCTAGATTTGTGAAAATGTTATCTAAGCCATTTCCTAATCTAGTAGGAAAATTAACATGCGGCCTTAAGCCGTGACTAAGCAGCAAGTTAGTTAAGTTACGAGTATCTTCATTTGGTACAGTAAATGATGAGTTAAAGTCACCACCAATAAGTAAACTTTTCCTATTGTCATATAATAAATCCAACACTTGATTCAAAATTATCAGGAAATCAGAGTGCTTACCAGAGGGAGTAAGGTTAGTACGTTCGGTAGGGTTACATTGAGGATGGTACCTTGCGTTAAACCATATCTTTTGAACTTGGTACTCCTCGGCTAATGACTTAAAAACTCTACCGGCAAATTGGGTACCATTATCGCAAATAATGAACTGAGGTACGCCAAAAATAAGGAACACTTGTTGTTCAACAAGCTTTACGATATGTGCTGCTTTCGGATGTTTGAGGGGAAAAAGAAGTACATATTTAGTAAACCAATCGGTAACAACAAGAAGATTGGTGTTGCCTTGCATAGAACGCGGTAACGGACCTAAAATATCCATCGAGATAATTTGGAAAAGAAACTTGACGTTCTTTTCTGAACCCATAAGACCGATGCGAGACTTGCCAGGGATTTTTATCTACCTTAGACACCATGGAGAGGTACCAATGGTCGTCGTTTGATGGCGAAACGTCAATTATTGAGATCTCGGGTGGAAGTGAGCGAGATAATGCATCCGGAACTACGTGATTTTTGCCCTTTCGGTGAATGAGTTCAAAATTATGTTGCTGTAGCTTAACAGACCACCTGGCTAATCTACCGGCGGGATCTTTAAGTCGATTAAGCCATAGCAGAGACATATTTTTGTTGTAGTCGTGGACGGCGAGGTGGACGTCCCTCAGGTCGCTCTGGGAGCCAATCGCCGACGATAGAGGTGTCGGATAGGGAGTCGGAGGGGACGAGGTCCAGGTCGTCGACGATTGGCTCCCAGAGCGACCTGAGGGACGTCCACCTCGCCGTCCACGACTACAACAAAAATTCGGTGTCGCCGGATAGGAGCGTGACCACGCCGGCCAAAACCCCGAAGTCGCCTATGATGGATATCTTCTTAAAAGTAGGCATCAGCCCCAAGTCGGTTCCTTCCGAAGACGGCTCGCCGAAACTCGACTCGGGTTCCTGGCGACAAGCCATCTTCAAACGGGTCATCACCCCCAACAAGAACGAAAAACCCTCAGAAACCAAGAAACGAACCAACGAAGAGCTGCGCGAATTATGGAAGAAGTCCATCTGCCAGGCCATCCTCCTCGTACGAATGGAGAAAGAAAACGCCCGCCTCAAAGCCGAACAGGAGGAATCGGCCGTCAAACGAATCAAACTGGAGTACGACGAAATGAAACCGTCGCAGAAGGACGTGGTGGAGGTCTGGGAGATGCTCACCAACAAAGAAACGCGATTGAAGCTGGACAGCCAGATTTGTTGAACGCAATTAGACAAGGTGTTCCAAGGGGCAAACGTGGTGAAGTGTGGCAATTCCTCGCCGAACAGTACAACATGAAGTACGCCCCTATTAATACCGCCAACTTCCCCAACTACAACGCCCCTTACGACAAACTCCTGAAATAGCTCACGTCGCACCAGCACGCCATTTTGATTGACTTAGGGCGGACTTTTCCCAATCACTCGTATTTTAGTAGTCCGTTGGGGCCCGGCCAGCTCGCCCTTTTCAACCTACTTAAAGCCTATTCGCTCCTGGATTCGGAGATGGGCTACTGCCAAGGTTTGAGCTTCGTCGCTGGGGTCCTCCTCTTACACATGGAAGAATCACAAGCCTTCTTGCTACTCAAGCACCTTGTGTTTAGACGGGACATGCGCTTGCAGTATTTGCCCGACGTGGTGGGTTTGCAAGTCAAACTATACCAACTGTCGCGCCTCCTCCACGACCAACTCCCCGATCTCTACAACCACTTCGACCTCTACGAGGTGGCACCCACTTTATACGCAGCCCCGTGGCTACTGATTATCTTCGCCTCCCAGTTCCCGCTAGGCTTCGTCACGAGGGTCTTCGATTTGATCTTCCTCGAAAGCCCCGCGAGTACGACTACTAACGCACCACCTCTGAGTAGCCTGCAAGGTCCTCCAAAAAGTTAATTTTTATTCGATACATATGAAATCTATTTTATTTATTAAACAAATATAAATCACGAAAAAAAATAAAAGTCACCAAATTGACATATTTTTCGCACATTTTTGTGGAGTTGTTCGGAAAGCGAAACTCTATTATACTTTCTTTTAGGCCCTTTTCTCTTTTCAGTTGTCTTTTATGGTGTTCAAGACAGATGTTAAGTACCCAAGCATTTGTGTGGCCCTGTAAAATACGCCCCACACACCGGCAAGTAAAAGTAGCATGCTACAAATGAAATGATATTTCTTAAAAAAATTAAAATGTTCGGGTATTTTTGTCTGTAATATTGTAGGCAGCCATGTAAAAACAGACATTTACCTGACCTTCTATGATGTACCAAAATTTTTTAATGGAAATAATTTTAATTTTTTAAAGCACAAATTAATGATTTACTGCAAAAAGTGGTAGTGGGTTTTCACCCTAGCGAAAGTTAACATGGGGTCTAAAATTTAACATGGGAATCCCTATGGCTACTTTTAAAAAGACGTACTGTATATTATACATTATTAAAATAGAGTTGCGCTGACATTTCTTTTAAATTTGGTAGCAATTGTACTAAAGAAATCTACAGACATATAAACACTATTTACATTTCTAACGCATCTACACAATGGAGAATTTTGTCCATAAAAAGTTTTGTGGTAATCTATCTCTAAAAATACGTGTTCCCTAACAATATATTGCGGTCAGAGTACCGTTAACATTAAGATTAATAATTAAATAATTGTAAAATCGCTGGACAGTTTACGAGGGCTGTCCGGCGGAAAGTGAGCCTAGGGTCGAAAGACTGACTTTTAAAATCTATTATATTTTTAACTTTGCAACATAATCTCTATCTATTTCAATACATTTGTCACATCGACCGTGCAATTGTTTTATTCCGCGAAAAAAATATTCCGAAACTTGGTCTGCAAAATACTCATCTACAGCTGACTTCATTTCGTTTTCATCGAAAAATCTCCTACCACGTAACGCCTTTTTTAAATCTTTAAACAAATAAAAATCGCTGGTAGCCAGATCTGGACTGTAGGGTGGATGATTAATTTCCTCGAAGCCCATATCTCGTACAGCAGGCCTTGCAACTTGAACTGGCGCATTGTTCTGCAATAGGAGAATTCCTCGGCTAAATTTGCCCCTGCGTTTTTCAATAATAGCTTGTCGCAGTTTGATTATTAAGTCAGCATAATATTGACTGTTCATCGTTCTTCCTTTTGGAATATAATTCACCAGAAATATTCCTGCGCTATCCCAGAATATCGTTGCCATAATTTTGATTGCCATCCTTTGAACCTTAAACTTGCGCGGTGGCTTTTCTCCCTTTTTTATCCGTTGCATAGACTCTTGTTTGGATTCTGGATCGTACTGATAAATCCATGTTTCATCACCGGTTACAATGCGATGACAAATCACATCCAAATCATTCTCACATAAATGAAGACAATCATGAGAACTTTCCACCCTCCGTTCCCGCGCGCTCACCTTGCTCATTAACAAATGATTATGAAGAATTTGTCCAATACCATCTTTACTAATCTTCAATTCCTCTGCTATCTGACGAACTCGAATTCGACGGTCTTCGAGAACTAATTGTTCTACTTTTTTGATATTTTTGTCGGTAACGACAGTCCAAGTGGGTTCTGGGTGTTCATCGTCTTTAATTAACTTTCGTCCATCTTTGAACAGTCGAGTCCACCTTTTGACTGTTGCAGATGATGGAGCACATTGTGGATAAGTGGCCAATAATTCTTCATTAATTTCTTTGGCACATTTACCTTTTTTTACAAGGTATTTTATCACAGCACGATATTCCAATTTCCAAAAAGACAACGTTTCACTAGACATGTTGTGGTTTGTTTGACGTTTTTTCAATAACCGTTACATCAATCATAACCAGATTTGAGACATCAACTACTAACATTATGTGTGTATACATACAGTCGAAGTTTTTTTTTTAAACATCCATCTTCTAGACGAGGCTCAATTTCCGCCGGACAACCCTCGTAACTTACCAGTCAGAACTTTCTGAACAAAACAAATATCAAAATATTTCCTCCTTATTTCTAATGTAGGCAAGCCTAAGTACGCTAAGATATCCTTATATACATTATTGCTATAATATATATTGCATTTAAAACATATTAATTTTATCCATTTTCGCTATATTTTTTCTGTTCTATCTATATAGTTCTGAAAATATGGACACCACCAAATCACCGTACAATATTCTAATATGGGTCTAACTAAACAAACATATAGAACTGGCAAAGCTCTTGTATCCCTAAAGTCATTTACCAATCTTTTTAAAAAACCTATCATACGATTAGCTTTATTGCATACCGATTCAATGTGCAAATGGAATGTTAATTTGGTGTGAAGAATAACACCTAAATCTCTGATGCTATCCACGGCCTCCAGAGTCATATTATTAATAAAATAACTAGGAGGATCACACTCAGATTTCCTGCTGTATCTTAATGTCTTTATTGAGGTCCAGTATAAATATACAACACAATTCTATTAGTCTATTCAAATCATCTTGAATGGATCTATCATCGTATGATGTCTCAAAACAATTAAAAATATTTAGGTCATCCGCAAAGAGTAGAAATTTAGATTTACTTTTCTTGTCAACAGATAAGGAAGTGAATAATTCATTTGGTTAAATAAGGGCAAAGATTTTGAGCCGAATACAAAATAAATGTCAATTCTTCAGTGTTGTTAGTTGCAGATTGGCTTGATTCCTTGAATGGAAGTTTTCCTATCTAAAGCATCAAACGTGAATAATGGGTTCGCACAAGCCGATTGTGCAATCGCAGAATTCTTAAACCAGACGTTCCCCGAGATGAATAAAATTTTATCGACCCCGCACTGATTTATTGAAAATCTAATAAAACTATTAATTAAATAGTTTACATACTTAATAGAAATTTAAAAAACCTCTCAGGTTACGAAATTTATAGAAAAAAATTCTAATCTTAATTATGTGAAAACGTTATACCTACGCTAGATATAATGCATGAAAATACCAAGAAAATATGCAATTCGCACTGAACTAATATACCGCGCCGTCAGCCAGAACTAATTGAAACTAACTGATTTATTGAATGACCATTTGTGTTGTATTGCTTAAATTATTTTTTCTACTCATTAAGGTTGAAGTTTGTCATTTTCCCATCGCTGGCAGTGGATGAAATTTCATTTCACCCTCTAGTGGAAAAATACTCGGCCGTCTACGATTTTAACGGGTCGTCCAGCCTGAGCGTTTCGCAGCTAGCGAAACGTGTCGCGTATCGCCTGCACCGACCGCACCGTCCGCTTCGCGCGCTTCGAAAATCATGACGCCTAGGCTGGACGACCCGTTAGTGTTTGACGTTTAATACTGCTAGTTATTTCCTAATTTCTTAGAAAAAATAGTATATGCAACTCGCGGATGAAGAAATTTCAACGGCTCGAGTTTCTTTTTCGCACTCGCTCGTTGCACTCGCTCGTGTGAAAAAATCACTCTCGCCGTTGAAATTCAACTTCATCCACTAGTTCCATAATGTACTATAGCGAAACACTAGTTCTTAGTGATTTACTTGTAAAAATATCCCCCTTTTGACGTAACAACAGTACGACGCAACGGCTAGTGTCTCCTATCAGTCCTATAACAGATAATAGAAATATGTAGAAAGTGCCATTCATTTCTCTGTTTTGACATTGGAATGGCATTTTCCAGCACGAAAAAATCATACAATAAGGGGCTCTCTTCCAATTCAATTTTTGGTGAGATTTTGTTTAAGGAATTGGTGCGACAGCCTTTATTCGCCGCTGGCTTTGTTGCCGATGCAGCCAAATCGCGCAGCTCAGGGGGCTTCTCTGGCCTATTTTTATTTGAGGTCACCTACAGTTTATGTTTTTAGTAAAATTTTGTTTGTTTTGACCTATATCGTACAAAATTTTCCATTTTCTGCCAAAAAATTGCAATAAGCGCTGACAATAAAGAATTATTCATTTGTTTAAATTGGACGCCATGACAATAGGTAGTGTCACCAACGGTAACTATTTTACCAAAAAATTCCCAAGGCTAAGATGTTTGCAGTTTTTATTGTAAAAAAGCTAAATTAATGTAAATAAGGGTCAAAACAGAGAAAATAGTATTGCAGTAATTTTAACAAGGCTTTATTCACTACGAAAAGTACACTTAACTTATAACAAAAAAAATATATAAAAAGTATGTCGCGGGAGCGCTGGCGGACTGTACTTGTTCACCCTTCAGGAGCTGGATTGCGAGAGAGCGCTTCCCCTCTTCCTCCGTCTGCTGTTGCTTCTTTTTGGCTGTTCTGCTCTTGCGCGTAGTGGTTTTGATAGCTGTATATTTGGTTGCCTAATCGCATGGTGCCTACAGTATAAAACATACGTGCAGAAGGCTATTCCAACGCGTGTTCATTCAAACACTCTCGTGTTTGAAACTTGAACTTGCGTTGGAATAGCTTGCCTTCTACACTTATGCTTTAATATACTATTCTGGGTCCATTAAAGATTGGAACCAATCCCAAAAACAAGTGGTTGCTATGGTTTTATAAATCATACACTTCAACAAACGAGTGTCACCATCAGAGGATATTCCAACATCCTTTGCTCTCTGAACCATCCATTTCCACATCTTTAAAACTTGTAATACATTAAATTTGTTGTTGGATCCAAATAAGGCCAAACAAAAAGTTGCAGCTTTTTCACATACAGTGAGGATAATTACTTGTTTCAGCACTTTCAAAATATTCTGTTATTTTCTTGCAAGAAGTGGCTGGAAAACTACCTAAAATTTATGCCAGGTAAAAATGATTGTTTCTTTTTATTGAAAATTTAGAAAAATGTCAAGTTAGAGGTCCGTGAAAATCGATAATTTCTATTTACCATCTAGAACCACGAGGTGGACTTAATTCCAGACTTCCCCAACGATGATGGGACGAACTCAAAGTTCCTTTTGAATTTGTTGCCATGAGAAATATAGCAATAGTTATCCCCCACTTTAAATTCTTTTCGAATTTTTTAATTAATATTCATAAAATCCATACTTTTTTTTTTTTTTTGTTACGAACAAAATGTTCTATAACTAGTTCATTTAAATTGGTGTTTTTTTCCACTAGTTTTTTTTCTATTGTACACATTGCCAAGGCGCACAATCTTTCTTGACACATTGTATTTCGTAAAAATGTACTTATACGTTTTAACGTCAAAAAACATCTTTCGCATTCACTTGCTAGCATCGGTACTGTGCAAATAATTTTCAATAATTTCTTTGTTTCTGAAAATACGTTTAATAAATTGTTTTCATACATAAATTTCAAAAACCTTAAGGCACCATTTGCTGTTGAAAAATCGGGATGATTATAAATAACATTTAACTCATTTTTTAACACATTAAAATTTAAATCATATTTTGTAGGACATAATTCAACTTCTTTTAATCGAAAATTTAGTCGAAAATATGAAAATAACCTAGTCTGAAACTAATTTGCTGCTGTAATATAATCTGCTTCTAAAAATTGATCATCTATACTAAATTTAATGTTTTCACAAATTTCTTTAGCAATTGCAATTTTATTATCATTAAAACGAGACCGCTTTTTTGAAGATTCACCCTCTTCGTTGTCTTCTCGGTAATAATGGTAGCCGATAGAATCTGTTACATGTTGCATGGAAAGTTTAAAAGAAGTAATATTTTTTTGAAGTTTAGTTAAGTCCATTCCGCGAATTTGAAGCTGGTTGAAAAGTATCTCGGTAATAGGCATGATACTGTGAAAGAAGTATAACCAAAAATTAAAATCGTAATCTTCTAATGTTTTCCACAAACTATTTGCCTTGGCAATATAATTATAATTTGAAAGCGGTTAATCAAATCATTTTTAAAACTATGTATAGTTGAAACTGTTCGTGACTTAATGTTCCATCTAGTCAATATTCACTATTTGGTAACATTCTAATGTCAGATTGTGTTCTGAACATCGGCAACTTGTAGGTTTTGTAATTAAATGCATTTTATTCAATTTTGACATGTAAACAAACGTTTATTTTGCCGTCAGTAGGCCACTAAAGCTTTGGTTTATCCGGTAGCACCATAAAATTTTTAAACCGCTAGCGAAATAAAATTTTTATTTTGCTGTTTTATTAAAACCATGGTTCCCATTTCTGTAATTTCTCCAGTGTCTTGCTGCTCTTTCCATCTAAGGAACTTTTGATACACTTTCTGATCTGGTCTTTTCTGGGAGCAAGTTTTGTCGTTAGAATCTTGCATGATTTTGCAATTTTTCGATAATTTTAGTTTGTTTAAAATAAACAACCACCGTCGCCAGACTCACATACTACACACACACACCTGATATTGTACACTAAATTCTACGCATATAAAACTTTTATTTGGTCGCTGTCAATACTGACGTTTCTCGAGTCTGAACTTTGAATCACCAGTTTTTTCACAATTTGGGACTTGGGGTTGTCAAAATTGAATAAAATTTTGTATTACACTCGCGGTTAAAATGAATGTGTAACTCGCGGTCTTAAGGCGCTCGCGGCATACGCCGCTCTCGCCTTAAGCTGACCGCTAATTAAACATTCACTTTAACCGCTTGTATAATAAATAACTATTAATATTTTTATTCACAATCGGTATGTAATATGTCATTTGCCAACTTTTTTGAAGTTTGAAAGTGAGCAATTGTTTGTCATCTTTACGAACCGCGTTAGAGGTCGGCAAATTTTTTGCGAACCTCCACGCCAGTGAAGGCTTGTTTTCTGTAGTGTTGTTTGATTTTCAAATAAATTGTTCCTTAGATAGGCACCCACTTCTACTCCAGTGTATGGTTGGATAACAACCTAAATAAAGCCACAGTATAGATATCAATCAGTAGAGACAACTCGTTATTTTTACTGACCCGTTTTTATGGGTGGTCATTTGTCTTGTGACCGTATGAGGGCGCGCAACGCAAGGTACTTCTCTTTCTTACACATTGGGACATTGAACTGCGGTACTTTGGTTATCTAGTGACTTTAATGTGAAATATTTGAAATTTGGCAGTTTAGTTGCATTGGTTTTGATGATTTAAGGTTGATCTTCCGGTGTAATCATTGCAGTTAAGTGTAATTTTCACAGAGACATTTTAAAAAGCGTTGTTCACGTTTTTATAGGACCATTACACAGTATATACCATTGTTTGCTGTTTAATTTTTTTGTAAAAAAATTAACAAAAAAATTACAGCTTAATTTTTAAAATAAATAATTCAATAAATGATCAAAGTAACAAGTATATGATGTTGATTTAATGTGAATAATAATTAAATAAATAATGAACAATCAAAAATTATTATAATTAGATAAAATATTTTATTTTCAAACGTCATATAACTGACACGCTCTTACCGGGGTTTAAGTCTCATTTCTCTGACAGCGTTTTTGAGCGGCGTATAAATAAAACTTATACTCCGCCGGAGTATAACTAAAATACTTATACTCCGCCGGAGCATAAATAAAATATTACATGACAATCAAAAATCTGAAGTGAATAAATTTATTATGAATGTTGGATAGATTTATTATTGTCAAATTAAACTTTAATTACATCAAGCATTGAGTATGTACAATCAATGCATTAAAAGTTCGTCACATCTGCAAGCTCCGGAAATTCCAAATAATAGCACAATCTGAAAAAAATGTTTTTTCTTAGATGGGTAAAATACTTTTTAATCCACTTACTTTAGTTCCCAAATATTTTTCGTCCGGTGCTTTTGCTAAGAAGGTAAGAAATTGATGCTTTGTTAGAACGGCCGACTTCTTAGCTTGATAATTTTCCCGCTGATGCTTTTTCAGAAAAGCACGAAGATTCAAATATTTTGAAATGTCCACTTTTTCTCTAATATGAAGTAGGGATCTCACCATTGAGTAATGGCTCCATAATGAAGAACTCTTCATTTTCTTAACATTTGCCAGTTCAACAAAATAACTCAACACAGCATTCTCTGAATACTTCTTGATATTCCTTTCATTACAATACTTTAAAAATTTTGCGTATGACGCTTCGTATATGGAGGCTCATTTTGTAGGTAGAAGGCTTTCTACCGCCGCTTGTGCTCCAGCTACGACGTCTGGTGGCGTGGAGGCTATTTCCACGTCCTCGTCGCTCATAATAATTTTTAAATAGCTTCAAAAACCCAAAGATAAACCAAAAAATTTTTTTTTTGGCTTGTTTATTATTTTCATAAGCGTGTTGTCAACCATAGTAACCATGGTAAGTCAATACAAGGCTACTTAATAATTTCAGATTATTTTTTTAATGAAGCAACAAGATAGGAAATAATCGTTTCAAAAGAAGAGTAATCGTTTGAAAATAAAATATTGTATTTCATTCGGAGTTTAAGTGACTTTATGTGACTCGTATGGACTTAATTCGCCTCGCTATCGCTCGGCGTTTAATCGTCCATACTCCGTCACATAAAGTATCACTTAAACTCCTAATAAAATAAATATCTATAATATGAGGTTTTGGCTTTTTTTATTTTGAGGTTTTCCTCTGAAATTTCTACCTCTCTTTTTTTAGAACTACCAACTCTCTGATTCCTTCGGTTACCTGACTACTGAAGCTCTTGAATTCCGTAAGGATATCAGAGAGTAAAACATTCTCCTGTGTTTGCAGAGTGGTAGTTCTTTTAATTTCATCCAAAACCTGTGTTTTAGATTTTTTTTTGGGACAGTTGGAGGTATCACAGGTGGTGCAGTGAGGGGTGCTGGCAGGATTGGCGAAACTGAAACTCTGGGAGCAGAGGAAGTAGGGCTAGGTCCAGTGGAACACATGTTATACTCTGTAAAAGGTGGAAATAACTAAATAACTATTGATATATTTGCAAAGTAATTATGGTTATTTAAAAATGATATGTGTATATTATTACTGTATCGGTGTTGAAACTATCTTGTTATCTATTTATAAATAAAACTATTTTATAAACGTTGTGACGAGCCGTCACTAAATTCGTTCACGAGAAAATTGTAACTAAAAAGACTAATAACAAACCCTCAAAACATAACTAGAAAATTTGCAAATCTTAATTAATTAACACGCATGTTCTAATCGGCATATAGTACCATTCAAATAGATAAACAAAATCAACTATCAATCCCCAAATGCAGGAACAAAATTCGCGTATTCGCAAATTGCGAATAACATTGCGCTTGCCAGACATTGCAAATAACTTGTACAAAATAATGCGCCAGAAACATCGCCAATCGCAATTACTTTCATCTAAAATTGTATCCAAACTAAAACAGCTGCAAACGAAACCCAGACACATAAACAACCTCAGAAAAAACGCCCTCTTTAAAAATAGCTACAACAAGTAACCACATGTAGCGATGACGACATGAAAAGCATGACGCAAGTTGAAAAAACCCGAAAATATACGACACACTAACCAACAAAAAACGTCAGTCGCGGAACCATAATTAAAAGCTAAACCCTATAACACAACGAAATAAAACCTAAAATCCCGTACCGAGTAATACACTAATCATGAAGAAATATAGTCCACTAAAGTCGCGGGAGACAAGAATAATGAGTAAAAATCCCTATATAAGCAGTAGCGCCGAAAACGGTTTAAGTAGAAGTTTCCAGTTGCGGTCGAAGGCTCTGTCCAAACCGGTGTCGAGATTTTTTATTAATTTTGCTGAATTTTGAAGAAATCCGAACTTAGAAGAATTTGCTGAGCCCGAGAGGAAGATAGAAAAATTCTCAATGCTGCAGCTGTGTAAGTCTACCTTTTAGTCATTCTTAATTTATCTTGCTTTCCGTTTTTTTTCGTCATGTGTTCTCGAGTTCGAATCGTACATGTGTAGCGTTTAATTTATGCGTTTTCTTCGTTTCGTTGGGTGTGAACAGTTAGCGCCGGCACCGAAAGTAATCTTTAGTGCTTCCATATGTTCCCGTTTGCAGGTGGCACGTTTAGCCTTGCGTCGGTTCTTGATTGTTGGGGAGGATTTTTCGATAAATTACCGTTTGCTTTTAGGATAATTATTCCAAATTTCTGTAAATTGCCGATTTAACTCTTTTGCTTACGACATAAATATTTTATATGCGTTTTTGGAGAGGATTTTTCTGATTTTTACCGTTTGCTTTTATAATAATTATCCCAATATCTCTTTAAATTTGCGGATTTAATTCTTTGCTTGCGACATGAATATTTTATGTGCGTTTTTGGGAAGTTCCCGAATTGAAACCTTTTAATCTAATTTTCTTGCTGTCGATTATTTTATATTGAATTTTTTTGCCGTTTAAATATGACTCCGTTCTCTGATTATTTTGCTATAGTATTTGGAAACCTCACATAATATTTTATTTTATCGTCTCATTGTATTTTAGCGCATTTATGATACTAATGTCCCAATGTTTAACTGCATGTATAAATTATGACTGTTTATTTTCACATGTATCTAACTGTCCTGTAACCATCAATTTTTCTCGTGAACAATTGTTGTGCTCGGCATATTTAGCTAATCGATGTATGTAAAAACTCATTTATCTCTCTTTTTACATGTTTATATTCATAAGTTGTCGTAGATTTAAGTGCATGATTTTTACCCGTTATTTTAGTTGTTCTCATGATTTAATTAATATATATAAATGCCCAATCGCAATTTATTCAAATAATTAAGTAATGATTCCATTTAGTAGTTAGTAGTTTATTTTTTTTTTGGTTATTTATCATGCTCGTAATATTAAAGTTGTTTAGAAGGTATCGCATTTAATTAAGGATTTACTGAATTAATTTTTAGTGTTTTTGCATGCTGATTTTTCTAGGATTAAGTTTATTAATTAAAAATGTGGGTTATGTTCATAGATTTTAAGAGTTTTATTAGTGGAATATAACTGCGTAGCGCTTTGGAAGATAGTTTTGCATGTTGTTTTGTTTTTTCGTGTTATGTGTGTGAATTTATTTTATGTATTATTTTCTGTTGATTATTTACACATTTACTCGATTATTCTTTTGACATGCTTATAATGCTTTCTTTTAATATACGTATAAAAATGTTATATAATATATGTTTAATTATTATTTCTTCCCCTACATGCAGTTTAGCTCTTCCATTTCCAAGGAAATGGGCCTACACCCAAATAAATAATTTTGTTAGTGTCCAAAAGCTCGGCCGCGGTCAAAACTATTTGGGCACGACAACGTATACATACCTTCAGTGGGGCTTAACGAAATTTCAAGGTATGGTGGAGGGATCGGGAGAGGAGTTGGTTCGTTAACAACTAAAAAAAAGTGCAAATAATGCAAGCAATTCAGTAATAAATAATAGTTTAAAAAACTAAAAAAACACGCTTTTATTGCTAATCGAACTAAAAACTAGAAAATAATTTTTAATGACAGAGTTTAATATTACAGTAGTAGAAGATCAAACAATCAATCATAATAAATCACCTCAAATTAAAATTATAATAAAATTTAAGTTATTAACAGAATAATTCAATTCAGAGTAAAAAGCGTGGGGTGCATTTTACTGCGGTTCATAACTATCCTCTCATAGATAGTTGCCAATAGAATGATTGTAATATTTAAAATATCAAGCACCCCACGCTTTTTACTCTGAATTGAATTATTCTGTTAATAACTTAAATTTTATTATAATTTTAATTTGAGGTGATTTATTATGATTGATTGTTTGATCTTCTACTACTGTAATATTAAACTCTGTCATTAAAAATTATTTTCTAGTTTTTAGTTCGATTAGCAATAAAAGCGTGTTTTTTTAGTTTTTTAAACTATTATTTATTTTTCATTTTTTAGTCTGCGACAAATTCATAAATTGGGGAATTAATTACTTATTTAGATTTTTCTAGAAAGAACCACTCAGTGGTCTCCGTATGATCGATCAACGGGAATTAGTTCGAAATCAATCGCCCTCACGGACCAACGGGACACAATTCATCATTGTGGTTAGTTTTACCCCCCAATTAATGGAAAATTCCAAGTTAACGTCGTTAAGGTGTCAAAAGTCTTTCGGTGCTTCTACTGTAGAACTCTTTTATGAACAAGTTTAATTTATCAATCAGTTTTTTTAGGGTATAGACTATTGAATATTTTACGAATCATTTCGTAATCTAATCATTTCATTTAACGCTTCACTGTTGCATGGAGTTTTTCCTGTTAACTTAGAGCAATCAAGTTCTTCAATCCGAATACCGTCCAAAGATCTTACACGACAAAGTGCTACATAAGCTTGTCCAGCAGCAAACAGTCGCGAGCCTAGATAAATGACTGCATGATCAACTGTATAGTTGGATTCATGTATCTTTTGACACACGTGACCGAAGTATCATACAAGCTCAGACAGCACCTACCATAAGAATCTTTGTTTTAAGGATTACAAAAACGAAGAGCCAGACAAATAGTATGTCTACCAAAATTAGGCCAAATTACGCTCTACGTCAGTTATTCTCTTCCACAAAGTTCCTTGAATTAGAAAAAGATAAAATACGTAATAAATGCGTCCACATAGTGCGACAGGCACTGATGTAGTCAATCTAGTGACTGATAATAATTCATCGATTTTTCATCAAACGTCACTGTCATTTTTGGTTTTACTCAGAGTGGTTAATCGCAGTTTTTCGTTGTTCTATTCAAGTTTTCTATGCAGTTCTTCGTAAAGTTCGTTGGTTGTTAGGATTCTTGTTTCGTTGTCCTATTTTTTATGTTTTGTTATCTTATTTCTTGTTCGTGTTTGGTCTACAACATGACGAGCAAACGTTTGAGTTCCCGTGCCCAGAACAACGTGTCCAACTGTGAGTTGCAGATGGTCTAGACGTTACTCGCCGAACGGTTTCGAAGATTAAAACTCGAAAAGAAAGACTCGGCGTCCTTCCCAGTCCGACAAAATCACGATCCAATAGGAAAGCACCGAAACCAAAAGACCTGCCTGAGCCTACACATTTGTGTCATGTTGACGTTATGAACATTGTCATCTTTTTGACTAATTACTACAAAGTAACAGTTATTAGTTCGGACGTTAGCTTTTGGTCACGTGTGTAAAAAGATACATGAATCCAACTATACAACCTTGCATCTTGTGGACGGTCGAAGCCCAACTCAGGATTAATGGCAACATTCGTCTCTCAGCAGTCCTATAGCTGTATTTCGCTGGGAACTGTATCGATATCGGTTTAATCATGTGTACACCATCTGAACCGAAATCGATACGGACTGATGGGATGTCGTCCGCGTATAGTTGGCCTCTGCGAAAATTTGGCCAGATAATTTCAGTGATGAAACCCATATTGCCATTCACTAAACCTTTCGACATGTCAATGTTCGACCTTAACATCACTTTAGCCCCTACGAATATTTTCAGTACTTTCGGAAGACCTCCGGTTTTATTAATATCATTAGGTATCACAGAATCTAAGTCCTTGTTACCTAGATTTCGAGTAGCATCAATGAGTTGGTCTTGTGCTTTTATTGTATAAATAACTGTCCCTTTATTCTCAAAACTCTGGAGAACTTTTTCGTTGTGTCTAGCAACTTGATCATTCGTTGTGTAAATTCTTAACGCTTTCTCAATCGCGAATTCATTAGTTACATCTGTTGAAACTTTTTCAAGAAGGATTTCAAGATGCCTAGACGTCATTGCTCCAACTCTAAGGGCGTTAAGCACATCTATAAATGTCGTGTCTCCTTGTTGACGCATGTTTTGTTTGAGTTCAACCAGACGGAACTGTCGCCACAAATGTGTAGCTGGCTTCATATGTTCTGGTTGCTGAAAAACTTGATGTCCTCGAACAGGTGGTAACTGCATTAGATCACCAAAGAGTATCACGTTTATGCCTCCAAAACAAGCGTCTGGCTTTTTCAGCTGTCGCAAACGAGAGTCGATCATACAAAGCATCTCATAGGGCACCATAGAAATTTCATCTATGAACAGGAACTCAACATATTGCCATAATTGACGCATTCCTCTCAAATAATTACCAGTAAGAAGTGGCATACTCACAATCACTCCATCTTTTTGTACTGGTAGTTTTAGCAGACGGTGTAGCGTAGACCCACCGATCAACCGTGCTGCAACTCCAGTTAGAGCACCAACTTTTACCACCGGTTTTCCATAACATCGGTTTACTTGGTTTTTCAATAGATTAAAGAGGAATGTTTTCCCGGTGCCTGCTCCACCAGTTACGAAAATTTTCTCTCGTTTAATATCACCATTGAGTTGGTTCCTGATACTGTCTGTGATAAGAATGAACAATTGTCTTTGATCAACATTCATAGCATGTTGCGCTCTTTGGAATTGATCATTGCTCATTTCTGTCTCTGGTAACTCTTCCTCTTCAGCTTCATGATTTATAATCTCTGGCTCCCGCTCTCGATGTTGGCACATATGTCTACTTGTGTCCCTTAAATGACTCTCTCGAGCTAAGAAAGCTTCTTTTGCATTATCGAAGCCTTCAAGTAATTCAGTTTCCGAACGATGTGGCATATATTGAAGGAGTAAGCTGTAGAAAAAACTTTCTGGATCCGAAGCTGCTATAAAATATGGCACCCTGACAACTGCAGGAACAGTTCTCACAACCATTTTGCTCTCATTCAACAGAGTGATGAGTGGACGACGCGTGTTTGATTGTTCTTCATAAGCATCATGATCAACACTCTCCTCAGTATCATTTACCACTTTCGGATAGTGAGGTTCAAACAACATAGCAAATTCTGTAAGACTCATGTTCTCAAAATCGTAGTCAGGATGTTGTAACGGACGTTTTTCATATCTTTCAAAGATATTGCTGTATTAGCCAATTGCGTGTCCACTTCTGTCAAATTGCAATACTCTGTAACGCTGTTCTGGCTTTCTTGTGTTCAAGAAAATACAATTTCGCGAACTGTTCCGCAATGGGATATGACAAAGCCGATATGCACATTCTGCAGCTGATATTTGTCGTTCACGAAGAATCTTCATACATATTTTGAGCAGTTTGCGTGAAAGATCAGTTTCTTCGCGTTGGATTTGTTGTATTGCCTGTGCAATTCCAGAATCGACACCCTCAGGTTCTGCTTTTGATAGATACTTTGCAATATAGTATGCTATCGCTTCGTTCGAACCGCACGGCTGAATGTCCATATTACCTTTCCACAGTCTCAATAACTCTGGGTGATAATTATTTACCCAAGCATCTTCTTTACGACGCTTGAGTAAGCAAATTCTGCCCCCATTACGGAGGAAGTCATCAGAAGAATGTGATACTATTCGTGTCTCGTTACATTCTTGACGTGGAAAGTTGAATCGACATCTTACAGAGGTATTATTCTTCGTACAAGTTTGTGTATGTCGATGAATTTGACATTTTTTCACGAGCTCGAAGAGCTCTGGATCTTCTTCTTCTGTAGGAATTTTACACCAGCAGTTACGATCAAGTAGAAGAATTCCTTCCTCTGTATCAAATGCTGGATCATTTTCGATCCAAACTACCATATGAAGGTGAGGACTACCACGATTCTGAAATTCAATACGCCACCAGAAGTCTTTTACTTTTCCTCCAAATACCTCATCATTATTTTGAATGAATTTCATTAGAGCGTTTACTCTGATCATGAAATGTCGACTCAAAATCACTGGGTACATTTCGATGAGTCGTTGAGTCTCATAAATGTCAAGTGTACTTGGATCAACATCAGGTCTACCATCGGCTATTAACAAAGCCTTTCGCTGATCTAACCAATGGAGATCATTTGAACTAAAAGTTACAAAATAGGTTGGGGCTCCTATACATCTGATTTGAGCTAATAGCTCGTTTAAGGCTGATCTCCAATAGGCTGCAGAACCTCTCAGATTCTTGAGATAAAGATGGACGTCTTCAACTGCTCCCTCTTGATTAACAATTTTCTTACCGCATGCTGATATAGTGCTTTTGATTCGATAATATTCGAAGAACGATAAAGCATAAAAGAGGTAATCGGTACGTTGAAATCTTGTGTCACTTCCCAAAATTCTAAACTGATAGTCCAATGCTGTAATTTTTACAGGTCTCTGCTCATTAAAGCCATTCTTCCCATAGGGCAACAAAAAGTACCAGGCAAATTCTTCTGCTTTCAGTTCATGACCCACATTTACGATATTATCTTTCGTCTTGCGGGTAATTTCATTGAGATTTCGTGAAACCTGTATCTCATCTTCCACATTAGGAGGCATGGCATCAATCGGTGCCATCATTGATGTCTGCAATGGAATAGTTTGGTTAGTTAAATTCTGTTGGGAAGTGATTGTTTGGGATGCTGCTTCTACCCTCTCAGCGCTCTGATGAGTCTCTACCTCAGAATCATCATATATACCCAAAACTTCAACATCGATGTAATCAAGTGTAAATTGTACATTTTTGCTGCCTGTTGTACGTTTACATATCCTCACGAACTCGTCTAAATTATCGCATTCAATAACGCAAGCTTTTCCATTGTTGTCCTTTGCTCTAGATCCCTTTTGGCCACAAGAATGAGAGTTAGTGAAGTAATATTTATCATCATGATGCATTACTCCAAATGATTGACCATCTGTTATTAGTATGCCTGCGTTATATACCATAAACAGATCTTCCAAACCTTGACGAAGAGTACTTCCAAAGTTTGCTTCATTTAATTTGTCGTTCAAGCATCCATATATACTTGGTTCTTCGTCAAAAGTGATCCGAAATCTTTTGCCAAATGCGATCAAATCATCTTGGATAACTGCGAAATTCCGAACTAACAAGTATTGATCATTTTCTATAGGATAAGCTGTGGCATTTCTCTCCGTTTGAAATCTTATATTGCTGTAGATTTGGTCACCTGTTATCATATTTAGATTAAGGATGTTTGTAGACCAATATTGTGGTGAAAGAATGCAGGCTCGGAGAATGTTTGCCAATGCCATCGCACAACATTGTACTCCTGCAAATCCTGATGTGAATATGATATCGTTGCCTTGATGCCATGAAGCACGTACAATTCTCGAGGAATCATTGATTTCCATGTAAGCACTAACATTCTCAATAGGTTCTTCATTGGTCTCTACAGCAATCGGTGCCATCATTGATGTCTGCAATGGAATAGTTTGGTTAGTTAAATTCTGTTGGGAAGTGATTGTTTGGGATGCTGCTTCTACCCTCTCAGCGCTCTGATGAGTCTCTACCTCAGAATCATCATATATACCCAAAACTTCAACATCGATGTAATCAAGTGTAAATTGTACATTTTTGCTGCCTGTTGTACGTTTACATATCCTCACGAACTCGTCTAAATTATCGCATTCAATAACGCAAGCTTTTCCATTGTTGTCCTTTGCTCTAGATCCCTTTTGGCCACAAGAATGAGAGTTAGTGAAGTAATATTTATCATCATGATGCATTACTCCAAATGATTGACCATCTGTTATTAGTATGCCTGCGTTATATACCATAAACAGATCTTCCAAACCTTGACGAAGAGTACTTCCAAAGTTTGCTTCATTTAATTTGTCGTTCAAGCATCCATATATATTTGGTTCTTCGTCAAAAGTGATCCGAAATCTTTTGCCAAATGCGACCAAATCATCTTGGATGACTGCGAAATTCCGAACTAACAAGTATTGATCATTTTCTATAGGATAAGCTGTGGCATTTCTCTCCGTTTGAAATCTTATATTGCTGTAGATTTGGTCACCTGTTATCATATTTAGATTAAGGATGTTTGTAGACCAATATTGTGGTGAAAGAATGCAGGCTCGGAGAATGTTTGCCAATGCCATCGCACAACATTGTACTCCTGCAAATCCTGATGTGAATATGATATCGTTGCCTTGATGCCATGAAGCACGTACAATTCTCGAGGAATCATTGATTTCCATGTAAGCACTAACATTCTCAATAGGTTCTTCATTGGTCTCTACAGCAATCTCGACTGGTGCTTCTTCTACTCTTATAATATCATTTTCTTCAATTACAACCTTCTGATCGATAGTGACATCTTTGTAAAGTGGATTGTTCAAAGTCAGCCAATTGAGTGCATCATAAATTTTTTGTTTGGATATCGAAAACTGTCGTGTTACGTTAATATTCTCCAAACGCTCAGTAATGACGACTATTCCAGCATTATTTGCGGTTCTTGGTAACATGTTCGCAAGGTTTTCAGTGACTTCAAAAACATCTTGTGCGAACAATACCGCTTGGCCACGAAAGCTATATTGCCCAAATACGCCACTTAATTTGATAATTTTTACAAATGGAATAATGCGTGATATTAGCCGTTGTTCGGCTTGTGACAATTCCGCAATTACCTTTGGAATGGATCCTGGGTCCAAATTGTTCCAATAAGATTTAGACGGTGCAAAATTTTTCTTTGAATTCAAATGAGTCTTACAGCGCTTACAAACGATCAAGCAATTTCTTTGTTTTAATTCGCTAGGTAAATATGGTGCTGACTTAGTGTCTACAATCCAATTAGAGATTTGATTTTTATAGCACCGTTTAGTGCAAACTTCACAGATCTTATCACAAAACGTGTTAATTGACTGCATGAAGCCTGTTATACTGGCTCTACTTAGTCTTCTCGACTCGGTGTTTCGTTGCCGCATGTGCTGTAATCGAGCCGCTTTGTCTTCCTCTGACTGTGAGGCTCGATATTCAGTACTATGTTGCCGCATGTGCTGTAATCGAGCCGCTCTGTCTTCCTCTGATTGTGAGGCTTGATATTCAGCACTATGTTGCCGCATGTGCTGTAATCGAGCCGCTCTATCTTCCTCTGATTGTGAGGCTCGATATTCAGCACTATGTTGCCGCATGTGCTGTAATCGAGCCGCTCTATCTTCCTCTGATTGTGAGGCTCGATATTCAGCACTATGTTGCCGCATGTGCCGTAATCGAGCCGCTCTCTCTTCCTCTGATTGTAAAGCTCTATATTGTTTCATATATAGTCGCCTTTTATTTTGCCTTTCCACCATTTCGTCATTCGACAGTCCTGAAAGTTTTTCTTTCAGTTTTTGTCTCTTTTTCGCCAATCTCCTCTTTCTTTGTGTTGTAATTTCAAGTGTCATTTTTGTTCCCACGAGTAACGGACAATTAAACAATCGACCCTCCCAGAGGTCCGATAGAAGGGTAAGGCCTTCATTCGACAGGGTGCGGCCTGGTGCCCTGAAATTGGCGCTAGCGACATGACATTTTTAAACACCCCCTGCCATTCATCCCTCGGCACGTTTTCCTCACCTTGGATTGGGTGTACGAAATGAGACGGCTACCACATCCAAGGAAGGCAGCGGGCGCGCAAATTACTCACTTCCGAAACGATGAGGTAGCCACAGAATATACCGAAATGATTAACACCCAATTGGACTTTTTTCATATGGATAGTTAATTTTCCTCCATGTTTGTATTTCTGAATCAAAATTTGTTATCTTTATTTAAGTTGGTGAGAATTCATGATTAGATATGTTTTAATTATAATTAATTCCTTCTTTACCGACTGTAAAACCAAAGCTATGCAGAAATTGTCCTTGAAACAGAAATAATCGGTATAGATCGGTATAATCGACACGGAGAGAGATAACCGTGGTATATACTGATACAATTAAGATGCGATCAGCCATTTTTGCACACGTTTAGTTAATTAAAAGTCCGTTCTTGTTTTTTTCATTTAATATCCGTTATTTGTATTTTAATCAAGACTATAATTACAACGAAGAGTAAACCAGATACTACAGGCATGCGCAGATCGCGCGCTAGCTTTATCTCTTTTACTCCACTACACAGGATCCATAAAAGAATTTATAAATCCTGGCGGTCCTAATAAGGATAATGGGAAACTGTTATCAAATTATTGCATTGTCATCGATCCTTGAGACGTGTGCAAAGTTTCAAGATGATCAGACTTTTAGAAACCGATGAAAATTAAGCTCAAAGATTCCGTTACATACATACATAGATACATACAACCCAAGCTAATAAAAGCGTGTTAAAAATAGATCTTTGTTAACGTTTGTGTTAATAAATATACCTGTAAATGTTTTATTGAAGCATTTTTTTTACGTTTCAGTTGATAATAAATTAAGTAAAAGCATTTACATAACAATATCAAATATACTTACCCCTTTTTTGGAATGTATCAATTCCTTCAGCGATCCCCTCGATACTTTCTGTTCCACTGAATGAGATGATTTTTTGTTCCATCTTATTCAGAGGAGTTTCCTCGTTTTCGCCCCCGCCGGTCTTTCTGGTACTTCTTTTAAAGGCATTCGCCTTTTGTTTTGTCCTGGTTTTAAGGTCTTTAAATTTCTTTTTTATGTCGTTCACCGTGCGAGCCACTGCGTTTACTGCCTCCACTACTTTCTCCCATGCCCTGTCCCGATGGTACTGTGTTAAAGTTGGACCTTGCAAGGGCCCAAACAAAAACTTTCTCCGGGCCTCAATTGCATCCACTAATGGCAGCAGCTCTATTTTGGTAAAATTCTTACCTCTTGCTTTGATGATACAATTAGCGATTTTGTGATTAATTTTAATATATGTGGTACCCACTACTTTTTAAAACTTGTCCGTGAAATAAAAACATAAATTACTTACGATTTATTTGCCATGGTTTAATATTTTTAAATTCGAAAAATGTAGCTGACGCTTGCGTACTCCTGCATTAACAGTTAAATTGACATTTGACAGAACAACCACATCCAATCAAAGTAAAATGCTGTGGCTAATGTTCCGCCGTTGCGCCTACATTGCGCGGGTGCAACTTTGTTACTTACTGCCCATTCACAATGGACATAAGACATAAGAACGAGCGCATAACATAATTTACGTTTTTGGTTTGTGTCTGGCTTATACTTATCTACGTTCACAGTGGACAGAGTGAACTCTGTAAGAATTGTTAAACTGCGCAAACGCAGAACGGAATAACTCCCGGGTAAACATAGAAACGACAAACCTCAAACTGAGTCAATCAAAATATCTAACCTACAATTTCATACAATATTCGAACTTGACAACTCGCAGTACAGAACAGACTAGGAGTGTGAAGCTTTGATTATAATTTATATAATATAATCAAAGGTGTGAAGTGCCAACTGTCAAAGGGAATTCAATAACAGCATTCAAAAGTCCCTAGATTTTAACATAATTTTGACATAATTCGTGCATAAAGTTGAACTTATTTCAACTTTGTGTACGCACACAAGGATTACATAAAGCGTTCATAAGCATAAGAATTACGTTCGTCCACTGTGAACAGGGGTACACGTTTTCCATCGTTTCAACTTTACGTATTTATGTAAGCTTTATGTACTTGTTATGCCTTATGTCCATTGTGAATGGGCAGTTAGAATATGGACGCAACTCGAGGCACAACAAGGGCGCAAATCAGAGGTGCAAAGTTGCGCTGCGCCCATGATTTGCGCCCTGAACTTGGAATTGACCCCTTAGTTTATTGTGGTAATAGTTTTTTCATTTAAAGTTTTATAAAATAGATTTTAAACGTTCGTTCGTTGAAAAAATTATATATATATATAGATATATTTACTGTACAAGTCGAGATCATTTAGTGATATTTTTTGTACAAGTAGAGATCCATTCTGGCAAGACGAGATCCAATTTGGATCTCGACTTGTTTCATGTGTATATCTGCACCAAACAATTTTTATAGGTGGGGGAAGGACGTCACTGCATTATTTGTCGGATCTCGGATTTCACATTTTTATCAATTTTTATACGAGAGTAGTTCAGGTGGGCACACCAACGAGGGCGCTGCAATGCTCAGGCTGTATATAACATTCTATCAATAAGTCGAAATCCAACAGATCTTGCAACATCGCAACAGTTTTTATTATAAGTTTTAACAAAACGACGGCGATTATTGAATTACAACAGAATTAAAATAGTAAAATGACAAAAAATACGAATATTACAATTTTATTTGTTTTTATAAGTATTATAAATAAATACTTTAATTTGTACCCAAGTCTTGTTCATAAATAAATCCAAATTGTCCTGTTGTAATTTTAAGCATTCCGCTTTTTTCGGCGAAATTTTGTTTTTAATATGATTTTTAAAATAATTTAACATTATGGACTTTTGCTTGTCGTTCCATGTTCCACGACATTTCTCTTTTTTGGGTTTTTCTTTAGATATCTTTTTCTTTTTGAGTGGAGAATCATCAGACATAGTTTGAGCTTTGTGCTTGTTGGTTTGCGTAACGTTAACACTAGTCACAGACATAGTTGGCATGTCTAGTCTTTCATCTTCTTCCTTTGGTTCATCATGTGCGCTTTTTTCCTCCAAATCATGGTCCTCTGATTCTAAAAAAATAAACAAGTCAAAAAACTGGTTATTATTTGTTATTTTGTTTATGTTATTATTTGTATGTTTTAAACTTAAAAAAAATTAAAATAATAGCGGGAAGTTACCACTTCCAGGGTCTTCAAGAGATTTTCCATTCCACGATTCCAATTCGACGTTGATTTCATCAAGAGTTTTACCCTGATTCTGGCTGCCGACTCCCCTTTCCATCATTAGAAGTAACTTGGCTATTTTTGCAGTTTGAAAAACGTCCTGCGGCATCCTTAAAAAAAGAAAGATATATAGGTTCTCGAAATATTGTTATTTTTACATATCCACAAGCTATATACTAAATATCCTACCTATAAAATTGTTCGTGGGTTTTTTTGGTATGGCCCATAAAGGTGGCCACTTGCTCCATTTCAGTGTCATTAAGGTTTAAAATCTGTAGGACAGTTGCAATTTGTTTTCTAAGGCGAGAAGAGGTTAGAGTACCAGGATTTTTGGCCCCACATTTGACTGCATATCTTCTTAATACGGCTGATCCATCCACCCATTTAGTTGAGCTTCCTGTTAACGCGAATAAAAATGGATTCTCATGCGGTACGAACGTAGTTTTTCTTCTGACTGATAGAAGTGTTTCTATGTATTTTTGTACATTTTTTGAAAAAAGTATCGGAACTGACCTACTTCCTTTTCCCACTGTGGTAATGCGTTTAAAATGCTTCGATAATTCTCTTTCACATTCATTTAGGGAACTAAGGCACTCCTCTTGGTTGGTACTTGTTGATATTCGATTATAAGATTATAATTGTGTATATTGTACATTTCCGATTCTCTTCCTATTTAAAATTATTGTCAGAGCCAAAGCCGCTTCCGTAAGTTTTTTGAATGACGTCAAGTTTTCTGAATTCGTTTCTAGTTCTTTCACACATGTTTCCGCAATTTCTTGCGTATAATTTCTGAATAAAATAATATCCTGGGTTACTGGTAATTTCTGCGGATTTATTGATTGCTTTTCATTAAGGTCCTTTAGTGCCAGACTGCTCATTTCAAATTTCCAGTTAGCATCGACCAACTCCCGAAATCCCTTAACATTTTTGAGTGCTATGTCATAATCGGTAATCCCCAAAATAGGATGTTTTTTTAACATAAGAGTTTTAGCTGAAGAGCATACAGCTAATAATATTGTTTTCATATGAAGAGCAAGAGAAGGCGCTTTAAAGGATCGCTTTGCTTCATTGTAACCCGAAATTATGCGGCTGGCGGAAACTACTTTATCAAAGTGTTCAGGTTTCAACACTTCTAGCATGGAATTAATTTTATAAATATCTTGAAGTGGAATGAGAAGTCTTCCCAATTCCCTCACTTTGTTTGATACCGCATTTTTGATATGTGGTCTTTTATGTTTGCGCAGATAGTCTTCTGCATATTGACAGATTATTGGGTCACTTTTTCCGTTTAAAGATATTCTGTCAGCACGCATTTTGCTAAACACTTCGCATTTCAATCTTGATTTTTTTAGAAATTCTTGACGAGATTCAGTAAAAGCAATCATTGTCTGACCCTCGCTTGCAAAATTGTGTTTTTGATTAATCTCTTTATTGTAACAGCAAGTAAGGGCGTGCCTCCGTAGAGATTTTTTTTTGTATAATCCTTTACAATAAATGCATGGAAGGTAATCTGTTGGGAGAATTTCATCATTTTTACTTTGTATTGCAGACGGTCTTTGAACCGGCCTCGTTATATTCTCTCCTAGTACTGTAAAATTCCCTTGCTTTCTTATGAGATCAATCATAATTTTTCTTTTGCGTTCACCTTTTGGCTGTTCAAGGATTTTTCGTACACTTTCTTCTTCTGCATGTTTTCTAAAAAGATGTCTTGAAAAATTAGTGACGTCTTTATCACAGTAAGAGCAGCGATCCTTTTTGTCCCATACTCTTCCCTTGCGTAGACTGTGTTCCACAGGATTTTTATGAATTGGTCTTCGAGTGGAACCCTGAAAGAATGGTATTTTAACATCATAGAGTAAGTTGCAAGAACTTTTTCCTACTCGTTGCTATGGACGACGTCTGGCAAAAGCTATTTCACAACGTCGTCAATACCAACGTACGGAAAGAAAGACAGATTGGAGAAATGTCATTAATTTGACTTTTGTTGTGGAAACTTGTTTGCATTTTTTCTTCAGATATTAGGGATAACGAGTAGAAAAAATTATGTGAGACACACGGCCACAAAATGTTTTGCGAGTGCTTGTGTTGTTCCGCCTGGACTAGCGTCTCTCGGCTCCACATTATCACTCGCACTCGCAAACATGCATTTTCTGGTCTTGTGTCACAAATAACTATTGCTAGACGTCGTCCATAGCAACGAGTAGGAAAATAGTATATTATTAGCCAAGGTTGCAAAGCCAAGCATTCTAGACCGAGCGCAAATTAGAAGCCGAGACTCGCAGTGTCGAGGGCTCTGAAGGGCGAGGTCTAGAAGTGGCTTTGCAACCGTGGTTAATATATTATTTTTTTCACTAGTAGAAACCATAAGACAATAAATTGAAAAAATAAACGTTCAATTTTTTGACGCAACATGATTTTATTTTGATTTCTAATCAAACTTGATCTAAATCTTCAGCACAAAGAAAACCGTTTACACTTGTCGCTGAATTAATCATTTTATCTTCCACCGTCTACCAACTACCATGCGTATACTCAAGTAATGTTAGTATCACACATTTATTCATTTTTTAAGAAATAATCACATCAAGTATTGCGTACATAACCTCAATCTTCTTTTTGAACCCGTGGTCGCAAAAGTTGAAATTGCTACCTCTAAATGAGTGGACATGCTTCATAGCTGCTAGTGAAAACAATTTTTTTTTCACTAGCAGCCATGATCCATGCAAATGTCGACTCATTTAGAGGTAGCAAATTCAACTTTTGCGACCACCGGTTCAAAAAGAAAAATTGAGGTTATGTACGCAATGTTTGATGTGATTATTTCTTAAAAAATGAACAAATGTGTGCTACAAACATTACTTGAGTATACGCATGGTAGTTGGTAGACGGTAGAAGATAAAATGATTAACTCAGCGACAAGTATAAACGGTTTTCTTTGTGTTGACGATTTAGATTAAGTTTGATTAGAAATCAAAACAAAATCATGTTGCGTCAAAAAATTAAACGTTTATTTTTTCAGTTTATTGTCTTATGGTTTCTACTAGTGAAAAAAATAGTATATTTGTTATTAACCACGGTTGCAAAGCCACTTCTAGACCTCGCGCTTCAGAGCCCTCGACGCTGCGCGTCTCGGGTTCTAATTTGCGCTCGGTCTAGAATGCTTGGCGTTGCAACCTTGGCTAATAATAAATATACTATATTCTCAGGCTAAAGTGATACGCGCTATAATGTAAAAACCTCGTATTTCTGATACATAGGCTACGTACTTATATGAATGTATTCAATAAAAATACGCATACCGATAAATCACAGTCTGATGTAGGTAATGGTTTTGGACTCGTTGGGAGTGGATTTTTCGCGTCAAGAGAACTTTCAATACACTTGACAGGATTTGATGACTGACGTTCCTTAGAAGCGGTCTGAAAATATATAGGTGATTTTCGGGGGATAGACTCGCTTATCTCGGAATAATTATCTTCTGAAGTGACATCATTCTCTTGATTGGGCTTCCAAGAAACCTAAAAGTAATGATATTATCATTGGCAATATTTTATTTTAAATGTAATCAATTGAAATTTCTAGAAGTTTTTTATACAGTAGCGTTATCATTTTTCAGCAAGGATGAGAAAATTTTGAATTTCCAATATAAATAGTTACCATCACTGAACAAAAAAACTAGAGCACAGTTGATAACTAGATCATTTTCAAAATTACAGAATTTTAAACATATAAACTGAATAATTTATCCATCCATCTACTTTAAACACATAAGTTGGGTTTTTGTTAAAAAGTATTCCCATCATTTTATGAGATATGGTTGACACCGGATGACATTACGAAAAAAATGATTTTGAAATGGGTTCGGAAAACACATCGATTAATATTTACTAGCAATCAAAGAATTTCGCAGGTTTCGTTTTTTAAATTGCTGCCCCAGTTTCAAGAAAATTTTGATAGAAATCTTGTTCAATTTTGATGATGCGGCACTGATTATAATCTATTTGCATCATCCATAGTTAAATACCGATTGTGTTCTTTGTGTTGTTAGCTTTTTTAACTACAAAAATTTGAGGCGTATATCTTCGCTTAATGCGTTAATAATTATTTTTTACGTCACATCTGTCAAACTTATAACAATAAAAAAAATCGAAATAAAAACGTTTTTCAATATTTGGCGTGTCCAAAATGTGTCTATTATGCCTTGTCTATTATGCAGACGTGTACCCTTTATTGAAAAACGTGTTTATTATTGTTATAAGTTTGACAAATATGACGTAAAAAATTAATTGTCCGATTCAACATACAACGCCAACATACGTCTCATTATGTGCATATCAGTGGCGCCGAATTAGGTCTGGATTTTGGGATTTTTATCCTTGTATTAGAATGAATAAAAATTACTGGAAATGCCCTCAACTTATTTCAGAGATGTTGTGCTTTAATTTTCCGAACGTATTTCAAAATCACCCTGTATATCTGAATTTCATTTTTAAAATGTAATTATGATTGTCGTTTTGTGACACAATTGACAATTGTAAAATTTCCAATTTCCAATTTTCTTTGTCCACTGATGGTACGTACCTACTTAAACAACAAATCTGATATTCGATATTTAACTACTTCACTTACTGATGAATCTGCAAATAGGGAACTCTCCGACAAATGCGAATTTTCGTCATCACTATTATGATCTTCCTTTTCGGCGGAATTCTAAAACACATTATTTTGTATTTGTTTTCGTTAAGTACTGTGTAGGTCTTGAGTGAAAAATGGGCACTAAAAATGCAGGAATTAGCAGTGAAATTGCCCATTTTTCTACATTTTTTTATGCACCAGTTGGCTATTTTTGAAATAAAATGATAATTTTTACTATAAAACTTACTCTGATTTACAATATTTTACATACATGACTGTTAGAACAACATACATACCAGAAGTTGATCGTTACATGTATGCACCGCTTCTGTAGTAGTTAGAGGCGTTAATTGGTTAACAGGGTCTTCATGATTTTGAATATCATTTAAAACGCTATTAACACTATTCTCAGATCCGGTTTGAACATTTCCCTAAAAATACGTCAAATCTATGTACAGGGTTCTAAAGATTCATGGAAATTAATTTAGGTACTGTTAAAATATCAGGCATATTTTTTTTTAGCTGCACAACTTATAGAACCGTTAAGGGGAATATGTATTTATCCAACACTTATATTTGTACATTTTCGCTAAAGACAAATAGTTCTTGTAAAAATTTGTATGAAATAGGACGCACGCCTGTCGATGATAGAAAGCGAAAAAATCGCTCTGAAAGTATTCAGTCAGACTCGAGTTTCAATAATGTTGACATTTTACAACTGCATTAGGAAAATTACTTTTTACTACATACCTGAAGATTGTGGTCTAACGTTGAGAGTTGTGGGCTAGTTTCAAGTGGTCTTAATTCTTCAAGCACACGTTCTTCAAAATTTTGATTATCATTTTCCATATGGTTGTCCTAAAAATTCGTTAAAATTTTATAATTGAGTTCTGTCCAATTTTCGGATTAGGATGAACTAACCCAATAATTTTAAATTTAATGAACGTTTTTTGATGGTAACTAGTTTTTTAAACACCAAAAGACGACTGCCCTTGGTGCCATGTTTTAAATGAAGTACAATATTTCTATTCAATCTTCTTTATAACATCTTAAATAAGAAAAAAAAATCTGCGGCAGTGAAAGTCCTTTTCTCAAAAAGTACAATTTTTATTAAAAACAATTAATGAAATTTAAAGCTGTTTGTGTCCAAAACCGAAAAGTTTCTAAAGAATTCCCTTCTGAACAGCGGTCTATTTAAAAATAATTTTATCTGACTTACAGGTGGGTACTCTAAATTAACTCGTATGATTTTTGACGAATAATATACTAATAATTTTAACTTTTATCTACGTCGAACAGTGGACTTTATAATTTTTTTATATATAAGATATAAAACAAATGCAATAAGGGTCGGTATCACCAATGTTAGTTAAATTTAACGGATGATTAACTACTTAGATATATTTGTTACAACCATACCAACAATTGTTTTTAACGAATGATTAAAGTTAACTGAAATTGTGAAATCCATCTTAATTGTATTAAATCGATAATTCAAATATACATACCTTTTGATTACAGTATGAGTTATTCAATCTTTGAGCCAATGGTATTTTTATTTTCTTTGCTGCTTGCCACTTTTTAAAATGTGACCACGGGTCTTCTGCATATTGGTCTTCTAAATAATCATAATTATATTCGTCCGAGTGTTCGTCGGATTCATCTAGTTTCACTGTTAAAATGCGACGAGATTAACATTAACATTGTAATAATACCATTCTTATTTTACTTTACCTTCGTTTAATGGTACATTAGATTTTCCACTTCTGGCCAAATATACTAAGTTTTTTCCACGACTTATCATGATGTCGAAAAATTTTGCTTACATCACCACTGACTATCCACTCAAAACACCAAAACTCTGAAAAACTACGTAAATGCACGTGCAACTGGTCTCTTTGCGCAGACGGGCCAGACGTAACTCTGGCAACGTTACCGGATCTCATGTTTTGCGTTTTACATCAATGTATACATTTCTGGATCTCGACTGGTTGTGTTTTTACAAATGATCTCGTTTTGCACAAATTTTGTCAAGAAAATTAAATGTTAAAAATGTTTTCCCCTCTGTGGGGGTGTGAGTTAGACAAGGTATTGAGGCATTTTTTGTAAAATATATACTTTAAAAAGTATTTTTATTATAGTGGATCTCAGGTTGTCCAAAGTTTATTCGGATCTCTACTTGATACAAATATATATATATATATAGTTGTTATACCCATTGATATAATAAAGGAGTGGATGGAGCCTTGTATACGTTTCCATACGCAGGCGAGTGTAATCAACATAAGAGAGAAATAGCTAGACCGGTTATGCGTCAGTGGGGAAAGGACGGCTGACTGGGTGTCACGTGCTGAGTGGCAAGAAACGCTTCATTTGCACGGGAATTAATACGTTTTCTTCCGAATTTGTTCAAACAAATTATTATAACAAACGTTTATTAATGAAAACTATATTTTCACAGCTTACATTATAATTATATATAATCTAAAATAACAGAAATCGTGTTAAGCGATGGAAATCCTCTTTTAATAAAATGAAATGTGTGCAGAATCTACAATACATTACGAATTCAGTTAATACAACAATCTTCTACAAGTTACCGGAATCTAATAGTGTACAATAATTGTTTTTTCAAGCTAACATTTGGAAATCTGAATTTTTAGGATAAAAGTAATTAAACTTTCGGAAAAACTAACAGTTTAACTAATTTAATTAAACATATTAAATTGTGTGAATTCTCTACCGAGATCAATTTTTTAAATTCACGTACAATTAACTAACACAATAACCAAAAATGAGTTAAAAAATAATAATATTGATTAATGAGTAAAGTAAGTGTGTTTAGGTACCTTGTTGGAAATGAACGCCTTCGCTTAAGTATTCTTCTGCTTTTTTTATTTTTCCATAAATGTTCAGGAAAATTAAAGACGCTGAGAATAACATCTTTCTTCAATTGTCTTTTACCAAAATGGATTATGAAATCTGATTCTAGAAAATGTTTTCCACAAATACGAGTATTTTCAGTAGGTATAAAATCCTCCCTTTTTGTAGCTATAATCCATTTTTTTCGTAATTCGGGATGTTTAGGGAATCTAACAAAATTTTTATATTATGCGAAATCCTTCGTTTGTATACAACATGTAATTACTACCTGTGAAACACAACACAACACGATTTCACCATATTTAACAAATAGTTCGATAAAATGCAACCTAAGAACACTACTAATTTAAATAATTGTAACTTGAGTCCACTAAACGTAATTTTGCAAACAAAACACCTTCACACACCATGGGAGAACACGAAAGAAACCTCCCAGAAACACATTGCCGGGCAGTTTCGCGCCAATGTGTTGCCACCCAAAGAAACCCATCTCTGTCCGACTGTGTTGACAACGCGCATCTCTCTCTAAGTTACTTCCATATAATATTATTTCTATGGTTATACCGCTTACACAGTCCCGACTCGCTATATCTAGTAAACGTTACCAGACCTTTTGAGACGTTACCAGACCCGGGTTCGGGTCTGATAACGTTTAACCATGTATATCGCCTTCTTGGGCCCAGTACAATTAAAAATTGAAATAAAAAAGTGGGTCTGGTAAAACTGTTGAACGTCAAATTTTATACAGAAATAGTTCATTCCCCTTTTCTGCAGAGGGCGTCGTGTCGCTTAGCTGTATATAATATCTGCCTGCATAAAATCGTCCACATCGGACCAACGTTACCAGATCCGTAAATCTGCAACACTGCATTCTAGCAGATCAGTTCAGTATTTAAGAAAATCATGAGTACTTTTCTTATTCTACTTGTCTCTGACTGCTTGCATGAAGTAAAAATATGTTATTTGAATTAATAAAGCATTTTTACAATGAATCGTTTGAGGAATGGCTAGTTTCATGTTTTCTCGATGTTACATAACTCTTATTAGACCTAGAATATGAAAAATTATGTCTTTCATTGCCATTTGTCCGCCGTTCTTGTTAGAGACAATTTCCAAAATTATATACTATACAGAGTATTTTCAAATTCTAGATACAGTTTAGGATTATCGTGGAGACGGGGGTAAAATGCTAATTAACTAAATATATAATTCAGCCTCAAGTTTAATAAAAATAATAAAGATAAGGTTTTTTACTTTAAATATACCATATGTTCGAAAAAAAAAAAATAGCCCGGGACCGTAGCTATCTTATTTTTTTGAATAGATCAAATTAAATCATTTTAAATGTTTTGCGATCTTAATTGTAAAACTAAATTTTAATTTTCTTTTTTTTGCCTATGACATTCAACTTTTGTTTTTTAAATGACATCCTAGATATTTTTTTTAATTTTTGTGATTTTTTTTTTCTGAATACATTGATGTACCATGTTTCGCATTTTGTTAAAAAGTTGTGGTAAAAATTAATTTAATTTTTATAGCAAGGTAACTGTAACTGAAAAATGTACCAAAATTTTTGTTACATAGCAAGTTTAACACGGTTTATAACACTTATTAATGTATAGGAGTTTTAAATTTGAAAATGAAACTTCTATACGAAAACATTATTAACTCAAAACATTTTATTGCAAATATGATGTATTAAATTATTAATGTTTGAAAATATTATGTACACTATGATACATCAATAAATTTAGAAAAAATCTCTACATGAATCTTACAAAAATATTCAGGGTGTCTGGTGTCATTTAAAAAACAAAAGTTGTATGTCGTAGATAAAAACAAATGAAAGTTAAAAATTATTCTTTTTTAAATCAGATCGTTGTATTTATATTTAGTAAACGATATATGTATGTAAATTTTTTGAAAAATATATAAAAATTATACAACATTTGGCAATTAATTTCAGAAATTAGAAAACGACTCCTCAAAATTTTGCATAATTATGCCTTAGTGCTCATTCACAATGGGCATAAAGCATAAGGATGTCATAAGCATTAATGCATATGAATTTATGTTTAGTGCTCTATGGTTGTATTCGTTCACAATGAGCATAAGTGCTCATTCACAAGAGGCATAAAGCATAAGGATGTCCTAAGCATTATGCTCATTGTAAACGAATAGAAGCATAGAGCACTAAACATAAATTCTTATGCATTAATGCTTATGACATCCTTATGTTTTATGCCCATTGTGAATGAGCACTTACAGTTATAATGAACGTGGTCAGGTCAGGTCACCAAAGCGTTTAACTGAATGTAATTTGCAAAGTGCAAAATTGTATGCTTCTGTAAGTGTAGTTTTTTTTAATCCTATCTTATTTTCAAATTCGCTGTAATGATCTACGTATCCATATTTTACTTAATTTTTATTTGAAGATAGGAACTTGATTATATTCTAAATTAATTGATCCTCACTTAATATTAACTGACAGAGATCATTCTTTTAGCAACATCTAATTTGTACATCTATTGGTAGATTTCGACAACAATCTTTTTAAAGCAACATTTAGTTTTTATTCAATTTTTTTTAATGAATATATTTGTCGGCAAATGTTTTATTTATTTCTGTTCGTTAGAATTTCGCATTTAGTTGATTTTTTACTTACTGAGCGTAAGTAAAGGAAGTATTGTAATCAAGTACATCGGCCGTCTCTCTACTTCTACGTTTTCTCGACCTTTCATTACCCCTACAAGACGAAGAAATAGGTCTCCCATTTCCGTCTGTCCGTCTGTCTGCAGCCCCGGATTTTTATTAGACAGATAATCTCCGAAAGTACGGGGCGATTGTTGTCAAATTTTGTATTTACGAGTAATTAGGAATATTATGTAGATGGTAAAACGCTAACCAAAATTTGTCTAATCGTCCTCACCAACAATGTGATGACGTCACTTTAAAATTGCACATAGTAAATGGGTTTTAAATTGTATGAAATAACATAGTCCTACACATGTAGTTTATGACTTCGTATTGAGTTTTACCCGAAAAGTGCAGAATTTTGGAAAAAAATCAAAATTATGAAACATCAAAATTTTGCGGTATAAATCTGCATTTTATTCATATTTTTTGAATTTGCATAAACAGGATGACACAAAAAAATTATTGAATGCGTGATTTATTTTATTAATTTAATCAGGAACTGCAAAACCGAATGTTTTGAAATCATGGAGATGTTTAAGATTATCATAAACATGGTAAATCTTTGATCAGAATGTATTTGCTCATCCACCCTAAAAAACAATTGATGACATCACCTCAAAATTTTGCTAAATAAATCCTATCTTAAATATGCAAAATATGATGACTTTATACTTGTGATTTATCACTGCATTAATATTTTTTAGATTTGGTTATACAGCTGTCTCAAAAAAATTAATGACTGAAAATTAGTATTTTCTTAAAATTAAAAAAATAACGCTTGACAAACAGGTATCAAATTCCGGCAAGGGTGTCCAAAATGCGAGGATAGCAGTTTTTTGTTCCATAGCTACCTATCTTTTAATAATTTTTGAATTATTTTCGCAATAACTTATCGGTTTGGCTAACCAGACGTATTTCGGAGATGAATTTTTGCATACAGTATTTATTTTTCATGTTTAATCAAGTGATGCAAATTAATTAAACTTAATTATTTCAAAATTAAATTAAAGCATGGAAAATTTACTTTTTCAAGATAATGATTATTCTCACCGGTTCATATTAATACTCACCTATCAAAATACTTACATTTCAAATTTCATAACAATCCGTTCAAAAATACCTGAGTTATTGCGCCCGAAAATGTTACGTGGGGCCAGTGCCGAAACCAGCTATAGGCTGAGTAGGCCCTTGCCTAGGGGCGCCAACGACAAGGGGCGCCAAATTCGTCCAAAAATTATGTTCTATAGTTTTGGAAATTTCATTGTACCTTATAAAATTTTATTGGCAATAACGAGATGGACAGTAGTACAATAGCAAGAGATATTTACAACTTAAGTTGTCGCGTGCCGATAATTCCCAGATGTTAGAAAAACGAGAATAATCCGGGTAGGGGCAGGGACCATCTTTACTTATGAACAGAAATGACCATTATTTTATGAGTACAACTACCTGGCAAATGCTCTAATCAAATTCGAGTGAACTGGTGTGAGCCATAAATATTTCTTACTATTGTACTACTGTCCGCCTCGTTATCGTCAATAAAATTTTATAGGGTAGAATGAAATTTCCAAAACTATACCAAGAATTATGTCATATTAATCTTTTTTTATTTTGACGGGAACTCAGAAACATGTAGCCGGTGCGACAGGTTTTTTAATGTTGATTTTATTTTGAACTTATATAATATTTATACATATTATATACCTATATGTATAAACTCGATTTTTTTTCTTTTTTTATATTTGATCATAGTATCTGCTTTGCGTACTTATTAAAAAATATAAATAAAACTGTTCTGTAAAATTGCACTTTTATGTGTAGAGGAGGGGCGCCGAACGCAAGGTGCGCCTATACCTAAATATTCTTTCGTTTCGGCACTGCGTGGGGCACCCGGTATACTTAGATGGGAAACAGACAATCTAGAGAAAGATGATAGTCTTAAAATGTGTCTCAGCAAGCATAAGGATTATTTTGCAGAATTCATATGGTTCAGACAAAATATGTACACGAAAACTAAAATGACACATGGATTTCATATGTACTAATTTCATTGTAGCGTTTGCCACGCTAAGTATTATTAAAGGATCGAGATCCTTCGAGGACCTGTAAATTTGCAAACGTTTTATGCATTGAGTTTTGACACTAAGATTACCGATAATTCATGAAATTATTTTTTTCTATTTAACAATATAGACAGAGACAAGCTTAAAATTGCAGAAAATAATGGAGCATTTTGTTGTGCTTCTAAAGGTGCCAGCTAGACTTTTTTTGGTGATTCTGTCTCGAAATCATTACGGCTATTTATAAACGATTTATATATTAATGGGTTAATACAGCAATCGGGTATACCCCCGCGCACTTGATGTGAAATTTTTTATTTAAATGTTATAAATATTATGAAATTTGGAACTGATTTTTAGCAGTTTCGTGTATGAAATTGCAATCACCGGAGAAGTATTGCAACCAACTCGTTTGTTAATAGGCGATTATTAATCGCCCTTATTAACAAGTATTGATTAAATAATTGCTATGGAGCATTGTAACTATTTTGAAGAGGGTCTTTTTATTACTAGTTTAGCGTTCTTAAATTTTTTAATTAATAATTTGAAATATTAAAGTTACTCTTAAAGAATATGCAATTTTAGATCTCTAAATCAATCTTAAAGTTTCTAACACATATTGTACCATTTTGTGGTAAAAATTTCGATTTTTTTAGGATGTTAATATTAAAAAATCTTAATTTGTGATTTATGTTATGTGTAAGAAAAGCTTAGATATCATTTAAAAACTTTATGAAATAAACTAGAAAATTTTTGTGCTAACATTTTTTTTACAAATCTGTAAGCCAAAAGTCAAATAAAAATTGCATTAATAAATCGCAAGTGTAAAATTATGTTATTTTATAAATTTTCTTAAAATTTTAGGTGGGAATAGGTATCCAAATTTTGGTTGAACTAACTCGATAGACATGTACAACTAGCAAAAAGAAAATGTTACTAATGTCTATCAAACTTGCATATCTGTTAATAAAAAAATCGCCTTGGCGTTTATTTTATTAATGAGTTATCCGTTTGTCATGGCGCTCATGGCGTCAAAAAGACAGGCAGATAAGATATATTTTTGGTTTTCCTTATTTTCTTTTGTCACACTTTTGCATATCCACTGGTTGTAAATCCAACTTTCAAGATACACAAGAAATTTTACAGATCTATACAATGTGAAGCGATTTTCCATAAATTTAATGTGGCAACAATGTCGGGATTGATAACGTCGGTTTACTGTGTTATTTATACTGAAATGGGACTGAGAAAGCTGTTGGACATAGTGGGTCTGGTAACGTTGGATGAATATGGTGTTAACTTTTTTCAAGGAATAATTTTACCCCTCTACTTTTTTTTAAGTTTGTTATTGCAAAAACCATTAAATTTATTAAATTATACTCGGAAAAACAGCCGGGCTTGGTAACGTCTGTTTAATATGTTGGGTTTGGTAACGACGGTTGGATACGTATATATATATATATATATATATATCACTTGAGCAAAGTGCAATTTCCTCTCTCGGATTCTTAAGGCCCTCCGCTACACGTCGGGCCACAACCTGAATCCGCGGGAGGAAATGCTCCCTTGATATACAGGGCTTTCATAAATGATTCTAAGGGCGTAGTTGGCCATGGATTTCAAAAATGCCGCTTTGCTGAAATTGTCTTATTTGACAGTTCTCACTTGTCATTGTGCTTGTCATTTGTAACCTGTCACTTAAAATCATCGCTTTTATTGTTCTACCACTTTCCAAGTGTGATTTACAGTAATTCTCGTTGATCCAAGTTTAAAACAACAAAATAGCCTTTCTCAAGGCTCTTGGTGCTTGCGTGCGAAAACTTTGTGCTCGAAGCGAAGACCGTGAAAATGGTTTATTCGGTTGAGCAAAACACTTTCATCGTTATGTCTTATTATCGCAATGGGACATTCGTAGACGGAGCGTGGCTGTATTCTGTAGCCGCTTGTAAGCAAGAATATCTGGCCAATTACCCTGATTTGGAAATTCAAGAAACATCATTAGAGGCTCACATTAGAGATGTCATCAACAGATTTGTTCGCACTGGCAATGTCAACAAAGGGAAATCTTCTGGGAGACCTGCAGTATCTGAGGAAGTTGTTGATGATTTGAGAGAAAGACTCGAGCAGAATCCCCAAACATCTTTGACAAGATTATCTCAACAGTCAGGAGTTCCCGTAACCACATGTCACAAAGTAGTGAAAAAACGATTGCATATGCATCCTTACAAAATAACGCCGCGTAGAATATTGCAATTGGTTTCAGAATACTTTTCATGATGACGGGTTACTGGATCTTACATTTTTTAGTGATGAAGCATGATTTCATTTATCTGGCTATGTCAATTCGCAAAATTTTAGAATTTGGTCCGCGGAAAATCCACATGTTTTTGTAGAGACGCCTCTTCATCCTTTAAAAATTGGAGTATGGTTGGCAGTTTCTCGTAGACGAATATATGGACCTATTTTCTTTCAAGATACTATGACTGGAGAGAGGTATAGGCAACAGATTTTGGAACCATTTATTCAACAACTTGATGACGAAGAGCTGCAGTTAGGGTACTTTCAACAGGACGGCGCGACTGCACACACTGCACGTGCTACATTGGAATATTTACAACAACATTATGACGATCGTGTAATAAGTTTAGGAGTGCAGCATGCATTTCCACCACGTTCCCCAGATCTTACGCCATTGGACTTTTCAATATTTGGATATTTGAAAGACAAAGTGTTTCAACGGCAAATGAATAACTTGGCAGAGTTGCAACATGAAATTGAACGATGGGTTCAAAGCATTGATGGAAGGATGTTCCAGAACATTTTTGAAAGTAAGAAAAAGAGAGTGAATATGTGCCTTGAACTAAATGGTGAACATTTTCAACATTTACTGTGATGTTTAACCACAATAAATTTGTTTGTTTATTCCATTATGAATTATTTTTATTTTTAACAACAAATTGACTATCAAGAATGTTGGAGTTCCGCGCATGAGGGTAACAAATTACGCCCGCGTAATTTCAAATGTTCAAATTCTATGTGGGTGACCTAATTTTGCATTGAAACGAATCTGTACACAAAAAAAACAACAAAAATCAAAAACTAGTCTTTAAAATTAGCAACGAAAGTATATTTTGAAGCTTGATACTTAAAATGAAATCACACTACGTTCTAAATACCTACATATTTATTATGTACAATAAAATTTTTGATAGAACTGAATGAAATCTCAAACCGTAAAAACTCTGATTATTATTATCCGTGTCCGTTCACCCATCTGGTGGTCCTTGATTTTATATGACTCTACGATGAGGGTTTAGAAGCTACCCAGCAGTCAAAGTTATATTTGGATTTTTATCTTTTACGTTTATACATTTTCGTTGAATATGTACTTTTGTGGCGGGAAGTGAAATATTAATTTTGTAATATACTATTGTTTTGTGGCTAATTAAAGAATTTCGTGTAATTTTTATGAAAAGGACAATGGACAGATAAAGTTCTATTATTTTATTAAGTAAAAACAAGCACTAGACATGACAAAACATATTTCAGTATGAGCATCCAAAAGTTTGAAGTGTTAACAAAGTGTGCTTATTGTGTGAAATAATTTCAAGTACAAATCGACATCTAAGATATTTTCACGGCGACAATTTCAAAAATATTAAAAACTAGCAGAATAATTTGTCCGCTATGCTTTGAAAACTTTCAGCGTTTTCACTTACTAACGAATCATTTCAACATCGTTTATAACATTGAGTTGGAAGTAAAGGATCTACAATTTAAGAAAACGGAAGATTTTTTTTACACGAAAAGCAGATTTAGAGTTAAAAACTAATTCTTTTATATGACGAATTATTATTTTCTACTATGAATGTCAGAAGTAATCTAGCAAATTCTGTTAGTAAATGTAATATACGAGCTCCTAAAACTAGTGGCAGTATCAAAATGCAAGGAGTCTGTCCTTCACGAATTACAGCTCACTTTGATCATTCTTCCTCAGTGGTACTTGTTCAGTTTATTGCTATTCATGTTGTTCATCACAATGATCTTCGCTGTCAACCCCTAACTACAAAAGAAACGACATATCTAGTTGAACAAATTCGCACTGGTCTAACACACGAAAAAGTAATTGAAACTGTTAAAAATCTAGAACTCAGTTCATGTACCAGATTTAATCTTCTGACTATGAAAGACATTCCCCACATTGCAGAAAAAATAATATATCTTGTAAATGAAGTAAGGAAAATCTTGTTGTGCATCAGAACATGAAAAATTGCACAAAAATGACTGCATTAGCTTCCATGTACAGTGGGCTGGAGTATATGTTAAAAAAATATGGCGCCAAAATCATTTGTGTAGATGGCACACATGGGACAAACCTCTATGACATTGAATTGACCACAAGTCCATGTGTTAGATGATAAAAATATTGATTATCCAGTAACATTTATTCTGTCCAACTGAAAGGACACCAACATATAAGAGGTTCTGGTTGGTGAAATAAAATCATTAATATCGGTTTTGGTACCCAATTATTTCATGACAGATGATAGTTACAGCTACATATTGGAATGCCTGGAACAATAAATCAGATTCTTACAAAATTACATTATGTATTAAAAGAAACAGATGAAAATAAATTTATAAAACTGAAGCAAGAGCTGATTAAATTTTTGGTAAAAAGTAAATTTGTGAATTATTTAAACACTTACTACTTTCAAAATAAAGAGCGCATGAAGTCATGGGCCCAGTGTTATCAAAAGAACGCAGGCATTAACACCAACATGCACGCCAAATCTTTGCACAGATCTTTGAAATACAAATATTTTGGTGGTAAACCAATAGAGGGCTGGAAACATATTTAGACACTGAAGAAACTACTGAAGGATACATCTTGGTCAAGAATTTCATCTACTTTATGACTTACAGCTATTCACCATGACCTTTTGGTCAGTAAGTCCCATAAACTTGCCACCCAGACAAGTTTTGATAATGTAGCTAAAGAATCTGCTGTAAAACATTTAATGCACTCACAAACCAAAACTAACTTTCATGAAGTAGAACTGATGGATAGGAAATGTAGTTATCAGACATTAAAATGCGTTGTTTGTCAAATTTGTATACACCATTAAAGATACTCTTGCTCTGAGTTCTTAATCAAAAATCATCTTTCTAAGCACATGCATCTGGTGTCCATGTATATAAAGGCATATTTAACCACCAAAGGCCCTTGGTCCCACTGGTCATCAATGCGCCTTCAACTTCTGAAAAACAGTTTGAAAATGAACTACATTTGCGCTTATCTAACTCCGTAACATCGCGCAGAACACGCGCTTCTCGATTTCGCACAAACTGTTTGTGCAAAGCTCTTCTACAGCATCTTTTGATCACGTTCCTCATCTTCAAATGTTATGCAAATGCTTCCTTTTGCCACAAAAATTTGTTAAATTTCGCATTCGTGCATTCTTTAATTGCAGCATTGCAGCCGTTGCTAACATAACCTAACTTTTTATGGTCACCAACGCGTGCTAACTTTTTGAAAGGACACACGGGCGCTTCGCGTCCTGCACTTCATTACAAATATACTCCTAAACGTGGAACTTCTTTTTCCGTGGATGATTTAGTTATTGGAATTTGTGCGTGTGTATATCAACAGCCAACCAAAAATTTCACTTGTTATCGCCAGTATCGCCTTGTTATGTTATTAGTCACATGTTTATTGACGCATGCGTTTTCGATATTTAATCATGAAGCATTTAGGCAACCAGTTATACAGATGCATGTGGTGCTTGTCATGCCCAAGGACACATTTAGTAAAGTACACATAAAGCGAAAGGCGGCACACATCCATAACCTACTGCGACCCTATAATCATTTATGAAAACCCTGTATAAATAACTGTTAATAGCGCGAAATTTTCACATTTAAAAATGTGCTTTCATTTTGGTGGAGCATTGCCCGTTTGCCTTTCTTGCACCAGCCGCCAATGATATATAATTGTTTTTTTCTGCCGATAATAATTTATTGAATGCGTCTAAAATAAGTTAGGGAGTTTAATCCACTTAGGCCCGTTATTTCAATTCATAGTTAACTTATGGTTAACAGTTAACCTATAGTGAAATGCAAAGTTCCTTATTTCAATTGATATAGTGGTTCCGGCGAGAGATTGGGATATTTTGACAGTTGACATGTAAGTTGGCAGCAACCTAACACTATAAAATACACTGAAATTCCTACGCTGTCACTCATAGCTGGCTGTCACTGTCTCTGTTACAAATCTAAAACTACTGAAAGTTCCATTACTAAGGTTAGGCCATTTTTCTGACTCTCATCTCCAGTGCTTCTTTAAGGTACGTGTCCATTTGAGAGGGCGCTTGCGAAAAATAATTCCAAGATCAGCCCGTAAGGCCATGCTCGGGTCTGCCCTCAACTGGGTAAGCGTATCGCTTGCCCAGGGTTTCTTAAGACTAAAGATGGTATAAAATCAAAACCAGAACTCTCGTGAGAGTTGTTCTCCAGTGGACACTATTTCAAATTTCGCGCGGATGGTACACTTTTCTTCACGTAGATTTAGTGACTTTTCTGTCACTCAATCTCTCACCGTACGCAGTATAGTTATATTTAAACCTGAAGTTTACTCATAGTTAACTTTACCAGCACATGTAGTATGAGTTAACTGACAGTTTTCAATTACACTACGACAAATGTCATATTTAGTTTAAAAAATGAACGACTACGAACTAAATGCCTTCAGTGACGATGAGGAACTACCTCTGAGGAAAAGAAGAGTGGTTCGGGAAAGAATAAACCACTTTGAAAAGTGGGACTACAAAGAATTTTTTCAGCGTTTTCGTTTATCGAAGCGAACAGTCGAAAATTTAATAGAAGAACTGGACAACGTTTTAAGACATCCTACGGAGAGGTATGCGGGTCTTGGAGTTAATTTTCTTTAAATTAATGATTTTCTTAAGTAGAAATTCAGCTGTTTCTCCGACAGACCAAATACTATTGGCGTTGAGATTTTATGCCACCGGCTCTTTCCTTCAGACAGTTGGAGATTTTAGTGGTGTTCATGCAACGACGGCTGGCAAAATTATACACAAAGTCAGTGTAGCACTTGCCGCGTTACGCAACATAACAATAAAAATGCCATCAACTGACGAAGAGCGGCTTGAATGTAAGAGAAAATTTTACAATATTGCACGATTTCCAATGTGCATTGGAGCGATTGACTGCAGCCATATTAAAATTATCAGTCCGGGAGGCGAAACTGCTGAGGCGTTTCGAAATCGTAAATCGAAAATTTCCAATTTTGCGACGATTCCATCATTTTTATCAGTGCTCAAAAGTGTATCTGAAGTGTATTCTGGATTCTTAATTTATGGGGGCTGACCGTAGCCAGCCGGCACTTAGGCCTCGCCTTTGGGCCCATTGTACCTTCCCCAAGTCCATATCAGGGTGTTTTCCCGCTCCTCTACTCGTCAAGCCACCCAACTGCTTGAATGTACTTGAGTAATGCAGAGGGTGGAAACTCCCTGATATTTGCCATACTAGGCCAGATGTCCCCTAGTATGGATTCCCTGTAGGAGGCTAGGGCTGGACACTCACGAAGAATGTGCTCAGCTGTTTCCTCTTCTTCATTGCATCCACGACAGATTGGGTCTGTTACCACCCCTATCGTATGTAGATGTTTGTTAAACTGGTAATGTCCCGTAAGGAATCCTACCAGTTTACGCAGTTTGTCCCTTGAAAGTGAGAGATAAAATTTCGTCAACTTACGGTCTGGTGTCGCCATACAAGCTCTACTATGCCGACAGCTGCTCAACTTCACCCATATCTGCTCATGGCGTCTCTGGGTATATTGCTTTACGAGTTCGTTCGAGAGGGCGACCGAAGGCGTGATTGCCGGTTCGGGTCCCCAGAAGGGCATGCGCGCGGCTCGCTTCGCCATCTCATCTGCCCTCTCGTTTCCTTCGTTGCCACTGTGTCCTTTGATCCAACAAAGTTCCACACTATTCCTCTGCGTTACATACTTTAGCGTTTGTCTGCACTCCCAAACCAGCCCGGATCGAACCATACAGCTGTCCAGGGCTAGTAGTGCAGACTTGCTGTCAGTAAGTATGCGTATTGATTTGTTGCCGATTTCACGTTCAGCAATGATTCTAGCTCCCAGCATTATTCCCATCAGTTCTGTTTGTAAGACAGACGTGTGGGTGCCGAGAGGTTAGAGAAAATAAATATCAGCACTATTCGAACTACACACGTACAAACTAACCTAAAATATTTGATTTTTCTATACCAACCAGCGTCAGTGTTGCCAATAGAAATAAAAGTTTTACACAATTCCCCAACTAAGTATTACTTGGTTAAGTAGAGTCTAAGCGGTGACGGTGCAACAACTATACAATTTAAGAAGTAGTTACTTTTAAGAATTGCTTAGCTAAGCAATGCTTACCGCTAACGTTGGTGCAAATGGGCATGAGACACATTAAATCGTTGGACAAGGCATCTCGTACTTATTCAAGGATCATTGTGTACAATATCCAATACCTCTTCTTCAATGTTGACAATTTGCTGAGGACGTCGTCTAGATAGCAAGGAACTCGTCTCTTGGAGTCGCTGATGCAGATCTTGAAACATTCTTCTCGAGGGTAACCGTCTGTGAGGGAAACGAGTGCGATACAAACGCACTGCCACAGGAGCTACTCCACGTACCTCTCCATAAATTAAATTAATGCTCGCTAATTCTCTAATTGAATACCCATTGACATCCATGTTAAATTTATTAACTTGTTGAAAGATACTTTGACAAATTGTCAAACAGGTCTATTATTTTATTTTGAATTTATTATCATGGTTTCTTATAAAAAATTTCAATACATCGCCCAGCGGTTTTAACCGGTGGGCTACGAAATTTGTGTATGCTATGACTCTTTTGGAATCAATCTGACCTGTAAATGTTATGTTCGAGAGCTCAGAGATAAAATGGTGATAGCTTCGGAGGACCATATACCAGGTGTACAATCGTTTTGCTAAACAATGTGAATTATTATTCACATTGTTTAGCAAAGGCGCAAAATTCAGTAATAGGTATGGTGACACCAGAGATAACAGAGATATGACAGCTTTTGAATGCTCCATAAGAAATGCATGGGAGCGAAGTGAACACAGAATTTGACGTAAAGGACGGTTGGGGGCACATTTGTGGTGGTAAACCTGATGTCCTAACATGTATGTTAAATGTTACTAAATATATTACTGGTAAAAGTGACATAACGAACGAAAAACACGAACTCTTAGATAACCTCAATTAAATATGATGCGATGGTTTCAAATTATAAAAGAAAAGTCATGTTAACTGCATATGTATGTATGTATTTATTACAGTTACATACATTTTAACAAACAATATACTATTGGTAAGTACAGGAATAGTTCTATAAAAATAACATCGATAAGTAAACCGATGATTTTCTGCAGCTATAATTAATTATTAATCGATGGAACTGGCAAATACTCTATAAATGGGACAAAATGATTAATTTCCTCTGTTTTTTAGGTTGCTTCTGTAGTTCCCTATTATGGAATTTCAATGTATAAAATATACGTAATCGCACAAATAATGACAACAGGTAATCAAGGGGGAGATTACTACATGGATGCTATTAAGGCCAGCTGGTTTTTAAGTTGTCTAGGAACTTGAAGCAAAAGTGTATTATCTACTGAAGGCATTTTCTAATTGTTCAATGTAATATGCAAACTGTTCATACGGAACATTAAGATTTCCATAAGATAAAGTTTCAGAATTGTGGGCTTGGAAACGACAATAATGTAGTCTCTAGAATTTCTGCCACATGCATTTGTATATTCACAGCATATCTGAGAAGAGTGTTTTAAGCATGCATCCACTGAGTATCCACATATTTATCGTAAGATATTTTGTTCAGCTAAATCAAACTCTTTGTACTCTATCCTATCTATTTTTAGGGCATTATGGTTGGGAATTATTAATTATGGTGGTCTCACTTAAATTGGAGATATCTTCATTAGCAGATAAGAATTGTGGTGTGATCAGATGATTAAAACAGGACTTGCGTTCGTGGTGTATTTATTTTTTATGTTGTCGGTTCAGTATATAAGGGAAGAGTGTTAGAGTCTGTAATTTTGAAAATTAAAAGACAGGTCGGTAGAGAGCGGTGAAACGGTTGTGTCGAAAGGGTTCTTAGAAGGTACTCGAAATCTTCGAAGGATAAGAATTATTGGGAAGGGCGAACAAAAGATAGGTTTTACGACATGCAGGTGGACGAAGAGAAAGTTTCAGGGTGATAGTGGTTGGAAGTCAATAAATACAGACTATACAGGGTGACTTTGAAATAGAGGTGGAAAAAAAAATCCACGGCTTCATGAAAATGTGTAGAAGAAGTTTTCGTTTTATTTTATTAATTTTAATGCAGAGGTAAAAACTCCAAAATCCTGACCCGACTCGGCGCCATTGATATGCACAAAATTACCTTACCAACAACCTACAGGTAAAAATTATATGCATAGCAACCTGATTGTTAAAACTTGTTGCTGCAATTATTGCTAATAGTTCATAGAAATAAAACTTCGTAAACAGTTATTTTAGTTGAACTCGAATTTTTAATAAAGGAAAAAAATAAAATAAAAATCGGTTGTCTGTAAAGTCGGTTTACTGACGATAGTTGAACGTGACAACGTCTTAAGAAAATACTGATGGAATGGTAGCATTTTTCAAAAGAAAATTTTAATTTCATTTGTTTAATAGATTTGTATGTATATAGAGAAGGAGGTAATTAGAAATCACAATGAAATTGATCAAGTTAGATTTATTTATACGCATAAATACAATTATGTCAATTTTTTTTTACAATTTAATAGTTTTTACAAGTATAAATGTGCGTTGAGCAATTGTTTTACAACTGTTAAACATGTGTAATATTTAATTTCTTACAATCTGTGTTATTCTGTTGAGAATAGGACGATGATAGGAAAAGTAGGAAATGAAAGGGAGTGTTTCGAGTTTAATGTGTCTTGAAAAACTTGACACTACATTCACTTTTCACTGCACTTGATACTCGACCAAAACATGTAAATGTACTATAATATAGCAGCTGTCCACGCAGACGCATCGCTCACTCAAGTAGGAGAGAGACGGATGGCGAACGCTGCCGAACGCGAAGGCCGATTGTGCCTCTTTGTCGCTCGTTCCGCGTTCTCGCTTGCACTTCAAGCCTTACATGGAACGCCTCAGAGCGAGGTAACGCCGCATGAGTCATGTTTTTTCGTGCGTGCAGCCGGCTCAATCGAATTATAAGACGTTGTCACGTCAAAATAAAACAACATTAAAGAAACTGTTCAAAATGTAAACCGTTATTATCGAGACATGCTCTAGCTCGTCGAATCAGCGATTATTGAACCCTTGATTGAAATTTTGTGTGATGGATTATAATAATTTATTGTTAAGTAAGTCTATTTTTTGGTTGTCTGTATTCTTTTGTAGAAATTGCTCTTTTTTTAATTGTTTTTGAAAGAAGTAGGTATAACTCAGCCGAGCCTCCCTTCTCATTGCATCGAGTTACGCCACTGCTAGCCCGACTACAAGTCGCGCAACTTAAGCCCCGCCGCTGTACCCTTTCGTGGTGAAATTACTTCTACAAAATAAATAAAAAAAGGCTGAGATACAGTTTTTTATTCTCTATAATTTTTGTATTTAATGTTTTGCTCTAAAATAATTAGGGGAGCCCATATTTTCAAGTTTCTGTTTTTACATGTAGAATCCCTATGTTCCAAAAACGATTCTACACCCGGTATAATACGAAACATTGCTTGATAATAAATGAAGTATTTATTTAGCACTATCGAGGCACTACCGATACAGTTGTGACGGTTCTGTTGCAAGTCTCAGAATAATTTCAAAAATAGTTGTGGGGGGTGGTTTTCACCACCGCTGCGCTTGTCTTTATGCACTAAATTATTGAAACTATCATAAAAACTAAGCCACTCAGTGTATGCTCCACTAAAGGTCGGTAATTTTAGTTGTGGCAAATGCACATTTATATTAGAATTATTTGCTTGTTGTGGTGTTACATTTTTCGGCTCTTTGAGGAAGATGTTGATTTTGGCGATTGTTTTAAAATGTTGTGATTCAAATTCTTCAAATTCAGTTGTTAATAAAACCTTATCAAATTTTGCTAGTACTAACTTCAATTGAACATCATCAAACCTCTCAAGACAAATTTCTAAACTTGCCTTTCTGTGTACTAGTTCTTCCAATGCATTTACATCAGAGAATTCATCTACAAAGTTAACAATGCGCAATGCTTTAGCTTGAATCTGTGCTCTTTTTGCTAAAACTTCTTCTATCGACATATTTGTCTCAATAAATTTTATTAATTACTTTTAAACAACTATACCCACCACTTAACACGATTGATTAGGATTATGATAATGATTAGGATGGTGAGCGCTGAGCGCCTACCTTTGATAATATTGTCTTCAAATGGATTCCTGGAATCGCTGTGTTTCAATGCTTGGTTGGTTGCTTTGTACACGCTGCTGCTTAGTATCGGTGCCCTCGCTAGCCTCTTCTTGATAATGGAACTTCGCGTTCGCTAATTTCATAACGGCAAATCTAGCACTTAATTGTTTCCTATTCGCTGTTTCCAAATCCGTCTCGAATGGACCAAATGTTCGAGAGCTCAGAGATAAAATGGTGATGGCTTCGAAGAACCATATATAATAGAAAACACTGCTTGATAATAAATAAAGTATTTATTTAGCACTATCGAGGCACTACCGATACAGTTTCTTATCGTGACGGTTCTGTTGCAAGTCTCAGAATGATTTAAAAAATAGTTGTGGGGGGTGGTTTTCACCACCTGCGTTTGCGCATTACAAAGGTCTTTACATGTTATTACGATTTTTCACTCAAAATATTGCAAACTATCACCCCTTAAAATCTGCCACAATACACCCCAGTCAGTGTCTATAGACCATGTTATTTAAGTAGCGGCCGTCTTTGAAATTGTCTAATTTTTTGTTTAATGTCTACCAATGGGGCTTAAACCGCTTGGGTGCGAATTTTATTTACCGTAAAATTGTAACATTTTTTAATTTAGAAAAAAAATCCTGTGGTTTTTCAGCGCACGACATTCGCAAATTCTGCGTATTAATGTACCCGTTAAGGTGAAACCAAGTCTCATCGCTGAAGAAGGTTTTATTTAAGATCATCATCAAAATTAGTCAACAACCACTCACAGAACTCCACTCTACGTGGATAATCTACTTCAAGAAGTTTTTAGACGGCAGTTATGTTTGTGCTGCTGAGCCAGAACACGTACAGAAGTTTTGGGAGAATTATTCATTATTTGTTGCGCATTTTGAACGAATTCATGAGTACGCTTTTTTGGCCGACCACTTCCTTGTTTTCGCGTCAAGCTGCCGGTTTCCAGAAACAGTTTCAAAGAACCATCTAGCGATTCTTGAACAGAAATATGGTTAGATCGATTTTCATCGAGCTTATCTTAATCGATTTTGTTTAAGGTTAAACATTTTTCGTGGACGTCCACTTTGCATTTGTAAGTACCCGCATTAATTAAAAATACGCATTAAAAAAGAAATTCTGCACTGCACAAAATAATGACCCCTGTGACTTTCCGTATTTTAGGCGCGACCACTAGATGGCGCAGCATGACAAGCACCCGATATTTCTACAGGTTTAATAAATGGCAGATTTGAATATTTTTTAATAAATATAAATAAATGGAACTAAAATTCCTTTATTTTCTACTATAATCAATAAGACATATTTCTGCGCAGCATTTCGACAATTTGTATACTTCCCATAGTCCCCGTATGTAATTATTATAGCAAAGTAAATGGACGAGAAAGTGATATTTTTCTAAAGAATTTTTGTACTATTCAATAACAATTGGAACAAGAAAATAACAGATATGATAGGAAGTGTTTTTCACATATCATATCCCTCGATGATAATATTCTATCAGAACGCCGAATGTACTTTTAGGTGCCCTAAATAAACTGCAAGCCTCATCATTGCTTTTGTAGCCGCTTGTACAGTTTGGAACAAAACATTTATTATTTCAATGCACTTTCGTGTGCCTTTTATCCGCTCACTGTTGAGTTTTGTTCGCTTAAGAGTATAAGATTGAATTCCTCTGATTGAAATGGTAGAATATCTTCAAAATTGGAATTATGTGCTTCTTCAAAAATGTTATTAGAATTTTCTTTTGAATTAGGTCAAGTTTGTTTAAAAACAGCATGATTTCAGGAGTCATTTGCCTTCCCTTGTGCTGTTTCTAACAATTGAGACATTTGGACAACCTCTCTTGTTACAACCTGTAACGCTGTTTATGAATTTTCTCACCATGACCTAAAAAATTTGCCAGATCCGCTACTTCTCTACCTGCAAAATTGATAAGGAATGACTTGGTTGCAAGGTTAGTACCTCTGGGAGTACACGGTTTTTCGGCCCCACAAACTGCCGAAAATTCTCTCATTTTAGCAGTGACCTTTTGAAATGGGGGGACACAATTTGATTGATGAGTTAAATATTAAAATATAAAACACGTAGTCATTACCAATTAATAGACGAAATTGTGTGTCGGAAATAAATACAAAAATACATTCAATAAAAATAAAAAAGGATTTTTCCACATACCTTTTTGCCTTCGGTGTTCATGGCATCTAAAAGTTCATTTTGGACAGTTTTAGGCGTTCCTTTAAAAACCGTTGCTTCTTTCAATTGATCTGATAAAATCGAATTCAGCCATAAAATCAATCAGACCTCGAAATATAGCTGGATTTTGTGATTCCCTACTTTCGTCATGTCCACGTAAAGCAAATTCAAACACCCCACAAAATTTTATGCATGTTATCAATCGGCGCAATATATGGCGATTTTTGTCGACCCTTGCGTTATGTGCCCGAATATTATTAATATAAGGGGTGTGTAGTTGTTTCCGAATGTCTGTATTACCGAGAAGATTATCCAAGAATATTTATCATACGTGTTCGCGCAGAAGGAAAATTAAAACCCGCGATAGTAACTCAATCCTCCAGGGGGCCAATTCTTGACATCATTCGTTAAAACACGTACACGTTAAATAACTAGTGCATCGTAACGAAAGATTTACAATTTGCAATTCTTGACCTATAGTCTTTGCCATTTCTATTGAAACACCACTTGTTGATCGTAAATTTGGCAACGTTCATATTCACACAATTTTTTAACTAAAAGCCGTTGTCAATCAACCGAAAACTGTTAGCAATTGCTAAATTTTAGGCAAAATCAACAAGCGGTGTTTCAATAGAAATGGCAAAGACTATACGTTCGCAAACTCATAGCATCACTCGTTTATTATCGAGCGATAAATTTGGCAACACACGTATTTTTTTTTTTTTCGATCCATAGCAACATATGTCACAGTTGACAATATTTAGTGCTCATGGTGCTCCTTTCATTCAATACGTCTAAAAAATTGCAGAATATTGTTTATGCACAATTCGTTTAAGTTAATTATGAATAAACCTAGAGGTAGTAAAGTTAGCGAAAAGCAAAAAGAATTGATGGTTGAGTATTTAAAAAATAGGCCGCTGCTTTTAAGTGGCAAATTTTCAAATACTTCACACATAAAGATGCGGTTGGGGAATGGCAAAAACTTACTGAGATTTTAAATAGCGTGCCAAGATTCACTAAAGACTGGAAAGGGTGGAAAAATGTAAGAAAAACATTCCTATAGCCATAGAAAACTCAGGTTTACATCTGTTTGATAGACTTGGCAAGATTTACGCTCTCGCTCCAAAGCAAAAGCCGGAAAGAATAAAGAAAATTTCAGAAAAACAGGGGGTGGCAGTTTGGAAGAAATTCCAATCACAAAATTAGAAAGTGAAGTACTGGAAATTATTAAAAAAGTTTCGGTAGAAGGTCACGTTATCCAAGAATCTCCATCAACTTTTTCTTTCGAAGAGAACATCGCTAATACGTCTTTTTCACCTTCTTCAATACAGCTGACACCTGTTGTAGAACAAAATAAAGTTGAAGAAGACAAAATTGATGAAAACATTAGCAAGCAAAATATTTCGCAACACCAGTTTAAAAGTAAAAAAAGCCTAAAATGTTTTCGAAAATTTAATTATTTAACTAATACGGCCAAAGCAGCAAATGACCATAAAGTTTATTTAGAGAAAAAAATTAAAATAAAAGAAACTTATTATTCAAAAAAAAATAGAAGTCCTAAACCGCATGGCTGATGCTTTGACTAGTATTGGACGGTCCCTAGAAAATTTAGTTGATCAGCGTCTTGTTTTATAAAAAGTAGTGTCGTTTTTTTAAAGTAATTTTGTTAATTTTTCTTTTTTTTTTTTAAGTAAAAAATAAAAAGTGTTTCTTTGAATGTCAACAAAATTCAATTTACAAAATTACGGTTTATTAAATTTCTTCTCGATCTTTGTCCTTCTGCAAGTTCTGGATTAATTCTTCGGACTATATTATTTGCTTCCTGCTGTTCATCTTCATAGCCTCCAAACATACCAAAATCCACATCTCTCAAATCGTCATTATTTGGTTCCGGTATATTGTTTGAAATGCACATATTGTGAAGAACAATACAAGCATTGATTATTTTCAGTGGCGGCTCGTGACTTTTTCTCTTGGGGCAAAATTAATACACAGTATTATGCTAAATTTAAAATTTATCCTAGGTAAAAATTATTGTTTCTTTTAATTAAAAATTTAGAAAAATGTCAAGTTAGCCAGAAATTATCGATTGAAAATTGATAATTGAAAATCGATAATTTGTGTTTACCATCTGGAACCACGAGGAGGTGGACCTACTTCCAGACTTCCCCAGCGGTGATGGGGCGAACTCAAAGTTCCTTTCAAATTTGTTGGCATAAGAAATATAAATAAAATTTTGTTAATCGCGTGTCCAGTAGATGCAATAGTTATCCCCCACTTTAAATTCTTTTCAATGTTTTTAATTAATATTTCTATATATAAAATCCATACGTCTTTCTTTGTTACGAACAAAATGTTCTATAACTAGTTCATTGAAATTGATGGTTTCTTGCACTAGTTTTTTTTTCTATTGAACACATTGCCAAGGCACACAATCTTTCTTGACACACTGTATTTCGTAAAAATGTCTTTATACGTTTTAACGTCGAAAAACATCGTTCGCATTCACTTGTCACCATCGGTAATGTGCAAATAATTTTCAATAATTTTTTTGTTTCTGAAAATACGTTTAATAAATTGTTTTCATACATAAACTTCAAGAATGTTAAGGCACCATTTGCTGTTGAAAAATCGGGATGATTATAAATAACATTTAACTCATTTTTTAACACATTAAAATGTAAATCATATTTTGTAGCACATAATTCAACTTCTTTTGATGGAAAATTTAGTTGAAAATATGAAAATAAGCTAGTCTGAAACAAATTTGCTGCTGTAATATAATCTGCTTCTAAAAATCGATCATCAACACTAAATTTAATATTACCAAAATTTAAATTTAAGATTCACCCTTTTCGTTTTCTTCTCGGTAATAATCATAGTCGATTGAACCTGTTACATGTTCGCAAGTTTAAAAGAAGTAATGTTTTTTTGAAATTTGATTAACCCTAGGATGCATATCCAGTACAATACCCACATTTACATAATCCGGGCTTCATAGGCCCCGTCATAAAAACTCCTTATAAAAACAAATTTATTGAAATGAATTACGTTAAAATTTTTTAAATATCTTTTAATTATGTTCTACAGACTGAATAAGGAACATAAAATAATGAACATAATAAAATAAAAAACATTTGCTTAGATATTAGAGTAACAATTAGAACAAATTTTTACACTATGCTCGTTGCAGATATTGTTCTTGCACTTTGCGCATAACATTTTACTTTTACGGTCAATTTTTGACGGACACATTGAGCATCTTTTTCTTTTGATCGTTTCACTAGTTTGAGGTTCAGTTGGGCCAGGGATGTCAATACATTTGTTGTGCCTCGGTGGGATTCGAACCCACGTCTCCTTGCATTCCGGGCAGGTATGCTGACCACTACACCACAAGACAACTTATCTTTACTCTGCTTACCGACGTGTTATTGTGCCGCCACAGTACTCCCCCCCCCCCCCCCCCCAGCGACACAGCGCGCGGTCGTGCTGGGGTGCGAAGGAGATAGTTGCTGGCGTCGGAATGTATAGACGATTTCTTCCTAGCGTCGTTTCGTACCAGAGATGCTGAGCTGACAAAGGATCTTGAATTTCTTGAAAGGTGAATTTGCCTTCTTGTTTCAAGCGTTGGAGATCGGGATCATCAGCTTGTGCTGTAGCTAGCACTGAAGAGTCTAGAGCTTTGAAAGAGATTGTAGCAATTCTCGAAAGCATGTCGGCAGGCACGTTATTGATACCATTGATATACTGAATGTCGGTAGAATATTGTGATATTAAATCAAGGTGTCGTGCTTGGCGAGGGCTGGATTTTTCTGGTTTTTTCTGAAACGCATATATCAAAGGTTTGTGGTCGCAGAAAATTGTAAAAATACGACCTTCGAGGAAGTGTTGAAAGTGGAGAATTGTTTTGTAAATAGCAAGCAACTCTCTGTCGTAAGTGCTGTAGCGTCTTTCTGTGCCGGTGAGTTTTTTCGAGAAGAAAGCAATGGGTTGTTGTTCGTTGTCCACGAGTTGTTGCAAAACACCGCCAACAGCAGTATCGGAGGCATCAGTTGCAATGCTCAACTTACTGTGAGGTGCTGGATACGTTAAAAGAGCCACGTTCAGCAAAGAAGATTTGCATTTGTCGAATGCTTGAACTACTTCTGGAGTACTGATAATTGGTCGGTCTTTACGAGTGCAGCCATTTAGTAAACAGTTCAATGGAGATTGTAACTCGGCAGCATTCAGGATCCAACGCCGGTAGTAGTTAATTGTTCCCGAAAATCTCTGTAGAGCCTTTGAAGTTTTCGGAAATTCCGTGTCTTGTACAGCCTGAACTTTTTCTGCTAGAGGTTTGATGCCATCTGACTAAACTTGAACACCTAAGAATTTAAGAGTGTCGACGCCAAAAACACATTTCTTTGGGTTAATGACTAGATCGTGCTGACTAAGTCGTTTTAAGACCATCTCTAGATGCTGGAGATGTTCTCCAGGAGTCGAGGATACTATTAGGATGTCGTCTAAGTAGGCATAAGTAAAGTCTAAAATGTAGGTAAGCAGATAAAAATGTTGTGCCTCGGTGGGATTCGAACCCACGTCTCCTTGCATTCCGGGCAGGTATGCTGACCACTACACCACAAGACAACTTATCTTTACTCTGCTTACCGACGTGTTATTGTGCCGCCACACATTTTTTCATACAATCCAAAATGCTACATCGGATGTTAGGGTTAGTTGATCTTTTGAGCATATGGGGAGTCACGAGCTCTTTTGCTAAATCCTTTAGGAAGATTCTGCGTTTGTGAGTGACCAGATTGTTATAATTTGGATGCCCTCTTGTAAAAACAGTAAAAGCATTGAGTGCTGCCACATCAAGAATATTGAAACAAAATGTCATAGGCCATCTCTTGCTTTGTCTTCTACATGTGTATGTGGATACCATTTAGTCCATAACATCGACACCACCTTTTGTTTTATTGTAGTATAAAATAATTTCGGGCTTGCGTTTAGCGTCATCATTGAGAAGTGCTTCATGATGCATGCTGCTTAGCAAAACTACGCATTTATTTTTTTTCGGTGCGTAGCTCACCATTGTGACGCTATCTCTGAAGCAAAGCAATGACGATGAGACTAGACGATCTTTAGATGGTTTCATTTCTTTCCGAATATCTCTCTTATTTTGGCGTAGCATGCCGACAAGAGTAATATTTTTTCCCAAAAGGTACTCGGCCAAAGGAACACTCGTAAAAAAATTGTCAATAGTCAGATTCAGACCAGAGTTATGAATGGTACGCACCAAAGTTTGCACTACTTCAAATCCCAGATTATTATGCGGAGGTTCTCCAGGTTGTCGACCAACATAAACTAAACAATCAAGAGCAAAGCCAGATTTAGATTCGCACATCCAAAAAATTTTCAAGCCATATTTTGCTGGCTTACTTGGCATATATTGAATGAATCGGCATCTTCCTCTGAAGCCGACAAGTTTTTCATCAATTGTTACATTCATATCTGGTATGATGCATGTTTTACATTGTCGAATAAACAGATCCCAAATATAAGATACCAGTGCTAATTTATCGGTTTCTAGACGTGTTTCTCGAGTTCTCTTATTGTCAAATCTCATAAATCTTCGCATTTCTTCAAACCAAAATATAGACATTGTGGCGCGATAAATGGGATTAGGAAATTCACCAGCAAAAAGCTCCCTTGCGGGGACATCCCAACTTCTGTCAACTCCGGCATAAATAAGTAATCCACAAAATGCATAAAGTTCATTAACAGTTACATCAACTCATGTTTTTGATTTCTCATTGTACACACGCCTTGCCTCTAAATTAGTACAGTGTACAATTTCCTGCATAATAGCTTCAGTCAGAAATAATTGAATAGCTTCTTTTGGCGTAGCTGACATATGTTTCTTTGCCAAACCAGGTGCACGTCGAATAATATTATGTGGCTGAACTTTACTTTTAGCTGGTGGTTCTTTTTTCCATTCCAGATTACTTGCAGAAATATAAGAACTAACACTAACATTTTCTGCACTAGCATCAGCATCATCATCAACATCGTCTTCGTTACTGGATTCAGAAAACTCATCACAATTTGCTTCGAAATCACTGTCCATTATGTCATCATTTTCAACTTCGGAAATTTCACTTTCTCCAGAAGGGAGGTCTTCGCATTCATCTGCCCACCTCAACACCATTTCTTCGTACTTCGGTTCACCAAATTTCACATGTTTTTTAGATGCCATTATTGTTTTTGAACTGCTACTTCAAACTCACTCAACGCAACTTTCTGTTCAACTGAGACAACGTAAATATGTGGGTGTGCAGTTATACAATAAGAAATAACGCAAGTTTCCCTGTACAGACATGCAGATTTGCTTAGTTTAGCTTTTTCCATGATACACGCCAGCAACAGCAGGCAGAAACGCGTTAATACGGATAAATTAGATATGGATCTCGTAGGCCCGGTAGATGTAAATGTAGGATAGTAATGATAAAAAATTATTTTTTAAGTTAAAAAAATCGACAAAAATTATTTGACCTGAGAAACTGTTAAACGGATAAATGTTTAGACCATACCTGAACGCTGGATTAAATTAACAAATTCTAAAACAAATTACAAGCTACTAAATAGTGATCCGGGCCTGGCAGGCCCCGTTTATGTATCCTAGGGTTAAGTCCATTTCGCGAATTTGAAGTTGGTTGAAAAGTATCTCGGTACTAGGCATGATTCTGTGAAAGAAGTATAACCAAAATTTAAAATCGTAATCTTCTAATGTTTTTCGTAAACTACTCGCCTTGGCAACTGTTAATTTATCACTATTTTTATCTTCCATTATAATTTGAAAGCAGTTAATCAAATCATTTTTAAAACTATGTACGGTATTAACTGTTCGTGACTTAAAGTTCCATCTAATCGGACAATTTCTTGGTAATCTTTTAGAAGTGGTATTATCAAGTATTTTTATACGTTTAGGAAAATGATTCTAAATTTGAAAAAAAAAATCTTACTTGGCTGTGTGCTGATGCCGCCTTTTCTATAATTAAATTTAACTGGTGAGCATAGCAGTGAATAAACTGAGCTTTAGGGTAATGTTCCTTGATTTTTGCTTGTACCCCATTTTGTCTTCCACTCATAACCGAAGCACCATCATAAGACTGAGATATAAGTTTTTTGTATTTTGATTGATTTCAAGTTTTTCGAGCTCATTAAAATAATACTAGAAATACAATCAGCTGTGTGATCTGTTGGATTAATGAATCCTAAAAATCTTTCAAATATTTTACCTTTCAATCTATCTAACGACAAAAACCAGCTGCGACTGTGACTGTATGGATGCCTAAATCGATAAAAGTGTATGCAATCGTATATGCATTTAAGTACTTAAGTTGCAGTATATAATTAAGAAGAAGCGATTACTATGCCCTGCCGAGATGTTGCAATATCGTACATTTGTGCATATAATCGCGAAGATTGCCAAGTACGGGTCAATGAAAATATTCACAATTTGGCAACACGGAGGACGGGCAAAGGTGTATGATACCCTGCCGAGGTGATGTCAGATTGTGCTCTGAACATACGCAACTTGTAGGTTTCGTAATTAAATGCATTTTGATATTTTTAATAACGCGAAATTCTCACATTTAAAAATGTGCTTTCGTTTTGGTGGGGCATTGCCCGTTTGCCCTTCCTGCACCAGCCGTCACTGATTATTTTACATGCTTTATATGGAGTCACGTGCAGAACCCTATGTTTCAATAAGCACCTAAATCTGTTTTTTAAAACACCATTACAACATTCGATTTTACATCGAGTATTTTTATGGGCAACATTATAATTATAATCTGGAGTACCTGGAACATAATCTCCTTCTAATGGTGTTAACAGCCAAGTTCTCAACGGATATCCAGAATCTCCTAATAAGAAATAATCTTTATGACCAGCATTATGTAAATTACGTAGTAGATTTTGAACGTTGCTGCTACTCCAAATATAGGCATCGTTTGTACTACCGGGGAACTTAGCATTTATTTTACGTTTAGTATTTTTAAATTTGCGTCACAAATTAACTGCACGTTAATTGAATAGTAATTTTTCCTATTTACATATAAATGTTCGGAATGTTCAGCATCATTTTGTGGTGGTGGTATTATAGCAACATGTGTGCAGTCTATGCAACCAATAACCCCAGGAAATCCATGTTGTTGAGAAAAATTTAGCCTAACTTGATTCAGTTCTTCAAAATTTTCAGGAAAGTGAACCCAGTGATTAAATATTTCAGGCCTGTTTAGAGCATTAGTCACTTCTGTTACAGAACGACTCACTGATGGCTGCGAAATATCAATATATTTATTATAACCTATAATTGGTTGATAACTTCCACTAGCAAAAAAATTTAATGCGGCTAGTACCTTTGTAGCAACATCAAGATCCGTAGTTCGTATCTTAGGCCGAATAAATGGTTCCAAAATTTGTATTAAAACGGAACAGAGTTCTTTGGAAAACCGAAACTTGTTTACGAATTCTTTTTCTGACATCTCAAAAAATGCATTTTTAGGACTGCGTGGTGTACGAAAATTTTGGTATTCTATTTCTGCTCTTTCTAATTCTTCAATTAATTCAATGTACATTAGTTCATCCATAGTTTTCTTTTATTTCAAAATGTCCTATAACTTAATATTTACCATGTATTGGGACACATCAACGACAAGTACTGTAGCCTCACACACTGACAAGTTTTTAGATGACAGATATAAATTTTTAACTGCAGCAAAAATCCGCTCGCTAAATAGCTATCGGGTTTTAGCGTGCACGCATAATAACGAATTGTCAAGAATGAGATTTTCTACAATCGTTAAAATTCGAATGATTGTAACGATAGCGAACAGTCAAGAATTGACCCCCAGAGCACGATCACAACGGGCTCACAACCTATTTGTATCAGGCGCATATCAGGCGGCTACGACGTGTAGTTTCATGGCAACGGTGTAAACAAAACATTTAAATCAGCCATGATCCGGTCCATTCGGTCTCTGTGCCGGGCTTGTATCAGCATTTCATCAGAAATAGCATATCATATATCCAAGACACATCTTTAGATGCAAGTGGAAGTAAGTTTTGATACATTTTATACAAGTGGAGAGACAAATTGTGTCTAGTGTGTTTGTAGACGTTGTAATTTTGGAGGGACACGTGCTCTTGTGCCCCCCGGCACCAACCGCGCCTGCATTTTAGAACATGCATCCAATGTTTTATCTTCACTACAGGGTATCCCAAACAGGTATGGATGGTTTGACGGAACCTTCGCTTCATTTCTTTCGTTTAAAAGGTATTCAATATATTTCAAAAGTTCTCTATGTTCCATCCTAATTTGCCCCGAACCTTAAATCTTACATAGTGTGTAGTAGAACCCTTATATTCTTTGGGAATTTTCCCAAAAATCTCCCTCGACCTTGAAATTTACTCCGTCGAAAATTAAAAAGTGTTCTATCAATATTCGTTCTACCTCTTCAGGTCTTCGTGTATTAATAATTGTAAAGATGGCAATGTTAAACTTGCGAGATAGTCCCAGTCCTCTTTGGTGAATTGCACTTGCAGTCGTTAATAACATTTTTGTACGACCAACGCTTTTTCGATCATTTACCGTACAGGTTTCCATAGCAGTAAGTTCAGTTTACGGGTTGCTACGACTAGCAACCAAGAGGCGAACGGTAAGCAAATTACTTACTGTTCAGCTGAACGGTAAGTAATCATGCATTCAAGATTCTTTTTATTTTAAATAAAATATCAGTATTGATTATATTTTTATTTAGAAATATTAAAATTAAACGTGCAATTATTGCAATTATTAATGGTAAATGGAACCGCAACTTCCTTCGTGTGAGCAAATGTTGAGGACGATACAGAACATGTAGTACTACTACCGGGTTGATGATCTCCATGTAGAATTTTTTCTGCGACTTCAATCTTGTTTTACAGAGAGTCTTCAACATAACTTTCGGCGACAGCCGAAGACTTCCAGCCCCCATGCCTCTTTAAGCCCAATACGTCTGTCCTTTATTCGCTAAAAGTGTAGCAGATGTGCGCCGAAATGCGTGACCCGTGTAGCTGGCTGGATTTTGCAATTTCAAATACTCTGCAATTTTTGAGGGCCATCTGCCAATCGTACGCCTTCCTACCACTTGAATAGTACATTTTCCAGCTCGATAATTCAGGAATAAGTGAGAAGACTTGACATGATTTGGCTGTAGTCTGAAATATTTGCGAAAAATTTCCAGATAATGAATTATCTCGTTTTCTTTCTATATTGGTAATAGTAAACGACCGTTGAATGTGCGTCTTTGTATCAGGTATCTTGACAAAAATAAATTCACCACGATCTTCTATATCCTCAACTGCCATATTGTACAATTCTTCCCGTCTGCAAGCTCCCGCCACTCCTAGCATCATTCCCACCTGAAATTCACGAAAGCAATAACTAAAATGTTCATCTGTTGAAATCGATAGAATTTACCTTATAAATTAAGAATTGTTCATCTGGTGCTTCTTTCTAATAAGAATTTGGAGATTTCTTCCTTAGTAAAGACACTGGATTTCTTCGGTCGATGTCCAATATTCTTTCTTTTAAGGAAGGCAATCAGTATGGAAAACTTGGAAATATCAACTGAATCGTATAGAAAAATTGTTCTCTTTAACATAGAATATTCCGCCCATAAACTGCCGGGCGCCTTCAATTTTTCATTTCTTTGTACAAAGTATGCCACAACGATTTTTTGCACTGCACTGATGTTTGCATTCTTTTCCTTGAGCCAATTCTTGAAAATTCTATAAGTATTTTCAGAACGTTCCTTTGATTTTTCCGGGACTACTGATGAACACCCTAAATTCCATGCTTGATCCACTTCGATATTTTCGCTTTCAGAATCACTCATGATTCTGAAAGCGAAAAGCAAATAAATCACTCACAAATCTAAATCGATAGCAGTCAAAATGGAGACTGATTTTTAAAATTGTTGTTTATATTAATCGAAACCATAGTAACAAATTTTAAATTAAAAAAAGACCTTGTTGATGTTTGATATAAATTCTTTCAATTTATGAATTTGATAAAAAGACGCAAATCTTTTGATGGTCGTACAAAAAATAGTATAACCATCACGAACGTTATGGGGGTTTACTGATCTCACACAAATTGGAGACGTCGCTTCGCTCCGTCTCCAAACTTTTGTCTTGGACCAGTAAACACCCCTTACCGTTCTTAATACTTCATATATAGTCTTTGCCATTTCTATTGAAACACCACTTGTTAATCGTAAATTTGGCAACGGTCATATTCAGACAATTTTCTAACTAAAAGCCGTTGTCAATCAACCGAAAGCTGTCACCAATTGCTAAATTTTAAGCAAAATCAACAGCTGGTGTTTCAATAGAAATGGCAAAGACAGTACTATTTTGTGCTGCCTCAATCGAAAACGACGTCTATTGACATTGCGTCCTTTAACCGAAAATGACTTTTTGAGGATCTATGTAGAGCCGAAAGTAAAAAATGTCAATAAAAAATAATCCAATATTGCCTAATTAATTATTAATAAGGTGGATAAAAGTTCTGAAAGAAGGAGAAACTAACCTACCGGACAAACTAAACTGCCTTCCAGACAAATATTGTTCTTTCAGTGACAATAATGACTTGGTTTATCAAATATCAAGAAAACATTTATTACAAAACTAATAAGGTGTTTACATTTGTGAAAATTAACCAGCTATTTATTAACATGAAAATTTATTTTGACATTCTGACAGTTTGAAATGGTAAGACCAGTCTTTGAATTCTCCAGAGCCACATTTGCTATTTGAATATTTTCAGGAACACAATTTGATGAGCATGCTTCACTGTCACGAATACAAACTGTACATTTTCTGTGGAAAGACTTGTCAGTTCTATCCTTCTGCATGCTCCAGAACCCGCAATAACTAAACCAGCCTGAAAAAAAGTAGCTAAATTCCGATTATTTTGATTTATATTATACTTACCTTCATAAATAAAAATTTGTCATCAGAGGCTGTTTTTAAAAAAGTTTCTACATGGGCCTCAATATTTCAGATTTTTTCGGCTTGTAGCCATCGCTCTGCCTCTTGAGAAATGCTATGAGTTTGCGACATTTGTCCAAATGTACGTCATGTTTTACAGACAATGTCGTTTTTAGCATTGAAGAAGGTTTAAAAGTTTCGGACTTGATTTTAAAATAAGCCAGAAACGTCGTCTCAGTGTGTCTGTTTTTAATTTTATTTTCGTCGCACCATTTTGTGGATTTCTTAAGCTCCTCTTCGTACCGAATGAGAGATTTCGCAGGAAGCAACCCCGACAATACCTCTTCAGTATTTTTGTACAAAATCACTCATTTTACCGCGAATTCACTTTATCGGCACCAGTTTGAAAGTTTTCATCAAATGTTTTCGGAATTGTTGCTGATTGCTATGGTAACGGAGAAGGTAGTGGCAACATATTTCTGTTACAAGACAATTTCACTAGTTTTTTTTTTATGAAAATAGTAATTAAAAACTGTTATTTAATATTTTTTTAGTAAAAAGCAGCACAAAAAATGCATGTATCTCACGCCGAAACGGCTTTGCAATCCTCGCGCTACAAATACACTCGGATGCAAAGTCTCATTTTCGGCGTTTGATATACTAACCCTGTATAAATAACTATTACGACGCTCCTCCTCAAGTTATTTATTTAAGGTTTAATGTCTTCACGTTTTGGTAGTTCTACCTTCTTCCTCCTTTTAATTCCGTCTAACTTTGTAAAAACAGCTTTTACATTGAGCTTTCACTCTTTTTTGTTTTGTCGGGATCTCACAATTCGCTGGGGCCAAGGCTAGGGCCGGACCTGGGGCCAGGGCCAGGGATGGGGTTGGCCACTTTTCTTCACATATTCGAATATATTCTTAAATTGACAAGCACAACTAATAACAGTGACGGACCACGGAAGCAGATACGATGATGTAAAGTTGTGCAGTTGATGTGAATCATGTCTGTAAATTGTGAATATGGTAAAGTAGAGTTCTGTTTTATCGACTACGGGCGTAAAGTGACAAAAATGGATTTTATCCACTTTCGTTCTGTAATGTGTCAGATCATAAGTTTTTCTTTGGTATTGTAATATTAGTTTTTACCGCGTTAGTGCGGTAAAAAATCTGTTACCGCACTAGACCGATGTTGAAAAACTATTTATTAACATAAATTACACAGCATGAAACATCTCAGACGCTGTCCCCAGGTTGGGGCTGGGCTTTTCCACCGTAACATTATTTGTTGAACCCACAGTAACTGAAGAACCCATTATTTTCTTATTTTCGACAGATGTTTAGCATGTCCTTGTGCCATGCTATCCGACTTCCACTCTCCATAACGCTTGAAAATATGCATATCTACCCCCGCATCTGCTAATAATGATACCGGGAATCTACGAAAACAATAGCCAGGATAATTTGTTGGTTCAGATAATTCTAATGCAGTAGCGATCTTCGTTGGAATTCATCCAATTGTATTTATTCCTAACAGTTGCTGGGTACATTTACCTCCCCTATAGTTAAGAAAGATTCTATCATGCTTGGTCTGTCTGGGACGCAAATCTTTATGTTTTCGTAATAAATCTAAGCAACTTATTCCCTGAATATTTCCTCTCGTTATAGCAAATTCCCGCATAATATTAGTTTTTGAATTCGGTAAAATGATCTTGATAAATTCTGCTTCGTCTCTAAAGTCTCGTGTCGTCAAATTTGTGATCACCTCGCGTCGCACCAAAAACTCCTTACTGTCAAAACAACCTGAAATTATAACACATATGCGCTCCAAATTCGAAAATAATGAGTTTCCAGGCAACTATTTATTAGGTGACAGTGGATATGCTTGTAAGCGGTATATTCACACACCTTTGGGTAATCCAGGAACTAAACCTGAGGAGGTATTTCACCCTCTTGCTTTCTTTTGTAACATCCTACACAGTATTGCAGTGCAAAAAGTCACACACGAGTTCTTGTCACTACTGTCTCTTGACAGTACTCGTACTCTTCTACGATTTCACTAAAATTTTATGATTATGACAAACAGGAAAATGTGACAAAATTCATTGGTGAGTTTTGTCAGGAGTAGAGCCCCTGTTCAGGATACATTACGTCGCATTCAGCAAACAGAAAGAAATTTGAATTTTTTTTGTTTTCGTCACACATAGATATGTACATAGTTATGTATACTTAATTGTCTACATGTTTATCAGGATATTCCGGCTATCCCCTTAGGTCATGAATACTAACGCCTGTACAACCAGAACCACAAGAAAACACACCTGACTATCGTTTTAACGTGCAACATAAAAGAGTAAGAAGTTTGATAAAACGATGCAATGGTTTATTGAAAGGAACATTCAGATGTTGTTTAAAGATCGAGTGTTAAGAAGAAATCGTCTAGAATTCTGTAGATAATAACTCAGAAAATGTTAATACTTATTTCTAGGATTACTTGATGACGAGGTACATAGTCCTCAAGAATAAGAACAAGCTGAAGCACGCGTTAACCCAGAGTAAGTTGTGGACGCGGTAACCGGGCACGTGTAATTCGCGTTAGGTTTATAAGTAATTAAATACAGTTTTGAACATTACAATTATTACAATACAATTACAATTACATTTTGTAATTCAGAAAAATTATATATACATATCAACAAATAAACAAAACAAAGTGCGAAGTTCTATCAACTTTCAAGAAGTTTCAAAAATTTTTTTAATTAATTGCAATTTTCACCGAACTTAAAGCGATGGATTTTAAAATTTCCAACTTTTCTTCATAACATTGTTCCTTACTAAAGAGTTTTTTCTTAAGATATTCATTATGTTCTGTACAAGGAGTTGAGCGCTTTCTTTTAGATCTTGTCGGTGGATTCACTACCAGTACAGGTGAGACTGTAGTGAGAAATTATACCCATTTGATGAAAATGACATCTACATTTGTGTACTGTGATGAACTTTTATCAACCATTCATATTCGGTCAGCCAATTACTGTTGAAGCGACTCTCACCCCTAGGTGTTTTTTTGATAAATTTTTACCGCTATCACTACTAGCACTGTCATTATTTATCTTGGTAATCTAACCTAACTAATTTTGCTCTAACTACCAGCTGTGATGTCTGCCGCCAGGCCACCACAGACCACTGAATTGTGTTTGCGTCGACTGTCGACAGGTCCAGGTAGGGACTCGAACATTACCAGTACGCCGAACATGGTCGAAGCAACTGTGCAACCGGTGCAAACCGGACATCTGGCAATCCTATCTTAATATGGCTGTGCCGTACTCGTGCCGCTCTTGTTCTCGATATATTTTGTCGCAGACGTTCATCACGCTGTTCTCGAGATTTTTGTCTACGAATTTCTGCTGTGCTGATCCGTTGAGCTGCGTTTCTTGCTGCAATTTGTTCTATGGCGACACAATAATAAGCAGTAGTAAGCGAAAAAAGATAAGCGGCCTCGTGGTCTAGTGGTCAGGACACCTGCCCGGCAAGCGGGGGGCGTGTGGTTCGATTTCCACCGAGGTAGCAACATTTTTCTTGGCTTACCTACATTGGTGACCCCGACAGGCAACACACACCACTCCTTCGCACCCCAGCACGACCGCGCGCACTGTGTGGCTGGTGGGGGAGTACTGTGGCGACGCAATATTAAGTAATAGTAAGCGAAGAAAGATAAGCCACCTCGTGGCCTAGTGCTCAATATACCTGTCTGGCAAGCGGGGGGCGTGTGGTTCGATTCCCACCGAGGCAGCAACATTTTTCTTCGCTTGCCTACAGTTTCTTCCGATTCATGAGATCTAAATTGGCAAAAAAAGAAAATATTTATTATTTAAATAAAAAATTAGATTAAAATGAATGATTGTTTAAGCGATTAATTTTCAAAAAAATAATAAAAAAACAAAACATTAGCGAAACAACTAAACACAAGCGCAATAGTCGAGCAGCAGGTGAATCCCAGGCCAGCGCGCATTCTCGAGTGCCTCACACTCTAGCGACGTGGACAGGCAGCGGCTCGCAGTATCACCACTTCCACCAAGGCGCCAAATTCAAATTCTTGAACTGATTGCTAACACGGCCATTCTGACGTAAGCTTCGCTCTCGAAGCTTCCAAAATAAAGGGCCACGATGCTCTTGGACTGGAAGGGGTGACGGCTTCATTATACCTAGAGATACAACAAGTATCACACAACAATTAATACTCCAAAAATGGTAGGGAGCACACTCGGGCTCTCATACCAAAAAGCTCAACTTCAAATTGACTCATTCAAGACAACGGTATAGATTTCAATCCCTTTTTTTTCACAAAAATTTATCTATCTTTTGACACCGAGATGTATTTCAACCTCCTCGTCAACAACAATTTACATTTTGACACCGAGATGTATTTCAACCTCCTCGTCAACAACAAATTACATTTTGACACCGAGATGTATTTCAACCTCCTCGTCAACAACAAATTACATTTTGACACCGAGATGTATTTCAACCTCCTCGTCAACAACAATTCACATTTTGACACCGAGATGTATTTCAACCTCCTCGTCAACAACAATTCACATTTTGACACCGAGATGTATTTCAACCTCCTCGTCAACAATTCACATTTTGACACCGAGATGTATTTCAACCTCCTCGTCAACAACAACTCACATTTTGACACCGAGATGTATTTCAACCTCCTCGTCAACAACAATTCACATTTTGACACCGAGATGTATTTCAACCTCCTCGTCAACAACAATTCACATTTTGACATCGAGATGTATTTCAACCTCCTCGTCAACAACAATTCACATTTTGACACCGAGATGTATTTTAACCTCCTCGTCAACAACAATTCACATTTTGACACCGAGATGTATTTCAATCTCCTCGTCAACAACTCAGGGGGTCAGAACACACCTACTGAAGTGTCACAGCTCAAAACAGTTTCGATTCAGGTAATAAAGATCAATGAATACTTACTTATTTAGTGTCAATCAGGTCCAAAATCTCGCCCATGTTGACAGCTATGGACCATTCTGACGGCCACACGCTCAGCTGTTCTTTGGCAGCTTTTACAATTTTATGTTTACGAGCCTCAACGCGTTTCAGCTCATACCTTCCTTCGTTTGTGATGTGCAGCATCTCGTAAGGACCCATATACTCAAAATCAGTTTTACTGGCATGCATTTTACTGGATCGGTGAACCAGAACAAAGTCACCAACCGAATACCTGACTTGGTCACAACGCTTGGTGTTCAGTGCGGCGATCTCCCCGTGACTCTGGGTCTGAAGACGTTCTCGCACTCGTTCGCGATCTACTTACAAATTTCGAACAGGTGTCACATCTTGACCAAGATTGTTCACAACAGCCTGAATTAAAGGTGCCTTTGTCTCAAGGCCCATTAAGGCTCGCATGGGAGTGGTGTTGGTAGACTTTTGAACAGTGGTGTTGAGAACAAGTTGAATCTTCCACAGCACGTTCGGCCATTCTGATCTGACACGGGTTTCGATACGAATGAGATTCATAAGGGTACGCATATAACGTTCTACTTGGCCATTAGCACGGTGCACATCCGGAGTTATAAAATGGTATTCAATACATAATTCGTCTAGAAATCGACACAGGGACAGATTGTGGAAATTTGTGCCACTGTCGGACAGGATAACACGCGGAGTACCGAAAGAACCAATTAAGGTTTGAAAAGCTTGCTGCGTTTCCGCGGCAGTAACAGATTTTAACGGAGTAAGGTGGCAATACTTAGTAAACGCGTCGATCATTACGAGGACGTATTTGAATTTTTGGGACGAGACAGGCAGGGACCCCAAGCAGTCGACATGCACAACGTGAAAGGGTGTAGAGGGCTTTTCAAGCATCCGGACGAAACCTTGTAAAGGACCAGTTCGTGTCTTTTGACTGCACACACAAGACAATGCTTTACATAGTTCTGTACGACGACGACGTGGAAACTGTGGTACAGCCGCAATTTTTGATTGGGACGGTTGGATACTAGAATTGCTAATTTCGTACCCTAAATACTGAATTTTTGTTGCTAAAAATGTACATTTTTTTTTGTTTAATGTTATTCTATTTGTCTGAATTATTTCTAAAACTTCTTCTAAAATGGCTAAAGATTCGTGAATGGTTGCAGCCGGAATCAAGATGTCGTCCAAATAGAGTAAAATTTTGGTAAATCGTAACTGTCCTAACACTAAATTTAAAGTGCGCTAAAAAACAGCTGGCGCATTGATAAGCCCGAAAGGAACGCGCACAAATTCGTAGTGCCCGTCTTGGATGACAAATGCAGTCAACGGAATTGACTCCGGGGACACTGGAATTTGGTAATAACCGGAAAATAAGTCGCGGTTTGTGGGGAAGAATTTTGCATCCGATAAGCGTTTTCATTGTTCTTCGATTAAAGGCAAAGGGTATTTATCAGGTACTGTTATTTTATTAAGTAGACGGTAGTCCACACATAATCGCTTGTCACCACCCTTTTTATCCACTAAAAGCACCGAACTAGCATATGGAGAATCAGACTCCCGAATGATCCCATTTTCCAGTAATTCGTCAACCATTGTTCGAATTTGTTCCCGTTCATGGTCAGAAAATACACGATGCCGTCTGCCAACAGACTTCTCAGTTGTTAACGTAATTTTCATGCCCTGAGTGTTAACGTGCCCTATTTCAGACAAATTTTTGGCGATACGTCTCGCGTAGGTATTTATTTAAAAGCATTAAAAGGGCATCGATTGTTTGTTGATCTTGAACTACAACATTAATGAGGTTCTTTTTGATAGTATTTATTTTTAATCCGCTTGAGTCACAATCTTGAAGTGGAGAGTCGTAACATTTTAACCTATTTCCGACTTTAGTATAACAGACGTAATTTTCCGTGAAGTTTTGACCAATTTGTAATTCGACACCCATGACACAGCGGTCGACTACATACGCGGCAATAATTCTTTGCACGCCATCAATATTTATAAATTCACACACAAATCCAAGGGGAGCAATCGGAGGCCCATCTGACAATGTTGTCAGAAAAACAACTCCATCCAAAGCCATTTGTTTTAACCCAAATTGCTCAACAACGTTTTTATGTACCAGTGAACATTCACTGCCGAAATCGACAAAACATTTTACATTACGACTCGCGAAAATTATGTTTTTGAACATTTTTGTTTTTTTTATTTGAGTTGGACCGTTTGGTGGATGAAAACTTTTGCACGCCACTGGGACTAACCACTTGTGCGATAACGCTCGCGACATTGGTGCTTCTCGTTTTACACTCTGTATCGGTACATTATGCAAGTCAACAGTTTTCAGGTGGCTAGCCAAAACATGGGGATCTCGTACATCCGCAGTTTCGATAGAAAATTTAATTTGTTCGTTATTAATGGCGCCTACTATTTAACTAACTTTATCTTCGTCTTGGAGAGGTATTTTAAGTTTGTTAATTAAGGCCAGTTTTTGAAATGCGTACTCGTACAGAGTTTAACCCGACTGTGGAACACACGTCATCATTTCTTATAATAATTTATACAAATTGCGCTTAGGGCGAAAATTTTGTCGCAATGGAACTTTCCACTCATTCCATGGAAAAAATCGTGTAGGTAGCAGGTCCTGCCAATTTATTGAGGGTCAAATGACGGGTCGTTTTGACATCCCACCGATAAATGTAAGCAAATTCATCGACAGAGTCTAGCTAGCCACTCTTCGATATTATGACAAAGGGGGTTAAATTCTCCTATGAGAGCATTCACTCCAGGAGTAACACTTACCGTATGAGTACCTTGTCTTACCCCCAGATTCTCACCAAGTTTGCTCATACCCTCAACAATTGCTTTACCCAAACGGGACACAGTTTCGCTAATTCCGGAGCGGCTCCTGCATTCCCGGCGCCGACTGCGTTGCTCCGTCGCTGACTTGGATCGACCTTTTCCTTCGGCAGCACGATGATGCCGTGTTCTCCAGGCCCGGTTCCCTGGTCGCCACTTCGACTTCGAGTGCGACTACGACGACGACTTCGTCGATGACTTTTCGCCTTAGCACGCCGAGGTTCCTCGTCATCAACCTCAGGTGTTCGTCCTTGTTCTTTCGGCATGGTCGTACTTTCGTGTTCAGAACAACCACAAACTATCACTAAGCACTAACTTATAATCGGTTATCGAGTCTTTTTTCCCAATAAATTGTCTCTTGTTGCACAATAATTACGCAATCCAAAATTGTCACAAAAAGTCAAAAAGAAGCACTGGGAAACGGGGCACAATCCCACTTCTGATTTAAGCGATTAATTTTCAAAAAAATAATAAAAAAACAAAACATTAGCGAAACAGCTAAACACAAGCGCAATAGTCGAGCAGCAGGTGAATCCCAGGCCAGCGCGCATTCTCGAGTGCCTCACACTCTAGCGACGTGGACAGGCAACGGCTCGCAGTATCACCACTTCCACCAAGGCGCCAAATTCAAATTCTTGAACTGATTGCTAACAATTGAATTAATTAACAATTAACAGATTCAACATTCAAAATAAAATACAAAAAATATTATATAAAAAGCAAGTAAGAAATACTTACACGTTTTTGAGGTGGTATGAAGATTAATACACAAATAAAATTATCTATGATTTTTTTGTTATTATTCTTTTCCTGTTATAAATGATAATAATGTCCAAACGATATACTTACTGCACAAATCATTCACGAAAAATTAAAATAGTACGGTTATGTCGTGAACATAAACATAACGTGGAATAGAATGTATTAACTAGAAATCGAAACGCAACGCCGTCTGCCGGATGTCTACGCAACCTAAATGTCAAACAATGTTAGACAGTTGTATCAACACCTTCTAAACAGAAAGCCAATCAACTACATTTGTGACTTCATCGATAGTGGACCGATGATATGAATGACATTACAGTGGTTTGGATGCTGCAATAGCCCAAATTTTCTAAATTGAAATACAATGTATCGTTGAAATTGAAATTTTCAATCATATTTAGACTAACTAAAATTGGTTACTGAGTTTCCAATATAAATTATAACAAGTAAGTATGGATATTATTAAACTAACCGAATTTAACCTAAAACTTCTGCCTCTTACAGCCTGTTATTTGATGTGTTGTCGATTTGACGCTTTGCCTAGTTTTTTAACAATACGTTTGTAATGCATGAAACAACACTTTTCACTAACAAATCCTTACCATGCATTTCACACGAAAATCCAGAAGACACACTGAAGTGTTGTAGAGATGAAGCACTTAGCTTCATCACAGCGTGCTTCTGATTTGGTTGGGAAAGAAATGTTTGTTCGTTTTCCAAACACTTAGTCACTATTGTGTAAACACAAGCACTGATTTGGACAATGTCTTGACTTAGAGAACATACACCTTCCCTGTCGTTTGCAGTTGTTAAGTTGGAAACAGTTTGGAAATCTTCTTCAGCCAAAAAAAAACACGACAGTAATTGCATTTTATACGTTTGTTGGTAGCATAGGCAGCATAGCCAGCAATGTAGGTCAGTATAGACCAAAAATAGTTCTCTATATCATCTAAGTCTTCTTCAATACATGCACAGTGTTCTTTTAAAATGGTTGTCCTTTCCTTAACACATCATCAGATTTAAAGTGCAGCTCACATAAACTACATTAACAAAAATCTAATTATAGGTGCACTATCCACCTTGGAAGCTTCTGCTGCTACAAAATCTTGTCGCGGTATGGCCTTTAACCATTTCGTTTTCATGCCTTCATCTTGTGGAAATGAAAAGACCGCAACTTTGGGGCCATTTGGGTAATTTTAGTCCGACAACTTGGAACACAACAGTGGGAAGGCATTACACATGAAACAAGTTTTTAAACCTCTACTAAAACAAACTTACAGGGTGATTATTATCTTTAATTGCCAGATATTGCGATATTTCCTTTCAATTTCGCTCTAGGAAAATTGTATTTGTGCATTGCCATCTCTTCTGTTATTTCACTAAATAACAGGTTTTTTTTACTTTGGGATCTCTAAATTTTTGTTTTTTGGCAGCCCACAAACTCAAAAACAATTCTGTTGCTTTTTCAGAGAAAGCTGTGCTGTCATGCTACAAAAAACAAATAGATTTTATGGTCCCTCATTGTTAGTTCTTTTTTAATTTAAGCTAAGTACATAATGAACATATGGGTATACAAAAAAGAAAAACTAATAAAATGTGAAAACAGTTCAATGTATTAACTAAATTTAGCAGCCTTCCTCTTCGATAACATCATCTGTTAGAGATATAATTGAAATGATCTCCTGTTGATCTTCATTACTCTCTAAATTATTCGCTTTTGCATGGAACAGCAGAGTATTTAGACAATACTCATCTCGAAAATTTCGTGTTTGCAAGATGTTTTTAAATACCATTTTGAATTTTACCATTCATTGCCCGAGTGTAATCTTTAGGACTTACTTCATCGTCAATCTGTTCATCCATCTCATAGGTATCCAGTTCAAGTCTTGTCTCTCTAATTTTGCGAAGTAAATTTAAATTATGGTTGACAGAGACTAATTTATTAGTTCGAATATCGGTTAAGCGATTACGTTTTTCTGAATTTATCTGGGAGCTCCAGTTCCTTTCACAAGCCGCTGCTGAAGTGGGAAAACTAAGGATAACTGCAGCTCCCTTTATGAACCCTCTTTGGCAACAAAATCCTTTCCACCAGGTTAGTGGTTCCATGGTAGTTGCTGCAAAAGAGTTTGTTTTGCATAATAATATCGGATATCTTTGAGAACTTTGTTCTTCTTTAATCAAATTGTTGTAGCGTAATTGATTATAAATGTTTTTGCTTTCTCTGCTTCTTCTTCACTCAAGTTAAATCTGTCTTTCACTATCGGGTTAAGAATACATGGTACATGGTACTTCATGGAACATACATTATTTTCTACTGCTAATCGAAGCTATATTCATTCTCTGTACATAAAAGGACCCTATACGATAAGGCCTGGTTTTCGGCCCAGGAAAAAAACAACTAATTTTTTCACTAAATACTACCGGCTGAGAAGGGTTGTTCATATTTTAAAATAAAGCATGTACGGGCTGCTTAATAATTTTAGTTCATAAGAAAACAATGAAATATTTTGCAGTGGTAAAATATCTGCATACAATAGTGATGGAATGGAAAAAACTGCGTCACGATAAGTAGTAGTGGATATTTGAGTCTTAATTTGAAGATTAAATTCATTTATGAACGCTAAAAGGACAATATTGAAGCTTAATGTAATAAGCGCGCAGAACCCAGAAAAGTTATTTCAGATTTTTTAACAGTCTTTAGACCAATTAAAATAAGGCGATTTTAGCCTTATTATTACCGATATCCTCAATACATACGTGTATAGTATGTAAACAACAAAAGAAAGTACAAACTTTTGCAACCTCCTTTGGTTGGCATTACTGGCACTTTTTTATTAACATCTTTTGGAAAAACCTTAACAGTTGTTTTTTTAACATATCGATATTAAATATATATTAAAATATGAAAAATCACGTTTGTTGTTTGTTTCACATATTCTTGAGGATTTGTTTTCAGTAGTTAAAAAATCCTAAGATTCATTTAGTTTATGTTTTGAACTAACATCAGTTAACACTGATAACATAGATTTTCGGTGTTGCTTAGCATTTTCGTATTTGACTCTGATACTTTCACTGCTTTTTAAACAATAACCACATTCATGTTTTCCTGTTAATTTTTTTACTTTGTAAAAGATGTAGTGCATAATGTAATTTAAATCAGTATTTAATTATAACTGTAAAGTTAGGAACACTAAATGAATTGCCAGGTTTTTCAGTTTTATAAATATTCTGGTGTTGAATTATGTTGGTAACATCCGTACCTTTTCTCACAAAGAAATATCGATTATGTTCAGCCGTGTTTGATGATGTTTATTATTTTTATAAATATCTATTAACTACGAAGTAGAAATATGTGTACACTGGATGATACATTGTTTTTTTTTTTTATTTAAAAAAATAAAAGTCGGAGATTTCAATTCGAGATAAAACTGGAACCCAAACGTAAAAGTTAAATGCAGTGTAACTAGTAGCGACCTTTTCATGTTTTATCCTGAACGATATTTTTTACTTGGAATTGTAGTTTTAAAATTAAAAGATAATACGGGTAGGAGAATCCTATATTTTATACCTACCATATTATTTACGTCTTAGTTTCTCGTAGTTTACATTATCAGTATCAGTTAGCAGCAAACTGAGTATTTTAATATATTTTTAAGTATGGTAATCATGACAAAGCAATTTATCTTTTGCAATCTTTGACACAGTATTTCCACATTAGTTACTTATATAATCGTCAATCCTTACGCTTATTAGAATTCTTTAAAGTTTTCAATGATGGCATAAAAATTATTACTGTTTTACAAAATCTAATGTTCCATTTCTGTTTTGTGATGTAACAATTTTGCGTACATTTTTTGATTAATAAGTTATTTTATTGCTAGTTTGCATTGCGTTAATCCAAAATAAAAAGATAAAAACAAAAATAAGCCTTATTAAAAACAAAAGTAATTTAACTTCCAACAACGTTAAAAGAGATCTGGTTTAACACTTACTAGAGAAAAACCATCTTATACTTTTAATTAAAAATAGGTAAAATAATTGTTTGTTCTTTAATTATGACTATAAAAAATCTATTTAATTTAAACATATTTATTAATTCAAAACAGCAAAACAAACAGAACACAAAAAAAACAAAAGTAAAATATAAAAAAACACAAACAAATTAAAAGGCTTCAATTGTGATTGTGCACGGTAACGTTAACTGTGTTACCGTACACACTCACTTCGTTCCTACTCTGCTGCCCCCTTAGCATGCCCCTATAGCCACTTCTGCCTTTATTTCTACCTCTGTAACCTTCGCTATTCCCATATATGTCTCTACGTCCTTCATTCCTGCTATTTCCTCTTCCTCTCCACCTTCCCCGTCCTCTGTATCCTCTTCCACGATTGCTCCCCCTCCCTCTAGAGCCTTCAACATCACGTTGCTCTGCCTCTGTACATACTGGTCCTACCTTCTCGCCGCCGCCTTTTTTCCGTTCTGCATTTTTTTTTTTGTTCAATCATTTTTCTGAAGAATAAGGTATGATTAATTATGTCGAACAAATGTACTTTTTAGTCAAACTATTATTTTTGCGTCCATTTTCATAATTAAATTGTAAAATAAGTGACACATATTTAATTGTTACGAAAATACGTCAAGCAGAATAGTTCTATCTGATGGTTATCTTACCTTAAGCTGTTGTTGCTAACGCTATTTTGCTGAATAAGTTTCAGCGCCGTGAATTCCTGCAATGATTGATGGGTCAGAATTGAAATAGATACGATTTATTTTTATTAGATACCGTTTTTGTGATGGTAACCGTTACTGCCTCCTCATCGTTCTTGGGGCTGGACGCCTGGACGGCACCGGACGGACTCGCTGGCTGACTCATTTCTGGTGTACGTTAATGTATAATTTATAAAAGATTAAGAAAATGTCTAAAAGTACTTACGAGTTAATTCACTTTTCTAAAATAATCGTCACTTATTTATAAACACTGCCAAAGCAACGTAAGCACACATGCTTGATTTTTTTCGCGAACTTGACTAGAGCACGAGTCTCTACGTAGCAATATCGCAAGCTAACGCTCGTCCGCTTCAGTGGACCAGCCCAACAAGCCACGGGCCCTCGCGATCTGCTATCGCTGATATATACATTCTACATAATAATAAATGTAGTAAACTTTATATAATAATAACAATATAGGAATGTTTACAAAAAAGTGTATTGCTTACTTTTACAAAAATATGTCTTATGATTATAAAATAAAACTTTTATTTAGGACAAATTATATCTAAATTCAGTGCAAAACGCTAAAAATTTTCTTTAAGAGTGGGTAACAGTGAATATTAGTTACTTAATATCAAATGTTTTTTAATAAAGTAACTAGACAAAGAAATAAGTTCTTCACTATAATTTTAAAAACATCGGACAAATTCCTAACTAGACAAGTTAAATGTTGAAAATAACAGAATTAAATCAATTATATTTATTTTTCTATAACAATCCTATTTTTCTAAGTATGACACCAATATCTGGAATTAACCGTGAAGATCAGGTTTAATTGACAAATGACCTTGGTACACGAAAAAATTTTTGTATAAATTACTAAAATATAGGATAAATACGATCGCTCCAAATTCTGTCCTGTGTTTTCTGGCTATATTCTATACGTATTAATATAAGCAGAATACTTTCCAAATTGCATTCGTTAGATGGATCATCTGAAACGTAATAACTTATAGATAAAGGTCATTTTAGTGTTAATCAATTTTGCATTCAATATTTATTGACACAGAAAATTAAAACTATACAACATTCATTTTCAAATGTTTAATCCACACAAAATATGCCCTGAATGAAGAGTTATATTGTCAATGAATGCGTCAAATTAATCAAAATATTTGAAAATTCAACATGGTATATATTTCTCACTGTAGCCACATATTTGCACCTTAAATGAACTTTATAGTTATTTATGCCGAATTTAAACCGAAGGTCGATTCAGACAATACGTCAAGTGCAAGAACACTTATGCATGTGTTGCATACAACATTTTTTCTACAATCGTGGTTATAATGCACCAGTTTTATTGGGGACTTGGGGAATAAAATTCTACAACAACTAACAGGTATCATCATGCAGTCTTACGTTAGTTCGCCGTGACTACCATGACAACCAAACAATGTTTCCAAAAAAGAACAATTTGCAAAATAAAATAAAACGCCATAAATAGTAGTGAGTGAGTGTTTTGAACCGTGTTGACCCCAAAATGAGCGATTCGAGCGAATATTAAACAAACTCTGAAATTACCGAGATGGCCAATGCGGCAATATTTAATTTATTGCCCGAGAAATTCCGAAAACAATATGATCTAACATACAACCGGTTCAAAGAATGGTGTGCAGACAAAAAGGTTGTGCAGAAGCCGTGCTTCTGGCTTATTTTTCCGATCGGTCAACGAAGGTATTTAAAGCCTTCTACCTTCTGGTCCGAATATTCCATGATACTTGCTTCCCTTTCGGTGAAAGAAAATGTGGATATACCTAAATAAAAATGTTCTACGCCTATTTTGGAAAGTTGTATTTTCGACATAGTTTGCCTTGTTCAAAAACGTCAGATTTCATTAATGTTTCAGAACATGTGTGAAATGAACGAAGATAATTGTGTCAACGGAAGATGCATGAAAAATGAATGAAAGTGCAGTTATTTATGATGAATTAACTGTGTAGCCGATGGCGTTCGCTTTTTGTTTTGTCACCATAAAATGACTTGGTGTTGTTGATAAATAAATGCAAATTAAAATTAACTCCAACAGTGTCGAGTGCAAAATTTTGTTATGAGTGCTTCGAAAGAGGAAAATATCAATTATTATTAAAATGTACTGGATTTGAATAAATATTGTGTTAATGGTGTTTATTACTTCTATTTTCTTTAAAATTTTGAATGAAGGAGGATAGGCGTAGGAGAAGTATAGTGTACAACACGTGCCAAAAGGATATTTCAAATGAGTGTGCCAGTTGAGCTACGAGCGACAGCGCTGTCGCTCGTAGCTCAGGCACTTGTTATACAATATACTATTGACGTTGATTAGATTGACATTAGAGTGCAATAACATTTTTCTTGCACTAGTGCAAGAAAGTGCCACTTTTTGCACTCTAAACCATTGAGATATGAGTCATTTTTTACACGATTGTAGAAAAATGAATTTTTATGCGCCATTGTTGAAGATTTACTCAACTATCCCGTAGTGTGGGACCGTGATAGAAAAATATTACAAATAACCAAGCTAAACTAATAAAATTATTTTAGAGGACTTTTACCTGTGAAAGAAATATTTTTCACAATGTGACTAAGAAGACGTTTTTTGTAATCCTATTTTCATAAACACTTAACACGCCTCGTGTTGCAGTTATACATTTATTTGTACTACTGTTTGGTTTCCTTCTGTTGACAACGAAGAGAAGATTAAAATATTATTGTTAGCTACATATATTTCCTACACTAAAGAACAAAAGTCAAAATATAAATGCATTTTTAGTCAATTGTCGTTGAAGAGTGTTTCTAAAGCAAGACAAATTCAACAATTTCGTTTTATTTTTTACATTGACTGCTTACCCTTCGAAACAAAGTACTATAGTTGTTTCAATATTACTGCTTGAGCCTTACAAACTTATAACCACATTTACAGTAATAGGAAATGAATGAAGAATGCCACTTCATAAATTCTATTCTACAACAGTACAGTGACATTTATTCTACTCGGGGTTAAAAGTTGACCGAATGTTACGTTGAACAATTATAATGGAATCCGCATTCCATAAAAAAATCGATATTTTGTAAGCACTGGTATCTCGCAACCATGGTGAATAATGGAAGAATCATTTTCTGAATAACATCCACCAAAATCTTGATCTAAGACAGTAATTAGTAAAATAATTTTAGGTTTAATAATTCACTTTTTATGTTTATCATTACCGGAATCTAAAGTCAACCTGTTAATGAAAAATTGTTCATACACTTTAAAATATTTATCAAATCAAAATGTTCTTCTTATACAGTTTTTTCCTGCAATGGATAATTATATTTATATAAAAACATTCAAATTACTTTCTAAACTATACCTACCACCTATGTAATTCAGTTTTCTGATTTGTCTCAGTATTAGGTATTTTGATTGTACTTTGGTAACATAATAAATTCAAGTCATCCACAATTACATGGAATAGTTAGGTATAAAACTTTTCCAAGAACCACGTTGCCACTTTGTAAGTACTCGTTTGGATAAAACACACTTCGTTCGTTCTGTAGTACCTTCGAAAAATAGATATAACATCACATTTGAATCGTTAAACGACGATTGAATTGAACACAAGCAATCTGAATCCAGTTTTCACAATTGTTCTGGTACTTGTGTGCAAGAAAGCTTGAAGATTCTTCTATGTTAATTTTCACAATACCATAATTTGTGGATTATATTATATAACATTGATTTCCATAAAATTCTCAGAAACTACAAAACTTCACTAAAAATTGAATTCACGCTTTTTAATTCATGACCATAAATGAATGGTTAACTTACCTCTAAATATTTCTTCTTGGAAGCTATTTGTAAATCTTGGGCAATAAACGGTTGTTAACTAAGAATTCTCTAAATACATATTAAATTACTTATGGTAGTTAAATAATAAACAGGACAAAATGTAATAGAAAATCAGGTATTAGGTATAACTTCACTTTTTCAAAATTAAGCAGTCTATAAACCGGCTGAGGCAAAACACAGAAAACACAACAACTCTTCAAAAAAAAAAAGATTTAGAAAAATGTTATTGAAGGTTTGTTGTTTGGATATTCAAAATATCCTACCCAAGCCCTATATAATTCAGTACAAACCTGCCGGAAGGTTTTAATACGGACTCTATGAACTATGAACAATACATAGTACCGAATTCAAATTGCAGGTTACAGTGCACTTTCAGCGGAGGTGAACGGTGGCACACTCTTGCACCCTACAATCACAAATGCGGATTCTGGGTATTTCAGTGTTTTTGGTATTTGAACATGATTTTTGTAGTGATAGTTATTTATTTTTCACCTCTATGTATAAGCTGGTATATTTTTGTTATTGTAGTGCAAACCACGTTTGCTTATGTTGGAATTTTCTCAAAAATTAGTTAATCACAGCAAACTGCATCATCTCTCTTTTGAAAACTTCGTGATGATTAAGTTGTTATACTTGTAAATATTTATGAGCACGAAAATCGACATAATGTTGTCGAAATTATCTTTTCTTGTTTTTTCGATAACCTTTTGTAAATTGATTAACGACCAAAATTATATTTAATATTGACTTTTACTTACAAAATTTTAGAATATACATACATATCTCACAAATTAAAATCTTGAATGAAAATTTTTCTGTTTCTATAACTGTGAATTCAAAGCACGATATCAATTTTTTATATTTTAAACATGGTTTTAAAAAATTCAGAAAATGGCATTTTAACATATTTTACAACAGTCCATAATATTTTTGTGTTTTATTTATTAATATATTATAAAGGATTTATTTATTACATATTAATTTTCACTTTCTTCTCTATCAATTGTGCTGTTAATTGCTTTAGCATCTAATAAAGAAGCTATGTAATTATGTTTTCTTTTTATTGTATTAGTGTTTGAGGGACGTCCGAAAAACCACAGTATACAAGCAACGTGAGAACAACATCCAACATTGCGCAAACCTATTTTACAAGTACATGCCCATCCTAAAATAGATTTGTGTCCTTCGTTTGATGGAGAGTACTGAATCCAGCTTTGATATTTCGTATTAGATACATGTCTTGATTTAATTTTTCCTTTTATTAAATAATTATCTGCGCGACAAACCAATAATTCAAAAAGTTCTTCATCACCAACGTGTTCTGCAGCATATAATGGTGCATTTTCAGATTGGTAGATTCCTAAAGTAATAATTCTCATGTCCTTTTCAGATAAAGTAGGAAAATCTGGTAAACTTTGCAGTGCCATTTTTATCCACTTTACCTTAGCTTGGCTTTCAAGACGCTCTTGTAAAACATTGGACGTTCCCATCCGTGACAGCACGATGTCTGCTATTTCATCATGGTCATCATCTTGTGTGAATAATGGTGGGAAATACATATTGAATATTGTACATGCAATTCTAAGCCAAGAGTGCAGGTGTGGAAGATACTGAATATTTATATCGTTTTTGAAAAATTTAAAAACATTTTTTAATCGACCATTTACACTTTCCACTACAAATCGGACCATTGTTACTTTTCTAGATTCATTAGCCTCAGCAGTCGAAAACTGTTTTTTCCCTTGTGGTAAAAAACAAGGCATAGCAACTTTAAAGCCCATTCGTTCTAGTTCCGGTTTTGCATCTCTATAACCGCGATCAAGAATTACTAAATCACCCTTATTGAAATTATTGAAGAAACTATTTGGTTCTTTTCTTCTAGAAAGTAAAATTTGTGCGTCATTATTACCTGGATCAGAACAAAATAAACCATCTGTGTCTATAATGTAACCATCAGTGGCGCAAGTTATGTGGGGTTTCACCAAGTTTGAATGCTTTTGAGTTGAATATGTTTTTTTTTGAAGCGTAAAATTAGAAGCTTTTTCGATATACAAATACGTGCCATCCATGATAACGCAAGCATTATTCTCAAGCTGAAATAATTTGTTCACTATTTTGACTGTATGTTGATTAATTATTTGCTCTCTAGTGATATTTTCAAAACCTAGGTATTTCTTAACGAAATAATTTTCTAAACATTTGCCTACAGCACTTATTGTTTCACTGACAACTTTTTGCGATCTAATACCAAAAAGATTCCCTATTGCTCTCTGAGATATATCTAATCTAAGTTTTACCAAAAAAATTGCCAGTGCATTTCTGACGCTGCGATTTGAACTAGCTCTATTATTCCAAATTGTCTCATCAACGTGTGTGCATTGTTCCACGAAGCTGCGAGTATGCAGTCATTCTTAAAAAGGGACTAATTCCAGATTTACCACCCTCTGGATCTCTAAAACAAGAGAGGGCTAATCCTCAATTTTTTCATATGTTATTCTAAATTGTCTCAGCAACATGTGTGCAAACATCTATCATGCTGCGAGTATGCAGTCATTCCTTACAAGAAGACAAATTCCAGATATACAATCCTCTGGATCTCAAAAACAAGAAAGGGCTAATGCTCAATTTTTTAGTATATTATTCCAAATTGTCTCATCAACGTGTGTACAAGGTTCTACGAAGCTGCGAATATGCAGTCATTCTTAAAAAGAGACTAATTCCATATTTACCACCCTCTGGATCTTTAAAACAAGAAAGGGCTAATCCTCAATTTTTTCATATTGTGACGTATTCTTTTACAAGGGCTCGTATAAGGCTATGGCCGACTTACCCAGTCAGATGGGAATGGGTTCACAACAATGAGATTTGAGATAATTATCTGGGCGCCACGAATTTATCATAACCTTATACGTCGAGTCACCCTTTAAACCTTTTCTACCTAAATTCGAAAGCAGAGACTTCAAGGCCGACACAAAGGACTTCCACCAAATAATACGTACTACAGATTAAATGAAAAGATATATAATTAGAAAGAGATATGTTGCTTCTTAGAAATACATAAATAATCAAATTCTAACAAATAAATATTCCTAGTAACCCTAACGGTCTACCTACTCTTTTTGTTATCGCTTTCTAAATCTGGTTATTCTCACAGTCGGTCACTCGCAATCAGCTGTTTGCGTTTCCCAATTCAAAAAAAAATATATAAATGTCCTTATCTAAAACGTATGAGTTACCGGTTGCCGATTCACCCTAACAGTAATAATTTCCGACGTCCTAGTTAACTTAACAAATAATAACTAAACATAAGATCATTTATGCTACCCTGACCTCTAAATGAATCAGAACACTTTACGACATCGAGACCTTCTTCAGACTGCTCTCCTTATGGACCTCTCGTAAGGGGGGGGAGGGAGTTTGTGGATGTTAACCTGGACCCAAACGCACAGCACTCTACTCGGAAAATCAGCTGCCTGGGGTTCGAAGCACGTTCCAAAAAAACCTGTTGTTCCAAGCAGTAATTAGTTTCGAGAAGGATGATTTTAAATATCGAAGGACAAAAACGAAAATTATTTTGAATACTTAATCCTTGGAAAATAAAAATCGCTATCTTTACCTTGGATGGTGTGTAGGCTTAAAGATATTCGAGGGATACCTTTCCTTCCAAATCCGGCATGCACCGCGTGCAAATCAACAACAAAAACGACTGCACCTATTTTGCAAAATTATATCCAGCTCCTCACTTCTGTAAAGGCACTGTATTCGAAAATTCACTCAAAGACCTGGAATTCTGAATAATTGCTTTTGCAAAACTCGGAAAGGTGTGTTACTCGAATCACTATTGCGATAAAACTGCTGGCGACCCTTATCTTTTCGGTTTCTTTTTAGAGTTGCGTCTACAAAAAGTGTTGCCATCACCCGTTGATGGTAAGGTCAATTTCGAAAACAGGCGGGAAACCGCACACACTGTTGAATAAAAAATATAGATGTTACAAATCCCACCCTTTCCTCGAAAAAAATTTAAAGAATTTAAATTTTCCTACAAGAAAATGTAACAGGCACGTGGTACGGAGCTGCCCATAACTCAAGACACTGGCGAAGAAAAAGCTTTTTTTTTTTTTAAGAACGGTGGACCAAACAACCCGCTCAACCAAACACCCAATCATTGGAAAAACAAACAAAAGTTGTATTGCGCTAAGATTACGCAAGCGGCCGACTTGCCAACTATTATTTGCTCTATAAATATATATATATATTTTTTTTTTTTTTTAATTTACATTTAACCACTATCTAATCATGAAATATCAAGCTTAGGGAATGCGGAACAATGGAAAAATACTACTTGCCTTATAAATCCCCACAATCATTTTGTACCCCGTCGCTTTTCAAATCTTTGGCATTCCACACACCAGCGGATTTGCCTGTCGTCTCTTGAAGTTCGTAAGTCCACGGATTTAGTACTTTTCTAACTACAAAAGGGCCAGCATATTTTGGAAGAAATTTTGCGGTCACATAATCAGCTGCCTTGGACTGGCCGTAGTTTTTATGCCAAACTAGGTCACCTACCGCGTAGCGTATATCGCGACGTCTAAGATTATATGACGACTGTTGACGTTCGAACGCCTTTCGAAGATTCTTTTGCACATCTGAATATAGTTTTTCGAACGCTTTCGCCCGATTTGTGGATGTTGTACTAATGGTTTCGGAGCTCAGCCCATACTCGGTTCCGTCTAAGACCATTTCTCGCCCAAAATTAATAAAATACGGGGTTTGGTTAGTAGAGTAGTGTCGAGAACTTCTAATAGCGCATGCCACTTTTTGTAAATGATCGTCCCATAGTCGATGGTTCTCGGAAATATACGCTCGAAGGACCGTAGAAAGTGTCCGATGAGTTCTTTCGACAGCGTTGCGCTGTGGATGATATAATGGCGTGTAATAAACTTTAACATTATATTGCGCTAGGAGCTTTTTAAATTCGAGTCCTATAAATTGCTTTCCGTTATCACATATTACAATCCGCGGCACTCCAAAAAAACAAAATACGTGATCTTCCAGAATTTTCGTTAGATTCTTACCGGTAGCCCGTCGTAAGGGAAAATATAAAACAAATTTTGTGAAATAGTCCATTACAGACAAAATATAGATGTTTCCGTGTTTAGACATTGGCAGGGGGCCCACTATATCGACGTAAATTTGTTCCCACGGCTGTTTGATTTCGACATGGCCTGACATTAGACCTGCGGGGGGTTTTTGGTCAGGCTTGTTGGCAACACAGCTTCTACATCGACTGATGTATGCAGCTATATCTGCCCTCATTTTCGGCCAATAAAAACGCTCTGATATTCGATGAAACGTCTTAAAAACGCCCATGTGCCCTGCTCTTTCGTCGTCATGGTACCGTTTTAAAATTTGTGTTCTTTGTTCTTTAGGAACAACTTCTTTCCAGGACGAAGTTTCACCGGTAAATTCTGGATATTCTATCTTTACTTTCCGATATAACCGATCGTCATCACATACTCGCCATAATGGATACTTGATTGCATTTTCTTTAACTTTCTCAATAAGTTGTAAATACCATTTATCACGAATTGTACCTTCTAAACTATCAACTACTGCTGGTACAGCGCGTGAAAGTGCGTCTGGCACGACATGATCACGCCCCTTTCGATGTACAATGTCAAAATCAAACTGCTGAAGTTTGACACTCCATCGAGCCAATCTTCCTGCGGGCTCACGAAGATCATGCAGCCATTTTAGACTAAAATGATCTGTAATAACAGTGAATCGAGTACCTTCCACATAAGGTCTAAATTTTGTTATCCCAAACAACACCGCAAGACACTCTTTTTCGGTGACGGTGAAATTTCGTTCCCTTTTATCCAACGACCTACTCACAAATGCTATCACGTGTTCTCCGTCGTCGTGAATTTGAGACAATACCGCGGCAATACCGTATTCACTGGCGTCACATTGAATTATAAACGGAAGGTCGAAATTAGGACAACGCAAAACCGGAGCAGATATTAAGCTTTCTTTTAGTTGCTCAAATGAATTCTGACAATCTGATGTCCATCTAAATTTCTGGCTTTTTCTTAACAGGTTTGACAGGGGGGCTGCAACAGTAGCAAACGACGGAACAAAGCGACGATACCATCCCGCCATTCCCAGAAATCGTCTCACTTCTTTTACTGATTTCGGAACGGGATAATTAACAACCGCTTCTATCTTCTCGGGATCTACCCTTAATCCATTTTTATTTACAACATAACCAAGATACTGTAACTGTGATCGACAAAATTTACACTTTTCTTTTGCTACCGTTAAGCCAGCTTGCTTAAGACGTCGGAAAACTTTAGCGAGCACCTCCACATGTTTCTCAAAATCTTGGGTTACGATAATAATATCGTCGAGATAAACAAATACAAATGGCTCCAAATCGACACCGAGTACTCGATCGATTAACCGTTGGAACGTTGCGACGGAATTATGTAGACCAAACGGCATTCTACGAAATTGAAAAAGGCCTCTCCCCGGGACGGTAAAAGCAGTTATTGGACGCGATTCTTTCTCAACTGGCACTTGCCAAAAAGCACTTTTTATATCTATCGATGACAGGAACGACGCATCTCTAAGTTTATCTAACGTATGCGAAACAAACGGTAGGGGATATGCGTCTTTTGCTGTGACTTGATTAACCTTTCTATAGTCGACGCAAAATCGATAGGTTCCTTGTTTTTTTTTCTTGACCATAACGATAGGAGAACTCCACGGGGAATTTGAATGTTCTACAATTCCATTCTGGAGCATTTGATCCAATTCAATATCGACGTACTTTTTAAGTGCAGGTGACAATGGATAAAATCTTTGCTTGATCGGCTCCGCCGTTGTTTTTATTACGTGTTCCACCAAAGTGGTGCATCCAATACCTTTCTCACTCATCGGTAACTCGCTATCAATTAAGTTCGTTAACTTTTCCTGTTGCTCCTTTGTTAATTCTGAATTTTCGGTAATGTACACTAATTCCGCTTCCGAACTAAATGTCCATTCGCCATGACGAAGGTCAGGCACGATTCCCATCCTCTTCCAGAAGTCTGTACCTAAAACGAGAATATGGGACAATGTCGGAATAACTAAAACGTCTATAACTCGGACTCTATCTCTTACGCAAAAAGGTACGGTAATTTCTCCTAACACTGAACATTGCTCCCCATTTGCGACCCTACATGAAGTTGTAGTTGAGGACTTAATCTTCAACCCTAACTTTCTTAAAATGTTAAAACCTGGATTACCTACAATAGTTCTGGTTGCTCCTGAATCTAATAAACCTTGAACAATTGTTCCGAAAATTGATACTTTCAAATATGGCCTTTCATCTCCAATCGCGTTTGAAAGAACAAAATCTAAATTTGCTTGTAATTGAAAACTTTTTGTGGTACTGTCCGGCTTAAAAGGTTTACTCTTTCCTTTCACCGGCGAGTCGACTGTCCGGACCATGGACGACTCGCCTTGTCGTTTCCCGATTTACAAATCGTACAAGTTCTTGTTGTTACTCCGGGGTGGTGACATTTATAACATTGACGTCTCTTAGGTTCACTACAATCTCGTGCCATATGTCCCACTTTATCGCAATTGAAGCATTTTATTGTAAGTAATCTACTAGAGCTAGAAGTACTTGGTTGCATTTCGACCGCCTCGATACAAGCTAAGCCTGGTTCTACAAATTCATGAGAACGTCTAGATGGTGGTTTATAGTTATCGACTCGATATTTTTTTATTTCGAGTTTTAGGCATTCCGATTCCAATTCTGCTACGCTCTGAACTACTGGCAATTGTTGTGTATAAAATGGTGATAAATTTCGCGATATTATACTTAACCGTACATCTTCAGGAATTGATCCATGTCTATTGCATAGAGCCGTCATTGTTGCAATGTAATCTACAATCTTTTCGTTCGGACCCTGGGTTCGAGCAAGAATGTCATTAAAAAGTCGATGACGATAATCTGGAGGTACATAATGATACAATAACAAATCTGCAAACTCCTGCCAATTGTTACAACGACCTTGCACCGATCTAAACCAAGTAATGGCTTTCCCTTCAAAAAGATCTATAGCTGAGGTAAATAGTTCATTATCTGATACATGTCTAGCCACCTTTAATTCGTTCACCCTCTCTAAAAATGTTAAAACCGTTGGACCCCTTTCTTCACCTGTGAATTTTAATCCCCACTTATGAACGGGAATGGATTTACTGACATCTAAAACAGGAATGTTGTTTGTATCTGGAGTTGACTGATGTACCGGCGTATGTATCGATGGATTACTCCTAGAACTGTCACTATCAGAATCGGATGACTCATTTATTGATGTATGGCAAAACACTCTACTTAAATTCGCTCCGCTCAAATTTTCTCTAACCTGTCTGGACGAATCAAGCAATGGCAACAGAGATGAGACCTTTACCATCCACTTATTACGTAATTGTAAATTTTCTTCTGTTGCAGATTCTATTGGGGCTACGTTGATACGATTAATTAAATGTAAAATTTGGGAATATAACCGTTTACGATTAAGCTTCGTTCGCGGATCCTGATACTTATTAATCGTTCGCAACAAATCAGAATATTTAGTTACAATTAAAGGAACTTCAACGTCATAGTCATATTCATAGGGAGGATACTGTACCGGTTGTCCACGCGTTTCTGCTATTAGCAATGGAGTCAGTGCTGCCTCCATTTCAGCAACTGTTTTACCGTGTGCCGCATCTCCAAGAAAATCAGCTATTCCCCGGTAACGTAATTCAAATAATAATTCGTCTTTTCTTAGATGCTTTGCCTCCATTGTATGAAGACGAGGACAAAGAGAACAAATCCACCAAAAAGATATCTGTATGTATTTTGATTAAAGTCCTTTGGTTTGCAATTTAGCCTTGAATTTAGTCAACAAAGTTGCTGGTACCCCTTAAGACACGTTAGCCCCACGTTGGGCGCCAAATTTGTGACGTATTCTTTTACAAGGGCTCGTATAAGGCTATGGCCGACTTACCCAGTCAGATGGGAATGGGTTCACAACAATGAGATTTGAGATAATTATCTGGGCGCCACGAATTTATCATAACCTTATACGTCGAGTCACCCTTTAAACCTTTTCTACCTAAATTCGAAAGCAGAGACTTCAAGGCCGACACAAAGGACTTCCACCAAATAATACGTACTACAGATTAAATGAAAAGATATATAATTAGAAAGAGATATGTTGCTTCTTAGAAATACATAAATAATCAAATTCTAACAAATAAATATTCCTAGTAACCCTAACGGTCTACCTACTCTTTTTGTTATCGCTTTCTAAATCTGGTTATTCTCACAGTCGGTCACTCGCAATCAGCTGTTTGCGTTTCCCAATTCAAAAAAAAATATATAAATGTCCTTATCTAAAACGTATGAGTTACCGGTTGCCGATTCACCCTAACAGTAATAATTTCCGACGTCCTAGTTAACTTAACAAATAATAACTAAACATAAGATCATTTATGCTACCCTGACCTCTAAATGAATCAGAACACTTTACGACATCGAGACCTTCTTCAGACTGCTCTCCTTATGGACCTCTCGTAAGGGGGGGGAGGGAGTTTGTGGATGTTAACCTGGACCCAAACGCACAGCACTCTACTCGGAAAATCAGCTGCCTGGGGTTCGAAGCACGTTCCAAAAAAACCTGTTGTTCCAAGCAGTAATTAGTTTCGAGAAGGATGATTTTAAATATCGAAGGACAAAAACGAAAATTATTTTGAATACTTAATCCTTGGAAAATAAAAATCGCTATCTTTACCTTGGATGGTGTGTAGGCTTAAAGATATTCGAGGGATACCTTTCCTTCCAAATCCGGCATGCACCGCGTGCAAATCAACAACAAAAACGACTGCACCTATTTTGCAAAATTATATCCAGCTCCTCACTTCTGTAAAGGCACTGTATTCGAAAATTCACTCAAAGACCTGGAATTCTGAATAATTGCTTTTGCAAAACTCGGAAAGGTGTGTTACTCGAATCACTATTGCGATAAAACTGCTGGCGACCCTTATCTTTTCGGTTTCTTTTTAGAGTTGCGTCTACAAAAAGTGTTGCCATCACCCGTTGATGGTAAGGTCAATTTCGAAAGCAGGCGGGAAACCGCACACACTGTTGAATAAAAAATATAGATGTTACAATATGTTATTCTAAATTGTCTCAGCAACATGTGTGCAAACATAAATCATGCTGCGAGTATGCAGTCATTTCTTACAAGAAGACAAATTCCAGATATACAATCCTCGGGATCTCAAAAACAAGAAAGGGCTAATCCTCAATTTTTTAGTATATTATTCCAAATTGTCTCATCAACGTGTGTACAAGGTTCTACGAAGCTGCGAATATGCAGTCATTCTTAAAAAGAGACTAATTCTATATTTACCACGCTTTGGATCTCTAAAACAAGAAAGGGCTAATCCTCATTTTTTTCATATTTTATTCTAAATTGTCTCAGCAACATGTGTGCAAACATAAATCATGCTGCGAGTATGCTGTTATTTCTTACAAGAAGACAAATTCCAAATATACAATCCTCTGGATCTCCAAAACAAGAAAGGGCTAATCCTCAATTTTTTAATATATTATTCCAAATTGTCTCATCAACGTGTGTGCAATGTTCTACGAAGCTGCGAGTATGCAGTCATTCTTAAAAAGAGACTAATTCCAGATTTACCACCCAACTGGATCTCTAAAACAAGAGAGGGCTAATCCTCAATTTTTTCATATGTTATTCTAAATTGTCTCAGCAACATGTGTGCAAACATCTATCATGCTGCGAGTATGCAGTTATTTCTTACAAGAAGACAAATTCCAAATATACAATCCTCTGGATCTCCAAAACAAGAAAGGGCTAATCCTCAATTTTTTAATATATTATTCCAAATTGTCTCATCAACGTGTGTGCAATGTTCCACGAAGCTGCGAGTATGCAGTCATTCTTAAAAAGAGACTAATTCCAGATTTACCACCCTTTGCATCTCTAAAACAAGAGAGGGGTAATCCTCAATTTTTTCATATGTTATTCTAAATTGTCTCAGCAGCATGTGTGCAAACATATATCATGTTGCGAGTATGCAGTCATCCCTTACAAGAAGAAAAATTCCAGATATACAGTCTTCTGGATCTCCAAAACAAGAAAGGGCTAATCCTCAATTTTTTAATATGTTATTCGAAATTGTGTCAACAACGTGTGTGCAAAGTTCTACGATGCTGCGAGTATGCAGTCATTCTTAAAAAGAGATTAATTCCATATTTACCACCCTCTGGATCTCTAAAACAAGAGAGGGTTAATCCTGAATTTTTTCATATGTTTTTCTAAATTGTCTTAGCAACATGTGTGCCAGCATTTATGATGCTGCGAGTATGCAGTCATTCCTTACTTGAAGATAAATTCCAGATATACAATCCTCTGGATCTCCAAAACAATAGAGCGCTAATCCTGAATTTTCTAATATGTTATTCTAGTTTCTCGACAATGTGTGTAAAGTTCTACGATGCTGCGAGTATGCAGTCATTCCTTTCAGAAAGAAGGTTTACCACCATCTGGATCTCCAAAACAAGAGATTTTTTGTCCTAAATGGTCTTAGCAAAGTCAGTGCAATATTTGAAAATGTTGTGAAAATGCAAGTATTTAAATGCTGGAGTTTCGCGAAACCGGTACAGAATTTTTCATATATTTTTCTTTTTTGTTGATGTAAATCGTACAATTTGAGTTTATTTCGGATTGTTTGGTTTAAATCAATCATTGGAGCCAACTTGCTTCATTAGGTGTAGATATAACCGTAATTAATGCCGGGCCGAACTTGGAACCTTATCGTATACTGCCCTTTATAATGATCCTTTTGTGTCTTGACAATTTGATATTACTTTGTTCCTGAAATCCTCATAGAAACAACATTTCCCTGCGAATCTACGCCTAGGAAAATTGAATTTTCCGGACCAGTACTGTAAAGACTTCACAAGATACAAAATAAAAAAAATACTTTAAAAAGGAATAATTTATTCAAAACTATTAATTAGAAATATTAACATGAATTGTCGAACTTGTTATGTTTGAAATATTGATTCCCGATAGTAAACTTCAAATTTCCAGTAAAAGTCCCAGTCGAAATTTTAACATAGAATACATGCTCCAAAGACTTGAGGGTTTCTGCAAACTTGCTTTTCCGCACTTCTTCGGTAAGTGAAGTGACTTTTTTCTCGACGCCAATCTTCGAAAATTACCGCACCGATCTTTTGATTTACACTGTAATAGATAGTTGGTAGCAGCAGCCGCAGCTTCACTCAGATCAAATGGAATGCCCTCACAATGATTTTCGTCTTCTTTTATCATTATTTTATGGATTAACACTGTTTTCACAACACACGCACAAAATTGATGACATTTTTTCTATGGTGTTTACTTTGTAACCATCATAGATAAAGTAATATTATATTATTGTTTCGTGTATTGTTATATAGATAGGAATCTGTAATGTTTCAAAATGAAACGATATAAAGCGCCCTGTGTTGAAATGTTCACCAACTAAATATGGTCTGAATTGATAGCTCCAGATTTAGTTATAATTAAATTTAATTTCATTTAATAAAATTGTTTGCATAGTTTTTAATAAACCGTGCATGATTAAACTTTTTGCAATAATTGTCGATAAAACTGTTAAATTGCCTCAGATTTAGATTTAGATGAAAACAATGCAAACAATATTCTTTATCTCAAGATACATTGTCACATTGTTTCAAAATTAATTTATTTCGACCTATTTACATACTTTTTCTTTTTTTCATAAAATAATTTTGCATTCTTATGATGCCCCTTGTCCAGTTGTGGCAACACAACGGGGTGAATGTTCTAATGAGGCTCTCCTTCATTTCATTTTGTTGGCATTCACTATTAATTTGAAATTTAACATTAAAACTCAAAAAATTCATCAATAGTTCTAAACCTTTTTTCTTATAACATATTTTTGGTAGCAAGAACTTTATTCCATTATAACGCGTAGCAAGACCTTTTATGAGCTGTGGAGTAGTGTGGAGTGCAGTATTTTAACTTATCTGGAATATTTGCCATATTGAATTCTTTTTGTAGTGTTAAATCATGCCATTCCTCGATTTTATTTCTTGTGTCCCATTCAGACTGTCAAATAGATCGTTGAAAAATTTTAGAAGTTTGGCTGTTCCTTCGGCATATTTTAATGAGCTATCAAGTCTGGACATTAACGTCATTACAGACGCTACAGTGTGGCTAAAAACTTGAGCTGCACACGAAACTTTCATTTTTTTAATTTTTCTGGGATTGACATGATTTTCTGTGAATTTAGGCATCGTTCGCAACTCGATAGAACATCTATCATTTTCATATGCTTCCTGAATATGTGACCATTTTGCAGTGAATTTTTTATTTCCATGACTCCAAATTAAATTGTATTTTAGCAGATTGTTTCGAACACCTTTTAAGAGATGGGGGGATCGTAAATATGAATCACTTTCTGGTTTTCGATGATAAAATATTTTATGTTCCTTCCAAAATAAGAATTTTCTCTAACTGTATTTTGCATTAAATAATTACTAGCAGCTTGATTACTGGTACCCTGATCACTAATAGTTGAAATGATGTGCAGTCCTGCTTTTTGGCAGCTAATTATCACATTTTTTATAAGCTGTACTAAATCTATTGTTGTGACAGCACCGTTTGAAAATGTATACATAATCGATTGTTTCCACTCCCGTGTTGTTCCTTTAACTAGAAAAACTAACGGTCGATCGGGAATCTTTCCAGTTTTAGTATCACCAAAATCTTCAAATCCTTCGAACTCTTTCGTATTCGTGTTAACTGATATATGTGGTTCAATCATAACTTCATGAAACATTAATACGCACTGTTTTTCTTTTTGCGCTAAAGATTTAACTTTTACCTTTAAATTGTCGAAAAGAGCTTCGTTGATTCCAGCCCTGATTGGTATTCTATTTAGAAGGGATATAATTGTTTTTCTTGACGGCAGCGGAAAAATTTTTGAAAACAATTTATACGCTCGACTACTTTGTTTGTGAAGAATTAGCCCCATTATTTTGTCATCCAAAGTGAATCGTCGACCTTTTGGTGTGACTCCAGCCAACCTAATTTGGGATTTCACAAAATTTGCTAGAGTATTATTCAAAGGCTGTGTAACTCGTTCGACTAGCTCATGTTTGTCGAGTTTGGCTCTTTTTTTAAATAGCTGGAATTAATCGTGGTCCTAGATCTGTACTGATGCGTGGAAATTACATAAGATAACAAAAAAGCTACAGTCTTCTTAAGGTGCGTTAAATACTTTTCTAATTTGGGCCACTCTATTTTTTTATTCGAAAAAGAAACTTCAACAACTTTATTCATTGCTTGAAAAGCAAAAATAAAAGGTGTAACTTGTAAAGGGGCTACTGTGTGGAGGATATCGGGATCTTTTAATTGTTCGGCATTTTGTAAAAGCTTTCTGCAAGCATTGCCTTTTAAGAAGACAGTAAAGGCTACTGGCACATCAGAGACTTTAAAAATTCATGTTGCCATTTCTCATCTTAAACATGGTTTACACTTTTTAGGTAATAGGGGCCTTGGACTGTGGTCAGAGCAAGCTGGAGAATCTATACACAGAGAGTTTCTTCATTACTGGAAACGTTATAACATTAAACTTCTAGATGACGATAATTATGGGCACAGATTGAAAAAGGCATTTGTAGATTTTTCAGCTGATCATATCTAATCGCTATATTATTATATTGTTAATTAAATTTGTTTCATTGACTGAATCCTGTGTTTATTTATATTAAAAAAATTCAACAGTTACAATTTTTAAATTTTTAATGAAAAAAGGATCAGGTAAGATTGAAATTTTGATAAATTTTAAATCTCTATTTACAATGCTAACTGAAGATGGCAGCTGTTTCTGGCGTCATTTTTTTTTTTAACATGTTTTCAATTGAGACACACTGTGCCATGGTAACTATAGTTGTCAACACAATTCACAAACTTGATTTCTGTGGGATTTAAAAAAAAAATTCTAAAATTGGTAAATTTCGTCTTTTGTTGACGATTTCCGGAAAAATTTAATACAAAACACGTCAGTAGTAAAATCCCTTACTTGACTCGGAGCTTTAAAATACTCGGCACAAAGTGCCTCGTATTTCAATTTAGCTTCAGTAATGTGAGATTTTCCTGACTTATGTAAATAACTATAACCCTAATTTTTTACACAGTGATTTTGTAATAAGATCTAATAATTGTGCTCCAGGATCGAGCAAACGCAACATTTTTGGAATTTGCCTTGAAGATTCGTAATGAAAATAATCGCTGTTAGTAATAAATGCTCCTGCTATAAGCCAGACGCTGACACAGTGAGATTCGAATTCGTGGTATTATCATCCGATACGTGCAGTTAATTATGATACCGCTGATTACATTCCTGGCAGCTGGGGCACTAAATGCAAGCAGTCACAATTTTATCATGCTCTACGCTGGTTTGCAAATTCTTGAATGTTAACTGGAAAATTTGGCTACTTACGGCTAAAGGCTTTGTCTATACTTGCATTATTTGTTATTTTATGTTATGAGCGCATTATGAATAAGTTCATTTGAAGGGACCATTTTTTACGCTTTTTCGTTTCATCTTTTGATCATTAGATCATTAGACTATTAAGTCTGAGACGGATTTGTCGGAGAAACGTTAAGCCGGGTCCACACTTGCTGTATAACACAGCTATATAGCAAAGTTATATAACATGTTACTAAAATTTAGGCGAATTGTAGCAAATTTTGTTCCTATATAACTTGCTAGATGTTATCCATCTGGAGTCGGTAAAGCCCGAAAAGATCAAAGAAAGTTATATCGCACTGCTATTTCAAACGCGTCCAGACTTGTTATATTTTATGTCAACAACCGGTCACTGGCGTGCAGAGTTTCTTCCAGAGAGGTTCATAATAATAAAAGGGTTTTCACTGTATATTTTAAATAAATACATCAAGCTTTGGTAAGAATCTCCAGTTGCTAAAAAGCGCAAAGTTACTGCCAGACGTTCATTAATGGGTATTGCATCTCTCAATCTCGTGTCAGTCTTGCAAATTTTAGCGCCAATTAATCTTAGCAAGTGGTCGAAATCCACACTGGATAATCTACAGAAGTTTTTGAAGCTTCCCCTGTATGTCATTCCGTGATCGATAGAACCGACATCGTCTCGTTTCAAATCTTCCAATAAATGTGTCCCATTATACTGACTTCTTGACCGCAGTGTGGGTCTAACCCAAAACCGTCTTTTCTTCGGTTTTTTCTTACTCTTGGTAAACAAAATTACGCACGCCGCTGCTGCAAGAGTTGGTTTTCTGCATCCATCTCTTCACTGAACGGGTGTGGACGCGACTATGTTTTAAACAAAGTTTCATAGCAGAGTTATATAGCAAAGTTATATAGCAAGTGTGGACCCGGCTTTAGATACTGAAAGGTGGTTAAATGCTCTTGTGGTAGCATTTCCTGAGGAGACGCCACTTGTTCCATCAACGTCTTCGGAGACTCTAGTATTAATTGTTAGTCTAGTCTTAGCCGAACATTCTCTGTTGTAGGCGAAACAATATGGATTTGACGACTCATTTTTTCTTTCAAGACATTAAAATTGACAATTGATTACAAACAAATATATAGTTGGTATGTATTATTATTTAAATTTAAATACAGTACCTGGAATTGTAAAAAGTCTTGTTTGGTAAAATAAACGTTACGAGTTTTTTACAAAGATTTCGCCTTCTTCGAAAAGGTCACTCACATTTTTTATTATTATTGTTATTACTGTTACTACATATTTTGACTTCCACTCTTCCTCTGCATTTTGGTTTAAAGATTCTGTGATTATTTATTGATCTGTTAAATCCACATGGGTATTTTCGTTTTTACCCAAGGCCCATTCTGTAATTAGTTCATCTGAAGAATTATGAGATGTCTGTATTTAAAATATTTAAGAAGTGACACAAAATCAAATCTTGTAATTTTTCGAAAAAGTTGGATACAGGATGTGATTTAAATATGGTTTCCGTAAATGTAAATTGTAGATATCCAGGTGGTACACACGATGCTGCTGTTTGGGAGTTTCGGCCATACACAATTATTCAAAAAGAAAATATCAGCAAGGAAGGAGGTACTCAATGGTACTTTATCAAATGCACCAGAACGGTTGTACACTGATACTCACTATCGTGCGCGAAATATTATTGAAAGAAGCTTCGGTTCCTTAAAGCAGAGATTCAAATGTTTGATGAAAACCAGAACATTATATTATAAACATGCAGTAGCCGCCCAAATAGCAAATTCTTGTATAGTTTTGCATAATATTCGTAAACTTCATAATTTGCCAGATAGAGACGATGAAGATCATGAAGACGACGCCGACGAAGATGAAGAAATACAACACATAGAAGACAATGATATTAATGTTGTAATGGAAGGTGGCCTAACTCGACAGGAACTGGTGGCTTTAATTGCAGGTAGACACTGATAAATAATGATGAAATGAAAATTTATTTGAAACCTGTGTTTTTCTAAATATATAGTTATTTTTTTTATGTTACAAAATAATGTTAGTACGTATTATTAATTTATATTTATTTTTAAGCCAAAAGCACCAAGTAACAAGGAAAACAAACTTAAATAATAATAAGAGTGATTAATTGTAACTATCTGACTTTAATTGAATTGATGTTGCTAATATTTCGACTGCTTCCGCTATCTTTGTGAACGATGATGCAAGGCCATTGATAGACTGACTTAGTGCTACAATTGATTCTGCAATATTGTCTGACGATTTCAGGTATTTTGATGCTGCCTCGTCAAGTTTATTTATTTGCACTTTTCTTTCCCTTTCTGTTTGTTCTTTGCAACATGTGTACTTTGTTGTTTGAAATAGGTTTTTTGGAGGATGTGCCGGGATGGGTGGGATTAAAGCCGCTTATTGCCGGTGTTTGATCAAAGCAATTTCCACAAATTAATTTCTATATGTGTTTGGATTAACTTCGTCAACTACATGATGTACTGATGTACTTTGGGAGCCATCATCGCCAGTTTCTTCTGGTTCTAGTTCCTGTGGAACCTATCAAAGACACCACACCATAAAGTTTAATTAATCTATTATCTCTGAGATATGGTCGTTATCTGAATAGCCTCCATCGCCTGTTTTTTTAAATCCATCTTTATGGCTTCTTGCAATTTTTTTTTACTTTGTATTTGCAATCTGCAATCGTCTAGAAAAAAAATTGCATGATTTAAATGTCATAATGCAATTATTAAAAATTCTTACGGCTTTCCAAAGGGACACATCCTTTATTGCCCCATTCTCAACCCCATTGTTAAGATTTTTCGACAAGAAAACCAGCCAAATAAAATATTTTATATTCATCGACTTGTACACAGAAGAAGTAAGTTACGAATACCATAGACATTATAAAATTAGACTCCTTACTACAAGGTTATTAAATACATAACAAAATTAGATTAAATACGAATTACATCAACACCCATTTAAGCTTGTTTTTAAAGCCTCCCATTTTTCGTCCACCTTCCATATATCGTTAGGATTAATTTTCGGGGAGACCAGAATTTTGTTCGCTTCTAAATAATTAACAATTATTTCCTTTTGTGCTGTGTTAACTTTTTCTCCCTTTTGCGTTTGTTTTCTGGATTATTCTCCATAATAAAAATGAACATTTTTAAAAATTCCAAAATGACAAACGTATGAATGCCGCTATGGAAATAGGATGTGACTATGTATCCGCTCCTTTCGACAAAAATGGGAAAAAACCTAACTTCACTTGATTTAATTAAAGATATCGTTAAGAGTCTAAGGAATAACGAAATTGTTAAATTCGAGGTTACTAACTAGAATATCAAAAACTGAAGGACAATCGTTACAACTAGAAAAATAACGATATTGTTATAATATCAATCGTTATAATTAAGATTAAACAGAATCGCAGTCATTAGCATGTTTGCGAAAACCTTTTCTTATAAAGTTTTCCTTATGCTTACAATTATAATTTATAATTATAGTTATAAGTATAAATTGTAACAGTTATGCTGACGGCTTAGAACCTTACATTGACAAGCAGAACTGACTTTCTGTCACGCAAATTGATTCATTTTGCCCATGAATAATTTAGAAATTTTGGCTACTTTTGGCAATACAGAAGATGTACAGAACTACTTAGTGCATCAGTTAATACAAAAAGAGTTAACAGAAAAGCGTTATTCATATACGTGTGTTAAATTCAACATGAATAGCATTCCGCCAGAAAACTTTCGTTTTCTTTTTCGATTTGAAAAAGAACATATAATTAAATTACATCAAGCTTTGCAAATGCCTGCAAAATGGGTTACACCAGATGGTCATGTCATTGAAGGTTTATTATTATCTACAATCGAGAAGAAATTCCGTATTTTTAAACACTCTTCATTTATAGGTCTTGCAGGATTATGTCTCGTTTTAAGACGATTTTCTTACCCAAACAGACTAAAAGGATTGCAAAATGAATTTGGATTACATTTTTCGTCAATCAGTAAAATTTTAAAGTTTGTTGTTACTTTTATATTCAAGAAATGGGCCAAGTTATTATTAAATTTTGATAAAAACATATGGTTAACGCAAGGTTTTCTCGCAGAGGTGGCTGCCTTCGTACATAAGAAAGGTGCTCCTTTAAGAAATTGCATTGGGTTTATCGATGGTACTGCCCGGGCAATTTGTAGACCATCAAAATTTCAAAAAGAAGTTTACAGCGGACATAAAAGAATACATTGTCTGAAATTTCAATCAATCACCGTTCCAAACGGTATCATTTTACATTTAAGTCCTCCGTATTCTGGCAGACGACATGACTCTTTTATCCTTAAAAATTCAAAAATCTTAGAGCAAATGAAGCTCCATTGCCCACAGTTTTGTTTATACGGTGACGAAGGGTATCCATTAGTGCAACAATTAATAAGACCATTTTCTAATCATAATTTAACAGAGCAGCAACAAATGTTTAATACCAAAATGTCCAAAATACGCCAATGCGTAGAATGGAGTTTTGGTAAAATAACAACGCAATTTGCGTTTGTGGATTTTAAAAAAAATCAAAAACTTTTTCTGCAACCAATAGGTCAGTATTATATTGTGGCTGCATTACTAACGAATGCGCATACATGTTTTTATGGAAGCACAACTTCTCGATACTTCGATATAGAATCACTAGATATTATGGAATATTTTCAATAATTTCTTTTTAATCAAACAATTACCTTTAATTAATATGTTATTATTAAATAAACATTTAAAAGCTGTAATTATTTCAAAAATTATGTCAGATTTTTATTATTTAAATTTTGTGTTAAAATGTTTTCCAAAAATCTGTTTAAAATTGCATTTTTTTGTCTTTCTATTTTACGGCCCTCTTCCTCCTCTTGCCATTTTTTCTGTTCGAACTCAAGCTTAGCTTTTTTGAATTCCAACTCTTCTATTTGAATTTTCATATTATCTTGATGTTGCTTTTCTTTAAATCTTAATTGTTCTTGTTGTAGCTGACTTTCCCGTTTCATTTTTTCAATTAAATATGAAAAACTTGTTCCATCTTTAGTTCCATTTCTCGTCTTTCGTGCTGCTGCTGTATAAACCCTGCTAGATTCTTGGTTGAACCCTTCACGACCCCCACGCTCACCATCAATATCAGTGTCATTAAAATCGTCAACAGTGTGAAAAAATATTTCATTGTCCACGTCAGTGGCTTCTGTTTCTAATATTTCTTCACTATTACAACTTTCAATAGGATTGTCCAAACTTTGCAGAGCAGCTTGGCGAATTGCTTTTGCAGGCATAACCTCGTCGAATTTTTGGCCACTGCATCTTTTTTTACCCCGTTCATTTTTTTTATTTTCTATGTCAATTTGTGCCACATCTTCATATTGCGACCAGACAGTCAGAAGTTTTCTAACAGCGTCGCCCCACTCAGTCTGTATCCGTTCTTTCCCACTTTCTGTAGCTTCGTCGGCATCAAATTTTCTAAATTTTATTACTTGTTCCAACATATGATCTTTTAATAATTTGAAGCTACAGTTCTGAAAGCGCTCTCTTTCGTCTTCACTTACGACTGCATGAAGTTTTTTCCACACATCTTCTTCGTTTGTAAATTCAGTCTCGCAAAGAAGGTCGAATAATGCATTCAAACATTTTATACGTTCCCTCTCTGAGAATCGAAATCGTTTCTTTTTCAGTTGCGACATAACTAATTAAAGTTCTAAATGACACTGACTGACATTGTAGAAAAATTCTACTATTGTCAATATAAGAAGTAACGATTGTGAGTGTTATAATTATAAGACATAGTTATAAGGATAAGTGTAAGCATAAGAAAAAATTTATAAGAAAATGTTTTGCGCAAACACGCTATTATCTGTTTTTCTATTAAAAACTCACTAATGTAGCAATTTCCCCGGAAACGTATTATCGGCAACGCTGTACTGATTTGATTTAGGGAATTTTTTGACATCAAAAAATGTTAAGGTTATTTTTGAAAAGTCATATTTTTACTCAAAGTACAATAAATTTAAGATTATAACAGCTACAAGAAAGAATAATACGTCACTAATAGTGCGCTGCCCTCGTCAGTTACCCTCTCATCATCATGTGTTTCGTCTGGATCAGAGTCCGTTAAAGATATTATGACTGGTGGAATACTATCTAAAGGAAAATTGCCAATTTCTTTGTGTTAGTCTGCTAGAATTAATTCTTCACAATGCCGAATACTATTTTTCCACATTTGGGAATCAAAATTATTATCTCCAACCTCAAGTACGTTACTCGTTTTTTGTCTTTAGTATTTTCATGAATGTTTTGATTGTGGTCACGTTTGCAGTGTGCCCATCTCAATAGCGTTGTGTTGACAGTGGTAAGGTGGAAGCTGAAGCACATCAATGTCATGCTGTTCCAAAATGTTATCAGTTTCATATTTTACAGGAGTATCAGGTGAAATTGTGGGTTGAATTAAATCCCATAACTCTTTTTTTGTAAATTTTGAATTAAATGCAATGTTGCATTTTGTTAAATATTCCTGCAGGACAGTTTTTTAGTTGGTGGTTTATCTAATTTTACGGAGTGATAGCTGGCATTATCCATAATGACGATTGTTTTAGAACTTTTTGAAAGATTTGGTGAACAAATTGCATTAGGTATAAATTCGTTGAAAACCCATTCTTTAAACATATTGGAATCCATGGTTTTTTGATAATCTCTATCATTATTGGTAGAGTGCGAGAGAGCTACACCCATTTATAAAATCCGCTGAGGATCCAGCATGCAAAACCGTAAAACGCTGTCCTTGTGTAATTTTGTGGCTTTATAATTTTTTGTGTGCATATTGTCATGTAGCCATGTTTTTAACTGGGAACCATGCTTGTAAATCCAAGTCTCATCGAGGAAAATGAATTTAACATCTGGATAATCTGCTTGATATTTCAGGTAACATTTTAGAAATTTTATTCTTTCGGCAACTATTTCAGAATTTTTCGATGATTTTCCTACATACTTATATTTGAAACCCATTGCTTTAATTATGTTATACAGAGTACCTACTTCGCGATTCTGTATATTCTAAATTATTTTGTGCAATTGAAAGAAGCGTATCCAAATTAAAATATTGCCCTGTTTCTTTGTATTTCTGAATTTACCGTCCCAACTCTTCCCTAAAAAAGTGATCTCCCAGCTGCACTTTTAGACGAGACAATTGGTTTGCCCGTTGTATGGCACTTCAAAATAGTTCTTACAGTGGACTCAGAAACCTAGTTTAAAATATTAATCAATATTACGTACTGAACAGTGCAGTGTTCATACATTTTTCTTCCAGTTATGGCTGGCTCCATTGTCAAAATTAGGAGTTAATGAGTGCCATTTTCAATTTAGCACTTAGAAGATTTCGCTTTTTTCGATGCATTTTCTGTTCTTTCAAAAATTAAGAAATTTTTAAATGACGAGCTGACGAATTTTCAAAAAAACAGCTGTGCCAGTGAAGTATGAAATAACACTATACATGTTTTTTTGTTATACCAAAAATAAATTATTAATAACTTTTGCGAGACATTCTAAAAACAGGTTTAGTTTTTATTGTTTTTATTGCGTGTTTAAAGACACCAGTGCTGATTTTTCCTTTTTTATTAAATATAAATAGTAACAACAAACAAAAAACTCTTAAATAGTTTTCTTTGTACCGTTTGTGCCAAAATGTCTACAAAACCTTCAAAAACGTGAACCATCTTTTAGCGATTTTTAGTTCCTGAGCGTAAGCGTTCTAATATACGGGTCTATAGATTTTTTACTCAGAAATTATGATTATTTTTTAACTTTTGGCGTTTGGGCACGAGAAACTTTTGCCATTTTCAACCATATGCGAAAAGTAGGTAAACTAAAAACAGTCGATGCTAATGGATGTGCTGGGTATTTGTAAACTTTTTTTGTCGTATCGTATAACAAATAACCGTTTTCAAGTTAAACAGTTTTTTTTTTTCTAAGCATTTAACAATAATTAGATCTACACTCGATATTTTCATTTACACACGTTTAAACGTTAGCTTAGACGGATGCATTTTTTGCAAAAACAAACTTTCTGTCGTAGGGCGTTTGGTAGCCCAGTGCAAATTCTTTTTTAAATATACCTGAATACGGCCCTCTCTATTGCAACATGATAGTTTGCCAACGTATCCAACGTCAGCAAGAATGCTGTACACTCCACACTGGGCCCAAGCCACCAGACATTTTAATCGAGTCGTGGCGGTTGTGTGCACGTTTATTATTGTCGTATGAATTGATTACTAATAAATTATATATTTGAACGATACGATATCGTTCTCGACGCGAGGAAGGATGTTTTGGTGCAACAGTTTTAGGTATCTAATTGACTTAACTTAATTATGGACATATAAGTATGTGTACGTGATGTGTGCATTTTTTTTTTTACACCAACTGATACTTTTCTTCTCAGCCGCATAACGTAAGTGAAAATTTTATTTTTTATTTAATTGAAATTTTTTATGAAAGGTCGTGATTAAATTCCAACGAGTCGTGGGCGCGCTTTGTTGAATAATTCTGAATCAAATTTAGGAACGAAGAGGGAAAACTTTTTCCAAAATTGATTTTACCTGGTTTTTGAGATTTAACAACATTACGAAAGTGCCAGACTTGAATATAAATGACTCATAAACTCACTGAAGTCTTCTTCGGAATTGATATCGAATTATAGTTGTAACTTGGTCAGGAGGGCTGATATCGAAGTGAATCAGTCTTATTAACAAATACACAACCTGCAAAAATACAAAGGGGGTGTGAACATACGCGGCGCGTTTTCAAATTTTGGTCGAGTGCAAAACCAATTCAGACATGAAGACATGATACAAATTTTATTCATATGGTTGAAATATTATTCTATGTATTATGTGTCTAAGGTTATTAGTACGAAAAATCCAAAGAAATGAAAAAATGATTGTTCTTCTTGAATAATGTTTGATTGAAATTTAACAACACAAAATAAACGTTTTATTCCATATAGTCTAAACAAAGAAAAGTAAATAACATGCTAAATTATTAATGGTATTCTTTAAAAAAAAGTGTTTCGATGAATGGTCGTTCTGTCTACAAATTGTTTGCTACCAGTTACGAATCATTTTCGTCATTCAGTTTATCAGTTGCTTATAGGGATTCGCAAAAATCGAGACTAATCTCGTTCTCGTCTCGGAATCGCTTAAAATTCGGGACGATACCCGAGACCGATACCAGAAAATAAGCGAGACTCACTTTCGAGACCTTTTGCCGAAACTCTCGGCGAGATCGAGACCAAATGCCGAGGCTCTCGAGTATCGGTTTTATAAAATTATATGTAAATAATTTGAAAAAAACATTTATTTAGTTCTATTCTAATAAAATACAAAACAGAGAAAGATAATTAAAAACGAGTATGTTACGAGTATATAAAAAAATCAAAGCATAATTTTATTTGCATGAGGGCAATGAGCCCAGGAACCAATACACAATTGACTTCGTGCAGTTTCGGCTGTGAGCCGATTTCTTTCTTTCCGCATAATTTGTCCTGCCCTTGAAAATACTCTTTCCACGGGTACGGATGTAGCAGGTATGGCTAGAATATCTTTGGCCATTTTTGCTAAATTAGGGTAAATACTTCTATGAACGTTCTACCATTCTAAAATGTTTATGGTAGGTGCTGGGGCTGGTTCTGTATAATAACGGTTAAGCTCAGTTCTCCAACATTCTGCTGGAGACAAATTAGCAGTGGTGTCGTCAAAAAATGCCAATATACTGCTTAGGGGATTGTTGTCTGTTGATGCCGTTGATTTTGTAGGTTGATGCTTTGGGTAGTCACTGTCCTCATAATGGGGGTAGTATTCCTGCTGAAAAACTTTTTCAAAAAATACCACTGAATAATGTTTCAACTCTTTTCCCCATGCAGTTTGATCGAATTTCCGTAGGTTATGACGCGGATCTAATAATAGAGCGGCACAATAAATCCAGTTAGTTTTTTGATAGTGTTTCAGAATTTTTCTTTTTCCATTTTCACATGCATTATAAAAGCATATGTCGGTTTCGTCAGCAATATTCAATGAATTCATGAATGACTCCAGTCTATCAAGTAGTAAATTAAAGGCTATAACGGTTAGTGATAAGGTAGGATATTGTTCTCCTTCCAAAACCACTGAAAAATTTTTAAAATATTTTAAAACTTCTTTCAATTTGTTCACCCAAATCCATTCATAGGCAGTTAGAGAATAGCGCTTTAAAACGGCATTATTTTCAGAGAGCAGTTGTAAAGCTTCTTTCATACTGTAAGCAACTTCCAGCATTGCCTGCGTACTGTTCCATCTAGTTGATACATCTAAAGGAGGATCCTTATAGGTTATTCTTTTTACTTCACAACAACTTCTAAACTTATTGCATATTTGTTCTGATTTACGTATTTTTTGAAATATTCCACGAATTTTTTCAACAAATGATATTCTATCAGCATCGTTTTCCTCCTCAGAATCTTCTTCATTGTTCTCATCAGCACTATAATCATCTTCATGATCCTCTGTTCGTACCTCTTCTATTTTTAGAGTGTTTAAAATATCTTTCACGCCTAAGTTGCAAATGTGTGCCATACATCGGAAGTGGCTATTTTTTTCGTCAAATCTAATGCTTTCTTGATTCAGAAGTTTTTTCAATTCTGCTATAAACATGTCGTTGGCAGAAGCATTGTCCATGGTGATGCCTTGAATTTTTTCTTTAAGACCGAAAAATTCTATAGATGAGTGAAAGAGTTTTGCAATGTCTAAACCTGTATGTTTTCCATCAGATGGTAAAAAATCTAAAGTTAGAGAACATAATTTCCAGTTGTCATATATGTAATGTGCTGTTATTCCATAATAAGATTTTCTGTTAACAGACGTCCAACCGTCTACAGTAAAAGAAATTTTACTGCTAGTGTCAAGTAAAAGTTGTTTTACATTTTCACGCATTTGTTCGAAATATTTGAGAGTTGTACAACGTAGTTTGTCTTTTTTTGGCATTGATAGATTTGGAGAAATTAATTTGAAATAATTCTGTGTAGCTTCGTCATCAAAAAAGTTATACGGCAAACTTTTTCTTGATGTCCATATAACTGTTTCTTTAACAAAAATGTCTGTTGCATCGGCTGTTTTCACCAGATGCTGAAAAGCAAAAAAATCGTAGTTGTATTTATATAGGTTAGTAATCAGAACTTATTACTTAAAACATGTGATTACGTTATTACGAGTATTATTATATGAAATATGTAAAATCTTTTTTTTTATTTAAGATTTTGAGAGATTTTCAGAGCTTTGAAGCAACCAATGCAGTTAGTTCTGATTTTTTGTTTTACAGTCACATTTTGTGACAATGAAAGACTATTGTTTTACACAACTTCTAAAAAAATGTAATTGTCGTCAGAGGCAGAGGCATTAAGTTTTGCTAAAAAAAATCATAAAACAACCCAAAATTGGGTTTTAATATCCAATTATAGTTCCACAGTAGGACCTTTTTTTTAAAAGAGTCGAGCCCCCAAAGAGTAGCTAATAATTTTATAAGTTGTTGTTGGCGTGGCAATACGGGTTCGTCCAGTTGCATTTTCTTACCAAATTTAATAACATCTTGCCAAAGAATATTATAACCTTCGTTCCTTTTGTTTTTTAAGGTATCAGTAACCTTCTGTGTAAATTTCATCGATCCATTAAAATGCAGTATTACTTTTTGTAAAGATTCAACGTTTGTCAATATAAATATTTTAATGAGGAACAATGTTTCAAAACACTGAAGATTTTTTAAATGAGCATTGGTTTTAGTTCCAACTTCGTTGGCTGCACCGTGTGGGACAAAGCGATTTCAAAGTTCTGGTGTTGGTCCGCTACGTCGTCTTTTTTTATTTTTTCGAACCAAGATAGACGTTTGAGAGACTTGCTTATTAGATTTATTAGTCTTTATTATTTAATCGCATAGTCTTGGGCGGTTAAATTTAAATTGTGAGCCAAGCAGTGTACAAATACCGCACGTGGTTCATCTGCTTGAATTTGAGTTTGTAAACCATGGCGATGACTACTAACATTGCTTACACCATCAGAACCTTGTCCTCTACAGTCTGCTAAAGGCAATTCCGCTCTAATCAGAACATCTTTAACAATTTTATAGAGGTATTCGACTGTAATAGAAAAGGTTTCGTAAAATCCAGTGAAATGTTCATAAACAGACATAGATTCATGGGCAAAGCGCAGATACAAACCTGCTCATGTACATTAATGTCGGTTGTCTCATCTATTATAGTAGCAAAATATTTTTCTTGCTTAATTTGAGAAATGAGTTTTTTTTTTAAACCATAAAACTCATGCTTATACATAATCTCATTGTCATTGTCCTTTGATAACCATTAATATTTTGAGTCCTTACTTAACCACGATTTTAAAACTGGTACGTCTTCAGAGCTGTTTGTAAAAATTTCAATCTTTTTCTATGTGATCCCTAATCGTCAAACCTTGAACTGCCAAATATTGTAGAAGAAATAAACCTAATCAATGCAACCCGCGCTTCTTTCATTTGATTGATTTTTTGTTCGTTAATAAATAGAAGTAACATTAACTCCTTTATTATGTCATGCCAAAACACTCACAGATATCTTCTATATACACTGCGTTTCAAATAAAATGCACCACCTAGAAGGAGTAGGCGTAGAATGTTGAAATTTGGTGGAGAAGACTATTGCACGTAGACAAACATTTGATTAAAATTTCAAAGAAAAAATAAAATGTCTAACACAAGAAATGTTAATAATGTGTTAAAATTCCACGTGCACGAATACAAGACTGTATTCTTCTAGGCATGCTTAAAATGAGATGATCTATTGCCTGCTGGGGTATCTCATTCCAGGCATTTTGAATTTGTTGTAGACATTCTTCCAAAGTCTTTGGAGGATGTGGTAAATTGCGCAGCCTTCTATGCATTAAATCCTAAACATTTTCGATTGTTGATAAATCTGGTGATAGGGCAGGCCAGGGTAAGAAGTTGACGTTATTTTCGTCAAACACTCTTTAAGTTAATATGGCCACATGAGGCCACGCATTATCTTGTTCAAAAGATGTTCTTCGACGGTTCGAGAGATAAGGAAAAAGAAATTGATTTAACACGTTAACGATGTAATGCCGGGCATTTAGCGTGCCTGGAATGAACACTAAGGGAGTACTTCAACAGATGTGTATACCATCCCATATCATTACTCCAGGTGTTAGAGCGATATGACATCTCTGTACAAATTCCAGATTTTACCTTTGACCTCAAGGCCTTCGAACACGTATGCGTCCATCAGAGTGCCACAAACAAGACCTAGACTTGTTCCTAAACATTATGACATTCCACTATTACAGCCATTGCTGCCTGTCTTGGTACCAGTGAAGCCTGGTAGTTTTGTGTTCTTGTGGTAAGGGAAGTTTGCAGTTTGGACGATAAGATCTCAAGCCAAAGGAACGAATTTGGCGGTAGATGGTACTCCTCGGATTCTGTGCCCAATTGCTGTCATCCAGTCCATCCCGACTGATCGTTATGGTTACCAAGGGTACTGAATAACACTTCTTCTTAGCAAATGATCTTCGCGTTCTTGGGTGACTCTGAAACGGTCGGTACCCCTGCGACGCATTTGTAGCTCTTCGTTGTTCCATTCTCGACTTGTTCTTAATATCGTAGAATCCGTTGGGCCGAGTCTTCTGGTGATTTCCCGAAATGGTAAACTAGCCTCATGCATCCCAATCATTCGCCCTCTTTCAATAGGTGTTATCTGTTGAAAATTACCTCGTGTGTGAACTCGTAGCATTTTTGCAAGCACAATAATGACAAATGTCAAGTAAAATTGCAAAAGAATCTTACTCAAGTATCTTTAAAACATAATCAAAAAATTAATAAAAATCGAATAACACTCGGTATATTATCTAAACAAGTAGTAGTTTTTCTTTCAAATTTTAATCAATTGTTTGTCTATATGCAACAGTCTTCTCCACCAAATTTCTACATTCTACGCCTACTCCTTCTAGGTGGTGCATTTTATATGAAACGCAGTGTATTTGCCAAGAAGAAAATCTTTCTACACAGAAACATTTATTAGAGTGTTTATAAGATAAAAAAATAAATATAATAAGACCTGAAAAATGTGGTGGGATGGTACGCACCCCACCTATTTTTTCGTCGGATGAACTCTCTGCGATGCCCCCACGTACTTGCCGCCAATGCGCGTGAGTCTTCTAATTTGGTAATACTTATTACAGCGAGTCCCTGTGTTTTTAATTTATCATCAATTAACAAGTTCGGTGCCATTTTGTTGTCAGAATATGACTTATTAATTTACAATTATTTCTTCAATAAACTCTGCTCTTTAGGATGAATTCATAACAATCCACATTGTCCGGTGTGCAATCAGGGGAATGTAAATTGCAGCGAAACTAATCCACTAATCTTCCACAGCCCATTTTGTTATTTTTTTACTTCCCGAGAGTAAGCAAAGGAAGTATTTTAATCGAGTCCGTCGGCCGACTCTCTACTTTCATGACCCCTAGAAGACGAAGAAATAGGGCTCCCATTTACGTCTGTCTGTCCGTCCATCTGTCTGCCGTCCCAGATTTTTATTAGACAGATAATCTTCGAAAGTACTGGACCGATTGTTGTGAAATTTTGTACTTATATTAGGAATATCATGGTAAAACGCTAACAAAAATTTGTCTAATCATCCCCACCACTAATGCGATGACGTCACTTCAAAATTCTACATAGTACATGGGTTTTAAATTGTATAAAATAACATAGTCCTACACATGTAGTTTCCGACATCGAATTGAGTATTTACCCGAAACGTCCAGATTTTTGGAAAAAAAATCAAAATTATAAAACAATATTTTGCAATTTAATTTTAAATCTGCTAACCCGAATGCTTTGAAATGTTGCAGATGTTTTAAGGCTGTAAAGCTGTACAAAATATGATGAGTCTGTACTTGTGATTTATCACTCCATTCATATTTTTTTAATTTTCATATACAGGTTGACTCAAAAAAATTAATGAATGCGTAAATTTATTTTATTGATTTACTCAGCAACTACAAAACCGAATGCTTTGAAATCTTGAAGATGTTTTAAAGTTATCATAAGCATGGTAAGTTTCTGATCAAAATGTATTTGCTCATCCCCCCTAAAAAATTTATGACGTCACCACAAAATTTTGCTGAATAAATCCCATCTAAAATGTACAAAATATGATGAGTCTCTTCTTGTGATTTATGATTCCGTTCATATTTTTTCGATTTGCATATACAGGGTGACCCCAAAAAATAATGAATTCGTAAATGTATTTTATTGATTTAATCAAGAACTACAGAACCGAATGTTTTGAAATCTTGTAAATGTGTTAAGGTTATAAAGAGCATAATAAATTTTTAGTCAAAATATATTTGCTTATCTTCTCCAAAAACTGATGACGTCAGCTCAAAAGTTTGCCGAATAAATCCTATCTAGAATATACAAAATATGATGAGTCTGTACTTGTAATTTATCATCCCATTCATATTTTTTTAATTTGCATATACCGGGTGATTAAAAAAAAAATGACTGCGTAAATTTATTTTATTGATTTATTCAGGAACTACAAAACCGAATGCTTTGAAATCTACTTTGAAAAAAAAACATAATAGGCATGCAGTCGTCACCTTTCCGACAGTGAGGGAAGTACTGTCTAAACTCTTTAGACCAATTTTTTTATTTATTAATTGCATCACGGACTTGTATTTCACTTACTGTTTCAAATGAAAAAAAAATGTTTGAAGCATTGACTAATGAACACATACGATTAATACATAGTATCTACATTAGGATTAGGCAAGGAGTTTACAATGCCTTTGGCAATCAGGGCCGCCGTAAGCGGGGGTGCAAGGCGTGCACCGCACGCGGGCGCTGCCAAAGGGGAGCGGCAAATTGGCACGCAAAGCAGCACTTTTCAAAATTCCCAAAATAATATAAAAAAATGTAGGGGAACGAGGGGCTTGTTGTAACAGTTTTTAGGAAAGCGAATATAATTTGGTATCTATTAGCTGTTTGACCATTATAAAAGTATCTATCGGTAGTCTAACTATTCCCCTATTGGACTGAACAGGCAAAAGGTCAAAATTGTTCATCTTCACTTCACACCAGGCATTTTCTTAAAAAAAGTGCATTGTTACAACTTGCCCCGTGGTTGGGGCTAGTTGTAACAGCCATCATACAGGTAGTACCAGTAAAAATAAAGCTGATGTTGATACATATTTAGACTTTATTTTTGAAAAATCAACACAACACTTCATTATATACAATTTTTTTTCAGTAAAACTGAAATAAACTTTTAGAAAAAGAGTTAACATTAAAAATTTGAGTGTTGTCTTCCTTTTTCTTAATATATCTGGAAAGCGATATATGGCATAGGTCAAAATTTTGGCTCGCTTTTCGTATGCTAGGTATGAGATTTGTAGAAGTGAATTTGGGATAAGTTGAAACATGTTACAACTTGCATCAAAGCTATTGTTACAACATGCCCCGTAGCACAATTTTCTACATTTAATTACATTTCGTCAAAATTATGTGGCTTTGCGTCAAAATGTGTAAGGAATATCAAAGCTGAGTAATTTTTGAGCTACATGCAAAACTAAAAGTTTTAAATTAATTAATAACTGATACGAAAAACCAAATTTTACTAAAGCAATATTTTACATTACTTGGCCAAAACGAGACACGTGCACACATCCACTTACTGCGCTGGCTCAAGGAACAGTGGTTGTGATGACATGATGACTTATGGTGCAAGAATTAAATTCAGTAAAATACCTGACGTTAAAGAGTTTAAATTGTGGGTAAAAATTTAGTGTTACAACTTACCCCTGTTACAACAAGCCCCTAGTTCCCCTACAACTCGAAAAAAGGGTTTATTGAGACTTTGGGAGAAAGCAAAGAAAGAAATATTGTTTAGGTCATCCAGTCATCGATAAATCAATAAACATCTGTTTTTTATAGTACATGGTGAACAAACTTGTAGATCGGTAAAGCATAAAGGAATAAGTTTCCAGAATTGCGGATGTTGTTTGTCGGAACGTCAAGGGGGATGTTAGCAATAAATTAAATTATTTTAGTAATTCACAGAAAGGTATTAAAGAACATTGCTCCAAAAATTAGTTGGTGTCCGAGCTGGCAAATGCAACAAAGTTGTTATTTGCACTTGTAGTTTGGACGATAAATTTATTTTATTTATACGTATCACATTTGCAAAATCTTTGATGATTTGCTGGAAATATCCGAAGATACTTCTTCATGGTAGTTATTTGTTCAACGATAATTTGATTTGATAAGTATTCTGAATCAATCAACATCTTAACTAAAATGATGAATCCTAATATCAACATCAAAGTATATATCAATTTACTTAAAGATGTAATAGGTTACTTTACCAACTATCGTTCAAATGAAAGTTTTGCTAATATTATACCTGAAGCAGACAAACTTGCCTATGAAATTAATGTTCAACCATTTTTTCCGCCAATCCAAACCGTGTGTCCAAGAAGTAATATTATAGTTAATATTATTTCACAAATGAAAGAATTGGAAGACTATATTTTGTAATTAATGTTCATGTAATTGGAAGAAAACCGAAACATTTTGATCACGAGCAGAATTACGAAGTTGTAGATCCAAAAATTAATTTTAAAATAATTTTTTTGCCGAATTCTGAACCAAACTTTGTCTTCAGTCCGCAGAAGAAGACATGTTAAAAAACTGTAAAGATTTACATTTAAAACTTGCAGTTGATTCCCTTGGTGAGGTCGACATTGCCGTATTTAATAAGATTAAAGCTTTAAAACTGCACTCTTCAGCTATACCGTTAGAAGATCCCCAACAAATTTTACGTATTGGTGTGAAAACAATTTAATCTCAACTTTTCCGATACATCAATAGCATTAAGAACTTTGCTTACACCACCAGTCTCGGTTGCATCTGGCCAGCGATCCTTTTCAAAATTGAAAATAATAAAAAATTATCTCAGATCAACCATGAGTCAAGGCAGGCTAAGTAACTTATCTATTGTTGCAATTGAACAAGAACTGTTAGACAATTTGGACATAAAAAATAGTTGCAGAATTTCCCAGTATGAAATCTAGAAACATTCATTTGGTTTAGTAAAAAATATTTAATTATATTATTTGTATGCTTTAGGTTTTTTCGTTTCTTTTTTTTTGTATTCAGTCATACTATATGGATACATATGTATTTATGTTTTTTATTAACAAAATAGATTTGTGTTCGATAAAGGTATTTGTTTGTTTATTTTATACGAAATAAATTTTAATTTTATCGTTTTAAAGACTGGCCTTTAATTTTCCACTGATTTTAATACAATTTTTACTTAAAAAAATCTTGTCTATATTGAAGAGGGGCGCTGAATTCAAACTTGCACTCGGGCGCCAAAAGTTCTAGCGGCGGCCCTGTTGGCAATATTTACAAAAAATGTATTATACTCGGATGGCGTTATCTTGGATGTTTCATGAATCTTACGTTGTTCGTTTCTATTTATCAGGGACCACATTGCTTTTGTATTGTTACAATTATTTCTAATAAAATTATCATTAGCATTAGTTCTAGCTTGCTTGATACCAGCATCGTATTGAGGTCTGTAGTTATTATATACATTTTTTAGATGCAATGTTCCATATGTATTGTGCAAATTATATAAAAAATGAAGTGTTTCTCTCATATTTTTTAACTCAGGGGTAAACCAGACTATATTATGAACTTTGCATCTATTACAAATTATTTTCTTTGTAGGAAAGGCTAAATTGAAGTTGTTTAAAATTATGTCGAAAAACATGTCAAACAAGACATTTACATCAAGATTTAATGTGATAAAATTCCAGTCAATATGATACAGTAATTTAAAAAAATCATTTTTTCCTCGTTGAGTTATTGGCTTAACAAATTTAAATGGATACGAGTCATCATAAACATTTTCTATAAGACATATTTTTACAGAGATAGCTGTGTGATCAGACCTAGAAATATTAATAGGTGTAACAGTTAATAAGTTGACATTTATAACTATTAGTGAATACATTATCAATAGTATTATTCATGTGTGTTTTGAAATTAACTAGTGGATGGAAACCGTAACTTTTTAACAAATCAGTAAAAAAGCTATTTACAATAATTGACTTTAAATCTAAGTATGTAATATTAGGAGGAGACTTTAATTTACATTTTGGTACTTCTGATACTAATATGTTATATGCTGATTTTAATTACTCGATTTCGACTTTAAGCCCTTCAATTTCCGTTTTCATTGATGTGTTTTCATTTTTTAGTATGTCCACTATTTGCAAGTACATGCGATCACTTTGAGTTAATTCTGATTTATGTTCCTCACACATCACATTTTCAAGAATAACACTGAAGTTTTTACCACGGTTTACTAGAACCTGGAGACAACTTCTATGATATACATCTTCACATTTTATTCACTTTATATAAATAAGTATTTGTCACTTTTACTTTTTGTTTGCACTTTTTACAAACTTTTTCGCCCATATTTACTAGAGCTATGCTAGGATGCGTCATGCCGACGGCGCGCTCTAACTCTGGTAGATCTCAGTATACAGGGTTAGTCACGAGAAAATTACTTCTGAAAATAAATTATTTTTACTCAACCCAAAATACAAATACCGTGTACCACTTGATACTTGATACTAACTGAATTTAAAATGTAATGCTTAATCCATGATTTCTTTGAGTTTGGCAATGTTAGTTTGACAATTGTGGAAAAGGAGGTTACGCGAGTGTCCATGGTGGTACCCCAGCCAGTCGGTGATCTCCGCTGGCGCCGCTAATAAATTTGTCAGGGCTTGCTTCGAATGCCTCTTGATCTTTTGCAACCAATTAATCTCGAGAAAATTATTTCTAAAAATTCCTTTTACGACATTTTATTCAAATGTTACAACATCCACTCAAAAAAGTAAATAAATAATTTAACTAGTACAACTGTTGAAAATGTTGGTCATTTTGAGAGGATGCTACGGTTTTTTTGTAAATGGATGCTCGAAGAGCCACAGAGGCGATTTGCACTTCGAAGGAGCTCTAGGTGACGCAGTGATGGCGAATTAATACATGCACATTAGCGGGAACAATATTGGTAGAGAACTCAGTGCTTCAGTAATGCGCAGATTGATCTGAGCGTACGTCGTCGATCCAATGGGGTTCTAGAGCGGAGTAAACGATGAAAAAAAAAAATTTTTTTAAATTAACCAACGTCAAAGTGACACTGGCAAAGTCAAAGCAATCATGGATTAGGCATTTCATTTTAAATTTAGATAATATCAAGTGGTACAGGGTATTAGCATTTTGGGTTGCGTAAAAATAATTTTCAGAAGTAATTTTCTCGTGACTAATCCTGTATTTCATTAAATGATTTCGACTCTTATTCTTATTTTTCTTTTTAAAAAAGCAATCAGTTTTGCATAACTTTCTATTCTGATATTGTGTTTAATATTAAGCGTTGCCTTCAACATAGAAAATAAGGACCATAGTGAAGCAGAATTATTTGTTTTTGACTTTCAGTCAAAGTATGCAAGTAAAACATATTGATTGTAAACGTTTTCACTATTATTGTCTTAACACCACTTCTGGAACTCATCGTATGCTTTCCAGTAACGGGGACCAGATTTTGCAGGTAATAAGTTGTCAATTACGCTTTCAGCGGTTTCTTTTATGTGAGCAGGAGTTTCCATTACTTATTATTAATAGTTTTCAAGGAAATGATATAAGGATGTCAAAATTATGAATCTTAAACTTCATGAATGAATTTTAAATTCGAAAATCTTGTCTGCATTGGATTAGTGGTACCAACCAAAAAAAAAAAAAATCCTACAGCCTCTTTTGATGGAGTAATTTTTAAATATTTTGAGCAAATTAAATTTATGTCGGCATGAAAAATTTTGTATTTTGCGAGTGCTCGTGTTGCTCCGCCTCGGCTTCGCAATATCCACTCACACTCGCAAAAAGTCATTTTCTGGACTTGTGATCCAAATAACTATTGTACGCGTCTGTCATTTTTCATAGCGTTTGTCTTACTCAATTGCGGGAAAAAAATCATCTTTTGGAAGTCTAGGCAATCAAACGTGACGTTTAAAATAGTTACATTTATTTTTCCAGTTGGCATTACTGCATCAATGTCAGTTGTGTCAAATGTGTTTGGAATTTGCAGGGAATTTCCAAGAGGAATTGTTTAGTGTGGTGTTTAGGTCGTTGTGGGGTGGTGTGCTAATTATTGACGTCCGAAAATATGTTTGAGAGCAAGAGAGTGCATTGTTATGCTAAAGAAAAAATTAAAATAAAATTTGGGCAACGACAAGGCGTGTGACGCATTAATTGATTAATTGAATGTGCGTGAACGTATTAATTCTTACTTCAGAGCATTCTTGCACCAAGTTATCTTCACAACATCGCTGAAATATTTCATACTCCCGCCAATATTTTTGTGAAAATTTTGACGGTAATAAGCTGTTTACAGCGTCTTGTGTAGCTTGTTTAATATGCGCGGGTGGTTCCATTTCTTATCAAAATTTTCACAAAATCACAATTCACAGTTTAGGTATATGAAATTATGACATTTCAATTTTTAATCGTCAATTGTTCAATTTGAATCATTGAACATCGCGCAGCGCTACCAATCTATTTTCTAAATAATAAAATTTTCCTAAAAATGTTGTCTGGAAAAATTTTTGCAAATGCTCGTAAATTGCAAGCCCCGCCCTTCGGTCTCGGCTTCCAACAATTTCCTCGCATCTCCAAAACTGCATTTTCCAGCCTTGTTAAACGAATAACTATTTTACTGGTATTGAATGTATTTTTGTATTTATTTCCGTCACACAATTTCGTCTATTAATTGGTAATACAACCTGCTTTATATCTTCATATTTTACTCATCAATCAAATTGTGTTTTCCCATTTCAAAAGGTCACGAGCCGCCACTGGATTTTAGTTGAATTCCTCGGGGGTGATTTCCCTGTATGATTTATTAGAATGACTAATAATTTCAGTTGGACTAGCACAACTGATACCTATCTTGTTAAAACATGGAACTAGAGCAACTTTATAAAGTTTGATTCGCATTTTGTTTTTGAAAGTAATGGTTCTACAAGGCTTTAAAAACCCCAACATCCAGAGGTTAGTAAGATGTTAGTGTGGCGACCTATGTGTTTAACCCCACTTGCGGAAAAATCGTACTTTCGCGCTATTTCTCACTAACACCTGGTTGCTAAGCTTAAGCACATATGCGAAACACAATGAATGCTAGACAGCCCGATGGAATGGGCTGTACTGATGGGATCCAACAAGATCGAAACTGCAGTCGACAGCTTCCCAACGGGTTATCTATCTATCTACCCTCCGGTGTGATCCTCACTCATACTTTCTTTCACAGGCATTCCTCTCCTATCGCTCTCTAACGCCCATCTCTTTACAGGTGAACCGTACTGATACACCCAAGTTTCATCCAAGTAGACAAATGTCACATTTTCCTCCATTAACTGTAAATATCGCCTCAAAAATTTTATTTTTAAAGCTTGTAGCCGCGCCCCCTCGCCAATTATTTTTCTGTTGTTAATTTTCTTAAATCTGAATCCCATGGATTTTAATAGTCGACGTAAAGAATTTAAACTTGCTGTATATTCCAGATATTCTTTCGCAAAAATAAACAAATACCGAAGAGTAAAAAAACTATTTTTTTTATTTTTGTCAAATATATGGTAGGTTAGATCTTCTTTAAATTCCAAATTTGAGTACCACTGTAATTTTGTTTTGGTTTCCACTTTGCTTCTTGTAACAATTCTCCAGATTGGTGTTGGGTTATAATTTTGTGAGCTTGATTTTGGAAACACCATGGAAAGGATAGGAATTGACCCTTTTCCTGTAAGATCGTAAAACTTCCATAGTGACTTTCCGTGCGCACGCATCTTCAAAACCACGTTGGAAATAGTATCCAGCACTCCGGTAGCAGAGCAAACGCCTGTGACAACAAACCGCTTTGACAGAATGCAACCGGCTACACATGCGTAATCTGTCGCTCATTGGTTAATTTTAACTCGGCGCTCCAAAAATCTGACTTCGCCTGCGCGATGTTGTCTCACTCTGTATCATTGGAATTTATATAATGTCTACTCACTTTGCTTACAGGAAAAGGGTCAATTAATGATAAGTTTACAGAGAAAATTTGTGGAGTGTTTGAATTTTATGAGGGACCTTTAGTTGTATTGTGTAGGATATAGAGAGTGAGTATAAAACTTGAAAATAGAATGTTATACTAAAAAGCGAGATATGCACTTTCAACTCGAGGTAGTTAACACTTTAACTGCCGTCTGCGTCTTTTCGACGCACACGGCTCGGGTCTAATCCGCCGTGTGTGTCGAATCGACGCACAGGAACTCAATGCAATTGTAGCTCTGTGTGTCTGAAACGCGCACAATTCTCGGTGGTTTAAATGCATCACTCGCCTCCTCTGGCGTCGTGCAACATTCCCAAAAAATGGCTTACGAAAAAATTATGTTTCGGTAGATAACACTGGTCAACAAAATTTAATTTTTTCTCTCTAACTTTGACATAATTGTAATGTTTTCGTTTAATTTGTCTCTGTGTTTGTAACAAAGAGCATAAATCTTATAACTTAGCTCAATTAAAGAAAATATGCATATTTGATGTTAGAAACACAAAATCAGGTAAAACAATTTAATTTTTGTATCTTTAACGGCAAAAAATGTAGTATTAACAAAAGAACAACCATAAATAAGAAAAAAACAACGAATGTAGTTTAAAAAACGAAAAAAACAAATGAAACAGCGAAGACCGACGTTTTTTCGGTTGCCTCCTATAGATTTTATTGGAGATCTCTCGCTTGATGGTCCCGCAGTATTCTGCGAGCATTTAGGTGTTCCATTGATCTTGGTAACGTTTTTCTATCGACAAAATGCCTAGATGGATGTGTTCTCTATGATGGTCACTCATGTCGTCACAATTTTTGGGAAAAAAATCAAAGTGCGAGTGTATAAAATGCACTTTTAAGAATATGTTAATTTTAAATTTTTTATATGATGAGAACATGTCTTCTACTTACTAAAAGTAGTTTTCTTATTGTTTCCCAAGAAGTTTGTAGCAATTTGATTACAAAAAAATACATCTTATAGAAAGTTTCCTATTACTTAATAGTACGATTTTTGTATTTTTCAAGAATAATATTTTAAGATTACTTTTAAATGAGAGCTAAGTTTTGGTTTAGCCCTTTATAATATCATTTAAAATTGCTAATTAAATAATAATTGACTGCTATAATAAAAGTTAGAACTTAGCTGTTGACCAGTGTAATTAATGGTATGGAATAGAAAGTATTAGCAAAATCAAAATAACTAATTTATTACGTCAAAAAAACATTAATTTGAAATTTTATGAATAACATAAAAACATTCCTTGCACATATGCGGTTTTTCCGGGCATCCCGCACAAACATATCGCACTGTCTTCGCTTTTTTCATAGCAAAGGTTCTGCCTAGACTTGAAAATTTTTTATAACAGCTCTTACATCTGCTGCGTACGATTTTAATGTTTACATTTGCAAGAACGAGTTTGTGATTGCTTGTTTCAGTGCGTAATGGTGTAATGTTTTTTGTAGAGTACAGTAATAATTGCAAACATAAATTTTCTCTAAATTTTGTAACTGATCTTTTTTTGTCGTTTATTTTATTATATAAATAAAGAGCATTGACTACCGTCGTGCCAAGTAGAACCTCCACTCCTATTTTTCGGTACCATTTCATAGCTTTCCGCACCGAAGAAGAATAAGAAGCTCTCTGGTCGGAAACGTCAATAAAAGATTTGGCGGCATTATAATCGACTATTGCCGTTGGTTTTTTTTGAGAACCGTCTCGTCTCAAAACGTCAGTCATTTCAGTGCTATGTTTTGTTGTTAGTATCAAGACGTCTCGCTTATCTTTCCACTTGAACACTGTTATACCCTCATCGCTTTCTAATCCAAAAATTGATCCTCGTTTCAAAGAAATTGAGGTTACTTTTTTGGGGTTACACTTGCGGTTACTTCTCAGGGTTCCTACAAGATGTGTCGATTGGGACAGCAGCTTTCTAGTTAAACCTACACTGGTGTACCAATAATCCGTATATAAAGTTCGGCCAGCATTTAGAAGTGAATTCGTTAGTTCCATAACTACTCGATCTGCAACAGGACCCTCATCATTCAGTTCTTCCTTACCGCAATATATTTTCATGTTATGTGTATATCCGCCAGTCACACAGAGCTTAAAAGTTTTTATACCAAATTTGTGTCTTTTTCCTTTGATATATTGCCTAAACTTTAGGCGTCCTCTAAAAGGAATCATAGTCTCATCAATGCAAATCTTATCTCCTGGTACAAGAGCTAGTTGGTATTTGGAGACTAAATATTTGACTAGGTATTGAATTTTATGTAGGCGATTTCCTGGGGGACAATCTTCATTATTTGTGAAATACCACATTCTTAGCAATAGTTCAAATCGATTACGAGACATGTACTTTGACGCTCCACTGTTGTACAGAGGTAATCGGCTCCAGTAATAAGATAACGATGGTTTTTTGTCTAAACCCATCCAAAGCAATATTCCAAGAAAAACGTGCATTTCTTCAATATTTGTTTCAGTCCAATCATTTAGTCGTGAATGTGTTATGATTGACTCATTGGTAATTTTTTCTTTAATTTGTTGTTCGGCATACCGGTTGGTTTCTCGAACCATTTGAAGAATTATTTCATTATCCACAAAAAACTTGAAAATGTCTAATTCACTTTTTCCTCTCAAATCATCATTTACGGCATTAGGAATTCCACTGTCACTCACAAAATTTAGAATTTTCAAATTTTTTCTTGAACATTTTCTCCACGTCACGTTCGAGCTATCAACAAATTCTACCTCACTGATAGGATCGTTTTCAGTTTGAATGTCCAAATAATCCGAACCATCTTCGGAACTATCACTACTTGAAGAAATAGTTCTATGTGTCTTCAGATTTTTTCCTCGGTCTGCATTTATAGGAATAAATAAAAATGAGATATGATTGGATGAAAAACTTTATCTTTTTTTATTTTTTTTTATGTCGAAGGTCCGCCGGTTTCAACTTCAGAGTCATATTCTGTTTGAGATGGATCGTAATTTTTATCTACATCCGAGTCGTCATATCTGAGAACGGATCAACATCATCATCGCTCATGTCTAGGACTTCATCTGCCAATTTTTGAAGGAATTCTTGTTCTTTTTCGTACGACATTTTTACAACACAACCACTGGTATCAGTTGCACAAACGAAATAAGCACTGACTACAAAATTTGCATGTACCTTCAATATCAGAATGCAACTTGCAAAATCTTACAAGAACTTGAAAGCTGTCGATGCATCACAGTGACGTAATCGTGATGCACGCCACGCCGTGTGTGACAAATTGTCACACATGTCTTTTTCGATTAATTTGATTGATTTTTTTGCTTTTTTCATCAAAATATGTCAAAGCTAGACTAGAGAGAATTTATTTTTTCGCATTTCATTCAGTAATACACTAGATTTATGCACTTCAAATCGTACAGTAAAAACTCATTTTACTGAATAGCCAACCATTACTGCATAGCAACCATTACTGCATAGCTACCATTACTGCATAGCAACCATTACTGCATAGCAACGTCAAATTCATTAAAACAATGACACAATATTATTTTTATTTCACTTACTCCCATTATAGAAATTAAAAATACAATTGTTTAAATTCGAAAAAGTTAAACCCCCCGATCTCACTATATCAATATGTTCCTGTCGCAAGTTGTCTTGGTTCACCACAATTCCTGTATTGTTTTCTTTTGACGTTCCCGGTACCCCGCTAAATATCCTCTTCGATGTTTTTATCTTATTGCCAATGCTTTCCTCAACATGTTTTTCAGCCACACTACTTGATTCCCATCCCCCATGCCTTGTGAGCGTTTGAATCGGCTCCACTATCCGCAAGAAACATTGCAGATGTTCTTCTGAACGAATGTCCGGTGTAGCCAACAGCATCAGGGAGTTTCAAGTATTCGGCAATCTTTTGCGGCATTTTAGCAAAACTATGGATACCCACTGGTTGCACTGTGCATTTTCCATTAAGGTAAAAGAGGAAAAATCGATTGTGCTTGACTCCTTTCGGTCTTAGTTGCAAATATTTCTTGTAAATCTCATATCCGTTACACTCTGATCCCATAGCAAACATTCGTTTCTTCTTTGTTTTGGTATCGTGTAAAGTTACGACCAACATACTTCCGGTGTCTTCTATGTCTTCTACTGTCAAATTACATAATTCGCCACGTCGACATGCACCATTTAGCGCAAAAACTAGCACCACTTTGATTAACAAGAAAGTTTCATCTGGTGCATCATTCAAAAATTTTGTGACGTTCTCTATGGTCAAAACTTTTGACTTTTTTGGCAAATAAGTATCGTTTTGACGTTTCAGGAAAGCAATTAGCTTCTTGTGTTGTGATATATCAATATTTTCATTGATTTGGATGGTACTTTTTAACATTGAGTATGTAGACCATAAGCTGGATGCCTTAAGGACTTTTGCCTAAACCAATTAATGAAGAAACATGATTACTGATATTAAATACCTTACCTTTTCATAAAAATACGCCAGCATCACATTTTCGTCAAGGTTCTTCACTTTTTTCGCTTCCCGCCACTGACAAAATACTCCATACGTCTTCTCGTATTTTTCCTTTGATTTCGCAGGGAGCAGACTCGTGCAAGCTTCGCGGGCAGCATTCAAAATATCCTCACTTACGGGAATATTCCGTGAATCCATTTCTGATTTAGTTTAAAATTGTTTGACTGTTGTTGTATGCGAAAAACAAGTTCTGCTTGGCTGCTACGTTATTGAAAAGCGTTACCTACTATTATTTTTTATTCGTACTTGACTTTTACATAATATTTAAAATCATTAACGCAAATAATATCTGGTTATGAATTGCGAAAAAATAGTATACGCGCCTCGATAGAAAAGTCTTTTCACAACTCGTATGGTTTTTAAGTCGCTTCGCTCACTCGTACTCAAACGAACCATACTCGTTTGGTAAAACTTCACTTTTCTATACATGGCACGTAATGTACTATTATAAAAAAAATTACATGGCGCAGAATGAAGTTCGAGCAGGTACTGCCGGCAGTTAAAGTGTTAAAATTGAAAGTCTTTCGACAGGCCGCCATGTAGTAATAACATGAAAAAAGTTCCGAATGTCGAAACGCTATTCTCATAGTATAGTATTCTCTTTCCATGGTATAAGAATAACTGAATACTGAAAAGATTTTTACAAGCTTGAATTCAGGTTCTCGGGAGGAGGCTTGGGGATAAGCAAGTTTCAATTCATTGTGGCAGTTGGCAAGTGCCATTTTCATCTACTTATTTAACAGAACATGCCGTGTTGGTACACATACTCAAACCCTTGGTCGTACTTTCTTTTCCTAATGTTTGCAATCCAATTTTCGGGATTTCTCGAACGTTTCCGACAATTTTTTTTACTCGTAATTTCATTATTTGCAATAGCAACATCAGTTCTGAAAAATAAATAATTTTATAAATAAATATTACATTATGAAAAGAAGGGCCAAGAACTTACTGTATTTCTTCGATTTCTATTAATTCATTTGGTTTATCATAATTACCATCTTTGACAGAATCATCACTAAAGTCGAAACTAGATTCACACATTGCAATATAATTGATTTAATATTATGATGTGTTATCAGGTTATCACAAAAGTAAAGTTAATTTTAATGTAAAACCCTTTTTTGTCTCCGGTTGTTTACCTGCAAAGGAGAAATTTGTGCGTTGCAGTGTTTGTCGTTTCTTCTCTAATCTTTTCGATGAATTCATTGCCTCTGTTCTTTTCATAGAATTTTGTTGCGAGGTTTCTCACATAGGTCCTGATGGGCGGAACGTTAGCTTCTTCTTGTAGGTCTTTGATTCTTCTGAATTTAGACGCATTCAGCGCTCGCCGTAGACATTCTTGTTAATTAAAAAAAAAGTCTAAACTAGACTTTATTCACACTGTTCGCGACTTCACGCTGAATAATAATCACAAGATAGTTGTATTGCGAAAAAACGTATTATCTATTGAATTGTACAACAAGAAAATGTAAAATAAACATCTGTAGGTAAGAACTAAACCACATTATTTACTGTCATGTCTCCGGCATTCAAGTTTTGAATCGACGGCTCCCAAGTACATTTTGTTGTGGACGGTAGAGGATTATCAAGTGATGATCTTGAAGAAGATCCAGTAGTTAACTGCTCAGCTATAGCAGTCTTATCCTGGAGGGAGTGTTCAATATAAGAAATAAGCCAAGGACGTCGTTTCCGAAAATTCGCGGATTTCATTTTCTTCGTACCACTTGATGAATTTTGGATATTCGGCCTCATATCGACCCGCGGATTTTGCAGTTGCTTTATTTGCAATTTGCTGAATACGTGCAGGAATTTCCATTTCAACTTTGAAATTCAAAATCTAGCCCGGACAAATTGACAGATTGGTATTTGACCTATTTGGTGATAAATTCAATGCAACATAATTTCGGTTCAGTAATATTTATTCTTTTAACGATTGAAAAATATTATTTTTTCAAAAAGGCAGCCCAAAAAATATTGTATAATACTCGTGTGAAAACTCCATTGCATTACTCATTTACATACAGCGCTCGACTGGTCGACTGCATCTCGCACCGTATTCCCCTTCGTAATGCAATGGACCGTTTTCAACACCTGTAACATAATAGTTATATATTCTTCAAGGGAATGACCGCTCAATTTTTGAAATCCACGGGAATCCCCAGCAAATTAGCCCTCGAAAACGACGGCTATAGATCCCACCGGTCCTAAAAGGCGTAAGCAAACAACAGAAACAAAAAAAAAATCCGATAAATGCCATTCGAGGGTACACGTGACAAATGAGCCAACGGATGTATGGCGCCGATTGCCCTTGGTAGATAAGATACGGGCAAGCGACAGCAGACGCTGTGTCGTGCAGTTTATACGTGAGCAGAGGGAGAAAAACAAAGAGGACATTAAATGCGAACTTTTTCCGATTAGAGGTGAGAGCCGAACGATAAAGGAGTTCCGAAAAGGGGACGTGGACAAGGTGGGAGATGATCAAAAAAATTAAACAACAAACAAAGGTTCCCTAACCTGCCAAATCTAATACCATCACCCAACGTACCAAAGCACCCTGTATTAAAAACTCCCTCTAATCTAATCAAGGGATTATTTATTACCAAAAGTCATAGTCACTTAATATATTTTTTATTTCATACTGCATCGTAACACCCATGTTTAAATTTATGATTTGAGTCCGAAAAATGACACTACAGTATCATGTCCGGTAAAAACCTTCATTGGACTCAAATGAAATAAATCAATAATTAAAACTATTTATTAAAAAAAAAAATTACTGGTTATACTCTTTATGGTATCTTTCTGACAATTTTGTTGGAATGAGAGAGCCGGTAGCTTCATTATATTTACACAAAACATCATCCGGAATGTTACAGTTTGTTGTCTAGTTGTCAATTTGTCTCGGAAAATTCAGCAAAACAAAAAAAAAAAGAAACAGTAACTTTAGAGACTAGCGTTTCATAGACGATCATATTTTCAATTCAAAAAATGTTTTTTTTTTTTTCAAATTTAAACAATGATTTAGTGCCTGCAATATGAAATAAAACTCATTACGACATACATCCGGTAAATTTTTACAGTAACTCGTCTCAAAATTACTGACTCGGCTTCTTCGTCGCCTCGTCCATACACATTTGGACTTTTACTGTAAAAACGAGTTTACCGGACTTATAACGTAAATTACCATTTTTTTGTACCAACACAAGTTGGACAGGACAACAATACCGATTTTTAATCCGTATGATGGCGCATTCCATTCGCTTCATTTTAAAATATAGTTTTTCTCCAACCGTCATAAAAGCATGACGTTTTTTGACTGTCAGGGATCTCTAAGGTTAACGTTTTCTTTACTGAGATAATAAAAGATGGCATCCTAGCAACAAACAAGTCATTTTTTATCTTAGGAGCTAAAGTGTTACTTTTACTCCTAAGATAAAAAGTATTCAGGTATCAAAATTTAAATTTAGACTTTGGTTAGTACTTTCATCAAATCTTAATTGTTTATTATTTATTAACAGTAATATTAAACGTACAACTTTCACAATTACTAAAATTAAATAAAGCACTGCTGGAACTACCAATACCATCTTCCGTAGAAGAGTTTTCAGAGCAACGCAACATGTCCTCACTAGCTGATGAAATAATTATGTTTTCAAAAGTAGTATTTTGCTCAGAAACATGATTAAAACTTAATCCTAAAGTTTTGAGCTCACGCGATGAAGCTGCTCTTGGTATACTGCGTACGGTGAGAGATTGAGTGACTAAATCTACACTAAGAAAAGTGTACCATCCGCGCGAAATTTGAAATTTCAAAAACATTTTAATCTTAAGCGCTACAAAACATAAGTTTTACATTATCTACTAGAACATTCATGTTTATTAGAGTACGTCTCCACTGGAGAACAACTCTCACGAGAGTTCTGGTTTTGATTTTATACCATCTTTAGTCTTAAGAAACCCTGGGCAAGCGATACGCTTACCCAGTTGAGGGCAGATCCGAGCATGGCCTTACGGGCTGATCTTGGAATTATATTTCGCAAGCGCCCTCTCAAATGGACACGTACCTTAAAGAAGCACTGGAGATGAGAGTCAGAAAAGTGGCCTAACCTTAATAATGGAACTTTCAGTAGTTTTAGATTTGTAACAGAGACAGTGACAGCCAGAGGACGTAAACTAACATATTTTCGAAACAGACTTAAATAATCTTCCCCCAACACTGTAAAAGAACGTGGCCTCTTCGTTTTAGTGTTAGGAATCGCTATAATCAAGGCCGATTTCACATCTTTGATGTTATCCATTTTTACATTGACTAATTCGTCAGAACGGCATGCGCCTGCAATTCCCAATATTAAGACAACCTGTAAAAAATACGAATATTTACAAAAAAGTCTGTTTTTGTTTAAGATTTCAAACCTTCATCGTCAAATCCAAATTATCTGGTGCTGTATGTAAGAAACGATCAACTTGCTCCTTTTTAAAGACAGGTACCTTTTTTGGAGTATATTCCTCGTTTTGCCTCTTAAGAAACGCACGTAACTTGGAATATTTACTAATATTCACTCCGTTTTTAATATCCAGTGTTGATCGCAACATTGAATACTGTGACCATAATGTAGACGGTTTCACTTTCTTTGCTAAGTTTGCGAAATACAGCATAAGGACATCCTCAGAATATATTTGAACTGCTTTTTCTTTACACCATTCCACGAAACGTTGATATGTACTTTCATAAATTTCTCGGGATTTCTGGAGAAGAAGATTTAACGAAACTTCTTTGGCACACTCTAATATATCCTCTGGTACTTTATTACAATCCAGTTTCCCTTTAACTTGCAACTTAATTCGCAAATTTGCAATATGGCGGATAATGTTTGAAAATTTTCCATGACTACATCGAAATAGGCTGCTTTATTTTCCAACGAGTTTTTGGTTAATTTTAATTGTTCAAAAGCAAAAACGAAATAGTTTCGTGATTGCGGTTGGAGAAAAAATAGTATATATTATTCGGTTCTAAAGTGTCTTTTTTTGCCTCGCAATGATTGCTTTCGCTCGGCTACGCTTCGCTCCGCCTCGCAAATGAAATCATTGCTCGTCAAAAAAAGATATACTTTAGAACCTAATAATATAATATACTATTTCACATTAATAGTAAAAAGTTTCATTGTTTATTTATTTCAATTAACTCAGTAACGAGAACGAAATAATTACTAACACAAAACAACATTTAATTGAAGTTTAAAACTGTTCGCATGCATACATACTACGACTAGATCTAGCTCGTAAATGAGATCTAACAGAGGCAGAATGAGAAATTCTTGTTTTAAAAAATAAATTAATAACACGTTTTTGAATGTTGTAACAATTACGAAATTGTTCCTCGTTTAACAAATCTAAAAATCCACGGACCAATTAATGATCTAAGTTTAGAGATGTTGCACTTAATTTAGTACAGTATTGTTGAAAAAACTTTTTCTGCTTCATCTGCTACATCAAATGTTAATTTAGACGGATGTAACAGAAATCCTTCCTTACATGATTTTAAATCAACTAATGTTTTCAAATCCTCAATAGTTTCCAAATCTTGTGTAGTACCTAACACTTGAAATACATTATGACAGTGTTGTTGCTTGTTCTTTATATTTCTAATGATGAATCCCAAAAGATAATAAAGTGATTGTTTTTCTTCAAGTTTTATGTCGTCTACAAAAGAATTTATTATAAGAATAGGCTCAACTCCAAAATCAGACTGATTATTATCACAATCCGTAAAAAAATCCACCAGTGGAATATCGTCTGTTATGCCATAATTAATATATAGGTTCTTTAAAATACTAAGACACTGAAAAAAATCGCATAGCCGTTTTAAATTATTTTGCTTTAGGAACTGGATTTCGAGATCGAAAATTTGAAAATATATTTTCGAGAGCATCTTGAGTAAATCTGCTTAATAAAAGATACTGAAATTTATGAATATTAAAAAAAAATCTGTAATCCCAGAACACTGCTTAAAAAAATGCTTGTTTGAATTGGCTTCAATTGCCCTTTTTGCCGAATTTTGATGTTTGATGTTATGTGGAGCATATCTTTTAGTAATTTCAACGCTTCTTCGTATTCCACAATGTTATTTTTGCTCAGACCAAGTTTTGCTGGTCGAGAACTCATAATATTATACCACACGTGAATAATTTCCAAAAACCAAACTGTTAGATTATTTTAGGCGATTTTTCTCTTCTAAATATAAAAGTTAATATTTTTGCAGACGTCTGATAATTTAAAATCGCCATTGCACCTTTTGTAATGATTTAGATTTAAATGGTTTTCTTTTAAACAGGGTGCAATTTTTACAGCAATTTTTTGTTGTCTTCTACAACAATCGTTATGGGTTCAATGGTATTTTCATTGATTAGTAAATTATGTGTACTAACAACATTTTGATTTAAACACAATGTGGTTCCATCTGTTAACGCAAGTCGAATTTTTTTGTACAGATGAGTGTCATCTGATACAAAATAAATTTTTTCTTTTCGATTTTAGTGATGAACTGATGAGGCTTTCTTGTACATAGTTAGTTTTTGAAAATCTACGAGTCGAAATTTAATTTAGACGCCAAAGAGCTCGATTTTGTGGTCCCATATCAGAAGTTATAGCGGAAACATCCAATTTGATTCAATGAGTTTTCTCAAAATTGGTAAAATTATTTCATTTGGCTCTGTAGCAGAGTATGTATTTCTTGTAAAATGGTACCCAATAGTTTGTTTCCATTTAGCAAACAAACTATTGGCCAGCCTAAACACAAGAGCGTGACTTGCATACTCATCGTCATCGGTGTATTTATCACCAGAATTTTTGAGTGTGGGCTTACCTAAGTAATTATTATGACTATTATTAAAACACAATTTACATGTTATAGTCATATATATTACTTCACCACTACTGTTATCAAATTGTAATCCAGGCACTTCATCATTTATTAACACGGCGTGTTTTCTTCTGAAAGTAAAAAGCAACAGCAGCAAATCTAACAATTTAAAAAATTGTTAAAGACCTAATTTGTTCGGGTTGAACAATTCTCGTTAATAAACTTTTAAGTAATTGCTCATTTTCGTTTTTTAAAATTTTAATTGTTTTATTTGCAGTTTCCAATTTTTCTTCTAAGCATTTTATTAATCCCTGGATTCTTCTGGATTCTTAATTTATGGGGGCTGACCGTAGCCAGCCGGCACTTAGGCCTCGCCTTTGGGCCCATTGTACCTTCCCCAAGTCCATATCAGGGTGTTTTCCCGCTCCTCTACTGGTCAAGCCACCCAACTGCTTGAATGTACTTGAGTAATGCAGAGGGTGGAAACTCCCTGATATTTGCCATACTAGGCCAGATGTCCCCTAGTATGGATTCCCTGTAGGAGGCTAGGGCTGGACACTCACGAAGAATGTGCTCAGCTGTTTCCTCTTCTTCATTGCATCCACGACAGATTGGGTCTGTTACCACCCCTATCGTATATAGATGTTTGTTAAACTGGTAATGTCCCGTAAGGAATCCTACCAGTTTACGCAGTTTGTCCCTTGAAAGTGAGAGATAAAATTTCGTCAACTTACGGTCTGGTGTCGCCATACAAGCTCTACTATGCCGACAGCTGCTCAACTTCACCCATATCTGCTCATGGCGTCTCTGGGTATATTGCTTTACGAGTTCGTTCGAGAGGGCGACCGAAGGCGTGATTGCCGGTTCGGGTCCCCAGAAGGGCATGCGCGCGGCTCGCTTCGCCATCTTATCTGCCCTCTCGTTTCCTTCGTTGCCACTGTGTCCTTTGATCCAACAAAGTTCCACACTATTCCTCTGCGTTACATACTTTAGCGTTTGTCTGCACTCCCAAACCAGCCCGGATCGAACCATACAGCTGTCCAGGGCTAGTAGTGCAGACTTGCTGTCAGTAAGTATGCGTATTGATTTGTTGCCGATTTCACGTTCAGCAATGATTCTAGCTCCCAGTATTATTCCCATCAGTTCTGTTTGTAAGACAGACGTGTGGGTGCCGAGAGGTACACTGATTTGTGCGTTCAGTTGTTCGGAGTAGATGCCGGCTCCTGAACCACTATCTGTTTTGGCACCATCGACATAGATATCTATGTCGGCTCGTCCTTCTGAATTATCATTCATTGATATTCTATATGTCTTCTCATATATTAATTTTGTGCCCATTCGGTCACAACCCATCCTTAACAAGGGTATTCTGTTGAACGCCTCCGTTAAGATCCGAGTGTGCTTCGTTGTGCGGCCTTGTTTGTTCCATACTCCCAGAGAGTGAAGTCTTAGAGACGTCGTCATTGCCGCTTCCTCTATGTGAAGATTAAGAGGTGCTAAGCAAAGAAGAGTCTCCAGAGCCGCTGTGGGAGTGGTCCTCATTGCTCCTGTAACACTGAGACACGCCATTCTCTGAACGTGTTCAAGTTGCAGGGCTGTTGTTTTTTGTCTGGCTCTGGGCCACCAAACTAAAGCTCCATAGCACAGCATCGGTCTGACTATTGCCGTGTAGATCCAGAGGGCGATCTTGGGATTTAAACCCTACGACCTTCCCACCACCCTACGACACTGCCAAAGAGCCGAGCGTGCCTTTTCTACTTTATCATCTACATGCTTCTTCCAATTCAGTCGCCAGTCCAATACAACTCCCAGGTATTTGACTTCGTCCGAAAGTTGAAGCGTTGTGTTAAATATTTTTGGCATCTGTAGTGTGCCAATTTTCCTTTTCCTGGTGAACAGGATTAGTTTCGTCTTTTCTCCATTAACGGAGAGGGTATGTCTGCTGCACCATTCCTCGACTATTTTTACTGCAGCTTGCATTATCTCACATAATGTATCTGCGTTTTTTCCTGTTAGCAGAATGACTAGATCGTCCGCGTATCCGATTGTGTGGTAGCCAAGATCATTGAGGCGTCGTATCAGGCTGTCAACGACAGTATCCCACAGTACAGGAGAGAGAACTCCTCCCTGAGGACATCCCCTGTCTACAACAGCCTCGATCTCAGTGCCACCTACATTAATCATTACTTCCCTGTTCCTCAGCATACCGGCCACCCACCTACTTAGGGTGGGGTCCACGTCGTGCTCTCGTAGGGCTAGCTCTATGCTTTTGAAAGTCGTTTTATCAAACGCTCCTTCAATATCCAAAAACATTCCTAAGGTGAAGAGTTTGTTCTCCATCGCCCACTCTATACTCTCGTTAATAAACTTTTAAGTAATTGCTCATTTTCGTTTTTTAAAATTTTAATTGTTTTATTTGCAGTTTCCAATTTTTCTTCTAAGCATTTTATTAATCCCTAACATTCTTTAGAATGTTCAGCGTTGATGCTAGCAGTGTTTGCTACAGCAATGGATATTTTATTACGTAAATCTGAACCAACCATAATAAATTTTACAGGAGAGACAAAATAAGTTTCGGAAATATATTCTAAATCTGGGTTTTTATAAATATTACTATAGTTGGAAAGTTTTACAATGTGTGTGCATTTATTTAGAAGCCTGCTGGAAAAAAAAGTTTACATCTACTAAATTTGTTATCTTATCCATTTATGAACCAACAATAACAATTTATTTCACGGACTTACTCATTCCCATTCTATTTTGTTGTTAATAAGTGAATAAAGTTCAATAAATACTTTATTAAACATAAAACACAACTTCCCAATATAATATGTTCGGAAAAAATTCGCTTTTGTTATAAAGAGAATATTAATTTTGTTCTTCATCTGGGTCGACTTCAATAAGATCCCAATCATCGGTCGGCATATCATTTAACAAGTTTTTATTAAAATCATTAAATAGTTCATCTATCAGAGGAAGTAGTTTAAGTAATCGTTTTTTTTTTCTTTGGTTATAGGGATAGGACCGTCACTTACAAGTGGTAACTGAGAAGGTAAACTGCTTTTACCTCTCTTTCTCAAAATGATTAACTGGAAAGATTCGTTTGTTTCTAGCGAAGTTTTGTAATAGACACAACCTATGACTTCATTCGTGTAGTGCACCCACTGAATGGGTTGCCACAAAAACTTATCACCTCGATCCTTTTGGTTTTTTAGGGTAAACGAGCTCTTACCTTTTCCACGGCTGGCAAAATGTAAAGTTTTCTTTTTTCATTACGAGCACTTCGAAGGGATTTTTATTTTTACATGACACCAGTCATTTGGGTGGTTAATTTTCATTGATCCACGTCGCGTTCCAAATGCCTGTGGCCACTAACGAGAAATATTTTTTGACGAATTTCTTTAATATTCGGAACTTATTTTAAAATGTAGGCAAACATGAAACTAACATAACTGTTCTTGTTTTGGCCTCCACAAGTATCTGGGTAAAATATTATTTTTCTTTTTTTTTTCTGTAGTCAATCCAAGAATGTAAAAGCACGATGCTATTTGATTACCTCCCCTGTCGGAAACAGACTCGTCCCACATGTAACAGTGGTTGTTATCTGTTCCCAAATCATGGCCTGTTAAATAATATGTTCACAATTGTCTGGCATAAAACACCTTGTTAGTGGTTAGGTAAGGTGTTGGTAAGCAATATTTTACATCAAATGCATCTGCACGAACTTTTATATTTTCTTCTTGGGTCAACGTTTTGTATCATTTCTTTTTGCTTTGTGTGCGTCATCTGCCAATTGGTGTTGAGCATTTCATACAGCTTCCAGACTTGTCCTTATTGCACTTTCTGCACTTTTAATTTTAATTTGCAACATATGGCATTTGTAGCACGTATCTACATTAGGCTTTTTAATGCCAAGTTAAACGAATGAAAAATGTTTGAATAAAATGGTAAAGACGCTGGCGTTGGATTGGTGGTCGACTGATATAAATTATACATTTTAGCGATAGACAGATCCGAGAACAAATACTTTTTTGCATATCTGTTCCTGCACGGTCTAGGACAATTCGGTGCGGCCGACTTGGCGCAAGCCATCTTGGCGCGGGCCATCTTGGCGCGAATGAACTCGCACCAAGAAAAATAGATAGAAATATACAAAAATTGCACCCGTTGTTAGCATAACCTAATTTTTTATAGTATCCAGGGCGTGGAGGGAAAATGCCGACTTTTTAATGGACACACGGGCGCTTCGCGCCCTGCACCCCATTATAAACATACTCCTAAACGTGGAACTTCTTGCTCCGTGGATCATTTAGTTATTGGAATTTGTGCGAATGAAACTGTGTATTTGGGTGCCCACACTTAGCATAAATAACAGGGTGCCAACCACAGTACGAACAATGAATATTTTTTATATTGCATACCGACGTACTCGCACCAAAGTGTCCCTGCGCCAAAATGGCTCGCGCCAAGTCGGCCGCGCCAAATAGTCCCATTCCGGTTCCTGTAGTAGTGACTTTCGTCTGCAGGGAATGACAATCTATGGACTTCTGTTTCTTCAATTGCCTGCTTAGACTTTTTATTTGGTGCAGAAAGGGATCCACATTTGTCTGGAGAAGTTACGCCCACGTCTAATCTTTTCTTGTTTTTCTTTTTTTTGCAACAATGTCTATAAAACCATGTGTTTCACCCTGCGTTTTGCAAAAACATTTCTTACAAATTATACGTGGTTCTTGCTTTATTACCAGTTTATAGGTGATGGAATATTGTCTACATTTATGCCTTTCGGCACGATTAACTTGAGTTTTTTTCGGCTTTAACGTTATTGATGAAGCTACATATGATACTCTTTTACCGTAGCTTTTTTCTGTTACAAAAAACAGTTTATTTAATACAGCATATAGGTATACATAATATAACAAGGATACAAAAAATATGAAAGAAAAAACAATAGCTCAAACAATTAAATAAATTTAAGTGAAATAGTTGACAGGAAAAAGACAACATCGCCTATTTGCTACCGTTTAACTCTCATAGTTTTGTTCCTAGCTAAGTCGTCTATAAGATCAGACAGATCTAAGCTTTCACAAACTTCATATTCATTTAAAAAAAATAATAACAATAAAATTTTCGTTCGTGAGTAACGATAGTCCCTATCCGGACCTGAAAGGGTAGAAAGAAATTTCCCAAACTATACCATGTGATCATTCTGAGTGGGCTTAACAACCATACTGCGACCCTTCTCACAATCTAAATTGAATTTAGAGACATTTATCAGTAAATGAATAAATCAGAACTTTTAAAATGTGTGTCTGGTAGGTTATTTTTGTCGTGGACACTGTCTGAATCGCATTGAAAAGTTATTTGTGAGGCATTTTGTAACGTGAGGCTTGTGAAATGTCAAATTAAATTCTGTACAGAAAATTTTTCTTTAATAAGATTCTTTAGCCGCGGTCCTATTTCTTTCTGCCCACCATTCTGCATACAAGGAGTGCATCTTTTTGATGTTTAAGTCCTCGAGAAGATGGTGTTATATTTTAAGATGTCTTATAGCGAGGACACATTTTTATATGACTGATTACATCAGTGCGAATGTCACTAATCAGTTTGTTTGAAGGAGTGTGAGCTCCTCGTTTATCAAATTCAGTAATGGCTTCATTGGATTTCTTTTTGGCAAAGAATTCGGAATCTTGTATTGCTGATGTTAAATGTCCTAAGAAAAAACTCGTTGCAGACAATGTAGTTCATAAGACTTGGTGCTGTAGCAAAATTTTTATGTGAAATTGCATGATTAATATGTCGTTTTACATTTGTTTCACTTATATAAGACGGTATTTACTGCGTTTGTAAATCATACGTCTATATTTCATAAAACTTTGTGAACAAGCCCATTCTTTGTCTTCAGTTATTTTGTCACAATCATATCTGCAATGATAATCATACGGTTTAAGTTCTCTTTCTCTTTTCTGCTTTCCTTCAGCAGTTGTACACTCTTTGCCACTTAATCTTGCTCGTTTTCTTTTTTGCAGCCCCCCTTCATGTTTGTTTTTGTTCCATTTTCTTGGTCTTTTTGGCGTTACTATAACAGAAAGTCATGCTTACTCATGTTGGTACCTATTCGGTAAATAACGTAGATACCATGAATTCCATTTGGACAAAGTAGGTACATTGGAAACCCACCAACTAAACTTTCATTTCTAACATGTCTAAGCAATCAATATTTACAAACAGTAGGTATTTGACACGGTAAAACAATATAAGCGCGCTTAGATCATTTTGCTACCAAGCAGTTAAGCAGTTTTGACAACTTACTTTTTGAAGAGTCAATAGATGGTACTCAGAGCTGTTCAAAGTACTCAAAAAAAGTACTTGAAGTACCAAGTACAAAGTACTACTTGAAATAGTGTTCAAGTAAAGTACCAAGTACTTACTTTCAGCAAGAGTATTTCAAGTATCAAGTACTTTTCAGATGTACTTGAAGTACAAGCCAAGTACATTACTTCAAGTACTTACGAGTACTTGAAGTACTGGCGGTATACTTCAAGTACTTACAAATACTTGAAGTACTGAAAATGCTTCAAGTACTTTCTAATTATTTGAAATACTGTAGAATTAGATAACTTTTCCTGTTTTTTTTAAAAAAGCTTAATATATTTTAGAACTGAATTTTTTAATACTCAGAATTTAAGTATACAATAATACATATTTCGCCACATAAAAAATTGCATAAGCATCAACTTAAATGCAGAATGGTAGCTCACTTATTAATAATACTATGTTATTTATAAACAATATTCTTTTGAAATATTTTTACATCTTTTTGTTGAGACAATGCCTTCGACAAAATTAACGTATATTTCTAATTTAAAATTTAAAATAAAATACATGACGGCGTTGTCTATGTATGCTTACTATTAATTTATAACAAAAACATCGGCGCTGTATGGTATTTTCTCAGGCTTCTGTTGCCTTTTTTTAATATTTTGAATTTTGGTTCACCACCAAAACGTTCTGATTTTTTAATAAAGTTGTGTTAAAAATATATGAATATTATGAACCGGTTCCGTGTTTAAATTTGTGGGTAGTTTACAGCACCCTTGATCATTATCCATTGTGAAAGTGCACAGGGCCGGATTTGTGAAACTGAAATTTTTCAGAAAAAAATTTTAAGAGCAGTGCGATACATATACATGCTCGTGACATAAAAATGTTTAAGTCACTATGTTGCATTTTCAAAAAAAAACCTATGAATTTTTTAAATAAAAAATAAAATGCCTAAAACGAGAGTCCATTTTCAGCGAAAACTATAACTCTTGAAAAATATCAAGGTGATCAAAGTAATTAGTCGTTTTTTACTTTTGCGTTTACCAAAAATGCTGAGAATTTTCTTGGAATGAATGCCCCATATTCCTGAATATAATATATCTGTCTACCACTTACGTATTTACTATTCTAAAAATTATTAAATTAACCTAAATACTACAGTGACTAAATAGTAAACGCTAATCACTACGATGTTTGTCTAACTAAGTATGTAACTTTACACTGACAAATCACAAATAATAGGTTCGTAATGCTGTTCCGTCCATTTATACAAAATTTTGTTCCTCTAATGCCACAATACTTTCAGAATTTTCCTTTACATTTTCGATTGGCTTATTTTTTATTTTTACCTGAAAACCCAAAGAAGATGACATTAGTAACTGATAACTACAATGACTTCAGGGAATGCCTAACAACGGCTTTTGCGAAAATTCAGGTAAATATGTACTAAATTTATTATTGTTAAAATATTTCGTAGGGGTGTATTTATCTAGGCAATTATGCTAACTAATCGCGAATTTCATTAACTTTGTATTTTTTTATAATGTGAATATGTATTTTGTTCCATTTACGGAAGCGGCCACTAACCCTTTTGGGTATCTTTACCTGATATTGTAAATGCAAATGTAAATTCACTACTTCTGTAACCGGCCTGTATTTAAACATCGAAACCGAACGCTGTCTATTATTTCGCACACAACAAATCAAAGGTCCTTCGAGCAATATCAAAGTACAATTCGGTACTCATCAAAACCATACAATCATGGTCGTATCAACTGGATTACAAAAAACATTAGTACTACGAGCCGAGTTTCACAAAACATATTTCATTTTGAACAATATTGGGTTTATGTGATAAGCGATGCAATGTAATACGTAAAGTTGTTGTACGGTAATAAATAAAATCCGCACAGGAAAGATAAATGACACTAATTAGTGTGACTTTTAAAATGATTGTTTTTCTGCATTACGTCTTTTTAAATTGTTGGTGTTCAAATAATTCATACAATTTAACAGATTATTTGAAACTGTAATGTGAGAAAATATAAGTAGTAATAACAAACTAAGTTTATATTGCTGAACCATGTATAAACAAAAAAAAAAAATTTGGTAAAAAACGAGTGTCTAACATGATAAAGAAAATTAAATTGCAAAATATTTAACATAAAATTGTGTTTAAATTCTACGAGGAAGAGGCGAATATGAAAGTCTGTACCTGCCATCAGCTATTGCTATTATAATAAAAGGGATAATCCCCTGCCGAGTTCTCCGCCCTGACCAGGCTTCTTACTGACAAATACACGGCGGGGTTAATAAACTAATGAAAGAATAAATATCTTTTTGAACGAGCACTGAATCATTTCTCAAATATTTTCAAATCCGACCTTGCACTTTGGCAGGTACGTCAACAAACCCGATTCCCTTTGGAGTACCGGGAAGGTACTGAAAAACTACCCGCAAAGTTAAGTTCCAGACCAAAATACAAAAAAACAAAATTCATATATTCACAACTTTACATCGCTGAAAATTTTACACAGATCTCCGACTCTTCTGCTGTCGTCATCCACTCTCAAATGACATATTTATGACATTAATTTTCTTACCTACATATCTCTCGGCATTATGCAAATACCTGTGAAATGTACCTCATATTGTGGATAAGATATCCACAATCGCAGATCAAAATATAACCTCACAGGAAACAAACACGATTTTACTATAAAAATACATAATATCAAATAATTGAATTAATAACTTCAAGTATTTAACAGACCCTATTTTGAGATGTGAAAATTTCTTAAAATAGAGACTAAAGTATTTGAAATTTCCACTTTCATACTTCAAGTAATTCAAGAGTATTTAAAATACTGAGTGAAGTACTTGGAGTAAAGTACTTGGCAAAATCAAGTACTAAACTCAAGTACATTTTAGAAATACTCCAAGTACCAAGTACCAAGTACCAAGTACCAAGTACCTAAATATAAAAGTACTTCAAGTAAAGTACTTGAAGTACTTAAAGTACTTGAAGTATTACTGCAAGTACTTTTACTTGAAGTACTGAACAGCTCTGTGGTACTAAAAACTCAATAATCGCTTAGATCTTTTTACTAGTAAATAGTCTGTACTGTTAAGTATTTCAGTCTTTACTTAACTCAAGTTTACACAAAAAGTCACTTAGATCCTTTTGCTTACCCCTTCATATAACTCTCAGATCCGTTGTGCTAGCGGCACCTAGTTGTACACAATTTTCAGCCACATATTTAAAAACAATTACACTAATTTTGCGAGAATATGATACAACGCATCATTTTTTTTATTTAGTACTGTGTCATTATTATTACCCCAATTTATAATACTGTGTAGAAGGCCGTGGTTATATCAGTGTAGTGTCATAGTTAGCAACAAGGAAGTTGAGAAACCGTGAAAAACCGACTTGGCTCTCAACATAGAATGTTCCCCGTCGAAGAGATTTGAAAGTCTCTATTTCTTTTATTAACGAACAATTTAACGATCTGCTGTTCTTCATTAAACTAATGCTGCTGTGATTTTCGGTGTTGTCTCCCATCTCCCACACCAAATATATGCTTGCTTCACATGTGATAGTCTTGGGCAGCCTTCGCAAGTAAACACCCATATTTATTTCCACATCTTGTACGAGGTGTAACATCACCATGTAGCACATCAACAGCATCCTAAAATTAAACTCATTTAAATTTTAATTGATAACAATTGAAGAGTTAATAAAAACTTATTACTATATTTAACTTATGACTAATCTGTAACTTAGTTTTCATTCACCGGGAATGCCCATTGCTCATGATATTTCAGGATCCGACCTACGTGGACAATTTCCTTTTTAGGTTTTTCTCTCGAACCTATTTGCAGTTCGTAATAGCTTAGAGCGCTTGCACGTAGTTGGATGATATATGCGTATTCGATATCCGCTTCCATCAAATTAGCCTGAGGTGGCACTATTGGTAATCTGCCAACCAGCACCAATATATGATGGAAAACCTGCTGTAGCCTGGACAGTGGTGTTGTACGCAAGTGTGGTACGTATAGGTGCCAATCCTTCTGGTCGGTAGTTGTATGCATGTCAGCATTTTGACCAGCGTTTTGTTATATTTCTCCACGAGCCCATTTGTTTGTGGATGGTACAGGTCTTTAGCGACTCCCACAAGTTTCAGTAGGTTGGTTAGCATCTGACTACTAAGAACTGTTCCGCGGTCGCTCAGAAAAGACCGAGGAGCTCCAAACGTACCCATTATTTTTCAAAAATAAACTTTGCTACGCTTTTCGCTGTCTTTTGACTCCAGCCACAGCGAAACTAGGGACATATTCCGTGCAGACGATAATCACTGTATTTTCTAACCTCGATCTAGGAAATGGTCCTAACACATCCACCGATGCCATTGACCACATTTTCCCTAATGAGATTGGTTGTAATATGCCCTCTTTCTTCTTGAAATTTTCGCTCGTACGTAGCGTGCGAAATTCCATTCGTCCAGCGCTCACGAATACAGCAGATCATGTGCCATTCATTTTTCATCTATGAAATCTATGCGACAATTTCCATATACGACTCGAAGTCGCATGAACTCAAGAATAGGCTCCCCGAAGATTTTAGGATTTGGGTGATCTTCATTCCGATCGTGGTCGTACTGATGAAAATATTTTTCATCTCTATCTAATAACGTCTATACCCGTTCAGTTGACATTAATACCAGTAACGTTCCCACTCAATAATACTACAATAATTTGTAGCTTTCTGCTAATATGGCTACTATTTCTAAATTTTGAGGCCAGTACTGGGTAAACATAACGGTGGTGTATTCCCGAAAGGGAAGGGTGTAATTTAGTAGCATCCCTTTTATATGCTTTACCGTTATGAGAACGATGATATGATTAAAGTCGCTAACATAACAGGGGCTCAAATAAAATAAAAAAAATTAAATAGATATGCATATAAATGTTTTCTCGCCTCAAGCCCAAATAATATATTATTACACCCACACACTCTTATTTCTGATTTTTACTTGGAAAAACCAAAGAGATGTCTTCGTCCCCCCTTCTTCAAAAACAACAATTTTTAGCTCCGGATCCCTTTGCAGCTGGTCATTAAAACCAAATGAACCTTCTAGTGTAAAGATGATTGTTCTATTCTGAGACACCGTATGTGTTTCGTATGTATACAGAGATATTTTTTTAACTCTGAACATAGACCGTATATGGTCTATGTTCAGTTTTAAAAAACACATCAATACGTGTAATATTGATTATAAAATGGAGTTGCAACCAGAGACTTTAAATATATATAGACCGGCTATGTGGCCTAAAACTTGAAGCCGGCAGTCGCCATATTGCTTAGTACCAAAATCACGCCAAATTTAAAATCTCAACAATTTCAATGTTATAAAAACACGATCTTAACAAGTTTATTTGGAATAGTAAGGTGTTGCCGATGAAATGAAATACCTTTTTGACCACTACTTGTTTGTTTCGAATTAGGATACCACCGTACAGCACAGCTCACTGGCATTTTCATTCAAAGTTCACTTAATTTATTAAATACTGTCGTAACAAACGCGACACCATTGGCCAGGAGCTAGGTCCAATAAACAAAGACACCAACAAAGATCAGCCACACTCAGCACCCAACAAACAGACTTTGCTAATTCTGTTAACGAAATTTCGAAAACAGAGAACTGAGATAGTTCCGGTTATAGGTTAAGTTGGGTCAGGATTGACAGAAAGGGACCAGCAATGGCGGCGTTTCATGTACACGCAACTGCTTCAACAAAATACACTAGAATTTAGGGTGATAGCCGGTCTATACATATTTAAAGTCTCTGGTTGCAACTTGCAAACTGTCATTGTGCTGTCATTAGTATCATCTAGGAGGATAGAATTTTAGGAGAAGGGACTGTGTATGCACTCTACGTAAAATGTTGACGCCAGTTACTTTCCGCATGTTTTGGCGGCCCGCTAGAGGCGCTGCGTGATCGGCACCCGTATAGCCACTATATTTCAAATAGTAGCGACATCGGGTCACTAACTGGTCCCACTAGTGCTGCCAACTTAAAATTCAGGCGAAAAATGGCGCCTCCTTTAAATTAAAAATTGTGTAAAATTAAAATTTGATACACAAAACAGGAAAAATTGTTATTATTAATATATTTATATATATTAATTATTGATTTTAACGCAAATCTCCACACGAATAACAGAACATACTTACTTGCAATAAACAACAAAATGATGTTTTGAGTTTTGACAACAAAACAGGCTTTGACAACAAAACAGGCTTTGACTCTGTGCTACGTTGTAGTATATGAATCTCTCCAAGAAAATGGGGCAAAAAAAAAAGCATATGTATCTCCTATTATTTTTATTCATAGACTTTGAACTGTACACTATTGTTCTGTTATTTTGGTTACGTTTTTTTACATAAAAATACACCCTACTTCTTATATATAATTTAACAATACTTTCAATTATCTTATTGCCGCAGGGGCAAAACATTGTTTTTTCCAAACTGTTGAGTACCATATTGCATATTTGATCATTTTTAATGTTATTGTTATTTAGAAGATGTAAAGTGTTTCGAAATATTTTTTCCATCTTCACAAAAATATCAAACATCTCTGATGTTGGAACTGTTAGTGAATTCACTTTGTAGGATTTTAAATAAAGCAATACGGCATATTTTGAATTTTGCACTTTGTCATATGTTGTGATTAGGTTGGCAAAACATTCACTGCAGTGAATCCTACTTCCTTTAACTTTCATTAAAATATTACCAGCTACGTAAAATAAAGAATTCAATTCAGCTTCACCAATTTCAGTATCATTATTGAAATCAATATAAACATAGTGATTTTCTTTTGCATCATCAAAATCTAGGTTGATGCTTTGTCTTTTTTTCTTACAGAAATCAACTAGGTATTCTAAATTGGCATCATTATAACACGATGATTTAACTGATTTAGAATATTGACTTACAGAAATCAACCGTAAATTTGTTTTAAACTCTTTGGGAGTAGGTGTGGGATTTCTTGCCCGACAAGATGAAAATAGATTTTCAATCGGATCTTGAAGCAATCTACCTAACATAAAAAAACTAAACTTATAATTATGTAGATATAATTCTGTCATGTCGAGGGCAGTTTGTATTCCCATTACAATGCCAGCTTGAAATGGTTTCCATTCACCCCCATCCACATATATATTTAAAATTATTTCTTTATAATTCCTCAGAAATTGAGTGGTTTCTTCGTAGTTTTCTTCAACTGTGTGACTAACTGACGCTTGGAAGTTTCTGGAACTCATGATATAAAACCATTTAGATGTTAATTCAATAAACCAAGCAGTTGTGTAAAATGATTCGGCAAGAATTTTTTTAATAATTAAAAATTGAATACCAGCTGAAACATCGTGGCTAAAAAATCTACATGCTAAACCTACATTCATTTTTTCAAACTGAGTTGGTTCTAGTACACTTCTGTTTAAAAACGGGCAAATTTTTAAATGATTATTTTCGTCAAATTGCAATATCTGCGCAACTGCTTCACTAGAAATTGTATTGTCAGGTAAATTGTATTTCTTTACTATGTCATTTGATAAAATAAATTTGTGATTATTTGTCAAAGAACATTTCATATTTTTCATGGTGTGACATGGATCAGGCATTATCATTAGCTTTCTTGTAGCATCTAATGGATGGTTTGTTGTATTTCTGATAACAGAGTGACGCCCTGCATTTACGTTTAAAAGTTTCCAAATTGCACGATTTTGTGGTCCCATATCAGATGTCACACAGTTGATTTTTAAATTATTGTTTTCTGCAATTGCAATAAGATCAAATATTCTTTTTTTTATGGTGTCTGCATGAAAAGAATTGCCAGTAAACTCATAACATACCGTTTGCTTCCACCTATTACTAATACCACACAACATAAAAACTAGGGCATGCTCTGCTCTTTCTGACCAGGTACCATTTGACAGGGGTATTGTTGGCTTCCCAATCACTTCTCCAGTGGACATATCATAATCTAATGATGGTTTCAATTTAATTTCATCCATAAGCAAAACGGCATGTCTATCTTCTTCTTTCATCATGTCTATCTGTTGAGTAAAGATTAATGTGCATCTAATAATTCTGACAGAAAACTATTTAACTATACTTTAGGCTTCATAATATTGAAAAGATCATGAACAATTCCTGCTTGAAATTTCATCTCTTGAATACGTCTCTGGAGGGTCCTTATACTTGGATAAGGCAAACCCTGCTTTATTACTTCTTCATATCCAGTTTTTCCACAAGCCGTATATAACTTCAATGACTTATTAATAGTTTCATCTCCCCATGAAAAACCTTTTAATGTCCCTTTATGTTCAAAAAACAGTAACTGATCTTCGGTAAATGTTGCACTCAGTGTGTATGTAATCTAGTGGCTATAGGCACCCGACTTTCAAACAGCTTAAATAGGTAATTCAAAGAAAAAAGTAAATTAAATTCTACTAATATACATAATATCAACAGAAATCAATTGAAATTGAGAAAGAGTGCATCAGATCCATCTATATTATTTTTTTACTCATTTAAAATGTGGATGAGTAATACTAGAGGTTTATTGATTACTACTTAACAAATATTTCTTTTAACTCTTAATGTATCAAAATTATCAATTAATTATCAATTTAATCAAAAGACTTAACTTGTTGCATTTTTACTTCCCGAGCGTAAGCAAAGGAAGTATTGTAATCGAGTCCGTCGGCCGACTCTCTACTTTTACGTTTTCTCGATCTTTCATGACCCCTAGAAAACGAAGAAATAGGTCTCCCATTTCCGTCTGTCTGTCCGTCTGTCCGTCCGTCTGTCCGTCCGTCTGCCGTCCCGGATTTTTATTAGACAGATAATCTCCGAAAGTACTCGACCGATTGTTGTGAAATTTTGTACTTATATTAAGAATATCATGTAGATGGTAAAACGCTAACCAAAATTTGTCTAATCATCCCCACCACTAATGCGATGACGTCACTTCAAAATTGTACATAGTAAATGGGTTTTCAATTGTATAAAATAACATAGTCCTACACATGTAGTTTACAACTCTGAATCGACTTTTTACCCGAAACGTCCAGATTTTTGGAAAAAAAATCAAAATTATAAAACAACATTTTGAAATTTAATTTTTAATCTGCTAACCAGAATGCTTTGAAATGTTGCAGATGTTTTAAGGCTATAAAGAGCATCATAAATCTTTGGTCAAAAAATATTTGCTTATCCCCTCCAAAAACTTGATGACGTCAGCTCAAAAGTTTGTGGAATAAATCATATCTAAAATGTACAAAATATGATGAGTCTGTACTTGTGATCTATCACTCCATTCATATTTTTTGGATTTGCATATACAGGGTGACTCAAAAAAATTAATGAATGCGTAAATATATTTTATTGATTTAATCAGGAACTACAAAACCGAATGCTCTGAAATCTTGCAGATGTTTTAAGGTCATAAAGAGCATAATAAATGTTTAGTCAAAATATATTTGCTTATCCCCTCCAAAAACTTGATGACGTCAGCTCGAAAGTTTGCCGAATAAATCATATCTAAAATGTACAAAATATGATGAGCCTGTACTTGTCATTTATCACTCCATTCATATTTTTTGGATTTGCATATACAGAGTGACTCAAAAAAATTAATGAATGCGTAAATATATTTTATTGATTTAATCAGGAACTACAAAACGGAATGCTCTGACATCTTGCACATGTTTTAAGGTTATAAAGAGCATAATAAATGTTTAGTCAAAATATATTTGCTTATCCCCTCCAAAAACTTGATGACGTCAGCTCGAAAATTTGCCGAATAAATCATATCTAAAATGTACAAAATATGATCAGTCTGTACTTGTGATCTATCACTCCATTCATATTTTTTGGATTTACATATACAGGGTGATTCAAGGAAATAAATGAAAGCGTAAATTTATTTTACTGATTTACTCAGGAACTACAAAACCGAATGCTTCGAAATCTTGAAGATATTTTAAAATTATCATAAGCATGGTAAATTTTTGATCAAAACGTATTTGGTCGTCCCCCCTAAAAAATTTATGACGTCACCACAAAATTTTGCTGAATAAATCCTATCTAAAATGTACAAAATATGGTGAGTCTCTTCTTGTGATTTATCATTCCATTCAAATTTTTTCGATTTGCATATACAGCTGACTCAAAAAAATTAATGAATGCGTAAATTTATTTTATTGATTTAATCAGAAACTACAAAACCGAATGCTTTGAAATCTTGCAGATGTTTTAAGGTTATAAAGAGCATAATAAATTTTTACTCAAAATATATTTGGTTATCTTCTACAAAAAACTGATGACGTCAGCTCAAAAGTTTGCCGAATAAATCGTATCTAAAATGTACAAAATATGATGAGTCTGTACTTGTGATTTATCATTCCATTCATATTTTTGGATTTGCATATGCAGGGTGACTCAAAAAAATTAATGAAGGCGTGAATTTATTTTATCGATTTAATCAAGAATTACAAAACCGAATGCTTTGAAATCTTGGGAATATTTTAAAGTTATTATAAGCATGGTAAACTTTTGTTCAAAATGTATTTGTTCATCCCTCCTAAAAAAATTGATGACGTCACCCTTAAATTTTGCTGAATAAATCCTATCAAAAATGCAAAAAATATGATGAATTTGTACTTGTGATTTATCATTCCATTCATATTTTTTAGATTTTCTTAAGAGGTGGTTCAAAAAAATTAATGAAGTCAATTTATTTTATTGATTAAATTAAAGGCAACACTTATTATTAGTATTACACCCCAACCAACCCAATTTGGTAGACACAAAATTTGTTAAAGGAAAAATTCGGTTGAAATATAAGGGTAGCACGCTTATTTACATCGACTTTAACATTACAGACCTGCATTTGTTTTATGCGTTCACTTGGTTCCGCGAATGTGAAATAGACATGTTTATAATCAACCAATTGGGAATTTCACCGTCAAGAATTAAAATAAAACCCAATGTTTTATATAATAAGCGGAAGTCGAAGCAATAAAACCGATGGTCGTTTTGTTTACAGTTTCTCTGTTTGACTCTCACGTATGCTGTTACGCCTGTCATCTTAAATTAAGAATGTTTATACATACACGATTTTCAGTTGCCTCTGATACGTATACGTGAGTAAATTGTTTCGTTATTTTATTGATTATTACAAATCAATATTCAAAACGACCCAATTCATTTTCCCGAAAATTTGGGGATACAATAATTTTATTCTTAGTATTACACTACATCTATCCCAACTGATATACGTGTCCTTGAAAAATGTTGATGACGTCATCACAATTTTTTTTTAAATTCCCACTACAAAAATGTAATGAGAAAAAAAACACAATAGGCATGCAGTCGTCAAGTTTCCGACAGCGAGGGAAGTACTGTCTAAACTCTTTAGACCAATTTTTTGCTGGTGTGTACCTGTGTGAAGAAAAAAATATATCTTCTTTTGAAATGAAATAAATTTTTAGGAAATTCATTTATTCTTGCAGTAGACATACAAATTACAAAACATGGTACAGTGATGATGACTCTTCCTCAAAAATACTATTTGATGTACTTGGAATTCCTTCAATCATTAGAGGAGTTTTTTTTGTTTACTAAAGTTCGTGTCGGTAGTTTCCGTTTGTTTTTTTTAATTTTTGTTAGGTAGCTGGGGCAATTGGGAAAAATTGTGGGTACCGAGTTATGTTTCAATTTTGGATTAACATACGGAATCACTACCTATTAAAACAAACTTAGTGATGAAACTGCTAGGTGCCACAAATAACAATAAAGGTGGATTTATACACATCAATTTAGCATTCAAGATTTAATTTAGTCTAAAATTTACGGTATCAGTACGACTTTAGATAAAAAAAAATAACTTAAAATTCACCAATAATACAAAACCCTCAATTTTCACGTGCGTTCTCTTCAAAAAAATATAAAAAATATTCGTTAAATTATATTTTAAATGTTATATTGGTTTGCATAAATTCACCCTAAGACATTGTTCATGAACTCACCGAGCCTGATTGCCATTCTCTCAAGATACAATCCGATGTGAAATGTTTCTCACATAAAACATCTCGAACTGACTGAACTGGGAATATTATGTTGCCATTTCTTTAATAATTCTGGATCTTTAGGGGCACGAAACAAACTACATTTTTCTTTATTACTTTTGTAGCCACTTCTACAGTTTGGTGCGAAACATTTATTATTTTTGGGGCTCATCTTCAAAATATAACCTATAAAAATCGGACTGTACTCATCATTTGCGTTGACTACTCACGTTACACTATTTGTTAGCTTTGTATATGATAACTATTGTTTATATGGTTAAATAGCAGCTCAACAATCGTTTTTTTCATAAAAATTAACACAAATACACGTACCAACAACGTTAAAGTCGGGTGCCGCTGTACCACTAGCGCCGCGGAAACCGGAAACTCAGCGGCACAATGTGAACTACGTAGTCCCTTCTCCTATTTATTTATCCTCCTAGGTATCATTCAACATTCAAGCAGACTCAAGTAAACACGATTAACGAACATGTGAAATTTATTTACTAAGAGAAACAAGTACGACATTTACTTTAATAAATACTCGAAGTGACCACCTTCATTTTCTAGGCCGCATGGTAGCGGACATGCGTAACGTTGGTTGCATAGCTACCAATGCATTAATGTGTTTTTTAAAACTGAACACAGGCCATTTACAGTCTATGTTCACAATTAAAAAATTGTCCCTGTATATTGCCTAGCCACTACAACACTAACTACTTATTCACTTAAAACTACTTTACAATGCCGCCATTCCGTTACAATTTCCTACGCGCTTCCACTCCGACGGTTAGGGTTTTTTCCGGTTTTGCGCAAGAGCGCGCGCAATATGAATATATGACATTCCTCCCCTCCTTGTTCAGTCCCTTATGAAGTCGTCTCCTGGCGATGGCGTCGCGGTTTTCATCGCTAGGCGTCTCTGCTGGGGCCCCTGGCGTGGCTTGCGGTTCGAGGGTTGTATCAGCCACTGGCACTACTGGTGTCTCTGTAAAGGAATCATTAGTATAGTAGCCTGCATAGATATTGTAGCCGTCCATAGAGTCAAAATTTGGGAATAAAAATAAAATAAAACCGCCTCAAACGGAGCCGTCGACGGCTTGCAAGTTCTCTCACTACAGTACGCGTCGCATCACACAGGGGTGTATTGAAAGCCGATTGCACAAAGTCTTAGGGTCACTGTAATCTTACTATTTTCTATCTACGACAAACGATTTGTCACACAGCTACGAAACCGACGATCTAGAAAAACATGGAAGTTTGAAAATGTATTTCAACAAGTGTAATAACCGTTTGGTGCAACGCAATTGGTTCAAGCAAACTAAAATATGACAGGAACAAACAGTCCACGTGCACTAGTTTATAGCCGTGTTTGCTGCTAAGATGACCAGGTTTTTCGCTCCACCTACCTCCGCAACGATGAATATACCATACCACAACTTGTGTACAATGAACAGAACTTTGTTTTTATTGACGAGATTGAGCTAAGAAATGAAACAGATATAACGGAAAAGATGACATTTAATATTAAATACGTCTCTGTGTAACGTATGCCAGAGTGACGTCAGAATTTGCAAGCCACCGTCGGCTTCGTTTGAACCGGTTTTATTTTATTTTTATTCGCAAATTTCGCCTCTATGGACGGCTACAATATCTATGCAAGCTACTATAACAGCAGATTCAACTGGGTTTACAATGGTGGCGTTTGCTTCACTTGAATGTTCCACTGGGAAATCTCTGGGCTGATAAGGGCCCCCCGACGGCGGGTGAAATACTTCTGGATCGTTCGCAACTCGTTGTTGGGTAGGCGGTCGTGTAGAATTCTTCCTTATCTTGTCGACATGCCTCTTTTTTACTTTACCATTTTCGTCTTCTGTTAGGTAGGTCACCGGCCCCAAAACCTTGGTAACAACTTCTTCTCTCCACTCTTCCCCTGGTTTATGCGATTTTGCCTACACTCTGTCATTTGGGCGGAATACTCTCTGGCGCCTACCAGTCGTTTGCTGTCCCTCTTGTTTAGTTTGTATTTCTTTGGCTACGTTCGGGTATAGGTGGTCAAACACAGTCCTCAGTTTTCTCTTCAGCAGGAGTTCTGCCGGGAACATGCCGGTAACCGTCGATGGCGTTGAGTGGTTGGAAAATAGGAAACGCGATAACTTGGTATGCCAGTCTCTCTCTGCAAGTTTCCCCAGACTCTTCTTGGTTTATTTGACCATTCGTTCAGCTTGACCGTTCGATGCTAGATGATACGGTGGTACTAGCGAATGGCGAATTCCATTTCTTGCGAGAAAGTTTTTGAAATCGTTGGACGTGAACGACGTACCGTTATCACTCACGAGCACTTCCGGCAGTCCGCGCGTCGCAAATGGTTCCCATAAAACGCGTACCGCTTCACTTGTTGACGTTGATCGCACTAGCTTCACTTCCAGCCACTTCAAATATGCGTCTACTACGATAAAAAAAAATGTGTCCTTGGTAAGGCCCTGCAAAGTCACGGAGACGATGGCCACTGTGTTAAATCTGTGGGATGGGGTTGACGTTCCTATTGGTAAACGACTTAGGGAGTCTGCGTGTCCCGTTTCCCGGCCTGGCTTGTACTTTAGCTGGTATGAGTAGCAGCTGAGTGCTATTGCCCAGCGAAGTAGTCTTGGGGACGTTAGTTCCGGTATGGGTCTGTTTTCTCCCAGTAATCCCAGAAGAGGTTTATGGTCTGTCTCTATCTGGAAAGTATGACCAAATAAATAGTTATGGCATTTTTTAACCCCTGTGACGATGGCTAGTGCTTCTTTGTCAAGTTGGGAGTAATTCCTTTCTGCCGCAGATAAAGTTCTGGCGTGAAAAGCTATAGGTTTGGTGGTGCCGTCCTCTTGTAGGTGACTCAGTACTGCCCCGACGCCCCATGGCGATGCATCACACGCCAACACTAGTTTCCTTGAGTCGTAATGTACAAGTATCTGCTGTGAGGTTAATAGCTTCTTGAGGTCACTAAATGCTACATCATGTTGATGTTCCCACTTCCATTTTTTGTTTTGGTCAAGCAGGCGGTGGAGTGGCTCAGCCACGTTGACTTTATCTTCCATAAAGGTATGATAGAAGTTGATAAGCCCTAAGAATGATTGTAGCTCCTTCTTTGACTTCGGTCTAGGTGCTCTCTGGATGTCTTTGATTTTATCTGCCATTGGTCGGATACCTATGCTGTCGATATGTACGCCTAAAAAATCTATTGACTTTGCATTTAAAATACATTTCTCTTTTCTCAACTTTAGACCGCTATTTCTAAATCCTGTTAGCACCGCGCGCACACGATGGGCTAGCTCGTTGTCGGATGATGCACAGATCAAAATGTCATAATACGGCAATACCCCTGGAATTCCCGCTAGACGGTTGTCTACGAATCGTCGGAAGATCTGTGGGGCAACAGAAATCCCAAATTGCAGTCTATTTACCTTGAAAATTCCCTTATGTGTAACAATGGCCTGGGCTTTAGCGGTCTCCTCGTCAATGCACTTATTATTTCAAAATAGGCGCTTATAAACAGCCTTAAAAATAAAAAAAATAAGCACTTAAACAGAGGAAATAAGCACTCTAAGCACAAAAAAATGTATTAAACAGTATAATATACCGGTCTAGGACAATTCGGCGCGGCCAACTTGGCGCGAGACATTTTGGCGCAAAGCCAATTTGGCGCAGGGACATTTTGGCGCAAGCCATCTTGGCGCGGGCCATCTTGGCGCGAATGAACTCGCACCAAGAAAAATAGATATAAATACACAAAAATTGCACCTGTTGTTGACATAACCTAATTTTTATAGTCTCCAACGCGTGGAGGGGTAATGTCGACTTTTTAATGGACACACGGGCGCTTCGCGCCCTACACTCCATTATAAACATACTCCTAAACGTGGAACTTCTTGCTCCGTGGATCATTTAGTTATTGGAATTTGTGCGAATGAAACTGTGTATTTGGTTGCCTACACTTAGCATAAATAACAGGGTGCCAACCACAGCACGAACAATAAATATTTTTTATATTATATACCGACGTACTTCTAGTTTCCAGTTTTGTTAGGAATTGTGGAATATAAGAATAATGGCATTTTATGAAAGTCAAATTTTGAAAAACTTGTTTATCGTTTAAAATACGCTGACATTCTTTAATAGATTGTGCAGAAGCCTTGTTCAAATCAGTAACAAAAGCTTTAAATTTATGAAAATAATCTGCATAATACAACACAGCTTCCAACCAAGTCCCCCAGCGAGTTAACACTGGCTCTGGTAGTAAAGATACATTTGGCACTTGTTCTCGAAACGCCTGAATTCGGAGGAGTGATTTTACAAATATTTTTTACAGTTTTTAATCAAGTCATTGAAGAGAGGCAACTGTAATCTAACAGTTTCAGCCACACGAGAAAGCCCATGTGCCAAGCAAGTACAGTGTATCAAATTTTCACAAAATACTTTAAGAACATTGGATGCTTTTACCATATAGGTTGCTGCATCTGACAGCATTAATACAATTTTTTCGCTTGGAACGCGATTTGGTAGAAAAAAATCACTTAAACCTTCTTGGACAAAGCGGGCAATTGTATTATTATTTGTTTTTTCTAATTGTCGGGAGGCTATTAAATACGGCTCCGAAGATTCATTATTGTTCAACACTCCAACCAGTAGATTTGCGATATATCTACCACGAGCATCGGTCGACTCATCCACAGTGAACCAAATAAAATTGTTGCCGATATTTTTTCTTATCTTGCGTATTACGTTTTGGTAGACTTCATCTAAATATCTTTTTCTGATTAAGCTTTCGCTGGGCACCGTTTTCTAACAATATTTTTCCAAAAATGGTCTAATAAAAAATTATCAAGCTTTCTGAAGGGAATATTGGCCGATATTAGCGCATTACACAAATCAAATGCAAATGTGTTGGAATCGTTGTTTGAAGAGAAAGAAATAGTTTCGTGGAATGTCAACTGGGTTGACCTATGTTTTATGTTCTTTTGGTGCGACGCTGTCTTTACGTGTTGTAACACATTAAACTTTTTGTCATTTGAAATCTAAAAATTTTAACTCGTTGTGTGAAGTCGCCTAACGTTGTGGTGAACCGGAATTTCAACCCTTAAAATAGCCCTACTGTGGCACATAGTATTTTTTCATAACGAGCCTACTCTTCATTATCATGGGAACCAAAAGTCCGAATTTCCCAGTATTATCAATTAACATAATCTTCAAGGCAAGCGATCGCTTCCCATGGCCCTACACAGTCACACTTTCTTCCAGGAATAATCGCCAAAGCGCATTCCATGCCCTAATATGGAGAACATCTTCATGTCCAATCAAACCACTCCAGTTGCAATTAATATGCACATTTGCATGGGAAACTTGGGGTCAATACAAACACTTGAGATCAAGGCCAATAAGTCTGACGAATGCGTTATGATTCTGGGTGGTCCGATGCCAATTAATTATGGGAAATGCACTTTTACAAACACTTGCCGCCGTTTCCGGCGACAAAATTGCGAGAAATAGATTTTTTTTGTCACATCGTCTTCAATATTCTCACGCTCGAAAACCCTATAAAAACGCCCGGATTAGAATTAAAATGCAATTCGATTCCGATTCAGTCTCGCGTGCGGATGGGCCTGCTTCCTAGTCTAATCGTGATACCCAACTTCCGGCCGCTGTGCTAGTGCCAAGTGCGGAAGAACATCTTCCAACACGACCTTCTCCATTGAGTGACAGTGGCGCTTCGCCGTGGTTCCCCCTCCGACTTTTCCACACAACCACTGAATTGCTGACATGTAAGTCCCACTGACCTACTTATGCGGTTCTGCCCTTGCGAAGGCCGCCTTATCGGCGCTTACCGGCGATTCGACGGTGACTTAACAGGCCCTCGGTATGAATCTTGTACGACAAGTCAATGATCCACCGTATCGGATCAGCTTCTTCCGGCTTGATGTGGGCCCTCCATGCCAAACAGCAAGGGTTCGTGCCCCCCGTTTTTGCCCAACGGTGTATCTTGTCACCGCCCTCAATTTAATAAACGGACAGTTCTATGTTCTCAAGGCCCGGGTGCCACCCTCAGGCTCGCCCATACACTATGAGCGCCTGGAGTAACCAAGAGGGAGACCCGCTACCCTTCCAGGCACTCGTGACCCTGTTACCACGATCGGTCGCAACCCGCCAGCAACCCTCAGTTAAATGTTATAGGCTAGTTTAATGTTCATATGTAATACGTTTCTATGGTCTTCCGTAACGAAGGCATAAATTTATACTCTTATAGATAAGATTCCGTCGCTTACTGCTTGATATGCGTTTATTAGAGTATGTAACTCTCTGATAATAATTGTTAGCTCGTTAAAACTGTGTTACCAAGTTACAATAGATAACCTATGGAGCGAGACTGTGTCTCATTTGCCCTTCTTATTCCCCGAATCGGCCCTCACGGGCCAGGACCTAAGGGGCACTCTTTTGTGACGGCCCTCGGCACAAAACTCGGACACTAAATATAAATAAGCAAAATAGCCAAAGACCCGACGGTGCCGCCACAAAAATGGCGCTGCGGACAGGATCAAAATCTTTCTAAATTTCGGGAACAGGACCAAAAAGCTTTCTAAATTTCGGGAACAGGATTCAAAAATTTTTAAATTTCGGCAACAAGTTGTAAATTTTTCGGGAGTAATATTAATTTTATTCGGGAAAAGAAGGAATAATTTTAAACTCCATAAAATCAAGAACATCCCGGGACGTGGTAAAATCCAGAATTGTCTTTTGGAAAGATCGGAATAAAGCTGCGCAATTTAAGAAATTCGTAAAAATGCATCAGAACAAAATTCCAAGCACTATCACTAGAGGAAAATTCACAATTTAGGCATTCCCCAAATTAAATTCTTAATACTAAACAAAATTAGGAAAACTCCAGTATTCATCTAACAATTTCTTAGAGTAAGCAGGAACCTCGCGGAAATAATTAATTCACGCTTTCGTGCGATTGGCACTGTCAAAGAATAACTTGTTTAGAATACATCCGGCGATAATAATTAATTGGCCCGATCGACGGCGTTTTGTAAGCAAATGAGATCATCACCTAGCTGCAATCAATCCACTATGAGCGCGACAAAAGTGCACGAGCGAAATTCACCCAGTAAAACAAACACATCTCTCTCACTCTTTGTCTTGAAATTAAAATACCATCATGAGTAAAAGACTGATTTGGGTACAAGTGGCTCATAAAACCTATAAAACCACCCCAGATTGCATTAAAAACGTACGCGTCTTTCATATTACGTATAGTTGCAAAATTGAACCAGGAAATTTTTTTTTAACATCAAATTTTTCCAACTCGCGGAGGTCATAAGAAATAGTTAGCGCAAACTCTTGGTATTCTCATTCGGCCGAAAAATAAAATAAACTTTAGGAAAAAAATTTTAAATTAATAATAATTAAACACAGATTATAAGGCGTAGCTTTGCTGTTCTGTAAAAAGAAAAATTTTCATGGCACGTGGGCAGCATCGTGCAAAGTTTAAGCAAAAATTTACGTCCCAAAGAAAAATTTTAGCCACCCGTAGATATAATCTTAACAGTGGCGGCTTGTGAAGTTTTCTTCAGAGGAGGCTCAAATTTGAAAAGCACTACTTTTTATATCTTTTATTATCTGAATAATTTTTTTCGTCATGCCCACGAAAAGAACACTCTTGCGTTGACAGATAAATTATATTGCATCGATTAGTCTTTTCAAAATTGCCCAATTTTCACCAACTTTCTCGTAACAGTTCTCCCTTTTATGAGCCGAATCTAAATTATTGGCAATGTTTTGCTTACCAAGCATTTCTAATTTAATCGAAGAAAATATGTGTTCCTGTGATTTTTCATGCCTTTCTATAGCTCGTGACAAATTTTGTAAATTATTATAGCCTGTTTTACCCCAAGCGGAAGATTTATCAGTTTATCACTTATAAATAATACACAATTCCAACAGTATAATTTGTTTCTTAAAACCGAAGCCGTTAACTATTTAGTTTTATTATAATTATTTTCATGAAATGCTCTGTTTTGTTTCTAATTGTAACTGTCAATACCATTAATGGGAGTGATGGTGTTGGTCTTCCCTTTTATACCCTTACCTACGTAAAGCCTAAACACCACCACCACTGAACAGGGAGTTCGCGAAACCACCTCAATGTTTTTCCTAATTACACCCGATTGCTCCAACTAATAAGAAAGAGATAAAGTTATCTGCACGACTTGATCTGAAAAGAGATGAACTAGCCGGAGGCTAGCGGCTCGGAGCGGCTGTCCGATCAACGTTTTAGCCAATGCAATGCACACTGACGGTGCGTCAAGGTTACGGTCTCATTATTCAGATGCATCGTCGTTCGGAGGCTAGCGGCTAGCAAGCCTCTGCCGCTGAAACCAAACGCGGAGTGGTGTGAATGTGAATTATGATTGTGAGGGCGCAAATATAAATTTTTACGACATTTTAACCTGATATATGATGAAAGTAAATGAAATCCAAGAAAATATTCTGAAAAATAACAAATGTCTACAAAAATATAAATTCTTTCATCGAAAAAAATTAGAGGAAACTCAGCTCCAAAAAATAGAGGAGGCTCAGCCTCCCCTGCCTCCTCTGAGGAGCCGCCACTGAATCTTAATATACTTAACATTAACTTTATTCGCACCCAACTTTTCAAATAGAATTAGCTAGTTTCACAAACAGGAGGATAATATTTCTTTACCTGTTAGTGTATTCATCATAGTTTTAGATAGTTCATTAGGCATTATCATTATCAGTCAGTAGTACCAAACCGGTAATAATCAGAAATACATCATTAAGGGCGCGATTTTAATTCCGGGAATCAGCGACGCTTTTATCGACAGGAGATGTTGCTTGAGAAAATCGCAGGAGGCGCTGCTCGTAAAAACAAGAATTAATTATCACAATATGAGGTCGGAGGTTAGGCAACCAATTAAACTGAATTCAGCTTTCTCGCTAATAAAACGTTAGAAATAGGCTGATAAGAAGTAGATGAGAACGAAAAACAGACATTTTTTCAAAATTTATTTAAATAAACATTTCTTAAAAACTAATTACAAAAAAAAAAATACGAAATTATTAAATACACTGATTAATAAGAAAAATAAATGAGGGCTCGGCCAGCGTACTCCAAAACCCCCACTGTTACACCCAAGGTGTGGAGATGGTGCCGGGCGCTGCCCCAAGGGATGACAAGGCCCGGACCGGCGATCACCTCATACCGAGGCGCCGGGGCGACCATCGGGAAGTAACCCGGCATCATAGGGAACGGCGCTGGAGGTGGAGATGCATACATGAACCCCGGGGATAGTTCCGACGCTGGAACGGAGACCGGCCGCGGTGGGGGTGAAGTCGCAAGAGACGCCAAAATCTCTGACAACGTCACGGAGGAGGGAGAAGGGCTGCGAAAGTCAGAACCCGGAGGCTTCACCCCTGTTTGTGGAAGATGGTGATCTGGAAAAAAAACACCCAGATAAACGTTAAGGGAAGCAAGACTCAGAGCCGCTAACCAGCCCATTACACAGCAAGAACAAATAAGAGTATCGTTTTTTTTTTTTAAATTGAAAAAATTTAACCAAAAAAAAAAATTTCATACTTACCCATTTCGTATGCTTTCGGGAATAAAAATGAGCACGATGGGACACATAAGAAACTTATAAATACCATTTCTGCCTATTCGGGAATTTTTAGTATAAACACTGCCGAGACACTACCATGCAGAAGTTATGAATTCTCATAATTCATTAAGCGACTACAACAGCCCTTGTGTTCGACTGAAATACCGTACGAAAAGGAAAACAAAATATTTGCTTAATTCCATTTATTAAAATTAGAAAAAAAAAACACACAAAAATTTTTAAATCTCAAAATTGAACGACCACCGTGACGTGGTGGACGCCGTGACGAATGACTACCCGGCCCCCGTTGGGGAGCCGCAGGACGTAGGCCCCTTCCTGTCCCATATCCCCCGACGCGGGGACGGCCGTTGTCACGGCCCCCCAGGCATCTATTCGCACCATAGCCGTGTGCCCTAGAAAAACACAAAAACACTTTCACAAATCGGTTCAGCATCCAAAGAAAAAGACAACAACAACAACAGAAAGGGCATGAACATAATAAAGAATTTAATTCGGTACTCACCGGTTCCCGGCGGGGCCGGCTCTTCTGGGACCCGCTCTTCTGGGACCGGCTCTTCTGGAACGGCGGCTACATATAAACAAAAACAAACAAAAAATAAATTATGAACATTTAGAAGGGTAAGAAAGTAATAAAATCTTTGGAAATAGAAAAACCCCTCCCAAGAAGGAAAGAAATAATATACATCTATACTCACGGGCCTCGTCCCAGCTGTTGCGTCGAGAGTTGTTTATGATAAATACTCTGCGGTCTGTAACAACAATAGAGTTAAGGAAAATTTTTTTAAACAAAAGGACGGGAACAAGAACTCACCCATTCTGGTCGAAAGTCAGGGAGAGAATGAAGAAAAGCCACCAATACATTTTTTAATCGCCAGATAGAAGACGCATTGTTGGCACAAAATATGGTATCGAGGACGACAAACAAGAAAAGAGAGGGAACAATGGGAAAGGGCGCTGACGAGGACCGACCACCGACCAATGCTTAGTTCAAAAAGGAAAAAGAAAGAAAAAAAAAAGAAACGGAGACGCGATAAAAGATAAGCTCGAGTGAACAGATCAGGGAGAAGAACAAGACGCCAAGGAATCTTCAAAGGAATCGCCGCTTAAATTTTGAAATCCCCGGGAACCCCCCAGCAAACGTGAGGGCTACCCACAGGAAACAACCGCCAGAAACCCTACAGGTCCAAAAAGGCGTGAATAAACATCAGGAAAAAAAACCCGAAATGCAATCCCGGGAACCAAGCGATAAGCGAGCCAGCGAATATCGACGCTAATTACCCCTGACAAGATAACAGGCAGGCAAGCAACAGAAGACGCTGCGCTGTGCAGTTTGGACGTGGGCAGAAAGATAAAAATAAAAGGGGACATTAAATGCGGAATTCCTCCGATTAATGGTGGGAATCCAACAATACGAGAAATCAGAAAAAGGGATGTAACGAGGACAGAGGAAAAAGATCCGAGACCCATCACAAACAGGGCCTCCCCCAACCCGCCAAAACTAATACCATCACTCGTTCAATACGCAAAAACACCTCATATTAGAAAAATTCTCAACAATTAATCAAGGGATGATTCTTACCAGAATGCATAGATAAAATAAAACCATAATATAGAACGCAAAGTCCCTAAGAAATTTTTTTGCGCACCGTCACCACGCCAATAGCCGGCGCAACCGGGAATTTGACTTTTATTCAAAAAAATTTTTGAATACTGTCATTGTCAGTGCTTCTGTCTATTTATTATTTGAGTAACTAGCTGTTTAAAATGAGGCTGTGTAGCGTCCACAAGTGCTACAGTGTTGGTGCTAAGGGGCACAGGTTTCCTAATCCCTTAAAAGACCAAACACGGTTCAGGGAATGGCTGAAACGGATCCAAAATCCTGCGCTCCAAACACTAGATCCAACGCAGGTTTATAAATCACACCGGGTTTGTAGTCTGCACTTTACCGCATCTGATTTTCTAAACGGTAAACAACTACGGAACATTGCTGTGCCTAGTATACTGATTCCAAATGGTAACTTTAAGTATTTAACCAAGTAGTTAAATACAAAACAATTATTTTTTTAGAAATTGCTAATAATACACTAAGCGATTTGCCCACGCATTCGGGTGAACAAGTCAATATATTGGAAGACAGTATAATACCGAATTTAGGTTTGGAAAACAGGACTTCTCCTGAACTAAGAAGAGAATACTGAAAAGATTTTTGCAAGCTTGAATTCAGGTTGTCGGGAGGAGGCTTGGGGATAAGCAAGTTTCAATTCATTGTGGCAGTTGGCAAATGCCATTTTCATCTACTTATTTAACAGAACATGCCGTGTTGGTACACATACTCAAGCCCTTGGTCGTACTTTCTTTTCCTAATATTTGCAATCCAATTTTCGGGATTTCTCGAACGTTGCCGACAATTTTTTTTAATTTCATTATTTGCAATAGCAACGTTCTTAGTTCTAAAAGTTAAATCATTTTATAAATAAATATTGCAAAATCAAAAAAAGGACCAAGAACTTACTGTATTTCTTCGATTTCTATTAATTCATTTGGTTTATCATAATTACCATCTTTAATAGAATCATCACTAAAGTCGAAACTAGAGTCATACATTGCAATATAATTAATTTAATATTATGTGTTATCACAAAAGTAAAGTTAATTTTAATGTAAAACCCTTTGTGTCTCCGGTTGTTTACCTGCAAAGGAAAAATTTGTGCGTTGCAGTGTACGTCCTTTCTTCTCTAATCTTTTCGACGAATTCATTGCCTCTGCTCTTTTCGTAGAATTTTGTTGCGAGGTTTCTCACATAGGTCCTGATGGGCGGAACGTTAGCTTCTTCTTGTAGGTCTTTGATTCTGCTGAATTTAGACGCATTCAGCGCTAGCCGTAGGCATTCTTGTTAATTAAAAAAAAATGTCTAAACTTGACGTTATTCACACTGTTCACGACTTCACGCTGAATAATAATCACAAGATAGTTGTATTATTTATTGAATTGTACAACAAGACAATATAAAATAAACATCTGTAGGTAAGAACTAAACCACATTACTTACTGTTATTAATAAAATTAATAGTAAAATTATGGCATTTAGCGAACGTGATATTTCCCTATACATCTTCCAATGCAACAAATGAATTCTTGTTTTGAACATTTTAAGTCACGTAAGTACGAAGTAGAAGGTGCATGAATGTCTCCAGATTCAAGTTTTGAACCGGCGGCTTCCAAGTACATTTTGATGTGGACGGTAGAGGATTGTCAAGTGATGATCTTGAAGAAGATCCAGTAGTTAACTGCTCAGCAATAGCAGTCTTATCCTGGAGGGAGTGTTCAATATAGCCTTTAATTTGGAAATAAACCAAGAACGTCGTTTCCGAAAATTCGCGTATTTCATTTTCTTGGTACCACTTGATGAATTTTTGATATTCGGCCTCATATCGACCTGCGGATTTTGCAGTTGCTTTATTTGCAGTTTGCTGAATACGTGCAGGAATTTCCATTTCAACTTTTAAATTCAAAATCTAGCCCGGACAAATTGACAGATTGGTATTTGACGTATTTGGTGATAAATTCAGTAGAACATAATTTCGGTTCAGTAATATTTATTCTTTTAACGATTGAAATTCGACTGCGTCTCGCACCGTATTCCCGTTCGTAATGCAATGGACCGTTTTCAACACTTGTAACATAGTAGTTATTTATGCAACTAGTGAGTAAAGTGTATCTTTAGGCGAATGCGCAAATCCACCGGGTGAAAAAAAGCCACTTTACTCACGAGTCGCATACAAAAGTTTTTTCGCGTTCGTAACAAAACTCAACACGCACCAACTTCAAAAACTTTTTATTTTGGAACATAGATATTAAATGTAGTCGTATTTGCCGCCTTGACAAGTTTTTCGGGGGTGCACGAGAAATCTTCATCGCTGTCCGATTCCATTGTGCGATCACACAAATTACCACAACACACCGAGAAAATTAATACAAACTACTTGTGTTGATGAATTATTATAGCAACGGCAGGCTTCTATGTTTTACTTCCGTTAAAAAATGACACGCTACAACACTTTTTCACTCAAATGTCGAATGCGTGAAAAAATGAAACGCTATGACACTTTTTTTCACTCTTCTAGTGTGACGAAATAAACGTATCCTTTATAAACAAAAATTGATAAAAAATTTACACTTTTTTAATGAACGTTAAAAAATAACTACTATAGTGCAATTAGAATCCCAAATGGATATGTGATGAGTAAATGATTGAACTGATTATAAAGTGCGTTTTCTAATTAAAGGTCCACCACCTGTTGATTTAGGTTAGGTATATGGAACAAAATTTCCTAACGACAGAAGCTTTCGTATCCTACAAGTGCAGCTCAAAAGAGCATATTTCAAAAAACACAGATATCCTTTATTGAATTTGTCAATTCATGATAAATGTTTACCAATTGGTTACCACTTTAAAGTGGCAAGATTTTTGGAGTCACTAATATCAGTACTTTCATCAACAAGCACAGAGAATTTTTTTGAATGTAACTGATTAATTATATGTATGATTGACTTCGTTTTTAGCTAAAACATTTTTAATCACTTCTGTACACTTTATACATTTCAGCTGTAACTGCAAACAAAAGAACAATGTATGAATTTATTTCGTTGTATCAGATAGATAAATCTGCTACGAGTACATTACCTCTGCCATAATTTTTGAATCATCAATAATAATTTGTTGCAACAACGGTACGAGATGATCTATTACGTGCAGGGCTACATTATGTTCAGCGAAAAACAGCCAATTTAATTTCAGCTGTTATGACTTATGATGTTCTGTTTACACAGAATTTGATTATTATTCTTCATAAAACAGTCGACAGATTTTTGTTGCTGAATAGACTTCATTTTTTGTTTGTTTTTTACCATCTCTATGTTTGTAAAATTCACTTTTCCCGCATAAAAATTCTTTTTAGCACACTTTGCATCTGAACAGGAACAAAAAAAAACACTGTTTTCAAATAAATTTCAACACTCACCGTGCTTTAATTTTATTATCTGGACATTTCTGTAGCCAGTGATTAAATACCGGATCATCAAGACACGAGTCTTTAAAACATTTAGAGCTAACATTATTTTGGTCGGGTTTCTTTTTATATTCATTCCGAATTTTCAATTTTTTTTGTGGGTGTAATACAGTTACTCCGGGAACACGAGGGCGAGGAACAACTTTCACGAACGTCGTCGTCGCTTACCCTAGTTTTTTAGATGAAGTTGTATTAAATTCTCTAATACATTTTTACTGACAAGGAATTATCAGTGTCCGTGTTGAATGGATCCACAGGGAACTCATCCATCGCATTGCATTGCCATTACTTTACAAAAAAAGCCGGCAAATGAGCCACCAACCAATGCTTAGTTCAAAAAAAAAAAAAGAAAGAAAGAAGAAAGAAAAGCAGCCGCGATAAAAGATAATTCCGAATGGACGAGTCAGACAGTCAGACAGAAGAAAAAAGAAAAAGGGAAAAAAAAGAAACACCAAGGAATCTTCAAGGGAATCACCGGTCAATTTTTGAAGTCCACTGGAATCCCCAGCAAATTAGCCCTCGAAAACGACGGCTATAGATCCCACCGGTCCTAAAAAGCGTAAGCAAACACTAGAAACAAAAAAAAAACTCCGATAAATGCCATTCGAGGGTACATGTGACAAATGAGCCAACGAATATATGGCGCCGATTGCCCTTGGTAGATAAGATACGGACAAGCGACAGCAGACGCTGCGTTGTGCAGTTTATACGTGGGCAGAGGGAGAAAAACAAAGGGGACATTAAATGCGAACTTTTTCCGATTAGAAGTGAGAGTCGAACGATAAAGGAGTTCCGAAAAGGGGACGTGACAAGGTCGGAGATGATCAAAAAATTAAACGACAAACAAAGGTTCCCTAACCTGCCAAATCTAATACCACCACCCAACGTGCCAGAGCACCCTTAATCAAGGGATTATTTATTACCAAAAGTCAAAGTCACTTGATATATTTTTTATTTCACAGTGCATCGTAACACCCATGTTTAAATTTATGATTTGAGTCCGAAAAATGACACCTTACGGCATCATGTCCGGTAGAAACCTTCACTGGACTCAAATGAAATAAATCAATAATCAAAACTATTTATTACAAAAAAAAATTACTGGTTATACTCTTTATGGTATCTTTCTGACAATTTTGTTGGAATGAGAGATCCAGTAGCTTCATTATATTTACGCTAAACATCATCCGGAATATTACAGTTTCTTGTCTGGTTGTCAATTTGTCTCGGAAAATTCAGCAAAACAAAAAATTGAAACAGTAACCTTAGAGACTAGCGTTTCAATTCAAAAAAATAGATATTTATTTTATTAGGAGTTTAAGTGAAACTTTATGTGTCGAGTATGGATGATTAAATGCCGAGCGATAGCGAGGCGAATTAAGTCCATACGAGTCACATGAAGTCACTTAAACTCCGAATGAAATACAATATTTTATTTTCAAACGATTAATCTTTTTTTGAAATTATTTCCTATCTTCGTGCTTCATTAAGGAATTGCCTTGATTTCACTTACCATGGTTGACAACCACTATGATTTTCACATATTTATACGCCGGCGGAGTATAAGTAGTACTTACACGCCGGTCAAAAACGGTGTCATAGAAATGACACTTAAACCCCGGTAAGAGCGTCATATAAGTGTCACTTATATGACGTTTGAAAATAATTTTTTTTTTTTTCAAACTTAAACAATGATTTAGTGCCTGCAGTATGAAATAAAACTCAGTACGACATACGTCCGGTAAACTTTTACAGTAACTCGTCTCAAAATTACTGATTCGGCTTCTTCGTCGCCTCGTCCATACACATTTCGACTTCTACTGTAAAAACCAGTTTACTGGACTTATAACGTAAATTACTATTTTTTTGTAAAGTACCAACACGAGTTGGACAGGACAACAATACCGATTTTTAATCCGTATGATGGTGCTTCCACAGCAAATATTTTATTGTACTCTAGAATTTGACGAATTTAAAAATCTTGATTTTAAAATATACGAGTAGTTTTCACATTAATAGTAAAAAGTTTCATTGTTTATTCATTTCAATTAAGTCAGTAACGAGAACGAAATAATTACTAACACAAAACAACACTTAATTGAAGTTTAAAACTGTTCGCATGCATATTGTCTGCGATTTCTATTGAAACACCACGTGTTGATTTTGCTTAAAATTTAGCAATTGGTAACAGCTTTCGGTTGGTTGACAACGGCTTTTAGTTAGAAAATTGTCTGAATATGAACGTTGCCAAATTTACGATTAACAAATGGTGTTTCAATAGAAATGGCAAAGACTATACATACATACTACGACTAGCTCTAGCTCGCAAATGAGTTGCAACAGAGGCAGAATGGTAAATTCTTGCTTTAAAAAATAAATTAATAACACGTTTTTGAATGTTGTAACAATTAGGAAATTGTTCCTCATTTAACAGATCTAAAAATCCACGGACTAATGTCGCGCCTAGCTCAGTCAAAGCGGTAGAGCCGGTGGTAAGATCGTCGGTCGGCCCAGGGCGACGGCTTCAGAAGGGAATGATTTGTGTGCCAACTTACCTGCCGGTTGCTTTGTCGAATAAATGGAATGGCGCCACGAGCTTTACTCTAGGTTACTCCTATAACTCAGTCTCGAAAGCTCGAACGAGAGAGAGAGAACTTAACAAGACCCAATAACTGACCAGCTCCTAACTCGGTGCGTTGGTAGAAATAATATGGTTAGGCTAGTATAGTAAAATGAGTATATTACTGCTACTTTACACTAGGTGGGGACTAGATAAGAGATCGAAGAGTCAGTAAATTATAACCAAGTCAATAAGCAGTACACGGGGGATGTAACCCATCGAGAGTGTAGTACTACGTTCAAGTTCACCGACGCGACGTATAGCGGGGAGAGAACTCTCTACAGGTATACACAAAAACTAGGGCTTTAGCGATAGAAATATTACACTCGAGAGGCTTACCTACTGGGTGTTTCCTGTGGCGCGGGTATCTCCGTCCTTCCAGCGGCGAACTAGGACGGGGCATCCCTCGACCGCCTCCTGGCACATGGTCCATATTGAATCTTCAACCAGATCCCGGGGGTACGAACGATTAGGGTTGAAGATGTTATAACGGGGTAGTAACGATGTAAGCAACGTAGTAAAGGTGTGGGTAACGGAAATAAAGAGGCCTTTTATGTTAAACGGCCTCTGGCGACTTACTAACACGTATGTGTTTTTCTGTATCCCAAGCTATCGTTCAGCCACGTTTCCGAGTCGGGATGACTCCTCGTTTTCTAGATTTTACAGGAAACTTTACTGCACTACGTGACAAACGTCATCGATTCGGTGGACGGAAAGAGAAAAAGAATGACCTGGACAGGTGGAAGTGGATACGCCAACGAGAACCGAAAGTGTCTCCGGTTACTGCTCTGACCTTTGACCGCAACCTGTTATACCTGAGCGCACCGCAGCTTGCAGGAGAATGAGATCGTCACACTAATTAATGATCTAAGTTTAGAGATGTTGTACTTAATTTAGTACACTATTGTTCAAAAAAATTTTTCTGCTTCACGTGCTACATCAAATGTTAATTTAGACGGATGTAACAGGAATCCTTCCTTACATGATTTTAAATCAACTAATGTTTTTAAATCCTCGGTAGTTTCCAAATCTTGTGTAGTACCTAACACTTGAAATACATGTATGACAGTGTTGTTGCTTGTTCTTTATATTTCTTAGAATGATAGATCTCAAAAGATAATAAAGTTATTGTTTTTCTTCAAGTTTTATGTCGTCTACAGAATAATTTATTATAAGAATAGGCTCAACTCCTAAATCAGACTGACTATTATCATAATCCGTAAAAAAAAATCCACCAGTGGAATATCGTCTGTTATGCCATAATTAATATATAGGTTCTTTAAAATACTGAGACACTGAAAAAAATCGCATAGCCGTTTTAAATTCTTTTGCTTTAGGAACTGGATTTCGAGATCGAAAATTTGAAAATGGATTTTCGAGAGCATCTTGAGTAAATCTACTTAATACAAGATACTGAAATTGTGAATATTGAAAAAAATATGTAATCCCAGAACACTACTTAAAAAGAATGCTTGTTTGAATTGGCTTCAAGTGCCCTTTTTACCCAATTTTGATGTTTGATGTTATGTGCAGCATATCTTTTGGTAATTTCAACGCTTCTTCGTATTCCACCATGTTATTTTTACTCAGACCAAGTTTTGCTGATCGACAACTCATGATATTATACCACATGTGAATAATTTCCAAAAACCAAACTGTTAGATGATTTTGGGCGATTTTTCTGTTCGAAATATAAAATTTAATAGTTGCAGAGGTCTCATGATTTAAAATTGGCATAGCACCTTTTGTAATGATTTGGATTTAAATGGCTTTCTTTTAAACAGGGTGCAATTTTTACAGCAATTTTTTTTGTCTTCTACAACAATCGTTATGGGTTCAATGGTATTTTCATTGATTAGTAAATTATGTTTACTAACGACATTTTGACTTACATACAATGTGGTTCCATCTGTTAACGCAAGTCGAATATTTTTGTACAGATGAGTGCTATCTGGTACAAAATAAATTTTTTCTTTTCGATTTTAGTATTGAGGTATTGTTGTACCTACATTGTTTGTTTTTGAAAATCTACGAGTCGAAATTTAATTTAGACGCCAAAGAGCTCGATTTTGTGGTCCCAAGAAATTATAGCGCAAACATCCAATTTGATTCAATGAGTTTTCTCAAAATTGGTAAAATTATTTCATTTGGTTCTGTAGCAGAGTATGTATTTCCTGTAAAATGGTACCCAATAGTTTGTTTGCATTTAGTCGTTACGTCGGCCAGCCTAAACACAAGAGCGTGACTTGCATACTCATCGTCATCCGTGTATTTATCACCAGAATTTTTGAGTGTAGGCTTACCGAAGTAATTATTATGACTAGAGCTGTGCGGTCGAAATTTAAACGCTTCGAATCGACCCCTACTACGGCAGACCAGTGACTTGCAGCCGATGTTACGTATCACGAAGAAATTTACGCGAAAAATAATGTTCACTGAAAATCAGTTGATGATTTTAAAATCCATATCCACGAAATAATAAGAATAATAATTTTAATAATGTTCAAGTGTCGGTCTCGTTGACAATAAAACGATTGATGTGAATTATGAAAAATAATACACAATGAGAAGCGAGAAGCGAGGAAGGCAAGACTGCAGCGGCCTGCACTGCTGGCCTGATGGGACGGATAGTGGGGATAAATAAATTTCAACCGCACAGCTCTAATTATGACTATTATTAAAACACAATGTATATGTTATAGTCATATATATTACTTCACCACTACTGTTATCAAATTGTAATCCAGGCATTTCATCATTTATTAACACGGCGTGTTTTTCTTCTGAAAGTAAAGAGCAACAACAGCAAATCTAACAATTTAGAAATTGGATCGTGTATTTCTGGCATGCACTTAAAAAATTGTTAAAGACCTAATTTGTTCGGGTTGAACAATTCTCGTTAATAAACTTTTAAGTAATTGCTCATTTTCGTTTTTTTAAATTTTGATTGTTTTATTTGCAGTTTCCAATTTTTCTTCTAAGCATTTTATTAATCCCTAACATTCTTTAGAATGTTCAGCGTTGATGCTAGCAGTGTTTGCTACAGCAATGGATATTTTAATACGTAAATCTGAACCAACCGGGAATAGGTGAATTAAGTCAGATATAATAAATTTTACAGGAGAGACAAAATAAGTTTCTGAAATCTATTCTAAATCTGGGTTTTTATAAATATCACTATAGTTGGAAAGTTTTACAATTTGTGTGCATTTATTTAGAAGCCTGCTGGAAAAAAAAGTTTACATCTACTAAATTTGTTATCTTATCCATTTATGAACCAACAATAACAATTTATTTCACGGACTTACTCATTCCCATTCTATTTTGTTGTTAATAAGTGAATAAAGTTCAATAAATGCTTTATTAAACATAAAACACAACTTCACAATATAATATGTTCGGAAAAAATTCGCTTTTGTTATAAAGAGAATATTAATTTTGTTCTTCATCTGGGTCGACTTCAATAAGATCCCAAACATCGGTCGGCATATCATTTAACAAGTTTTTATTAAAATCATTAAATAGTTCATCTATCAGAGGAAGTAGTTTAAGTAAATCGTTTTTCTTTTCTTTGGTTATAGGGATAGGACCGTCACTTACAAGTGATAACTGAGAAGGTAAACTACTTTTACCTCTCTTTCTCAAAATGATTAACTGGAAAGATTCGTTTGTTTCTAGCGAAGTTTTGTAATAGACACAACCTATGACTTCTTTCGTGTAGTGCACCCACTGAATGGGTTGCCACAAAAACTTATCACCCCGATCCTTTTTGTTTTTTAGGGTAAACGGACCCTTACCTTTTCCAAGGCTGGCAAAATCTAAAGTTTTCTTTTTTCATTACGAACACTTCGAAGGGATTTTTATTTTTACATGATACCAGTCATTTGGGTGGTTAATTTTCATTGTTGTTTTCTTCTTTGTTCTTTCAATTATACAGTGATCCACGTCGCATTCCATGTGCCTGTGGCCACTAACGAGAAATTTGTGATGAATTTCTTTAATATTCGGAACTTATTTTAAAATGTTGGCAAACATGAAACTAACATAACTGTTCTTGTTTTGGCCTCCACAAGTATCTGAGTAAAAAATTATTTTTCTTTTTTTTTCTGTAGTCAATCCAGGAATGTAAAAGCACGATGCTATTTGATTACCTCCCCTGTCAGAAACAGACTCGTCCCACATGCTACAGTGGCTGTTATCTGTTGCCAAATCATGGCCTGTTAAATAATATGTTCATAATTGTCTGGCATAAAACACCTTGTTATTGGTTAGGTAAGGTGTTGGTAAGCATTATTTTAAATCAAATGCATGTGCACGAACTTTTATATTTTCTTCTTGGGTCAACGTTGTATCATTTCTTTTTGCTTTTTATGCGTCATCTACCAATTGGTGTTGAGCATTTCGTTCAGCTTCCAGACTTGTCCTTATTGCACTTTCTGCACTTTTAATTTCAATTTGCGACATATGGCATTTGTAGCACGTATCTACACTAGGCTTTTTAAATGCCAAGTTAAACGAATGAAAAATGTTTGAATAAAATGGTAAAGACGCTGGCGTTGAGTTGGTGGTCGACTGAAATAAATTATACATTTTAGCGATAGACAAATCCGAGAAGAAATGCTTTTTTGCATATCTGTTCCTGCAGTAGTGACTTTCGTCTGCAGGGAATGACAATATGTGGACTTCTGTTTCTTCAATTGCATACTTAGACTTTTTATTTGGTGCAGAAGGGGATCCACATTTGTCTGGAGAAGTTACGCTCACGTCTAATTTTTTTTTTTTGCAACAATGTCTATAAAACCATGTGTTTCCACCCTGCGTTTTGCAAAAACATTTCTTACAAATTATACGTGGTTCTTGCTGTATTACCAGTGTATAGGTGATCGAATATTCTCTACATTTATGTCCAACGGCACGATTAACTTGAGTGTTTTTCGGCTTGGTTACGTCGATGTTTGGCTAAGATGAAAAAATAAGCAAAAACATTACCTCAAACAATTAAGTATATTTAAGTGAAATAGTTGACAAGAAAAAGACAACATCGCTATTTGCTACCGTTCAACTCTCATAGTTTTGTTTCTAGCTAAGTCGTCTATAAGATCAGACATATCTAAGCTTTCACAAAGTTCATATTCAATTGCTAAAAGGCTTCATTCACTTAGCCGCTCTCGGCTCACGGAAGATCGCAATATTGATCACCAATTTTTATAACGCCATACAAAAGGCACAAGTACTTTACAGTGGTAACACACAGCTAACTGGCTGAACAAAACCTTAGTGACTCACATGCACACTACAAGCACTCCAAGCAATATTTGCAGAGTAAAGACAAATCAGTTCTTGGAATATTGGAATTTATGTTTCCGGTCTAAAGAGAACTGAAAGAAGTGTTAGCACTATGGCGAAACATGATTCTACAAACTTTCTCACATTCTTTACAAATCCGTACTACATCAAATGAAGGGTTCACCAGTCCGCCCTTATTTTTGAACCGAATAAAATCAAACTGCATTTCTTGTTTACTTTTATGCTCTACAATTTATTAATTAAATTCTTGTTTTTTGATGAATTGCACTTTGTCATTTACCAGTGAAAAGTTATTCCAGCTTTACTGTATATAATCACGTGGCAGGCACGTTGTAGTGTAGCAGCGAGGCATATTTCAAAGTCACAAACACAAAACGTGCACAGAACACTGATCTCAACAATAATTCGACAAGTAAACAAGAAAGTTAGGTTAGGATAAGGAGGTCCCATTTGCCAGATCAACTTAAACATATTTGCGTTTCCCCCTCCATCGCAAAGCGGGATCTAGTAATACAAGTTGACACCTATGCCCCATGCGATCACCTCCTGTACTCCTGTCAGAACCGGCCCTGACTTGGTGCATCCAAATCAGGATCATCCATCGAATATGGTATAGTTTTGGAAATTTCATTCTACTCATTTTGATCGTTTTCTTTTGTGCCGCCCCCATTTATGTTTGTTTTTGTTCCGTTTTCATGTTCTTTTTGGCGTTACTATAACAGAGTCATGCTTACTCATGTTGGTACCTATTCGGTAAATAACGTAGATACCATGAATTCCATTTGGACAAAGTAGGTACATTGGAAGCCTCCCAACTAAACTTTCATTTTTAACATGTCTAAGCAATCAACATTTACAAACAGTAGGTATTTGACGCGGCAAAACGATCTAAGCCCGCTTAGATCATTTTACTGCCAAGCAGTTAAGCAGTTTTGACAACTTACTTTTTGAAGAGTCAATAGTTGGTACTAAAAGCTCAAAAATCGCTTAGATCTTTTTACTAGTAAATAGTCTGTACTATTAAGTATTTCAGTCTTTACTTAACTCAAGTTTACACAAAAAGTCACTTAGATCCTTTTGCTTACCCCTTCATATAACTCTCAGATCCGTTGTGCTAGCGGCACCTAGTTGTACACAATTTTCAACCACATATTTAAAAAGAATTACACTAATTTTGCGAGAATATGAAACAACGCATCATTTTTTTTTTTATTTAGTACTGTGTAGAAGGCCATGGTTATGTCAGTGTAGTGTCATAGTTAGCAACAAGGAAGTTGAGAAACCGACTTGGCTCTCAACGTAGAATGTTCCCCGTCGAAGAGATTTGAAAGTCTCTATTTCTTTTATTAACGAACAATTTAACGATCTGCTGTTCTCCTACAATCCATTAAACTAATGCTGCTGTGATTTTCGGTGTTGTCTCCCATCTCCCACACCAAATATATGCTTGCTTCACATGTGATAGTCTTGGGCAGCCTTCGCAAGTAAACGCCCATATTTATTTCCACATCTTGTACGAGGTGTAACATCACCATGTAGCACATCAACAGCATCCTAAAATTAAACTTATTTAAATTTTAATTGATAATAATTGAAGAGTTAATAAAAACTTATTACTGTATGTGGAAACTGTAGTGATTATTATTTGTGGAAAGACGTGTACTTTTAACAACGATTTATTGATATTATGTACATGTCATTATATATACTTGAGAATAAAATTATTTATGTATTTTTGCGACGCGTGCCCGTTGACGGGTTGTTGGTGACTCTCTTCCGCCACCCGTTCGTCCAGGAGGGCTGTGATGAATGATTTTGGGGGTGGTACCGAACACCCGACGAGAGCCGAGCAGCCGAGAACTCCGGGTGGTACCACACACTGTATTTAACTTATGACTAAACTGTAACTTAGTTTTCATTCACCGGGGATGCCCATTGCTCATGATATTTCAGGATCCGACCTACGTGGACAATTTCCTTTTTAGGTTTTTCTCCCGAACCTATTTGCAGTTCGTAATAGCTTAGAGCGCTTGCACGTAGGGTAAGGTTGCTTAAGTCGTACCCCTTAAGGAAATATTACTGTAACAATAAGTGTAATTGAAAAAAAACAAAATATACTGCCACTATTAATTCTTTATTTAGTTACCTTTTAACTAACAATCATAAAAACTTAATCTTATTTTATCAAAACCGATATATTACTGTTTTTCAGAAATGTACCATCGGTACGATTAAGGCGGCTAGTCGCTTAACTCGTACCTCCTATAGCCTTAGTCGTACTTAGAAAATATTTTTTATCAACATACAATCAACTTTTCTTAAAAATCCTTTATAAACAGAGATCACAAGAACAACTAAAAATTACAAACAAGCAGTCAAAGATGAACTTTTTTGGTTATCAATTGCTTACAAAGTAGAAGCTAAATTACTTACTACAAACATAGAAAATCAAATTATATTATAATCTCTTAAAAAACAAAACAACGCTTAGAAAATTATTGAGTGAACGCAAATAATTATCGGACCCGGATGGGTTAGGTGGGATCGTGCGTGCCTGCTACACCTTGGGTCGTGGGTTCGATTCCCCCCCTGGCTCTGGGTGTTGTGTATGTCCCGTTCCCCTGTAATTGGGCTCCGGCCTGTTGGGGAACGTAATGAAATAAAATAAAAAAATAAAATAAACGCAGAATACGAAATTATAATCTCTTATAAACAGTAGGTAATATTTATAAAACTATTTCGATTAAATACAGATATCACAAACATAATTTGGCTTTATTTTTCTTTCAACGCCGGCACATAGGTCATGTATCCAATCTTTACATTTTATACACTGGATCATGTTTTCTACATGATCTTCCTCACATATTTTACATAGCCATGATTCTTTAGCTTTTTCTTTTTTCTTCTTGTTGCTTGATTCTTCTGTATTCCTTCTTTTTACAGATGTTTGTCCCTTTTCGGTTTTGACTTTGTTTAAGTCTAGTATAGGCTTCTTTCTTTTATTGATGTTTTCCTTGACTTCTAATTCATGTTTGTATGGACTTGAAGTCAATTCCATTGTTGGTTTTGTTCCTTTCTTCATTTTTTTCATTACTGTTTTTATACAAGGTACAGGAGATAGAGTATTCAAATGAGACTTTATTTCTTGATTATTGATGACTTTATGAACTGCTGGTTTATTGTCATCGTATGGAGTATCCTGTAGTACTACCGAAGGTCCAGGTTGAATGAGGAGTGGTGGGGAATCTCTTGGGGATAAGGGTGCCGTAGTAATCTTCAGTGGTGATGAAATGATTGGTGGAGATACAACAGTTACAGGAAGCGATGAAACTGTAGATGGTGTTAATATCGATGGTGATGTAGGTCTAGCGGGTGATTGCGATGAAACTGCTGATGGTATTAATATCAATTGTGATGTAGCTCTGGCGGGTGATTCCATATTTTGTTCAGTTGGATCACCAAGTTCTTGATTTGATAGATCAGAGATGTATATGGGAGCCACAAAATCCTCTTCTTTGAAGACGTTTCTGTCACACGGCCACAAACCTGTTGCTTTAAAACCATTTAGCGCTATATCCATCCGAACTGACCTAGGATATGCTTGTCCCAGCAGCTCTGCTACGTTAGCTTGTTTTATGACTGCACCAGGATTTGAGCGCAGCCACGAAGATGCGGCTTCATTGTAACAACTTTTCAATGATTTGAAGAACGATCTGTCCAATGGTTGCAGGCGATGTGTTGTGTGAGCAGAGAAAGATAGCATCACTATGCCATAATCGCGAGCCATCTGGATTGCTCCTAAATTTTTGGTGTGTGTGCTACGACCATCTAGAGAAAGTAAAATTTGTTTTTCGTCAGTTTTTTGTAATCGTGTGCATTTAATGAAATGTTTGAGCCATTGAACAAAAAGTTCTGATGTTATCCATCCATTTTTAGAGCAACCAAATTCTGTGTTTGGCGGAGCTCCTTTTTTTAAGGCATCATTCAGTCTGCTGCGCTTATATATTAACATGGGTGATATAAATTCACCTGCTGCATTCATCGCGAATATGCCTGTTGTAGTCAGACCTCTTTCTCCACTCGTGATGGCACCCACTTGATGTTTTCCCTTTTGAGCAATAACTTTGGAAGGTTTGTGAACGGTGGATAATGCAGTTTCGTCCATATTATATATTTGGTGTGCAACAAACTTGTATTTGTCCAGTATTTCTTCGTACTTATCAAAAAACTCATTAACACGCTCTTTATTAAAGCCTTTGCTTCTGGCCATCGAGGTTGGTTCTGGAGCACGCAAGGACAAAGTAGGATGCTCCTTCATAAACCTATAATACCACTTTTTGCCCGCTATTTTCTTTTCCTTATTAAAACGATGAGGTAGTTGAGCTTTTTCAGCAAGTTTGTACAATCTATGTACAACAATGAGTAGACCCTTCCAGGTAGAAGGGTCGTAAGCTCCACCCCCATCATTTTGTCAGTCGGTCCAAGTACCTAAAACGACCATTACGAACCCACATTCCGACACCACAAGTTCAAGTTCGTACTGTAAGCGTAAGAGAAGTAAAGTGTTATTTGTTAACAAGGTGTTTTTAATTCAATCTATCAACATTCGACTTTAACGAGTCAAAACAAAGTTCGAAGGCAAGTTTTCTGAATTCAGTGGTAGTTAGACCGAAGAAACAAGACTCTAAATTCATCAAATGCTGTGCTAATATCTCTTCCATCTCTGGTGACATATCATTAGGTCTTCCAAATTTTTTTCTGTTATTCAAACCTTTTAAGTAAGTGTCGTCGCAATGTAGGCTTTGGTATATTAAATCTTCTACATGCTTCATTAAATCCAATCTCTCCATTTCGATGTTTCTCCAAGGCTTCGTCCATGTCCTCCTGCTTCCACGTATTGTACTTTCTCTTTGCCATTCTGGTGAAAAAATTAAATAAATTATTAAACAATTTTCTTAATACCTAAGTCATATCGGTACGACTAAAGAATTGGAGATAGGTACGACTTAAGCAACAGGGTCGTATAAGTTTGAAACTTAAATCACGCCATAACCAAAAAATGTACGATCGTTTGAGAATGCCTAAACGATTGCCAAATAAGTGTTTTATAAAATGTTAATTGAAGAAAAAAGGCATGAATCATATTCCTGCCATAACAAGCTTACAACTGAGTTAAAAAAATATATGAAAATTGTACAAAAAACTTACTTTTTAGTTATTTCTGCATCTGACAGCCACCTGGCGGTCCGCTTTCTTGCGTTTACTCGGTCGACTAAATAGTTCCGATTGAGAACACTACATGGAGCTGTTTACAAATATCAGACGAGTTATAGCCTGGGTACGACTTTTATAGGCTGTGGTACGACTTGAGCAACCTTACCCTAGTTGGATGATATATGCGTATTCGATATCCGCTTCCATCAAATTAGCCTGAGGTGGCACTATTGGTAATCTGCCAACCAGCACCAATATATGACGGAAAACCTGCTGTAGCCTGGACAGTGGTGTTGTACGCAAGTGTGGTACGTATAGGTGACAATCCTTCTGGCCGGCAGTTGTATGCATGTCAGCATTTTGACCAGCGTTTTGTTATATTTCTCCACGAGCCCATTTGTTTGTGGATGGTACAGGTCCTTAGCGACTCCCACAAGTTTCAATAGGTCGGTTAGCATCTGACCATTAAGAACTGTTCCGCGGTCGCTCAGAAAAGACCGAGGAGCTCCGAACGTACCCATTATTTTTCAAAAATTAACTTTGATACGCTTTCCAGCCACAGCGAAACTAGAGACATATTCCGTGCAGACGATAATCACTGTATTTTCTAACCTCGATCTAGGAAATAGTCCTAACACATCCACCGATACCATTGACCACATTTTCCCTAATGAGATTGGTTGTAATATGCCCTCTTTCTTCTTGAAGTTTTCGCTCGTACGTAGCATGCGAAATTCCATTCGTCTAGCGCTCACGAATACAGCAGATCATGTGACATTCATTTTTCATCTATGGAATCTAATTTCCATGTACGACTCGAAGTCGTATGAACTCAAGAATAGGCTCCCCGAAGATTTTAGGATTTGGATGATCTTCATTCCGATCGTGGTCGTACTGATGAAAATATTTTTCATCTCTATCTAAATAACGTCTATACCCGTTTAGTTGACATTAATCCTAGTAACGTTCCCACTCAATAATACTACAATAATTTGTAGCTTTCTGCTAATATGGCTACTCTTTCTAAATTTTGAGGCCAGTACTGGGTAAACATAACGGTGGTGTATTCCCGAAAGGGAAGGGTGTAATTTAGTAGCATCCCTTTTATATGCTTTACCGTTATGAGAACGATGATATGATTAAAGTCGCTAACATAGCAGGGGCTCAAATAAAATTAAAAAAAATTAAATAGATATGCATATAAATGTTTTCTCACCTCAAACCCAAATAATGTATTATTACACCCACACACTCTTATTTCTGATTTTTATTTGGAAAAACCAAAGAGATGTCTTCGTCCCCCCTTCTTCAAAAACAACAATTTTTAGCTCCGGATCCCTTTGCAGCTGGTCATTAACATCAAATGAACCTTCTAGTGTAAAGATGATTGTTCTATACTGAGACACCGTATGTGTTTCGTATGTATACAGAGATATTTTTTTAACTCTGAACATAGACCGTACATGGCCTATGTTCAGTTTTAAAAAACATATCAATACGTGTAATATTGGTTGCACAACTACGCTTTATTATAAAATGGAGTTGCAACCAGAGACCTTCAATATGTATAGACCGGCTATGTGGCCTAAAACTTGAAGCCGGCAGTCGCCATATTGCTTAGTACCAAAATCAGGACCAAAATCACGCCAAATTTAAAATCTCAACAATTTCAAAGTTATAAAAACACGATCTTAACAAGTTTATTTGGAATAGTAAGGTGTTGCCGATGAAATGAAATACCTTTTTGACCACTACTTGTTTGTTTCGAATTACGATACCACCGTACAGCACAGCTCACTGGCATTTTCGTTCAAAGTTCACTTGATTTATTAAATACTGTCGTAACAAACGCGACACCATTGGCCAGTAGCTAGGTCCAATAAATAAAGAAACCAACAAATATCAGCCACACTCAGCACCCAACAAACAGACTTTGCTAATTCTGCTAACGAAATCTCGAAAACTGAGAACTGAGATAGTTCCGGTTATAGGTTAAGTTGGGTCAGGATTGACAGAAAGGGACCAGCAATGGCGGCATTTCATGTGCACGCAACTGCTTCAACAAAGTACACTAGAATTTAGGGTGATAGCCGGTCTATACATATTTAAAGTCTCTGGTTGCAACTTGCAAACTGCCATTGTGCTGTCATTAGCATCATTCAACATTCAAGCAGACTCAAGTAAACACGATTAACGAACGTGTGGAATTTATTTAGTAACAGAAAAAAAGTACGACATTTACTTTGATAAATACTCGAAGTGACCACCTTCATTTTCTAGGCGGCATGGTAGCGGACATGCGTAATGTTGGTTGCATAGTTACCAATGCATTAATGTGTGTTTTTTAAAACTGAACATAGGCCATTTACGGTCAATGTTCAGAGTTAAAAAAATGTCCCTGTATATTGCCTAACCACTACAACACTAACTACTTATTCACTTAAAACTACTTTACAATGCCGCCATTACGGTACAATTTCCTATGCGCTTCCACTCCGACGGTTAGGGTTTTTTCCGGCTTTGCGCAATAGCGCGCGCAAAATGAATATATGACATTCCTCCCCTCCTAGTTCAGTCCCTTATGAAGTTGTCTGGGTCTAGGTAACGGGGGGTCTGCCGAATTCGACAAGGGCTGGCGATGGCGTCGCGGTTTTCATCGCTAGGCGTCTCTGCTGGGGCCCCTGGCGTGGCTTACGGTTCGGGGGTTGTATCAGCCCTGGCACTACTGGTGTCTCTGTAAAGGAATCATTAGTAACAGCAGATTGAACTGGGTTTACAATGGTGGCGTCTGCTTCACTAGAATGTTCCACTGGGAAGTCTCTGGGCTGATAAGGGCCCCCCGACGGCGAGTGAAATACCTGTGGATCGTTCGCAACTCGTTGTTGGGTAGCCGGTCGTGTAGAATTCTTCCTTATCTGGTTGATGTGCCTCTTTTTTACTTTACCATTTTCGTCTTCTGTTAGGTAGGTCACCGGCCCCTAAACCTTGGTAACAACTTCTTCTCTCCACTCTTCCCCTGGTTTATGCGATTTTGCCCACACTCTGTCATTTGGGCGGAATTCTCTCTGGCGCCTACCGGTCGTTTGCTGTCCCTCTTGTTTAGTTTGTATTTCTTTGGCTACGTTCGGGTATAGGTGGTCAAACACAGTCCTCAGTTTTCTCTTCAGCAGGAGTTCTGCCGGGAACATGCCGGTAACCGTCGATGGCGTTGAGTGGTTGGAAAATAGGAAACGCGATAACTTGGTATGCCAGTCTCCCTCTGCAAGTTTCCCCAGACTGTTCTTGGTTTCTTTGACCATTCGTTCAGCTTGACCGTTCGATGCTGGTGGTACTAGCGAATGGCGAATTCCATTTCTTGCGAGAAAATTTTTGAAATCGTTGGACGTGAACCACGTACCGTTATCACTCACGAGCACTTCCGGCAGTCCGCGCGTCGCGAATAGTTCCCGTAAAACGCGTACCGCTTCACTTGTTGACGTTGATCGCACTAGCTTCACTTCCAGCCATTTCGAATATGCATCTACAACGATAAAAAAAAGTGCCCTTGGTAAGGCCCTGCAAAGTCACGGAGACGATGGCCACTCCCAGAGATGTAATGGAGCACGGGCGGGAGTTTGTGCTTGTAACTTACATGTTCTGCACTCTCTTAACAGTTGTTCAATGTCGGCATCCATTCTGGGCCACCACATGTAGCTCCTGGCTATGGCTTTCATGCGTACCATGCCTACATAAACGTCGTGTAGTGTTTGGAGCGCCTGTTTGCGGGCCTTTTCTGGTAAAACCACTCTGGATCCCCACAAAACACAGTCTCGGTAAACTGATAATTCGTTCTGTCTGTTCTTGAATGGTTTGCAGTTCTCTGGAACATTTGTATGCCACACCATCTGTATAAATTTTGTCACTTGACTCAGAACTGCATCCCGATTGGTCATCTGAGCCACCGTTGCTGCTCTTAGCGGTACCTCGGGCAGGTTCTCCACCATCAGAACATTAAATCTGTGTAATGGGGTTGACGTTCCTATTGATAAACGACTTAGGGAGTCTGCGTGTCCCATTTCCCGGCCTGGCTTGTACTTTAGCTGGTATGAGTAGCAGCTGAGTACTATTGCCCAGCGAACTAGTCTTGGGGACGTTAGTTCCGGTATGGGTCTGTTTTCTCTCAGTAATCCCAGAAGAGGTTTATGGTCTGTCTCTATCTGGAAAGTATGACCAAATAAATAGTTATGGAATTTTTTCACCCCTGTGACGCTGGCTAGTGCTTCTTTGTCAAGTTGGGAGTAATTTCTTTCTGCCGCAAATAAAGTTCTGGAGTGAAAAGCTATAGGTTTGGTGGTGCCGTCCTCTTGGGGGTGACTCAGTACTTCCCCGACGCCCCATGGCGATGCATCACAGGCTAACACTAGTTGTTTCCTTGGGTCGTAATGTACAAGTATCGGCTGTGAGGTTAATAGCTTCTTGACGTCACTAAATGCTACATCATGTTGATGTTCCCACTTCCATTTTTTGTTTTGGTCAAGCAGGCGATGGAGTGGGTCAGCCACGTTGGCTTTATCTTCCATAAAGGTATGATAGTAGTTGATGAGCCCTAATAATGATTGTAGCTCCTTCTTTGACTTCGGTCTAGGTGCTCTCTGGATGTCTTTGATTTTATCTGCCATTGGTCGGATACCTGTGCTGTCGATATGTACGCTTAAAAAATCAATTGACTTTGCATTTAAAATACATTTCTCTTTTCTCAACTTTAGACCGCTATTTCTGAATCCTGTCAGCACCTCGCGCACACGATGGGCTAGCTCGTTGTCGGATGATGCACAGATCAAAATGTCATAATACGGCAATACCTCTGGAATTCCCGCTAGACGGTTGTCTACGAATCGTCGGTAGATCTGTGGGGCGACAGAAATCCCAAATTGCAGTCTATTTACCTTGAAAATTCCCTTATGTGTAACAATGGCCTGGGCTTTAGCGGTCTCCTCGTCAATGCACTTATTATTTCAAAATAGGCGCTTATAAACAGCCTTAAAAATAGGAAAAATAAGCACTTAAACAGAGGAAATAAGCACTCTAAGCACAAAAAAAATGTATTAAACAATATAATACACATGTCTGCACAGTTAATCTAGTTTTTATCAGCGTAAGTCGTTTTGGCAAAGTAATTTACAATAACATATTTTTCTAAATTTTCCAAACTATAATTTTGCCTTCTATCTGAAAATATCATTTTGTGAAGAAAATATGTACAGGAACCGCTGGAGTTTAATCCTTCTAAAGTTTTAGATATGTCGATTAATATTTTGAATCCACTGTTCTTTTCCAGCACTTCTAATTTTTTATTTACCATGACACCAACATTTCCATGCACATTTTGAATTAACGTTTTAAATTCGTCTATGATTTTGACAGATTCTGTCAAAGGTAAATCTCTGGATTCCAGTTTTGTTAGGAATTATGGAATATAAGAATAATGACATTTTATGAAAGTCAAATTTTGAAAAACTTGTTTATCGTTTAAAATACGCTGACATTCTTTAATAGATTGTGCCTTGTTCAAATCGGTAACAAAAGCTTTAAATTTATGAAAATAATCTGCATAATACAACGCAGCTTCCAACCAAGTCCCCCAGCGAGTTGACACTGGCTCTGGTGGTAAAGATACATTTGGCACTTGTTTTCGAAACGCCTGAATTCGGAGGGGTGATTTTACAAATATTTTTTACCGTTTTTAATCAAGTCATTAACGAGAGGAAACTGTAATCTAACAGTTTCAGCCACACTAGAAAGCCCATGTGCCAAGCAAGTACAGTGTATCAAATTTTCATAGAATACTTTAAGAACATTGGATGCTTTTCCCATATAGGTTGCTGCATCTGACAGCATTAATACAATTTTTTCACTTGGAACGCGATTTGGTAGAAAAAAAAACACTTAAACCTTCTTGGACAAAGCGGGCAATTGTATTATCATTTGTTTTTTCTAATTGTCGGGAGGCTATTAAATACGGCTCCGAAGATTCATTATTGTTCAACACTCCAACCAGTAGATTTGCGATATATCTACCACGAGCATCGATCGACTCATCCACAGTGAACCAAATAAAATTGTTGCCGATATTTTTTCTTATCTTGCCTATTACGTTTTGGTAGACTTCATCTAAATATCTTTTTCGCCAGCCGTCTTAAAAGATGTCACTTTTAACGTCAATTTTGGACGGAAAACTTGACGTTTTTGTGAGAGTAAAAAAAAGTTGCGTTACTAAAGTAACAACGTCATTTTTGCCTTTTTAATCCTAGCATTAATTTTTTTTTTTAATCCTAGCCTTAAAAAGTTTTCAATTGTTTTATTTTGAGAATGAAATGCTATTAATATTTTCCAATTTTATTATTAACTTACATTGTTATTAATTATTTAAATTTTAAAATTAATATTGAATGTACAATAAGAACAACTGCGATTGATTTGGATTAAAGATTTTCCGTCACTATTATCATTTTTCATGCGGTCAGTAATAATATTTTGCGCTAACACTTCTACCGCTCCTGCTGTCTGGTTGGTCACAGTGTCAAAATTCAGGTTTACTGCTCCCACATTCCTACTTATTCCGTCTTCACGTGTGATCATTCTATTCGTAGTTCCACTACTTGTACCTGATTCTTCTAGGTTTACTTCGCTCACATTCCTATTCGTTGCGTCTTCATGTATTTTACTTGTGGTTTCACTACTTGTACCTGGTTCTTCCAAACGAAAAATTTTTTTTGCTACATCTTTTTTGTGTTTAAGAGACTCTTCTATGTAACCTTCGGCTACACTGTCAGATTTCCACCCACCGTGCCTCTTGAGGGACGTAATATCAACGCCAGAATCCACAAAAAGCGTGGCAGAAGTCCGACGTAGGCAATGTCCGCTGTATTCTTTAAAGTTTTCTAGCTTTAAATATTTGGCTACTTCTTGGGGTACACCACTAATTTTATGAATGCCAACTACTTGTCGATGGCACATTCCGTCGACATATTTAATAAAAAACCGACCTTCATTAAACATTTTTGGACGAAGCGCAACATACTTTTCGTAAAATTTCAAATACTTTTCCCCCATAACCGTAAATGATCTGGGTTTTTTCGTTTTGGTATCAGGAATTTTTACCAATAAACCTGCTTTAATATTTTCAATATCTTCAGTTTTTATTTGTAATAGTTCGTGACACCGACAAGCTCCGCTAACGCCAAAGATTACAACAATCTGAAAAAAATTCGTAAAATAAATATAAGCTCTTCATTAGGTTATAAACATACTTTCATCATCAGGAATTTGAAATCCGGAGCCGTGTCTAAGAAAACTTCTATTTGTTCATTAGTTAAAACCCTTGATTTCTTTGGAACGTATCCTTCTCCTTGTTTCTTTATAAACGCTTTTAATTTTGAATACTTTCCGATTTCTATGCCATTTTTTATATTTAAAGTTGCTTTCACCATGGAATACTGCGACCACAGTGTGGATGACTTCATTTTTGTAGCCAATTCGGAAAAATATACCAATAGGACGTTCTCAGAATAAGTTTGAATCTTTTTCCCTTCGCACCATTTGATGAAGCGGGTATACGCGCACTCATACACTTCGCGCGATTTTGTTGGTAACAAGTTCAGTACCACGTTTTGTGCTTCTTCTAGCACATCGGGAGGTAACTCTTCTTCAGGATTCATTATTAACACTGCAAACGTTTTCACAAAACAATGGTATGTAAGCAAACAAAAAAAGCCTTGACGACGTGGATACCAGACTACTTTGCAGATTGATTCATTTCTGCTCGATATTATTGTTATCAATATTTTGTATTTTTGAGATTTACTTTTTGGCTGGCGAAAAAGTAGTATGTTTCATTCGGATTAAAAGTCAGTTTTTGACTCGCAATTTTGCATCCGCTCGGCTTCGCTTCGCTCCGCCTCGCAAATGCAAAATTTGCTCGTCGCAAAAAATGGCACTTTTAATCCTAATAAAACAATCTACTATTTTCTGATTAAGCTTTCGCTGGGCACCGTTTTCTTACAATATTTGTCCAAAATGATCTAAATAAAAAATTATCAAGCTTTCTGAAGGGAATATTGGCCGATATTAGCGCATTACACAAATCAAATGCAAATGTGTTGGAATCGTTGTTTGAAGAGAAAGAAATAGCTTCGTGGAATGTCAACTGGGTTGACCTATGTTTTATGTTCTTTTGGTGCGACGCTGTCTTTACGTGTTGTGACACATTGAACTTTTTGTCATTTGAAATCTAAAAATTTTAACTCGTTATGTGAAGTCGCCTAATGTGAATAAAAATAAACTCACCTTTTTAGCACAGGCTCTACAAAATATTTAATTATTTTCAATGAGTAACTCAGGATAGTCTTTAATCCATTGGTTCGGCAATGATTTATTTATCTTTAACTTTTGGCATTTTAAAGTAAAAAACAAGGACTAAACTTATTGCTTGTAAAACCGCTTGTACGAAACTGCCACAAATTAGTGAATAACACAATGCATTTGTGTTGTGAGTTTCTAGGAATCAGTTTGAGCGGAAGGGCAATTTTACCAAGAATAGCGAGGCGTATTTGTTCCATAGAAAAAAAAAATTGTAACAAAAATAAAACAAGTATTAATTACTGAAATAATCCAAAAAAAGCATTTATAAGCAAAATAATTTAAAAAAAGCATTAAATTATAAAAATATGTACTAACCAGTCTTTTAAGCAAAATAAGCAAAATAAAATTAACGTCAGACGTTTACATTTCTTCCAAAATGCAAAAATCCGAGAGATTTATGTTTTCCATGCAATATTAATGAAATAGCAAAATGCTAAAAATCCGCACTCTAGTTATCAGTAACACGAGGCATGAGCTTGTTAGTATTACGGTCGTCTAATAATAAGTAACCGTACGGAAAATCAAGGGATGATTTTTTTAAGAAAATTTTTTTAAATCAATAATAATTAAACGTAGTTTTGTTGTTCCGTAAAAAGAAAAATTTTCATGGCACGTGAGCAGCATAGTTCAAAGTTTTAGGCAAAATTTACGTCCCAAAAAATTTTAGCCACCCGTAGATATAATCTTATGTAACATTAACTTTATTCGCACCCAAGTTTTCAAATAGAATTAGCTAGTCTCACAAACAGGGGAATAATACGTCTTTACCTATTAGTGTATTCACCATAGTTTTAGGTAGTTCATTAAGCATTATCATTGTCAGTACCAAACCGGTAATAATCAGAAATACATCATTAAGGGCGCGATTTTAATTCCGGAAATCAGCGACGCTTTTACCGACAGGAAATGTTGCTGGAGAACATCGCAGGAGGCGCTGCTCGTAAAAACAAAAATTAATTATCACAATATGAGGTCGGAGGTTAGGCAACCAATTAAACTGAATTCAGCTTTCTCGCTAATAAAACCTTATAAATAGGCTGATAAGAAGTAGATAAGAACGAAAAGCAGACATTTTGCAAAATTTATTTAAATAAACATTTCTTAAAAACTAATTACAAAAAAAAAGAACTAAATTATTAAATAAACATTGATTAATAAGAAAAATAAATGAGGGCTCGGCCAGCGTACTCCAAAACCCCCACTGTTACACCCAAGGTGTGGAGATGGTGCCGGGCGCTGCCCCAAGGGATGACAAGGCCCGGACCGGCGATCACCTCATACCGAGGCGCCGGGGCGACCATCGGGAAGTAACCCGGCATCATAGGGAACGGCGCTGGAGATGGAGAAGCATATATGAACCCCGGGGATAGTTCCGACTCTGGAACGGAGACCGGCCGCGGTGGGGGTGAAGTCGCAAGAGACGCCAAAATCTCTGACAACGTCACGGAGGAGGGAGAAGGGCTGCGAAAGTCAGAACCCGGAGGGTTCACCCCTGGTCGAAGATGGTGATCTGAAAAAAAACACCCAGATAAACGTTAAGGGAAGCAAGACACAGAGCCGCTAACCAGCCCATTACAGAGCAAGAACAAATAAGAGTATCGTTTTTTTTTTAAATTGGAAAAAAATTTAACCATAGAAAAATTTCATACTTACCCATTTCGTATGCTTTCGGGAATAAAAATGAGCACGATGGGACACATAAGAAACTTATAAATACCATTTCTGCCTATTCGGGAATTTTTAGTATAAACACTGCCGAGACACTACCATGCAGAAGTTATGAATTCTCATAATTCATTAAGCGACTACAACAGCCCCTGTGTTCGACTGAAATACCGTACGAAAAGGAAAACAAAATATTTGCTTAACTCCATTTATTAAAGTTAAAAAAAAAAACACACAAAAATTTTTTTCAAAATTGAACGACCACCGTGACGTGGTGGACGCCGTGACGAATAACTACCCGCAGGACGTAGGCCCCTTCTTGTCCCATAGCCCCCGACGCGGGGACGGCCGTTGTCACGCCCCCCCAGGCATCTATTCGCACCATGGCCGTGTGCCCTAGAAAAACACAAAAACACTTTCACAAATCGGTTCAGCATCCAAAGAAAAAGACAACAACAACAACAACGGAAAGGGAATGAACATAATAAAGGATTTAATTCAGTACTCACCGGTTCCCGGCTCTTCTGGGGCCGGCTCCTCTGCGACCGGCTCTCCTGGAACGGCGGCTACATATAAACAAAAACAAACAAAAAATCAATTATGAACATTTAGAAGGGTAAGAAAGTAATAAAATCTTTGGAAATAGAAAAACCCCTCCCAAGAAAAAAAAAATTGGTCTAAAGAGTTTAGACAGTACTTCCCTCGCTGTCGGAAACTTGACGACTGCATGCCTATTGTGTTTTTTTTCTCATTACATTTTTGTAGTGGGAATTTAAAAAAAATTGCGATGACGTCATCAACATTTTTGCAAGGACACGTATATCAGTTGGGATAGATGTAGTGTAATACTAAGAATAAAATTATTATATTCTCAAATTTTCGGGAAAATGAATTGGGTCGTTTTGAATATTGATTTGTAATAATCAATAAAATAACGAAACAATTTACTCACGTATACATATCAGAGGCAACTGAAAATCGTGTATGTATAAACATTCTTAATTTAAGATGACAGGCGTAACAGCATACGTGAGAGTCAAACAAAGAAACTGTAAACAAAACGACAATCGGTTTTATTGCGTCGACTTCCGCTTATTATATAAAACATTGGATTTTATTTTAATTTTTGACGGTGGAATTCACAATTGGTTGATTTAAAACATGTCTATACCACATTCGCGGAACCTAGTCAGCTATGTTTCAACCGAGTTTTAACTTTAAAAAAATTTGTGTCTACCAAATTGGGTTGGTCCAATGTAATACTAATAATAAGTGTTGCCTTTAATTTGATCAATAAAATAAATTGACTTCATTAATTTTTTTGAGCCACCCTTTAAGAAAATCTAAAAAATGTGAATGGAATGATAAATCACAAGTACAAACTCATCATATTTTCTGCATTTTAGATAGGATTTATTTTGCAAAATTTAAGGGTGACGTCACCAATTTTTTTAGAAGGGATGAACAAATACATTTTGAACAAAAGTTTACCATGCTTATAATAACTTTAAAATATCTCCAAGATTTCAAAGCATTCGGTTTTGTAATTCCTGATTAAATCGATCAAATAAATTCACGCATTCATTAATTTTTTTGAGTCAGCCTGTATATGCAAATCCAAAAATATGAATGGAGTGATAAACCACAAGTACAGACTCATCATATTTTGTACATTTTAGATAGGATTTATTCAGCAAACTTTTGGGGTGACGTCATCAATTTTTTAGGGGGGATGAGCAAATACATTTTGATAAAAAACTTACCATGCTTATAATAACTTTAAAACATCTCCAAGATTTCAAAGCATTCGGTTCTGTAAATCCTGAGTAAATCAATAAAATCAATTGACGCATTCAATAATTTTTTTCAGTCACCCTATATGTGCAAATCGAAAAAATATGAATGGAGTGATAAATCACAAGTACAGACTCATCATATTTTTCACATTTTAGATAGGATTTATTCACCAAATTTTAGGGTGACGTCATCGATTTTTTTAGGGGGGAAGAGCAAATACATTTTGATAAAAAAATTACCATGCTTATGGTAACTTTAAAACATCTCCAAGATTTCAAAGCATTCGATTATGTAATTCCTGATTAAATCAATAAAATAAATTGACGCATTCATTAATTTTTTTCAGTCACCCTGTATATGCAAATCGAAAAAATTTGAATGGAATGATAAATCACAAGAAGAGACTCACCATATTTTGTACATTTTAGATAGGATTTATTCGGCAAAATTTTGTGGTGACGTCATAAATTTTTTAGGAGGGACGACCAAATACATTTTGATAAAAAATTTACCATGCTTATGATAACTTTAAAACATCTTCAAGATTTCGAAGCATTCGGTTTTGTAGTTAATGAGTAAATCAGTAAAATAAATTTTGCGCATTCATTAATTTTTTTGAGTCACCCTGTATATGCAAATCCAAAAAATATGAATGGAGTGATATATCACAAGCACAGACGCATCATATTTTGTACATTTTAGATAGGATTTATTTGGCAAACTTTTGAGCTGACGTCATCAAGTTTTTGGAGGGAATAACCAAATATATTTTGACTAAAGATTTATGATGCTCTTTAGAGCCTTAAAACATCTGCAACATTTCAAAACATTCGGGTTAGCAGATTCAAAATTAAATTGCAAAATGTTGTTTTATAATTTTGATTTTTTTTCCAAAAATCTGGACGTTTCGGGTAAAAACTGAATTCGGAGTCGTAAACTACATGTGTAGGACTATGTTATTTTATACAATTTAAGACCTATTTACTATGTACAATTTTGAAGTGACGTCATCGCATTAGTGGTGGGGATGATTAGACAAATTTTGGTTAGCGTTTTACCATCTACATGATATCCCTAATATAAGTACAAAATTTCACAACAATCGGTCCAGTACTTTCGGAGATTATCTGTCTAATAAAAATCCGGGACGGCAGACGGACAGACGGACGGACAGACGGACGGACAGACGGACGGACAGACGGACGGACAGACGGACGGACAGACAGACGGAAATGGGAGACCTATTTCTTCGTCTTCTAGGGGTCATGAAAGATCGAGAAAACGTAAAAGCAGAGAGTCGGCCGACGGACTCGATTACAATACTTCCTTTGCTTACGCTCGGGAAGTAAAAACGGAAAGAAATAATATACATCTATACTCACGGGCCTCGTCCCAGCTGTTCCTTCTGGATTCATTTCGAATAAAAACTCTGCGGTCTGTAACAACAATAGAGTTAAGGAAAATTTTTTAAACAAAAGGACGGGAACAAGAACTCACCCATTCTGGTCGAAAGTCGGGGAGAGAATGAAGAAAAGCCACCAATACATTTTTTTAATCGCCAGATAGAAGACGCATTGTTGGCATAAAATATGGTATCGCGGACGACAAACAAGAAGAGAGAGGGAACAATGGGAAAGGGCGCTGACGAGGACCGACCACCGACCAATGCTTAGTTCAAAAAGGAAAAACAAAGAAAAAAAAAAGAAACGGAGACGCGATAAAAGATAAGCTCGAGTGAACAAATCAGGGAGAAGAACAAGGCGCCAAGGAATCTTCAAAGGAATCGCCGCTTAAATTTTGAGATTCCCCGGGAACCCCCCAGCAAACGTGAGGGCTACCCACCGAAAACAACAGCCAGAAACCCTACAGGTCCTAAAAGGCGTGAATAAACATCAGAAAAAAAAAACCGAAATGCAATCCCGGGAACCAAGCGATAAGCGAGCCAGCGAATATCGACGCTAATTACCCCTAAGAAGATAACAGGCAGGCAAGCGACAGAAGACGCTGCGCTGTGCAGTTTGGACGTGGGCAGAAAGATAAAGATAAAAGGGGACATTAAATGCGGAATGCTTCCGATTAATGGTGGGAATCCAACAATAAGAGAAATCAGTAAAAGGGATGTAACGAGGACAGAGGAAAAAGGTCCGAGACCCACCACCAAACAGAGCCTCTCCAACCCGCCAAAACTAATACCATCACTCGTTCAATACGCAAAAACACCTCATATTAGAAAATTTCTCAACAATTAATCAAGGGATGATTCTTACCAAAGTGGGAACTCTTACGCCATCTATCGGTAGAAGGTGTAAATAAGAGTCCAAACGCACACCGTCACGTCGCAGACACTTTCACACGCGAATCTCGCGTCACCTATCGGTGGAAAGCGCAAGTAAAAGTCAAGACACACACACTAACACTCTGCACTTACGGTCGCCGTAATGTCGCACACTCTTGAAGACCGCACGTGACCAACAGATGGTCTTGGCCACAACAAAAACCCCCGCACTTTTGTTCACCCCGTTCTCTCAAGATTGAGAACAACCCGTAAGGCTGATCATGTTATCAACTTAGGAAACACGTGGGCAATATTCCCATACCAGTCGTTAAGCATATGCTACCACCTGTTAATTGCAATTAAATAACAGTAGCTTCACTAGTGTATTCAAAACTGCCTAACCACCGTACCCAATAAATCTTTCTCTAAAACAAAAGGCTTGCGTTTACCTTAATAGTTTTCTACAAGTATTTTTTTTTTGTTATAAAACCACCATTAAAAACACGCGTTTTCATTAACAAGTTAGCCACGATGATAATTTTAACCGTTGTATAAAGTCACCATTACACACTTGCAATTCTCGTAACCACTCAACAGTGATTTCTTTTTATCAAGCAACTATGTTTTCGTTGACAATTTAACAACAATAATTCCTATATAAAACTACCCTTAAGGACTTTCGTTTCCTTTCAACAATTTAGTAACAAAATGTTTCAAGGCCACCCTTAATGACTTGCGCGTCCATTCACTACTTAACAACAATGAATATTTTCCTAAACCTTAAGAACTGTTTCCACTAACCAACCAGAACTCTAAATTATTTTTAAATTATTCAAGAAACACCACGCAATCGCGACTCGTTTCTTGCAGTCCAAGTGACGTTCATACTTGTAAATATTAGTAATGATTAATCATTTGTGAACATTAAGCTAGTGCCTTATTGATCAATAATCCAACTTACAATAAGTAGAGTTAATGAATTAAGGAAGTAATAGCCAAGGGGTTGTTGACAATCGGTAACCATCGGGGCACCTCAATGGCAATCAGCAACAAAGGAATCTAGCGAATACCCGCGTTCCAAGTACCACTAATACTAACCACCGAAACGCATAAACGAACCAACCACAGGAGCTGATAGGAGTGATAACTCTGGAAACTTATTTTCAGACAACGAATTCAAAAAGAAATCATAACTCGATAAAAGATCTATAACTTAAACAAAGAAAACTGTGGAAGAAATAACCCGAGACCAACACCAACGAAAGAAGTCATAATGACGAACGGTACCGACCCTCCTCGACCAGAGGCACCAACGGTAACCTTGGAATCAATTCCAAGCTTTTCAGGGGAAGGGTCAGTGCGAGTCTTTCTGGGATACATTGAGGACTAGGGTCAACTGATAGGCTGGAATGACAAACAAAAGGTACAGGTGGCCAAGCTAAAACTGACTAGAGACGCTCGTCGCTTACTGGAATGGAATGACAAATTACGAGACACCGACACTTGGGAAGAGTGGTCGGCAGAATTAAAGAAAAGATACGAACGGCCTGTATTCACAACCGAGGCCACACTTCAATTCAGGACATGCAAGCAACGCGTTGGCGAGTCAGTTGTAACCTACTTACAGGATTTCAAATAAATGCTACTGTATTGTTACCTCACGAAGTGGGTTTCAACCCGAGCCCAATAAAACTACGTTTACGACAAATTATATTATTAAAGGTATTACATACGATAAGCCAATCACTGTTAAAAAATGCGGAAGGGCACCTCTTCTCTCCTCAGCGTAGGCGGCGGAGGCTCCTGACTCTTCCTTCGGTTCTCAGGTCCCGTCTTTTCCCGAAAATCTTCCTTGAAAAGCCCCTGAACTTGATTGTCTTCCTCCTGAGCTCCTCACTCTCTCCTGCCCCGCTATCTCCCCCCTGTTCTTATCTCTCTTTTTCTCCCCGTTTTTTCCCATCGCTCCCACCAACACTACGCGTGATAGATGCGTTATTACTTTGAATGTAAATCAATTTAAAATTAAATAAAAATCCGTTACACAGTCACTGACTTCAGTGAAAGGCTTCAGGTACTGGCAGCAACCACTTATCAGAAAACTGGTGACGGTGATAAGGATAGATGGAGAAAAGAACATCTAAAGGAGGAATGTTTGGAACAATTCATGGAAGGCCTATTGATGCCCATTGGGCAGCGAGTCATGTCGGCACAACCGGCCACTTTTGAAAATGCAGTCGCCCTAGCAATCAGAGAAGAGTTCATCGAGAGACGCACCGGAAAGGGCACCTATCAACGAAAGATCGAAGTCAATTTACCAGCAGCTACATCTACAGCGGTGGATGAAGAGACTGAAAAACCATACCACCAAGGGTCAGGAGAGAGAGAAAGGCCAAATGATCAGTGGAAGGCAAATTACAACCGAGTCCGTGGACCGGACGGCCGACCTCCTCACTGGCTAGGGACAAACCAACCCCACCGAGGATCAGGAACCCCAGCAAACACAAATGCCAGGCCAGAGTGTAGAAGGAACAGGACCTCTTACGATAAGTCAAACATCACCTGCTATCGATGCGGCAGACAAGGACATATTCAAAGAGAATGTCGACAACGACAACAACAATATCAAAACCCGCCGTGTTGCACGCACGCCCAAGGATGCAGCAGACAAGGACAGAGCAATAGTCGCTCATTCTTCGCATCCAGGAATCAGGAAAGAAATCGTCCTTTAAACTCTTCGAGGACCGAACCCGTGGGGAAGGTTACGGTCCGCCAGGGAACCCACCCAAATCCCAACCAACATTAGCCTACCAAACTCCAAGGCGCCAGGTCTAATAAGGTTTTAAATAAAACCAAGCCAACTTGTGGAATAACGGAGAATATATATTGATGAACGCTACACTCTTGCCGCTTAGGCTACATGAGATCGACTGACTCGCCACTCGAATTATGCAGGTGTGCAAAGCGAGACGTCTGACGTCATACATAAAAACAAAGAAAGGAATTCTCTGAATCAGTTTGATTACAACAATAAGGTCTGCTATATACGTTTGAACATAAGCGAACTCAATAGGTTCTGTGTGACAGGGAATTCACACCAATTAGTGGTCCTTGTCGACACGGGAGCAGATTTATCACTAATCAAACGAGAAGCCGTTGACCTTCTGGATAAACCCGTCATCCAACGCATAGCTCTCGTAATACGCGACGTACAAGGCAGACCCATACCATGTGAAGGAATCATTCAAGTACCATTACAACTCAGCAAGGAAACGGAAATTGTACATGATTTTATAATAGTTTACGATGACATCAAATTCAAGGGAGACATACTCGTAGGGCTGGATTTTCTCAGTAAATTTAGGGTTCGAATTTGCTGGGCAGCTAAAACCATACAAATCCAAGGTTGCCATCTACCATTAACCGCAGTCATAGATAACGAACATGACAACTTCAGGAACAATAGTCACGACAAGGCTCAATACAGTGATCAAACCCATGACAATATACAACAGAGAAGCAATGACAAAGTAGAACAAGGAATAGTAAGTAACCAAGAGAATTATAGTAGTATGAGCATTAGAACAATTACTGATAACTCTGCAGAGTATTTTTGCACGTGTACCGCATTGCCAAAAGGGCAGCGAAATTGTACTAGCGAAATAGGCAACAAAAACGATAATCTAAACCCACTTACCGACGTCGGAGAGAAAGAAAACACAAAAGTTAAACAACACGCTGATAGCAAACGATATAGTGAGAGAAGAAATAAATATAACAATGCAAAATGTAATGAAGTTGAGAATAGCAATAATGAAGACATCATAACAAATAACGAAGTTACGATGAAAAAGAAGGAAGACATGAGTAATGAAGAAACCAAAATTTTATTAAAGCCTCCGGAGGCAAAACACTACACCGAACCGGAGTTGAGAGAAATTGAGCAGAAATCTCACAGGAAACAGGGTATGGCAACTCAGAAAGAAACCAACTCAAATATAGTTCGTTTGGCTCACGATATCGAACTCCAACCAAAAAGCCAGACGATCTGTTGTGGTATTATGACGGGTCAGGCCAACTCGCCATTTATCATTATAGAACCACGCAATACCCAAATGCCCGGCGTACTAGTCGCCCGAGTGCTCTGCGCGACTCAAAAATACCTCCCGATTCGTATAGTCAATTTTTTGAACATAAGCACAAAGCTACCCAAAAACAAAATCATGGGATCGTGTGTTGAAGCCATGGTAGAGAACGAACCTAAAGTTGAAGACGCTTCTATAAATACTGTACTAACAGAAGAAAAAAAACAACAAGAGATAGAAGAATTGTATCAAAAATTAAACTACCCCAAGGAAAATAATTTCCATCAAAAAGCCCTTGAGAAATTAATAGCAGAATTCATCGACATTTTCCGAAAACCAGACCAACATCTAACATGTACAAGTCGAGTCAAACACCGTATAATCACCGAAACGGTGCAACCCATTACCAAAAGACCCTACCGAGTACCCTACCATCGAAGAGAAATCCTCGATAGAGATTCAACAACTATTAAATAATAATATCATTAGAGAAAGCCAATCTCCATGGAGTGCCCCTGCACTCTTAGTCGAGAAAAAACCCATTCCGGGCGAAGAACCTGAATTCCGACTGTGTATCGATTACAGAGGATTGAACAAGATCACTAAACCAGATTTCTTCCCACTACCTGTACTGCAAGATACGTTAGATCAATTAACCGGAGCTATTCTGTTTTCCATCATGGACATGGCCAGCGGATACTTCCAGGTAGAATTAGAAGAGGAGGACAAAGAAATCAGTGCCTTCAGCACACCAACAGGCCACTACGTGTTCAATCGCATGGCTATGGGATTAAGAAATGCCCCCAGCACCTGGCAACGACTGATGTATGCCGTATTTTCGGGCCTTATCGGCTCCGAGTGCCTAGCATACCTAGACGACGTCATTGTTTTTAGCAACAACGACCCGCAAGAACACATTAAACGCCTTAGGGATGTGTTCATAAGAATGCGCGAGGCAAACCTCAAGTTCAAACCCACCAAATGCAATTTCATGATGCGAGAAGCAAAGTATCTAGGACACATAATTTCGGCGGATGGATGCAAAACAGACCCCGAAAAGACTAGGGCCGTAGAAAAATACCCAACACCCACAAACCCAAAGGAAATAAGAGCATTCTTAGGGTTATGCGGATTCTATCGAAAGTTCGTCCCAAAATTCTCAGAAATTGCTCGACCCTTATCAGACCTAACCAAAAAGGACACACCCTTCGAATGGGATGACAGCCAACAAGGAGCGTTCAAAGCATTGAAAGAGGCACTGGTTAATCCACCCATTTTAAAATATCCAGATTTCACAAGACCCTTTGTCCTAGCAACTGATGCAAGTGGAGTGGCGGTAAGCGCCATTCTCGCACAAAAATACTCAATTGAACACCCCATCTGTTACGCCAGTCGAGGCCTGAAAGGAGCTGAACTGCGCTATAGCACCATCGAGAGGGAATTACTAGCGGTCGTCTGGGCAGTAAAATACTTTAGGGTCTATCTCACAGGCACCCACTTCACCATATTTACGGACCATCGACCCTTAAAATATCTCTTTTCGCTGAAAGATCCAAGCTCTCGCCGAGCGCGATGGGCGATCTGCTTAATGGAATACGACTTCCACATTGAATACCGACCAGGAAAAAGGAATCATGTCAACGCATTTACCAGGCTGGATTACACCGAACTGACCAACATTCCGGAGATGGAAATAAAGAACATCTCCGCCGAGATGCTAAACAACGTCCCCATCATCTATGACTGGGAAGAGATAAGAAGATCACAAAAAGCCGATCCGGAGGTGAGGCGACTAATCAACACTGAAGGCTTTTACCTCGCCTCTAACGGTCTGTGTTATAAGACCCGGGAAGAACCACACAGAGAGGACGCACTTGTGGTACCCACATCAATGAAAAAACGCATCATTCAATTATATCACGACACCCCGTGGACAACCCACGGCGGAGTGTCCAAGACCACACAACTCATCCAGAACAACTTATATTGGAGAGGAATGCGAAATGATGTAGGCATTTACTGCCAGGGATGCCACTCGTGTAATATCCATAAAACACACCCTGCCATGGCTTCCGAGATACAAGTGATGACAGTCCCATCCTGCGTATGGGGCATGATATCTCTAGATATTGTGGGACCCCTACACCGGACAAGTGCAGGAAACCAATACCTCCTAACCTGCATGGACTATCTCCGTCGCTACCCCGAATGCATCCCAATACCAGACATGAGAGCTACGACGGTTGCCAAGGCTTTTGTAACTCGGGTCATTACGAGACACGGTGCACCACATATCCTCCTCACCGACTGTGGTACTCAATTCATTTCGGAGTTATTCCGAGAAGTTTGCAAAACACTGGATATCGAGAAAATACAAACAAGACCCTACAGACCCGCCACCAACGGAGTGATCGAAGCACCATGTACTCAAGACTATGATTTCACATTACTTATCTGATGAATACATCGAATGGGACGAAATGATCCCCTTCGTATTAATGGCATATCGAAGTCGAATACATGAAGCTACCAGGGAAACACCATTCTTCCTGTTACATGGAAGGGACATGGAATTGCCCTTCCACACGCTCACCAAACCAACCAGGGTGAAATACGACCTCGATGACAACTATGTAACAGAAATGTTGGCTCGAATGCGCTCAGCCTGGAAGAGTGCTGCAGAAACAATCGAAGTAAACAATCAAGCTCGCTGTGACAAGTTCAACAGAAAAGCGAAGGCTTACAGTTGCCAACCAGGAGATAAAGTTTACCTACATACACCAGCAATTAAAGGACGGAAATTAGCAACGAAATTCCAACCGAAGCGGAGTGGACCCTATCGAATCCTAAAACAAACAGGACCCGTAAATTATGTTATCAAGGAAATCGGAGGCAAGAAGGAATCCTTGGTACATGTCAGCCGTCTTAAACCATGGCGATCGAATCAACCGCCGAGCAGTGACGTCGAACAAGACACCGAAGACGACGTCGACTTCGATCCAACACAACAACTCTTGCTCGACAGCCAAATAAGTAAGCCTCAAAGACAAGAACCCCGTGTGCCAAGCCCAATCCTAGAAAGTTATGACGGATTCAAGGAATTGTTCGCCGAGGACACGGATGAGGAAGAAGCAAATCTACTCAAACGGAAAAATCAACAAAACCAAGGGAACGAAATCGTAGACGAAGAGATGGAAGACGACCCAGTGATAGACGAAGCCGACCCTACCCAACACCAAGATGAATACCTTCCGCTTCAACAAGAACCGGAACCCAGTCACCCGTACCAGACTCGTAGCAAGGGAGACGTTCCAGAATACCCCTGGGTTCTCCGCAAACATATTTAGCCTACAATTAAGAATAACCACTTAGAGTAGAACTTAAGAAGCATACAAAAATTTCGCTCCATAGGATAGATTACATATTAGCATTAAGATAGGATAAGAAAACAATCACAGACGAAAGATAATACAGACTATCTGTTTACAGATCGAACCGTCATGAGGTTGGTACTTTTACCCCTCCTTTGGCAACTTACAAATGGGCTGATAGCCTACGATTGCCAGAACTCCGCGACCAATATCACGATCATCTCTTTAAACGACGTGGCCCAGTGCCCAGATCCGGAATATGGTCACACTACCTTTCCGCGGAGCATTCAAATAGTCCAGAAAAACAGGTTTGAAAAAGTACATGTTCAAACATGTCTAGTCCAAGTCACTCGAATGATCCACCACTGCGGCATGCATAGCCACAGTAGTGTGGTTGCAAAAGGATTATATACCTACCTATACAAGGTTGGCCGAGAAAACTGCAAGGCCATCCACCAGTTCAGAGAATTCCGAGGACTTCATGGCCAGGTCTTCTCTGGGCTGCAGCCAAACGGCACCATAGGAGGATCAGTGACCCTCGCCGGAAAACTGCAGACCGACGGTACTTGTACCGGAACCACCTTTACCGAAGATGGAACAACATGGGAGAATGTGGTAGTCACCGCTACTGTGACCATAACCATTAAAGACTACGAAGCTACCCTGAAACTAGACCAAGACGAAGTCGTCTTGCACGGTGGCTACTCGTGCTCTTTCCTAAGTGGTTACTGCATTGACGCAGTAATGGGAGAAACCGCATGGGATCCAGTTACCCCCCAGGAGTGCAACTCCTATGCCACCTTATACAACGGTCAAGGATACCTTGTTCGTCAGAAAAACACCTCTAACCCCATTATGTACGTCGTAGTGGAGGACGGAGACAGAGTCTTTGCACTCTCCCTCATTAAAACAGCAACGATCTGTGGAACCCTGGTATGGCAAACAGAACATCCAAAGCTACTCGTGCTCGAAAAAGAACCAGGAGCGCGTATGCTGAACTGGGGAAATCACGCGAGAAAAGAAAACATCGACTTAACAGTATACGTGAACTCAAAATTCTTGTATATGGAACAGTCACTGAAAACATCGATCGATCGAGCGTACGCCCACACAGTCCACCGGCGTTGCCTCCTTAGAAGGGAAATTCTCTTGAATAGATTGGTCCTTGCACCCCTATCACCTAACACCATCAGTACTTTGGTCAAGGGACAGGCCGGCTTTGTGGGAAAAGTAGCCGGCGAAGTCTTGTACATTCTACAATGTGTCCCACGAATAGTGGAGAGACAACGAGAAACAACCTGCTACGCAGAACTACCCGTGAAAGTAGACAACACTAGCTATTTCATGTCGCCAATCACACGTATTCTACAGCGATACGCCGAACAAATGGAATGCAATTCATTAATTCCCCCACTATACTACATCAACAACAGATGGACTAGTTTTAGTCCCAATCCGGGTACCGCCTATACACCAGCCATCCTAGAGGTGGACACCGAGACCAAACTAACGTTCAACCCGATCCAAAACCTAGGAGCCGGAGGAATATACACCGCCCAAGAAATACGCGAGGCCCAAGACGCTATGCTTTTTGGGATTCGAGCGAAAGGCTTTATCAAATATCTTAACGCGGAAAATGGTTGGTCAAAACGTAGAAACTCAGGGAGTATCTCTACTCCACATGTTTAGCGCAGAGGAAATAGAAAAATTGGCCGAATCAGCTCTAGACAAGATGTGGGGATGGTTTCGGTGCATTGGTACCTGGACGAGCGGATTAATCGGCATCTACTGCATCATCAGGTTTATCAAGATATTAATCGAAATCCTAATCAACGCCATTGCAATACAAAAGGAACATGGCTGGTCTTTCAAGATATTAGCTAGCTTCTGGGATACCATGACAATTTGGCTACTACACAAGAAACACAAGAAGGACGTAAGTAGCAGGCTACACCGAACGCTGGGCCATCTGAACGAAACCGACCACGGTGATCCAGCTGTTCTTCGAGATCCCAGCCACATAGCAAACGCCCCTACTCAAGCGCTAGCAACTTCTGCCGACGATTCAAATATTACTTCTACTACTTCCCCCACGCTCCTTACACGTAACGGTACGGTTTATACCGGGCTGAATCAGGCAGCCCAAGACCTCAAAAATGACCAGGCACACACCTGAATTTAAATCAATCACCAACTACTATCATCCCTAATCTATTATAGCATTCTATTCTTTAATCACTTATATAAGGGCAGAACGCATGCGTAACGTGGGCAGTGGAGATTTGGGCCAGACGGAAAATCTAACCGCCTGAAGAAGTTCACCTCTTCTGAAAAACGGGCAATAACCGAACCAATGGCCACATTAGCAAAAGGGACAACTTCTACCTCTTGTCCACTCAGTGTGGGGATACCATTTCCCTATACCTACAGCACGGCAATGTTCCTGGACCAAACCAAAGTCGATCCACGGAACTACAGTACACCGCACGTTGCAATACAGCCAATTCCACCCCCGTAGAGGGGGCGGTGTGGGAAATACTCATCGTGATCCTCGAGTTAATCGCCAATATCTACTCCTTTGTTTCATGTTTTATCTCATCGTTCGAGCTCGGAGTGCCAGTTGGCGTCCACGAGTGACTACCACCAACACGAGCCGGCCACCCACTCCGACATACCTCGGGTTCACATGGGGCTTCCCCGGACGCAACCTCGTATCAAGGCCAGCCTCTTGGCATGATTCCCACTGCTACGACATCCCAGCGCAACCTCCCAGACCTGTCACATTTCTGGGTCCGCAACGTGCAACCTTGCCAGATGGTCCCTCGACGTCGCCACCCGACCCTCAAACAGCACCAGCTCATGAACGCAGTCACAACCCAACCACCTGGGAGACTTCCAGCAGTATTTCTCGTGCTGTGTCATCTAAACCATCACAAATTCAGTGTAGTGCGCGAGGTGCAGTGCTGTATCAAAACATCTCCAATCGATTAGCCACGATTATGGAAACTGAGTTATATTCATTCACGGACGAAGAAGACCACGTCGAGAAAGAACACTCACCGCTTCGTAATGACGAAGGAAAGCAGAGTTACCAACCCCGGAGTCCCAATGCCCAAAAGGGACTAGCTTAGCATGCCCGGCAACCAAACTTGTGAGCTAGTAGCGAGGATACGCATTTTAACATTCACACCTTAATAAACCTTTCAAAAATAATACCCTCACTACTGGACCGTGTTACCATGGTTCTGTACGTAATCATAAGTCTTGTGAGAAAATACGAGCACCTTGAGGCTCATATTTTCATCTTAAAACGGGGAGTGTTGTGGTGAACCGGAATTTCAACCCTTAAAATAGCCCTACTGTGGCACATAGTATTTTTTCATAACGAGCCTACTCTTCATTATCATGGGAACCAAAAGTCCGAACTTCCCAGTATTATCAGTTAACATAATCTTCAAAGCAAGCGATCGCTTCCCTTGGCCCCACACAGTCACACTTCCTTCCAGGAATAGTCGGCAAAACGCATTCTATGCCCTAATATGGGGAACATCTTCGTGTCCAATCAAATCACTCCAATTGCAGTTAACATACAAAGTTGCATGGGAAACCTGGGGTCAATGCAAACACTTGCGATCAAGGCCAATAAGTCTGACGAATTCGTTATCATTCTGGGTGGTCCGACGGCAATTAATTATGGGAAATTCACTTTTACAAACACTCGCCGCCGTTTCCGGCGACAAAATTGCGACAAATGGTTTTTTTTTTGTTACATTTTCTTCGATATTCTCACGTTTGAAAACCCTAAAAAACGCCCGGATTAGAATTAAAATTCAATTCGATTCCGATTCAGTCTTGCGTGCGGATGGAGCTGGTTCCTAGTCTGATCGCGATGCCTGACTTCCGGCCGCTGTGCTAGTGCCAAGTGCGAAAGAGCATCTTTTAACCCGACCTCCATTGAGTGACAGTGGCGCTTCGCCAAGGTTCCCTCTCCGATTTTCCACACAACCGCTGAATTGCTGACATGTAAGTCGATGATCCACCGTGTAGGATCAGCTTTTTCCGGCTTGATGTGGGCCCTCCGTGCCGAACAGCAAGGGTTCGTGCACCCCGTTTCTCAATTTAACAAACGGACAGTTCTACCTTATCAAGGCCCGTGCGCCACCCTCAGGCTCGTCCATACATTATGAGCGCCTGGAGTAACTGAGAGCGCAACCCGCTACCCTTCCGGGCACTCTTGACCCTGTTACCACGATCGGTCGCAACACCCCATCAACCCTCCGTTAAATGTTATAAGCTAGTTTAATGTTCATATTTAATACTCCTCTATGTTTTTTTATTACGCAGACATGAATTTATACTCTTATAGATAAGATTCCATCGCTTACTGCTTCATATGCATTTATTCCGTAATCTTAACCAGATGTCAGGGTTCACCGCCCTGTTTTCAACATTTATATATTAGCGTAAGATGCACAATTAATGTTCCTGTTACTATAATCGTAATCACACCCTTTACTTTGCTTAAGTATGTAACACTCCAATAACTGTAAGCTCGGCAAACTGTGTTACGAAGTTACAATAGATAACCTATGGAGCGAGACTGTATCTCATTTGCCCTTCTCATTCCCCGAATCAGCCCTCACGGGCCAGGACCTAAGAGGCACTCTTTTGTGACGGCCGTCGGCACAAAACTCGGACACTAAATATTTAAAATGAGCAAAATAGCCTAAGACCCGACGGTGTCGCCACAGCATTTTAATTTTCCGTTGCCATGGTCACCTTAAAATACTTAACATGTCAACTTGTGTCAACATTGTGACGTGTTGACGGCGCTGTCAATACCGTTGTTTATAAATAACTGATAGTTAATCTCTTCAGTTTAAAGGTTTATTCGTTGCAAAAAATATTGAACACAACACGTTCGTGAGCCTGCTTCCCGCATTCACGCAAATGTGGCACGACCGAAGGGAGCAGGCTATCCCGAACTAGTTGTGTAATAGTAATTTCCTTACACCTTTAGCTTGGTAACATTACTGGCCCCAACCAACATCGATCCACGGAACTTCGGTACTCCGCACATTGCGATTCAGGGAGCACAACTCAAGTAGAGGGAGTGGTGTGGGAAATACTCATCGTAATTTTAATAATAATGAAAAAACTTTCAGAGTTTAAATAATATATTCGTAGTCACTGCTACACGTGTTTCGGTACACAGTACCGTCTTCAGGCAGAAGAGAAAGTGTAGCACTGTGTACTGAAACACGTGTAGCAGTGACTACGAATATATTATTTAAACTCTGAAAGTTTTTTCATTATTATTAAAATTAATATGGAGTTTAAACACGTATCAGCCTCATCAATACAAACAATACTCATCGTGATACTCGAACTCATTGCTATTAATCTGCCTTTGTTTCATATACTATCTAATCGTTCGGGCTCAGTGTGCCAGCTAGCTACCAACAGCAGCAGGCCGTCCACCCCGACACACTTCGGATTCACATGGGGCTTCCCTGGGCGCCGCCAAACCTTTAAGCCAGCCTCTTGAAACAACCCCCAGGCCTACGACATCCCAGCGCAGTGCCCAGGCCTGTCACATTCCTTAGGCCGCAACATGTAACATGGACTGATGGTCCCCCGACGTCATCGCCAGACCCTCAGGCAGCACTGCTTTACGAACCCAGTCACAAACCAGCCGCCCAGGAGAGCTCGAACAGCTCTTCTCGTGCTGGCTCGGCGAAGCCGCCACGAATCCAGTGCAGCGCGTGAAATCCAGTGTTGTACCAGAACATCTTCAACCGAGAACCATACTATCCCTCGAGATGGAGGGGAAAGGATTTACCAAACCCGGAATCATTGTCCAGGTAGGAGTAGCTTAGCGTTAGTACGCTCCCGGCAACGAAATTGGGAGTTAGTTAACTTTCACGCTTTAATGAACCCTACAATAACAGTACCGTCACTACTGGACTGTGTCGTTGTAGGCCTGTACGTAGTTGTAAAAATTGCGTGAAAATATGATCACTTTGAAGCTCACATTTTCGTCTTAAAACAGGGAGTGTTGTGATGAACCAGAAATTCAGCCCTTAAAATAGCCCTATTATGGCGCATGGTGTCTCTTCCATAACAAACACCCATCTTTATCATAAAGACCAAAAACCCGAATTTAACATTATGATTATTAACATAATCATCAAGGCAAGCGATTACCTCCCACACATTTCATATTTTCAGATCTCTGCCCAATCAAATGGCCTTAATTGCAATTAATATACCAAGTTGTGCCGGTTCATGGAAGACCCGATATCGAACTGTAAAACACTTGCAGTCAAGGTCGATAAGTCTGACCAATTCACCTGCATTCTGGATGGTCGAACGGCGATTATTTATGGGAAATGTCCGGCGACAAATCGCGAGAAATAGATTTTTTTGCATTTACCATGCTGTCCTCACGCTTGCAAACCACTGTAAAAAGGACATAATTGGACTAACAAATTTTTTCTAATCTAGTTCAGTCTTTAGGTCAGTTCGACTACTTCCCAGTGTGATCGCTATATCCAGCTTCCTGTCGCCGGGACTTTGTAAAATAGTGGCAGGTGCATCTTTAAGCCGCCCTTCTTCAGCCGGTAGTAGAGGCGCTTCGCCGAGCTTCCCGCTCCGATCTTCCACCGAGCTGCCGACTCGACAGCAAGTCCCACTGACCTAATTATGCTGTTCTGGTCTTGTAACGACCGCGTTACCGGCTTTTATCTATAACTCAGAAGTGATTTTAACACGCTGCCATTATGAATCGCGTAGAGCAAGTATTATTATTAACCGGCCTTATAGAATCTTCCGGCTTGATCTGCGGCCACGGTCCCGACCCGGAAGGGTTCGGGCACCCCGTTTCTGGCCAACTGTCTGACTTATCACCATTCTTTTAACGAATGGACAGTTCTTGTACCCACCTCGGGCTGTCTCATCCACTATGAGCGCCTGGAGTAAGGGAGAGCATACCCCGCCGACTTTGCGAGGCACTCTCACCCCTTGTATGTATCATGACTACCCCCAACAAGTTAATTTTAACCCATCCGAGTATAGGAATCATAGCCCTACTCGTCTTTTCTATTCTAGTTTCATGTTCATGATCATTATCATTATTTCCAACTGTTCAACAATTACACATAAGTAACCTGTAATCGTATTAGATGAGATTTGATCGCTTATTGTTTTGTTATGCAATGCAAAGGCAGACGCCAGTGTCCACCGCCCTGTTCTCTATATATTTTAGTTTAGGGTTTATGGTTTTATTTCGGTAATTTTAATCATCCAATATTCTCCATTAATTAAAATTCGAAGTGTTTAATTTATATTTTATTTTTTTATTTTTAGCTTTTTTGACAAGCAATAGAACTACTCTTTTTTTAATTCCCTTAGAAAAACCTACTCGCTAAAACAATAACGTCACAACAACTCGTTTTTTCGTTCTCTTGTTTTGTTTTTTTCTGTCTATCGAATTTCTTGGGAATTATCTTTATCGGTTTTATATCAAATAACCGTCGTTGTCACAGGAGGAAATATATTATTACGTAGACTGGTGAATAAAATCGGCGTGGGTAAACTCAACAATTTTTTTCTTCCTAACTCAAATTTACACAACTAACTTTTACAGCGATTATGTACAAAATAAATCTCGCTTAACTTCATTGGGTTTTCTCAATACTCGTTGGACTCGAGTCGACTCAATAATAATCGTTCCCGACGGTGGCCTCTATTTAAACCTATACGTTCCTATCGATGGTTCGAGAACGCCTCGCCGCCCGGCCGATGAGTTATCACCGCCGTACATACCAGAAACAGAATAAACAGATAAATACTAGGTGACTTATAGGCGTCGTACCGGGGCGGCGTATGGGTTTCTTTCGTTAGCGCTCAACATTAGCGTTCGCTGCATGTGTAGCATAGATATGAGTAATATGTTGCAAATACGTATATTCAATTAATTTCACACCAGTACAAATTAAATAAAATAAACAATAATATTAGAACACAATCTAGACTATGTTTATGCTGACTTTTCTGCCGGTAATACGTCATTTACCTGGTGGTCGGGATATATTGTTCATTGAGCCTTTATGCGAGGTGGTTGAGTTCTCCACCTCCGCTTATCAATGGATGATTTGCTATTTTTCCGTTGTTACAGCTCGACGCATAGCAGCGGTGCATCCCCAGCACCGAAACAGAGCTGGAATAGCAGCGACAAGGAGGTTCGTGAGTATATTTGTTCTCCTGCTTTTCTTTCTTCTAACATTTTGTTTTTGCTTTTACCGGAATTTCTTTGGGACCACCGGTGGAACCTGAGCTTAACCTTGATATGTGATGTGGTTTTGGTTTTGTGAGTGTTTTCCTCTATCCTTTTATCTTAGTTCTGCTTAATTTCTGTATTATTTTTTGTTTTCTTTTTCCATACATCTCCCTTTCTGGATTTTAGATTTTAACTTAAATTTTGTTTTTTTTTTTCAGCTCACCAACTGGGGGGGGGAGCAATTTCGATTGACACGGAGTACTTGTGGATCTCAGATCAACCCGGCCTTTGCTTCCCCAACGGCAGGAAGATGGTAGTTGATCATTCCGACAACCACGTAGCCCTCTACATTAAATTTTTTATCGATTTTTTTTGTTGTTTTTTTTTTTGCTTGAATAGATAAGATTTGTATTTTTTATTGTGATTTTTTTCCACACTGTATATTAGTAAAATTAAACACGATCATTGTAGCTTAATCAGTTATGATAATTCATAATTATGTATAATTTGAATTATTTGTACATACTCGTATATTTATACTTATGAAATTATTTTCCACTTCATTGAATAATTTCAAAACCCCATTTGCGTAACAAATCAATGCTTTAAAAGCCTCAATCGACAATCAGCGCCTGCCTGATTCTTCTAGTTTCCTGCAAAATGTTATCCAACAAGTGCTCCAAAGGCAAAAGCGCATAATTTTTAACGTTCTGAAGAATGAGTTGAACGTACTGCATCTGAATTGAAAACTGTCTCCGAAATACGTACTACATATAGCAAATAACAACATTTGTATCCCAAATCTTCTTCATCTTCAAAGACTTGGAAAATTTTATAAAAAACCGTTCTCGTTCTATTAAAATATAATTAAGCTCAGAACGCCTAAGCAAATGGAATATGTATTATAAATTAATGAAGTCGCAGTTTATTAAGCGAACTTATAAATGTAAAACTGATAGAAAAATCAGATATTTTAACGGTGTTCCATGTATTATTCGCAATTTAAATTAGATGCTACACTCAATTACATCCTTTTTACTCAGCTATTTTATCAAAATGTGCGTAATATTCTGCCCTCGTTCTATATCAACCGATCAAATGTACTTAATCGGTAAATATGGGACTGTTATCAGAGATCCGCAAACCATCCAATCAGGTTCTTTTTCGGTTATATTCTGTTCCTACGTGCCCTACTGCTGGAGTCTGTCCTTTAGAGCCTTGATCATGTTTCTACTTCATCCACGCGCTCAATCCAGCGACTGGGCACTCATCTACCTTTAATATGTGCGCCCTTAACACCCCAAATATTACTCAGTACGAATGGTTAGACTAATTCCACTTCCCCGGGGGTTTTCTCAAATGTATATTTTGCACATAATGCTATGAGAAGCGCACACAAGTCTGTCCTCTTCTTTTAAGCTAGCTTAATGTTTATAGTTATTGTCATTTATTGTTCTCTCTGATGACACACAATCTTTTCCTAGTCTTAGTTACGAATAACGAGCCATCATCTCGTTATGTCTCGTTTAAACTTGCTTATTAACAGATTACTATTGGAACAAACCCGCTTCACGTTTAAAATTACCCTTCTGACCTTCCGAAGCGGTCCTTCACAGGTCCGGGACCTAAGGCGCAACTATTGTAAAGGCCACCGACGAAAACTCCGACACGAAATATTCCTGCGAAGTCGACGCTAACATTGATTTGGTTGTTGATCCATTGGGTTTTTTTCAGCACGTCTTCTTACTGTGCCAACAATACAATGTACAGATTTTTTTTTAATTAAAACAAATGTTCCAATTTAACGTAACAAAATTTAACACTTTAAACTTTACTTTGATATTTATTAATAGCAACGCTAGAATATGAGATGGCATAACTCACTGTTAGACGTTCTACACATAATAATTCAAAATTCAACATATCTATTTTCTATTACTTGTACAAGTGGACCACACACATGTACGCTAATTTGCCTCAGCAATTCAACATGATTCGAGTTCTTGCTAAGGATCTCCCGAAAACCATATATCCTTACTTATCTAGAAAATCCGAACAAACCCATATATTTCCCTTTGTTCCATTTCGCCATTTTCACCAATCCCTAGGTTAAGTGTTTACGGTACCACATCTCGTTTCGTCCTGAAACAGTTGTTTAAAGGTAATGTGATAATTAGGCTTGATTGGCTTGTCTATTTGTTTAACTTAAAGTACTGGCACAGTTAAAACAACAACCAGACTAGTGTTTTGTTAAATTGCGAAAATAATCCTGGTATCAACAATTGAACGATGCAATGTCCTCACTCCTGCATCTACATGTGTATGTTTGATCAAAGAAAAGTAAAGATTGAAAATTTGATCGGATGCAAGCTTCGATCTTAGCTACCACAGATGGGATAAAATTATAGATTCCAGGTTTGGAAATCTGTTCAGAAGTACATAATTGAGGGATTTTTTTGCGGTTTCAGATCTACGGCTAAACGTCCTAGATTAAGTTCACGAACCAGAGGGTCACCCTAAAGAGTTGTTCGATAAATTTGTATGATCGTGATTCAGCTGTTATTATAATAAAATTTCATTGCTTCCTTCTTAGTGCACAGCCGCTGGCTTTTATCTTCATTTAAGTAACAAGTTGTGATGTTTTTTTTCCAAACTTTTGGTTATCATTGCATGTTTGTTTGTTCTTTTTTTTTGTAAATTAAATTTGATCACTAAAGGGTGACCGATTTTCGAGAGAAAGGTGGATTTTCATTTTTGCGGCCAATCTCTGTTTTGTAGATCCCTTTTGGTTATTAAAGTTATTAAAAACACAATGGTGCCATTAATTACGTCCGGCCCTAGAACAGCGAAAAGGGAAGTTTCGAAAGGAAAGAGAATTTCCATTTTAATGTGATGTATAGATATATCATTTTTCACGTAGACGATCACGGACATTCACGCTACCAATTTAATTTAATTCTAAACCATACATATTATACTTTGTATTCACCCTAAGCTAGTTTGCTAGGCTGGTTACACAAATATCCCGTTTCCTATTTCATTAATATTTCTTTAGATTTATTATACAGGGTCGCTAGAATGTGTGAAATCGGTTGAATATCTTAAGAACCAATTGTACAAGTCAACTGAAATTAGGTATAAGAAATTGTGCTCAAATTATTCGTCAAAAAAAATTTTTTTTGCTTCATTTGTTTACGAGATGCAGAGCCAACTTAATTTGTTTTAAAAGACACTATCATATAATTAATGCATTTTTTAATGGAGCTTTTTTCCATACATTCTAGCGACCTGTATAAATGTATCTTCCTTTGGAATAGTTCTTAAATAATCAAAATCAGTATTTTGTTTATAATTTATTTCAACAGTTTTAATCTAAAGATAACACACTTTCAACACTCCGTCGATTACGTGGAGCTAGTCTTGGACCACCCAAATAACTTATAGGATTTCCGAATTTTCTTTGATGATCATTTAAAAATACAGGTTTAAGGATGTTACCAAATCTGAATAGTTTTTCCAGCGAGGACTTGTCTAAAATATAAATAACATGATTGAAACATACTAAACCTAGAAAAATATCTATACATATGTTAATTGTTACCTTTTGCTTGAATCTCTCCGTCAAGATCATTATAAGATGCATGATTTCCGTTAGAAATCTGTTGTCAAAAAAAAAACACCAAAAATAAAATAAAATGTGTATATTTGCTAAAGATGATTCAGTCGACAGTGAATAACACAAAATTAGGTGGTAATTAATACTTTGAACAAAAATGTTTTGAACAGTATTATTTACAGTGAAAGTTAACCCAGTACCGGTGAAGATGTGCCAGTGAATTCTGAACTTCCCATTTCATCAATCATATACGGTAGTTGGGTGGCTAATGGATTGTTGTGCGGAGGTGGACTTCTTATGCGTGCCCTGATAGGTGGTGTCAAATGTACCTAATAATGAATATTCTACATTTTAACTTTGTGCAGGACAGTTTGACCTCATGCTGTGCGACCTATTGAAAATCATGCGTAGCCAAGCGTGGACATAAATATATATATGCTGTCAGTTCATGCCAAACAGATGCAGAATAGAGTGCAACACTCATTCATGTAGCCTTTATTTAAAAAATGTAATGTCACAAATTGTTGTTAGTCATTTATTTATGGGAGTTTATAGTATATTTAATTTTCACTTTGTAAATTTAACGTGACCTCACTAATAGAACTGTAAGGTGCCATTGCTGCGATGTTACTTACAGGTTTCTGTGTTAACTCCTCGTCGGATTTATTATTTTCTTCTTCTTCTTCTTCCTCCATTGTCGTTAACAATTCAGAACTTTCTTCAGGTGTATCCCAAGCTAATTCGCTAGCACTGTCTGAAAGGATGTGAAACAGCTTATATCGTTAATTAATAAATATTTTTTATTGTGTGTAGAAAATTAAATATTGTTTACCGACCAACTGTGACCGTAAATTAATAACAATGTAATTGTATTTTTACATCGAATATAAAAAAAAAACACGAGAAATGGAGCAACAAAAATGGTATTTATATATACAGAGGTTTCAAAACACTATTCACAATCGCGTAAAACGTTTTTAGAAAAATTCGTCATTTCGTTATATAGACAACCCTTATGCTTTCAAAAATGTAATGATTGGTAGTGTGGTTCTTTTGCCTCCCCACTCCCCGGTAGACGGTCAGATACGTAGATTCAGTTAGTCAAAACGAAAAGACGCTGGAATGTGGGTGCTCGGGGTGTGTTTCATTTTATTTGTAAATCTACAGTAAATTAAAAGGGCACCATTGTTACCCTCATATGAATATAGTATAAAATGATTTTATTCGCACAATGCGTCATGTACTGGCGTTAAGACCACCAGCATCTGATATTGTTTCAGGACACGTTCGTACTCGTAAAAATAAAATTGTTAAGTTATTCCATACGATCTCTTATTATTCGATCGAAATTATGCATTTTATTTTCTTGTATTTATGACGACGTTGCATTATTTTGCTCCACACGTAACACGTTTCTGATTTTATTGAAACTAATATGTCCCAAAGTTTTAATGCGATTTGTTTTGCTGTGTTGCTATTGTTGTGATGTTTAATGTACATGTTGATTTGAAACAATTCACTTATTGAGATCTATTTGTTTTAATTGTGATATTTTTAATGGGGTGGATGATGTTTCCTAGGTTATTATTTGGAATTAATAACTTCTCCACGATTTTTGCAATATAAAGTAAATTGCACTATTCAAGATTTATTAATTTTAAACATTGATCCATTTTGAAACTTGTTATGAGTATAATAAATGTCACCGTGGATTCAACGTGGGAAGAGGTATTTTATTTTATGCTGATTTTGTCTTATCATTAATGTTCTATGACGACTTATTCTCGGACACACCCAGAGATATGTAAAAGACAGATGCGGTTATAACTTTCCCCATCTAGGGCCAACATCTATGATCTAAGAGTAGCAATACTTTGTGTCGCCTATCCTTTTCTATATCAGCACCAGTACTATGGAATGCTAAGTGTAGGCTACATCGATCACTCTCTAAAAGGTGGTTGTCTTGTTATTGGCCCGTTCTAATGGCGGCAATTATAAATAATCATAACCACCCACAGTCTGAGTGGTCTGACAGGGACCGGCACAAACACAAGAACGGCATCAACGACAAACGTTGCGCCAACTGATTGGTTGCGCCGTACAGAGCGAGACCTTCAGATATCGGGTTACCTTTATACGTGCTAGAGAAAAAGAGGGAGATATAAACGTACAGTGACATCTTGGCCCTAAACGTATGTCCACGAGAACATTAAATGTCTGTATCTAGTCTTTTACATATCTCTGGACACACCTCTCAGCGAAGTGTACCAAAACTACACTACCAAATTTACTACAGCGTGAAGTACTGTTTGAGTTGGCAATAGAATTAACCAACTCTGGCTTAAATCAACGTAAAATAATATTGCGCAATTATTTTATAGTTAAGGAGTCATACAAAAAATTTTAGATGGGACTTATCGCGAAACATCTTTATCACTCTGTAATAATAATAACTTTATTCAGCCGTTACATAGAAACACTACATTTGGCATCGTTCCACATAAAAACATGTATACAATATTCTACAGAAATAACATGTAATGATTTTTTGAGTCGGCAAACGCCTTATCGTTCAAAATATCAGTTTCGTGCACCAACGTACTATTTCACACACTGGTTATCCAAAGAAAATGGATCCATCGCTGACCCAATGTGCGAGTACGATCGCTGCGCTCGTCGTGGTCAAAACTCATTCGTGCCACAATAATCGCCTAATGAAATACGTGTAATAATGTACTAATGTCTGCTCCCAATATGACTAATTCACCAGCCTATTTTTCGCCCTAGCTTGTATATGTCTAGCTATTTCAGTAAAATCTGCTACAGCATAGATGACGCAAAATGAAGGCGCAGAAAAGGTGTATAATCATGCATGTGTAGGTCTAGTCGACGCCATTTTAGAGTCTACGTTTAATGCTGTTAGTTCGCAGTTAACCAACCGGCGTTAAGTCATCAATATTAGCAAGACCAATACTTCTTGAATCAATTTTCAAAATATGTTTGGTATCATAATAAGTATTTGGTTTTCGTTAAAGCTTTTCATACAAAGCCCTGATACAAAAAATAATTTACCTCTGAAACTGATCCGTTTTTCTCGTTTGCTATCAACTCTTTTAAGATTTCTGGCTGGAATTTCTTCCAACGAAAGTGTTTCCTCTGCCGGTATTGCAGTTGGCTCATTATCTTTCTTAACATTATTGGCTCCATTTACAGTTTCGTTTGGTAATTTGCCATTTTGTGTTGGAGGTTTAGAGCCCGCGTCTGACGACGCCTAAAACCGTTCATAATAAAATAATAATAATAATAACCATGAGTTCCATTACTTGAACAAAGGGTGTTTCTTGCATTTTAGCAGCTTGCTCTTTTGACCATAATATATTTGCATCTGTTTCAAGTTCTTTTCGCCGTCTATATTGTTTATCGGTGCGATATAATTCGTAAATACAACAAATAATAATTAAAACAAAAAATACGGATAATACGACAACGACGATTTTATCTACACCTTCTTCTTGTTCAGTCGTGGCGAGATAGTCCGAAACATATAAAATTCTTTGAGGGGCATCTTCCACCCAAGTCTTATCTTTACCCTGTAACAATTAAAACGCTGTATTAGTTTGAAAAGTATACTTTTTCAACAACATAGTTACTTGACTGATGTTGAGGTTCGTCGTGCCTGGTGTTTTTTCATGGAGAACGTCAAACTGAGTACTGCACTGAGCACTACGAACGCCTTGAGGATTTGACACATTTACTTTTTCCGCTCCTGTTTTAGTAAACAACATGTATTCTTCTAGTGGCTTCATGACATGTTCATTGACTTCGATTAAAATATCTAAAAAGAAAAACAATCATTTGTTAATACATGATTTTTTTCTTTTAGGAAAAACGTAACAAGTTTCCGCGGTTTATCTTTATATCAAATGACTGAATCACGTAAGATAAATCCTTCTGGTACAACTTTAGATGATAGATTTGCATGTCTTTTCCAATTTTTTTTTTTTTTTTAGAAAAATTATTAAATATGTCTTCAAAAATACTCCTTGCTGGACTGGTTATGATTCAGACGCGAAGAATATTCAGTATTGTTACGTAAGAAATCATTATTATCAAACATGCACAAGAATATTAATTTCCCTGACTATTTGTGTAAAATATAAGAGTACTAATTTTGAAACTATTATTTTATTCTATTAGTAGTTATCAACGGCATTTTCGCCATATTCCTTGCCGTATTTTTTTTTCACAGTAATTGGTGGGAGTTCTGGACACTTTTTTACAGTCGATTAGTTTGGCCAGGACATTTGCTATCTTGGTTGCGACCAAGATTGTTATTAAATGTAACTTTTATGGTACTGGATACAAATTTTGCTTATGTCAAACTTTCAGATGTAACATTAAAAATACAAGTTTAAACCATACTTCGTAAGTTTAATGTACTAGAATCTTTGAACAGATGCAATAATCAAAGTGCATGAACAGTGCGTGACCCTACCGTGCGTATTAGTTAGAAAACAATTGTTAATCCAGCTCTTGTCGAGTGTTTATGACTCATTCTTTTTGTAGATTTTGTTGTGGTTATGTGAAGGTATGTTGGTGCTGTAGGCGATGTTTGACCGTTTTATTTCGTTAAGCATGATTTTTTTTTTCATTGTTTTAGTAAAATGAATCATTTAAGGTTAGTATTTAAGTTAGTTTTCGTGCTTCTCTTGCTTTTACTAGTGGAAGCTTTATACTGTCGTAAGTGGGTTCCGTTATGAATTAGGTTAACATATTTTAGTTTTTTAATAAATGCATTATATAATACAGTGAAAAATTGAATTTAATATGTACTCCTATAAATTATCAAAAATCTTCATCAGCATTGTAAGCAGTTGAACAAGATCTTTATTCTTATACGATTCAGTGCATGAATTTGTATGTGATTTGTAGAGGAACACTTCAAGTGAGTACTTACTAGACAAGCAGCCACTGTAACCTTTGTATATCGCAAATCTAGGATCATTTGTGTTGTGACCGCCAATTTGAACTTCATTAGCTCCCAGTTCCGGTACATTAGTAAACGTCTGCGCCTGAATTTGTTGCATTTCGATGATCTTTCGATCTACCAGCAATTCCGAGTCATTATGGTCTCTTCTATAATACACAGAGTGACGAGCTCCATTAATAAAACTTTTTTCTTTAACGGTTGCTTCGAAAACAGCACCTTCTCTGTCCTCTTGTATAATCAAATGTCCATCTGGGCTCAGGCCAACCAGAAAATAAAAACTTCGGCTAAAAAATTGGTAATTTAAGAGATACATTCATTGTGCTGGTACATAACAAAAAAAAAATCAGTGCCCGACTATAGTAAAGAGCTGAATCTGCTCATTACCTCTGCTGTTAATTTAGCTGGATTTTCTTTAAATTTCATTAAATTAGTAAGCTGTAAAGGTGATAAGTATATGGAAAATACAACGGAAAAATGTTAATCACAAGATTACAGTAGATACATCCAATATTAGTCTTCTACATGCGTCATAATTTAACAAATAAAATAAAATGTGAAGGATAAACAGATCTTACTATTGACTTTTAAAATAAAAATAATCTACAATATTAACGTAGAATTACTTGGCAGCAGTAAAGCGAGAAATCATACTTGTTTTCAGTTTGCAGAAGTAATAAGACGGTATTCTTCTGTCTGACATCCATGCTCGAAAACGCAAGTTGTATTTTAACATGATCCACGGAACCATTCAAGATATACTCTCTCCATAAGATGGATTCTCCACTGAAATCAGCTCCTTTTTCTTCGGAGCAAAAATCACCATAATAACTTGTATGTTCACAATCACACGAATGATCTTGGCTCCTAAAGTTTTCGATGCAAATGCCCCCATGTTTGCATGGTAACGTATCGCATTTCATACTACAGTTCGATTTAACGCCTAATAACAATTTAAAAAGAACAGTGACCTTTTGATTATATAAAACAACCATTACCTTCATCAATGTCTGTAACTTTAGGCGGGAGATCTATCAGCGTTTGTCCAATTTGAAATCCTCTCATGCATCCCACGTATCCCGGCAAAATGGGTGGATCCTCCGCTACTTTTAATAATGTTTCAGGGTCATATCCGCCTAAATTTAATTGAAAGTAGTCAGTGGGAGGCGCGGGTGGTCTTTGTGGAGCTAAAACCTCTGAAATAAATCTCTATTACAACTGCATTCAAAATGATTCAAATTAATTCACACCCTTTTCTGGGTTAATCCATGGTTTATTAGAGTATGTGTCTAACAACAAAACTCCCATCGCTAAGCTTTCGTTTCGATCGTTTACGTACATCGTAGTCTTGTTCTCGCCACGTTCAATTGCGATCTGTACAGATTTACTAGAATTTAATTCCGGATGTTCGACAGTTACGTCATAGATTTCACTGCCGTAGTTAAATAAGAATACAACTTGAGTACCGTTGCAGATATATAAATGAACAAAATTATTCAAATGATCATTTGCGTAGAAAATCAAAGCTAGTTCGTCGTATGTTCTTAGATTTATTAATATTTGTTCTTCAAAGATCTTTTTTAAAGCATTCTTGTCCATTTCTTCTTCTGTACTTAGGTAGTTCCGTCGGAGAAAAGATTCAGGTTTTGTGAAAGTTAAGGCGTTAACATTAATATCTGAAATTACAAAGGATTTTAGTATATATATTTACCTACGCAAATATATATGATATCTATTTCAGCATTATCAAGTAGTAAAATAATAATGTGTAATTATCCTCTAGTTGACGATGGATTATTGTCAACGTTTTTCTTATCTCCTCCCTTGTGTCCAGCCGATGATAAAGGCACCTTGATTCTCCAGTGCCAACTAGAGGGACATTTTTGTTGATTTTACTTGATAATACCATTTACTGCCTACTAAACAATGAAAATCACATCTATAAGCAGTAAATTACACAGTAGGTAGTTCTTAATTATGTGTATAATAATTCTGAAGAAACTACCATTTCACAATCTTCACACGTAACGTGGCTATTAAATCTTCTTTGTCATAATAAACAGTATTAACAGTATAAACAGTTATTAACAATATTTAAGGTATCACTTTAAAATGTTGTGATATATTAGTTGACAATATTAAAATTATCAGACTAACAGTTAACTCTAAAAAAAAATCCATTTTCACTAACACGGTGCAATGGTGCAGACATAACGTGTGTACCTAAATCATATAAAGTGGAAGCGTAATTGTGTACTACTTACTTTCTTCGCAGTGTACTCCCTTATATGCCCAGGGATTAGGGCATATACACTCAAATGTGCTCCACAGTTCTTTACATTGAGCTCCATTCTGACAAGGATTAGGTACACAGGAAGGTTTGCAGTCCTTGATAATTTCACTCAAGTGTACACTCATGTAACTATAAATGTCCAAAATTTCTTCATTTACAACTAAACCTCTAAAACATCCGATAAGGCCTTGATGTACAGATGCCTTTGGTTCGAGCCAGTCACTGTAATTATTTTACTGATAGAGATTTTAAATATAAAACAACACAAACCACATACTTTGGTGCTCCTCCAATAAACATTGAACCTTCGAAAGGCCCAAATTCTTCTTCAGGTTTTAGGTCATCCATAACGTGTTCTTCATTTAACATTAGTCGTACGTGATATTTATTATAGTCGATCCACAGTTTGTGCCATTCGCCTCCATTTAATTTACGATGAGTATTAATTATTAGTTCTTTTGAAACACCCGTGTTAAGTGTAAAATTAAAAGTCAACTGACCATCTAAAATTAACATGAAACGAATTAAACAAATATAAACTTACTCGTAAAGCAATAATGATTACCGCTAGTTAAAGCAATCATAAAACTTGGATAATTCGGTCTTATTGGTGGTTGATAAAGTAAAATAGCCTTTTTTCCAGTAGTTCGAAATGAGAAGGCCAAGTCACCTTTTCTCCATCCTGGCACTTCGATATATGATTGACTTGTTGTAAAAGTAACAACATACCTTTGAGTATCTAGAACAAACTTAAAATGTAAAATTTTGCCTGTTGCAAGTACTTCTTTAACAAACTAGTTTCAACACACTCCAAAGGACCTAAAGTAATTCGTCCAAGTGCTTCTTCAGGTAGTTCAGGATTTTGTAAAAATATCATTTTAGTGATACCAAGGCTATCAGAAGTAATGAAGTATCCATCGTCTGAGTTCCATTTATCGTCTGCAGCATCATCACAGTTGCACCATTGGGAAGGATTTTCACATTTTTTCCCAACAGAGCAAGGACAGGTTCCTCTGTAACATAATGATTAGGAAAAATATGTTTCGCGAAACGTATTCCCAAACCTTTTAACATCGCCAATAAAATCGACCGTTTCGTTAGCGGAACTTATAAACCACGTTGCCGAATGTAATCCTATAGGCGCTTTATAGCAATCATACTTGATATACTGGCTACAGTTTAGAGAGTGTGAAACTAATTCTTGAAGCATATCGGCAGTAAATTCTCTATATTTGATGGTAAAGCTGAAATCTTTCTCAGACGGCGATCTAACATCAATTTGACTGGGCAAGTTGTGTTCGACTATAGTTTTAGTAGAATCTTCTAAGCTTTGAAATTCACAACGAACATGGGCAGGAGGAAACCTTCCGTTTCCATCTATATCGATTAAATACACATCAGGTTTCGTGTAGCCTTTAAAAATTAAATATGAATATATGAAATAACAAATTAAATTAAATGCTTGCCTAACAACGCAAGTTCTTCACAAGTTTTTCTATATTTGGTAAAATGGCAATTTTTGCCTGTATAACCGCTGTCGGTGCAATCACAGATAAGTTTGTCTTCCTTCACTGAACATTTACCACCATGTTCACATGTGTTTGGTCTTAAGCAAGGGTCGACAAATTTACAGTTGTCTAAGGTGACTTCTCCCACTACTCTCTCAGACTGTAATACAGATCTTGGTTCTAAACTTTCACCGTTTACAGTAATGTCTCTCATGCAACCAACTAATCCCGAATTTGATCGAGATCCACTTCCCGCTTTAATTTTATCACCAATCGCAAATTTTAAATCCTCAATTCGTTCTTGTTTTTCCTTGTTATCGACTCTCAAAATGACTTCACCGCCAAAATATGTTAAATTCAAAAAGTGCCATATTTTCGGTGTTTTCTTAACGCTGATCAAATGAGTGATATTTTTGACCATATCCATCAATTCAAATCTTACTTCGTCGTTGACTACCCGAATTTCCCAGTACAATTTTGTATTTGTTTCGCTAGACGCCAATACACTTAAATTACTACTGCTTTTAAAATTAAAGCTTATCGATAAGTTGTCTATATAGTTGTTTAGCCACCATATGTGTGAAGAAGCAAAAGGAAATGTAATTGGAATTTCTTTCACATCGGTTTCATAAAATTCTGGACGTAAAATTCCTATATAGTGCACTTTTGGGTTGTTTTTATTTAATTCGTATATAATTGAAATGTCATTAAAAAACACATATTTCAGTGATCCTGCGAAATTGTTCTTTGATTTTAATCCCGTCTTCTTCTGCAGTTCAGGACCTCCACCTATATAGATTTCAGGATCTATACACAGCATTGGAGAACCACTAATGTTTAATACAACATTTTCGTTATTCAAAATTAAATGAATTTTGTCGTGATCGTGAAAAATCGTCAGGTTGTTCCACTGATTTAATTTAAAATCATTGATAAGTCCCAGAACGCGACTCATGGACTGACTACCGAAATCAAGCTCGATGTGTACTGAATTATTGTAAATAGATGCCGCAATATAATGGTCGATTCCATGCTCTCCTCCTGCTGCATAAAATAGAGCAGAATCATCAAATCTTGTCTTAAACAACATCGAAAAACGGTTAATAGAAGAATGCACTCTATCTTTCCAATCGTAGACTCTATAAGAAACGTAGGACGATCCCCGAAGTGTCAATACTGTGGCAGCTAAAAATTGTTACTCGTGTAATGTGCAACTAATGTTTAGCAACTTACTATAAATATCGCAGAACTCTCCTTCGTATAAAGTACCAAAACAATCACATGTTAAAGAATTGTAGTGGTTAATACATCGGGAGCCTCTAAAACAAAGATTTTCAGAGGTCTGACATTTATCGACGCAACCTTCTTGAACGTTCTCGTGTTTAGTTGCTATTAAAGGACTAATAGGCAAGAGATCAGATGCTGATTTGCCAGTACTAAGAATTACATCTTTTATACAACCAACGAACGATTCTATGATGTACTTAACACCATGAAGCCGTTCTTCGGAACTCAAGCCTCCTATAAGTATTACTGATGTCACGTTCGCAGAAACCCCGTAGTTAGTTTCTTTATCTAGTCCATCGAGGTTTTTTTCTTCTTTTTGATCATCAACAGTCGCCATTAAACGCCCTCCATGCACGTCAATTCTTACCTAAAATATTTTAGCTGTATTCATTTAAAAAAAGATGGAAGATCCTTACTGTAACTGAATGCCACTCATCTCTATTAAGACCTCTACCAACCGTTAGCGCAGTTGAATGTTTACCATAGACATGAACAACTTTTAATTGACCTTGTTCAACAATAATATACAAAGCGTACGGCTGCAATGAAACTCCGGCAGGTACTTTAACGTTATGGTAGACTAGAAGCCCATGTGGTAATCTTGTTCTAAATTGGAAAGAAATCTGCCGACACAATCTATGAATCGGTAAAGGTTAGCAATTTTTGCGTGCTTGAGGTATGCTGTTTCACCTCAACTGAAATGTTTGTATAATATCACCATCAATTTGAATAAACGTGTTAGATTGAGCAAACATAAAAGTATTGTGATTTCCTGTTTCTTGGAAGGTTAGTTGAGGCCCACGTTTCTCTTTCGGTACCGTAAAATTATCGGATTTAAAGGACCGATCTTCAAGAATTAATCAATAGTCCTATTCATAAAAAGAGAACACAGTGTACTTACATTTTAAGGACATGCATGTCCGTATGCACTGGATTTCGGTGTTAAATCTGTTTTTGTCGTTACCAGCACAGCCACCCCAAACAAATATCACACATTTATTTTTGTCGTGATCAAATGCCCACTTATATAAAATTCTGTTACAAGGACCCTTATCGGGAGGTCCTGGACAAGGATGACCAACATCACGATCAGGTTTACCCAAAACAACTGTTATGGCTACGCCCAAATTGATTAAAAACAGCCACATTCTTCCTAAAATAACAAGAAACTAATAATTTCAGGTTACGTAATAGATTATTAAACTTTTTTTTATACTTCGGTAGATATTTCATTGTTTTTGGGTCAAGAATAAATATGGTACCGTACGCTTAAGCAGTAAAACTATTTATCAAAAATTCACTTGCTATTTGATCGTTAGTACATATTTCGAAAATTTTTATTGATATTAGTACTGATAAGTAAGGTATCTAAAGTTTTCATGTTGAAGATAATTTCTAAAAAATTAATACTGTTCGAAATGAATATTTGTCAAATAGAGTAAGCCAGAAACAACGAGTTTACGTCATGATAGGTACTTTATTTTGTTTATCCTGTTATCGGTCATGGAAAAAATTCTGTCAAAAAATGTTTCCAAATTTTTATATGTTTGTTTAGTAACCTTCAAAATATTCCCCTTTTACTTTCTCAAGAGATTACATAAACATGTCAAATACTCGTTAAAATCAAAATGTCACATTACTGGAGATTTGTTCTAAGTTGGTGACACATAGGTACTCGAAAAGATTAATCGCAGTATTAAGATGTAATAAGTAGGTAAAGACCGACTGATGTTATCAGTTGAAAGATTTATTAATGACTGAAATTATTATACGAATAAATCATACTTATTACATAAAAATCATAAATGACCTTTATGAGAATTCACAACAGGTTGTTATTAACTAAGAGATTACTTTTCTGCTAATGATTAAAAAAGTGGTTCATCAATATATTGTATGTATCTGTTGTTAAATATATTGAATAATTTCATAGAGTATTCTTTTCTAAATCATATTCATTAAAACTGGGTGAGTCGTTGTGCAACAAAGTTATTTCCTTGACCGTTCCTGACAAAAACAAATATATATACATACAGTTGCCGCCAAAAAATTTCAGACGTCAATGTCATTCAGTCGTCAGATAGTGTAAAGCAACCTTTAGATGTTTAGGTATTTTGAAAGTTTGACATTCCAGGTGTCCGAAATAATGACAATAAAGCATAGACTACATTAAAATTTTTGACATGACAGAAAAGTGATGTTTAAAATTTTTGTCGGAAACTGTATTTCTCCTATAGAAAGCTGACTCATTTTGATAACCTGATGTTTTTAAACTATAAATAAATCCGTAATGCAAAAATTGTGTTGAATTATTTTCATTAAAACCAATATCAGATCTAGATGTAAGATGCCAAAGATTAAGTCACTGAATCGGATTTTTGTAAAGAATGTCATAATACAAACATACATACCTTCATAATAATAAAAAATAAAATAATAATATCATCTCAATATCATTTACAAATTTACATTTACAAGGTATACACCGTGTTTCAAAAATGGCGCACTAACGGAACACCACGCAATTGAGCATTTTATAATGAATAAGGGAAAATTATGTAAAACATTCTAATTGACTGGTTGTTCATACAAGCTGTACATTTTCTTTGAATACTTTGTTCCACATTTTCCAATATTTCCTCTACGGCAATTGCTACAGCCTTGTGATTTTATTTCGGTGATATCCTTCATATAGCCCAGAAGAAAAAATCTAAAAGTTTAAGTCTGGCGAAGGAGTCCCCCTCGCCCTATCCAACGATTATTAAAATTTCTATTTTAGCCACCGTCTGACAGTAAAATGTGTAGAGGGCCATCAAGTTGAAACCACATGTTACGTTCTCTTTTAACATTCATACGATTGCGTAATATCTGTGGTCCAACAAGTTGATTATTAATTATTCCAGCCCAAAAATTAAAAACCAATTTAAGGTATGTTGATGTCCTCTTACTCGTACAACGTGTGAATAAAGCCCAACAGTAATTATTACGCACGTTGAAAATTCCTGCCCGCGTGAAAGTAGACTCATCAGTCCATAATATGTTTTTTTATAAAATTGTATCTTTCATATTCCCCGATCAGCCAACGACAAAATTCCATCCGTGGTTGATAATTTCTTGCTGCTAAAGTTTGGACTTTCGTAAAATGGTATGGATGTAAATTTTCTTTCTCTAATTTTTTTGCATTAATGTAAAGTGAATTCCAACATCTTGTACAACTGCTCTTGTACTTCGTCGGGGTTGATTTTCAAAAATCTCGATGACTTGTTCTTCTACTCTTGGTGTTCTTGTTGTTCGGGGGCGGCCTTTGTCGTGGTTACCAATCACTTGTGCAATGTTCCCAGTTTCTCTCAAACGTTGATTAAGTCTCACGGATACATTTTTGTCTGGGTAGCGTCTGCGAGGGTAACATAAAACGTATTCTTTTGACACAACAGTACAATTTCCATTGCAAGCTCCCACAGTAGAAAACAAATCACAGCAATCATGGGTGGAATACATTTTTAAAATTTAACGACAGAATTGTTACAATTACTAACATTTCGTTATTTTGTTTGTATTTTCGTTTAATATCATTACCATGGTAAGACACCCCAACAAAGGAAAGTATATCATTACTTTGCAGTGTTACCATTGTTGGTTTACAGCTAATTTCAAGGATTTTAAGGACCCTGTAGATTCTTTATTTTTAAAGATCAAATATTCTCAGTAATTGATTTTGTGATAATATGCTCGATTTAAGGTAATTTTAAAGAACATCAAATGAATAGATTTTTAATTAATTTACTTTTTAAATACCGTCTTTAAAGACCAGTAGATCAAAAAATCAGTAGATCAAAAAATAAGTAAAGAATTTTTTAAATATTTTTCTGGTGATGACTACTGTAATCCGTTCTAGTGCGTGATGCTCCATTTTTCCAACACCGTGTCTCCTCAATTAGTAGGTACCTACTTATAATAGAAAACTTGCAAAATTTGGTCACCGTTGGCCTCTAATCTTCATTTTAAGCACTACTTTGTGCGCGATTAAAATCGAATGTGAAAAACGAAATTTGTGCTTACGCAGGTTTTATAGTTCGTGTATATTTAAATTACTCTATATTCAGTATATCAGAAGGATGGTTTGTAGACTAATCTTTATAAAAAAAATATTTCATTGTGTATTCATTTGTAATTAACGCATGAAACCGATTTTTTTTTAATACGGTACAAAACAATTGTTTTTTATCTTATCTAATGATCTGAAACTAGGTATGTTTTTTATGTTGTAAATTTTGTTTGAATTCCAAGCAATACTTACATTCTTCAGTAATTTAAATCAACGCACGATATTAAAATCCACACCGACCTATTTTTTGCAACTGAGAATAAAGCAACATAATAAATAAAAGCAGTTCGTGAAAATAAGTTTACAAGAACTATTTTGTCCCTATATTTTGTGGAATTCATGAAGCCTGTTACTTTATTACTCATTTCCTTATTTTCAGATATTATTCCTTTTATGAAGTCTAATATAACTAATTCAAGGTTGTTTACAATAAAATTAATTTTGTATCTACGAGAACTAATATTCAGACTCAACCTATGTACTTTTTAGATAACTGTGCACTCATTTGTTATTATCAGCGTCGTTTATTTATGTCAGATTATACGACAGTGATATTATTTTAAACGTAACTTTGGAATACGGCATAAACAAGTTTATTGAATTACATGGATTTTGATACATCTGCAGAACTAATAGGCTATATGTTTTGTCAGGTGTGAAAAATATGAATTAACCGATAAATATAATTCCGTATGTAATATGTAATTCATCGTACTAACATACTATTTATGTACGATCACAAACCTCACCACTCCGCCTGGGGTATATTTTTTCCAGTTAAATAGAATGTTGCCAACATTTCTATTCACAACGAAAATATCATCCTCTAGCAAATGCTGGATCTTCAGTGGTGTTTCTCATTTCCGGCTATGACTAATACAACATGAGCACGACGGTTTGCTCGTCGAATGCTAGTTAAGGACATTTTTATTTAATAATTACAATAATTAATAAATAATAAATTTAATAATTCGTATATTTTGTAGGAAAGTACTGTTATTTTCTAATCAAAATGAATTGTTGTAAGGACAATTGGATCAAGAACTCGTAGGTAGGAGAGGTTCCAATTGGTTAACAAACTTCCTAACGTCCGTTTATTTAACTGTGTGGTACATTCTGCAAAAGTTTTTTCGTACAGTTACTGCAGACGCATCTCAGGAAATTGCGAAATCGAAATGAAAACAGTCGTGGTTTGGCAAAATCCAAATTGGTAATTGTGTCATACTTTAAAATGACGTACGGCCCTATTTTGTCAAAAGGTGACAGCGACATTGTCAAATTTGATGCAAATTCTAATATTGGCTGTGCGAATTTTTGAATTTTCAAATAATGCTTCAAAATGCTCTGTAGTATAGTGTTCGAAATATTACAAGGTTATATGGTCCCACTAAACTTAATAATGGGATGTTATATTTTGTGCGGCTGGTTACCGGCTCAGTCCTAGCGTCATGAATCAAGGATATGTCTCAATATCTTGTCACCTCAATATCTACTGCTGGGTAATCCCCTTGAACATTTTTGGTACATTAAACAAACACAAACACAAATTACAACTGTGGGTTTGCCTTATTAACTGCTCGATTGTCGTCTTCACAATACCCTAATTTTCCAACAACCATGTAACCTTGTAGCATTTCGGAAACTATACTTTTCAACGGCCGCAATTATACAGAAGTATGCAACGACGGCTTGTTCTGGCAGCAATATAAACCGACAACTTTCGTCCCTCTTTGACTATAAACAACCGTTTCATGCTACTTCTAAACAATCTAAGAGTAATAGATATACTCGTATGTTTTCTAATTAACTACTGGTTGAATTCATTATTTTTCAAACAGCAGGGACTATTTTCGGAATTCGAAGTTACTTGAGTGAATAGCGTTTATCATGAAACGTTATTGACAAAAATAATAAGCAATTAAATACAAAAAGAATAAATCGCCAAAAGGTGTTCTGAAACGACTTAGCACATTTTTCCGTGTAAAAGTATCTTGGTAAAAATTAAATACAGGGTCACAAGTAAGAACATGTGGAATAACATTAACTAGACTTATATTGTGTCACCACATTAAACCAAGAGAAAAATGTAAAGAAATTAGTCATATGCACATTGTCGACTTAAGAGTCGACTAATTTTAAAACACTTTAGACCTAAAATGTTGTCAGGCAAATACCATATTGTTTGTAAATTTCTCGAGCACCTAGATTATGTTGATGGGAATAACTTATTGCTAAGCAGATTAAATCAGAATGAAGCAGATTAGAACAGACAAATCAACAGTGTACTTCTAGAATCTAGTGTCCCCATTTTCTCATCAACCTCATTATTACATGTCAATACTTGGTCCTAGTAGTAGGTACCTCCATTGATAGAAACATGATTATTTGTATGTAATTTTAATATTTTTTGCATTTTTATTAATTAAAAAATGTACGTAAAATTTTAATCAAAGTTAAAAATCAGTTTATAAGAATTTTAGTTTTTGCCTCCTTGGGTGTATAATCTCAAGATGGAGGTTTGAAATTTTGAACACTTCACCTTAATCTATATATATAAAAATGGATGTTGGTATATATATCTGTGATCGATAGACTCCGAAATCGTTTGACCGATCACCATGAAATTTGGCACATGTAAGTGGTTTTTCATGGAGAAGGTTTTTGTGGTATCCGCTTTGCTGTAACTAGCCACTAGATGGCGCTACAGCACATCAACTTTTACACCGTTCAACCGATTCTCATAAAAATTGGTACACGTTGGCATTTGACTATGGAGAATATTTTCGCCCTATCCATTTTGCTGTAACTCGCCACTAGATGACGCTGCAACACATCAACTTCTGTACCAATCAACCGCTCCTTATGAAAATTGATATACGTTGGTATTTGACCATGGAGAATATTTTCGCGCTATCGATTTTGCTGTAACTTGCCACTAGATGGCACTGCAGCACATCAACCTCTCTGTTAAAGTAGAGAATCAGCGGCACCCATATATCTAATACTACTATATTGCTATCAGGCCTCAAAAGAGTCCGAAAACACAACGGCAGAGCAATATATCGGACCTCTTTGTCTCTCTATAGTACCAAACAGTACTGCTCATATACTCGTACTTGCTTGATTTTTAGTCGATAACGTGACTAGATGTGTTTTGACATTTCATACGTTCGCTTCTATTTTGTGTACGTGCGCACAGACCCTCGGTACTTTTCTAGACAGAAAACAATATCTTCCGTCTCCCTTTGTCCGTGAACACCGTTTCTATGTTACTTCTGAAGAGTTAGCAAGTATTAGATATATGGCGGCACCAATGACAGCATTGTTTTCGTTGGTATTACAACAAAAATCGTATTGACCGCAAAAGAAAATCATTAGTGATGTTCACTGTCTACAATCCTCAAAGAGTGAATTACTAGAGATTATTGAAAATGCCACCCAAAAAATCAAACTGATTCCGCGCATTCCAATGGTTCCTACTGATTTGCCCTTTACATTCAAACGACTACAGTTTCCTGTGCGTCTTGCTTTCGCGATGGCAATCAACAAAGCCCAAGGGCAGTCTCTGCGCGTTGCCGGATTAAATTTAGGAAATCCATGTTTTTCGCATGGTCAACTGTATGTTGCTTGCTCCAGAGTAGGAATTCCAAAAACTCTGTACGTCTATACACCAAATCGAAAAACCAAAAATATTGTTTACCCACTAGCGTTACGATATATGTTAGTATTGATTAAAATGTGTTCAAGTTGTTTCAGTTATATAGCGAATACAATAGTCAAAAATTTTGTTCATTCACGTGAATTACTAATACAAAAATTTGTACATTGTGTATACTAATGAAAATAAATGGAATAGCATCAATATGAGTTATCTTATTATTCAGTTTTCTACAAAGCATTCTGCTCTCCAGACCATACATATATACAAAGTAAATATATACACAAGCAGGACAACGTCTGCCGGGTTCCGCTAGTATATACATAAAAACCACACATGATTTAAATGTAAGACATTCATTTTGCCAATTATCAATATTCTCATGTTTTTACCTCCCGAGCGTAAGCTAAGAAAGTATTGTAATATGATACAGCTGACAAATGGCTACCTTCATGTTTTCTCGGCGTTTTATGACACCTAGAATACGAAAAAAGTAGTCTCCCGTTTCCGTCTGTCTGTCTGGCGTCTGTGTCGATTTTTATTTCACACGTACTCTCCGAAACTACTAGACCGATTGTTGTCAAAATTTGCATGTATATGAAGAATGTAGATGGTAAAACGCTAACCAAAATTTGTTAGCTATTCCCACCAACAATTTGATGGTGTAATTTCAAAGAATTCTATTTTTAAATGATTTAAATGTTACACAGTAAAATACTACTATACTTGTGGTGTACGAATCCGCTTTGAATTTTTTCCCTAAACGCTCAAATATTCAACAAAAAAATTACACAGTATAATAACATTTTACTACTAACTGAGGATATAACCGTTCGTCAGGCGTCAGAATTCCCCCTTTCGTTGCCAAACTTGGCGGCTTGTTTTTTTCTCTTTTTCTCTCACACTGTATATTATCTATGTTTATGGCATCATAACAAATTTTTGAAACCTCTACATTATTTCTGTTATGTTGCACTGCTCCCGAATACTTATTCTTTTTCGTTCCTGCTTATGTGTTAAAAAACCGAGGGCGCCATAACTTATTGAAATTTTTTTTTCTTTAGTAATAATTGTTATTAATTAATATTTTAATAAATATTTATAAATAATGGATTGTGGAAGTGATTCACTAGAAGTAGAGGATAGTAATGATAAACTCAGGTAAGTAATAGTGTTTAAGCGACAATGGGTGAATAAAATTAAATCTCAGACGAATATCATACTTCAATTGTCATGGAGTAATAAATTAAATTGATTGAAATTAAAAAGATTGAATATACAGTTTGAATTTGTAATTACAGTAAATATTTTTATAATAATTAATGATAAAATGTTTATTTCCATAACTTTTTTTTAATTATTACAATTTTATTACCATTCCTTCATTTATTTTATCGTACTTTTTGATAAATTATATGTATACCAGCGTAAGGAACTTCGTTCCGTACTGGTATCCCATGATACCTCCGTCTTTTTTAATGATCAAATTAAGAGCGAGTCACCCCATTTTCTCGAAAAAGTGAGAATACGCATGTCTTTATTTAATAATAATTGTAATAATAATATTTAGAACATTCTGTTCGACTGTGGCTTAATTAATAATTTTAGTCCTCTGCTTTGAGGCCATAAACTCATTCAGATCAAAACAAATTTCTGCGTGACATTCTTGCGATGTATTAACAAACACTTGAAGTTAAAGCTTGTTATTATTGGGGAGAGGCCATTGTTTCCGTTGGTTCTCTACTTTAAATATATTTTATATTAACCGCACTAGTTCAATTTGCACAATCCCTTGCAATTTACGCTTCCAGGCGTAAAGGATGTGGGGTGATATTTAAGTCGCTGATTTTTACTTTAAAGAGGTTATCACAACAAACATCTCAAAATCTCATTTTTTTTAATTCTTCAAAGGGTCGATTTCTTATTTTCTCGATGGTTATGTATTTACTTAGCACATTTCAGCAATGACGACGCTATTAATTTTCTCGAGGGGATGAATACAACAATTTTAATCGTTGTTCTATAACTATTAAATCAATAATATCTTGAGAAAATTTTAAAAATCCTTTCCATAGACTTTAAGAAAAATATGAAAGTATGACTTTACAAATTTAAACATTAACTTAGCTAATAAAATTTTCAGGTGAGATAATAAAATTTGCAGATATCAGAAAGTTTTTGGTGAGGATGATCTGATAAATTTTTGCTAGTGTTTTACAATCTACTCGATTAAAACACATCTAAAATTTCACAACTATCAATCCATTAGTTTTGTATATTGCCTTATCTAATCAAATCGGCAAACGTAAATAGGAGATCTATATTTTATTCTTTAGGAGTTATGGAACACCGAGAAAATATGAAATGAGACATTCACCTAACGGACGAAGCTTACCCTTGAGAAGGAAAAGTATATGGTCTTTAGAAAACATGTTCAGGTGATTTTTTTTTTTATCTCTTTTTTAAACACATATTATTTTTTTCTAACAATTTAATAATAACATCTATTGAAAACAAAATAAAAATTTCCTTTCTTGAAATTTTGTTTACGAAGACTAATTAATCCTAAATCAGTGAAATAGTAATTCTGCTTTTGAAGAGAAGCGAACAATAATTAATAATGATACTATACAATTTTTTATCTAAGTATGACTATCGCCCTGCAACACGTATTTTAAAAAATATGAATGCAGTGATAAACCACAAGTATAGACTCATCATATTTTGCTTATTTTAGATAGGATTTATTTGAGAAAATTTTGAGATGACGTCCTCAATTTTTCGGAGGAATAAACAAATATATCTTGAATAAAAATTTATAATGCTCACGACCACCTTAAAGCGTCTATAGTCGTTGTGACATCATTATATTGTATGATGGATGATTAGACAAATAAATTTTAGTTGATGTCATCAATTTTTCAGAGGAAATAAGTAAACAGATATATTTTGATTAACAATTTGCCATGCTTACGATAACGTTAAAACGTCTGAAAGATTTCAGAGCATTCGGTTTTGCAGTTACTGATTTATTCAATAAAATGAGTTGACTCATACATTAATTTTTTTGAGTCACCATGTATAAGCAAATACTATTAATACGGATAAATCACAAGTATAGACTCATCATATTTTGTACATTCTAGGTAGGATTTATTCGGCACAATTTTTTCGGGGGAATAAACAAATATATTTTGATTAAAAATGTATCATGCTTATGATAACTTTAATCCATCTGATACATTTTAGAGGATTCGGTTTTGCAGATTCAAAATTAAATTGCAAAACGTTACATAATTTTGATTTTTTTTTCCAAAAATCTGGACGTTTTGGGTAAAAATTCAACAGGGATTCATACACTACACTTGTATATGTAAGACTGTATTATTTTATACAATTTAAAACCTATTTACTAGGTACAATTTTGAGGTGACGTCATCACATTATTGGTGGGCATGATTAGACAAGGTTTGGTTTTAGTATTTTACTATCTATATGATATTCATAATAGACATAAAATTTGACATCAATCGGTCCAATAGTTTCGGAGATTATCTGTCGTAACAAAAATCGTCACGGACGACGGATAGACAGACAGACGGAAACGAGAAACCTTTTTCTTCGTATTCTAAGGTTCATGAAAGGTCGAGAAAACGTAAAAGTAGATTCGACGGACTCGATTACAATACTTCCTGAGCGTAAGCGAAAATGTAATCGAGAATGGTTCACCCCATTTTCTCAAAAATTATAATAATGTCACACTCACCTATATCCTATATTGAACAACAAAAAAATAATTGTTAATACAGTGACAGCTCCTCGCCTACAATAATATTCGGACCGTTTTGCTGTATTGTATCTTAATTAATTAATCTTCTCCTCTGCTTTAAGTGCAACGTGATTATAGTTGAATAATATAAGCACTCGAAGTGAAGTATGTAATTACTAAGAGTACATTTGTACATTTTCCCGTTTATTATCTGGTTTAAATATATTTTATATCGTCCGCACTTGTGTGCAGTGGTTGATTTACGCCACTGGTTTTTACTTGGTAGAGCTTATCACAAAACAAACATCGCAAAATCATATTTTATAATTTTTCATAAAAGCATGTTTTGTTGGACTGTGCTTCGGGGGCGACAGAAGTTCTGTCGAAATAAACTTCGACCAATTTTTACTTACACTTCCATGTTGCTATATTGTAGTAACCCTTATACGCAATAAAATTACATATGAAATAGACACCGTGTTCACCTACAACTTTCAACCCATAAATAACTCTCGGTGCAGAATCAATTACTTGAGACTTAAATTCTATGTTATTCATATAAACCTGTTAAAAATTCGGAAAATACTTTTACAAAAGTTACATAGTTGTATGAATTTCTCTTACATTCTTATTAATGGCATTATTATATTAATACTTGTCGATATATGTATGACACTACGTGTACTTTTTACTTCCCGAGCATAAACTAAGGACGTACTGCAATAAGGTCCATCCAAGAATAGCTACTTTCATGTTTTCTCTACGTTTCATGACCCCTAGATTATGAAAAAGTAGGTTTCGGATCTCCGAAGCTACTAAGCAACTGTACCAATGATGGTCAAATTTTATATAGGGATATTGTGTAAATGGTAAAACGCTAACCAAAATTCGTCTAGGCCAATCTTGGAATGACGTCATCTCGAGAATTAACAGTAGAACATGTTATATATTTAAATTTCATGAAATAAGATACTTCTGCACTTGTGGTTTATGAATACGAGTAAATGTTTATACTAGATATTCAGATTTTTTTGAAAAGAAATCAAAGTTTTATGGCAGCATTTTGCAATTTAACTTTGAAACTGTTAAACCGAATGTTCTGAAATCTTACAAATATTTTATGGTTGTCATAGGCATGGTAAATTATTAATCAGAATTCAATCGTTTATTTCCGCTCAAAAAAAATGATGATCTCAAAATTTTGCCTATCTAAAATATGCAAAATATTATAAACTTATATTTCTGGTTTATTTATTATACCTTCAGAGTTTTTAGAATTACTTATACACGATGACAAAAAAATTAATTAATGAGACAATCTATATTTTGTTGATCAAATCAAAAACGACTCACCCCGTTTTCTCGAAAATTTGAATATACAGTACTCTTATTATTGGTATTACACTGCACCTATTTAAATTGTTACACGTGTCCTTGCTAAAATGACGATGACATCATCATAAAATTTTGTAGTGAGAAAATTTACTTAAAATGAGTACACATAGCATGCTTCTTTACTTGGCACTTTAGCAGTCCATACATATCTTTATTTTAACTTATAGGGTCTACCATCAAAAAATAAAATTGTTAAAATTTAATTTTATGATTTTTCGAAGAATCTGTATTTCTTTGCCTGCACTTCAAGGGCGAGAGAAGTTCTATCTAAATAATTTTAATATACAAATTAACATGCATGGAGTACTACTACTATTGATCTCAGATATTCTTTTCCATGCCCAATATTAATATGTACGTTAGACCAAAGTGACTTGAAATTTTGTTTAGGACACATTTCTTACTTTATTTCCCAAAAAATATATATAATCTAATTGGTTTACATTTTATTTCCACACAGCATAATTATAAATTATTTTAGAAGACGTTATCTACATATTTTCAATTCATAAATCTCTAAAAATAAACAGATGTCTTTATAACCACAGTGCATTGCTCACGTCGGTGAGTTACTGTGTATACCTACTGACGGTGGTTACCCAAGTACCGCACAAATATTAGTTATTTTCATCTGTGTAAACTTGTATTTGTAAATATATAGTTTACAATTTAATATAACGTAGAGCATCGCTTCCAACATACACAAAAGCGAAGCTATACCTACTTTCTTTTTCTGTTATTCTGTTGCTAACCAAACCCCAAACTTTAAATCTAAATACACTTGTGTCCCTTGTTTTCAACGACTTTTGTTGGACTTTCTTTAATATGACTGCATGACGCTAAAACGCTGTTTCTAGAATAAATTCAATAAACTAAAGTCTTTCAGAGAAGAAGATTTATTTTTATTTCTTTTTTTTTTTAATATGAAATACGAATAAACAAAATATCTAATTGTATCATTCATTATTATTATTAGGTCTCCTTAAGTCATAAGCGCGACGTTCAAGATATTATTTATAAACCATTTTTATTCATAACATTTTGTGTAAACCATACTGTAATATATCTTACAGATCTCTCTAAAATATAATAAAATTAATACAATGCAGTAGCATAGCCACAAATTTAAACTGTTGACTAAGAGTACTTTACGTTAATTTATATTCTTATATTCTAATAAATGAACAAAAGCTGTTTAGCGATTTTTAGCATATGTTCGTTATTTACTTATAATTGGCTTCATATTCGTTTGTTGTTAGTTTTATCTTTGCGGTTTAAAAAATATTATCAATGAAAACCTATAAAACATTGAGAACAAATTACGCCAAAATATGGCTGAAACGATCAGCATAATATCTACCGAAGGAGACATTCAGAAACAATTGGTCTCAGACAAAATTGTATCTATTATAAATAATAAGTTCAATTTAAAAGTTAAGATGGCTTACCCTCCGCCGGAAGTAGGATGACGTAAAGAAACAATTTGAAGGCGTTCTACTGTTGTGGAGAATTAGCCACTTATAAAATAATCACTAGTTTGTCTGTAGCTTGATTCATATAGCAGTTATCTACTAAACCGAATTAGAATGCATATCATTTTGACCGTTTGCGATAATTAAGGTGCAAAAAAATTGAATTGAATATTTTGTATTCTTCATATCTAACTCATTAATCTAAGCACGTAATCTAGGTGCTATTCGTAACGACTTCACTTTACCATATGATAAATCTTACAAAAAAACAGCCGAGATAATAGAAATATCGAGATATGTCTCTTGTTTACACAACAAAACTGATAATTATTAACGATTGCGTATAATTTCAAACTTTAAGACGGTGGCGCGCACTACCCGAAAGCAACAACAAGATATTTATCAAAGCAACTTACTGGCGAACAAAACACCGACAGACTGGCGAAGGTTCACGAAAAATTATACGTGGTAACGTTCTCCTTGTTATTCCTTTCGAAATCGTACATGATGACAAAACTTGTTAATAAGGACACAAATATTGCTAAAATGGACAAAATTTGTTCTTAAATGTTGTGTAAAGCTTCAAGCGTGCGTTCAATCCTCGTTACAGTATTTGACATTTTTTTAGAAAAAAAAAAAATTATAAAAAACGACCAACGTTTTTTAAAAAAAAAAAACTACTTTCAATTAGTTAACTCCCAAAATGAGTTTGGCTCATTTTATAAAGTGAAATAAATCATATAAGGAATAAGATATAACTGACACGTAGCGAAGGCTTGACTAATTTCATCTAATTGCAGGTGTAAATTAAGAAAAATTTCTAGGTACACAGATTTTTGACCTTCAATGAAAATTTTGCATTTTATTTAACGTTACGTCATCTTGAGTAAGTATGGAAGCCATAATTTAAAATCACATTAAGCTGTTGCAAATCACACGTTTTTATCATCTTAACATTATTATCACATTTATTCAAACACATATTAAATATTGGTTAATTAGTGATGTAATATTGTAAGTTGTGATTAGATACTATTATTTGAAAATGAAAACTAATATTTGTAGAAATTTTTTAATAGGTTTGTGTCAAAAAAAAAGAAAATTCATTCTTGCTTACAAGAAACTATAAAACTCGTATTATTACTTTGATACAGATGTATACTACATTTTACGTTATACAAGAAATAATGGTATTTTTTTAGATAAACTGGAAGTAATGCATCATTTTTTCGCGTTAATAGGAGTACGAACAGCAAGCGGAGCCTATTAACATTTACGAGCCTTATCAAAGGCATCGCTCATAACAGAAAAAGCAACAACACTTTTGTCGCTACCAAGAGAACAAATCAAGCCGATGTCACTGGTTTTGATGGCACAATATTGAACAAATCGTACTCTAAAATTACAATAGAGTAGGCTCCAAGTTTTTCAAGTGATTTTACACTCACAACAAAACTATCAGCGTTACCAAAAATTACAGTGTCTACCAGAAGAAATAAAAAAAAAATTGTATTAATAGTAATAATAATATTGGTTTCAGAATTTGGGTGGATCTTCTCTGGTAGCATAATAAAAATTGGTCTAAAGAGTTTAGACAGTACTTCCCTCGCTGTCGGAAACTTGACGACTGCATGGCTATTGTGTTTTTTTTTTCTCATTACATTTTTGTAGTGTGAAATTTGAAAAAAAAATTGCGATGACGTCATCAACATTTTTGCAAGGACACGTATATCAGTTGGGATAGATGTAGTGTAATACTAAGAATAAAATTATTGTATTCCCAAATTTTCCGGAAAATGAATTGGGTCGTTTTGAATATTGATTTGTTATAATCAATAAAATAACGAAACAATTTACTCACGTATACGGCGCCGGTGAGAGGCAACTGAAAATCGTTTATGTATAAGCATTCTTAATTTAAGATGACAAGCATAACAGCATACGTGAGAGTCAAACAGAGAAACTGTAAACAAAACGACCATCGGTTTTATTGCTTCGACTTCCGCTTATTATATAAAACATTGGGTTTTATTTTAATTTTTGACGGTGGAATTCACAATTGGTTGAATATAAACATGTCTATTCCACATTCGCGGAACCTAGACAGCGCACAAAACAAATGCACCTCTGTAATGTTAAAGTCGATGTAAATAAGCGTGCTACCCTTATGTTTCAACCGAGTATATGCAAATCGAAAAAATATGAATGGAATGATAAATCACAAGTACAGACTCATCATATTTTTCACATGTTAGATAGGATTTATTCAGCAAAATTTTGTGGTGACGTCATAAATTTTTTAGGAGGGACGACCAAATACATTTTGATCAAAAATTTACCATGGTTATGATAACTTTAAAATATCTCCAAGATTTCACAGCATTCGGTTCTGTAATTTCTGATTAAATCAATAAAATAAATTGACGCATTCATTAATTTTTTTGAGTCACCCTGTATATGCAAATCCAAAAAATATTATTGGATTGATAAATCACAAGTACAGACTCATCATATTTTGTACATTTTAGATAGGATTTATTCAGCAAAATTTTCGAGTGACGTCATCAATTTTTTAGGGGGAAAGAGCAAATACATTTTATAAAAAATTTACCATGCTTATGATAACTTTAAAACATCTCCAAGATTTCAAAGCATTCGGTTCTGTAATTCCTGATTAAATCAATAAAATAAATTGACGCATTCATTAATTTTTTTCAGTCACCCTGTATATGCAAATCGAAAAAATTTGAATGAAATGATAAATCACAAGAAGAGACTCATCATATTTTGTACATTTTAGATAGGATTTATTCAGCAAAATTTTGTGGTGACGTCATAAATTTTTTAGGAGGGACGACCAAATACATTTTGATCAAAAATTTACCATGCTTATGATAATTTTAAAACATCTTCAAGATTTCAAAGCATTCGGTTTTGCAGTTCCTGAGTAAATCAGTAAAATAAATTTTGCGCATTCATTAATTTTTTCGAGTCACCCTGTATATAAGCAAATCCAAAAAAATATGAATGGAGTGATATATCACAAGTACAGACGCATCATATTTTGTACATTTTAGATAGGATTTATTCGTCAAACTTTTGAGCTGACGTCATCAAGTTTTTGGAGGGGATAACCAAATATATTTTGACTAAAGATTTATGATGCTCTTTAGAGCCTTAAAACATCTGCAATATTTCAAAACATTCGGGTTAGCAGATTCAAAATTAAATTGCAAAATGTTGTTTTATAATTTTGATTTTTTTTCCAAAAATCTGGACGCTTCGGGTAAAAACTGAATTCGGAGTCGTAAACTACATGTGTAGGACTATGTTATTTTATACAATTTAAGACCCATTTACTATGTACAATTTTGAAGTGACGTCATCGCATTAGTGGTGGGGATGATTAGACAAATTTTGGTTAGCGTTTTACCATCTACATGATATTCCTAATATAAGTACAACATTTCACAACAATCGGTCCAGTACTTTCGGAGATTATCTGTCTAATAAAAATCCGGGACGGCAGACAGACGGACAGACGGACAGACGGACAGACGGACGGACAGACGGACAGACAGACGGAAATGGGAGACCTATTTCTTCGTATTCTAGGGGTCATGAAAGATCGAGAAAACGTAAAAGTAGAGAGTCGGCCGATGGACTCGATTACAATACTTCCCTGTGCTTACGCTCGGGAAGTAAAAAACGAAAAAAAAAAAAAACAAGAAAGGCATAACTGTAAAAAGCATGTTAACAAGAATAAAAAAAGATCAACAATTTGCAAAAACTAGGAAAACCGGTCGACTAATAACCAATTCAGATCGGGCAAGAAATTCAAGACCAAAACAAAATCTACATACACTCACAAGAACAGCATCAGTATCGGTAACAGCCAGATACTCTCACCCGGTGGTGGCAAATTCCTGTATCAAAAATACACCAATGGTTAACACCAATAAAAGAAACTGTAGCCCAGGTTCAAGACACCAAAAGAATTAGAAAAAGAGAGAGAAGAAGTACAGTCCGAGCCTCAAGAAACAACGTGGCGAAACACACCTCTGCCTCTGCACACTGTAAGATCCAACATCATCACCAGAAGCATCATTCCACCGATCACTACTACAGACTGCATAGCATGGTACGCTTCTTCAGAAAGTGGGTATATCAGTGAGTATCTTTTTTGTAGTAGGTACATATTTGGAACACTTTTAGAAATTTGTTAAATCAAGTGTTGATGATTCCGTATTACCTGTTATGGATAATCATATCATCTATTCGACTTTACAAATGTATGGGTTCTGTAAAGCAAACTGGTTTGTCCTCTTAACTATCCCAATATACTCATCACATCGGATGCAATAATATAGCTAAACACTTACAAAGGAAGACGAAAGCGAAATAATGTCACTGAAATATTCACTTTAACCTCATGTAAAGAAAATTTAATCAAAAAGTGGGTCGAAGGTTATTTTTACAAGACTTCCCTCGCCCCTAAAACATAGTCGGATAGCTTCGAAAAATTATAACATTTAACTTTGAGAATTTATTTTTTTTTTTTTTTGTTAATGATTACCTCTATGCGCTAAAATTAATATACAGGTTGCTAAAAAGTATGGATATAGCTAAATACTTCCAGAAGGTTTTATCAGAACTCACTGACATTTGGTGTACCTACAGGTAAAAGTATTTAAGCCCTATTCTCTGAAATATTATTCAAATTTCCATCAACATTTGTTTTGGAGATACAAGACCAACTTTTTTTTTTAATGACACGTGAAGTCAAATTTAGTATTTTTGAAAAAAGCATTTTTTGCATTCAGTGGTGTAACACTGGCCTTTCTTTATTTGCACAAAAAAATTAAAAAACAACATTAAAATAATACAATTTGGAAAATGTGAAATTTATAATTTGGCTTAAGAAATGATGTCTTTAACTTTCACTATCATTATTTCTTTACCACCTGTACGTGTAATAATTGTTGTTAAGTTTAATTATTGTAAAAAATAACACATTTAACTGAAATAAAACACTTTTTAATAAATAAAAAACGTGGTCCTGGAGGTCGATTCCCGGTTAGGATGAATTTTGTTGAAAAGCGTCAGAATCATACAAATCTCATTGTTAAATTAATTATTATTGCACACAAGTTTGATTTTTGATTTTTCACTAACATTGCAAGTGGCAGATTGCTAACAATAACATTTTCATTTATTTCCAAGGCTAACTAAATTTAATAATATTTTTCCAAATTGCATTATTTTAATACATAAGCATATTTTATTTTTTTTTTTTTTACCTAATGCGTGAATTTAACTGGAGGGGAAGATCGATAAAACCTAAAACTTGACGAAGACTACCATCAGCTAACGAGACATCCGGATGTTCTTGTAATTGCAAGTTGAGAGAACGAAGTTTTTCCCAACCGGGACCTCCGACAATGGTGGAACTTGATCCTGAATCCAATAATCCAACTAACGCAATCCCTAAAACTGAAACTCGTAAATAAGGCCTTGGATCTCCCGATGAAGCTAAAAACTTGGAATTCACCGCCTGAATCTCATCTTTCCTGCACTCTAACCTAACAAATTCCAACCACGTTTTCCAAGAATCATCCACCGGTTGTCGCTGCGAAACCCCTAGCCGGTGTTCTAGTGGTTTCTTTGTCCGTTTCCCGATAGTCGAGCTGCGTTCCTACATTGACAAGTGGATGTAGTCACGTCTCGTTTCCCGCATTTAAAACAAAATCGACCATTTCGTGGAGCTCGACACTGGGAAAAATAATGACCCGAGCCCCTACAATTCCAGCAAAGAATCGAACCAACGGATGAAGTTTGAGCCACCATTCGAGACTTGACGAGAGTAGGCCCTGCTAAATCCGGTTCTAAGCAGGATGCTTTCGGGACATTAGGCCGAGGAGCCGTCGCCAAAATTCGTACGGTCTCCAATTTCTTGCAGATGTCTAAAAGTTGATCGACACTACTGATGTCAACCAAACCGATTCCCTGAATCAAATATGGGGCAAGGTTGCGTTGCAAGACGCGTAATTTCTCTTCCTCTGAGGGTGGGACAGATAACCGATTGAACAAATTTTTCAAACATGCAAAATAACTCCCCACACTCTCATTCGGACCTTGCACTCGTGTCCTAATTTCCTGCCACAATTCCGTCGCATAATCAAATGGGAGAAACTCTTTTCGAAGCTCCCTAACAAAACCCGTCCATGACAGAACCGACGTTTTTACCGAACGATACCAAATTAACGCCTGGTCCTCCAGGAGATCAACTATCGAGTTGAGCAGTTCGACCTCTGAGACGCCTCGCGCAACTCTAAGCTCTTCCACCCTCTCTAGAAAGGCATTAACGCTCATCCCCTGTTTATTTCCTGAAAATTTCAAGCCCCATTGGCAAACAGGAACTTGGTGCTTGTGGATATTTACGACCTGCGCTCCCAAAAGTGGAACCGTCGGCGGTTGCACGTTTGGGTCGTTTGGCTCTACCGTCGCGTCCAGTTTAGAATCAACTAAAACTTCAATGCTGCCCAACTGATTGAATAGGTTGGTCAGACGATCTGCCATTTGATCACGTTCCTCCTCCGTTAACCTAAGCCTAACTCGACTAACGCGTCCGTACAAGTGTCTTAACTTAGTCTCAACATTTCGTTCCTCTGTGCTGTTTTTCGCAATAGACCGCCGACTTTGGACAAAACCGTAAAGTTGAGCTATTTTCTCCGTACAAATCAGCATCTCGGTTTCCACAACTAAGCGAAAGGTCGGGCTAAAAACCAAGTCGCCAAACTCTTCCGTTCGTATTAATTCCGATAACCTCCTTCGCATCGCCCCTACGGTTTCATGACCAATGTCGTCAACCCCTCGTACCGCCAGCTCATACAAGAGCTCATCTCGAGTGAGCCTATGAGAATCCATAGCTTAGATATATATGTATATATATAGGACGCAACTTAAGATTACCTCAACCCTAAAAATTATACCTACTCAAAAATCAGTTATCACCCAATCACTACAGTCAGAACAAGCCCCACGTTCCGGGCGCCAAATTAATTGTTACGTGGCTCTCGACCGCGACTAGGCTCAACCGGGAAGGCCGTGGGTGATGGTACAAAAAAAAATAAAATAAAATTGGAGCCTACAATTAATTAAATTTATTTAGAACGGGGGAGGTGAGTGACTGTGTGACTGAGTACAAACTATCGATCTAAATATAAAAAAAAACCTAAATAAGTTACTATTCTAACCCTATGAGTACTTCGCGTCCGTACCGCAACAGTGCCGTTCCTGGCGGTGGCGAAGATGCCGAACGCGAATATACTTAAATAATAAAAAAATACAAGAAAATAAAATAATACCTAATACCCTATAACTAACGCCTCTCCTTCTTTCCGGAGTCCAACACGGCGTCCTCACTTAGAAAATGGGGTGGGGCGGGGCGGCTAGTTGACCTTCGTCCAAACTTCACACAGAAAAACCTTTCCACGCCAAGAGCGCAAAAAGATGGCAACACGTAGAAACGAGGAGGGAAAAAAAACCCAATGGTAAAAATAAAGCGAAGAAAGAAAAAGAAAAAGGCCTGAAAAGAAGATTAACTAAATTTCAATCCAGAACCCAATCTAGTAATTACCTCTGATGGTGTGCGGCCTTAAAGTGAATTTTCGGGGGTCTCAAAACACAGGACACACGTCCTCGTTCCCAAATGCGGTGGCCTCAAATCGTCTCTAACGCAATTTGGAGAAGAGTAATGCCACAACTGGCTAAAATAAGGGCTCTACCTCCAAAAATGGCCCCTTCGCACTGGATACCCTGAAAACACTTGCACCCGTTCCCAACGACTCGAAAAATCAAAATGGAGTCCCTCCTGGTTTTTTTTTTTTCCCTTTCTGTGGCATGCGCGGTCTGAAATACCCAAATCGATTGAGGGAGGGGAAAATATCGATACCCCGAATCAATGAGAGCTGTCAACTAACGGGCCAATTTCATGTAAACAAACAAAATCAACCAAAATCGTATCAACCTATATCAACTTGGATTGGTGCAGTGTAATACTAATAAATAATAACACTAATAACAGTATTATATTACCAAATTTTCTGGAAAATGGAGTAAGCTGTTCTTGATTTGATCCATAAAATAAATTGATTCATTCATTAATGTTTTTGAACTACCTGCATGAGCGATCAGTAGAGAGCGGATTTCTGTCGGGCTAGACAAGGCCAAACTCGGTACGGCTCGTACGGGATGGGAATTCATTGCAGTTACCGGTTGCACTTCGTTTATTTGAGATTAGAATAACGCTGCTTCGTTGCACTCTGCTGTTAATTCCAGTTCTCATTTAGTTAGCCGTTTGATTAATAAATCGTTAATTGTATTTATGGAATCAAGTGACAATTAAATTCAGTGATTAACTATCACCCGCTACTGAGTCCCGGCGATGCAGCGCGTCCCCACTAAAATCGTGACGTAGCCCGACAGAAATCCGCTGTCTAGCGATCAGTCAACAGCACGGGATCAGAGATACACTGTGATCAGAGGCGGTGCACTTTGGTTTAAAATAAGTTCACAGAGTAAAAACGTCTTACTATTTGCTTAACTATGACATAAAAAACAACAATATTTATCTCAATATAAAAACTCAAGAAAATTTTACTACTACTGGTTTTATATTCCGTCTTATTAAATTATTTTTGTATCTAATGCCCAATACTCAGTAAGCGTTTTCGAGTACATCACTATCACTAACACTAATACTGTTTCCCAGTCATATTTCTACCTATTTGGCTATCACTAACGCATAAGTCCAATGATTTCCAAAGATGTTTTTCTTAAATTTATGCTTTTACCAGCAACGTCGATGTAAACATTTCCGGTATTTATCAATTTTAAATGCCGCTTTTCCAACTGATAAGTAAAAACACCAATTTTGTCCTCAATCACATCGTTGCACCTTAAAACGCCGAGAATCGAAGTGTATTATATGTTGCATAATTCACATTGACAACCACAAAAGCTAAGTGGTTTAAATTTAACGATGTATATGTACTCAGCTTTACCGGAGTAATAAATAAATTAGCATACTATTCACATCTCTTCTTATGTAAATGCCTTTTCCTTATTTTTAGCTTAATTATATTTCTTTTGTTACATAAAATATTTTTTTAAACATTTAATTTTCAACCAACACTATAGTGTGTTAAACTATTAGGTAGCTCCGCATTTTTAAATTACCTAACTATAACTTGTGGTTACAGCGGAGAAACAGTCAGAAGTATATGAAAGAAATCTAATCATTTAACACATAAAATTAACATCTGTTGCAGTTTAATTGCTACGGAATCAGATCAAAACATAAAATATTATAACATTATTATTATACATAAGATATCTCTTAATTTAACAAATGTTTCCACACAAAATAAATGGTGTATATAAATACAAATTCATTCATCTTCAAATAAATGATCTAATTTTAATTGGGGACCTTCCGAACTTCCTGAATTGTGATTCTTTTTTCTTTTATTGATCTTCTCCCCAACAACATATTCTGGCATGACACGTTTTGAACTTCTGAAACTAGCCTTGACTTCCAACTTTGAACTTCCACTTTCTGGCGTAAACTTTTTGAAAACAATTTTCTTTGGTTCCTCATCAGCATCTCTCATGTCTTCTACACTTCTGCTCTTTAACTCATTCAAAAATGAGAGAGCTGTTTTTGTGTTACTTGAGTCAGACATATCTTCATCCTTGACATCTGCAAGTGAGTATTTTGTCCATTTATGTGGGTTCTTTTTAAAATCAGGAATTGTTCTCATGTAATTAACGGGATCTTGAGGAACTTTAAAAATGCTTTCTTTACCACGAAATTGCTTGGTTACTACTCGGCCTGATGATTTCGGCGTGTTGGGTTCTACATCGATAGCTTTCTCAGGGCGAAGATTACATTTCGTTGTAGTTAACTGATCAAAAACATTTTTTTGCCTTTCGAGAAACTCTTTGTTGCCTCGTAAAACAAATGAAGTGGTTGACTTTTTGTGACCCTCATTTTGACCCAACACCATTTTTGTAAAACGATAACCAACCAGATATTTTTGACAAAATAACACTCGTTGTTATGATAATATGATTGCTGTGTCAATGCTGTCAAATAGCTACCAGACTTGCACTTTGCAGACATGCGCACCGTGCCAACGCCAACCAGCCAACCAATGGTGCCAGACAGGGAAACAAGGTGTGTTTTATTAGCCATGTACAGAAGGAGACATGGTATAGGCATCCGATGTACCAAGTTAAAAATCGTCTGCGCATTCATTTGTGATATTAGGTGGCATCAACGACCTTGTGACTCTTGTGAGCTTCGTTAGGGAAGTCTAGGGAATTTCAGCTTGAGTTGTCATTGCTCTGTCCAATACGTCAATTAATTGTCGGCTAACGAAAGTTAATGAAATTAATAATGATAAAAATGTAATTATTGAAAGTTGAACGGTCCAAAAATGTGGTTTCGTATCAATTTCGATAAATGTGGGACATCAGCAAATGCAAATACCAATTTGCTCTTATCACTTGAGTGTTGAAAAGAGGTTTTTGACATATTTATGCTTAGTTCTCTCCACAAACCTAAATTCTGCGATCACATCAGACATACGACTGCAACCACTGAATAATCACAAATAAATTTTTGCAATCTAAAGAATGTATTTTAAATTTCGCGCTAATTTCATCCCACTTGACGTCACACCCGATGCGTATCCTTCTACCATGTTACCTACCATGGAGATGAATATAAAGACGAAATGAGATTTCAAATATAACTTTTACCAAAATTAAAAAGCCATCACTTGTTGATTTCAGTTGCTAACAAAAAAACTTCAGTGGTGATTTTAAATCATATTTACGGACATATATTGAAAATAAGAACATTTTAATTCAATAATAATGATATTAATTTTATTAAATTTAATATATAATTAATTTACAAATACTATATTCTCAATAATTAAAAGTCACACATTTTAAATGCAGTAATTATCCACTAAATTTCAAATTTAATATATTCTGATTTAAGTGTCACAGTTGATAAGCCTTCAAATAAATAAACTGATTCATTAGTATATGTACCATGGTACAAGAACAAGAAGATATGGTATGATACTGCGCATTTTCTGTGACGTCATGTGGATGTCATGACCGTCAACTTTAAATTCTGGCTTGTTGCATGTTCGTCATCGTTGCATCTGATATCAACTTAGCACCTTGGAAGATAAGTATATATATCATAACCCATGATCAAAAACTGAACCGAATCTCAAACATCCGTTATAACCTCTCATTATATCACTGATAAATTGACTTTGACAGTTTTCGAAGTTGTCAGAAGAGCGTTTCAAGCACGGTTTTCAAGGCAATGTGACGTTACGTGGCTGGTACACAGAGTAGACGAAAATTCATCCACCGGAGTAGCATTCCATGTCTTTTTTTCCACGACATGTATGACAATAAATGACGTTTTAGGAACAATTTACAATGCCAAAATTTTATAATTGTGAGTTTGCACTTCTCTAAAAGGGTTCACAACTGTACGTAAAAAAAACTGGAAAACTTTTTTTTATATAGCAAACTACACAACTTTATATTACATTTTGACGTCCTTATTTATTTTGAAGTTAAAAAAATAACATTTTTAGAACATATTTCAACCTTAGATTAAATAATAATTTATTATATTTATGATATAAGATTTCAACGGCGGGCGTGCGTTACCATTATCTTCCAACTTTTATTTTAAAAGTTTGGATAAAATCCGCTAGTGGCACCAGTTTTTCTTTAAACGTATAGTTTAAATAGTTGTGGTTTAAACGTCAGTAGTAGCGTATTGGTATTGAACTCTGGTATAGAATGAAGACTCACAAAATGCACCTCGATGTTTTGACGTTTCCTGAATTTGACGTAAGGGAAACGTCACTTCTGCAGTTTTATGTTGGGTATTTTAATGCAAAGATATAAAGCAGCACGAGGATTTTATATAAAGTAAATTTAATTGAAATATAAAGTGCTCATATTTATCACTTAAAATTCAAAAAGTCGATTGCTGCACGCTTAATTTACCATCACTCTGGAATCAATGTGTCAGGTGAGAACTGCCCTACTCGTTTGTTTTATTTTGTTTGGTAACCTCAAATGTTGCCATCAAGTTTAAAATTTCTATGGCTTAGACTATCGTGTACTATACAAACGTTTTATTTTTGCTTTACAAAATTTTGGTAAATCGTAAAACGCTTCCTTTAAGAATTCTGATCCATTTTCATAAATTTCAGCATACCGAAGATACCTATCCAAGAACCTCTTTTGAAAATGAAAAACAAATCGCTAAAACGGATTGAGAATAAAAAAAAGAAAATGGCTGCGTTATTGGAAATTTCGCAGTTAAATGAGTATGATCGACATATGAAAAAAACGCATATAATTGAAGCAGACAGTTCTAATGTACCTGATCTGGAACCTAGTATAAAAAAGCCAAGAACAGAAGCTCATATAAGGTAAAATAAAATAAAAATAATATAAACTGACGTGACAATCATGTACATTTATTTGTAGTGATAATGTTAAAGAATCGGAAATTTATAACCAGGAAGAGTTAGGCCCTTCTGGAAAACCAAAATTGAGTGGCTTTGAATTACAAGAATTAAAAAAGATGTTAAGAGAAAAGACGACAAAACTACGGCAGCAGCCCATTTTTAAATTACGGGATATGGGCATAAATGCTTCTTTAAAAACAGACCTGGATAGTCGTGTCCCTTTGTTTTTGTCAGACATACAACACTTGATCATGTATTCACAGCTTGGACATCATTCTCCATATTCACCAGCAAGATGGTGTGCACTGGAACGATTCAACAGACTTGCAACAACATGTGTTCTGTTAGTAGAAAACATATCATTGTATCACTACATGTCATATGAAAGTATGTTCCCTTTTATGCACTCAGTGTTTGAAAGCAAATTAGAACTCTTGTCATCAAATTTAAAAAACACTGATGTAGTAAAAGAACTATCTATGGTGCCTCTAACAGGAACGCAAGTAAAGAAGCTTTGTAATCAGTTTGGCACACTACAAGAAGCTGTATTAAAAAGCTCAGAAGTCTTTGATACTGTACGTAATCTGTTTCCGATTGACAAAGATGAAAAAACGGATCCTGTTGAATCAACAAAGTTACCATCTACTGATAGATTTCCAAGAACTCAGTTGTTATTATCAGGTTGGCAGATGGTTGAAGAAAACTTTCCTCTACCAATTAAGGGTTTAATGGATACCAAGTATGCAGGCTATGTATTAACAAAGGACAAATATCAAGATGTAACACCATTTAGTAAAATGTTTGGTATTGATTGTGAAATGTGCAAGACTACTACCGGTGATTTAGAATTAACAAGAGTGTCAGTAGTAGATGAAGATTTCAATATATTTTATGATACACTTGTGAAACCTGATAATAAAATTACAGATTATTTAACCAGATTTTCTGGAATAACACATAAAATGATGAAAAACATAACAACAACATTACAGGATGTCCAGGAAAATCTCAGAAAATTGCTACCTGGTGATGCTATTTTAGTTGGTCAGTCATTGGGGAATGATCTTCATGCTCTCAAGATGATGCATCCATATGTTATAGACACTAGGTAATAATAATTGCTTGCTTTTGTTTTTTTAATGCATTTTTTTAATTATTTTAGTGTTATATTTAACATCACTGGGGACCGTTCTCGAAAAACAAAACTTAAAACATTGATGAGGGAGTTTCTGTCTGAGAGAATTCAGGAGGGCAAAGTGGGTCACTGTTCCACTGAAGATAGTATTGCATCATTAAAACTTGCCCAACTCAAACTTACAAAAAATCTGTACTTTGGTGATGCTGTGATGGGAAGTGTACATAATGATTTTCGAAATTATCCCGACTTGGGGACTTTCAATTATGCAACTAGTATGTTAAAGCAAACTACAAGGTTGGATAAAACTGCGTTAGTTGTTGGTGTCGACGATGTAACCTCAAAGTACAAATATTATGTAGACAAGGGTACAGAAACTAAAGAACACGAGAAAATTAGTTTTTTCACAGAAAAAAGTTGTAAAGATATTTTTAAAAAGATATGTGAGTCCACAAATATGTTTTCATTAAATATAGGTCATGTGAAGGTACAAATGGAACAGTTAGATGGATCTAAAATGTTTAAAAATATTGATAGATGGGTAAAAGAAGTTTATGAAAAATTGCCCACCCCAGGACTCATTGTTGTTGTGCTTGCTGGAAGTGAGGGAAGCAATGGCGGTTGTTTTATTCAACTTAAAAGAGATTTGTGATTGTAATTAAATAACTATACCAATATATGTTTTTTATTCTTTATTAATGTAAAAAGAAACTCCACTTTGTCACAATGCTTTGAAAACTACAAACAATAACATCAAACTTTTAGCGACTCATTCACTGAAAATCATTACACAAGATGTCATAATTTCCTGTACTGTGTGTATGTACATTTCAGTCAGTATTTTGAAGTAGTGTAAAAGATGAATGAATACATCGCCTGAATACTGGTTTGCCGCATAGATCACAGTTCCACGCATTTTTTCTTAATTTAAAGTTAAATTTAGTAGAGATGTACCGACTGTAGGTCTGGCCGACTAACCGACTAGCCGATTGTTCGGCCAGTAAAAACCGACTGTTCGGCTTTGCTAAAACCGGTTTATAAATGCGACAGACAGTGTGTTTTCTTTTTCTATTTCTCTGACTACCTTAAAAATTTGTTTTATTTTAATAAAAGGAATAACTAAAGTTCCTTTGCTTTCCAAAAAATGTGTTAAATTTGTTTGGATAATTTTAACATTTAATTTTTTTTAGTAACTCACTACAAAAATAATGAATAACACAATTTAGGACCAGTTTATCCAATATTTTAACTGAGATTAAGTTGATCGCGCATTTAACAAGGCGTCTGATTGGCGTAGAGTCGGTCATATGGTACTTTAGCGCGGGGTTAAAAATTAAATCGCAATTAAATTTTTAATTGAGGTTCTGTAAACCGGGTTTAATTGTTTTATATACTATTTTAATTTTAATAAAAAAAAGCCGACCGATCGGCTGTTTAGCCGACCAGTCGCCGACTCCAGCCGACGATGAAAAACGGTCGAATAGTCGGCTTATCCGACCGGTCGGCCACTAGTCGGTACATCCCTAAAATTTAGTCAACCGCATTTCCATTATCTAAACAAAACTAAAACAATATAGTTTCGTACAGCAACTTTACTAAATTACCCTAGATGATGGATTTTTATTGCTAACATTTTGTATTTCATGTTGCCGTTGTAAAAAATTATAATTGAGGCGACAGTCACAGATAGAAACTTGCGAAAAAAATTATTGTAATCTACTTTTATTTATGTTGTGCGTTTTCCACAAATGTGTACAAAGGAATTATGCCTACCTTACTAAATTAAAAATGTATTACAGACATATTATGTACTTTATAATTGTGTTTGAAATTTGGTGGAGGGTCGGTAAATGCTGTTGTCTGAGTATTAACTGAAAGAGAAGGCGTTTCTAATTTGCAGACCACAGTTTATCTTGCAGACTGGAGGTTAAAAATGCTCCAATCAAGTTGAAACTCAACATTTGCTTATTTCTTAATACGAAGATTACTGACACAAAATTTCAACCCGATCGGAGAAACCGTTAAAAACTACCCCCAAAACAACCTTGCAGACTGGCACTTAAAAATACTCTAATCAAGTTAAATTTTGACATTCGCTAGTTTTTCAATACGAGAATTACACTGTGTAACAAAAAAATTATTATGTTGCTTTTTTCACATTTATCGTTGTATCCTGATGTAACTTTTGACATGCTGTGGTTCGTTTGGTCGAACTGTCCCTATTTTCATTTATTTAATTTTTTTTGTAAAAGTAAAAAATTTGTATGTATTTTGTGTTTAAATTCGAAAATCGTAGCCACACGCAGGTGTGAATTATCTGCAACTTGTTTTTGTTACATTTGCGGTTATTACAAAACTGTTGACTAAGTGAAACATTAAATAGTTCCTACGATAAAGTTCTGGGTAGCATATGAAGCTTACTTTGAGAGAACTATTAAGAACCAAGATAAACCATCAGTTGCCGGTCAAGTTTGGAAGTATAGTTTCGAGGAAACCTTACCTAAGTCTGTAGCATTTACCATTTCCCGTTTTTTAAGAGAATCAAGTAACCATCTTACTGGTTGTTATATATTTTTGTACGGTAAATATATCTTATAATTTAATTAACGTGGCAGCCCTCCCAAGCCCCAGGGCCACGCGAAGGTTCATTTTTATTTTTATTTGTAAATAATTTATGCCTTTTTTCTTCTTTGTAGTACTTCCAATTAATTAAACTGCCTTCGTTTTTTTTTTAATTAAAATTTTTACATTTTTCACTAAACAAAAAATAGTTAAATATTTTTTATGTTAGGGATTCTCTGTACGAACCAAATTCATATTCTCTAAGTATAGACTAAATTACACCCAAAACCACAAAAAAAGTCAGATAAATATTATTTTTTTATAATTTTGTTACATAGTGTTATTGATGCAAAATTTCAGCCCATTCGGAGAAACCCTCAAAAATCACCCCCAAAACAACCTTGCAGACTGGGGGTTAAAAATGCTCCAATCAAGTTAAAACTCGATATTTGCTTATTTCTCAATACGAAGATTATTAATACAAAATTTCAAGCCGTTCGGAGAAACCGTTAAAAACTACCCCTAACACAACCTTGCAGACTAGGGCTTAAAAATACTCTAATCAATTCAAAATTTGACATTCGCTAGTTTTTCAATACGAGGATTATTGATGCAAAATTTCACCCCATTCGGAGAAACCCTCAAAAATCATCCCCAAAACAACCTTGCAGACTGGGGGTAAAAAATGCTTCAATCAAATCAAAACTCGATATTTGCTTATTTCTCAATACGAAGAATATTGACACAAAATTTCAACCCGTTCGGAGAAACCGTTAAAAACTACCCCCAAAACAACCTTGCAGACTGGGGCTTAAAAATACTCTGATCAAGTTAAATTTTGACAATCCCTAGTTTTTTAATACGAGGATTATTGACGCAAAATTTCAGCCCATTCGGAGAAACCCTCAAAAATCACCCCTAAAACAACCTTGCAGACTAGGGCTTAAAAATACTCTAACCAAGTCAAAATTTGACATTAATTAATTTTTTTATTATTTTATTGTTAATTATTAATTAATTTATTAATATTTAAATTTAAAAAATATATAAATTACGAATATAGGAGTATTTGTTACAGATACGTGAATTGTGATAATTTGAGTTCATGTTTATCGCTGTTAGATAATTGTTGGTACTATGTAAGAATGCATAAGTTCGGCATTTTTTCGTCCAATCTCTCATTTTTTGTGCGTTTTTACACGTCATTTTTGCTGTTAACTTGGTTCATTCAGTACATACTCTATGCTGGGTTTGAGTTCTTTGATATATAATTAAACTTTCATCATCAGTCAAAAAATACAAAGTTAGTGGTGTTCAGAAGAGAAAATTTAAAATTCAGAGGAAACAAATCTTAAAGATATTTTAAAGAAAATTAGAGACATTTTTAATTTCTGAGAAACCTAACGTAAAAAAAAAACGTTTTGAGAAAAAGTTTAAATTAATAATAAGAAACTCAAACTTAATTTTATTTGAATTTCAAAAAGAACCCAGAAATGTGCTAATTTCTTAATTAATTATTATTAATGGGAAAACAGATAAAGATCCGTTATATTCAATACGACGCAAAATTGTCTTCATATGTAGGTCTTACAGCCTTTGGATGGTGTACACGTCCATTTCTCTAACTGTCTGGTAAATTGTTCTTCTTAATTGTTCTTCTAAATTGGCTTCCCAGCCGTTATTGTAAACCTTTCTACTTAGTATTCCCCAAATTTTGTTTTCGATTGTTCGCACTGGGGGCACTATGGGGGGATTACCTTTTCTTAGGTACAAAACTTATATTATTGCTTTCTAACCAATCCTTGGACATTCTAGTATAATGGCAACTTGCTAAATTTGGCCAAAATATTACATCGTCGTTATTATGGTGTTCCCATATATTGTTATGTATTGACCGCGTCACCTCTAGTACGGCCAATGAATTGTGCTGAAACGCCGGCCGGAGATATACCCCATCAAATCAAAATGTTATCTTTGCCTTCGACTTAAATTTTACTTGTAACTTCTTGTATATTATTTGAATAAAATCCATCGTTACCTTCCATCTCTGAATGGGCAAACGTAAAATATTTTCCATCGCCCAGCACAACCACACGATTGTCCAGAAAATGATGAATTCTCAATAGCCGGCAACATCTAAGAATTCTCTCTAACTGCGATGCTGTATGTTTTGAACATTTAGCTCTTTTGCTGTATTTTAAGTTGTTTTTGCCTATTTCTCTAGAAACTGTTATATAAGAACTCTTAACAATCGAGCCAATCTTCTTGTTGATGTTCCAGGCTCTTGTCTTTCTTCTTAATCTTTCTAAACTTATTGTGGTATTGCTACCTCGCAGTCTTTAATTGTTCTGTATATAGTTGCGCGTGTAATATATTTGGTCCAAAATATATTCACAATTTCACGTTTAGATACTTGGGTAACTAACTCTATTTTGTATGACATTGTTTAAGCGTTAATTGACATAAATCTATGACATAAATTGTATAAAATGGGAAATAAGAAAGGTTGTTTGGTTACGCTGTTGCAAATGTAACTTGATTCGATTGCATTTTAAGTTAAAAAAAAGATAGGAGTAGGTATATGTAAATTTTCTCAAAACTTTTTTACGTACTAGCGGTGAAAATGACATAGAATTGGAAAATCTTAGTAAAATTAAAGACGACTACAGTTAAGACTAATCTAGTTGAGTGCATGTATTTAGGGAAATTTTAGTTGTATTGATAAATTAAATTCTTAGATGGAAATAACGATATAGATGTGAAAATTCAAGAAAAAAAATATAGAATTTGAAAATATACATGATTTTAATCTTTCCAATGGCACTACATACCTTATTTATAAACTGTTGACACATGATGTACAAATTAACAAAAAAAAAGAACACAAATAAACGCAAAATTTAATTTAATTTAACAAAACAACAGAAACAGACCAAGTAGGATATTTTCTTAATTAAAATAATAAAGGAGGCTGTTGTTGTAAACAGTGTTTTTCATCATTTGATTATAAGTTTGGCAGTTAATAAACGTTTTCACGCGAAAACAATGCCGTTAACTCTTACAGACGTCTCCCAAATTGTCGCTCTGTTTCTGTTATTTTGTTAAATTAAATTTAATTCTGCGTTTATTTGTCTTCTTTTTTGTTGCTAATTTATATATACATCATGTGTCAACAGTGAATGGTTCTTTAATAAAATAACGATCACTATAGTTACATTAACAACTTTTAAAGTTTGGTTTTGCGAAATTTTACAGCGTGGCAGGTTTTTTGCCGGTCAGTGTATATGCATTAAAATACAGTTATAAAAGGTAACAAAACCAGTGGCGTAACTACCGGTGTTCCATGTGTTCGCCGGAACACGGGCCCGCTGCTTCAAAGGGCCCGGTCCGGTCACACGAACATTTTTTTTATTAGATTTTTTTATATTATTGCCCAAATTATATCCCGCAATAAAAAATTCAAAAATGTGCGGTAATCCCAGGATCGATCGTTTATTGCTATTTACGAATTTTTTGCTGAAAGGGCTGGACTTTTGGCGGCATCTCAATATCATAGACTCAATAAACTCGGGTTTTAGCGACCGGCACCGGCGCTCGAAAATGCAGCAGCATCTGTTTCTAATAAACCTGTCGCAGTGTCGCAATCCCATTGTGGCAAATCTAACACCCCAGGTAGTAAATTAATATCCGTTCGCAAAACTCCCGCACTGTCAGAATGACATTCTGTTGGTATGAGAAATAATCCTCTAAAAGATTTTTAAGTTTATATGATTACCGCCTTGAATTTCACATTTTCAAAATTAATTAATGAAAAATCAAATGTTTATTAACTATTTTACCTTTTTGATTTGCTGAAGTGTTCAATGTGTTTAAAGAACTTGTCCGTAATTCAAACAAATTGTAGCACCAGAAGCGTAGAAATGGACAATAAGGTCAAAAATATATTTTTTTCAAAAAAAGCTTTCGTTGTCGTTCGTGTGTCATACTCTTTCTTTACTTGAATTGATAAAAATCTTCAGTTAAAGTGCTTTTGACATTTTTATTTGACAAGTTATTTTTAGTTACTAATTTGTCACTAGATTGCAATTTTGCAACATATTGTACAGGTTTTTCGCATCTCACCACTGAGTACACTCAGGTCATTTTTTCCAAATCTGACACTGACAGTGCGGGAGTTTTGCGAACGGATATTACCAATCTTTATCCGACAAAAGTATGACTAATTTATGATGCAAGACACCAAAATGCTTAAATTTTGTCCTCAGATCTACAGTGAAACTTTATGCTCTGATAAGACGTGAAAAAAAATTCAGTTTCAGTTGTGTTTTATGAAAACTTCCGTGTTTTCAAAACTATTTTAATTTTGTACTTGTGGTGCTTTTTTGGAATAATAAAATATATCTGATGTTATGTTACAACTAATTTTTTAAGTAGAAAAAAAACTGGACTGGAAAATTATTACAGAATGACCTACCTACAGTAGTTTCACTGAAATTATCACAGCATGTTTCACTTTTCTTACAATACCTCTTTCGGTGGCTTCAGCGGAAAGATCTTTTTCGAAATTAAAAATGACTAAACATTTTTTAAGAAACACAATGGGCCAATGCAGATTATCTTCACTGAATTTCTCAATTGGAAATCAAATTGCCAGAAGCTTAAATGTGTCAAATTTTGTATCAACTTGTGCCCATTAGAAAGCAAGAAGAAAACAAAGAGATTTAAAAAAATGGGTATTTTCATCTATATTTCTATACTTACTTATATTATAAAGCTGAAGAGTTTGTTTGGTTGAACGCCCTAATCTCAGACACTACTGGTTCGAACTCAAAAAAATTTCTTGTGTTGGATAGTGCATTTATCGAGAAAGGTTATACGCTATATAACATCACGCTACGATCAATAGGAGTGGAGCAGCAATGAAAAATATCAGAAAAACGGGAAAATTATTCCTCCTTTGACAGCTTCTGTTGCTTACGCTGCTTAAATTAAACGGTTAAAGTTACATAAAAATCATGTATGATGGAATTGTTCTCTTCTAAAAGTTCTAAAAAAAAGTCCACGACAGCATATGTCTATCTTTTAAGGTCGACTTAGTAAAACCTTTTTTATGGTAATGAAATTTGTTCTAAAATAATCTAATATAAAATTCTGGTGTCACAGTGTTTGTAACCAAACTCCTCCGAAACGGCTTGACCGATTTTTATGAAATTTTTTGTGTATATTTGGTAGGTCTAGTAAACTATTTTTTATGCCCCTAAGTGATAAGGGTGGCCCACAAATTTTTTTTTATTTTTCAGACAATTTTTTTTTTATTTTTTTAAGATTTGGCATCAAAAAATACATATAACCCTAAATTTTCACTCTTCTACCACCAACCTCCATTTTTTAATAACGATATGAGTATCTTTGTTTTCATCTACAGATGCGCAATTGGATTGCAAGATGGCTATTGAATATAATCATTGTCGTACGATAAATTTTTATGTACAATTTATAATTTAATTTTTTATTTAACTACTATATTCACTAGAAATGCCAAAACAACGTTTGCCGTGTCGGCTAGTTTCTAGTATGTATAAGTGTATACACATATTTTAATTATATGTATTCAGGTAATTATTGTATTTTGTTTTTTTAATTCAATGTTTCAGGTAGAATGATTTTAATAAAACGTAAGCCCTAATAGCAATGTACTCATACTTTACTGATTATTATACTCGTATTTTTAAATATTTTTTTTTCGCTGTTCATTAGGGGCCCCACAGTGTTGTAGAACACAGGCCCGCACTTTGATTGTTACGCCACTGAGGAGACGTCCTCAAATTTTTGGTAGGGAGGATTAGTCAAATTTTGGTTAGAGTTTTACCATGAACATGATATTCCTAATCTACATACAAAATTTTCATGTAATTTCGGAGATTATCTGTCTAATAAAAACGATACAGGTGATTGACAGACAAACAGACAGTTGGAAATGGAAGACCTATTTTTTGTACTCTAGGGGCCATGAAACATAAAAATAGACAGTCACCCGATTGACCCTATTACAATACTTCTTTAGTTTGCACTCGGAAAAAAGCAGGATTTTAAAAGATATTCCGTATATACAGTTGCTGTTAAAATTTCATTATAAAATACATATAAAATATAAGTAGCAAAAATCATAGGATTGCTTTTTAAAACAATGGCGTCATGGCAACGGATATAAATAAGAAACAAAGTACGATAAGTGAGAAATAAAACATTGAATAAATGTTTTATAGTGACGTGTTTTGTTTTGTCATTCTTCACGCAGAAAGATGTTATTGAATTTGGAGCAGTAATTTATCGCCATCTGTAATACTTTCATACGATTGTATTTATCACAAATTTGTTTGTAATTTTTATTATTATTGTCTCTTTTTAATCCCATTTTAGTACGAAATGGCAGTTATCTAATATATGTAAGTATGTTTACTTGATGATTGTTTACTTTCATGTCCTTTCGCTGTTTTTTTTTCCACAGCCTACATAATACGAAAATGTTGGTTTTCCGCTTCCGTCATTCTGTGGTTTGTTTGTCTGTTGGCGATTTTATTACAAAGATAATCTCCGAAACCACTTAACTGATTACTACGAAAGTTTGGATGTATTTAAAATTATCATATAAAACAGTGAAATTAATTAAGTTAACCGAAGTATCTATTCGTTCTCATGATGTGATAGCATATTTTTTGTTGTTGTATGCCAAGATGGATTTAAGGATTACAAAACATCGATTAAAGGTTATTTATTATATGTATAGTATGTATTTCATTAACGTTTGTTACAGAAATATATAATACAGTCTTGTTTAAGCTTTAGTAATATTTTTACTATTTTTAAAATTGCTTATTACTCATTAAATCAAAAACAGCTTGTCAAATTTTTCTTAATTCTGGCGACACAGAACTATTATTGTTAGTATTACATTGTACTCGTACATAATTAATATAATGGTGCCCACTAAAATAGCTATTAAATAAAATACTTACTGTTTTATGGACCGTTGAAGAAGCGAGGATTTAATAGACCGAGATTTTTAAACTATAAAACACGAATTGGCTTCGAGATTTTTTTCTAACACCATTAACTTATTGGAAAGGTTTCCCTGGGTACATTGCCTATGGGTATTTGGTAATAATATCAACAGATTTTGAAAAAAGCAACTAGCATCGTTGAAATGTACGAAGATGTTCCAGATTTGTCGAAAACTTATAAAATTTAATTTTGTAACATAAGTTTGTCCTTAACAGTTGTTTCTCTTTATTTTTTTATTTTTGGATGTAAAATAGTATACATTTAAAAGTTTCGTGGCATTTCAGGGTCGTAAAAATATATATATTTCACAGATTGGGGAATGGACTATAACGGTTACTAATAACTGGCGACACAGGGATGCAGGTGGCCCAGTCACTTGTAGTTTAGCGAAACAAATCTGAAATTATGGCAGTGGAAAAAAAAGACCATATGTGCACATCAGAGAGTATTGTATTCCCAAATTTTGGGGAAACTAGAGGGAACCGTTCTTGATTTAATCAATAATGTGGACTCATTTATTAAGAAATTCTAAAAAAATTGAAATCGATGATAAATATCCTAAAAATCCTATAGACTCATCATATTTTACATATTTTAGATAGGATTTATGACAAGTTTAAAACTTTTGCAAGATTTCAAAACTTATGTTTTGCAGAATTAAAATTAAATTGCAAAATGTTGTTATATAATTTTGATTTTTTACGTTGTCATTAACGACCTATATTATGAAAAATATCGTGTTTTACAGGCATCATAACAAGTCAACTTAAATGCACCCTAGAAACGGATATTAGTGTTAGAAAAAGTTGACAAAACTCACAAAATTTTATTAAGAACATCTCATTTGATACAACTTAGTACGCTTATTTACCAATTTACCTGTAGTTTAATAATCCGTCCCCATTTTCATTTTAACTATCAGCGTTATCATGAAAAAGAAAACTATACTTGTAAATTTTTGATAAGCCACTGACATTAATTTAGTGATTACAGAACATTAACAACGTTTTAGTTACTCGCCTACAAAAATAGTTATTTATGCAACTAGTGAGTAAAGTGTATCTTTTTTCACGAGAAGGAAAATTTGCCGCACGAGCCGAAGGCGAGTGCGCAAATCCGCCAAATGAAAAAAAGTCACTTACTCACGAGTTGCATACAAAAATTTTTTCACGTTCGTAACAAAGCTCAACAACCATCTACTTCAAAGACTTGCCGTCTTGACAATTCTTCAAGAGTGCACGAGAAATCTTCGTCGCTGTCCGATTCTGTTGTGCGAGCACACAAATTACCACAAACACGGAGAAAACTAATACAAAGCAATTAAATAAGGATTAAATTACAAAATTTTTGGATGTATTTTAATTTTGGACAAATGTGTTGTGTTGATGAATAGTCATAGCAACGGAAAACTTCTTTGTAATGCGTTTAAATGTCTTCCGTTAAAAAATGACAGGCTACGACACATTTTTTCAATCAAATGCGTGAAAAAATTAAACGCTATGATACTTTTTTTCACGCTTCTAGTGCAATGAAAAAAACACATCCTTTATAAACAAAAATTAATAAAAAATGTTACACTTTTTTTAAAAAACGTGAAAAAAATTAATGATATTGCAAAGTATTAAATAATTGTCAATAGAACTATACTTTGCAATAAGGTCTTATATATTTTAGTATGTAATACGTATCTTAATTTTTAGTTTTCTTCTTCCATAATTTTTTTGTCTTTTTTCTAATTTCAACAACGACCAATATAATTTTCCTGAAATTCGTCGAACAGAGTAACGTCATGATAGTGTTATATTACATTATTACAAGATTGTACTTCCAGGGCAAGTTTAAGCTCTGCCTGAACAGTTTGTAAACCACTTATAAACAAATCAGCATTTTTTTTCCCTCTACTAAATTAATGCTTATTACGTAAGAGATATTAAAATCAACATGTTTATACATTACCAAAAATTGCCGATTACATTTTATATTCAAAAATACACTTTAATTGTAAGATACATTGGTTGTGCAAATACCTTTAAACCAATTTTTTATAAGACGCATTTTAAACTCATAGTGAAACTTTTACACAGTTAAAACAAATTCGTGCTCTTTTAATTTGTACGAGCCCTAACAACTAAATATTGGGACACCAAAAAATTTTTATAAAAAAATCACCAAACTTTTTAACAAAAATGTAATTTATTTTAGATAATTAAAATTTTAAAATTAATTCGTTTTGCAGAACTGTTAATGTTTACAGCACAACAAAAACTGATTTCTAACTCATACAGTGACATAAAACTCTAAAACAACGTAACATTTTATGACACATAAATATTGGGACACAGCAAATTCAGTAACTGGTCATATCTCCTTTTGCCTTAATAACTGCAGGAATTCTTGCCATCATACTTTCAGCTAATTTTCTACAATACACAGGAGTTGTTACCGTATCCTACACTCGCTAAATTTCCCGTTGAAGATTGACAATCGCTTGTGATGGATGATTTCCTAAATATTTTTTTATTTCACGCCATACCGTCTCTACTAGATTAGGATCTGGGCTGTTCGATGATCAGGGCAAACATTTATATTATTATTCTTTGTAATAAGTGTTGTAGGTGCGTAACTTGAAGCATCATCCTGTTGAAAAATATAAATATCAACAGGATAGACTGCTTCAGTAGTTGTTAATATTTTTTTACAAAGTCTCTTGATATTTGTTTGAATTTGTAATTTCCCTTCCATGAACGTTGTTAACTGGTCTTTAAATTCCGTTAATAGACATGCACCCCCAAACCATTTTTCCGCTTGCAAACTTGACTCTTTGTTTGAGATAATCCATATTAAAATTCCTTTTTTATTTCAATAACTCTTTTTCGACTATTATCTCACCCAGACATCAAATTTGGACTCAGCGTTATGTATTACTTTTCTCCAATTTTTATTTTGGTTATATTAACCGATTTTTCTTGTGGGCAGTTTTTAATTGTGGTTTTACTTTAGTTTAAAATAATATAAATAAATAATAAAGTCCATCAAAGATAGCTTTATTTAAAATTTACAATGTAAAAACCAAGGCCTGATTTGTGTATGCATTCGCGACAATATTGTCTTGAAACATTTAGTTGGTTATCGCTATTGCAGCAAGTAATAATTTCTCTTGAAGTACTCCGTCGTCCACTTTTATAAGTTTTCATCAGTTGTCGTTGATCACGCGGCTTCACAAATGGTGGCCTACCGGGAATTTTACCTTTTATTCCGATGGTACCTCTGTCTGCGTAATATTTTACGACATTTACCATCGACGACTAAGCTATTTGGAACAAATCTTCACTTTTTCTTAGCGATTTTCCCTTGAGGTACTGAGAAATTATTATTTTCAGAACTTTTACTAAAACTAGCCCCCCGCTAACTATTTTTTTCTAAATAAAACCAACACTAGCATGAAATCCTACGATCCCTATAATAATGGGAGCATTTACCAGCTACTACGTTTGTATTTCGATGGTATACTTAGCAAATTTTCTCGGGTGTCCCAACATTTAAATGTCAGCAAAAATTGCACATTTTTTAGTTAGGTGACAATTTTTGCGCTCTAAGAAAATTTATTAATTTGCAAAATACCTCAGTCTCTGCCAAAATAGATGCCCATGCAAAATTTGCATTTAGTCCAAACGAATTGAATGATATCAAAAATATCTACCGGATTTTTTTGAGAAATTGTCTGTGTCCCAATATTTAGTTGTTAGGGCTCGTATATATAAGGATAAAACTTGGATTTAATAAATACTGATAATATCATAACTTTATTAACGAGGTATTTTTTTTAATTTCATACTTGCCTAAATATTTGATAGTTATAAATATTGTGCATGTTTCAAATGAGTTTTTACCTACAAAATTTTGTGATGACGTCATCAACATTTTTGCACAGATTGGTGTATCACCTTGGATTGGTGCAGTGTAATAATAATAACAACAACTTTTTATTTCCTAATTTTCGGTGAAATGGTGTAAACCGTTTCTGATTTAATCAATAATTTAAACTGACTCATAGTCACTGCTCATGCATTAGTTTTTTTGAGCCACATGTGTAAGCGATTCTAAAAAATATGCATGCATTGATAAATTACAAGTAATAACATATTTTGCAATTTGAATTAGGATTTATTAGGCAAAATTTTGAGATGATGCCATTAGTTTTTTGGGGACGATAACCAAATAATATATTTTGATTAAAAATTTACCGTGCTTATGACAACTTTAAAACGTCTGCAAGCTTTCAAAGCACTTGGTTTTGCACTTCCTGATTTATTTAATAAAATAAATTGACTCATTCATTAAATGTTTTGTCACCCTGTATAAGCAGATCTAAAAAAAATGTTAATCCAATTATAAATCACAAGTATCGACTCATGATATTTTGCACATTTGATATAAGATTTGTTCAGTAAAATTTTTAAATAACCTCATCAGTTTTTTAGGGGATAAGCAAATACACTGCCCCGCAAAATTAACACAAAATTTTAAAATTTTATTTTGCACAAGTGGCAATCGTACGTATGAACTGGCCCGCACGAAGTCCGGACCTCAATCCCATTGAGCATTTATGGGACATAGTGGGAAAAAGAATTAAAGCATTACAGCACCTTCCTGCTACTGTCCCACAGCTAACACTTAGATTGACGCAAGAGTAGCAAGAAATTGATCAAGAAGAAGTTAGACATTTGATTAACAGTATGCGAGCTGTTATCAATGCTCGAGGAGGTAATACACGTTATTAAGTCTTAACTGAGCGACGTTTAAAGCATTTTCAAATAAGATGTTATTTTTTGGTTTCTTGCAATTTGGTTCCAAATCATTATTAGTTTATTGATTTTGTCGATTTTTGTTCTAGAATTTCTATATTTGATTTAATAATTACGAATTAGGGACCAAAGTGGAAGAAAAACAAGATTATCTAAAAAAAATGAAATTTTAAAATTTTGCGTTAATTTTGCGAGGCAATGATTAAAAACTTACCATGCTTATGGCAAGTTTAAATCTTCTGCAAGATTTCAAAGGATTCTGTATCGCAGAATCAGAGTTAAATAATTTTTTTTTCCAAAAATCTAGACGTAAAAACTCAACACTGATTCATAACGTGCAGGTGTAGGAATGTGTTATGTTATACAATTTAAAAAGCCCATTTACTATGTAAATTTTCGAGGTGACGACATCACATTCTTGATGGGGATGATTAGATAAAGTTTGATTAGCGTTTGACCATCTACATGATATTCATAATACACATAAAATTGATAACAATCTGTTTTACTACTGTTTCGAAGATTATCTCTCTAACAAAAATTGACACAGACGGTGGACAGACAGACAGGCGGATTGAAACAGGAGACTTATTTTTTCGTACTCTAGGGATCATGACCCATCGAGGAAATACGAAAGCAACCGGGAATTAAAAAGACGGCGTCTTTGGGGTGGGCGTTTGGACCTTTATATCAATAGCAACAAAAGATACTAGACTTATAGATATATGGATTGCATTTCGATCTATGTATTCGGTGAAACAGCGGTAAGACTAAAACAGATGTTTTTTCTAACTTTTGTCACGTTTGTTTTTACCATAAAACTGTTGGTACATGGTGAGATCGTCGTTCAACAGTTTTGTTAGATTTTCCTCTGTTCTTGTTCGTAGCCGAATTTGGTTCTGTAAATCATTACGTGACGCTTTGTCATCATTTGTAAATTTAATTTTAAAATTATATTTCGAGTAACTGAAACGATTTATTTAGTATATTTCCAAATTTGACGATTTCGTTGAGAATGCTTCTAGTGTCAGTAACAACGGGCGAAAGATTATTTTCACTGTTAAAAATAATTAAATCGTATCTACGACCTAGCATTTCGCAAGAAAGATTATTGGACCAACTATTACATAGCTATTGAAAGTAATGTATGTGGAAAAAATTGACATGTACAGTATTTAAGACGAGTTTGCGTCAATCAAATCTAGAAAAATGAAATTCTAGAACTTCTATTTTATGTATAGTTTTGGAAATTTCATTCTACCCTATAAAATTTTATTGACAATATCGAGACGGACAGTAGTAAAAAATATTTATGGCTCATCTGAATTTGTCGGAGAACATTTAGCAGGTACTCATAAAATTATGGTGATTTTCGTTCGTGAGTAACGATGGTGCCTGTCCGGACCTGGATTATTCTGCTTTCCAACATCTGGGGATTACCGGCACGCGACAACTTGAAGTTGTAATTATCTCTTGCTATTGTACTATTGTCCGTGTCGTTATTGCCAATAAAATTTTATAGGGTAGAATGAAATTTCCAAAACTATATATACTGTAAGATCACTTTAAAAGCATACTAATAAAATTTGATGACATAATTAGAAGTATTTTGTTGACAATGCCGAATTGGTTTTTCGTATTAGGGTCATTGTAAACTTGTAAGCCACGTCGCGTGCCTACAGAATTTCCTGTGTTGCCCCAGGCAAACGGTCTTTGGCGGTCGTACATGTATAATTTATGGTTTTAGAGTTTTGCGGGTTGGGTTCTTTGACTAAAGTTGTAAAATATTATTCGTATGTATTTAAAGTGATCTTAGTATACCTACCTGCTTCCTGATTTAATTCTTGTAATATATTTTTATAGTAAGTATATATTGATTCATAATAATTTTATGTATGTTTATTAATAAAAGATATGTATCTACAAAAATATGTGAATACAAAATTTTAAGTAAGTTGCATCGCGGCGCCTGCTCTCTTAGAACAAACCCTGACTGGAAAACCATAACAACGAGAATTTATCTTTTGATTCCCGTTCTCACTTGCCAATACTTTACACTCCGTATTGGTTATTTGACGGATATGTAAAGTGATTTTGACTTTATTAATAACATTTATGAACGCTATTTACCTTAAAATACATCCTTGTTCACATTTATGTGTGTATAAGCAATTTTTGACTGTTCGATATTTTAGAGATCCTTATCTAAGGGTGTGTAACCCTTCTCCCTTTTCATCCAAAAACAATGATTGTTAATTAAAGAGATGATAAAATAAATGTGTGTTCGATATCAAACAAGCAAGTCTTCATTGTTAGTTCATAAGCTTCCGTCCAGATCCGAGACTGCGCGGGGTGATGTCCTGGTAAAGCTTCGCATGGACTCCGCACTCCGCAAGCTCAGTTTAAACCTACTGCATTGACGAAGTGTGTCGCTTCAGCGACCTAAACATCACTACTGATATTGTAAGTTTCTAGTGCCTTTTAACTGGTGACTCTCTAATTAGATGTTCATAGGTAAGATAAAAGAATATTTCAGTAGGTTTAAGCGTTCTGCCAAAATACATATCGAGAAGAGTGAATAAAAACCTTTTACACAACAATAATAACGTAAACAACATAGTTGTCAAGACATTTTTTTACTCCCTGATGTTTTGAATTTATACCGGCATGAGTTAGTTTCTCAAAATTTACTAAATGAAAGGAAAATACCCGATACATTCATACCTTTGGAATGCCATACTAAAAAACATTAAAAACGGTGCTAATTGAGTGGTTCTTGTTTTAAATCATTTACGTAAAAATTAGTTTATTATATAAAGACTTTATTATAAACAGTGAGCATTAAAAAGATTGACCATAGTAAGTAAATTAGTCATGACTTATTTGGAGTGTTTACAGAAACATCCACGTTAAAATTGATCGCAATTGTTTTATTGATCTTTTCCTTTTTCCAATTTAAGAAGGTTCATTGGTATTACTACATTATTCAGGTATAATTAATATCATTAATGGCAAAACAAAACAACTTTTTATTCTAAATACTATCTAGGTCATGTCGGCCATATCGTTCCGCCAATCTCGAAGAGTAAGAATTGGGTAGGTGACCTTACTAAAATAAAGGAACTACTACTCTCTTTATAATAATTATTAATTGATCTTACACAACTGATAAGAGATTTCGGATGTATTTGTTAAAGTTTCATTGACACTGATTTTCTAGTGTGTATCCCCATTTCTAATTTATTATTATATTATATTATATTTTTTGTTTGTTGTTATTGTGTTTTAAATGGATACTGACCTTTAATTAAAAATATTTGTTTTGAAAATAGATTTCTAGACAATTTAACTTTTGATTGATCATATCGCTTTTGAAACAAAAAACATACAATATTTCATAAATGAAAATTATTGTTGAAACATTCAAAACACAAAAACGGTTATGTGCGCAAAATTGAACTACATAAGTATTTATTATAAACATAAATAAATGCCTACACAATATCAATATCCTTGAAACGAACTGATAAAACTTTAAAGTTTTATTAAACGGTAACCAGTAATTAAAGCGACGTGTACATACGAAAATGCACCATTACATGTAATAGACGGTTCAAATTTCATTGTAGCAATTAACCACTGACGGTTTTTAAAATGATGTGAAATGTCCTTCTACAATTAATGCTCTTCCCTTTATGGGTTGTGTAGATACGCGTGCAAAATTTCTGCACTTGAAAATTATAAAGCACCCGCATGCTCTTGAAAAAGCTTAATCAAAAATCCTCCAAGCTGATTAGCTTGAATGACCTGAAAGACAAGTTAATAACAATAAGGTTTTTACTGCAATGTCACTCTAACAACAAGAAAACAGATAACTTATTAACTGCTTGTAAAATGCAGGAACGTTTTCTGCGTGAAAAGGTTTGCTGGAGTCAGTATCGATTTCCACCTGTATGTTTTTATGCACCCCTGCGTACTACGTGATGACCTAGCGGGGTAGGTCGAGCTCACCTCGCAGTATTTATTTACAGGAAAAGTTGAAGACAACGTTATCAAGAACATATGACTACGATTTTACAAAATATCAACGGGGAGCAGGCACGAGATGTTTGATTATAATAGTTCTACCGTACAAATTTAAACAGTTTAGTCCAATTTACCAACGGATCCGAGGAATTTCTGTTATGTGAAACGGAACGCATGAAAATGGTTCAGATCTATTTTTATTTGAGTTGGCAGATTGCAGAGTTCTTGTGTATACATCTAATTTTAGCAAAAATCTTGATCAGTCATTTCGTTTATTTTCACTGTGATTTAAATTTAAAATTAGCATGGATGACTTACCATTATATTGAACCAGCTACAATATTTTGTAAAAATGGTAATAGATAATTGGCGAAACTGCGTACTACCACAAATATTTTCACGTATTGTATACCTATATATATTTAATGGTTTTTTATTTGTTTTTGACGTTTGGCATTTTATATTTTAACAAGTACATTCTCATAATTTGTAACGTTTTACCTAAGAATTTTACACTAGTTGCGTCGTAGATTTCGGAATTGTGCCAAACGCCGATAATCACAATATTGTTATCCACTGATTTAAAATGTCTATCTCATTTTAATTGAATGAAAAAAGAATTTACAGCTATCTCAAGATTTTTTTATAGTGTCCTTCTCAAACTATATAGATGCAAGAACAACGAACGAAACTTATAAAGTTCCTTAGGAACAAAGGATGACATCCACTTGTATTGATTCGGAGTTAGTTTATGTGAGGTACTGTCTGAATAAAAAATTACATATGAAAAATCGAATAAACAAGAAAAAGTCGCTCGAAAATTTTATTATACCTTAAATATGTTGTAGCAATTCTGACGAAACCGGAAGTGAAGTTTATTTATGGTTTTAAGCGGAACCACAATTTTTTACACTTTTCCGAGATTTTTGTTTTATAAATAAAATTTGATTATTTCATTTTTTTTTTACAACTATCGCGACCAAACAGCTTATTATTTTTTTAATTTGTATCACTTGTTCAATGAAAACTATCATGGTTTGCAGAAAGATTTGTAAATAATGTACAATCAAAAATGGTAACTATAAAACAAGAAGTGACTCAAGGATCTGTTCTGGATCCATTATTATATCTTACATAAATAAATTGAAAAAAAAACAGTTTGTGTCAATTTTAACGTTTTCAAAAAATACAAATCTTAAGTTATATAAATAAGTATAACAGAAAACCGCAAAATCAATCAAAACAACGGAAGCAAACTTCTAGATTTTATAATTGACGCCAAACTTAAATGGTCTTTACATAGTAATCAATTAGCAAAAAAGGTTTAGATTTATGCCAGACAGGTAAAACTCCGCTGCCTTATATATATCTTGAAAAACTAGGGGTATTGAAATTCTGTAAACACCATTAGCTTGAAGAGGGAAGCTTCAATTTGTACATTGTAAATATGAGATATATACAGGTAGGTGTTCCAGTTAAAACTTAGCGGCCTTACCTCTTGAAAACAGATAGATATATAAACATTCTCTAAATGCCACTATTTTTAGTTTGTAAGGGAAAACTTAATTTAGTATAATCCGAATATATGGCGTCGACGTTGCGACGCATGCCTATATTTTTTCAATTACTTTTTTTTTAACGAATTCTGATAGATGACGATTACATTGATAAGCAACAAAACAACATATAAAAATTAAAGTTGGGTGAAATAAAGGACTACCACCATTTTAGGACAGTTCCAATATATGCTAAAATAACTGCTTTTGAAACAGATTTTGTTGATTTTAAATTAAAGTGTGAGTGCTTTCATTTTTTTACGTTTAATAGCGCCTACAGAATTTCAATATCTCTAACCGCTTTCAAGATATAAGACTGCGGAATTTCAAGTGGACCACCTGTATATGCCATCGGCCTCGCGATCCAAACTATTTTTTTTTTAATTGTAACATACAGGGTATTTATGAAATGCAACGACAAAAAAAAACTGAAAATTGGTCTGGATGAGTAGATATCATTAAGAAAAAAATGTTGTAATAAAAGTGTTTTAGTTTTCGAAATAAAACTGATTGAAAATTTGGTCAAAATAGTATGTACGCTACTGAGTTAATAGTGATTAAAAAGATAATGTAGTTACTAAGAAAAATGTACCATTGCAGGTGCATTGTAAAAATAAAAAAAAAAATTATTTTCATTGAAGTCTAAAAATTCCGTCAAATTTATTGTTTAAAATGGCAGCTTTTTCGAATGCCGAAATGACCAATATGGTCTTGATTTACGGAAGAGCATTTGGAAATGCTCATAAAGCGCAGCGTCTCTACCAGGAGGAATTTCCAGTCCCAAGATTGCCTCATCACACAACATTTAGTGCCGTTGTTCAACGTCTCAGGGAAAACGGAAAATTTCAGCCAAGTTCGACGGATCGTGGTAGTGAAAGAACCGAACATGTTATAGACGTGCTACCAGAAATACTAGAAATTGTGGAAGAAAACCCAAGCATAAGCATTCGCAGATTATCATACAGATTAAGAGTTTCTACGTTTGTTGTGTGGCGAACCCTAAAAGAACAAGGGCTTCACCCATACCGCGTGCAATCCCTTAAACCCGAAGACCTGCCTCTGCGAGTGGTTGCTGCAAAAAAATAGGGAGCAACCAGACTCTGTGCAGAAGCTTTTGACCACCGACGAGACTACTTTCACAAGAGAAGGAGTTTTTAATTCTCGTAATACTCATATTTGGTCTGATGAAAATCCGCATGCCATACGGGAAACTCATTTTCAAGACAGATTTTCAGTAAATGTCTGGGCAGGCATGGTTGACGGCGGTTGCGTATTTAGATTTTTTAAGCAACGATTTAGGACCACTTTTGGAAAATGTACCCTTGAATGTTCGTAGGGATCTATGGTACCTTCATGATGGGGCCCCTACACATTATGCCGTAGAAGTGCGGGAATGGTTTGACCGAAACTTTCCAAACAAATGGATTGGAAGGAATGGACCTGTGTTGTGGCCACCTCGTTCTCCCGATCTCAATCCCTGTGATTTTTTTTATGGGGTTACATGAAGCAGGTAGTTTATCAAACTCCAGTGAATACGGTACAAGAGTTGACAAATCGCATTCTATAAATATTGCTGCCCAGATTAGAAATAATCCAGATATGGTTAGAAGAACACAGCAGTCGTTATTAATTCGGCGAGCAGAAGCATATGTGCAAAATAGAGGCCGTCATTTCGAAAACTTGTAGTAGTTTGTTTAACGTTGTGTTAATTTTATTCTTTATTTTTATTTTGATTAGTAAAGTTTAGTTGGTTATCGTCGTTGAAAAGTCTTATTTCTTATTAGTAGTTTCTTTTTGTTAACTATGCTCATTCATTAATAAGTCTGTACATAACTAGAGAAAATGACAACATCCTGAAAAAGAACACGCAAATGATTACCTATCACGTCAGAATTCCAATGGAACCAAAATCGGCGGACCACTGTCCAGAACCGCGTTCTTATAAGAACTGAAAAAACCACAACGGAACGCGAAAAACGTGAAAGAAGACTAGTGGTTTGCCGGCCCTCGTTCTAATAGGACCTCGACGCAAGAAAAATTAAGTAAAAATGACTAATTACTACCATTTAAAATCATTCTTTACTCCAAAATGTTTAAACATCCAGTTCATATTGTTTCAAAGTGATTGTTTCTGAAAAAATACTTTTGACTTTTTACTTGAGATTTTTCAAACTTCACCTTTCGTTGTCAGTTTTTGGTTGCTATGTTTTTACAAAACGTGAATGAATTGAATCTGATAGCACCTCTTACAGTGGCGCGAATATAGCTTGGATAAAGGGTAAATTTACTTTGCAACTTTTGATAATCCAACAGGAGTTTTTTTCGTTCCTTATGCTCTCGGGAATCCCTCCAATGTTTTTGTCGGTGCATTTCGCAAACACCCCGTATACAAATGCGACAAGAAAATCTTGGACGTCAATATCATTTCACGAAGAGTGAACCATCTTTCAGTATTAGAACTCTATTTTTTTAGTTTTACAATTTTTGAAACTGCGTTCATGGGGGCGACGTCGCATTTATACTTCAAACGTCAAAGTGACAATAAAGCAATCATTACATTAAAATTTTCAAAATGACAGAAAATTGACCTCCAAGATTTTCTGGCCGGGGTTGTAGGTTTTTCCGCTAATTTTGAAAAATCGTTAAATTTCAATTAAAATTATGTATATACAACATTATTTGATGTTAAGTAGAAGGGTATATGTTTGTAAATACATCTGCTTCCATGACAATATGAAGCAAGTATCTCATCATTTAGATACTTTATATAATTTACATTTAAAACAATTACAACATATAATAGTATATTAAAGTATAAGTGGATATTCAGGTAGTCTAAAACACGCGCGATTTTTCGAGCACGAAGGCGCAGTAAAAAGTTATTCGAAACTTCATAGTCTTGATCATAAAGTTAAAGTCAGTTTTACATGTTACTTTGGATGTATCGTTTATTTTACTATAATGATTATTATCTCTGAACTACAATAACATAAAATTTATATCAGCTTATATATAAAACTCTTCCCAAGTCATATTTGGAACTCGGTTATGTACAAGGACTATTATTTCTTTGTGGTAATTTTGATCATAAAATATAGGATTAATAGTAACACTATGCATTTCAAAATTTCAAGACAACTAAATGAAACATAATTGCTAACAAATAGCACATTGTAAAGAAATTTTCAAAACACAAGCACTATTGCATCTCAATGCTTATTTTAAAATCAAAAGATATATATTTGTTATGATAACATGAACAACTTTATTGGGGGTAGAAATTTTGATTAGTATCCGTAATACACAAGCCATCTTATTACTGTCTTACCAAAACTTCATAAAAGTTTGTTATGTAAGTAGTATTACTCAATTGCGTTGTATAAAATATTTGTGTTACATTATAGATATAGAAGTTACTATAAAAGAAAAATAAAATTAGCAAAATTAAATTTTCTAATTTTTGAAAGAAACTGTAGCTGTTAACTTGTATTTCAGGAGCAAGGGAAGTATGTCAGACTTCAGTTTTTGTTTAATTCATATAATACAATGTTGTAATGGATTTTTACTTCCCGAGCGTAAGCAAAGGAAGTATTGTAATCGAGTCCGTCGGCCGACTCTCTACTTTTACGTTTTCTCGATCTTTCATGACCCCTAGAAGACGAAGAAATAGGTCTCCCATTTCCGTCTGTCTGTCCGTCTGTCCGTCCGTCTGTCCGTCTGTCCGTCCGTCTGTCCGTCTGTCCGTCCGTCTGTCCGTCTGTCCGTCTGTCCGTCCGTCTGTCCGTCTGTCCGTCTGTCCGTCTGTCCGTCTGTCCGTCTGTCCGTCTGTTGTCCCGGATTTTTATTAGACAGATAATCTCCGAAAGTACTCGACCGATTGTTGTGAAATTTTGTACTTATATTAAGAATATCATGTAGATGGTAAAACGCTAACCAAAATTTGTCGAATCATCCTGTAGGAGATGAAAAATTTTAAACAAAAAGCACATTTTTTTTTTTGATGTGTGTGAGGGCGTTACATTATTTCTTTACCAGTTATCCACATGATCAAACGTCAGATTTTAATATAACATAAATTATAAACTCACTTTTAAGTCGTCAGTGTTGATAGCTGATTAATTACATTTATAGCCTGGTCAGGAGGGCTGGTGTCGAGGTGAATCGGTCATTACAACAATTATGCACCCTGTAAAATGCAATTGGGGATGTGAGCCATCGATTCCTAAAGTCGATGTGGCGAATTTGCTAATTGGGTGATACTCTTTAATAGCGAGTCCGTGTCATTTTGATTTATCATCAGTCAATAAGTTTGGTACTACTTTATCATGAATATGACTGCTTTAATTAACAATTATTTCATCAATGAGCTCTGTCCAAGAGGTTGGAGTCACAACGGTCGAAATTGTCCGGTACGGAGTGTGCAATGAGTACTAAGGGAAAAACTGAAGACGCACGAAGTACTCGCTCTCGCTACCGACAACAGGGTACAGTACTGAGTCGTGCAATGGGCGAAGGGAAATGAAGGCGCACGACGCCCCGCTCCAGTTACTGTCCCAGGACTAGTACCAAAGAGTGCAAGGACACCAAGGGAAAAACTGAAGACGCGCGAGGTGCCCACTTCGATAACTAGTCCTTTGACCACAAGGCATCAGGATTGATGCCCGCACCGTATCTGCCTACAACAGACACATCCGCCACAACGGATTTTATTCTGGCGCCTGCGACAACAGGCGCGTCCCGCACCAACGGGCATCCGCAACAACGGATAACAGGTCCCGCTACAACGGGCGTCCGCGACAACGGACAAAGGTATCACAGGAGGGCGGACAGTCTAATTAAATTAGCTCGACATGTCAAGGCTCATTTCATCACTTTTACTATTGCAATATCTCTCAGAATTATGTTAACATTATTTGACAACTGACTCGGTACCACTTATCAATAATCATGTCAAATGCAACAACAACAAGGAACGGACTCACCAAATCACAGTAGATAATCCAATTAGCTTTTACAACAATTAACAATGCAGGTTACACCTTAGTGCAATCTCACTCACATCACCCCTAAGACCGATAACTCAGTGATACACTCACCTCAACACTTTTTGATCAACCGCAACACGTAATATTAAAATCGTCTTAACCGGTACGCGTCCGTTTTAAAACTGAAATCTTTATCCAGGCCTTTTTAGTTACACCCTCTCGAAAGAAACACAGTCAACCAATCAACCCCAATCAGGTCTATTTTTTTGGGTCACACATGTGGTTTCTGTTTTCGCCTGTGACTGCGATAATCTCAGATTTGTCTCGCTCAAGTGTTAAGTCGCCGGACCACCTGCACCCCTGCATCGCAGGCCATTAGTAGGCGTGTGAAAGGGCATAGGCCATTCCCCAGTTTCTGGGAAATATATATTTTTACGAGCCCCAAATTAGCATGAAACTCTTAACTGCATGCTTTTACACCCCAAATATAAAAAAATATGAAGAGAAACACATGTTAAGTACAAACCTATCTTACAACTCGGCCATCCTGCGAACAACTCGCCCCGAGTTGCCGTTGTGGTGTTTAATTCGAGTGTTGATCGCCATCGGATAAAACCACACCGTCCTCGCCACTTTCGCTATCGGTGGCATCGGAAATGCCTCCAGGTGGGCACCAGGGTCTCATCCGATCGACAGCGATGACTCTGTCGTAGCCGGCTTTATTTCTTGTCCGATGTGACTTCTCCATGTCCTGCACCACATACCGGTCGTTTGGCAGGATCGACTTCACGACCATGGGTCCACTGTAGGGTGGTATTAATTTCCGACTCGTCCCGGACGTTGTTACGTTCTTCGCGATTAGTACGAGATCACCTTCTTTATACTTTCTCGCCTTTTTTCGTCGTTTATCAAAATGGCGCTTTTGTTGTTCTTGATTTTGAGCAATCTTTGCCGCAGCCTCTTGTCTGGATGTAACAAGATCGGTCAAGATCGACGATATTTGCGAAACTTCATCGCGTAGCGTCATGTCGGTACTGTTACGAGGCGAATACCCCAATAACAGTTGGCTTGCTGTTTTGCCTGTGGATTTATTTACGACATTATTAATGGAAAATTGAACGGCTCTAATCTGTTCGTCCCAGCGATCTTCCTCTAATGTGGATGTCAGCAACGACGCTAAGATCGTTCGGTTGAGTCGTTCAACTTGTCCATTTGCGCGTGGCGTCGCGACTGCGTTTTTAACGTGTCTAATCTGGTTTTGCTCACAAAATCCGCGGAACTGACTGGATGTGAATGCGGTACCTTGATCAGAAATGACTACTTTCGGTACTCCGTAAGTAGCGAAAATATCTTTGAAGTATTCGACAACAATTTTCGTTTTCGTTGATTTCACCGCACGGAGAAATACAAATTTGGTGAAGGCGTCAATTCCAGCAAGAATATACACGTTTCCCTTTCGGGACTTTGGGAACGGACCCAGATGGTCGATGTGGACGGTGTTTAGTGGTTCCGCTGTTTTCTTTATGGGATGTAGAAAACCCTCTTTTTTCCCGGACGTACGTTTATTGTATAAGCAAGGTATACAACACGAAATGTACTGCTCCACGTACTTTCGCATTCTGGGAAACCAATAATGATCTGATATGCGGTACAGTGTCTTTTCGACCGCAAAGTGACCGAAATCATCGTGGGCGGCGCGAACAATTTGGTGTCGCATACCCCTCGGAACAACCCATTGGATTCCTCTCGCGGTTATGCGATATACTCGTCCGTCTCTTAATGTATAGTTTTTGTAAATGTCTTTCTCCTCGTCGGTTTCTGGAGGCTTAGTCAGAATTTGGTGGATGCGCCGAACTTTCTCGTCCGTCAGTTGGCCCGACAACACCCAATCCGCCTTTTCAATGTGGAGTACGCTCTCCGATTTCTTCTCTTCCACCGGATTTCTGCTGAGTGCATCAGCATGCTTCATCCGGTTTCCAGGCCTGTACTGCACATCGAAAGTGAACTCCTGCAGTTGGAGCCACCACCTCGCAATTCGGGGAATAATCTGTTTCTTTGTGCTGGTGGCTTTCAGCGCGTTACAGTCCGTTACAACCGTGAAACTCAAACCTAACAAATATGATCGGAACTTCTTCAGACTTTCGACCACTGCCAGAGTCTCCAACTCATATGAGTGATATTTTCCCTCAGCCTCGGTTGTTTGCCTACTGAAATATGCCACAGGATGCAGGCGCTCGTCGGCCTGATATTGCAGTAAAATTCCTGCCAACCCCAGCGCGCTGGCATCTGTGTGCACCTCCGTACGTTGTTGTGGGTCGAATAGCGCTAGCGTCGGTCTCGTGATCAAACTTTCCTTTAATTTACCAAACGCTTCTTCCTCCTGCGTGTCCCACCGCCACGGTACCGCTTTTCTAGTGAGATTCGTTAACGGTTTCGCCAGGGCGGCGTAATTCTTAACGAAGTGACGAAAATAACCCGTCAATCCAATAAACTGTCGTACTTCGTGGACAGATTTCGGCGTCGGAAACGAATCGATCGCACTGGTCTTGTCTTTACCTGGTCTGACTTTGTTATTCTCCACGTCAAAACCGAGGAAGGTGACTGACGTCGTCAGGAATGAGCATTTCTTGAGGTTTAGCGTTAACCCTTCCTCGCGAAAGAGTTCTAACACCTGCCTCAGGTTTTTCAAAGCTTCGTCCGTTGTTTGTGCGTGTAATAAAACGTCATCCAAATAAATGGCAGCGGAGGCGGAGGCAGGTCGTAACAATTTATTCATCAGCCTCTGAAATGTTCTCGGGGCATTTGTTAGGCCAAATGGCATCCTGTTGTACTCGTATTGACCGAACGGTGTCACGAAAGAAGTGTATTTTTTGGACGCTTCCGTCAATGGGATTTGGTGGTACCCCGACTTAAGATCGAGACTCGTAAAGTAAACACCGCCCTGCAGTCGATCTATTTGATCGTCTATTCTTGGTAGAGGGTGATTGTCCTTTACTGTGCGGGCATTCAGCTTTCGATAATCGATGCATAGGCGCTGCTCGCCATTTTTCTTCTTGACAAGTAGGACAGGGGAGCAGTAATCGGAGTCCGATTCACGGACAATGTTGTTGTCCAAAAGTTCCTGTACGATGTCTTTCACCGCCTCTTGTTCCGCTCGCGCCATCCTGTAAGGACGGTACGTGAACGGCTGATTATCAGACAACTGAATTTCCAGTTGTGTTGATTTTGCACAACCAATTTCGGCGACCGATGTGGCGAAACAACCCCTGTATTCGTCCAGTAGGTCATACAATCTTTGTCGGTCCTGATTATTCACCGTTGGGCCAATTGTTACCTCCTCCCGGAGAATTTTTGGTAGCTCGTGTTCTGATACCGCCATGACGTTATTCCCGTCGGACTCCTGCGGCTTGCACGGCCATGCCCGTGCGTAAATTTCGTTCGTTTTAAAAGCGATCTCGTTGTCGGATAAATTCACGCACGGCAAAAACGTCGGTTGATTTTTAGTGCAACGGATTACAGTGCTTGGCACACAATATTCGTACCCTTCCCGCGGTCTCATCGCAGCCTCGATGAAGAGGTCGCCTTCAAAATCTCCTGGTGACACTGCGATATGACCAACATGATTGGCAGGCACGGCACGCGATTGGGTCACTCGTAGTGCGATTTTCTGACACTCCGGTTTCTCAACCACTTTCGTCGGGTCGAGCGTCGTAAATTGTAAGCTCGTATCATCCTTTATCGCGTAAACTCCCGGCATTTCGGTGAAATTTCTGCCGACCAGCAGGGGTACTTGTTGTGCATGATCGGGTACAACATACATTTTTATCTGTTGTTGTACCAGATCAACCATCAGCCTCACTTCTGTCGACCCGATCGCCGTAGTGATGCCGTCACCGTACCCCCGGAGTTTTACGGCGTCTGCTTTGTTCGGTTTTAGTCCCAAACGTTGCGCCTCCGTAAGTCTAATTAAAGTGGATGAGCTGCCCATATCGATGTACGCCGTTGCGAGTTTGCCGTTAACGAGGACTTCTTTATAAAATTTGGTGTTGTGGGGATCGGAGTTTGCGTCGGCTAGTCACGCGATTGGTTTTGCTGCTTGCGTATCCTTTTTCTTACGGAAGCAGTTGACCTCTAAATGACCCATTTTCCGACAGTACGTACATCGTACTGGATCCGCGGTTTCGTGGGGCCTCCGATCCGGACAGTGTTTGGAGTAGTGACCGTTTTTACCACAATGGTAGCAATGAGTTGACGAACTCTCCGACGTTCGGTTTCTACTCGGCGTAAAACGTTTTGGTTTCTTATGGAAGTGCGAATGGCTCTTCGATGTCGACGGTCGTGGTGTCGTGGACACGTCATTGATTGCCGCTAAATAACGAAACAGCGACTCCGGCGTTTGATGGTTACCGGCTGTCGCTCCCGTCTTAACGACAACATCATCGATGCCACCAATAATGCAAGCTACCGCGTCCGCTCCGTAAATCTTGCAGGCCGTCAGCATCGCGTTCTTTTCGTAAAAGTACTTTGCGTACGTTTCCTCCAGGCGCTTTCGGCGGCGTATCATATTCGTCAGGTCATCGTAAAAATTGCGCCTGGACGGGAACGCACTTTTTATACGCTCCTTCCATTCGTCCCACGACAATTTTAGAGTAGGTTGTCCCTTGAACCACGTCTCGGCCAGCCCGCGAAGTTTTGATAACGCATAATAAATCGTGGCGTCTTCAGGCCACTTAAAAATCTCGCTCAACTCATCGACCTTGTTACACCAGGACTCGGCATTTTGCTCCCGGTCATCTGGATTAAAATAAGGCACCACTTCGCCCTTTGTCGGATAAGACGGTCGACTATTGCCCGCTTGTTGAATGAACGTCGTCATTACTTCGGTCAACCTGTCTATCGAGCTCGTTGTTTCGCGAGATTCGGTGCGCGAAAAATGATCGCTCGTCTGAGGGGACGGAGATTCCCGTGACTGTTGACGACGAGGGCGACCCATTCTGATTTATTACTAAATAAAATAAATAGTCAATTTTTACCTATTCAATGTGACTCACCTCGAGCACCTGTTACACAAATTTTGGGAGATTGAAAGTCTGACATACTTTATTAACAGATCCTAGCCAACTCAAATTAAAATTGTTTTACACTCTGACGACGACAATTTAAACTAATGATCTATTCATTCGGACACATGAGTGTCAGATCCCACTTCTGATAAATTATGTAGGAGATGAAAAATTTTAAACAAAAAGCACATTTTTTTTTTTGATGTGTGTGAGGGCGTTACATTATTTCTTTACCAGTTATCCACATGATCAAACGTCAGATTTTAATATAACATAAATTATAAACTCACTTTTAAGTCGTCAGTGTTGATAGCTGATTAATTACATTTATAGCCTGGTCAGGAGGGCTGGTGTCGAGGTGAATCGGTCATTACAACAATTATGCACCCTGTAAAATGCAATTGGGGATGTGAGCCATCGATTCCTAAAGTCGATGTGGCGAATTTGCTAATTGGGTGATACTCTTTAATAGCGAGTCCGTGTCATTTTGATTTATCATCAGTCAATAAGTTTGGTACTACTTTATCATGAATATGACTGCTTTAATTAACAATTATTTCATCAATGAGCTCTGTCCAAGAGGTTGGAGTCACAACGGTCGAAATTGTCCGGTACGGAGTGTGCAATGAGTACTAAGGGAAAAACTGAAGACGCACGAAGTACTCGCTCTCGCTACCGACAACAGGGTACAGTACTGAGTCGTGCAATGGGCGAAGGGAAATGAAGGCGCACGACGCCCCGCTCCAGTTACTGTCCCAGGACTAGTACCAAAGAGTGCAAGGACACCAAGGGAAAAACTGAAGACGCGCGAGGTGCCCACTTCGATAACTAGTCCTTTGACCACAAGGCATCAGGATTGATGCCCGCACCGTATCTGCCTACAACAGACACATCCGCCACAACGGATTTTATTCTGGCGCCTGCGACAACAGGCGCGTCCCGCACCAACGGGCATCCGCAACAACGGATAACAGGTCCCGCTACAACGGGCGTCCGCGACAACGGACAAAGGTATCACAGGAGGGCGGACAGTCTAATTAAATTAGCTCGACATGTCAAGGCTCATTTCATCACTTTTACTATTGCAATATCTCTCAGAATTATGTTAACATTATTTGACAACTGACTCGGTACCACTTATCAATAATCATGTCAAATGCAACAACAACAAGGAACGGACTCACCAAATCACAGTAGATAATCCAATTAGCTTTTACAACAATTAACAATGCAGGTTACACCTTAGTGCAATCTCACTCACATCACCCCTAAGACCGATAACTCAGTGATACACTCACCTCAACACTTTTTGATCAACCGCAACACGTAATATTAAAATCGTCTTAACCGGTACGCGTCCGTTTTAAAACTGAAATCTTTATCCAGGCCTTTTTAGTTACACCCTCTCGAAAGAAACACAGTCAACCAATCAACCCCAATCAGGTCTATTTTTTTGGGTCACACATGTGGTTTCTGTTTTCGCCTGTGACTGCGATAATCTCAGATTTGTCTCGCTCAAGTGTTAAGTCGCCGGACCACCTGCACCCCTGCATCGCAGGCCATTAGTAGGCGTGTGAAAGGGCATAGGCCATTCCCCAGTTTCTGGGAAATATATATTTTTACGAGCCCCAAATTAGCATGAAACTCTTAACTGCATGCTTTTACACCCCAAATATAAAAAAATATGAAGAGAAACACATGTTAAGTACAAACCTATCTTACAATCCCCACCACTAAAGCGATGACGTCACTTCAAAATTGTACATAGTAAATGGGTTTTCAATTGTATAAAATAACATAGTCCTACACATGTAGTTTACAACTCTGAATCGACTTTTCACCCGAAACGTCCAGATTTTTGGAAAAAAAATCAAAATTATAAAACAACATTTTGAAATTTAATTTTTAATCTGCTAACCAGAATGCTTTGAAATGTTGCAGATGTTTTAAGGCTATAAAGAGCATCATAAATCTTTAGTCAAAAAATATTTGCTTATCCCCTCCAAAAACTTGATGACGTCAGCTCAAAAGTTTGTGGAATAAATCATATCTAAAATGTACAAAATATGATGAGTCTGTACTTGTGATCTATCACTCCATTCATATTTTTTGGATTTGCATATACAGGGTGACTCAAAAAAATTAATGAATGCGTAAATATATTTTATTGATTTAATCAGGAACTACAAAACCGAATGCTCTGAAATCTTGCAGATGTTTTAAGGTCATAAAGAGCATAATAAATGTTTAGTCAAAATATATTTGCTTATCCCCTCCAAAAACTTGATGACGTCAGCTCGAAAGTTTGCCGAATAAATCATATCTAAAATGTACAAAATATGATGAGCCTGTACTTGTCATTTATCACTCCATTCATATTTTTTGGATTTGCATATACAGAGTGACTCAAAAAAATTAATGAATGCGTAAATTTATTTTATTGATTTAATCAGGAACTACAAAACGGAATGCTCTGACATCTTGCACATGTTTTAAGGTTATAAAGAGCATAATAAATTTTTAGTCAAAATATATTTGGTTATCTTCTACAAAAAACTGATGACGTCAGCTCAAAAGTTTTCCGAATAAATCGTATCTAAAATGTACAAAATATGATGAGTCTGTACTTGTGATTTATCATTCCATTCATATTTTTGGATTTGCATATGCAGGGTGACTCAAAAAAATTAATGAAGGCGTGAATTTATTTTATCGATTTAATCAGGAATTACAAAACCGAATGCTTTGAAATCTTGGGAATATTTTAAAGTTATTATAAGCATGGTAAACTTTTGTTCAAAATGTATTTGTTCATCCCTCCTAAAAAAATTGATGACGTCACCCTTAAATTTTGCTGAATAAATCCTATCTAAAATGCAAAAAATATGATGAGTTTGTACTTGTGATTTATCATTCCATTCATATTTTTTAGATTTTCTTAAGAGGTGGTTCAAAAGAATTAATGAAGTCAATTTATTTTATTGATTAAATTAAAGGCAACACTTATTATTAGTATTACACCCCAACCAACCCAATTTGGTAGACACAAAATTTGTTAAAGGAAAAACTCGGTTGAAACATAAGGGTAGCACGCTTATTTACATCGACTTTAACATTACAGACCTGCATTTGTTTTATGCGTTCACTTGATTCCGCGAATGTGAAATAGACATGTTTATAATCAACCAATTGTGAATTTCACCGTCAAGAATTAAAATAAAACCCAATGTTTTATATAATAAGCGGAAGTCGAAGCAATAAAACCGACGGTCGTTTTGTTTACAGTTTCTGTGTTTGGCTCTCACGTATGCTGTTACGCCTGTCATCTTAAATTAACAATGTTTATACATACACGATTTTCAGTTGCCTCTGATACGTAGGTATACGTGAGTAAATTGTTTCGTTATTTTATTGATTATTACAAATCAATATTCAAACGACCCAATTCATTTTCCCGAAAATTTGAGAATATAATAATTTTATTCTTAGTATTACACTACATCTATCCCAACTGATATACGTGTCCTTGCAAAAATGTTGATGACGTCATCGCAATTTTTTTTTAAATTCCCACTACAAAAATGTAATGAGAAAAAAAAACACAATAGGCATGCAGTCGTCAAGTTTCCGACAGCGAGGGAAGTACTGTCTAAACTCTTTAGACCAATTTTTTGTATTAATGCTTCTAGATAGAAGTACTAATACTTTTATATTCGACGAACTGCAAAATGCCAAAGGAAAATTGGTCATAATGAAAGTATCACAATATATCTCTTATCAGCTATAGGTTAATAGGCATATTATCACTAGAAAAATCTTCATTACCTGTAATAAAAACGGACATACCACTATCATTTTAATGGTGTCACAATATATGTCCAGATTGTCTGCTGTTACATATTTTGTTATTTAGTTTTTTTTTTATTATTACGTACAAGTCTAAATAGATTTTAACTAACTTGAGTTTCGTATATTACTACATGTCCGTTTTTCCTACGTATTTATGTTATGTTGATAAATTAACAAGTCCAGTGAAATGAATCATTATATCCGAATCCAAACCTTCACTACTTTGTGTAATATAAAACCACGATAAGCAGCACAGTTTTATTTAGTCAGAACGTAATGTTTGTCATTGGTATATTTCTGTAAATATACAAATAACTAACGATACGCAATGCATTTTGCCATTAAAGAAGGTAGGGTCCTGAGTGATTATTGACCTGAAAATACTCTGTGCGCAACGTAGGGTCTGGTCTGCAATAAGACGTTTAGCATTTGAATAGGCACACCTGAATTTAGCATATAATATAAGTAGTGCGTACAAAGAGAATATATCTAAGTGAGGAACTTTTTTTTTGTTTATATAATCCAAGGCTGCAGATGTATGAGTAAAATTTAAGATGAATGAAATAATTTGTGCAGAATCAAAATACATATATAACATTGTTTCTAAAATTATACCAATCGGCTTTAATGTTTTTTATTACTTCTAAAACTAGCGATAACTACTTATGACTTTTTTATGGCCTAGGATTTTGATATTAAAGTATATTACTGTACATCTTGGAATTAACAGAAAACACTTTGCATTATCGTCAGTGTGACACCACAAAGTGTGTGTTCAGACGTACTAAGTTCAAACTATTGTTTAAAGTGTATAATTACTTAGTTCTAAATTAGAATCACTTTCATTCTACGGGGTAGTAAAATCAGACAGTATTCAAAAATATGTAATTTAACACCGAAATCTTTAGAAATGACGTGAACTCGTGGTTACACTCAAGCATCGGAAAAGTAAAGTTTATAATAAATCTTCTTATATAAACAAGCTTAAATATTACATTTTTATCTTACTGATAAACTATTCGTCTGCCATGGACTCTAGAGTACGTAACTGCAAATTTCTTACACGTTTCAATTTTAAGTTAATATGAGAAACAATTATTCTTCTATATTATGAACGTTTGGCATCGGTAGCCTAATAATTAAATTAAAGAGCAAATATGTATTGCCATAACAATCTTATCTTTTTATGATGACGTTGACACAATTCTCTTTTTATAGTGATTAAACATACATATTAATTATAAAAGCCATTTTCTTTTCGTAAATATTTATTTTCAGTAGACCGACAAAGAGTATGCGTTAGAACGTCATTGATACAGAATAATATATTATTAACTAATCTGGTTTTCTGTTACACATTAATTATTGTTATCAATTATCACTTCTCTGTGCTTCAATTATTCTCATCAGTTATCACTTTACAATTTTTATTTACTTCTAACATATCACGGTAGTATGTTAATTAAAGTCCTTAATTTTGGCGCGTGGTTAACATGTGCATATGCTCCAAGAAAATGAATAAATATTTTAAACTTTACAAATGGTTTGAATTAACGTTAATTTAAAAAAAAACTTATCATAAAACACACCTAGTACGATGAGAATGATGGCGAAATACTTGTAAAATAGTAAAAAAGTTATAAAGAATTGTCTCATTTAAGATGTAATCGCAATAGATTGCATACCATTTTTTCTACTATTTCTTAATTTTGATAAATTGTTACACGGATATAATTTGTCGAATTTGAAATTAAACACACTGTACCTACAATATACAATAAAAAACAAAAGCTTTTTTTTTCAAAACAAAGTGTTGCTTTAAAGAAACATCCTTAGGCAGGGTACTATCTGTAAAGAGTCAACTGCAAATAATATCTTTACTTCCTGAGCGTAAGCTAAAGAAGTATAGTAATAGGGTCCATCCACGAATCGTTGCTTTCAGGGTTTCTCGATGTTTCATAACCCCTAGAAAAAAGTGATCTCCGTTTCCGTCTGTCTGTCTGGGGGCTATGTTGAACTACTGGACCGATTGTAATCAAAATTAGGCTAATCATCCCCATCACCAATGGGATGACGCCATCTCCAAAATTTACAACAATTTTTTTTTATTTTATAAAATAAGGTACTCCTGAACTTATGGTGTATTAATCCATGTTGTTTTCACTCAAGTCATCCAGATTTTTGGAAAAAAATGAAAATTATATAATATCATTTTGTAATTTAACTTTGAAACTCCTGAACCGAATGCTCTGAAGTCTCACAAACGTTTCAAGGTTGTCGTAATAATGGTAAAGCGTTAATCAAAATTTATTAATTTATGCCCTTCCAAAAATTGATAACGGCATCTCAAAATTTTGCCGAATAAATCCTCTCTGAAATATGCAAAATATTATGGCTCTATACTTGTGATTTATCAGTGCACTCATAGTTAGTGGAATTCTTTATACAGGATGATTCAAAAAATTTAATGAATGAGGCAATTTATTTTATTGATTAAATCAAGAACGACTTACCTATGTTCAGGAAAATTTGGAGTTTACAGTACTGTTATTATTAGTATTACATTGCGTCTATCCAAATTGATATACGTGTCCTTGCAAAAATGTTGATGACGTCATCACAAAATTTTGTAATGGAAAAATTCACTTTAAACAAACTCGTAGCACGCTTCTTTATCTTTATTTTAACATTACTTACATATTTTTATTTTAATTTAATAAAATCAAAACTTAGAATTTTTAAAATCTGGTTGTACTTCAGGGGAAGTTCTCTCGGAATAACCTTCGACCAACTTTTTATTTTATTTATGTTTCTATTTTTCTGTGATCTGTGCACATAATTCTTAATCCGCCGATTTAATTTTCTTGAAATTCGTAGGTCAAAGTAATATAATCTTTGTGTTTGCATCATCGACCGATGCATATAAACGGCAATTGTTTATCCTCACGAAAATTAAATAAGTCTTTGCTGAAAAATACACTCTAAGGTGTATATAGAAACAATTGTAATTCAGATACCTACGTGGGAAGTTCTGAGCAAAAAATTTGACACCAACTTTTACTGAACTATTATTATCTATTTCTTTAAGATCTAGCAGTTTTTATTAGTCATTCATTATTAAGGCTTGTAAAACTGGATGGTCAGATAAGTCAGTGTGTAAAAAAAAAATTATAAACTTTCAGTGTTTTTCATGTTGTCGTTTTTTTTTCCTTTCTATTATTGAAAAAAAGGCGTAGAAGAAAGTTGTACCTTTTGTAACAAGCGTTGGCGGCTTCTTTAACAAAATTTATGTCTGCTGTTTACCATTCATCTACGTTGTTTATACATACTTACTTTTATGCTGATTACCTGCAGAGTACGCAGTGGAACTGAGAAGATCTAATATGATAATTATCAGATATAATATTAGATTATAATTTAACACGAATTTTGTGTTCGTATTTTTAACAACTTTTTATCAGTTGCAAAATATAAAAACTTAGTAGCGCTTGGTATAGAGACAATTGTGCAATTTGAACTTATAACTTGCGTAAATTTGTCAACGTACCTATATAACGATTACTTATCTTTATTTGATCTCTACTATATCCAAGAAAACATTTGTGATTATGATTCATATTCAGCAAAATAAATGGTTTATCTAACTATCACGCACTGTAGTTTTATCTTACCATTACCGTATAGCTTATAGACAAAAAACGTGAAATTTATGTTTACTGTTTAGTTAAAAACTTACTGTTGATAATAATTATATTTGTAGAATTATAGATAGGTAGATAAAATGAATTTGTTTATAAACAACATAAATGGCATTCACAGTAAAAATACTTTGTTACATTTTATCATCCAAAATTTTACACTTTATGTGAAATTACGGCGTGTGTTGTTTTCGCTTAACAGATAATACAAAAAAAAAAAGAAAAACATAAGACGTGATACTATAATAATAAATTACAATTACAGTATCACCACATACTTAACACAAATTTTTATAAGGGTATATTAAAAATTTTCATTAACAGCACAAAACGACAACAAAGTAGGTACATACTATATCGAAAAAAAGTTTCAATTTCGACTTAAAATTTTCACTATTATTTAATTTTCTTGTATACCGCAATTAATTTATGGAACAAATTAAAAACAGTGTTAAATATTTTTCAGTCGAACTGCATGTAGCGGGAAAATTTCAGATGATTTTGTAGAGTTCCGACGTAAAAAATGTTCAAAAAACCATCGATCACGTGACTTATGCAGCAATTTATGATGAGTTTCCCATTATTTTGAATACAGAACAATATCTCAAAAAACTTAAATTTTAAGATAATACATCTCACGTTTCCGTCTATTTGTCATCTGACGTCTGTTTGGGATTTTTCATTAGCATTACACAGATAACCTCCATTATGTTGTCTTGTGAAATTTGACTTGTATTTTAGGAATATCGTGTAATGATGAAACGCTAAACCAAAATTGGTCTAATCATACCCATCAACAATTTGGTCACATCACCTTAATATTTTGTAAATACGAGTAACATAAAATAACTACACATATTTGTGACCACTTTGTTGAACAAATTTGGTTAACAAATTACAATTTTCTTATTATTTTCCGAAGTACTTATTGTCACAGAATCCATCCGTCAAACGGCTACTTGCGTGTTTTATCGACATTTCATGACCCCCAGAGAATGAAAAAATTGGTGTCCCATTTCCATCTGTCTGGTCTATCGTCTCTGTCGATATTTATTATGTCCTACACTACATCGGATCATCCCCACCAACAATTTGATAGCATCACCTCAAAATTTTAGATGGTAAATATTATTTAAATTTTATGATGTAACATACTCATATACTTGTAATTTACGAATCGCCTTGACTTTCTACCCTCCGCTTCCCAATTTTCCCAAAAAAATCAAAGTTGTATAACAACATTTAACTTAACTGTAAAACCGAATGCTCTGAAATCTTGCAAAGTTTTAATGTTATCGTAGGCCTAGTAAATTGTTAATTAAAATCTATATATTTATGCTCCCCAAATATTTGATGACGTCATTTCAAAATTTTTTTGTTTGGCTATACAAGGTTTTCTCGACGTTTTATAATCCCTAGTGTACGAAAAAATAAATCTCCCATTTCCATCTGTCTCTCTGCCTGTCTATCTCTCATGTCGAGTTTTATTTTAAGATTATCTGTCTAAATCTTCGAAACTAGCGGATCGATTCTTGTCAATTTTTGTATGTATGTTAGGAATATAACGCTAACCAAAATTTGTTTGATCATCCCCAGCAATAATGAGATAATGTTATCTCCAAATTTTACAAAAGTAAATGTTACTTAAATTTTATAAAATACGATTACTCCTACAATTGTAGCTTATGAATCCCCATGACTTTTTCCGTTGACGTCCAGAAAAATAAATCAAAATTATGTAAATTTTAAAATTTAAATTTGAAACTGCAAAGAAGAATACTCTAAAATTTTGCAAACTGTCAAGGTTATCGTATGCAGGTAAACCGTTAATCAAAATCTGAAAAAAAGTGCAAGATCGAATTTTATAATTTCTTCAAAATTAGCGTTCGACTGTACTTCAAGGGCGAGGGAAGTTCTGTAGAAATAACCTTTAAGGTTATAGGTACAGAATCACTAAGAAATAATTACTTAATATGAAGCAGGTTACTCGGATAAGTTGGATTTGTTGGACTTTACTTCAGGAGCCGGGGAAGTTCTATGTAAAGAAATTTAGACCATTTTTTTTAATATCAATTAGAATATCGATCATTTGTAATTAGTCTAGAATATAACTATCAGGAGCTTTAGTTGTCACAATTTAATAAAGTTCCTAAAAAATCGATAAATTCCAAGGAATAAAATGGAACAAAAGATGATACTAAGGCTAATTTTAACGGCAGGTTGATAAACGATTTTTAGGTACCTCACATTATTAAACAATTTGGAAAAACAATGTGTTGCATTTATTACTTACTAGTTTATTAGACACCGAAGAACGTCGGTATTTGTTAAAAGTCCAACATAATTTCTTTATAAGTATACACATATAAGGTATATTTTATATATTTTTACTTATCGTTTTTAGAATGTACATAATATAGTCAAGTGGTTTTAAATGATTCATTATATACATATATCTATATATTTCATTTATTACGTAGGTCTATAACATATTATGCAATATTCTGAATAGACATAATATTCCATTTATTTAATTGAAAGTCAAATCACTGAATTATAATTTTAATTATTATTTTCATCAAAAATTAAATTATATGTAGCTTTCGATAAGAAGTAACTAACCATAAATCATACACATTAATTAATAATAATCATTTTAGCAGATGAGCTATATTTTTATCTCTTTTTTTATCTCTTTATCAACTGTTATCGCTCAATTAGCACTTCCCACCAACTTTCGAAATTAAAGCTAACTGGTATATAAACTCTCCTAGTTTACAAGTTCATTTAATCACAACACCCACTACCTTCAATTGGCCCAAAATTTAAAAAAAATAAGAAAGTTTACTTGTCCACAGATTTTACCAAAAATGGTGATAGTAACAAACGAACCATATGCAGAAACAGAACCAATGTTAAATGCAGCAACTTCAGAAGAAACCTCTGAGGAAATAAAATTTAGAAGAAATTCTTATGCGGAAGCGTATAAGAATATTACTAGGTAAGATTTCAATGTGTTTTGACCTGCCCATCTTAAAATAAATAAAAAAAAACAGTTGCAGGCATTTAAGTGATTTTTTCCGATTTCAGTTCGATGAAAGCGGACCAACTCCAGATAGAGGACCCTAGTCTGGCATGTAAACTACTATCGACAGCAGTGAACCTAAAGAACATGCCTCTAGCAAAACAGTGCATTGAAATCCTTGACAGAAAACTGGACAAAAGTAACGTCCTGTCCATATTTGCACATCTATCCCAGTGTAAAATGCCATGTTCAAATCCTAACGACTTCGAACCATCAGCTCCCCCCATCGTGGAAAATGAAAATCTCCGAGATAAAGACTGGGTTCAAGAATTAACAGACAACCTGCGACATAACTGCCTTTTGGAAATTGATAAGAATGCGGATTACGTTTTGAAACAAAACGAAATTTTGGATCTGTCGTATTCTGATCTGTTAGCTATTATAACAAGAGACACTTTAGAAGTGAAAAATGAATGTTTGGTGTATGCTACAGTGTTGAAATGGGCGACAAAAGAGTGTCACAGGAGAACTCTGCAGCCCCACCTAGTAAACATCAAGGCTGTGGTTCGAGATCTGCGGTATGCGCCAAGATATGGACTTATGTCGAAAAAAGAATTTTGTAGTAGAACTATATACGGAGAAAAAGGGCCTACGCGAAGTGACATCCTCGAAGAAAAAGAGTGGAGAAAAATACAATTTTTCATCAAAGAAAAGAGTAAAAACAGGCCGGTAGAAGATCTACCACATAAAATGTCGCAACCAAGAGTACCAGGTACGGAAAAACCAAAACTTTTGAGTTCCCAAAGCAGTATTAGAGCAATGGATTGCCCAGTAAAAAGTAAAAATACTCGCTGCACTAGCAGCACAACTTGTGACAGGTTTCTTTTGAATTTTTTGACTTGTTGGTCCGCCATTTTCGATTAAAATATTGTTAACATCTTCAAAGTATTTTTAAAAGCACTTGTTCATAACTATTTCGAAGAAAACCACTAGCCACTTTTTGTTATGATGTATTTATTAAGAAAAACTACGTATTAATTAAACGACGGCTGAACTATCGAAATATTTTAGATTAAGATATTTACTATGTGATTTCTTTTTTAGCTTTAATTGACTTATATGTTTTCTACATGAAATGTTAATTTAGTACTTAATAAGTACTTTTGTTGTGTTCACTATTTAGTTTTTGTCTGATTTTGTTATTTTAGATCTGTGATGTGTTTCTAGTTGTAATAATACGTACCAAAAGTTAATTATTTCTTTTATATATTTTTAGAACATCTCGTTTAAATCATAATTTAGGCTGGGCCTAGGCTTGTTTATAATAAAGGTTCTATCACTGTTGGAATTTAAATCAATTACTATATAAATGTATTTTATGATAAAAAAAAAAGTTCAAATGATAGGTGAGATGTATTGTACTAGAATTTGAAGTGTTGTTACCATCTGTTTCAGCAGATGACGATGTTGACTGGTGAAGTAGGCCACTTTTATTAGTTGTAACAATATTTTTAGTAAAATTTGATTGCCATATTTTCTTGCATAATACACGTATTTCTGTATACCTACTGACTGTAAAACCAATTAAATCATGTGATAAAATTGCACCCTTTATTTAGTTAACTAACACCAAATGTTGGTATTGAAATAATTTTTTTTTTCTATCAAGTAAGACAACATTTTATGTTTCGTTTTTAGAAAAATGTAATCATTTGCAGCCAAAAATTAGAATTATTATCGGCAGAAGTAAGTGGATTAACAAAAATGCATAATGCGTAAGTATTTAATAATCGTTTTCGTGTTTAATGTATCCGCATGCGAAAAAAATCATTTTCTCCAGAATGTTACTTCTTTGAGATAAAAACATAATTAAATACCAGTTCATTAAAAAGTTAAGTTAATAGATTGAATAAAATTTCGAAACTTTTTATTGAAAAATGATATTTTCAAACTATTTTTCTTTGGAATTATTCTTACTTCCTTTTCTGTTAATATTACGACACAAAATGTATCATTACATACAATATAATCGCTTGTACTCAACCTGACAAAATTTACGTGATGACGTTCATGGCCACAGTAAGGCACGCTTTTAATTTTTCAAATAAAAACCGTACCATTATTTCTCAAGATACAAAAAGTTATATTTTTTACATAATGTTATATCTCATACCTTAAATATATGTATATACTAATTTACAGTAATGCAGTGATAAAGAATATTATTGCATTAATCAGCTAAGAAACCCGATACTCCATAAACAATAGTTGACATTTGATAATATCATTATTGTTAAAATCATTAATACTTGTGGTCAGTCTCAAAAATAGTACCATCATAAGTCAAAAAAGTATTGCTTTAAAAGATTTGAGTTAGACACACATATTTCATCTTTTTAAATGATGGCTAATGGAAGTACTATTCCAACGACGAATTTGTGTTCGTCTGTAGGTTTGCTGAAATTTATTGAACAGACAGTGTCTAAAACTTCTCACTCTGATTGTGCAGTACACCATTCACCCCCTCGTTCCTACTACACAGATATAAATTTGAAACAACTAATTTTACAATTATTTCAGAGACTACTCTTTAAACTACCTTTAAAAAAATTATGCTAAGATGTTAACACTTTTAATATAATGATTACAGAACACCCTGAGTTGTGCATATTATTTGAGATCTAAATATAAGATTCTAAAAAAGATTCGAAATTAAGACTTAAAATTCTAACAGAAAAAAATTCTCTAATGAAACGAAACTAAATAGGTTCTGTTATGTAATAATAATTAATTATTGTAGATTGTTACTAAGATGTTTCCACTCTTGATATTTCTAGAGTTTCTTTCAATACCTAAAGCGAAGAGGGACACTACCTGGAAAAGAAAACATTAAACACATTAGGTTTTACACTATTATTAATTGGTGATACCTAAGTAACTAATTAAGATTGATTATTTTTGTTGTCCAAAAAAGTTAGTACCTATTGAGTGAACAACATCGCTTTTGCACATACTTGATTGGGACTTTGTGTAAAATAATACAAACTAATATTTTTACTGCATGCTAAATACCTAGATTCATTTATCTGCTTTTACTGATGAATTTTTTACAAATAAATATGCTCTTTGCATATTCAGTAATGAAATGAAGATAAAAACTAAAAATGATTTTAAAAGTGTCTGTTAGTTCTCTACAAATTCTAATGTTAAAACTTTTTTACAAACCAAACATGTTTTAGTATTTTCCCAGCCCTTGGCTAGGCAACTTTAAATACACATGTGCTATTTGTTACGTACATAATAATATTTAGCATATAGGTATTTAGCATGATCGTAATTGAGGGCTCAAATTAAGTTTCTTAATTTCAGAATAGAAAAGTAATAAATGATCTTTATTTTAATTTTTGGAAGTCGAATTTACAGCTGTTAGTAGTAAGCATTTACAAAATTAACAACAAAAGAAAAATTGGTCTAAAATTATTTAGATAAAAGTTCCCTCGTCCCTGAAAAACAATGAAACAAATTCAGTTTCCTAAACAAATTATTATCAGTTTTAATTTTGTAATGTGGAGTTCAGTGTGTTCGTTGACTGTCAATAGCAACATCCCTAGATCAAGTGAAATTATCTCCAATTCCCCCCGAAGTCAAGCAATCCTTTGGCAGACTATTTTCTGAAGAAAATTTCACTCTTAGCCGAATGTTCATTCTTAAAATCAAATTTTTTAATGAAATTTAAACCCAAAATTACTTCTCTGTATTTTTATAACCATTGCTACGTAGTAAACAAGTCAGAAAATCTCAGTTTTTCGAAAATGTGTGCGCGCTTTGGGCAAGATTCCTTACGACAAATTGAGAAAAATATTCACAATTTAATGCCAATCAACACGAAAAAATCTAAAAAGTATACGTGGAGACTGTTCATAAGTTTCTGTGGTTAAAGAGGTTATGTGATACAAGGAACTTGCATCCATGATGAAGGATTTTGGATTTAACATGAAGAAAAAAAATGGGGTAGATTATAAGGAAAATGTAATTAAAACCATTTGGAACAGACTGTGGTGGCAAAGGTTTTGCAGGAAAAATATAAGGAAGAAAACAATGTGGTGTTTAATTCGTTTTCAAAAAATAATTTTCGCAAGCGCTAGAAAAGTTCGTGACTCCAAAGGAATTGCAAATGAATTCCGAAAAACGAAAAACTTCCTCGTCGAGTTTAACGTTGGAAGAAATGAACAAAATACGCGACCTATGGAACGAACACCTCGGGTTGATTGCAAAAAAAATTTTACCTACCACACTGCTTCGTGTATGAGCTAGCATGGAGGAACGGTGAAGCCGTAAATGGTGTAAGTGACTATTTTTCGGAGGAACTGGATAATGGTGGTGGAACTACATGCCGAATTATATATTCTACGTTTGGAAAACAACACAAGCTGTAGCAAAACCTTTTGGCTGAAAAAAAAATGGCTCGTACAAAATTTGGCAAACCCAGATAAATGCCCAGTCAGCTAATTTGTTAACTAAACTTTCTAAATGGAACTGAAGTATAAATTGTTACTGTTTCAGATTATATCGAAAATTAATTGATAAAAGAGTAATTACCTCAAAAAAGTTATTTTTGACCCCAAATGCTCACTGCGACAAAAAATTGGTCGAAAGTTGTTTCGACAGACCTTCCCTCATTCCTAAAGTACAATGAAACATATCCAGCATTTTCGAGTTGTGTTTTTACTTTACACAATTTTGTGATGACGTCATCAATATTCTTGCAAGGACATTTATCAACTTGGATTGGTCATTGATTAAATACACATATGTATGTATTTAATCAATGGATTGGTGCAGTATAATACTAAAAATAACAGTATTGTATTTCCAAAATTTTCTGTGAAAAAGGAATGAGCCGCTCCTGATTTAATCAATAAAACAAATCGACTCATTCATTAATTGTTTTGACCCACCTGTTTCAACAAATTTTAAAAATGTTAATGGAATAATAAATCACAAGAAAAAACTTTAAATTTTGAGATAACAAAATTATGAAATAAATAAAATTTTACCAACTTCATGGAGAATAAATCGGGGCAGGTGTGATAATATTTCCAGGTAGCGGGCACAACTCGGATACGTCCAAATCCGGGACGGCAGACAGACTAAAACGTAAGACCTATTTCTTCGTACTCTGGGGGTCATGCAATGTTGAAAAAACGTAAAAGTAAATAGTCGGCCGACGGACTCGATTACAATGCTTCCTTCGCTTACGCTCGGGAAATAAAAAGGATATATTGGATTTTTTTAAAACTGTCCATTTGGAAAAAATGAAATCTCTTAGTGGACGTCTCAGGCAACTGAAGAAATTGGCTTTGATGTTAAAAAAAGAAACATTGGGAATCATTCAAATCGATCAACTGCAATTTCAAATTTGACTTCGACTGCAACATCAAATTGTGAAAATGAGTGGACAGGGCAGTGTGTCTTCTCTAAAGTTCTATCTTCATCAGCTCAACGCACCATGCGGCTATAGTTGATAAAATACGACAACCAGCAGAAGCCAATAAGCTAAGTGAATTGAACAACGAATTAAAAACTGTTTATAATAATTGCACTTTTATAAATGATGCATTTTTATATATGATCGAAAAGTTTCCGGCTCCCAAAAAATGTGCGGGAAAGTTGCCATGGATTTGCCAAAATTTGAAAATTTTATCAATTCCATTCGCTGCAATTTTCTTCAAGAAAAACTAATCTAATAATATATCTAATAGAATCACCAACAGACTACAGACAAACGGGAACCTACTTTTTCATACTCTAGGGCTAGGGCATTATGAAAGACGAACTTCACCGTCTCAATTATTTCAAAGAACAGATTGGAATTTAGTAAGGTTAATACAAAGAAATGTTGTTCTTAATCCTAATCTACCGTTAGGCGTAGGGCGATAAAAGGGCCTATATAGTAGGGTCCTTCCGACAAATGCCTACTTTCATTCTTCTTATGCTTCTCGACGTTACATGACCCCTAAAGTACGAAAACGTGGGTCTTCCGTTTCCATCTGTCTACTACTACTCCTCTCCTGCATTTGTAGTTTATGAATCCGTGATTCCGTGTTGAGCTTTTATCTTAAACATCCAGATTTTTGGAAAAAAATTAAATTGTATAACAACATTTTGCAAATTAACTTTGAAACTGTTAAACTGAATGCTCTGAAATCTTGCAAATGTTTTAAAATTATCCTAAACATAGTAAATCGTAATCAAAAATATCAGTTTACCCCGTCCAAACAAACTGATGATGTCATTTCAAAATTTTGCTGAATAAATCCTATCTAAAATATGCAAGATATTATGAATATTATATATATATAGATACTATCCTAATCCTAAAGTATGCAAAATATTATACATTCATATTTTTTCATGTCAAGGACGGCTCAATCCATTTCCAGGAACTTTGGGAATACAGTGGTGCTATTACTAGCATTACGCTTGTTTTTACTTCAACACAACAACATATCTCTATTCTAACTTGTAGAGGTCATAATAAAAAAAAATGAAACTCACAAACTTAAATTTAATATTTTTTTTAAAAAAAGGTGGATACGTTGTACTGTACTGCAGAGGCCAGGGAAGTTCTGTTTAAATGATTTTGGAATAATTAAATTAAGCTATAAATAAGGTCCAAGCAATACCGAATTTCAGATACTATTTTTTAATAAACATTGGTCGAATAATAAAAATTTAATTTACAAACATTTTTCCCACATCTAAATTTTTTCCATATTTCAAGCAAAATTTTGTTAGCGTTTTGTCATCCCAGAGAGGATCTTAAAGGTGCCTACCTACGTCCTACATTCATATGTACATTTTTGACTGATCAGCATCAAAACCAAAAACAGACTGAAAAACGTCTGATATTCATCAACATTATATGTATAGTTTAGTAATAAGATAATTTTGACAAACACTTAGGTATTTCAGTTATTTTGTAGAATACTTTTTTACTGTAGCATGCAGTGCATGATTTTTAGTTTTATTAAAATAAAAGACTTGAGTTATTTAAATCGAACCAAACATTTTCCAAATATGTACTTAATTTATCCAAACTACAACCAAGTTAAAAAAGTACTCATTTGGTGATTTACATAATACATGTAAATTTCTATTCGTGTGGTAATTACAAAGCACTATTTAAAAACACTTCTATGAAGCTTTTTAGAACGATAATCTTTATGCTGAAAAGTGCATGCCAGGTTGAGAAGGCTTACGACCTTTATCAAGATTTAGTTTTTTGTAGTACAAAAACAATCCTTTGTTTAACAGAATTTTAAATAATGTTACCTACCTGCAGTCGTGTTATACTTATTTACTGGTGTTATCAGAGTTCATTCCATGTAACTTTATTTTGTTTTTCACCTGTACTTACAATTAATTATTCAAAACATTTTATCATTTGACTAAATTTCACTTGCTGAACCTATCAAATATAAAGATTAATATACAATTATTATAACTATAAATCAGGACAAATAGGTAATGATGCAACTTCTTTATGTTCAATAGTACATACTGTATACACAAAATTATATATGCATATTTATATATCCATATATTTGTAGTATTTGTACGTCTAGGTTTGAAACTTTTGGACTTCTGTAAATAATAGTTAATGATAAAGTAGTGGAGAATAATAGGAAATTAGTCGGCAGAAACGTAAACATGTATTTATTTATTTTAAATTTGATTTATTAAAACACATTACAAATTCCTAGAAAAATGTAACCATTTTTTTAATTTTTATTTTATTTTTGAGCGTTTAGCAAAGCACACTAGAAAAGCTTGAAATTTTCTGAATTTCAAAATAATAAAAAAAAAAAATTTGTAAAGTTGACCATCACATCTTGTACGCAACTCCTTCATATTGAAACGTTACTGTACTCGCTCTTTGATAAATTGGGCTCGTCCAGTAAAGCCTGTGATTATGTATTTCTTTTTTACACTTGATACATAAATGGTTAGTATTAATTAGTCATGCATACTTAAAGGCAAAAGAACAAAAACAAGGACTGCTTTTGATCATTCTTACTACATATTTGTGAAGTCCTTCAAAATATATTTTACAAGCTCTAATTGCTAAAATAGTGTTAGTGTGTGATCAGTGCCCAATTTCATAAAATTTCCCGAGCGTAGCCGAATGGTTACTTCCACGTTTTCTCGACGTTTCATGACCCTTAATGTATGAAAAAATATGTCTCTCGTTTCCGTCTATCAACAGCTTCTTGACGTCTGTTTGCCGTATGTCTGTCATTGGTCGTGTGTCCCATGAGTCGATTTTTATTAGACCCATCATCTCCGAAACTATCGGTCCGATTGTTGTTATTTTTTATACGTACACTTTATTTCACGAAAGAAGTCCGAATAAATTTTAAAAAAGTTTATCAACCCGAAATGATGGCATGTACCATGTACCGACAACGCAGAGTTCTCATCTGGGATAGATGCGAACAGTATGATGTTCTAAACAGTTTACTTCAATATAAAGTTTCATAGATATCTATAGCTGCTCTTATATTTAACCTTGTAGTGATTAGTAACCCGGTAATGTTTATAATTTTAATCAACATCAGATGATGGTATACCAGTGTGATTCTAGCATGAGTCACATCCGTCAGAAAATGAGCATTTGTTAACAGGCATATTGTCTACTCTAAAAAAAAGCCGTAATGTTTTATAAACTAACAAAGAGACGACTTTAATTAGCGTCATTATTCTAGTGCAGTTCGTCGTAGAATTTGCGTTTTGAATTTCTTTTATATGCTAATGAGTACTTATCAACGTACAACATATAGACAAAGTAGTGGCGATGATTCAGTGCTACACTTAAAACAAAAACAGGGAGGATGAATTATCAAGTACCATGTGGTATTTTAGTCATAGTTTTAGAATGCACTCATATCTAAGGTACATAATTATCTATGTGATTCGTTCAGTTATGTCGCTGTCACATTTGTGTACACCCATATGTCTCCATATTTTTAAATAGAAATATTTTTGTGATGGTTAACCTTTTTTGAAAATCAAAACACCGTTTCTGGGACAACCAATAAGGCAAGTGTTTACGGAATACGTAATAATAAATAAATAAGGTAAATTTAATTTTGGTGAAATTTTTCATAACGTAAGTTTAAAAACTAATATCTCAGTTAGTTATGGAAATTTTGGAACGCGGTTTTCGCTACTGTATTTATCTTCTCTTTTACAATAAACGGCAAATAACTGAAAATAAGCTAGTTGTACTCAAATTTGCCTCTTCCTCGCAAAATTTAAAGACAATGTACGTTGACGGTTCAACTTTTTTTTTATTATGTTACGCACTTGATTTTTTTCAATTTCTCTGTTTTTGATTAAACACACTTCAGACACAGGGCTAGACTGAGTTTGCTATTAATTTTTCTCACGCTATACATTTTTCAAGTAATTTATTAATTCCGTGTAACATTCAGCAGCAGCAATTTAAAAATACATATAAGTATATAACTTCAAAAAAACAATGATTTTAAAAATTTCACGAATTTATTGCGAATACTTTAACCCCATTTCAAGTTTTGTTCGTTTTTGACATATTTTATTAGTTCTTTCACAACAATTTAAATTACATAAACCAAACGTTGTCCGAATTATGCAATTGTGACTTTTATCACACACAAATTTAACAAATTAAAAGTATTTCCGTTATGAATACATATACCTTACGAGTATTGTAGCAATAATAAAATTACTGTTTACCTAAGCTCTCGCAAAGAAAAAATGTTGTATTCAAGTCGCCATGTTTAACTATATATCCAAAGAAAATTTCAGAAAAAAACTTTTCAATGACTAACGACTCAATTTGTAATGAATGGTGGTACAAAATAATTATCAAACAAATGTTAAAGTTGACTGTTAAAAACGTCAACTTTTTAATTCTTCAATACATTCTCAAACTCGATTTTTCCCAGTTTCAGATGTAGACATATTAAATGGTTCGATGAAGCAGAAAACAGTGTCAACGGATAATACTAACAAAGAACAAACTATAGAAAATAGAAAAATAAAATTAATAGCATGCAGTGTGCAGTGTTACTCAAAATAACATCTGAATAAACATAATTTCGATCACACAACACACGATGAACACTAACCAGCGTTTTCCAGATTAATTCATAACACATTTTTCCAAATCTAAATTTACTTTGATGTTCATATTATCTAAAGATGTATATAATTCAAAATATAAACTTCAGGATTATTACGTTAACGAAAATCCTGTGCCACAGTACATGTATAACGGTAATGTATAAATAATATATATTTTTGTTAGTTTTTTAAAATAATATGTTATTAACATTGCGACGACTAAAGGAGGTATATTTGGTATTATGGAAAATTTCTCTCTTTAAAACCTTGTATTACTTGAGTTTATGACAAATCTTAAAATAAATTTTTATTATAAAATAATACCATATACGCAAATTTAGTGTATCCTCATGCTTAAGGACGGTAATGTAATCTTCCACTATTTATGTGTTTGTATCAACAAAAATTTATTTGAAAACCCAGACATAAATAATACTGGATGTGCATCTCCAGAAACGCTTTTAAATAGTTTCACCATACGTCACTTTACTTGAAGGTAATCATGACAGGGAGGCTGTAGCTATTTCTTTAAAATCCATCTACCTGTGTTGCTTTGTAGATCGTTTTGTCCTACACACCTACCTCGAGTGGCTTCCCATCGTGCTATTGTCATTTTTGCTGAGGTCTATTATTTAACAATGTCTTTTTACAGTCGACTTGGTTACACTCTTTATTGTTTATTTCGTTTCAGTGTTGCTTTGTTCGGAGAAGGCGCCATGGTCGGATCGATAGAAAGGTATTCTTCGAACGTCAGACACTTATCCGTTTCCCTAAAATCCACATGACTTTTGGACCACTTTGGAGCACCATTTTATTCAGCACTTCGACAGACTTCAACATAAATTGACTAACTTATATAATACAATGGAACGTTGTAGTCTTAAATCGATTAAACACTTACTTTTGTAGAAAGCTAGAGACAATTAAGTACATTAGACAATTAATTCGTTAAATGTAATTTCTGAGACAAACCGTGAATTTTTTAAATATGTATGCTCGTATATAAATACTTTTCTTTAATAAACAATATATTAAAGGTGCGGTACGCTTGTGCTTTTTACATTACTTCACTTTTTAAAATTATTTACCTACATAAATTTTTCAAAGGTTGATACTGTCTCAAAAAAATTTATAAAAAAATTGGTGTAAATTATGTATAAAACAATCTTAAATTTTTTAATTCCCGAGCGTAAGCTAGGAAAGTAATGTAATGGGTTTAATTTGGCGAATTGCTAATTTCAAGTTTTCTTGAGTCTGAAAAAGTTCGTTTCTATCTTAATAATATGCTTCTATACTTTTGGTTTCTTAATTCACACTTATTTTTACATCAGATATCTAAATTCTTGTAAAAAAAAACTTTGAACTATACAACAATATTTTACAATTTAACCTAGCTTTAACAAAACCCAATATGTACTCCTGAAATGTGTATGCCCTTTACAGATGTTCATTATTTCCAAAATTTGATGAAGTCATTGCATAGTTTTATTTGGGAAAACCACTTGTAACATAGGCATAACTAGTATGGTTCTTTACCTGTAATTGAATACTCCACACTTATTTTCATTTTAACTTATCATACAAAAAATAAATTTCGCAGAATTAAAATGTATAGTTTATGTAAAAAAATGGATTAGTTTGATTGAATTGATTGAAGTTGTGTCTAAATGACATTAAACATGTATATAAAGTATGTAACTTATCTTGCCATGAACCGATAGTAAAATAATGTAATTAATTGCTTTTGAATAATTATAATATTGATCAGAAACGTGACAGAATTTTATGCTATAAGGAACATAAAGAATAAATGTCAACAGCAGGGATATATAAATTGCTGTCTTATTACTGTTATAACAATTTAATTATACAGACTTAGTATACAGTCTGGGAAAGGTCGAATAACTTTATTATTTGAAAAGTTTTTTTTTTTAAATTTGGTGTGGACATATAGTTAAACATAGCGACTTGATTATAATATTTTTCCTTTTTTTATCCCTTTCGGTTTGACAGACAAAGCCACCTACTTTTTTTAACGGAACACACAGCTTTTTTGTCATTTTCTCATGCAGAATAAAAAACTACTTTCAGAAATTATTAACATGTTTATTTCTACTGATACAAAAAATACAGAAAGTTCACAAAAAAAACACGTAATAATGTAAAATCACGTCATTTTTGAAAATACTAATAAATAGTAAACTATGAATGAAACTACAATAAATTCAGTGTTCTCCGTTTACAATTTCGCAGTGCTGTAATCAATCAACAAATAATGTTTCGATGAATTATGTATCTGTTGTGACATAATATTGGTTTATTTCTTCAGTTATATGGAACTTCTTCTATTCTAATTGTTGAAGATAATTTGATTGATTTTTATACACTTGACATTTTAAATGACCCCAAAAGAAAACATTCTAGAGGCGAAAGATCTGGAGAACAGGCTGGCCATTCAGTTGCCCTTCTGCGTCAAATCCAGCGTGCGGGAAATCCTTCGAAAGAGAGCTGCAAGTGCTGGCACAACCTCGTTCCTCAATAAATTCCCGTATGAAAAATGTGGTTTCCAACCAGACCAGCCCAGGCATTCACTTTTTGAGGATTCTGTATATGGCCTTCCTTGATCCCATGAGGTTTTCAGTTAACCAGTAACGACAATTGTGCCTGTTAACGGTCCATTAAAACAAAACTCTGCTTCATCAGAGAAGACTGTTTGATTGTTTGATTTAGCACATCAGGCTGGTAGGTAATTGATAAATTCTGTCATTATTTCACAAAAGTGTAGTCTACGATCTGGATCATCTTCAATCAACTCATGCACATATTGTTGTTGACCCGTGACGATTTTCTAGAATTGTTAATAAAACATTTAGGCACGTGGCTTCATCGGTTGCTTTTTTGTACCTCCACTTTTTATTAAGACTTTTACTTAGCGAAATACGTTGTACTCTTCAATTATTCGATACAGTGATAAACAGTGTTAAATAAAGTGTGAACTTCTTCAGAAGAACGTTGACGGTCACCATTTCCACGCATAATCAAGATATCAATTCGTTCAGATTCTGTTAAGTTTTACACCCATTTACAAAATAGCTAATAAATTAACAACAAAAGATAGTGACAGCAATAACACCTGGACACGCCAAAAAAAATTTGGGTGTTCCATTAAAAAAATAGAGCTTGTCTGTCAAACCGAGAGCGATAAAAAAAGGAAAAATGTTGTAATCAAGTCGCCATGTCGAACTATACATCCACACTAAATTGCAGAAAAAATTTTTCAAATAACAAAGTTATTCGATCGTTCCAGGACATTTTACAATCTTTTATGTTTTGGGGTTAAACTCGTCACTTTGCGCAAATAATGTATCAGTTAGTACCTACTAACTTAACAGCATGATCTCATTACAGAACGGAAATATGTACTCACTGATGTTTTACAATGAAAATTTCAACAAAAAATATCTCATCGTAATACAAAGAATTTGCAAAAAAAAAACAATAATTGTATCTACTGGCAAACAAATATATGTATGTTTGTTTTATAAGTAACAATTTTGTTATGTTGTGTTAGAACGAAACGTTTATCATCACATGTGCACATGTCAAGTCAACTAAGGAATCGAATTAACAATAAAAAAAAAATTGTCGAAAGTTGTTTAGACAGAACTTCCCTCGCTTCTGAAGTACAATGAAAGATATCCAGCGTTTTTCAAAAATTATAAAATTTGATTTCGCAGATTTTATATTTTTTATGAGAACCCCTATAAGTTGAAATAAACATATAAAAATATGTAATGCTAAAGTAAATGTAAAGAAGCATGCTACGCGTTTGGGCGTTTGTTTCAAATAAGTTTTTACTTTACAAAATTTTGGGATTCACGTCAGTCATCATTTTTCCAAGAACGCGTATTTCAGCTTAGGTTCGTGCAGTAATAGTATACTTGTCCAAAAGGTATAAGGTTATATGACCATCATAAAAGTAGTTGACCGCAAATAAATACCCCCTTTGTGTGGTTCGCACTAAGCTTACCGGTTGGCAATAAATCGTCTTCTAAACATTTCTTGCTCACATTTAACAGGGCCGGCTTTCAAAGCGAGTGGTTATTTCGGAACCCTCAGCGGCTGCAGGTAGTAAAGAAATAGTGGAGTGGTGGATTTTCATATTTAGTGAAAGCCGTCCCTGAACGAAACCACAACAGCCGGTCGAGCTGCAGTGGACACGTTATTTACGACCCTAAAACCTTTTCTATTGTAAACAACTTAACTTCGACACAATGGGATGATTTTATGATGGCCATATAACCTTATAGCTTTTGGTCCACTACTTGTCCAAAAGGTATAAGGTTATATGACCATCATAAAAGTAGTTGACCGCAAATAAATACCCCCTTTGTGTGGTTCGCACTAAGCTTACCGGTTGGCAATAAATCGTCTTCTAAACATTTCTTGCTCACATTTAACAGGGCCGGCTTTCAAAGCGAGTGGTTATTTCGGAACCCTCAGCGGCTGCAGGTAGTAAAGAAATAGTGGAGTGGTGGATTTTCATATTTAGTGAAAGCCGTCCCTGAACGAAACCACAACAGCCGGTCGAGCTGCAGTGGACACGTTATTTACGACCCTAAAACCTTTTCTATTGTAAACAACTTAACTTCGACACAATGGGATGATTTTATGATGGCCATATAACCTTATAGCTTTTGGTCCACTATATATTAATAAGGTATCACTTACCGCAGTTCGGTCAGGAATTAGGATGTATCTGAGCTGCGCCCACTACCTGAGTTTTTGAGCTCAAAATGTCCAAATTGCCCACATTCCACTGTAGGTGAATATTCCGAGTTGCGCCCGCTACCTGGAAGTATCACACCTACCCCGATTTACTCTCCATGAAGCAAGTAAAAATGTTGTCGGACGGTTTTTTTCATAATTTCTAAATATGGTTGCTTTAATACTTTGAAAAGTAAAAATATTAGGATGACAAGAACTAAATGAATCATTATATTTCGCGAGGAACGATTTGCAAGTGTTTGTTGTTCCTCAAAATTTTTCACGCTGTGCCCACTTGATAGGAGGAAACAACAGCCCATTAGCATCGGTGTAGAGTATATGTAAATAGGTGCCCGAATTTACAACCAGTGTGAGGAAAACTTGAATCTCTAAAACATAGCAGGTTAACACAATTTACCTACTAATTGAACTCAGTATGTTCTACATGTACATTTTAGGTAGGTATAGAGTAATATTACTTTAAAAATAGCACCTCGGTAAAACTACGCATTCGTCAATTTATTTTTGGAGATTATTTCTATGTTCATTTAGGTATATCTATGTAATTCAAGTGTCATATATTGATGCCACAAAACACTGGATTTTCTAATGGAGAGTGATTTTTCCTGGATTAATAGGGTCTAAGAACACGGTAAGGGAACAATCAGGTAGTGGACGCAATTCGGACATTTTCCGAGCATTTTCGGACTACCCCATGACGGCAATGATGTCTATAATACTTATTTATAAGAACCTGATATACTAGACTTCAAATTATTTGAGAATATCATAAGTGACTATTCCGTATGCGCGGACGTTGATCGTCAGTGGCGTAGGCAAATTTTAAAATAACTTATCATTGAATCATAATTTCATGATAAAATAATTATTATTATTCTTAGTAATTGTCGACTAAATTTGAAAAAAAAAAAACTAGGAGTAATTTTTTTTTAGATTTTTTTCCATTTTATCAAATAGCACGAAAATTGTTAAAATGTGTCAAAATTGCAACCAATCAAGGAAAGATGGAAACTGTAAATTTGCCATAAAGAATCGTCAACTGTTTTATTATAAATTAAAAAAATAATAATAAATTAGTACGTTCTTGAACTGAAAATAAGAAACAAGAAAAAATATACAGAAAACGTAAAAATAATAAATAACAAATACCCAACATACTGTCCACATGTGGGCTCGGGAGGATCAGTTGGCTTGGCGCTTGCCCGCTACACCTTTGGTCGTGGGTTTTTTTCCGCCCTACCTCTGAGTGTTGTGTACGTCTTTGTTTCCTGTCATTCTGCCTACGGTTTGTTGGAGACATAATACTGAAATAAAATAATAAATAAATAAACAAATAAACACATAAATAAATCAATAAATAAATAACTAAATATATAAATAATATTCTGGGAAATTTGCTTTTTCGTCTGAATCCTCAGTATTCAACATGTGATAACACGAATATCCCGTCAAAATTTGGCCTTCAACTATGATCGTCAACAAAAGTGGATCCCTACGTTGTGTATATGTTCCTTTTTATGGTAGAATGCGTTCCAATGCAAAATAGGAAGCCCCATGGTTGGAAAAGTGCCCCTAAAACAAAGACAAAATATGGACAAAAATCGTGTATTGCTCCATCCAAAAAAAAAAAAAGAAAAAAAGCTGTGACTATGGCGTTCACAATTGTTTTAAACACGCAGTAGGCCAAGGAATTTTTTTGTTAGATTGGCGTCATCTGATATATTTTTTTTGTACACGCTCCCAAGAATGGTTATTTTAGGGATTCAAAAGTGTCCGTAAAATGAGTCAAAAATGCCATGGCAACTTTTTGGGACTGAATAGTAAAAACTATAAAAACAATAATTAAATAACCACATTTATTCTAAAGGAGTAGATACAACAATACAATATTTATTTCTCAAAATGAAAATGGAATGAACAGTTTTGAGCTCCCTGAAAACTGTTGTGTCCAAATGAAATACCTGAGGAGCTTGAAGGTATCAGGCTGATGTCTCTTGATGTCGTGGAAGTAGCTTCAGTAGTAACTAATAGTGTGTTAGTCGATGGTTCGTTTTGCTTTTCTCCCAATAACTGTCTGCATATCTTCTTCTTCCTTTCAACAGATTCTTCTATATATGATTCTGCGACAGAAGACGACCTAAAGTTTGTTACTATTTAGAAGAAAGCAATAATTATATTGCAGAAAAATTACTTCCATCCTCCTAGCCGTTTCAGGGAGATTAAATCAACATCACTATCAGCCGCCAGAGATGCAGAACTTCGTCGGAAGCAATGCCCTGTATATTCCTTGGGATTGGGCAGGTTAAGAAATTCAGCAACAACCGAGGGCATTTTCGCAAAAGAATGAATTCCTACACGTTGGACAGTGCATTTTCCATTACGATAACAAATGAAAAAATAATCGTGTTGAACTGTCTCGGGCCGTAATCGTAAAAACTTCTGGTATAATTCCAGGCCATTGACAGCTTTGCCTTTAGCTATCACTGGAAAGACTCTCTTAATGTTGCTCTTAGTATCAGGAATTGTTATAATTAGACATTCTTCGTCTTTTTGGACAATATCTTGAATTTTTAGTGAATGTAGCTCCTCACGCCTACATGCACCACACACACCAAAAAGAAGGGCAACCTACAAAATGAAAAATAAATCTATCTGATACATAGAATATTTTTTAAACTTACCTTTATATAATAAATATTTCATATCGTCTGCATTTTTCAAAAATGTGTCAATTTCTTGACGTGTCAAAACTTTTGACTTCGTGGGCTCGTATCCTACTGAATTTCTCTTTAAAAACGCAATGACTCTGGAAAACTTGTTTATTTCAATATTTTCTTTGACAGACAAAACAGCTTTAATCATTGAATATTTTGACCAGAGAGTAGATGGTTTTACTTCTTGTGACTGTAACAAAATACGGAAATTATCACGATAATCATGTGTAAGGCTTATAAATATTGAACATAAAGGCGGCACTTACCTTTTCATGAAGATAATTTAACATTTCATCTTCATCTACTACTACAATTTTTTTTTCTTCTTTCCATCGTAGGAATATTTGATATACCTTTTCGTACATTTGCCGAGACTTCGCTGGAAGTAAATCCAGTACGATTTCTTTTGCTTTTTCCGTAATATGTGCAGGATTCTGCATTTTGTGCAAAAAAATGTCAGGTTTTTTCGTGTTTACGAAACACTGTAGTTACTATGGTGGCAGCCCACTAGCCCACTTTTCAATAAATATTTGCTTCGTTTGTCAAAATTAGTCGTTTTTATAAATGGTTTTAAGGTGTTTTGGGAGCTTGAACAAAAAATATTGTTTGTAACACGTACCTAAAACTATGTTTTAGGTACTTGTAACAAAAATAACTATTTTAATATTCTTCTTGTTGTCAGGGCTCCAGAGCTGTCATTAATTTAGCTAATTTACTCCTGGCAGCAACGCCCGGTTGTCATCAGTTATAACCAAAAATAAATTTATTATAATAAATCACAATACAGCCAACTAGATTTTTATAGATAGCGCGAATTTGAAACACTCGTGAATGGTTACTAATAAGTCCACTTTGGGCAGGTTGAAGACTCCTTAGTTCTCAGCTAGAAAAAAAACCGTAACTTTCAAAATGAAATCGGATCAAATGTTCCGAATCAATGCAAATACTTATTTGAATATCACATTTCTAAAAACACTAAGAAAAAGAAAAAACTGAATTAAAGCAACTGAGTAAAATAAATAAAATTGAGTAGTAAAATACTCAAGTTATGACTATCCGATCGATAGGATACTTAAACCATGAAGCCAGTAGGTAAACACCCTATTTGAATCACAACTACAAGATAGCAAGATATATTAATGTTATAAAATCTCTAATGATTAACAACATACCGACCGCTTAGGAACGGTCGGCACGCACTCGACTGACTTCCCTGACAGCCTTGTTCCACACAACGTCGAGCCCCACCGACATGACGCACCTCATATGCTTTGTTTTTGACAAACCCTTCGTCAAAAAAATCTGTAATCTGGTTTTCTGTTGGCTTAACTTGATCTGCCCGTTCTTGAGAACATCCCAAACGTAATGGAGGCGGATATCAATATGTTTGCTCCTCTGGAATGGAACATGGAATTTTTCGACAACTTCAGTGAACTTTTGTTATTGCAGAAAATAACCAAATCGGATGATTCATGAAAACATAACTCACGCAAGTGTCCTTGTAAATGGCATCGGTGGTGGACAAAGCGACCGCTCGCTGCTTTCGAACATCCCAGAAAGGGGGAGTCCGAATTGCGCACATGACCTGAAAAAGATAAGAATTGCGCCCTTTTACCGCTCGGAAAATGTCCGAATTGCGCCCACTACATGAATGCGCCCTTACCGCGTTCTTAGACCCTACAATGCAGGTAAAAATTACTCTCCATTGGAGAATCGAATGTTTTGTGACGTCAGTATAGAATATTTCAATAGTTTTACTGAGGTGCCATTCTTATAGTAATATAACTCTATACCTACGTAAAATGTACATGTAAAATGTATATTCAGTTCAGTTAGTAGATAAATTAACCTGCTATGTTTTACAGAATCAAATTTTCCTCAGTCTGATTGTAAATTCGTGCACCTATTTGTATATAATCCTCTGTTGTTTCCTCGTATCATGTGGGTCCATAGTGAAAAATTTTGAGGAGCAACAACAAATGCTTGCAAATCGTTCCATGCGAAATATAATAAGTTAATAACTCATTTAGTTCTTGTCATTCTTACAGGTTTATCTTTTCGAAATATTAAAGAAATTAGTCTTCATATAAAAATTTGTTTTTTTTTAATGAAGAAAAACACCATACTTAGAGATTATGTGAGAAAAAACCTCCGACAAAATCTTACCTACTTTATAGAGAATAAAGCGAGGTAGGTGTGATAATATTTCCAGGTAGCGGGCGCAACTCGGAACATTCACCTACAGTAGAATCTGCGCAATTCGGACTTCTTGAGCTCGAAAGCGCAACTCGGATACGTCCTAATTCCTGACCGAACTGCGGTAAGTGAGGATTTTGGGGATTAAAAACTCTCTCCCCAGAATCAATTTTCTAAATCATTTAAGTGATGGCCAAATTAATTTAATATCCAGAATTCTGAATCAAGAACTGAGTAAAAATTTAGTAAATAACATGGACATAGTTACGTCAATTTTCAGATAACTTCACTTTCTTTATTCTCGTTGTTTTTAAATATGTATTGAAAAACGACGCGTAGCTCACATACTTACAAAGATTTGTATAATCACTAATATGAATACTTATTTAGTAAATTAAACCATTTGTAGCTATATTTGCTACTGATCAATGCTGTTCCAAATGATATAATTTCTGAAATTGTTAAATAAAATCACCGTAAACTAAACTAAAACATAACTGAAAATTATCTTATTATCTGCAATTATGACATGATTAAAAATTATACCTTGAAATTTCATTATTTCTGAACTGAACAATTTTAGAGTTTATAAACAAAACATATGTCTACAAAGTACATCCTGACGCTATTTGCTGCCCAAATTTGCATTTTGATCTATGTACGTTTCGATAAGGTAATCGATAAATTTATCAATTCGGTCGTCTTTTGGTTTTTCCGCCATAAAGTCCTTCACAAATTAATCATCAACTTTCTCGGGAGATAAGAAAATGAAACCAAACAGATTTCGTATCCATCTGCCAGCTTCTGAGTCTGACTCTGTTTTTTGGTACTCCACGCTAAGTCCCACACTTCGTATTTTACGCCACCTGTTTCGAAAGTCAAATATGATGTAATTAGCTCAATAATATTAACCCACAATGCACAATTTACCATGCCTGTGCAAGATGAAAACGGCAACCAATAATGCTGACGTCAGGGAAAACTTCTTCTATACGTGAATGGATACAGAATTCAAAATCTATTACAACGGGCTTAGGATTTAGCCTAAATGACTGCACTTTTCCTTCAACATTTCAAATAATCTCCTATATATCAATTTTTGTTTGCCTTTTAGAAGGCAAAATACTGCAGGAACATATGTATCTTTCGAAAGAGCTTGTATGGTAAACTTATGTATATCGTACGTGTCCACTTGACAGGGCGCTTGCGAGAAATAATTGCAAAATCAGCCTGTAAAGCTATGGTCGGGCCTGCCCTCAACTGGGTAAGCGTATCGTTTTTACCTGGTTCCTCCGACTTTCTGAGCGACTCCCACAATACGAACGCATTTCTAAGTGCGACCGTGATCTCCGATAAGTCTGTTTTACGTGTATTTTTTTCGTAATAACTGAATTCATTGCAATAATAGACCTCTAAAATGACAACTTAAGATTAAGTATAGTATAAAATTAAAATCATAATTCTCGTGAGAGTTGCTCTCCAGCGGACACGTACCTTTATGGATCAATTTTAAATTTTCAAAAAGGTACATTAGTAAAAATTGTATTAAAAAATCCATTGCGCTTTACAGAATTAAAACATCTTAATAAATAATTGAATAAACAGGGGCAGAATATTTAAAATTACAAACTTTAGCCATTTTTCTGGTCCACTCAAATCTATATAATCAGTTAACCGACAGAGCCCATCCTTTTAAACCCCTCATAATACGACAATAAAATTTTATGAGAGCGTCCATTGATTACAATACCGGAGAAGGTAAGTTGTCTCCCAAATGTACAAATTTCTAAAAACCATAAGTAAGTTGTACCCCGACCCCAGGTAAATTGTCTCCCGCACCCAATCCTACATTATGGGTGGTTTAGTTGTTAAAAACACTTCCTACCTTTAATTTACCTGTTTTCAAATTATTGAGTTCCAAGTTCAAGTTTGCGTTTCAAAAAATATTATCTGGTGGTTCTACAAAAAGGTGGAGTTGTGCTTCGCGAAAATCAAAGTGTAAAGCTGTTCTCTTTTCGTTCCTGAAATGTGGGCAGAACACTCTTCCTCAATGGAAAGAACAACCAATGCTTGTGAGTCTTTTCATTCGAAACTGAATGCGAGTTTCTATGCAAATTCTAAATTGGCATAACCACATTAATAACATAGCTGAACAATTATGCAGGAATACGTATTTATTTAGAAATTTAGCGAATAATGTGACAGAAAGTACCCTTAAAACCGCTTATTATGCTTTGATAGAATCACATCTTGCATACTGCATCATTGTGTGGGGACATGCTCCTCAAACAGTACGATTATTTAAGTTGCAACGTAGAATCTTAAGAATTATCGCAAACATCAATTATAGAGATGACTGTAAACCACATTTTATCCGATTAAAGATTTTAACATTTCCTTGTTTATATGTTTGTAAATGTGTAGAGTATATCACGAAAAATAAAGCTCAGTATCGCACGCTCAGTTCTTTTCACTGTTACTCCACAAGAAGTTGTGAGATTAGTCACAATATTTTAAGGTTAGACAGATCAAGACACGGAAATAATTATTACGGCATCAAGTTTTTTAATGTTCTTCCATACAGAATTAAACAACTGGATGCAAAAATCATAGTGCACAAATTAAAAGAGTATTGCATTTCGAAATCGTTTTACTCGACTGAAGAATTTTTGAATAATAATTTTGATGATTTTATTTGATGTATTTGTTATCATTTTGACGTGTGTAAAATACTATGTATTCCTAACACAAATAAATTATATTATTATATTATTATTATTATGCAGCGCATCCCAATATTAACACTTTTATAGATGTTTTGAACAATTTTCAAGTAAACTCATATATTAGACAAAGAACCGTAAATCAAAGTAATTAGTAAAGTCATTTATAATAAGAAATATCTAGAAAGAATTACCTTCTTACAAGAAAAAATTGAAAACTTAGCCAGACATGACATAACAATGTTGGAGTTTATAAAAATTGTTTCATATAAATATCAATGTGATATTTTTGTAAATAAATGTATGTTATTTCTTCATTGGCTTAGATTGTAAATAAATACATATATTTACTTATGTAAATGTTATACAAAAAAACATATTTTTTGCTCTTATTGCAAATGTACCTGTATACCAATGTGGTATTTTTGTAGGTAAATGTATACACATATTTTTTTATTGGTTTAGGTTGTAGATAAATACATAATTATATGTATTTGTAAATTAATTATAAATGTTATACAAAAAAGTATAATTTGGACATGCGCATAACATAACATAAAGTACATTCTTGTATATTATTGCAGTCTCGACGGTGCCGCCCGTTAGCCTTAATCCGTGTACCTGCGTAACCGGGAGAGAATTTACCTATACCCTTTTTGTCACCTTGACCACTGGGAGACAACTTACCTACAGCCTACAATACTTCCTTTGCTTACGCTCGGGAAGTAAAAAGATCCGAATTTTATAACTACATTTTTAATTTAACTTAAAAATCGAATGTTCTAAAATCTTGCAAACATTTTAAAGTTGTCGTAAGCATGGTAAATCGTTGAACAAATTTATCTGTCAATCCCCTTCAAAAACTTGATGACGTCATCTCAAAATTTTCCTGAATAAATCCTTCTACACTTGTGGTTTCTCAGTGCATTCATATTTTTGAAATGGTTTATATAGTGTGCCTCAAAAAAATTGTAAATAGATAATGGCTCAGCTTTTTTTACCAACATTTTGAAAATATAGGAGTGTTGTAAAGTTGATCACGTCACCACACAATTTTGTTATGAAACTGGCTTGAAACATATATATGTATGTTTCTTTACCTTTAGTTAACAGTCCACACATATTTTTAGTTTTAACTTATAGGGGGTTATTACAAAAAATTAATCAAATGTTACAGCTAATGGTTCTACTTCAGGAGCGAAGGAAGTTTTGTCAAATAACTTGAGACCAGTTTAATGCAGCGCTGATATAATAAGAAAACGAAACAAAATCTTTTGTACAATGTAATTAAATTTTTCTTATACATAAAGCCGGTGTCGGCGTGACCTACAGTGTGATTAAGTTAAATAACTTAAATTTAACATATAACTAATATCCGTTTTAATAAGGACTCTTGTACAGTAACCTGTTTAATATTGAACGCATACGTATAGTGTCATATCATGATGAGTAAAACAAGAAAACCGATTTCAGGTAATATAAAAGGAACACACACGTGTTGTTATTCGTATAGCAATACACTTTAAATTAAACTTTCTGTCTTTGCCAGCACCGATCAATAAATCAGTAGTTTGAAAAAGAAACTGAACCTTTGCAAAGGACTTAAAGCGTTCTAGCTGGCACTACTCCTAACAACAAAGTTTTAAAAAAATCAGTTCGTTCTTTAGAGGTTGGGGATGTAGAATTAAATTTCAAATCGATTTTTTATTGTTTATTATGCTAAAAATATTTTGCATGCGTGATCACACTGGTGGGTTCTAGTAGACGCATATTTTTTTTTAATTTACTCCTTTGAGTGACAATTCCTCTTCGTCGATGGTTGTAATAACCAGTTTCATCGAACAGAAACGTACAGAATGCATTTAATCTTTTAAATTGTACACACAAAAACGTACCGGCCAGCAACCAAAAAAGTTATAAGAGAAAACGTTTTAATAACAAAAATTCATAACAAAATTGAATATCATAACATACACTTTGACTGAAATTGCAAAATCAGCGCGATTAACATGTTATTTAAATTTGTTATTATTTACTCCTATTATTTAAGTACATATTTTTAATATGTCTCCCTGGACAACCTAGTCTAGTTTGATCATTCCCTTGTTTTTTTAGGAAGCAATTAACCTACTTGTTGGAGATCCATTTTGACCATGAACTTCATCACCCACCCCTCCTGTAGATCAGTTAGTTCTCTGATTTTCTCTTGTTCGTTCCACTTGAAAACGTGTAGTGTTTCTGGATCGATACTGTCAATTTAGTTGAATTAAAAATACATCTTTAGATTGCAATATTGTGCCAACGTCTGATCGCATTCTTAACATTTAACAATAACCGTCTGGAATTTTGATATCGAGATTTTTGTGAGGCAGTCGAGGATATTTAAAATCGTCTGCCGTCCTCAGACGTGTCCAAGCCGAACCCAAAATAGTTCCACGCACGCTGTCCACGACAAGATCGGTCTCGTCTTGCGTTCCGCAGCAGAGGCGCGCGTATCTCATCCACTCATCTTCAAAACATCCACACGCCCTGAACTTTCTTACCGCAGTCGCTCGTCCAAGTTCTCCTTTGCGGAGGCCGTTCCCACGCGGACGACTGCGACAGGTCCACTTCTCGTAGTATCCCCGCTACATTCCTGTAGTAGCGTAGTAGTAAAGTGTTTGCGTACGCACTCAGTAAAATCGAGCACTAGCAACAGTTGATACGTAATTCGTTCCATCCACAGAGCAAATGCAAGTGCCGGCGTCCGGAACAGTGCGTACTTACCATATTTGACCGTAGACAGTGGTGATGTCTGAGTGATCAGTGCAGACCTGACTTGCCGTAAACGCTGACTTTTGCTTGAGAAATCGCCCGACGAGACGCACCATCCAATTCCAAGTAAGTGATTCTTTGTCTTGTAGCGATCGGTATTCGAATTTTGTTTTCGAGTTTGTTGCGTTTCTTAAATCTGCTGTTTCATGTCTGCGATGGTCTGGAGACTGATAATAGTGTTTAATAATAATCGGCTGAAAACTACGTCATCGTTTTATCGGTACATTTATCTGTTTGGATTGCAATTTACAATGATACATTGTGTGTTATACAATCTGTTCGCAATTTGCGATTAGCCGAATCTGAGGGAGACTCTAGTACTTATTGTTACACCTACAGTACGCTGTTTGAACTTTACTATAAAGAGTTAACTTTGTATTTACTTTTTTGTTTTTGGACTAACAATGTTAATCTTCGCCAGAAACTTTTCACTTATTATCAAGAATCTTTTTAAAATCATTTTTCAACTAATAGAAGCTAAGGAATTGTTAAATTTGACGTTTTGTTTTGAAGCGATATATATTTACTTCTCCCCGAAATTATAGTGTAGGTATATAGATATTTAAAGTAGAGAAGATTTATTTTTAAACACAGAAAATGAACATATTATTTGATAAAGTGTTAAGTTAATATTTCTTATAATAAGCAGCAAAAATTTTCTTCGATCCTTCTGGTTTATGGATTTGCTTTCACGAGACGAAATTTACTGCGTCTGAACGTATATTTCTCATTTAAAAAGCGAGATATTGTACTTGGGAAATTACCACGATTACATAAGGATGAACTTATGCGAAATTAATACAAAACAAAGACGGGGTATCATTTGTTCGTTACGAATGTATACAAGAGTGGTTTCCGTAGAAATAAGTTCAGAAAAAAAAATACATGTCTTAAAATGATCCTGTTACACAATACTCTGCTGAACTATCGCCTGAGAAGTAAAAATATACCACTGTTTAAAATATACATTAATTTGCTGTGATGTACATATAACAGAGAAGATTATGTCCAACTTCCCCAACCTCGGAGTTTGTGATGCGATACTTCAGCTTGTCAGGCAGGTCTGTTTTCCTGTCTGTTGGTTTTGTGTCGGCAATACTATTATTGTAAGTAAAGGTTTTCCAAGAACAGTAGGTAAGAAGAGGGACAGACAGGTCCCTTGCCCATGATTTGGCCGGTGATCACCCGATGGTTCAGATCAAGACCCGACGGTTTAAAATACCAACCGTCAAGTTGGCCTGCGGCGTGGGCTTCATTACAGATTGCAGGTATTTTTAACCCGGGAAGTAACCTGTTTCTGACATAACGGCTGTTGGACGACAAGTTAAGCACAAAAATAAAACTGAATGAGACAAGTAAACTATGCAAATGTGCTGTTTAATAAAAATCACACAAATAAATTACGAGCGTGTTGGCAAGAAGAAGTGGCAGAGCTTGGTGAAGGTATTTACGGTGGCGCCAATGACCTCTCCTGTATTTATGCAAGCGCCTGTGTTTTTCATTTGCATGTTTGTTCACTATTCGGCTGAGTATGTAGAAATAGACTTGACTCCGACACTAGATAATTAAACCCACGTTGCCGGATCCAAGCCAGAAAGTGACCCATTACCGTTTCTCGTAAAACTCGCATAAACAACATAATTAGACGGCAACAGGAGCATCCATTCGATGACAAGCTGCTTCTTTAGCGGCGGGTTGTATTCCAGATGCTGTTGAAGCACATGTACTCTTTGCCAAATAATAAACATCAGACTAAAAAAGCCTACAAATTGTTGTATATATAACTGTGTACACAACAGTTCTCCCTTGTATTATGCAGAGGTGGTAGACTTGTGGTTTAGTGGTTTTGAATGTCATGCTGTCGTTATTACTCAGTGCACTGCCTATGCGCAAAACTGACAAAGTGTGACTCAGATCGTGTTTACAATGTGCGGCGCAGTCATCTGAAAATTGAGACAATTAACTAGTTGCTCGCCAGTGCTGTTCTTTTCGGTTTTAAAATCATTTCGTTAGAAACCGGACTTGGTAAAAGATTAAACTGATAAGTACATCATTACGCAGAAATAATGTTTCTGTAGCAACAAAGTCTACTTTGTATTCAGCCGTCATGTTGGAGGCACTGGACAATGGTGCCCGTATTAGTCCGTATATTTTATAATGTTTTGTTTGTTGTTCGTGATTTGAATCAATTGGTCACTTGCCCGCAGAGAAATTTATGGAATGGACAATCAATTTATTTGCGAGCTTCACCCGTTAAAACCGCTTTTGCCTCATTTTATGTATTTATGTACCATTAATGAGGAAAAATTCTTACCAGTATGATAAATCTAGTAAAAAACGTTTAATGATCATAAAGAGATCAAAGCAGTTTGATATGTTTTTCAGAAACTGAGTCTATGATCGACTCGGTTAGTTAATCAAAAGTTGCAATTTATTTAACTGTGAAACGAAAAAAATATTGTTACATGTTACCGTATATAGTTTTCATCGTCCTTCTATTTTGTGTACCTATACTTGTATGTTTGTAGTATGTAAACATACCTAGAAATAACGAAATTACGAGTAATACCACGTCCAACAAAAATTTTGTCTATTGACAAAAGCTTGATTGAGTAAAAGTATTAAAAATTGTAATTTTTAATGCAATGGAGAAAAGGGTAACTAATACGTATATAAGCCGAGATTCTTTACTACTCGATGAGAGGCTATAGAAATATCTGCAGATTTAGCACAGCAGCTTAATGAACTTATATTAACTTACATTTTTCGATTATTCACCATATTTAAAACATTGTCCATTAATTATTCTTACCGTGTGAAACAAACCACATGTTTAATAAATAAATTATCCAGTTTTTAACCTTTTGGTAAAAGGTTTTACCCAATTACTTGAATAATTAAAATTGTGAGTAAAACATCGTAACTATTAACTAGCAGCAAACTTCCGACAACACGTTTATTTCAAGGATCGATAACTGAATCGGAGCAAAATACGTTTTTAATAACGATTTAAATAAAACTCCAAGTATATTTTTAGACATTTAAAATTTATTTTAAACGTTGGGCCACTTTATAGAATGAGAGAGATGAGATTGCTTTAAATAAATATTATGGCACTTTGAAAAGAAGTTATTTTGTAGCTCATACATTCTAATATAAAACTGTACAGCTCAGTGGCCATTTTCAAAAAATTTTATACCAACAACTACAGCCTCTGTTTCAGTAGTAGTGTTTCTCGATCACAATTCCCGTTCAGTTTTAGTTGTGTTCCTAAGTAAAATACTAAATACAATTGTAGTTGTCAATCAACATTTGTGTAATGTAAATATTTTTTTTCTGATAATGATGTGTATTAATTCTAATCTTACGTGTACACTTAAAGTAGCTAATAATGTCACAGTTAGAACAAAAGAACTTAAATAGATTTTTTACGACTTCATAAAATTTGTAAGACTCATTAATAAATACACCTTGATTTTAAAATAATTTCAATGTCTCAGAATCTATTTAGAGACATGCGTAATTATAATTTCAATAATTGAATAAGAGCGTAATTAAAGTTGCAACATGGGGATAAGTGGATCGATAAGCTAAAAAAAGTAAATTTTCCATTATAATAATTGGTATAAAAATTAATCATTAATTATTCAGGGAGTTAATGTATTAAATTAATATAAGTGCGGTTAATTTGTAACTATTTATGAATTGTCAAAATGCGTGCAGAATGTTCCAACAGTACGTCGCAGCAAAATAAATCGAAAATAGTATAGATCCCTTCATGAATTCATGAATATAACTTCCATGATAGGTACTCGATTAAACGATTTTTGTTTGATTTGTGTGTCGGCAACCAGAAAATCACATGTGCATTGAAGCCTAACTGAAATCAATTCGTTTATGCCCAGTTTGACTAGCTAAAATTTTTCTAAATAAATAAATCATAAATATGGATAATCGTAAAATACAAATACCAGATTATAGTATGTTAAAGCAAGCATCTAAAATATGTTATCGAGTTCACTGTTTTCTGATGGATTAACAAAAGATGTTGTAATATTGAACAATTTAGTTTTGTCATTCTTTCTCAAATTGATTAATAATATTGATAATTGATAAATAATAATGTTTTGAAATGACGTCATTAGTTTTTGATGCGGCAAATTTATTAGTTTTGGTATGTATGTACAGTCCCACACTGATCAAAGTTATTTCTCAAAATTTTTGGAAATTAAATACGTACTTAGGTAACGGATTAAATAAAACGGTGCATGCCTCACAAATTTGTCAACATTGCAAAACTATTCACTCTATTTTATCTTAAAATATAATCTTTGAGAATTATTTGACATATTTCTCTAATTAAAATGATGATACGTAGTAGACGTGTGTATACTATGACCAGAAATATAGTACTGATTCTCCTCAAGTGTCCATTGACTTCGCTAATTTTTATGAGGACCGCACACTCTTATAACTAGCCGCAGTCCAGATGGTTGGAAGAGGGTTTGTCGAAATGGACCGTAATGAAAATTTTGTTCTTAATTAATAACTGCCAAGACAAGTGTGTTTACAAGCTTCTAAGTAGGCCGCCTTTGATACTGATGATAGTGAATAAAAATTTGGTAAATTTATATGAAGTGTGTATTTTTTGTTTTAACAGTGATTGTATAGTGGTCCAACTCTGACTTCGTTTTTATGGCACTGCAATCTCAATTACCGCAAGTATTAGAAACTCTATTGAAAATGTAAATAGTCCTTACTGTTAAAGCCGCCGTAGGATTACCATAAAAGTTCTGTCAAATAATGTTTATTACCCTTTTATTTATGAGTAAATAAACACCTGCACAGGACCGAGATGAAGACGAGGTTTGAAAGTAAGTCCAGGCTTAAAGAGAAAAGATCGACGGGTTTTCGGAATTTCATTGTATTATTATTTACCTGCGTAAAGTGGCCGTCGCAATAAGCTGAACGCCTCAAGTGCCCAATAAACCCCTAACCACAGCTTATAGATGCCATAAATTTGGGCCGAATGCCGCGTACCATTCAGTTAGTACTTAAATAAGAAATATGCTGTACCTAAACAGTGGAGAATAATAAAAATTACAACCATCCTAATCACTTCAATGAGACCGCGCCCCAGGTAGCATTCGGTAAAATTTGACGGCCACTATACATACAACCAGTAGAATAGTAGATTGAATGTCCACAGGGCTACTCTATTTTTATGTACCTAGCACTGCATACATTTTGTTGGAGTGCCCTCACTATTTTGTTTTAACTGATTACTGATTAGACATCGAACAGAGTCAGTGAACATATAATGATTTTATTACACAAAAGACACCAAACCATTGCCTTATTTATCCCTTTCTGGGAAAATAGGTATGATCGAACCAAGTCCCTTAGGAGCAGTTAGAAAAAGAGTCTAGGTTTCTCTTTTATGGAATTTTAACCAACATGCATTAAAAGTTGTTCCAGACATGTTAGAATATTTGTTAGATAAGAAGTTTAAACGTGGGTACAATTATTATATATGACAAGATACATTATTTGTAAAAGAATAAAAGAAAACCAATTTTATCGTTGTTATTAAAAAAAATTGTATTCTTATTTCAAAAACCAAGGACATTCTACAGAAGCCCATGCAAAACTGCAAAAAACTATTATGAAATCAATTTTATACTTTAGGGATTTTTGAATATGATAGCTAAAACGTGAAAGGGCAGCATGTTAGGGACAAATTTCCCATTTAAGTTTTTATTTAAGAAATCTATTAGTACAGTTTTTAAAGGGAAACATCCTAATGTAAGGGCTGTATATAACCAAATTAACTTACTAGTAATGAATAAATAATGAACCCTTTTCTTATTTAATAATAATTGGTTAATTTAAAGCTAGTTATATTATGGCGTGAGTATACGGGCAAGGGTTTATCAGTACAGAATAATTTTAACGATTTGGACATAGCAATTGTAATTATAATTATTTTGGAGTGAATGCTAATAATAATAATTAATACTTATTTTTGAAAGTGATGTACAACGATTATAGTAATACAAAGGTCAGCAAAATTTTATATTCTCGTGAAAAACTGTTAGAAAATAACATAGATTATATTGTAACTTGATTTGCGAGATTGTAACGCGCTGAAATCGTAGACACACATGTATTTCTTTTTGTAAATGATTTTTATTTTTGTAATATTATTATATACATATAGTACAATAATTCAGTCACATATTCGATTCAATTAATCATTGCAGTTTTTAAGGCCAGTTTGTTAGTGTTGGGAAAGATTTAAGTTTTACAGTATGCTGCAATTGTACGGTTTGTATGTATTTCTAGCACCATGATTTGCATTTAAAATATTGTGGTTTTTCTCTTACTTGAAGAACATAATTTTGAAAGTTTTAATGTGCACTTCAATTATTAAATTAGATATTACGAATAAACACGAGTAGGACGCAAAGAAAAAGCTAAAGACGAGTACCTAAAGAAAACAAAAGTTGACGCTGTTGGATTACATAGCAATGTACAGTTGTCGTTAAATGACTTTTTTTACAGTCGTTCCAGAAGTAAAATTTCAGAATATTCTCTAAAATATGTTATCTTGGTCCAGAAAATAATCTTGTCGACTATAACTCGACCGTAATTTTTTCTCTAAATAAATTTATTAATTTTCACACGTGTTTTTGTTGAGTTTAAACTCAGTTCTTCAAATTGTAAAACAATCGTCAAAAAAAACCTATAAAATAGGCATGTATAGCTTGCCATAATAAAAAAGTCGAATATTCAGTGTAACAGAAGGGCGAAGAAAGTCTTCCGGTCACTGTTTGGTGATAACTGTTTCATTTTAATGAAAACATGATTTGCTAGTTCTGGGACAGCTGCAATCCTGGGTAGTTGTTATTTTTATATGTAACCACCTTTATTAAATGCCTGTAATAGATTTTCAACATGAGAAATGACCGAGTGATGAATTGGAGAAATCAAGTTATATTTTTTGGATCAATATTTTCATTCCATGTTATCAAGTCACAAGCTTTGCAAATATTTTTTTTAGCGGTTGTTTTTCAATAAGTAAGTGAGTAAAATTTAAAAGGATGGTGTTTATACATGCACTGCAATATTTTGCTTTTAAAATACTGATTGTGCAAAGTAAACTAAAATTGAATTTCGGAAATTACAATTGGGTGTAATTATACGACGCAAATGATTTCCAGACCGGTCATCGACCTTTTGTTGACATTCATATGGAATAAAATTGAGTGTTAGGATGTTTTACTAACACGTCACAACATCGATATGGATACGTTGAACAATAAATATTACACCATCGTTTAAGAATGTTTAACTGTCGAGTTAAATCTTACAATTCATTCACTGAAATGTTGACCAAATATGTCTGGTTTAGAAAAGGACAACTGCAGCAAAGTAGATTCATATTAAGTGCTCAAATAATATGTAATATCAGTTCAATAGATTTTCAGATATTTAAACCGAATGTAAGCCAGGTGTGTATTGTGAAGGGAGTAATTTTACGAATGGCTATATTCATGTTTTCTCTTAAGGTACGTGTCCACTTGAGAGGGCGCTTTCGAGAAATAATTGCAAAATCACCCCGTAAAGCTATGGGCGGCCCTGCCCTCAACTGGGTAAGCGTATCGTTTTTACCTGGTTTCTCCGAGTTTCTGAGCGACTCCCACAATACGAACGCATTTCGAAATGCGACAGTGATCTCCGATAAGTCTGCTTTACTTGTGTTTTTTTCGTAATAACTGAAATTCATTGCAATAATAGACCTTTGAAATTTGAAATGACAGCTTAAGATTACGGATGGTACAAAATTAAAATCAGAACTTTCGTGAGAGTTGTTCTCCAATAGAGACGATTTAATTACTATTGCATATTTTAAGAATGTACTCGTATGAATATGGTGTTGTAAAGACCTTAATCAAAATCTGTTTGACCACTCACATTAAAAATTTCATAATTTTTAATGTATATATAAGGGTTTATGTAAAAAAATATAATTTGTTAAAGTAAATTTTATCTACTGTTTATCTTGGGGTCTGCGGGACGAAATATTTAAAAATTTGCCAGGATACTTACATCGATTTTAACGATTGTAGAACAATATTTATGTCTTGAGAATGCTTTGAAAAAGTATTTATAAAAGTAAAGTATAAAATAAAGTAATGAATTAACATATTTTATTGATTATATCAGAAATGTTTTTTTTTTCAAAATTCGTAGAAGGCATTACAATTTTTGTTAGTATCAAGGTTAATATCTTTATGCCCATTAAAAAGTTGATGACATTCGAAAATTGTATTGAGACAATTTTACTTAATACCTAAATGCAGCATGATGCTTGCTTCTTTTATTATAACAAAATTTTGTCAAAGAAATATGTATGAGACAAACCCCTGAGATGCATCGAGTGACGCTTGTAAGGATGATCTACCATCTAAACTCTTTATATCAATTTTTTAATCATGCTGTCATTATTGATTAATATTTCAAATTATTACATAGGGGCAATATACTAATTTGGTCGTCGAAAATATGTAATATCAGTCCAAAAGGATAAAATAACACTACAATCTCGTAACACAGTAATGTTGCTTCATTTACTACTTTTTTTACTTTTGGAAGATGGATATTTTTAGTTTTATAGTGACAATTTAATAAATTACCCTTCGTGCGTCTTCCGCCCTTCAGCCTGGGTATAAGTATTACTTTTTCGATGAAGCATTGCCATATCCTTTTTTATTTAGTCCTTGAGACTGTAAATTTGTGCCAAATCTTAGCTTCTCATTTGTTTAGAAGTTAAAAGCAACCACCTGTTACGTTGTATTGGCAACAATTTAAAATACTTTGGCTGTGTGGGAAAATCAAGCGTAATGTATGGCAAAATGCCCTGGAAACAGCAAAAATTTTTCCATGTGGTTGGTGTAAGCTTTCATAGAAGCACCTTGTAAAGACAGGCACATTTAAAAAACACTGGTTTTTAACTTTACTGTGGAAGTTAAATGTGTTCGTCATTTTTTATTATCTTTCTATCCATAATTTTGTTTTTACATTTTTCTTGCTTCAGTACGTATGTGTAGGTACGATGTAACATTTTTCAATTTTACGCTAGATGACAAAAATATACTCAACATACCACATACTTATGTCTGTGGATATACCTTATTTACTTTAGTAACCTTGGTCATGGTAAAATTTAAGATTTAATTTATTTTGTTACAGAGTATGTATTTATAATAATTTATTGCAGCAATTACTTGCAATATCTCAATTCTTTCAGTTTCTTTTATTGAAAGGAGTAAATAACAGAAAGGACTCGGTTTCCAAAAAAATTCCCTTGGTGACTATATTTTTGAAGAATTATCGACTGATCGGAGGAAAAAAGTTACATGTTCCTCATACCGCAACGTCGGAAAATTCAATGATATTGTTTATAAACTTCTGCTATTATTTCAATGGGTAAAAAATGTATACACTGTATATTGAATAATGCAGTGTGATTCAACAAAGTCTTAATTATAAGTACAATGGATTTTATCCTAATTATTTCGAAGGTCGACTGAACTGAATTAAATCTTTTTTCGGTGCTTGAAATGTGCAATTGTGTTATGAATAGACAAATTTATTGATGGATACTTGATTGTGCATAAACGGAAAGAACTGAAGAGTACATATGTAAAATCAATCAAAAAGCGTTCGAATAAAGTCAGCACTAGTGAGGTTAGAATCTCGTTACTTCTTTTGTTTTTAATCCGTTTTAATCAGATCAAGAACGGTTCACCTCATTTACTGGAACATTGCAGTAATGTCACACCGCAAATAATTTTTATTACAATAACAGCGCCTCATCTAAAATAATTTTCGGACCATTTTTCTTGTATTAATCTCCTCTGTTTTAGGGAGACAAAAGCAATCAAATTACATTTTCTTTTATGCGGCCGCTGATGATTGTACATACGTGATTATAATCGAATTCTTTCGAAGTATAAACATAAATACTCCAAGTTAACCATGTAATTACTAATAAGAGTTCATTTTCCCATTGCTTATTTGGTTTAAATAATTTCCTATCGTTCACCTTTGTGCGGACTACGGTATCTTGCAGTTTGCGCCCCCGGGACTGTTATTTACGCCATTGGGTTTTACTTTATAGAGATTATCACAAAATCAAATTTTATAGTTTTTTAAAGAAGCGGAATTTGTTTCAGGGGCGAAGGAAGCCGTGTCGAAATAAACTTCGACCAATTTTTTGTTGTTATGAAATTATTTCACGTTTAGATCTATTGTAAATTTTAAACCTTAATATACCGCTCGTTTTTGTTTTTTCTTGTAGCTATCCAAATTTTAACACAAACATGTAAACTACCGCAGAATTTTTGTTCATCAAATTTATTTCTCTCAAGTGTATCGATACTAATGGATCCACATTTAGGTAATTTTAGATGATACATAATGTCAATTAGACTAATAAGTTTTTCTCTTTGCTACGACAAATATCGTGTGGCTATTGCAAAAACTAACAGATAAACTTAATTTATAGCTTTTAATTATTTAATTGGAGGCCCTGCTATGGGTTACTTTTCACACTTTTAATTAATTAAGTTTAGCTAAAGTAATTAAATGCCCTCATTTTTATTACATTAAATAAAAATGTTGGTAGAATATTATTGTGGCATTTTTATTACTGAAAGTAATCCCCCAAAATTGATTTCATAACGTGTTAACTACGTATAAATGTCCACAGTATACATACTTATTATTGTTAATTAAATAGCTTCCTAATACTTTTAAAAACAGGATTTTAACTTAGAAACATATTCGCTTGGAACAACAAACCATAACAGAGATGGACTTTATGAATTTAAATTTTTACTTTAGAATGCTAGTTTCATATTTTATTAAATAAGTATTTTTCATTTGCACATTTGTATATATTTCTTCATACATGTTAAAACATTGCACGATTTAATATTGGCTAATTTTTAACATAAGCAGGGGATTTACCTATTTTAATCATTCTAAATTATGACATGACCAACGGAACGTGGAGAGTACAGCATGCAATGTATGGATAAAACAGCTTATTTATATCCTGATACCTACAAACGGCGAGGTTCTTTGGTAATTTCAGTTCTCTATATAATGTGGCTACTGACATTATACATATTTTAATGAATAGTAAGAAATTTTGATGAAGTTTATTTTTATATGTTATGTTTAAATATAGAATCTATATGGTAAGTTTGTTTATTGTATCTTTGTGCCTCTGTTACATTTTTGTAGGTTGATACAATGCCATTTTCTGGTGGACAGAAGAGCTGGACGTACTTTAAGTAAAATCTGATTCCAAGGTTAAGTTAACATACGTTAAGTAACAAATAGAAGTTTAAAATTAGTGCGGTTAAACAAGTGCAGTTCACAATAAATTCATTTATATCCATGCTAAAATAAATAGTAAATGCACAACAAATTATGTTACACATGCTATCTTTCAACTTAAAATAGAAATTCAGGATTTACGACGAATCCAAAGTTACGATTGATTACATAAAAAAAGTATGTACTGTATGTATTTACGTTTGGAATCTCTTCTTGCGGATAGGCCGATATGCATAGTTCTAGTTTTGAGTCAGAATCATCAGAGCAATGTTATAATTGATAGGTACTTATGAGTGTGACCAACGTGAGATGTGATGTGAAGTTGAAACGAAACCAGCTGAGTCTCAAACGAGTGGTTTAAGCTACTCTTAACCTCAAAGTTATTAATTAATACAGCACGAATTTGAGAAATGAGGTATTCAGGATTTCTACTTCAAAATCTGATTTGTAAATAGTTTGTAAACAGCTTTAGCAACTTTTACGTCACAAAGACTCAGTATATATAGTTCGGTCTAAATTCTTTCAAGCCTCGTGAATGCCTAGAAAAGGACGAATTTGTTTCTTAATGGTAGAGGTACTATAATTGTGCACTTTTAAGATGCTGAACAACAAAGATACATGAAGGCAGATTCATCATTGTCATTAAGGTTATATATAGGTAATTCAATTTTGTTTTGTCTTGCACTTTGTTATTATTGTTATTACAGACTACCATTTTCGTACACATAGTAGAAAACGTTGTGTAGCAACAAAAATTATCATTGTTATTCTGTAAAAAACTTAAATATTAAGTTATTTTACAACTGCCCAAAAATGGCATAAATTTACAGCAGTCTACTATTAGAATGCAAGAATTTTTTTAATAGAGGAAGCTACGATGGCAGTTTTCTCGTTAACAAATAAGTATTTCTAAATTAGGTGTTAACTCTGATCACATGTGCTCTACTCAATTTTAATACTTTTTAGAATGATAGTCACAAGTATTGTTTTTGTTTAACTTTTACAAAAGACGGACGAACCGATAGACGGATAGACGGACAGCCAGACAGACAGACAAACAGACAGATAGACAGATAGACAGACGGTATGGGGGGACTAGATTTTTCATACTCTAGGGATAATGAAACGTCGGGAAACCATAAAAGTAGCCATTCGTCCGATGGAATCGATCACTATACTTTCTTAAACCCTTAGCTTACGCCTAGGAAGTAAAAACGATATATAATAATAACTTACGATTTTGAAGCGAAATGGCAATTCAGTTTTTCAATTTTGTATTGTTTCGGAGAAAAATAAAAACTAATTATATAATTTATATATACTTGTCCAAAAGGTATAAGGTTATATGACCATCATAAAAGTAGTTGATCGCAAATAAATACCCCCTTTGTGTGGTTCGCACTAAGCTTACCGGTTGGCAATAAATCGTCTTCTAAACATTTCTTGCTCACATTTAACAGGGCCGGTTTTCAAAGCGAGTGGTTATTTCGGAACCCTCAGCGGCTGCAGGTAGTAAAGAAATAGTGGAGTGGTGGATTTTCATATTTAATGAAAGCCGCCCCTAAACGAAACCACAACAGCCGGTCGAGCTGCAGTGGACACGTTATTTACGACCCTAAAACCTTTTCTATTGTAAACAACTTAACTTCCACACAATGGTATGATTTTATGATGGCCATAGAAAAGGTTTTAGGGTCGTAAATAACGTGTCCACTGCAGCTCGACCGGCTGTTGTGGTTTCGTTCAGGGGCGGCTTTTACTAAATATGAAAATCCACCACTCCACTGTTTTCTTTACTACCTGCAGCCGCTGAGGGTTCCGAAATAACCACTCGCTTTGAAAGGCGGCCCTATTAAATGTGAGCAAGAAATGTTTAGAAGACGATTTATTGCCAACCAGTAAGCTTAGTGCGAACCACACGAAGGGGGTATTTATTTGCGGTCTACTACTTTTATGATGGTCATATAACCTTATACCTTTTGGACAACTATACATGCTATGTACACGATAAACTGTATGTACAAATTTAAAAATATGAATATTTTTTAAACCACAGATAAAGGAACATGGCACGGTTACTGATGAATGCAGTAGTTTCCATTTTGGGGATTATCTGACTGATAAAATCACCAACAAACGGCCGAGAGTCAGACAGCCAAACGGAAAAAGATGAAATTCGACATTTGTCAAAATTGCATATTATAAACATATTTACTTTGACAACCTTGCTTAACTTTTTTTGTAGAACGTTTTGTATAACTTGCCGTGTAAATGTTAATAACTAATTACCTACATTAAATTCTAATATTACAGCTTAAATTGTTTTATAATTATGTAAACATTGCTGCTATACTAGTGCTATATGATTATGAGTTATGGACGGTATTATGAAGCAGAGTTGGACGACTGAGAATCTATAGTGCAAAGTATATTTTTTATATTTTGTTATACATTTTATGCATTTAGCTAATGGTGATAAATGGAAAAATGTCCAGTTGGTTTTTTTGCATTGTACAAGTATGTATGATTTACACTACAGAATACACATTATCTGAATTACGAGGCGGAACAGTTAGTATCTACATATAGTATGATGAACCGGAATTTGCCCATGTTTGTGTCCATTAAATTTTATTGGTGGAAAAAAATAAAAACAATAAATTATTTGAGACGACCTTCATCCAACGGATGTGCAAAAATTTGGTGGCGGAACGCAGTCAACATATTAATTAATACAGCCGTCTGCTTAAATGTTTAATTTATGCAGACAGCGTCTGTTGTATGTTTAATTTAATTGCCTGTTATGTACATTTTTAATGAGAAATGAATTTTAATTCTGACACTGGACTTTGTTTAGAAGAAGATAATAAGCCTTTTGTGAGGATTATTCGACTATATAGAATGTATGGCGGGACATTCCAAGTCTATTAGAATTATTTATCTTTCATTACATGTTTAGTAACACGTATTTTTGGTCAAACTTTAATTTAATATTATTTCGTTTTTTGTGCACAAAACGAATTATGTAAAGTAATTATAGTACAGCTTGGTAAAATTGTTTAACTTTACAATTATATGAAATCAACATAAATTTTCAATGAATCGCAAAATCTGCTAGAGAATAAAGTAATTACGTAAGTAAGAGTTCTAAATTTAACAGGTGGAGCATAATTAAGTGACTTATGAATGAATCGAGTAAACAAAACAATTAAGTGTTTCATTAAATCCTGTTTAAAACTTATACCACATCACTTAGAGTGAAATGCAAAGTTAACCTTTTAAACTTGTTGTAGGTTCTCAAGTGTACATTGTTGTAAATAAAATCTTTGATAAATAAACACGGTGCGATGGAAACTGATCCTAATCAACGTTGTGCATCGCTGACTGAAAGTAATTTTAGACAAATTTGGTAAAAACTAACATGCAGGATTTCCAACAAAGGTCACTTTGTCAAGATCATTTTGGGTTCTACCGTACAATATTGTCCAAATCTGTTAGATATATAAAACGAAAATTGCTGCAATTTATTACACATTTACTCCCAGGAGATTTTGCTAAACAAAAACTTACTAGCTAAGAAAAGTTAGCCGCAATACAAACACCATTAACATGTTTTACTTGCTGTAAAGGAATTTTGTTGCTTCTCTGAAACTAAAGCACTTTTCTCAATATCTAAAATTTCCAATTGACAAAGCCCCAACTTTATGGAAATTTATTAAGTATCTTATAAGGTAGATTTACGTTTGTAGATTTTAATTTGGCAGTAGTAAAATTTTATTTTATCATCACCAAAACCGTTATGACATAATTGTATTGAAAAATAAGCTCTGAAACATTGTAGTGATTGTGCCTTTCTTGAATTGATCAATAAAACAGATTGCCTAGTATACATATATAGTAACCTCTATAGTAATTCTAAAAAATATAAATGCATTGATACACCACAAGTATGGATTCATAATATTTTGCAAATTTTAGTTAGGATTTATTCCGCAAAATTTTGAGATGACGTCATTAATTATTTTGGGAGGAATAAACGGATACTTTTTGCCAAATTTCGGAACATGCGGTTTTGCAGTTTCAATTAAATTGCAAAATGTAATACGGTTTTGATTTTTTTTCAAAAATCTGGATATTTAGGGTAAAAAGTCAATACCATAAACCGCAAATGCAGGAGTATGTTACTTTATAAAATTTAAATAAATATTCAAGATGACCTTATTCCATACTTGGTGCGACATATCAGAAAAAATTTGGTTGTGTTTTACTATCTCTACAATATTCTTAGCATACCTATAAAATTTGACAACAATCGGTCCAATAGTTTCGGAAATTTTTGTCTAATAAAAATCGACGTAGAAAAACGGAAACGGAGGACCACTTTTTTCGTACTCCAGGGATCTAGAGAAAACATGAAAGCAACGAGTCGCCTGATGGATCCTCTTACAATACTTCCTTACGCCCAGGAAGTTAAATTAACAATGGCAATTACATTTAACTGTCTTTGTGACTTGTATACTGAAATTTTTAAAAGAACCTTATACATGTCTCCAAATTTCAGGAATATATTACTTAAATGTCCAGAGCATACTTTTTGACTTTACCACTTAAAGAGTTATCACCAAGATGAAAATTATTCTTTGCTCAAGGGTTATATACACATTTTTACATTCATTTTGTTAAATTTGGCTTTAAAATTGTAGAACTTCGTAATTTTTACAGATTTCAGTTGAAACAAAAAATATAAAAATACAAAAATCACAGTAAACATTATAAACATAGCACTAATTGAGTTTATAATCTATTTCTGCAGATTATACAACATCTTATCGGAACATTTAGTCGAAGAGAGGAGAATTCTTCACAGTATCTAAGTAATATCCAGAATCTTGGGTTTCTTAAGTATTCGGTCATATGAATCATTGCAAAATTGCAGCACAAATGAATAAATAGAAAAACCAATCATTAACAATATGGAATAAAACTTGTGTGTTATATTAATTTAATTATTTAATCGTTGGTAGAGTTTAAATTTTTATGTTATAAGTTAAACGTAGTCTTGGTTAGAATTAAATTTTTCATAATGGCAAACATCTGCTTAGTCTTTCGCAATGTTATAATAGACATTTATTTGTGTAATGAGTAATAGCTTTTCTTGCAATGAGTAAGTAAAGTTTGTGCTATCTGAAAAGTTTATTTACTTTTCCTATAGTTGATCCAAAGTTATTTTGGGTAACGTATGAAAAGACTTAAAAATCTGTTACGTTTGATATTATAACTTGAAACTAAAGTATCTTTGTAGGTACATAACTCGCTTTTCATCAGCTAAATTTTAAAACGGAAGATCTACTCACACAATATGATTATTATTTTTATGTTGACACAAACGATTAATAGTCGTTAATAAAAATATTATCCACACCATTTTCCCCTCACTTAAACAAAATTGCACTAAATAGTAAATGAGAGCCACTTACTTACACCATAACTAAGTGTAAGTAAATAGCTGTTGAGGTGGGAGAGTTTAAGCTACCAAAAGGTTAGTGTGTTCCTGGTAGACTTGAGAAGACAAAAGCAAAACTGTGAATCTTTTTAGAATTTTTAGTTGTCTTTCATTCTCCATTGTAAATGGTGGACGATGAGAAAAATAGCTTGCTGGTGCAGTGCCAGCATGCGGACATTTTTGTTGATCGTGCATCATTTCTAACCTATTTCATTTTTGTTTAAATTTAAATAGTGTGTAACTTGTAGGAGCAAATTATTTCTAAAATTTCTGATTTCCACAGTGGGTGGTGGTAATATTACAGAATCCATATAATGCATTTAAATATGGAGAGTAGATTAAACATTTTGTTTGTTAGAATAAGAAATTCAATTCAAATGCCGATCAACAAAGCGCATCAATAAAAAAAAATAAATCTTACCAAAAAATGAGAAAAATTGTGCAGAACTAGACATACTTGAGACCTCCCAGCTTTACATTTGCACTTTTTTTACAGCTAACAAGTGGAAAATACATGCCGGAACATTTTGGTTGTGCTGTAATACTTTCAAGCTTTAATAATTTAAAAATTAAAGATGTTAAATTTCGCAAGTGATACCTGTAGGACTGGTTACTTGTTAACACAGAAGGAAGTAATATTTCGTATTAATTGCCAGTACAAGTTGCAAGCTGAGTGCTTCAGGTCATTTGTTTAATAAAATTATAGTAACAAATTAAAAGTCAAAAACGACCGAGTTCCAGAGCAGAATCGTCAGTATATAAGGTGAAACAACGATTGGTGGAATCGCCGAGACGAGCGAGGTGAAGGTCGTAGATCCTGCGGACGTCAACGAGCTCGTACTGAGTTGCCAGGACGACCGCAGGGACGCGCTACCGGTCTATTCCTGGCCCAGGAATAGATTCTCATTAGGCGCTATGAGAGGAGCTATCGGATGTCACGAACTTGTTATCCGACATTTACACTTAACAGGTTTTAGCTTGCTAAAAAGAAAGAAAAATTACATGTGTCGTCTGTAAGAATTGTCCTTACGTGAAACGAAGTGTAGTATCTTACGCGATCAATTTTTTTTATCCATAATTGATACGCTTATTAAGCCTGCAAAACACAAAAAAGAACAAGAACCATTTCACCTAAAAATCTAATAATGGAGTTACGTAAATGCAAATGTAGTGAAGAGAATACTTAATGGAAAATTTCGCCGTACATGTATGCACATCGCGTAAGTAGGTCCTAAATTATGAGTACATTACATCCAAAGCACTATAACAACGAGTGTTATTATCATTATCAAAATTTGCTTTGTCTTCTAATCATCCCGACACACCGCAAATAACGCCAACTTTGGAAAGCAAATCTTTGGCATTTTACGGCTGTTATCGTGAGATAAAGCAGCCAATGCATCTGTGCGGAAGCGGACTAAATATAGAACCTTACAAAACTTGTTTAAACATGATGATAAGATAAAACATTGTTACAAATATAGTAATAAATGACATTTGTAAAGTTTTAATAACGCCTCTGTTACTTGTGAAAGAAAAGTAACTTCCCATGCGTTTGTAAATGTACAGAATGAGTAATGCGCAGCTGTTTAGAGGAAGAGATTCACGATCATGTGTGGTAATTATTTTTTGAGATAAATATATTTGTAGAATCGTCACCCAAATAAACATATAGTGTACAATGCCATGTAGTGAAATAAATATTAATGTTTGTAAATACACATCCAATTTGAGTTCTTTTGTAGTTACAGTACTATATATTTCAAATTGTACCTGCACGGGATACGTGGTTTAAGTAGGAACTCAAGTGGTATTTTTGGTACTACACATTAAATTGTTTTTCGGTTCCATTTCCATCACTTAGCGTCGCGGGAGGGGTTACATTAGTTTTAATTATGATTAGATCCTATTCAGATACGGTACATAAGTACCAGGTTATATATTTTTAAATAAATAAAAATCAATCGAATATATACGAAGTGTTATTTAGTATGTTAGATTAAGACAGCTGGACTTAATAGAAAGTAGTTTTACTAATAAAAAACCTAAAATGAAATTACTGTATTCTGTTGTATAAACAATTTTCGAAATATCTATCTTAATTTAAATAAGGTATTTAATTAACATGCGTATCACAAACAATCAGAGACAACGTATTTATTATGTGGATTTATTTTAATATATTCGTTTCTTGGTCACTCATACACACTAACATTCCAGCATGTTATGAACTCTCATTAATTAAATAGATAATGGAGTAATCACCATAATTAATTATCTAAAAACTTATTTTGTGATAATTATACGTACTTTGTTTTTAACAATTATTGTTTTGAAGTTGGCAAGTGGAAATATTCTTGAATCTAATTTAACACATCTGATATCTAATGTAGTTACCATAATGTTATTAATGTTAACGTTAATCTCTAACAATTATCAGAATGCATTTCTCAAAGTTAAAAGAAGATTTACACATTAGGGTGAAGTATCTGTAATTATTATCGTGCAGGTATCGTATTATTTTTAATAAAGTTAAATTTAATATGCTGCCGGGACTTAGGAACTTCTTGGCACTGATTTAATTGTTCTAGAATTCTTCGTTATGGACATTAATGGAACTTCAAGAATTTTTGGTTTTTGAAAGTGCTTTGATGACTTTAATACATTTTTAATTTGATGTTTGCCAACGGCAATTATGTAATAACACATACAGTGATTTGCAAATCTGTTGGTATCTTCTTATTATCTTATTGATATACTGTGAAATTTTTGGATATCCACTGCAATAATTCATGTTAGTAAGATATAAAAATTGCCTATTTAGACAAAACTTCCCCTGCTCCTTAGGTACAGGTGAACAAATACAGACTCTTCGAAAAATTATAAAATTTAACTTTGCGGACTTTTTTTAAATATAACTTCTATAAGTAAAAATAATGATATGTGTGTGTGTGCAATGCGTATGACATTAATTCAAGTGAGTTTTTCCTTACAAAATTTTATGATGACGTCACCAACGTTTTAGCATGGAGACATGTCAATTTGAATAGGTGTGGTGTAACAGTAATAATAATAATTTAACTAATTAAAAAACATATCAAGCATTGATGAACCACAAGTATAGACCCATAATATTGTGCATATTTTAAATAGGATTTATTCGTCAAAATCCTGTGATGACGTCATCAGTTTTTTTGGAGAGGATAAATGAATAAATTTTTATTGAGGATTTACCATGCTTACGATAACCTTAAAATATTTACTAGATTTCAGAGCATTCAGTTTTGCAGGTTCAAAGTTAAATTGCAAAATGTTGTTATACAATTTTGATTTATTTTTTCCAAAAATCTGGATGTCTATGGTAAAAACTGAACCCGGATGTATAACCCCTGGTCCAAAAATATGTTATTTTATAGCAAAATTTATAATATTTTTGTCAGCAATAATATAGTTCCTCCAGTTCTAATTCGGTTTTATGATAGTACCTTATTATGTAAAAGTTAACTTCCTTAACAATAGACTACTACTGCCGGTGATGGGACATTCATAAATAAGGATTTAACCATACCGTTACCATTATACTGTATAATGGTTAAATCCTTATTTATGACTGTCCCATCACGGGCAGTAGTAATCTATTATTAAGGAAGTTAACTTTCACATATAAAACCGAATTAGAACTGGGGAAACTATACGTATTAGAATTAATTTAGCAATTTTATGCTTAGCACGCCTATACTATACACCTCAAAGTGTCTTGCAAGTAGCTGGGGGAACATTAAATATTTAACAACCTTATGAAACCTCCTGCGTTATAATTTGGTAGATTTTAATTTTAAGATCTGTGGATGGATTGAATTAAATAGTGTGGTAGCGTTATAAAAACGGAAGAGTTACCAATATGGAGAAGTTAATTGTTCGACGTACTTTTGGAGTAAAGAACATTCTTAGCTCCGAGGATGTAGTTCACATGCGTTTGTCAGTGGAGTTTTGCTGCCTTTGAATTTTTGACGTGTATTAGTGATGGACAAGTATGTGATTTGTTATAAACCACTAAAATTGTCTTCAAATTTTAAATGTTTCTGAATTAAAAGTATTTAAATTAAGATTTGAACTACTTAATAAAAAATACACAAAAAAATCTAAGAGTAACTGTGTAAACCTCATGTTCAGAATTGTTAGTTTTTGACTTATATTATAATGTCGACTTTACATTGGTTTCAGAAAATAATGTGTAATATCGAATTTTTTTTAAATTTTTTTTAATCTTATTATTTATGCATATTAAGATGTATGTCCATTTGGAATCCACTATTATCTATTTGTTGACAGGTGTTTGTAAAGTGAGGAATTTTAATTAAAAATGAAACAAAAATGTGTCAGAGGCTATGTATATGGTTGCTTCATAGTTGTTCTTACTGATTTTGACAACATTCAGATTATGTACATTATTTATTATTGGTATGGCTAGTCACACACGAAAAAATGTTGACCTTGAATTGATAAGACATTAGGTATTGTATTATAGGCAGGAATTTATATTTGTTTAACAGCTTATCAGTTGCATTTGTTTGGGGACTGAATGACAGTTAAAGTGTAAACAATTAAAAGCTTCAAATTGTGATTCAAATTTCATTGCATTATTAAATTGGAAAATATAAAAATGTTAAATATTTATTCTTATCACTTATCTATAAAGCACAAGCTCACCATAAAATTGATGGGTGCCTCGATCATTCGGAAACAGAGAGAGGCAACGCCATCACACGGTCAATATGTAAGAAAAGGATACTGGAACTGGAACGTTTCATTCTGTGCCACCACCACCACCGCCACCGTCCCCGTCAGCCGCCAGTCTGAGTTCGGCCTCAACGTTTCATTTCACTTGGTACGGTTCAGTATCTCGGTAACGCGCGAGTTGGTGAGAGGTTAGCCCGTTCCTGCCGAGCTACGCAATCAGCTGGTACATTTAGTGTTGGTTGTGGTGAGTGCTGTCTTGCAATGATCAGCAGTTCTAATTAAGTGGCATTCTTGGAATTTTCGTCGCACATGGAGCACCATTTCGTACCTTTCCCAATAATCTTGACAACGCATAAGGTTAGCACTAGATCCACCTGTTTGCTTCTTCAGCAGGAAAATACGGGGACGGAATCGTTTTTTGATGGGAAAAAGCCCCATCGAGTTGTGGCGTCATCGGTCACGAATGTCTGCAGGAACGCACCTAAAGAATGTAGGCCTAGTTGAGCCGGTTTGTATGGACCACGGACCAAAAGTATCGAAAAGTGCGGTTCTAAGCCTTGTTGCCAAGCGCTCTCTTATTGGTTGTTCTTGTCGTTTGTCGCCCGATCTCTTTCTCTCTCACTGTATTCACAATTTATACAAGTTGTTTATAAACATGCTAACTCCCACTCGTGCTTTACATCATTCGGAAGAAATAACACTGCAATCGAAAAATAATTTTGCCCTTTTTACGGCCATTTCGTACCAATTTAAAATCATCTCATTTTCTAAAGTTTTTAGTTCATACCTTTTGAGTAAGCCAGTAGACATATAGTCGAAACGTGTCTAAAAAAAATTAAAGTAATTTGCATATTCCCTCCTCGCAGTTCTATTTCGAGTTAAACTCTCCAATCGACCAGTAAAAGGTTGAGATTTACATAACAGAACACGACGTTGTTTCTGGCGACTGCGTGATTGGATTGTTGCACAGTAGCTGGGTCCGTGTAACGATTGAGCTGCAGGAATGCTCTTGTAGTAAATTTCAGTCTTTACTACCGCTGTTACTATACGCCATTGTTTCAACCGTTTCAACGTTGCCAGGCATTTACATTTAAGTTCTAATTTCATCTCTGCTTATTTTTGCTAGCCAGCGGCCTTGATTTGTTGACCGCTTAAAAACATAACTTTAAATTAAAAGTAATAATAGGAGATCAGATTATTGTTTTTACTGCTATCGCCCATAAAAGTATTAGGTTATCAACAGTGGGATTGTTTAATTATCAAAGTGTAATTCCTTTATCTACACAACACCAATAAAGTTTTCATTCAAGTTTTTGTACATTGAAGTACTTTGGTACTCCGCAATTGTTATCGTTGTTAATCAGCGTGAAGGTAAATGGAAGCAAATTAATGGATAAGGCGTGAAATATAACTTTCTGTTATACATAAGTATATAGATTTCCAGAATTACATTGAATTATTTATTCGTTACGTAATAACGTGTGTATTTGTGTACATACATTCCAAATGTTAATGATATATAGAACGTATTTTACAATAATTAATAACTATGAAATTAAAAACAAATATTTAACACTTTATTGCAAGATTAAACGACGCCTTGATCGGATTGACATCATCCTGTAAGTACCATCTGGATATCGTAAATGCCTTTACAAACCTATAGCAGGGTCCGGAAAATAATGAACATTAACTTTCTGTTTCCAAAAGTGTTTATTGGACGCCCTCAATATTATGTTAATGATAATTTACAGCCCTGACCTCTCCGATTGCTTGCCTGAAACTAACAAAAGTTGTATGAATCAGACGTGTATGAACACATTTTAATCTGTAAAGTGCGTTCTGTTTAAAGATATATTTAGAACAATCAAAATACATGAAAAACTAATCCAATTTATTCTTTCCGAACGAAAGGTCACGTGGAAATGAATAATTTTTAAGGTACCTGGAATTTTTTGCAAATCTCTTCCCGTGAACACCGTTAAGTTCAGTATTGTTACTATAATAGTAACGGATAAATGAACCTCTAGTTACTTGTTGACCGTCACCGAAACGTATATCTGCATTTATAGTTCACCCACGGAAATAGTGGTTTTATGACTTTAGCTTTTCCAAATCCTCGTTTGCGTAGAAAGATCATAGGTATTAACTAATACTTCTAAACACATACACTGGTTCTGGTTGTAAGAAGCGTTGTCAAGGGTGACGAAGGAGTCACAGTTATAAAACCACTATTTTCGTAGATGCCCTATACATCAACATGATATATCAAAAACTCGTTGATTTTTTCGCAAAAGTAGACAAGCGTTGTAAATCATCGCTATTATAATCTTGAGCAGTTTATTGCGAGGTTTTAGAAACAGAAAGTCAATGTTCACGATTTCCCGGACTCTATACAACCTATTGGTTTCCATTTGTACCTGAGTAAGAGTTGGACAAACGTATTACACATTTGGATTGGGCACTCCCCGCTATGCATGCGCAGTTTATTCTAAATTTAAAATTTTTAGCTCCACGGAAATAGTTTAAAACGTCTACAAAAACAATTTGAATAGGACCAATTAGAATTTTCGTACAAAAAGTATTCAGGTTGAAGGCGAGCGATGGGAAAGATTCTTGTCCATGGGAAAAGATAACTTAAATTGGGCAAGTGTTTGCAGAGTCGCTTCTTATTTCATTATGACATAGACAAGTATGCTGTAAATCGCTATCAATCGACCTCCAGCCACAGTCACATTGATTCTAGCCGGTTTTTGATAGGTTCCACAAACGACCGTGTAATGAGCAACGGCAGTGATTCAAGCTGTTTGTACAGGGGAGCTGATTTATGAACGAAAAAACTATACACTTTCAGGGTAGCAATCAACTCTTAACGATTGCCCATGCACGGTTTCAGCGCTCTTGTGTGGATTCGGTCTACTCTCAAATTGATGACAGTGGAAGTCTACAAAATTCGCAGATCCGTTTTTAACTTGTATTGCTTTAAGCAAAAATGTAGTTGTTTATTTTTTTTTAACAAAGGCGTCACATTTAAAAATTATTAAAAAATTGATCTACATTTGTTTGTATAGCGTTTTAATTAAACCGCTCCAAATTTTATTTTGTTAAAATATTAATACGGATACATTACTAAATTAAACCACAAATATAGGTTACACTATAAATTTGAGCCGTGATTTATTTAATAAAACAGAACTATTTATTCATTCATTATTTTTTTATTTATTCATTCATCTTTTATAAATGATTTTAAAACATATGAGTGTATGAAGAAATTACATGTATTATTTTGAAACATTTCAAATGAAATTCGTTTTGCAAAAAGAATACTATTTTTGCATGTTTATCAAAATCACAGGCTAAAAGTTACAAAGCTAACAGAGTTGTCTGTAAGGATATCGCACACATGCGCAATGTTTTTATTTTTGCTTGTTGTGTGACTTGCACTTAGAACACTTTTTGTTCTTGTAGAAACAGTAAAAATGAATCGACCTCCAAATCATTATATGTAACTGCATCACAAAATTCATTACTAGGTAAAAATAAGCCTGCCAATAAGTGAAATATCAACAATAGAATCTCAGGAAGTAATAGGAAATCTATTCATCTTAAATGAATTTTATATATAGTAAACGATTCCAACTGTTAAAATTCATGTAGTTAGTGACTTATTGGTTATCAGTAGATACAATAAGTTAGGTGTGCAGTTGATCTATAAATGTTTTGCTGTTGACATAGTTTGGACCTTAGGTCCCTAAGCAATGTGTAAAATTGAAGTTACTTTTGTATTTTAATTTTTAATAATGGAATGTGGAATATTCGTTCAACGACGATTCATCAAAGGTGTTTGTTACTATTACGTTCATTTAAATTAGGCAACACACTGTACACTTTTAAATTGGCAGTATTTTACTCTTTATTTCCACATAGTAGTTTTTGTGTGAACATAATAAGAATTCAACCTAATACCTGATGTCTAATTTACTGTTTTCAAATGTAACTAGATACAATCAGATCCAATTGAGGAGATGCTGCAGGTTCAGAGATGGGAACTACCATAGGAAACCCAGTGATATTTAGCATTACCAATATCATCCCACCGAATAGAGCGTTGTTGAACAATTCTTTTCTTGTAATGTATATACGAATTCAGATTTATTCTAAAACTACATGAAAGCAGAAATTTGAATTGAAACCCCAACACCTCTTATGTTAAAGTATCAGTCAATTTGTTGCTTTGATTTTGAAATTCATGATACGCGCCTGTCCTGTCCTTGCAATGCAGTAGACGGAACAATCGTAGTGACGCTCGTGCATTCTGGGAATGTCAGGGATGTCAAAATTGCAACAGATTGATATTCATGGCAAACACACGCATTAGAATTGCATTATGGTAGTGTCTACTTTGCAGTCATTACTGAAAAAGGCCGAGCTTGTTGGAAGTGAGTGGAATTCGTAATCGATGGGCGGACAGGGATCAGACAAATAAATTTACTTGAGTTAGGCAGCAGATTCCATCACATACAGCAAAAAAACAACAAAAATCGTATGGTTCTGGGGATGCAGTAAGCAAAGGACAGTCATTACAGAAAAAGATCAATGCCCCTCACTTACAAACCATTTATCTGGTGTTTCGGTCGAATGCTTCTTACGTTACAGCGCTACCTATGAAATGTTGTAAATTTTAAATTTTCCAGTCTCAGTTATATGCACCTAATAAACTATCTATGTGTGCCAGTTTTTGAATTGTACTTACAGGTTTACTTTAATCCAGAGTAGGAGAACTGCGGAATTTTAAAAAATAAGCTAATATGTAGCAATAATAATTACGTTTGTGAGACTACAGATCTTAACAAAAAGGAATCGAAACTATATTTTAGAAAGAATGTATTTATTTAATTATCAGTTGTAGGACTCCGAAAAATACAATTCACACATTATATGTAATTCGTACACACATAATTAGTTCATTGTGAATAAATATGAGGGACGATCGCAACAATAAATTATTGATATACGAGTGAGGCTGCAAAGAAGCTGGCCATGTTTTAAAGCACTGCGGAAGAGGTAAAATAGTTCATATTGTAGCAATTTATTTTTATTTCAAGAATAAATTTAACGTCTTGAAAAAGTGTATTTCCTTCTGAATTCAATGATGTATCGTATGCGTATAATTGTTTTTTTTTAATGCGACTGTTGTGGGTTTAGACGCAATCTTTAATTGCTATGTGAAGTTGCAACGACCCAGATTCTACGGAAATCGGATCCTAATTCAATAAACTGAATCTATGAAGAAAAAAAAGAAAATTGTCAATTGTACATACTATTACTTAATTAAAATAAATAATTCCCATCAATCAAGATTAAAAAGAACAACTTCTATTTTATAAAAAGTCAAAGGGCTCGCAGTGTACTTGGTGGCAGTAATGAATCAGTTTTCTGGGAACCCGAAAACCTAGTAACTTTGATTACGTCATAAACCCCCAAATTAATTTTAGGCTTCACCAAAATTGCATGACCAAACTTGCTGTAAAAATTAATATATTTTTTTTTTCATAAAGATTTCTTTCATGAAAAAAATTCGACCGAAAACTCGTTAGACCAATTTTTTACAAAAATTATAGACTGTAGCGTAGGCTTACTGACAAATTATGAATTGTTTTTCCACAAATAGTCGGTAGTGGGTGATGACTCATACGGTGAATAATTCATTTGTTATATAATATGAAAATACGTAGTAGTAACCACATTACAAATTGTTAATACGGAATGTATAAAATATACTGAATTTAAATTTTATAATAGCAAGCAGTTTTTGGATTAGCTACCGAATTTGCATGGGTGAAACTCCTTCGTACAAATATGGATACTACGAGTACAATAAAATTTCCATCACGACGTTGTGGAATGAAATTCAATAGCGAGGTTAAGGCGCGACATGTTGTAAAAAAGGTTGTACCTACCGTGTATGACGAAATCCAATTATGTATACATATTTATTTCATAATTTTTAAGTAATATATTTTTGCGATTTGCAATCAAAATCAGACACATAAAACATCATTACACATAACAATATTACACTGACAATGTAATGTATACTGTTAGACAAATAGACTTCAATTTTTTTTATTTTTGGCAATGGTCTTTTTTTGAAAAATCAAACATTTTTCATTCTTACAACTTAATTTGGCACTTAGTATTATTCACTCCGGTATGCTGAATAATTTAAAATAAAAAAAAAAGCTCACTGCTCTCAGTGTAGATAGGACATTTACGATACTACTTTTTTTCATAACTTTAATTTCACATTAATATTAGATTTGCTTACACGTTTTATGTAGTTTTGAGGCATTGTGTTAATACATTAATAATTAATCAACAAAAATGGTCTCGAGTTGACGCTTGCTTTAGCGCCAATTTGAGGAAGTTATTGTTGATTGCATCTTATCTAAAAATGAAATACATTTTGAGATACAATGTATTGCCATTCAGTGCACTTAACAGAGAGAATCGCGAAAAATAAACAGAAAAATTAGGTCCCTTATCTTGATACAATATATACGACATGAACAACAAAATTTTAGATACAGGGAGGCTGTGTAGCACGTAAACTTATCCTATTTCTTTCCTATAAACGTTGGCTCCGTTTATTGGGCTCCGTCTATCTAAAATTTTTGAAAAAATCATTTTTGATACATGAAACGATATTGGCATTTTCCTGCATCATTTGACACATGGAGGAATTTCAGTTATAAATTTACTGTCTTCACAGATTGTTTGCATAGGTGAGTGAATAATTGATTAAAGATAGTCTTATATGTCTCATAGTTTGTGAAATTTATTGACATACACTACCAACGTATCTAAGCCTGATCATCTGTCACTACGTGTGCTTGTTGACTGAAATTTGTTTATATTGCGTTAACATTTTCATTCTCACCACCTGTTGGCCCGTTTGAGTAAGGCCAAGAAACAACAACAAAATTGTTCATTGATAGTTTCTTACCAGAAACTTACACATCAAAAATACTGAGAAAGTAATGACCTGCGAGTTTTCTGCAAATTGCAGCACGAGAAATTGCGTTGCAACTTCAGCGTTGCGGCGTGTGTTTTCAAACTAAAGGGAAAAATGCAATATTTGTTGATCTTCAAAATGTGAAGAAAATTTATTAAAAAAGAAGTGGAGATACTAGTTAGCACAGATACGTATACGTTGTTAGAGATACGTATTTTCCACCTGGTTTACACAGGTACCTATTGTTTAATGTGACAAAATCTGATAGGAATGTCCTATCTAATTTTTAATTTGAGAATGCTTTTCTCAGTCGTAGCCGGTACGAACATGTAAAGTATAAGGAATTTTGAACATAATTGATAGTTTTACGAAATTTCGTATTATTATACGTTTTGATTTCTTGGTAGCTGAATGAACTTTTCCAGTTTTATTGATCGGGCGTGTGCTAAATGGTGATTTCAAGTTCGACCATGTCAGATAGCAACTTGATCGAGTATGCAGAGTCACGCTATAGGGTACAGCGTATTGTGTCTTTACTTTTAAGATTACTATCGTGCTGAATTTATGAAAATCATCGGTTTTCGACTGTTTTACGTTTAGCGGATGACTTGACAACAAACGATGCACTAAGAAAGATATAAATTCAAGCATTTATAGTAAAGTGTGTTTTTTTTTTATTTTTTTTGTCTGTATATTTGTAATTTAAACAATAACACACACGTTTTCAAAACGAAGTGAATTTATCTACATGTCATTTTTTTTTAGTTTACAGCATATGTTTGATAATAGAATGAGTTATGTACTTTAGGGGTCATGAAACGACAAGAAAACATAAAAGTAGCCAGTCGCTCAATGAACCCCATATAATTCTAGAAAACCAGCTTACATAAATTAATTTATGCATTAGAGCAGGATTGACTGCTGATTTTTGGACTTTTTTATTCCATTATATAGTACTTAGTTTTCACACTGTTTTCGGAACATAATTTTTCATGTTAATCATGGTATATCTGAATGTTTGAGGTGTGTCGTCTAAATTTTGTGATTATATCTTTTAACTGTAATATGAATAATAAAAAAAGTTATCATCACAGTCTTATTTTGAAATCACTTCGCTTTGATCTTGGAATTGTCAAACACACACTGAAGTTAAAAAAAACGCAATAAAAATGAAAACCAGATTCCTGTTACCCTATTACAAAAAATTGTGTTGTTTATACATTGATATAATTTTTTTTATTTAATTCTTAAAGTATTAAGATGTGTGAAGCAGTTTATTTCCATAAGATAATGTTTATAATAATATCAATAATAATAATAATGGAAATGGTAAATTTTCACAGACTTCTAATTCTGCTTTAATTTATTTCCAATGTAGTACCAAATAGTTTGGATGAAAACTTGAAATTAAAATTAAACCAATCAATACTTGTCAATAATCAAAATCATCTGTTGCCACATTATTGACAAATTTCTCTAACAGTCTCATCATGTTGATCACGGTAAATTTGCACAACTTTATAGATCAGAATATTATCTTGATCATCTTTAATTACACGAGGCTTGTGGGGAGTTTAGAAAATAATAGCACACCAATCTGTATGATGTAAATCTAAAATCTCGAAAGTCGTGTCATTTTGTCAAATGTTTATCATTACTTGGTCTTGGCACCCGTAATATAGAAGGTTTTGCCTGAATGTCAGTAATTTCCAGGTCAGTGGAATAATTTGTAATATTATTATTATATTTAACTGTGAAGTGAACATTTGCACAATACATGACACGCCAATAAACGATGACAGTGCTCGTATTTAAATAAAGAAAACAACTATTTACATCTGAAGTGCGATTGTGACCTAACATTTGTTAAATAATACGAGACTACAGTGTGGAATACACGATTGTTGCGACGCCTTCCATTTACGGTGATATTTTGGAAATTTGTGTATATTTTTCCGTATTCATAGAAGCACGGACATTCAAAAAACAGTCACGATTTTACAATTCTTGAAACTAAGCCTACAACAGCCGGTGTATGTATTCCAAAGATGGTATTAATTTATGTTCACTGTTTTAAGGGTAGCATGAATATCTACCACGCAATATTTACCGTAAAAAAAGGAATTCGTCAGTCATTCGAATACATTAATTATTATTATAGACCACCATCGTATTTACAGAAAATGAAAACAAGATACATAATGGAAAAAATATATACATTCATAGATACATACTCAATTTAATATAAAAAAAAACTTTCCAAAGGTTTTTCCAGTTTCACTGGTTTGTAATTTCTAGGAAATATCGGGTAAATATTAAATATGTATGTATATGATTTATTAATTATTACAATGAAGGGTTTAAATCGCCATAAGTCTACTTAAATAACAACACATTTGACAAATTATCTTCTAAAAACAAATAGTGCAATATTACCTATATACTGTTTGTAAATATTTGTCAAGTGAATAAAACTCGTGCGATAAAAATAATGGCACATGTATTCATGTAATTGTATTTAATAGCTGCATACATTGCATAAAAAGAATATAACCGATGTAATACCAAGCACTATTTTCAAACAATGAATTTTTTAATTATTTCGATAGTTTATCGATTAGTATTTTTTACAACTGTTTTTACGTCCAGCTTCGCCCAGTCTATTTAAATTTTATATATGGCAAATATGAGTGGGAGCACATACAAGGAAAAGCTTTGCTTCTATAAATATCAACACTGTACCCTAAATCAATAACTTGGTGATAATAGAGAGCAAACGACAGTGTTGTGTTATTATTAAATTGCAATTTGTTTATCATATTTATCATCATGTTGTTTCAGTACGCACCAAAATGTATAAATTTATTGTTGTAGATAACTAGTTGGTAAAAACTAAAAAGTTATGAAACAAAACTTGGAGTCATAATTTAAAAAATAAATGTCACGTTAAGTTTCAGGTTGGCACGTTATTAAAATGCATTAAACTTTAATTCTTTAACACTAAACACATGTGGCATGATAACGCTGAAGTTTCTGCATTAAATTGTCTCTCGGTCGCGTAACTACATGGCATAGTAGTTCTTAGTGCGGTAAAGGTAAAAGTTATATTGTTGTGAAAATTTGTACCGAGACGTAAAGTCGAGTTGGTTGAGGGCCGAGAGCAAAATGACAGGTTTTGTAAAAATTACATAAAACCCTTTTCCTGCTAAAGGAAAGCTCAGTCCAGAGCTATCAATTTGCTGTTGAAATTTGTTGATACTGATGTTTCCTGTGGTTTCTTGTTTTGTGTTCCCACGTGAAGTTTACAAGATGGTATATACTTATCTATGTTGCGAATATTAAATAAGACAGAGGATAAAATTTCTGATATGGCTAACCAAATGAGACATTCACACCAAAAGTGATTAAATGTTGTAGATAATGGATGTTCAATTGAAAAAAATTATCAAGTTGGCGTTGCTTTGTTGATAGAAGAAAACGTTGCGAAACACGCATGTGTTTTACTAACCCATACTCCTGTACTGACATTTCCGTGTTGCCAGGTGTCATCGATTAAATTTTAAGTTAATTGTAGACGTACTTCACAATATTGACAAAAAATCTAGACCAACTTGATGACTTTTTCAATTGAGCACCCGATATATATTCATTGTGTAATAGATAGTTCACAGCAAATGATTATTTTTTTTGTTTTAACCAGATTATATTTAAATTTTATATTAGATACGTGTTCGTATATTGCAGATAAATTCCGATAATGGACTAGAAGAGAAGAACTCTGGGTATTGCTTAAAATTTTGTCTTACACAGGAACTAACGAATGTTTGTTCTGAGTGCATATTTTTCACTTCCGAGATGTATATCATATTATTGATAAATTAAAAATACATCTTATATCACATTTTTCTTCATTATTCAAATATGATTTACATTTTATATGTTTCATGAATGTGCTTTTTTTGTACAACTGTTAAAAAAATATTTTTCTTTGACCAAATTTGTTAATATACAATTGTTTTGAAAGTTAGGCCTCTTGTTACTGATATTGTCAATTTATCATTATCGCCGTATGTCTATAATCCCAGGCAAATGGAGTCGGCAGCATAACACCCTTAAGGAATGTTTTTTATATGAGAAATTTCCCGGCGTTGTTACCAATGACACCTATTTTCTGAAGGGGTCAATACATGTATCCTGTGCAGTTTATGATAGCTGGTTTGTCAGTAATAATAATCATCTACTTTTCATATTTTAAAATTACATTTTTTCATTATTTCTTACTTTTTCCTTTGCTTTAGTGGTTTTTTCCGCTAGGATTCTTTTTTGACTTCAAGAAGCCTAGTGGAAAAATTACTACTAAAAACAATTCGCCAGATGGACTCGATTACTGTACTTATTTAGCTTACGCTCAGGAAGTTAAAAGTAAATTTCAAGGAAAACTGCTACGAACAGAAGCAGCAATATTATTTTTTACGCCATTTGTGAAAATTTCAAATAACGTTTTGTGCTATTAACGAAAAAGTGGAAAATAAAAAAGCCTTAATAGTCAAAATTACAAAATTAAAACCAGTAGTGGATATAGTAAAAATTAAAAAGAATGTGCCAATAAGTTCTAAAATGTAAAGCGATACGTAAGAGAACAATGTAATAGTTATGAAAGCATATGAAAATTTAAGAAAGGCATTTAAAACTTACATACAAAAATACAAAAAATTTGTGTAGCCCCAAAGATGTTGCATTCATCAAGGCGTCGTAATCAATAGAAATTGTATACCCATATATATATATATCTACATTACCATATGTTATGTAACACTAATTATGTAAGTATGTACAACTGTCCTCGCATTATTACAAAAAAATGTCTGATAAAAAAATCAGTTTAGTGCTTAATATTATTAAGACACCGTATATGTGGGTCATTTTTTGCGATGACGTCATCAACTTTTTGGAGGGATAAAGTTATTAATTATAATCCATATTCTGTCATCTTTAAATCACCAGCAGTTAAACGTTTGTCATATTAGCCCTGTTAGAGTACTGCCTTTAAGAAAGGAAAATTATAATGTATATAACCATTTTTTTCCGGTTAGTAGTATTGATGTATTGCCACTGTATTACAAGGTCTATTTGTAAGACGTCTAATTGTTTATCACAATAAATTTGAAGTATTCATTCATAATCAGTCTGAAATGGAGTGTTTTTCATAATTTATTAAATTCTCGCGTTTGCTCGATTCCTATCGATCATCTTAATATAATGTGAGTCTAAATTATGAATGAGTCGGTGGCAACGCCGCCGCCATGAAGAAGAGTCGGCAGCACCGCCGACGCGGCAGTTGCATCATGTAGTTCAACATGGTAGTGTAGACAAAGGAAACAGTTTGTCCCGTGGCGGTAGTACGTCGGGGGCGGGTGTAAATTTGGTTGCGACGGGTTCGAGTTTCGCAATCACAGCTCGAGGGCGGTGCGACCGGGATGAATGGGCGCCGTCTCCACGGCAACCACAACACGCCAAGGCTGCATTGATTTTTACTACAAGGTTGAATTCAGGTCGGGGTAACGTTGTCGAATATACACTAAAACGATCATTCATCAGTTCAGCATTATTATTCGCGTTAAGTGCTCTTTATATTCGGTTGGGATTACCTTGTGTACTGCGTGATGGGGTGGACAATTCCACAAGAGACTGTTAAAACCACATCTAAATCTCCTAAGGCCATGGCTAGTTTATCTATAAGTAGGTGATTGAATCGTCTAATGCACTTTAATCTGGATGGTAAATTATGAATGAGTACTATGTTCTTTGTAACCCTGTTCGTTTTGTTCTGCAGTGGGAGGGAACAAGGGCTATCTATTAAATCTACAGTCGTGAAATTTCTTTTTTTCTGGATTCATACCAATGTTGGTATGAGTCTTTTGAGATAGCTCAGCATTTCGCACAGTGCAGTGTTCCGTTCATAAATCACACACGAATGAGATTTTATTTTATGAAATGGCTCACGTTTTTGGAGAGCACAGTTTCTCAAAACACACAAAGAAGACACAAAAAGTGATCACGTCCTTTCAGTTTTTAATCACAATAATCCTTTATGTTGACCCAATGTGAGTTTCTTAAATGAGTTGCAAAAATCATTTAAATAAATAAAAAATTTAAGAAGGACCCCTTATTCAACAAATATTGTTCAACGTTGACACTTCAGAGATGGAACAAGTTGTGTGCGCTCAAAAAAATCCGTATAGCCGATATTTTTGAGCATGGTTACAGAAAATGTTTTAGCACAAATATGGTTTTGTAGTTTGTAACATTACTCTGCTTCCTTAATTTAATTGGTCCAATTGACATTGGAAAAATGGCGTGTTGGATTTTTTGGGCGCCACTTTATATGTCAAGTCTTAAATTATTTTTATTTTTGTAAACCGTTTTGAAAAAACCTTCACAACGTGTCGTAGCAGTGCGGACATGACAACGTATTAAAGCAGGTCAACTATGTGGTTGAAAGTCAAGCTTGTAATTTCCCATTTAAAGATATTTTCGTGTGTTTGGCATAAAGATTTCGTGAATTTTTATGGGTTCTTTTGTAACATGTTTACTATGTGACGTATTTATTGCTAACAGATTCGGAACCTTCTGGCCCTCTTAGATTATGTTACTCATAATTAGAAATTACACATACTTTTATTGAATGAATTCAACATTTTCGACTATTATTTTTTAAAAATGTTACAAAATTACTACTAATCAGTAGCACAAGAAATGTATTCGATTACGTTTGAAATAACGTTATGTATATATTTACCAGTACACATGAAAGTAGAACCCATCTGTTTTATGCGATTTTAAATTTGTTTTGAATTTTACGATCTATTTAAGCGATTACTCATTCAGTATAAACAATTACTTCACTGGTTATTACGTAACTTCTGCAAAGATAATTGGAGCATGTACATACCTACATAGACCATACTTCATTACTGAAAAATGACGCGAATTGTTGGATTAAGTGTTTAAAGATATTGTTTTTAATAAACCAAATCAAAATGACCTAGTTTCCACTATAAGTGAAGTTTATTTTATCATTGTGACATTATTGTAATATAGTCACTCTGGGAAAAAATGTAAAAATAAACTAAAATTTTATACAGCTATATTAACTGATCTAAATTTCTTTGTAACATTAAATGAAAAGAGCGCTCTTAAAGTAATTAAGAGTTAGTCTACAGTATATTGAAGTCAATAAATAATTGACCTGTAAGTGAAACACGTGGACAATTGTATTTGTGTCTGTGCAGTTGATGATTGTTGTAGTAGTTATACTAACGAATGTAGTAGTCATCAGTGTTACTCATTTAATAATAATTTTTTAACACTTTTTAGTAAAATAACATTTATGATATTGATAGTAAGTTTCAAGTAAGTTTTCTCATTCCAACATTTTACCTAGGACACATATATCAGTTTGTAAAAGTACAGTGTGATACTAATAATAACATCACTGTATACTCAAATATTCGAGAAAATAAGGTGAGCCGTTTTTGAATTAATAAAATAGATTGCCTCATTCATTAATTTTTTTGAATCGCCCTGTATAAGTAATTCTAAAAAATATTAATGCATTGATAAATCACAAGTACAAATTCATAATATTTTGCATATTTTAAACAGGATTTATTGGGTAAAATTTTGAGATGACGTCATCAATTTTTTGGGAAGAGATAATCAGGTAAATTTTGATTACGATTTACGATGCTTGCAACAACCTTAGAATGTTTACCAGATATCCGATTTTTTTTACAAAAATGTGGATATCTGGTAAAAACTCAACACTGATTCATAAACCACAAGATTTACTAGTATACATTTTGGAGATGACGTCATTCAAAAATTACAAAGTTTTGTATAGTGATGTATTAACAAAATGTTGAATGAATGACTGGACAGGTGTTACGTTGTTTGATAATAATTAATTAAAATCGGCGTGGGTAAAACTCAACAATTTAGTTCTCAGTAATACTAATTTACACCACTAATTATATGAGTACAGGGATTATGTACAGAATAATTCTGACTCGATTGAAATGGATTTGACTGGACTCGATTAGTGTGGTCCCGACAGTGGTCCCTATTTCAACCGGCATGCGTTCTTCCAGAGAGTTCGCGAACGTCGCCTTCCGCTTCCAGGCTTTTCTGCTGAGCAAACTAGGAAACCCATAGGCGTCGTATCGGGTTTACTTCATAATATTATCTACGTAATATGTGTAATTAAATTATTATTAATAAATTTAAAATTAACCACGATTTTCGGAAAGTATAGATAACAATAAACAAGATTGTATCACCATCTTATTAACTCCATTGTAACACATATATAGTATTACTTCTTTTAAACCTTTCCAGACGTCTGTAAGAGAGTTCGTGTGGCCCGGTCGTCAAAGAGGATGTCACTTCAAATGCACTGCAGTTGCAGATCGATTGCGATAGTATCAAATCTTGCAAAAATGTTTGAATTTGTATTGTATCAATCTACTTATACGTCGGTTAAATCTTAAATCTTAATCTTGCCTGCACAGCAGTAAAAGATTCACAGCAATGAACTTGTGTAGTTTTATACTATGTTTCTGAAGTTCTAAGTAACCGATGTCAAGTCGGCACCAGCTACATGGGATCTGTCTAAAGCATTTGAAAAACTTGATCATGGAATATTACTAATAATTAAGTTTAAAGCTATTGGTTATGATGACTACTGTTACGGTTAATGCACTCTTATTTGACAGATCGAATCTTCAATGTTTCACGTAATGGTTAGATATATTTCGTTGTATCAAGTGGAGTACCTCAGGGGTCTAACTTTGGGGCGCTTCTGTTCTTGTTATTTATGAACAACATGCCTACTTCTGTCTCTCGTAAATCACTGATGTACTATTTCTGGAGGTTAATTCTTACTGTAACTGAAAACTTCTAGTTCATTTTTATATAAGTTTTAGAGTAATGGAGAAGCCATAAACTGAGTGCCAACTTTGACAAGTGCAAATTTGTAAAGTTCTCTAGGAAAAACGCACCTATTATTTATAATTATTGTATATAATATGTTTTTTGAATTGATATTCACAGGGGACACTGCCTAAAATGATACAAAGTATTAAAATTCAATTTTTTGTATCGACATTATCGTCTCGTTCAATTCCAATCTTTTACGTAGATTATGTACCGGAATGTACTGTCACTTTTGTATGTGGATCATATAATCGAATTACTGTCAATAGTGGTATGTCGGTACACTATATTTTTCAGCAATAAATTATTATTATTATTATCCGTTCTAGAATATGTTATGTGAAATATTAACGAATGCAATAGTAGTAGTAGTTTGTTTCTTATAAGAAGTACTCTGTTTAAACTTTTTACTTGAAAAAATTCACGGACTTGTTTCAGTCTCGTTCAGTTTAGTAGGTGTGACCACGGAAACGATGGTTCACTATACGAGACGTTTAATATTCTACCCTGAGTGTGTGTTCCTTTTCCCGGACATGATAGGCATAAAACAGTTCCTTCCGAAAAAAAAAGTAAAGTTTATGCACAAAATTAAGAGACAGATGTATAGCTACTTCTTTGCCACACCTCCCTGTTAGGTAGTTCCCAATTTCAGTAATAATTTTTTTATCGAAAACGACGTGCTTCGTTTCTGCACGAATTTATAATTTTGGTAAAAATTGTAATAATACAAAAACGTAACTCAATATTCTAGATCAGGTCACAAACAACATTGAGTTAGTGTATAATTCATATAAATAATTTGGATCAACTCAAATTTTCTTTGACGAAGTATCAAGTGTGTACCTAAAAAAAAATAAAAATGATTACAACAAAAATATATTTCCAGATGTCGGGCGTAACTATGATTTAACGTTTAGTGTACAGACTCACGTATATTATTGTATTCGTGAGATATAGACAGTTGTGGATAGTGACCGATGGGTTTTATTTTGGAGCATACGTACGGACTTAATACTGGACCAACCGATGCACAGTGTCACGAAATCAAAAATATGTGGCCAAAATTCTCGATGAGCCTGAATTAGTTACATATAATTTCGATAAAACTGCATTTATTTCGTCTTAAAACATCGTGTGTTAAATTTTGTGATCGCAGAATCAACAAAAATAAGAAATTCATTAGAGTCCACATTATAAAAACTATAATGTTCAATCGTTGTTGATTTTTAATAGTAGGAGTAGTTACTAAATGTAGTTGTAAAAAATTGGTCGAAAGTTGTGTCGACAGAAATTCGCGCGCTCCTGAAGGACAATGAAACATATCCATCATTTTTTCTTTACACAATTTTATGACGACGTCATCAACATTTTTGCAAGTACACGTATATCAACTTGGATTGGTGCCGTGTATTATTAAAAATAACAGTATTGTATTTTCTAAATTTTCTGGGAAAATGGAGTGAGCCGCTCCTGATTTAATCAATAAAATAATGTTTAAGCAAATCTAAAAATTATGAATGTATCGATAAATCACAAGTGAAAACTCATAACATTTTGCACATTTGGGGTAGAATTTATTCGACAAAATTTTGAGCTGATATCATTAATTTTTTAGAGGGGATAGGCAAATTTATGTTAATTACAAATTTATCATGCTTATCACAACTTTAAAACATCTGCAAGATTTCCAAGCATTCGGTTTTGCAGATTCACAATTGTTGTATAATTTTGAACTCAACACGGAGTAATAAACTACATGTGTAGGACTATGTTATTTTATACAATTTAAACCCCATTTATAATATAATAATACAATACCAGTTATAAAAAAGTAATAACCATTATAATATGTATTATAAATGATTCGTGTTTACTTAATATTACAAATCCCTAGTGAGTAATCACTTTTGAAACGCAATTTTACTATTTCTTCATCGGGTGAAATTGTCGATTCCGATTCTTCAAAACTTGACGAATGTATTGTAGTATTTAAAAAAAAAATTGGTGCAGAATTCCCTTAAAGAGGCGATTAAGACAGATCAAAAGACCGAAAAAGCCTACTTAAAAGATTCTGGTTGCTGTCTATTCTGTAAGACTTATGCGTATGATATTGCTGATTTCAAATATCTTTATTTCTAGCTTCTTGTGATTCTTCTATCAACTGTCCAGTAGGAAGCAAAGATTGTCAAATAATAATGATTCTATCAATGACAACTTTATGCACCGTAATAGACATGTTGAGCGATCCATGCATATCCGCAAATAGTTTCGCAGTTTCAATACCATGTACCTTAATTTTGTCTAATTTTATTTAATCTCCGCAAGAAATTGCTCTTAAACCCACAGCAAATATATGAATCAATATTTATTGTATTCTGCTGACATTTTATGATTATTAAAAAATCTTCTTGTAATATTCCCGTCGCTAGAGAATTTTATTAATTAGCTTAAAATAAAGCATATGTATTTACATAAAATTTCTGTATGTGTATTGCAAACATTTTTATAACGGTGCTTAACCAATAAAACATCACTTATATTGTCAAATATTTCCAAAAGGAGGATTTAAAATTTTGGGGGTCTTCACAAACACACTTCTTATTTATGCAACGTGGTGCTTTTTTTTAAGTACATATACTAGCTGTAATATATATGTATGTATAAGTGCATGAAAAAGTACTTACCCTTGAGATATATTTGGGTTTAATTTCAAAGATATCTCTTTAACACAAATCTGAAGAGACACTTTTGAAATAACTCGTCTGCTATCGATCCGTATACAACTGAAGAGTGAAAAGTAGCAAGTTTGTACGCTCTCAGATAATATAAACACTTTTAAAACTAGCAATAACTGTTGGTACATAATCCTTCCCGATATTTGGGCATCTAGAGCAGACAATATTATTCAAAAAAACATATATTTTTCACAATTTTGGCCACGTATTTTCAGTTTCGTCCCGCTGTGCGATGGGTGGAACTGGAAACATTTACTTACTGAACAAGAACCCCCACCGGTGGCTGGATTATGCCTGCCATCATTGGCATCACCACTTTTTTTGCGGAAAACTTCCGTTTACACAGCTCAATGAAAATCTATAGACTACTGTTTCTACCTCATTAAGTTCCATCAGTAGCTACAGCATGTTTTCTTTGAAATTAAAATATTCAATTGAAGTATGCAGTAGCTACTGATTTCGATGCCTCATCTCATTTGGGTTCTTGCGGTGAGTAACGTGTATACACTGTATTTGAACATATGATGACTGTAGCACTTAATTTTGATGCTTCCTCCGTGCGAAGTGTTGGCGAACAAGGACATGCAAAATAAAGAATTTTGTCTATTAAGATTTCGAAAATCCTTGAAGCATAAGAATAATATTAGTCAGAACATAATCACCGCTATGTTATTGTGTATTTAATCAGTGTTACGTATATTTTTTTAAGTTTTTAACAGATTCTGTCTTCTTTGTAGATATGTACTTAGATTAGTTACTTGAAACATATTTAACCTCTGACTGTGAGTTCTCTCAGTAAGGTTACTTTCAGCAGTTGATATGATTTAGCTTGGCGTTTTTCTAACAAAAGTAACAAAGTTATCACAATTTCATATTAGGATGGATCTACATATGGTAGAACGAAAGATATGGTGGACAATAAAAAAACAATTGTGCATCGCTGTAAAATTCAAATACGGGACAATCCCGTGACTTTTACGCTTACCATATTTTTAACGGAAAACATTTCTATAGCTCTCCATTATTTTGGCTTGAGGACTCTTGTATTATGAGTAAATTGAAAAGATTGTTTTGTTCATATTTTGTGGTTGTTGTGGCCCGTAAACCTGTTACAGGAAAGTATAAGTATTTCCTATCATATCACTTTGTAAATGCTTTCACAATGCTTTAAGCAGTAAATGACCGAAAAAGGTCGCTTTTCTTTCCCAAATCGATAATACGAGTGGTACAAATAAAATAAATCCATTCTGTTTTGTCAGGAAAACAGCGTGCTGATTTAATTTTATCACAACCTAATTTCATATACGTTACTTAGACATATATGTAATGCCAACGTTTAGCCTCCCAATCAATTGTGTAGCTTATAATAAATATCACAGTTCAATCGGTTGAGGAAGGTTAGGTGTACGCCAACCTTCGCCTTGCACTCGTCCGTCCGGTGTTAATGATGACTAGCCGACCTTGCCACCGTATCCATCGCAATTTAATCAATCACACTCTTATTCATTAACAATGGACACCAGTAATTGCTAGGGATACCAAAATACGGCACAAAGTACTGCTTATTTTCTTTGTGTACGTGTTCAGCTAACGTGTTTGAGCAAAAAAGAAAATTGTTTAAAGAGAATTGAGGTGCACATGTTTAATTTGAAAGATGTCAGTAGATCGTTTTTATCGTTAATTTTTTGGATCAATTTTTTGTATCTGCGTTTGAAACATCTGAAAAGTGGTGTACGAAATTTTTTTTCTGTTACTTAACTGTGTAGGTGCTGTGATGCAAACAGAAAAAAAAAATAGTACATAATGTGTAAGGTTAAGGTGTTACTAAATGTAGAATGTTAAAAATAGATCTACCAAATTGACGTTGCGAATGCGAAGCTGTTGGATGTGAAATTACTTATTGATGATGTCGGTCGGTCATTTTTTTTAATCCTTTCATTGCTTAATAAATGAAAACAGAATATTTATTTAAAATTCAAATGGTTGAAAACATATCCACTTGCATCGATCGGATTTATTTTGCTGCATAACGTAAAAATATTTGTAATTTACAACTATTTTGTTGGATGTGTGCCTAGCGCTTATCAACTGGAGCACCAGCGCAGTGGTACTTGAAACATTAGCTGGTTGTTGTGGTGGGCTGTGTTTTGGTACATGTTATTTTCGAGTAATACTCTGATTTGAATGAAGACCATACTTGTCGCCTCACTTTATTTAAGCTTTTTTTTTTATTTTTTCAGAAAGGCGGCGAGGATTCTCGGTGCCGATGATTTCCGCAGGACTGGAGGGAAGATTGCCCTATATGACCTATCCTGAACCTTGGCGCGGGCCGCCTAAACAGCCGCCGGAATTTTTGAGACCAGCTCCAAAACCTGTTCCCCCTACCAGGTTTGTTTAGTTAATTTTTTAAATCTGTGATTAATAATAATAAAGTATTTAAATAGTACAACTTAAAAAGCCATTATAGTTTATAAGTATGTAAAGTCAAATGCAGAACGAAAGACGGCATCACGTGGTCTGCGCATAGTGTCATTTTATTTCGTCTATTATTCGTCCGAAAGGAAGAACGTCTTTGCAGTGGCGTGCACCCAGACCTAGGATATATTATTTCTGCCAAATTTAATAAATAGTAGTGATAGTTTTAAGAATGTAATGTAATGATTACAAAATTTAGATTTTCTTATACTCTTACTACGTAACCTTCTTATGCTACAATTGTTGCGCCACTGTGGTCTACAAACCACGCATCATAAGCCCCGCCCATGACCCCTTTCGTTCTGCACTTGACTCTATATACATATATATGTAAAATTTCAAAAAATGCCCACGCGTTTCGCCACCTACGTTGGCATTGTCTAAACAATACTAACCTCAAAAACGTGATAGTGTTATCGACTTACCATACATCGAGACATCGAAGATCTTAAAAAATGGTGGTTCAAATATGAATGTGAATTTAACAATAACTCAGTTTCATTGTAAAAATGTTTGGGCCGTGTTGCCAGTTAATTGCGCACAAATACTTCAACTGCAATATAATCATCTTCAAATCGCTGACCCCCAATAGCTATTTGAGAAGAGACAAAAAAATTACTGTATACTATTATACAGACTATAAGATTGGTTTTCAACGGTTTCCAAGACCATTTTTTGTAGTGCGTCCTTTGTCAACCGCATACAATATGGTCTGACGTTGTTTTGGTGAAGAAGTAGTCTTCGAATGGAAATATCACTTCGTTTTGACCTGTATGGATCTGGTTTGCGTACATAATAGATCAGTGCATTTATTTTGTCAATCAAATAATAATAACCCGCTTGTTCCCCAAAATCATGCTTTTGAAGTACATATTTAATAGTGTCCTGAGAAATGCGTGTTTCCTGGTGTCGTTTTTCTGGAGCTTCTTTGAATATCTTTCACCATATACATTTGTGAAGTTGAGGGATATCTATCCCAAAACTAATTATGCAGTCACACAAATTTTGGATGGTTAAACATTTTCAGCTACTAGAAATTTGATAAGAATGCGCTGAGCATTTATCAACGGCACTTCCTTTGCAGATACAGCTTTAAAATTGTTTAAAAGTAATCACTGCAACTATGACCGCGGTGGTTAGTAACCATTGGGTCAGTTTATAATTCAGTGAAACCACAACTTCGAGATTTCAGTCCGTCTCTTTAAAAAAACAAATTTGCATTCATATTTGAAGTACCCTCTCATTTAGTAATTTTCTGAAAAAACACTATCCAAGTTTTTTCGATTATTTTTAATAAAACGTGAACAGGAAATTACTTCACCACTAGTTGATTCCAAATTTATCATTACTTTAATTGCTAGTTTACATTTGTCAAGATTGAAAATATTCTTTTGTCCTACGAAAGTTGTGTTCGTGAACCCATTATTTGTTCTAATTTAAACATGGTATGTGGAAGATACTTCCATAGTTTGGAGAAAATTCTAGTACAAAAAACTGGTAGAACATTTCTTGCCTCTGAAGCACAATTAGTGCATGTTAGAGCTTATTTTTGACTAAATGTTTGCTTAGTATGTTTTGGTGTCAATAAATATACCTTGTGTCAAAAAAATTTATGAAATGTAGGTAATAAAACCATATCAACAAAATAAATTTTAATCGATGTTTAGGATATTACCAAAATTTAAAAAAGGTTTAGGACGTAGAAATGTCAAATTTCATTCCATAATTTTCGTAAGGTAACTCGTATGCGGAAGGTTAAAAATATTGTCGGTGTTAAATCCCATATAAAGAAAACCATTCAAAATGTTAAAACTTTTTATAAAGAAGCTTATACATAAATAAATTACATTTTTTAATCTGAATGGTTACGATTCTCCTCTTTCATGATTCTTTCTTCGGTTGATACTGATTGTTCCTCCTTAATCTAATTGTTAATCAGATGCCGGTTAGAACCTGAATGTGTGAAGTACGCATGTTTGTAGTTTCCAATGACACATTTCCAGGGACAAGTTGAAACGTGTTTGTAATAACAACTGCTTCAAGGGGCATATATTCATGTCAAATTGTAACAATTAAAAATCACGATTTTTATTTTGGAAATGTACAGAATGTGTCACCGGAACCGACATTTTACAAAAAGTAAAAATCATGTTACTGAGTAATTATTAAAATTCGAATTAAAAAGTGATGTGTGGATAATAATAATAATAATAATGCAGAACCGTGTAGTTACGTTTTAAATATGTAGTATTTTAGTTTCAAAAGGAAAGCATATAATATTATCGGTCTGTCTCAATTTATGGCCCTGAGTATTTGTAATGGTCGAGGTTACGTTAATATCCTTTGTGGGTATACGGAGAACGTATGAGTAAGCACTTAACGATGCGCATTCTTGCTAATTCAGCTATTTACGCTGTTTCATATTCGGATCTAGCATATAACTTGTAGCTTTCAATTTTGTTCCTGCCTTAAGTTTAAGAAATCAAAGTAAAGAAAACAAGCTGTTCTTATTTGATTTGGAACATGCAATGAGCTCATGCTTGGAGAAGTGTGGTAATAATGTTATCTGTTTCTATCCGTCCGTCATCTGTCTGCCGGTGGTTTGCCTGTTGAAAATTTATTAGACACTTTACACCTACATTTTGAAATTTTACGTTTATCTTGAAGTTATAGTAAAGGCAATGAAATGCTGTCTAAATTAAATGGAATCATCTCGTCTAAAAATTTATAAAATAAATCTCACCTGAAATGTAGGGTGTGACGTGGATCATTACTTGTGGTTTAATAGTGTACTTCTATTTTTAACTTTACGTACACAGGTTATCCTAAAAAAAAACTGAATTTGATCATCAGATTTTACAGTTTATCTTCGAGTTTGCGTAATAAGTTTCATAGAAATCGCAGAATTTTGAAGTATTGTAGGATTTAAATAAAATTCATCTTAGAAAAAATTATAAAATTTCATAATATATGAATCTCACATGACATTTGCAGCGTAACTGACTCATTTACTTGTTTAATAATCTAACTGTCTTTAAGTTAACGCATATCGGTTATTACAAAAATTAAACATGTATAATTATATATGTTATATATAATATATCTACTACAATATTTTTATTGATAAATGTTGTTGACGCAAAAAAATTAATCCTTGAAATTGTTTTAAAAACGGAAATACTACGGTTTGATATAGCTTATTAGCCAGATAATCTCTGAAATGATTACATTGAAATTGTAAGTGTATATTTAGGTTATCGTAAAGCTGTAAATCGCTAACCAAAATTGATTTATTCGTTCCAAAAAGCGTATAAAAATTAAATAAATTTCACTCGAAGTAGACATGAACCTTTATTTGAGGTTTAATTTTTATTTAATGCGTATGCGGGTTTTTCTAAGAAATGCAATAATTTAATGTACTATTAAATCTTACAATTAAGTTACGAAACACGAAACAATATTCATTGATCGTGGACAGTAATAAACATACAGGTTGTTCCGTTTGTGATTACACAGACCAAAGCTTTGTTTTTGCACACTGAGATTCTTTATAAAACAAGGCTTTTTTAGTCAGCAGCAAATATTTTTATTACATCATAGCTTGTCACTGCAGTGTAGTCATGGCGGTGGTCTAGCTCAAAGGATGAAAAAATATGTAAAAGGGTGAGCAGAAAGTTCTGTAGGAAGTGTATAAAATGTGAAGATTATTTTTATAAAAGTTACATCCAAGTTATAAAAAATTGGTGTAAGGTATTAGACAGAAATTCCCTCCCCCTTGAAGTACAGTTCAATTAATTCAGGTTTTTTAAAAAATTATAAAATTTACTTTTGCGACTTGTACAGGTAGAGAAGCATGTTATCCGTGTTTCAAGCGCGTTTTTCCATTAAAGAAGTTTTATTATTTTATCAAGGACAAGTATATCCATTTGAATAGGTGTACTAATAGCAATAATAGTGTACTGTTGGGGTAAACCATTCTTGATTTGATCAACAGAATAAATTGCTTCATTCATTTATTTTTGAATCACCTTCTACAAGCAATTCTAAAAATATGAATATATTGATAAACCACAAGTGTCAGTTTTTAATACGCACTTTAGATAGGATACCCTATACACGACAATACATATAAAATTTCATAATAATAATCAGTTCAGTAGCTTCAGAGAAAATCTGTCTTATAAAATCGACATAGACGACAAACAGACACAATCGGAAACAGGAACCCATTTTTCATACCTTTAGATCATGAAACGTCGAGAAAACATTAAAGCTTGAGAAGTAATATAACCTCCCAAAAAATTTAATTAAATCGTAAGAGTAAAAATGTGAAACATCCAAATGTTTATCACGAAATGGCCAATTATTGGAAAGTAAAGAGAAAAAAAAAACATTGTATTTCTTGGAGGTAGATCTTGCAACTTTTGCTGTACTAATAGATCGGGGGAAGTATTTGTAACGTGGAACATGTGTGCGGTTTACGATCATATGCATATGCTGTGATGTGTTGTTACGAATGTGGTGGTTTTAACCATGTTAGCAAGGATTGCAAAGTGGAAGATGCATGCCCAAATTTTGGAGACTAAATAACTACTTAATAAGAAATAAAGAACTGTCCTTTGGATCAAATTTGTTTAATGTTTTAGAACGAATAAGAGTATTGGAAATGCCGATTTAATGTAAACTACTCTCTACTACTAAAGTATTAAGAATGAGATATAACAATCAAAATCAAAGGAGCGTGAAATATCTATTCTATTCTTAAGTATATAATATATTTGGAATAAACAAAATTTGTTGAAAGTTTGATAGGTAAACAAATTAGTATCTTGTGCCTTGTAGAACATTGGATAAATTATGACGAAGCAGACACATTTCATCTAGCAAATTTTATTTAGTGACTTACTTTTCAAGAACAGAGAATATTCGGGGACGGTCAGTGACTTTCATAAATAATAATACGGTATATAATAGCTTCAAAAATATTTTTTCTTAAAGTACTGAAATTGTTGTGAAATAAGCTGTTAATAACTCATTAGTTATTAACAGCTTATTTCACAACATTTTTAGAGGTACATAATAATTAGTACATATCTATCGTGCATCCAATGGAAATCTCGATAATTTTCTAGAAAGTATTTGATCTTATTGACTATAAATCGAAAAATGTAATTTTTTTTGTAATAGTTACGGGTTACATACTGTAATTTATTTTAAGGAACATTCTGGATAATGTTTTTATAAAAATGTATACAACTTTCGCATATCTTTATTGATATATATTTCTCTTTATAAATGTTTCGGCAGATATAGTAACTTCGTTACCTAAATCAGAATTAGATCCTGTTGGTATTGTGTCGACGCATGCAATAATTACATCTAGTAAATCCAATTTTAAGACAGTTAGTCAAATACAATTCGTAATGCTATTGAAGTATTGAAAAATACATCACGTAAAGACATCTTTGGCTTGAATATTAAAATTATTAAAGTTTTTCAGACGTAGTGATTCCACTGCTAAGAAAATTAATCAATGAACGTGTTGTTACCAGTACTTTCCCGGATTGTATAAAAACAGCGCTAGTGACACCCATTTTAAAAAAAGGCAATGTTAACAAATTAACGAAGTGGGCAATCGTAGACCAGTTTCGCTACTGTTGGTATTTTCGAAGACCTTAAAAATTGTTGTTACAACAATTATCCGTCATTTCAGTGAAAATAAACTGTTCACTAATAAGCAATTTGGTTTTAGAAAAGTTTTATCCACTGAATCGGCTATTATTATTAACAATATTATTACTGTTTTCGACAAAGGAGATTATATCATATGATCATTTTTTTATTTAAAGAAAGCTTTTGACCGCATCTCACACGAGACACCGTTACCCAAGCTCTACTTTTATAAATTTAATCCTAGAAGTGCAGCATTTCTTTCATCATACTTATTTGTCAAATAAACAACAAAAGCTTGAAGGAATCATATCTTCAGCAAGGTGTATAGCTTCGAGGCTGTATTATGGGATGAACACTTCTTACTTTACATTAATTCAAAGTCACGACGATATGGTAAGTACATATTAATTTGTGGCGGTTCACCAATTCTAAATAAATTGTTCAAAATACACCTTAGTACTATGAAGGTGATATCAAACCGATTATCGGAAGGAATGTAGGAAATAGATTTGAAAAATACTAACTTTACCAAGTTTATATATTTATTATTGTGTAAATTGCGTCTTCCAGAGTATATCCCTATACAAAATTTTGAGTTTTGAAAATTTTAGAATTCATCGTACTAATTTATTTTAGTATAAAATTTTTCAACAAACTGCCACTACATTTAAGAAACTTAACTTTTGTAGAGTAAATTTGAAAATTGATACATAGTATGTTCATGTTACATACTAAATTTGTATTAAGTTCGTCATTCAGAATTTTGAGTATTAAATAACTTCCATCACTTGGAATTTTACCGCAGTTCGGTCACGGATTAGAAATAGATCGCAATTAAGACAGGCCGCTTCTACATCTGTATCTTAAATACAAGAAATAACGTGTAAATATCTGTTAAGTTTTAGAGTTCAGAGGCGTGGACAAAATTTCTTTTGCCATTTACAAGACTGTTAAATTAACAAAATTTTCGAAATTTAACGATTCATCTTAATATAGATATAAGTAGCCATCACTTGGTCGCAAATTAGCGGTAGAAAATAAGTGATTTTCTCGCCTATTATTATCAAAGAAAAAAAACAAGTTTCGATGTTACGTATGTAAAAATATGATGGATCGTTTTAAGTTATTAAAGTTATTCCATTGTAAAAACCAGTGTGAATGTTATATAAAACCAGTGGTGAACTACCATCTCAATAAAAAACAAATGCATAATTGACCAGATTCATTTGTAAGACGAACGTCATATAATCACACGTTAACTAGATTTCATGAATATTCAAACGGATACTGTCACTGAAAAAGATCGCAGATAAAATTTCGCACTCGAACAAAAGAAAATATTTGAACTTAATATACTTAAATTTAACCCACTCGCTAGTTTCGTTTTTCAAGTGCGGTAGGGACTATTAAGTAAGAAAAAAATGGGTCTTAGTTTATTTACACAAAACTTCCCTCGCCCCTAAAATACGGTTCACCGAATCCCGCTTCTCCGAAAAATTATAAAATGCGACGTTAGGAAATTTAATTTTTTTATGATAAGCCCATTAAGTTAAAAACATGATTTAAGGTTATTTAGATAGAATTTCCTTCGATTCTTCAATACGATCGAGCAAATCCAGGTTTTTCGAAAAATGATAAAATTTTATTTATTCTATGAAAACCCCTACAATGCGCAAGTTTTAATTTTTAAATGTGTTGTACGTATTGCTGTTTCACTTGTATATACCTAGACTGTTATCATTATTTTTGTTAGATTTATGAATTACTCGTTTCTTACTTCCCGAGCGTAAACTAAGGAAGTAGTATAATCAAATCGATCGGGTGACTAGCTACTTTCATATTTTCTTGACGTTTTATGAATTCTGGAGTACGAAGAATCAATTGATAACGTCATCTCAAAATTTTGTCGAATGAATCCTCTCTGAAATTGCAAAATATTATGACTGTTTATTTGTGGTTTATCAACGCACTTATAGTTTTTAGAATATAGAGGGTGATTAAAAAACTTAGTGAGAGTCACTTTATTTTATTGATTAAATCAGGAACTGCGCAACCGAATGCTTTTTTGAAATCTTGCAGACGTTTTAAACTTATCGTAAGCGTGGTAAATTTTTTATAAAAATGTATCTGTTTATCCCCCTCAAAAATTGATGATGTCTCAAAATTGTGGCGAATAAATCTTATCCAAAGTGTGCAAAATATGAGGAGTGTATACTTGTGATTTATCATTGCATTAAAAGTTTTTAAATTTCTTATACAATGTGTACATAAAACTTAATGAATGAGTCAGTTTATTTTATTGATTAAATCGGGAACGGCTCACTCCATTTCCAAGAGAATTTGGGAATACAATACTGTAATCATTAGTATTCCACTACACATATCCAAAGTGATATACGTGTCTTTACAAAAATGATGAAGTCTTCACAAAATTTTGTTACGTGCGCATAGCATGTTTATTTACATTTAATTTAACGTTACATACATAACTATCTCTATTTTAACTTACAAGTGTTTTCTTACAAAAATAAAATTCGTATAATCAGATTTTATGATTTTTCGAAAAATCTGGGTTTGTTTTATTGTATTTCGGGGGCGAGGGAAGTTCTGTGGAAATTCGACATTCGACCATTTTTTTTCTGTATAAAATCTGACAAATTATTTATTATTCATTATTTATTGCACAACTAAATCATTGTTAACTGATTCTTTAATTTGCAGCCGTTATAATGGGGTAAACACATCGCCCAATGGAATGCGACTAACACCAGCACAACATACTATCAGCAAATATCCGTCTCCCCCATCAATATCAACTCCAGTAAATCTCACCCAACACAAAGATGAAATTGTCGAAGAGCTTCCATATTACAGGCTGTACCCAACTCCACCACATATATCCCATTTTCCTCAATTCACGACAATGTATCAGAGTCACTACCCGCCAATGATACGACCAACTTTTCCCACAACTTCGTTGCAACCTTTGGAGACTTATTCTCCAACCACCCCAACTGCAATCACTTCTTCAACGTTCCTGTCACCCCCGTCCACGTTTAGTCCTCCGTCGCCCGTAAAGTCTGGCCAAAGCGTTTTGAGAGACAAGAGGGTTCCCTCTCAAACCGCACAGACCACAACACAAGTTCAGTCCAGCCATCAGTCGGTAGCCTTTAAAGTACCATCGGGTAAAGAAGGTTCTTTAAAGCATCGGATACTCACAAGGCCGGAGGATGGCAGCAGAAATCTTGCACCGTTAGATTTACAAAAACCTGCGGAAATATCAAGAAGAAGACTCAATGCGACGATGTCGCCACCTAGGTCACCCAAAAAATCTATAAATAATAATAATACGGTTCCAAACAATTTCTCTAAAGGATGTCTGATTCAACTTACAAATGGCGAGTTGCGGAAGATTGAGGATATGCGAACAGAAGATTTTGTATCTTCAGCGGAACACAGCCCTGAACTGCGACTGGCGGAAAGTACCGTTGTTAGAATAGAAGAAAACCACGTAAATGGAACTGCCACTATTACGCTTAGCTACAACCAGAGACGCACACAGGTAATACAAATAAGTTAAAAAAGCATGCATAGTCGTCGCCTCAAAAATGCAATGGTGTTGCCGCCTATTTTTTTTTTTTTTTCAATAGACCTTACTTTAAAAAGAAATAAACGTATTAATTTTGATAAAATAACTAAAGTGCCAATCAATCTCCAGAGTTGGTCTTCTTTCATAAACGCAGCTCTAGGGTTAACCTTTGGTGCAATGGTGACCTTAAACTTTTCTTAGAAAAGGTTTCATGTTCTCAAACCGCAGGTGTTCATTAGAAGCGTGCACGTATAAATAGAGGAGTAGGTATGTATTTTTATGGTTTGCTGATGTCATCACCAAACGACTATGTGACCACTTTAATAACTAGTTTTGAAGAAAAGGTGGATTGCACACAACACAAAGGAAAAACCATGCTTTAAAAAAATGTCCGACGAGACAATGTCATGAACCGTGAAGTGTATTTACGACAATTAGTTGTTTGCTGTATCAGAAAACACGAGTGAGATGAGTCACGTACTACTGTTTATTCAACTTTGAAGATGTAGTAATCTAATAATATCTAATACCAAGAGCACAAGATATTATTGAGTAAGAAGAAAAAGTTTGTAGTATTTTTTCAGTGAAGTAGTTGCTTATTTAAAATTTAGAATGGCATCTAATTTTAAACCGTGGTCTTTGCCAGTAGTAACATCGATAGTAATGTCTTTTTTTTTGGCATAGCTTTGATATCGTAAATTTGTAAATACATGGATTAAAATAGTTCGAGACCAGGCTTATGTGTAAAAATAGTAACCAACGCCAGTGGTATCTACAAAAATATGTATGTTAGCGTAAAAATTCAATTTCATTAAATTTGTTGAATGTTCCCGCTTGTTGTAATACAGACTTACTAATAAACATGTCACAGGCTTGTTAAGCACAATTATACAGGAGTAATATTACATCTATTATAAAATTTGCTCACCTACATATAAATAAAACAATAAATTTTGCCCCGCATAACAGTCATTATTTTTATTTTATTACTCCTAAAAAAAAAAAACAATTTTTGCATAGTAATAAATTATTCATTTCAAATCTGATTGTTCTTGTGTCCATATATAAATTCAAATTTTTTTAGGAATTCAACCGTGAGAGACGTAGAGTTTGTGTTTCTGACTCATTATTTCTGAAATTGGATTATTGTATTACTGTAATGAAACCAAAATTTTGGATTTTGTATTCCGTTATAAATATGTTACTCTGACCTCTGAATTCAATTGCATAGGGTGTCATAATCAGTGTGAACATGTTTAAAAACTTATAGAATGTATAATTTGTCGTTTAATTATTTACATTTACTAATTTTTGTTTTATTAATACTAAAAACTGAAAAAAAACTGACCACATAGAAGGGAATATGATTTAGAAAATGTTCTTAGAATTCATAAAATTATCTAATAACGAAACATAAGTCTTAGGTTTCTCTGTCGAGATGTTGAATGCGATGTAGGAATGGTAATTATTGTATTTGTTACAGTAATTGATAATTTAAAGTGTAGTAAGTGTTTTAAAGACGCAAAATAGTCGGTGTAAATACAGACTACCTCCCGGTACCGGTAGCCAGTTTTATACGCGTTAACGTGGTAACTTACCAATACTTTCTTAAATTCAGATGTACATTTATCATGTTATTAACATATACAACGAAGATTCGTGCAGTGGTAAAAATCAGATAATCGGTATAAGGATTTTGCAAATACTCCGTTAATATTTTTATCTCAAATATCAGGCTTTAATTTCTACATTTTTCTGAATTTCGAAACCGAGTGTTTTCATCGCATAGAAACGCTTCCCGGGATGAAACTGTTTGCTGGTACTCGAAGACGTTTTGTGCATATAAGTTTTAGAAAAATCTCTAGTGACATCAAAGGTCAATAAATAGCTTCGTATATGTCTATAATTATCCAGAGTATGCTCTGGATAATAAGGGAGTAATAATAAATAATACGATCAGAGAGACGCAGGGTGTCAACAGACAAGTTCTTTGATCGCGCAAGTGGAATGTTTCGAGTACAAATCTCGTAGTACTCCACACCCAATCGCAACAGAAAAGAAGCGATTCTGTTCCGGGGCCCGATGTCCTTGAACGACCCAGGCCTACTCTTGGGTTACAAACACAAGTAAACGTTCTCCTTTTCGAATCACCCAGCAACAACTCCTGGTTGTAAAGATGATGAATTCTGTTAAATTTATAGGCAGGTAATATCAGAGAAAATTGGTGGAGTTTTTGCTACCACAAAAAGTCCAATTACTTTGAGAGTGGTACCTACTGTCAAGTTCATAAACGGAAAGTTGTTGGAGTTCAGTCGCGTTCAGAAAGATCACCGACCTTGCCGGGGGCATCCTCAGCATGCTATTCGACTCAATGGAATGTTTCAGTGATAGATGCAAATTCATCTTTATTTCGATGTTTCATGTTCCATAGCTCTGTAAATAAGTTGTGCATGTGTGTGATGTATTTAACAATTTTTTTATAATTCTGAAAATTATTACGTACTTAACTGAAGCAACTGGTTTAATGACTTTTTGCATCGAAACTGATTGCTTAATAGTTCACATAAATAATTGCATATTTTATAGTATCGCTTCTTTTAGCAGTTATTAATTATGTATGTTGCGACATTAAATGTACTTCATAAAGGATCAGTATCCATTGAAATCATTATCATTTTCGGTAGACCATTTGTTGGCAGTTACAATGAGAACTACATTTGCACCAATGAAAAAAAATAATGTGTAATTATACTTCAATTAAGGCTACTATATACAATCATTTTTCGGGTTTTTTTTTTCCATTTTGCTCGTCGTTACGTGCACTGAAAATATTCTATCTATGGAACAATAAACGCTCTTTTCATAATGCTGTATACAAAATGTCAATTAATTTTTACCATAACTCTATGTACAAGAATTTGTTTCTTCTGAGAAATATTAAACCTTTCTGCTCAAACATTTTACGAATCTGATATGATATTTTTCACCTTCCTTGTTGGAGTTATTACAATGAGGCGATAGTTTAGTTCTTTTTTTTGTAATTATTTAGTTATAATATTATTTATTACAACGTATCTAACGTAAACAACAAATTTCTATTCAACAATTTCTGTTGCTGAGTGCATGCAGCATTGAACAAACTATTAAATTATACTTTCTAAATGGTACTCCTGTTGTAATTTCAGTATTTGAAAAGATTATTGTTTTCTCACTATAACATGAAGTTTTCACCAGATTGCCTGAGAAGTTAAGTTTATTTTTAAAATTTCAGATATGAAATGGTATTTTTGCCCAAGAGTAGTTAGCTCACTTGACATAACATGATGTGATCATAGAGAAAAGAAATTTTTAAGTCATATTAACTTAAATGAAAATGGCAAATCCATCTCCCGCACATATGAGCACGGTATTTTGTTAATGTTATTTATTTTTCCTTTCAAAATTCTCGATACTTCTTAGAATTTCATACTTCGTATACATTTTTGTAAGTACAAAGTCAACTTGTCTATCAGTTTTTGGTGACTTTACAAAAAGTGTCAAGTTATAACTTTCAGTGGTCTCGGCTTCAGGCGGTTAACTCATTTGCTTATTACCAGTATTAAACCAAACATTAAAAGAACGTTACGTTGTATTAATTTCAGGAAAATCAAACGAAATATTTTTGTAGTAGATAACAAAAATATGGAGATAGTGGGGATAATTGAAACGAATGTTGTACCATTAAGAGTCTACGTAGCGTAAATTGTATTGTGTTGATAGTATAGTATTAACACAGCGGATCTTTAATAACATGTAAAGAATAATGTAATAACAAAAAAAATCGATGTTTTGTATTCATTAAATCAATGTTGGTATATTTAAATTCGAAAGGTTCTTAGTGTAGATTCTAGAACAAGTTGTAAAATTTCACTCTACAAATTTTATTGTTTTTTTTATTACAACCCGTGCGCGTAAGGTTAAAAATATTGAGACAAATTTTGGTTAGGCTTATTACGATATGTACTATAATAATGAAATACTCAAATCTCACACTAAGTCAATTGGAAATAACCTGTTTAAGAAATCTGCCATCAGGCAGACGGAAACCGAATACCAACATTTTCGTTGAACTAGTATGAGCTGTGAGATATCGACACAACATAAAATTAGACGTTGATCAAAATAACCCTTTTACAGTCCTTCCCTAACCCACTCTCGGAAAGTAAAAAGTGTTTGTTGGTCCCATCTATAACTATTAGAATAGTAGTATTGTTCTGCACCCTACTTTCTTAATAAAATTGGTTAATTTATTTAATTTAATGTTCATTGATTTGACATAACACTTTTGCATTTGACTATTTCCAGTAAATCCACATTTGATACCCTTATGGTTAATATCAGTATCATTGATTTATTCCACTCGGTTGTAAAGAAATGTCATAACGAAGTGACTGCACTGTTTGCAATAACTTCAGAATTATTCTAAACAACACTCTTGTCTTATTTCATTCAAGTTTTTTATAAATACAAACAGTTTTATTGCTTTTAACTTAACTCGTCCAAATCCGGTTATCCAGGTACGAAATGACACCGAAAACTGCGTTTTATTATCGCTGTTAATGGTAAATTTTAATGTTTATATACCTACTCTCGTGGACAAAAATATGGAACATTTTTATTAATATTAATTTTAAAAATAAATATACTTATAATGCAATGTAAAAGAGAGATCAATCAGGCCATGTAAAAATGTGTATTGTAGATAATAAAATTATGTCGCTCAAAAAGTCGTACAAGCCCCATGGTTGATTTTGAAGTTTGCTGTAAGACAAATTTATGAAAATCTCAAAAATTCCTTATTTTTGTCATGGAACGCAATATTCATTTTAATGAACATAGAACAGTGGGGACTGTTGTTTAAAGAGAAAAATAACTTCTGAATAAATATTGTTCGACCTAATTTAGAAGACATGTTTATTTTTGAACTGTAAATTATGATCCGTTCTAATAGTAAATTTTATTTTTTAGGTTGAATTCGAATCCACGATAGAACACCCCTTTTTCGTGTTCGGCCAAGGGTGGGCATCTTGCAGTCCTGAACGGACGCAACACTGTTACCGATTGAAGGTACATCGTCTACAGGTGGGTGATATTTTGATCTCCTTGACGCCAAGGGAACCTCTCGTCCCTCCTGCGAATACACGCAGCACGACTATCATGACGACAGCAACAAGCACAGCGATGACAGTACGACAGTTGTCCCTGGACAGTATACCCAAATTGCACCATGAAGCCGACCAGTTAACAAATAGTCAAATACACCCCATCAATTTACACACTACAAGCCATCCACCACACACGATGTCGCCTGATAATGGCTTATCATTACGAAAAAGGTCCGCTCCTGATCAAATCTGTGATGAAGAACAGCATTCAATGAGAAGGCATAGAATAGAATGAAATTTAGTTATTATTAGGTACTACAAGGTGATTGTGAAAAGAACTGATTAATTAATTCACCGTGAAATAGACTGTTTTTTAATGTTGTAAAGTTTATGGATCACTGCGGTGATCTGTTACTTGCTTCTGAGATGATATTATCCCGCCTTGTTAGCTCATGTTGAAATAATCCGTTAAATACAACCAAGACAATCCCAGCCGGACCATGAAAATGCCATTTATCATCACTCTGATGAACTATAAGTATACAGTGAATGTGTTTTTTTTTTAATTTATAATTTTGTGTTAAATATGGTGCTATCGAAAATAATCGGATATTAATCACCCTTGATTCTAGTGTGGTATGTTACTGATTAAATGTTAATAGTTGCCGACATGTGTTACAAAAAAACAAGTGCGTCCATATCATCATCATCATCATCATACTTCAAATAGAGGTGACTTTGATCAATAGTATTTTCAGTTATGCCTTGGCAGTGCCAATTAACAGTATAACGTTTTTTCAATATCTGCGTGTTTTTTTAAATCTTACAAAAATAGGGTTGCCCCTGATAAAACTTATAATTTCATTATAAATTTTATCATTAATTCTAGAAGTAGCTTGTGTGAAATTTGTTTGATATATACAGCATTTCTGGCAAATACTGTGTAAAAATAACTTCATACATGTAGTTTTGGTGCCAGTTTTGACAGCGTTTGTCGGTTTTTTTTTTAAATATATGAAATTCATAGAGTGTTTCATCATATCTCCTTGATCAAGTTACCTTAACGTACTCTGTATAAATCTATAGAAAGCATACTTCATATAATTTCAAGTTTCTGCGAAAATGAAAAGAATGTTTGTTTCCTTTGTGCATCAAGAGTATGTTTCAGTTCAAATGTGCCTTGTTTTTAATTTTAGTTTCAGTTAAAGTTGATATGAAACATCCTGTATATATAGTTCATGTTGATAAATTTTCGTGTTACAGTTGGGATCAGAAAAGTTAGCAAATTCAATATTGCTCTCTATTGATTGTTAACAAAGAATGTTGAACTTGCCAAAATGCGAACACAGACGTGTTGCCGCCTACTGGGCTGGTGAAATTGATATTATGAAATCAGCACTTAAAAATATTGTACATTTGTAAATAATGTTGGGTAAAAGGGTTCTTTCTAAAATAGCAAGTTCATATTAGGAGTGATTGTTGTTTTGCACTTCGAATCATCTTTTGGGCGTAAAAGTGTAAACAACATTAATCCTCTGTTAACTGTGTTAGTGCAATGGAATTATCTGCAACACAAGTTAGATTTCTCATGACAATATAAGACAGGGCAGGATGTAACATACGTCACTGTGCTGATTATGAACTGGAGTATTATAAAGAGTGATATGTACTGACAAGAACAGTCGATTTAAAAGGAAGTTTTGAATACGTAGAGGACTATGTAGTATGGAAACTGCTACTGTCGATCTCAAAAAGAGTTGTGTGATAGAAATGCTTTTAATGTTGTTCACAAAGATCTGTATTTTATTTACTATAAATTTTCATAAAAATGATCATGCACGAACTGATGTAAAACAATAACGCCATATTCTTCCCACACATTTTAAGTAATTTCTAGTTTGGAAATTTTGTGGTAAATTGGCGCTATTGCTTTTATTATTGTATACCTAGTTGTATACCTTAGCGTTCGTTACTTATGTAAATTTTTACTCTAGAGTATTGAAAATAACAATTATTGATTATCTTGAGTGAGAGGAATCAAACCTTATTGCTTTTTAATGTTGTTTATATTGATTTCCATGTGAATTCTTGGCTGTGATACAGTAAAGTATGTGGAATGAACGACACTTCCCTCCATGTCTTTATCTTAAAGAGCGTAATTATTATTACAAGTGTGAATTGTACGTTTATTATTAGATTATTGTAACATATACCTCACTCTGTGCTTTTTCCATATTTGATTATATTCTGGAATGCATGTAATTCAAAACGTTGAAGTAATTATGTTATATTTGGTAACAAGAATTGTTATGTATGTTATTTATTATTGTCGTGTATATACAGAATGTCTTAGATAAATTGATTTCAGTGTTAAGTTATTTTAAGAACTTTAGAGGACGTTAAATTTAATGAAGCATAAATCACTGTTAACAAACGCATTCAAAGTCGGTAACAAATTAAATTTTGTTTACATTGCTATTGCTGCATATTAAAAGTTTTGAAAACGGTTCTATAAAAGAAATATATGCCATTATTGATCCAAATGATTTATCGTCATATATAATTTGCATTACGTGTGCAGATCCTACTCATTTCTTTTATTATGAGCCATGAAGACCACAAAATATACTCCAGAAAGCCTGTCAGTCAGTAACGAGCGCATCCTTACCACGAACTTTAACATAAGACGAATATTTGGCTAAACTATACTCACAGGTACCTACATAGTACTCTGTAGAGATTGTTATTAGTTTAATCTTCGTCTTTATCGGGCGTGTTAGAGTGAAGAACTCTGTTAGTATTCACTAACAGACTTTTTAAAGTATTATAGTTTTTAATGTGCAGTAATAGGATTTAATATCATTTTAAAAACTCGCAAGTTTGCTAATCACAGATATCATTAATAAATGCAATAATTCTTTCTGCAAAAATTTTTATTTCAGCTATATTTTGTATAAGTAATAAGTACAATAAAGTAGTTTATTATATTTGGCGTCCTCATCAATGTATGTAATAATTAAGTAAATGTGATGTTATATGTAATTTGTTGGGCATTCTGTGATATTTGCCTTCAAAATTTTTACAGGAATTTAATAATCAGTATTCTGTAATAATGTTTACTGTTGGAACTGTTCAATTTTTTCTCTACCAATTCTTTTTGCCAAAACGTTTAAAATTGTTTAATAAAATTTAGTAAGCTCAAGTAAATCAGCAACAGAGTTATATTGTTAATGTATTAATTTTAAAGAAACTAAATGGTAAGAAAGCGTATATATAAATTGAAGAGAAGACAATGATTATTGAAGTGCCTTGAATGAAGGCTTTGTCCTTCTAGAATGTTATTTACCTATGTAGAGGATCTATGAAACAAGCTAACAGAAGTGTACAGAAACATATATATTATTTTACAGATACATGTACAGTGTGCCATGTTGTTGAATTGTAAGGCCGGATGGCAGTGCAGTCAAAACCAATAAAATATATGATATGTAATATTTTTGTTTTAATCATGCATGTGAGTTAAGAGGAACGAGCCGCAAATGGTGAGTAAAAATAAGCTAGACGTTTTCATTTCATACTTAATACAATGAATGGTCTGATTTTTTACAAGCAAAATTTGTCTTATCACAACTACACGTTGAAACAAAAATCGTTAGAATGAGTGCGATTTTCCAAAAGCAAGAATTTAGGTTTATTTGATTAGATTCAGATAAATTTAAATAAGAGGTTAATTGCAAAGAGAAATTAGTTGATAGGTACCAGTTTCTAAATTTAGCTGAAAAAATAAACGGCACTTTAAAGAGTTATAGAATTGAAATAAAGTGATCTTAATTGCTTGAGTGTGAATTGTCAATTCCAAACTATTTTTCTGGACAATATGTTTGAATTAATTCATGTATACAAAATTGTATTTGTTGAGAAATGCTCTAGTTGTCTGTAAAACATATTATAATTAAAAATGGATCTTTATAACGTTTCCTGTTTTAGTATTATATCAAAAACAAATAAATTCTGTTATATGAATATAATCCAAAATAATTAAATAGATTTTAACCACACAATGATAAATAATAGAGCGAACAGGTGCAGTAGTTGGCAATTAACTACTCATGTATTTACTGCGCTCCCATAAGTAATTCCTCGTGACTTTTAGCATTAAGAGGCTAAAATAAATCTCATGAATTTAACTAATCGCGTCATGTAAATTATTACTTTTTCGTTCACTTCAACCACCTGATCAATGTTGATTGTTACTATTGCAATAAATTTATTTGTTTGTATTAAATTCCATTATTGCGGTGCGGTGGTAGTATAACGTTTAGAAAAATTAAAATCCATATTAGATGGCATCACTTTATTTTATAAATAGTCAGTTACAAAATCATTATGTAATTAACGAAACTATACATATAACATTATAAAATAAAGTCAGATTTCTGAACTTTCAACATCCTTGGTAGCTTAATATTTGCGTACCAATTCAAACTTGGGACCCTGCAAAAAATCAGAAGATCCATCATCCACTAAATTAATTCGTCCGACTTTTTTGTAATCTTCTGAACTTTGCTGTTGTAATGGAGTTAATAGACACGGTCATATTAGGAATGTCTTTTGTGGTACCTAATGTTTATATTTACAACTAAAAAACTCTATCTTGATAACCGCTGTCTTGTACCGCTGAAGTGGTTGGTCGAGGTAATGAATGATGTCTCATCTGGGTCGGCCGTCTTGGAGGAGCCAAAAATTCGAACATACTCTGCGTGTGATTGGCTAACATTTTACCCAAGTCACAGGGCATTGGATCAGTCCAGAAAAAATCATGATTCAAAGCAGTATCTGCATCTGCTCGTTTGGAAGGATCAAGAACCAAGAGCTTGTCTAATAAATCACAGGCGTAAGGATCTTTCATATAATGTTTGAGACGTTCCTTCACCTAAAAAACAAAATGTTAAAAAGTATGCCATGAATAATATATATGTTTATAAAAAGTAAAAACCAAAACGGAAGTTTATTATATTAAACTCCACTTTAAAAGGAACTTCTTCACAATAATAACAGTAAAACAATAGAATAGTACTTTGAAGAATGTAAACTTACTTTTATACATTTATGTTTTTGTTTTGTATATGTTCACAGGGGTTTTATTTGACACGGGGTAATATAGATACAAATTATCACTCCTTCGGATGGTAATTCGCAGTTCATTTCTCTACGTTAAAATATACCTATGGTCAAACACTGGATTATAAATTAACTGTACACTTTTAATTACCAAAAATTACAAAAATCATCTAAAACAACAAACAAAAAATAAGTAGATAAAAATAAATCCACTCGAACACTGATGGCATTTTTTATCCCATGATCGTAACAAAGAAAAACAAACCTTGTGATGCACGAGATGCTATATAGGTTTTTTCTTCGCCGATTTACCAACAAAGATGCCTTAAAAACTAAACTTTTTTTATGAAAAAAATGTTTTAACAACGCATAATAATTAAGATAAAATAAATATAATTTCAGAAGTGACTTCTTTTCCTCTCTAAAAAAATGTTAGTAATGGGAACAAAAAATTAAATTTGTGACATCACATTATTGAAATATTTCATGTAATACTACATTTTATGTGAACTTTTAGACATAAAATGTGATATCAGGATGCTACAAATATGTAGCATGTAGTTTCATCAATGTTTAAGGCAATACAAAAAATATAAACTTTGAAATTAAAATCAGAATAAGAGCATGAATATGTTTTACCTACAAACTAAAAGCATCATAGTATCAGTTTCAATATTTACTGAGGAGAGGAGAAGCTTTGATTTGCAACAAGTGAGACCAAACTAAGTAATTTTCTATATTTTTAAAATAATCTACTTACACAAAGTTTCATAAGAAGAATGGCGATTCACTTCTTATTTTGAAACCTACAAAAATTTAGTCCAAGGTAATTTAGACAAAACGTCCCACGCCTCCTAAATACAATTTTTCTATAAATTTTGTTTCTTTTATGATAATCCCTATAAGTAAAAAAATATAGAAAATTCCAATCAGTGCGAAAAAAATGGTCCAAGGTTACGTCGACAGAATTTCCCTCGCCCTTGAAGTACAGTCCAACGAGTTCCGCTTCTTTGAAAAATATAAAAAAATTGTGTTTTCTGATGACCTTTATATAGTAACAACCAGTGGTGTAAATGAAAAATTCCAAGGAGGTGCCGTCCGCAGACATACGGACAATATGAAATATGTATATTCAAAGCAAGTAACCAACGGAAAAGAGTGTATTATTATCAGTGTGCATGCTTAACTTCGATTGTTTATGTTTATACATCGAAAGAATGTCACGTAGAAATTTGTTTAATTTGAATGAGTTGTCTTCTCAAAACAGAGGACTAAAATTATTAATTAAACGACAATGGAACAAAATGTTTTGAATGATTGTTATTATTTGATCATAATTAAATGAAGACGTGGGTATTCCTAAATTTGCTTGAAAATGAGGTTCATAATTTGATCAATAAAAAATTGGTCAAAGGCTGAAAGCATCATCCGACAAATCCAGCTCTTTAAAAACGTAAAATTTGATTTTACGATTTTCGTTTTTTGATAACCGCTGTAAAGTAAAAACCAGCAGCATAAATAACAGCCCCGTAGCCCCTGCGCCATGCGGACAATTTAATAGTACATTTAAAACATATAATTAACGGGATATAACGTCCCTCAGTACTAGGTAATAGCAAAGGTTTATTTCAGTAGAAAGGCAGATTTTGTCTTTCGTTCGAAAAAAAAAAGAAATCAATAAATTTATAGAAATGTTTTAGGATTATCATTTATTAGCTATGTACTAAACCATGGAATGCAACTTGGATGAAGAAAACAAACCTGACATAATTCTGGATTATAACTTGACCCAAGGTTGTGTGAATTCTGTAGATCAGAAAGTTCACAAGTAAAAAGAAAACGTGTTGATGGCCTCTAGATGTTATATTAGATGTAGCCGGTGTGACGGCAAATGTGATTTGGAAAAACTTACATCCCTAGGGGAATTCACAAAAAACATCTGCAATGAAGATTTTTCTCATAGATATGGCAGAAAATTTGATCATCGTGAGGAAAATAAATAGTACTCCTAGCTCAAAAGCAAAAGTTATCGACCAGTTTTTAGACATTGATGAACCAAAATCCAAGAGTCCGGAATGCCAGATTAGTGGTCAAGAGGAAGGGTCAGGGTCACGTATGTCCAAAAACGCGAGACCAGAATCAAAAGCAAGTCTCTCAAAAATGTGGACAAAATATGTACAACAAACATGAATTAAAAATTTGCCAAAAGTGTTTGTTGCGTCAGTGAAGATTATGATTGTAAAAATAACTTATAAAATAAAATCTTAATGATAACTGTTTTTAATAACTTTTCTTAATGAACATAATGAATATGTTTAACCAGTAGAGCAAAAAATCATTTAAAAAAGGTAAAAGTTCATAAAAATAAATAAATAAAACTAAGGGGTCCATTGGACCCTGACTGCCCAGATGAGCGTTAATTTTAGTGAGCAATCATAATTAATACAGTATTTTTTCATTGTAGGGCGTAGAAATAAAATCAAACTTATAACATAAATCTCCCACTTACTTTTCTTTTTTGCACTGGTAATTCCATTTTTTTATACAGTTCCAAATTTTCGACACCTGGCCAAACTTGTGGACAAATCGTTCCACAAAGTTGTGAAATTAATGTCAATTGTTGCTGTTCACTGTTTCCCTGCATAATGGGGGATCTGGTCCACATCTCGGCCATAATGCATCCAGCTCCCCACAGATCAACTGGAGGTCCATAATTTCTTTCTCCCAGTAACAGTTCAGGTGGACGATACCATAATGTAACAACACGATTTGTAAACCTAAAATAATGTATACAAAAAGATAATAACTTCTCATGTTTTATGTACCTATTTGGTACTCCATTTTTGCTGGTGCTAAACGCACGTGCTAATCCAAAGTCAGCCAACTTTAAGACTCCATTTTTAGTTATCAACACATTTGCAGCCTTCATATCACGATGTAAAATTTTATTGCTATGAATATAATATAGTCCATTAAATAACTGTTGTACAACTTTTTTAATTTCCCCTAGACTAAACTTGACATGCACGTTTGATAACAGACCTGCCAAATCATGCTCACAAAAATCAAAAACCAAATAAAATGTTGATCTGTATCTGTTTCGTTGTGATGCTTTTGTTTGGCAAATTTCTATAAGATTCACAACATTTTCGTGTTTAAGCAATTGTAATATCCTAATTTCACGTAAGGCTGTTATGGGAAACTAAAACGTTGATTTGTATAAATGTTGTTCATGATTTCTTCAGTACTTACACCTTCCTTTTCGTTATCCATCAATACTTTTTTCATTGCTACAAATTTTTTGGGGTTACTTTTGTCTCTGGCTTTAAAAACTTCCCTACAATGTTAACAATCATAACAACAGGTTCATTTGCCCAGTTCTCAACGGAATTATCTTACCCAAAAGTTCCTTGACCTATTTTGGCTATTTTTTCGTATTTGTCTGATTCATCACAAAATGGAAAGTTGAAATTTTCAATGTATTTTTCTTTTTCACGCATATTCATGGCGACAGCTTTGTAATTTTTAATACACCGATTTATTTGGTTCCATTAGCAAACGATAAAATTATAAAAATAAATGTACGTAACGTTAAAATATCAAATATGTAAATAACAACATCATTTTGGATTATTAATGTATAGTATTTTTATAATTACTAAAACGCAAACATATGATCTAACCTCTCGAAATTAATACAGGTGTTTACAACACCAAAGAACAAACTCACAAAATAACAAATCGACACAACGGATGATAACCTAACTTGAAAGACATTTAACCCGTTTTGGGGAAGTTTTGTGATCTGATGTTGGCGGCACTGGAGACGAATTTGCGCGCTTCCGCTAACGGTATTTAAATAGGGAGTGATATAAGTAATAGGGTCATCAAAATTGATTGAGAGAGTTGGTACCCCCTGTTTTTGTCGTGAAGTTTGTCAACCTTATGACAGATTTGTTTAAGGTTATATGGCAATGAATTCAGTGGCGTGACAAAAATTGAAAACTTCAAATCTGACAACTAATATTTTTACCAAAAAAAAAATCGAAAAAAGACGCCACTGAGTTTTGAAATTTGAAACTTGAAACTTCAAATCTGACAGCTAATATTTTTATACAACTTAATAAACCAAATTATTCAAGTTCAGGTTTACCAACTCTCTCAATCAATTTTGATGACTCTGTACTACCCATATATCTAATAGTACTATATTGCTAACTGGCCTCAAAAGATTCCGAAAACATAACGGTAGAGCAATATATCGGACCTCTCTGTCTCTCTGTGGTACTAAACAGTACTGCGCATGCACTCGTACTTGGTTGATTTGTAGTGGATAGCGTGACTGGATGCGTTTTGACATTTCCTACTTTCGCTTCTATTTTGTGTACATGCGCACAGACCCTCGGCACAGTAGATCCCTCGGTACTCTTATAGACAGAAAACAACATCTTCTGTCTCTCTCTGTCCGTGAACACTGTTTCTATGTTACTTCTGAAGAGCTAGCAATATAGTACTATTAGATATATGGTACTACCTAATAATAATAATAACATTTATATTAAAATGTACCAAATTAATCTAAATTATTGTGTAATTTGCAGTCATTGCACCTAAAATTGGTGGTATAGTTAATTTTAAACATAAATACACTCTGAAAAATATTAACATACTCGTAATCAAAAAATAAATAAACCTAAAAGTATTTAGTATTAAGTTATTAGAATGGTACTGTGATTGTTATATTTAACCGTGTCACATCTTATAGTGTCGTTAAATAGCCGGCTATTTTCAAAAATAGCTGTAATAGATGGATATTTATCCGAATATTTTCCGGTTATCTATTCACCAACAACACTAATCACTCTAATCACTCTAGAAACGGATCTCTGGGCACAATGAAACTTGACTTTTCGACATTTTAAATTTGGTGCCATGAAATTCACCAATCGAATGTGGTGGCTTGATTAAAAATATTCATTGTTGCCAATCTCTTTCATTTGATTGGTATGACTGATTCGGAGGACGACCTGGGAAATTTGAACAGGAGACCCGTATTTCATTTCCCCGTGTAATTCTTATGAACCAAAACGAGGTGTCACTATAATAAAGCTTAAACTCTAAAATTAAAGTATTTTTTTTTATATACGTATACCACTATCTATACCATTGAGACTGGTATTTTTACTGTTGATTTGGATACCAAACATAAATATAACTAGTGGTGTTTAATAAATATTTTAATTCAACTTTTACAACTGTATTTGCCCCGAACATATGTCGTACCGTGGTTCATACTGCCACTAATTTCGCCATCCACCACAGACCATCCACTTTAAACAATTTTTAATTTTCGAGACGGTACAGATACGGCAGTCAATTTAAAATCTTATACTATTAAACGAGCAAAGTTTGTATATATATATATATATATATATAAATATATATCTATATATATAATGGGTTTCTCGAAAACGGCTCTAACGATTTCGATGAAATTTACAGGTTGGGGTTTTTTTGGGTCAAGAAATCGATTGATCGTAGTTTTAACTTCTGAAAATTACAGCTTCATACATTTTCAGCAATTTTCAGGCAGTGAATTATATTTGTTGCTAGGCAACATCAGTTGACACTATAAGAACATGAGATTGTTTTATAAGAGAAGTTTGGGTGACAGTCTGACAGTACGTTTGACGTACCTTTTTATCTTCAATTGTACGTACCGAAACATACTCCACTGTATAGAGAACGTTAAAATTCACCTTCTGAGGTGAGAAAATTTACGGAAAACTAAACAGTGAGCGGATAAAAGGCACACGAAAGAGCGTTGAATTGAGGTTATTGTCAAGCATTCATTTCAGAGGTTCCACGGTCGGAGTGAAAATGTGATCGGTTTCCGGGATGGGACCGTGTTATTTGAGTTTTTGGGCTCAACGTTTCGCACACTTTCGTAAATGGCATCTTCGGGAGCAGGGTTGAGATGGAGAAATTAGGAATAACGCAAAAGAGCACGGTAACTCAGTATGTTAACCACACCAGAGGCGAAACTCTTCTGGCAGTAAGAATGTGGTTGTGACCTTTTTCTAGAGTCGAGAGAGAGAAAACTAGGAAAAAGAAAAGAACGACAGAGAGAGAACTTGGGTAACAAATGAGATTTTAATAAATGTCAAACAATAATTCCAGTTTTCTATTCTTTAATCTCTACATGTCACTCATCAGTATTTAAAACAAAGACTGCTTATGGAATTTCTTTTTTAATGTGTATTTTTAAGTAGCGCGTGTACTTCAAAATGCATACTATACCCATATTTATCTGTCCTAATCTGATCTAATACCACCAAACGAGCCGAGTGAAGCTCGGTCAACCAGATATTGATACATAACATAAGGTACATCTCTTATTTGCAAATTTTTCAATTCAATAACCAAATTTTGAATTAAGAATCATCATCAATCGTAAAGTTTTTCTTTTCAAACATTTTTGCTAGAAAAGGAAAAACTTAGCATTTGTTTCGTCTCATGCAGACTCGACCGATATCGGGTTTCGCCTCGGGTCGTACCGCCCTCAACCCTCGAGGGGCAATCTGGCCACTCGAGACATATGTGCCTTTAGTTCGTAGGAATAACTTGTAAAGAACACTTGTTTTGTTACTGTCTTAATATATACGCTAATTTAAGTCCACTGCGTATTTCTTTACTGCGAACTCATACCGACGGATAGTAACAAAAAATGGTCCTTCGAGCCGGATCGCGACGACGTGTGTAGTGAATTACAGGTGCCGAGCTTACGACGCGACGACGCCCAGGAAATACGACGGATCGAGCCCTCGGTGGTGACGACATCCTCATTTGAACTCCACACGGACATCGGCGCTATCCTCATCTACGCGTCAGACCAGGACGCCAAAACAGGGAACAACTGGTGCCGAGCTTACGACGCCACGACGCCCAGGAAGTTCAACGGATCGAGCCCTCTGCGGTGACGACATCCTCTTCAGCAGTTTACACGGACATCGACGTCCGCCACATCCAGTCGTCCAACCAGGACGCGGCAGCAAAAGAAGTACTGGTGCCGAGCATTCAACGCCACGACGCCCAGAACGCCCGACGGATCGAGCCCCCCGTGGTGACGACATCCCTGCGGAAGCTGCACATAATCACTGAAGCCACCCTCGTCCACGCGCCAAACCACAGGACGCCACAACAAAGGACAGGTCGGTGGTCATTATTCTTCCTGTCTTCTTACTTTTTCATTTATCTCCTTTGACGTACTCACCTCTTCCAAAATGACGGAAGCCAGTTTAAAAACAAAAAAAAGACAAGTACGTACGACTACCACGAATTTTGATAAATTTTTGAATACGATCAAATCTGCCGATCAAGTTAGGGTATTGTGTTTACGTTACGACAATTTTAAACCGCTATTAAAACAGTTTACTGAAGCACAAGATCAACTTGAATTATTAACAATTGAAAATGATGCCAATCCCGCCGAGCCAGACGAAAACGAGCGATTTGAATATGAAAACCGCTACTACGAATTGTGTTCAAAGGCGGAAGAATTAATCGATAAGTTCACAATTAAGGCATCTAGTAGTTCTACCGATATTAAATTGCCCACTATCGAGTTACCTCATTTTGACGGGGAATATACAAGTTGGACGGCCTTTTACGATAGTTTCCGTACCCTTATTCATGAAAACACCAACTTAGAAAAAATCCAAAAATTACATTATTTGCGTTCCTGCCGTGGGGACGAATCAAAGCGAATTATTGATAATTTATCTATATCCGCTCAAAGTTATGACACTGCTTGGCGATTACTCAAAGAGCGTTATCATAGTAAGCGCTTAATTGTTCACAATCACATCCACGGCCTTTTTAATTTAACACAAGTTAACAAATCTCCAAATTCATTGCGGACGCTTTTAGATCAGTTAAATGCAAATTTAGAGTCGCTAAAAGCTCAAAATTTAGATGTAACTAATTGGGATCCAGTTCTTATTTATTTGGTGTCCACAAAATTTGACTTTGCGACAAAACGGGAATGGGAATCAAAATTAAAAAACAATGAACTGCCAACGCTGAAGGAAATGACGACGTTCATATCACAGCGTTGCCAAACACTTGAATCAATGGAATTTTGCAACTCTTTCGAAGTAAATTCGGAAAACCCGCGGTACAACTTCACAAAATCTTAGTTTCCCGAAGTTAAACGTAAATTAACGATATGTCCAAAGTGTAAACAATCATCCCATTGTTTCGTACAACAATGTACGGCTTTTTTACAACTTAGAATCCAAGACCGCATTAACGAAGTAAAAAGGCTAAAACTTTGCTTAAATTGTTTACGCGAGGGCCACGACGCTAGATCATGTACCTCCCGGTATTGTAGAACCTGTAATGGCAGGCACCACACGTTACTACACTTACAAAAAAGGGAACCGCAAGGTGTAAATAACCATAGCTGTTCGACTGAATTTAAGTCACTCACGTTGCTTTCCACAGCCGTAATTAAAATTCGGGACGGTAATGGCCAGCTTCACAAAGTTAGAGCGCTTTTGGACATCGGTAGTGATAGTAACTTTATCACCGATAAATTATGCCGACTGTTAAAACTAAATTTAAATAAATGTCAGGTGTCTATTACGGGTATAGGGCAAACTAGTACTACTCTCACTCGGGCTGCAAAGGTCTTTATTAAATCAATTTGTGACAATTATTCAAACACAATCAGCTGTTTGGTACTGCCAGAAATCACCAATAATTTACCAGTCGAAACATTTGACCCTACACCATTGCGAATACCGGATAATTTAACTTTGGCGGATCCTGAATTTTATATATCGGGCGAAATAGACCTTTTAATCGGAGCCGGACTATTTTACGACATTTTGAGAGAAGGGCGTATAAAATTACAAAACAACATTACTTATGTACAGAACAGCTGCTTTGGGTGGCTAGTGGGAGGCCGCCTAAGAAACGCGAACTTAGACTTTAAGACCAAACATCAAGTGGTACTACCAAAAAGCCACATAATTACAAAGTTAATAATACGCGACACACATGGGGACACTCTCCATGGTGGACCTCAGGCAACGTTGGCGGCGGTGAGGCAGTTGTTTTGGCCACTTTCTGGCAGAAGTATTGTAAGAAAAATAATCCATAATTGCATCAGGTGTCAAAGAGTAAAACCTATTAGTTATGAACAATTAATGGGTAATGTGCCAGCCGACAGAGTAGCTCCTGCTAGGCCCTTTCAGAACTGCGGCATCGATTATTGTGGGCCAATATTAATTAAAGAAAGTCCGGGGCGAGGTAAACGAAACTTTAAAGCCTATATCGCCGTATTCGTCTGTCTGGCTACAAAAGCGATACATTTAGAACTCGTACGCGACTATTCCGCTCAATGTTTTTTAAATGCGTTAAAACGTATGATGGCACGACGCGGTAAAGTTGCACATATATATTCAGACAATGGTTCTAACTTCGTCGGCGGATATCGGGAGCTCCAAGACCTCAAAAGGTTACTTGAATCAACAGTTTTTCAAAAACGAGTCGTTAGCAACTTGGCCGACGAAGGGGTTACATGGAAGTTTATTCCACCGAATTCTCCATACGTTGGAGGAATATGGGAAGCGACGGTCAAGTCATTTAAATACCACTTTAAACGGGTAGCGGGCACCACAGTTCTTACAGTGGAAGAGATGAGTACCTTACTAACCCTTATTGAAGCTATACTTAATTCACGTCCCCTTGTTCCCATGAGTAATGACCCCGACGATCTGGACCCTCTGACGCCGGGACACTTTCTAATCGGCACATCCTTGACGGCACCACCGGAGCCAAGCCTTCTACATCTGCCGGAAAATCGCCTCTCTCGATGGCAAAGGGTTCAACAACTTCGCCAACTCTTCTGGGAAAGGTGGACGAGAGAATATCTAACAAGTCTCCAAACGCGGACTAAGTGGCGTCGCGAAAATCCGATCCCTCTTCAGGTAGGAGCAATGGTTGTCCTTAAGAACGAAAATATCGCACCGCTACAATGGAAACTGGGTCGTATTGTGGAATTGCATCCAGGAAGTGACAACATTGTGCGGGTTGTGACTGTCAAAACAGGCACCGGAGTGACAAAACGCGCCGTCAATCGTCTCTGTGTGTTACCCATGGAAGACAGTGCGGTGACCGTGTAAGATTAATCGTAGCCATGTAGACCCTTTGTTTTTTTTGTTTTTGGACGTGTACGGCCGGGCGGGAGGATGTTTCGTCTCATGCAGACTCGACCGATATCGGGTTTCGCCTCGGGTCGTACCGCCCTCAACCCTCGAGGGGCAATCTGGCCACTCGAGACATATGTGCCTTTAGTTCGTAGGAATAACTTGTAAAGAACACTTGTTTTGTTACTGTCTTAATATATACGCTAATTTAAGTCCACTGCGTATTTCTTTACTGCGAACTCATACCGACGGATAGTAGCAGCATTGCCCTAAACATTTCATAAACAGGTAAAAATCACTTCCATTTTAGTACGAACTGTGCATGAAAGATCCATTGGAAAAAAAATTCATAATTTAAAAAACACTGTACTTTTAAAACAAAAAGAAATATGGAGTATTCTATAGCAAAAATTGCACTTCTCATTGCAAAATTGACACAAAATTTTAATAAAAAAATCCAGTTCATTTTTTCAGTTTTCCACACAGAAACAGTTTCTTCGATAGAGCATTTAAATCATCTTCAGGAATTGACAGTTCTTCGACACTGTGAACTAGATTTTCTCCGGAACACCCAAAGCGGTTCGTTACTACCGTTCTCGTTTTTACTTCCCGAGCGTAAGCAAAGGAAGTATTGTAATCGAGTCCGTCGGCCGACCCTCTACTTTTACGTTTTCTCGACCTTTCATTGTCCCTACTGTCTGTCCGTCTGTTCGTCTGTCCGTCTGTCTACCGTCACGGAGTTTTATTAGACAGATATGTAATCTCCGAAAGTACTGGGCTGATGGTTGTCAAATTTTGTATTTATATTAGGAATATCATGTAGATTGTAAAACGCTAACCAAAATGTCTCTAATCATCTCCACCACTAATGCGATGACGTCACTTCAAAATTGTACATAGTAAATGGGTTTAAATTGTATAAAATAACATAGTCCTACACATGTAGTTTACGACTCCGAACTGAGTTTTTACCCGAAACGTCCCGATTTTTGGAAAAAAAATCAAAATTATAAAACAACATTTTGCAATTTAATTTTGAATCTGCTAACCCCAATGCTTTGAAATGTTGCAGATGTTTTAAGGCTATAAAGAACATCATAAATCTTTAGTCAAAATATATTTGGTTATCCCCTCCAAAAACTTTATGACGTCAGCTCAAAAGTTTGCCGAATAAATCCTATCTAAAATGTATAAAATATGATGAGTCTATACTTGTGATTTATCACTCCATTCATATTTTTCAGATTTGCATATACACGGTGACTCAAAAAAATTAATGAATGCGTAAATTAATTTTATTGAATTACTCAGGAACTACAAAACCGAATGCTTTGAAATCTTGAAGATGTTTTAAAGTTATCATAAGCATGGTAAATTTTTGATCAAAATGTATTTGCTCACCCCCCCCCTCTAAAAAATTTATAACGTCACCCCAAAATTTTGCTGAATAAATCCTGTCTAAAATGCATAAAATATGATGAGACAATACTTACTTAATACACAATCATGAAGCTTCCTAGTCTCACTGCTAATCCGGAAGTGTGTATTACAAGAACATTTTCGAAGTGACAAAAGTGAGTTATATATTAATACCGTTAATGGTGTGTTTTTGTGTTTATACATGTGCGATCGACAAATAAAATCTTTCTCTACCTATAGTTGGCGCTGCACGATCGTCTTATTTTTCTCTTCATCTGTCAGGCACAGCAGAGTGTGATCCCTTAATCCAGGCTTAATCAGTAATCAATCAATCATTCAGCACTAATTAAACGACGCTTTTCGTTTTTTCTCGATGAAGAATTTCAGTTGTATTCAGATTCGATCTCTTTCTCGACAAATTTATGACGCTGATGACAGTTTATATTAGAATCGCATTCCTATGATTTTAGCAAGGAAAACAATACATACCTATATATAAAATACAAAAGTCATAGTGGCATTAAGTGTTTAACTTATATGAGCTGAGGTCAGCTGAGTTAGATTAATTAATTAATTCATTCATTATTCATTAACGTTTAAAATTATAATTTTTTTATTTTCATAAGTACCGGAGTTATAATGGTCGTATTTAATATAGCAAAGTATAATATGTAGGTACATACAAATACAATAATTCGAGAAAAAAAAAACACAACTCATCTATTTAAATACGTATTTAATAGTTATTTATGCAACTAGTGAGTAAAAAAAAACGTTAAAAAATGAACACAAACCACTTGTGTTTATGAATTATCATAGCAACGGCAGGCTTCTATGTTTTATCCCGTTAAAAAATGACACGGTACGACACTTTTTTTCACTCAAATGCGTGAAAAAATGAAACGCTATGACACATTTTTTCACGCTTTTAATGCGATGAAATAAACGTATCCTATATAAACAAAAATTAATAAAAAATGTTACACTTGTTTTAACGAACGTTAAAAACATTAATTTCCGAGGTTACTATTGATGCGGTAACCGATCAGACACGATGAAAACAGTAACAATATTCTGAAGATGTGTTGAAAATTCCATGCGACTGGCCTTAAGTAAAAACATTCAAAACTTTAGATATATCGTTGCCAAAATAAGTTGAGCCTGAATAAGTGAATTTGCTGCCACGTGTTTTTGGGAACATTTCCATTACTGTTGTTAAATTGTAGGGGAGTATTATTATTAATGCTAATGAACAGTGAAACAGTTAAAAATCTTAACATGAAATATCAATTTACAAACAATAAAACGTGTTGACAAATTCGACAGTTTCACATTCAGATTACAAAATCGCAAATTAACTGGTCTGTCACTACTTACACTCGTTGAGGGGGACAGTGGGTCGAATGCGAATCATTCTGGTTTAAACTATTGCTTTTTGGTGAAATTACAAACAAATAGTACATTATGGAACTAGTGGATGAAGTTGAATTTCAACGGCGAGAGTGATTTTTTCACACGAGCGAGTGCAACGAGCGAGTGCGAAAAAGAAACTCGAGCCGTTGAAATTTCTTCATCCGCGAGTTGCATATACTATTTTTTCTAAGAAATTAGGAAATAAATGTTTGTTTATGGTAGGTATTTTATTTTTGAAATACATTAACTGTAATAGAACAATTTGTGCAATTATCACCAATAATATTTACACTTTTATCGTAAGTATTATTTGAACTTGTATCTTTGTTTAAACTTAGTTGGCTGCTTCCTGTATCAATAACTGCACTTGTATCAGATTCGAAAATGCCGCATTGGCAGCATTCAAAATTTCTTCAGAAACTTCGTCAGTCTCACTCATGTTCATTGTTTTCACTTGTGTAAACTAGCAGTATTAAACGTCAAACACTAACGGGTCGTCCAGCCTAGGCGTCATGATTTTCGAAGCGCGCGAAGCGGACGGTGCGGTCGGTGCAGGCGATACGCGACACGTTTCGCTAGCTGCGAAACGCTCAGGCTGGACGACCCGTTAAAATCGTAGACGGCCGAGTATTTTTCCACTAGAGGGTGAAGTGAAATTTCATCCACTGCCAGCGATGGGAAAATGACAAACTTCAACCTTAATGAGTAGAAAAAATTTATGTACCAATCAGGAAGTGAATGTACTTCTAGGAACGTACTTGCACCGTCTTACAAAATTTCTTAGAACTACCAACCACAGGGTGCATTTTTTCGCTATTCCCCCAAATGTACTAAAACAGGGATGATTTCCTACGTTACTGACATTTTTTTCTTCAAATGCGGTTTCGAAGTGTTGTTTTTTCTCAGCGCGAAATTCAAATTTTCAAATCGGGACACCACAGTGTGTGTTTTTATTTCACCGTTTTGACTCAGTTTGATAGTTGTTAGTCCGATAAATGATAAATCCTTTCACATTTTCTTTGTATATGTAAGCCTTCGTCGGGATGTGGAGGTGTGTGGATAACTTCGGCTAGACACTAGATACTGTGAAATTTTAGTCGTACTTACCTTAGGATTACCGTGGAGATGGTAAAACGATAACAGAAACGCTTTTCTATTATAATAGGTTTATTAACAAACTCTTATTTTAACCTTACGCATGTAAATTTTTGCAAAGAATTTCAAAATATTATAAAAAAAATTTACAACTTGTATAAAAAATAAAACTAATTAAAATTAAATTTTGTGAAGAATGTGACTTGAAATTTATCTTATGACATCCTCCTTTATCTGTGGTCAGGTCAGCTCAGGTCAGGTCAGGCATGGTCAAGCATCTATGCTTTAATTTTTAACTGCAACTACTATGATAATTAAAATATAAAAACATTATGGTAATCTCTACCCGGTTATAAACTGGAGTTTTTCGATTGCTAAATAAATTATAAATGGAATAAAAGATTATTTACAAAATAAAATATTAATTATCTCAAGTTACCTACACTAAAATAATGTATTCTGCCACGTATGTTTACGATTTTTAAATAAAAATAAACAGTAGCAAAGAACTGTCTCTCGTCATATGAATCAATCATAATTAACAAAGTTTATTTTAAACTTGAATTAGAATTTGAATTGTCTCCATCAGTCAGGCGGAAGACCGGTGTTCAATTCCTCGACATATGCGGGCTGTTTTTTCGGTTAATTAAAATTAAATTTGGTTTAATTACTATCGAAAAATATATTCCATTACTGTTACCATATATAGGTAACGTTCACTACATTACAATGTCTAAAGTAAATATTTAAAAAAATTTCATTGAAAGTGAAAATTTCTGTCAAATGTTTGAGATGCACTCTGCAAGTCAGGGACCACTACTGGACAAAACGATGGTACAATAACTACTGTATAAGAAAGAATATAATGGTAAACACTTTATTTATTTTTTTGTTTGAATGTGTCAAATACAATGATACAATATTATGTTAGATTAAGTCCACATCCACATTTATAGTTAAGTAAAAAATATTACATACCAAAAACAATAATTGAAAATATCATATATTAAATCAATATTCATATGTAATGTTACACACATAGTTTCGATGATTATACTATTGTACAACCCTACAACAAACATCTATACATTTGAAATTAACGTAAACTCCATCGCAGTTTAGCCTGCGGTGGTATTTGCATTGTTTACGTAATGAGGGTGGTCAATCGAGGGGATGAGAAGGATCCATTTTGTGATTTTGTTGGCAGTGGGCCGTACAGGGTTAATGGCAAAGAGTGGTCTTTATAGGTGTAGACTATTAGGTGATATTAGCTTCAGTTAAAGGAAATAACCAGAAAGCTATGCCAGAGCAACCCATTTACTTTAGCTTAATTATTAACCAAGTCCCTATGCAAGGGCTGACAATACCTTTTTAATGACCATAATCTACACCCATAACTATGTAAAGAAGAACTATAATTGAGATGAATGAATTACTTAGATGGTATATAATATCGAAAATGATTTATCCTAAATTCCTCATATCTTCTACTGCCTGTTGCGACGAGTGGCTGAAAAGAAACAAAAGTAATTATACAGCATTGCCCCCCTGACAACAAACGATGCTTTCATTTACTCGTAACGTGAATGAACACTGCCGCTTTTGGATGATATAAAAATGAATAAATTAGAACAGCTTTACTTTGTACGATGTAATTTGAAGATTTCGTTAACTAGATGAAACGAATTTGTGAAATGCAGGCCGTATAATAATTTATTGCGAAATACGGATGGGTAACTCCTACGTTTTGCTTTAACCGCTGCTGTTGCCTACCACTTATCAATCTAAATCATCAATCATGCGATACAGGATAACATGGAAAATACATAAACGGGTTTAAAAACTTTGAAAATAAAGTGAATAATGTATGAGAGATACAAAAGTCGCTAAAGCGAACGTAAATCTGAAACTAAATAAAATGGAGATGAAGATGGTCGATACTGTTACCTTTACCTTTCGTTGGTTTGACGCTCTTAGGTTTACATTTTTTTGTGATTTGCCTGTTCTGTTCACAGCTCGCGTCGCTGTTGGGCTTCAACTTGTCGTTTCGCGTCATCAAACTTTGAGCATTACAGTCACCCCAAGTTCCTTTTTCATATCGACACGCTGAAAAGTATTCACCATTTAAATATTATTATCGATGGGACCTAGGGAACAAAATTTGATTTACAGCAGCTAAAATGGTATGATATTTTCACACCCTATTCTTTCCTTCCCACAAAATGTTAAAGTGCTGCTATTAAACCAACCTACTTACTTTATTCATTGTATGTTATATAATGGTTATAGATTAGTTCCTAAGTAAGTAGAAACAGTTAAGTGCAGACAAAAGAAATACGATTTTCATAATTAAATAAAGTTATTGTAATCTGAGGCACACTGGTATTTTTTTTAACTTTTAATAATGAAAACTATTTGAAATTAATATGAACATGAACTTAAGGTAAGTTCTGTAACATATTTAAAATAATCTTGCGTAGATGGATATATAAATTACCGATATTTAAAACACTGTTATATGTACCTCTCTTTCAAGTCTTTTTTTTGACGAAATTTCAGTAGATAATACTCTTTAATTTCACTTCCGTTTTAAGTTTTGAATGATAATAATTAATGGTATTTTGAAACAACTTAATTTATTCTAACGTTTTTGTATTAAATCTCTTACGCTTTATTTATTTTAATGGAAGCAGTTGTTGCATTTTTAGTATAACAACTTGTACCCTTGTTTCATATAAAAGCAATTTCCTGTAATGTAAGCAGCAAGATTGTGTATTCCCTTAAAGCAAAGCGATTTCTTCGTGAAGACGAGCGGTTCCATGTATTACCCCTAATGAAATAAAATCCCAGCTTCTCAGTAAAGTGAAATATATGCTGATGGATAATCGTTATGTTGTAGAAGTTCTTTAGCTTTGCTCGGGTAAATTTTTTAATAACAAAGAATTTAAATTACGTAGAAATAAGATGAAAATAATGTAAAATTACTTTTGAAAATTAAGGTCATACTTTCAACTTAAAGCTACAAGTTTTCCTTTTAGACACAAAGGAGAGAATGAAAATTGTTAGTGTTTATAACAACTAGGAAAATAATGAACACAAACTCCAGACTTGCTCTTGACGTCTGTTTATTGTGTGAATTAGTACTTGAGACTTAACAGGTGTTATCCTTGTGAATAGTTGAAACCTAACAATATTATAAAATTTATACTCTTAAACATTTTGAATACACTTTCAAACCTCATATCAAGGGACTTATCCATACTCAACTCATGTTTTATACCTCAAAGGCTTTACTAAAGATATATATTTTTATCAATTAATAGTAATGCAGATAAATTAAATGCACATTATGTCATGAGAAGTAATTTTGTCTTAAATTGTAATTTTTAAAATTGTGTTTTCGCAATTCCATATTATATTTATTAAAATGTTCTCATTTTAATTTTGCATTTTAATTTACGTTCTACATTAGTCTTAATTCGCCTGTTAAGTTACACAAGTTTGACAAACCGATATACATAGGCGATGCATGACAATTTTACCCATATATTTTACCCAATCAATAAATAACTTTTAATTGTTCAAACAGCTCATCTTGCAAATTTTGTTCCACTAATCGGTTCAAAATAATTGCAACTTTTTGTGTTTTATCTTTGTCATATGTGACAGAAGTATTAAAATAGCTTTATTCTTAATATAAATATAATCAGCAAAACTTTTACTTAGTGTAGATTCTTATTAACAAAGAAACATCATTTGCGTAAAAATTTGTAGATTTGAAAATTGTAAGTTATACCTATAAGACGGGACACGGCTAGAGAATCGTCGATTTAGAATCAATGTGCAACACTTTAAAATGATAGGTACCATATAGTGTTGTTTATATGTCAAGTGATTGTAGAAATCCACATCAAATATTACAATTGCAGACAACAAGTTCGAAGCATTTGAATTTCCCATTTCTAGAGAGTTTTAAGGAGTCTTATCAGAATGAAAACATTAAATTGAACTATGTAATGGCATAAAAAGTGTATTTTTTATGACAGTTTCTGTAATAAATAATACTAAGTGTACTGCTAGTGATAATGGCGGATCTTAAGTGTCGCCTTGCATGAGTTTCAGAAGAAAGATTGATACAATTTTGACATCTGAATATAGGAATCACGAATCACAAACATTGGTGTTCACAGTAGTAATGATCCAGAAAAACAAAAGAGCCAGGATTGTTACTGCCATTGCCATGTTATTTTACTAAATTTAGTTTCATATAAGGTTAGGAGGATCATTTCAATAAGTGACCCCTCTTGTCAAAGCACATAAACAGTAACTCAAGATAAAGATGGAACGTGTTTTAAGAGAGAACAAGTAGTGAACAAGCGAGTTGTAGTATAGTTTCCCCAGTTCTAATTTGGTTTTATGGTAATAACCCACTGTGTAAAAGTTAACTTCCTTAACAATAGATTACTACTGTTGGTGATGGGACAGTCATAAATAAGGATTTAACCATGTCGTTACCATTATACAGTATAATGGTTAAATCCTTATTTAAGACTTATGTAACCATTAAGTATAATGGTAACGGCATGGTTAAATTCTTATTTATGTCTGTCCCATCACCGGAAGTAGTACTCTGTTGTTAAGGAAGTTAACTTTTACACATCATAAAACCGAATTAGAACTAGGGACAGTATACATAATCAGTGGTGTATTGAGAGTATCTTTAACATAAATAGTGATGGAAACCTATCGATTTCACCACAATTAGGGTTCACAACCAAAACAATCTACAAAGACTGCTCATCGAAAACCAATGTAAAAAAAAGTAGAGCAAAAAACGTTATTAACGGTCGAAGGTAAGATAAAAAAAGACCGTACATTGGTGGCGCCACTGATTTCGTACTACCTGATTGGCCGGCGGGCTGTTTAAAAAAAGATTGTAAATGTACAGGGTACGGAGTGAACGAATGTTTCACTATCTCAATACATTCTCCATCCTCTTAATACAAAGTCCTTGGTTTTATCTGATAAAAAAAGGATATTTAACACACAAGCTTTTAATTTAAAATCAAATTAATGTAAAAATGGAATTCATAGAAAAAATGTCTATAATTGTTACCAATACAACAAGAAAAATTGTGTTTTCACGGATTTGGATAGCACAATTGTTTTGTTGTTTTTATTATAAGTATTAATAGTTATGTATCAATTATTATTACTTTGTAATTTTTCAATATGAGCGCTTAGGATAATAAGTGTAATTGTGTAATTAGTAGGAAAAGTTTAATATTTTCAGATGTTGGTAGAAATTCCGGCCAAGACGATAGGCCAAGGGTCTAACAGAAGTCCGGAAAACTATTTTCCTATGAATTACACATAAAGATGTGTAGCGACGCTGAATTCACTCCCTTCAAAATCCCGAGAAAAGTATGAATTTGCGTACAGGCGTTTTAAAAAAATTTAAGATCTTAAAAAAGGAAGCGGTAAACATTTTTTTTACTTATTTCGATTTTTCGGATTCATCTTTTTACTGAAAAGAATTAATTAAATTTCAGTAATGGAAGCAAAAGCTACTGACCGTTGAAATCCATAGTTTATAATTATAAAAAGTTTAATAACAGAAAATTTTTAGTAGAAAGTCCACGATTGATGGATATATAGAATATAAAATAGTTCAGAAAAATTTCATCTGATTTTTTTTTTATTAAATTTGAGGTATCTGCGTTGATGAATGCCTGGTTATGTTATATAACGTGAAGATCTCTTGAAGTACAGGACTGAAATTGACTTCTAAAAATATCGTTATAACTTTTAATATGGTAAAATTTTCTTCAGTTCTTGCAGTATACCTGTTTTTCCCTACCGTTTTACTTGACGAAGTTAAAATCATGAAAGTTAAGGACTAAAAACTAGAACTATGTACTAGATGTAAGGGGTTAAGTTAGTTAATAGTTAGTTTCAATGAAGTCGTATTGTGAATGTAATCCTTGCGAGCGATTTTCTATGAAGAGTCACTGAAACTTTTCCGTTTTTATTAATTGTTGGTGGAGCTTATTTTGTATATGCAAAAGTTTACGCAACTGCATTTTTAAAAATTGGTAAATTTAAATGCATTATCTTACCTGCAACATATTACAAATGTACTTCAATTAAAACTGATTTTTGGGGAACTCCTAACTTTGTGTGCTATTTTTACATTTTGGGCTAAATTTTACAACTATAGGTTATTTTTTGGAAATATGACTTGTGTAATTCTATTTTGAGACTTTAATAGAGTGAGTAAAGTTTCAAAATTTTGACAAGTTAAGTATAGGTTATTGTCACGAATCCACTTTGTCAATAAGTTTTGTCTGTGACTCTCTATCTGTCGTGCCAGACGTCAGTCGTGTGCTGATCACAATCTAACTTAAATAAAAAATTTCTGGGACATGTGGTACTAGCAGAATGCCTCCATATATAAAAAAATGTTTGTCAGTTTCATTTACAGTATTAGCTTTGATAAAATGATGTCATTATTTGGTAACCTTAACTGAACTGAGAATTTCTATAGTTGTGTCGAGATACGTGATGAGCAAACGTAACTGTCATTTGCCCCGTTTAATCCAAAAGCAAATGTAAATCGTGGATGGGCTTCCCTACCGCAGGGAATACAATGAAAGATGCGTAAAATAGCCTAAGAAGGTGATATGGAATCATTTTACTGAAAAAATACACCTATTTATATATTTATATCTCTATGAGTAATTTTTACAATGTTATTGACAGAGATCTATATAAACATTTTAAATTAAATTATAGGAGGGGCAGTAGAATAGGACCAAGGTATATCATCTTTGTACAAGAACAAGAATACTTACGACGTCGATAGTTTTTGTTTTATCATCCAGGTTTTACAAATAATAAATTGCATTAATTCTAGCTGTTAACGGTGGCTACTAACAATCACTGAAATTTCTCGTAAGGAGAAGTACATGCCTAGTCGTAGATGAAAAAACTGTAGCTACATTAAGGAAATTAATCAATTCTCAGTAAGTCGACTTATTGGAAGAGATTCTTACGCGCAACACTTCTAGAACATTTATTCCTTCCTTGTTGTTAACCCTTATCAACAAAGTTTTGTAAACCGCATGAATAATTACTTACTACACAAGTTCTTAAGATTACAATTTTGTTCGCTGTTAACGGCATATTTAATATATCGCAAATTATTTGCCTGTATTTACAACCATTATTACTTCAAAAAAGAGTTTTGATGGCTTTAATTTCAATTATATACTTGGCAAAGTTAAATTACTTTTAATCACGGGCGGCTGGTGCCAAAATGACAACGTCTACACACACTGCGCATATCAAAATAGTAATCTATTTATTTTTTAAAATGTTGTGTCTTGGATATATCGTTGGTAAGATCTCCATAAAAGTGCCCATTTAGATGTTTCGTATACACCGTTGCCATGGAAACCGCGGTTCTAGTTGCTGCATTTGGCTGGAATCGGGTCACATTTGAAACAGTGACCGCTAGCAGTAATTCAACTACGGGAGTTCATTTTCATTTTGCGTGAGTGAAATTGTTTGATTTTAAATAAAAATAATGAATTCAGTTGAATGTTTAAATAAAAAATGGTCCTCCATCTTACGATGGTAAAATTGTAGTGAAAAATTTAGGGAGAGCCAACCCCGATTTATTAAAAAAAAAAGTGTTCATGCCAAGAAGAGAGTTTCATAGGTATTTTAACAGACATAACACGTACGATAAATTTTTGTAGATGTGCGGTTGTGAAAAAAAAAAATGTTTTGTTGTGTGTGTGTCTCCTCAGTAATGAGTTAAAATCAAAGGTATGTAGATACATACTTTTTTACTTTTATTGAATGTATTTTTGTATTTATTTTCGTCAAACAATTTCGTCTATTAATTGGTAATAACAGCCTGTTTTATATCTTCATATTTAACTCATCAATGAAATTGTGTTCTCCAATTCAAAAGGTTACGAGCCGCCACATTAGTAAATGTGCCTAGTGGCAGTAAAATAAACTTATGTACAATTATTTCAATATGTATTATAGAGAAAAGTTTTAGCCCATAACAGAAGAGTATGAAAATGGCACAACTTGAGACTTCTAGTGGGTGCTAATAAAGTTATCCAAAAAATTAATGATGCCGGTTTTTCGTATTTATTGGCTAAAGGATCATCTTCAATTTTTTCGTCAACATTGTCTTCTTTTTTCAATGTAAAAACTCGACTTTCTAGGTAATCAATAGATTTGCGGTGGTAATCGATTAATATGTGTTGGTTGCTGGATTAACTAAACTAATTCTGTAAATTCCACCACAATTTTATCGTTAATAAGGGTTTCCAGTACTCGATAAAGTACTTGTAAATTCTTAATTAAAAAATAGAGGTGAAGGTCTTGTAATTGAGTGTGAAGATACAATTTTGTGGAGAGGATGTTATTTAAGATTTCTTTAATATTACCGATAGAAAGTAAAAAGAAAATATTTTCATGAAAATGGGGTTTACACTTTAACCAAAACTAGCATAATGAGAAAAACTCTTGGTAAATGTTAATTGAAGATAATTGAACATACGGTTATATGTAGGTAGTAAATGATGAAGACATATAATGTGGTTAATCACTTATTCATCTTTCATACTTACCAAATGTTTTGTTATTAATTGAATCGGAAATTAGTAACGATTATGATGAAGACATAAACCCCCTGGCTTTTAAAGGATTCATGGGTTCTGAAAATTTAACTTTAGTATAACGCTTACTACCAACAGTATCGCGAAAAATAGACATTTAAAATTCAACAACGATAAAGATAGACTTTATGCGCTCGAATAGTAGCACTGAGACTACCCCAACACCAGTGTGAATCCACTTCTCTGACCTCATTTCAGCTCAAACGATAGGCTTTTAGCGCCATATACAAGTTAAACGAAATAACATAAAAACTTTGTCCATGATTATACAGCCACTACACTACATCTGAACTGTAAAAAATATATTTTAAATAAAATCGCAGACAAATTTGAACGATAAAATGAATTTTTAACAACAATCTATTATACATTTAATTTCTTTTTACATTGTATCAAAATCAAGACAAAATCAATAGCATGGATACAAAATCAGACGGGATTTATGTGAGCATGACTGTACTTATTAAAGCTTTAGTCACTATATTAATTGTCGAAATAAAATGACAGAAATACCAGACATAAAGAACCGAAAGCTGTGTATAAAATTGATCCCAAAATATAAAAATAATAAAAACTATTAGATCCAGCGAACATGAAATAAGTAAAAATTGGCTTACCGAATTTCCTAAAAAACAGTTTCAGTAGGTTTCCACATTTCATACATTAGTGCATTAAAACGAATCAATTTTTAAGACGAATTAGCTCCATCAACAGAAACAAAGGAGTTCAAATAACTCTTCATAAATCAATGCATTTGAGCTCCCAAGCATAACACGACGCGAATGATCACTGATTCAACTTCTGAGGTACCATTAGAAGAAAGGTGGGGACATTTTTCGTATTTATCAATAAAATCTTTGGTAGCACCTGTTGAATTCAATTTAAAACGATCACACAAAAATGATTTTGTATAACGGAAAGTAGTAACTTTTGATATGGTGTGGTTGGTTGCAAAGTTTCCATTTTAAAATTTAATGGAAGTTGTGGTGGTACAACAATACGTGAGACATGAAGAAAGATTATCACAGTCTTGGAGGTGTAGTTGACAAGATGCCCAGCCGGCAGGCGGTGAGACTTGGGTTCAAAATCCCGCCCATTGCTGTGATATTTCTCCTCACTTCCAAAAAGTGAGGAGAAATATATATACTGACACGACTAACTGTTTACTAACTTTTATTTATTTAAATTTAAAAGGGCGAAATAGAAAAAATAGTACAAAACACACGTAGTACAATGTCTTATTGTAATACTCGCTCAATGTCGGTACTGGTGCCTTCGCCACTCGTGCCACAAACTACTTGTAATGCAATGAGATTCATTCTAACACGAGTATTTTAATATACTTTTGGGATGTTCGTTGTGATAGATAGTGAAATGTTGAAAATGAAAGTTTGAGATGGTAGTGACAAAAGATATGGGGTAGGTGTTGCAATAAGAATACAGAAAATACAAAGGTGTAAATGGCTCAAGTTGTACTCTAAGCCCACGCTACGACCTTTGTCAGGTTATCTTTATTACGTTATTGGTACATATGTATTTATCACCAAATACCTAGTCCTCATAGTTTTGCAAAATAAAGTTACTTTCATAAAAATAATGTAAATTTTTCTGAAGACTTTGATCATTTCACATTTATTGAAACAAAAAAAAAATATCCATAAACGCTAATAAAGTTTAATAAGCATCATAAACACTACGAAAATGTTCAGTTATTACAGGACTTATTACCTATGTGTCCCTTTCTAAAGCTTCGAATTCTTTCGATAAAACTGAGCCTGTCTAAGAAGTGTCAAGGCGTAATAAAAATCGTTCAATAACGTCTCATCCATTCAAGTACATTGAAGTGCCGCCTTTTGTCTTTTTCCACAATTGTATATAGTCGCAGATTAAAGTTAGTAATAACAATTTAAGTTAATAGTATTATACCACTTTTTGTCATACTGATCAAATGTTGTGTGAATCAAATGTTCTGACTATACAATATAGTATATTAAAAAGTAAGTTTCATATGACGTTATTTTAGAGCACGAATCCCAAAATTAGAAAACGAGTGGTTCTAAGGGATGGTGTGCTAAAATCTGTTTAAATATACTCCGAACTAATAGCTACATATGAAAAATTAATGTTTAACACTAATTTATTTTTGTCTACGACATTCAATTTTTTTCTGCTACGACACTATATATATTTTAAAAAATTCCTATAGAGATATTTTCTTCAGAATTTATTAATGTATTAAGATTTCAAACATTGAAAAAAAATATATTAAAAATGAATTCAATTTTGTGTCTAGACGCTGTGATGAATTTATTAACACAATTATTTCGCTATACAAATCTATATGTATGTCAACACTTACGCACGTCAGCAAGTTTGACAACAAATAATGTTTGTAACTTTGTTAATAACCAGAAGAAATTACTGATCTGTGTTTACTTTTTTTTCTAAGGTTTAATATATGTAGTAATCACAACGTCTAAACAAATAAAAATAAAGTACCAAAACATCAGGTAGTAATATTTGTCACAACAGTTTTTCAATAATGCTTGTTAATAATAGTTAGTAATTTGTCTACCATCAATTAATTGTGCTGATTAGCTTCACAAACTTAATCAGATATTTGTGTGATCTCCATCTATGTATAAATGAATGCATTTTTTTTAACGTTAATACGATAGTTAGATGCTATCTTTCAACATTCATCGAAAGAACACTTCATGCATTGTTATTTCCCGAGCGTAAATTTGAAAAATATTGCAATAGGCTCATTTTGGTGAACTTCTAATTTATTTCATATTTAGTCGACGTTTCACAGCTTGTAGAATACGAAAATATTGGTCCTCGGATTCCATCTGTCTGTCGCCTGTTTGTTGGCGATATTATTAGGTAGACTTTAACATTTTCGTGTAAATAGTAAAATGCTAAATCCACGAAGTCTGTGGTTTTAAAAACTTCAAAACAAAGGGTCACTGTCACGCATTATATTTAAAATATAAGTTGAGAAAACAATTTCATTGGTCTCTATTGCAAAGGAAAGTCCGCACTGACTGTCACTCTCGATTCTTACTGTCACTCTGTTAGGTCAAGAGATATGAAATTATTTAATTTTTAATAAATAATACATTTATGCCTCCCAAAAAATAGCGTGCCAGAAACTGCTTCTGCGAATATTTGTTTTTTGCGATCTCGCTAACGCTCGGTGCGGCAAATTCGCTGGAATTTAGTTTCTAGCCTTTTAATACACATAATTATTATAGATTGAAGTTTTACAATTTATTTTATAACATATTGAGGATTTTTTAAATTTTTTTAACAGACCAATATAATAATTTTATTATTATACAGCTTCGATTAAAATTATTTTTTCTTATGGTTTTATTCCTTTATTGTTTTACGAATAGAGGGGCTCTGTAAATATAATACCAGAATATCTACTTAGGATAATGAAACAGTTATTTGCTTTAATTTTGAGATGTTGTACTTTAAAACTTTATTATTAATTAATTTGGTGTTAGTCACTTTTTACCATAAAAGAATCTACAAGCTCTTTCTAAGAAATGTTTAAGTTATTTACGCGGGAATTATACAAATTAATATAATTTAGTTCACTTTGAAAGCGTAATAACGGAAATGACCGCTCCTCGTTATCCATTATCGTTAAACATATGTACGAGTAGAAGCAAAAATTCTCAAAAAAATTTACCATTAAAAGGCTAACCATCAAAAATGAGATTACTGTTAACTTAGTGCCGTAAGTTTGTTTCGTCTATTTCATTTGACGTTCCCTGCTTACATAAATCTGTAATACCTTCAAACCATGACATGATACACTTGACCTTAGCACGTCATTACACATTATATAGAAAATTTAAGTTTCATTTTTTGGAAAATATGAATAGTTTACTGGAACGTCAGATGTAGATCGATGGGATGATAAACTAGTTCTAGCCAAAATAAAAAATATTTATATCCCCCAATATTTTTCGCAAAAAGTAGTTATGAATATTACATAGTTACAATAATAGCATGTAATTAATGCTGGTGAGTTTCTTATACAATTTCAGGGTCCTTATTACAAATTTTATCACTATATCACGTGAACCCTATTCACCTTTGTTATTTCATTAGATAGATTTTCTAAATTGTCAGTTAATGACAACTGTTTGGTGAATTTCATTCTACTCGTATTTACATACTAAATGAAATTAACAATAATCTTTGGACTAGTTATGCAAGGAAATAAGAAACATAACAGCGATCATGATGTAAAAAACATGTCGAAGGTTATTTCGACAAAACTTCCCTCGCCCCTGAAGTACAAAAAACATATTCAGCTCTTTCGGAAAATCTGATTTGGCGAATTTTATTTGTCTTTTTTAGAACAATCTCTATAAGTTAAAATACAGATATGTGTGAGATGTTAAAGTAAATGTAATGAAGCGTGCTGCGCGTGTGCTTCAAATAAGTTTTTCTTTTACAAAATTTTATGATGATCCCATTACATTTTTGCAAGGACGCCTATATCAATTTGGGTAGGTGCAGTGTAATACATACTAATAATATCAGTATATTTTGTATTGGGAGCAATAATTAATTTTCTTGAATCACCCTGTAAAAACAATCCTGAAAATATTAATACAGTGAGATATCACAAGTATAGACTCATCGTATTTTGCACATTTTAGAGAAAATTTATTCGGCAAAATTGAGAAAAAAGTCATAATTTTTTGTGGGCGATAAACAGATATATGTATTTCAATTAAAAATTCACCATGTTTACGATAACTTTAAAACGTCTGCAAAATTTCAAAGGATTCCATTTTGACTCATTCATTTTTTTGAATCATCTGTATAAGCAATTATAAAAAATGTTGAATAGAATGATAAATCCCAAATATAGACTCATCATATTTTGCACATAGGATTTACTTCGCAAAACTTTGAGCTGACGTATTCAGTTTTTAGGAGGGTCGTAAACGGATAAATTTTTATTAACGATTTACCATCTTTCCCACAACCTTAAAACGTTTACGAGGTTTCAGGGCATTCCGTTTTGCAATTTCAAAGTTAATTGGTAAAATGTTGTTATATAATTCTGATTTTTTTTACAAAAATCAGGTTGTCTAGGGTAAAATTTAAAACGGACTCATAAATTACAAGTGAACGAGTATGTTAGTTTATAAAATTTATATAACATTTACTATTAACATAAAAGTGGCGAGTCGCCCGATGGACTCGATTACAATACTTCCTTAGCTTACCCTCGGGAAATAAAGTCACCTGACTTCACAACTCATAAGTTATGGCGTTGCAAGTTAATAGTTATAGGAACAACAGGAAAAATTATGCATTTACAGTCTATTTCAACTATCCACAAAGACAAAATCCGATATATTCTAAATATTCCATTCATAATATTTGTTATACTTCTAATAACATTTAATTGCTGAGTACATTATATATGTTTTGAAGAGTAACGAATTTTCTACTTGTGACGTTTGATGGTCATAAGTGTGGAGAAAATGCAAATTCTTGACGGTTTAGACGCAGTTTCTGAAGAGGCATTAAATTCATAGAAATGAAATGCAAGAAAATGTTTACAATTAATTTTAACGACTAGAAAGGTATGCGATTTTTTATAATTATTTATTAAAATGTTTGTATGATACCTGAAAGTTATATATAACTTTTCGTAAGGATATCATTAAAATCTATTCATAATAATTCTCTGCTAGTTTTAGATACCGCTTTGGAAATTTATTTCATTTCCCATTTATCTTTGCACCATTCCTGCACGCAAGTAACTATTTCTTTAATCAAATCATATAATGTATCGAATTTAAAGTGTACTTAATCCGGAACAACTGCCGCAGAAACACCGTTTTACGAGTTATTAGTTTTAATTACACTTCAGACTTCACGCTCAAAATGTGCCATGTTTATTACATTTGAAGATGGAGTAAGTAGCCCTGCAAAGTTGTATGTAGCAATGTAACTCATGGATAAACAAACCACATTCAGGCACGAACCCAACGGCAATACAACATGCCAAGAATGGCACAGTTTTACTTCACTTAGGCGGTGCAATTACCTTTCTTGCATTTTTTCTGGATTGTTTTCGTGGATTCACACGTCGTCTGGTTGCCCTTCTTTAAAGTCAACGTTCTCGAACGCATGTTGGTCTTGGAGTCACATTCCGACCATGCTCCTTTTCCGTATCTGCATTCTTCTGAAACCAATATAGAATATAGATTAACACAATAATGATAAGAAATTTTTATGGCACAGCAGCGAACTTTCACATCAGTTAGTAAACAGTTCAAGACAACAAAAATAATAAATTTCAAGTATCGTATCTTCATGCAAAGATAACAAAACAGACAGCAGTAACACTGATCTGCTTTAAGTATCATTCAATTTAATGTTTGAAGGTGCCAAGGAGATGAATTGACTAAATTCTTCATTTTATTAGAAAAGAAGTTCACGGACATTTTGAAACCGGTGTTTCCTAGTAAATGGAAAAACAGTAGATAATTGTATGATTGTAAATTTAGGAATTATGTCCACTCAAATCGAATTCTCTTTATTTTTGGGAGAAATAGGATATTAAAATAGCCTACTTGTGAGATTGTTTAGTTATTTTGTAAACGCGAATATAGATTAATTTCAAAATCCTTAAATATGGTGACTACAAAAAAAAAAGAATCTATAAACAGTGATTATGTACTAATAACTACTATAAAACTAGTAAAAAATAATTATTTCTTACTTCATTTTATGCAAAGATAGATAGTCAGAAGTCGACGAAAGGAAGATAATTTCAATTTTACGATTAATCTATTCAATGTTTTCAAAGCACTGTCTGCTTCATTTCACATTTAATCCTCTTATATTACTTCAGTTAAATAGGTATCATTACGATAGGAAGAAACAATACCTAAATAAATCAAATTATTAATTATTTTAGAAGTTTTTAGAACTCAACTATGAATCTGGTTATCTATAAAACTGAGATAATTTGATAAAATAGCGCAGCAAACTTTTGTAATGTTGTTATCGACAACCGACTGCGACCAGATTTCTATAACCTGACTTTAGTCGTACTACTAATGAATATTTTGTGTAAATTTTAGATCTATAAAACTTACGTGCCTAATCCCGCAAGAAATGTAAAATGTAAATTTTTTTTGGAGATCAAATAATATAAAAAATTGGCGCATTAAAATAATGATGGATTATTATTTGTAAATTAAATAGATTATTATTTGATATGTAACGACAACCTAGCGTATTTGAGTATGGTTGGTACCTGAAATATCCAACTGCGCAACGAATACTGAAATTGAAACGAGTGTACAAGAAGATGCAAGTGGTAATTGAAATACTTGAACGATTGATGGAACACTGGATTTGAAAGTAGTATCAAATACGACACAAATACTTGCACTGGAAGTATTTGTTATTTATCGCCAAACTGTATGATTTACTTACGTTAGAAATCTAATATGCCCTTCTAACAACAACATTAAATTAGATTTTGCGAATATGTTTGTAACACAATTTGTTGGGGAATTTGATATTTCGTTGTTAGAATCTGTACTCCCCTCGGCATTCCCAGTTCCATTTTCAAATAAATAAATATATCCATTTACGCAAGTTATTACTGAATGACTTATTTATTACAATTCATATGTTAAATACTTTGGTAATGTATTACAATGTTACCATGAAAAGGAATATATTTTTTAATTATACATTTTGTCACCCAGATGTAGTATCTTTTTTCTACGATCACCACTGTAAATACCAAGATCACACAACCACTGATCATGTATGCGTGTCCTTAGGCATAGCGTTGGTAAGAGAAGCCGATCGCATGGTTAGGGATTTCGCGATTTATTCAATTTAGGTTGGCAGTGAAACTGACAGGACTGGTAGGCAAATTGATTTAAAATACAAAATTGTAGGCACTGTTAGTAACAGAAGACTAATCAAAGCTTTTTAAAAGCAGAAAACGAACAAGGTAACATTAACTACAAAAATATCAAATTTCTCTCTTCCTACTGATTCTAAATATTTACTTGTAGTTTAAAATCACTCATGATAGTGAGGAATAAGAGCGGATTTCTAGGTTTAATACTTTTTGTGAAAAATGTAAGCACTTCAAAACTTTTTTGTATATGTAATTATGATACAATTTGACGTCATTTGACACTTGTTTTTATGCTTATTTGTTTTTTTTTGAAATTTTATGCATATTAAAACGTATATGTATGCTTATTTAATGCTTTTTTCCTAGGAATATGATTTTTAATGCATATTTTATTCCAATGTCGGTCTTGCCCGGACTTGACCATTGAAGGATACCTACTCAAGACCCTTTTTGTGAACACGTTCCGGCCGTTTGGGTAATCAAATTTCATTACGGGATTAAAAAATACTCGGTAGATTTTATGAATTTAAAACCTTACTTCCTTTAATAATGAATTAAAGCTTTTAACTACATGCTCTTTTTCGGCATTTTGCGGCAATACCGTTGAAGATTTTCTAGAAAAAAGAATTATTTGATCCAACTACCTACCTTGTTAATATCTTAAAACAATGCCGAAAGTAAAATCTATGCCAAGAACGAGTGTGGATGTTGAACACACATTCTCCAACCTTAAACATGTTTTTAATGCTTTTTTGTTTAAAATACAACTTTTTTAATGAAAATGTTATGCTTATATAAGCGCTTATTCTCAATTTTTTGTGCTTATAAATCCGCTCTCTAGTGATGAATTATTGTGCACGCACCCGGAGATTACTGAAAAGGCCAAAACGGCTATTAACAATCTGTTGCACAAAGTCCCCTGAAACGTAGGAAATTGTTTACCAAAAATTCATGGAATGGAAACGAAAAAATAAAGTAAATTCGTTGTCTGCGAACGTAATGTTGGCATATTTTAAAGAGTTGTCAACTACATGCGTAATATGCTTCTTACAACTCTTGTTACGTAATATACTACTAATATTATATCTGGTAATCTGTACATAAAAATTTAAACCTGTAATAATTTGTTTGGTCTGTAAGGAAATGACATTACATCTATTACATAGTAAGAGTTAATCTACCGGGGGATGTTACATGAACACAAAGTACAAAACTACAAATATAAATAATAAATAATTTATGCTCTTTACACCGACCGCCATTTAAACGATTCTGTCGATTCCTTTTTGTTCTGTTTTTGTAATTCATTCTGAAGTAAAACAAAATAGAATGGTTATACATTTTTGTTGTTAATTAACAAACGTCGCACTAAAACAAATTTGTTACGTCTGGTGGAATGTAAAAAAAACGGGAACCAAAAATTTTGTACTATGTTGTTTTATCATTTTGACAATTATTTTTTTTATGACATTGTACCGTTGTTTTTTTGAATAGAGAATAAAGTAAAAAAACGGTTATTTCAAAGAAGAGAACTGACGTTTTATTATGGTATACTTTATGCACATGTCTAACACTATTTTTTAATCGTTTTCGATTTTTTCGGTTTTCGTGCTCGGCCGTTTTGAAAATTTGTGCACCGACCAAACACCCGTGTCTTTTACATAAGTAATATGTTCCCTAAACTCTCGCAACGAACAGATGAACTAGTGGCCCTTTCGGTGTTGTAATTAATAGACAAATTAGAACTAGAAACATCATTCTATTAGTATAACAAATTATTTCGTGTATCTTACAGCGTTCGGGAGCAAAATTCCGTGTTAAATTTGAACTCCCCTCATATAGTTTTTTAAATGGATTTTGAAAAACCGTTAAATTGCGATTACAATGATATACAACAGTTAGATGTTTATTTAATTTCCAGTTGATTAAAAAAATGAAATTTATAAACATACAAAAAAAAATAAAGTTGAGTTAAATAGGGGACTGCCACCATTTTGCGATAGTTCGAACATATGCTAAAATAACTGCTTTTGAAACAGTTGATTACAAAATAAAATGTAAGTGCTTTATTTCAGTCAACTCTAATTTTTTTTATGTTTATAAATTTCATTTTTATTGTCAAATGAAAATAAACTAAATATCTAGTGTTGTATATCATTGTAATCGCAATTTAATGGTCGCGATGCCATATGTGCGTCATATTTGCAATGTACTAAGTTAAAATATTTCCCCTTCAATCTAGAAACAATGGCGTTTTCAGATTTCAACATCTCTATCCGTTCCCAAGATATAAGGCTGTGGAGTTTTAACTAGGACACCCGTATGACAAAATTGTTATCGTACTTATGCTATAGGTATTCGTTTACTGGAATTTAAGGAAAAAAACTAAGTACATTAAAATTATATGAAAGTAACAGTGCATATACTTACAGAGAGCTTTATTACTTAAGTTAAGTCAAAACAACCAGTTTGAGCATTGTTTGCAAGCCGGATATAATATTGTTATTGATTAAACACAACATATAAAGTTTATTTAATCCATGGTACAGTTAAAACAAAAAAGACGGGGCCTTATCGACCGCACCTCATAGGTGGGAAAATTTGCATAAAATTCATTACTCATATTTAAACTTAATTTAATTGTAAAAAATAATGGATAAAATATTTAACTTTCGTGGACTCGCATTTTAAACTCGTTGATATCCCATATATTTATTGGCGCGTTCAGTTTAAATTTTAGAAAATCTGAAAACTAGTTTTAGAACAAATTTAAAGATTAATAATAATATTTTACAAAATTATCTTATAGTATTCATTTGCTTATTATGTCTTTAATAGTTGAACTATGACATACTTTTGAAAAAAGTAATTTATTTTTACTTCTCCAGCCTAAACCATTTTGTACTTAATAACAACTACTGCAGAACATGTTCAATGAACTTAAATTCAATGATCTTTTATTTAACTTATCGTCAGATCTTGACAACTTAAAACAATTTAATTAAACACGGTTCCATTTTTTTAATACTGTTAGTTTTAAAGTGTTGAATTTACGCCCCAAGTAATTTCTACGTTTTCTGATAATACATTGGCCGCCAAAAAAAAACCTGGCGATTATTTGTCTCTTTTTTCAGGTAGTTTGTTCATTCTGTGTCAACAATAAGTGGTTCTTTCATAAAATAACAACCACTTGTTAAATTAATAATTTTTAAAATGGTTTTGCGAAATATTAAAGTGGCTGTTTTTTTTCAGGTTAGTATATATTATATAGAGTTTTGATTTTTGTTAGTGCATTCATGTAACCTATGTGCAACACTGGTACTTTTTTTCGCTAGCATCTTCTATTATGATGAAGTTGGAGATGGGAGTTCGCCTAATCGAGACAGGATACATATAAAAATTAATCTTGTTGATTATTTGCATCCCATCATTTTTTGTCACTAAACAAGTTCGTTTTAGGAAGAATAAACAACTACTACATAAATGTAATATTTTACGATAATGTGTCATGGCATTTGACACATTTCTGTAGTTAGAATATTTTACATAATGAAGCGTATTATTGCAGCCATTTACATGAAGTACTAAAAGTATATCATAACGACATATTTCAGGTTCTGCCCAACTTTCAGCTTGCCAGTTTTGATCTTCTAGAGAACTCAATTGCGAAGCTGATCATTGTTTTTAATTTATAAAAATGTTTGTCAATAACTAAAAGTTCTGGGTTTAATATTTTATTTGCCGATAACATAATTTTAAAGAACACAAATAGAAAACAGTGAAAATATTGAACAATTAACATGTTTGTTGTTTCCTAAGAAATCAACATATTTAGATAATTAAAGAATTACAACTGTTGGAAATTGCGCCCGCCAGCATTTATACAAGCGCAAACTCTTTACTATGTTTTACTGCACCCAGTGGAGCATATTTGCATTACTAGTCGAATTAGTAGCTAGTCTAATGCGGTTGATCAATACTTCTGGGTTATCTATCGCATTTGTACCGAGAGAGCAATGAAAAACACGATTAAAGACAGTCATGGATTTTTGAAAGTTTGGTTTTGATCGTTGCATTTTTAATCCAAACTTTCAAATTGACGGTAAACTGACAACAACTCTACAAAGACAAGTCTTCAAAAATTCTTGGCTATCTTTGATCGTGTTTTATTGCTCTCTCGGTATAAACATGTCTTAATTTGGCTTCAAAGAAAAATTCTAAAGGCGTTAAATCAGAGGACCTAGCAGGCCACCTGACCCGATTCAACTGTTACAATATTTACTCCTGATTTAACCATGTTCGAAGTGGGTTTGCTGGATGAAGTTCACAACCATGTAATTAATAAGGGTAGATTTCTATCGATAATATCTCGGAGATCATTTTGAATCAATTTTAAAACCTCTTCTCTACAAATCTACACTTTACGATCTCATAAGGTGTTCATCGGTACGTTTTGGAAAACACGACTAGGAATTCTCTGCTATAAAATGCATTGCTCAACTCAAAGTGGAGGGCATAACGTAAATGGATAGGGATACACATAAAACAAATTTTGACATTATTGTATTCTGTCGTGTTTAACTCAGGAAAGTGGCTAGTTCCCGCACGAACTCTAATATTAACATTGTTACTTTCAAGACTCTTTTCAATACAGAAAAGAATAGTTGAAGCATTATGTATAGTGCTTCAAGTAGTAGGACACACTAAAAATCTCTTTTGCCAAATTAAAATACTATAACTCTGGTATCTATTAATTTATAGCGTACTCATTTTCAACCTGAACATCAGCATTATTAAAAAAAATACCACTACAGTACTTACAATGATGGTAATTTCAAACATCTCAAAGAAGTTTTGGTAAAACACACGAATCTGTAAAATCGATCGCAGTTAAATTACTAATTTACTAATAACATCTAGCTGTAATGAAACTCAAGGAAATGAAAAAAAACAACAAAACGGTTTTATAATACTTTCATTACAAATATTATATCGAACGGGCCAATTTCAAATTGGATTTGCGATATCGCAAGATCCTATGACAGTTGTTGCGATTCGCTATCGCTACTATTGTCATTGCATCTTCCGTAGCAGCGGCATATTGCAAATCCAACTTGAAATTGGTCAACAACGAAGTTAATTAATTACACTATGAAATATAAAATAAGTACTCACGAAATAAATAAAATCAAAAAGTATATTATTAACAAATACTTCTTAGGATCTATTGCACTTATTTTTACATGTTTAGCAAAAACGCACTTTTTCCATTATCTAGTTGTTAGATGTCAAATTATAAAATTTATGCAAAATAATATATCATTTTTAATCTTTGTACATACAAACTTGTTTTCGTCCTTTCATTTCATTTTCATTTGGAAAGCTCATGAATAAAAAAATATGAATTTAAAATGAATTGCGTAATAACTACAACTTCATTTCCCGTGAATGTTAGCACAAAGTGTAGTGTTATTTCGTTGTAGTAACACTCTGTTGCAGCTCTAACAAAAATAGAATTTTTGATGTGGTGGTCAGATAAAATGGACGTTTGCAACATTAATAAACATATTTATTATTTAACACTTGTGAAACGACAATTATACAAACATGGATTATAATCTACAGCATTGACACAAAAACTTTTTAATCTGTATTACTGACGTAGTTAATTTATTTTTTTTTATAAAGTTAATATCTCGCCTATTTTGTAATAAAGTAATCATGATAACATATTCCACCCAAAGATTTCTTAATTGTTAAAATAATTGAAATTTCTCAAATAAAATAATCTCCCGTTTTAATAATACAGTACAATAGAACTTTTTAATACATGTATATCAATTACATTTACATCTGTGTATGAGAAATAATCAAAATTAAAACAGAGTACTAGTTCCAAGCATATTTTAATACAATCATTATATGTAATAAGAATGCAATAATTCTTACCTAGCATTATTTGTTTTCATTTTTACTTCCCGAGCGTTAGCAAAGGAAGCATTCTAATCGAGTCCGTCGACCGATTCTCTACTTTTGCGTTTTCTCGATCTTTCATGACCCCTAGAAGATGAAGAAATGGGTTTCCCATTTCCGTCTGTCTGTCCGTCTGTCCGTCTGTCTGCCGTCCCCGATTTTTATTAGACAGATAATCTCCGAAAGTACTGGGCTGATGGTTGTCAAATCTTATATTTATATCATGTAGATGGTAAAACGCTAACCAAAATTTGTCTAATCATCCCCACCACTAATGCGATGATGTCACTTCAAAATTGTACATAGTAAATGGGTTTTAAATTGTATAAAATAACATAGTCCTACACATGTAGGTTACGACTCCGAATTGAGTTTTTACCTGAAACGTCCAGATTTTTGGAAAAAAAATCAAAATTATAAAACAACATTTTGCAATTTAATTTTGAATTTGCTAACCCGAATGTTTTGAAATATTACAGATGTTTTAAGGCTATAAAGAGCATCATAAATCTGTAGTCAAAATATATTTGGTTATCCTCTCCAAAAACTTGATGACGTCAGCTCAAAAGTTTGCCGAATAAATCCTATCTAATATGTACAAAATATGATGAGTCTGTACTTGTGATATATCACTCCATTCATATTTTTTGGATTTGCATATACAGGGTGGCTCAAAAAAATTAATGAATGCGTAAATGTATTTTACTGATTTACTCAGGAACTACAAAACCGAATGCTTTGAAATCTTAAAGATGTTTTAAAATTATCATAAGCATGGTAAATTTTAGATAAAAAAGTATTTGGTCGTCCCCCCTAAAAAAAATTATGACGTCACCACAAAATTTTGTTGAATAAATTCTATCTAAAATGTACAAAATATGGTGAGTCTCTTCTTGTGATTTATCATTCCATTCAAATTTTTACAATTTCCATATACTCAAAAAAATTAATGAATGCGTGAATTTATTTTATTGAGTTAATCAGGAACTACAAAACCGAGTACTTTGAAATCTTACAGATGTTTTAAGGTTATAAAGAGCATAATAAATGTTTAGTCAAAACATATTTGCTTATCCCCTCCAAAAAATGGATGACGTCAGCTCAAAAGTTTGCAGAATAAATCCTATCTAGAATATGCAAAATATGATGAGTCTGTACTTGTAATTTATCATTCCATTCATATTTTTTGAATTTGCATATACCGGGTGACTCAAAAAAAAATGAATGCGTAAATTTATTTTATTGGTTTACTCAGGAACTACAAAACCGAATGCTTTGAAATCTATTGCGAAAAAAAACATAATAGACATGCAGTTGTCACGTTTCCGACAGCGAGGGAAGTACTGTCTAAACTCTTTAGACCAATTTTTTTTTAACACTGTAGAAATATTTTTCGAATAAAAATTGATCCACAGTTCTCGAAAAACTAATATCATTTGTTAATTTACAACTTTCTCTAGATAAATGGTAGACTACGAGTAGAGTTAACAGTTTCAAATTTTAAACAAAGGTTTATGTAATTATTCCTCTTAACAAACATCACGCATCGTACAATTAGTTTTTGTACACTAGCGATGTAATACCTCGTGCAGATAACTAGGGGCACATTGCAAATAATGAGTCCACATAAGAGTTGCAACTCTAAATTTATCACAGATGAATTTTCTTAAAAAAATGTACACCTACAACTTTAATTGATAACAAAAAAGGCTCAAAGTTTTGCGTAAACTACACCAATGTGAGGTTCAAGTTAGCTTGAATATATGTTCGTTTATTACTTGTTATAGTGACTAATCAAAAATCTTAACAACGTTAGGTAAAACATTATCAGAAATGTTACCACTACAAAAAAATTAAAAAAATATTTAGGTTTATAAGTTTATATTCTAATATTGATTATTTTTATAAATCAATCGTACATTACTACTAAAAATCGTTTCACTTTTGCAACCAAGTCAAGTCACTATAACCGTCAGCAAAAATAATTTCTTGTAAACAACTTTAGGTGTAGTTCTTCCATTTAAATACTCGTACATCAGCATTCTTTTAACTTTTGTTTTCAATGGTGCTGGTATTAATAGGTCCATTTAGGGCAGTTGTACTAGCATTAAGACCGTCATCAGAGAATTCACACTCATAAGATATTTTTACACTACAGACTCGACCAGGTTGTTCCGTAAAGCGGAATGAAACATTACGTTCTTTTATATAATTAGTATGTCTAGAGATCTCCAGTGTAACCTTAACAATATTCCAAATGCTGTGCTAAATGTAAATGTGTCACTAGAAATGCATTGAAGTCCATTTACGGGTCAAATTTCCTGTAACATTTACTACCCACCCTAAATTTACACGTAACATCTTGACAATTCGGGTATAACTGTTGTACTGACCATGTGTTTCGACAAAAGTTCACCTTACCAACTTTAGACACGTGTAGAAAAATTTTATTTGTGTTTTTCAAGTAGTTGCGATAATTTTTTTATTCAACTAAAACAATAAGTTTTTGTGATATATTTAGGTATTGTTTACAACTGAAATAAATTAAACTGAATGCAAAAAAGATAGGCATATTTCATAAATTTACAATGTAGATATCAGAATTTTCACCATCCACTCTCACAATTGATCCGGGGTTGAAGCAGTAAAATTATATACAGGAAAAACTCGTAAAACTTGTTGCAAGTCCTCTTCAGAATCTGGATTGTTTCAGTTTTTCTTTCTGTTAACGATTGAGTAGACAGTGATCCAAAATTGGGTACAACGTAAAATGTGTTCAACAAAACTACTAAACGACTTATGGTTTAAGATCTACATCACATATGTACGAGTACATAAATAAATAATAAATAATATGTGAGAGTAACGAAGCTTTAGAAACTCGATGTACGAATAGTGTAAGCTCAAAACCTTTTGGAATAAAACAGATTTCAGTACATTTTAAATCTGTATCTAGCTGGAAAGTTTGGGCGCAGAATTTTTATTTAAGGAGTCTTTAATCGTAACAAGTAATAACTGGTGTTCAGTTAACTCAATTTTTAGAGGTTTCGGAATATTATTGAACGAATGTTTGTTTCATTACTCAAATTACCCATTTTAAAATTAAGTCAAATGTCAAAGTTAATAGGTAATTAAATTTCAAAATTTTAAATACAATATACCATATGAACTACAAAATTGTATATAAAGATTTCATTAATACACATAAGCTTTCTTTCCGATAAACATTAGGACTCTTATCAATCACACCCTATGTCACTGCCTTAATCTAATTTTGTTGCTGATTACGAATCTGCTTTAAGAATGTTTCATTTTTCACCTGTCAATTATAGACTTATAATATCTTAGAAATGGTTGCTAATAATTAACAAACTCATAACGCCCTCCCTAGGGCATTATAGGTAATTTAAGTGTTCTTTTGCCTTTATAACTTTTTCAACGATTTTTGATAGAATTTCCATATTTTAATTTAAATCTGATAATGAGCCCTTAGCAATCCATAGTTTTTATCTGTGCAAACCGCATGAACACCATGTTCAAGCTTACTAGTTTCAAAATATTTCAAAACTCGGTCTAAACTTTTAATTTTAATTCTTGAAACTAGAGAAAAATTAAATTTTGTATGTACCACGGAGGTTAATAAATTATCATGCCCACAGACATTTTAATCCTTATAACGCCCTAGATACATAAATAACTACTCTAACGCGTATAGTTTTTGAAAATATTTGTAAACAAAAAATCGTAAAAATAAGGTATTTAGGTGAAACAAATCATTACCATCTTCACAAGGATATAAAATTAAATTAGTCAGTCTTGAGTTACATTTTACCGTAGACTTTGTAAATTTTGCGTAATTGATGATCCGCATTTCTGCGGAAATGAACTTCAACCACTGTAATAACTAATATTAGATCTTCATAAATTTGTCAGTTAACTTATTGTTACGAAATAAACCCATACGCCGCCCCGGTACGACGCCTATGGGTTTTCTAGTATGTGCGGCGATGAAGGGTGACGGCGGCCGGACGGCGTTCGCTAGAGAAAAGCCTGGAATCGGATGTCGCGATGTGTGTTCCAGAACAAACCTAGAAGCGGTGACGGAGACCTGTTCAACGTAAGATTATATTTTGGTTTAACGTTTGGTAAAGTAATGACCTATCATTTTTGTTCCGTGAACAGCCACTACAGTTCTGACATCATTAGTGTAAAGTCTCGATAGTCTTTACTGCATTTGTCATTAGGTCCCTCTATGAACACCTCTAATTGACGCATTTTTTAAGATGGCGTATAGGTAGATTCGTCCCTTTCAGAGCCATGCCTGGCCACAGGGTTGTCTTTTTAATTTTCTTTGTGTAGAAATAAGCATTCCAATGATTTGGAAAGAATGGTTTCTCTGTCAACAACAACATCTACCCCGAGAAAAGTGATTTTTTTTTTATCTCAGCAAACAGAATTTTCATTAAACTGACTAGGAATAATTATTTAAGAATAAATTTGGTATGCTGTGACTAGAAAAGTAGTTCAAAAATTGTCCATTACGTTTGTATTCAAAGTTTAATGCTGTTTGATATTTTCATACAGCAACATATCTCATGAGGAAAATGTTGTGTTAATTTTCCATCGCATTCTGCATATAAGAAGTAAATTAAATTCATTTCATTCACACAAACACTTTTAAAACACGCATGGGAGAAATAATGTTATGTATGTTTATTAAACCTAACAATGACTACGACTCATATGGCAAACAGTTATTATTTTTTTATAACTCCTTATTAGAAACTATAAAATATCTAGAGATGTCATTCATTAGTAAAGCGAAAACTTGATTGATAAACCCGGCGCTCAATAGTTTCGTTGAATTTTTAAATTTGAACTTCTCTGATTGTACAACCTTAAATCCTATCCTAAAGTATTATTTTAAGTTGACGTACGTAAAACTGTGTACGTTTGTAAAATGAATGAATGCTTGGCCGAATTTTATTAAGACATTTGCAAATAGAACTCGTAGTTGGCTACGTTGCGAAAAGATTTATAGTATCATCCTACGTTTAGGAAAATAGATTACAATCTACACGGTGCACGAAAGACGAATTATTACAGAGCAACTTCCAGGATGTGCCCTAGCACAGAAATAATTAATTACGCGAAACGAAACGGTTTGTGTTCATTAAAATTCATTTTGTTTTTCAAGCAGAAGCAGGTTTTGAAAATATGATCCCTGTATTAAAATAAATCTGACTGTATACAGTGTTGGAGATATTTGATAAAAGGGCAAATCAAATACATGCCAATGTGTACCCAACAGGGACAGTTTATTACCAAGACTATATTGTAAAACATAAATAACAGTAGACGGAAAACTCTTCGCCGACAGAGACTAAAAAAATCTTCATGTTTGTATTTTCACCTTAATTTCTGTTATATAAATTGTTTTTTGTTAAACTCTTAATGTGTCTTGTCCATGTAATACATTTTTTTTCTAGTAACATTGGCGACTCTCAAACATTTTCTGGGTAGGTACCAAAATTTAATATTGCTTTTGTATATTAGACATAATCGTTTTTTAAATTGTTAAATTTGATACATACGTCCATTTAATATCTCCAATGAGTATTTTTACGCAAACTTTTCAGTTTTTTTTTAATATTTTCAAATATTTGGTCTCTTAAACGGGAACATATCGTAATCGTTTTAGACAAATATCAGTTTAACAAATTCTAAATCATTCATATGGGTGGCTGCTCAATAAATACCGTGGCTATCTTATTTTTTCGAAAACAGGCAAAACTGTGATGCGTCAAATTAAATCGTTTTAGATATGTATACCACCATCGTATTTGAAAAATTAATATTCACGGTTCATTTGAAGAGTCTGGTGGGTGGAAAACCGGTACAGTTGTTGTGGTTTTTGGGAATATTAATCGAAAATACGAGAAGAATCGTTTTCAAATCGAAAAGTGCTAGAATAACAGTTGCATTAGAATCGCTATAGAGAGACAAAATCATTGCACCACTTAGATAAAGTAAAAACTCTCACTTAAAGTGTAATTAGAAATGAATCTCGTACAGAAGTGCAATAATTGTCTGCGGTCCAGATAACATCCCTGTTTTTCTAGTAGCTGACTGTATTGGAAATAATTGAAAAATGGTGGAAAATGCCAAAAGTGAGAGTATTTGCTAAGATACCGATTTTGGCGAATGACATATCCTTTAAGAAAATAAAGGTGATTTATCTTTTTTTTTTTTCAATTTTTACTTTACACAATTTTGTGATGGTCTCATCAACATTTTTGCAAGGACACATATGAACTTGGATTAGCACATTACAGTACTTGCTAAGATAAGACTGATTGTGGCAAACGACATACTCTCTAAGAAAATAGAGGGTGGGTGAGCGGGGCTAATATTTGTTAAGGTAAGATTGATTTTGGTAAATGACTGGACAATATTCAGAGTAACCACTGGAATGAAGAAGGGGTGGGTGGACGGAGTTATTGCTTGCTAATAAAAGATTCTATGACATATCTTCTAAGAAAATAGAGGGTGGGTGGGCGCGGCTAGTATTTGCTAAGAAAAAAACTGATTTTAGCAAATAACATACCCCCTAAGAAAATAGAGGGCGGGTGGGGCCAGTACTTGCTAAAATAATACAAGTTTTGACAAATGACATACTCTTTAAGAAAAAAAAAAAGGGTTGGTGGGTGGGCGAGGCTAGTATTTCATAAGATAAATCTGCGATTAATATTTTATAAAACTAGAAACTGAATGTTTTCCTCTCAAATAAAGCCATTTGGAACGGTTTCAAATTTTTTGGAAATTTTGGGGATTTTTGGAGTCCTTTCCTCGCATTTCTCAGTTATTTGAAAACAAATCGTCAAAAATATTTTAGATGAGTATTCTGCGAAAAATTGTCTATAGGCCAACTATTTTCCTTTGGGTCAGATCGTCTTCTAACTATTTCAGACAAAAAATTTTTGGAAATTACGAAACATTTTTCTCACTTGTCTCGCTAATTTTCGGAAATACTTGAAAAATAGTTGAAAATGTTACATTTACATATATTATATTTTAAGATTTTACCCCCTTTGGGGTGAATCTGGGAAAACGCTTAAATGTGGGTTTAATTTTTTTTTTTTTTTTGTTGAAGGGCATTAATACCAAGTTTCACTTAAAAATTTTAATATACAGTAGAAATATTGTTCCTATACAGACTTAGCCACCCATAGTTTGCCACCACTTTTCACCCCCTTTGGGGTTGAATCTCGGAAAATGTTGAACTACGTGTCACAGTGTTTGTAACCAAACTCCTCTAAAACGGCTTGACCGATTTTTATGAAATTTTTTGTGTATATTCGGTAGGTCTGAGAATAGGTCATAAACTATTTTTTGTACCCATTTTTGTTTATTCTTTGAACACAATTTTTTATTTAATACATTTAACCATAAATTTTCACCTTTCTACCACCAACTCCCACCAACACTGTGACACGAGAATTTTATTAGAAGATACAGATACGATCCTAGTGCTGTTGTTGTGCTGTATGGTCACCCTATCATGAGGGTTACATTACTATTGTTACGAAGTAACCCGAAGTAACACGAAGTAAAAATGGATGCAAGAAATGAGAAAATGTAAGCAACAATAGAAGAAATGAAGGAAAAAATGAATATGGGAGATGAGAAAATGAATGCAATAATAGAAGAGGTGAACGAAAACATGGATGCAAGAATGGAAACAATGGACGCAAAAATAGACAAGCAAAAAGATGACATAATCACCCGCCTAACTGAAAAATTCCAAAAGGAAACAAGAATGAAATAGAAGAAATCAAAGAACAACAATCAAGGACGTAAATACAAATTTGATGATTTTGTTAAAAAGTTCTGGCAAAAATTTAATTTTTGTGTCAAGAGGACTGTAATGAATTTATTACCACAATTATTTGCGCCTACGAATTTTTGTTAGCAAGTTTGACAATTTTTGTAACTTTTGTTAATGTACAGGAATGTTTAAATTTGAAAATTTTAATTTCTTCCACACGAAAATAAATTCAAGACAAAATTTTATTGCAAATATTAAATTATTAATCTTTGAAAATATTGAAGTATGATACATCAATGAAGTTGGAAAAGAATCTCTAAAGAATCTCTAAAAAATATATATTATTCTAAGAATAAATTGCATGTGCTACTCGAGAACTTTTTTCCATCACATGGAATGACATTAGATACCGTTCACATTTAGTCAAACAATATTGTAGACAAAAACAAATGAACATATATATAAATAGTTGAAATATGTACATATATCTGTAAACTGATATTTGAAATTTTCCTTTCGTTTCTATTCAACGTCGTTCGTTTCTAATTCTTAATGAGATTTATTTCACTGTTCCTTTTTTCATTTCCTATTATTATCATTCATTTGCAAAAAGTTAAGTTTTTCGAATACAAATCGTTACGAATGCATAAATTTTACCAAGTTACAGGCTGTGCGGCTATTATAGCTCTAGCCTAACAACAATATTTTATCTTGGCAGAACTTTTAAAGTAACCAGTTTCAAGAAGGATAATGAGTCGTTTATAATTCACCACAAGACACTTCCACTTCTTTTAAATCTAAAATTAATAGCGGTACAAAAGCCCCTCATATCCACAGCCGTGTCTGCAATGACTACCTAAAATAGAAGTTGGGGTGCACAGTAAGTATTTTTAACTAACTGAATAACTTAAAAGTTCACTAAAATTGCACAAGGAGTCTTTTATCTGATACAGTTTTCACCTTATCATTTTTTTTTCTGAAATAGAAAATTTAATCGATATTTGACCGAAAATAGTATTCCTGTATTTATTACATAAACCTATACATAAATAAATAACATAAACTTACACATCGATAAATAAACTTAAGATCCATTGTCACCAGAAATTAAGAATTTTTGCCATTCAAACTAGAACAATTAGAAAGTCAAACGTAAACATTGTTTTGAAACTAAAACAGAAGTAATATAAATGATTGTATCTTTTTTTATTCATTCTGCACGGGGTATTTATTTATAGCGTTATCAACCACAAAAACTGAGTCATCTCAAGTTATTTGGCCTAAGAACATATACATACTTATTTCTTATCCGAGACCATACGGTCTCACACATGCCCATATTTTTGTTGAATAATTGAAGAAATATCTTTTTAAAATAAATAATTAACAAGATAGAAAGATAAATAAAGGTAAGTGCTTTGTTGCAGTATAAATAAAATTGAGCCTTAATATACAGAGTATTCATAACTTTTTTTTTAATTATTACGGTTTTGAAATATCGATTTTTCAGTTTTTTTTTTTTTATTAGAACAGTGTATTTTATTAATGCGACTCATTCTGCTTTTTGTTCTCTTTGTTTTGTTAACTCTTCTCTATATTTAAAGAAAGAGATAAAAAATGGAGTAAAATGTAGTAATAGAATACAGGATAATCTATTTGAAAAAACGGAAATATCGATATTTGAAAACTGTAACGGTTTTTTCACAAACTTTTTATTTTAAAAGTTTATTTAATGGCTACTACAATAAATCCCATACTTCGGTTTATCCATCCATAAAATATTGCAATACAGATTTTAAACAAAACATTATTCTCATTCTTTTATGAAATTTTACACGCAACGTCGCACTGATATTTAAAAAGTAGACTATAGTTTATATGCCTCAAAAACAAAACATTCTGTATACCCGAAAATCTCTAATAATTATAATTAATGAGATATGGAGGCCACCCGTTTAGTAATTCGCCTTGTATATACAGTGTCCCAGATAAAATTCTACGACTTTATGTCTTCACAGCATTGAAATTCTGTAGACGCCATTGTTTTTAACTTGAACGGGGAAGTAAATATGATGCACTTAATATTATTCCGACGTAAACTAGTATTTTTTAAAGCGGTACCTGCAAGTATTCCAAAGTTATAATGGGTAGTTGAATTTAAAACAGCACTACAATTATATGTACATTATCTAACATTTTTAGGTACGTCTGTCCTTGCGCTTATACAGATGATGAACTGAAACACTTAGGATAAATATTCATATGCTGGTAACCGCAACTACAAAGGAATTGTTTTACCAATAATTTCACGAATACCAAGTATCTGTCTGATATTTTATGTTGACGTTTATAAACTTACGTTCATCTACATAAACAACGTGTAAAAGAGAAACAGGATAACGGCATTAAACATTTAGCTGTAAATTAAAGATGTTAAACTCGATAATTAATATAACATACAGATATAGATATGTCTTTCAATCAAGCTGGGTATTAATTTTCCAGAATACAAAATAACTCACTGTGTAAGCACGAATAACTTTACCGCGTCCGCATGTTAATATTGTCATGGATTTAATAATATTGATCCTCTCGTCAGATTCTAGTAAAGCTCAGAAACGAATGTACTGACTTCACGTTCTTTATTTTTAAAACAATACTCTTAAATTAATGAAAATGCTTTTGCATCTACTTAGGTTAGTAACACTTAATACAAATTATTGTTAATTTTACGGTAGCAATTGGGAGAAATAATGCTAAATTTTACGACATTTATCTCCCAGCTACTACTCAAAACGTATAGTTATTAACCCATTAAGCATTAGAATCAAATGTTGCTTCCTCGCAGAATGTATGATGAAACAGCGTGATCTGACATTTTTTAGCAAAACTCGCGATCAATCAAAAAACTTTTGGCATCTGCGAGCGTTTTAAAACGAGAAAAAGAATACACAAACTTGAAGGGAATAAAAAATTGAATCAACGTGAAAAACATGCTGTCAACTCGTTTTTCAAATCTTTTAACCATTTATTTTTTGTTTTAGTTAGTAATGGATATAACTTTTAACTATATTTTGCAGTCATTTTAATAAATAATTTACTTAATAAATAAAGAAAAACATTTTTTTTTGAGTAACATATCTAATTGTTAATGTCCTTTTTAAAGTAATTTTAACATCATAAAAGTGTTTTGAAAGAATAAATCATGCTTCTTATTTTGTAATAAAAATTCGCACACTAAATTTCACATTTAATTGCGAAAGATTAACCAGTACAGGCTTTACTGTGGAGCTATGTATTTTACGGATTATATCAAACGTAGTCAGGTGAAATATAGTGCCAGTACTTTATGACAGAAGGGTTGAATTTAATAGTAGAATTTATAATGGTATCGTATCTATATTGATTTATTCAACATACATGGTATTCAAGTGTAAAATTATTTGCGTAAATCACGGTGAATTTCATGTACTTTTATTTTTTGATAAACAATTCGCTCAACAAATGGTGGATGCGCCGGGTCCACTATCGAACAACAATTTCGTAATTAGTTTGTTTACAGTCTTTGTTATGTATCATATTAGCGCGACGTAAAATAAAGCAATATACATTTGCTTTCTAAAGTCATGGTAATGACTGATAACCAACCCAAAAATAGACTTCCGGACGATTTATCACTTGCAACGCAAAGTCGGAATAATAAATCTCATAACGACGGCACTGCAATTGCTTAACGAATTAGTCACCAATTTGTACTTGTTCCGATCGATGTTAATTTAGTTTAGATACCTTTAGAGCACATTATTGATGATAAGATTTGTAAATATAGAACGTAAAGAAAAATATTCTCAGTAATCTAAGCTTACCACGATTCTTGGCTCCTCGTTCACTTCTGATAAGCACTTCATGGTCGTCTTCCTCCCATATCTCTCCGTCTGCCACTGCGAGAGTTATCAAAACAACGGCTAGTACGCATAATGCTAACCACTTCATCTGGAAAATGAAAAAATAAATTACAAACACAATAATTAACGCTTTGAAATTGCACGTTTGAAAATCAACTTTGTAGTTTTTCTCATGACCGCACAGACATTTAATGAACCTCTTAGGTAATTGATTAAATTTCGAAATGGAATTAATGCGCTGGGAATGAATCATAAGTGCTTTACTTCATTAGGTAGATTAAAATCTCTTTTATTTTGGTTCCTGCGTTTGGCAGTAAATTTAAAGTTGTCATTAGATCCAAGTGCAGCAATTTCCTCTGTCATTAATCAAAATGAATATAAGTGAAATATATTCACCTGAACGGCCCGGTATATTCGTATAAATTAGTACCGAGTTCATTTTTTGCTTTATCAATAACTCAGCTGCTACCCAATTACGACCATATCTACGAACGCCCTAATTTATTTCAGTGAAATAGGACTGGAACAGCATGTAAAGCAGTTCATTTGCAAATGCGGGATATTTCAGAAGTACTTAGAAGAGTTCAGGTACGTAAGGTAATAAATATTGTTTTACTCAGTGCGACATGTTTTTTTAAAGATATTTCTCACATCACGTAACCAAATTTTAAATGTACATTAAATTTATTTCAATTTTTAAAACGCATGTAACAAGAACATGTAAGTAATATATGGAATTTAAGTATAGTAACTATTTGAGCGTTTTTTTTTTTTTTGTTTTCACAACATTAAGACGATTTAATCTGACATTATTGTAAAGCCTTACCATTAAATAATACGAAACAGCGGTCCTGCAAAGTTTGTCAGAAAGGTGAACCAAATTTTAACGGTTAGTGTTTGTGCGACTGAAGATATTAAATAAAAAAACTCCTGAAAAATGTTGCTGTACTGTGTGTGGTTTATTAATGTAACAGCGTTTTCTACTTAGCGGACTTGCCTTGGAAACTGCTACTAACTTCGTAAAAGATCTACAAATCTTAACGAACCTGTCTAAATTCTTATAAAAATTATCCTAGCATTATTTTATGAAAATGCGTTACATTATGAAAATCCATCACTTTTTATTAAATTACATATTCACCAACTGTTAAAAAAACGGAAATACCTTATTGCATGAAATGACAGTAAATTCGCAAATAATTGTGTTGAACTGATAATAATTTTTTAAGATAGTATTTATATTTACGTATACTGAATGCAAGTTTTTCAACTCAACTAAGTTAAAATTAGTATTTCTGTGAAAAAAAATATAACGCTAATAAAAGTGTATATTCTGTTGCCATAAAATTTATCGCAACACTCCCTCTTAACCGAAAGTGCAGATGGTTTTTGTTTTTGAATATTCGTCTACTAATCTTTTGAAAGCAATTATCAAACACAGTCTTAAGAGGGTGAGAAATGTTAAAAAGGAATAAGTACTTGCTGAACAAAAAAGACCAGTGGATGAAGCGCGTTTTGACGCAATTTAAAAATTTGAAAATTTATGAAGGCGCGGGTCAATGAACATCGGTAGGTATAGATAACGTGGTTACATTATACTGCAATGAGGACACACAAATGTTTACTTAATTAATAAAATGTTTACATTATCAATAAATGTTGAAATTAAGGTTTTGTATTCACAATTACACTGAACAATTGGTCCAAGGTTATTTAGACAGAACTTTTCTCGCCGCTGAAGTACAATAAAAAAATATTTCCTAAGAGAAATTGAAAAAATTGATTGTAAGTTAAAATAAAGATACCTATGTGTCGACTGTAAAGAAGCATACTATGCATATGTTTCAAGTAAGATTTAATTACGATCGACTTTGCAAAGATATGCCTTCCATCTCAATTTAAGTATAAAAATGTTATGTTTACTGCGATTGATCTTCCCAGTTTGTTGGAAATAATACTGAATTCTTAAAAAAAAGGATAAGCTTTTGCTGCATGTTATGACATTACTGTGTATGGGATATTCCATACAGAACATATCATTACTTTAGGGTATTTCACAAAAAACAACTTTCTTTTATTTTTTGCATTTTACTGCCAATTTTATTCAGGTATGTTATGAGAATGTGTAACAATTTTATTATACTCTACCGAAAATTATAACGAAATGCCATGATACATAATATGACATAAAAGACATAAGAAGAAAAAAAATTACTTGCGCATTAAGTCAAACTATCACAATTAGAAATATGTTTCTTCACAATATTAATTTTGTTTATGAATTGGTATATCTTTTATATAACTACCTTTATTTTTGTTACAGTCTGTATACAAAATTGCGCACTATATTCGTTAGGCACATATGAATGTGAAAATTAGTGTACATTCTAGAGAACAATATTTTCGTGTTTATAACTTCAACGATGCTGGCGCTCCGCGAAATCCATTTCCATTTTAAATTATGGCGGTTTCAACATAATTTCTCATTACAAAGCCAAATTATCCGTACCAAAATATGAAGTACTAAATATACCAAGTATAATACAGATATCTTTTAATCCGCAATTAATTATACCTAGAATGGGTATTCTAATTTCCAACTGATGTTTAACTGCAGTGAAAACTACGTATAATAATGAAAGTAGCGAAAGCCCTCGACCATGTATTATCATAAAGCAAAAAATATTATTCTTAATAAGGTGCTTTTTGTTTTAATTGCGCCTAATACAGCAACCGTTCACGTAATATACCTACTCATAGTTTCGTAAATTAAATCATAACTTCAAAACTTTTCAGGCCTCATCTCATACACTCATTTGCACTACTAATAAGTGCCTAATTTGTAAAATCAAAATACGATAAACAGTCGAAAATTAACTTGCCCTAACAACTAGGTTTTACTAAATATTTTACTGAACAGAATAGTGCTAAAAATCTTTCTTGACAGTTCTTGAAATACAACCAGTTCCACTACTATAAATAACGTATGATTTGTTTTGGGTTGGTCTAAGTTTATTTAGACAGATTCCCTCCCGCCTGGAGCAGGGTACAATATATCCAGCTTTATCGAAAAATTATAAAATTTGATTTTGCGAATCTGATGTTTTTACGATAACCCCTATAAAATAAAATAAAGATGTGTGTAGACTTAAAGTAAAAGTGAAGAAGCATGCTATGCACATGTTTCAAGTGAGTTTTTCCACTGCAAAATTTTGTGATGACGTCATCAATATTTTAGTAAAAATACGTATATCAGTTCAGTAACAGTACTGTACTTTCAAAATTTTTGGAAAATAGGATGAGCCGTTTTTCTTTAGCATTTTGCAATTAAACTAAAAACAAGTGAATTTTCCATTACAAATTTTTGTTTTGACCTGATCAACATTTTAACAAGGACACTTACATTAATTTGAATGGGTGCACTAGTACTGCATTTTCAAATTTTCTGGAAAATAGGATCTTCTTGATTGACTGATCATCAAATTTTTGGTGGGCATAATTAGACAAATTTTGTTTAATGTTTTACCATCTACACGATATTCCTAAAATATATACAAAAGTCGACAATTGGTCCAGTAGTTTATGAGATTATCTGTCTAACAAAAATCAGTGAAGAAGGCAGACGACAGATAAACGGAAACGGAAATGTCCTTTTTAGTTCACTAGGGGTCAAGAAACGTTGAGAAAACATAAAAGTAGCTAGTCGCCCAATGGACTCTATTACAATACTAAAAATTACACTAAATTTTTGGTTCTGTGATATTTGATAGCTGCAATAGGGCGACGAACATGTTTTCTCGACGTTTTATGATCTCTAGAGAGAGAGGTTTTCCATTTACATCTCTCTATCATCTCTCGTCTGTGTCAATTTTATTAGACAGATAATCTCCGAAACTACTGGACTGATTATTGTCTTGCCTTATAATCTGCCTTTTAGAAATATGCTGTAGATGGTAAAATGGTAACCAAAATTTGTCTGATTGTCCCCATCAAGAATTTGATAAGGTCACCTCAAAATTTTGTATCGCAAACTTAAATTTTATAAAATAACATACTCCATACTTACCTTATGAATTGTATAACATGTTACAATTTAACTTAGAAAATGCAAAAGCGAATGCTCTGAAATCAGATTTATTCGTTCATCTCATCGCCAAAAATTGATGACGTCTTCACAAAATTTTGCTACCAAAATGTTATTTAAATTTTATAAAATTTCATACTCCTACACTTGAATGCTCTGGAATTTTGCTAACGTTTTAAAGCAATCAGAAACTGAATGATTATTTATCTGTCGTTTCCCCCCCCCCCCTCCCCAAATGATGAATATTTGTAAAAATAAATTGGTCGAATAAATGTAAGAAATATTTTAAATTTTATAAAATAGCATACTCCTGCACTTGTGATTTATAAATCCGTGTTCAGTTTATAATTTCATTTTATCTATTTATTACGTGTTTCACAAAATTTTTGTTATTATTTTCAGTAATTCATGTTGGGGGCAGGATCTAGAAATAAGGAATTTTCTATTTGTTCTAAGTTGTGTACGAGTGTGCTTATGAGAAATGGATTCATACCATTCTTGTTGTATAGCACTGTTATTATTTAAAATAATATAGAAATGTGTTTATCGATGACGAAAGCGACTAAATGCAATGAAAACAAAACTTAACCGTATTTAAAATCTGCGTTTAATTTAAGTTTCAAGTTCAAATTTTTTAAAACAAATTCATTTCAAACTAAACATCCGTGTAGGACGAAGTTCGAAAAGACAAAAGTTAATGTACATAATAATCTTTAATTATTTTCTATTTTTAGCGAAGTCAAGAAGAAGTCATACTCAGTGGCACCTAGCTTTTATAAATATTTTCTTGTTATTGTTAACAATTTAAGAAATTCCTAAATAAGCATATTTTTAAAAATAACGATGACGTAAAGTATTTAAAACTGTAGTAAACAGCTTTCTTTATCAAGTCGTAATCGAATCAATCACTAGGTCATTACTAAGTTTATTATTTTAACAAAATTTTAACGTCCTTGGTCCTATAAACTTTACATGTAAATAAATGAACAAATACATTTAATTTTTTATTCTTCGTTTTCGCGCTTTCTAAAATAATTAATTAACATAAAAATTAAAACACTACAGACTGTAAGTTTCATTGTCAATACTTTACTAACTGTATAAACGTTGTCAATAATTTTCTAAAAAATGCGACAAATTAATTTTATTTCCCTGCAGACCAAATTATATAACAAATATGCTGAACTAACTATATATCTACAATTATCTCTCTTTGTAACGGCTTGAAAATTAAACATATTACATAGTACAAGAGAACAACCGAGTTATCTAACGCCTGTAATAATATTAACACTGTTGAGTAAATTTCAGGAACTGATTACAACTGCCGGGTCTTGTTAAATAGCATAGGGATTTTGGTTAAGACCTCTGACCTTTCGTTGAACCAATGTGTTTGATAAAAAAACGGCTGGGATGAAGCTGACAGCACAAAAAAATCAACTAAAATTTACCATTTAATTTGGGATATATCCATTTTCATCAAATCGCGTAACCTGGAACACCAGTGCAGGCGCAAATATTAAATGACTGCCAAGTATGGGAACAAGAATTATGAGCCGTCAAAATCAAGCTACATATTTATTAAAAGTTTAGAAGGATTTACAAGTTTATAACATCATGTACGTCAAAAATGCACTTTATGAAACGTGTCGGAAAATAAACTTGTGGATAACTATATAAAATTACTTTTACAATTAAAACTTATTTACTATTGACTTTTTAGTTCTGACAAAAAGGGACACTCACATTAATTTTATTAGTTAGAAAAGACACCTTAAATAATTCAGTTTAATCCTTATGTGGACTATCTGTAAAAGGTGCTTTGGGTTCCAAATTCAGTAGACACGCCATTGTAATGAGAAGTTTTTATGATATAGTTTCTGTGTTATGTGATTTTCTTTAAAAAAGAATTTCAACACATTTTGTTATGTTTAAGATACGAATTTTGTTGTATGTAAATATCTGCAAAATAAGATACTTATTAATTTTTTTTCCAAAATTAAAAAAAAACATATTGCATGTCGCGCTTTGAGAGGTTACAGATTATATACACATTCTGTGTATGCAATTTTGTTAAACAAAAATATTACTATTTTAAAGTCAGCTGGGATGACTTCCGTGAGTTTTTGGCGGAGATTTTTTTAAGAGAATGAACAGGCAAGTTTTGATTAATTTTACCATCTGCAAAATAATTTTAATGTACTCTTAAACTTTCAAAGCAATCCATTTGGCAGTTTTGGCGGTTGTCTGTTTAAAATATCGGAAAGTAAAGTGATTAAAATATGCATGGGAAACATCACCAAAATCAAAAGCATGTGACAACTGTCAACGAGGTTCACTTTTCACATAAACTTAAATTAATAGTTTTCGAGAAGCATCGGCCAGATGTTAGTTGATGAACATCTTCCTTCTGAAATATTCAGATACTACATTGACGTCGACGAAAAGTTAACTTTTAAAGGTTAATAACTATTGAAGATTAAGCATATTTTTGCTTTATCGGCAGGTTTATACTGTGAAAATTGTAAAACGAACAAGGCAATTTTATTCATAAATTGTGAAAAATTCGTCAAACAACAAAAGTTTGAACTTAAATAAAGGTGTCGTTGATTAATAAATAATTGGTTTAGATATCTAAAAGTTCAAATATTTTATAACACACAAAGAAGAAAACAAGTTGATAAAAAAGATTTGGAAAAAAGATTAAATAAGAAAGAATTCTGTTAAATTGTTTTCCGTTTAGCAAAATATTACATTAATTTAATAAAGAGAAACGAACAATGGTAATTCGAAAATACATTTAATATCTGATGAATATTTTCAGATAAGACTGAATACGATATTCTATGAATTTCTGACATTTTAATGTATACGAAAGAATTTAGTTGTTTTATTGTTCAATGTTGTTCAATAAATGTCATTTTTTCAGATGATAGTCTCTGTCTTTCCCCTATCTCAGAAAGTAATACTGATAAATATTTGAAAAAAATTACTACGTATAGATTATATATTCATTCTTCCATACATACACAAAAATTAATTAAACTCCGATAAACATTTAAACAAGGTATTTAATCGGTGGTGCGAAACCCTTTTTTAAAGTAAATTTGATAACAATGTGTGTTTATTAATCGCCTATTACTTCTTCCGAAAAATGTATCGTTATCAATAAAAGTTTAAAATTATATGTTTTTAGTAGTTTCTGTCCTGTAACAAGGCTTGAAATAATCCTGTTACACGAAAAAAGAAAACATTATGAAAATGGCGAACAACAAGTAAAATACATATATAAACAGGGTATCAATTCGTGAAGTAATCGCACTTTCTTCCATCAGTATGATTATTATATTCTGCATATAAAACAGTGGCAGTTAATGATGTTTTTCCTTCATCGTGTACAAGTCAAGTAAGCAATAAAAAATACAATTAGTTAAATGAGAAAAGCACTTACCTCGTTAATTGGAAGACGGCGTTAAATCGACCAAATGTGGAAGAAACACCACAACTTCACAGCAGCGACGAGTGAAGCAGAAGCAAACCAATATGAGATGAGAGTTGGTACTGTGGCGTTCCGCGATCGTGGTGAGAGAGCAGAGCACAGAAGAGACGTCTATTGATCACTGTACAGGCGAGAACAGCGGGCGGGGATCCAGGATATACCGCCGCCACCGCCGCCCGTCCCTCTGCGCGCGACAGGGCCCCAGGACCGACTGAAGCAGCTTCCTTTCTGTGCTGCCTCAAAATGTTGCCAACAGCTCCGATCACACCGAAGATCTTGTCAACGTTGACTATTGTTTTGAGGTTACAGAGGCTTTATGTGAGCGGACCTGCTGAGTTTGATTGTCTATTTTATTGTTAACGCGAGCTTGGAGCTGTAAGCAGCTTTTGTGACAATGCAGCTTTCGACGTTCATTTACCTATGGAATTTTTGCTCGTGTTTGATGGAAAACTGCCTTCTCTTGTTATTTATTCTCATGTATGCATGTATTGTCCCCACTTTATAAAGAAACGTATTTTCAGAGTGTCAAAATGTCAGAATGTTTACGTTGATCTGGCCTTATCGAGCTTTGTGAATCATTTTGCTTTTAATTTACTAAACATTACAAAAGTCTACGTCACAAAAGGGACTAAGTCATTTCATACATTTCTGCCCTTTGTGTCAAAATTCACTTAAATATCTTTTTTTAATAAAACACATATTCCTAAAGATTCGACAACTCAATGAAAATTATAGACTGCAGTTTCGACCTCAGTAAGTCTCATCAGTACAGTCTATGCCAATGAGAGCAGTACAAACGCAGGTTTTCCCTAAAATAAAGGGGTGACACCAGGAATAGTAGGTGTAATCCAGCGTCCAATGGGGCTCTTGTCCGGGAAGTGGCTGTTTCCACCCAGTGGTTAGCCTAGTTATTAAGTGCGAAATGTTTACAACAAAATGGAAATCATCGGTCATTACCAACATCCGACATTTATATCTGACGTACTCAAATATAGACAACTATTGAATATACATATTCTGTACTGATTAAACCTGCTGCTATTTTTATTAACTTTTGAACCGGTGATTTATAAACCTATTTTTAACGTATGTACGTATATTGACTTGAAATTTTTAATATGATCTACTCCTTGAATTATGATTAAGTCCCATCATTCAGTTAATACTTCACTGCAAAAATTGTTAAATAAATATTTGTTAAATGAACTTCGAGATAGAACGCTATTAATTTGCGCTTCAGTAATGTATTTTGACTCTTTAGAATGTTTATTCGGTATCTAAAAAAAAAAGAATCAATAATTATTTAATTTCATTAATATTATATAATTTTCCCAAAATTCGAGGAACACAGTACTATTTTATTTATTTTAATATGTAGGTGTTATCATAAAAAAATTATCTTTGTCTAACCACTTTGTATAATTTATCTATTGAACTTACTTGGTTGTGCTTCAGAGGCAAGAGGAGTTTTGTCGGAACAAGTTAAGATACATTTTTGACCAATTATAAATATTGAAAACACCAAACTAAATCGTAAAATTTCGTCCTCAAATCCAGTCTCCTCAGTGCTTTTGTATACACTAATAAGTGTTACGCGATACTTGCTTTCAATTACCGACAATTTATAGTTACGCTTTGTACAATTTTTACCATTGACTTTAGAAAGATTTGCAGCCATAATGATTTGTTTTCATAATTTCTTTTTTCTTTTGGTAATGATTTTGTTTTCTCAGCTAAATTCGAACATATTCTCTCCTCTATCTCTTAGGAAATATACAGATTGTGCGTAGTCAATTTTTCTTAACCCTGTGCTTCCATTTTTTATACTTGGAGAAAACTATAGCAAGATTTTTACATGTACTGGGCATTCTACTTTTAAGTAGAGAGCAAAGATGTAAGCATGCCGTAAAAGTTCACAATATTTTGCACAGCACACAACAGTGTGATCTCACAATTAGTATTATAGCAATATTCTCCATACGAGCTGCTATACATTAGAATTATTGTGGAATTTGTGAACAGTTAGTTATAATAATGGTTAGAGTTAATTAAATGTCAGCTTATGAATAAGACGTGTATAATTATCACCATAATATTTTGGCGCGCCCTCTGCAATATACTAAACATATGACGAAAGTGGTTTTATCGCATATTAGTATCTCCAACATTTATCGAAGTGTTGCTAAATGAATACAATTTTAACACAGTGTATACTTCTGTAAACTGTAATAAATTTAATGTAAAAGGAATAATCACAAAAACATTGATGTAAAGTGTCGTTAAGGAAAATGCACTTAATTGTTTTTTTCCTTTCTAGTTTTTTAATTAGTTTAATAGTCGTCTTTGGATAAAAAGCACATTTCGTTGTAAGTATCAATCGAAGTAGAAATAGTGAGCAGAAACTCGCCAGACTAACTATAGTGGATATTCACGTCCCCTTAACAAGACAATTGACTCTCTTTTCTTGGTAGATGATCATTATATGTATGCATTATATTATTATTCTTGAATATATTACACATTATTTATTTGCACTAGTGGTTATTGTTTCGTGGAACAGAAGCACTAGATACTCAAAAAATGTTTATCTACAAGATAAATGAGTCATGTTAAATAGATATCGGATGTTCAATTGAAAAATTCAGGAAGTTGGCCTTGATTTTTTATAAACATTGTGAAGTATTTCTGCAATTAACCTAAAATTACAACAGTATGAATTAATAAAAGTCATGCGTTTTTCGCTACGTTTTCTTCTATGAAACTAGCAGCGCCAACTTGATGACTTTTTCAATTGAACACCAGTTAGTTTTGTACAAGTCACATACATTTTCTCAATCATTCCTTGACACAAGTTTTGTATTATTCGAACAATGATGCGATGTTCTGCTCGTGTGATAAACAAATGACATTAAAAATTATAGACAATATTCAGGTGTAACTACAAATATATGTAAAAAAATCCACAAAATACATTATAGCATAAGAATTTTAAAAATGTATTTGTGCAAGTTTTACAAAGTATTTATTTTGCTAATACACACTCAAGAATTTGATTTGATATAATTTTTTGGGGTCAAGGCATCTGAGTATACAATTAGATAGATATCTTACATATTATTACACACAATTTTTTTAAAGTGCAAAAAAATATATGATATAGATTAGTTACTTACCAATTAGCGTATAAATAAAGTTGTAGGGAATTATGTAAAATATAAATATTTTAACAATAATGGGAACGGTTTTTAGAAAATACAAAATGTTATAAATATTTATCCGATTCACCACCACAGGTGAAATAAAAAGTCATGGCTTTATCTAGGTTTGAAGTTCCACAATAAATTGCCAGTCAGAATACAAAATATAAAGAGGCCCAAGGGGTAAGTATAAAAAATAAGTTTACAGGTATTTCACTGACTTGCCGACTTATACGCTCCAAGAATTCTTATCCAATTAAGTTTCACTATACTGCATTGTGTTAGTTTGTAATTAGTTGGTCTTTATTCTTCCCGAGCGTAAGCTAAGAAAGTACTTTAATAGTATATGGTCCATCCGACGAATGACTAGTTGCATGTTTCTGAACGTTTTATGAGCCCTAGAATACGAAACAATAGATCCTCTCTTTTCGTCTATCTGTCTGTCTGCCGTATGCTGACTTTTATTAGACAGATAAATTCGCAACTACTGGATCAATTGTAGTTAAATTTTACAAGTATGTTATGAATATCGTGATGTAGATAAAGTTTTTATTTTCCTTCATTTTTATGACTCCTTCATCTTTTTTTCTAAAACGCTTACCAAAATCTGTCTACTTATCCCCACCAACAATGTGATGACGCCCCTTAATTTTTTTTTTATCGTAAATACGATTTAAATGTTATAAAATATGCTGTCTTTGGACCAATTTTTGTAGTTTGTAATGTCACAATATTCTATACATGTTTGTAAAATAAACTGTTACTACTCTTAAGAAATTTATTTCAATTTCAACAAATACGTTAATTATATAGAACACAATTCACCTTTGAAGCACAACAAATAGACATCAGTGGTAGGATATAGATTATTTTAAAATGATGTCAAAAATTTTTGATATGAAACATATGTAATATAAATAATACAAAATCATAACATTATGAATTTCGATAAAATAAATCGGTTCATAAATATATTAGTTTTATATTTAGATATCTTGTGTTTCCAAAATTTAAAGAAAATTAGAATAAGCTAGATAGAATACTGATAAATTGATTGATGAATAAATCGTTTCTTGTATCATTTCTTTGAAGAATTCTGCAATAAAATTCTAAAAAATTAAAGTACATTAAAACCACAAGCAATTTCGTACCTCAGGGTATATTTTTCTATTATTTATTTAATTCATTTTTGTGTTTTTTTCTGGAGGTCATGAATGCATACATTTTGCTTAATTTTCTGGAACGCCTAAGACAGTAGTAGTATAATTAAAAATCACACTATATATTACAATTCGTTCGCCGATTGTGTTGAAATGAAACACACAGAATCTAATGTGCACTAGTCATTAAAGTTTAAACAAAACATGTATATTATGTAACTGCATCAATAGGAAATATAATCCACATTCGTACTAAAAACAATAATTGTCTGCATTGATACATAAATAGCTATTGTTAAATTGTATCAACAAAAATAATACGTGAGTTTTTATTTTACATTTTGTAACTAAGAATTTGAAAAGCAAGTAATCAATAGTAAATCACAATATTATATATTGTAATTTACTATTTATTATATTTTACTATGTTTACTATGGTGCATAAAAGTACACAGGACCAAACATCTTTTTTTAAGATGTATGGCTGAATTAACACTGTTTTATTAAATGAATTTTATTTCTTGTCTGACTATTTGCATATCGTAAAATATGTACTTGTGGTACAGATAAATAAGTTAACACAACTGTTGGCTTACATGACAAAACAACATCCTTTAACCACTTAAGAGGATTGAAACTGTCCCCACATTTTGTCACCAGATGAATGGTTGAAAGCTGAGCATCTGCATCTGGAAGACTAAGCGGGTAGTTGAACACACATGGACAAAGTTGATTTCGTTTCACCAAACAATTTCAAGACACGTCTTGTGAGGCCGACGGCTTAAACTACCGAACCTAATTCCGTGATTAATGTTTTCATAATAAAATGGTCGCAGCCTCAAACAAACAAATTAAAAGCTACCTGAATCAAATGCTAAGCCCCTTACCGTTCTCACAGTTTATGACAAGCAAGGAGACATCCTATAATAATAACTTTTCATCATCACGAACGTGTAGTTGTACTGTGTATTAAAATAGTACATTGAGTACGTTCTCTAATTAATCCTTATTTGCAGAACTATAATAAGAACTCCATCCTCTTTAGTTAATTATAATCGTGCTGAGTTTATGCATCCAAAGTGATTAAAAAGACTCTTCTAGGAAAAATAATTAAAAAACTGTCCTTTACAAAATTATAAACGTTTTAACATGTCTGAATTTGGTTCTTCGAAAAATGTCGCAAGACTTCATGACTAGATTTATAGAAGCGGTTTTTAGTAACTCTAAAACAATATTAATCATTTAGATATTGATATTAATACTATTAATATTTAAAAAAATATTGATTCTTGAAAAAAAGGAGTCGTCCAACTATTTAGGTATTTAAACGTGTAAAATTTTTATGGGTAAAAGAAACTGCAGCTAACATCTAAATTAAATTATGATTTCAACTGTTTTCTATTCTATTAGGCTAATGCGTAAGCATAGCAAGTATGATATAATTAAAAGTGGCATTGCAAGTCAAAGTAAATATGCATAAAATAATAATAATAATAAGGGAAATATTTTAAAAGTCATTTTGGTGAATGTCAATTGCTACTGGCTACTTTTTTACCATCTTTCATAGGTTTCTCGATTTTATTAGATACATATTTTACCTCAAAAATTAAATTCTGATAAAAACGTGTATGTTTAGGCTCACCAAAAAAACTAGGCGACGGTTACTTCGACAGAACTTCCCTCGCCCCTCGAATACCATATTCAGCTTTTTGAAAAAATTATAAAATTTGATTTTGCGAATTTTATTTGTTTTTATGGGAACTCCTGTAAGTTAAAATAATAATACAGCGTGTTATTGAAAGGTACGTACAAAATAAAATCGGCAATTGGTCTCGAAGTATGGGTGCTAATAGTTAAAAAAAGTTCAGGTAAAAGTGTTTTCTTATAGAGATAAAAATTATTAAAATTTGTGTCCAAATTCGTTGTACGCCTCTGATAACAAGATCATCTCTCGTTTCTATAGCAACATTTAGTCTTGACACAAGTTGTATTGTTACAGTTGCTACGATTTACTAAAATAAATTAATTTTACCAAATTTATCTCTCAGTAGCGTCTCAAAAGGTTGGATAAGGGTTAATTTTCCCATTACAATTTTGATAACACAAAATAAGTTTTTCAGACTTCTTAGACTTCGCGAAGAACTGTCAATTTTGTTGTACGTACCTTTTAATAACACCCTGTATATGTACATAACGTTAAAGTAAATCTAAAGCAGCATGCTAAGGGTATGATTCAGATGAGTTTTTCCTTTACAAAATTATGTGAAGACGTCGTCAACATTTTTACAAGGACATGTGTATCAATTTGCGTAGGTGCAGTGTAATGCTAATAATAACAGTGTTGTATTGCCGAAGTTTCGGAAAAATGGAGTGAGCCGATCCTGATTTAATCAATAAAATCATTTGACCCATTCATTAATTTTTTAAGAACTATAAATCCAATGATAAATGGCAAGTATGGACTCATCATATTTTGCACATCCTCGATTGAATTTATTCGGTAAAATTTTGAGATGATGTCATCAATTTTTTGGAGGGGGATAAACAGAAAAATTGTAATAAAAAATTGACTATTACGATTACGAGTACTTGCAAATGCTTTTCAATTCAGTTGCACCTCAGCTACTATACATGATTAAACTGTTTGTTATTTTATTGACTAAATCAAGTTTCAAGAACAACTCGCTCCATTTTCTCAAAAAATTTGGGAATACAATACTGTCATTATTACCATTAGACTGCATCTATCCAAATTGATATATAACATACGTGTCCTTGCAAAAAATGTTGATGACGTCATTAACAAATTTTGTACTGGAAAAACTCACTTGACACAAACCTTTACCTTTACTTAAACATTACCTACATATCTTTATTTTAACTTATAAAGTTTCGCAAAATCAAATCTTTTAATTTTCCGAAACAAGAAGTTCTGTAATTTTTGACCAATTTTTTTTCAGAGAATCTGGATCCCTAGGATAAAAACTCAAAGCGAATTGATTTTGTTATTTCATAAAATTTAAATAGCATCATTAAACTGTTGATAGGAATGGTTAGAAACATTTTGGTTACTATTTTATCATCTACAGTATATTCTTAATATACATACAAAACTTGGAAACAGTCGGTAGAGATTATCTGTCTAACATATATTCAACATTGACAGACAAATAAAAATGGAAAATCTACTATTTCATCCTCTGGAAGTCATAACGCCAAGAAAACCTGAAAGTAACATTCGCCGAATGGACCCTATTACAATACTCTCTTACGCTCGGGAAATAAAAATTGATAAATAAATTTTACTGAAAAATAGACTCTTATTTGCGAATCCTGTACGAATCTCGACTACCAGGACAATGTACATTGCGGAGAAAACAACGTAACGTGGAATGTAAGAAGTTTGCTAAAAAATCACCAATGAATTTGCGACGAAACACCGGTGAATGTACGGCGTCGGTTACTGTACGGAGTTTCGCCGATATCACATGAGGGTGGCGTGCCTCGGTACCAAGCCTTGGACCGACTAGTGCCGCTGAAAAAGTAGCACGTCAGGCCGACCTAGGCTTCTGAGATCACCTTCACGCCACCAGGGATGGCGCCTTTGGTCGAGAGCAGCGGTGCTCAGGCGCCAGCTCCCTCTCCGGGGAGGGAGTATCGGGGTTGCTCTAAAGCCGGAGACACGGATCTCCAGGTGGTCTGGGGACCACCCGTGGAAGCAACACAACACAACAGACGAACCGGCAAAGGCTTCAAAAAGCAATCCCGTGAGAATCGAAGTAATGTTTATCAGTTACAGATAGATCTTTGAGGTATATTTATACAGGGTGTTATTGAAAGGTACGTACAACAAAATTAAAAAAAAAAAATTATTTTAGTAATTCCTAGCAACTGTAACAATAAAACTTTTGTGAATACTAAATGTTGCTATAGAAACGAAAGATGATTTTTATCAGAGGGGTACAACGAATTTGTACATAAATTTTAATAATTTTTATCTCTAAAAGGAGAAAACATTTACCTGAACTTTTTTTTACTTTTAGCACTCATACTTCGAGACCAATTTCCGATTTTATTTTGTACGTACCTTTCAATAACACGCTGTATATCTAGGAACATTGATAAATAAAAAGGGTGGAAGAATAAAGGAAGTGATGAAAAGAATTACTCTGGAGTATAAGGCGTAATATACTCTGTACTCGAAGACTAGCAGCGACTCTACAAACTTAAAGGTGTACAAGACAATTGTTAGGCAGGTGCTTTTATACAGTCCAGAAGCATAGGCTCTGACGAAAAGAGAAAAGAAAAGACTGATGGTATTTGCAAGAAAAATTTTTCGCAAAATATTCGAACTAGTAATAGACGAAACATTACAGAATAATGTTCACCTACGAGTTAAAAGAGTTGTTCATAGAAACGGATGTGTTAGGGATGATACGAAGATCCACATTTAGATGAGCAAGGTCCGCGAACCTTATAAGTGAAAATAGAACACAAAGAAAGTAGCAGGGTGTCAATTCGACGGCTTAAGAAGAGAGAACGTCCTAAGATTCGATGACAGGACTCGGTCGACGGCACAGTAAGATGACTCCGTCTACCCGGAGAATGAAGGAAAGTGGCAAAAGACAGAGCGGTCTGGAAGAAGCTAATAAAGGAAGCTGAGACCCTAAATGGGCTGTCATAGCCAATTATGAATGAATGGATGAAACACAAATTACAACGCATCCAGAATAACTGTCTACGCTTTGTTACTAGCACTCCAAGATTTCCGCATAATATACTCATTTTTAAGATTTTTAAATCGACTTAACTTAGGTGAATAGCGTTTATACATTACATATCTATGTTTTACTTAAGACATTTTGGAAAATCATTTTGGAAAATCATTTTTCTGAATAAATACTTACTTTAATAAACTTGTCAAGCATAGCAGCGAGCATTTGAGAACATTCTTACACAATTTAACAGTTCAGTTATTATATTCCTCTAAAAATGTGTATACATTCTAATAATGTTATAAAGGAAGTTATCAAAAATTATATATTTCATGATATTTTGATTACCGTTGGCGTAAGGAAAGTTGAAATGATTTTTTTGATATTTATTTTTGTTTAAAAATTTTCATGATTCGTATTACCTTAGTTTCCGTAGATTTTAAAATTATACAAAATGAAGTACCTACATATAAAATTCTGCCATTACAGAGTCGACTAAGTTGCTAATTCAAAAAACTGACATTGAGAGCCTGTTACTTTAACTATCAGTGGTATGCGAGATCACTTCACTGAGGCGGCAAATAACATAAAAGTTAAAGTAGAATTACATATCCTTCTTAGTGATTTCTAACCGAGTTTAAACTAGTTTTCCAAACTCTTATTGCCATCTTGGTAATTGCAATAAGTTTAACAAAGCATGAAATCAAATATATTATCAGTATCACCTACATAAATTACCTATATTATCTCAATATTGAAAATACTTAGGAAATTACATTTGAACATGGCCATTACATTTTAACATAACTAAGTAATACTCTAATAATAATTAGCAAGTGAATATAGTATTAAACCTTGCAACATATCTGTGTATGTATATTTATAAGAACCGAATAGTAGCCTGTTGAACCATGTTAATGCTCTTCTGTATTTAACTTCAGCGTAACCTTACTCTCATATTTCACCTGCCAGACCCTTTTAAAGCCGTCTGCATTTTCTTTTAACGCTTTTCGGATGGGTTGAGCAGTTATTCCGACACGCTACACGTAACCAACCTCAATCTTCAACACTATCATCTTGTATTCATTGAAAATTTATTCATTTATCAGATGTCGAGTTTTGATTTACACAGGTAGGCTCCGTTCTTATTGTCTTTGATTTTTTTTGTGCAACAATAATAGTTTTAGTAAAACTAAAAAATGTATCAGCTCTAATGTTTTTAAAAGGAGCTTTTCAATATTTTAAAATCTATGTGTGTTAAATAAAAATTAGAACAATATATTTTTGTTAACAGATCAGGTGGCTTATTCGAATCGTGATTAAGTACCCATAACACACTAGGTAACAACACGTATATATGGATTTCTTGATCACGCGCTATGATACAGGTGCTGCTACTTCGTTGCAAATTGCAGAAATAAAACATATAAATTGCACTTGTGAGGTATTTGTAACGGGCACCAGGTGCACACACGAAAAAACTTCTTCAAACATATTTATGCACCATAAAAATATCCAAAGTCTAGGATCATTTTCCAAGTTGGTGCTGTAACGGAAATAGAACTCAAAGTCTTTGGTGTTTTTAAAGTTGGCAAGAAGACAACATTTCATAAATGAACAAAAAAGATAAGAAATTTATACGAGAAAATACAACTGGTTAACAAAACGTTATAAGTAATCTCCAAATGCCTCCAAATATTATAAATACATTGCAGATCACAGAGATCTTAAAGATTTTGCCACATTACACAATGAGGTAAAAACTGTCGCAATCACATTTTCGTGGTAGATATGGAAGTGTGAAAATTCGAAATTCACTTCAATTGATTAACATGAAATTAGAAATTATTGATAAAAATACTACCTGTATGTTTAAAGTAATACATACTACTATTTGAAAAATATTTTGTATCTCTTTCACGCAGGTGTTGAACTATACTTCAAATGCACAATTTCAACTTGCGTTTGAGGATAAACTAAGGGTTTGTATTCAAACCCTCTTAATATGAGGTTTAGTAAGTCTATCCTATTCTAAAGAAATAATAGTGATGCTATCATGTTATCTGAGTCAAAATACGAAGGATGTTCAATTCACAACCGGAATAATTTTATTTTTCCTAAACTCTAAATGTTATAAAATTATCGAATTTTATTCTTATGCATAAAATATCAGACTTTTTTAACACATTAGTATGAGAAAAATTTTAAATTTTCAGCTGATAAGTTGATCCAATATCAGTAATATCACTAACATTCATTCTTAATCAAATGTTTAACACAGGTACATTTCCAAATTAATTAAAAATCACAGATTCTGATAATAATGCTGTCTTCAAAAAAGGTGACAAAAATGTATGAAAACATTTCAATTCCGTTACCACATTCAGTAATTGTAATATTAATAAGATATTTGAAAAAGTAATCTATAATTAAGTAAATAAATAAATAAATAATTTATTTGTGAATCACACTATAGGACAGTGTATAACACACGTCAAAAGAAAACTTAACAATTTAAAACAACAGTAACTATAAAAAATACTACAACTAGTCCACAGATAAATAAGAGCTGGCGGCCGAACCGATCGCGATTTAGTTTGACGTTGCTGTCATTCCGACGCCTATGTGTGCATTAATTCCCAGTAAGTGTATGCTGGGAGTGAATCGACGCGCTCTCACTTATTTCCGCCTAACAGTAGTGATAATTATTATGAAGGTTAGTATTCGTGACATAAAGGTTTTCGCTTTTCTTCAAAATTTTGAAGATTGATGGGCAAGTTCGCTTTTTTGCTATTATTTGGTATCCTGAGTACTCTTTTATGAATTATAAAGATTCTTTTTCAAAACTGCGCGACCCTCAAAGCATAACCCCATACGATATTAAGCTTTCGAAATTTGAATGATACCTAAAACATTACGACTATCTTTTGGTAACAAAATAACATCAATCTACGTAACTGATAGGCAACTTTATTTAAGCTTCTAGTGCTTTTATGTGGTCTTGCCACATCAGTTTTCCATCTATGTGAAAACCTAAGAATTTAGCATAGCAACTGTGAATACTGTTTTAACTAATTGACCGAAAAAGAATTTTTTGTAGAAGTTACACCGTTTTTTCTTTTATTAAGATATCGTTTTGGGAGTTTGCAATATTAATTATAGTATATTGCGAGTAAACATTATTTGCGACGAAATGTTGTCATTTTACGTTAAGTCATTTATGTAAACGATGAATAAAATTGGCCCCAGCATCGAGCCCTAAGGCACACCTTGATTTATTTTTTAGAGTTTTGAAAATTATTCTTTATAGCTACTATTTGGTACGAATTTCCAAATACAAAAGTTTTAAAATTTTACTTCATGTACCATAATGCTCCAATTTGTGGATCAAAATTTCGAAGTCTACACAGTAAAATGCCATTTTTAAATCCAACATCAGCCCAGAGGTTTTTGGTGTTTTATCAGAACAGTCAAGTACATCCACTGTTGTGTTTTTATTTTTCCTATAACCGAACTGTGCATTACAAAGAAATTAATTTTTATTAAAATAATTGCCAATTCTAGTTTTGAGAATATTTTAGAAAACCGGTAGTATCGAAAATGGTCGATAATAATTATTTAGATTATTGCTGTTTCCTTATTTTCAAAGTTGGAATTAGTTTTTCTGTTTCTAGTCCAGTGAAAATATTCCCTGTTTAATAATTAAATTAAATATATATGTGTTTGACCGTAATAGTGGGCTACGTATTTAACGAGTCGGCGGTTAATCCACATATATTGCTTGATTTACCATATTTTATAGTGTTTATATGGTTAAAAACTCCTAACTCTGTGATCTGTCCGAAAAAGAATGACTAACATGTTCACTGATGATATCGAAGATAGAAGCGCTGTTCTAGTAATTAGGGTCCCAGACACGAAAACTAAAATTTGCCGAACATTTACAATTGTTTCTGGAGATATAGAAGGGATCAACTTACTGGATGTTTATAGAAAATATGCACTTCTTCGACCTGTACACACTGGCCATAAACGTTTCTTCGTAAACTACAGACATGAAAGGTGTTCAACACAAGTGGTTGGAATTAATACCATAGGAAAAATACCGTCTTTGGTAGCCGATATCTTGATCTAAAAAATCCTGGAGAATATACAGCAGCAATACAAATTTCGAATTATTCAAATTGTGTATTCACATTTAGTTCTTTGTAAATTGTAAGTTTTGTTACGAGTAAAAAATATGTAAAAAAGCATTATAAATGTCTTTTATTAAAAAAAATAGCGAAAATTTTGCGACTGAAAAAGCTGCGCACGTGTGCCTGATATGACAACCAAACGCACGCTGTGCGTAATCAACGGATTTCAGTAGATCATTAAATTTGTTGTCGGTAATCACTAAAAGTAACAAAACGCTTATAGAAAAACTTCCGAACCGTATCTGTGTAATAGAACACAAAATGCCACTGAAAAAGATGAAATAGGACAAATAATTAGTTCGAACAGATATGTCATAAAAGTACCTCAGAGTTCTATTTTAGAGCGTTTGCTGTATATAATTTACACTCATAATATAAAAAACACCAAATAAAGTGATACAAGTAGTTCAATGTGTCAACGACACCCACTTGTAGAAAATGCACTGCCAAAACAATTAATAGCTAATGATCTTTAATTAAACATTGAGGAAATTCATATTATGAAATTTCAGTGCAAGAAGGCCAGGTCATTAGATACTCAGATACTTTTAACGGATAGCAAGAAAACAAAGAGTATAAAGTGGAAAACGCATCCTGATGGTCAAAAACGGGTTACAAATGATGTTATGCCTTAAAAGTTATGACAAGAATTGTAAATAATGAATTTAACGATATTTGACACGGCTTCAGTATTGTCATTTTCGCTGCATTTCGGAATTAGAATGAGTAAAATATTCACCCACGATAACTTTGTTCGGAAAATGTCGAAGTTTAAGAGTCCTGCGATAGCTAACTATTTTTTCTAACCGTACAGTGGTACATTCTAGGCATTTTTTGCTGTTGTGCATTTTAACTTACGTCTGGTGAGTTACATATTTTGATTGCAGTGGTGTGTGACACACAAAATCTGCTAGCCAGCTTTCGAGTCTATATGTGTCCTAGATAAAATTCCGGGACCTTAAAAATGGATAGAGATATTGAAATTCTGAAAAGACCTTTGTAATTAGCTTGAAGGGGGAAGCTTGATTTAGTGCAAGTATGCCACATATATGGCGTCAGCAACGCCTTGAAAACACATTATTTCTTAAATCGCAACGTATATATTTTTTAAAGGATTTGATAAATACATAATTAAATTGCGATTACATTGATATACTTAAAATGCTTAGGTGTTAAAATTTATCATTATAAAAATTGAAGCTGAGTAAAAGTACTACCACTTGATTTAATAAACAATTAGTATGCTGTTTTTCAAAAACAGCCATTTAAACATGTTAGCCGTCCTTCACACTAAACACAAAACTTCTTATTAGTTGGTTAAAACGTTGTGTTAAAGAGGCACAAACATGCTTGATTCATTTTTTTTATCTTCCAAATCACGCAAGAGAGTCGCACATACGCAAAATCTTTTATGTTTTACCAAAAAAAGATATCTAAGGACGTTAAATCTGGACTGCGAGCTGGTCATCGAGTAGGGTATCTATTACTTTCCGGCCCACTTTTCATAATAAACACTTTTCAGTATTAAAAAATGGGTCTAAAGTTATTTAAGTAGACAAAATTTCCCACCACTTTTCACCCCCTTAAGGGTTGATTCTCGGAAAATGCTGAAATAAGTGTTTCATTATTTGTGTGAAGAGTATTAATACCAAGTTTCACGTAGAAATTTAAATTTACCGTATACAGGGTGTTCGCTAAGTTGAGACATTCCTTCGAACACGTGCTACTATACTTAATTCTAAAGGGTTTTAGCCAAATAAGTCACTTAAGCAAAAGTGGCATTGTAAGAAAGTTAGATAGTTATTTGTAATTGTGCTTTTCTAAAATTTTGAGTTCGGTCTTCATTCTATCCTAATTGGAATACGATGCCTACCTATACAATATCCATTGTTACCATGGTTGTCATATTTTCTAATAATGTCAATAGTACTTGTCCCTTTATGACGTTTTAAAAATCGTTTGGAAATTTAACTCTTTATTTCTATTTCGTAGTTCAAGGTTTAAAACGTCTACCTTTTCGAAACCTATAAGAAAAATCTATAAACTATCTAGGTGAATCACAACGGTAAGTTGTTAGATTTATTCATGTACTAAATTGATAATTGAAATGTAACACAACAGAATTTAATTAATCAGATGGCTAATTATTTGAAGAAATAAAATGTAAAAACAAAGAAGTGATGTTTTACGAAATGTCTAACTTAAGAATTCTCACTGCAACTGTGCACCTGAGAAATTCACAGTAAATGCTCAAAATTGTTGCCGCTATTTGCAATGCAAAGCCTTGATCTTCGTATCCAGGAATTGCCACAGGACAAGAGCCCTTGCTGCTGTCGAATTTGGTTAGCGGCATTAAAAATACGATCTCGTAGCTCCTCAACTGTGTGTATTTCACTCGCATAAACCAACTGCTTCATGTGCCCCCATAAGTAAAAGTCGCAAGCGTTTAGGTCCGGCGAACGGGGCGGCCAGGCAATGGGGCCATTTCGCCCTATCCACCTATGAGGAAAAGCGTAGTTTAAATAATTCCGCACTTCCAGACGATAATGTGGTGGTGCGCCGTCATGTAGGAACCACATGTTCTGCCTAATGTTTAATGGAACTTCTTCCAGTAATTCAGGCAAATCGTTTTGCAAAAAGTTGAGATACTGCATACCATCCATGCGATCCGGTAGAATAAATGGTCCAATAAGTATACCATTTACAATGCCAGCCCATATGTTTATCGAAAATTTGTGCTGAAAATTTGTACGGCGAATTGCATGCGGGTTTTCAAAGGCCCATACATGGGTATTACGAAAATTCATTGTACCATTACGAGTAAATGTTGTTTCATCAGTGATCAGAATTTGGTTAATAAAATTTTCATGGTTCATAGTTTGTTCCAAAAGCCATTCTGAAAATCGTACTCTTCGGGGATAATCAGGAGGAATTAAAGATTACACACGTTGGACGTGATAAGGATGGAGCTGATTTTCACGTAATGTGCTCCATACTTTGCTGGGACATGTATTTACTCGATTAGCAATTTGTCAGGTACTAATTGCTGGATCTTCGCCTATTATTTCTAGAATTTCCTCTTCTAGATCTAACATCTGTTGGAGTCTTGGTCTACCGGTGTGTCCTCCACGATGTTCCTGTAAGTTTCCAGTTTCTCTAGCTCGCTGTACGAGATTCGTAAATTGACGAGGCCCAGGGGGATGCCTTCGGAGGAATCTTTCTGCATACATTCTCGACGCCGCAGCAGCGTTTTGGTGACATTCTCCATAGAGTATTAACATATCTACAAGCTCACTATTTTCAAAACGATAAGCACGTTGAAAATGAGCCATGCCAATAAATTTGAATGACAGCTCTGACAATACTCTAAATTCATATCCATGACAATGATATTTTTTGTAAACGCTAATTTTTAATTAGAAATTTTGGACAGGACCGTCTCTAAAAATTTCTAAAATTTATAAAAAGATGAAATCAATAAATATCGAAATTTTACTAAGGTAATAGAAGCTAAATCGCTCTAGAGCAAGGCATAAAACTACGTGTTAAAAGGAATGTCTCAACTTAGCGAACACCCTGTATAGTTTCCTATACAAATTTTACGACCCATTTTCACCTCCTTCAGGGATGAATTTCGAAAAATCCCTTCTTAAACGATGCAGCATAAAATGAACAACCATTTTTTTTAAATGAGAAGTAAAAATCACTTTGTAATGATTATGCATACCTACAGGTGCGCATAAAATCCCAGAACGGTCAGTTATTTTTGTTTTTTAACAAACGATTTTTTTTTTTGTAAATTTGTATGTATACGAGGGTAATTTGATAAACTGTTAGCCTTTCCACTGCAAGAAACAAATTTTTAATACCAAGATAACATTGATAACAAACAACAACTTATTAGAAATGTCACTGTCAAATTTGACTTCGAAAAGTTTGAGCATTGTTGTGCACGAGAATTTTGAAAAAGTCATCTCTAGTGAAAGTTTGGAAATCAGTAAAATTGAATATATTCGTAGATCGATTATTAAGTACCTGTGTTTAAAGGGGTTAACGGGTAAAAAAATTTACAATTATATGTCTAAAACGCTTGGTGAAGTTTGTCCTTCTTACGCCACCGTAAAAAATTACTTCTTTCAAAAGGGGAAAAGTGTCGGTTGAAGATGACGATAGACCAGGAAGACCGATTTCGGTACCCACTCCTGAATATACTGACGTAGTGCACGATATGATTTTGTCAGATCGTCAAATTTCCATAAAACAGACATCTGAGACACTAAGGATTTCATGTGAACGCCGATTTGGATATGAGAAAAAATTCAGCAACATGGATTCCAAAATGCTTGAATGCCGATCAAAAGCGAACAAGAGTGGAAACTTTGCGCTCTTTGTGTACCCTTTTTGATGAGGACCCTGACTTTTTAAACCGTGTTATTACCATGGATGAAACCTGGCTGTATTTCGACGATCCAGAAACAAAGCAACAGTCCATGGAATGGAGACATTCTGGTTCTCCAAGGCCCAAGAAGTTTCGGGTGCAAAAATCTACCGGAAAAGTACTCGCTTCAGTTTTTCGCGTGGGGTAATTATGATTGATTATCTAGAAAAGGGCAAATCCATTACAGGAGAATACTACTCAAGCCTATTAACAACGCTGCACGAAAAAATTGTGGAAACGAGGGACAAAAAAATTTTCAAAGCCGTTCTGTTTTTGTAGGACAATGCACCTGCGCACACATCGCGCATTATTAATGAATTGCAATTGTGGTTCAAAATACTTGGCCATACTTATTCTCCAGACTTGGCTCCCTCGATTAAAAAAAAAAACTTAAAAGGCCATCAATGTTTTTCATACAACGACATAATAGAGGCTGTGGAGACTTGGTTTGAAGAGCAGGAAGAATCATTTTTAAGAGGTTTAGAAAAGTTGCAGGATCGCTGTAAAGTGTATAGGTTTGAAAGGGGACTACGTTGAATAAAAAAATATTTTGATTTTCAAATTGTTTTTTCTTCTATGGTAGGGTAAGAACTTATCAAATTACCCTCGTATATGGTTAGAATAAAAGAATATACTAATAATATGTTCAATTTTTTTATACTTTCATTTTAATATACTAAACTTTTTTATTATCATTATTATTATAGAAGTTATAGACAATTTTCAGCAACTGCTGTCGAACCTTATAGGGTTCGTCGTTATAATTCTTGCAGAATATACTTCAGGTTCACATATATTCTCACGCTTTCAATATTATGGCGGCATGAATACTTTCTCTAATACAACCTTATTTTTTTTCAAACAATATTAAAAAAAATGGTAGAAGGTTATTTCGACAGAAACTCTCTCGCCCATAAAGTACAGTACAACAAATTCAGGTTTTTCGGAAAATTATAAGATTTGATTGTGCGAATTTTATTTTTTTACGACTTATTTTAAATTAAGTATGAATTAAAATAAAAATAATTATGTAATGTAAAGTTAAAAAAAGTTACGTACGCTTTAGAGTCAAAAATATTACATCTTAATAAAAATTCACTGTTTCTTAATTGAGTAACGTCAGACACTGTGTAATCTTTTTAAAAGTAGGGTTTATACTTTATACTTTATAGTACTTTATAGGAAAGCACACACACCTGTCAGACTTTTGAGTTCAACGTTTACCCAGAAACGCCACGAATAAAATAAGTATGTCGTATTGCTTTAGTATTAATTTCAAATTCAGGTTAACTTGAATTGACGAATTTCAGGAACAAGACATAATTTATTGGTACTTAGTCAACTTCAAAATTAATTACACCCATCATTATGAACTACGAAATAACAATGTGGAAGACTTTTAAACCAAACTTCAACACATCCGATTTTAAAGTTTTTTAAAAATTTATTTTTCTTTGCGGGAAATGTCCTGTTAAGTCTGAATATTTTTTATAACTAAGAAATAAACACCAAGTCTAATTAAGCGCTGACGACTCGACATAAATTGACCATTCAGACATCAAACATGCAATAAAACGCAAAGAACATTATCCGGTATCTTTTCATCCACATGTATGACGCATAAAAACCTCCAACGCGACCGAAATGTAACAGAATACGACTACGTTTACTAATTAATGTCCATTTAGGGAGAAAAACCACTAAATGGTATCGTATTTCAGTCCTGAAGGCTTTTTAAACAATGTGCAAAGTACCCTCGCACCAACAATGCGGCTTCGAAAGAGGGCCAGACGAAAGGGCCGTCGTATGTATTATAATGTATAATGTACCTCTATTATACTTACCTCTCTTATACCTACGTTCAATGCTGAAAAACACCTGGGCACCAATAAAAAATTGATAGATAAATGAAATGAAGAATGTAAGCTGTTTTCTTTGAAACCAGCTCAACGAAAAAATACGAGTTTAACAACTTTATATTTATATGAAAATTTGTTTAATCCAAACATAACGTTGCAAGTTTCCTAAAAGTGAATGGCGTTATCTCTGTGATTGTTATCTCTGTAATATTGTACACGCTTTTATGAACAAGTCTTAACATTCAACAACCCACGACAAAAAACAATGAACCCTTAAGAAATTCGCTGTGACGATCGATGTGCCACCGCTGTCCCCATTTTCGCACGAACAGAGCTAATTCCTACATTAACTGTGTATACTGTGTAGTAATGAGCTGATGATTTTGAAATAGCTGAACTGATATCAAATATATCTAGTTTAGAACCACGAATAAAACAGTTTTCAAAAAAAAAAACGTATTGAATGACAGACCGACAAAGGCTTCAAAGTTATAACACCCCTCTTTTTGCGTTGGGGGTTAATCAAATGAACGCTCTTAATTGAAATGCCTCTAGCTTCGGGTAACTCACGCACCTTCATTCATCTATTGGCCAAAGCCAAAACCATATCACGAACTTTGACAGTTTTTGGACTTCCAGAACATGGTGGATATTCAACAGATGTTCTTCGGCGCTTGAACTCATTAACTCAAAGACGAATGGTTTCATAAGAAGGATATATGAATCGCTCAATAGGGAAAAGCCTTTCAAAAAGAAAAACTGAATCACACTACGAATTGCAGTTGTTTCTAAAAATTTTCTTAAAAATCACGCGACACACTAGTATTCAATTAATTCCTAAATGAAGAATTATTGACAGAATAAGTTGATATTATAGAAACGTCATCGTCATTTATGAAAAGCCTAAGTTTTTGAAACCTACATATGCAGTTATTGTTTTCAAAGCATTTTTTCAAAAAATGTGGAGATCCAGACTAAAAACTCAACATGGATTCATAAACCATAAGTGCAGCAGTACGTTATTTTATAAAATTTAAATAATATTTGCTGTTGTAAATTTTTAAGATGACGTCGTCCCATTCTTGGTGGGGATGATCAGACAAATTTTAATTAGCGTTTTACCATCTACACAATATACATAATATAAATACATATAAAATTTACCGACAATCAATGCAGTAGTTTTGAAGATTATCTATTTAATACAAAACGAAAGACGGAAAGGGAGACCAATTTTTCATACTCTAGGGGTCATGAAACATCGAGAAGACATGAAAGTATTCAATCGTCCGATTACAATACTTCCTTAACTTTAATAAAACTAAAAACCTTTAATACTAATTAAATCATTAGTATTCCAATTTATTTTAATGAGACTGACAAGTAAAATGAAGCAAATACATAAGTAGTTATAATTGCAAAAACACTGAATCCTTGATAAACGCTCTCTCGGTTTTCTTACTCGCACTAATAACGAATTTTATTGCGGGGCTTTGCAGATGAAATATTGTTATGGTATTTGGAATTATTCACCAGAAAAATTACTTTTAACTGTATGTAAATTTCAGCATTGCTGGAATAAAAGAAATTTAAAACCAAAATTTATATCAACTTTTATAGATCAAAATTAACAATTCGCGAGGGGGGAATGTTCTGGCATTACGTTTTCTTTACTACAAGTATTCGTAAGTTTCATCCTTTCAAATTCCAAAACTACTACTGTACATAAAGTAGAATTTTTTTTTCCACTTCTGTAAATTTGGAGTAGCTTATTCCCGCCACTGAAAGTTGCTACACATTTATGTGAGTACTTTTATGAAACTCGGATAACTTTACAGATAGATTTGAAAGTTTCTTATCTTAAATTGTGTTCCTTTACAACGCTACTTACAAAGCTACTGATGGACCATGGGTTGGTTAAACTATTAATGAAAGAAACAGTTACTTTAAAAAATATTTTAGGGGATATTACGATTTTTGTCAATTTCGTTCTAAGTGATAGATAAGTATGTCAAGGAACCGACCAAAAGCAATAACTTTGTTAAAAATTATTTAGGTACTGTATTATTAACTGAAATGTTTTATTATCAATTTTAATGTAATTAAACAAAATTGGACCTACACCTAAGTTTAATTATTATTATTTTTATCACAGTATCTTTCTTTCCATCCTTACCTGCTATAGTGCAGTACTTTTAAAAATTTTAAACAAATCAAAGACATCCTTCTATGTTGCATATTCCTACAAATTGAAAAAACTTTCAAAGAACATAATCTGCTGAATGTTGCGATAAAACTTTGGTGAATGGGGGGCGTCGCTGACAGTCCGCAGTATCGCCGACATCGCGTGAGGGTGATGTACCTCAATGCCGCGCCCTAGGCCGACTAGTACCGCTGAAAACGAACACGTCAGGCGGCGCCTTAGGTCGGGAGCGGCAGTGCTCGGGCACCAGTTCCTTCTCTGGGGAGGGACCATCGGGGCGGCTCTAAAGTCGGAGGCACAGATGTCCAAGTGGTCTCGTGAGTGCCCGCGAAAACAAGAAATAATACGGCGGAAAATTTCTAACAATAAATCGAAATATTTTACGGTTGTGGTGGCCCTCGATTCAAGTGAGTTACAGACGGTAGGTGACATAATACCAATTCTCCTGAAAAGTAAAGGTACGAAACGATTAGGAAAAAACTAATCGAGGCGTATACAGATTCTCAGGAGCGACAGAGCCGCAAACTTCTAAAAGAACTTGAATTAGAAGACAAAAAACCCTCGCAGTTGATAAGGGAAATGAAAACCCTTGCAGGAACTAAAATGTAAGAAGACTTCCTGAAAACGTTGTGGTTACAACGATTGCCAAGCAACGTACAGTTGGTCCTCTCCGGCGCGGACGGTCTAAAATTCGATAAGATAGCAGAAATGGTGGACAAGATGATGGAAATATATACAAGCAACCTGGCGGTCATCGTGTACAGGGGACAAGTAAACAAAACAAAAGCTGCCTCCTCAGAAGTTACGACACAGTCAGAAGAGTGCATCAACGGATTGGAAAAGCAGATCGCTACACTGACAACAACGGTAGAACGTCTAGTCCCCGATACAAGGCGACGACACCAAGGTCTACACGTATAGACACAAATGGGTTTTCACCATGACGGATGTGGCGAAATCCATAATTGGGGCAGACTTCCTGAACCACTACACATTCTCCCAGATTTGCGAAACAGGAAGCTCATCGATGCTTCGACAATGTTGTCTACATCAGGGATCGTAGCACCCTGTGTACAAATATTTCGACCGTGGCCAAAATTTCACCTCACCACAAGTTGCTAGCGAAGTACTCGGAGATCATTCGCCCGTCACCACCAGGTACCGCTCCTAAGGTAAAGGTTGCACACCATATTTTCACTTCACGTTCACCAATTGCTGAAACGCCGCGACGACTGTCACGGGACAAGCTTAAGGCTGCTAAAGCAGAGTTCCAGTTTATGATGGAACAGGGTTGGTGCCGACCATCGAAGAGTCCTTGGACCAGCATCCTTCATTTGGTGAAAAAGAAACAACCCCCTGTGGGGACTATTGGCGTTTAAACTGTGTGACAGTACCAAACAGCCACCCGGTCCCCCATACCCAAGACTTTGCAGCGAGGTTGGAGGGGAAGCAAGTGTTTTGCACTATCGACCTGGTGAGGGCGTATCACCAAATCCCAGTGGCGGAGTAGGACATTCCGAAGACCGCAGTATGCATCTGATTTGGCTTAATTGAGTTTACAGTTATGACGTTCGACTTACGTAAGACGGCTCAAACATTTCAAAGACATTTCAGTGTAGTGCTGCACGATTTAGTCTTTTGTTACTCGGATAGCGAAAACGAACATTTAGAGCACTTGAACATTTTTTCGGCGACTACAGCAATATACAGGGTTAGTTCGCCATCTCTTCGTCACCTACAGCCTCTTTGAAGTGCAAATCTGCAGCCTCTGAGCCTCTTCGAGCGAGCATTTACAAAAATGCCATAGCACATGGAACAGGCATATGCAACAAAGAATATGATCTTAAACCAGGTTTTAACACACGCAGTTTTAGGATTTTAAGAAGACCTTCACATTTATTATATCTAAAATGGCACTGCACACGATTTAATTCGACAGTTTAAAGTTGTGGGACGAGTAGCGCTAATGGTTCTAGACTTTTTGACTGTCTCTTCACATTAACCACAGCAATGTACAACCATGTCGCGGTGCCCCCGCAAACGTCCGCGTGTCCGTTGGCACCTGGGGCAAATTTTATTCCGCAACTGTATACTCCATCCCCCGCGTGACAAACAGCAGTGACATGGCACTGGCTACCCCAAGCAGAGTTTCCTCTCCCAGCAAGTACAACTTAGCGCTATGCTTGGTGATGCAAAACATTGACATGAGTGATTTTGTTTCACTCTGTACATTAATCAAAGAACAAATAGCATATGAAAGGTTTGCGTGCATTCAGATAATGTAAACAGTTTTAAACTGTTATAACAATAATTAGTGCTACACAATCCCTCAGACAGCTGGGCGCAAGGTCTAGGGCAGAAAAAAGTAGTCACAAAACAGACATTTATTTTTCACAATTTTGATCACGTATTTTATGTAAGTATTATTATTATATGGAAGTATTTTATGTACATCAAGATAAAAAAATCTTTAACAAATGATGCACAAGCATTCAACATTATCCTAATTTTGACAGGGTTATGGCAAAGTGAACCAAATTTACATTAGCTAAATTGTAAAACTAACTAACTGCACTAATAATACCAAAAGTCTAACATCATTTTTATTACACGAGTGTTTTAAATATATCATTCTTCTGTGTTATTCTTTGTTTAGAAACTTGAGTTAGAAACTTTCTCATCATCTCTAGAGAGTTTATTTTTAAAAAATAAAAAATAACTCCACTGTCTGCCCTATGAACGCCCATTTTAATTTAACAGTTATCGTCTATGAATTTCTTTTGATATACCTTCCAGGTTTAGGCAAAGCTCAACTACCCACCCACACCGATATTGTCCTGGTGATAGCATCTTTAATTAGACACACAAGAGTGTGTATTCTACAAAGGGCGACCGAATTTGAATCAAATTTTCGCGCTGAAATTAATTAATAGCAGCGTGAAATCACATTTGAATAATTTGAATTTGAAAGAAAAAAAATCATGAAAAAAATCGTTAAACATACGCAACCAAATATGCACGTAGCGCTTAGGGGTTAGTTCTGCATGTTTAGTTAGAGGGCGGCTTGGTAGGAGAGGGCGGCATGTTGAAAGCGTGAGTCATTATGTTTCGGTTCAGTGTAGTAGATGCATGGTGAAAGGACGCTGTAAGTAGCTAGGTTTAAATTAGCTGGTTTGGTAATTAATAAAAGGGAGGAGGCATTTGTTTAACGACAATCAATCGCAACCAATCCTTTCCTTCCCTTACTAGGAAATTTCATGAAATTCATTTAGTCAGGATAATAATTCTTTGTTTAACAAATCATAAATAAGTTTCTGGATGCATATGCGTAAGTGTTCACTTCTTAATTCTTCATACAAGACTGCTAATAGTTCATTTATGGCAGTTAACTTAATAAAATTCATTATACTGCGAACTGGCGGGGGGGTTAAAATAATTTCTTCCCTTTGGCGGTTATCATGGTTATTATCATCGTTATCATGATTACATCACCGGGGCATGTCCTCGCAACATTAAAGATTGATTACATCACTGAGGCATGTCCTCGCAACGTTAAAGATTGATGATTGATTACATCACCAAGGCTTATTCCTCGCAACACTAAAATATACATCATCGAGGTATTCCCTCGCAACGATAAAATTTACGTCACCGAGACGCTTTTTCCTCGCAACGATGACTGAATATTTTTGTGTTTATTTAAATATTATGCGTTTTCTTGGGGTAACCACTTTCCGGTATGCTAAACTCTCAAATAAGTATTTTTTTAAAGTAACCAATCACTTAAATGATATAATTTAACATAATGTAAACCCTTTGTTTGAATTGTTGATAAAGTGTGGCAAGTACTAATCTCATGTAAATTTTGTTAACTTTGCAATTTTTCACCTTATACAATATTTCTCAATCTCACAGTGTTAACCTCAGTAATATAGCCCCTAGAATTACATTGTGTTTTCTAGGGGCTATACTCAGTAAATTTTCTTTGTTGTATAATTTTAATTGAACGTAAATTTCCATGCTTTGCAGTTTTAACCTCACATAATAATTTTATTTGCACAAGGTTCTTTCACACTAGATCTTTTGTTTTATAAATCTTTGTTAAGTTTTGTTTTGTAAATATTTTGTTGATGAATGTTTCCATCGTATAAATTATCTGATGTCCAATTTTAATCTCGCATAAGAATTATTTGTTGTTTAAAATTTCACAAGATTGTTTGGCGAATTTAAATGTTGTTTATTGCTCTTTTGAAGCGTTAACACTTATTCAGTTGTCGACAATATCAGAGTTAAAAGAAACTGAACATTTAAAAATGGAATTGAGGTTAAATAACACCGAAACACGTAACAGAAGCGTGGGGCGCGGCTCCTCGTGGGGGCTAGCGGAATTTGTCGCGCCATCTGCACAAGGGATGCAGGCTTTGTCAGTGGGAACGGTCTGGACGACGTGAAGCTGTCAGCCTTGACATTCCAACGAACAGTTTTCGACCGAAACGGCCTGGTTAGCGCGGTACGTCTCTTCGTTAGGTAGAGAGGTGCTAGGCGGTAGGCTTGCCGATAGATAGAATCACCGTGGCAGGGGAGACCAGCCCGGCCGGGAGCCCCAAACTCCGCTTATGCTAGAACGCCCCAGGGGTATTTTTAATGTGCTCCTGTTAACTGCCGTAATTTTCAATTTGACGCCACACGCCCATAATAACTTATGTATTTGCATCCAGTTACTTTAATTCAGATTTTGCTTTGTTTTATTAAATTTGTGATGTTCAAATATTTGCATTGATTCCAAACATATGTGTAGGATTTTGTGTTTGTTCGGTTTTCATATGTGTATGTCTGTCAATTCGCGAGTCTCTTTTCTTTCATATTTTTAAGGTGTTTCATTTGAAATGTCGGTGAATATACGAAGGGGGATGTTGGGGCTAATGCTCGCAGCTCTTTTCCTCCTAGAGAGGGGGTGCGAATTTTAGCCCCTCCAAAAAATGTTGTCTATTATTTCTTGCGCTCTCGACTCACACGCAATGTATGCTCACTTGTATGAAAGAACGTCTTCCCGCCATTTAAAAAAAAAAAAAAAAAAACACAACGTAGGTTCCTTTTTGTTAGACGATCACAGCCAAGGCCAAATTTTAAATTTTTCACGGGTCTTTCAAACTTTTTCAAGGTCAATTTAAGGCGGGAAGTTTGGGTTATCACAAGGTATTGAATAAATATAGATAGAGTATGCCGTACACCTTCCATACAGTCAAAGTGTGACCCACAGGTGTGACCCCACATCTCTCGGGGGTCTCAGGTGAGAGAACCGAGGCGCGACCCCCACATTACAGTGGCAGACGAGTTTCAGTTAAATACGATTTAAAAAAAAACAAAAAATATTGATTTTTAACCAAAAACTGTGGTTAGTACACTTCTCATCCGTTCGAGTATCTGGTCATTGTAAACATCCACTAAAATCTGGAACAATTACAAATGTAACTCACTGAAATTAAAACTAATACACAGCAATAAAATCTAGCTATGTTACTGATTCAACCACTTATCCGGGTTTGTGTATGTGGGATACAAAACAGTAAGCGTTGTACTCCCTCTATACATAAAATTTCTTTGGTACTTTATGATACAGTGGCCTTGATGTCCGATGTTGCATGCTCGTTCTCTGACGTCTGATGTTCTATCATGTCTTCCATCCTTAACCTCAAATTTGTTACATGTTGGACTGTTCTGTCCTATCTTAAATAACACCCTCTGTTTCATTATAATTGGCCACTTGAAGTAATAGCGAATTAACAATGACTTTCATAGATCCTTCTTCGTCAGCAGAACAATTAGAAGACGATAAATTAAAGAGTTCAAGGCGAAGTTCATCTTCGGAAGATCGTCAGTGGGGTTACGATTTGTATCCACAACGTCGTAAAAAAAGTACAGAAACGCATGGAATAACAAGTTTGTTGGATACCAAAGGACAAGAAAACATTAGTAAAATTAAATGTGAGCGAACTATATATAAATGCATTAAGCAGAGTCCCATAATTAAATTAATGATGGGTGCGTTGAAAAGTTCTGGTTGCCCAGTCGACATTCGTAGGCACATCTCTTGTGAAGAATGTGCACCCACAGTATCTGGTGGTTATGACCCCATACTTAATCAAGTGGTAATATGTCAGAATTCAGTACATAAAATAGGACATATACAGAGTGTTCTTTTACATGAGATGATTCACATGTTTGATTATTGTCGACACGACCTAAATTTTAAAAACCTTGATCACTTAGCATGTACTGAAATCAGAGCTGCCAACTTGGCACATTGCAGTTTCTTGTCAGCATGGACTCAGGGAGATGTTTCAGTTTTCAATATTAAACAGGCTCATGGTGACTGTGTCAAAAGTAAGGCGTTGAGTTCCATTTTAGCTACCCGTGATGTTTCTACCACTGAAGCAATTGACGCAATAGAAAGAGTGTTTCCCAAGTGTTACAGTGATTTGGAACCTATTGGACGACGGATTAGGAGAAATTCTGATGATATGTTCAAAGCATATACAGAAGGATATTATTATGGATATGATAATTCATAGTCTTTTTTGTATTTATATTTAAGCACAAAAGTAGTGAAAATAAATTTTTAAACAATGACTTTATTTTAGTTAAAAAAAATCACAGTGTAAAAGAAGTGGAGCACAGTTGACAGCTACGTTAATTACAGATGAGAAAATTTAAAGAATGTTTTTATACGAAGCATCTTTTTAAAAAATTGTTTTTTTTAAGATTGCTGACATTTTCAATACTACAAATGCAAAATATTGTTATGAAACATTAAACTCGTTTCTTAAAAAAAAAAACTTACAAATGAGTAAACATTAAAACCAAACGTTTTAATTAATTCTGCAATCATCTACGTTGTATTATAATTAACCAAAAACTCAAAACTACAGTTGCTTGCAACTTTTTTGTTTTATAACAAAAATAGTAAGAATAGTTTGTAAAAAATAAAATTTTAAACTTTCTCTAAGACGGTTGGTATATATAACTATACAATTATTGTTATTTGAGTGGTTATTACAGTGAATTTCGTGTATACTTGAACAGTGCATGTTCATTATGGTGCAAACTAATGAGCGTACCAGTAAAAATTAAAACTTTATCGGTAATATAATTGCATGTGATAGATGTTCTGCCAGACTACTTATTTTTTTGGTACAGTGTTGCTAATTTACATCATAATGGATATCTCCTATTTCAGTTAGTAGTTTTATAAAAATGGTAATACATATAATTTCAAAGGTGCGCTAATTAAATCTATGGAAATGACATTTGCAGATACAACTACTTGAAGTATTAATTAAAAAAAATTCGATTCCGTACACCTAATAAAATATATATGTATCTTTTGCGCTAGCCATACATAAATGATACGACACATACAATAAAATTAAGTTAATTTCGAATTAAAATGTGAAGTTGACCCAAACTGGACTAGTTAAACAGTGAATACCTACAAGTGCTACATATCACAAAAGAATGGTTCTATGCGAACGTAAAAGGAGACTTCAAATTAAAATCTGAAACTACAACTTCAACGTATTAATTAGTTATATTCTACGGTAATAAAACCGTCTATACATTTATCACACAATTTCTTGTATTAACGTTGTTCACACCATATACACGATACCTGTTTCATAAAAAATACTATGTGATCTAAAAAAAGTCTTCTATAGCAACCACAGAAATTTAATGTTATGAAAAATTATGTTGGGAACACCTACATGATTATTTTAAAAATAAATTTCATGGCCTACTATACGCCTTTTTTTATTATAAAGTAGTAGTCTCATTGTTGTGTAGATTCTGTAAGCGATTTGATCACTGGATTCTACTAATTTACAGTTTAATATAAATTAATTTTGATATATTTACTAGAAACTACATCCAGATATAGCTAACTAACAAGAGTTTTATTTCATAAAACAAGATTCTATGTATCTATTAATTGTAAATCAAATTCATACTCAAATGCTAATAAGAACTACTTGTATACTATGGAATAAGTTATAAATCATTCCCACCATGTAAGACACCACAAAAATATGTATTGAGTAAACAATTTACAACGTAATGCTTATTGTCATACCAAATTTCTCAGGTCGTGGTAATTATTGTTCATACCAGTGCCCTGTACGTATTTTTAATTTTATGGTCATGGCTTTTGGTCACAAAGGTGCGAACTTCAACAAAGGGTACTTACATTCTACAATTAAAAAAAAAAGGAACATTGTCATCATTTTGATTGATGAATGAATTATAAGATAATTTGAGCGTTATTATTTTAGCCTATTTTTATTAATTACTATTCAGTGGTGCTCATTGCCCCTCTTTTGTTAGATAACCCACTGTTTCAACAATTTAACTAGCGCTGCATGAAAACTATTATCAAAAGTAATTAAAATTATTGTTAGTTTTTTATGCTTTGGAAGAAAATTATTTCATAAATATATTATAGATAAAGCATAGTTATTACATTCGCATATTAAGGCTCCTATTCACTTGGATGATTTAAACCACCATAACATGCTCGTATAATAATATACCTATTGTTACTAAACTACTAGTGGTTACTTAAACATTGCATCAGTTTGAAATTTCTATAATCTGCAGTTTTAAGTCAAAAGAAAAAAAAAGTGGGTTCAATCAAACACTTCAAATACATAACTATTTGAAAACTTTGGGTCCATTATTTCCAAAATTGTGTCAACAGTTACAGTTTGTGTTTTTGGAATATGGTATATGAAAACAAACATTTTAAGTTAAAAATAATAACACTTACATAATTTAATGTTATACAATAACAATAATAATTAATCTTTAAATTTATTGTGAAGATAATCACCAATTTTCTTTTCAACCACAACAATAAAATTCACTTATATAACCTGAATGCCTAATTGATTCACCAAAATACTTTTTGAAGGATAAAACAGCAAACATTTTCTTTTGTTTATTCTGACAGAATAACGAAATATTACAGGTATAAAAAATCTTGAAAAATAAAAATTTACGGTTCGCAATTCTTCAATACATTTGACTATGTGACACATGAATTCCTTTATTAATAACTGAATTAAAAATTTAATATATATCACATCGAAATTTACGCTATAATGATTTTTACGTTAACCTCTATTTAAAATATCGGCTACTTGTTTAATTGTGCTGAGATTTTTAAACATATAAGCTTTAGTTTCCCATAGCATTTTACATAATTTTTCATCAGAAGTTTCATTCATAGCAATTTCTTCTGACATTTGTGGTGAAAATCTGAAGTAGGGTACACCGATTGTGGAACACCAAGACCTGGCTCTGTCTACTACTCTTCCATCACTAGCAGTTGCCTGCCAAATGCATATTTACTAATGTTGCAAAGCAATAATTTCATCAATTACCTGATCCACTAACAGTGTACCTAATGTGGATATACCACTGTATAATTTTACTCCATCCAAGATACTTCCAGGTAGAAAAACATCTATTTCTTTTACGGGAGTTACCGGAATCAAACCTGTTCCTAAACTAACAACTACTGACACTGGAGTTGCTTCATCTTCGCGGTCAACAGCTTTTAATGCTAGATGATGTTCATGAATTTCAGACAAGGCATCTAAAGTTGGATTGTTTGCGATGAGACCACCGTCAAGGAAATTTCCAAAAGCTCTGAAAGGAGTCTCAATAAATTATTTGTTGTTTCGACTTATGCTTTATTTTAGACATTAAATCTTTATCTAACTTTGCACAATGCACCAGTTTTCTAAAAGATTTTTCTAAAAAACCTTGGATTAACAGTAGAATCTTAGGTTTAGTCCGTAAAAAAAGAGCATTATGGCGTGCCTTTAAAAGAACGGGGTCTGAATCGGACTAGAAAACGCACAGACTTTTCGAACCATCTGTTGTCTGTCATTAGAGAGGCTAGACTCAAATACGAGTACTACACTGCAGCAAATATATTTTAAACCCCGTACAAGTACATCCGAACAAAGGTTTCGGAGCCAGTGAGGAGCGTTCATGTTAGGGATGCCTCAGGTCCACTAGTCAATAATTACGAAGATGTGGCAGGTATTCGAGGAGACATTCTCTGAATTTTTACATAAGAATCGCCCTCTTGGATGTTCCAGTTTGTTGGCTCCATTTCCGAGGTAGAACTTTCTAAAGACCTAATATTGGATAAACTTAAAAAGTAAAAAATCTCAAAATCCCCGGGCCGAGACTTCTTTAAAGTCTTAAAAAACTTAATTTTTTCCACCCGGCTTATCATCTTAATGGGGTAGTCATTTAAGTCAAGTTTTCTTCCCTCTGAATGGAAGACGACAATTCTACGCCTGATCCTTAAAAAAGGAGACAAATTCAAGGTCTTTAAATATCCCAAAAAAAAAAAAAAAGATATAACCCCATCCCTCCCTAAAACACGTAATAAATGGAGGGCCTGTAACTAGACGAGCTAGATTCTGCAACCGAGAATATAATCACTTTATTGCACATATAATACTTTCGTGTTCTCATTTATATTCTGTTGATGTGAACCAAAGCAGTTTCGTGATAATTTTATTTTCACGACGTATCATTTTTATAGTTACCATTACTTACCTGAAATATGTCGGGGCTGCACCTGTAGCACGTCCCACTTGCCATACATATTGTTCTTCAGGTGGTAGAGGTAGTTCATATGGTGAATTATGTTCTACACTCAAGATATCACTTGGACTTTGGTAATTTCTGAATAAATGTAATTCTACTGGTTTTCTGTCAGCCAGAACGCCTGTTACCATGACTTTTGGATGTGTTATATCAGCCATGACAGTTTCTGCGCCAAAGGTTTCTTTCAAAACATTTTCTAATGGTTCACTTGGATAAGGACGCATTCCGACGAAAGTGTATTCTTTAATACGAAAGTACAAACACAAACACTCTCGCATGGTTTTACCAGTGGCTATTCCCAGAGCCAGAATTCCCCCTGTACTTGTTCCCGCTAGCCAATCGAAGCAATGATTAATTGGCTTTTGTATGATATCTTCTAATTCCAGCAACATTTCTACAAGCACCAAACCCCTTATGCCTCCACCATCCAAACACAGAAGTCGTCCCTTCTTTGGAAAATCTCCGTCTTTATATTTCTGAGAGGCGATTTCCATTGCTGCTACATCCAACATTTGATTCAATACTTCTCTGTTAGTTGGTCCAATGACAGGTGGAGGGGGTATACCGTCATATGTACCACCATGTATGCAACCATCTGTACAATATGGAGTGCCCGGGGGACAACGTTCAGCGCCAACTGCATGAAGATAGTACAAAATTTTGGGTTCTTGTTCTTTGGTAATCAAGTGTCTTGATGAATGCCCTGCATTGTTGAGGATGTTCAAGTCAACACCAAAAATTATGAGACACTGTATTATCGACACGTTGCCCTGTTTCACAGCAAGGTGAATTGGACGATTTCCGTCGGCATCACCAATGTTAGCATCAGCTTGTCGACTTAAGAGAGCCACCACACATTCGAGACGATTTCGCATCACCATAATATGTAAAGCCGTTTTTTTATCAAAGTTGAGAGCATCAATGTGGCAATTCATATCAACGAGTGCCTCAATCACCTGTCGTGAACAGGCCCAATGTAAGGGTGTACCACCCATCTTCATGTCTTCCTTAAAGAGACTGTTGGGGTGGCTTTGAAGAAAGTCACCCACATAACCAGGTTGCACATTATCATCTATCAATCCTGAGGTTTTATTCACGTCGGCACCTGCTAGCAGTAGAGCCCTAACACAGTCAGGTTTGTCTGCTTGGCAAGCAAGATGCAATGGTGTGTACCCATTTTTATTGCGAGCGTTTAAACAATTTGGCGGAGTTCCTTGGGTTAAAGCCTAATAAAAAAATAAATTAGAATTAGAATCATTCTACAAACGTGGCACGAATTTCTGCATAATATTCATGTACGATATTTTTTCGACATTCATAACTTTAACGCAGCCGTATTAAAAATTGTTAATTGTTGTTGTACCTTTTTAAATGAAACATTTTTCGCATTACTAGTACATGAATGCTAGCAAAAAAACTAAATAAATTAATAAATGTTCGTTTTAACTTTTTATTTTGCGAAAAACAACCAACTGAAATATTTTCGTACGTTTTAAATATGGCATAATTTTGAAACACTACTACGAAGCACCTTAACGTAATACATATAATGGTATCAAAACGAGTTAGTGATATAGTTTTTAGAAAACGAATGCGTAAACAAAACAACTCTCATTGCAGTAGTCAACGGACATGGTAAATCAGGCGAGCAACATAGTTTTGTAACTAAATTGTGAATCATTTTTTCTGAAATATGTGTAACGTTGCGTCTAAGACTGTCATAGAAAAGATTTGAACAAAATTTATTTTAATTACGGATAATTTTGTACACTTAATATTTGAAATAGACACTGAAAAAGGCAAAACGTAAGATCCTGATTTTGAACTTAAAATTTTACGCCAATTTATTTATTACATTTGACATTTTCATTGCAACAGAAAGCGTTTATGAAGGTAAACGGTTGTGGGGGTACTCGATTCAGTTTGCTTGGGGTGAATTTCGGAAAGAATTTCGACAAAGTTCCGAGGAACCTCGTCTCTGCAGAGAAAAGAGGGAAGTGGCAGGTTGATAGATAGAACTAAGAGAACTTCAGAAAATATTGAAAATATTAAACAGGCAATCACTTTGTGGCTAACTGCATGGTGGTAATTTTAAATTTTAGGCGGCGCACATAACGCATTTCCCTTAAGGTGCAAAGTACTGTAAAAAAAAACAGAAAAGGTTTGCTGTTACAAGGTACTGATTGGTTGGTGGGTTTTCTAATATCCTGTGTAATAACATTGTAAAATTTTATTGTATACAAATGGAACGTTTTTAGTATAATTTGCACCAGAAGAGATGCATAGTGTTTCACCAACCACACCCTTCTTTTTTATTTCTTGAAATATCCAAAGCAGGATAATAAAATTTAATACGAGTAAATCAACTGAAAGACGATGATTTTGTCTTAGCACAAAACCGTTTGAATCTGTCAAGTTAAAATAATGAAATGTTTAAATTTTAAATGAATTATTTGACATACCTGTATTTGATATTGGTTTTTTTATTTTACAAAAAAGAATGAGCAAAAACATAACTACTCCATTTAAAGAAAAGTTAAGCCTACAGTGAAAGTATAATAAATAAAATCAACATTTGTAGAGAGAAATGGTTTAAAATTATGATCAAAATTAATCTTTCACTAGGAAACCAAGACAACACCCTGTGCATTTTTCATACATACATTGGAAATGAAATAAAGTTTAACTTTTGATCATTATTATACTATTATACTTACAGAAATAATATCCTTAGCAGTACTTGCAGCATAGTGAAACACAGAATCTGAATTATAATCCAAGTGTTCCAATGAACAATTAGCAGCAACTAGAACTTGAACAGTTTTCAAATTTTTTGTAGTAATTGCCACTTGCAGGGGAGAAATCCCTGTCTCATCATCAGTACTATTTAAATAATTGTTTATTTTAGGGTCTTTGAATGAGTCATACAAGCTAAAATATGCCGCCAAATGAGCCATATTCCATGAGGGATGATCAGCAAGAACATCACAAATCTTTTGTAATCCATGAGCATTACACATCTACAACATGAAACATTACAACCATCCACTATGTAAAATACTGACTAACTTCTTTTGAAACTTCAATGAAAACTGGTAATTTATCTTTCAAAACACAGAATTTAATTTCAGCTTCCTCAAGATTTGGGGTGCGGTATAAACTAAAATTGAATTTTATGACAAAACTTTGATATGCGTGAATTTTACAAACCTGTAGGTTTGATGTAAAGTTTCTGTATAAGGACGATGAAGTACAATTTCAAATGGTGCTCCTTTCTTGTTAGTTAAATTGTTAGCTGGCAAGTAAAGAACTAACCCATCTTCACGTAAATGTATGGCACGATCCGTAAAAGTATCAGACCTTGTTTCAATCACTTTATTCGGTGGAGGTTCAGAGCTCAGTAGACTACGTAGTACTAGAATAGTTTACGAAATTACAAAATGTAAAATTATAATATTTTGTGCAACAATTTGAACATTATTTACCATTAAAACCTTGTGCTAACATTGTCGATGCTTGAGTATTATATTACCACTGTCATGAATAAATAACACAACCTTGTAACTTCTCTTTGAAAATTACTCACAGAATTCTTGTGTCAATCCATACTTTTTAAGTTATTCGGGAAAATTATCTCACAGTTCAAGGATGATTCCTTGATTCGGTACCTTAATTCTAATAATGACGTACACTACTTGCGGTTGTATTAGGAATATTATTACAAATTTATTTCATTAATTGATATTTCAAACTTGAAGGTAAATTTTTGTAGTAACGTTTTATGAAATAATAATATGAAATTTCACATGTTCATGAACCAACGGGCTACCCGCAGATTTCTGTATGAATCACAGGTATGAATGTACTAATGTAGACGGGAAATTGACGAAGTATTTTTCAAACGTCATTTAACAGGTTTATAGGTTATGTTCCATTCATTTTGGAGGACGTAATCGCAGGCAGTGCTGAGGATTTACAAGATGTTCACCGACGATTTCGAACAGGTAATGCTCAAAATTCGTATATTTGCTAATAGTTACATTGTGTTACAAATGCATGTAATATTTATAATAAAGCAAAATAGTATCTAGAAATTCAAATATGTTGCAAATAACTACCATGTGTTTGCTGTTGAAAACTTAAAATCAACAAAATTTATACCGACCTACATGTTTCGCATGCACCATTCCCATAATATGTAGAATATTTGTTTAAACATTGACAATATATTGAAAATACAGTGACTTTCATTTATTTTTAGGGTTTTGAGTTCAACAACTATGATGAATATGGGGCTCACACTGGAGATCCAAACCTGGACAATGAATACAATAAACAACAGCTAAAGATGCCAGAAATTGTGAAAAATTTCCTAGTATATTTCCGTAATTGTGTTAATGAAGGATTAATTTTTGAGCTTCAAACATTGTATGAAACATCATGGCCCAAGTTAACTGAAGATTATTTTGAGAAGAGACCATGGCCAGAAGAATCCGAAGTAGCAGCTTTGGTCGACAGTGATCCTGTGAGTAAAATTTTACCTTCAGTTCCAATGTCTTGTACATCCTTAATCTTTTCTTTCACATGTTCACTTTTGTCCTTTATTTCTTCAGCGAGCTTTTCTTTTAATTCTTCGCCTTTGCTAGTTATCAAACTGCTTAACTGTTTCTTGTAGTGCTCCATTTCTAGTCAGCACACACAGTGCATAAGATACCACCGTTGTCGAGTACTGCTTATTTTAGAGATAGGACACGTCAGTTTCGACCCAATTTTGTAATATAGGTTGTTATGTATTATTATTTCATGTTTTATTGATTTTGAATTATCAATAGCTCGTTCTGTTTCCAGTGCTGCATGAATAATTTAAAAATTGTCAAGTATCATGAAGAGTCGAGGTTAACAGTAACTTTATTTAAAGACAAATTTTTGTGCGCATACTAATTTGCCGAAATATCACACTTAATTTTTTGGGATTGCGTTATTTTTTTGTGAATTCAAAATAGTCATAGAATAGGTTTCTCAGACATGAAGCGTCATAAGTAGGATCTTAAAATTCAGCTTTTCGCTTTTATCAAGTTGAATAAATAACTAATCATTATCTGTTAGTGATTGGAAAAATACTAGAGATGTACCGACTGTAGGTCTGGCCCATGGTAGAAGGAGACATGGTATAGGCATACGCATCGGGTGTGACGTCAAGTGGGGTGAAATTAGCGCGAAATTTAAAATACATTCTTTAAATTGCAAAAATTTATTTGTGATTATTCAGTTGTTGGAGTCGTATGTGTGATGTGATGGCAGAATTTAGGTTTATGGAGAGAACTGAGCATAAATATGTCGAAACCCTCTTTGTAACACTCAAGAGATAAGAGCAAATTGGTATTTGCATTTGCTGATGTCCTACATTTATCGAAATTGATACGAAACCACATTTTTGGACCGTTCAACTTTCAATAATTACATTTTTATCATTATTAATTTCATTAACTTTCGTTAGCCGACAACTAATTGACGTATTGGACAGAGCAATGACAACTCAAGCTGAAATTCCCTAGACTTCCCTAGCGAAGCTCACAAGAGTCACAAGGTCGTTGATGCCACCTAACGTCACAAATGGATGCGCAGACGATTTTTAAATTGGTACATCGGATGCCTATACCATGTCTCCTTCTACCATGGGTCTGGCCGACTAACCAACTACCCGATTGTTCGGCCAGTTAAAAACCGACTAGTCGGCCGATTGTTCGGCTTTGCTAAAACCGGTTTATAAATACAACAGACAGTGTGTTTTTTTTATATTTCTCTGACTACCTTAAAAATTTATTTTATTTTAATAAAAGGAATAACTAAAGTTCCTTTGTTTTCCAAAAAATGTATTAAATTTGTTTGGATAATTTTAACATTTAATTTTTTTGTAGTAACTCAGTACAAAAATAAAGAATAGCACAATTTAGGGCCAGTTTATACAATATTTTAACTGAGATTAAGTTGATCGCGCATTTAACAAGGCCATTAGCGACATCTGATTGGCGTAGAGTCGGGCACATGGTACTTTAGGGCGGTGTTAAAAATTAAATCGCAATTAAATATTTTATTGAGGTTCTGTAAACCGGTTTTAATTGTTTTATATACTATTTTAATTTTAATAAAAAAGCGGACCGATCGGCTGTTTTGCCGACTAGTCGCCGACTGCCAGCCGACGATGAAAAACGGCCGAAACTGGTCGATACATCCCTAGTTATAAATAATGTTCACCACAGTTGTATCGAGCATTGATTAAATACATATAGATAGACCCATGCTATTGTTTGGAGCGAACAGGCCAACGGCCGGCGAACAAGAGATGGCGCACGAACAGTCGGCCGTCAAACGCCGGCGAAAAGCTTGGACACCAATCACGCGCATAGGTAACACAAATCACACCAACAATACATTTAATAAATCTACCACTCGATAGAGGGCGACGAAAAAAATGTGTAAAAATCTCATAGTCAGCATTTAGATAATTTACAACGTTGCCAGATGAGCCTAACACAAGTTTGCCGTTATTTCTAGCCAAGTAGGTTTTATTTCGTTTGAAAGTTTCTGATAAAGAAATGGGATTATTATAATGAATAAAAATAAATAAAACTAGTGCTAACATTATTATAAATACGGTCCGGTAACTCAAATTTTACAGTACGAGTGAGATGTTTCAGGACGAGGCGACTGTAGGGAGCCGAGTCTTTAATTTCGAAACGAGTACTGCGAAAAGAGTTACCGGACGTATGTCGTTATGGATTTTATTTCATACTATCAACATATTTTTTTATTCGATAAAATAATTACTATTTTGAGAAAAAGTTCAAATCGAGTCACTTTTTCTGACATCGTCAGCAACCGCTGTTTGGTAAATGTTTTAATTTGTTTATTCGTGCAAATCAGCATCAAAAATGGTGTTTAAACACATAGTAACACTTTACAGGACTTGTTCTTTTTAGCTCAATTTTACCGGACTTGTCCGTTTTTTTTTTATTTTACCGGACTCCTTCGAATCCAGTAAAACGTGAAATTTGACACAGTATGAAGTAAAATAAATGTAAATAACACATTGGAAATTTTTTCTACGCTTTTATGTGCTCGCTTTTGTTACTAATAATACAAAGGAAAATGGTTTTAAATGCGTTTTCTCAAAACTTACTATATTTTTTTAGAAAATTTATTAGACTAGAGACGGACAGATATATGCTAAAGACAAAACATATGCATTCATATATATCTTAAAAAACGGGTAACATATGCCGCATAAAGTCAAAAATCAGATATTTTCTTTCACAATTTATGATGTAAATACAATTAAGTATATCGATAACTCGCTACTGAAAATTTATTGAAATATAATTTGTGTTAAAAAAAGGTTTTTGTGGTTTTATGGTTTATTAACATAATTTACTTATTTAAATTAAATATTTTTAATACATAGCACAAGTTCTCGATATTCTTTATTTTTATTCCAAGTAATAATTGTGTTTCCTTTAGTTTTAACCAAGAAAATTTTTCGGTTATTATCTAACATACTTTTGTACATTAAAAAACTCCATTCCACGTCGCAGGACGTTACAGGACAATATTTAAATAAATAAAGAAGTCGTTTTTATGTGTTTTAAAATTCACTCTGATTTCCGAACTTTAGACTTTTTGGTGTTTCACTTCGGCACAAGAACTACTCGTATCTCAAAGAAAACAAAGAGTGGAAAAATGGAACAGCTTTAGAAACTATTCTTTTATTTGTTCTGTCTTGCAGCGAGAAAAGAATATAGCGTATTGTACCTATATTTCATAGTAAAATTGTCGATCCGGTTTAAAATTTTACCCACCTAATTACGTAATTACGTTAACAAACTAAAATTTTCATTGAAGAGACAGACTGTTCTAGGAAACTTCACTAAATCTCTTTATTTACGAGCTATTCAAAGACCGCCGGTCTCACTGATATTTCTTACCTGGCTCCTACGAATGAAGCGAAAAATGCACACTCAGATTGGAAATATAGTAAATGGGGTAGTAGAGTTCCCTCAAACATATAAGGCGTTTATGACTTCACACCAATTTGACTCCCATTATAATTCAATAGGCCGTCACAACCGGATGTCCTAAACCCGCTCACCGATACCTACCTGAAAAAACCTTTTCCGGTAAAAGCACAGGGCAGGACTGAGTTTTGAATTTACCGACAACTGCGCCTTTCGATTTTTTTATTTTAAGTAAAAACAAAGTAACTTTGTACTCAATCATTTTTTATTACAGCAAATTAGTTAAAATTTTGACATACACAACTATTTACTTATTAACTACTACTACTGCTTATTTATTGATCGAAATGGTCACTGTCATCATCACTCGACTCTTCTAAATTAACAATTAACGGTTTTATCAACCGTGCCCTGTACTGGTCTTTTCCTGAATTTATTCTTCAAGAAGGCAATGTGCTTTGTAGCTTCTGCTACAAACCGCATTTCTATTTACAAATATATGTTTTCGGACTATCGGCAAAATTTTTTGCTACAATATTTCGAAAAGTATTTAAAAATAAATTGCTACAAAAATACAAATTAAATGGCCTATTACTATTAATTTTTATTTATTTGTCACTATTTAGTGTAAGACAATAATTTTTAAAAATTTTATTTATCTATGTATTTTTTATTAAAAAAATTAAGCTTGATAAACCTGTTTTTATAATTTGTAAATAAATTTAGTTGTGTTATTAGTACACTTCTTTTCAATTTTTGGAGGATATGCAACTGCATATCTCTGCATACATATATTAATAAAGTTACAGCATATTTGCATAAATTTTATGCATATTACATGATCATAGTTCTCAAAATTTTGCTGCATACTTTTCGCTCTCTAGTCATATATTATTTTTAATATAACAGCAATATGAATGTACCCTCTGGATTTGAAACAAAAGACGGTGACATCGTCAAAATTATTTGATTTATCAAAAAACTTAGTGGACCAGTTTTCTATTATTGCGATCGTACTTATTAAAGATTTTATGTTTTTTGCTTTCAGTATCTTAATAATATTTTCAAATGTGCAGAATAATGATTAAATAATTAAGGTACGGAAGAAACGTTTTAAAAACAAAATTACTCTTAGTCCGGTCCTTCGCGTCTCGGCCGTCCCTGGCACGTGGCATGGTTTACATTTATAGTGAACCAAGACCTATAAGGTTATATGGCCATCATAAAAGTAGTTGACCGCAAATAAATACCCCCTTTGTGTGGTTCGCACTAAGCTTACCGGTTGGCAATAAATCATCTTCTAAACATTTCTTGCTCATATTTAACAGGGCCGGCTTTCAAAGCGAGTGGTTATTTCGGAACCCTCAGCGGCTGCAGGTAGTAAAGAAATAGTGGAGTGCTGGATTTTCATATTTAGTGAAAGCCGCCCCTGAACGAAACCACAAAAGCCGGTCGAGCTGCAGTGGACACGTTATTTACGACCCTAAAACCTTTTCTATTGTAAACAACTTAACTTCGACACAATGGGATGATTTTATGATGGCCATATAACCTTATAACTCTTGGTTCACTATACTAAGTTTTATGAAGGGTCGGCTGTAAAGTACTTTAAACGTCAAAGCCATAAACGCCTTATAGGTTTGAGGAAACTATACCTACATATGTATGTATGCGTAATATGTCGTTAGACATAAGTATTTTGCAAATAAAATTTATTTCATTGAAAACAGAAGCATTAAAAAACATATCTGTACAAGTTTGGTATCGATATGGCCAGTTGTTTAGAATATGCAAATATGCTTTTGTTCGTATTTACAATCATTACGAAACAGGTTATCAAATAATCTATTTTCACAAGGCTGGACTTTCAAGCGGCAGAAGAGTTAAAAACCATAAATTTTCATTGAAGAAACAAACTCTTCCAAGAAAATTTACCAAATCTTTTAGTTTACGCACTATTGGACGAGCACTCCTTAAAACGGTCAGTATACCTAATCGCATTATTGCATTTAGAAGGTTCTGGTAAATAAATGGGATTATTATAATGAACAAATAAAACAAATAAATTATGATTATTATTTGTTGTTTTAATCCATTAGACGCTTATAGGATTATAAGCATACTTTTCTTGAAAAATCGGTAATAAATTCAGTGAAGCATCTTTGTGCCTTAATTCCTCTTGGTAAATTGGGATTTTGAATAGAGGTTGCAGGAAAATTTTGTATGGTTTTATGGTTTATTTACATAATTTTCTTATTTACAAAGAATGTTTTTAAAATATAATAGTTCTTGATATTATTTATTTTAATTACATTTAATAAACCATAAAACCACAAAAATCTTTTTTTAACACAAATTAGAAATTATATTTCAATAAATTTTCAGTAGCGAGTTATCGATATACTTAATTGTATTTACATCATAAAATTTATTTATTTTACTTCATACTATGTCAAGTTTAACGTTTTACTGGATTCGAACGAGTCCGGTAAAATCAAAAAAACGGACAAGTCCCATAAAATTGAGCCAAAAAGGACAAGTGTTCCATTTCCGGAAGCGGCCACTGACCCTTTTGGGTCTCTTTTGCTTTACCTGTTATTGTAAATACAAATGTAAATTTACTACTTCTGTAACCGTCCTGTATTAAGGTAAGTGTCCACTTGCGAGAAATCGCCTCAAAATCAGCCCTGGAGAGCTCCGAGTCCAGTCGAGTAAAGACGAAATACTGATCGGCTGATCTCGCCGCGAACGATATTCTCTCCAGTGGACAAGCCAAACTGCGTTTACTTGCGAGAGATACTGTCCGTGTGAAGAAGCTTCGAATTGGGGAAGTATTCCCCGAGAGTAAGCAGTTCATCATAAATTATTTTTCGAGTAAAGCCGACTTATTTTACACGTTTATGATTCTATGCAAACAGTCGTGAAAAGGACTACGCAATTCGGCCAAATCTGATCGTTTACCTGACTTCAACATTTATACAGCGTTTTGAGATAGGTAACACATTTTTATGAAATTATTAAATACTAAAAAAAATGTAAAACGAAAATAAATGACTAAATTATGTTCATTTGTCGTAAATCTGAAGCAAGTAATGTGAAAAGTAGACTAGATTAACTTTTTTAATTTATAATTAAACATCATAGTTTGTATAAGTGATTCTGATTATACTTCATTATTATTATTATTATTTTGTTGTAGTACGAGATTAAACTATGCACAACGAAGTAAATTCATTTTTTATTATTCAAATAACGTTTTTAAATGAATTTTTAATAATAATTTACATATTAGGTACTACAAATGTATTGTTAAGTAGCATGAGTATTCAAAAATTAATATTTATATTTATTTTCGGTGTTTATCCACAAGTGCTTTTATAAATTGATACCTGCCTCACCTGAAAATATAATTATTAGGGACAATAATTTTATAGATGTTTTTACACACTACAACATTGCATGTAATTGTCCTTTGATGAATCATAACCTGCCGGGATGATAATCTTCAGGTGCCGGTCGTATTAAGCGCTCTTACCAATCTAACCCGGGAGACAATTTACCTATACCCTTTTTGCTACCTGTTTTCCCAGCATTTACATTTCAGTTGAATTTCTTGAAAGAGGATTAACAAAAAGCTCATAAAATCATAAATTATTTGTCGGTCGAGTACAAATCGCTCGTTTCTCTCGCTAGTGTACCCGAGCAGTGGACAGGGTAGCAAATTTGCTAGAACTTGGGCTCTAGTTGGAAACCAAAGCTGTGCCTCTCTGGAGGTACTTTCACAATACGAACACGTTTCGAATTCCTACAGTTCTGTCCGCGAGTGGTGAGCTTTGCCATGGCCAAATTTGGATGGTCAAAAGACCAAACTGCAGAACTAATTGCACGATATGGAAAAAAAGGACTATAGAAATCGCGTAGCATACACTAAAATTATTTTCAACTATACAGAGTGTTCTGTTTTTGAGGCGTAATATTCAACGTACTTTTTTAAATAGAATGCCTAATTCTAATTTTCTAAAAAATTTTTGTAATGAAGCGGTTCACAAAAAAATCGCAATCGTATTAATTTTAAGATCTGTGTTATAATATTTTATGGGGAGGTAAACAAAAGTACGTGCTTTGCTATGGTATCAATTAAATTAATTTCTAATATGCTGAGTGTTTATAAAAACAAAACTAAAATATTAACAATTTTCAAACATCGTTATTTCCGTCAGCCCATTCTCTACTTTTACGTTTTCTCGACCTTTCATGACCCCTAGAGTACGAAAAAATAAGTCTCTAGTTTCCGTCTGTCTGTCTGTCCGTCTGTCTGCCGTCCCGATTTTTATTAGACAGATAATCTCCAAAAGTACTGGGTCGATTCCAGATTTTTGGAAAAGAAAACATAAAACAACATTTTACAATTTAATTTTGATTCTTACAGCTGTTTTAAAGTTATGATAAGCATAATAAACTTTTAATCAAAATATATTTGCTTATCCCCTCCAAAAAATTGATAACGTCAGTTCAAAATTTTGCCGAATAATTTCCACCCGAAATGTGCAAAATATATATGATCAGTATAATACTTGTAATTTATTATTGTGTTCATATTTTTTAGATTTGCTTATACAGGGCGACTCAAAAAAAAATGAATGCGTGATTTTAGTTTCCTGAATAACACAAGAATTGCAAAACTGAATAGGTACTTTGAAATCTTCCAGACGTTTTAAGGTTATTGTAAGCGTGGTAAATTGTTAATCAAAACATATATGTTTATTCCCAACAAAAACTTGATGACGTCATCTCAAAATTTTTCAGAATAAATTCTATCCAAAGTGTGCAAAATATGTTGAGTTTTTAATTGTGATTTATCACTGCATTCATATTCATCTACTGTTATTTTTAGTATTATACTGCACCAATCCAAGTTGATATACGTGACCTTGCAAAAATGTTGATGACGTCATCACAAAATTGTGTAAAGAAAAAACTCAACTCGAAAATGTTAGATATGTTTCATAGTTCTTTCGGTGCGAGGGAAGTTCTGTCGAAACAACTTTCGACCAATTTTTTACATTTTTAAGAGATATGTGGAAAGAAGATTTTACATAATATTAAATAAGAGTAATAATTGCAATGTTGATTTAATCAAAATCAACTCTACATTAAAATTATATGACATTATAATAGAGGGTGGGATCATATGAATGTGACAACCTGTGACACAGAAAAGAAAGGTCCAAAAACCCCAAAATGTACGTGACATAACCTATGGAGAACACCTTATTTTGTTCAATGATTTACATAATACTTTTACATATGTACCTGATACAAAAAAATCGTAATGTTACTATTACTCTTTCATGAATAGAAATAGCATCGTGCATTTGCGTATTTCTTAGCACAATTTTAGGTCCAGATAATAATTTATGTCCTCTTACTACCTGTTTTCACAGCTGCAATATTTTACCGTATTTCGTGAAAAATAAATTAACAAAAGGCTCGTAAAATCATAAATTCTTTGTCGGTTCGAGTAAAGAGGGTCCATTTTCCTCGCAAGTGCAACTGTGTAGTGGACAGGGTTTTGAGAGCTTTGTCTGATCGACATCTATCGGCGAGCAAAATTTGCCAAAATATCCTCTCAAATCGACAAGCCCTTGAAAGTAACTCTCGCGAATTCTCGCCAAGTCACTCTCCAGTGGACACGTACCTTTAAACATCGAAACCGAACGCTGTCAATTATTTCGCACGCAACAAAACAAAGGTCCTTCGAGCAATATCAAAGTACAATTCGTTATTACATTGTCGTATCAACCAGATTACAAAAAACACTGGTAGGACGAGCCGAGTTGCACAAACATTGGTCCTTCGAGACGGATTGCACAAAACATTGGTCCATCGAGTCGGATTATACAAAACAATAGCATGTTTGCGCAAAACCGTTTCTTATACAGTTTTCCTTATACTTACACTTATAATTTATAATTATAGTTATAAGTATAATTGTAACAGTTATGCTGACGGCTTAGGACCTTACATTGGCAAGCAGAACTGACTTTCTGGCACATAAATTGATTAATTTTGCACATCAAATATTTAGAAATTTTGGCGACTTGTGGCAATATAGAAGATGTTCAGAACTACTCAGTGTATCAATTAATACAAAAAGAGTTTCTTTTTCAGTTGCGACATAATTAGAGTTCTAAATGACACTGATTGACATTGTAAAAAAATTCTATTGTTGTGAATATAAGATGTAACGATTATGAGTGTTATAATCATAAAAGACATAAGTTATAAGGATAAGTGTAAGCATAAGGAAAAATTTGTAAGAAAATGTTTTGCGCAAACACGCTAATAAGTCCTGTAACGTGTTATACTATGTGTTTAAACATATGATGCTGACTTGCACGAATAAACAAATTAAAACATTTGCCAAACAGCGGTTGCTAACGATGTCACAAAAAGTGACTCGATTTGAACTTTTTCTCAAAATAGTAATAATTTTATCGAATAAAAAAATATGTTGACAGTATGAAATAAAATCCATAACGACAAACGTCCGGTAACTCTTTTCGCAGTACTCGTTTCGAAAAGACTCGGCTACCTACTCGTCCTGAAACATCCCACTCGTACTGTAAAATTTGAGCTATTTAGAATAACTTTAATAACTATTTATGTTTTCATCAACACTAACAAGTATTTAAAATAACAAGTAATAATTTGTTTGTATTGTTTATTCATTATAATAATTCCATTTATTTACCAGAAACTTTTAAACGAAATAAAATCTAATCGAATAGAAATAACGGCAAAGTTGTGTTAGACTCATCTGGCAACGTTGTAAAGTATCTAAATGTTGACTATGAGATTTTTACACATTTTTTTCGTCGCCCTCTATCGAGTGGTAGATTTATTAAATGTATTGTTGGTGTGATTTGTGTTTCCTATGCGCGTGATTGGTGTCCAAGCTTTTCGCCGGCGTTTGACGGCCGACTGTTGGTGCGCCATCTCTTGTTCGCCGGCCGTTGGCCTGTTCGCTCCAAACAATAGCATGGGTCTATCTATATGTATTTAATCAATGTATCGAGTAAAAATTCAACGGCTAATACCATTTCAAAGATTTGATCTGTTAGGTCTATAGTCGAGTATACTTGGTTATAGTGCCTAATAGCCGTGGGTTTTTATATTGTACCTCCATGTCCTTCAATATCTATTGTTTCAGTGGTATGTTTGGTACATAAGCGTATAACATCCCTTTTATCTCGCCATTTCATGATACATATGCTACACTTATTTTCTAAACCAAAAAGTTCTCCTCTTTTTATTTTTTTTTTAATTGCCTCTTTGAGGTTCCTCTGACAATTAGATCTCAAAGTTCCGATGTAATGTGTTTTTTTAGTAAGTAGAATATTTGTTAGCTCAAGGCTAGAGTAATAATAATTATCAGTGATAATGGTGCGAACCGATTACAGTAAGTTTTGTGCGAAATTTATTACGATATTTGTTGGAACAGTTATACTTTCGATATTTTGTTCTCTCCCAGTATAAATTGTAATACATATTCCATCTATAACCGTTGTCGCTATACAATTTGAACAGTTTTACTCCGTACTTGTGTGTTTTCTATGGAATTTGCGTTTTTAAAACAAGTCTACCTTGGAAAGGGATAATTGATTCATCCACCTGAAATATAGGTCGTTTGAAAATTTTGTAAGTAATTTATATAACAACGGCTTTATTTTGAACAACCTATCACCTGCTGGAGTATTTTTGTTGTTTGAAAAATGCCACCTTCTTAAAAGAAGTTGAAAGTGATTTCTGGAAATTACTTTAAGAATAATGGAGTTTATGTACAATATGACAGCAGCCCGTTAGATTGACGATATCCTACAGCCCGGTTTACTTCCCAACATTCAGGATGTACTTTTTCAACACAACAATGTTCGCCTCCTCATATTGCCCACAGAATTTTGGACATCTCGATCTCCCGATCTCATCCCCATAGAACATCTGTTGGATAGCGGCCAGCACATTATTTGCTATAATTTTGTTAATTGAATTTTGGATGATTTCTTTACCTCTGAAAGACCAACACCTGGCATAAAAATCAGTTGAAAATAGTATATTATTAGCCAAGGTTGCAGAGCCAAGTATTCTAGACCGAGCGCAAATTAGAACCCGAGACGCGCAGCGTCGAGGGCTCTGAAGCGCGAGGTCTAGAAGTGGCTTTGCAACCGTGGTTAATATACTTTTTTTTTTCACTAGTAGAAACCATAATACAATAAACTGCAAAAATAAACGTTCAATTTTTTGACACAACATGATTTTGTTTTGATTTCTAGTCAAACTTAATCTAAATCTTCAACACAAAGAAAACCGTTTATACTTGTCGCTGAGTTAATCATTTTATCTTCTACCGTCTACCAACTACCATGCGTATACTCAAGTAATGTTTGTAGCACACATTTGTTCATTTTTTAAGAAATAATCACATCAAACATTGCGTACATAACCTCAGTTTTTCTTTTTGAACCGGTGGTCGCAAAAGTTGAATTTGCTACCACTAAATGAGTCGACATTTGCATGCGTCATGGATGCTAGTGAAAAAAAATTATTATTGGGTATTAAACTTCCCATGTCAGTCAGGATTTTTTTGCATTTATAGGAAAACTGTTAGTTTTTTGAGGGATTTTTTCAATGCGTCCATAAATGCCACTGAAACATCAGTAGAATGTGAGGCTAATCAGTATACACATTGACAGAATGAACACTTTGTTGAACCGTTGTTTAAGATTTTGATCACCTGGTTTACGAACTCATTTATGAAGGTTATATGTACATTTTTCATATTTATACTTCCTGAGTGTAAGCTAAAGAACTATAGCAGTCGAGTCCATCGGGCGACATTGCCATTTTCATATTTTTTCGACGTTTCATGACCCTTAGAGTACCAAAAAAGTGGTCTCGCATTTCCATCTGTCTGTCTGTTTGTGTTGATTTTTATTACACAGATAATCTTCAAAACTACCGGACCGGTTGTTGTCAATTTTTTTTTATTGGAAAAAAGTAGGTAGCCAATTTCGGTCGATTTGTTTAGTGTTTATTCAAGACAAATCAAACTACTAAACACGTACTGTGCTCACGTTTAATATGTATTATTTTCATATTACTTTATTTACTTATGAAACATAACACGTTTGTAATAAAGAATATTTTTGCAGGTTTTCATGATTCTCTATAAAGAACTATATTTTCGTCATATCTACGCTCGAATTCAAGGTGGACCAACGCTCGAACAGCGATTTAATTCATTTTACAACTACTGCGATTTGTTTAACTACATTTTGAGTGCAGATGTCCCAGTTCCGTTGGAGCTTCCTGATTTGTGGTTGTGGGAACTGATAGATGAATTTGTTTACCAGTTTCAATCCTTCGCACAATATAGGGCACGCCTTCAAAAGAAAACTGCCCAAGAATTAGAAACGTTGAACTCCAATAACAAAGTATGGAACGTGCTTTGCGTTTTGAATGTACTACATTCATTGGTCGACAAAAGTAACATCAAGCAGCAGTTGGAAGTATGTGCAAGTGGTGGAGATCCTGACTCAGTTGCTGGAGAGTTTGGCAGCCACTCACTTTATAAGATGTTGGGTTACTTCTCGTTGATTGGACTTTTGAGACTTCATTCTCTACTTGGAGATTACTATCAATCAATTAAAGTTTTGGAAAATATCGAGATTCATAAAAAATCGCAGTACGCCCACATTCCGGCTTGTTTGATCTCTACTTCCTATTATGTAGGTTTTGGTTACATGATGATGAGAAGATATTCTGATGCTATACGCACTTTTTCATCAATTCTGTTGTATATTCAACGTACTAAACAACTTTTTGCTTCTAAGAGTTATCAGCATGATCAGATAAATAAACAGACTGATCAGATGTATCACTTACTGGCGATCTGTTTAGTTCTTCATCCTCAGTGCATTGATGAATCAATTCAACAAACTTTAAGAGAAAAAAGCTACCATGAAAAGATGTACAAGATGCAGTATGGAGATCTTCAAGAATTTGAAAACTGCTTTATTTTTGCTTGTCCAAAATTCTTGTCACCGTGCCCCCCTCCTGTCGATTCTATACCAGATGATTACTCAAAGGAAGCGATTCGCCATCAAACACAAGTTTTTATGGACGAAGTACAGCAACAAAAAATGTTGCCAACTATTAGAAGTTACTTAAAATTGTATACCACTTTGCCCATTGCTAAGCTAGCTACTTTTATGGCCCAAAATAAGAACAATGATGGCAAATTTGATGTCAATAAAGAGACACAAAGTTTGTTGATCCACTTGTTATGCTTCAAACATAAAATGAAGAATGTCGTTTGGTCAAAAGGATCTTCTGGTTTGGAAGGAAAACTGGAAAGTGGCTCAGAGGTAATACTTTTTGTAGTTGATATAATTTGATGGAGTTATTTATTTCTATGATTAAATGAATATTATATTTACTTCTGGTAACAGAATTAACATTTATTTTTATTCCAGCTGGACTTCTACATTGACAACGACATGATTCATATCGCCGATACAAAGGTTGCACATAGATACGGCGATTTCTTTATAAGAAAAATTTTGAAGTTTGAAGATTTAAATCGAAAACTTCATAACTTGAAGTTGTAAGTGTTTATTTTGAACTTTTGTAACCATTCATCATTAATAATCACATTAAAATGTAAAGCAACCTCAACCAAACTGTTGTTTTTTTTCAATATACGAGTATATTCATTTTGTACATATCACATAGACATCTTTTCGCAAGGACGTTGTATAGATACAATGTCATTAGAATTAAGTTGTTAATGATACTAACTATCTATAAGGTAACTTATGAGTTAATAATTTTGATCTACGTTTAGTATGATGACTGTCGCCTAAAAAATGCGATTTGTAATAAAATAGTACTAGCTACTAGCCATGAAATGTGGTAATTCATTAACAATACATAAATACGTCACTAATTACTGAATTTTACGCCATTTGTTCTTGTAAAGTTAATTGGGTAAAAGGGTACTACGGCGGGTAGTCAGTCCGGGAAATTTCAGGGACTTTGTCCAGATCGACAAATTCTAAGGCCATCAACAATCGAAAGAATCGTACAATAGTTTACATGTGTTTGAACATTTAATCTTAAGTTAGTGTATTGATTGTAGTTGTACCTAAAGCATGTCTTATTAAAGTTTGTTTTGGGCTCAAAATCACAATAATGATTTTGAACTAAATAACCAAAATATCAAAGTAATAAATTTTATTTGATTGATACATGTCATCGCTCGTACTACTTTATTCTAATTGTGAATTCCGTTTTCCTGTTTATTTTAATACCATAAGTTGTTATAAAAAGAATAAAGAGTAATTTAGATGCATTCAACGTGTTGATCTAAAATAATTAGAGGAGAAAATATTTTCTAATTTTTGTTTTTACATGTAAAGTCCCTCTGTTCCAAAAACGATTCTACATCCGGTATATACCTACTCTCAAAATTATGTGTACTTACGCAGTTTTAATAAATAAAAACGACATATAACTGAAATAACGTTATTTCAGTTTTCAAGACCCATTTTTTAAATTGAAAGTAGTTAGTAGAAACAAAAAACAATACACTAATTATATTTGAGAGCTTTTTGAGGATTATACATTTTTTGTAAAAGAATTTAGCGTTTTACCATTTTTACGGTATTCTCAAAGTGTATTAAAATTTCATAATAATTAATAACATTAACAGACTGGTGGAAACGGGATACCAACATCTGCTTATTTTTCAGAAAGTGAAACGCCAATAAGAAAACATGAGATTGAGTATTCATGAGTGACCCTACATCAGGATATATGTACTTCATTTAGCAAAAGCACACTTCAATGGACAGTGTTAAACGTATCTATCAAAAGGAAAAAAAAAAGATGTTCACACAAATATGGAAATACTTCAGTCCATGGACGTAGATTCCCTTAATGCTTCAGTCCAACCTACCTGGCGAAAAGTTTATTCCACTTTGCCAAACTGTATAACTTTTTAGTATGGAGACATAATAAATAAGACTCATGGGTATTACTATGTACCTATAGTGTAATGATATTTTGTTTCCCTTCATGAGAGATCCAATTTTGAATATATGCAACGTTCAATTTATTATTTATTTTTAGGTAAAATCATTGTTTAATATAATATACTTAAACAATGGTAAAATGTAGTGTCCGTGTAAAAGAATTCTACTTCGAGACAATATCCTTATTAGACTCTTAGCTTTACAAAAACCATTTTTCTAAATAGTATTTAAACATAACGTCATGAAAGGTGACATAAAAGTTACAAGGGTGCATTTTGCTTCTACGTGACAATAATCCAGGAACCCAGCACCAAAAGAGGTCCGCGAAGATTGTGTAGGATCAGTGGTTGGAAGTAATTCATTACTGTAATTCAATTCCATTTCAAGTAATGACTAATGAGTAATTGTAAGGAATTACTTTTTTCAAGTAATTCAGTCACTTTACAATTACTTTTAACCAAAATACTCAAAAATATTGTTTTGTTTTTCTCTACGAATCGTTTACCTGAACTGCTGAGACAATTATATTTTACCTGGTTCGTCCCAATAAAGAGAAGATTAACCCAATATTTAGGGAGTTAAAATCTAAAACGCGCTTTACAGAAATAAAATATGTTAATAATTGGGCAAGGGCAGAATATTTAAAATTTGTGGTCAAACAAATTTTAGTCATTTTCTGGTCCACTCAAATCTATAACAGGTAACTAATAGAGCCCGTCCTTTTAAACCCCTCATAATCCGATAATAAAATTTTATGAGTGTCCAACTGTCCACCCTTTAAGGTTTTCTAAATTTGTAAGTCACAACGCCAAGGGGCAGTTAAAGACAGACTTTTAAGTTTACATTATCTTGTAGCCCCCTTCTAAGTATTTAGGAACATCCTTCTTATTAAAGATTAAAAGATTTGCTTTCGCAGGTAATTATCGGTGGACTAATATTTACGATACATTTACACGTAGCCAATAAGATATTTTGAAATCTCCCACCAATGCAAATTTTTGTTTAAAAGTTGTTGCAGTTGGCATTGAACTTTTATTTCTAGCTAGAGTGGAATGAAATTAGGAACAAAAGAATCGGCTCTTCAATTTTTGGTAAAATATGTAACATGTTTAGTGTTGGCGCGGATGTTTTTATAAGACAAAACGTCATGCCTTAGCTGAAGAAAATTTTGAATGTCAGCTATAATTGAATTTAAATTATGAATATAGTCCTCTTGCGTGAAGTATTTATTTGTTTTATGTTATTTACTGATGTGCATATGTAACAAATGCGTTAGTAAAATAAATCACTCACTGCGTATTTCATTCCAACGCGTTTTTTCTTGACCCTTTGGACCCATACAACAAAAAATAAAATTGTGTCTTCATCAAATTTTTTAAAGTGCAAAAAGTAATTGTTACAGTAATGCATTAATTTTTAAAAATAATTGTTCCAATCGCTGTGCAAGAAATGCAATGTTGAATTACATTCCGGTTGCCACGAAGAATTTCATCAGTAGCACTCTACTTCATGCATCTGGCCAACGTTGCGGCAACGTAATTTTTCTCTAATATCTTTTGTTAAATTTAACAAATGTTCGTGAAAAATGTTTCGCTGTGCCCCTTTAACAATAAATATGCACTTTTTTTTATTGTGATTACACTTGGCGCTTGGGTTACAAGAATTTTTATACATACTATTATTCTGAGATGATTTAATTCTATAACCCTCAAAACATATCCCTAACTATACTTTTATCAGAAAAATAATGAGTTAAAATATGGTAATGAACAATCATATCGTTTTTTTGTTTTTTCTGTTTAATACAAATTAAGAGTTTATAACTTAATACAGAAAAACACATTTTGCTATAGATACTGCTGGTTAAAATAACAAATTACTTTTAAAAACGTAGTTTCAGAATCCGTAATATGTTCTTACTGATATCACTAAATTCTTGTTATGATTTATCGCTTTTCGTTAAATATTAAAATTTGCGAAGTATTAATCATTCACTGTAGTTTCAGTAATGTAAAGGAAGTTAATATGTTTCTAGACTTAATTAGGCACTTTATTATGTTGTCATCACATGAATTTTAAATATTTAATGTATTACAATGCCAGATAAGTAAAAGTTGTTCAGTGCATAACAAACGTTGATTTTATAGTTACTGTAAAAATGTCTGTTTTTAGGGCTCATAGGCCAGAAAGGTATAAAAAAGGTAGACAGAATTCTTTTTATCTTTTATATTTACGTTTTGTAGATGTTTTAACCTTAAATCGCGATGTGTGCGTTGCTTTAAATCTGTGAGATTTATCTTTATAGTGCCTAGTGTCCGTCTCAGTTGTTTGTCTGTACTGAGCCCATGGGTGAATGTCCTCAGTATCATCCACTTCTATTTCTTCCAACCAAGTTTTGTATCTCATTTGAAATATCCTGTGACCTTTCTGAAAAGACTGACTCTGAGACAATTTATTTTCCTAAAAAGGAAAATGTTTAAAGTTATATAATCCAAATAAATTAAGAACTTACATTATCATTTGATATTTTTTTGCAAATTTTTTTAAAATCTTGTAAACATTGCATAAATATTTTATTTGGTTTTATATTTTCTCTTAAACTGATTTCCATTATTTCTAGGACATATGCAAAATTCTTATGATGGCATGCTTGGTGTAACATTGCTCCTAAAATTTCTGTGTTTAGTCTAAAATAAAAAAAAAAGGTTATGACACGTCAACCAATACGTTACATAACTGACCTATATGAATGTTCTTTCATCTGATCTAATAATTGTAAAGCTTCATCCTTGGTTTTACATCCTAATGATAAAACGCCAAATGTAATTAGATCTGGTCTATAATTGAATTTTTTCATTTCTTCTAGTACTTGCTAAAATTGAAATAAATTGTAAAGAACACAATAATTTAAGTCTTGGCAGTTACCTTGCCTCCATCATAATCAAACCTCATACTACGTTTTTTTATTAACATATTAAAAAAGTCAATATCTGGTTTCACATCAAACTTTCTCATGATTTTTTCTAATTCCAGTTCTGCCGCTAGACTTCCAGGTAGGCAGTTTAAGAGCTGAGTAAATGTTTTAATGTCAGGAGCACATTTATGTTCTACCATATTATTTAAAAAACCTTTGCAACCGCCAACAAGTAGTAATCGATCTTCAGCCCTTGTTACTTCAGAGAAAGAGACAATATTTCCCAAATGCGGCAACTTAGCCATAAGATTTGGCCTGCAGACATCAAGATCGAAGCTACTATTTACTACTGCATTATTGGGAATTTCTGCATTTTTGCAGTCTTTATTTACGACGCCTTCATGTGTAGATGAATGTTGAATAAGTTTTCTATTAGTTGAACTTTCAGGAAGAAATTTTACATTGCTTGATTTGTTTTGCAATAATGTGTTGACTGTATCTTGCATTACTTCTACATCACCAATTCCGCAATCTCTTATACACCTCAACATTAAATTGTATGTATACAAGCTTGGTGGGATATTTTTTTCTATACTTTTTCGCCACACTAACAATGCATGTCTAAAACCTGCTTCTTTATCTTGAACACAGGCTTGTAATAGGAAATTAATTGTATCATCTTTGATTGGGATTTTTTTAATCATCATTTCATCAACTAGAGCAAAAGCTACTGTAAGATCTCCACATCGACCAAAGGCTTTTATCATTGCATTATAGTTTGTTGCGTTAGGTTCATACATTTTTTCTATCATTATATTTCGAAGGTGTTTTGCTCTCGATAATCCATCTTCTGGCCAAGGACTATTAGCGCAAGCATTAAATAAAGCAGTGTAAGTACCTCCTGTAATTTTTAAATCACGTTTTTTCATCTGGTTGTACAAAGAGAATGCTTTTTTTGTATAACCCACTCGTCCACAAGCACCAATCACTAAATTATAAATATAATTTTCAGGTTTAACTTTGTCTTCTTGAAGCATTTTCACTTCTAGAACATCTATGGCTTCTTTTATCTTCCGCTTTCTAATGAAACTTTTTATTACATCTGCATACTGCTTCGTAGTTGACTTTTGAGAAGGTAATACCTGTTCCTCAAAGTGTTTTTCTTCTTTTAAATCTGATTCATGAGAAATTTCTTTTTCCCTTGAGTCTCCAAAGGTGTCAGGGTCATTTTTTAAACGCACTAAATATTCTTGTTCTGTTTCTAATGTTGTTTCCGAAGCATGGGAGAATGGTTTAACATTGCAAGTTAGTGTTGAGGGTGCAATCTGTGACCCTTTTAAAATTAGAACATGTTGATGCCGTTTGCCTTCGAATTTTCTGCATCTTTCTAGTCCTTTACAAGTCAAGCGGGAAATGATTCTTAAACGAAACATTTTACTAATTTACTTGACGTCATAACCTCACTTTCTAAGTAAACTTGTGACTCCTTGTAACTGAATAGATGTAAATAATGTGGCAACTATGAGTTAATACTTATTAATTTGTGAAATGTGCAATTATTATTATATGACAAAACGCACAACAGAACAACGTTTATTCATGGACCATAACCTCTCTAAAAACAAATCTGTCAAGTTCTCTAACCTTCTCCAGAATAGCAAATTAAACAAATACCGTAACACCATCTGATGTCGTGCATTGGTTGGCAATCCTGCGACGCCAGGCGTCGATTGTTTTTTTTTTCCTGTCTTGTACAGTGACGTCTGTCATTTAATGCTAGATCAGTGTTTTTTTTAGTCTTTCCTGTGTGATATATGAAGAATAATCTTCATTTGTAACAGCTAAAAATGGTATTTTCATCTATGCCCTAAACTCTTAAGCTCTTTTAAAGACTATAAAAATATATAACAATGAATGGTGTGTAACTCTAAATTATAGAATTCTCTTACCCATTATGTAACTACATATTTATTCAACACAAAAAAACATTTTTTTTCACTTTGAAAAAATTATCTTCATGATAATAAAAAGAGTATAAATTATCTACAGTTGAATTTTAATTTGTTTAACACAAATATTCCCATTTGTTCTATTTGTAAAATGTATACCGGCATTAAAATTTTGTGAAGTTTTAAATAGAAAATCCATAATAAATTTGATATTTGAGGAAGCGTGTTCAAACAAAAATTCTAGTTAGTCGCAAGTTTAAAAACACAATTTATTAGTCTAGATGAGTGCAATAATCCATTTATTGTAATTATTATTTAAGTATTGCTGTTCACCCTTGCACTTAAGCCTCGTAAGATTCCATGTCTAAACGACAAATGAAAAAAATAATGGCTCACGTTTTGTTAGTTTCGGTAAAATTAAAAAAATGTCTAATGTTTAAGTGATTGTTTAGAAATTAAGAGCAGGTCCGGACTGGAAAAATACAAAAAAAATCTGGTGAAAACATAACTAGGCATTTGCAAAAATACTATGTTCGCTGAACACTGAACAAAATAAAAATACAATCCTTTTTAAAGTAATAGTATTAAATAGTGTGACTGAGTGTTTTACTTACTGTTAAAATGTGTCAAAATTTCAGGGAAAAAATTTACGTTGCTAGCTGAGTTTGCAGCAAAAGTATCATCATGGTACCTACTTGATTTTGGCGTTTTGTGGTTGTATTTCTTCTTAGTTTTATTATTTATGCTCCAGTTACCCAGTGTTAAATTTATACATATCTATTATAACAAAATTTTGCGGCCAAGTGAATGTGCAATTTGTTATTTTTAAATGTTCGTTTTATCAGCAATGGTAACTAATAACTTTTAGAACAACAAAGTTTCACATAAAGTTAGAACCAAGTTTTGTTTGTATGTTACGTTTTGATCAACTTTCACAGATTTGGGTTTAAGTTCATTTTCAAGCGTAAAATAGGGGAAAATTTTAATGGAAGCATTTTGACGAATGTCTGATTTCAGATTCAGTTTGTGGAATACAAAAATGTCGGTCTCCTCTTTCTATTTCTTTGGCGATTTTGTTAAAAAATATCTTCGATTATTTTGAAATTTTAGATGTGTTTTAATTTCATTATGTAGACTGATAAGGCTAACCAGAATTTGTGTACTTATCCATCCCCTCTAAAAAAGGAATTGATGTTAGTCAAGTAAATCCCACTTGAAATTTGTAGCTTGTATGTTCCTTTATTTGAGATTTAATAAAGTGACGTACTCAAAACTTTTAACTTTACGTATACGTACGGGTTATCGTTAAACAAACTTGTCGAATGAAAATTTACAGTTTTCTTTTAAACGTACTTACCAAAAATTTTGTACATTATCCCCTTCAAAGAACTGATGCTCTCATCTAAAAAAATTGGTCTAAGGTTATTTCATCTAAAATGTACTGGCTTCAGTTTTATTGTTAATATAAAAATGCTGCTTGTATTTGTTTTAGCAAGGCCATGAGGCATTTTTCGAAATTTTTACTTCCCGAGCGTAAGCAAAGGAAGTATTGTAATCGAGTCCGTCGGCCGAATCTCTACTTTTGCATTCTCGACCTATCATGACCCCTAGAGGACGAAGAAATAGGTCTCTCGTTTCCGCCTCTCTGTCCGTCTGTCCGTCTGTCTGTCCGTCTGTCTGCCGTCCTAGATTTTTATTAGACAGATAATCTCCGAAAGTATTGGGCCGATTGTTGTCAAATTTTGTATTTATATTAGGTATATCATGTAGATGGTAAAACGCTAACCAAAATTTGTCATTAATCATCCCCACCACTAATGTGATGACGTCACTTGAAAATTGTACTTAGTAAATGGGTTTTAAATTGTATCAAATGACATAGTCTTACACATGTAGTTTATGACCCCGAATTGAGAATTTACCCGAAACGTCCAGATTTTTGTAAAAAAAAATCAAAAGTTGGAAACAACATTTTGACATTTAATTTGGAATCTGTAAAACCGAATGCTTTGAAATCTTGCAGATGGTTTACAGTTATGATAAGCATAATAAGTTTTTATTCAAAATATATTTACTTGTCCCCTCCAAAAAATTGATGACGTCACCTCAAAAGTTTGGATTTGCGTATACAGGATGACTCAAAAAATTAATGAATGCGTACATTTATTTTATTGATTTAATCAGGAACTACAAAACCAAATGCTTTTAGAGTACTCGGTTTCACAGTTTCTATGTTAAATTATTATGAAATGTTTTTGTAAAACTTTGATCTTTTTTCCAAAAATGTTAGCGTCCAAAGTGAAAAATAACCGCGAATTAATGTACCACAAGTATAAAACCATACCATTCTATAAAATTTATATGTGATTTACCTAGAAAAATTTTTAACATTACGTCATTAAATTGGCTGTGTGTCAGCAATTTAACCACCTATATGATTAGCCTAGTAGATTCGGATATTACCTACTCGTATCTGCCTATCATCTAATACAATCGCGAACAGAAGACTATCAGAAGGAAATGGGAGACTTATCTATATTTTCATATTGTAGTAGTTACGAAACGTTAAGAAAAGTGAAATTAGCCATTCACATTAGTCAAATTAACTTTATTACCATAGTTTCCTAGCTTACGCTTGGGAAGTAAAAATTTTGCTTGGACACATATTTTAAAAATATCTTAATAATATTGATACAGAACAGCAAAAAACCTAGAGAATACTGTATACATACATTAGCAGTGCTGAATGCTGCTTTTAGGTATAAATATTCAATTTCAACAAAATCTAACAGAATACAAAGAGTATAGGGACAACAAGAAATATAGTAAAATTTTGCCTTTAAATTCGTTGCAGTTTCGTGTTTGAAAAGGTTTTCTATTTTTTTCATTGGTCCAATGATAATCAACAATACAAAACTTTATATAGTCGTGAAATTAGTAAATTGTATATAACACCGATTAGAATTGATAGGTACAGTAGACCCAATAGATCTGGCATCATAATTCTGCTGAATCTACATACCAGAGTAGTTTATTTTATAGATGCTGGTATTCTTAACAGAGATACTTTAACACCAACATTATCGCACAAAACAAAATTTCACAATTCCTGCAGTTTTCCATGAGATATTAAAAGTAAAGTTAAATCTTGAAAAAAATTCTATTTTGCCCTCAAACCACAATTGTAAAAATTTAAAACCAGTTACAAATATCCCAATATTTTTGTTGTTCGTAAATTCCTTAGTGAGATCATGTTGGTATTCAACTGATTTAACTTAACTGGAGATTAGTAGTTACTTATACTAAAGCAAATTGAGTTTGGCCACGAACACTTTCCCATGATTTGAAAAAAAGTTGTCGAGTTGCATTTGAAATTTTGTACCTAACGGAGGTCTTTAATTTATACTCATTTAGAACCAGAGCCAATTTTGTTAGAAAAGTTCAAGTATAGTAAACTTATTTGACTTGTAAAAACCTAGTAACTGAGTTTACTACAGTAGGCTTTCGATATTCGTTTTACTTTCTTATTTGGTCGACAAAAAAATTATTTATGAACTCCCACTGAGAAAAAGAATGTGTACCTACGATAGTGCAAATTTTAATTTTTTTCTTTTAAAACAACCCATACGTAAAGTATCAAATGTAGGAATGCATTATTAAAAAACGGGCGAAAGAGTGTGTACCTAAATATTTCAGATATGGTTTATTTATACAATTTTGATATTACTTTATCAATTTTTTGAAGTAGTAGTAAGTAGACAAATTGTGATCAGCTTACTACCATCTTTATGATAATCATAAAGCATACTACTTACAATTTCAGAGTAATCGGTTTTCTAATTCTGTACATTAACTCTTTAAGAAATGTCTTTATTTTAAGAATCATTGTTTTTTTCTTCGCTTTAGAACTGGGCTAAAAATATGGATTGCTTTTTAAAAAATATTCACGATGTCAGAACTTTGAAAATCCCCGCAAGAAACTACAAATTTATTCTTAAAATATAGAATGTGTGAATGAGTGTTCAATTCCAGCGGTTAGATGCTTAATATACCTATGACTATATTACAATCGAGTATGTGTGAATATTTATGGTCGTACTGATATTGCCTTTAAATCTATAGTACGAACGTTTTAGTTAATTACAACAGCTAATGCTGTACAGTACCTGTTACATCTCAGTCTCATGTACATTTTTTAGATGCTACACTTTCAGTTAGTAAAATGTCAGTTTCTAAAAATAATAGCGATATTATAGTTAGAACACCCTGCATACATAAATGTTTGCACACCTCAATTCAGCTTATAATAGTTTTTCAAAACTTATCAAAGAAGTGGCATGTAAATAAACGATTAATAAAACGAATCCTTGAAAACATGAATTTAATAAATGTTAAATATTTCCTTTTATTTCGATGATGATACAAATGGTGTAGATAATTTTTAAAGACATTATTAAGATAAATACCATAGTATTGAAAACGACAAGGTCAAATCATTTAGGAGTATACTGTAAATATTTGTTTCTTAACAACAGTAATAATAATTTTGTTGTGGTATTAGTTTTAACTTTTGTTTTTATAATTGAAGTTTACTGTCTATATTACGGATATCCTACATTTTTAGTTCATGGTTTACAATTGACATATAGGTATCTACATATTAGTAGGTAATTAAATTGAAATCTGTCGGGGAACAAAGTTTAACATCCGTCTAGTGGAACATTTATCTTTATAGATAACAGTTTGACAACTTTCTTAAATACTTGTTCGTTTCAAACGTCATGTCAGTTGATAAAATTCTACAATGATTCTGTATTTACTAATTTTATCAATCGTAACTTACATAAATGCTGCAGAAACTCCTATCATAGGAATTTTATCACAAGAAGCATATTTAATAAGAAATGCATATCCAGATGCTCACAGTTTCATCGCAGCTTCTTACGTAAAAATTCTGGAAAGTAGTGGTGCCCGAGTTTTGCCGATATGGTAATATTTCTTAAAAATTGTATTTGTTTTAATATGAGTGATTGTAGGGTGGGACAAGAGGAAGATTATTACGAAAGAGTTGTCAATTTTACAAATGGGTGAGTAAATTACTGCAGTCCATCAGACTTGCTGGATAATTAAACAGTATTCTATTTCCCGGAGGAGGAACTTACTTTAACGAAACTGGAGGTTATGGCGAAGCAGCAAAACAACTTTATGAATTAGCCGTGAAAGCTAATGAGAATGGGGTTCATTATCCTCTGTGGGGAATATGTCTTGGAATGCAGGTTTTGATGTTTGGAGTGTTGGGCAAGGACATTCGCGGAGACTGTCAGTCTAAAGACGTTGCTTTACCTTTAGAATTTGTTTCAGGTGGGTAATGAACGTTAACTTTATGTACCCAAATCGCCCACTTTGACATTTAAACAAACACAATGTATTCTGGTCAACGCGAAATTTTGTCTTGTGTTTATTCAAAAACCCCACATCTCAGTTTGGCAAATCAAAAAATATCATGAACCAAAATTTGTGGATGTTTATTTTTGTTTTCATTTTTTGTAGTTTTTCATAGAATTCTGAAATATCTAAATTTTGTGATATGAGCTAAAGACGAACGTTAAACTCCAATGGGATTACAAATGGAAATAAGTTTAGTATTTCTTCCGATTACTTGATAGATACAGTTTGTAGCATGTTATTATAGGAGTATATTTTTTTAAAAATATCATTTCTTTGCAGTTTCTAATTTCCAGTGTTTAGTGTTACATGATATGTTTGCCTATACATTTAATTAATTAATATAGATCTTGGGTGCAGCCTTACCTAAGCAATACCTATTTTTAATTCCCGGGCTCGTAAATATGTACGATTTCTATTCTTTTTAACTAGTAAATTGTATTTCACATTTGGTTTAATTATTTTTGTAGACACAAAAGCATGATTATATAATTAAAATTTTTATTTTCGTTTCTATTACAAAGATTTCGATTTGGATATTACTGACAATTACCAACAGCTCATACGTAAATCTATAATTTCATGATCAGGACAAATATGTAATGTGAAATTAGATTTCCTAAATTAAAAGAAATTTAAATGACAGTAAATGATGTATACCGATTTTGGAACTAGTGAACAATAATCCTCATGTGAGCCAAAGAACTGCAGCCAGAGGACCAGGTTAATCATCTGTGTATCGAATATTGAAAGGAAAAAAATCCTCCATTCCGTTTAACATTAGTTCAAGAATTGAAACCCACAGATCATCCTAAAAGATCAATGGTTTGCAATTTTATTTAGAGAACGCCAAAAGTTCAAAGTTTAATCACCTCTTTTACGATTTGTTTTTTTCGGATGAAGCAAATGTTTCAAAAAATGGTGGAGTTAATAAGCATGATTATTATTATTATATCCAAGACAACCCTCACTGAATTAAAGAATTAAATTATTGGTTACAATTTTAGAGACAATGTTAAAGTGGAATCCTTATCTAAATTTTATTCAAATTAATTTACCATTATTGCCCGAAAATGTTAATTTGAAAATATGACAAAATTAATGGTTTCAACAGGACTGTGTTCTTTCACAGTATCACAGAAGGGTGGGGAATTATATAGTTGTCCCAGTCTGACTTCGTTTTTATGGCAGCGGAATCTCAATTACTGGAAGCATTAGGAACTCTATTGAAAATGTAAATAGCCGGGCCATAAATCATCTTAAGGGTTTACGGGCGGTACGGCCCTGTGTAGTGTAGACAGTTGGTCGCTTGGTGCTTTATGACCGCTGGATTACTTGTGGCAGAGGTTTAATGTGGAAGACTTAACTCCTTCACAATAGGATGCAGTCGTAAAAACGAACCAACACTTGCAACACTATACCTTGCTGTAGGCTTCTCTAACATGTGCTTGGGAGAGGGTCTGTTAAATCTTGGACTCCCAGAAGTGCGGATATTACATCTTAAACTTTTTTCCTGTGGGGCACAGGTAAAGAAATAATTTATCAAACTCCAATAATTAACAGCGTGGAACATTTGGAAAATAAAAATTAAGAAAAGCCAAAGAATTTATCCCACCAGTAGATCATTCAGTGTGGGTAAAATGTCATTGTACCACAGGATTAGAGCATTTGAAAGAAATGGTGGGCAGCTCTTTGAGCAGTTGTTACAATCATTAATTAAAACAATTTTTGTTGTAAATTTTAAAAGTGATACTTTGTCAAAATTTTGGTAATGTCGGAGTTTACCATTCTGTTGGGCTTATTATTAGACGTGAATCACCTGTATTAGAAACACCGATGTAATTAGAGTTTAAAGGACCATTTTTTTTTTCAATAAATAAAATATTTTTGGAATAGACAAGCACAATTTCAAAATTTAGTTTACCAGTGCTTTTAAACAGTGTTTTGAAATTCAAGGTGTTCCAGCGAAAACTTTTGTGGAAAATATTTTTTCAATACCTATTCTATTTTTTTACGAAAAACTGAAAAATCATTTATAACATTTGCAGAGAGGTGCTTATTAATTTATCAAATATATCACTTACAAGATGACGCTAAATTTATACATATTTCTTTTTTCAAGAGTTGCCACACAAGCGTTAGAGTTTTATGTATATGAAATGGTTAATATAACTACTCTAACATCAGAAAAACTCTTTCCTCTCCAGCAGAAGTTTTCGCCAAGACTCCCTACTTATGCGTATGTGTTGTTTAAAAAATTAACAAATATATTTTTTTGCAGATTATCAGCAGTGTAGGTTGTTTTCTAATGCATCTTCCCAATTGTTGGAAAATTTAAAAACAAAAAATATAACTTATAATTATCACAGATACTGTCTTTTTGAAAAAGATTTGAAAGAAAATAATATACTACGTGAATGGAGGATTATTTCTACAAACAAGGATATAAATGGTACAGAATTTGTTTCCACAATGGAACACACGAAGTATCCATTTTATGGGATTCAGTATCATCCTGAAAAAAATCCTTTCGAGTTTAAGAAACCCTCAGGAATTCCGCACTGCCCAGAAGCTGTAGAACTTGCTCAGTACTTGGGAAATTTCTTTGTTAATGAATGTAGAGGAAACAGCCACACTTTTCCGAATAGTGATGTGGAAGAAGATTCCTTGATTTACAATTATAACCCAGTATACAGCGCTAGCAATACCTCTTATGAGCAGCTCTATTTGTTTACAACAGAAGATTATGTTAAAAAGTTGTTATAATTTTTCGTTGTAAATGTTTTGGTGGATACAAGAAATATATTTAATAGCAAGTTATTTCTGCAATTTTTTATGGAATTCTCAACTAAACTATTTCATGCTTTTTTCTTAAAACTACCGAAAAGATAACACTGACATTCTAATCAATTCTCATTTTAACCTGTACATATTAAATTTCATTCCAAAATCATGATTAAGTCTGATTCATCTTTACAAACACGTGACCAAAGTACAATTAGTTGAAAAATAAACTAGTACAAGCTGTCAGTGGTCTTTTAAAATATTTGGAGTTTTCAACGTCGGTTTTTTGTTTAGATTATGTATAATCTTTTTTTTTCTAATTCAAAGATTACATTAAGATATCAAGAAACATAGCAATTTTTTTATTATACTTACAGTATTTTCGCTGGTTAGGTTAGAAACGGTCAAACTTTACGTTATAACAATTTTAAATTTGAGATATAGGGTAATTGCCCCAGTAATGGACACCCAAGAGAAAATTTGAAATCTAAATAATGTTATTATTATTAATATTCGGTCAAAATCAATTTGTAGCACACCAGATGAAAGCTTATTTAGTGCACTTTCTAACAGTCTGTAAACAAATTACGTAAAACAATAATTGTTATTTTAATATTTTATATTGTGATACTACATCAAATGTGCCAGTAATGGACACAGTTGCGGAGGTAATGAACACATTGTGGGTGAGTAATGGACACTCGGAAAAATGTTAATTTTATTCATATTTATTCATTTCTGGAACAGTAAAATGGCCTCTAGTATTTTTAACCTTTGGCTCGTCTATGACACATACAATATCTTCTTTGAAATAATAAAGAATATCCTCTTTGCTTGGCCACTTCCATACACCTAAACCTGCACTGGTCATAGACTGTATTTCGGCTCCTAGATCATCCTTCTTCAAAATAACACCTGTAAAGGTCCAATGTACGATAAATAATTTGATTAAAACATTATAACTCTTTTTAAATTTTAGTTAAACATAGAACATCTTTTTATATGAAAAGATAAGCACTGGTGGTACTATCTTTCCATCTGCCGAAGATGTAGCCATAACAGTAATCTGCTCTTGTTCAGCAGATACTCTTTGATAAAAATCCTCTTTTGATTTGGTTGGTCCTAAAACGTTTCCACTTTTAGGACAAAGCATGAATCCAGATTCATCTCCATTAAATATTCGGGTGGGATCACGAAGGATGTCTTGAAGGTTATTCTCTTTGAAATAATCTAGAATTTCATCAAATCATCTATGAATACGGTCTTGGGTAACAGCTGCACGAGCTTTACTCAAAGATTCTGCATGTTTCTGTTTGATTTCTGGATGCCGTTTAAGAAATCCTTCAAACCAAGATCTTCCCGGTGTTTTAGATTTATTTAAATAGCGAGGTTCTCTACCAAGTATTTTTTTACAGACATGATGAGATTGGTTTTGTGTACTGGGAATCCTCTTTTCGCCATGGCCAATATCCATGAAACCAATACATTTTCTTAATTTTCAAATAACTCTGATGGAGGTCCCATTTTTCTACAACATGGACTGTCTCCTGCCATTTTCCTGATTAGAGTACTAAGAGGAACATGGTACTGTTGGGCAGCCTTTTTTTTACTTAGCCCATTTTCTTTCACCGCTTGGATAGCCTTTTGCATGTTCTCCTCCGAATAGCAAAAAAACTTTCTGTTTTTTTCCTTCTTTTTTTCCATTCCCCTTTTGTAGAAAATCACATGTACCTGAATTAGAAACAATCTTAACTTGGTAAGAATTCAATATCGGCATCAGATGACTGGTGTCCATTACTGAATTTTTCTTGTTTAGTAATGGACATCCCACTGTCCATTATTAACACATTATTTAATTTTTTGTTTCAGTAGATACTGGTCACCCTCCGTAAAAATCGTTATTTGTAGGAAATATGTGTTTTCAACCATACAAATCTGTTTTTAACTTAGCTGGTCAAAGATTAAACGTAAACAAATGTTCTCAACAGCAACTACACACAACGTTTGCTCACTTACAAGATTTAAACTAACGAAGCGCCGGACAACTTGAAACAGCTGTTTTGTCATCAGCCAACTTGAAGATTCTCTATTTCAGAAAACGTACTGAAGCTAGCAACGTCAAATCACAGTGGAATATGCGACTTAAACTACTGTAGCATATGGCGTACCCAAATAAGTTATTTTGGCGCAAATTATGAAATTTTTTAATTTTTTCAATTAACAGTGTCCATTACTGGGACAGTGTCCATTACTAGGGCAATTACCCTATGCTTTGTTTGGTTACATAACTTATATGTATTTTGGTAACATAAACGCTTTGCTCTCTTTTGCATTTCCCTTGCGCACAGCAAAATAAGTTTTGTATTTTACACTTAAATTTAATATTTTGTCACTGAATTTCTGTTGAAACAACTTTCGATTATTTTTTTTTTGGTTTGGCTTCGTGAAAATTCTTTGCATTTCAGATCATACCTAGAGACATGATCCTGTTTATTAACCCATGTCGGTACTAAATGGAAAAGGAAAATGAAACTGAAACTATGCGGGGTAGTTTGTTAAAAGTAAATTAATACGTTAATATTCGAGTTTCAACTATGCCTAAACACATTTTTTCGGCGGTCGTTCTCTTTCGGAAGACACACCACCAAACCGAGAGTGTTTAGCCTAGAACAGCTCTCAAATTGTATTCGGATCTGGCAACAAACTGTAGATTAGATCCACATATATGTGTGTTACGTAATAAGGTTCTTATCACATGTACCTACCTGTATGCAGGGGATTTCTATTTATTTCAAGGGCACGTGGTTAAAAAAATACATTACATTAAGACAAACTAAAACAGATAGCTTGAGTACTAGACTTGAAAATGAATGAATTTTTCTACGAGTACAAATCCAGAAATGCTTTTGACTAACGAAGTCTCTTAGTTTATACTGTTACGAAATAAACCCATACGCCGCCCCGGTACGACGCCTATGGGTTCTCGAGCTTTCTAGTATTTCGGCGATAATGACGCATCGTGGATGACGTCACCCGGGCAGCGTCGCTCTCGATTGCGACGTCCAGAAAACGCTCGAAGCTGAAGCGGCGTTCGCTAAAGAAAGGGCTGGAAGCGGAAGTCGCGATGGAGTCCAGAAAGAGCTCGATTACGAATCATCGATTTATCGAAAAGGGAATGTGGGTTTAAATGGAGGCCATCTTCCGGAAAGGGCATCATTCAGCCAATTCAGCGAGTCCCGTCAACAACTCGAGTAAACGAATGCATTCAAGTTTCACCACGGCGTTATTCTGTACATAATCGCTGTAATAGTTAGTCGTGTAATTCGAGTTATTAAGAAATAAATTGTTGAGTTTTACCCACGCCGATTTTATTCGCCCGCTCAAGGTAACAATACGTTCGTTTCTGGTCACGTTTTTGTAAACATACATGAATCCGATTTTGTAATGTATACAGTATACAGTGACTATTTCCACTTATTCTTTAATTGTATACTGCGGCATATTAACGAATTTCGGTTCGTAAAAACCAGTAATAGAACGAGTAATCAAATTTTATAAACGTATTGTTACGAAGTAAACCCATACGCCGCCACGGTAAGACGTCTTTTCTAACATGTATAGTGATGACCTGTGACTCCAAAACAACCTCGAAAGCGGCGATCGCGAAGCCTCTAGACTAGAAGAACGCATGGCTGTTTAAATAGGGACCACCGCCACCGTCGGGAATAGTCAGTCTAGTCTAATCCAGCCGAGTTGATTAATAAGTATCAGTCAAGTTGAGTTGAAATTAATCATTATTACATTTTCGCGGTGTAAGTTAGTCGTGTAAATTTGTGTTACTGAGAAATAACTTGTTCAGTTTTACCCACACCGATTTTAAATACCCGTAAATCGTAACAGTAGTTAGCCATGGCTGCTTAAAATATTACCGACAAAAATATGCAAATATTTTTTTTTTTAAGAAATGTCCTTTAATTTAAAGCATAACCGCTAATAAAATCGACAAAGGTTGACCCAGATTACGTCCAGTGTAGATTTTAATTCTGAATCTTTACTCAAGCAGATGTTGACATGAGATATAAAATTTAACATGCAAATCCCTATGGCCACTTTGAAGCAAGTGTAATGTTTAAAAACATCCTCAAAAAGTCTAAAACTGGTTAAGAGCGCTGATTTCTTCACCAGTTCTCTGGGGATTAATAAAATAAACTTTTTCAGCTGAGATATCTCTAGCTTCGGATAACTCACGCATTTTCATTCATTTATCGCCGAAAACCTATTATGAACTTTGTCAATGATTTCAGGTGTGATGGCAGTTTTAGGTCCTCCAGAACATGATGGTGCGTCTTCAATGAACACATTAACTACACGGCTAATGGCTTTATAAGAAGAATATGAATCGCCCAATGTAGGAAAAATCTTTTCATGGATTTCTTTCGCAGTTTTGCCTTCCAAAATGAATCGAATCACGCTACAAATTTCAATTTTCTCCTTTTTTAAATAAAAATCACTCAATACACTAGTATTCAATTAATTCTTAAACGAAAAATTACTGACAGAAAGACTTGGCATTTTAAAAACTTCATCTTGCTTGAAGTCTACATATGCAGTTACTGCTTTTTCTTTCCTCGTAACACACTTCCAGATTGTCTGTCAAAGTTATAAGTTATAACACCCCTCTTTTTCAGTTGAGCGTTAAAAAGATGCACTGTGTGCTTAGATTACATAACATTTTGAGGAAAAAGTGCATTTAATTGTTTAACAACCGTGCAAAAAATCGTAACTATGGAAACATTTCTACAGTGAGCTGTTTTTACCTTTAGTAATACTAATCAGTGTTAATGGCATACGTTTGGAAACATTATGAAAAAAAAAAAATGAAACAGTATTTGTTATTTCTACCAAATTTGGTTTTATTATTGTTACGAAATAAACCCATACGCCACCCCCGTACGATGCCTATGGGCCGTCGAGAGCTTTCTAGTATACACGGCAATGATGGGTGACTCACCGTCGGTGACGGCGGCCGAGCGGCGTTCGCTAAAGAAAAGCCTGGAAGCGGAAGTCGCGATGGGTATTCCAGAAAGACCTAGATCGCAAAGTATCTAGAAGTTTGTGTATGGATTTAAATACAGGTCACCTTCGGGAACGAGCCAGTCTCAACCAACAAGTGAAGTACAGACAACGGGAGAAGCAGAGTCTAATCAAATCCATTCTAGTCGAGTCGGAGTTACTCTGTACATAATTGCTGTATATTTAATCGTGTAAATTTGAGTTACTGAAAAATAAATTGTTGAGTTTTACCCACGCCGATTTTATTCACCGATCAGCGTAACATTATTTTATGGAAACAAAAATGTTCTCCAAAATAATAAAATCCAAAACAACTGCACGCCTTCATTTTCAATAAAATTTGAATTCTGCCACCAATGTTCCTAAATTGACTTGTAGGTGCTATATTTTATATCCAAGTACAACGCTAAGAAAATCTTTTTAACGAATGTAACGTTTTGAAAGCATTTGTTAATTTGATGTAAAATTCGCTTTTTTAATCAGTTAAAAATAACTTACAGCAACAACTTGCTTTCAATAATCGCATTGTACTTTATTAAAACCACTTCGTATGTAAACAAACATATATTTCTACATAAGTGTGTTTCAGGTTTTTTACAACAAGTTTAATTTTTATTGTCAGGGTCAGGTTTGTACCATATATATAATTTGCAAGAAACTTGTTTTTACATATTCAAAATGCAAGAAACATTAATAGGTAAACAAATATCAATTTATTGGCGATGCAGAAAAAACGAAAAGTCAATGTTACTTATTTTGCATGTAGCAAAAATATTCTTTAAGGACCTGTTGTTTTAAATAATGGACAACTTTTAAATAATAATATAGAAGTAATATAGTGCTCACTAAGTGATACTTATTTATCGTAATAGCTAACTACGAAGAATATATTGGTTATTGTTTGTCATTTCAGTGCAATCCTTGCAAGAATTCTAACATTGTTCACTGTAATTTTTTATTGTAGTTCATTAACGGATGTCAAAGACACACTACTGTACATAGTAGAAATTTCATTTTTCACGGCTCAATACACTATGTATTAATATGTGTTGCTATTGTAACACCTGTTTATGGAGCAAAGAAAAAATAGTTTAAAAAATCCTTGAGATCAAATAAGATATAGGTCTTCAAAGACTAATTTTTGTGTTGGAAAACATGAAATCGAATAGAGTTTCATTATTTAACATAGTTTTGGAAATATCTGTCTTTATCTATATAGTTTTATCCATTTTATAATGTTAAAAAATTAAAAATTGATCAGAATGAATCTAACAACAATGGCTAATTTTTTAGGTTTTTTAATCTACTTATCGAAACCTACATTTTGTTTACGAAAGTGAACGTCAAATTCACGTAAGCAATTTTTTAATAATTTTCCTCGAACGTAAACTTATGAACTTAATAATATACCGTTGAAAATTGATGATGTTATCTTAAAATGTTAAATAAAATTCACTTAAAATGTGCAACGTCTGTGATTTCATAATTTAGCCTCGTTTTTATGCGTACTGGTTTTTCTCAGATTTGTTTAGATCACCAAAACTCGCAATATTTTTTAAAATTTTTTTTTCAGCAGTAACATGATTTAATTACTTCGTATTTAAAATTCACAAAAATACATACATTCATCTTCTTCTGAAAATTAATTACGTTATTTTTCTTAACTACCCTTCTCTAAGCTCTGGTAGTGATATGAACCAATTTGTAACCTATTATCTCAAAAACGGCTTCTTTAATTTTCGGGAACAGTAATGAATTACGTAAATAATGAGTGAGATAATTAATGAAATATACCCACCAACAAGAAAAAGAAGAAAAAGAAGAAGAAGAAGAAGAGGAAGAAAAAGCATACTTAATAACTGGACCAACTAGTGGATGGAAACAGCTCCTTCTGGATAAGAGTCTTGTCAGACGCTGGATTATACTCGCCTCACCTTTTTGTTTTGCGAAAACCCGCTTTTTAAAAAAGCTAAAGACTAGATAATTAAATGAAAATATATACGCTGCATTTTTGACCTCATTAGGTATCATCCACACGATATATTTTAATGGTAGTCAACTTCCCTTATGGTTAAATACTTTTGGATAATAGGCAGCCATTGAAATATACTGCACTAATTTCGATCTAATTAAGTCGAAATTGCAGTTTATAGATTTTCGTTGAGTTGTCTGATCTTTATGCATATTATATATATTTTTTTAACTTTTTCATTGTCAAAAAATTGAAGGAAATTGGAATAACGTGACAATGTCATATCAGAATTTCAAAAATAAACTGTGGTTGTAAAGTGTAGGAACAGGACAATGAGTATATGTAAAATTATATGTCCTATTAAAAAAAAAATAATAATTTATGTGTTATGTTTCGAAACAATTTTAGTGTATGCCACTCAGTGAAGGCTACAAGTTTAGACTGCAACTTTTTTTCTGTTTCTAACAATTAATGAGATATCGAGGACCGTGCACTTAGTGATTTACTGTGTATATTATGGCAGCTTTTAATTTTAATCGTTTGCTTGTATTAAATAAATGTCGGAACGACAATTGAACGTTTTCTTCAAAAACTTGTAAAATATTATTTTTTATTTGAAAGAAATATGTTAGACATAGCGCTGTTATAGAGAATTATACACGAATTCAAGTTGTATGGTTTAACAATAAAGGTTTAGACTTTTAGACTGAGATTTGATATGTTTTTTAAGAAGCATCGGTGGATCATGTTCTTATAAATCTTAATATACTGCCGATACTTTTTTCCTAAAAACTCGTTAATGATAATGACATTTTCCTGTTTACTTTTTAAATTTTAAGCGGCACACCCATTTAAATCGGTGCGTATAAAAGATGCAGAAAACGAGGTGCAATCGTGGACATTTGCCATTGCGAAATAATTTCTACACTAACAATGTTCAAGCTGGTAAGTTGCTAAATTATATAGTTATCATTATGACATTTTTATTGTTTCTTTTTAGTACCTTTTTCTGGCTTTAGTAGCTTTAGCTGTTGCTGCTCCTAAAGCTGCTCCGCAGATATTTGGTTATGGCCTATACGGAGGATACAACGGATTAGGATATTCCTCTTTGGGATATGCTTCTCCTTATGCATATGGATATGGATATCCTTCTGGATATGGATATATATAATTTTTTTCTGTTTCGTCAAACACTGTAAGAAGTATGATCTTAAAAAACTTTGTAAAATACAAGTCTACTTAGAAACCACAAGATTTACAGTTTTATTGTCACCCATATTTATTGCTTCGAAATCATTTTTGGGTCAACTAGGTGCATTTTAACTAATAGAGATTTTTATTACTAATTTAAATTTTGAAAAAAAATCACCAACCCTAGAGCAGAAATACCTTTACAAGTTAGAAGAAAGATGCGTTTTCATTTGATTTACTTTTACTCTACAGATTAAAATTTTTTGTCGTTTTTTCCGATGAAATTCTCAAAATTTTCTAGAAAAATTGACTTACCTAGAAGGGAAGGGCCATTTATTTTACAAATGTCTATTATTAATAATTATTAGTGCAATTTTTCAAATGAAAATAGCTTTAACAATTATGGTTTGTGTTGACAAGAAGTTGTTTACGTTGTTAGATATTATAGACCTTGTTGACCCTGGTCGGGGGTTATTATGTTCGTCTGAAGAAATAATCGATACTGTTTATCCTACAATAATTTATTTTCCATAATCATGCAATCAGAAAAATTATAGATACTTATTTTCAAATGTTTATTTTTCAATAGTGATTATATAATTTGTGCACATCTGCTGTTTCTATAAAAATAGACAAGCCGGCAAGATCAGGTGGTCCAACGTCTTACACAGATATTAACATCAACCAACGTATTCTCGTGAAAATGAGATGGACACGTGGCAGGTTACAATTACATGTGCCTTACTGAGATTTTAGTAAATTTAAGAATAACCCTACAGGTACTTTTTTAATATTAATAACACAGTAATGTGCTAATGAACAATGAACGAGTTGTTTGCGTTTCGGTTAATTGTTTACATTAATTAGGAAAAAAAATACATTAGAGACTTCCTTAAGGGATTTTCAGCACGTTACTGAAACACGTGCAACTTCGAGTAACGAAAACTTATAGCTATTAATAGACAGTTAGTAGATGACGAAGTCTTAATGAACCAGCAACAGTATTTAGACATTTTAGGCTACAATAGTTTAGGAAAAACACGTCACGTTGGTTGGCGGGAATCGATGCAAGTTTCCGTAAGACGAAGGCGTCATAGAATCGACGCTTTAGTGAAACGTTCAAGATATAAACACGTGAATTTTGAACACGTTATAGCAAAATCAAAAATTATGATATTTTCACCTGCATATTTGCAGTTCACGTGCAATGTTAGGTAATATTTCTGTCACAAAGAATTTCTGATCTACAGTAATTGTTTAGGTTTGTAAAGATCATTCATTGGAAGAATGAATAAGTAAATATCGGTAAATATAAAAGTTTTTTTTTTATTTTAAACAAATTGATATGTTAAAGTAATCAAATCAGACCAAATTTCGTTTTGTTACCAGAAGAATTCAGAGTTACAATATACCTATAGTATTGCATGACATTACGTATTAAGAGAGTACTTAATTTCTAGCTTAAATTTAGGTACCGGGGAATCAAAAATTTTAATCTGGTCGCAGTATTTGTTCATCGGTGCACACAGTACATTTACTATAATTTGTTCTATGATAAAACACATGTAACAGAACGGAATGTCTTTATATAGCACATTAACAGACCGTCTATAATATTTACAATTACATGTTTAATAAATTACTATCACACCTCTCAGCATCTTTAATTTTTAATTAGTGCAGAAATAAATTATTTCAAAACAACGAGTTGTCGTCATATCGTCTCTGTCGATATTTTATTAGACGGTAATCTTTGAAACTACTGGAGTGATTCTTGTGACGTTTTATATGTAGGTATGCTAAGAATATTGTGTAGATGGTAAAACACTATCCAAAACTTGTTTGATCATTATTGCATTATTTATTATTAAATTATATTTAACTATTCAATGTTTTCTTTTTTAAGCTGTAACTTCTTTTTTTTAAATTTTTCTAATTAAACATCGTATGTATTTTGTGGGCCACCGAATTTGCCCATTTTGTATAACTGACAGGAGAATGGCAAACACCGCGTTTGAATTATCAGGCCGGCAAGAGGGTTACTAAGCTAGATCTTCTTGATTACTAACGGATGGCAAGACTGAATACACGTAATTTCGTGTTCTTTCAAATATGTATTTATACTTAATTTTTGATGCAGTTACCATAATAACGTTAATTAACTGAGTTAATTCTAATGTCAAAATTTTTCTTCTATTTTGGTATCTTGGAATGTAAGATACACTACTTATTTGGTAAATATTTGCATATTTTGATTGGCCTCTTCTCAGGCTTTACAACTACAGTTTATTTTTGAAATACTGATGTGACGCTGTCACGTTATTCTTATTTTCTGGACATTTTTTAATAATGAAAGGGTTCACAAAAAATTTGCAGTAGGGTTATATATTATTTATAACATCTGTGTTAAGTGAAGAAATAAATAAAAGTACGCGCTATGTTGTAGTATAACTGAAATGAAATTTTCTTATGCAGAGTATCTATAAAAAATATTATTACAATTTCAAATATCGATATTTCAGTTTTTTCGTTCTTTGTAAAGTATTATTAAGTATTTAAGGTCGATGGTTACTGCGATTTTTAACTTTGTTAAGAGACAAATCGGATATTTTTAAATAATAATAAAATAATAAATTTTTTGGCAATAAAAAGGTTCACAAAAGAAATCACAATAGGGTAATTTTTAAAGTATGTCTTACAATATTTTGAGTAAGGATAAATAAAGGTACGCGCTTTGTTGTTCTATTAATTAAATAAAATTTTAACATATAGAGTGCTGATACAAAATTCTAAAACTTTACAGTTTTTAAATATCGATATTTCAGTTTTTTTCAAATAGAACACCCTGTATTTTATTACTGTATCGAACTCTATTTTTTGTTTTCCTTCTTCTGAAGAACGAAAAAAACTGAAATATCGATATTTAAAAATTGTAAAGTATTAGAATTTTGTATCAGCACTCTATAGGTTAAAATTTGATTTAATTAATACAACAACAAAGCGCGTACCTTTATTTATCCTTACTAAAAATATTGTAAGACATACTTTAAAAATTACCCTATTGTGATTTCTTTTGTGAACCTTTTTATTGCCAAAAAATTTTAAGAAAATTGGAATAATATGGCAACGGGAAGCATAGGACAAAGCTAATAAGAATATATAAAAATATATAGTGTATTTCATTTAAAAAAAACTTAGTTGTGTGTTACATCTTAAAAACTGAACGGAACTGTATAGTTAAAAATAATTTTAGTGTATAGTCCTTAAAGAACCGTACAACTTTGCTTTTTTGACTTCTTGTTGTATCTCTAACAATTAATGAGATATCGAGCACCGCGCGCTAGTAATTCACCCTGTATATATAGTTTGTTAAAAAAGTACAAATAATAATTACAATTACAATTATAATAGGTGATTTTGTGGGCCACTTTAAATTAATTCCTTTATTTAAATGTAAAAACTCTAATTCCCGGCAGAAACCTTTAAACCCCCTTTTGAAAACCACCAGCATGCGTATGACCAACTCGAGTTTATCGTTTAATGTAAATACTTTTCGTGTTCATGAAAAGCTTTGAACTTTTTCCGTGCTTTATGCGCATACATAATAATGGGATACCATTTGATATGCTGATTAAGCAATTTCAACACATTAAAAAAAGTTTGTTTTTTGGAGAGTGCTACTGGCAGGTCGTTGGCTTCTACGCCTTTTAAAGGAAAACATAATTTCCACCGAAATGTTTACTTTAAAAAAAAAACGCTGAGAGCAACCATCAACAAAGCGACAGGAAATCGCTTTTCACACATTTTCATTTTATGCTACTTTCAACCTCGGTTGAGATGAAATTTATGTTTTATTTACCTAGCGAAATAAAATGGTTGTAAAATCAAGATCTGTTTTAGTATTTATTAATATATCGGGACATGTACGAATATGTACATACATATATTTTTAAATATGGTGCACTCAGCAAAAACTATTTTATTCCACCTTTTGTATGAGTACATGAGTAGAAAATGTCGGCGAATAAATAAATTAGAGAAGTTCTATTATTATTATAATTCTAAAAAGTTGTGTATTGTATACACTTTGTGTAAAAAATTTGACAACATGTAAAATGATTTATGTCGAATTTCACAATCAATACGGACCTGACTGTGCTTCACAGGGACAGAAAGTTTGGTGTAAATAACGCTACATATTTCTTTCCTAGTTATTAGGTGTGTTGAGAGTTTTGATACTTAATTTTACATATATATCCCTTATATTATCGTTAAATAACAAAATTAGAAACAATAACATAAACATTGTAATATTTATTCTCTCAGACAGGAATGCTGCACAGTATAGTGTGTGAATATATATCATCATCAGTTTTTAAATTTAACACAATTTTTGGAACTTTATAAATGTGCTGCTACAACTATGATGTTTTATCATTGTCATTATACAATTTAATCAAATTATTGGTATATTGAGTAATTTGAAAGCTTCTGTCGTTTCGCAAGGGTGCCTACTGAATTCGGTGCTTATAAATAGGACGAGCTTCCATTTTCACCCTTTTCGATTAACCACTAACGTGCAGGGGTTACTCGCTAGAAGTAATGAGCTGATTGTGATGCCGTGGACAATTCTGTACCCCGAAAGTAGGAGGCAGGGAACAGGATACAGCAGGATCGACGACCCAGTTACGTAGTTCGTTGACTCTTGAGCTATATTTAGTTCGGGAGTAGACGGGAGCGGTAATTCCGGGACTGAATGAATTTGGAGGGGATGAATTTTGGGGTTACTAGGTCATTCCAGCGTTAGGTGCTCTGAATGGTGTTTTACGTCATTGCTGCACAAATCGTTAGAAGGAAAATTTTTACTGTAGCCAATCAGATGTAATAATGGTGCTAAGTGAGATCTTTTAAACGATTTATATCAGTTGCGCACTGACTCAACAATGTGCAAAACAAATTCATTTTAGGCGTAGAAGATACGCAAAATTTGACCATGCTTGATTGCAGCAAATCTGGAAAATTGCCTGATTTAGTAAAAAATATTAGTCAGCAGACTCAGTCAATTCTACAAGAGAAGGTACGTTATAAAGTTTGGAGTATCTAGGTTGTATAATGAGTAAAATTGTGTTGTTTTGTGTCGTATTATTTAAATTGTAAGCCATTTTGATAAAATAAAGTTTAAAATTTTTTTAAAATAACAAAAAGTGGCATAAAATTTGTTTAGTTACACAAGTACATGAAGAGTGGAATCAATAAAAAAACATCACATGTGGGAATTTTAGCCTCTTTTCTTTTGGCGTTTGTGTCGTGCGCGATAGGATGCTGAGCTCTCCCTGTACCTATATATTTGGGGAAACCTAAGAATTATTATTAATATATTCATTACTTGTTACAAATGACTTTACTTGAATGCGCTATGGTGCCAACCTAAAATCCTAGAATTCGATTCTCTGAAATTGGATAAGGATGTACCAGAAGATCATCATAAAATTTCGTTATGAGAAACTCACTTGAAATATACGCATAGCATACACCTTTATCCTTTTAATAGTCCACACCTTATTTAGGACAACTTATACGTTGTCCTAAAAAATAAAATTCGCAAATTAAAATTTTATAGTTTATCTAAGAAACTGTCTAACTAACCTTAGACCAATTGTTTACTTCCCGAGCACAAGATAGTTGCTAGTAATGGGCGATCATCAAACTCCGGTCATATCTCGTAGTACTGATACACTTGCAGTGGTCTCCAATCCAAATTAACAATAGCAACGATTGTAAAATTTGTGTCGTATTACATAAATGCTACAAAAAAGAGACGTTTTTTAAGTAAAGAAGTCAGACAACGGTAGAATTTCATGTAGCAAAAAATTGTGCAATATAATGAAAACCACATTTCTCGATATGGTTTTATAAAATGTGTCTCATATAAATATGTATAACATTATGCTGTAATTTATAACTTGCTACTTATAGTATGGCAAACGAGTAAAATTTTGTAACTTCATTAACACTAATGTTATTTCAGTAAACAATTACTATTAAAATTAATTTTTATTTCACTTCCTAATTCAGAATAATAATATGTTCAATGTGCTCCCACACTACACAAGAGTCAGGTAGTTTTTTGCTGGACCGGATTTTCTGCCATACCAAAATGGGCAATGACAGCCGAGGACCGGAGTTAAGGTGTCGAATTAAAACATTCCCCACCTGGACCGGAGTCGAGGTTCGTCGTTTGTTTTGCCTTCAATTAAATTAATCGAATTGATCCAGTGTAAAAATTCATAAATTAAGTGTAGTAACACGGAAATCTCACTTAATTTATTCATTAAAATTGTGTCCATTATTTGAAATCATTTCGATTTTAGAAAAATATCAATTTGGTTGGTTGCCTAGGATACCTGGATGAGTTAAATGACGTCAGAAGGGGAACATAATGACGTCATGGAAGATGTAAGCTGCAGCTCAAACTGGGTCATCTCTCGCACAAAGTGGGCCAGTGACCGGGGCGAGGTCGCTGGTATTTTGTTAGTTTTATAAACAACACAAAAGTCGTACGAAAAATGAGAATTTTCTGAAAGTCGAATGTTGTGGCATTCACCTTACCTTATACTTTGTAGGTTATGATTTATTATGAATTAAGGAAATTTATAGGAGTATAATTTATGAAACTGGTGTTGGAGAAGTTTGCTTTAATTATTTTGTTAGAAGTAGCAAATAATACGTGCCTTGACACTTAATTCATTGTGAAATCACATTTAGTGTTTCTTACACATCCGACGTGAATCTCACTAGAAGCGAAGTTCCATTCAAAACTGTGTATCGATATTAGAACGTCCATGTGAAATACACAATGAAGTGAAGATAATTTGTTCATTCAAATGTTGAACAAAACACCTACATTTATGATTTCGCAACAATATTCTGCGACCTTCGCAAGTATCTATTTGTGTCTAATTTTGTCGCACAATTTTGAATTGTAATAATATGTAATTAACACACAAAAATTGGATGTCAGTATTCAAAAGTCAACATGTGATAAAAACAATCTGATAGGCTTGTAACCTCTTTAATTCCTAAGTGTTGGTAGGCGGGGCAGCATTGTAATAGGTAGGGTCATTTTGACGAATATCTAATTTCCTGTTTTGTTTTCTTGACATTTCATGGTTTGTAGAATACGAAAATGTCGGAATTCCGTTTCCGTCTGTTTGTCGTTGTCCGGCTTTTTGTTTGTTGGTAATTTTATTAGACAAGTAGTCTTTGAAACTAAGACTGAACAAATGACTGTGTGTGTGTGACGTTTCATGATCCCTAGAGCCCGAAAACATACATCTGTCTGTCTGTCATCTGTCCACGCCTGTGTCGATTTTTAGTAGACAGATAATCCATCAAACTACCGGACTGATTGTTGTCAAATTTTGTATTAGGAATATTGTGTAGATGGTAAACTGTTAAAATTTGTCCGCATCCGCACCAATGATGACATGACGTCGACGTCATTTCCAATTTTTACAATAATAAATGTTATTTAAATTTTAGAAAATAACATATTCCTCCACTTGTAGTTTATGAGTGAATGTTGAAAAAAAAAAATCAAAACTGCATGTATCACAACATTTTACGATTTAACTTTGAAATTGAAAAATAGAATGCCCTGAAACGTTGTAGACCTTTTAAGGTTATCGGAATCGGAAGTATGGGAAGTCGTTAATCAAAATCAAATTACGACCCCCCAGAAACTGATGACGTCATTTCAAAATTTTGCCAAATAAATCTTATATAAAATGTACAAAATATGATGAGCAAAGCGGGGAACAAAATCTCACGCGCTCGAACCAGTGCTGCTGCGTCGATACTTTGATTACAAATGTATTTTCCTTTTGGACTACATCAACAGGCGCGGATCCAGGGGGGGTGCAATGGGTGCAATTGCCCCCCCCCCCCCCTGACACACGACCGATGTAGTTTATTTTGACCAATTTCAAAATTTTGAAATCAAATTTCATTTTGTAAATAAAGTACAACCTCTATAATCCGAATTCACGATTATCCGAATATCCAGTAATCCGAACAGAGGCTATTTGAAGTCGATGCTTCTTTAATCCGAACAAAAACTCTGCAATCCGAACTGAACTTGAAAACACAACATGCAAAAAGACGCAAGATCTTTCTGCCTGTTGTATGGAATACTTTGAAATTTTTAAAAATTGCCATATTTCAATGTACTGAATTAATTAACTAATTCTGGAAAAAAGGTTGAAGTTATCGAAAAAATAAGGCCCGAAATCTACAAGAAAAAGTATTTAGTTAAATTTCGAAAATCGTCGAAATGGTTCGAAATTTGAATGACGAAAATTTCATTTTTGAAAAAGTTTCATAACAATTCTGAAAAAATTCAGTGATATATGTATATCCCGACGTGCTGATTCCAAAAATATAGCATGTTAATGGTAACCGAGCAATATTTTCGGAAAATTCGGTGTGAAATTCGAATTTTTCAAAATTTTTAGAAATTACGATATTTCAACTGGACGAATCTGGAAAAATGGTTTAAGTTATCAAAGAAATGAAGCCAGAAGTGTCTAAAGTGTCAAAATCTACAAGAAAATGTATTTAGTTAAATTTCGAAAATCGTCCAGAATGGGTCGAAATTTGCATAATGGAGGTAATACATAATGGAAAATTTAATTTTTGAAAAATTCATCTAAAAATTCAGAAAAAATTCGGAGTATCGAGATTCTACTGTACACTATACGTGTAATGTAAACAACCAAATGTCACCCATATTATTTAAAAAACAGTATACTAGCTAAACTTTTATAAATTTTTTTGTTTAGAACGAAGTTCTGGATCCTGTATCCGCGCCTGTACATCAACATAATATAACATTTTATGATCACAAATCTGTGGTTCTGTGGTTGAAAAATTAAAAAGGGCATCGAGTATTATTATTTGAAGTAATATAGTAATGTAGAGGTGGTTTTTCTAGTAGCCGTAAACAAGTGAGACGCACTGGCAACCACAGCTTATTGCTGGCAACGTCCTTGTCGACCAGATCAAGGCGTCGTCACTACTCGCCGTAAAACACACCTTATGTCCATATATAATTCTATATATAGTCTATAGTTATGATTTATCGTTCCATTCATATTTCTTAGAATTGCTTAGACAGGGTGACGCAAATGAATGGAATGAGTCAATTTATTTTGTTGATTAAATCAAAAACTGTTAAACCGAAAGATGGTAAATTTGTAATTAAATATATCTCTTTATCCTTTCCAAAAAATTAATGACGTCATTTCAAAATTTTGCCGAATAATCTTACCGAAAACGTACAAAATATGATGAGCTTATACTTGTGATTTTTTATCACTGCATTAATATTTTTTAGAATTGCTTATACATATTATATATTATTATGTCTGAATGAATGAGTTAATATTGACTAAATCAGGAACGGCACACTTCATTTTCCCGAAAATTTGGGAATACAATACTCTTGCATTACACCTATACATATTGATATATGTGTCCTTGCAAAAATGTTGATAACGTCATCACAAAATTGTAGATCATTTGAAAAATTTATCCTAATTGAGCATTTTTGTCCAATTTCATATTCGAGTTTTTTTTTCATATTTATATACATTTTTCTACAAAAAATTTGATTACTAATAACTGTTAAATACTCAGTATGTTACATACATGACATTTGAATGTCTTCTAGTTTTGCCTTGTTTTAAACTCTCTAGGAGTTTATGGAAGGTGCATTAAACATTTTATTATTGAATCTGATTAATTCATTTATGCATTTAAAATTTTAGATTAATGAATTAATAGCACATTACATTTCAATTCAGATTAAATTCATCTATTAATTATTATCAATAAAAATATAATAATTGTTTACCAGTATAGCATGCTACTACGTATTTTAATAAAATATGCATATTTAACTGTTTATGGACTTGAATGGATTTCAGATTATTCAATAAAAGTTGAAAGATTGTTGTTTGTTTCAGTTTATCTTCATCTTGAAAATTTTTGCATTGTTTTTGTTATTAATTTTTTATATGTGCAGAAAAGCTGACAATTTGATAATAGTAACTGCTTTAATAATCATAAGATCAACTTTGTTAGTATTTTGTCTTCATTGCTATTTAACTGCTGAGACATAATTTGACTAATTCGTATGTTTATTTGTTAAATGATTTAAAATGTCTGTCTAAAATTATTGCTGACCTTAAATTATAAAAATTTGATTTTTTACTGTTGTGGTTAATCAAACTAATCAAACTACTTATTGATTTATTTCTTTCATGTACAGTTAGAAAAAAATTGCTCTTCTCTTTACTATATCGAGATTACCGTCAATTTGCATGTTTGTGTTGAAAATGCGACGATCAAAGATAAACCTTCAAAAATCTATTATTGTCTTTGATCGTGTTTTTTTACTCTCTCGGCATTTGATTTGTTATGGAAAAGGGGAAAATAAAATGCGTTGCTTCAACGTTAAATGTTTAATATGATGACTACAAGGCACTAATTAGGGAAATGCATAATTTTAGTAGTCAGTGCTGTTTATGAACAGTAATAATCTATAAAGTATGACTTACTTACAGTGAGATACCTATTCCATTCCTTACAATATTAGGCAAAGATATTATTTGTACCGTTATAAAATGCCATTGGTGCTAGGGTAATAATTTGTGTGGTTACCTTTTTACATAGTTACTCTGGTAATTTGAGTCCCTTACATTGTATACATTTCATGTCATTTAACTGTATCAACAACAAAGTAATATTTTCATACTTATAAAAACGGTGATTTATTTACAAATTTTATAAAATAAAGAAACACTGGAAGAATTTTCCAGTTAACAGTCTTAATCTTAGGATATTTGAGACGCACGTATTGCTGCAGTCACAATTTGCATAACTTCAGCATCCAGTAAATTACCGGTTTAGGCCCGCCATGTACTGCATACTGCAACCACAAGGGTTGTGCATATACATCCTTGCCTGATGTTTAGGAATCCTTTGGGTCGGTAATCCAGACAATCCCTTCACGTATGTATATGTTACGGGCGATCGTAGTATCCTCTTCGGGGTTGACTTCTTGCTGGTTTTTCGTTTAGCTTCTTTAGAGTTATTGCAACTTTGCGACCGTGCGTTCAAATTTAGATTTTGGAACACTTTTCTTATGCTGTCGGCTGAGGTAGAATGGTGGTGTCGGGGCCTCACCTGGGTATCGCTTCCTGCATCGCTGGAACTGCTGGACATGTGGTTCGGCGAAACAGATCTAAAGCCCGAATCCGCAGAAAGATGCTCCTCCTTTTTCGCTGATGAGGAAGAGTCAGAGCTGGAGGATCTGCTGTCAGTGTCTGCAGAATTGAGATCTTCATGAGAACGTCGAGCAATTCTCTTGCTGATGGCTCGGAACAGTCTTATGCCTCTGATTTCTCTGGAAGGCGAAGGTGTCATCGGAGAGATGCTTCGATTATTTGAGGTATTAAGCATCATCATCATTGTATTATCCGTTGACGTAAACACGGAGTTCATCAGTTGACTGTATGTTACGCCAGCGAAGGGTTGTTGAAACTGAAGTTGCTGTGTTTATGTCGAGTTTTATAACTACCACAATGTGGGGTTGAAGTCTGGGCGCACGCTTTGACATGGTGGGGGTAAAAGCACGTGGATGAGACGAAGGAGTATCGACGTAAAGTTAATAAACGGGGATTATGGCAGATGTTAATCGCAATGACAGGGAATTTCGAATGCGACAATATTGCACTACGCAGTTTTATTATGATTGTATAGTTGAAATTAATTTTTCTAGAGTCAGTAGACAACTCACCAAATGAATAATTTCCTAGAACCTAATTTTTTTTTGTAAGCATTTGCAATGTTATTTAATGTTTTACTTCCGATAAAATAGATTTGTTAGTTTTGTAAACAATACATGATTTGAATATAAAACAATATTCTTTAAACGCGTGAAATTGAACACGTGAAGTGCACCATCACCTGTAACATTATCTCGCAAATAACGTGATATTTCACGTTGAATTTTCTCATTTCGATCACGTTACTGTACCAAATTCATAATTCATTTAAGTATTTGCGTTCACGTGTTGCTGGCGTATTTGAAATTAATAAGCATTCATTGTAATTTTACCAGCTACTTCAAAGCCAACAAATCGTCCTTTGTCCGAATAAATGCTTCTTAACATTTGCGGTCACTCTCTTATAAATTAATGTTGAATTTTTTATTTTGAAAACTGGTGTTTATTTATTTATTTATTTTTTTAATATGGACTTTCCACATACTTTGACAAACTGTGCTTAAATGAAGTAGTAACACAGTTGTTTAATTTCGATTATACAATTTTTATAGATTAAATATTTTTGAGAGAAAATAGTGACATTTAGTCACGTTTTTTTTTGCACTTTACTCCCCGGGTGAAGCTAATGAGCGGAAAAATGTTGTAACAGAATCCTTTTGATGAACGTTTAATTACATGTGTACTGCCATTTCTTAATTCATAGAATACGAAAATGTATGTTTTCTGTCGGCTTGAGTGGTCTATTGCTTGACCAGTTGTCGCCTTGAATATTTATTAGTCAATTAATCACTCGATTATTCTAGAATTTTAAAAGTATCGTAAAAACCTAATCCAAAGTTTATGATATCAAATCTGGTTAAACAAGCCCAGTGGAATGTGTAGCAGTGGCGGCTGGTGGGTCAAAATTTCGGGTCGGCCAAATATTTTGAGTCTACACCTTGGTGTTATATATTTTCGTAATGTATGGCTGCTACTCATTAACCACTGACATTTTACGTGCCAGGATGTACAAAACATCTCAAATGTTTCGACCTGTTAAAATAATTTTTTATAGGAAATTGACAATGTCAGTTTGATTCCAAATACTATTAATCCTTAATTCTACTTGTTCTGCTTTATCATTAATTGAGAACCACCGAAAACATTATTTTTACTGAGTTCCGCGTCGACCGGCGGCTATACGGCTTGCCGACCCCGGACATCCACAATTAAATAATAATAATTAAATAATGACATGCAGTTAAAAAATATAAAAAAAGTAATAATAAAAGTACCAACTGTTAACTATCTTCATTTACATTTATTTATTTTTAATGTATATGACAAATTGTCAAATAAATTAATTGAATAATTGAAAAATTAAAATGATTTAAAACTTTAAATTCGTTTCTGAAATATCTGAAAACGCTTAGATGCTAAAAATACAGAAAAAGCGCATTTATGTTGTAGCTAAGTTATGTACGAAAAATAAAATTTTAGATAATTTAATGTAATTTTTTTCGTTTATTATTCATACACAGAAAAATGTATTAAATCGACAATTATTATTTAAAAAAAAATAGTATGCACTGAAGAACATCGAAGCCGTTATTGTTTTGTAATTTGGTTAGCTATCTTAAATATTAAGCGTTTTAAAAACTAAATTCGCGTTGCTGGGTACGGCGAAGGAGGATTTCGCCGGACCTGGCACAACATACGTTCCGCCAGGTCTTTGTCTACTACAGTGTACTAGACAAAGAGAACGATGAAACCGTAAGCTGCTACGAAGTCGAAACATCGTGCATAATGCATTCCTGGGTACGGCTTGCCGAAATCTCGCCGGCAAAGCGTGTTTATCAGCATTTAAAATTAGCAACAAATGCTTTATTTTGTACCTACAATATAATAAAATATATTTTTAATATATATGATCTATCCTAACGTACATTCAAACTTTATTTCTTTTTTTATTTTCTAATTTCAACGCTTACTAAGTATTTTAAAATGACTGGTACGGCGTGGCCGACCCTGCCGCCCCTGACCAGCCGCCCCTGATGTGTAGTTTAAAAATTTACTCCCATTATTTTTTTGTTTTTTTGTTGCTAAAAATAATATGGATTGTTATAATAATAATTACCTGTTTATCATTTACTGTGCAAATAACAGTAACACAGCTTAAATATGCTTCCCTCGTTCAACCGGACTTTATAAAAATATTATTCGACCGGCTAAAAGCTCTTTACGTAATTTTAACCAATGTCCGATTTCAGTTTTCTTAATTTCTACACTTACAACATGCGAATAACGGTTTTTTATGTCTACAATCTGATCATCTTATTGTCTGCTGGCGATTTTTAAAATTCTGTAATTTTAGCTACATATATTGAACTACAATATGATGTACAGAGCGATTCAAGTAATAGTACGAACCTGAAAACTTTTAATGCAATCACATACCTTCCACTTTTTATGAACCCAGCCCTGTTTTTTTAATTTTATTTTGTTTTTATCAGCAATCAAGTTATTTAGTGATGATGAATTTCTAATGTTAGCTTATATATAAAAATGAATGTTTGTTTATTTGTTTGTTTGTTCCGTATGCGTTCATAAATTATTCATCCGACAAAGAAAATATCAAGATATACTCAGTGACATGGAGAATGCAACACCGATAAAGAGTGTGAATTTTTTTATCAAACTTGATATAGAAATGTTTGACTACAGAACGGTAGTAATAATAATTGACTAAATTTTCCACGAAAAGCCACATAAGGTAACCTTATTTTTTTTTTAAGGTGTTGGACCACTCCAACTGTTTACACACTTTCTGCATCAGGTCATTTATGTCTTCTTGATGTATTTTGTCCCAAGCAACTTGTAGCTCATGCAGAAGAGACAAGTCAGGAGACTTAGCTGGTCATGGCATCAGGTTTACGTTAGCTTCTTGAAAAAGTTTAAAACGGCCTTTGTGACATTCTGGCGGGCATTATTCTGTTGGAAAAGTGGGTTTTACGTTTTGCTGTAGGAAAGGAAAGGAATGGGCTTCTACCACTTTCCCAATTCAGGGTTATTTACGAGAAGCTCCTCGCCTAAAAAATTCTAAACATAGTCAGTAATACAATTACTATCACTATTTTTTCAAGTAAAACATAAACTGCTCATAATTTTGTGAATATTAATTCAAAGTAGCAGCTGAATCTCATTATTCAAAATAATAGCAAAGTACTTAGTAATAGTGTAAACAGTAAATAAATTGTGCTTTTTGTAAAATTAGCAGAATGACTTGGTCAGACGATTTGCCTTCAGATGTAGAAGAAGCTGCTTTGATTGTTATTTCTGGGTTTGTTCCTCGGAAATCACGCGAAAAATATCAGCTGGTGTTTGAACAATATAAAAAATGGTACAACGAAAGAAAATTTAAAAACCTAACAAATGAAAAAGCGTTGTTTAAGGTGGCTTCAGAAAACACGGGAATAGCATTACGTTATCTTATAAAATTTTACGGCCTTTACTAAAAAAATTTTAGTGGACATCATTCAAAATCATCAAAATTTGGCAACAATCGGTCGAGCGTGGGAAAGCTATTTTTCTTGCTCTAGGGGCCATGAAACGTCAAGAAAATATGAAACTATAGTTCATTTTTTAAGGGCGTGGAGAAAATTATGCCACATATACATAGTACACAAACTAACTACATGTTGATTATATTTTCACCTCTATTAAAATGTGTAATGCAAGATTACATGTTAATAAACATGAAACCAAAAAATTAGGTTAACAATAGTGTGACATTGTGTGACAACAACTTTTTCGGTAAGATACCAGTGTTGACGTTTATTTATTTACTTATTTTTTGCAAAATATACATTTATTCAAAATTGTTTAACATTTATAAATTCTCGCGTTAACTGTGAAATGTGTATTTTGGGTTGATTGAATATTTCCATTTGAAAAATGAATTAAAGTGGAGGCCAAAATAAAGTAGCACATTTTTCTTTCCATAGTGTAACTTTCAAATCTGTATTTGACGTTTAAATTTCGTTGGTAATAAATACCTATTCAATGTAGTCCAGTTTGCACAACTAAATTTTTTGAAAAAAAAACCTTTCAAAACCTACTTTATTATTATTTTGCTCGCCACTGTATAGTCATTCGCCGGATAGACTCCATCCTACTACTCTCTTAATTAGCTTACGCTCGGGAAATAAAAAGTAATAATTTTTTAAGTACATACTTAAGAATTTATTGGACTTATTTTGTAGCAATAAAATTCCCCTTCCGCACAAAGTTTAGATTATCATTTAGTGAGGCCCTAAATTGCTAAATTATTGAAGTGTTACACCATCCCCTATTTGTATTGTTGATATAATTATCTACAAATAACAACAACTACGTATTTTGAATTATACGAAATGAGTTTTTAGTTTTCAGCTTCGTCGCAAATGTTGATTTTTATAACAGGAATAATTATATTGAAGTATGGAGTTTGTTCCAAGCCGACTTAGTAAAAAATAGAGTCATAATGATTCTAATGATCTTGTCCTTGGTCAACGAAACAAACATTGAATAACGAGCCAAAGAGTAGCAATATACGACTGAATAACATCATAAGGGTTGATTTGTGTTCGGGGAGATTCTAATTGTAATGAACTCGTCTCTTCGCCACAGCGATTTACTTACCATATGGTTGTCGCAGGTTATGGATAAACAAGAATAACATTTTAGAAATAAAACTGCTTGCCTGGGACAAAGACACTTAAAATGTCTATATTGGTAGCTTAGTTGCAGTACTCGTATGTACAATTTGTCATAATATTTTAAAGTGGAACTAAAATTTAAATAAGACAATCTTTATTTCATACCAAAAAGACTTTACGATTGGTTTTATAAATATGTAGTTATATTTCTATACGTGTTCAATATAGATGTTTTTTTTCTGTTTTTTTCTTCTTTTGGTCAATGATCTGTGATTTGCTCGTCTGGTCTTTGACCTTTTTGTTGTATAAAAATAAGAAACGTAAATAAAAATAGGATGGAGGCTGCTGCGTCTTCCAATAAAAGGATAAATGTAAAATAGCTACATTATAATTTCTGACATTTAAGGTTTCAGTCGATGTCCTTTTATTAGGTTCAGCTGAAGACGCAAATGAATCCATATCGCTACGTAGCAGGATGTGTTTTGTCAGATTTCAACCTAAAAAATACAGATCTGTACAGTTCTTACGGATGTTTTTGTATTTTGCACTGGAAACAAAAAACTTGTTGCAATATTAATTTGTCGCGTTTTTAGGAGTGGTATTAAAGAGTAGCAAAAACGAAGACGAAAAACGGAAAGAAAATCTGGCAATTTTTCGTTGAGAACACAATAAACAAAATGAACATAATTTCGCTGCAATGAAACATTCTGTTGTAATTATCAATCAGAAGAATCGCTATCGTGTTCTTGGAGATTTATAAATTAGTAAAATTTGTTTACGTCAATATGCCTATAATTTTTCCCAAATTTCATGCCAACTTTCGATCATTTAATAATTTCTTATTTTTGTCATAATACATAGCAATTATCTCTTGATTACGTTTTTGATATGAAGGTAGAATCATTCTACTCTATGGTTTTTGTACTGTTCCAGTTATCGATGTAGGCAACTCATAATTCAGATATGCACACTTCATAATAATTATTAAATTACAACCGATAATAATCAGCCGGACATATAAAATGCATGAGTGGGTGTGTCTTCAGACTGTTTATAATTTAAGGATTTATACAGCACGTATACAACGTTATGTACAATTTTTTTTTCGTTGTTACGGCAATATAAAGTTGACGTAGGTACATTTCAAATTTCAGTAATTTTCTTTAGTGTACATATATAAGTAGTTAATTTATTAATAACTTGAATTTAATAAACAGTAATTTGCAAATAAACTAGATAGGAGGCAATTGATTGTGTTTTTATTGTGCTGGACTTGAAAAAAGTGTCACTTTTAATTTTTCGATAAAAAAACTAACAATCTTCACGTTCTAACCATTTCTTTATATTTATGGTGTATTTTTGTTTTTCATGTTGTGTAGAAAAAGTTTTATATTATACTAGCTTTTACCCGCAGCTTCGCACGCGTTAAATTCGGAATAAATGACAAAAAATTGTTATTGTGGGTTATCCATAAGAGATAGACATATACCATCGGGGAGTTTTCTGTATAGTTTTTCAAGGTGTACAATACTTAGTACATTATTTTGATAAATCTCGTAGGGTTCAGTCTGCGTTTGCAATGTAAGCGGAAAAAATGTAATTATTTACGACATCACATTAGAAACCTCAAAAATAACAGTATTTATCTACTATATAATGGATGTTATTATATATATAAATCTTCCTCTTGAATCACTCTATCTATTAAAAAAAAACCGCATCAAAATCCGTTGCGCAGTTTTAATGATCTAAGCATACATAGGGACAGACAGCGGAAAGCGACTTTGTTTTATACCATGTAGTGATTTGTCATTAGTATGGAAAAGCATTGTGTAATATATTTAATGTTCAACACATCTTAGTGGCCAAGTTAGACACTAGTTCCACTAAAATTCTTTGAAGAAAATTGAAAGCACAAATCAAAACTTTTATTTTGATAAATTTTGAAAAAAAAAAATCTACGGAACGTCTAATACTATTTTACTATCAGACTAAAATTGCAATTTAAATTTTACTTATTTTAAATTTCCCGCATAAGTAAGTACACGAGTATCTACTAATTCAAAATATATACTCAAAGATGAGCATATTTTTAATTAGCGAAGTAAACCAAATTCGTTCTGCACTTAGTTAAGTCTCGTTAGCAAAACTTTTTACACATCATTATTTCGGTAACTGCATTATAAGAACAAAATATGCTGAATGATTTAGTAGTGGCGTCTTTACTGTGTTCTGTCAAGCGACCTATGGTTCTTTCGAGTTTAAATAAAGCGCTATTTAGATACAGAAGAGACATAAATAAATAATAACAGAATTTTTAGAATTGACACTTGTTGATTTTTTAACGATAATAGTGTTTTCCTTTGTGTCATGTTTATCGTTCTTTAAATAAAAATTATTACCTTCTTGACAAAGTGTTTCATTTTTGTTGCTTTTTGACTTGAAACAGGAATCGTCAAAAAAGTATGTTAGTGATGCGATTATTGTTAGTGATGGCCACATCATATGGCTTCGATTATATGCCAAAATTAATTTTTTTTCTTCTTGAGGGTTTAAGAAATGTTTTCTTTAATTAATATACTATAAACATTTCCGGAAAATACCTTAAAATGAAAAAATACATTTGGAAATTTTGAATCTCAGTCCAAGAACAAATTTTGGGTAGCAAAAAAAACAGCTCAAATATTCTATTTGAAAAGATGAAACTGGTTATTCTGTCCATGAAATCATACACGTTAATCATACCACACAAACTGATTTAATTAACGAATAAATGCGGAAAAAGAGTTGCGGCTGTGGGATGCTCAGTTCACAACAAAAATATATATGATAACTGACAGAAATGCTTATGTGTATGTACAAAATGTCCATAAAATTTTAATAAGTATTTAAAATTCTTATTGGAATATTTTCCAGCGAACCGTGAATTAAAAGAAAAAAGCAGTCGACCGTGGAGTCTGTAAAAACGGCAGGCGTGGCCCTCAGCTGTTAGGGCATTAACATCCTTTGTAAATATAATCAGGATATATCTACTGATGACGCTTGCAAAACATGTAGGTAATCAAGCGACCACATTGTCACCACGAGCGTTTTTGCTTTTTAATAACGACCTTCGCCTGTGAACTAGTTTATTTTGTTATTATAGCTGCTGGTAAAACAATTAAAGAAGGTAAAAAAAGACGGATTTCGTGAAAAAGATTTTTAAATTTTAACCGTTGACACACATACAATTAGATTAATCTGCGCAATTGTATGTACACGTATTGTCGTATTGCATTCTAGGTAGGGGTCGTTCCATCTGAAAAACCAAATAGGATGTGCCGTATGATTTTTGATTTTAATGAAAAACATTGAGAATCATCTTTTAGTTAACAAATATGGAAAACCGGACCATTTATTTTTTTCAATGGTTCTCTTTCGATCGCCACCCATTATAAATCTGAAGTTGAGCCATTTTCTTACTCTCCTTTACGGGATAAAACTTTTTTCTAAAACATATTTTGAAATTATTATAATTTTATTATGCTGTCTGCATGGTTTAATTTTTGTGACTTTCAGTTGGCTCCTTTGTTAATAGTGTTGACCTGAGAACACTGATTTTTTACTTCCCTAGCCTAAGCGACGGAACTATTGCAATCGAGTTTCGAGTCCATGAGGCAGACTTGTTTTCAAGCAATTAGTATTCATATGTATAACAAAAAATGTGACGGTAGTTTTAAGTTTCTAGACAATTTTTTCTTGTAGGAAAAAAATGCTTAAAATATTAAAATTTGCCCTGTGAAATCGTTATGTTGATGCAAATTTTCTGGAAATGTACCGGATTGATCGTTGTTAAATTTTGGGTGTATTGTGTAGATCGTAAAACGCTAACCAAACTTTGTCTAATATAAGATCCCACCAACAATGTGATGACGTCACCTCAAAATTGTACATGGTAAATGGGTTTTGTATAAAATAACATGGTGCTACACATGTAAGTATATAGTTTATGAATCAGTGTTGATTTTTTACCCGAGACTTTTGAAAAAAAATGTCAACATTGTATAAGAACATTTTGCAATTTAATTTTGAAACACAAAACCGAATGCTCTGAAATCTTAAATTTCTAAACAAAATATATGTGTTTATCCTCGATGACGTCATCTGAAAATTTTGCCTAATAAATCCTAGGTATATAAATAAAATGTGCAAAATATGATGAGTCTATACTTGTGATTTATAATTACATACATATCTTTTGAAAATGCTTATACACGGTGACTCAAAAAAAACTAATGAATGAGTCAATTTATTTTATTGATTACACCACAAGCTGCAAAACCGAATGCTTTGAAGTCTTGTTTTAAAATTATCGTAAGCATGGTATATTTTTAACTAAAATATATTTTTTATCCCCCCTAAAAAATTGATAACGTCATTTCAAAATTTTGCCGAATAAATCCTATCTAAACTGTGCAACGTATATGAGTCCATATTTGTGATTTATCATTCCATTCATATTTTTTGGAATGGCTTATAGAGGGTGACTCAAAAAATTGAATGAATGAGTCAGTTTAATTTATTGATTAAATCAGGAACGACTCACTCCACTTTCGCGAAGATTTGGGAACAGACTACTGCTATTATTAGTATTACACTACACCAATCGAAGTTGATATACGTGTCGTTGTAAAAATGTTAATGACGTCGTTACAAAATTGTGTAAAGTAAAAACTCACTTGAAATATCGCTTTATATTTACTTTAACATTACATACACATGCATGTAATGTACAATTAATAGGGGTCTAGGTTAAAAACTCAGGGCGGATTCATGAACCAAAAGTGTACGATTATGTTATTTTATACCAAGTAAACCATCACATTTGCTGTGTAAAATTTTGGGGGCGATGTCACCACTTTGTTGGTTTGGATGACCAGAAAAATTTTGATTAGCATTTTACCATTTACGTGATATTTCTAAAATATGTGTAAGATTTGACAACAATCGATACTTTCGTCTGTCTGTCTAATAAAAATCGATATACACAGACAAACGGAAATGGAAGAGCTGTTACTTCACGCTCTAGGGGACCCTATGACAATACTTCCTTAGCTTACACTCGGGAAGTCGGAAAAAATAATAATGCATAAATTTTGTAGTTTATTGCAACAAGTATAACACTCAGGTTTTAAATCAGCAGTTATTAATAAATAATTATTTAGGTATTACAGAATATTACATAAAATTATTTTAATGAATGAAGCTTTATTTAAAAAGGTCGATGACGTGGTAGTTTTTCGAATTTGTTCAACTCAGTTGAAAATACAGTAAAGTTCCAATTAGTGTTACCTTATGCATACTGAAATGAGTACCTACATTTCTTCCCATCAAAAGTTGATGATCTTGTCTTAAAATATTAACTAAAAAAAGTGATTTTGCAAAATGTCCGCATTTATACTGTATATGGATTCCCAAAGGTAAGCGAAGGAAGTTTTGTAATGGAATCCATCCGGTGAGTGACTATTTTAACGTTTTTTCGACGTTTCAAGATTCCGAGAGTATGACACAATATGTCCCCTATTTCCGCTTCTCTGTCGTCTGTCGCCTGTCGTGTGTCGTCTGTGTCGATTATTATTAGGCAGATAATCTCCGAAACTACATACTACACCAATTGTGGAAAAATTTCATGTATACCTATGTTAGAACTGTCGTGTAGTGGATGGCAAAGTGTTAAGTAAGCTTTGTTTAAACATTCCTAGCAACAACGTCATGAGTGATTACTTAAAAATTGTGCATAGTAAATGTTAGGAGTATATAAATTTTATACCTACAATAACACTTCTATAGTTGTGGTTTGTGAAGTCGTCTCGATTTTTTACCCTAATCTTCCAGATTTTTCTAATATAAAATAAAAATTATGTGACAATATTTTAAATCGTCCGTCCGAAAAAATTTTATGTATCTGTTATCAATACCGTGTAGATGGTAAAACGATAACCAAACTTTGTAAAACCGATGGTCTGAAATCTTGCAAATGTTTTAAGATTACCGGAAGTATAGTAAATCGTTAATCAAAAGCTATCGGTTTATCCCTCCGTTAAAAATTGATGACGTGATCTTACAGTTTTGCTGAATAAATATTGCTTACATTTTATAAAGTAATATAGGTACTCCTGCACTTGTTATTTATGTGTAAATATGAAAAAAGCATTATGAGTTTATAGTTGTGGTTTATCACTGCATATTTGTTTTATATTATAGACATTATCACAAAAATTCGCAAAATCGGTTTAGATATTGTCATATGCTGAATAATTGTATAAAATAGTAGACAAATCAACATCAGTTGTTAAGCGAATATTTTGTTAAGACTGAATAATTTTCCAAGATCGGCATTTGTGCGTAGACAATGAAGAAAATTCTAATTCTTAAAAAGTAAACGAGGTATTTTTCATGGGTATTGTCAAAAGTACTATATGAAATAAAGTTTATGACGGTTATGACTAATCTGGCTGATGCCAGGTTGTTGTAATAATTAATTAATAATAATATTTATTATTAATATTATTATTCTGATTTTATTCCTTGCATCTGTATGTCTATTGTTTTAATATTATTACTTTTTTAACGTTTATTAATCTTATCGAAATAACACCGGATAAAAGTTGTTCGTACTTGGTAAGTAACTCTAAAATACTAAATGCATGTATGGCCCCACGAAACAACGCGAATGATGTAAATAACCACATGAAACAATTTTTCTATTAAACTCATTACGGTTTGCGTTTATTGAGGCAAGCTTATGACAATTTTATCAAACTGTCTGTTAACATATTTGTGCATTTCCAGGAGAAGAAATAGGAAATGTGATAAAGTTATCATCGGTTTAGTGATTACTAATGACATTGACAACCACAAGTACGACTATTCTAGTAATAAATCGAAAACGATTTTAGTTGGTGGACTGGTGTTTTTTAATTCAGCAAAGAAATGAATATTTGGTAAGTCTCAAACAACCATTTTATGTCAGTAATTCGTTTACCTAATTTTTAGGCTAACTGTAATAATAATATTATCAGCAACATTTGAACAAGCTTATCAGAGCTGTATTTCCCTTAATGTTTTACCACCGATTTACTACTCCCGATTTTCAAGAGTTTCGTTGAGAACATCCACGGCAAAAAAGTATATAGAGTGCAATAATGAACTTATATCTTCTGACTTTTCTGAAAAGGTCTTACCACTCACAACAAATTCACAGATACAGTGGCTGCAAATCAACAACACAAATTCTCCTGAAATTCCAGCTAAAGCTTTCGTCATGCTAAAAAATATACCGGATTTAAGGATTAATGGGGCAGGTGTTCAACTAATACAACCAGGAGCTTTCGATGGGTTAACAAGCTTGACACAACTCTCATTAAAAGATAACAAGATTGTGGAAGTTAATGAGCGCCATTTTATTGAATTAATTAAATTAGTGGAATTGGATTTGAGTTATAACAATATTGCAAGTATTTCAGAAACAAGTTTTGTGGGTCTAAAGTACTTACAACGACTGATATTACAAAATAATTTTTTAACCACGTTATCTTTAAACACATTTAAGGATTTATCAGGAGTTGAAATTTTGGACCTTTCTTTTAACAAACTAACGACAGTTGAACCTGGATTGTTTAAAAATTTAAAAAGTTTGCAAACCATATTTCTTAATAATAACAATTTAAATTGTTTTAATGGATCTACACTATCAAACAATTCACTTATACAAAATATTTACATAAATAATAATTTCATAAGAGCAATAAATAATTTTTCAATTTCAAATCCACTATTAGTGTTAAATGTTAGTTATAATTTGATTCAATCGCTAAATTTTTTAAAATATACATTTGTTCAAATCATTGACTTACGATCAAGCGGGATGACCTCTGTTACAAATTTTTCATTAAAAAATTTGTCGGTAAAAGAGTTATATTTAGACGAAAACCACATAGGGTTGAATTCAATTGATAAAGACTTTTTTAATAATCTTTCTTCACTGGAAGTTCTTTCTCTAGCAAACAATCAAATTAAACAATTACAGTTTAATTTATTCTCAAATAATACGCGAGTTAGAAAACTCAATCTTTCCAAAAATTATTTAAATAATAAAGACGTTTTAAACTTGCCAACTTCTTTACAAGATTTAGATTTGAGTTTCAACAATGTGAATTCGGGGCTAAATATAACCAACGCATTTAATTTAAAATCATTAAATGTAAGTTTTAATAACATAACTGAAGTGACATTTAATATGTTTAAAGCTTTAAAATGGCTTTTTATTTTAGATTTAAGTAATAATAAAATTTCTAGAATTCAACTAGGATGTTTTAGAGATCTTAAAGTTTTAAGAGAGCTTAATCTTTCAAATAATCGTATTGCAGTATTAAAAATAGGATTTGTTGTAGGATTAGAAAACTTGTATAGCCTTGATTTATCTCATAATAATTTGTCAACTTTAAACGAGGGTGTTTTTCATAATTTAAGATATCTTCAGGTATTAAAATTTGGTTTTAACAATTTCAGTTATGTAAATATAGAAAATGCCTTATCCCATTTACCTGTACTAAGACGAATAGATCTATCTGGTAATGGTTGGTCATGTATACTCTTAATTAATCTCTTAAAAGAATACAGAAGTATTAAAATTATAAGTGCTGGTGAATATGATGTTACAAATATTGATGGTGTAGCTTGTCAGGATGAGGTAACAACTTCCCCCGATTTAATTAATTTAGAGACAAAGTCTTTTGCTGATATTAACTCCAAATTACTTACCAACAATACATTATTAATTTTGATTTTGGTAGTGATTGTCTGTAAAATACTATTGAAATATTGTCCACTAAAAGATGGTCATAGTCGGTTAAAAAGAAAACTTTGGAGAGATAAAAGTGACCAAGAATTACAGCTTGTTAATGATGATTGTTGATAGTATTTTCTAAATTTGTCCATTATTTTAAATAAAAAGTTCTGAAACATTTTGATTTTATTAAACCTTTACCTTAATACCTTTAATTTACTTATATCAGACTTTAAATTAATTTTCGTTCTAAAATATTTTACTTTGCAAATATTTTTGAAAATAAATAATTTACTTAGAAGGGAGAAAACTGTTTCTGCATATAACTTTTTGCTTATTCTTAATACTGGCGTATGTCAAACGAAAAATGTTCTTTTCTTGGTATTCAAATATCAACTTGTGGCAGTGGAAACTACATTGGTTTTTTCAATTAAACAGTTGGAGTAAATGTAATATACTCGTACTTACACAAAGCAAGATCGTGTTGTGATTGGCCATACTGGACGTATTATATACAGTATGTTTTTCTTTTTTTTTGTGGACAGAAAAGGAAACACTTTTTATGTCGTGGACTAGCTTCGGTGTCACACCTTCATTTATGTTATAAAATAGATGAAGCGGTTCTAATAACCCATCAGTTTTATGTCACTTTAATCGCAGGTTTTTTAGGTAAGAGGGGGGAAAGTATTTAAAAATAATGGGTATATTGAGCAGTTAGTAAAACGAGTTGCATATTGTACTTCTTTTGTGACCATATATTGAAAAATCATAGAAATGTCTTCTTATTGTTAATTCTCGCGGGTAGGCTAAGGAAGTATGTATTATTATTATTATTAATGGGGTGCATCCGACGAATGGCTACTTTCATGTTTTCTCGCCGTTTCATGACCCTAGATTATGAAAAAAAAAAGTCACTCGTTTCCGAATACCACACCCATTGTTGTAAAATTTTATACACGTATGTTAGGAACACGTGTCTCACCATTCCCACCAACAATCTAATGAGGTCACTTCAAAATGTTGCATAATAAATGTTATTTCAATTTTATAAAATAAACTAATATTAGATACACTTGTAGCTTATAAATCCGTTTTGTTTTTGTACCCTAGACATCCAAATTTTTGAAAAAAAAAACATTTTACAATTTAACTTTGAAATTGCAAAACAGAATACTCTGAAAACTGATACGTTTTAAGGTTATCGTAAGCACGATAAATCGTTAATCAAAATTTATCCCCTAAAAAATTTGAAGATGTCATTTCAAAATGTTCCTAATAAATTCTATCTAAAGTGTGCAAAACATTATGAGTTTATACTTGTTGTGATTCACGTGTGGCAAAAAAAAATGAGTGACGTAATTTATTTCACGCACTAATCAAATAAAGGAACGGCTGACTCAGAAATTTGGAACTACAATACTATACATTATTGTTACATTGACCCTATTCAAATTGATATTGGTACCTATCTTTACTAAAATGTTGATGATTACATCACAAAATTTTGTAATGAAACAACTCAATCCACTTGAAACCATGCATAGCATGCTTCTTTATGTTTACTTTGTCACTACACGCATACATTTAATTTAAATTACAAAAAAGTAAAATTCGCAAAATCAAATTTTATAAATTTTCGAAAAACCTGTATATGTTGTACTTGTACATCTAGGACGAAGGCATTTCTGTCTAAATAATCTTAGACCAATTTTTATTCTAGTATTTGAAATTATGTTAGGTGTTAAACTGTAACAAGATGGTAGACACTTAACAATAGGACATAAGATTCTGATGAGAATGTATATTTAACAACAAATAGATTACAGAATTCTTGGCAATTACTTAGATATATCATTAATTTCCCCGAGCTTGTGAAGGCAAATTTGGTTTTAGTTACAGTTTTTGAAGAACATATTTGATATCTTGCCAGGTGACTTTAATATACCTGACTCGTGAGATGTATGTGAATACGTTCGGTTCAACTGTTTTAGTTCCCTCTACCTTTCTTGAGTCACTATAGTTTAACACTTTAAATTTTAATGACAGCTGGCTTGATTTACATCTGTAGTTAAAAATCAAATTAGTGAAACATAATATTCTATTAATGCCTGGGAAATTCAGATGATTGTTTCAATGGGTCCATTTTAAACCGAAGAAGCAAAGTATGAGCAATTGTAATTTTTTAATGGCTCAGAATTTACTGACCCCAAGCTAACTGGTTGACACTTTCGTCAATTGCTTTAAATCTACCTACATCAAAACTGCTTAATTAATTTATTGAGCATAAAGTGTTGTACGAGTACTTCTCTGTTACTAACAAATGTATAATACCCTTAATAACCATAAGTAGTTGATGTAACGTAAGAAAGGGGCTTCCCAATTAAACCTTCCAAGTCAAAATTGTTAAACTGATTTTTTTCAGGTGTAGTTACTGCTATAATTTATTCAAACTTATTACGTCAGGCGTTGGAGATATTCGCAGCTTTTTTTTAAAGATTTTTGCAACGTGTTAAAATTTTAAGTTAGCTGTGTGGTTTTATGATTTTGACATTTCAGGCCCCTTATTTGCAAACAAAGAGCGTTTTAAGCTAATATTGCTAAACAGATAACCTTCCTGTTTAGGAGAAACTTGGCAACAAAACACAACAAAGCCCTTTAAGTTTGTTATGATGTCATAAATCTGCATCTAATAAAGCTGTAGGGTTTGTTGACGACGGTAGTGGGGTAGTCAAAGTCGTAAAAACTCTACTCTTGTTGAAGCACTGTACAAATTATGGACCTGTCTTCACTATACCTACTAGGGTCCGATATTTCAGTTGTCGGTTAATTAAAAAAATTATGGTTAATAAATAAATTTTGGTTAAGCGTATTTCACTGTACGGTTACGAAAATTGAAAGGTTATAAATATTTCTTGGTTATTTAATCAGTTTCTAATTCGAACATGTGCTTTAAGTACTTGATCAGTTAGGGCGCGCACTTTTAAACCTCAGACACTTTTCCTCGTACTACTAAAATGTGAAAGAAAAGTAAATCAACCCAAAAAATGCAGTCCGTAATTTTGTAAACCACAGAAACTATGGACTAGTACTAATTTAAAAATAATGCATTATATTATTAATATCTATTTTCAATTTTCATTTTTAACATAACTTTTATCCCTCACTCACTCTGTACATCTCTTTAGCCACAGTAATCTCGTGAACAACTCCAAAATGGCCAATCACAGTTCAAAAACTGCCAGTAACAAAAAATGTGTTATTAAGATAATTTTCTTTCAAGTAAACGAGTGGTTCCTGAAATAAATGTATTAATCATCTTACATTGGTTGGAATGTGGATATTTTACAGTCGATTTGTAAGGTGCTTTATGGCACATGAATTAAGTGTAATAAATTTGGTACAGCTTCTTTAGATAGTCTAAACAACCTACAATAAAATTTTTGGTTGCCCCAATAATTAAAATAATTTTTGTGGAATTTTACGAATTCGTCCGAAGCGTTCGACAAAATTAATAGCAAGTTGCTTATTGTCTGAGTCACTTAAAAACAAACACTTTTCCACGAGAAAATGTATAAGGAATCATTTGAATATAAAAAAAAATGGTTGAAGGTTTTTTCGACAGAAATTCTCTCGTCTATGTATAAGATACACTCGGACAAATACGGTTCCTTAGAAAAATTATGAAATTTAATTTTGCAAATATTATTTTTTAATGATAAACCCTGTAAGTTAAAATAAAGTTATGTGTGGACTGTTAACTTACAGGTAAAGGAGCACGCTATGCGTTTGTTTCAGGTGAGTGTTTCCGTAACAAAATTTCGTATATCAGTTTGAATAGATGCAGTGCAATACTAATAATAACAGTACTGTATACTCACATTTTCAGGAAAATAAGGTGAGTTGTTTTTGATTTGATAAAAAAATCAATTTCTTAATTTATTGTTTTGTGTCACCCTGTATGAGTAATATTAAACACTATGAATTCATTGATAAAGCACAAGTGAAGAGTTATAATATGGTGTATTTCAGATAGTATTTATTTAGTCAGAAAAATTTTGAGATGACGTCATCAGTTTTTTTGGGAAGCGGTAAACGGATAAATTTTGATTACTACTTCACCATGTTTACGACAGTCGTGAAAATTTGTAAGATTTCAGAGCATTCGGTTTTGCAATTTCAAAGTTGTACTGTAGAATATTGTTATTCGATTTGTTATTTTTTCCAAAAATCTGGATGTCTAGGTCTAGGGTAAAAACTCAACACGGGTCCAATAATATTCGCTATTGTAAATTTTGGAGATGACGTCATTCCATTGTTGCTGGGGATGATTAACCAAATTTTGGTTAGCGTTTTACCATCTACATGATTTTCCTAATACACATGTAAAATTTTACAAGATCGATCCAGTAGTTCCGGAGACTAATATCTGCCTGATAAATATCGACACAGACAAACGGATAGAGAAACACAGACACAGAGACGACAGACAAACGGAAATGGGAGACCATTTTTTTCGTACTCTAGGGGTCAAGAAATGTCAAGAAAACACGAAACTGGCAAGTCGCCCGATTGACTCGATTACTATACATACTTCGTTAGCTTACGCTCGGGAAGCAAAAATTATGAAATTTGTTAAAACAATTTTGAAGTGAAGTATCTTATATACTGATGTAACGCAAATCTGAGAGTTACTGTTGTGAGATAATTTGGCAGTAAATATAGGTATTTATTTTTTAAGATATATTCCATAATTTTAACAGAACTGGTGTAATTTGTTTTTAAGATTTGTAGTTACAAATGCCATTGTCAAATAACAAATAGAATAAACGTCAAAAGAACGAAATTGTGTTTTTAAATGAAATTAAAGTTTTGTACGGAATGTACAATTGCTATTTACATTAATTGTAACGTTAGATGTGTCTTGGGCACTTAGATTAATGCCAGGTAAGCTGCCGGTGATTGTTATATTTTGTGGAAAATAACTCACCGCTAACTGTTTTGCCACCATCTAGCTGGATCTATGGGGCTCTGGAGCGGCCGGACAAGGTTAGAATTAGACGCTGCTGGGCCCAAACATATAGCGGACAACTTTGGGCAATTTCCCATGGTTCTTCAGCTTCACACATTGTTAATAATAATTTATTATTGCGAAAATTTAGACTTCAACTGTTACAATCTGCCATTTGTCGTACCAACCACGAGAAAATTTCCCAAAATTTTAAAAATTCCAATTTTTACTTAATTAATGAATGCGTAAATATATTTTATTGATTTAATCAGGAACTACAAAACGGAATGCTCTGACATCTTGCAGATGTTTTAAGGTTATAAAGAGCATAATAAATGTTTAGTCAAAATATATTTGCTTATTCCCTCCAAAAACTTGATGACGTCAGCTCGAAAATTTGCCGAATAAATCATATCTAAAATGTACAAAATATGATCAGTCTGTACTTGTGATCTATCACTCCATTCATATTTTTTGGATTTGCATATACAGGGTGATTCAAGAAAATAAATGAAAGCGTAAATTTATTTTATTGATTTACTCAGGAACTACAAAACCGAATGCTTCGAAATCTTGAAGATATTTTAAAATTATCATAAGCATGGTAAATTTTTGATCAAAACGTATTTGGTCGTCCCCCCTAAAAAATTTATGACGTCACCACAAAATTTTGCTGAATAAATCCTATCTAAAATGTACAAAATATGGTGAGTCTCTTCTTGTGATTTATCATTCCATTCAAATTTTTTCGATTTGCATATACAGAGTGACTCAAAAAAATTAATGAATGCGTAAATTTATTTTATTGATTTAATCAGGAACTACAAAACCGAATGCTTTGAAATCTTGCAGATGTTTTAAGGTTATAAAGAGCATAATAAATTTTTAGTCAAAATATATTTGGTTATCTTCTACAAAAAACTGATGACGTCAGCTCAAAAGTTTGCCGAGTAAATCGTATCTAAAATGTACAAAATATGATGAGTCTGTACTTGTGATTTATCATTCCATTCATATTTTTGGATTTGCATATGCAGGGTGACTCAAAAAATTAATGAAGGCGTGAATTTATTTTATCGATTTAATCAGGAATTACAAAACCGAATGCTTTGAAATCTTGGGAATATTTTAAAGTTATTATAAGCATGGTAAACTTTTGTTCAAAATGTATTTGTTCATCCCTTCTAAAAAAATTGATGACGTCACCCTTAAATTTTGCTGAATAAATCCTATCTAAAATGCAAAAAATATGATGAGTTTGTACTTGTGATTTATCATTCCATTCATATTTTTTAGATTTTCTTAAGAGGTGGTTCAAAAAAATTAATGAAGTCAATTTATTTTATTGATTAAATTAAAGGCAACACTTATTATTAGTATTACACCCCAACCAACCCAATTTGGTAGACACAAAATTTGTTAAAGGAAAAACTCGGTTGAAACATAAGGGTAGCACGCTTCTTTACATCGACTTTAACATTACAGACCTGCATTTGTTTTATGCGCTCACTTGGTTCCGCGAATGTGAAATAGACATGTTTATAATCAACCAATTGTGAATTTCACCGTCAAGAATTAAAATAAAACCCAATGTTTTATATAATAAGCGGAAGTCGAAGCAATAAAACCGATGGTCGTTTTGTTTACAGTTTCTCTGTTTGACTCTCACGTATGCTGTTACGCCTGTCATCTTAAATTAAGAATGTTTATACATACACGATTTTCAGTTGCCTCTGATACGTATACGTGAGTGAATTGTTTCGTTATTTTATTGATTATTACAAATCAATATTCAAAACGAGCCAATTCATTTTCCCGAAAATTTGAGAATATAATAATTTTATTCTTAGTATTACACTACATCTATCCCAACTGATATACGTGTCCTTGCAAAAATGTTGATGACGTCATCGCAATTTTTTTTTAAATTCCCACTACAAAAATGTAATGAGAAAAAAAAAACACAATAGGCATGCAGTCGTCAAGTTTCCGACAGCGAGGGAAGTACTGTCTAAACTCTTTAGACCAATTTTTTTAAACTGGAAAAGGTGCGAAGTTAAAACAAAATATAAAATATGCGTTTCATACGACATTTTTGAGCACTCGTCCCTTGTAAAACTCGTCTGACGACTCGTTTTCTAATTTTGGGATTCCTACTCTAAAATAATACGTCATGAAAACTTCTTTGTGTGCTTGTTTTTGGTTGTTAATATTGCTATAAAGGCATTTTGCTATTTTGTAAATTGTGAGATGGCAGCAGTAATGATTTGTCAGATTGACTGATCCTTGGACCGTAAAAATTAACAAAATTACTCTCAGTAGTTAGAGGTTGGACAGATGCATAAAAATTGATAATAATGCTAGTAGTGGTGAAATCCGTAAGAGCGAATATGACCACACTGATCGGTGGCGTGTTTTAAGATCTTTTGCTTACGTTTTGCATTCGTCCCTACTCTTAATTGAAAAAATATAGCTCAGATTATTATAAATCTTTTAATTGCGTTGTGTACATTTTTATTTCATGTATTCTGAGGATGAATAAATGTAAGGACAGCACTGGAATGAGTATTTCCAAACACAAGGCATTGAGTGATAGAAACGTATTTTTTTAATGAGCGACATACCTGAATTAAAATAATTGTTACATAAATTTTGTTAAGATAAGTGTTTAGCATAATTATTATGAAGCCACAACCTTGGCATTCAACCATATTTTGAAGTTCGAGTTTTTTTGTTTATCCTAAGGCATATGTGGGACACGAAAGTTATGTCATCCAGTCTATTTTAATTTTTAATACTTTCGATCATACATACCTTGCCTAAATTGATTTAGTAATGGATGAATTATATTTTATTGTTTGTTTAACAAATGTCAGAATAATAGGTAAAACTTGTTTATTAACTAAAAAAAAAGGCGATTCTTTATGCATTTGACGCTTAAATGTTAATTCTATGTTTCTTGTTATTTACAATATGTGGTAGCTGGTTTAAAATATATTAAATTTTTAAATTTCTGTGATGGAATTACTATATTTTAAAACATTCCTGAAACTGAGGTGCTATATACATATTTTATAGGAACGAGGAATGAATAATTTGAAATTTCGTATGCGATAGCATTCCTTTATTCGACAAGGTTGTCTGTTAACAAATTGTGTCACAAGTCGCTTCTTGCATATTTAATTGCAGATTTCTTTCCTTATAGTTAAATAAATTTGTTGCTAAACGTATCCAGTTACATAAATAAAAGTGTTGAAATTGCTTTTCTGAGAGGTTACGATTTTGCACTAATACACATGTTAATTAAATTTGAAGACATGATCGTTTCCTTATTTTGACTCTCAAAACATGGAATATTTTTAGTCATTCAATTTTACACAGGCTGCTTAAAGGTATAGAACCGGTCAAATATCTTGAAAATGTTTTATCCTAAATCCTTGAAATTTATTTGAGCTGGAGCAAATAGAATTAACTTGATTTTTTTATGGCGATACGCATACAGTAGATATCTTTTTCAATCTTAAAAAAAACCGTGGTTGACGCTGAAACAACTGTAATTCTACATGTGTAGTTTGGACAATGATTTCTTCGATGAGTGTTTGTTTACTTAAATTTTACGTTACTGTATTCAGAAAATCGTCATTTTCCTAAGTAAACTTACAAAAATGGTAGTCTTATTTAAAAAACAAAAGTTATTAATTTTCCGTAAAATTTTTTCAACCTGTATGTCTCTAATATTGTTAGTATTATTTAACTTTTATTAGCATAAAACAATGTTTTGACAATATCAATGGTATACTTAATGCTAATAAAATAATACATGTTTTTGATTGTTAACAAAAATAACTTTAATAAGAATAAAGTTCAAAATATGTTATAATTTTCACTTTTTTACTGACTGAGTGTCTAAATTATTACCACTCATCATATTATTTTTACTTTTTTTACATAATTATATACGACAACATATCACCAGTATTTTAAAAGATATGTATCTCCGATTAATTATAGGTATAATTTTTTCATTATTTTCTATGCTATCATTAATGATAAATCATCAAACAGGTGTTATAATTTAAACTGGTTGTGACAGCTCAAGTCTATGGTAATTATTTATGTCAGATTTTCGTCAGTCAAGCATCCTGGTCACATAGAATGTTAACGACGCAGTTCCATCCAAATAAATCACGGTAAAATAAACCTCTCTATAACGACATATCTGCAGTACAAGTTTTATGCGAATCACTCCTTGATAATAATTGTATCATCAAGATAATGAACGGTTTCCAAATAAAAAAAATTGGTCGAAGGGTATTTCGACAGAACTTCCCTCGTCCTTGAAGTAAAATCCAACAAATCCTGCTTCTTTGAAAAATGATAAAATTTGATTATGCGAAATTGTACTTTTTTGTGATAACCACTATGTAGGAAAACAAAATATAAAGTACTCGTCACAGTGTAAGACAAAAAAAGAAGGGATCGTGTTCAGGATGGAATACACAACGGTTTTCCCGACTATTTGAATGCGGCCTGCGCCACGGAGAATCTTGGCCGACCTAGCTCATAAAAAGTAAAAGATTGAGCATTTTTTTGCGAAGATATGGATGCCAAGGGGAAAAACTAAAGCGGGGAGTAGGTATATTACTTTATAACTTTTAAATTATTTTAATGAAGACATTTTTGAGATGATGTAATCACAATGTTGGTGGAGATGATAGCCAAAGTTTGGTTATCGTTTTACGTTATACACATCCAAAATTTGACAACAATCGGTACGGTAGTTTCAGAGATTATCTGTCTATCAAAAATCGACACAATCGGCGAACAGACAGACAGACAGACAGACAGAGCGAGAGAGACCTATTACTTTCTCTTATTCTAGGGGTCATGACACATAGAGAAATTATGAAAATGTCCAGTCGTCCGATGAACTAGATTACAATACTTCCTTAGCTTACGCTCATGAAGAAATAACTGAGGTTTTCTCAATGCTTGTTAAAATTTTATGGAGATATATGGCTATACAGTAAATATAGTGACTACGAAAGTCATGATAAACAAATCGGGTCTATACAGCAAAAAAAAAAAAATGTACGAGACAGGGAATATTTTTTGGGTATTTTCCTAGTTTTCGTTCCTGCTAGTGACTGTGATAATAATATAAACTTAAGTAAAAATTTAAAAATAGGTGATACAATTTGTGAAATGTCTACTCTCCGCATTTTTGTGATAAATGACGATATCTTCAAAACAGAAAGCAAATTTAAATCAAATTTCACAGTGGTTCTTGATAACATTCCATTATATTGTATTGTATTGTTTGTGTGAACCTCTTTGTTATATGTTTAATTTGATTATTACTGAAGCCATTTTCAACTAGTGGTAAGTATCAAAAGTTCACAAATCAGGCTCTAGAAATATGATCCAATTTTATAGATCCATCGGTTTAATCTTTCACTTCGCTAATTTGTTTGCATCCATAATGCCTAAAAATTCGTATAGTCACATATCTAGTCAGTTAAGTCATATAGCCAGCATGGTTTTGTTCAGCGTAAATCAACCGCTACTAGTCTATGCGATTCGTTCAGTATACAGGGTGATTTTTTTAACCTGAAACTTTCAAATATCTCAACACTCTACAAAAAATGTCCAGACTAAAAATTTAAACATTCCAGGGCAGGGGGGAAATACTTTAGTGCAAAAAACTGGTCCCCTCCCCACTCCTTGCAGGTCGGCTGGGGTATGTTTGAAATCTTAAATAGAAACCCCAAATTTTTTTACAGATTCAGATTCTACTGCTGAAAGTACGTAGGGTTTGTCTAAAACATGTTTTTATATTCATGACAGATGACGCTGTAATAAATTAATTGAATTTTTTTCGATTTTTCCCACTGAGAACCTATGCATACAATTTTGCAATAAAAAATACCACGTTCTCCAATTTTTAAATTTTTCGATTTTGCAATTTATGGATTTTTAAGTTTCTCAATTTTAATCTTTCCATTTTTTAATTTTTCGGTTTTTCAAATTTTCAAGTTCTCAATTTCCAATTTGTAGAATTTTCAATGTTTTCATTTTATACATTTTCAATTTTTCGTTTATTGATTTTTAATTTTTCATGTTTACCATTTTGTAATTTTTCCTTTTTATTGATTCAAACAATTGCAAAATCGAAAAAAATGAAAAATCGAAAAATTGAAAATTGAAAAATTGCCGAAACCAAAAGTTTTACATGGAAAAAAAGAAAAATTATAAAACCACAACATTGAAAAACTGAAACATTGAAAAAATAAAAAAAAATGAAGAATCGAAACGAAAAGTCTCAAATCGAAAACTTGTTAAATTACAACTTGGAAGCTCAAGAAACTCAAACCTATAAAATTGTAATAACAAGAGAAATTGAAAAATTTAAATCAAGTCAAAAAAACTACGCGAAGTTTGACGCCACAGGTTTCTACCTTATAGAGAATATACAGAGTGATTTTTTTATCTTTCAAATATCTCGAAAAATAAGCACTCTACAAAAAAATGCTCAGATTCAAAATTTAATCATTGTATGGGGGAAATACTTAAGTGCAAAAAAATTGGTCCCTTTCCCCTCTTCTTATAGGTGGGGCGGGGGTTAATTTTGAAACTGGTCTCTCTCTGTCGACTTTTATTAGTCAGATAATCTCCGAAACTACTGGACCTATTATTGTCAAATTTTGTACATATAGTCTTTGCCATTTCTATTGAAACACCACTTGTTAATCGCAAATTTGGCAACGTTCATATTCAGACGATTTTCTAACTAAAAGCCGTTGTCAATCAACCGAAAGCTGTTACCAATTCCTAAATTTTAAGCAAAATCAACAGGTGGTGTTTCAATAGAAATGGCAAAGACAGTGCATATATTAGGAGTACCTATCATGTAGATGGTGAAATGTTAACCAAAATTTGGCTAATCATCCCTACCACTAATAGGATGACGTCATCTTCAAAATTTACAACAGGATATGTTATTTAAACTGAATACGAAAAGATACTACTGTACTTGTGGTATCCGTGTTGAGTTTTCCCTCTAGACGTCCAGATTTTTGGAAAAAAATCAAAATTGTATACTTACTCGTAATAACATTTTGCAATTTAACTATGAAAATGCAAAACCGAATGCTTTGAAATTTAAGGTTATCGTAATCGTGGTAAATCATTAATCAAAATTTATTATAAGATTGATGACTTCTCAAAATTTTGCCAAATAAATCCTCTCTGAAATTTGCAAAATATTATGACTCCATACTTTTGATTTATAATTGCACATACACCTTTTAGAATTACTTATACGGGGTGATTCAAAAAAATTAATGAATGAATAATAATAAATCTTGATTTGTTATTTGTAATATGGATAGTTCTAACATGCTGTCGATATAGAAAAATAAGTAAAAAAGAACTAAACAACGCTTGAATTATTGAAGTCTGAAGTTAAGGGAACGTTACATTATTTTGGAATGGAATGTTTCAAAATTCAGGCGAAACAATAATTTGATTATCATTGAAAAAATACTATCTTACTCTAAAAATGAGGTTTTTCAATAATGCTATAACCAACAACTGAATGCTACTATACTGGATAATTTGCAACATTTGGGGTCGGTTTATAGAACAGCGAATTAAATATTTAATCCGCGATTAGTTTAACAGAGGATTAAAATGTGGAATATGAAGTCGTGATTGGTTAAAACCTGCACGTTGCCTAGCGACGAACCTCAATTAAAAGTTAATCGCGAATTAACTTTAACTTCGCTTTCTGTAAATTGGGTCTTAAACAGCTAACACATCTTTCATTATCATTACACACCATGTGAATTGTAAAAAACTGGTCGTAGCATATTTCGATAGAACTTCTCTTGCCTCGGAAGTACAAGTCCAATAAATTAAGTTTCTTTGAAAAATTACAAAATTAGATTTTGCGATGTTTTTTTTGTGATAATCTCTATACTTAAAGTAGAAACCAGCAGCGTATATAGATAACACTCCCGCAGCTTCCGTGCCGTGGGGGCGCAAATCGCAAGTACGGACATAGATAATATGCAGCGCGCTAAAAGAGTTAAAAAAAAACGAAAGGCCAAGTTTGGCATCGAATGCGAGACCGCCGGTCCGCGTTTTGTGGTGCTATCCACTGAACGACGGTCGGAATATTGTACGTTAATGGTAACCTCTTATTATGCTGTTTCAAAATTCAAAACGGATTCGTACACCATACGCATAGGGGCATATTGCTATATAACATTCAAATGGACGGACGGAAATGGGAGACCAGTTTTTGGTACTGTTGGGGTCATGAAATGTCGAAAAAACATAAAAGTGGCCATTTGTCCGACGGACTCGACTACTATACTTCCTTAGTTTACGCTCGGGAAGAAAAACGTGAAAATCACTTTCTCAAACAGAATTTGGAAACAAATGTGTCTTTAAAAACTGCATAGAACTCTGGTTTTCGTTTGTTTATTTTGTGTTTACGTAATTACTAAAACCAAAATAACCGACTACATGAATACTAATTAATAACGTGGTTGTCACTTATATGTTAAAATATTTGAATAAAAAATAATTAATTTTAAGTTTAACATTTTTTCAACATAACAGTTGTTTACAAATAGTAAACCAAATGATAAATGTTACTAAGTAACTTTTAAAACAAACACAAAAGTGCATTGTAATGAAAATAAACTTTGTCTTAATAAAAATTGTGCCTATATACAATTAATTTAAAGATTAGTAATTACAGAAACTGAAAAACTTGATCTAATTAGCATTAACTCAGCAGGTGTGTCTATTACGTTTTGATTTGCCTCCCAAATAGTACCAGACACACCCTTTTTAAGAGTACAAGTATAAAATGTCTAAATTTTCAAGAGAACAATCAGATCTGATTTGATACAAGTCGAACCAACAATCTACAAAATGTTCAAACTGGTAAGATAGTGTTTGTTAGCGTAGTATTTTATTGATTACACTTATTTATTTTCATAGCTTTTGTTGTTTGCCCTTTTGGCTTTCGCTCTGGCTGTACCTAAAGCCAATCCCCAATTCTACTACGGAAACTTGGGTTATGGAGGTTACTACGGATATGGAGGATATGCTGCCGCTGTTCCCTACGCCTATGGTGCTGCAATTTATTAAATGATGCATTGTTGTTACACACTTCAACTAGATTAGGATAATAAATAGTGAAAAATATTAAAACTAGTGTTTATTTAATATTTATATACTTTCCTATTAATGTGGAGTTAATATTATTCTGTATGTTTTTTACCCTTGTAAGGATCATTTGGATAAACGCCAAATTGCATATTTTCTTGGTCCTAGAAAACGAAAAGGCAGGTTGGGCTTTTGTTGCTGGCGACTTAATTGGAAACATAATTTCAAGAACTAAAGAGAACTTTATTTTCTCATAAAGAGGAACAAACGCCAAATAAAATTTTGTAATTTTTAAATGTAATAATTGTAATTGTAGTTTATTAATCCGTTTCTGATAGATTCCCATTTTCAAATATTGGGATTTTTATCAACAAATTACTTTATAATTTCAATTACATAATAGATTTCGTTCATACTTCTCTAAGGTTTTAAAGCGATTTATGAATTACAGAAACCGCAATTGATTTATTTATCTTGTTCAAAACAATTGATGATGTCATTTTAAAAATTAGCATAATGACGATTAATTTTATCTACAATCTTTTAAAATGCTCATCTACTATCTCCAAAATTTTTTAAATACATTTTCTAATGAGAATTACATTGTACTCGTATGTATAAGAACTGTCGTCTCAAAAAATATCAAATTATCCTGAAATGAAAAATATAACTATAGTAAAAAGGGAGTTTTATTTATAAGTATAAACTATGGAATTATTTTGACGAGTTTCATATTTTTTCGACCTTTCATAGCTTGTAAAATACGAAAATATCATTTCCATCTGTCTGTCTGAAACTATTCAATCGATTAAGGTGAAATTTCAGATTATCATGTACCTATGTAGTTGTTAAAACGTGAATCAAAATAATTATGTCCGGTCATCCTCTTTAGATATTTTATAACGTTATCTCAAAATTTTGGAAAGTAAATGATGTATGTCTATTCTAAAATCACATATATTTAGGTTATCCAAAAACAAAACAAAAAATTGTAAAATAAAATGTTACAGTTTTTTTATAACTTACATGGCCAATTTTTTTGAATTTTTGATGGCACCGGTTAAAATTATAGAATATAATATATAATAAATACATACATGCCTTGAGATGCAATATTGTTTGTGCTTGAGTAATATAGGTAATATGTAGTTTTTCCAAAAGTTTAGGAATATATTACTGTTCTTATTACAATACACACAGCTGCTTTACTGGTGGTTTAATACTTTAATTAGATAATAATAATGATAACGTATTCATCATAAAAAAACCATGTAGGGTTATAACTGCGATAGGAATAATAATCAACAAGAGTTCTTTGGTTGAAATATGGTGAAATATTACACCCTAATATGCTTATCGAAGGGAGAATAATGATATAATTTCACTTTAATAAAAGGGTAACATATTATCACCACAGTAATAGATATATGCAAGTAATTAATATAAAATCAAATAATTTGTTCCAAATGTCTGTGTTGATTTTATTTTTTAATATTTTTAATTTTGTATTTATAAAGATTTCTTTAATTGCAGTGGATACGTTATCCTTACTGAGATACTGCATTTTAGTGTAGTAATACAGATTGGCTGAATGAGAGAGGATGATTTGTATAACGTCAAAAACAAAAAACATTTAATTTACTAATGTATTTATTCAGTCAAAGGTCTTATAGAATGTAGCTGCCGACGTAGGGGGCATATCCGCCGTAGTAGCCGCCATAGCCGCCATAGCCATATCCTAATCCGGCTCCGTAAAGACCCAAATACTGAGGCGCAGGTTTTGGAGCGGCCAAGGCGAAAGCCAAAAGAGCGGCCAAGAAAACAAACTGAAAGGAAAAAACTTAATTAACGAAACAATGAAAGTTAAAACCTATATTTTCTTAATAACTACAGAATTTTATAAATATTCATTATTAGGAACATTTTTTAAATTCATGTAATACACAATGACAGTTGTACTTACAAGTTTGAACATCGTGGTTGTTGCGTAGGTAACTTGCAGAAAACAAATTATGCGACTGAAACTTATGCTCAGGGGTTTTATACAAAATTTGGGAGGTGTGAAAAAGATGAAGACCTTCAAATTAGTAGCTAAAGATTACACAGGCTTTCATGTTGAGGGGATGTGCTTTACCGTTTTGCAGAAGGTCACAAGAAAGTATTTTACGTCTCTTTGTTTGAAAACATAAATAACACGTTTTCGAAGAACTTGATATTTAAATTTAAACTTTTTTTAAGTAGCCACGTTGCCTTTTAATTGGTAATGTTGACCCACTTAACATTTTGGAGGCTGGTGTGCGAACTTCCTGCTTTTGCGTTGTAGCTTCGAAAGACACACCCCCGAAGATTAGTATAAATATTGTAGGCAAACTTAGTTTCGTCAGTGTTTGCTACTGACAAGCTATCACAACAACTATTCAAAATGTTCAAACTTGTAAGTACTTTTAATTATTCCAACCTAAAATTTAGCAAGTATGAAAAATGGTTATTAATGTTTCTTAATATTTTTTACAGTTCGTCTTCTTGGCTGCCCTCTTGGCTTTCGCCTTGGCTTCTCCTAAACCTGTTCCACAGTACGTTCTTGGAGGTTTGGGATATGGTACCTATGGAGCCTATTCCCCTTACAGCTACGGATTGGGCTACGGTTATGGCGGATACGTTTTTTAAAAAATAAATGTGATTTGATTTTAGTCAAAAGTTCGACCATCTGACTCTTCTTTGTAATTTGTTTTGGTTTGAATAAAATTTCTTAGGTTAAAAATGAATCTTTTTTTACAACATATGTAAAACACATAATTTCTACTCTGAGTATACGTGCCTAAACAAGAACATGATCCTCAATAATTACATAAATGATTCTTGATATTAAAAATAAGAAATAAAATTTTTATATAGAAAAGATTGAAATATAATACTCCTAACGAATATATGCAACAAAAGATAAAAAACACCGTACTGATGATTATTATTGGCGAATATTACCCAAAATATAGCAAATTTTATTAAGCCTGTAATAAAACTTCACATTAAAAATTTATGTTGAAAAGACGTAAAAGTGGTTACATTTTATTATGTTATTATATATTTATTAAATTATAAAACTAGTTTATTTCATTAGTAGTGGTATGCAGTTGAATTTCAGTCCTCATGTGAATAATAATTCGGCTACTTACGTTTCTCAGTTTCCACATTTTATCTATTTTTCAGCGTTCTGTACACTTGCGCATTTTTGTTTTGATATTTTTAATCCAGTGCTCAAAGATTTAAACTGTGTCGACGTATTATCAGGTTTAAATAATTTGGTATTTCTTACTCACCTTGATAATGATATTGGCGTGAACTTATCCTTCAGTATAAGTATTCCTTACCGCAAATGGTCTTTAACATATTTAATTGTCGAAAACATATGTTGCAATCACCGAAATAAAATTATACTTCTGACGTATTCAACATATTAATGAAAATGATTCACCTGTATGAAATGAACCACATACCTGGTTATTTATGAGATGTTATTTGGTTATATCCTGGAACATTATGTAGCGCATTTAATATTCAAAACAGGACAACAAAATTCAAATCAGCTTAAATTTCCTGCTTCAGTCTCAGCCCTGACCACTCTCGTTTGCGAAGTTGTGCAGTTTACTCTTGGGAACGGTAGCAAAACCATGCTCAAAAACAAACTTGTAAGTAAAATGCTTGTATTAAAATTTTATTCTATTAACATTCGGTTTCTTGTTTAGTTGTTATATTTATTAATTGTGGCTGTTCTCTGCTTGTGGACGATCGAAGCTGCGCCACAAATAAAGACGTTCTTCTCTGTATACAGTCACCGTCCTTACTTTGGAGATGCGGGGGTGGCGAGCTATGATGTGAAGTATTTTGGTACTTTCGGATCGCCTAATTCATTTGGAGAACACTTTTAATGAATGTAATTACTTATTCATTGGATTCGATACATGGCAACATAAAATATTTATTGCATTATTAATACATCATGCTGTAGTTAAACACTTTAATAAACTTATATGTGAAACAAATATTTTTTTCTATACATATACATTTTTTAAAATGCGCAATATTTGAATTATGTGCGACACAATTGTTTTTTAGAAGAAAACAGAAAATTATCTACTTTTTAAGTAATTGAGGAATTTAAGTAGGTATTTATTTTTGTGGCATGAATGATCTGATTTTTCTTCCCGAGCATAAGCTAAGGAAGTAAAATTATCGAGTCCATCGAGCAAATTGCCACTTTCATATTTTCTTGACGTGTCATGATCTCTAGCGTACGAAAAAAGTGGTCTCCCGTTCACATCTGTCTGTTTGTCCGGTTATTGTCAGATTTTGTATGTATAGTAGGAATATCGTCTAGATGGTTAAACGCTAACTAAAATTTGGTTAATCATCCCCACCACCAATGGGATGATGTCATCTCCAAAATTTATAATATGTAGTAAGTTTTTTTTTTAATTTTATAAATTAAGATACTCCTGTACTTGTGCTGTGTGAATCCGTGTCAAATTTTCACCCTAGCTATCCAGAACTTAAAAAAAAAATCAAAACTGTATAACAGTAATTTAACTTTACAAAACCGAATGCTCTGAAATCTTGTAAATATTTTAAGGTTGTCGCAATCGTGGTAAACTTTGCCGAATAAATTCTCTCTGAAATATGCAAAATAGTATGACGTTTATCAACGCACTCATAGTTTTTAGTATTACTCATAAAGGCTGACTCAAAAAATCAATGAAAGAGTCAATTTATTTTATTCATTAAATCAGGAACTGCCCAACCGATTGTTTTGAAATCTTAAATTTATCGTAAGCGCAATACATTTTTGATCAAAATACATCTGTTTATCCCTTCAAAAAATGGATGACATCATTTCAAAATTTTGTTAAATAAATCCTTTCCAAAATGTGCAAAATATGATGAGTCTAAACTTGTGATTTATCATTGCATTAAAAGCTTTTAAATTTCTTATACAGGTTGACTCATAAAATTAATTAATGAGTCAGTTTATTTTATTAATTAAATCAAGAACGGCTGCCTCCATTTTCTCGAGGATTGGGGAATACAATACTATTATTATTAATATTAAATTCCACCTATCCAAAGTGTCTTTGCGAAAATAATGATGACGTCACCACAAAATTTTCTTAAGGGAAAACTCATTTGAAACATATGCTTAGCACGCTTCTTTACATTTACTTTACGTTACATATATATCTTTATTTTAAATTGTAAAGGTTCTCATTAAAAAAACAAAATTTGCATAATCCAATTTTATAATTTTTCGAAAAAGTTGTATTTGTTTTGTTGTTCTTCAGGGGCGAGGGAACTTCTGTCGAAATAACATTCGACCATTTTCTTTTGTAGAAACCACTAATTTAATTTTTATTGTATTGTCTGTCTAAATCCGCGTTTCCCATTTTTTGTTTATTATAATTATGTACTTTATTTTATAGATAAATATATTATTATTACTATATTATTTTAGATCCATCACTGATCCGGAAATGACCGGCAATCATGCAAGTCAAAAACAGACATCAATTTATAAAATCAAAGAAAAAAATTAAGAATCTAATATTTTTAAAAATGTGTGTTAATTTGGAAATAAAGCTATAATTACAAATTTCCTTCTATGTAGCAGTACTCGGATTATCGTGAATTTGTTAACGTAATAACAAGATTTATTGTCTATATCTTTTTAAAAATAATGATGTCTCAAAATTTTGCTTAGTAAACTTGTGGTTTAATAATTCGTTAGGTATTATTTTTAAATTTAATTAGGGTACTGTACTAAAATAACAAAAAAGTATTGCAATGTAATTTGAAAGTTGTTTTAGAAACTGCATAACCGGCTTAACGGAAACTTTAGTAAAAGCAACATTTTAATTAAAATTATCTACATATTTATCTTTTTCCGAAAACTGCCAATGATACATGTATTTTCCAGAAATTCTGGGAACGTATTAATTTTGTGATTAATATTAGACTGTATAATATGAAAATTAATATAATTTACCTTTACAAAAAATTTCAAGGAAAATGTATTCTGAGAAACGGTATGATGTTTCTATTTTTTAAAGTTATTTACTAAGTTGTTTAAAACGGTAATCTATAAATCGATTCATTTTATACTTTTTCACCTCTTGTGCATAAGCGAAGAAAGTATTGTAATCGAGTCTACCGGACGACTTGCTACCGTCATGTTTTCTCTGGTTTCTCTCGTTTCCGTCTGTCTGTTGTTTGTATCGATTTTTATTACAAACTATCGGACCATTTGTTGTCAAATTTTTGGTGTATATTATGAATATCATGTAGATGGTAAAACGCTAACAAAAATTTGGCTAATCATCCCCACCAACAATGAGACGACATTATGTAAAAAATTTACTATAGTAAATCTGATTAAAATTTTATAAAATAACATACTCATGCACTTGTGGTTTATAATTCCGTGTTGTGTTTATCCTAAAAATCAAAATTGCATCAAATCTTTTGCAATTTAACTTAAGGTTATCGTAAGTATGGTAAATTGTTAATAGAGCAATGCATCCGTTTATTCCCTTCCAAAAAATGGATGACGTCAGCTCAAAATTTTGCTGAATAAATCTTATCCAAAGTATGAAAAATGTCATGAGTGGTTTATCAATGCATTTATATTTTTTAGAATTATTTATATAGGTGATCTAAAAAAATGTGACAATTTGTTTTATTAATCAAATCAAGAACTGATCGCCTCATGTTCCCGAAAATTTTAGTATACCCTACTGTTATTACTAGTATTACACTGCCCTGAATAAAATTATATACGTGTCTTTAGTTAAACGTTGATGACGTCACCACGAAATTTTGTTATGGAAAAACTCACTTGAAACATAAGCGAGCATGTTATACTTCTTTATCTATTCATTAACAGTTCACCCATATCAAGGGTTGCAAATAAGTACATCAAATCTTTTGTGTATCACCACAAGAAATAATCTAAGGACATTAAATCTGGTCTTCAACCTGGCTATCGAGAAGGGCTTCTACTACCTATCCAATTTTTATAATAAATATTTTTTAGAATTAGAAAATTGAACTATTTTCGATGTGCAACACAGAAATATTGTAGTAGTCAAAAATTAAGAGTAGTAGGTAATGTAATTGTGTTTACACATGTGTTTTTATTATATATATTTCTTCATTTAAATAATTTCATTTCTATTATTTTACAGTTAAAACTAAGAGAATACACATAAATGTTTAAAAATATATACTTTGCTATTTTAAAAATAATAGGTTTACGTCGCGACCTGGGATCTGATGTATGGGGGCAAAATGGATTATTTTTTAGTATTTTAGGAATTACAAAACGTCGAGAATACAGTGAATATTATTTCGTTTCTATACACTAATGATGTATTCGTACATCTTTTATTTAATTATTCTTATATGCGACTTGGGCGGCATCCTGCTACAATTTTGCATTACCTTACTATAGCTTTTCAAACTGGAGTAAACATATACATAAACACGAGTTTTTTTACTGCACCGTTTAGTAATTACTATTATTAGGTACCGTCTCTATTAACGGTAATTATTCTAACGACGTTTCTTTAGTAAGTGTTCAGGTTTTTGTTTTGATTTATATGAGATAGTTGTGTTTTTAAATAGACATCCTTGTCTTCTTGCAAAAAACTAGTAAGTGAACATGTTGATTAGTCATATGACCAAATTATGGATTCTATTTAGTAGGTATATAAGGAAGATCCACACAATACAGTATTATAGGTTAGTAGAACCAGTGCTACTGATCAGATTCATCATGTTCAAATTGGTGAGTACTGACGTAAAGTATTTTAGTGGTTGCTCTTAAAAAACTACATTACTTTTTTTAATTGTCGTATTAACTAAGTAAATTTTGTCTTTAGCTCTTTTTCTTTGCCTTGCTGGCCATCGCTTTGGCTCTTCCCAAACCTGCGCCAGTTCCAGATCCCCAATGGTACACAGTGGGGGCAGTACCTTATGCAGCCTATTACCCTACTTACGGATGGGGTGCAGTGGTTTACTAGAAGACACATTGGCTGGATATTTGGTCTACATTTATAATTAGTGCGTTTGTTATATAAAAGTTAAGAGAAAAATATATCATCTCTGTAATATAAAAATAATAAAAAAATATATAAGTAAAACATATTCAGTAAGTTAGTTACAATTTACAGTATACGAGTATTTAGCAATTTAAAATTATGGAATTGTATACATGACAAATATTTTAATATTAAAAAATATTAGAAGATGCGGTCTTTATATGCAGAAATAATTCATTTGATAAAGATAGTTAAAAATTACAAATAAGAAATTAATAATAAAACTGTAACACATACACCCGTTGAATAGTCATCGTACAATAAAAAAAATATGATGGTAGATTTACAACAATTATGCGAGCTATGTAAAGTAAAATCGATGTTAGTAAACATATAATAAATATATAGAAGATAAAGGTAAAAATAAAATAAAAATCTTTGGATTTATTTACACAGAACGGTCCTCACTTTTGCTGTATCATTATTTCCACGACATATAACTGCATTTCAGAATGTGCCTTTAAAGTAACAACTGCATAATAATTTCTAAAATATAAATGAAACGAATCAAATTTATTATTTGCTTAAATTGCAAGGAAGAGCGGTCTGGCTTAGGATACATAAAATAAAATGACAAGCTAAATAAAGAGTACACATATAAATGAATTACTTTGTAAGCAGGTTAAAAATTCAAGTAATATTTTTAGGTAGAAATAATATTAGAAACTTATTTTGTTATATTATTTTTGCAATTTTGGATCAATATGACGATATTTTCTTATCATTTTGAGTGCTAACGTAGATTTTCATATTGCAACCGGTGTCAATATTAAAAATTAATAATTGCAATTTTTATGAAAATTTTATTGAAAATTTTATTTAGAATTAAAATATAAAGTACCTTCGTATTAATGCAATTTAGGGCTCCATTCTTCAAAACGGCGGTATGTCGTTTCGTAGGCGAATTTTTAGGAGATTAAATATGACAGGCCCTTTTGTGCGGTAATTTTAAGAACAATGTCGTCTTCATCTGAAGCACTCATTTTTTTTAAACACAATGAAATAACCACAAACTTTTAACATAATGAAAACTGAATCTCATAATTGTTTTTGTCATTTATTATAAAAACGGCAGTAATCAAGGAAAATATTTTCAGCCACTTAACTTTTAATTGAAATTTATTCGCGCCACCATAATTGAAATGTATAATTATTATTATTATTTAGGACCATTTTTGTAAAATTGCAAAAAGTCTTGTATATAACACGCCGCAAAACTCCGCTTTTTTGCACACGACGTATCCTCACAGGAAGCTAAAAGCAAACAGTACCATTTTCACAATAAACCTAAAATTTTAAACCATTCGGTTCGACAGTTTCGCAGATGCAGACAGCAAAACCGATAGAAACAGGAAACCTGCAATTTTGTATTCTACCACCTATGAAATTCTAAAAGAACAAAATAAGGCACTACTCAAAATGACCTTATCGTCTGGCAGATAAAAAAAGTAAAAATAGTAGAGAATTACAATAATTATGCGAACAACAAAACAAACCAGGAATGGATACAAATAAATAAATTATTCAGCAGGTAGTCAACCTTGGCCTTGTAAATTTCCGAAACAACAGCATACCTAACTGATTGTGGATATTAATACACATATATCTTCACAAATTATCATTTGGATTTTAAATTTTCGAATTGCTTTTCCAAAGTGGTCACGTGGTAGTCGCTGTCTGTAACGCTAACTATATAAATTGATTAAACTGACTCACTGCAATTAATCCACGTATATTTCGTAATTATGAAACTTAAAGAGACAACAAGTGGAATGTAGTATGTACCCAAAAATTATCTCATAAAATCAAATTTTAAAATATTTATAAAACGTTTTATCTTGAGTAAAAAACGGCTAAGATTTCACCTGTCCCATTGGCAACATTTATATATAACCTCTGTAACATTTGCATAAATCAGAATACATCCCTTGCGTTTTGTATTCATTTTTAGTTGCTGATAAGTCTGTCAGGTATATAGTGATATTTCTTTTGTTTAGACATTATATATTTAATAAAAATTAAAAAGCTGCGACCAAAATCTAGAGTAAAATCTGAGAGTAAAATGTGCTTGTTTAATTAACGAACACTTGAAATTTTATTTTAAAAAAATTCACAATATTTTGTCATGTACCTACCGAAAAAATCCTCTTTGCAAATAATTAAAATATAAAGATGACTCTCCTCTATTGGCTAATAGAAAATATCTATATTATTCATGTGTAGCTTCATGAGAAAAAAAAGTATTTTCAGCGAAACTTAGAAAGGGTTCTTTTCAGCTAGGACAACTGTATGTTGGTCATTATAGAATAATTATTAGTCAAAAATTGGTCTAATGAGGTTATTTAGACATTCATATATTATACATATAATTTATACATGCAGTAAAATTTTTGAAAAATGGGGTGAACCGTTCTTGATTTGATCAATCAAATAGATTGCCTTATTCATTATTTTTTTGAGCTACCGTGTATAACTAATTCTAAAATCTATGATAAAGTACAAGTATATAACCATAATGTTTTGTATATTGTCGATATGATTTATTAGGCAAAATTTTAAGATGACATCATCAATTTTTTGGGAAGGGATAGACGGATACATTTTGATTAACGATTTACGGTGCTCGTCAGAACCTTAACACGATCGTAAGATTTCAGAGCGATCGTCGTAGCAGTTTCAAAGTTAAATTGGAAAATGTTATATGTACAATTTTGATTTTTTCCCAAAAATATGGATATCTGTGATAAAGATGTGGATTCAAAAACCACGGGTGCAGGAATTTGTTATTTTATAAAATTTAATTAACATTGGCTATTGTAGAATTCGGAATGACGTTATTCCATTGTTGGTGAGGACGGTTATACAAATTTTGATTAGCGTTTTACCAGCTACACGATATTTCTAATATAGATACAAAATTTGACAACATTTAGTCCGGTAGTTCGAAGATTATCTGTCTAATTAAAATTTTATGACATAGACACGTTATTAAACGAAATGAATAATTAAAATTTTTAAATAATAGTCATATCACTTATGCTTTAGTTGTTTGAAACTTTGGTGTTAAATAAAGCAATAGTAACTTTTTCTTTTTTTTAATCGTGTAAAATATTAATGTATTAATAATATCATTTTTTTTCTACATACTAAAAGAAAAAACCTAACTACAGAAAAACAATAATTCAAACATATTATAAATGCTTAATTGAACCTAAAAAAAAACAAGGAGATTAAAGAAAGTAACAAAATAATAATAAAGAAAATAAATAAAACCCTTGAATTACTGAGTCTAACTCGATTACGTTCCTAATAATTGTTTTTATTAATGAGTCAAAATAGATATTCAGATATTGCAGTTGCTGCAGATTTTATAATACGAGTAGTACAAAATGCTACACATCACTCACAAGTAAGGTGATCTACGTAATAAATACATTAGGCCTGCATGCGTTACAGTAATGTGATGTAACAACGTAATAAATGAATGAGTATATAATGACCTCAATTTTACATGCATTTATTAAAAGATTGACCTAAAAGACTTTTTAATAAGCAGGTAAGTAAATTCACATATGTTTCTTAACAATGTAAACAACAGAGAAATATTGAATGAAATTTCTTCGTAAAAAAATTGTGTAAAGGAAAAACTACCTGTAAAATTACTTATACTTATATAATTAAAGATATATAGCTATGTTTTATGGTACTTAACAGAAAATTGCCATTATTATTACTGGTTTTTGTTAATAAGTTTAAATACATGTTCATCATTTCATTCGTAACCGGTTTAGGTGTGTGTTACCGACGAGCCTACCAATAATTTGAGCGAAAATTTATATTAACAGCCTACAAGACGTGAGTTAATCAAGAACCTTCGCATTTTAAACAAGTTCACTTTTTTCTCTTATGGAATGTTGTTACGATAAAAATTAAAAATTTTAATTCAACACATTATGAACAACTAGTTTTACAAAAGTATAAGTGTTGAATTGTAATAATTTATGACTGTAATAAAACCGACAAAAATAAACTTGACGGCAATTCTTAAAAATTTAAAATGCAATGCCTTGTTAATAAAAGTCATTTAATTTAAAAAACATGTTATTATAATATTAGTTCGTATTGGTTTTACTTGTTGTATACAACCAGCGTTTATTAAAAAGATTAATTGCTTCACTTTGATGATAACAGGAGCGTAAGTTGGGTATAGTGGGTTAATGAGAGCTAACAACCGATTTACTTTATATATGTAGATTTCAGTATAAAAGGAACGATTCGAAATGCTAGGATAAATAAAATGATATCCCTGCCATTCCGGCCTGTAGAGCAGCACTACTTTTACCGGAATACTTTAAAGTAACAGGGAGAAGTGACAAATTTTTATTGTTTGATTCTGGACTATCGCGTTATTGGTTCGGCAATGGTACTTTCAAAACTGTTCCTCATTTGTTTTACCAGGTGTACACTGTACATGGGAAAGTTGGGGATGTTGTGGTACCTACCAACTGCTGCCGAACAAGTAGAAAACAACGTAGGTGTACGCGGTTTCACACCTCAAAGAATTTATAATATTGTTGTGTGTAGTAACGTGTCTCTATTTAAGATTATACCGACAGATAAACGCATAAAGTCAAGAATAGCACCCCTGGTGTGGAACGTTTTAAGGGATCGTTAGAAGAGAAGACAGGATGAGTTTTGAAATAAGTCTGTTTGTTAACGCAATTTAATTTGTGGTCTTTGACTACCTTATAAATTTCAAATATTTAAAAAAAATTAAGAGCAGTATATTTATTTAAAATGTGTAGGACTTCGACATTAAGTATTAACCGGATGAAAGGAATGATTGTTTTCTAAAATATGGTTGCCAAAAGCAGAATTTGTATTTGTTATGCCTTTGTTAGTGTACTGTGGAATTAATGCATTATGTTCATTGATTCTAATTTATCTATTGATATTTTAGTTGGTAAACACCGGAACGGGAGAGAATGGGAATTGAGTCTTTATTTCTTACTAACAAAGAAGAAAGGTTTGATGAGGTCTTGAAAGAGACGTTGTAGTCTAGTGTCTTAAGTTGTTGGATACAGAGGGGGAGTCGAAGAAGGAGAGGAATAGTAAAAAGTAAGGCAGAGTAGAACTGGGATGAGACATGAAGTTAAGGGGTCGTTGATAAATTTTGACACGAAGTCATTATATTTTTGGAAAGAATAGAGAGGCAAATTCTGATTCGAGATAAAGCATGTACAGAATTTCAGCATTGTATTTTCTAAGACAAACGTAAAATTATATTGCACTCTTTTCAATTTTTTACCAAAACTCTACATGTTCAATGCTAAGAGTAAGTTCGATTAATCAGCTACAAGCTATAAGGACATATTATTTTACAGGTTTTAAATAATATTTAATTTAGCAAAATTTTGAGATGATGTTATCACATTTTTTGTGCAGATGAGTAGACAAGTTTTCATACAATTTTTTCATCTATGCATGATATGCTTAAAATACATTCAAAATTTAAGAGTAATCTGTCCGGTAGTTTTGAAGATTATGTGTTTAATAAAATTACGCACAGGTGATAGAGGGCAAACAGAAAGGTAAAGCGAGATCTATTTTTTTATGTACTAAGTGCTAAAAAACGTCCAGAAGTAAATTAATAGTTTTATGTGCATTAATTTAGTAAATTACAGATTTCATTATGTAAATGTGCAAATTTTATTATAGATATATAATTAACCATATGAGCTTGAGGATTAAAACATACAAAAAAACTGGTATAATAAATTATGTGGTTATCTCATACCTGCAGATGGTAAACTAACGTTCTTTACTTAGTTTTTTACTGAAATGCAACTAAACTTTGTACTGATTAAATTGTATAAATAATGGCAATTAAATTTGTTTTATTTAAATTAGAAAGAAAAGACAATATGTTATTTCAAGTAAAAGTGAAAATCCACAGAATTTCACAACGATAATTTAAAGAAACAAATATAACCAGGTAAAGCATTAAAGATTTTTTTTTCTTCATTTTAGATGCGAAGGTTCCCAGAAATTTAAAGCAATATGTACTTCTAAAATTTTTTGAGATGTACAAAAAACCTAGCAGAAACTGTCGCATAACGTAACAAATATCTAAATATTATTAAAGAAAAATTTATTTAATCTTTATATATAAAAGGCAATATCAACGCCCAGCCCAAACCGCTAATGCTAGAAAGTTGAAATTTGGAGAGAATGTTCATTTTATCATCGTTTAAGAAGGGATTTCTCGAAATTCATTCCCTAAGGGGGTTAAAAAGGGCTGATAAAATGTGTATAGGACCAATATGTCTACTGTAAATTTACATTGTTACGTGAAACCTGGTACATTTTAATCCTCTTCAATATAAATAAAGAAATACGTATTTATCCCTAAGGGGGTGAAAAGTGGTGTCTAACTTTAGGCGGCTAAAGTTTGTATAGGAACAATATTTCTACTATAAATTGAAATTTTTACGTGAAACTTGGTATTAATGTTCTTCAACACAAATAATGAAACCTGCCTTAAGCATTTTCTAAAATTCAACCCGTAAGAGGGTGAAATGTGGAGGCTAAGTTTGTGTGGGAAAGTATTTCTATTGTATATTTAAATTTTTACGGGAAACTTGGTATTAATGCTCTTCGACGCAAATGATACAACACGTATTTAAACATTTTTCGAGATTTAACCCCTAAGGGGGTAAAAAAGGGTGTGGCTAAGTTTGTATAAGAAAAATATTTTTATGGTGATGTTTACTTAAAACTTGGTATTAATGCTCTTCAGCACAAATACTAAAACTCGTATTTAAGCATTTTTCCAGATTCAACCCCTAAGGGGGTGAAATGTGCTGACTAGATTTGTGTTGGAATATTTATATTGTAAATTTAAATTTTTACGTGAAACTTGTGGTATTAGTGTTCTTTAACACAAGTAATGAAACACGTATTTGAACATTTTCCGAGATTCTATCCCTAAGAGGGTGAAAAGTGGTGGCTAAGTTTGAGCGACTAAGTTTGTATATAGGAACAATATTTCTACTATAAATCGAAATTTTTACGTAAAATTTGGTATTAATGTTCTTCAACACAAACAATGAAACCCGTATTTAAGCATTTTCTAAAATTCAACCCCAAAGGGGATGAAATGTGGAGCGTAAGTTTGTATGAGAAAATATTTCTGTTGTATATATATTTACATTTTTACGTGAAACTTGATATTAATGCTGTTCAGCACAAATAATGAAACGCGTATTTGAGCATTTTGCGAGATTCAACCCCTAAGGGGGTGAAAAGTGGTGGCTAACTTTATATGGGAAAATTATTCCTATTGTAAATTTTTGACGTGGAATTTAGTATTAATGCAGAATGAAACACGTATTCAAGCATTTTCCGAGATTCAACCCTTAAGGGGGTGAAAAGTACTGGTTAAGTTTGTATGGGAAAAGTATTTCTATTGTAAACTTAAATTTTTACGTGAAACTAGATATTAAATTAATGTTCTTCAGTATAACGAATGAAACCCGGATTTAAGCATTTTCCAAGATTCAACCCGCAAGGGAGTGAAATGTGGAGGCTAAGTTTGTATGGGAAAAATATTTCTATTGTAAATTTAAATTTTTACGTGAAACTTGACATTAATGCTCTTCAATACAAATAAGGAAACACGTATTTAAGCATTTTCCGAGATTCAACACCAAAGGGGGTGAAAAGTTGTTGCAGAATTTGTATGGGAAAAATATTTCTACTGTAAATTTAAATTTTTACGGGGAACTTGGTATTAATACTCTTCAACACAAATAATGAAACACAGAAAATATTTCAGATTGTTTCGAGATTCCACCCCTAAGAAGATGAAAGGGAGTGACAACGTTTTTATGAGCAAAAATATTTTTGTGTCAATTTTTACTGGAAATTGTATTAATGCCCTTCAACACATTTTCTACTTGAAGGTTGGTAATAATGCTCTTCAACACAACGAATCGTCTACGCGAGCGAAGCCGCCAGCGAAAAGCTAGTTAATTATAAAACTATATCGTGCAGACGACAGACGAAAGGAGAGATCAAGTTTTTGTGCTTTAGGGGTGAGAACCGTCTAGAAAACATGAGAGTCGTCAGTCGCCTAATGGACTCTATTCTATTACTTACCTCCTACAGTACAAAAAAAGTGTTCCACGTTTCCGTCTGTTTGTCGTATGTCTGTCGTCTGTCTGTCTGTCTGTTGTCTGTGTCGATTTTTATTAGATAGATAATCATCTACTACCGGGCCGATTGTTGTAAATTTATCTGATCATCACCACCAACAATGATATCACGTCATCTCCAACTTCTACAATACTAAACGTACGTTACTTAAATTTTATAAGATAACATAGTCCTTCACTTGTAGTTTATGAACCCGTGTTGAGTTTTTACCACAGGCCTTCACATTTTTGTAAAAAAAAATTGGTCTAAAGAGTTTAGACAATACTTCCCTCGCTGTCGGAAACTTGACGACTGCATGCCTATTATGTTTTTTTTTCTCATTACATTTTTGTAGTGGGAATTTAAAAAAAAATTGTGATGACGTCATCAACATTTTTGCAAGGACACGTATATCAGTTGGGTTAGATGTAGTGTAATACTAAGAATAAAATTATTGTGTTCCCAAATTTTCGGGAAAATGAATTGGGTCGTTTTGAATATTGATTTCTTATAATCAATAAAATAACGAAACAATTTACTCACGTATACGGCGCCGGTGTGTAATATCTAGAGAGCGGATTTCTGTCGGGCTAGGCAAGGCCAAACTCGGTACGGCTCGCACGGGATGCGAATTCATTGCCGTTGCGGACTGCACTTCGTTTATTTGAGATTAGAATAACGTTGTTTCGTTGCACTCTGCTGTTAATTCCCGTTCTCATTTATTTAGCCGTTTGATTAATAAATCGTTAATTATATTTATGGAATCCAGCACGTCCCCCCCTATAATCGTGACGTAGCCCGACAGAAATCCGCTGTCTAGTAATATGAGGGGAAAATCGTTTATGTATAAACATTCTTAATTTAAGATGACAAGCGTAACAGCATACGTGAGAGCCAAACAGAGAAACTGTAAACAAAACGACCATCGGTTTTATTGCTTCGACTTCCGCTTATTATACATATAAAACATTGGGTTTTATTTTAATTCTTGACGGTGAAATTCACAATTGATTGATTATAAACATGTCTATTCCACATTCGCGGAACCTAGTCAACGAACAAAACAAACGCACGTCTGTAATGTTAAAATAGATGTAAATAAGCGTGCTACCCTTATGTTTCAACCGAGTTTTTCCTTTAACAAATTTTGTGTCTACCAAATTGGGTTGGTTGGGGTGTAATACTAATAATAAGTGTTGCCTTTAATTTAATCAATAAAATAAATTGACTTCATTAATTTTTTTGAACCACCTCTTAAGAAAATCTAAAAAATATGAATGGAATGATAAATCACAAGTACAAACTCATCATATTTTTTGCATTTTAGATTTAGGATTTATTCAGCAAAATTTAAGGGTGACGTCATCAATTTTTTTAGGAGGGATGAACAAATACATTTTGAACAAAAGTTTACCATGCTTATAATAACTTTAAAATATTCCCAAGATTTCAAAGCATTCGGTTTTGTAATTTCTGATTAAATCGATAAAATAAATTCACGCCTTCATTAATTTTTTTGAGTCACCCTGCATATGCAAATCCAAAAATATGAATGGAATGATAAATCACAAGTACAGACTCATCATATTTTGTACATTTTAGATACGATTTATTCGGCAAACTTTTGAGCTGACGTCATCAGTTTTTTGTAGAAGATAACCAAATATATTTTGACTAAAAATTTATTATGCTCTTTATAACCTTACAACATCTGCAAGATTTCAAAGCATTCGGTTTTGTAGTTCCTGATTAAATCAATAAAATAAATTTACGCATTCATTAATTTTTTTGAGTCACCCTGTATATGCAAATCGAAAAAATTTGAATGGAATGATAAATCACAAGAAGAGACTCACCATATTTTGTACATTTTAGATAGGATTTATTCAGCAAAATTTTGTGGTGACATCATAAATTTTTTAGGGGGGACGACCAAATACGTTTTGATCAAAAATTTACTATGCTTATGATAATTTTAAAATATCTTCAAGATTTCGAAGCATTCGGTTTTGTAGTTCCTGAGTAAATCAGTAAAATAAATTTACGCTTTCATTTATTTTCTTGAATCACCCTGTATAAGCAAATCCAAAAAATATGAATGGAGTGATAGATCACAAGTACAGACTGATCATATTTTGTACATTTTAGATATGATTTATTCGGCAAATTTTCGAGCTGACGTCATCAAGTTTTTGGAGGGGATAAGCAAATATATTTTGGCTAAACACTTATTATGCTCTTTATAACCTTAAAGCATCTGCAAGATGTCAGAGCATTCCGTTTTGTAGTTCCTGATTAAATCAATAAAATATATTTACGCATTCATTAATTTTTTTGAGTCACTCTGTATATGCAAATCCAAAAAATATGAATGGAGTGATAAATGACAAGTACAGGCTCATCATATTTTGTACATTTTAGATAGGATTGATTCGGCAAACTTTCGAGCTGACGTCATCAAGTTTTTGGAGGGGATAAGCAAATATATTTTGACTAAACATTTATTATGCTCTTTATGACCTTAAAACATCTGCAAGATGTCAGAGCATTCCGTTTTGTAGTTCCTGATTAAATCAATAAAATATATTTACGCATTCATTAATTTTTTTGAGTCACCCTGTATATACAAATCCAAAAAATATGAATGGAGTGATAGTACAGACTCGTCATATTTTGTACATTTTAGATATGATTTATTCCACAAACTTTTGAGCTGACGTCATCAAGTTTTTGGAGGGGATAAGCAAATATTTTTTGACTAAAGATTTATGATGCTCTTTATAGCCTTAAAACATCTGCAAGATTTCAGAGCATTCGGTTTTGTAGTTCCTGATTAAATCAATAAAATATATTTACGCATTCATTAATTTTTTTGAGTCACCCTGTATATGCAAATCCAAAAAATATGAATGGAGTGATAGATCACAAGTACAGACTCATCATATTTTGTACATTTTAGATATGATTTATTCCACAAACTTTTGAGCTGACGTCATCAAGTTTTTGGAGGGGATAAGCAAATATTTTTTGACTAAAGATTTATGATGCTCTTTATAGCCTTAAAACATCTGCAACATTTCAAAGCATTCTGGTTAGCAGATTAAAAATTAAATTTCAAAATATTGTTTTATAATTTTGATTTTTTTTCCAAAAATCTGGACGTTTCGGGTGAAAATTCGATTCAGAGTTGTAAACTACATGTGTAGGACTATGTTATTTTATACAATTGAAAACCCATTTACTATGTACAATTTTGAAGTGACGTCATCGCATTAGTGGTGGGGATGATTAGACAAATTTTGGTTAGCGTTTTACCATCTACATGATATTCTTAATATAAGTACAAAATTTCACAACAATCGGTCGAGTACTTTCGGAGATTATCTGTCTAATAAAAATCCGGGACGGCAGACGGACAGACGGACGGACAGACGGACGGACAGACGGACGGACAGACGGACGGACAGACGGACAGACGGACAGACGGACAGACGGACAGACGGACAGACGGACAGACGGACAGACGGACAGACGGACAGACGGACAGACGGACAGACGGACAGACGGACAGACAGACGGAAATGGGAGACCTATTTCTTCGTCTTCTAGGGGTCATGAAAGATCGAGAAAACGTAAAAGTAGAGAGTCGGCCGACGGACTCGATTACAATACTTCCTTTGCTTACGCTCGGGAAGTAAAAATCTAAATTGTCTAACAACATTTTACAATTTAACTTTGAAATTGCAAAACCGAACGTTTTAATGTTATCGGAAGCATCATAAATCGTTAATCCAAATTTATCCGTTTAGGAGTCCCCTAAAAGCTGATGACGTCAGCTTACAATTTTGCCGAAAAAATATTTAAATTTTATAACAATATTTTGCAATTTAACTTTGAAGCTGCAAAACATAATGCGCTGAAATCTTGCAAACGTTTTACAGTTATCGTAAGCACAGTGAATCGTTAATCAAAATTTATCAGTTCACCCCCTCCCAAAAAAGATGATGACGTCATTTTAAAATTTTATCGAATAAACCTAAAATATGTACAATATTAAGAATCTATACTCATGGTTTATGGTTAATCAATTATTTATATGTTTTTGAACTCCGTATACAAGGTGACACTAAAAATGATCAATCAGGCGATATTGCCCATCCCATTTTCCTGAAAATTTGAGGATACGATACTGTTATTAATAGTACCTATTGAATTGATACAGGTGTCCTTGCTGAAAGGTTGATGACGTCATCGTCATCAAACATTTTTTAAAAGAAAAAACTTACGAGAAAATTATGTATACATGCTTCTTTACCTATACTTTACTAATTCATGCATATATTAATTTTAGCTCATAGGGGTCATGATGAGAAAATTTCATTAAAAATTTGATAGTTTTTCGAAGCTGTTCGACTGTAATTTATAGATGAGGAAAGTTCTGCCGAAATAATCTTCGACCAACGTTATCAATGGAAAATAAAATAAATATTTAACTGCTGTATATCACTGCAATCGCAATTTAATGATCTTTCAAAATTCGTTGAAAACAAGGTTTGCTTCGCGACTCCATCTGTGCATCATATTCTCATATTTGTAATGCACTAAATTATTCCCCTTCGGCCTTCCCAGAATTTCAGTACTACTATTCGTTCTCAATATGTAAAGCCGCAGAGTTTTAGTTGGGACACTTGTACATAAAATTTAAAAAATCGGTCAGGTAGTTTCGGAGGTTATCTGTCTATTTTTTTTTTTGAAAACTTGAAATCAGCTAGTCTCCCCATGGATTCGATTACAATACTTCCCTACTTGGGTGTTAATCATAATTTAATATAAGCTTATTTGTTACTATTCCTATCTTTGGCCGTACAAGTTACCTTAAAAATAATAACGGATTAATAACATTATTGACATTTTAGAGATCACAGAACATGGTCTAAAGTGTAGTTATTAAATAAGCTTAAATCTTAATTGAAAGATGAACCCTGGTTTTGTCTGTGAAATTATTTTAAAACGTTGCCTTTTCGCATCTGCAGCATTTTTGTATTCAAAATTTTGTAAGGCTGCATGTAGTTTTAGTTTTCTATAAGATGTGCAGGCAAAATAATGTTTTTATGATTAGGAAAAAAGAAGTGATGACATCGTTCTGACGACCCTAACCAGAACGTTTAAAATAGTTCTAATTTTTTAATTCAAATTTCTCAGTGCGTAATTCACAATAATCATAAAATTTTGCAAACAAAATCATTTAAGGTAATTTTATAAAAATAACCATCAAGAAACTAGTTAAATTTTTTAAATAAAAACTTTCTCAACGTAAATTATATCAATATCTGTTTACATTCTTTTGAGTTTTAATGTAATGAGAAACCCCACTATTTATTTCAATATTTACAAAATAATGATATTAAGTTAGTATTACCATTTACGAACCGGGGCAACTTGTTTAAAAACTAGTTATATTTTTTTCATTAAGTCAAGAAACCAATTGACCGCGCCCCTGTCTTCAAACAAAGGGATCATCTCGACCTATAAAAGCATGCGTAACATCATCGTTTCTCAGGACTTCGCTACAGACAAGTACATCAGCAACATGTTCAAATTGGTAAGACTACTTTTGTTCTTCAAAATATGTACTTACGTATAATGATAAAAATTTCAGATCAGCTTTTTTGCTCTCCTTGCCGTGGCCTTTGCTGCACCAAAACCTGACCCCGTGCTTCCATTGACTTACACAGCGGGAACTCCCTTGGCTTACACTTATTCCAGCCCTATTTCCTACACGGATTACTATGGCTACGGACTTGCACCATATGCAGGTGGTTATTATGGAAACTACGGATATGGCCTACCTTTAGCTTATAATAGAAATATTTATATCTAATCATACAAATGTCTTTTGAGGGATGTGGATTTGGATTAATAAAAATGTAAGCACTTAAAACTGTTCAAGATGAATCGAAATTGTCCATTAATACAAACCCGTGTGTTCTTCATTATGAGTTTTTTTAATATTTCTTTTGTATCCTAATTAAGCATATGTATTTCTTCTCGTCTGATTTAGTAAGCAGTAGTTATTATTACTGTATACTAAAAAAGATGGCACAGTTTTCACCTCTTTTACCCAATGTTGTCTCAGTAACTAGGTACATTAGGTAATAATCTATAGCAAGGCTGTTCAACTTTTGTAACAGTCGGACCAAACGGACGATTCACACACTTTCGGCAGGCCACTGACGATTCCTATTTTAGTTACTTTTAGGACTTGTGCAATAATAAATCCAATATTATAAAATGTACTTACTTATTGTTTATTAGGCAATATAATAAAACAAAGGGCATCTTATGCTAAATAAAGAAACAAAATTGAACGGAAGTATCTCAAATCCAGATCTAAATAAAATCTAAAGTAAGTAATTGATACTATTAATGTGATTTCTGACATCGTTTCTCTTGTAATAATTTTCTTATGTTAGGCGTCAAATTCGATGTTGACCGTAACAACAAGTCACAAATATGTTGCTCAGTTAGTGACGTGCGGTATTTGTTTTTTACATAATTAAGGTTTGAAAAATCTTCTCTAAAACATATGTTGATCCGAAACTACTTAAGAACTGTAACGCTAAATCAGTTATTTCAGGAAAGTTTTCTTTTGATACCAATTTCCAAAAATCTGTAAAACCTTCCGAAGAATTTTGTGGTTTCAAAGACATTTTTTCGGCAAAAAGTTTTTTAGCCCATAATGATTTTGCACTTCAACGAGTTCCAACTGAATATTGGCAGGATAACTAATTATTTCAACACATTTTGTTTTCTACTGTCCAAGTCCTGAAATCTGCTCTCAAGCGACTGTAATAAGCGTCTAATTTTAGATTCGTACTTAGAACAATTGACAGTAGCGATATTGAGCTTTTCTTTCAAATGTTTTAGCGTGGGAAAAAGTCAATATTTTCTGTGGCTAAATTAATGGAAAACAAATTTAACTTTGCTTTGTAATTTAAGGTTCAAAATACGTAACTATTTCGTAACGTCAACAAGAAATGCAAGATCACTCAACCAGGATGTATTTTTTAGTAAAACAGTTTCCAATGGTAACGCCCCTTTTTCCTCTAAAAATTCCAACACCTGTTCTCTCAAGTTAAAGAAATGTTTCAACATGTTGCCCCTTGAAAGCCATCGCACAGCGAAGTACAGTTGTAACTCTCCATATTCGCTTATTTCTTCTTCAGATAAAACTCTGAATTGACGTCTATGAAGAGCTTTTGCACGTATGTAATTTATGCAAAGTACTACTGGATCCATAATATCATCCTACTTCATGTTCTTCGCACACAAGGCTTCCTGGTGGATAATGCAATGACACGAAAATAATGTTCCACCAAAGAAATTCTGTAACAAAGCTACGCAACCCTTGTTTTTCCCAGTCGTTGCAGGTGCACCATCAGTCCAAATAGATATCAATTTGTCCCATGATAAACCCTTTTTTTCAATGCTTTGCTTAATTTTCAAAAATCTGTTTTTCCTTGGGTTGTAGTTTCCAGCTGACAAAATTCTAGTACTTAAATCTTGCGCGACAGGCAACACTTTTTCAACTTGGCGGGAATTTTATAACTTGCCTGCGCGGGCCATTTAAAATTTGTCTGTTTGTGTGTGGCCCGTGGGCATACGGTTGAAAAGTCTTGATCTATAATAAGTGAAGAAAGGCGAATCGAGACTGAAATAATGCTTATTTATAGTCGTTCATATCTATATAAACAAAACCGGATAGTATATAATTCACTGCTGAAGCACAAAAGTGACTTTTAGAAACGTCAAACCCAAGTGCAAAAGACAATATTTTTTTATATCATACTAAATAGTTTTAGTCATTAATATGTGTGATAGGTAAAAAACATTCTTACATATACTTCAAGTGAGACTTTATTAATAAAATACATACATCAATTAGGGTAGAAACAATGTAACACTAATTACAACAATTGCTACGATAGAATCAACAAGAAAACGAGATAAGTTCTTTTTAATTTACTTAATCAATTGCTTCCTTCATTAATTCATCTTTTAAAAACAATTAAAAAAAATAGGAGTCTGATGAAACTATGTACAGTTGCGAGCACGGAGTTTCGAGCAGGGTTTTATATCACTTGAAAAAAATGGATATGTTTAAGCTTTATTGTGATTATGTCGTGTATGTGTCAAAAGTTAAAATGATAAGCATGACTAACACCAGTGAGTATAGATGTTAAATATATAGTCACTGCTAACACCTAACAAGTGTTTCACAAAGTATGTCATTGAAAGAGCATCAGAGTCCGAGATTCCGTACTCCCCTGGTAGATGATGAAACGATAAGCTTAAAAAGTGTTTAATTCGAAAACCTACATAGGTCTGCAGTGTTAAAATTAAAGGTGTGTTAATAAACCACAGGTATAAAAGCATTTATTTTACACATTTTAGACAAAATGTGAAAACATCGAGAATATGTCATTATGTATGAGCAAACAAATTTTATTTTTAAAAGCTATGATAATACGACGACGCATATGGAAACGCAAAATCTACTTTTCCATATTATGGGAGCTACGTAGTGTCTACAAAAAGTGGATTTAGCCGTTCATTAAATGAACCTTTTACTTCGTATAATACATTCCTAGTGCTCACGTTCGGTAACTTTTGAGAGAACTTCATCATAACAGAAAAAAGAATGGTTTAAAGTTATTTATACGGAATTTCCCTCAACCACTGAAGTATAGTTCAACATATCCAGCTTCTTCGAAAAATTACAAAACTTAGACCCTGTTCATAGAAAGCAAAATTAAAGTGCAATGCCTATATTTCACGTGAGTTTTTCCACAACAAAATTTTATAATGTTACCAATATTTTAGCCAGAACACATTCACACAGGTAATAATAGCAGTACTGTATTTCCAAATTTTCGTCAATAAAATAAATTGCTCCATTAATTCATTATTTTGTGTTAGTCCGTGTAGGGAACAAAATATGAATGCACTGGGAAACTCATAAAATTTTGCACATTTTAGATAGGATAAGATCAAAAGTTTGCTGAATAAAATTCAGGAAAATTTTGACATGAAGTCATCAGGTTTTTGCGGTGATTAAATAGCTACATTTTGATTAAAGATTTATCATATATAGGATTAAAATGTCTGCAAGATTTCAGAACTAAATTGTAAAATTTTGTGACCAGTGATTTTCTTCCAAAAATCGGGATGGCTAATGTAACCGATTAAATCCGATTCATAAACCAGAGGTATAAAATTATTTTATTTTATAAAATTTAACTAGTATTTACTATGGAGAATTTTGAAATGACGTCATCATATTGTTGGTAAAGATAATAATCAGACAAATTTTGCTTGGCGTTTTACGATTTACCTAATAATCTTAAATTCGCATAAAATTTCACAACAATCAATGCAGTAACTTCGGAGAATATTCCTTTAATAAAATCGACACAGACGACAGACAGATTTTGCATATGCTACGGGTCACGAAATGTCAAGAAAACACGAAAGTAACCGTTCGCCGGATGGACACTATTACAATACTTCCCTAGTTTATGCTCGGGAAATAAAATTATATCTTGTGCAAAATTAATTCGTTTAAATTATGGAACTACAGTTGTTTCCAAAGTTTGATTAAATGTAAAGGTAATTGATAAAATGCAAAATTGTGAGTTTTATTAAATAAACTAAAAAAAACAAGCTTTTTCACGTTTTATTTTCACATTACCAACATTAAAATAAAATGTGACGGTGAAACTTTTGTTAATTTTTATGGCATTTTTAATCTGATCTGATACGCAGGTAGGGCTACAAATTATGTATCTTCATCGAGTTTTAGCGAAACATAAATTCATCTAGGACCATTTAGGTTTTAAGCACTAAATTAACTAGTTTATTACATGTTTTAACACCTTCGCTACTTTGATCTTACGTAGGTTCATATACACAGAGACAGCCAGTCTTTGAGTTGTGCAATATTTTTAAACCTTAAGCACTAATAGCTCAATAAATAAACATTTAAAAATAATCAAAATTAAAAAGATAGAACATTTGTTGATTTTTACCAAAATAGGATTGATGTAATTAAGAATACAGTATCCTTCTACAATTCAAATTAGAATAATTTGTCTACTTAAAATTAACATTTTGGATTGGTTTACGATGGTTACATTGAACTCGATTTGTTGCTTTTACACAAAAATCCAATAAAGTTGTCGATTAATAGTAATTAATTGTATCATTATCGATTCTTTTCGCTTTATAAGGTTTACAGTATAAGATTAAATATTTTAGATTAAAATATTTCAGGCGAAGAAAGTGTGAACGTCAAAAATCGACCATGAACCCGACAATGGCCTGCTCCACGGTTATTTTGTTTCTTATAATTATCTTGAAAACCTCACTAAAAGTTAGTAATGTATATAATTAAACATCTGTGGGGAAAATGTTACATTACAAATATGTATAAAAAATTTTCTTAAAGGGTCTTTTAAAATAAATTCTATTTAAAATTTCACTACAGTGTAATGGATGAAGATGAAAGTAAAAATCAGTCATATTTTAAATAAACCGGTCAATTCTTAGGTTCAATTTTTTTCAATAAAATCCGTTTAATGAGATACCGTTTTAACAGGTTGGTTTAGATATTATGTAACGGCCGTTTGTCTATGGGGTTATAAATAAATTAAAAATTAAAATGTAAATGTATCAGTGGGTAGACTAGTGTATCAAAAGATAGGTTCATGGTCAAACTTCCGGACATCACCATTTATAACCTGCCGTTTTGTTGTTTAGACAAGTAAAAACTAAGTCAAATTTCTTCCCCACTCTTATGTAAAACACTAAATTTTGCCACTATAAAAGCCCACCAAAATTTGTATTTTGTATCATTTGATTTCAAGTTAATCAAATATCTACAAAACCAAGATGTTCAAAGCCGTAAGTAAAAATTTGTAATTTTGAATTAAGTGTAATTTGACTATTTTGTTGACAGGTTATTCTTGCTGCCGTCTTGGCCCTGGCTGTTGCTGCTCCTGCCCCAGGTGTCGTTACATCTTACTCTGGAGTTGTAAGTCCAGTAGCTGCTGCCTACTCTGTCCCGGCCGTTTCTACCTATGGTGCTTCCCCTGTTGTGGCCAGTTATGGAGTTCAACAAGTAGGATATCCCACATATGGATCATATGGATATGGAGTCCCCGTCGCATACTATTAGGCAGAGTTAAGCAAAACAGGCATGTACTTGAAAAAAATAATTATATTAGAACTATTACTTCAAATTATGCAATAGTAAAATAAACGGGATACTTTATAAATATCTGTTTTATTTTTAATAACATGAAATGCTATTATAAATAACGAATCTTTGAAGTTTTTACACGAAATATCTTTGGTTTTTTCGGAAAGGAATTATACGAACAGTTTTTGAAATATTTGTTGAAATAAAATACAAAGACCGAGTTTACATACAACATGAAAACTGAGAGAGAAGTGAATCTTAGTAATCACTGTTTTTATACTAACATACAGTATGATTCAAAATGTTTCTCATAAGGGGAGGACATGGCAAACAAATCTTATGTGTCTCATCTGTTCCCATGGAATTTAGAGGCAAAGATAAAAACCTAAATAATATAAAGCAAAAAAAAAAAAATAATAATAAAACTTCAGTTGACTTAAGCGACAATGGGCCCAAAAGCGAGGCTTAAAGTATCGACTGGCTACGGCCGGCCCCCACAGAATCCAGACCTAAGCGAAAAGAATAGGTATAATTTGTTGAGCTGTATGAAAACGATCATGCCCAATTCTACTATCAACATCCCTCGACCAATACTATTAGGGTTTTATTAAATGATCCCGTGAAGATTACGCAGTTTTAAGAAGTCCATCTGGTCGTTGTTTTCAGGAAAGTTAATTTAGAGTTTAATGTTTATAACTGAATTGGTCAATCTGAAACTATGTGTTACAATTTTCGCTTACTACACATATTTTTCTTGGTTTTCTTTATGATTTCTTGTTTTTCCTAAATTATTAATAAATAAATTACCTCACCAGGACAATGCAATGTTTTACTTTTCCCTTTTAAACATCATAACGTATCCTTCTCTTTCTTCCCCACCTTCCATTTACGTCCCAACTTTCCTTCATGCAGTATTGCTATAACGAAACCAAGTCGAAAACCAACAGTTTAGTGTATTTTTGAAATAAAGTAATTAATTTTTTGTTTTATGCGCACTAACATCGGGTGTTTTTTTAAGTTCCTGCTTTAGCTGGCAGTGAGGCTTACCTCAGCCGTTTGAATTTCACTTCTGACGTACGTATCATGGCCAACTAGAGCAGAATATTCAAAAATCGCACTATAGGTACTAATACAAATGGTATTGCGCATTAAGTACTTAAAAATATTCTGTAAAACATTCCTAAGATGTAACTAAAAAATAAATTAGTTGATGCATCAATTTTTTGAGAAATTCTATGTAACCGTGTACAAAAAATATAGTCATATTGTAAGCATATCAGACACAGTGAATACTATATCTTAGAATGTATTTATTTAATGTTGTATGAAAGTTAAATTAACGTAACTGTGTTATCAAAATTCAAATTTATAACTTAGTTAAACTGTAATATTCAACGATTTAATTTTGCTTTTAATTATGACAACTCGAGTAAGTAAAGTTACGATGAAATTAGTTTTACAATATTTGGAGATGACGTCATCAATTTTTTGAAGGAAATGAACAAACAAATTTTGGTTAGAGACTTGCCACTGTGACAATAATATCAAAGCTGACTTAAATTTTTTAGTAATCGGTTGGGTAATTTAAGAGTACCGATAAAAACCGTCAACCTTCAGAGAAGTAGGTAGATAAAAACGGGAAAATTTGCTTTTCTTATTATCCGACGTGAAATATATAAAAGAAAACAAGGAGCTTATCAAATCTAGGACATTGCTGCAATACCCCTCCTTAATAGAATGCAAAAACTTACAGAAAACATTCATCTGAATATAACGATAATTTCTCCCCAGGAAAGAAGTCTTTTGCTCTCGATGAAGTTGTTGCGTTCGTATCATAAGACACTGAAAGATAGCGTACGAGACGTCTTTCAATTGGGGTTAATGTTTTCGGTTTTAATGATAGCGATTATCGAGGCGATTGTATACTGAATAAGCGCAAAAAGTAAATTTTTTTCATTAAGTACCATTTTGTGCTGGAAAGTTTCCCTTGTTATAGTGTTGTCATAATTTTTTATTGTGCAACTATACTACGTACGGTGACAGATTGAGTGACAGAAAAGTCACTAAATCTACGCTAAGATAAGTGTACTATCCGCGTAAAATTTGAAATTTCAAAATGAATCTAATCTCAAACGCTATGAAAAATAAGTTTTACATTACTCGAGAATTTTTGTAGTGTGTTTCGTTTAGGAGCCGTAACTTTGCTATAGGAAAATAAATTCCTGGCTTCGAGTTGATGTTTTTTGCTACAAAAATGTCTCTTAATAATAGAAAACGATGTCTATTATCATTATACCTCTGTATTCTTCTAAAAATTGTTTGAAATATCTCCTAGAACATTCATCCTAAGAAGCACTAGAGATGAGAGTCAGAAAACTGACCTGACCTCAGTAATGGAACTTTCAGTAGTTTTACATTTTGTAACAGAGACAGCGACAGCGTAGGAATTTCAGTGTATTTTGTAGTGTTACATGTCAACTGCCAAGAAATCTCAATCTCTCACCGGAACTACTATATAGGGTGTTATTGAAAGGTACGTACAACAAAATTGACAGTTCTTCGCGAAGTCTAAGAAGTCTGAAAAACTTATTTTGTGTTATCAAAATTATAATGGGAAAATTAATCTTTATCCAACCTTTTTAGACGCTACTGAAGGATAAATAGGTAAAATCAATTTATTTTAGTAAATCCTAGCAACTGTAACAATAAAACTTTAGTCAAGACTAAATATTGCTGTAGAAACGAAAGATGATCTTTTTATCAGAGGCGTACAAGGAATTAGGACATACATTTTAATAATTTTTATCTCTAGAAGGAGAACACTTTTACCTGAACTTTTTTTTACTTTTAGCACCCATAATTTGAGACCAATTGCCGATTTTATTTTGTACGTACGTTTTAATAACACGCTGTATATATACGGGCAGATCCATTAATTCTCGACGAAAGTGTGCGCACTTGGGGAGGCGATTTTGATGCTGAGTTTTTCCTCGAAAGTACACCTAAAAAGGAGATGATCCTGAAAATTTGAGCCCGATATGTGCAAATCCAACCGCTGGAGATTTTTTTGAATTTTTGAAAAAGTCGATTTTTCACTAATTTTCAAATATTTGTATCTCAGCTTCTATATAACTTGAAGACTCCTGCCCAGCGGCATTCTTCTCAGTAAGACTTCTACTTTTATGAAAAAAATAGATATTAGGTCTAAACTTATCCGGTTTAGCTAATAGCTTCCAAACACCATTATATGTACCGTATTGAAAGTTGAGAGTCGACCAGCAGCTAATATCTTTTGTCGAGGTATATTTTAATGGAATCTACCCAGCTTTTGTTTAACTGCTCCGATTTTGTAAAGTTATAGCTATTTAAAACCAATCAAATTTTAAAAAATCTGTTCTGCATAATGTCTCCAAATTTTTAAATAATAAAAATAATTTTTCTGACATTTTACCTGAAGAAGACAATAAAATTGTCGGAAACAATGACAAGGATAGTAAAATTCCAGGCATACAACGTAGGGATTAATTGACACTTTACTTTAAGTACTTTAAGAATTGTTTATTAAACTTTTCTACATCTTTATTGTTTTTGCTCTAATAGCACAAGCCTTCTGTACGTCATTTGTTGATAAAAAAATTTTCTTCCGTTTCCGGTAGAGATTCAGCTGACCTTTTTGGTTTTCTTTTTGGTGGCGAAGGTGGCGGTGGTTGTGGTATTATATTCACCTGCTTTAATGATTTCGGCAAATGATGATTATTACAGTAACTTTCTACAATTAGATACTTACATTATTAATAGATAAAAAGACTAAAATTCTGTACATTGCCGGATTCTCTTCGTTGTTATCATCCAGCAGATCTAGAAACCGATTCTTCGTACAACCAATATCACGGTTCTCCGAGATTCCACGACAAAAGCAACGAAATGGGGTCAATAAATATCTAAGTATTTATCTTTTGACTAGATTTAATTTTAGAAGAAATTCATGTTCTACTCAGTGCTAATTTTGGAAAAGGTAAAATTCACCTCAAATTTTATTTGGGTCGCTACAAAAAACACATCAAAAATTTTTGTAAAAAATACAGTTGTTATCTAGATTTGCCATTTGAAAATCATAAAATGTATAACGAACTGGTTATAAAATGTAGTATGGTAACAATAAATGTATGTAATGTGTTTCGTTTTTCAATAAATCAGTGCAAAAGTAAAACTATTGTCGAAAGAATGATTATAATTTTCTTATTTATTTTTAGAAAATGTAATAAAGCTGTCATTAGTGATAACAACACATCTACTTTTTGTTGCATAACTGATATAGTTTTATGATTATATTATTAATGTACCTACTTTTTCAAAAGTTAGTACCGTCTGAGATGAGAACACATGGTATATAAAGAAGCTATTCACAACAAAAAAGGTTACAAACTAATAAGCATTACCTAAGGTATCAAATAAATTGTTCACAAATTAAGAGAAAGTTTCATCAAAGGTAAAAAATCTCAATTTTTTAAGCCAAAAGAAAATAAAGTTAAGAAAGTTATGTACAGCCATTGTAATGTTTTCGTACCAAAACACCTCTAATTAGTTAAAAAGTAATAATGGGCTAAATCTTTCTTTATTCAACTGTACTAAATATACTCGTATTTGTATATACCATGTTACGCCATAGTTTTATCGTAAAACGTTGTATAATAAAAAATTATTATACAACGTTTTTAATAACTGATTGCCATAATGAGAGTAATTAAGTAATTGACGTAATTCTCACTTGAATACAAAAAAAAAAGTTTCAGTTGGTTTGGTAGTATCCAAATTTAAGTCAGAAGATACCCTTTTTGTCATTTTGGGAAAATTTTTTATGATAATCACATTCAAGAATTCACTTTTATGCATTGCTTTTTATTTCCTAAAACTAATTATTGGCACATGTGTATTAGACTACAACTAGAGACCCTGTGTACGGAGAATAAGCTGTGTATCCTGCATTGTAAACTGCTGGAGCGACATAACCGACTGGAGCAGCGTAAGCTGAAGTATACGCAAATGGAGCGGCAGCAACAGGAGCAGCCACCACAGGTGCAGTGTAAGCTGCTACTACGAGTCCAGCTTTCGGTTTTGGAGCTGGTTCCGGAGCAGGTGCGGCAAAAGCGACAGATAAAACAACGAACAGAACTACCTACAAATCAAAGTTTAAAGAATTTATAAAACTACGTTAGTGTTGATTATTAATTACCAGTTTGTACATGATGAAAAAGGTTTTGTAGATTTTTAACCACAAGGAGTTGGTGGAAGTGGACTTCAGACTGAAGAGTGTCTAGCAATGATTAGCTTTTATACTTCTTTTCGGTCTACAATTGAGTTAAAGGTCGTTGTCTAATGTGTAACTTAGTAACACCGCAATGTTGAAATAATTAACAATCGATCCTAATTGTTATTCACAAAAAGGACGCAGTACGTGCCAAATCCACGTACCGATAAGGATATATTATGAAATGCATATGTTACACTTATGTACAAGATGGTGACGCTATTTCTTCCCACTGCTACGATCTTAAAAGCCATGAAATATACCAGGCAGTAAAACTTGAAAGATGTTGTCTAATCGTTTGCTGACGACTAATCCATCAGAAAACATAAAAAGTTGTGCGCTTACGATAAAACAGAAAATGTCGAATATACAAAATGTTAAATAAGTTTATTATTTTGCAGCTATACCTATGCAGATATACACAGAATATTTTACTTTCATCCAACATGTTTTGGAAATGTACATAGTTACCGGGTGATATGTATAATTATGAAATTTATCACAGCTGACATTCGATTTTTCGTTTTATTAATTGTTAATGTATTATAGTCACTACTTAACGAACTCAGATTTATTTATTTATTATAAAGTTTAATACTCCAAAAATCAGTTTTTATACAGGGTGATGAAAAAAAGGCGCCGACGATTTTAACTAAAATGTCCTTTTCTGTTAAAGCATCATGAAAATTGCAGCAAAAGTGCTATAAATATCTTTTCTTTTACTTTAAACCTTTAAACTTTTTCTAGCAGCAGAAAATGGCAATACTGCATAAATTTAACTTTCTTTTTTGTAAAATTAATAATTCACAGGTGCGTTGGTCTCCAAGAAACTGAAACTGACATCTACACAAAACAAAAACAACTGTCAAATTGCATAAATTTTATTATTTTTATAAATCTTAATTTATTTTAATTAAAAACTACAAAAACTATTAGAGCAATTGCTCGAAATGCCTGCCTTCCACTTCAATGCACAAATTTGCCCTTCTAATTAAATTTTCCTTCACTCTCTGGAGCATAGGGGCAATTATCGTTCCAATAGCTGCATTTATTCTGTCTCTTAATTCTGCCAAGCTATTTACTGGGGTAGCATATACGAGATCTTTGAGATGACCCCAAAGAAAGAAATCGCACGGATTTAGGTCTGGTGACCGAGGAGGCCATGCAATCAATCGCACCACCTCTACCAATCCACCCATGTGGATAAGCCTTGTCGCACCAATTCCGGACTATTCTTCCAAAATGAGGAGGTGCGCCGTCCATCTGCAACCACATATTCCTTAAATTAGCGAATCCTCAAGCAAAACTTGAAACTCATTTTGTAAGAATTCTAAAAAATTTTCTGCATTTAGTCTTGCAGGCAATTCAAATGCCCCTAGAAGATTCATGTTAATAATGCCAGCCCAGAGATTGAGGCTAAAACGTCGTTGATGGGCACGAGGACGGACAACGAATGGGTTTTCAGTTGCTCAAAAGTGATTATTGTGTTGGTTGAATACACCATCCTGAGAGAAAATTGACTCATCTGTCCATAAAATGTTGTCAATAAATCTAAGGTCGTTTGCATGACGTTGAAGAAGCCATTCGCAAAATTGCACTCTGGCAGGGTAGTCACCTGGAAGAAGAGCCTGTACCTTGATGTAATGATAAGGATGATAATGTTCATCAGCAAGTATAGCTTGTATCGTTCTACAATCTACTTCAAACTCTCGTGCTAGTCCTCTAATTCTTCGCCCTGGTGCATTTTCAATAGCTTCCAAAACAGCTTCTTCTAAAGCTGGCGTACGAACTTCACGCGGTCTTCCACGATTTACATAAATCGGCATCATTTGACCATTTTCTCGTAATCTTTGCTCCACTCGTCTAATAACTTTATCATCTGGATGACGTCGTTGTGGATAAAGTCTAGCATATTCTCTTGCAGCTTCTGCTGCGTTATTAGCTGCTGCGCCTAAACAGAGCACCATGTCAAGATACTCACTGAAACTGTATGTGTATTCCATTACAATTTTTTTGAATATTTTTGATTGACACACGTTCAAATATGACAAAACAAAATAGCAATGAAAATAAAAGTATTGTCTTGTTACTATGGTTCACAACAATGAATATCCTAGAAAGTTCGCAGTGTTGCATGATTGCTAAATTTTCTTTGGGGTCGAGAATTGGTACTTTTATATCTTTAATAAAATTGGCTTCAAGAGGTTATTTGTTTGTTTTTGTAGCAGTTATTATCAATTGCATCAAAATGTAGATGCTAACAAATAAATTATCATAAAATTCGTTATCCTATAGGTTTCTGTTATCAAAAAAGGAAAGCTTACATCTTCGTTAAAAGGCAATGAAATTAATTTTTGTTTTCGATTTCTTCTACAGTTAAAAATTACTTCTAACATGACGATTAGCTTCGGCGCCTTTTTTCCATCACCCTGTATATGCATAAATTTGAAGTATTGCAAAGATCATCTAATTTATAAATTGAACGTAAATATCTCTTATTTAAGACATAATATTACCGAACTTCCACGAACTTGTGCGAATTCACTCAAATAGGGTCTGAAGCATTTGACAAGAACCTTCAGGTAGATGTGCCGTATACTGATTTGTCAAAGGCGTTTGACAAAGTAAACCATTGTATTATGTTAAGTAAATTTCAAACGTATGGTCTGTGTGATCAGTTAATTAAGTTGCTGTGGTCTGTTCTAGTAGGAAAAGAACAGTATGTAGAACACAAAGGTGTTATATCTGATACATTTAAGTGTTTCAGCGGTGTCGCGCAAGGTTCGAATCTTGGGCCGTTGATATTTCTTATTTTCATTAATGATATTGTAGAGACTTGTAGCTTTAGTTCTTTTAGTCATATATGTTTATATGTGGATGACTTGAAAATTATACAAATAATATCAGAGCCTAAGAACTGTCTTCTGCTGCAAGAGATACTAGATAGATTGTATAGGTGGTGTTTGAATAATAAGTTAGTTCTAAATATTAGTAAATGTTGTATTGTTTCTTTTTTCGAAAATTATATAATATACAATACGAATACCAGACAAATAACATTATTCTATTAAGAAAAACTGTGGTTAAGGAGCTTGGTGATTTAGTGGATTCAGAACTATCATTTATTCCGCACATAAATTATATCTGTGATCACTCAATCAAGCTTTTAGGTTTCATAGTGCGTAACACGAATGACTTTCAAAACATCAGTTGCCTGATGGCACTTTATAATGCATATGTTAGATGTAAATTAGAGTATTGTTGTCTGGTATGGAAACCTTATTACTCAATTCATGTGAATACCTTAGAAAAAGTTCAGAGAAAATTCTGATATCTTTCTTACATTAAGCACAGACACTATCCAGCACAGGGTTACCTTAACAACGAACTGCTTACAGAGTTTGAATTAACAACATTGTATAATAGGCGTCATTATATAGCTCTTGTATTTTTGTTTAAGCTAGTTCATGGTTTCATTTATTGTCCACAATTGTTAAGTAGACTTTATTTTAACGTTCCTCGCTTAAATTCGAGAAATTCGTTGAATTTTAATGCATCATTTGCGAGAACGAATTATCACATGCACCGTCCGATTAATTATATAACTATGTAAGAAATATTTGTTTCTACCTATAAATGTCTTATAATTGTTTATAACTGTCTTTCTTTTTAATTGTATTTTATTAGTATAAAGTTGAGTGTGTGATTAAATTTGTATTTTTGTATTTATCCTAAAAGGACAGCTTTTGTCCGTTAGATAGTTAAATATATTATTATTATTATTATTAATATTATTATTAACACGTCAGACTTATAATTAGAGTAATATATTATACTACAATATAAGATGATATAAGTATAATATTGTTTGTCAGCGTTCTGTAATTGTAACAAAACATTTTTGTAAAAGTTATTAATTTTTGGTAACGGCGACATTTACATATACAGAATACAATTAATGTTTAGTTTAGTATTTGTTTCCAAAAAAAGTGTCTAGTTGTATAAATTTATATACAGTGTTTGCTAAACTAAGTAGGTGTACAGTACAACTAGCGCATATTATTTTTTGCACTTTAAATACTTGGCAAACTTTTGTGACATCTGCTCAGAATTCATAAACGAATTTTGGTTAGCGATTTATCAAGCTGATGACAATCTCAAAGCATTTGTGTTAAATTTCGCAGCATTTATTTGGGAGTTTCTGAGATAAATTTTACTCTTTGGTTGTACAATTTTGAATGTTGCCCCAAAAATATGTGTCTAATAAAATCGCCAACAGATAGACGACATACAACAGACAGACGGAAACGGAAGATAGACAGTTTTGTATTGTAAAAATCATGAAACGCCGAGAAACATAAATTAGCCATTTGTCAAATTAGCTCATTATCGTTCTTCTTAAAACTGTCAGACTCATGAACATGATGCAACGGTTTTTACACAATTTTAATACGTTAATTTGTTTGAGATTTATGTCTATGAATTTTTATTTAAGCTACCTTTTGCTTTTAGTATGCTATGTAAGACAAACGCTTTTTATTTCTGTTGCAAAATAGTTTGTGGCTCATAAAAAAATCTTTTTGGTAATGTTTGAATTTAATATTTATTATCACGATTCATTTGTTCAATTTTAGACAACAACTAAAGGAGATGAATATGCCGAATATGCCGAATATGCTGAATAAGCGGGATAGGCTGCGGCATAGGGAGACACATATCCAGCAGAATAAGCAAGAGGTGCGGTGTAGGCAGAGGTGTAAGCTACAGCTGGAGCAGCAACAACTGGGGCGGTGTAGGCAGCGGCTAGTACGCCAGGTTTTGCCTTCGGATCTGCCTTAGCCTCGGGGGCTGCGAAAGCGACACTGAGGAGGGTGATGAAAACGAACTGAAAAAAAAACAATATACATGTATAGGTACACAAATACAATAAATAAAGCAATATGCATATGCATATAAATATTCTACAGCTAGTTACTTATAAACAGTTGGAAAGGTTGAACATGAATGCATAACATAAATCATACAATATTTCTTTATGTGTTATGTGTATATGAACAAATATAACAAATAAAAAAGTTTATATGCATTGATATTTTTGGGATGCAATTTAGTATTTAGTGGATACTTACGAGTTTGAACATTTTGGAAGTTGTTGTTTGTTTAACTGATGGTGTATGTTGTGTGGTTCCCTTTTTATACAGTAAAAAAATATACTATGGTGATAAGTGGGGTGAATGCAAATTCACTTTCCATTTTTATGTCGTGCTTATTAGAAGTCAGATCATGTTTTTGCAGTAAGACAGGTGTTCCGTAATTCGACCTAGGCACCTATAAATTTAAACAGACTTAAAAAATGCCCTTGTTATTTTAAATTTTTATTAAATTTAAAAAAAGAAGGATTCACTTTTTCATTTTTTTATTAGCTTAAAAAAATGATTTTTTTTGTAGTATGTATGTGGTGTTTTCGTTTAGTAACGTTGACGGAAATCATGAAACCGTTCCTCTCATTCTCAAAATTATAAAGCATGAATAAAATATGTTCAGGATTTGACAAAAAAAAACTACAATAAGTACAGTAAACGCGATACATCAAAAGTTATTTGAATTAGAGAAAAAATATTGGCTTTTTGGTTTGGAACAAATTGTATAAAGACAATATTCAACGTTTAAAGAAGTTAACTCGTCATATTAGAGTTTCCAAGAAGGATTATGCAGGTTAAAAATAAAAGCAAAATGGGTTAATGTAGTAAGTTATATAACGCAATTTTTAAATCAATCTCCACTTATAATTTTAGAACCGCTAGAGGTACAGCTTTGAAATTGAAAGCCCAGTAATCAAATGAAGCTGATAATCTTTACAACGACGCTTTGTGCCCCTGAAATATCAAAACTATCACAAGTAGGTAAATTTTTTTAAACAGGTAATATGAACCTCTTGGACTTCTTGACCGAAGTAAAACTTGTTATCTGCTTTATTTTAACTATAATTGAAAAAAATTCGTATTAAGATAGGTAACAAGGTCGTGTAATTTACCGATTGTGTCAAGAACTAACCAAAATTATTGATTTATACTTTTTTGTATTGATGATTTTCTTAAACTCTGGTATCAGATTTAGAATGATATAAACTTTCAAAAGCAGAGTCATTATGCCATTATTTTTTTATCTAGTCATAGTTTTGACATTTTAACAGCATAGCACATCACTATAAGTTTTAAATTTAAAACTGTATAGTCTTCCACAAGATGAACCGTTTTTAAATTGATGAGTAAACAAATCTGAGATGCAGAGGATTAATTAATAATTAATCCTACCTAAAATAAGCAGGATATTATGACCCTATGCTTGTGCTTTATCAATGCATTAAGATTTTTTAGAATTACTTGTGACTCAAAAAAAATAGTGAATCAGGCAATATATTTTTATTGATCAAATCAGGAACGGCTCATCCCATTTTCCCTAAGATTTGAACATACAGTGCTGTTGATATTAAGATTACACTGCACATATTCAAATTAATATAATACGTGTCTAAAATGTTGATGACGTCGTTACTGGAAACACACGGATAACATGTTTGTTTACCTGCACTTTAACTGTCCACACAGTTTTATTTTCAACGTATAGGGATTATCACAAAATATAAAATTCGCAAAAATATTTCTGAGAAGCTGCATTTGTTCGCCTATCCTTCAAGGGCGAGGGAAGTACTATCTAAATAACCAATTTTTAAATGTGTATTTTTAAATGTATTTGTAATCTATGGATCAGGAGCGACAATTTAATCTAGAAACATTAATTAAATTAGTTAAGGTAATTGGATAGCTCCTGGTATTTTTAAAATGAGAGTAAGATTTGCAGTTCAATTTGTTAAGGTTCATATGACATAAAACTGATTTGTACTAGGCCTAAATATGTTCAGAATTTCAGAATGTTTTCTTATTATGCCAAATTTGACCCTTGTTACACACAATGAATACAAATTATAATTGTTTAGACAAATATATATATTCCAAAATTACACACACAATACCGGAGCAGATATAGCTGCGAACAACAACCCCAAGTATTAGAGATGTAAAATATAATTCCTCTTGATTGTCGGTATTCAAATCGACTTTCACTAGGTAACGTAATTGTTGAAATCGTTCCAATTACTTTTCTAATCAATACTGTAAATACGTAGTACGTAGCAAAACTTTTTAAGTTTTAGCAGTGATTAAAAAAATATTCTTTAAAACAAAGAAGAATATTTAAATATTTAAATAACTTATAAAAAAATACAAATGTCTGTATACGCACATTAAATAGTATAAAACATTCTGCGTAAGATTTTATTTAAAAAGGGGCACCTACGTCACAAATTCGACTAAGTACATGAAGAACAAAACATAAGTGTAAGTATTCAGATACTAACGTATGTGAGCCCTGCATACTCTCTCTCGACTCTTTCCGATATTAGAGGGAATCGATACCATATTCAATTATTCTTACACTTTCTTGCTAAACATTATCTAATTTTTAAATAAAATTGCAACTATTTGTAATATATTTAATTTCAAAATACAGGATGTTTAAAAATTGTGTTTGTAATGATAAGTGTTCTCATGTCGGCCGTTTCCAATTTCTGACAAAATCTGCCGAAACTCTACCAACATTTCTTGCTTAAAGTAAACTTCTTGTGGAATACAATATTTTAAAAGTTTGTCCACCCGTCTGCAGTAGATTATCTTCTATAATTTCAAATATAAATCAAAGTCCAAATGTCTTTATTCTATTTTTGCATGCTTAAATGGAACCCTTCAAAATGAAGTTCAGTTTTTGAATATTCCGAAATTTTGAGAAAACTTATTATTTTCTTCTCGTTTCTCGACAGTCAGTCTCCTCGTATTTTGCGACATATTATTCACTAGTACATTGAACTGCACTTTTATAGTACAGTGTATTTTTTTGTTTTCTCTTTTTCTTTAGAACTTTCTTGAAACACGGTTGATTACCTTCTATATTCAACTTTAGTGCTATACTGAGTCAACATGCGTTTTATTTTCATGTACTTTCGGTATGAATTTTTTTCAAGAATACCCTCGATTTAGATGCTTTACTTAGTTTTTCATTGAACTTTTATTTTGCAGTGGAATCAGAATTCTTTTTCCTTTTCCTCGTTTTTTGTAAACCCTATGTTACTACTGACATGATTTGTGACGGAGGTTTTTGTTAGTGATGGCAGAAATTCAAACAGTTTAACAACTTTTATTGCACACCATTCTAATTAATTACCACAAATTTTAACAATTACAACCCTGCTTCTTTGACAATTAACAATCGTTTTCTTTCTCTATTTGCGTCTACTACCAAAATGTTCTGGATAAGAAATTGTTTTTAAAACTTTACCCCTTTCTGTTCTCCCTTTTTGAGATTCCCATAAGCACTACTTTCCCGACTTCACCATTTGTAGTATTCAGTCAAAGTTTTCTTGCTTAGTCACTAAAAATTCCAAAAATTGGATTTATTAGAAAAGAAGGTGGTATGTCACATGGAGTTTTTTAATGGATTATTTTGGTTGCCTTCTTATAATGGACAGAAAAAATTGTATCACAGTCACCATCAAAGAAAAAAATCATAATTTTCACCTACTGTTTAGTTTGATGAAAAAAAAAACATATTCACCTAAAACATGCACTTAAAACGTACAAAATTCTTTTAATTGTACTTTGTGTTTCAGAAAAAATAATAATAGTAAGTACTTGTTATGATTTCTAATGACTAGCTGTGGGTCAGTGTTGAATTCTTAAAAGGTTCGTTTAGTTGATTAGAAGGTTTATTACTCACCAGAGTAGAATATTAATTATTTTATTCAGTGTCAGAGTATACCTACGTCATTTACATCAGCAAAAATACTGACTGAAATTCAGCTTGACTGTAATATAAAAGAGACCTTATGCTAAATGTTGTTAGTTCTTAACAACAAAGCCTGCCTGTAACAGTACCAAAAATTGCTGCAAACATGTTGAAATTGGTAAGTTATTCGTTATTAATTATTATTATTAATAATTGTAAAATATTTTCTATTGTTGATTCACTGGTAATGACACATTCGTAATTTATTTTAGTGCTTTGCTGCTTCCGTGATTTTGACTGTGGCGTTTGCTGCACCGGTTGCTAAGCCTGTTGCAAATCCAAATCCAAAACCAACGTTTTATGCAGCGAGCTACTCCGTCCCAGCAGCTCCTGTAGCTGCTCCCATAGCATACACTGCAGATCTAGAAACTCCTTTTGTTTATGCTGATGATTATTATGAACCTGTTTATTACAGTGCTTATGCGGCACCTTTAGTGTATGTATGAAAAACACATGTTTAAATAAAATATTTATTATGTTTCAAATAAAACTGTTAATATGAAACTACTTTGAAATGTAAGTAAATATTTAATTAATTGTTATATAAAAATATATATTTAATTTTGGCAGTGTTGAAATTTTTTCGCCAATGACTAAAATATGGTCAGAAAAATACTGTTTATCAAGACATGATAAACCATTTAAACTAGCAGAAGTGAACTCTACAGTTAATTGAAGCAAATTTTTAGGTTGATACTTGTGAAGTATTGGTCTGAATGGCAACATATCACAGTTGTTAATTTTGATATCAGTACAGCTAAAAATACCAATGAAAAAATGAATGGCCGTTACTGAATTTGTACCCAAAATTTGCAACTGACTCAGGTATGCTATCATAAAATTCTAAAATAATTCTAATTATGTTGCTAACCTGATAAAAAAATCACAAACATTAATAATCACTCAGTATTATTATTATTAGAGAGCGGAAAATATGCAGCAAAATTTTGGCAAATATGATCATATGATATGCACTAAATTTATGCAAATATGCAGTAACTTTCTTAATATATGCAGAGATATGCAGTTGCATATGCTCCAAAAATTAAAAAAGAACGTAATAACCAAACTAAATTTATTTACAAATTACAAAAATAGGTTTCCCGAGCTTACGTTGTATTACAAAAAATACATAAATCACATTGCAAGGTGTTTGATTACATCTCACTAACACATAAATCACATTTTTAAAGGTAATATTCTTATACTCAAAAATAAATATAAACAGAACAAATTAAAAAATAGCAGTAATCGACTATTTAATTACTGTTTTGGTAACAATTTATTTTTGAATATTTTTCGAATATTCTAACAAAAAGTTTTCCCGTGATTTTAAAGTATGTATTTGTAAATAGAAAAACTGCATACTACGTCCACAGATGTAAAAATAGAGCAGGCGCGACAAAACACAGCTCGTTCTTGAAGAATAAGTTCAGGAAAAGGTTTAATACATAAATTAATTTAAGTTATCTTTGACATATTGATACACCTGTATTACTTTAAATGCTTTCAATGCAAACTCACGATGAAAAATAATAGGATAACGTGCCTTCGACCACCATAAAACACACCATTAATACACTTAAGTAACGAACAAAAGTTTGGGAATGAACCGTATTTCCAAAAGTAATTAGGGCCTGAATTTACCTGGAAGGATGGTTTAACACCCAGTGATTTCTCCAAACTACCATATAACCCAAACATTTCCTAGTTATTTGAAGCTCAGGAGAATATTTGCAATGATTCATGAAATTTCGTCTTTCTAGTTAAATGCCAAAAAAATGACAATTTTTTTTTAAATTAGCACAAAAATTGATAAATATGCAAAATATGCACCCGTTACGTGAAATATGCAGCAGAAGGCAAATATATGCAAATATGCATTTTTTTTATAGCTGTATTCGTTTTTAATTAGCATGATTCGTTCACATACTAAATATCAAGACTTATATGCAAAAAATAAAGGATATGCAAATTTCATAAAATCCGCTCTCTAATTATTATTATTACACTTGCAAATTTAAATATTACAGCACGACATAACGTGCATTCTTTAGACAGTTATCTTCTTTTCTAAATAAACTCGTACGATCTAAGTGGTGCAAATATAAATGAAAATCTTGGTACTTTAATAGTACCGCGATTAGTGCAGACAGCTGAAGCATGTCCAGTTTGTGTGTTTCTACTTTTGCGCCATAAGTTCTAAACAATGAAGACAAAAAATGGAATAGGTTAATACAAACTAAACAAAAGAAAAAAAAGAAATCAATTCATCTAAATCTGAATTACGAACTTTATAGTTCGTTAGTTAGGAACTTTGACTAATACAACTTGAATACAACGTTTATCCCTATGACACCGAAAACACACAAAATATTTGTCGACGCGTTTCGCCAACCATGTTGACAAAGCTTTGTCTATACGATGCCAACTTGCTTGGCGAAACGAGCCGACAAATATTTTGTGTGTTTTCGGTGTTCAAATGATCAAAAAGTTTCTAACACAACTTTGACGGTAGATATCTTTTAGACTGGTGTTTGCAACTCCATTTTTATTATCACAAAAATATGAGCATAATTTATAAATAAAAGGAATACTGACTTTTTTACCTCATCAAGAAATCGACGGGTATCAAACCGTGTGATTTTTTCATTTAAAGATCTAAAAAATATTACAAACCCCATCACCCCAGGAGCTGTTTGTCAATACATATTTTTGTACAGCATATAGTCAGTCGGTATTGAATTTGCCAGTAATTCGGCATTAAAAATTTCAATGAATTACCTAGTTTCCGACGTAAACTAAAATTGTGATTCAAATATTTCTTTTTGACTTGAATTTTACTTATTAAAATTTTTAAGATGTCACTAATTTTTCGAAAAGAATAAAAACACAAATTTTGTGGCACTCATTATTATGGTACTTACAGCACCACACAACTACCCTTTGAAATTTATAAATCTAATAATTATAATGTAGTTATTAATAAAAACATGCACTTACCTGGTCTTTAATTTTTATCACGGTTAATTTATTGTTATAAAAATAATATGGCCTCTGGTACTTGTGAAAACCATATAATACATTAATGAAGTAAGTAGGTAACACCACACAGTGAACACTTATTGATGATACATGTAAAAATTTCAAAACAATTCTTTTTGTTAATTTGTGTTGCAGTTTTATTTATCAACCCGTGCATACCTTATGAACACTTTTCAGTTAAATTACTGCAAACGTTTGTCAAAAACGAAACCGTATGTAATTTACTAGTAATTAAAAAGAATGTTCTTAATTAAAGGGTAAAGGAAAACTAATATTCTGTTTAAATATTCCACCAAGAAAATTTCGATTTTCGTGCTTAGTCGTCTGCTATATAATTAAGGTTTCTTAGTAACTTTAATTACTGTCTTTAAAGTACATTTTGTTAACTACACTAAAATTGATAATCCGAAGCTTAAACAAAACCCCTAATTATATATCTACAAATCCTCAAAATTAAAAAGCGGCGTGGTTCTCTTGCAACTATACTTAAATATAAGGCTAATTAATTATTTACTATTTGTGTGTCTGTTGAAAAGTGAACAAAAATATCAGATAATAACTTTTTTGATAGGTACGTAAACTCGTAAATATAAATTGCAATTTGCAACTGCAGATTCAATAGGAAAAATTAAAATAAATATTGTGACAGTTTCCAGACAACGTACGTCATATAATCATTAGTTTATGACCATTGACCACAAATTCAGTTTACAGTAATAGATTGTTAATATAACCGTGAATATGAATATAATGATGTAGGTATATTCAAATCAATTTATTGTAATTTCTGATGTTTACTGAATGAAATGCACTTTTATGTATTTTCTTCTCGGTTATTACAGTGTTTCAATTTATTAAAAATTAAATTAAAAATGTACAAACGCAATAAAATTTTCAGTCATCGATTAATTCCCTCTACTTTTTACTTTACTGATACATTCACTGCGCAGGTAGGATAAATTAAATCTTATTGGACGACTTAAACACTTCAACACATAAAATTCTTAAATTGTCCACCAACTATCCACTTCTGCTATAGATATCATCCGTATAAAATGTATATTTTCTAGATACTGCGACTGTATTATTTTTCGAAGTCAAAGTTTTCCAGACAGTAGGTACATAGTTACTTACTAGTGAATTGTTTCTTCGTTATTTTTAGTAGTACTCGTATGTATCACATTTTAATTAAATAATTTTTCAGTACGTTTCGCAACTTTATATACGTTTGCAATAAAAGATATGGAAAAATTCGATTGGAAAGGAACAATTAAAATAAATATTTTTCTTCTAAAAATAGTGGGATTATGGCCTAAAGGAGACGAAGTATACAAATGTGATCTTTACACCTGTTATGCTATAACCTCGACAACACTGTTTACAATTTGCCACAATCTACTGCAAACTATAAACCTATTCTTTATTTATAAAGATTTAGAAGCACTAACTGCAAGCATTTTCATTGCTTTAACTCAGCTGCTAGCTATATTGAAATCGTACTACTTAGTTCAAAACATGGGTACACTCAAACATCTCATGGTTACTTTGAATAGTAACATGTTTCAACCTAAAAATCTCGAACAAAGAAGACTGATTAACCCAAATCTTGAGGCTTGGAAATTACTTTTTAAAGTTTACTGGGGTAATGCCTGTTGTACACTTCTCCTTTGGGCTATATATCCGATAATGGACGGCTCTGTCAGTCAACATAGGTTGCCCTTATTGGTGTGGTATCCTTACACCACAGAAAGTTCACCACTTTATGAAATTACGTACATTTATCAGCTGATGTGTTCCTATTTTATTTGCATCATTAATATTAGCGTTGATACTCTTATTGCCGCTTTAAATATGTATATTGGAGCTCAGTGCGACATATTATGTGATAACTTGAAAAATATAAATCATCATATGGGTACTGTGAATTCTCAGTGGAGAAAATGTATAGCCCATCATAAGGAAATCCTAAAGTAACGTAACAAAGATTAAATTTTAAGTTCTGTGATCTATTTTATATTTTTAGGTTTGCTGACAATTCCCAAAAATTTTTCAACTGGATTGTTTTAATACAGTTTTTTACAAGCGCCGTTTCAATTGCATTTACAATGTTTCAATTGACTGTGGTTAGTATAAACACTGTAGTTAACGTATATAATGTTTTATTATAGTTTATTTAATACTGGTGTTCATTAAAAAAATTTCTCTCAGCTAACCACAAGCTGAAGAAACTGCTATGTAATAAGTGCAACATGAAAATAAATAGTGAATAGTACTTTGTTAATGAAATTGAATTTAAATTAGCACATTCTGATTTAATATCTTGGAGAACCGGGAGAAATATTTTACATGAACACTGAATAATACAAAAATTAATAACTTTCACGGAAAATATACAATAACTAGGTCAGATTAACAAATGACATACACAAAATTTTCATTTTCTTTCACACTTACATTACTTTAAACAAGCCTTTCATTTATTTTTAGGTGGCTCCATTTTCAAGCGAATTCTATTCGTTTATATTCTATTTGTTATCTGTCACAGTGGAAATTTTCATGTATTGTTGGTTTGGAAATCAAGTTGAAGTTAAAGTAAAATTAAGAATCAATTTTAAAAATGTTTCAACTAATAGCACTTTTAATTCTAGAGCAGCAATATTTGTTATGCGGCTTTCGAATCACAGTGGGTCGAAGCAGATGAAGACACTAAAAGTATTATTTTGTTTTTTAATCTGAGGTGCCAGAACCCCATCAAAATGTCAGCTTTAAATTTGTTTTATTTATCATTGGACACGTTCATGACGGTAAGTATTACAACAATGTTTAAAGAGAGTAATAGTATATTACATAACGAGAATAGTAAACATAGGGGCGAGTGCAGTAATTTAACGAGTGCGAAATAGGCGTTTGCTTTCGAGTTATGTACTATACTTTCTCTACGACCACCAAAAAAAGCACATTTTACCAAAAAAGGTATTCCATTTTATTATAATAATTAACATACTACGCAACATTGAATAAATAGCCCATGAGGACGATGCTTTAAACTGTTTCGAAATTTCGCCAAACTAAGCGAGAACAACATTCTCAGAAAACGATTTCACTTTGTTCTTCAATTTCTAGTCCATAAAATTGGTATAGATTATTTCATATCGCTTTTTAGATTTTGCTGCCTCATTAAGTCAATATCATTTGTCGACAATATTTGGTGGTGTACAAACAATTTCGGAATCTGATTCAGATGACATTATGTTGTTGTAGTAATAGCAAAACTCACAATCCACAAAATACCTTCTCTAGACTTTTCTCTAACGTAACTTTTCGATTTTGTCAACAAAAGTCAAACGCGCAGGCCTGCCACTATGAATATACTAAAGAAAAAAGTTCCTATCTGCAGATAAAAAAAGGATTAATTTAATACAAAAAAATTGGTCTAAAGAGTTTAGACAGTACTTCCCTCGCTATCGGAAACTTGACGACTGCATGCCTATTGTGTTTTTTTTTCTCATTACATTTTTGTAGTGGGAATTTAAAAAAAAATTGTGATGACGTCATCAACATTTTTGCAAGGACACGTATATCAGTTGAGATAGATGTAGTGTAATACTAAGAATAAAATTATTGTATTCCCAAATTTTCGGGAAAATGAATTGGGTCGTTTTGAATATTGATTTTTTATAATCAATAAAATAACGAAACAATTTACTCACGTATACGGCGCCGGTGTGTAATATCTAGAGAGCGGATTTCTGTCGGGTTAGGCAAGGCCAAACTCGGTACGGCTCGCACGGGATGCGAATTCATTGCCGTTGCGGACTGCACTTCGTTTATTTGAGATTAGAATAACGTTGTTTCGTTGCACTCTGCTGTTAATTCCCGTTCTCATTTACTTAGCCGTTTGATTAATAAATCGTTAATTATATTTATGGAATTAGCACCGATTAAACGTGACGTAGCCCGACAAAAATCCGCTGTCTGGTAATATGAAAGGAACTGAAAATCGTTTATGTATAAACATTCTTAATTTAAGATGACAAGCGTAACAGCATACGTGAGAGTCAAACAGAGAAACTGTAAACAAAACGACCATCGGTTTTATTGCTTCGACTTCCGCTTATTATATAAAACATTGGGTTTTATTTTAATTCTTGACGGTGAAATTCACAATTGGTTGATTATAAACATGTCTATTCCACATTCGCGGAACCAAGTGAGCGCATAAAACAAATGCAGGTCTGTAATGTTAAAGTCGATGTAAATAAGCGTGCTACCCTTATGTTTCAACCGAGTTTTTCCTTTAACAAATTTTGTGTCTACCAAATTGGGTTGGTTGGGGTGTAATACTAATAATAAGTGTTGCCTTTAATTTAATCAATAAAATAAATTGACTTCATTAATGTTTTTGAACCACCTCTTAAGAAAATCTAAAAAATATGAATGGAATGATATATCACAAGTACAAACTCATCATATTTTTTGCATTTTAGATAGGATTTATTCAGCAAAATTTAAGGGTGACGTCGTCAATTTTTTTAGGAGGGATGAACAAATACATTTTGAACAAAAGTTTACCATGCTTATAATAACTTTAAAATATTCCCAAGATTTCAAAGCATTCGGTTTTGTAATTCCTGATTAAATCGATAAAATAAATTCACGCCTTCATTAATTTTTTTGAGTCACCCTGCATATGCAAATCCAAAAATATGAATGGAATGATAAATCACAAGTACAGACTCATCATATTTTGTACATTTTAGATACGATTTATTCGGCAAACTTTTGAGCTGACGTCATCAGTTTTTTGTAGAAGATAACCAAATATATTTTGACTAAAAATTTATTATGCTCTTTATAACCTTAAAACATCTGCAAGATTTCAAAGCATTCGGTTTTGTAGTTCCTGATTAAATCAATAAAATAAATTTACGCATTCATTAATTTTTTTGAGTCACCCTGTATATGCAAATCAAAAAAAATTGAATGGAATGATAAATCACAAGAAGAGACTCACCATATTTTGTACATTTTAGATAGGATTTATTCAGCAAAATTTTGTGGTGACGTCATAAATTTTTTAGGGGGGACGACCAAATACATTTTGATCAAAAATTTACCATGCTTATGATAATTTTAAAATATCTTCAAGATTTCGAAGCATTCGGTTTTGTAGTTCCTGAGTAAATCAGTAAAATAAATTTACGCTTTCATTTATTTTCTTGAATCATCCTGTATATGCAAATCCAAAAAATATGAATGGAGTGATAGATCACAAGTACAGACTGATCATATTTTGTACATTTTAGATATGATTTATTCCGCAAATTTTCGAGCTGACGTCATCAAGTTTTTGGAGGGGATAAGCAAATATATTTTGACTAAACATTTATTATGCTCTTTATAACCTTAAAACATCTGCAAGATGTCAGAGCATTCCGTTTTGTAGTTCCTGATTAAATCAATAAAATATATTTACGCATTCATTAATTTTTTTGAGTCACTCTGTATATGCAAATCCAAAAAATATGAATGGAATGATAAATGACAAGTACAGACTCATCATATTTTGTACATTTTAGATATGATTTATTCCGCAAACTTTCGAGCTGACGTCATCAATTTTTTGGAGGGGATAAGCAAATATATTTTGACTAAACATTTATTATGCTCTTTATAACCTTAAAACATCTGCAAGATTTCAAAGCATTCGGTTTTGTAGTTTCTGAGTAAATCAGTAAAATAAATTTACGCATTCATTAATTTTTTTGAGTCACCCTGTATATGCAAATCCAAAAAATATGAATGGAGTGATAGATCACAAGTACAGACTCATTATATTTTGTACATTTTAGATATGATTTATTCCACAAACTTTTGAGCTGACGTCATCAAGTTTTTGGAGGGGATAAGCAAATATTTTTTAACTAAAAATTTATTATGCTCTTTATAGCCTTAAAACATCTGCAACATTTCAAAGCAGATTAAAAATTAAATTTCAAAATGTTGTTTTATAATTTTGATTTTTTTTCCAAAAATCTGGACGTTTCGGGTGAAAAGTCGATTCAGAGTTGTAAACTACATGTGTAGGACTATGTTATTTTATACAATTGAAAACCCATTTACTATGTACAATTTTGAAGTGACGTCATCGCATTACTGGTGGGGATGATTAGACAAATTTTGGTTAGCGTTTTACCATTTACATGATATTCTTAATATAAGTACAAAATTTCACAACAATCGGTCGAGTACTTTCGGAGATTATCTGTCTAATAAAAATCCGGGACGGCAGACGGACGGACAGACGGACGGACAGACGGACAGACGGACAGACGGACAGACGGACAGACGGACAGACGGACAGACAGACGGAAATGGGAGACCTATTTCTTCGTCTTCTAGGGGTCATGAAAGATCGAGAAAACGTAAAAGTAGAAAGTCGGCCGACGGACTCGATTACAATACTTCCTTTGCTTATGCTCGGGAAGTAAAAATGGAACCTGCCAGTCAGTAATTTTAATTTTAATCTATAATCTGCATCAATCTGTCTTGTGTAATTATAGTCATGAACAACCATAGGATAGATATGACAAGTAAAGTTTTCATAAAATTTTATTTAATTGTAAAATGTTATAGACAGTCTGATGAAGGGTTTCTAAAGCCCGAAACTGGTAACGTAAATTTAAATACAAGTGGAGAAAAAAAAACGTCTTTCATTAAATAAACCAAAATAAAGCACAACCAGAAGGGAATAACATAACTTCAAAAATATAAAAAATAAATGCTCTTCGTCTTCATTTAGGAGCAATGGCCGGAAACTCTTTAAAAAATTTGTGCAGTAAGTGTCTTATTCGCAATTTGACCGACCTTGGACTGAATTATGTATTGTATTATTGACTTATTTTATATTTGTTTGACTTTTCTACTTTTCTAATCCAAGAAAAAATAGAACATTATTGGAAGAAAACTGACTATGAATTTTTTGGAGGGCATAAACAAAAAATGAAGATGTCGTCTCAAAATTTTGCCAAATAAATCATGTCTAAAATGTACAACGTACAATATAAGGAGTCTATACTTGTGATATATCATTGCATTCATGTTTTTTAAATTTTCCTAGACAGGGTGACTCAAAGAAATTAATGAATGAGTCAATTTATTTTATTGATTAAATCAAGAATTCCAAAACAGAATGCTTTGGGAACTTGCAGACGTTGTAACTTTATCTTAAGTATGTTGTATAAAATGTTGATGACGTCATCACAAAAGACTTTGTAAAAAAATCATTTGAAACATACGTGTAGCACGCTTCTTTACATTTACTTTCACATTACAACATATCTTTACGTTAACTTACAGGGAAAAAAAATTGCATAATCAAATTTTATGATTTTTTGAAAAAGCTGGATGTTTCATTGTGTTTCATTCCTCTCAAAATCACCCTCAACCAATTTTTATATTAACAAAATCTGTTCCAATTTCAAAATGCTAAGAAATATTTTTTGCATTCAAAAAATTAACCAAGTTATCAAACAGTCAGAAACAATAATAAATTTTACGCCGTCTCCATTTCCTGTTCTTAGTTTATGGTATTTTAGAATAAAATCGAATCCTCAAACCTCTTTATAGCAGAGAAGCCGTTAACAATCCACTGTTGTCTTTGACATTGATTTCACGCATGAGGCAAATTATTTTATTAACCAAATCAAGAACACGTGTAGTTTATGAATCCGTTGAGTTTTTATCCGAAACTGATATCCCTATTTGGAAAAAGTGTTTAACTGTGAAGGCCCTTGTTAAATGCATATGGTCTGTATAAAATCCGGCAAACACATTTCGGCCATCATTTTCATTTAAGTTGTTTCGTTAACAGATAAAATATTGAAACTTCCAAGAGTAGGTAGCCATAACAATTTTTGATAAATTAATGTCAAAAAATAAGATAACGTAACCAGTCACTTTTCTCAAAGCTAAATTGATCTACGGCGATTTAAAATTTGCGCTGATTTTTTGTCCCCACACCCATATGTGGCATTTTACTTTTGTTTAAGTACTTATAATTTTGTAAATTTCGCTGCTCTAAAACTGCAATAATTTAACAATAACTGTACAATATTTTTTATATGTATAAGCTATAACAAAATGTCTCAATAACCGATTTTGAGGTTGGTTTTTGATGTAAGAATTAGTAAATCACATGTACATAACTATTTGTATCTTTGGATACCTAAAAAAAAATTGTTTTTTAATTATTTTTTTCGAAATCATAAATGATCAGAACAATTTAAATTTTTAATTTTAGTGCAGTTTTAAATTTGTAAAACATTGCAGTTGTGTCTTTTTATTTTTAGATTCTTCGAACATCATGGTCATATTTTGCTGTACTTCATCAAGTCAACTTGCGAAAATCCTGAAGAACTGAAAGAATATTTTTATGTGTTGCAAGCACAGCAAATCTGGCATCACCCACAGTTATCCAAAACCGAAAAGCTCTTGAAATTAGTTCTAACAATGACTATAGTGACCGACCACTTCACGTATTATACACAAACATTTTATAACGCAGAGTTTACTATACTGAAAAAAATGTTATCATTATGATAGTAATTATCAAAGTGATTATTTGTAGAACAGTATTATGTAGTGAGTTTTTGAAGTCGTATTATAAACTTGTATCTGTAAGTTCCTATGAGGAAAAATGGTAATTTTTGTTAGACGAGAAAGAGCAGTCTAAATTTAGACTTTCCAGTGTAGTAAACCAGATTGCACAGCTGAATTTTTCGATAATGCCTGTTTTGCACCAAATTGGTACAACAAATTAATGCTATCACTTCTTCATTTTTATTCAATCTGGTGGTCTACCGTAGACAGAAAGTAAGAACCGTATTTCCGTTGCAGTCTTCATTTTAAACATACCAGCACACAAAAGGCTGTTGACAAGATCTTTGTAATGTTCATTTATCTAACAATGGTTGATGATAAAGACAGTCTTACTACACATGTTAATATTACTATAAAGTCATTCAGTCATTCAAATGAATTATTGAGACAACATTTTAAAAATTCTATTGATATGGACCAGTTTCAATATGAAATATCCACACAGTATAAACTTAGATAACACTTGTGTGAAGTGCTTTCCAACCAGAAAACAACTTATGACATTATTTGATAGCTGAAAATTTGGTTTTGAGATATGGAACCATTTTAACAGTTCTAACTATAGGACACCGCATAAACACACCGTTTCCTACTTCGAAAAATAGGGAAATTCGTGTTTCTCGTATAATATAATAATAATCTATAAAGTAAGCAACAGACTATTTTGAAACTTTAACTTTTTTAGAGATTATGGTTACTGTAATAAGATGAGAAATCCTTAACCAATTTTTTTAACTTAGTTAAAAATGTCTCTCAAAATATTTTAAAGTAAATTTCATCTGAAATGTCCAGTATATTTCTGCTGGTCCAAAGTTATTTAGATAGAATTTTCCTCACCTTTGAAAGACAACCTATTCTGCATTAAACTTCATGTCTTTCTGCGTCTCGCAGTTTCCAAGACTTTCATTTATTATGTATTTGTGAGGACAAAGTATACTTAGAATGTGCTGGGCATATTTCAGGCTTTGTATTTATAAATGAATGAAAGAAAGGTTTTTCTTAATTTATTAATTTATTTTTATTGCGAATCATATAAAGTGAACTAAACCACGACGAGAGGTGCAGAGTAAGGACTATATCCAGCAGCATAAATTGATGGGGCGACGTATCCAGCGGAGTATGCGGAGTAGGCTAAAGGCGCTGCGTATGAAGCGGAATAAGTTACTGCAGGTGCGGCGACAACCGGAGCGGTGTAAGCTGCGGCTACGATTCCGGGTTCAGCTTTGGCACTGGGCTTTGGCTCTGGAGCGCTCAATACAGCGCCAATCAAAGCAAGGCAGACGACCTAATTGAAATATTATTTGAACGATAAACTTTAATAAATATCACATTGTTTATGATTAAGATTACGCAGGGTTTAAAATTAGTACTTACAAGTTTGAACATTTTGATTTGTTTCTTTGTTACTGGACGGTACCAAACAACTGTTGATTTACACAGTTCGTAAATTGTATTTATACTAAACAGTTTCGCCACATTATGGTGTGGTCAAGTTGTCTTGTAAGTGGGTTGAATTTTAAGTATGCTTAAACTTATTTAAATTGGTGCAACATACATACATAGGAATAAATACTAAACAGGCAAGATCTTGCAGATTAGACGTGTATTTTCCATGTGACGTCAGTCACTTCTTCAAATTATACTTTACCTTGCAAATTTCATTAATGAAAGTATATAATAATCACACACACATACATGTATTTTATTTTTGAAATTGTGCACTTAATACTTGTTAAAGGAATGCTACTAGAAACTTGAAAAATAAGTAACATTAAATTTGCCCTGATAAATTTTCAAACAGATTATATTAATTTATTATTTACATACATATTTTTAAACCATAATATACAGATGGTTAAGAAATAGCACATTAACTCTATTTCACGTTTTTCAATATATGTCCTTAAATCGATACTTTGTTTTTGTAAATGAACGTTACATTGACGTAAGGATTAATGATTTTTCTGGAGATTATACTTTTGAGCTTAATAATATAGCGTTGAGTGAGAGTGAGCCATTTTTGAATCAGGCTGTATTTATTTCTCATTTTTTTTTTATAACTGATAATAATTTAACTTTTCGTGTATTATTCTGATTCTCTAATTTAAAAACTATCAGGCTTTTACTAAAGAAACAGAAAGTTTCAAATACGACAGAGTGACTTTCGAACTTTAAAATATCCTTCATGTAAAAAACGATTGTAATTATCAACATCTCCTGTACATTAAATAATTGGTGAGCCCTTAAAAAATATGTAAATTGTAATTTTGTAATATGTACTCCTACATAAACTGTTTCTCGGCAATGAATAAAATATTTGCCGTAGAATAAATATAAATTCTTGTTTATTATTAGGATCTTCTTCGGAAATCGTACCAGCGCATTCTTCTTCCTGCAAAGTAGTGCCTTTCGCAGACTGTTGTAGTTTTTAAACATTTTATTTTACATAAAAAACTTTAATAAACATATAACATACATTTATGTACGTGAAATATAGTTAGCAATTCTTCACAATGTTGCAACGTGCTACTTTATTCTAGTGTCACATTATTAAGTTTCGAAAGATCTCCCTGTAATGAAATAGCTGACATGCAGATGGAAAACAAACCGAAAGGAATCGGTAACCTGCATTTCCACATATACTTAAATAAATGTAAAAATAAAATGAAATAAGTATATTCGAATTACGCCGACTCTATAATAAACAAGAACAAAGACAAAAATCAATTCTTCTTAACATAATCACAGTGAAATAAGCAACCTTCTTTAGGTTTCAAATTTGAAAATATTTAATAGGAGTATTACGCAATACAAAAATTTTTCTTTTACATGTTGGCGAATTAGAATTACAGATACACCGTCAACTTTTTATTAACCGCATGCATAATTAATTGTAACAATAGATCGATTAATTTGCATTACAATTAGGTTACACCTCAGATAACATTTTTTTATAAACAATTTGTTCCGGTTCGAAGTTTGTTTAATATTTTGTTTTGATTTTGTTTGTTTTCCCGCGGATTGCTGACAAGTGTATTTTGGTCACTTTCCACTAGAGGCGCCATAGTACCGAGCAAAAGGGCCCGGTACTTGGGGTTGGCGCTGTTATCGAAGAGAGTTATCGAGAAACCCTCAGAGAGGTAACATCGCTAAGGTGGGCGTTAAGTGAACGCAATTGCCATCTTGTGTGACGTAAATCGCGAATATTCTCGCGAAACTTAGACACGTGGGTCCTTTGTGCATGCGGTCTACAAACCCTCAACCCAGGAGGCTGAACAAAACAAGGTAGGTGACCTTTTGATGCGTTTGTCAGCTTCGATCCAAATTTTAATATATTTTTTTTGGAATTGTAAAATCGCCGCGAAAAAAAAGGTGTTTTCAAAGCCTTTACGTCCAACAAATGGTCCTTCGAGCCGGATTTAGGGTAATTACGAGAGATTTGTAGATTCCAGCACAAATTTGTTGTAGTTTTGCTAAGCGTGATTAGCACGCATTTTCATTTGATTTTCAAGTTATCGAAATACTTAAATTCGAGCTTACATAATGGCTACCGTCGCCGCGCTAAGTAATGGACGCGCTAGTTTGATCAAACGCGTGGAGGCTTTAGTGAATCTATCGCAACAAGCCAGAGTCCACGAAACTGTACGAGGAGAGTTTTTTATTCGAGCTGCGGACTTAAACCATATTGTTGCCCAGTTTGAGCAGCGACAGTTGCAAATTGTCGAATTATGCACCACCCCTGAGGAGCTAGACGAACAATACGAGGTGCAATCAAGATTTGACGATATGCAGTATTCAATTAAATCGGTTGCAGCGGAATTAAATCGCGAGGCCGCGCAGTCATCCGCACCCAGGGGCAATTTAACATCAAACAACGTCAAATTGCCCAAAATTCAAATTCCGACGTTTGACGGTCAGATCAAAAACTGGCCCACATTTTATGATTTGTTTCGGTCGCTTATCCACAATAACCCAAATCTTAGCGCAATTGAAAAATTTCAATATCTGTCGACGTCATTGTCTCGCGAGGCGTCTACCGTCATCAAGAATTTGCCGATTTCGGCGGCAAATTATGCTATCGCATTCGATGCGCTGGTGGCGCGTTACAACAATAAGCGCGTATTATTGACAAATTATTGGCAAGCGATCTATAGTGCACCCAAAGTGAGTGGAGATTCGCCGAGTTTGTTGCGAAATTTGTTAAACGTGTTTTCTGAAAATTTGGCCGCGTTGAAGCAGTACGATGAAGTCGATTTGTGGGACTTCACGTTATTAAATTTAATGTTGCAAAAACTGGACACCACGTGGAAACAGAAATTTGAATTGAGTATTGTAGGAAATTCCGTGCCTGCTTACAATGACCTCCAAGAATTTTTGCTTAAACATTGTACCGCGCTGGAAACTTCCGTTATGACAATGGGTCATAATTCCGCATCCGCCCTTCATAAACCCACAGCTGCATCTTTCGTACCTGCTAAGCGTCCCGTGACGTCATCGTTTGTCACACGATCACCAATCAGCAAGGAACAATGTCTTAATTGTTCGGATGAGCACCCATTAACGAAATGCGATGCTTTCTTAGAAATGGAACCACGGGATAGACATACTTTCGCGCGTAAGAAAAATTTATGTTACAATTGTTTGTCGAGGGTGCATTCGGTTAGCAAATGTCCGTCTAAATTAAACTGCCGGGTTTGTGATTATAGACATCACACGTTGTTACATTTTGTCCCCAAACCTAGCGCCGAGCCGGAAGAGGCGTCAGGGATCTTTGAGGAACCATCGGTCGACGACGGGGTCAAAGTAATGACTAACGCGATCGCGACCCATAGTTTCACTTTGTTGGCGACCGCGCGAATAATTGTGGTGGATTCGCGAGGTAAATATCGCGCATTTAGGGCGCTTTTGGATACTGCGAGCGAGGCCACCTTTGTCACAGAGCGGTGTGCAAAGGTTTTAGGGCTTCCTCAAACTAACGCGGTGGTACCTATTCAAGGCTTGAATCAAATGTCGACAAGCAGTACGTCGGGTGTTGTGAAATGCGAAGTAAGGTCGCATTTAGTACGTAGCTTTTCGTTAAAAGCTGAAATGGTTGTTGTGCCTCAAATTTGCGGTGACGTCCCCAGAAGGGCAGTGTCACAAGATCGTTTGCGACAATTTCGTCACATACGTAATTTGAAATTGGCTGACCCGGAATTCGGTAAGCCACAACAAGTGGATGTCTTGTTGGGTGCTGATGTTTACGGACAAATCGTGACATCCGGCTTCAGGAAAGGTGGGCTCGAGAAACCGTCCGCGTTAAATACTGTTTTCGGGTGGGTACTGACTGGGGGTGTTAAGCGTAACAAACAACAAACCGCGGTTAGGTCCTTTTGTACGTCCATAGACAACTCTGTAGACGCGGCATTAAAAGGCTTTTGGCAGCCTGAGCAAGGCTCACAACGCAGTATGGCGGCCCCGCAAGACGCTTGGTGTGAGGAAAAAGTCACGTCGGCGATCTCACGTGACATCCAGGGTAGATACAACATTCAATTACCTTTCGCCGACAAGACGCAGTCCTTATTAGGTCGGTCCTCCGAGTCAGCAGTGCGCCGTTTTCTCGTCCCTGAGTCGCGCCTCTTTGCGGCCGACCTATTGTCATTTGCCCGGGAAACCCTCAAGGGTGTGTTGAACACACACAGGGTGTGTGCATGGCCCGACTTAAGAGTAACGCTAACGGGAATTAAGTCGCGGCCCGGTCATTGGACCACTTTTGTTGCAAATCAAATCGCGCCCATACAAGGCATATTCGAACCTTCGGCATGGAATCATGGAAGCGGCCCTGATAACCCAGCCGACTGCGCCTCGAGGGGGTTACTCTTACAGGAGCTTGTCACACAGCCGCTATGGTGGGCGGATCCCACGTGGTTGGCAGGCACTGAGTGGCCTCTACAAGTAGACCTAGAAGTTCCTACCGGTACGGAACTTGAATTACACAGAAGGGAATTGCATCATGCGTTGTTAATACCTGTGCGAATGGTACAAAGTAAGGTGTTTGCCAATGAAGTTCGTTCATTGCAAAAGAATGGCACGTGTTCAAAACCATTCCACGAATTGACCCCCTTCCTAGACGACGGTTTGATTCGCGTTACCGGAAGATTGCACCAAACGGAACTCCTCTATGAAACTAAGCACCCCTTGTTATTGCCGCGCTCGCACAGTCTAACCGAACTAATCATAGAGGCCGCTCATCGGAAACATTTACATGTCGGATTCCGGACATTACAGTATTTGTTATTGCAAGCAGCGGCCGGTAACTGTACCTTCAAATGGCATTTTAACCCCCCGTCGGCCCACCATATGGGAGGATTATGGGAGCTGGGGGTCAAATCGTTCAAATCCCATCTTAAGCGCGTTGTAGGCGAGCAACCCCTAACCTTCGAAGAATTTAGTACCGTGTTGGCGCAAATTGAAGCCGTATTGAATTCGCGACCCCTGTGTCCCGCCTCCGCGGATAATCCCGATGAACCGTTGGAGACAATGCGGTTAAATCGGCTAAGTAGATGGCAGCTCGTGCAACGGTTGCACCAGGATGTTTGGCATAAGTGGAACACGTCGAATAATCTGCCGTCGGTAGGTGCGCTGGTCGTACTCAAGGGTGATTCGGTGGCCCCGTTGCAATGGCAACTTGGCCGAATTGTCGCGCTGCACCCGGGAAAAGATGGTAAAGTGCGAGTTGCACAAGTACGTACCACTTGCGGCATGATCACACGTCCTCGAGTGAAGCTGTGCCCGCTTCCTCGTCAATAGTTTGCATTTATATTGTATTTAGTTTTAGTCATTAGTTTTTAGATTGTCAATTAATCTTATATTGTGCTGGAACCTACGTTAAAAAAAAAAAAATGTTTAATTTTCTTTTGGTGGGCGGAATGTTCCGGTTCGAAGTTTGTTTAATATTTTGTTTTGATTTTGTTTGTTATCCCGCGGATTGCTGACAAGTGTATTTTGGTCACTTTCCACTAGAGGCGCCATAGTACCGAGCAAAAGGGCCCGGTACTTGGGGTTGGCGCTGTTATCGAACAGAGTTATCGAGAAACCCTCAGAGAGGTAACATCGCTAAGGTGGGCGTTAAGTGAACGCAATTGCCATCTTGTGTGACGTAAATCGCGAATATTCTCGCGAAACTTAGACACGTGGGTCCTTTGTGCATGCGGTCTACAAACCCTCAACCCAGGAGGCTGAACAAAACAAGGTAGGTGACCTTTTGATGCGTTTGTCAGCTTCGATCCAAATTTTAATATATTTTTTTTGGAATTGTAAAATCGCCGCGAAAAAAAGGTGTTTTCAAAGCCTTTACGTCCAACACAATTTATGAGTATAAAAGATGCTGTAAATTCTGTCAGCATCATTGTTTCATTAGCAATAATCAAAAGCTAATAAAAATGTTCAAGTTGGTAAGTTGCACCATAATTTAGTTTCATAAAGTATTAACATTGTGTATATTATTTCAGATCCTTGTAGTTCTTGCTGCCCTTATGGCTCTTGCCATTGCAGCTCCAGGACCTCGTCCTCAAATTTATTCACCAGTAGTTTCTTCGGCGGTCTATCCTGCTGCCAGTTGGGCATACCCCTACGGATCTGTTGCATACTACTAACTTTGATCCTTTGTTTTTTGGGAGGGGGAAGTCTGTTGATGTATAAAAACAAAAAAAAATATATCTATTTAACCTATCAGAAAACTGTGTATTAAATTAAGAAATTTTTTCAACGGAAGTGTTCTCCACTTGACAGAATACTGGAAACTGATACTTCCCGCCACTAAAAAAATTAAAAAAAGTAGATTCCTTAGGTCAACTGCTGTTTGCTAACGACCTAAATTTAATTGATAGCTCTAACTCCTATCAGTGATACTTCATCCGGGATCACTGAGAATTATGGATATACCATGCATAGTAAATCTAGATTTTAGGGCAATGCGTACATTAAAAAAAAGTACCAAATACTTTACAATTAGCTACAAACATCAGTACAAAGTTACGTATTCAAGATGCGTAACCAAGGTCTTACGTACCTGACGTCTAACCAAGCAGAAGGAAATCAGGGTTTGGGTTATCAACAATTATTTTACTATCTGGATATTCCGCGTTAAATATTTGAACTTAAAAAGCAGTTTTTAAGAATTATCGAATGACAGACAACTACGGAAAGCAAGTAAACTAGAAAAAATCTCCTTCTGAACCTAAAAACATATATATAAAATTTGAGAAAACGACGTCATCTAATGGTTTATTGTAACTAGCAAAATAAGAAAAGTATAATAAGTACCTACATAAAACGAGTTTTAATATTTAAACTAAATAAAAATCTGTAAAAAATGCGATTCTTCAATATTTTATAAATATTAGATAAAGCATGAAAACATAATTTCATCTACCGCGACCTTTTCAATTAAAAATGTTATTTTACATTACATTAAAATTAATAAAGAAAAATGTTCGTACACTAAAGCATGATCTTAAGAATTTGATAGGTATGGTTTCTTCTATTTATATTGCATATTGAATGCCACTGATGAGTGAAAACACCTACGAGTATAAGCGATGTTTTTCGACCCGGATTATTTTATAGTATATTATTAACTAAGGTTGTGAAGACAGACATTCTAGACCGAGCGCAAATTAGAACCTGAGACGCGCAGCGTCGAGGGCTCTAAAGCGCGAGGTCTAGAATTGGCTTCACAAACGTGGTTAATATACTATTTTTTCCACTAGTAGCCCATTTGAGGTTTGCGAATTTTCAAAATGTTTTTTCTGAAGTGCATCAATAAAAATGTGTACTCACGTCATTTTAGTAAGCTTTGGAATTTTATTATTTTTTGACAATCCAGAAATGGTCCAGAACTTTTGTTTTAATTTCCTCCATATTTCCCGTTTTTAATAAATTTTTGTGTGAAAAATGTTGTAAAGTGAACCATCATGTACCCCTCCTCATTCCGTCGTACTTACGCGACCGCGACAAATTTGGCTGAAAAAGGTATGGACCTTTTATCGTTAAAGCGACACGGGGAATGGAAATCCTCCAGCATAGCAGAAGGATACAACGACGGCTCGATCTTCAATAAAAAAAAAATCGCCGAAATCGTCCAAAGCTCATCTACGGCAAATTAAGTCAAACCAAATCGGAACCATGATTCAGTTTCAGTCCCGTAAACTTCATTTTCACTCCCATCAACTTCATCAACTTTGTTTCACCAATTTATCCTCAATTTATAATCAATTCAGGGTTTGGAAATCATTCCAGGGCATAATTTAAAAGCAAATTTTCCAAAATGATCGTTTTCAGGTTATGTCTCAGTTTTTCTGACAGTTGTGGACAGTTGTCACATTAGGTGGCCAACTTCACGTTTACATTATTGACCAAGGTTCACAATTTTCCAAATTACAGACCTCTAGACAAGTCGACAATTAGCCATTGTAATGCTACTAGTGGAAAAAATTCCTTACCTACTGGGAAATGAAATTCAAATTACGTTTGGATTTTTGCAGTGGATTTACATCTGAATCCACATGCTTGCGCGAAACCAAATAGACTACTTTCCAGAAATCTTCTGAAAATTACTGTTCCATTTCAAAGTACTTAGTTCAAGTAACCAAAATATTTCTTGCGTAGGTTCGTCCTCGGATACGATCCCATAAATACCAAAAACGTTAATTCGAATACTTTATTAAGTATGAATTCAAATTTATAAAAACTAGTATACTTACTTTGTACTTTGGATCGATTTATTTTCCCACCAATACCCAATTCGATATATTATACAATGTATGGCTCTGCTATAAGCTATAAAATTATTGAGTCTAAACTTTCTCTTTTAAGTCAAATTTTATATACTTAAAATTTGTACCTGCTGAAAAAAAAACGAAAATCAGTGTATAAGCAATGTGTACCTTCCCTTACGTGTTATGGCACTTACACGCCTTGGCAAGCTGGATATTAATTTTTGATCAACTTTTTGAGAAGGATTCCCCCATTCTACAATCACTGAATTTACCAGTTGATTATGCGTAGTAAGTGCGGGTATACAACTTTTCATTGCTTTTTTAATCTTATCCTAAAAGTGTTCAACGGAATTTAAATTGGGATTGTTAGTTGGCCAGTTCTTAACATAAGTATCTACAGCGTTCATGTATTCCATAATTATTCTCAATATGTGAGGACGAGCATTATTCCGCGTGAACAGAAAATGGAGGGCCATAAAGGGAGCAAATGGCGTAACATATATTATTATGTTCCTCCCATGAATGGCATCATTGAAAGAGGTGCCCGTTCAAAACATTATATTGCGACCACCAAAATGAGATTTTTGGAGAGACACAACAGCTTGAAAATTTTTCTCCTGGTTTGCGCCAGACCCGTTCACGTTCATCTGGAAATCTTAGACGTACTTGCTCTCGGCTGGCCTAAAAATAAAACCTTCTTTCAGTGATCATAGTCTTTATCAAAACGCATTCTTTCAACTTTTTGTTCCCTGGTGATCAATATTTTTTTTGCTGGTCTTCTGTTTCTTAATCTTAATTCCTTTAAACATGTTCTTACTATTTGGGACGACAATTCGAACAATTGCAACCTTATTTTGGAGTTCATTACCCGATGAACCTTCGATTTTGGGGGCAGATTGCCTAAAAAAACGCTCGTCAGTAGGATTGGTAGGTACATCGTTTCTGTCCTTCTTTGCCTTGGTCTTCGAGCTTGAAAACCTGTCTCATTTCTTCGCACTACCAGTTATCAAACGATTTATGGTAGAATTATGCTTTCTTATGTTATTTACCACTTTACACATCGAGTATCGCTCATACAGCAAATTGATACTCTTAATGCCTGTTCTAAAACAGCTCTTTTACACGTCACAGAATTACTGCGAAAATTACTACAAAAATTACAACTAAAATTAATGTTAGAAATTTTGCAAGAAAAATATTCTATATTTTGATGGTAAAGTGTACAAGAAATTGCGAATACGTTCAAAACAAGACCATTTGTTTACGTTAATTTTATAATTGACTAGCTGTTACCCGCAGCTCCGCTTGCGTGGATTTCGCAATTAGGACACATTATTTTTCATCCCCTGATTTATTTTTGATTTCAATTTTATTACTTTTTAAGTTTGTGCAGTCTTCATTAATGACAATATATAAAAGTGTTTGTCCTCCGCCTGACAAATCAACATAACTACTGGAGCTATAGAAACACGAAATTTGGACAGAAGGTTCCTTTCGTAATGTAAGCATCCATTACCCCTAGGTGTATGAAATAAGGACTGAAAGTTTGGAGTTAGAGTCCCGTGAATTTTTAAATACGACGGAGGGGGGGGGGTGAAACAAAGTTATTCTATAACATAGGAGTATAATACAATACATCTTTTTTTTATAAGTGGCCATAAGGATTCCCATGTTAAATTTTATACCCCGTGTTAACATATGTTTGAGTAAAGATTTAAAATATTTGGATATTTTTGTCGCTAATAGCTGTAGGCAGCTATGTAAAAACAAACATTTACCTGACCTATCTAACTTGGTTGTAAATTTGATATTATTCTGTATTTAATAAAGTTTCGTTGTGCCTATAAAAGTATGTCATAGCTAATCTCTCTGAGAGAGTGTCTGTTTTGTATGACTTCTTCACGTCTTACAGGCAAACCATAGTACTCTCAACATTGTCTTCCTAAAGACAGCACCGTGTCTTTAATGGAAATCAGACACTTGTTGTACACTTCATTTATAATCTGAACACTCTCTTGACACTCTGACTTAACTTGACAAACCCAAAGCTTTGCATAATGACTGGTATGTGAAATAAACGACACTACCAACAGTTTTTAAATCCGAGAATTATGTTGGCCCTCTCATCGCATGAAGAAGAGGATCAAGGTAGAAACATTCCGCGTTATTAGGGCGAACGGTGTACACTCTGCTCAAAGCTTGATCTCTTTTGACTCCCGGCGAACCATCAACATTGTTTCCACTTTTTCATCTCTCAAATTGGGTACTTTTTCACACATAGTATTAAGGTACTTCAACATAAAGAAAGATTTTTGCAAAAGTATCCGCTTTGCAAAGCTCAAAAAATGATAGAGGAGTAGTTTTCTGTGAATTATTTACCTCTTCAGTTACATTATTAAAGTCGTTAGGATTAAAATAGACAGCAGGCCATTTTCCAAGTGCACTGCGAGATGAAAAACCGCTGGAAATTGTTCATGTATATGAAAGGCCAAGATTCTCCAGTTGCTATATATATATCGACCACTTTCATATAATTTGACCTCATCAATGTGATTTTCAAGACCAAATAATCCTGGTTGGATCCTTTATTAACACACTTGCATATATATTTAATAGATTTTTTTCTTTCAGGAGAATTCAAGGATATTTTTTGGTATAGGTACCTCATTTTATACACGGAAACACAAAATTAGAAGACTTACGGGAGAAATACTCTTACAATTCGTGACATAAAACACAACCGTCAACGCCGTTTTGGCCTCACGCGTCCGACCGCAGACCGCGTTCGCTTCGCAGTCGCTTACTCGGTGACGTCGCGCCCTCCCTATTTCCATACAACTTCTTAAATTTCAAACGCTTAGGACTGATTTTTCCAATAATCCTACTACCTCTAATATGCGAAAAACATATTTAACTATTTTAAACTTTGATTTTTAACCACTTTTGGATTAATACTTCTCCTGTTTCTCACCCAAATTATATTGCGTTGGGGATGAATATCAAAAAAAAAAAATTAAAGACAGTCAAGACAAACAATTTTACATGATTACCAAATTTCAAGTAACAAATGTGTTGGAGGGTATTAATACAACATTTCAAGTAAACATCGCCATACAAATATTTTTTTTCATATAAACTTTGTCACCTCATTTGATCTTCTTAGGGGTAGAATCTCAAAAACAGCTGAAATACGCGTTACATTGTTTGTGTTGAAAAGCATTAATATTAAGTTCCAAGTAAAAATTTACAATAGAAATATTTTTCCCATACACAATTAGTTACCACTTTTTACCCCCTTAGGGGTTGAATCTCGGAAAATGCTGAAATACGTGTGTCATTATATGTGTTGAAGAGCACTAATACCAAGTTACACGTGAAAATGTGCAACAGAAGTAGTTTTCCCGTACAAACTTATCCACCACTTTTTACCCCCTTTGGGGTTGAATTTCGAAAAATGGTGAAATACGTGTTTCGTTATTTGTGTTGAAAAGCATTAATACCAAGTTTCAGGTAAATATTTACAACAGAAATGGTTAGGAAATAGTCTTCCTGTACAAACTTTACCACTCCTTTTCACCCTTTTAGGGGTGGAATTTCCCAAGTTCCTTTCTTAGTGGGTGTTTACATCACAAAAGCAAACTATTGTCCAAATTTCATGTTTCTAGCTGCAGTAGTTTAGGCTCTGCGTTGATGAATCAGTCAGTCAGGACAAACAATTTTATATGTATAGATTATTTAGTTATCATATAAAAAATATTCCCTAAAGGGTCTGTAAATAGTGATACAACTTACATTACGATCCAAAGTTCAAGCTGGAAATAGTAAACAATTTGTCTGCAAAATTAACATAGATAAGTAACGTTAATACCCTAAGTGCGAGAATCATTGGGCTTGGTCTTCACACTAATCATCACTAATAAAATAATAAATGTAAAAAAAATGAATATTAAGCACTCAGTTTTAAAGAATGCTCACTAATATGAGTTAACAGCAATAACAGTTCTTACGTTCAAAATAGAATAATAATAATTAACATTCACTTAAATTTTATTGTAGTGACACATTTGTTCATGACTTCTGAATTCACTACATTGTGTTTGAACTAGCTAACTAATTTCGTACAGTTAATTCAACTTACTTGTTTTTGAAAAAAAAAAAACTTTCGAAATACATAATTTAAGTAGTTGTGTTACAACAGCTCAAACAAATAAAGGTATTCAATCAATTTATTACATTGCTGGAAAAATTGTTATGTATATTGATAACAATGTAGGTATTGTTGTGTTATAATTATCCTCTATATGGGTTTTGCTTATAGGATAATAAATTTATTATTATTATTACTGTTATAAAATTAGTGTTATATATAACTTTTCATGATATGCCCCTACCACGTATGAGGGAGATTTTATTCATTTTAATTAAAGGCCTTTTCTATTGCGAAGAGCTTACATAACCTAATGTGCAACTGTACATGTTAAGTCCACCTGTACAATTTAGTGATATAATATGACATAATAGCAAAATAACAAGTGAATAGCAGGATACGAACACAATAACATGCAAGGAATATACTGAGTTTATAAAAAGCATGACGACCCTCTTATTGTTACTCGAACAATATAACGTTTTCTGTTTTCAGTAATGAAAATTATTCTTGAATAGTTCGAAAAATTAAAATGCCAGGAGCATTGTTACCTTGTTATCAATATTCAAGCATTGTTTTGTTAGGTATGTCAATGACGTACTAATTACATAACGATTATGTATGTCTTTCATAGCCATAACAAGAGATTTTGATACAAATGTTGTCGTATTTTCTGGTTTCCACTAAGTAGTACTTGATTAAAGCCGATATGTCTATTTTTATATTTGCATCTTATTAATTTTATTATAGAAATGACCATGCAAAGTAGCTCGTCCATATGTTATACTATATGAGCGAAAAAACGTCCTTTGGTCAGTCATGAAATTATTTTTTTCAGGTGAGTGAGCTTTCTCCATTACAAAATTTTGTGATGACATCATCAACATTTTTGCAAGAACACGTTTACTAATTTTGATAGATGCAGTGTAATACTACGTACTGTATTTCCAAATTATCGGGAAAATGAAATGAGTCGTTCTTGATTTAATGAATAAAATGAATTTCCTCAATAAGTATTTTTTTATACGCCTGTATAATAAGTAATTTGAAAAACTATGACTGCATTGATAAATCACAAGTATAGAGTCATAATATTTTGCTTATTTCAGAGAAGATTTACTGGGTAAAATTTTGAGATGACGTCATCAATTTTTTGGGAAGAGATAAGCCAATATATTTTGATTGCAGGTGGTTCTAATTTCATTACACAGTTGCCCGCAAACTTCCGAAGGGGTGCAGCCGTCAGAAAGATTTGCATATAATTTGAACGATTAATACTGTCAAATCTCTGGGTTTTACGGAAATTTAATATTTATTATTTTTGTTTACTTATTTATATATGTATGTATATTTTTTTAGTAAACATTCTGTATTTGGGGCCTGTCCTGTAGAATATTTTTTACAGTAATAATAATAATAATAAGAATCATCATTTTTTACTTCCTGACCTTAAGCTAAGGAAGTATTGTAATTGAGCCCATCGGCCGACTCCCTACTCCGTCCAAGTGGAATCATCTTCAAAAGTCTTCTTGAATTCACTTTAGTACAGTTTTGTAAATAATTCCAACATAATCTAATTACTTTAATACTGATGAAATACTACATTGTAGTTTGAGCAGTAATGCTTCAAAAATGTTTGAAAGAGCCAGTTTATGCATGGAAGTTTTTAATTAAAAAATATGCCATAAATCTTTTGAAAAATTCTCATCTCCAGTCATTTGAAATTAAATAATTGCTGAATGGTCGAGGAGATATATTTTACTTCATACGACTTGCAGTATTCAAAATGTTGATTCAACTGGAACTTTAAGTAATCTCCGAAAATAACAAACAAAATAGGCAAACGTTTTCAATTTCATCACCTATTCTGTATGTACCAGTGGATTAAATTTTAATTTACTTTTTTTACCAATTGTGTAATAATTGCTAGCAGAATAAATCATTTTTAATTCACTTCTACTGGTATCCTTTTCAAAAGCGTCAACTTTTTGTCTGCATGATTGGGTATTATGCAAATACACGTACCCGCTTGACAGTTCTAAATAGATTCTCCATTGGAAGCATAGAGACAGAATTTTATTTTACGTAAAACTAGCCGTTTTGAGGGGACGCAGTGTTATTAACAGTTACCACCGTAGTTCAGCCCGTAAAATAAATAAATCTTAAAGTCACTGCCTTAAAATAAGTTCTCAACGTTTACCAATAAACCGGGATTTTCCTTCTTTTGTTTTTTAAACAAGTTATAATTTTCCATTCATTTGAACGACATGTTTAACCTTGCACTTGATTTTTCTTTACTTCCTGCTTAAAACAAGTCTTGTGCGTCGAGTCCTTGTAGGATCTTGAACTACCACACCCGTAAAGCTGGTTCGGTTTTGTTTAATGAGTTAAAAAAAAACTGTTGTAAGCATTATTGTTTCTTTGTAATCTGAGTGAATTGTTAATAAATTATGTTAGGCGATAATTTTATTTTAAAAGGAATATTTAGATTGTATAACTGCCTAATAAATAACACATGCGCTCTTAGTCTGCCCGTCTTATAATAGGAACTAAAGTTTTTGTTTTGTGTAGAGTTGTACATTTTTGCCTCAGAAACCGCACATGACAAACAAAACTCCATAGCAGATTATGCAGTTTTGACTTAAGTATATGCATAAGATAATTACTTAGTTTTTGACTTATCACGTCAGAAATATATAATTTTCTTTGAATTCTTTCTCTTTACATGTTTCTGATGAGATAAGTCAAAAATTAAATAATTATCTCAGGCTTACTCGTAGAACTCAAAACTGCATACTCTGCTTTAGAGTTTTGTTATTCCAATAAGGGTTTTTGAGGAAGGTTGTTTTTCAGAATTAAAGTTAGAAACAGTAAGAAGAAAGTACTTTTTTAAAGCTAGTTTACTTAACTCCCAAAAGTTATTTTTATTTTAACTCATCCCCACCCTGAAGCATAAATAGTACTACATGCATTTGAGGTCTTATTTTTCAATAACAGTTTATTTAAAAAATTTTAAACGATGTTATAAGTTTAGTGCAAATAAAAGTAACGGTGCAAAATTTTCTGTTCATGTTTTCAGAATTTCAAGAATTTGGATAAATCACTTTTTAAGTAATTTGGGAAAGTATGATTAAAAAAGAAAATTTATTAATGTGGTATAAACAATATTGCAATTTATAATATATATTTTTTCCTAATAATTTTTTAACAAAGTAATTATTTTGGAATAAATACATTTTCTCTTAAATATAATAACATGAGCTAACTAAACTTTAGTAAATGTTTTTTATAATCTTTAAAACAGTGTATCCTAAAAAAATAAAAGAAATCTGTCGATATTATTATTATTGCTAGATATAAAAAAAAGGTCATAGACCAGGATTCTATTCTTTGAGCAGCATAATTATACTAAAATTATTTAAAACTGTACGAAATGTTTAATAAAAAATTCTCTATATTCGTTACGTTGATCGGTTATTTTAAAATCGGCGTGCGTAAAACTCAACAATTTATTTCACAGTAGTACTAATTTACACGATTAACTATACAGAGATTATGTACAGAATAATTCCAACTCCACTGGAAAGGAAAATTCATAGACGTCGTATGGGTTTATTTCGTAACAATAGTATGATTTATCGATATTTCAGTTTTCTTAAATAGCACACATTGGCTGATGTGCATAAAATTAAGTTTTTACTAAAAAATAAAAACTTTAAGTAGAAGCAAATGCTTAGTTAACGAACAGTTAAAAACAATTGTTGTTATGATTATAATAATCGTTTCGATGGATTTATTCAATCGTTAACTTTAACTGTGTTTGATGAAATCCACCTTTAGACTACGACAATTATCTGTTAAAAAATAGTCTAAAGTTAATTAGACAGAACTTGCTTCGTCGATCAAAAACAAGCGAACAAATAAAGATTTCGAATTCGAATGATTTCTTCCTCCATGGGATAGATGTACTATAATATTCATAATGACAGTAGTAGTATTAATGTACTAATGTACTAATGTTTTCAGGAAAATGGGGTAAGCCGTTCTTGATATTTGATCAATAAAATATAAATTCATTAAATTTTTGACTCACCCGGTATAAATACCTAATTCTAAAAACTATGAATGATAAATGAATATGATAAACCAGAAGTTAGGTGTCATCATATTTTGAATATTTTAGGCAGTATTTATTCGACAAAGTTTTGGGACAACGTCATCAATTTTTTGGAAGAGGATAAATGGATAAATTTTAATTATGCATTTATCAAGATCACAATCACCTTAATGAAACGTTTGCATGGTTTCAGAGCATTTGGTTTTTTAGCTTCAAAGTTATATTAATGTTGTTAAACAAATTTGAGTCTTTTTTTCCAAAAATCTAAATGCCTTGTATAAAAACTCAACACGGATTCATCAATCCCAAATACACGAGTATGTTATTTTATAAAATTTAAATAACATTTACCATTGTAAATTTTGGAGGTAGTGTCCGTTCCATTGTTAATTGTTATTTATATGATATTTGAGTATACAGTATTGCTATTAGTAGTATATATTACACTGCAATTCTAATTATAATAATATAGCAGTCTTTGCTGAAATGTTGATGACACAAAATTTCGTCATGGAAAAACTCACTTGAAATACACGCATTGCATGTTTCTTTGCATTTACTTTAACATTACATGCATATATTTATTTTAATTTATAAGAGTTGTCATAAAAAATAAAATTCGCAAAATCAAATCTTATACCCAATTTTTCGACAAAGTTGTATTTGTTGTACTGTGGTTCGCAGGCGGGAGATATAAACATTTTGTGCAATAAGAGTCAGTTTTATTTGTCCACAACAAAGCGTATAGGCACTTTTATTTATCTCTCTAGAAAATATTGTATCACAAACTTTTAAACTGACTCTATTTTTGTTTTTTATTATGGACCCTTCCATTCCCAGAAAATTTCAAGAAAATTTGATTAACATGGCAACGTTGCAGTAGAGTTTTAAAAATAAATGTAAAGTCTAAGAAAAGGTCAATTAGAATATGTAAAAATATATACCTAGGTGTTCTATTTGAAAAAACTAAGTTTTGTGTTATGCCTTAAAAACAGAATACGCTGTATAGTTGAAGGTAATTTGAGTGTATGGACTTCAAAGAACTGTAGAACTTTCGTCTTTATCTTTTTTTTTTTCTATTTCTAACCCTAATTAATTAGAAATCGAGAATCGCGCACTTATTGACTCACTTTGTATACAGCTTATTCATGAGAAACCCATACCTAAACAATGTGAAACGCAACTAATAATACAATTACATAGCGGTCTTTGATATTTACTAACACTATTTCACTATTTTTTTTTAAATAAACTGTAGTTTTAGATAAAGTCGACGCGCAATGAAAAAAAATTATGTTGGTAACGGAATACAAGTAATTTCAACCTTTTTAGGTTGTCAGTCTGCTAATTGTCTTCACAGTTGACATTTGAATTTTCAAACTCCACAGGCAAAAAATATTTCCTCGCCAATAGTTTCGGTCATCATAATTTATAATTGCTGATAATAATCGCCGTAAAAAAAGCTTGTAAATACGTAATATCTTTTTTTTGCGTTCTTGAAAACAATTTTAACAACACTAACCTCAACGTAATTTGATGTCAGAATATCATGTCACAGATCAGTTGACAGAATAATTACTAAAATAAATTACTAAAATCCACGTTTACTATTCAAAATCCATAGTTACATTGTGAACAAAACTCAAAAATTAAAGTCAACTACCAAGTGTTTTTTTTTTTTTTTTGGTGCAGTGTAATACCAATAATAGCATTTACACAAATTTTAGAGAAAAAGGGGTGAGCCGTTCTTTATTTGCAGTATAGATACATAATATTTTACATATTGTGGAAAGGATTTATTCAGATAAATTTTAGGTAATGATTTACATGCTTACGCTGACAACGCTTGCATGATTTTAGAGTACTCAATTTAACAGTTGCAAAGTTAAATTGCAAAATCTTGTTATACATTTTTGTTTTCAAAAAATCTGAATTTCAAACCTAAAAACTCAACACAGATTCATGAATTACAAGTGCTGAAATAGCTTCTTCTATAAAATTTAAATAACATTTACTATTGTAAATTTTGGAGATGATGTTATCGCTCTGTTGGTGCCGATGATTAGACGACTTTTGGTTAGCATTTTGTCATCTACACGATGTTCCTAACATAAGTGTAACATTTGACGAACATCGGTCCAATAGCTTCGAAGATTACCTATCTAATATACGCGGGACTTACTTTTTCGTGCTCTAGGGGCCAAGAAACGTCGAAAAAACATAGTAGACATTCGTCGGATGGATCCTATTGCAGTACTTCCTTAGCTTACACGGGGAAGTAAAAATATTACTCCTATATATCTTCAGAGATCGAAATAAAATATTTGAAATTGCGTATTTGTTTGTCTTCCAATTGTATTTTTAATTTTTATTGAATTTATAGCGAATGCTTTATAAGCACAGTGCACAGTACAGAGATCATAATAATAATAATAATAATAATAATAATAAACTTTATTACGGGAACACCATTATGACCATTATATCTAAATTACAAATATTAAATTAAATACACTAAAAATTAAATTAAATTTAATATCCTACCTAATGGACAAAATAGAGAAAGAACAAATAACAAAAATAACTATGATCTCTATATTGTGTTATAAGTCGTGTTTTAGGCAACCAACATTTCAATATGTTACATCAACAAGCTATTACAGATTTCTAAATAACGGATGTTTTGTTCAATTTTCATTCGAAAACATGTCGAGTAGATGTCGCGTAAGTTGTTTTCTTTGCAATTTTCTTGCAAATTATAAAATTAATCCGTGATACTTATTTTGTGCTATAAATAATCTATGGCCTATGGTGTCTTCGTTATGACAGGAATGGGGGTGGATACAATTTAAACTCTGGTTGAAAAAAAGTTTAATAAAATTTGCTGAGATAAAAACAAAGTGGAAAATGTATGTAAATTCTTGGTGCACCGTTTTTCTACGGTAATTTTATACTTCAGGAATGTCACTTAGGCAACAACCCTCCTGATAAAAATCTGCGCCAATCAACAAAAAATGATGTCTGCCACCTGGAAGTGGACGTAAATTTCGGGTTATATTCAGAAAAATAGTTGTAAGTTGTTTGTCGTACTTCAGCTATTCAATTAAATGATGACTGATGATGACGTAAAATCAAGGAGATAGAATGAGAGAAGAGAAAATGAGTCTAGTATCGTGCTTCCTGCCAGGGTCATAAATGGCTCTTCGAGATCCTCCATGAAACTGATTATTTCAGTGGCGTGCTGAAACCGTTTGCCGTGTCCTGAGCATAAAAAAGAAAAATAATTTAATAAGATAGAATATCTCGTAAATGCAGTAGCACCAAAATTCACGTGAGTTTTTTTGTGGCTAGAAATATTTTTGTTTTTATACCATAAATAAGCAAATAGTAAGACATTTTTACTCCCTATAAACCCACTTTAAACCAAACGGCACCGCCTCTGAACCTCTGTTGTTGATCGATCGCTTCCAATGGTACGGAAAGGGCCATAAATGGATCTTGCGTGGAGCTCCTTTGCCGGGATTTCTTTAACATTGGTTCAGTGCATGATGTTCAATGAGGCATTACTCCCTCCTGTCATTCTAGCTTCATGGGTGAAACAATTTCATAATGTCAGTTATATAGAAAAACTTATCCGCGAAATATAGAATATAGGCTACCATTTATATTTTCTCCTGCAACTTGTTTACTGTCATTAGTAAGATTAAATTTCAAATTTGTAAAATTACAGTTGGACCATTTTGTTAGATGACTTTAAAAAATGGTAATTTTTAAAATACTTAAATTCGTCATTTGAACATAACTAATCGTAAAGTACTTTTAATAAACATGGGCTACTATTTAAAAGTGAAAATACACGATGTGTTTAAGATGTGTTTAAGTTGAATTCTTTTGGCACAACGCTGCAGATGTTGACTGAGGAACATCATAGGTTTCTGCAGCCACTTTTTTTCTCTAACCGCCTGAAGTGCTAACTCCATATCTTCAGTCAGATCTTCATTGTTGTGTTTTGTTTTACACATAGCTGCTAAAGCATGTTTCGTGGCATTATAACTGCAACATCTTCTTTATTCATATTTCAACTTTGTGGTCAGTGATTAATTGATTATAGATTACTTCATAGTACACACATTTATCATTTATGTAGCCCCTATTATTATCAAGACATCCCATCGTATGGAATTTTTAGTTTAGGTTTGTTGTACTGTAAATTGCAAAAATGACTAGCTAGTTACATATACAGTAAAAATTTTCAACGCTTGCACTAGTTAAGTGTACTTATCACAAATGTCAATTTTTTGATTCGATAAGATATAAAAACCACTCGCTTACGAACCTACGTGTACAAATGTCCAGAATAGCACTTTAATACTTGTCGCAATAATGGGCACTACAGTTTTTCACATCTTTCTCTTCAGTAAAATCTTAAACTTTGCTTATATGTACTTTGCAGGCGCCTAACTGGATAGCTGGACCACGGAAAATAGTAAGTAAATTTGTAGCCCATATTAAGATCCTGGCTCATATTCAAACATTTTCCTCAATTTTATGTAGATCACCATCAAGTCAATATTTTGTCACGGTCGACGATTCCCATACATTTTATTTAAATTTATTATTATTATAGAGTAGAACCCAGATGCCCCTGTCAGCGTTTGGGAAACTACAAACTTAAACCGAGAGTCTAATTTGATGAATTAAGGGCTCAGTGGCCTTTAACTTTTAAGTTGTAAAATTTTATTGATATGCAACTAATACAGAAATATGAAACTGAAAGTGCATTTAAGTATTTATTTTAATACCAAACATTGCGTCGGTTTAATAAACATCAAAAATGGAGATGAATTTTTTAACATTATATTTTCTGATGTAGGTATACCGAGAGAGCAATAAAAACAGTATCAAAGATGACAATGGATTTTTGAAGGTTTGTCTTTAATCGTTGAAACTTTAACTCAACCTTTCAAACTGACGGTAATCTGACAAATCGAAATTTCTATCAAAGAAAAACCTTCAAAGTCTATGGCTGTTTTTGACTGTGTTTTTTATTGTTCTCTCCGTCGTCTTCGTTGATTCACTATTAAAGTCTCTCCAATCCCTTAAATGTGACATGTGAGGGCGCATACGTCGGGAGGGAAAGGAATCTGTAATGTCGGCTAAATGTCTGTCATGGTCTGACTTTTTGACACAATTTGCCATCATGTATTTCGGTTTTTGCTCGAAAAAGAGGCGACCAAAGTCACAACGCCATGGGCGTGGATGGTCTTCAAAGGGATATGCAGTAGAAAAATTTTTCTTTGAGATGTTTACATTATTATCGGAATGTGTCACAGGAATTATGAAGTTGCATTCTGGATCACGTTTAGTGCTTGCTGGGTAGCTTGAAGAAGTAGGAACAGGTAGCGGTGACTTGGAACCATGAAGGAACAAAGTGGGAACAGAGCCGGGTTTAAGTCTTTTATTTGAATAATAACAACTTCTCTCAAAAGTGTTTACCACAAATGTATAAATTATTGGCAATATTATCACCTGAAATGGTTTTAATGGCTATACATTCCCTTAGGTAAAAGATTCATGTTGAGGTACCTACTTGTAGCATTAAAAACCTTTTTGCACCACAACCTTTTGTTCACAGTGTTTGAAGCGAATCTGTGGATTATTTTGTGGTCTCTAGGATCCTTGATTACCCCACAAGCAGGTACAGAGCAATATTTTTTGGACATTTTGATAATATCAATTCAAGCACAAACTGTTTTGGCGCGTGACAAAACGAATTAATTATAGGTTCCTGTAACTCCCGACGGAGGTGACATCTTTTGATATTTTCCCTTTTGACAAGTCGGACGATTGTAACTAATTGGAGAGACTTTAATAGTGAATCAACGAAGACGACGGTTCTCTCGATACCTAGATTACCTACTAACTTCTACTTACTTATCCTTTTTTCGTTTCAAATTTCGAAATTTCTTGCTGAGACTACAGGCGTCAAAACATCTCGTTTTTTTGAGACTCAACGCTTGTACAAGCCTCTATAACCAACTTAATATGCTTCTCTACAGCTTGAGTGTGGTAAAGCCCTTCCGTCTGTCTGTCAATCAAAGAAAAACATCGCTACAAAATTGATTAAAAACATTATCAGTTTAATTATTTTGTTTTTTAATTAGAAAATATTGCTTAATTCAACATTTCAACTATTTCGCAGTTATGTGTTTATGTACGGCGTGAACAATCACTTGAACATCATCATAAGCAAATATAAATTTATCCTTGTCAAGTCTAAGATGACTAAAAATTTTTAGTTTCTGTTTAGCTTATATGTACCTACTACTTTGGAAATTTATCAGCTGGATTTTACTTTACAGCAGGTTTTCTATTATTATATAACATATTTTATATTAAAAAAACTTGTATGATAAATGAATTTCATCTGCGCAAGTAACTATAACTTGCGTAGTAAAAAAATAGTAAAATTATGTTCAGCTTCTTGCCAAATATAGATAATTAAATGGCATCCTTAGGTACAGGTTTACTTTCTATGCTATTAAGATTATAAACTTTAGTTAATACATTAAAAGGGTAGAATACATTGTATTAGCTGCAATAAACAATGAAAAGCTTGTAGGTACATTTTTATATGTTTAGTTTTCTTTTGTTTGAAACACATTTTAGTTCAATATACTAGTTTATTGTATTTTACACAAAAATCCAAATTTCTAAGCCAAAGTAATACAAAATTGAGATATAAATGGTCATAAATATGCCTGTGCGAAATACAGATAACAAAAAAAAGTTGTACTTTTGTAGTTGCCGGAAAAATTCCTAAGTGTAGTTAATGGCAGAAATAATTAAATATATAATTAGTTAAAAAAAATAGTATAAAATACATTTAATAAAATAAAAATAATAGGTGTATTATTTCAACAAGTCAGATCACGTTCATTCAATTGATTTATTCCGATTTCACTTTACTTCCTACAGTGACGAAATATATAAGGATGTACTCGTATTCGTCCATATATATATAAAGACGATGTTGTATCATCAACTAGTTCAGTGCCAAAATAATATCAAAGAACTTCACTAACGAAAGCAATAAGTTACTAACCACAATGAAATATTTTTTGGTAAGTACAATATCTTACATATAACCCTTAAAACCCTCATAATAATATTCATTTCGATAAGTTTACTAACCTTTTACTCCTAAAAAATATTTAGGGTAAGAAAATAACTAACGAGAAACTATTTTCTTTATTTCTTCAGAGTACAGTCCTTTTTCTGGTAGCACAATATTCATTCTCCTCCGGATCACAGATCGTATCTCCAGCTTTAACGCCTGTTATTTCTCGAAATGTGTTTACTCTGGGTGATGGTCTGGCAGCACCAGTTGCTCCAGCTCCTGGATTAGCGTACGGATTTCCTCCTGCACTCATACAAAACTATGCACCAGCTGTTGCTCCGTTAATCTCTCGTGGTGCATTTCCAGTGGCCCCAGCTGTGGCGGCAGCGCCTTTGCAACCATTACCAGGAGCTATATTGCCCACAGGATACACAGTTCCGTCACCAGCTCTTCCAGTGCCTTTTGCTCCGCAGGCAAGATCGATACATGCTCTAGCTCCAGCTACTTTTCCTGGAGTAGCACCGGCACTACCTCCACTGACGTTAGCTAGATAAAAATATTACTCTCTATTAACACGAATAGTTAATACTCCTAATGAAGATTAAACAACAAAAGTGGTGTGTGATATTAAATATTTTTTAAATGTGTATTGCCAACTGATATTAATTTGGAAATAAAATATGAAATCCAAAATTGTTTAAATCGAATGTATTGAAGTCAATATTGTTGTCTTACTCAAATTTATAATAAATCCGTTGCGTTATATGAGAGCAGTAGTTTTTTAGACAGGTCTTATAGATTCCTCGAAAAATTATAAAATTATTTTTATTATGATAACCTGTTTAAGTAAAAAAAAATTGGTCAAAGGTTATTTCGACAGAATTTCCCTCCTGAAATAACGGGTGTTCAATTGAAAAATTACAACATTAACAATTTTTTTTCCAAAAATCTGGATATCTAATGTGAAAACGCACAACGGATTCATACGCCAGACGCCACAAGCGCAGAAGTATCGTATTTTATAACATTAAAAATAATTACAATTCCAAATTTTGGAGATGACGTCATCTCATTGGTGGTGGGGATGATTAGCCAACTTCTGGTTACCGTTTTATCATCTATATGCTATTCTTTATCTTACGCTCAGGAAGTCACATATTTGTATACGTGTAATATCCTCGGTCAGAAATGATAACGGCACAGGTGAAAAACACAGAAAAGCACAACCTCGGTACGCAAAATTTTTTGCTTACGCTCGGGAAGTAAAAAACCTTTGGTACAAACAAAATATAGAAATTGTGTATTTTTATTATAATGTAAATTTCACTTGGGGTATTGGCGGAAATGAACGGAACAGACATTAGATTGCTGATTTATCTTTCATATGTGCACGCGAGTTTTTCTTTTTTTTATTTATTTCTAACCTACCATTTTGTGATGAAATTCTGGACTGAACAAATTCTGAAACATTTGACATTAAAAGTAGAACCTTGACCACTGTGGGTTTCGACCGTGACAATAACCGTTCAACCGAGCGTTAATTTTTATAGTACTACTATATAAAAGGATTGTGTTCTTCATATAATGAAAGCAACAACATAATAGTATTACCTGCTCTTCTAAGGGAAAACCGTACCTGATGTAGGAGTGATAATAAATTACTTAACAGTTCTTCCCAAAATTCCATTATGGTGTGTAAATATTGACATTTGACTTGCTTTGAAGTTTTAATACATTTTCGGAAAAGTTCATCAACATAATTGAAAACATGTTTCTTCATAAAACAAAAATGGTTCCATATTATAGCAAGGCCGTTTATATGTAACTCATTACACACTCGAGCACAATAGGAAAATATTGCGTACTAAGCGGAAAATCCGTATGTGTGAAAACTAAGTAAGTTATGAAATTCAGACATGGGATATTTATTTAGGAAAAGGAAAATTAATAGGACACACAATTATTAGAATCGTATTAAATTAGGAATATAAAATATTGCTGAAGATGAAAATGTTGACAAAAATTAATGATTGGAAAGGATTTTAACTTTCAAACATGGTAATAAACATTATTAATAAAATATACAAACCTGAATATTCAAAATAAATAAACATAAACTCACCTAGATGTGCTATAACATGTGGTGAATTTATAAGCATTATATGGTTTTTACTATATCTACCAACATGATGAAATCAAATTCACCGTTTTACTTTTCTTATAATTTTTAATTTTATTTTTCGTTAATATCGAAACTATGCTATATTTAGTCTAAAAGTACCTATATATTTATTTCTTGAAAAATAAAAAGTATTCAGAATTATAATTTTATACATATAATCCATTAGTTTTCAGTTTATAACAGCAAAATTATATCTTTTGTTGCTGACGCATTCGTTCGTAAATATTATATTAACCATAAGAAAAAAAAAATTGACAGTTCGGTGTTATTAAGTTTTTTCAGTGTTGTAATTTTTCAGACAGTTTCTCCCTGCTAATAACAATACTAATATTTAGAGTAACAGAAAGAAATATTTATTGTTCATTCATAAAAAATCTGTAAACATAGAAATAAAAAAACATTATTGTATTAAAAACGTAAATTAAAATATGATATAGTTAGGAAAAAAAAATAAAAACAACAAGTAAAAGAGATCTGCTGGTTGTTATTCGAACAGAATCATTTTTGGCCATCCAGCGAACTTCTGCTATGCAGCAGGCGTCCATAGGAAGTAAATAAATAGCTACTATTGTGTAATCGTTTAAACAATGCATGTTTATATGTCGAAAATATTATCATGCCACTTTTACACAACTCAAACATTACGTGTGTTTGACATAATCATACTGCAGCAATGTTTTTTGTTGTGACACTTGCTTTAGTTCAAAGCCAAAATGAAATTTAACAATGTTTTTGCTTTTAGACGAAAGTTGACTTTATATATTATGTTAGATATAGAAGATGTGGGTTGGGTAGTGATCGATGGATTTTGTCGCAAACATTGGGTACTTCATAACTGGAGCGACCAATGAGTGGAAACAGCTACTTCTCGGGGAAAAGCCCTGCCGGATACTTGAGTCACCCTTTTGTTTTCCGGAAAACTTGTGTTTATATCACTAAAGATTTTTTATGTCTCACTAGTGTTAGTCTGCTTTTCTTAAGCATATGTTCTTAAACACCCTCGAATGATAGATAGACATTGAAATATGCTGCAGGTCGAAACTGCAAGAAGTTGTCTTATGTTTATACAGGGTGTCCCAGAATTCGCGCCATTCCCGTGAATGACATGTTCCCTGTCCCGAACTGTGCCGTAATTCGCAAAAAGAATTGTCCAGGCTTTAACCGTGTGAGAACTGGAAGGCGATTAAGTTGACCAATAGAGAGGCTGCTTTTATATCCGAACGTTTCTATGTTCAAAGTTACCTATGCCAAGAACAAAAAATCGGGTAATACTAAAGTTGAATGAATTTTTTTCGAATCCCCCTCCGTCAACAAAAGGAAACAGAAGTGTGGTTATAAATTTAATCATTTTGACAATTGTTTGTCATAAACTGTCACGAAGTTCATCACTGCCCTGAAGAGACGCTTCTGCGCCAAAGATGACTGATTAATGTACACAGAGACGTCAAGGTTTACTTTAAGGCAAGTAGCATGGGACAGAAGTTATTTCTGCTGCCATTCTAGTTAAATTGTGTTTAACTGGGCTGGACATGTCATAAGAGAAGCTGTTTCATTTCATCGTAGGCAAATAATACACTTATTACTATTCTACATAGTGTAGATACCGAAGAGCAGGTATTAGAAGTCATTGTCTTAGAGCCCCGTGAATAATGTGCTGTTCTTTTAAATGAAAATTAGTACATTTTCAGAATTCACTATGCATCATGTCCCTGATATTAAGTTTATCGTTATTTCTAAAAAAGAGTACCACATGTCCATTCAAAGAACGTTATTAAGAGGACTAAAACATAAATATCGCTTTTGATTAATCGGTGCTTATAATTTTCAATAAACAGTAGGTATCAATTTTTACTGAACAGCTTTATTGTTGTTGATACCTAATCTAAGCAACGAAAAAAGAGACGAGACTCCACTTCTCTGGTGTATTGAGATCATAGGTATCTGCTGTGGTGTCAATCATGTGGGGGAGATACTGAAAACGGAGACTTATTCAAGAATAATATTGATGTTGCACATGATGATTTAAAATAGTTTCTTTAAAGTTCTGAGTATTTTCTAGAGATTGAAAAGATACGAATAAAAATTATAACAAAAATCGTTTAGTTGCATTTTTTTTTAAGAACAATACAAACTATAAACAAATCAGTACCAATACCACTAAGTTATTGATGTCTTATTCATACTAGTATAAAGAATATTTGGAAATGATGTTAATTTATGGAGAATGTAAACGCTCTGCAGCCACTGCTGTGAGCGAATATACAGGTCTTTTCCCCAATCATCGGCTCCTTGACCAGCATGTGTTTCGTCGTTTGTTGCATCCAGCAAAACAAGATGGATCTTTTCAGCCTATTCGGAAAGGCCTTCCTGGGGCTCCACGGATTATATGCGTAGACGGTGAAGACCAAGTGGCACAAATGAATTGATGCTCAAGATCGATCATGCATCGTATCCTTACAGACAAAAATCTGCATCCTTACTATTGACGAATGTGCAGCATCTGCGACGAGCCGACTGCGCGACGAATGCATGTTGCTCAATGGTTAATGCGACAAAATGACCTAAATCCTGATTTTTCACGGCACATTCTTTTCGCCGACGAATGGTCATTTTACCGAAAAGGAATATTTAATGTGCACAATTGGCACTTCTGGGCAAACGAAAATCCACATTTCGCTAACGTGAGAGCATATCAAGAGCAATACCATTAATCTATGGGCTGGAATCGTTGTACTGTAACGTTATTAAAGAGTGTGCTCAAAATGACCACCATTAACTTCAATGTAAGTTCTAGCTCGTCGAATCATGTTGTGTTGTGTATTATTTAACATCTCAGGAGTAACTGTAGCGTAGGCTTCGTACAGTCTCTCTTCCAGTTCTTCTAACGTAGCTAGAGGTTCTCTATATACCTAATTTTTGATTTGATTCCAGGTAACACAAACGGCCCCACCTAAAAAACCAGGAACGGAGTTTAGTGATAATTTTATCAGATGCATTAAAATTTTTACCACAGTAGTACCAATGATTCCAGCTCATAGATTAATAGTAAATCGCTCCTGATATGCTCTCACCCTAGTGAGATGTGGATTTTCGTGTGCCCAGAAATGCCAATTGTGTGTATTAAACATTCCTTCTTGGGAAAATGAACATTCGTCGGTGAAAAGAATGCGCCGTGAAAAATCAGGATTTAGTTCATTTTGTCGCAGTAACCATTGAGCAAAATGTACTCGTCGCGGGTAATCGGTTGGTCGCAGATGCTGCACTCTCGTGTAATGGTAAGGATGCAGTCTTCTCTCTTGAAGGATACGATGAGTGGTCGATCTTGAGCATCCACTCATTTGCGCCTCGCAGCGGACACTTCTCCTAGGATCCGCTTCCATGTTTTCTAACACTTGCTCTTCAGAACCTACACGTACATTCCGTGGAGCACCAGCACGGCCTTTCCGACTAGGCTGAAAAGATCCTTCTTCTCTTGCTCGATGTAACAATCGGTGAAACACATGTTGGTGTGGGTGCCGACGATTGGGGAAACGACCTGTATATTCGCGTACAGCAGCGGCTGCATTGCGATTGCACTCTCCATAAATTACATAACATCATTTCCAAATATTCTTCGTTTGAAATCGACATTTTTTTCCTACAGTGCTTCAAAATTGTCTTGACAAGTTGACAAAATAATGTCAAATTATGGCCGGTCAACTGAAATTTTTGAACACATTCTCTAATACGTTTACGTCCAGTTTGATGTGTTATATCAGGACTTTTCGTATATTAAGTTCGTTGTTGGCTTAATTCGTGTTGCCTGTTTAATTTGTATTATTATTAAATAAAAAAAAAAAACACGATTTATGTCACATTTTTTATTCGTATCTTTTCAATCTCTAGAAAATACTCAGAACTTTAAAGAAACTATTTTAAATCATCATGTGCAACATCAATATTATTCTTGAATAAGTGTCCGTTTTCAATATCTCCCCCACATGATTGACACCACAGCAGATACCTATGATCTCAATACACCAGAAAAGTGGAGTCTCGTCTCTTTTTCGTTGCTTAGATTAGGTATCAACAACAAAGCTGTTCAGTAAAAATTGATACCTACTGTTTATTGAAAATTATAAGCACCGATTAATCAAAAGCGATATTTATGTTTTAGTACTCTTAATAACGTTCTTTGAATGGACATGTGGTACTCTTTTTTAGAAATAACGATAAATTTAATATCAGGGACACGATGCACAGTGAATTCTGTAAATGTACTAATTTTCATTTAAAAGAACAACACATTATTCACGGGGCTCTAAGAAAATGACTTCTAATACCTGCTCTTCGGTATCTACACTATGTAGAATAGTAATAAATGTATTATTTGCCTACGATGAAATGAAACAGCTTCTCTTATGGCATGTCCAGCCCAGTTAAACACAATTTAACTAGAATGGCAGCAGAAATAACTTCTGTCCCATGCTACTTGCCTTAAACTAAACCTTGACGTCTTTGTCTACATTAACCAGTCATCTTTGGCGCAGAAGCGTCTCTTCAGGTCAGTGATGAACTTCGTGACAGTATATGACAAACAATTGTCAAAATGATTAAATTTATAACCACACTTCTGTTTCCTTTTGTTGACGGAGGGGGATTCGAAAAAAATTCATTCAACTTTAGTATTACCCGATTTTTTTGTTCTTGGCATAGGTAACTTTGAACATAGAAACGTTCGGATATAAAAGCAGCCTCTCTATTGGTCAACTTAATCGCCTTCCAGTTCTCACACGGTTAAAGCCTGGACAATTCTTTTTGCGAATTACGGCACAGTTCGGGACAGGGAACATGTCTTTCACGGGAATGGCGCGAATTCTGGGACACCCTGTATATATGCATGTTTTAAGCATTGTTTTGAAAACATTTTTGCAAAAAAGCCTCGACAATTCTTACTATTAATTATATTGATGTCTTTATTTAGATCTCCCCACATTTAAATATCATACGACAATAATATATGCGGCGGCTAATGTTGATAAATACGTATATTCATTTTACAACAGAAACATATTGTAGCGATGTACTTGTACAGATAAAATGAATATTTAGCTGTAGTCGCCCATTACCAAGTGTGTTTTCATAACTTTGACAAGAAACTGTCCTTCTTTTCATTACAAACAACTTAAAAAGTAACTCACCAGTCTACATTTTATTAATGGTTACGAAAATGAGAACCTTGTTTAAAATATCATGCAATATTTTAAATTGTCAACTGAATGTCTTAATGTTTCTCATCTTCAATATATGTACTTTCCTCAGTGTTTAATTATTCACAAATAATGCCCATGTATGTTCTAATTCGCATGTATCTAAGTTTCAGCACCTTATATTAAACAGAAGCAGCTTGCCTAAATAAATGTCGCTGTTTTAAAACAACCTTGATCCTAATTAATTAATTTATAGTAGTTTTCAAAAATGCTCCTATTTGTGAACATAATAAATTTGATTAAAACAAATATTTATTATATTTTTATCTTAACTGTTGCGATAAAAGTTTTTAAATACTTTTTTTTATCCAAATTCAAAATAGTTACATCAGAAATAACACATACACAGTTAAAATTATGATTCTAGTTTTTCTAATGATTTTAAAACATTATATAACACACTAACATACATACCATAAAAGCATGTCACAGGGGTTGTGGTGAGTAAGATTTTGAAACTACCTGAATTTTCTTCTAAATCCTTAAACAAAATTACCGAGAACGTTTGCGTTGTATATTTATTTAAGGATATAAGAATAATTGTTATTATCTAATACAGTTTTCTTAATCATTTATGTGTTCGAAAGGAATAATATGTAGTGGAAGAAATTTAAAAATATGAAGCCAATAAAACTCCAATACGTAATTATTGCAAGTTAATATTTAACTTTAAGTACTTCTGTTTATTCTGTCCTACTTACAATTACCTTTGTTTTCCTGCTCTTCTTTTGCTATTATTTTTTGATTACCAAAAAATGACGTGAATACATTGCATCATATAAAAGGTTAAGCTTAATGAGTGCGACGAGAATATCTATCTAATCTCAGATCACATTTTGCATACATAAAAACGGTAAACAATAATTAAACAAGCAAAAGTTTGAAAAATGTTTAAAAAAAGTGGGTCATCATCAAAAATTAAAACATTTGGCTGAGTGATGGCGGAACTGGTATTTATTTACTAAGAAATAAGACTTCACATTTTTAGATGAACTCGGAGATGAACTATTACACAATAGCAGCATGACTAGCATTTGTTAGGTGGTTAAAAATGTTTAGTATTTTACGTAGTACTCGTAGTTCAAATTTCGCACTAATTTTTTAAACACCTAGATGGAGTTCCTTAGGGTATGTCACAAAAATTAACATAACGGTACACGTTATGTAATTTTGAGATAGCATTATTCACTTCACGTAGGTTTAGTGATTCCTAGAGCGTGCTTTTTAGTTACTGGTAGGTGTGTCCGTCACGGTCAGCTGGTGCACTTCGTGAAAGTAGAACAAGTGCACTTAGAATTAAATATACCAAATCTGTCTCTATAGGTGATATATCTGATGTGACGTAACATTATCGGTGGCATGTAGACACTAATCAACAATTGCACTTAAATCGTTTAATTCCTCATAAATACTTAAAAACTGGACTAGCAGTAAAAAGGTGACGGGCTTTAAAATACATATCAGCTTTTTTACTACGATCAGAAAAAGAAATAAATGAAAATTAAAGAACAGGAAATAGGTAACGTGACGTTTTGAAAATCTATTGCGAAACAGAAAAAGCTCTTTTACAATTAACTACAAGTTTTAATGCAATATCTTTCACTTCATACCTCATATTGCTTATGAACTGCCTACGAATGACGGAATGTCAGAAACGAAGAAATAAAAGCACTGAATTTAGAACAAAGAGCCATTAAATAAAATAACGAAATTAGATAGGGTAAAATGCTTCAAACTATCTATGCTCTGAACCAAAATATTGCCTGAAGGTGTTAGTATAACAAGCGATTTAAATGTAATTATCAATTCATTTGATTATTACAAAATGTTGATTACTCTATTACCTGGCTACCACAGTTTTAAAGAAAGTTAATCTGAAGAGTTTAGACGACAGATTTTGTGCTAAAACAATTAAAAAAAGAAAACAGAAAATTGGTCGAAGTTTATTTCGACAGAATTTTCTTTACGCGTGAAATATAATTCCAACAAATCCTATTCCTTTTAAAAATTGTAAAATTAGACTTTCCGATGTTTGTTTTGTGACAATCTCTATAAAGTAAAAATCAGCGGCATAAAGAACACTCCAGCTACCTACGGCGTAGGGGAGCAAATTGCAATTGGTTGTGCAAATTACACAAATTCGGACATTGGAAAATATATTTGAAGCAGAAAAAATTGCCGAAGAATCTCACGTAAAAATTTATTTGATTTGCATAAGTTTGTCGTCTGAAAATACAGGACTAAAAATATTAATTAAGCCACAGTCATGCAGAATGTTCTGAATATTATTATTATAATTCTTATTAAATAAAGACGTGTGTATTCTTACATTTTCGAGAAAATATAAACCGTTCTTAATTTGTGGATAATAAAAAATTTGTTATGAGAAAGAGAGAAAAAATAAACTACAAAGTTTAGCTTCGAACGTGCGACCGCCAGTCCGCCTGTCGACGCAAACCCATTGGACCACGGATGCTCTATAATACGTTAGCGATAAACTATTATTAGAGTTTAGGGAAAAAGCTCAGAGCGAATTCATATAGGAGTATATTGTTTAAATATTTAAATGATTTTAAAATATAATTCCCGCTCTGGTTGTTACTTTACACCGGTTAATACAAAACGAAAATCGTAAAATCAAGGGCGAGGGAAGTTCTGTGAATATAGTTTTAGGCCAACTTTTAGGAGGGTTGTAAACGGCTCAATTCTGATTAAGGATTTATTATTTTCTGATAACGTAAAACAAACGCGGACAGATGGTAGACAGCAGACAGATGGAAACCAGAGACCTATGTTTTCATATTCTAGGGTTCATGAAACATGAAAGTAGCGAGTCGCCTGACGGACTCGATTACAATACTTCCTTAAATAACACGTCGCAGCCCTAGGGACGCTGTCCGCACAACTACAGACAATGTTTATTGTATAAAATTTAAATAACTTTTGAATTTTGCTTACCTACATGATATTCCTAATATACATACAAAATTTGAACACAATCGGTCCATTAGTTTCAGAGATTTATCTGTCTAATAAAAATTGATACAGACGACAGACGGACGGACGCAAACGGGACATCATTTAATGTGAAAGTAGCAATTTGTCTGATGGACTCGATTACTATACTTTCCTAACTAACGCTCGGGAAGTAAAAATGCATGTATCATCGACAAAAAATACAGATCTATCTTTATCGAGTTACTGGTAAACTAAACTCACTTGACATACACCTCGTAAAACTTTTGACTTAAACGGGCTAAACCAAACCACCCTTATAACCTTATAAGTCAAACTGGCTATTGTAAACTTTATGGATCCGGACCGCAAGGATTATTACTGTCCATTGTTGCCATAATCGAGCTGTCAAGTTTTACTAGGCACATGTCAACTGAGTTAAGTTATACAATAGCCAGTTTGAGTTAATTTATACAATAGCCAGGTTGACTTATAAGGGTGGCTTGCCTTAAGCCGCTTAAGTCATAAAAGTTTTACTAGGTGTATGTCGAGTGAGTTTAGTATAAATATCTTACCAGTAAAATACATTCTTATCAAATTAGTTGTTTGTGTTGAAGATGTTTATTAAAACTTTTCTGAAAATGAGTTGAAGCTTAATTGACAGCAAGGCATGAACTTACTTAAAAATGGTAACGCACTGAGAGAGGTAAATATATCCGACTTCCTAGCGTTCTAAAGCGAATTTATTCCTCAACTGATAGCATTAATTTCTTATTAAAAAGTATTTAAAGGTTCTAAAAAATAATTATTAGAAGGTGTGCCAGAAGAACAAATAACTGTCATTACTAGATGTGTAATTAAATCATCATATATTAGAAAACTAAAATTGAGTTACATATGTATAAGCAGTATTAAGCGACGATTACAATGTAAAGGGCGAAGAGGGTACCTAGGTGTTCTTACATATGAGGAAAAATCTTCATGATTTAGATACACACCAATACTAGGTACCACTCGAAAATACAGTACTTGTGGTTTATGAATCCGCCTTTATTTTCACTTCCTGAGAGAAAGATAAGGAAGTATTGTAATCGAGTGCATTGGGCGATTGGCTACTTTTATATCACAAAAAAGTGATCACATAATTTTACTATTTTGCCTAATAAATATGCTTTAAATTTTATTACATCATTTTGAAATTACAAAACCCAATGTTCTAAAAACTTGCAGCTGTTTTAAGGTTATTGTAAGCATGTGAAATCTTCAATTTTTTTTTATTGTTTATGCCCACTAAAAATTGATGAAGTCATTTCCTCTCAAATTTTATAGAATTACGTCCTACATGAAAAAGTTAAAAATTGTATTTTACAATTATTAACTGGATCATACAACATATTTGTTGTTGTAAAAATCACTAAGAACAAAATATTTATCATTGAAACATTTAATAACACGTTTTGTATTTAACAAAAACATTAGAATTTTTTTATGATTATTTTTGTAAGTTAAAATAGATCATATATATCGCAGAAGTTATAACTGTGTCAAGCTGGACCCACGTTGCCATGAAAAAAGCAAGTTAGCCTTGTACCTCAAAAACTAATAACGGCAAATATTTAAAAATACTACCATCTTAGATATCAAATTCTGCAAAGTTCAAATTTAAATAAAGTGCGTTAAACTGGTTTAGCGATATTTATGAATTCCACTGTTTTGTTCGATAACATTAAAGATGCAGGTGACACCACACGAGGTTAGGTCTTTGTAGAGGAAACGAAAGCACTCGCAAGTGTTAAAAAAAAGAACATGTAAGTAATGTAAAGAATACAAAAAAAAAAGAAGAATATTGTTCAACAGATAATTGTCACACACAGAAAAAGCTTTTAACTCAGTTTGTTTTCAATTTAGAATCAAAGGACAGTGAAATAAATCAATTTTTTCGGATTTCTGTTTATTTTATTAGAGAATTAGAGCAAGTTATGCAAAACTGAATGTAACAAAACAACGAAGATTAAATTACTAACCTTATAGAGATGACTTCTTCAACCTTGAAAATTAATAGTTTGGAGTAGAATATTAATTTTTTGGTGGCTTACAGCACGCATACACTTTACTTTGCTTTATTTGTTTAGTTTTATTTGTTGATAATTTCTGAAAACCCTTTTACCATTAGTTAATAAAGAAAAATTATTAACAATTATCCGCATGTTAGTAAGTTCTCACCCCTCTGCTAAAAAGTTTACAACATTGTGGTTTCATATCTCGTTACTCTCCCACATTCGCAGCTTCTGTTTTGCAATGATTACATATAAACATATATCACCACTGGATCATCTTCTTAATATACCAGGTTTTAAAGTTCTTTATCCTATTACTTTACAGACTAATTTCTATTAGAATCATTGAAGTATTGAAAAATTTGTAACATTATTAAATATGTCATGAATCTTGATGATAATTTTATTTATCACGTCACGATTTAAATATTCATATCCATTTGTTTCATGTATGAAAAATAAGTGGTATCAATCTCGTCTAGCGTTATAATTTTGAAAGGAAGAGATTATATAGTCCAGTTAAACTAGCATTAAAAAATTGAACGAAAGTTGTTTCAAAAGAACTTCATTCGCCCCTGCATTCAGTCCAACAAATCCCGCTTCTTTGAAAAACTATATTGTATTTGTGGTAGCCTCTATACATAAAAAAATTGGTCGAAAATTCATCAAACTTCCCTTGCCCTTGAAGTACAATAATTCATATCTAGCTTTTTTGAAAAGTAATAAACTTTAGTTTTAGTAATTTGTTTTGAAGCCCTAAAAGTTAAAATAAAGATATCTATGTATTATTAAAGAAAATATAAAGAAGCGTGCTAGCGTATATTTCTTTACATTTTGTGATCACTGATTACGTCATTAACATTTTTGCAAAGGGACGTCTATCAATGTGGATGGATGTAATATAATATTAATAATAACAGTACCTACCCTATTCTTTTTGATTTTTCGGCTCTGCAACCCTCTGACAGTGTGTGAAAATAACTGACATTTGAAAAATCGTACTCCTAGTTACTAAGAATATACAAAATGCGAGAAAACATTGTTTATGATATAGCAGGCTAAAAAGTTAGTTCAGACATGGCCGACTAGTATAAAGATTATGGCCTGTCCAAAGGAATGCCAAAGGTACCATACGTGCTGCCATCTATTAATACTTCAAAATCGACAAAAGAATTATTAACCCCTTTTAAAAGGCACAAAGGCATTCATACCCAAACAAACCACCATTACACGTTTTGAAGTCCCATAATGTCAAGTCAAATTAAAATTTTGCTAAATTATTAAGTGTAATTATTAATAGATGGCAACACGTATCGTACCTCTTGGACAGGCCATAATCTTTATACTAGTCGGCCATGGTTCAGAAAATCACAAGTATAGACTCATTCAATTTGAGGAGGAGGGGGGGGGGGGAGGATAAACAGATATATTTGATTAAAAATGTGTATCATGATTACGATAACTTTATTTAAAATATCTGCAAGACTCAAAGCATTCGGTTTTGTAAATTCAATATTTTAAATTGTAAAATGTCGTTTATTTTAATTTTTTTTCCAAAAATTCTCGACAATTCGGACGGACCGCCGCTTATAAAAGGCTGTAAGACAGTTTATGATTTAGATCTAGTCGACAGACAAACGGAAACGGGAGATCCATTTTTTCGTACTCTGGAGGTCATGAAAAAACATTATCCGAGGGATCCTATTGCAATAGTTGCTTAGCTTACGCTCGAAAAGTAAAAATAGCACGAATTTTAAGGGTTTCCTACAGGGATTGGCATAAGCTTTCAGAGCTGAGGGTGTTGTCATTACCATTTTAAAAATAAGAGTATGATTGATTACTAATTAAATAGTTGCTTTGAATTATCAACATAATCGTGAGTCTGTCAATAATTTTGTAACGATCATGGTTATATAATACAGTTATATTCTACGCAATTTTTATAATAAACGTGTTGGAAGCAAAAAACATATAAAAATGGCGTTTAGCTTTTTTGTATATTTTCTAATAAACAGTTTAACCTATTTGCGTTTCTACATAATTTATTTTTATTGGCCAGTCATCGTTAACAAGGGAAGTGAGAAGTGAGTTCTAGAAAATTTGTGCTCTAGAAGACTGTACTTGTACTCGTAACAAGCATTATCCAGCTTTTATAGTGATATTCTGTTTTGTATAAATCAAGAATATTATAAAATTTGTCCACGACGGTGTCATAGCCAGTTATCAACTTATCAGCAATCATTTGAGTACTATTATGACGATTTTAATAACACAAGTGCTATTATGGATTTCATAATAAAACTATTTTCGTTACAAGATTCAAGACATCCATTTAAGAAAAGCTCAAAATCCAAAACTTTTGATTGAGAATATTTTATATTTCTGCATTATACGGTAATCAATCTAACTTTTATGGAAATTAATTTCAATAATTTTAGAATTTTATAATGTAGTTCCACTCGTTTTATTTTCTTCTGAAGTTTCTATGTATTCTTCAGCCACCGCATTGGATTACCAACCATCATGCTTTTTACTTCCCGAGCATAAGCGAAGGAAGTATTGTAATCGAGTCCGTCGGCCGACCTTCCACTTTTACGTTTTCTCAACCTGTCTGTCTGGCTGTCTACCGTCACGAATTTATATACGACAGATAATCTCCGAAAATACTGGGCCGATAGTTGTCAAATTTTGTATTTATATTAGGAATATCATCTAGATGGTAAAACTCTAACGAAAATTTGTCTAAACATCCCAACCAATAATGTGATGACGTTAGTGCAAAATGGTATATAGTTTTAAATTGTATGAAATAACGTAGTCCTACACATGTAGTTTATGATTCCGTACTGAGTTTTTACCCGAAACGTACAGATTTTTGAAAAAAAATCAAAATTATAAAACAACATTTTGCAATTTAATTTTGAATCTGCAAAACCGAATGCTTTGAAATCTTGCAGATATTTTAAAGTTATTATAACCATGATAAATGTTTAATCAAAATATATTTACTTATCCTTCCCAAAAAATTGATGACGTCAGCTCAAAATTTTGCCGAATAAATTGTACAAAATATGATGAGTATGTCTTTGTAATTTATTATTCCTTTAATATTTTTTGGATTTGCATATACAGGTGACTCAAAAAATTAATGCGTAAATTTATTTTATTGATTGAATTAGGAACTACAAAACCGAATGCTTTGAAATTTTGGAAATGTTTTAAAGTTATCAAAAGCATGGTAAATTTTTGATCAAAATATATCTGTTTATCAACCCCCAAAAATTGATGACGTCATCTCAAAATTTTGCCGAATAAATTCTACCCAGAATGTGCAAAATATGAAGACTTTTTACTTGTATTTTATCATTGCATTCATATTATTTTCTTAGATTTGGTTATACAGGTGGCTCAAAAAAATTAATGAATGAGTCAGTTTATTTTATTGATTTAATCAGAAACGGCTCACTCCATTGTCCCAGAAAATTTTTGGAATACAATACTATTATTTTTAGTATTACACTGGACCAGTGTTGATATACTGTCCTTGCAAAAATGTTGATAACATCATCACAAAATTGTGCAAAGACAAAACTCAACTCGAAAATGCTGGATATATTTCATCGTACTCCAGGAGCGAGGGAATTTTTGTCGAAACAACTTTCGACCAATTTTTTTGAGTTTTCAAATCAGCTCCATAGTCTGCAAGCTGTGAAGCCGATGATCGCCGGAAGCAATGTCCTGTGTACTCCCTAGGATTGGACAGACCCGAAAAAGAAGCAATTACACGGAGCTTTTTCCAAATTTTAATATTAATACCCACAATCTGGTTTACACATTTTCCATTTCTCTACCCCAGAAAAAAGCGACCATGTTTGTTTATCTTAAAGATCGCAAATTAAAACTTTGCATTTTCTTTTCTTTCAACACAATTTAAGGCCGTCGCAGAGAAACTATTGAATGATATACGTTTGATATGACATCATAATGAAACTTATGTGATAAAACCACTGAGTTCATCGCCTCGTGGTTCACCTTCGTTTCATTATGATTGTCATATCAAATTTACATCATAATATCTATAACATTCTCCAAGCAGCATCAAATGCAATTGCACTTCTTTCGCCTAAAAACAAAGAAAGATCTCTGGTATTGTGTTTCTGTACTTTCTGATATATACTTTGCCGTGCTTATACAGTTAATTATGATTTGTCTTAATTCTTTTCTCAATCCGAATAAGTTTTCCATTTTTCCTCTTAACTGAGGCAGTGAAACACCAAATTTTTCCTTTGGTTATCTGTTTGAAATATATTTCGCGGCGCATCGGCTGCGGGAATGTAAATTTACACCACTAATTTTTAAGGTGATCACTGATCACAAAACAAAAATTGAAAAAACACATGTTATAATTTTTCAAAGAAGAGGGCTTTATTGAACTTCGGGGGCGGGGGAAGTTCTATCGAAATTACCTTCTACCATTTTTTTTCTTATAAACCTCTTCACCCATGGATGGTGTTACTAATACCTTTTTCACTTTAGTAACTAAACTGTGACAAGAAGAAATTGAATTTTAACACTTTCAGTACTGTTATTATTAGTGTTACACTGCATGTATCCAAACTGATATACGTGTCCTTACAAAAATGTAGATGACGTTATCACAAAGTTTCGTAGTGGAAAAACTCACTTGAAACAAACGAGTAGCACGTTTCTTTGCCTTTACTTTAACATTACATACACATTTTTATTTTAACTTACAAGGGTTATCATAAAAAAATTGTTCGAGGGTTATTTCGACAGAACTTTCCTCTCCCTAAAGTACAATAAAACATGCTCAACCTTTTCGAAAAATTATAAAATTTGATTTTAGGAATTTCATTTTTTGTATGAGAACTCCTAGAAGTTAAAATAAAAATATGTAATGTTAAAGTAAATGTAAAGATGCGTGCTACGGGTATGTTTCATTAACATTTTTTGTAAGGACATGGATATCAATTTGGATAGGTGCAATGTAATACTAATAGTAACAGTATTGTATCCCCAAATTTTCGGGAAAATGGAGTGATCAATAAAATAAACTGATTTATTTATTAATTTTTTTTGAGTCACACGAGATAAGCAATTATAAAAAATATAAATTCAATGATAAATCACAAGTATAGACTAATCAATACTCATCACTCATCATATTTTGCCATATTTTCGATTTGATGAACCATGAATTTTTTGGAAGGGATAAACAAATACATTTTTTAACGTTCGTTAAAAAAAATGTAACATTTTTTATTAATTTTTGTTTATAAAGGATACGTTTATTTCATCGAACTCAAATGCGTGAAAAAAGTGTTATAGCGGTTAATTTTTTCACGCATTTGAGTGAAAAAAAGTGTCGTAGCATGTCATTTTTTAACGGAATAAAACATAGAAGCCTGCCGTTGATAGGATAATTCATCAACACAAGTGGTTTGTATTAATTTTCTCGGTGTGTTGTGGTAATTTGTGTGCTCGGACAATGGAATCGGACAGCGATGAAGATTTCTCGTACACCCCCGAAAAAATTGTCAAGACGGCAAATACGGCTACATTTAATATCTATGTTCCAAAATAAAAAGTTTTTAAGTTGGTGGGTGTTGAGTTTTGTTAAGAACGCGAAAAAAATTTTGTATGCGACTCGTGAGTAAAGTGGCTTTTTTTACTCGGCGGATTTGCGCACTCGCCTTCGGCTCGTGCGGCAAATTTTCCTTCTCGTAAAAAAAATATACACTTTACTCAGTAGTTGCATAAATAACTATTTGATTACAAATTTAACATGCTTACGATAAGTTTTTAAAACGCCTGCAAGATTCGAAGCCTTCGATTTTACAATTTCTGATTTAATCAATAAAATAAATTGACTCATTCATTAATTTGTTTGAGACATCTGTATAAGCAATTTTAAAAACTATTAATGGAATAATGGAAAGATAAATCACAAGTATGTATTCATCATATCTTGCACATTTATTTGACAAAATTTTGAGATGACGTCATGAGTTTTTTGGAAGGTGTAGACGAATAACTTTTGATTAACGATTTACCATCATTACGATAATAGTCTTAATTGCAGTTTAAAGATTAAATTGCAAAATGTTGTAATACAATTTTGATTTTCATTTTAAAAACCTTGATGTCTACGGTGAAAATTCAACAGGAATACATACAACACAAGTGCAAGAGTAACTTATTTTGTAAAATTAAATAAAATATGTTATGGTAAATTTTGGAGATGACGTCATTGCATTGGTGATGGGGATGATTACCTAAATTTTTTTCGGAGATCTGTCTAATGAAAATCCAGACAAACGGCAAACAGACGGACAGAGGGACAGACAGACGGAAACGGGAGACTTATTTCTTTGTACAGTAGGGGTCATGAAAGGGTGAGAAAACATAAAAGTAGGGAGTCGGCCGATGGACTCTCTACTCCCTTAGCTTACGTAAAATTAAAATTCGAAGATCAAATTTTATCATTTTTCGAAAAATCTACATTTATTGTACTGTTCTTCGGAGGGGCAGGGAAGTTCTGTAGAAATAACCTTCAACCAATTTTTTAGATGAAATTTAAAAAACAGCGTTGTAATTGTATGTACTAGCAATAAGTACAATTTCGTGTCACTCCCATTTGTAAGTTTATTGAAAGGCAAGTACAAACAGATTTATATCGTCTTCAATATACACAATTTAAAATTTCATTCTAGTGAGCTTCACAATTTTAGAGATCATTTGTTCAATAGTTTTCCAATACATAAGCTGCGAACCTGAATTTAACAAAACGTGAAGAAACCATTAAATCAGACATACATAAGAATGACTTTTTTTCAGGTTTTTGAAAACCAAAATATTGATTCAATAAACTTTTTACCTCTTTCCTAAAAAAATTAAATTATATTGGTTGATTAATCTACATTCTAAAGCTCTTACAATGCTTGCAACTGTGAGTTTAAAAAAAATGTATTCTTTAGGAATGTTTTTTTAACTATTTACTGTAACAGGTAATAATGATGATGATACTGATGTTAAAAACGATGATCATGATAATGACGTTAAGAATAATAATAATAAACACAATAAAATAGCAAATCCAATCTCTTCGTTGAAAGTTTTAACAAAGTATCATGGGTTTAGCGAAACGTTGTCCTTGCTACATTTAAAGTTAATAAAATCGAGTAAAAAAGTGCGCTTAATCGTGGAGGTTACTCACTATTATTGCCATGACTCAGAAACGCAAAATGAGAACTCGTTAATATTAACTGCAATTCATTCAAGTTAAAATCCTAATAAGCTAAAATGCTTTATTTCATATTGCACATGCACATAATTACGACGTTCATTTCATTAATGTGTAGCAATAGAATTACAGTCTACAATGTCGTTGAAAATGTACCACTGATACTTTTTTTTTAATTATTTTTACATAATATAGGTACTTTTATTTTTATTTAGACTTGAAAAATTGTATTCAAACGACTCTTTCTAAAATATGAAACGTGAATAATAATAATGAGTCAATGTAAGCGTTGCGTTGTACAGAAACTCACCGAAGCGTTGCAACGACTGCAGTTATATTCTGTCGAAAAATTCTCAAACAAGTTTGTAGTAAAAGACATGCAATGAAAGCGTTCGAACTATTTTTTTCCTAAACATTGATAATCATACTATTACACAAATTTCTGTGTGTAATTACTCAATTGAGACCAAAATGTATTATGTTGAAACTATGTATAAAATTGCGTTAGATTCTTTTTTATTTCATGTTGAAAGAGCGTTTCTTATAAAAAAGGGTTTTATAAGCCGCATGCCAATTTAATTAATTACCCACCCACAGTCACAAATTTTTTAAAGAACATCTCTATATATTATTATGTAAGAGTTAGTGCAAATATCTTGTACATTGTACTCATACAAAAATGATTCCTTTTTAAAAAAGGAAAGAGAATTTTGCACACCATTGAAACTGGAACAATTCTCGGACAGCTGAAATGGGGGCTATTGTAGTTCTACTTTTCTACAATCTTATACCCATATGACTATTTTGCCGACCAGTTCAATATCGGTTATTCACTCTTATGTAACAAGTTCTTAGTCATGTAACAATGATACAGAAATACGTAACTGCTGTTAAAGTACAGATAGAATCTTATATATTATTTTTAGTTTTAAAATAGTTGAAAGGAGCCCTTGCCCTAGATTAAGGGGTCCAGTGGGGCAGCAGCGGAATATAAAATGGAACCAAACTAACAGTCAAATCATTCGAAGTCTACCGTACAACGAACAACAAACCCTAAAACAAAATGTTCAAATTAGTAAGTAGTTAAAAACTTTGAAAGTGTACATTTTAAACTTCATTTTTTACAGGTCGTTCTCGCCATGTTGGTCTGCGCTGCCAGCGCTGGTATTATTGCCGGAGGATTGGGACATGGTGCAGTTGTAGCTGCCCCGGCTGTAGCCGTTGCTCATGCTCCTCTTGCTTCATCTTATCAAAACTCCAACCAAATTAGTCTCCATCCCACAGCTGTAGTAGCGACTCATGCTGTTGCTGCCCCCGTAGCGGTTGCTCACGCTGGTCCTGTTGCTGTTGCCCATGCCCCCGTAGCTCTCGGAGCTGTTGGTATTGGTCTTGGCCACGGACTTCTTCATTAGGCGTCAAATAACAAAGAGATGAGCAGCGTTTTTTGAAAACAAAATTTTAAAATTATTTATTGTTTTCGAATTTACATTAAAATAAACTTATTTATTAATAAGAGGTTCCTTATTGACAACTTCCCTATTATCATCAACGGCAGGTTTTATTATAATGTTAAATATTGATCATTCATCTTATAAACTGATTTATAAGCGCGGAAATTCGTAAAAATAAATATTAGGAGTATTATTTAAAGTTAAAATATAAATAAAAATCAACTGGCCTGGCTAAACTAGACTTTAATATTTACATTGTATTGTGATATCTATGTTGGCATGTCAAGTTCAGATTCCCCAAACAAATATTAAACTCCATTTAATAATACTCCCATTACATATGGGGTAAGAACTGAAATTAAAATAACTAAGTACTTAATTAATGTATCATTAATACAAAATATTTTTTTTTGTTTTGCCAATTTACACATAGGGAAATTTTAAAGGAAATTATATAAAAAAAATTATTGCAAAAATATTAAGATCAAATTTTAAATGAACACTGGTTTTAACCAACCCTTGTCTGCAATAATAACAGTGATCGTAAACAATTGACTGCACTGATATTTTAAAATATTAATCAATGGAGATAAAAAATTTTGCAATTATTTTAAAAAATGCCTTCAATTTATCCCTAAGTTCACTTATAATATGCCACGCCAGTGGAGGATAATTCATACGGGACGTGGAGTACTTATATACACTACGTATTTTCTTTTTACTTGTTTGGCAGAAAATCACTCTTGCTAACTAATCATTCTTAAGGTACTTAATGCCTTGGAAGAAAACTTGTTGATGTCATGTGGTAAAAAATGTTTACTCCACAGCGCAATATATAATTTTCAATTTTTTTTTTCCATTTTCCTTGTAAGAGTTTTTGAGTTTACTGGTTTTGTATTATAGGTATAGTCTCATAGAGAGTGATGATTTAAACATAACAATATGGAAACGAGAACCAATTTTTAAACTACACCGACACACTTACGGTTTGTAGTATAAATTAAAAGCTGACTTATACCGCTGCATTTCTATTAAATCTGAAATAATATTTTAGATTGAATTATTAAAATTTTTACTATCAAATAGAGCGACCTGATGGCCTACTATTCTAGTATGTTTAAGACCTTGATAGTAGTGGGAACATCAAGAGAGGATAAATAAAGTTAACACATAATAATTAGATTTAAAATTTTTAATCAAATTTGATTTTCTAACGCTTGTAATCTAAACGTGTTAATAGTCGAATTCTTTTGAGGTATAAATATGAACAGTCAAAGGTTGGTAAGCATGTACAGAGAAACTGAGTATGCAATTTCCCGTAAGTTATCTGCGTTAAATATATTTCATATTGTCCCTATGGGGGTGTTATTTACGCAACTGGTTTTTAAGTTATAAAGGTTACCATATGACAAAACATTTTTTTTTATTTTTCAAGGAAGCGGGATTTGTTGGACTATACATCAAGGGTGAGGGAAGTTCTCTTAAAATAACGTTCGACCAGTTTTTTTCATTAATAAATAATAACACCCATATTTACAGGTCGTGAAATATGAATTTATATTTCCCTATCAATCATAGGAGGAGAATTTCATCTATCATAGGTACGTTGAGGGAATAAGAAAAAACCTTTGGTGGTTACTACAACAATGATCGATTATTTCAAATCGCCCGTGTTTACCCCAATCTCACAATCGACAAGAGGTGATGTTATCATGGCATTTGTTTATTTATTATGGTTTTGTACTTTGATTATATTTTTCCATTTTAAAATTGTTCATGTTTTTTTTTTAATTGGTAGTATAAAAAGTATAATTTTATGATATATATTTGCAAAAACTATGATCGGCTTCACTCGTCTACGGCTCGTTTCGCAAACGCTATCGTCGTGGATAATGGCTATCATAACTGCTCTCATACAATATTATTCAATTTCTCAATAAGTAAATATTATTTTATGTTTTAACTGTTTTTACACAGAATGTTTAAAATAGTATGTTATTAGCCAAGGTTGCAAAGCCAAGCATTCTAGACCGAGCGCAAATTAGAACCCGAGACGCGCAGCGTCGAGGGCTCTAAACCGCGAGGTCTAGAAGTGGCTTTACAACCGTGGTTAATACACTATTTTTTTCACTAGTAGAAACCATATGACAATAAATTGAAAAAATAAACGTTCACTTTTTTGACGCAACATGATTTTGTTTTAATTTTTAATCAAACTTAATCTAATCTTCAACACAAAGAAAATCGTTTCCACTTGTCGCTGAATTAATCATTTTATCTTCCACCGTCTACCAACTACCATGCCTATACTCATGTAATATTAGTAGCACACATTTATTAATTTTTTAAGAAATAATCACATCAAGTATTTCGTACATAACCTCAGTCTTCTTTTTGAACCTTGGTCGCAAAAGTTAAACTTTGATACTTCTAAATAAGTCGACATTTGCTTGCTTCATGGCTGCTACTTAGTGAAAAAAATAATTAATAAACCAGTTAGTTTCATTGATTAAATAAAAAAATGGTTTATCTAATTTTTTCGAAATTATGGAAACATACTATGCATTATTTATTTTAACATACGTACAACAGTCATCACATCAATAAAATCTGTAGAATTAATTTTTACACTTAGTTTATCTAAGAAACTGGACTTACTGGATTGTGTTTTAGGGACAGGGCAAGTTCTGTCAAAAATTGTTTACTTTTATCTAAAAAATCGCAAAAAAATTGTAGAAAAGTTTTAAAAACACATTAATTTAAGAAATATTATTTATTATAAGAATTAAATTAAAAAAAAATGTTTCAAAAATATATAAACCAAAAAGCAGCAAAGGAATTTTCAGATGCGATGGAGAAATGAAATTAATGTTTTATTCGGACAACAGCAAGATATTGTCACTGACAACAAAACAGAAAGAGTCGTAAACTGAGTTTGGGTGCTAGACTGTGGAGTGATTTTTTGCTGTCCATAATAAATAAATTAGTGTTATTAATCGATAACAGTTCCACAAACACTTATTTCAAATATGCAATACATAACCTGAACGACAACAAAAATTTAATAATGTCGGTCAAGTAAATACGTTGTTACCTTTAACAAATTCTAAATAACAATTTTAATTTGATTTATATTCTTAAGTCATTATTTTAAAGTGCTATACAGTCTATAATTCGTCATCAACGGCAATGTCGTAAATTTTTAAAATGTTAAAAAATAGTGTTTTAAATTTGATCCTTTACTTTCAGTCACTGATACTAATTGATAGTGGAAATATAGGCCACAATTCGTTGCCAGACAATCCATATGTGCGAAGAAATTAAATTTGCATTCAAATAATTAAACCAGATTGGGGTGACTATAGTGGGATTCTATTGGTATATAACCGCTAGAAATTAATTGTTGCAATCATACAGACTTACTGCATATCTAACAACACATCTCGCAAAATGCTTAAACTGGTAAGTTTTTGTCCAACTGCTACTATCGTAAATTAGTGGATCCATTTAGTACGTTGTAGAAATTTAATACCTAAATCTTTAATAGCATTAACAAAATATTTTTATATTCAGGTAACTTTTGCTGCTGTAATTTGCGCTGCTAGTGCTGGCGTCATTACTACAGGTCTAGGATTTGGAGACGGTGCTGTAGTAGCTGCAGCTCCGGTCGCTGTTGCTGCTCCTGTTGCTGTGAAAACAGCCTTGGCTACTTCGTATCAAAACAACAATCAAATCAGCCTACATCCAACTGCTGTTGTTGCCCAAGCCCCTGTTGCTGTGGCCCATGCTCCTGTTGCTGTAGCTGCCGCCCCTGTAGCTGTTGGTGTTGGCCTTGGGGGAGTCGGTGTTGGCCTTGGAGGAATTGGTGTTGGAGGAATTGGTGTTAGTGGTCTTGGTGGATATGGCCTTAAAGGAATTTAAATTATTTTGAATGGTTTGTAAGATGAGCAACGATACCTTTAAGTGTTGAAAATTATTTATTACTGGTTTTTCTGAATAAAATTACGCAAAAATAAAGTAGTCTTTTTTTGAAAAATTGGTTTATAGATGCTATTTACAGGCTAAAGGTCTGCATTTTTTGTAGTATCTACACATTAGTTATTTGCGTTTCAAATGTCGAAATTTAGGAATAATTTTACAGGAACTTAGCGCAGGCCGAAGGTAGAAGGCTGTAAGAGAGAGTAGTACTATAAGTACAATTAACCAGAATCATCCTGTAGTTGAACAGTGCACATACAGTCTAAGAACTAGTGACTAATGAAAATTGGTAGATGAGGTGTTTTACACCTACCGAATAAGGAATACCTATTCTGGCAACTGATACCGGCCGGAAAACTCCTATTTTTCAAAGGAAGAAGACAAAAAAAACCTTCACAGTTTTTATAAACTAACAGGTCTGGTAGTTGAAGGTGAAAATTTGTTGTGCCAGAACATTTCCACTCTTCCAAATTGTTAACTGAATAATAAACAACTGCATTTTTTTTATATTCGTGTTATGTCAACAGTGTTAAAATTTAAATACAGTTAAGAGTAAATTGATCTGATGAATACGTCTACGTGCCAAAAAAAATTCCATCACCCAACCTCCGCCAGAGGCGCAAAAAATCCGTAGAAATTTGAGGTTGCTTTTTCCAGCTGCCAGAATGGGTTTTTATCAAGATTTTATCCACTGATTTTCATGAGTACCTACTGAAATATATAAAGTAAATCAGTGCCTACTTCTTATAAGACTAATAGAACGCGAAGAAAAAAAAAACAATTTTTGTGATGGTAAAATGTAATTTTACCCACTGTTATGTCATATTTAGCCATAGTTCAGTCATTTTTTATAACCATGGAAACCGAAGTGAAAGTAGAAATGTTAATATTCACTTTTTTTACATTTGCTTTCCGACTTGGTGGAAAGTAAATTGGATGTTGCTTTTGAAGCTTCCAGTTCTACTTCTTGTGGTACAGTTACATTATCCATTGTAAATGAAGACGCGCTTTCATAAAAAAAATTGACGTGTAAAATAATAAACAATGGTTGCTATGAAAAATCCACAACCAAATACTTCATTAAAAGGCTGGGGAATTTTATTATTTTTAAATATTGAAAAAACAACGATAAACGTAGAAAATAAAATTTTGTCTTCCACTCAAAGGTAAACGAAAATTTACCAATTATGAAACTTACCCAACTCGTTCGCTCGCTCCCTCGTTAGGCAAACTTTTCATTCGTGGGCAAATTTTCTTTTTACCTTCTTGTAAAATAAATAACTATTATTATACATTTTATATTAGCTTCACTTGTCTGTATGTTTGTAACGGAATTTTTCAATTACATTTTCACTCAATTCCAGATGTCCGGATGATTTAAAATTTTGGACATGTATGAAGAACCGATGACAATACAAGAATTTCATAGTCATGATATGGTATTCTTCATATTATTAAAGAAAAACACATATCGATGTATTAGAAGTATGCAACCAATCACACACGAACACTATTTCATTAAAAAAATGGTCGTAGGTTACTTTCACAGAAATTCCCTCGCTGAAGTACGATGAAAAAATATTATTTTTTTCAAGAGAAGGAAAAAAAAGATACTTCTGTAAATGTTAAAATAAATGTAAAGAAGCGTGCTACGCGCATGTTTCAAATGAGTTTTTTCTTCACAAAATTTTATGATGACGTGATCAACATTTGAAGAACGCGTATCTCAATTTGGATAGGTGCCGTATAGTACTAATAATAACAGTACTGTACTCGTATGCCCAAATTTTCGGGAAATTGGAGAGAGCCGTTCCTGATTTAATCAAACAAATAATTTGACTAATTCATTTATCTTTTTGGATCACCTGTATAAACAATTCTAAAAAATATGAACGCAATGGTAAATCACAAGTACATACTCATCATTTTTTTCTCGATAGGATTTATTCGGCAAAATTTTGAGAATACGTCATCAATTTTTTGTGGGGACGAATAGATATATTCTGATTAAAAATTTATCATGTTTACGATAACTTTAAAACATCTATGAAATTTCAAGGCATTCGGTTTTGCAGTTCCCGATTTAATCTATAAAATAAATTGACTCATTCATTATTTTTTTTTAGTCACCCTGTATAAACAATGCTGAAAAATATGAATGCAATGATAAATCACAAATATAGACTTATCATATTTTGTCAATTTTCGATAAGATTTAGTCGGCGAAATTATAAGATTACGTACTCAGTTTTTTTTGAGAAATGAGCAAATATATTTTGATTAAAAATTTGTCATGGTTAGGATAATGTCAGCAAGACTTGAAAGCATTCGGTTTTACAGATTCAAAATAAAATGCAAAATATTGTTACACAATTTTGATTTTATTTTCCAAAAATCTGGAAATCTCGGATAAAAAGTCAACACGAATTCATAAACTACATGTGTTATTATTTTACTATGTTATTTCGTAGAATTTAAAACCCATTTACTATGTATAATACTGAGGTAACGTCATCCTATTGTTGATGGGGATAGTTAGACAAAGTTTGGTCAGCGTATATGTTTAAGTACTCATAAACAAGTAAATGACTAATAAAATAAATAAGAATATAAAAAAGAGATATGTAATGCTTTTTTGTTCCGTAATTTAAGCGATGAACATGAATTCTCAACAAAGCCTACATTTTTTTGGCATCTTTAATCAATATTGGCTCAGACGAAAGTCGGGCTTAATTATTTTCAGCTTTCCAAAATATTATAAATACGTTTTATTACTGTGTTAAAGTTAAGGTTTGCAGAGTGGGTAAAAAGGTTTTAGATTTCTTAATATAACTAGATCGACATATCTTATTCAAAAGTGTTAATAATTTTTTGCTTCTTTATACAACACGTTACACCATTCATAAAATAATCACGCTCACGATAAGCAAGTGAGAAATTCTCGCAATTTAACGCAACAAAAATTACTGCAATTTATTCAAAGAACAATTGAAGATATGCATCTAACAATGTTTACCTTGCGGCAAAACTATTAGGTAAAAAATGTAATTTAAATGATTCTTTACGAACAACGAATTATTTAATATTGCTTTAGTTAATCTTGACCATGATCTCTTCACATTGAAATATGAAGTCGGAAAATTCATTTAACTTTCTAAATATGATTACTGTGTCTGTTAATGAAATTAATTAATGTAACGCACCTAATTATGGTAATTGTAGTTTACGTATTAAGTATGCGGTCAAATATTTACAGTTTCTTATAAATCAATTTTAAAATAACCAATTATGCTACATTATAGACCGCCTAAAATTAAAGTCAAGATTTCAATAGCAGATCTTCGTACATTTAAATAATTATTAAATTTATATTCAGTTTTATTTTCAAAATTAAATCTGTTTTGAACAGCTAAGATCCAAGGATTGTTTGGAAAATTCACAAATGTCTTAAAATTATTTATACTTATTCAAAAAACAATGTGTAAGAATCAATCACTAAGAAGCTAAATATATTTTGTCATAAATTTATATGTAGGTGTATGCTACTCTTACGTAAATTATTTGCTACATTACATTTTTTTTGAGACAGTTAATTAAAAAATGAAAGCACAGTGTTAACATATTAACCTCATAATTTAACTTAATTTTGTAATTATGAATTTGTGACTTAACATAATTACGTTGTACCATAAACAACATCTAAGAACACAACTTAGACAAAAGATATTAATGAATGTGGAAAATAAAGAAAAAAGTATTTACAACGGTTGTGTACATATTATTACTGTCACTGAGCATTTTGTTTAATCATTCAGTTTACTACATAAAAATTATAGGGCCCTTCATTTAACCTAATGCAAAGTTATGCAAAGATTATTATTTTAAAAACGTAACTTTTTATGTAATTATATTATATAGTTTCAAAGATTCACATAGCTAAACATTAAATTTTATCTTCAACAAAATTTATATTTTTTTTATTTACTGATGAAGAGCTAAAAAGTTATTTCATCAACAATAAATAATATAGTAAATTAGTTAAAAAAATATTTAACATAAAACTAATGGAAACGGTAACTAGATAGCACCTAATTCGCAAAAACAGTTCAATAAATCATCGTTCAAGTAGCAACAATCAAATGAAAGTGAAACGGGTCCTTGTTACATCATAACCCTGACCCAGAACATTCTGCGAGTTAGGGTCTAGACCACTAAGATTCACTATAAAAGCGGTGCCAGCAGCCCCAAACATCATTCGATTCAACAAACGAACACAAACAATATACCAAAATGTTCAAACTTGTAAGTGACTTTAAAGTGGAAAAAGTGACACAGTCGCGATAAAAAATCGTTTTCCTCAATTTGTTTGCAGGTAGTCGCTCTTTCCCTTTTCGCTGCCGTTAAAGCCGGGGGCATCGGTTTGGCTTACTCTTCTCCTGTGGTAGCCGCCGCTCCCATCGCTCATGTTGCCGCCCCCATCGCTCATGTTGCCGCTCCCATCGCTCATGTTGCCGCTGCTCCTATCGCCCATGTTGCTGCCGCCCCCGTTGCCGTCAAGACCGCCGTACCCCTTGCTACCTCTTACCAAAACACCTACAAAGTACGTTCATATAAATATTTTACTTTCTAGTAAAAAAGTCTTCATTGTTTTTCTGAAATTTTTAATTGATAACCGGATTCAATCTATTTTTAATTTATACACTTCCATCTATGAGAGAAAGTTTAAACTATTGTCTCAATGTTATTGATTGGTTGCAGATCTCTAGAGCCGCCGTCCCAGTAGTCGCTGCTGCCCCCGTCGTTAAAGCTGCCCCAGTTCTCTCCTACGCTGCTGCTCCCGTAGTCAAAACTATTGCTGCCCCAGCTTTGTCCTACGCTGCCGCTCCCGCTTTCGGTTATGGCGGTCTCGCCCACTACTAAAAAGTAGTTTGTTTAGATATTTATTGAAGTGATAATTTATTGCCCCTTCCTCGATCACCTTTTGTACATATTTATTTTGCTAACGAATATGCAAATAAATTAATTCCCACATAAAACAGTATCTATTAGTTATCAATATACCTTAAAACCATCAAGTCTCATCTCAAAAATACCTCAACAACTGCAGCAAAAATGACCATTTGCAAGAAGTTAAGAGGTACAGCTGTTATTTTTCCTAACATTCCTATAATAATAATTACAGCGTTATAGAACATCAAGAATTCAGTACATTAAAAAAAAATAAAAATCGGGAAAAACCTTCAATTCTTTTATAAAATTGCACTATTTTCAGACAGCCCAAATTAACTTAAGGTAAACCTCCTAAAGATTGAGCACATGTCAAATGGTGTTTTACTTGAACTGCCAAAACAAATCAAGATTTAATTACTGCTATTTTTTTATATCTGCGATTCTTTAAATTTCTAATCTAGCTTGGCTTTGAAATAAAAAGTGTTGTTGAAAACACCATACACGTAAGTACCGCCCAATTTTTCGTTTTGTAAACTTCAAAAATAAATGTGTAGCAATTTTGATTAAAAATTATTCAGTTAATACGATAATTACAATCACTAACTCGAATTTACACGATTAATTACACAACGATTATATACAGAATAATTCCGACTGGAATGGATTTAACTAAACTCTACTTCTCCCATTGTCTGGACTTCACTGACCGCTCCCGACGGTGGTTCCCATTTAAAGAGCCACGCGGTCCTTCTCGAACAGTCGCCGTCACCGCTTCTAGGTTTACTCTGGAGCACCCATCGCAACTTCCGCTCCCAGGCTTTTCTTTAGCGAACGCCGTCCGGCCGCCATCACCGACAATGAGACACCCATCATCGCCGCACATACTAAAAAACCCATAGGCGTCGTACCGGGGCGGCCCATGGGTTTATTTCGTAACAATATGGATGGTCAATGCATTATTCAGTTGAAAAATAATTGATTTTCAAGAAGAAATTCTCGCAATATAACCAATTTAACTGTGTACTGTACACACTGTGTAAGTTTATTCCGTGAAACTGGAACTGTGTAAAGAAAAAAAGCTAGTGGACACCCAAAAAAACTCACACTATACGTGTTCTTTCACAACAAACTGATCTTTGCTATTCCTATTGTTAAGGGATATTAAAACAAGATTTGCACCTGCATCCTTATGGTTTGACCTTAGTTCAGGAACATGGAGGATGATGTTTTAGATCGCTATCTCTTCCATGTTTCTGTATACATGAATTCGCAAAATATGAGGATGTTGAGTTCCAAGAGCCCTTACTTCTTTAGAGAAATTCTACTCCATCCGCAGACAATAGGGATTTTTGTAGCTTTATGTCAACGACGGTTAATAAACCCTCCTTTTTAATGACACTCCGATGGCAAAAAAACATAGAGAAGAAATATCCTCACCATTCAAGCAGTATATTTTATTTTCGTGCCAACGCAGTAAATACTAGGGATATAAAACTCAGGTTTAGATACCTTAGAACGCCTGCTGAGTATAGTTATTTGTGTTTTTTTGTATGTATTGTTCGTTTTCCTTGACTTTGATGTTTTACATTCTAATTTCATTGCTCTGTAATTAGATATCTTCCTTGTAAAGTAATGTACTACCTACTATAATAATATTATTAAGACCCACCACTGACCCGGAAATGACCGGCATTCAGGCAAGACTTCTATCATTACGGGTACTAAGACCAAGTAATGATATGCATTGATTAGATTAACTTATTATAATATTATTATAATAAATGATTTCTAATAAATCTTTATTATTTGTCTATGTAGTTTTCTTTTCATTTATAAATGAATATCAGAAAATCTAAAATATACAGAGTTATTCACCAGATGTCGTCTAAAAAATTCAAAACGCAAACAATAATACAATTACATAGCAGTCTTTGATTGAAGCTCTCAGCATATTATATCAAGATCCCTATCAGTCTTTTCATCGTTTGCATACACTCTCCATCAGTTCTAACAAAATGTCAGTATGATATAGTATTTCACATTACGTCAGTGTTGTTATAAAAAGCAGACAACTGTTTTATCTTTTTGAAAATTGAAAGATGGTTATGAAATTGTATTTCTAGTTGCGTCTTGAAATTTTTAGGCGTAGAGCTTCTCGTGAATAACTCTGTATGTGCATAAAACAATAGAATAGTTTATATTTTTTGAAATGTTCTCTTACAAAGAGTTATTTGGGATATCCCTGTAAATAATACAACGGACTGCTTTTTCTGCGTTTTAAAAATAATTATTTTTGATTAATTCCGATGATGGGCACAATGTAAAAAATAAAATGTAAGCGTTTGATTTCAAATAAAGATCCTCTTAAATTGTCGTAATTGGTAATGAGTTTTTGAGTTTTTTTTTTAAATTAATGAATGAGTCAGATTATTTTATTGATAAAATCAGGAACACCTGTTTTCATTTTCCCGAAAATTTGGGAATAGAATATTGTTATCATTAGTATTACTGCATTTATCCAAAATAATAGACATACGTGTTCTTACAAAAATGTTAATGACGTCATTACAAAATTTTCTTAAGGGAAAACTCATTTGAAACATACGCGCAGCACGCTTATTTACATTTATTTTAACATTAGATCTTTATCATTATATCTTTGTTTTAACTTATAAGGGTTCTCATAAAAAAATAAAATTCGCATAATCAAATTTTATCATTTTTCGAAAAAGCTGATTTTTTATTGTACTTCAGGGACGAGAAAATTTCTGTCGAAATAACATTTCACCAATTTTTATTTAAGTATACTACACTCGTTGTAACAGTTACGTGAAAACATAGTTGCACCTGTGCCTTTCAAGTAGTACTAGAATAATGAAACTTCTATTCTAGATGGCCCAACATGAAAAACTACATATTTATATTTGATAAGATGATAAGTTGATAAGTCAATAGCCAGTCACCAATGCATTGATAGTCGCTATTTCTCCGCTTCCCCTAGCTAAATATATAACCAAAAATTTCTTATCTTTCTTATTTTTGTGCCCAATGTTTTACAATATACAACTTCGTAAAGAGTTCGCCTTTCAAAATTTTGCAAAGTAAATTTCACTTGAAATACAGTATGAGCAATAACACGTTTCAACATCCGTAGTCTCGTAATCCACTATGATGGATGTCTCAAAGAAATGTATAAATGGAGCAATCTACGTATTATATTGATTTTATCAAAATTTTATTTTTAATAAAAGATACATCTGCAAAATCAAATTTTATATCGCAGGTATCTCAAAAAACTATCCACCAGACTATTTAGTTGAATTATTGAGCTTTAGATAGGAATGAAATTTTGTTTAAATAACTTCAGAACAGATTTTAGTTAAATTCCTTATTTAGGACTACATGTTAAAATCAGTTGAGAAACATGTTACTTGTATTTGCAAAAGGGTCAACATCAATGATAACGGTTCTGTGTTAAAACCTTCATAAAACAAAAAGATATTAAAGGGAGAAGCAATATGTTGTGTGTGTGTGTGTGTGTGTGTGTGTGTGTGTAGAATGTTACAATATATAACACTTTAAAACAAAGTCCTCCAACTTTATAAAAATGTTATACATTTAATAACACGCTTTATTGGCATTCATCTGTGTTCACGTTTTTCACAGCAATATGTTTGTGAAAGGTATGAAACGCAATAATTGACCTATTTTAATAAGTTCTGAAACTAGAGTCTCGCTTCCTGTATCGTCTTACATATCCAGTACTACACATTTCACAGTTCAGTTAGCCACTGACAGGTATATAAGACTATCCGAATTGTATCGGTACATACATTCAGCAAGTGTAGACTGAAAAGATCACAGCTTATCAAAAATGTTCAAAATCGTAGTACTGTCTTGTTTAGTCGCATACGCAACAGCTAAACCCGGACTTATTCACGGAGTTTCTGCTCCGGTTGCTGTTGCTGCTCCTGCTGTCGCCGTGGCTGCTCCACCCGTAGTAGTTCCAACTGCTGTTAGTCAACAGTCCAGACACGACATCATCAGTCCAGGACTCATAACCTACACCACGGCCCACATCGCTCCCGTGCTTGCAGCTGCCCCAGTCGTAGCTACTGCTCCTGTGCTAGCTGCCGCTCCAGTGAGAATTTCAAGTGCAGCAACTTCAAGATTCGATGTACGTCAGCCAGTGGCCGCAGGAATTGCTGCTGCTCCAATTTCTGTAGGAGGTGTAGGTTATGGAAATGCTTTAGGAGGAGGGTTAACTTTTGGAGGTATAGGGGTAGGAGGTGGAACTGGTTTTGGAGGTCACGGATATGGAAAATAAGGAAAGTTTCTTCAGTAGAATTGGATAATGATTTACTAAATTTTGTAAATGTTTACGTTTTTAAGCTACTTTCCCAAATATATCTTCTAAATATGCTTTAATACTTTTAGCGTTTGGTAAAATAATGTTGAGCAGGTGAAGAATTTTTCACAAAAAACAAAAGTTTCATTATATCAAGAATGCTTGACTAATGATCATTTAAAAAGTCCCTACCCCTAACCCTATAGTATAATTTACTATAAATATAGCGTCAATTGAAAAAGGGATGAAATGAATCGTCGCCAACCAATAGGTCATCATACTCGCGGAGACAACCAGAAATCTATATTAATGAAAATGAATCGCCGAAATGTATGTACGCTCATAACTTCAGAACGGCTGCGCCGAATTGGACGGTTCTTTTTTTTTACGTGTTCCTTGTTGTCAGGACAAGGTTTATATGTAAGAAAATTTATAAAAAATAAGACGGCTAAAAGATAAAAAAATGTTAAAAATTTTGCATGGGAATCGCCACTTCGAATGAATTTGAATAGTTGGCGTTCCTGACGGACCTGTCGCCTAACTGACGTGTCATACAAAACTATTTTTCCGTGCGATTGTGAAAAGTATATTGCATTTCAAATCGTTCTTTGTTTTTTCGTAATAAAAAACGTCGTTTATTTTAAGAAAAGTGTTCGTTAAAGTGAATTTAGTTACGCATTGCAAAAGTTTCTTATTAATTTTGATCTGCCGTTCTATTTACGTATATTCACTTTGTTGGTTTCGACAAAACCTCAAACTTTACCGTTATTCGAGGATTTAATTTGAAATTTTCAATATTTTAAAATTCTCAAGACAAAATTTACAGATTTGATTGACTGTGAAAATAATTCTGTGTCGTTTTATGAAGTTCATTACAATGCCGAGAAGACGACAAGCTGACATAGGTCCACGAAGTCAATCAAATGTGCGGCGAACTTCCTCAGGTGCAAACCGCAATGATTTATTTCATGGGTAATTCGGATGTGAAAGTTGATCAGCGTTGTGCTCATAATCAACATAATCAAACATTGAAGCGAGACATTGGGTGGTATGAATAAAACTGAGTAGATACTCATATTCGAAGTACGAATAAGTACGTACTTCATTATTACTCTTATACCTATACCTGAGCATCTACTCTATGTACTGAGTACCAACTTGGAAACATTGTATCTCCCCGGACATTGAACATCTACGCGTTTTGTGAGCATTTAATCTCAAAATGAGCATCGCCGTGGCAAATAACTGAGCTGTCTGTAAAGCAGCTTAGAAAACCAGTAGGATCGTTGTAAGAGTGAATTTTAACTAAACATGTCGACTTTCATGAACGTGGAACGTCGTCAAAAGGTGCATTCAGTTTGAAAAACGGGAATATCGAAAACTTTTCAGGTAATTAACTTTTATTTATGCATAAATTGTGCAGTGCGTTTTTTCTGACACTGGCCATAGAGATTCCCATCTCAAGGTGTCTACCCCATACTAACTTATATTTTGGTGACTCGATTTTTGCCTTGATGGTTGAACACTGTCACTGTTTTCCTTTTTTGTTGTATCGAGATAATACTTGAGCATCAACTGTTACCTACTGAAGGATTAGCATCATCTAGAAAAACTAGAAATATTTTGATATGATATTTGAGTAGATACTTCATATTTCGAGTATGACCATCTATTGAGTTTTATTTATATCAACCATTGTCAAAAAATTGATCGAACGTTGTTTCGACAAAACTTTCTTCGCACCAAAAGTATAATGAAGCATATTCAGCATTTTCGAGTTGAGTCTTTTCTTCACACAATTTTCACCTAATCAACATTTACGATTAACACGTATACCACCTTGGATTGGTGCAGTGTAATACTAAAAATAGCTGTATTGTATTCCCAAAATTATCTCCCAAAATCGAGTGAGCCATTCCATCAATTTTTTGGGGGGAATAAATAAATATTCTTAACAATTTATCATGCTTACAATAACTTTAAAACGTCTGCAAGAGCTCAAAGTACCTTATTCATTTCTGCAACTCTTGAGTTATTCACTAAAATAAATTGACTGATCTATATATTTTTTTGAGTCACTGTAAAAGCAAATCCAAAAAATATGAATGCAATGATAAATTACGAAAATATACTGATGATATTTTGCACATTTTAGATAGGATTTATTCGGCAAAATCTTGAGAAGACGCCATCAAGTTTTTGAGCTTGATAAATAGATATATTTTGATTAAAAACGTACCATGTCAAACAGTAACTTCCAAACGTTGCAATATTTCAAAATTCAGTCTGGCAATTCTTCATTCAATCAATAAAATAAATTGACTCAGTGATTAATTTTTTTGAGACACCCCCTATAAGCAAAACTAAAAAATATGGATGGAACGATAAATCACAAGTATAGTCTCATCCTATTTTGGACATTTTAGATAGGATTCATTTGGCAAAATTTTGGGCTGACGTCATCAATGTTTTGGAGGGGATAAGTAAATATATTTTGAATAAAAATTTATTATGCTTATCATATGTTTAAAACATTTGCAAGATTTAAAAGCATTCGGTTTTGCAGATTCAAAATTAAATTGTAGGTGAAACGAAGTTCACGGGGTCAGCTAGTCTATATTAATAAAAATGAATCGCCGAAATGTATGTACGCCCATAACTTCAGAACGGCTGCACCGAATTGGACGATTCTTTTTTTACGTGTTCCTTATCGTCAGGAGAAGGTTTATATGTAAGAATATTTATAAAAAATAAGCCGGCTAAAAGATAAAAAAATTTTAAAAATTTTGCATGGGAATCGCCACTTCGAATGAATTTGAATAGTTGGCTTTCCCGACGGACCTGTCGCCTGACTGACGTGTCATACAAAACTATTTCTTCCGTGCGATTGTGAAAAGTATTATTGCATTTCCAGTCCTTGTTTGTTTTTTCGTAACAAAAAACGTCGTTTATTTTAAGAAAAAGTGTTCGTTAAAGTGAATTTAGTTACGCATTGCGAAAGTTTCTTATTAATTTTGATCTGCCATTCCATTTACGTATATTCACTTTGTTGGTTTCGACAAAACCTCAAACTTTACCGTTATTCGAGGATTTAATTTGAAATTTTCAATATTTTAAAATTCTCAAGACAAAATTTACAGACGGTGAAAATAATTTTGTGTCGTTTTATGCCGAGAAGACGACAAGCTGACATACGTCCACGAAGTCAATCAAATGTGCGACGAACTACCTCAGGTGCAAATCGCAATGATTTATTTCATTGGTAATTCGGATACGGAAGTTGATCAGCGTTGCGCTCATAATCAACATAATAGTCAAACATTGAAGCGAGACATTGGGTGGTATGAATAAAACTGAGTAGATACTCATATTCGAAGTACGAAGTACCTACTTGCAAACATTGTATTTCCCCGGACACAAATTGAACATCTACGCGTTTTGTGGACATTTAATCTAAAAATGAGCATCGGTGTGGCAAACGACTATTTGTCCTTATAAATAATAAATTAAATGTAATATATTTTTGTTTCCTTAATAATACAAAGTTAACAAAGTTAGTAGAGTTACAAAAGTCTCTTTTGCTCCACGTTGGCCACCAACGAGCGATTTTCAAGATTTTTGTGAAACTTTGCTGGCTTTGAATTTGAATTTTCTGTCCTCGATAGTTGATGCTCAGAAAGAACCACGGGAAGGTCTGGAGCAGATCTCGCTAGGAAAGGAGAGGGCTAGGATTTGTTAATGAGGGATAGAACATTATACAGTACAATACAATTGAAATACAATACAGGTACCTACAATCTAACTACAATACAGAATACACTACAGATACAGATACAATTCAGATACAATACAAATGCAAAGTTAGTAGCCAATACACCACCGGAAGAAATTGCACCAAAAATTGAGAATGTTGCAAAATGAAAACCCAAGCAAGCACACCCATGGAACTCGGAACGAAATCTATTGGTCGCAGCGCTCACACGCCCAAGGGAGAATGCAGCCGCATAAATCCAAGGCCGACTGACCTCATCCTTATAGGAGATGCGACCCAGCGTCTAAGGGCCAACAGAACCCCCCCAGGCCAAAGCGTCTGACGACATGGAGAATTCAGTCCCGGAACCAAAGAATGCACTGTTGCAAAATTAAAACCCAAGCAAATGCACCATGAAAACAAAGCATTTGCACCACTGGAGCTAAATTGGCAAGACCCAAGTTAAGTTAGTAACACATACAATATAGTACAAAATGCTTCAATTACAAAAGTTACAATATACAAATTTGCTCGCTCGTTGCTGTTGCCCAGCAAGAACCAAACAATACGAGGAGGTCTGGAGTGCGTCTTGCCATTAAAAGAGAGGACTAAGGTTTGATAGCATGGGTGAAGGACACCGTATTTTGTAAATTTGGACGCCGTACTTTAAAAATGATGAATACGGTATTTTGTGAATTATGAACGCAGTACTTTGTATATTCTAACGGCGTACTTTATCAGTCCTGAATGCATGTTATTAACAACATATTAAAAAAAAAATCGGGCATTTTTGGAAAAATATCCACTTTCCTTCGTGTTCACAGCATTTAACACAAAACATTTTCGCTAATATTTATTAACAATAAATTAGAAATTCGCGAACACGTGCTACTTTCAACCCAAAACGAAGCTCCAATGTTGCTGCTACCAGACCGGAATCAAAACTGAACAGAAAGGATCGAAAATGTGACCTTTTATCTGGTAGCTCACGTGACAGTGACATCATCGTACGTCACGATGAGATTGCAAAAATTATTTTTCATATTTTAGATCAGAAATTGTACATTTTCGGGGTTAATTTAACAACGTTTAAACAAACTAATTTGTTTTTACTAACCTCGTGTTCTTAGGAAAACGGATTTCGGTTTAATTATCATATATTGATAGTTATCATATTTGAAAATTATGAATTGTATTAATTATGTTTAAATTTTATTTAATTATATCGCGAAAATGTATAGCTTTGACCCACCAACTTCAATCGTTTCGAAAATTTATCCAAAATGTAAACATTGTCGACCAAACGAATCACGGAATCCGATAAATTAAAACTGAAGTCGTACTTACCCTGTTTTCGGTCCTGTTCGGAAAAACACGAAACACGTGACCTTTATACAAGTAGCTCAGGTGACATTGACGTCATCGTACGTCACGATGAGATTGCAAAATTTATTTTTCATATTTTGGTGGGGAAAATGCACATTTTCGGGGATAATTTAACATTGTTTAAACAAATTGATTTGTTTTTAATAATTTCGGGCTTGTAGGACAACGGGTTTCGGTTTAATTATCATACATTGATGCTTATCATATTTAAACATTATAAATGATATTAATTATGTTTAAAATTTATTTATTTATGTCGTGAAAATGTATAGCTTTGATCAACCGATTTCAATCGTTTCGAAAATTTTCCCAAAATTTAAATATTGTCGAGTGAACGAATCACGGAATCCGATAAATTAAAACTGAACTCGAAGTTACCCTGTTTTCGGTCCTTTTCGAAAAAATATCCATTTTCGTTCGTGTTCACAGTACTAATACAACACATTTTCACTAATATTTAAATATATAAATTAGAAATTCGTGAAAAGAGCCCTACTAAAATGGTTTTCGGTTTAATTATCACATATTATTATATTGGGGTTTTGGTGTGAGCCGGCGTGTTCGTGCTCCATAATTATCCTCTTATTTTGTGCATAAAAATTGCTTATTTAATGTAACATTTATAACGTACTTATTCAGTATCTTGCAGTGATTGCGATAGTTGTACTGGTTTTGTGCGAAATTTAGTTGGTTTTGATTAATCGATAATTATTGTTGTTTCAAATGTGTTTTTGTGTAAGTCTGCTATCGGCGACTAAAAACATACAGTGATTAATCAGTGGCGTGCTCTTGAATTTTCTATAGGTTGTTATACTACAGCAAATAATATTCTTCCTACATTGTGACTCAACTTATATTCCAGTAGTGACCACTGGGGTCACTGCGCTTACTTTGATTTTGCTGCACCTAATTTTATTTTATTTATGCACCATAATGTCTTATAATTGCTGTCACTGCTTTCGGGAAATTAACGGGAAAAGCTTTGCAAAGTGTGCTAATTGTAGACTGCATCTACATTTTGCCTGTCTGGATATGTCGGAGGATGAAGCAAATTTGTTCCTTCAGCTGAAATCCAACAACGTTAAAATTCTATGCAACCGCTGCAATGCTGAATTAGCATCTTTAAATAAAATAATGAATACCATGGAATCCATCAAATCCTCCTTGGAAACACGGTTAGCCGACATCGTTAAACTGATCCATACCTCTGGTGCTTCGCCTACAAGCAAAGAAGAAATAATTTCTGAATCGGTGGAGCGATCATTTCGTTCGTATAACATTATTCTAAAGAATGTTCCGGAAAATAGTGGCCGTGCAGATGTTGATATGGCTAATAACATACTAGAAGTTATTGATAATTCAGTGACGGTTGCACCAGGTAATGTTTTCAGATTAGGAAAATTTAAGAAGGGTAGACCACGTTTATTGAAACTTCGACTCAAAACTGTAGAAATGGCTAGACTGGTGATGAAAAAACGTAATATGCTTAAAGGTAATGAGAATTTCAAGAATGTCATAGTTGGTACTGATAAAACCCCGCAGCAACTTAGGTATCTGAAAGATCTAAATTCGGAACTAGAACTCCGCAGAAATGAAGGTGCTAGCAATTTAACAATTAAATATGTTAATAACGTTCCCCAAATTGTTGATGTTTCTGCATCGTCAGGTAATTTAAACTAAGCATGCCCAACAGTATTCATCAGATTTCATTTTATTATCAAAATGTGCGAAGTTTAAGGTCCAAAGTAAATGTTTTTTATTCTAATGTAACTGACTCCGAGTTTGATGTAATTTGCATTACGGAATCTTGGCTCGATCCATCAATAAATAATAACGAATTCGCTCCTTCAAATTATCAAGTATTTCGTGCGGATAGAGATTTTCATAACTCTGGGCGGCGAAGAGGAGGTGGTGTCTTCTTGGCAATCAGTAATAGATTTATTACGAAGAGTTTAGATCTTTCTGTGTTTTCTAATTTTCCTTTAATTGACATTGTTGGTTGTAAACTTTATTTTGAACACACTAGTATATATATATTTGTTGTGTATATGCCCCCGGATTTGTCAACCCATGATTTTGAAGGATTTATGGAAGCTTTTGAGAATTTTACCCTTGATCTCCCTCATATTATGGTATTTGGTGATTTTAATGTTGGTGATTTTATGCGTAATGGTCGTGATCCGAAATATGCTATTCTTCATAATTTGGTGTCTCTGTTAAATTTCACTCAATTTAACTGCATTGCTAACTGCGATAATCGTTTTCTAGATTTGATATTTTGCACTTTCAATACCTGTTCTGTGGACCTTTGTTGTTCTTGATATATATAAATGATGTAGTGGAGGTCATAGAACATTCTCAAATTTTAATTTTCGCTGATGACATAAAGTTGTTTCGTAAAATAGCTAATCCTGGTGATTGTGTTAAGTTACAAGTTGATGTAAATCACCTAATCGACTGGTGTAAATCGAATTGTTTGCCATTAAATAGGAAAAAATGCATAGTTGTTAGTTATGGGTTATGTGATGAAATCTTGCTCCACAATTATAACATTGATGGTAATGCTGTTCACAGATCTTCTACGATTTATGACCTTGGGGTGCTCTATGACTCTAAACTTAATTTCAATGAACATGTGCACACTATCGCTTCTACAGCGAGTAAAACCATTGGATTTATACTTAGGAATTGCAAGGACTTTAATACTGTGGCACTGATTACACTTTACAACGCATTAGTTAGATCTAAGCTGGAATATTGTGCACTATGCTGGTTTCCTTATTATAACAGGCAAATTTTAATACTCGAAAATACGCAGCGTAGGTTTCTTAAACATCTATACTACAAAGAGGAAAGAAGATGGCCGGAAAGGAATTATCCTCACGCCACTCTACTAGCTAAATTCAATTTTAGTACTCTACATTGCAGGCGTATTTGTAGTGCACTCTTATTTTTACACAAATTGTTAAACAATGTTATAGACTGTAGTGAGCTATTGGAAAAATTACATTTTTATGTGCCCAGGATTAATTCTAGATATGCAGTAACTCTTTACAACAGATGTCCGCGCACTAATATTGGAAGGAAAGCGCCTTTGTATGTTATGAATTTTTATTTAAATATGTTAGAGAGTAGAGATAGAATTGATATTTTTTGTTGTAGTTTACGCAGGATGAAACGTTTAATATTTGAGTTAAAATTAGGTTAATATAATTTTATTGGGTAATTACATTTGCGAAGTGTAGCTTTGGGATGTATTCAAAGAATTTATATTTTTCTTTATTGTGATGTGTTACAGATTAAGAGGTGTACCTAATTGATTTGTCCTGTAAATGGAATTATTTCTGTTGGGCAAATAAATCATATTTATTTATATTAATAGTTATCATATTTAAACATTATGAATTATATTAATTACTAGCTGACCCCGTGAACTTCGTTTCACCTACAATTTAATTTTGAATTTGCAAAATCGAATGCTTATAAATCTTGCAGATGTTTTAAACATATGATAAATTTTTATTCAAAATATATTTACTTACCAAAACATTGATGACGTCAGCCCAAAATTTTGCCAAATGAATATCTAAAATGTCCAAAATAGGATGAGACTATACTTGTGATTTATCATTCCATTCATATTTTTTAGTTTTAGTTATAGGGGGTGTCTCAAAAAAATTAATCACTGAGTCAATTTATTTTATTGATTGAATCAAGAATTGCAAAACTGAATTTTGAAATATTGCAGACGTTTTGAAGTTACTGTTTGACATGGTAGGTTTTCAATCAAAATATATCTGTTTAGCAAGCCCAAAAACTTGAAGACGTCATCTCAAGATTTTGCCGAATAAATCCTATCTAAAATGTGCAAAATATCATCAGTATATTTTCGTAATTTATCATTGCATTCATATTTTTTGGATTTGCTTTTAGAGTGACTCAAAAATATATTTGGATCAGTCATTTTATTTTAGTAATAACTCAAGAGTTGCAGAAATGAATACTTTGAGATCTTGCAGACGTTTTAAAGTTATTGTGAGCATGGTAAATTGTTAAGAATATTTATTTATTCCCCCCAAAAAATTGATGGAATGGCTCACTCGATTTTCGCAGATAATTTTGGGAATACAATACAGTTATTTTTAGTATTACACTGCACCAATCCAAGGTGGTATACGTGTTGATAGTAAATGTTGATTAGGTTATCACAAAATTGTGTAAAGAAAAGACTCAACTCGAAAATGCTGAATATGTTTCATTATACTTTTGGTGCGAAGGAAGTTCTGTCGAAACAACGTTCGAACAATTTTTTGACAATCGTTGATATAAATAAAACTCAGTAGATGCTCATACACGAAATACGAAGTATCTACTCGAATATCAAATCAAAATATTTCTAGTTTTTCTAGATGATACTAATACTTCAGTAAGTAACAGTTGATGCTCAAGTAGCATCTCAATACAACAAAAAAGCACAACAGTGACAGTGTTCAACCATCAAGGCAAAAATCGAGTCACCAAAATATAAGTTAGTATGAGGTAGACACCTTGAGATGGAAATCTCTATGGCCAGTGTTAGAAAAAACGCACTGCACAATTTATGCATAAATAAAAGTTAATTACATGAAAAGTTTTCGATATTCCTGCTCCTAATGTGTTTTTCAAACTGAATGCACCTTTTGACGACGTTCCACGTTCATGAAAGTCGCCATGTTTAGTTAAAATTCACTCTTACAACGATCCTACTCGTTTTCTAAGCTGCTTTACAGGCAGCTCAGTTATTTGCCACGCCGATGCTCATTTTTAGATTAAATGCTCACAAAACGCGTAGATGTTCAGTTTGTGTCCGGGGAGATACAATGTTTCCAAGTAGGTACTCAGTACATAGAGTAGATGCTCAGGTATAGGTACAAGAGTAATAATGAGTTCCGAGTTCCATGGGTGTGCTTGCTTGGGTTTTCATTTTGCAACATTCTCAATTTTTGGTGCAATTTCTTCCGGTGGTGTATTGGCTACTAACTTTGCATTTGTATTGTATCTGAATTGTATCTGTATCTGTAGTGTATTCTGTATTGTAGTTAGATTGTAGGTACCTGTATTGTATTTCAATTGTATTATACTGTATAATGTTCTATCCCTCATTAACAAATCCTAGCCCTCTCCTTTCCTAGCGAGATCTGCTCCAGACCTTCCCGTGGTTCTTTCTGAGCATCAACTATCGAGGACAGAAAATTCAAATTCAAAACCAGCAAAGTTTCACAAAAATCTTGAAAATCGCTCGTTGGTGGCCAACGTGGAGCAAAAGAGACTTTTTTAACTCAACTAACTTTGTTAACTTTGTATTATTAAGGAAACAAAAATATATTACATTTAATTTATTATTTATAAGGACAAATAGTCGTTTGCCACACCGATGCTCATTTTTAGATTAAATGCTCACAAAACGCGTAGATGTTCAATTTGTGTCCGGGGAAATACAATGTTTGCAAGTAGGTACTTCGTACTTCGAATATGAGTATCTACTCAGTTTTATTCATACCACCCAATGTCTCGCTTCAATGTTTGATTATGTTGATTATGAGCACAACGCTGATCAACTTTCATATCCGAATTACCCATGAAATAAATCATTGCGGTTTGCACCTGAGGAAGTTCGTCGCACATTTGATTGACTTCGTGGACCTATGTGAGCTTGTCGTCTTCTCGGCATTTTAATGAACTTCATATAACGACACAGAATTATTTTCACAGCCAATCAAATCTGTAAATTTTGTCTTAAGAATTTTAAAATATTGAAAACTTCAAATTAAATCCTCGAATAACGGTAAAGTTTGAGGTTTTGTCAAAACCAACAAAGTGAATATATAATGGCAGATCAAAATGAATAAGAAACTTTCGCAATGTGTAATTAAATTCACTTTAACCAAGGCTTTTCTTAAAATAAACAACGTTTTTTTTTTTACGAAAAAACAAAAACGATTTGAAATGCAATATACTTTTCACAATCGCACGGAAGAATTAGTTTTGTATGACACGTCAGTTAGACGACAGGTCCGTCAGAAACGCCAACTATTGAAATTAATTCGAAGTGGCGATTCCCATACACAATTTTTAGAATTTTTTTATTTTTTAACTGTTCTTTTAAGTTATCCTTATTTTTTTTATTTATAAACCATCCCCGTAATATAAAAAAAATTTCAAATCGGTCAAGCCGTTCTTGAGTCTTAGCGAGACTAACAGGAACAGCAATTGATTTTTATTTTATAGACGATTAAAAAATGGGGGTTGGTGGTAGAAAGGTGAAAATGTAGGGTTATGTGTATTTTTTGATGCCAAATCTTAAAAAAATAAAAATTAAAAATTTTGTCCAAAAAATAGACACAATTTTTTTAGGGTGGACCATTCTTATCACTTAGGGGTTTAAAAAATAGTTTACAACCTATTGTCAGACCTACGGAATATACATAAAAAATTTCATACAAATCGGTCAACCCATTTCGGAGAAGTTCGGTTACAAACACTGTGACGTGAGAATTTTATACATAATGCATTATTATTTTAGAACAAATTTCATTACCATAAAAAAGGTTACACTGACTCGACCTTAACAGATAGACATATGCTGTCGCGGACTTTTCTTTAGAACTTTTAGAGAGGAACAATTTCGTCATACATGATTTTTACGTAACTTTAATCGTTTAAGCAGCGTAAGCAACGGAAGCTGTCAAAGGAGGAATAATTTTCCCGTTTTTTCGAATTTTTCATTGCTACTTCGCTCCTAATGATCGTAACGTGATGTTATGTAGCCTATATGTAGATATGATACATGGACTATCCAACACAAAAAGATTTTTTGAATTTGAACCAGTAGTTTCTGAGATTAGCGTGTTCAAATAAACAAAAGCTTCAGCTTTATTATATAAGTATAGATGTCATTTCTGCAACTCTTGAGTTATTTTCTAAAATAAATTGACTGATCCATACATTTTTTTTGTCACTGTAAATGCAAATCTAAAAAATATGAATGCAATGATAAATTTACGAAAATATACTGATAATATTTTGCACATTTTAGATAGGATTTATTCGGCAAAATCTTGAGATGACGTCATCAAGTTTTTGGGCTTGATCAACAGATATATTTTAATTAAAAACGTACCATGTCAAACAGTAACTTCAAAACGTCTGCAATAAATCTAAAAATTTAGTTTTGCAATTCTTGATTCAATCAATAAAATAAACTGACTCAGTGATTAATTTTTTTTGAGACACCCCCTATAAGCAAAACTAAAAAATATGAATGGAATGATAAATCACAAGTATAGTCTCATCCTATTTTGGATATTTTAAAAAGGATTCATTTGGCAAAATTTTGGGCTGACGTCATCAATTTTTTGGAGGAAGTAAGTATTATTTTGAATAAAAATTTATTATGCTTATCAGATGTTTAAAACATCTGCAAGATTTCAAAGCATTCGGTTTGCAGATTCAAAATTAAGTTGTAGGTGAAACGAAGTTCACGGGGTCAGCTAGTATTAAATAAAAAGATCAATCAAAAATCAAGTAGTGGGTTATTTGTGTCTAGAGTATTACACTGACTTGTCTTTCGTTAAGCATATTCAAAAAGGTTACCAATGCAAGACTTTTATTACAAATAAAACTATCAGGTATGGAAACTTCAGAAATATTAAAATTATCAAGGATAATTATATTAAAACTGTAAAGATAACTTAAGATGAAAAAAGGATTAATTATTTTAAGTGATTGTGTTCTAAAAATAACGTAGCTAACAAGTACATCATAAGTAATACAGCAGAAAAAAATATTGACAGTGTGAGGAATAAGATATTAGTGTGATCAGTTGAAAGATACATATTGTTACATTGTACGGGTATTTAAAATCGGCGTGGGTAAAACTCAACAATTTATTTCTCAGTAATACAAATTTATATGACTAACAACACAACATTTAATTCCGACTCAACTTAGACTCTAATTATTCTCTCGTTGAGTGGAACAAAACTGACTGTTCCCGATAGTGGTTCCTATTTAAACCCATACGTTCATTTCTGGATAGTTCGCCGTCACCGCTACGAGCTCGTTCTGGAACCCTCCTCCGAGACTTCCGCAGAAGCTAGTTTTTTGTCTCCTCATCGCAGAAGAGAGAATTGATTAATTAATTAACTACACTAATTTTTTTCCTAAAAACACATAAATTCGACAAAGATTCGTCAAACTTGTAAGAAAACAGACAAACTTTGACTAACAATTTACCATGCTTCCAATTAGCACAAAATATTTGCAAGATTGCACAGCATTCGGATTTTGCAGTTTCAAAATTTAATTATAAAAATCTGAATGCTAAGGGTAAAAACTCAACAGGGATACATAAATCATACATGCAGGTGATCGTTATATTATTTTATTTGATTTAAAGAACATCTATTAGGCAGAATTGTAAGATGACGTCATCATATTTTGGGGAGACCATAAACGAACAAATTTTGATTAACGATTTATCATGTTTTCAAAACCATTAAAACTTTTGCAAGAGATCAGAGCATTCGGTTTTGCAATTTCAAAATTAATTGTTAAAATAAAATTTTGCATTTTTTACCAAAGATCTGGATGTCTAGGGTAAAAACTCAACACGAATTCTTGTATCACACATTCAGGAGTATGTAATTCTATAAAATTTAAACAAAATTGATTCGGCAAAATTGTAAAATGACGTCCAAAATTTTTTGGGCGAGGATAACGAATAAATTTTGATTAACGATTTACCATGATTACGGTAACTTTAAATCGCTTGCAAATTTTGAGAGAATTCGGATTTGCAACTTCAAAATTAACTTGCAAAATGTTGTTATACAATTTTCATTTTTTTTTCCAAAAATCTGGATGTCTAGTGTGAAAACGCTACACTGATTCATACATCACAAATGCAAAAGTATCTTATTATTTTATTTTATAAAAGTTAAAAAATTTATATCCCATTAGTAGTAAGGATAATTATCCAAATGTTGGTTAGCGTTTTAGCATGTATATGATATTCCTAACATATGTAGGTACATACAAAATTTGACAACAATCGGTGCAATAATTTCGGAGATTGTGTCCAATAAAAATTGATACAGACATTAGACACACAGAAGGAAACGGGAGACCACATTTTTCATACTCTAGAGATTTTGAAACATGGAGAAAACATGAAAAGTGGCAAAGTGTCCGATGGATTCGATTTCTATTCTTTTTTAGCTTGGCTACGCTTAGGAAGTAAAAATATGAATGCGTTGACAAACCACAAGTAATAATCACAATTTTGGAGGAGGAGAACGAATAACGATTTACCCACCTCCCCGAACTACGCTACATTTTTACTTCGTGACCTAACTGCGGTACAAAATTTTGTAACTACCTGATAAGTTTATTAACTTATTAATTATAAGCCCTGGCCGACTAGGGTAAAATTCTCAGTTAAAGATTAAGCTATCTAGTTTCAATCAGGCACCTAAGTGATGGACAAAATTATTCATAAATATTCCAAATTCTAAATCACTTTACTGTCATAAATTCACGTTGCTTACCTTTCGATCGTGCTATCTATGTTAATTAGAAAACGAACTCTTGATCACATACATACCTACATACCATACGTATTGATAGATTGTACTGTTGGTAGCTGTTATGGTTATTAATGTATATTACATATGAAATGCATATCTTATAATATAAGCTAAAATTAAGTATAATAGAACACTACCAAATTTGTAGCTGGCACATTTCACAAAATTGTACCTAGAAATTTCATTATTTATATAGTGGACAATTTTAGATTCTATGAATATCTGTCTACGGACTACATCTTTTTCAATGTATCGTTTTCCGTTTTAAATATGTATCTAAAAATTTCGGTTTACACTAAAGGATGTTTCTGTTTTCCGAATTTATTCAATTGCTTTAAGAACGATACCACAACCCCCTGAACTCCTACGGTTTGAGAACGTTGCGTAACTCGATCATGAGTGTCTATGTACCTAACTATCTGATGTTTGACCAAAATTTACACCACGATGCGATTTATCATGCTTACGATTTGTCGGATCCAAGTAAACTGTAACTGTTTTAGATTTTTTTACCAGATTAGCTTGAAACTGTTATTTGCCTCATTTGCAACTGCAGAGTTAAATAGTTACCTTACTTACTTAAACATGTGCAGCTTAACTTTAAAACGAATGCTAATAAATCATTAGTGTCACAATGCAATTTTAACTGTAATGATTCAAGAATTAATTAACTATTAAAATTTTCAATGAAATCTAAAACCAAATTACAGTAGATTTTAAACGTTTTTGTCGCTAACTGAAATGTACCGTCTTGTATAGATAAATAAGTACGCGACACTATTGGGTGCCTGCAAATGGTCCCTAATAGTGACTGAATTTCTATTTAATACTCCTATATTTTAAAAATTTTTAAAAAGTGATAATCGAGGGATACATTTTTTTAAATATAAAAGATGAATGTTTAAACATCTATTGGAAAGAAACAGGTAGGTATAGTCAATAAATTATGCATTTATTATGTAAAGTACAGACTCTAAAAAAAATTGAACATAATTCACAAGAATTTTAAAATGACATAAACGTAAAGCCACATGAGACAATATTTACATATGCAATGACCATCCTAAACGGAATTACCATCCGTGTCCATATCCATAACCATGACCGATGCCATAGCCATATCCTAATCCATAATCATGGCCCAGAGAGTAATCCGTCACTAATGGAGCAGCGTGTAATCCGTAATCAACATGACCCACATCAGGATAAGCATAGGAGAGAGGACTCGCAACCACCGTTTTTGTCACAACAGGAGCAGCGTAGGCAGCTACAATAGGTTTACTGTGATGCACGTCAATCCTGGATGAATAACTTGTGGCCGCAGGAACCGCATAACTACCATAACTACCGATTAGTCCGGGGGCCGGAGCTGAAGATACGATTGCGAGCACTGATGACAACACCACCAACTTGAACATTTTGAGGTCTGTGTCGTCGACTTAGATGACAGAATAGTTAATCTATGAAAAATTCTCGTTTATATAGAAGGAAATGTACGAAATCTATCCCCTCTTAGGTTGCACTATCGCAACACAAAGACCTTTATTGTGAGAAAATAAGTAAAATATGGTCACGCGCCGCTGGTGACCGCCAAATTACGAGTATATGAAACGAAATTTGTAATTATGAGATTATTAATGTTGTAACAGCTGTATTCAAATTCTTTAGACATGAACTTGTGTAAATGTTAAATGAAGAAATGTTTTTAATGTTCGGAGAAAAGTTGCAAGTCGTTAAAGTTAAAATAACAGGTGGCACGTGCTAAAAGTAAATAATGTAGTTGTTATCTACGTTTTTCAAAGATATCGTATCCTATTGAACGAATTTTTGAATTTATCATATTAATTTGTGATTTTGTTTGTACTTTGGTTAGAAATTCTGTGGAGATATTATTTTTAATCTTTAGTAATTTTATCTGTAAAATGAATAGAAATAATCATTTATGCGGGATTACTATACTCAATGAACAAAGAAGCAAAAAACTAAAACATTTCATTTATAATAAATAAGTAAGTACATGTTTTTGAAGTTATATTCACTAGCCAATCACTAATCAGTATAATCATCACTGACAACATCATAGAGAACGTTTACGATAGATGGCTTGTCACCAAGTTATGTAAAAAAAACTATAAAAGGTTAAACAAAACTTATTTTTTGGATAATAGTGGTATTTTTACATTAAACTAAATTGACAGAATGAACCCTGATTTCATCTGATTTAGAAATCAAGCTAAGATTTTCCTTTAAATAATGGCATAGATTAACGACAAAATTGTAATGGTTGAATTTGGACGGTGGTGTTTGGAATTTAGTAGTAAAAGTTAGTCTTTAACACTTGTGTTTTTGAATAACTTATTAACACGGAAGTTGTTCTATATATACCAAGAAAGCAATAAAAAACAGAATCGACAACAGTCATGGATTTTTGAAAATACGTTTTTGATAGAATCTTCGTCTTGTTAGATTACCTTCAAAAATTCATGGCTGTGTTTAAAACAAAATGCGAAGAATAAACTGAAAAACTAGCAAGACTCTGACGATATTACTACCTACACTTACGTTTATTTGATTTATAGATCTACAAGTTTTGATTACATTGTTTCTCAGAAGTTATTAAAACAAAACATGAAAACAGCAGGAAATAAATAAATTTTGTAGACAACAGAGAATCATAGAAATCTTAAGTTTAACAAATGCAATTTTTTTGTGATCGTCTGATGAGATGTGAAGGTGATCATGATCGCATTTAATATTAATATAATTAAACAATTTTGTAAGTTTTATAATATTATTATGATTACTGTATTACAACAGAGCTAATTTCGTAACATTATCAAGGTAATTTAATAAATAATAACGGAAACAATTAAAAAGTTGCGTACAACCAACAAAATATGTTAATAGTTTATCGTTAATATTTGTAGTAAGTAATTTACTTTAATCTGTGTCTAAGTTAAATAGGGCTATACTGTATCCCACAGACTGATAATTGGCAACTTAAAAATACTTATAACATGCATAATAAAATACAGCGAAATATTTTTCACAGAGCGCTATGTTTAAATTTTGTTTGGGTTTGTTTTTGGTTCTTAAGTGTATTTGAATTTGGTGAAATATGAAAATATTAAAAAAAATACATTTACATTTACAAAGTGTGCAAAATATTACAAGTTTATACTAATTACTTGTGGTTTAACAATGCATTTATATTTTTACTTCCCGAGAATAAGTTAAGGAAGTATTGAAAGAAGCTCCATCCGGTGAAAGGCCATTTTCAAGTTTTATCGACATTTCATGACCCCAAGAGTACGAAAAAAGATGTCTCCCGTTTCTGTCTGGCTGTCGTCTGTCATCTCTCTGTCTGCCTGTGTCGATTTTTATTACACAAATAATCTCCAAAACTATCCGAGCGATTGTTGTCCGATTTTATATACATTTTAGAAATATCGGTTAGATGGTAAAACGCTCGCCAAAATTTGGCTAATCATCCCCATCAGTGATGGGATGACGTCATTTACAAAATTTACAATAGTAATTCTTATTTAAATTTATAAAATAAGATACTCCTGCGCTTGTGGTTTATAAATCCGTGTTGCGTTTTTACACTAGACATCTATATTAAAAAAAAAAAAAATCGAAATCGTTTTAAGATTATCGTAAGCATAGTAAATCGTGAACCAAATTTATCCGTTTATCGCCTCCTCAAATATTTCCGTATAAATTCTACCTAAATTAGGCAAAATATTATGAATTTATACTTGTAATTTATCCATGCATTAATGCATTATTTTTTTAGAATTACTTATACACGGTGACTCAAAAAATTAATAAATTTTGGGAATACACTGGTGTTGTTATAGTATTACACTGCATTTATTCAAATTGTAACACGTGTCTTTGCTGAAATGCTGATGACATCACAAAATGTTGTAATTGAAAAACTCGCTTGAAACATATGCATAGCATGCTTTACTTTTACTTTAACATTGCATGCATATTTTTATTTTAACTTTAGGGATTATCATAAAAAAATCCCAATTTCTTATTTCACTCTAATATTTTAATTATTTCAATAACAAAATTTTAAAGCCTAGTACCGTAAATCGATGTAAAGGAAAGGTGGTGGTGGCAACAAGTAAGAGAAATATTCCCGAAATCCTTTAAAATAAGTTTGTCAAATTGGAAAAGAAATCATACGTAATTGGAAAATTAGAGGAAATAACTAACAGAAATAGAGACCTATTTTGAGTTTTATTATTTTATTTAATAATCTTTATAAATTACAACGTTTCAGTCCTCCGTTTACCACGCGTGGACTACGGGAGCGTGAGCGGCATAAGCTACAGGTGCGTGAGCGGCGTAAGCTACAGGTGCGTGGGCGGCGTAAGCTACAGGAGCGGCGGCGACAACCGTGGGATGGAGATCAACTCGAGACTGATGGGTAACGGCAGCAGACAAAGCTACGGGAGCGGCAACCACAGCAGGGGCGGCAGCAACGACAGCTTTTTGAACAATGGGAGCAGCGTAAGTTGCTACAACAGGCTTGCTAATGACATCAGCTCTGTATTGATGACTAACTGCAGCCGGAACCGCGACAGCGGGAGCAGCGGCAATGGCAGAGTAGCCCAAAAGGCCACCAGGTCTAGCAGCCACGATGGCAACGAGAGCGAACAGCACCACCAATTTGAACATGTTTTAATGTTTTAGGTCTGTGTTGTCGAGTCTTGAAACTGACTGATACGAGTGATACTGGGTGGAGTGTCTGATCGACTTTTTATAGGGTTGACATTGAAATGACGCATAATACACTCAAGGAAGTTTATTCTTGCGATCGCCAGTGGGGTATGGGTTTAACGGATTTTCTTATTGCGTTCATTATTAACTCCGAAAACCTTGGTTGTATTTCACGTAGTAAGCGGATACACCTACCGAATTTGTCCTCAAAAGAGAATTTATATCTTATGGGCAAATTAATGGTTATGGTTAATTAAGAGAAAATGTTGCAATTCAAGGGAATAATAAGTAATGTTTTTAATTTTAGATGATAACATATCACCATGGGACATCTCATAGAATTATATTATTAATAGACTTTTTGATACTAAAAGAAAGCATAATCGCATATACATAATTATATCTTTAACTAATATAATGGTAATTTCAGGGTAATCATGTACAGCGATCTAATTACAGTAAATGTAATGGTCATTCATTAGAAAAACAAAAATCAAGTCCGTTCATTTTTGATCTTGTTTTAGTGGTGTTAATTCAATGAAACTAATTTTAAAAAACATTTAAAAGAGCACTAAATTATTAAGAAACGATATTTGTTGTTACAGTAGCATAAAACAATATGCGTGACATTGATGTATTCATCAATATTTTGAAAGTTTTTTTCTCCTAGAGGAGTAACCGACATATAAACATATATATATTACTAACATAATTTTTTTACTGATATTTATTGCCAAAAATGTGTACAGCAAACTTGTACTTTAATTTAATGGACACTGAATACTGTCCTTAAACATAACCTGAGTATCCATTGCAAATTAATGTTAATGCTTTTATAATAACTATGAATATTCTCCTTAGGTCCTCCTGTAAATTATTTTCCCCGAAGGATTTTACTTTTTTTTATGAAACATCCGTTTTGAGAAACAACAATCCGTTTCATTAATGCTTTACGCGTAGTAGCATGATAGTATAGTAAATTCTTTACTAATGATATTCAGACTTGAAACCTGTACATCTAAGTTTTTTTATTGATATTTCCTCCTTGTTGAATATAATCTACATAATTTGCAATCACTTTAAAAATGCAATGAAGGTGTTTACATATTTTAGACGTCAATCTTATTTACCTGTTTGCTTTACTTTCTTTTTTTCAGTTACAGTTTTTCAAGATATATTAAAAAAAAAAGGCTCAAACGTTACGGGACCCTGGATTGTTAATATGTATGTTTTAATTAATCTGTAAATTGGAAAATAATTAACTTGTAATTAGGAAATTGATGAACTACTTAAATACGAATATTGCAATAGTCGTTTTTCAAGATCATTAAACTAATGATGCGTCATTGTAAAACACAAATTTCAACACTTAATTTATATTTAGGTATCGAACGTCTTGATATTGGAACGACACACTACACTTGTAAGTGAAATCGTTGCATTACATAAATCATGGGTCTCAACAAACAATGAGAAATCAGTTATAATTGTGCAAGATGTTTAGAACGAACTGTTTATTTTAGTCTAGATTATTTATTTATTTTCTACCAACATAATAATGATTAAAAATTTTCGAGCAATAAGAATAAGCCACTCAATAACATCAATTTAAATACACTGTAGAAATATAAGTGTGCAGTCTTTGTTAATATTTTTATAACGGGTGTGTCCAAAAATGTGTATGCATATTACGACACACGTAAAATAAAAATAACATATATTAATATATAAAAACATAACGCCTGTAAGCGTGGTGGTCGGTCATATATTATGGCATTATAGCACAAAGAACAGAATTTGGTTCACATATATTTCAATGTTCACAAATATTTAATTAAAAAACCATGCACAATATAGTATTTGAAAAATAAGTAAAAATGCTCTTTTCAAAAATAAAAAGACATCATAGTCTCCTCGCAACAGTAACTTTGTTTATATCAACATTTTACGAATATAATTTATTTTATTATAAAAAAATATATATGTTAAGTTGTGAAATATCACAAAAGAAATATCATTTTCTTTAAGTTCCATTAAACCACCGTGATGGTTTTAATATTTACGGTTTGAAATATCTAAAATTTATGGAAATTTTCCGTTATGCAATCATTTTTAAAAGCATGTTGAACTAATTCATGTTAAAGCATGTTAATATACACAATCCGCCAAAAACAAAATAGTAATTTGCACAGTTAATTTGGGATATATAAGATTTTATTATAATTTCTTCAATTTTTGCATCCCAGTGACAGTTTCAAGGATGACATCTAACAAAATTTTCAATTCTAAAATTTATATTTACATCAAAAGCGACTACTACTTACAACAACATATTTCTGTTAAGAATAAATATTATAGTCTAAATAATCAAATGTGATTAAGATGAAATACCTTTTATTTAGCTCTTATATACCAAACTCTTTCATTGCAACAATTTACGTCTCATATTATTTTAGATATAATAGGGTCAAATGGTACGCTTAAATTAAGAATTTTTTAAACAAAATAAAATGATTGTCACAAAGATCATTGCAAAACTAAAAAATTCAGAAAATATTTTAATTCAGAAAAAACGACAGCCCAATTGGGTATGTACAAGTTACAAAAATGTAGTGTTTTAAAATATAAATCATATTGATTCTATGTTATGGTACATGACACAAACAAATAAAATGTTCAAAGCCAAACTAAAAAGATCTCACATTTTTCTACCCACCTGTACCTATTAAAGTGTAAATTTATTTATGTTTTGATTTTTTTTAATTAATAAAAATGACTAAAGATTTTTTCTAATTCGTAACAAAATTAGCACCTACAAAATACTAAAATGTAAGAAGAGTATTTAAAAAATAATCATAATAATGGACAATTTGAAACGACCTCAAATAAATTCGCACAGAATATATTGTGCCCATACATTGCATTTTCTCAATTAAATCTCCAGTCACAAACCAACAATAAGTAGTGACAGTAGCCAATAATAATAATGAGCATGTTTCGCAATACAACCACCAGGAAACTATACCGGTATGTGTTCACCGAAACGCATGAACTTGCATATTTGTAGTTCGTACCTGCTCCTCACCAACACGGTAAAAGTCAGAATAAGTCACCCAAGGTCTGGGTCTCCCAAGGATTCGAACCAAATTCTCTCCACCAAATTCTTCAGTAATCCAATTAACTTCTCACACCATTGTGTCGCTATAAAAAGAGTCGGAAAATCAGATCGGTATTAGTTCCAATCAGTCAGTCCTAACGACTCGTCAACACAGACCTAAAACAATCAAAATGTTCAAATTGGTGGTGTTGTCCGCTCTTGTTGCCATCGTAGCTGCCAAGCCAGGTGGCCTTTTGGGCTACTCTGCTATCGCTGCCCCCGCCGTGGTTGCCGCCCCAGCTGTAGCCATCCCCGCCGCCGTTAGCCATCAATACAGAACCGATGTCATCAGCAAGCCTGTGGTAGCTACCTATGCTGCTGCCCCCATTGTACAAAAAACTGTTGTTGCTGCCGCCCCAGCTGTCTATGCCGCCGCCCCAGTAGCTTACGCTGGTCACTATGGTCACTACGCTCATGCTGCCCCACTTGCCCACGCTGCGCTGGCTGCCCCAATTGCTCACGCTTGGTAAAGAGAGGACTGATGGAATATAATCACAAAATTTATTTTAATACATCTAAATAAATTATTTTTTAAATTCATTGTTTTCTTTTATTTCTTACTGAAAACTAGGTTCAAAGCAGAAACATTGGAAATATAAAATGTAAAGACAAACATAAACTTTATAAAAAAAATATACCTAATAGATAAACCAAAAAAAAAAAACACACTAATGAATCTTTACTATGACTATGCTAGGAAAAAATATAAATACTTACCATTTCTGCTACTCATGTGTTACAGTTATAAATTTGTTTAGGATAGCGACAAAATGCATATGAAACTGGTAAAACTGATCAAATATGAATAATAACAATCAATTGAAAACAAAGTAAATATCAGCAAATAACATCGTTATTTAGGTATAAAATTAAGGTTTAAATACATGTTGTTTCTAACATAGACCACGTAAAGAAATTAAAAAAATAAATAAAAAAATCTTAAGGCTACAGCACAAATTTATCAAAATGTGTTATAAAAGTTTCTTTGTAAAACAAAGTCGACTAATACTACACCTACTTTATTTTAAAAAGACAAGTGAATGTAATTGAAACTGCAATACAAAAAAAAAAAAATCGGGAAAGGATATCTTAATTAAGAGACAGATGTTGTCATTGCGGCAGAAGTTCTCATTTTTCTTTCGGTAACCTTTTCACTTCCAAAAAAATAAAGAATATGTAAGGAATGTGTTAACTGTTTTTAACAACTATTTAGTCCATGCTTTTTTAGCGTTTCGAAAATGCAAATCAAAAATGCTAGTGTACTTTTTTGTTTGTCTATCCGCTATTGAGAATTTTATTTGAAAAATAATCTTCGAATATATAAAATATTTTACATACGTATTTATAATATGTATAATATGTATTGCAACTTACTTCATTGGCGCCATTTGCAACAATTTTGTCATACGATTCATCCTACAAAAATTAACTTTGAGCAACGATAACAGTTTCATTAGCCATCAAATTTTATAATTTATCCCTGAAATTATTCGATGGACTTTTTAAATGTTTTTATATGACAATATATAGTATATTGTTTTATTAGTATTAACAGTGGTGTTTTTTGGCGGGCAAAATTTTGAATTTGCGAGGTGTAGCGTAGCGGAGCCGAGCGAATGCAAAATTTTTCGGGTTTCCAATGCTAGTTCTTGTCTTGTGGTACAATTACCTTATCTAAAGTAAATGAAGACACGTTTTCATAAAAGTTTGACGTGGAAAATAATAAACAATGGCTGTGTAAACTCCACAGCCAAATACTGCATTGAAAGGTTGCGGAATTTTATTATTTTTATATATTAAAAAAAAAAACGAAAAAAATTTTGTATTCCCTTTGAAGATAAACGAAAATTTACCCCCTCATGAAATTTACCCAACTCGCTCGCTACGCTCGCTCATTAGGTAAACTTTTCATTCGTGAGTAAATGTTTTTTACCTTCTTGTAGAATAAATAACTGTTATATAATTTTCATTTATGCTAAGATAAGGGACAATTGCATCACACGTGTACGGTATTCACAAATTTACTGCTCTGAGACACAAAACCATTACGGCCTTTGGCGAGGTAATTCTGTAAGTTAAAGAGGAAGTTCGGCCTAATTAGAAAGCGGGCATTCACAAATTAAAAAAAAATTACTCTGTGTATGGACAAATTTATAAAGTATTGTCGCGTTACCTACTTATACTAAGTGGTAGTACTCTTGAATTTACAATCATTTCTAATAATTAACCAACACTTTTACAGTGGTACTCTGTATCTCAAATTTAAAAAACTTATTTTATTTAATATTACATGTTAAAAAAATGTAAAATTTATAACGGTACTTTATAAATAAATAATGATTCGACCTTGACAAAAAAATGGGCGACACGAACTTGAACTTTTCGGATTAATAGATGCTGAACAATACTACGTCTTGACATATAAATATTTATAATTAAATGATATTACATAACAGCCTACCTTATTTCTCTCGCCGACGAATTCGTAATCATGATGATATGTGCAATGGCAATATATGTATATGTATAAGAAAACGCGTGGATACGTCATGGAACCGGTACCGTACAAATAAATTTGTGTCTTTAAACTTTTATAAACTATTAATAATGTATGATAGTTCATTGTTGTTTACCATTTGTCGCATATTATTTATTTTAACCGTGACAGAATTTTATTCCGTTTTACTGATTAACAATTCTTGTGAAAATTATAACAATCTAACAAATAATACAATAAAAGCTTTAAATTATAATTTTAAGTTGTATGCATACCAGTTGATCATAAAAAGTCTACCTACAAATATTCTACAACTAACTGGTCCTAACTAGAAATCAAGGTAACTTTTTACGAACGAAACTACACTAACTTATTTTCTTTATTATATTAGATTACATAATACATGGACATATCCACTGAAAAACAAAATTTCTATAAAAATCAGTTCAGACACTCCAGAACCGTAGGATCGTCAGCGGAACACTTTATTTGGAAAAAACTCGACATGTTCAGTTTAAAGTCAACAAAACTAGATTTTTTCAGAGAATTAATATAATGTAAATTTCAGGGAATAAGTCTTTAACAAACACGCTACTATCAACAATATGATGTATTTTTAATTAGTTAATTTATATATAATACACTAAATTATTGACAAAAGCAAAGACATTTTCTTATCAAAATTTTATCTAAGGTGATTTAGACAGAACTTCCCGGCTCGCTAATTATACATGTTATAAAATTTGATCCTATAGATGTTATTTTTCTATGATAAAATTAAAATAGATATGGAGTATTAAACTGCAGATAAAGAAGCATGCTATGTATATCTTTCAAGAGAATTTTTCTGAATCGATTTTAAATGATGACGTCATCATTGCTTAGTGGGGTTTACTAGAAAATCAATGAAATAATTTATTTCATTTATTATTTTTTGAGGCATCTTGCAGTTTTCTGCACTGTGAGTCTCATTGATAAATATTTTTTTTAAGTTCAGACTGTTACGTGATAAACATTTAAACTTAAATCAAAATACGTTAAGTATAAATATTTTGTTTATTTTACAACGTTTCAAATAAAAATATCAGTCACCACTTAATTATTTAATAGTTATTATTAAATATTCGTTGCAGGAAACAAACCAAATCATCTCACTCTAACATTGTTTTGGTATGTAATTCTCAAATTCTCTCCACTACATGAAGTCAACTACATATCTTACAATGAATTAGTTTCTTTATTTTTTTTTTTTTCTGAATGAAACAGAATGAAAAGGTAAGTAACAAAAATATCGTCAAGTACATATCACATACTGGTAGACTGCCTGGAAAATTTTGCTACAGTGACGACATAAATTGTTTCTCTTATTTATGCAATAACCTAATAAAAAATACTCTACATTTGGATACCTGGACATTTTGGTTCAGTTTAAATCTCCGTTTTGCGCAAGAGATAGATATCATAAACGTAATGCGAGTAAATTTCTACCAAAAAGATAAACACCGCTGTAGAAAATAAAAATTTCACTTACATTTGCATAAAAGTACATCATGCAATTGAATATTACAATGAAAATGTTATGTAATGTGACAGAAATGGGTGAAAGCACAGACACATAACATGTCTGCTTATAGAATGATATACATTCCGTACATACAAAGAAGTTGGGTTGTGATATTCGAGAACAATTGCGTATGAGGTTAAAATTTTCTGCTTCATGAAATTCTAAAGTATTCAGCAACTAACCTTGCTCAATTTCGTCACAACATTCTTATGTGTAACCACGAAAAAATCGCCTCGAATTCAACTTACAAGTGTAAAAGAATTAAATTTATAACCTTGGAATTATATTGTTGAGGAGCATAAAGAGCTATATATTTTTAATAATCCAAATAAACTCTTATCTTTTCCTTTCCAAAGTTGACCCTCGAATCGCGTAACAGCTACAGAACGAATTACCTTATTTTTATGATATAAAAAATTAGTGTAAATTTACACACACAGAATTTATTCGGCAAAACTGTGAGACGACGTCATCAATTTTCTGGGGGGATAAACGCATACATTTTGATTAACGATTTACTATGCTTGCGATAACCTTAAAATATCTGCAAGATTTCAGAGCAATCGGTCTTGCATTTTCAAACTTAAACTGTAAAAACCTTAAATATAATTGAATTTTGAAAATATTTCTCAAAATCTAAGTATTTGACAACATTTTAACTATATTAAAAGTGTCAATAAAGGTTTCTATTACTAATAAGAGATGATCGCACCCATCATCACAGTATGGATTACAGAAGTTAATCTTAGGAGCAAAGTCAACAACCTTTCACTATCATACAGACTTCGTCGTAACCTTCACCTTCAACTAGACGCGATGGGATTTCCTTTGATGAGTAGTAAGTGACACTTTACTTAATAACCATTACTGCGTGAAATTACGTTTGCTGAACAAAAAATCATTTCGTTTAATTCTCAGATACACACCAGCACTCAAGCGTCACAAACGTGTCAAAAAAATATGTATCTATTTCGGTAATAATGTATTCATATTTAAATTTCAAATCAAAATTATGCGTGTTATGACCAAATCGTGAAAAAATTCACACAAAATCGTCTGTAAGGACTAGCATTTATTTTCGAAAGTCACACCGTAAAAATAAGTCGGACGTATATTCAAATTAGCATTATTTATGGTAATTTATAAACTATAAAAACTTTTAAATATTTGTAGTAATTTCAAAATTATACTGAAGCTCACAGGGGTTGTCGCAATGGATCCCTTTAACATGAAAAGACACTAATATAAGCTCTGAATCTACAGAAGAAGGGCCGAACAGATGCGATGATAAAAGCGCTTGATCAACACATGAACAATTACCCTAAAGTTCCTATTGGTTGAAAAACGCATATCTTGAAGTCGGTTTGATTTTTTAAGTCCTATGTATAACTCATTCTTATTCTAGATTATTGTGATTAGACGCAAGTAGGTATGTGTATTTGTGGTGTTGGCTATATCGGGGTGTTTTGTCAGTTTAATTGTAGATTTTGTCGCTTTATTGTAAGAAGCTATAACAAGCTAGAAATAAGTCATGTTGTATTTTTTAGTTCATACAGGATTGCTATTTTCTATCCTACTTAAATATGTTGATTCTAATGTAAATAAAAAAGACAGATTGACTCAGTCGTGCTTTATAGCACAGACTATTCATGAGAACGTTACACACTTAGCACTGCATCTATTCGGTGATGCTAATATGTACCCTAAGATTCAGTGGTATTTGTATTTTGATAAAACACTTTTATTTTTACTTTCCGACGGTAAGCTAGGGAAGTATTGTATGCAACAGCTTCATGTCTAATTTCATGTTTTCTTAGCGTTTCATAGCTTGTGTAATACGAAAGTATCGGTCTTATCTAGTAATCTTTATGTCTACTAAAATTTTGTAGACATCATTTTAAAATTTTACAAAGTAAGTAGGTCCCATTAAAAGAGTGAAAAATAATATGTTTATATGTCTGTGATTTATTAATCCACCTTTATTTTTAACCTTGTATGTAGGTTTTTGAAAAAAAAATTGAAATTTTTACAATTTAATTTAAAAACTAAGAAACAGATGACTAAAATTTTGCACACGCTTTAAGTTTTATTGTGAACATATGGATCCCTAAAATTTGAAAACGTTATCACAAAATTTTGTTAAATACTTATTTAAATTGCACATACAATCTACAGTCTGATATGCCCCTTTATTTATAGTTCAATAACGCATCCACATTATTGAATTCACGGTAGATACGAGACTTTAAAATTTTCCATTTTAAAGAAATTAGCATGTTAACTTAGCAAAAATGAATCTGATTTATAGTATTGTATATTATTTTTTAAATAAAAAAGCCAACACCAGAAAAACATGAAATAGGATTTTTTCTATCATTAATTCAACAATTAGTGCAAAACAAGGCATTTTCGGCTCTCAGTTCCATGTTTATGTTGGTCATAACAATAATTTACAAATACGAGTATGTACTAAATCTTATTGTTTCTGAAATACGCATTAATTTTTTAGAACTGATTACAAATTAAAAGACATTTTAAGAAATTGATGTGAGAAGCAATTATACTGAATATTTTAAAGATAAGTCATCCGATATCCTTGAAATGCTGGGGCTATAGAATCGTTATGAGTAGTGTAATATTGCACACATCAATATTATTTTATATACCGTCATAAAATAAACATTACGAGTTATTGTCTAAAAGTAAAAAAGAAAAATTCTGTCAACTTTGTTGTTCTATAGTTATTATGACTTAGTACTTCGTAATTTATACCTACATCGAATCTTAAATTCACCTTCAACCTAAATTGTACAGATTTTTTTACTATGCGCCCTCTTTTACAAAATGCAGATATTTCTTAAACCTTTTCTGATGATTTAAGTCTTAGATTCTTTGGGAATCCTCAGATTAGTTTTAAAAGTTAAAAAATTTATTACACACATTTGTGAATTTTCACATACTTTATAGTTCATTCACATTTTGCTACAAAGTAATTTATTTGTTACAACAAATTACTACCATGGGTTTAAACTTACTAGTTTAAACACAAACAACTGGTAATTTGTTACTCATTTGATTATTTTTGTCATGAGCTTTTACATTTCCTCGTCTAAATTCTTATTTTCATTGAATCACCGTCCTTGGAAGGACGGTCATATGGAAACTAACAGCTTTATTTGTAAGTAGTACGTATTATACAAACTTGCCCAGAGCAATCACTGACCTTAACTTTGCTTTTCAAATTTTAATATCAACCGAATGATTTATAAAGGGTGTGTTCATTTCAAATTGTTAAGTGTTTCTAAAATTGATACTCTCTGAGACATGTAAGATCTATTACCCTAGCCACCACACATTTAGATTCCTATACATCAAAAATGGCATGTGTCTTTTTTTTGTGGTTCTTCCACGTATGTTATTTTAAATAGTGTCAAACTCAAAAGATTCATAACTTCGTGGAATTCCGTTACGGAACACATAAATAGAAAAGTTCATTAAAACGTTAAAAAGGTAGTATTACTAAATATGGGTCAATAAGTCCATGTGTTTTCGTTATTTTGATCGACACTTATGAATATGATGTTACAACTCAAAAATAATATTGATGATGATTTCTCAATTGCTCAAATTATAGGTATGTACTACATATTTCAGGCAACTCCTTATTAACCCTAGGGTTGCAAGTTTTGCTAATAACACTAGGGGCATACGACTTATCATACTCACTAAGCTAAATACCAAAGTAATCAAGATATGCCCTCGTCACAAACGTAAAAATAACTTTCCAGTTTCTGTCAAGGTGTACTTGCCATGAATGCAACAAAGGAAAAAAAATTGTACTAACATACTTATTCTACATTTTATTTCACTAAATATTTAAGAATGGTTTTCTGCATGCGTTTTTATAAAATTTTCTGAATATGAAGAAACAATATCTCCAACATTATAGTATTTGAGTCCAAACTTTCAGGAGATTCTATGGTATATTATAATAAACTATACACAGACATGAGTGTAGCCACAATCAATGTGATAAAAATTTAAATTAACACTTACTATTGTGACATTTTTACGTCAAGTGAAGAAGGAATATCAGGTTGAAACTAAAACGCAAAAATGTCTGTTCATCTCCACTAAAAATGATATGACATCATCTCAAAATTTTGCCAAATAAATATGAATAATATCTAAAATTACGAAAAAGATTATGACTCTACACTTGTGATTAATCAATGCATTCAGAGTTTTTAGAAGAACTACTTATACACGTTTACTTATTGATCAAATAAAGAACTCACTCCATTTTTCTGAAAATTTGAGTATTCAGTACTTTTGTTATTACTTATTATTATCACACTGCATCTATTCAAATTGATATGCATGGCCTTGCTAAAATGTTTACAAGATTTCAGAGCATTCAGTTTTGCAGTTTCAAAGTTAAATTGCAAAATATTGTTATAAAATTCAACACGGATTCACACACCACAAGTGACCCGATTGGCATTGAGAAGGATTAGCCAATTTTCGGTTAGCGTTTAGCCATCTACATGATATTCCTAATAGACATACAAAATTTGACAACAATCAGTCCAGTAGTTTTGGAGATTACGTGTCTAATAAAAGTGGATTCACACGCCAGACAGATAAACAGACAGACCGAAACGGGAGACCACTTTTTTCATACACTAGAGGTCATAACACGTCGAGAAAACATTAAGTGGCAATTCGTCCGAAGGACTTGATTACTATACTTCATACTATACTCAAGAAGTAAAAATTCGAAAATTTACAGTGTATACCATTTTTTTTAAGAGACGTTAAGTATTTGCTGACTAAAATATCTAGAACTGTCGACTGATTTAACTTAATAAGTAGATTAAAAACTAATCAAGTGTAAAAAATGCTAAGTAGATGAATATATTTAAAAGCTATAAAGTATAGATCTACATCATATTAATTAATTATGGTAATTATTTGTTATATTTAATATCAATGAGAAAAATTTGTTGAAAAATTGTTTTATTATCGAATTATTTTACCGAAAGAATTTTCTCCTATCATTTTGGACGCCACGTTGACTGCAGATATTAAGTGAATATTAACTTTAAGTATACTCGTACAATCGTCTGGATTTATTCGACAGAAGTGATGCTCTTGAGAGCTATTTTTCTTATTTCTGTGCACTGGACAAGAGTATCGGTAGCGTCAATTTCTTGAACTTGTTCTCGAAAATTGCAAAAAATTATGTGCTGTCGAATTTTTATCTTTTGCAGGATAAACAAACTAGTAGCAACATACTAGAAAAGCTCGAAGTGTTGTTAATTTCATAAGAATAAATAAGTTTTTTTCTTATTTATATGCAACTCGAACAAGTACATAATCAGGCGTTTCTGTACTCTTTTTACCTTTGATTATGTACTTGATACATAAATAGCTATTTTGTTTAAGTAAACGCATTTTCGGTTGATAGTCAAATTTTGTTGCATGTGCTAATTTTAATTAATTAACTATCCAAAAGGTATAATGTAATAAATATTTTAGCATTAATATCAATATTAAATAAAGGAGTAGGTAGTGGCAGCAATGAAAACAATGGACAGTTTTAAAAGGAGATAAATAAACGGATATTTCTTAATGTTACCGTTTTAGAGCAAGGTCAGTCTTCGTGACGAATTTCAATAACCAAGGAAATCTCTATGAACTACTGAAATTAGAGTACGCAATTGCAATCACATAAATAATTAAATACTTGTTACATACTCTTCCACCATAGCAATTTACCTATGTTGACATACAGTTACGTATAAACCACATGATATTCGTTCCACGATTTCATTAAATTGCGTAAACTCTAAGCAATACAGGACCCCCTCTTCCTGTCAACCCCCGAAGGTCAAAATTTTTTTACGTGCGTTTAGGTATCACATCCGTAATATCGTAAACCACACAAGGCTCACTTTGGGTGTAGCACATTCACCTTGTCGTATATAAAAGCTTTGATATTCGTCGTCTTCTTCAGTTCAGTTTGTCCACAGTACAACACAGACCTATACAAAAATGTTCAAATTGGTGGTGTTGTCTGCTCTTTTGGCTGTTGCCGCCGCTCGCCCCGGTCTGCTGGCCCCAACCGTCTACAGCAGTGCCATTGTTGGCAGCGTACCAACATCCATCAGCCATCATAGCAGCTCTGTGGTCCATAGCGCTGCCATTGCTGCCCCCGTCGTACATGCCGCTCCCGTCGTACACGCCGCCCCCGTCGTCGCCGCACACGCTGCTCCCATCGTCACTGCTCACGCCGCTCCTATTGTAGCAGCTTCTCCACTAATCTCCAGCTACGCTGCACATGCTCCTCTTTTATTTTAAAAAAGTGAACATGTACCTTACCACAATTAGTCATCAACAAGCCTAAGAAGCTAGTGTCAAACTGTTCCCAGTTTCATTGCCATATGTTATGAATTTACCTTCTTAATTAAAGAACCCCTTTTCCTTTTTATTTTTGTTTTCTTTTTAATACACGTACATTCGATTCACACAAAATATCAAGATACAAAAGCATCCGTTATAATCAGGTATATTTGTATACTTACGTTAAACCTACACTGTATATATGTAAAATAAACAACCTCAATACGAAACTTTGTGTCACAATCTGAATTATAAAAAAATGTCAAAAGTAAAATTTGTGTTATATGCGATTTTTTTATGAAGCAAATCACATGGCTGCTAGGAAGTATATAGGCCGAGGTTAAACTATTGGCAGCATAATTGTTACACTTAAGGTCTATACAAGAACATGTCAACTGATGAAGGTTATGTCCACCTTGAAAAGGAACTATTCAAAAAGTTCATAGAAGATGGCAAAATTTGATAAAAAAATTAAATATTTATATGGTACTGTTCATTTTTTAATCAGTTCTTTTATAAAACTTCAGTGATAAATGAATTTATGCATTTTTTAATTAAAAAATTCTTAAATCCTCACTAGATAGGAAATGATTTTTTTCTAATATTGAAAATTACTAATAAGTTACTAATTACTAGAAGCAGTTTTTGTTTCCTTGCTACAAATAGAGTTTTATGATATTTGTTTCCACTATTGTTTGTACCTTTCAATCGGTCTTTTTGACAAACCTTTGATTGCATGATTTTTTAGTTCGGCGTCAATATATCAGTTTTTTAAGTATGTGGAATATAATTTAGATTTACGAAGAGACATTTTCAAAGTGCCAACACAACTAATACATTTTTATCATAATTTATATGTTTAAGTGGACCCACCTGACGTTAAAAGTTATTATAGTATATATTTTAGTCACAGTTCAGATTAATTTTAGATATATTTTTTGCAATACAATTTCTCGAAAATAGCTATAAAAGGCAATACTGTCTGCCATCTGCCGGCTGTGTCGATTTTTATTAGAAAAGTCGTCTTCAAAACTGCCAGATCGATTGTTATCAAATTTTAAATTAAGTTAGTTAGGAAAATCTTGTGGATGGTAACACGCTTACCAAAATTGTTCAATTATCCCCATCAACAAGGAGATGACGTCATCTACAAAATTTACAATAGTAGATAATATTTAAATTTTATAAAATAAGATGCTCCTGAACTTGTAGTTTATAAATCCGTATTGAGTTTTATACTCTAGACATCCATTTTTAGAAAAAAATGGATTTTTGTATTTTTGGAAAAAGAATCAAAACTGTATAACATTTTACAATTTAACTTTGAAATTGCAAAACTGAATCCTGTGAAATCTTCCAAACATTTTATTGGAAGCGTGGTAAATCGCTAATCAAAATTTGGAATGCTATCTCCTCTGGATTGAGGAGATAGAATCACTCAGATTTCATTTTATTTTTACCCCTGATATTAATAGTCGAATTCTTATACGGTAAAAATATTCTGATCAATATAATATTTTTTTGACAAGTTACCTTTACCGGTATATTATACAATTGTTCATTTGAAAATGTAAATATCATGTAACAAATTTTAAGTTACAGCAATTATCTATATTCATGTTTTATCATGGATTATGTAAATTATGTTATATTATTTATATTATTCATTTTGTTCAGTAAGTAAAACTACTGTCCTGTAAAAATAACCAAAGCTTAGTTAATAATGTTGGATGTACAGGAGAAATCATAAAAACTGAACAGATTCATTAGAACATTCTGATGTTCTTTACAGTTAATACCATGGTACAAGAAGACATAGCATGCTACTCCGGTGGATGAATTTTCGTCTGGTTTCCTCACCAGCCACGTGACGTCACATTGCCTTGAAAATTAGTATGAAGGCATTTCTCTAATTGTATCTAGCACTAATACTGCATTAGAAGCTTGGAACAAAGTTATTAAAGATGAACACACACTTCGAGAGCGATTACCATTTGCTAATTTTTTAAAAACCAATCAAGAATATCTGTCCTCATGGTCTAACCAATATTTGTCAGGGATGAAAATTTTCACAAATGAACCAGGAATAGTAGTGAAATTGTGGACAAAAAGTTGTCTGTAGACTCGGTCTAATATACGCGTGTCTACTAGCTTCAGCTGGAGCAGGTAGACTCTGCGGAAGCTTTTGAAACATTTGGTACTTTCAAAATAACATGTTTTTCTGCATGGTGCACGATGCTACCCATTGAAAAATCGGAATATTTAAAAAGAACAATCTAAATCCATCGCGTTCCATGAAGATTATCATTTGGGAATTTTTTCGGAAACAGTTGCTAAATGATCCCAATTTTATCAGGAACATGTTATTTAGTGATGAGGTCAAATTTTCCAGCAATGGCAATGGAAACAATAAACAGAATTTACATTATTACGCACAAGAAAATCCGCGTTGTATTCGTTAAACTTATTTTCAAACAATTATTTTCATCAACTTTCATTTTAAATGTAATACAGTGACACTTTGTTTTGAAATTTTAAAACCACAAACTTCGTGGATTTGTGATATTTTTTAAATTGTTTCGTAAATCAAGGAAAAAATAATGTATTTTGAGTTGTCCTTAACCACAAATCGTCATTTAGGTCGAATCACCATGTGTATACATGTAAAAAAATAAAATTCGCAAAATCAAATCTTTTAATTTTTCGGGACAACTGCATTTGATGTACTGTACTGTATGGGTGTGGGAGGTTCTGTCGAAATAACCTTGGACCAATTTTTACTTCCTGGGCGTAAGCTAAGAAAGTATTGTAATCGGGTCCATTCTATGACTGATTACCTTTATTATTTTTTATTGATCAAATTAAGAACGAGTCACTCCATTTTCTTGAAAATATGAGAATACGCAAGTCTTTGTTTAGTAGTGATTAAATAAGAATTTTAATAATAATAGTCCGAACATTTTGTTCGATGGTGGCTTACTTAATTCATAATTTAAATAACATCCACTTTGTAAAATTTTGAGTAACCTACGTCATCACAATGTTGGTGGAGAGGATTAAACAAAGTTTGGTCAACGTTTTACCATCTACACTACACGATATTCAAAACACAAATATAAAATTTCACACTAATCAATCCGGTAGTTTTGTAGAATATCTGTCTAATAAAAATCGAGCCTATTACAAGATTTCGTTAGCTTGCGCCCGGAAAGTAAAAACGCTGAGAAAACACGAAATTAAAGGTGTTTGTGATTATTAGAATTGCTTCGAAGGACCAAAGTGCGACCGTTTTGCTTGGGATTTATTCCAGAACTTAAAACTACAAAATTGTGTTTACCGGTACCGACTAAATGGGGTGGGTGGGACACAGCCCCACCGCTCACAACCCCAGGTATGTACCTGCTTAAGATGATTGGATATGGAAATTTCCAACATGTTTATCACAATAACCCGATCACAATAGTTCCCTTACCTATCGAGCTAGAAAAACGTACGATTAATTTATCAGATACATAAGAATAACAACATCGATTTTGATAAATATGAACAAAGCTTTAGTAGTCATCTTCTGGTGTATATGCCACCCATTAAACGCCGCTTCATGGCACATACATAACTCCAATTACTTGAAATACGATTTTCCAATAATTTAGAGTACCTACCTAACTTGTGGCTTCTAAGATGGTGAGCGCATTTCTTATTAGTTGTACATGTGTTCCAATTTACTTCAGAAAAAGTAATATCTGTAGTAATGTATTTCATTCAATATTATTTATAACTGTAAGAAGTACGCACAATTTAAGAAAATTTTTAATTTTTATAAATTGTTAATAATTCACACACCCATTGGATACTATCAAGTAGTCATCATACATGTCAACATTTCTGCCAATGTTTAAAAAAGCTTTTTAAAATATTTTATTAAAAAATTTAAGCCTGATGTAGCTCCAAAGACGTCCAGTGCGTCACTGTTATGACTAATATGATAGTTGAAGAATCGCAAATTTTAAATTTTCAATGTTCTTTAAATCAATTTAAGAAAAATTGATCCAAAATTGCTCCCTCGCACCTAAAGTACAATGAAACATATACAGCATCTCTGCATCTTCGAGTTGAGTTTTTCTTTACACAATCTTGTGATGACGTCATCAGCATTTTTGCAAAGTCACGTTAATCAATTCGGATTGATGCAGTGTAATACTAAAAATAACAGTATTGTACTCCCAAAATTTTCTGTGAAAAAGGAGTGAGCCGTTTCTGATTTAATAAAAAAAATAAATAAATTGACTCATTCATGAATTTTTTTGAACCACCTGTTTAAGCAAATCTAATAATAAATTATAAGTATAGACTGATGATATTTTGCACATTTTACTCGCAGATAGGACTTGTTCGGTAAAATTTTGAGATGACGTCTTCAATTTCTTGGGGTTGATAAACAGATACATTTTGATTAACAATTTACCATGGTTACAATAACTTCAAAACATCTGCAAGATTTCAAAGTATTCAGTTTTGTAATTCTTGATTTATTCAGCACAATAAATTGACTCAGTCATTAATTGTTTTAAGCCATCTGTTTATGCAAATCTAAAAAATATTAATGCAGTGATAAATCACAAATATAGACTCATCATATTTTATACATTTAAGATAGACTTTATTTAGCAAAATTTTGAAGTGATGTCATTAATTTTTTAGGAGGACGAGCAAATAAATTTTGATCAAAAATTTACCATGCTTATGATAACTTTAAAACATCTCCAAGATTTCAAAGCATTCGGTTTTGTAGTTCTTGATTAAATCAATAAAATACATTAAAGCATCCATTAATTTTTTAGTTCACCCTATGCAGGGTGAGTATTATAATAACGGGACCCTGACCAAATTTCAATGCAAGACAAAATACATATATCATATGTAACTCTTTTTATATATTTTTTTCTAAAATGTACAGACATAATTAGTTACCTAGTACTCCTAGTTATTTTTGACTTTCGCAATAATTCTATTGGTCAATTTTAAGTTCCGATAAGTTTTTAGTCTACGTCATAAGATGAGGGTTAAATACACGAACGATGAAAAGGCTGATAAGATCTTGATTTTTGGAGAATGCGGAAAAAATGCCGTTGTAACAGCAAATCTCTACTAAAGAAGATATCCCGATAGGCGACATCCATCCGACCAAATCTTTAGATGTTTAGAAGGAACGTTAAGTCAAAATTGGCCGAAAGAAACAAGAAATAGAGGATTTATCGCTACTGGTGTCGAAAATAAAATTCGTGTAATTAAAGCCGTAGACAATGACCCGCATGTCAGCCAAAGATTTATAGCACGACAGGTAGGAATATCTCAGTCTTTCGTTTCAAAAATTTTGAGAGCGAATAAGTTTCACACTTACCAAGTGTAGTACAAGATCTAAAAGAAGAAGACTTTCCCAGAAGAATACAATTTTGCAATTTTATGCAACATCAACTTGAGTTGGACAACAATTTTTTATTCAAAGTTTTGTTCAACGATGAAGCAAGATTTGTTAATCGGCACAACTGTCACTATTACTCCCAAAATAACCCACACTGGATCAGAACAGCTCATTTTCAAAATGTTTATTCCATAAATGTGTGGACTGGTATTATTGCACATTACGTAATTGTCCCATACATCTTCGAATGCAACTTAACAGGACACAGGTATCGACAATTTTTGGAAAATGATTTTCCGGGGTTATTATAAAATGTTCCTCTCAACCTCCGACAAGAGCTGTGGTTTCAGCAGGACAGGGCATCATCTCATTATCAGAGAGTTGTTAGGGACTATCTTGATGAGACGTTTGCAAATAAGTGGATTGTCAGAGGCAGTGTGAATGCAAGGCTCACTCGTAGTCCCGACTTACACCTTTAGATTTCTTCCTCCGGGGTGTTGTAAAAGAACAAGTTTACCAATGTCCTATGGGTAATTGTGAAAATTTAAAGAACAAAATTAGAAATGCATCTGCTGCTTGCTTAAATCGCATCGAAATGTGTTGCGCAGGAAGGAAGGCATTTTGAACAGTACTTACGCCAGGTAAACTTATTTAACTGTTCAATTTATTTATTAGACTTCTTTGAATTAATATGTTGGTGTTTTTTTTAATATTTCGTTTGTGAAATTTTGATTGCCGTCTTTCAGAAACAGTGACAACTAGTAAGGAGAGTACCTACGTTGATCCTAAAAACGTATATGCTTATTTTGGAATCTAGCAATAACTTATAGATGTATGTTATGTTTCACTGAAAATTGGTTAGGGTCCCGTTATTATAATACTCACCTTGTATATGCAAACAAAAAATATGAACAAAATAAATTGCATGGACACTCATCATATGTTCTAGAGTCTGTGCGTTTTCAGATAAGCACACCTATAAACTTGCGCAGCAAACGAAAATGAGTCGGCCAAGTCTACTTTTAAATTTAAGGGGTGGTCGCATCACCCATTGGCGTGCAACGTGCATAAGCTTCAGTAAATAAATCGTTGTCAATACATCATTCGTTAAACGTTTTTCGTAGTGTTCACTTGTGTTTATGTTTTTGTGTTGTGTTCTTCTGCTATAAGTTGCGATTTAGAAAACAGTTCTTTTCAGAACTACTGTGATTATAATTTGACGTTTGAAATAAGTTCCGCCACTGGTGGAATTCTACTTGTCAGATGAAGATGACTCACTGTGCTTATCTGTAAACGCACGGTCTCTACAATTTAGATAGGATTTATTCGGCAAAGTTTTGAGCCGCCGGCGACGTCACCAATTTTTTGGTGGGTATAAGCAAATATATTTTGTTTAAAAATTTATCATGCTTATCGTAACTTTAAAACATCTGCAAGATTTCAAAGCATTCGGTCTTGCAGATTGAAAATTAAATTGCAAAATGTTCTTTTATAATTTTGATTTTTTCCAAAAAACTGGACATTTCTGGTAAAAACTCAACACAGAATCATGGACTACGTTATTTTATACAATTTAAAATCCATTTACTATGTACATTTTCGATTAGACAAAGTTTGGTTAGCGTTTTACCATCTACATGGTATGCATAATACACATATAAAATTTGGCAACAATCGGTCCAGTAGTTTCGGAGATTATATGTCTAATAAAAATCCGGACGGACGGACGGACAGACGGACAGACAGACAGACGGAAACCGGAGACCAATTTCTTCGTACTGTAGAGGTCATGAAAAGTAGAGAGTCGTTCGACGGATTTGCAAATTTGGTACGTAACTTTCAAATGGAATGTTCTGTATACTTTTAAATTGTAGCCCTAAATAAGTTTTTTAAGCTGCGCCAAAAATGTTTTTCGATAACGAAAAATATTTATGAAAGTCACTAAAACGAGAGTTTCGTTTTACAGAATATTCGACTAACTTTTTAGATATTTTGAACATAAACGGCGGTAAGAAAATACTGTTATTTGCACCTAAATTTTTCCATATGTAATTTAAAAAATAAGTGAACTCCAAAGTAAAACGTTGTGTATATGGTTTATCTTTACCATAGTTATTTATTTAGAAAACTAACTTCCAAATGTTATCAGTTATCACTCAAAACAGCTTTTTATTCACAAATTTAAATTGTGTTTACAATAAGAATAATAACATTCGAATTTTTTCTCCGATCCCATAGGTAATGTCTCCTCCGTACCTTAGGAATTTGTTGGTCTACCTATGTAGAAAGAACTGCATAGGTAGGTACTTTAATAGTTTTTTTGCCGCTAACAGTTGCAGTAAAAGACATTATCAATCTAACCTTTTCACATCTACCGATCATTTTTAACTCTCAGAAAACTTTAGAAATGTAAATTTATAAATAAAACATTTAAAACAATAACCTCTTGTAATATGTTAATATAATTACATTTATTAAAATATAAACAACCAGTTGCATTTATATGTGGTTTTAGTTACTTCCCCCCGTTGGGAAATATATATTAAGTATAATATTATGAATGAGCTTTACCTCGTATGCGGTAATGCTTTTTAAATAAATAAATAATTATTTATCTAATAATAATTTTGTTTGCTTATATGCAGGTTTTAGTCTTGCTCTGGTCCGAAAATATAATGTCAAGAATTTTGTGCATTAAGGTTCAACTGTAATGTATAATTTATAGGTGCGACTATCTCGCCTAATTTAAATTCTGAATTACATTAGCTTTAAAAATAAATTTAACGTTATGCTTCCCCAAAAAAATGGGTATTTATAACTAGTGTAGGTAACAATAACCGAAAAACTAGTTCTCACCGTTGGGTATCAACCAATTAAGTGTTTAATGTCAACGTGCTTTACTTTGTCAAACTGTTCTCATCAAGACGGCTCCGTCGTCCTTCGCACCACACCCAAGCTTCTATAAAAACCCACATTTACCAGAATTTATAATCAGTCTTTAAACAACACAGACCTCCTTCATCATGTACAAGCTGGTGGTGTTGTTCGCTACTCTGGCTCTTGCCTATGCGAAACCTAGTGGAATCGCACATGGCGTAGCCCCTGTAACTTACACTGCTTCAGTACCGGCCATTTCGGCAGCCGTCAGCCACCAAAGTAGGACCGACTTCGTTAGTAACCCCGTATTCACTTCTTATGCGGCGGCTCCTGTTGTCGCCGCTGCTCCTGTTGTACAGACCGCCGAGGTGGTAGCTGCCGCCCCCGTCGTGAAAACAACACTCACAGCCGGTCCACCAGTGACTCACTACGCTGCTGTCCCTGTCACCGGAACCGCCTACACCCAGAACGTTCATTACGCCGAAAAAGATGTTGTAACGGGCTATTCTTCCCAGATTTACAAACCCAATTTAGGAGCCTTAGCCACTCCCATCGAAACTGTTTCCCAACAGCAAGTTCTTGCACCAGCTCGTGCCGTCCAGACCATCACTCCAACTGTTACTCAAGTCCAACCGGAAGTCTCCGTCAGAAGAGTCGAAGTTGACGTTCCAGTACAGACCCCTGTCGTGAGCGAAGTAGAATTACGCACTCCTGTTGTAGCCGCCGCCCCCGTCGCCAAGGTTGCTGCAGCCGTCCCCTCCATTTCCGGTTACTCTTACTCCGTTTCGGCACCTGCTGCTGCGGCCAAAGTAGCCGCCGTCGCTCCGGCTGTTTCCAGCTACTCCTACTCTGTTCCCGCGCCCGCGCCTGTCGCCAAAGTTGCCGCCGTCGCTCCGGCTGTCTCTAGCTACTCTTACTCTGTAACGGCCGCACCCGTCGCCAAAGTTGCCCCCGTCGCTCCGGCCGTCTCTAGCTACTCCTACTCTGTTCCCGCGCCCGCGCCTGTCGCCAAAGTTGCCGCCGTCGCTCCGGCTGTCTCTAGCTACTCTTACTCTGTAACGGCCGCACCCGCTGTTTCTGTCGCCAAAGCTGCCGCCGTCGCTCCAGCTGTGTCTAGCTACTCCTACTCTGTTCCCGCTCCAGCTGCTCCTGCCGCCAAAGTTGCCGCTGTAGCTCCGGCTGTCTCTGGCTACTCGTACTCTGTCGATGCACCCGCTGTTGGCGCTATTGCTCCTGCAGTGACTGTTGCGCAAGTAGCTCCTGCTGTAGCTACCAGAGTTGCTGCTGTTGGTCCTGTAGCTGCGTATGCTACAGCCCCTGCAGTTAACAGTTATTCATATTCAGTTTCTGCTCCTGCTGCTGTAGCTGCACCTGTTTTTGCTTCCAGAAGTATCAGTGTACCATCTAGTTTTGCTACGACCGAATTGCGCCAAGTAAATGTAGAAAATCAATGGTAAATTAAGAACTGAAACTGATTTTGTTATAATTTAATACTGTATTTTGTAAATACAAAATATATTAATAAAATGCAACTATAATTTTATATTTCTGCTCTTATAGCTTTTTTTCTAAAGCCGCTTGTATATATAAAGGTTAAGATGAGTACGTGCAAATAGTTTAAAAAATACTGCAAATAGCTAAAAACCGTAGTATTCATGTTTGCGTACGTAGGTATCGGATGTGTAAAGAGTGATAACAAAATAAAGCATACAACACAATAAAATCTTTATACATAATGGTAATTCAAGTTTCTAATATTCGGCATGAAAATTTTTCCTGTAACTTTCATCTTTACATTATAAAGATTTTGTTGCAATTATTCATTAATAAGTCATTACTAGCCCTCTGCCCACAACTTCACCCCTGTACACCTAAGAACTTAAGAACCTAAGAAGTTATTTGATTGCTAGGAAAACTACCTTAATCTCGCTGTCGCTCGGCGTTTAATCGTCCATACTCCGTCACATAAAATTTCACTTAAACTCCTAATAAAATATAATTTTTTAATTTCAAACGATTAATATTCTTTTGCAATGATTATTCCCTGTCTTCTTGCTTCATCAAAAATTGACCTGCATCCACTTACCATAGTTACTATGGTTGACAACCACGACCATTTTCACATAAAGTAATCTATTTATACTCCGCCGGAGTATAAGTGTTTTATTTATACTCCGGCGGAGTATAAGTAGCACTTATACGACTTATGCGCCGCTCAAACACGCTGTCATAGAAATGACACTTAAACCCCGGTAAGAACGTCATATAAGTGTCAGTTATATGACATTTGAAAATAATACTCCTAGTATTTAACATTACTAGCATAGTAAAAGGGTTTTCATTGGCGGACTGGCCGCAGGCGAGCCAGGCACCTTCTGGAGCCAGTAAAAACCGGTTACCTTGCGTGTATTGTTCAATATTTTATTTGTTTCTCACTTGTAAATAACTATTATAAACTATTAAAAACTCGTAGAAGGTCCGACATTTGAAGAAACATCGTATGAGCTTTAGACGTATTGCCTTGGAAACGCACGCAGCATGGCACTTATTGTGTTGTCTAGTTCTGTCATTTAGATTGTTCGATTTATCGTTTTCGATGTATTGAAATGAGTGTGGCGCAAGCTATATCACTGAGGAAGCAGCAATTGTGAGTGAAAATTTTGCTGAATCAACTTTGGCTGTCATTTCAACTTATAATTATGGTGACCATATTTTTTTTGAAAAAAAGAAGTACACCCCACCCAATGAAAATTCCAAGTTACTTTATTGTATTAGATTTCAAGTAATGAAACATTTCATTACACGTTTCTTCGAAGTTTAGGTACACCTGCATAACAGCTTCCAAAATGGACAGGCCTAGGGCGTTCTGCTCACTAGTCCAGTATTTGTTGATGTTAGAAAATAGTCTCTCAATGCTTGCGCTTGTCCCTGTCAACAAATTTCATTATTATTTAAAACATTGAAATCAATCAGCTGGATTTGTACCTGGAAGGCAGAGGGCAAATTCGCATAACATTTTCAAGTTTATTGGTGTGACAGCACACTCTCTGTACTAGCTCCGTAATAACTAAGCAGGAAATATGACATGCGTATGACGCCCGACGACCGTATGCACAAGAACGGTGAGTACTTGATGGAGAAATGCTGCATTTGATAGAGTGGGATGGACATATGTAATATTAATAATAAATATTAGATATGACTTCGAAATCATATGATCATAAGTTAGTAAAAAAAAAGTACATTTTAATGTACTTTGCTCTTCTGTGAAGACAAAAGGACATCGTTTCCAAAAAAAGTACTGTCCTATTAAAATAAGTACATATGGTCACCATACTTATAATAATTTAAAATAGCAGGAGCAGGGGTGTAAAAATTTTACTGGCTAGCCGGTAAAATGTTTACAGGCTATAGCCAGTTAAGTGATATTTTCATGTGGGATACAGTGACTTGATAAATTGATGTTTACAAGTGAGGAAAAAATAAAATATTTTACTCCGACGCTCAACAGAGATTTCCGAGAAAAAGAAGAAGACAAAACATTTGGCCACTTTTTACTCCCCAAGGAATAAAATTAAACAGATTAAAACGTAGTTAACCTTTGTAAAAATAAACCAAGTCGATAACTTACCGAACGAAACATTTTTTTAAAGAATCTAAAAATTTATTAAATCTCGTTTCAGCTTCTTTAAGGCTGAATTTGTAGAAAATCTATGCTACATCGTAAGCGTAAGCCACTCGGCCACCTCAAAAAATTCTGAGAAAGTAGAGGGATTTAAATATAAACGTTAACTTGTTGCTGCTGCAATACCAGATCTAAACAAAATGTGTTAAATATAGTATATGAAAAGGTATTTGACTTATTGGTATACATATTAAGAATTTTAGCAGACATAAATCAGCAGTTACTTTGAAATGAAAAGAAAATCAGAAAATTCTAAACGATTCTCTTCATATATACATGTTGTACACAATCTTTACGTCTGTATGGAAATTAACAAGTATTTTCAAATCTTGTTAAAATAATTGCATGTTAGAAGAAAATATTCTTTTTTCACTACCACTTGTAAAAGACGTTATGACCTGTGTCCATAAAGTCCACCCCTGCCCCTTGTAATTTTGGAACCGCTATAGGTTATGTTTTGAAATAGAAAAACGTGTGAATGAGTAATCAAATGATGCTCCTCGTCATGATAGTGACACGCGTTGAGCTTGAAATGTCAAAACTATGACATGTACGTAAAAAAAATTAAATGGCTTAGTAGGTCGAGTAGCCCTCTTTTGAGAACTACAGATTTTTCGAAAAATCATAGGAGTAAAATTTAATTTTGAAGGTTTTGTTTTTTTTAATGACATAAGTTAAAAAAAACGATAAGTGTAGACTGTACAGATAAAGAAATATGCTATGCGTATATTTCACATTTCAAGTCAGTTTTTCCAGATAGGTACATCTTCTTCTAGAAATCTCAAATAAAGACATTTTATATATTAGTTAACATTATGTCAGAAATAAGTAAATATGGAATTTAAATCATTTGCTCTCAAGAACATTTTATAAAAATTCGAAGCGAAATACTTATCGCCACAGAAATCATTTAGTTGGGTGGAGCCAGACTACAGATTTGGCAAGGTCAAGAATAACTTGACATTTAAGCTACTGTGAACCCGGTAACGAATCAACTTTTGTTTATTAATATTCTTACTCCAATGTACGTCTAGATTTAAAGCACCACGTACTAAACTATTCACAACGACCAGAGGCACTCTTAATAAAAAATAGGCGCAATAACTCGAATGAACCAAGGAAAAATATCAACCTACAATTTTTTTTTAAGGCAACTCATCGAAAATGTTAAAAACACAAAGCCGCTACAGCGTATTACCCACAGTAATTTACAACACAGTACGAAAAATCCATTTTTAAATAAAAATATTTTTTTTCATTATATACCAACCTATATCAATACCTAAATATATATACATATATAAATTCGTCGGCCAGTTAGAATTCTATGAAATTAAAATATTGTTCTTGTTTTCGTATAGGTAGCTAGTTTTAACCTGTTTTTAAAATAAGTTTACCATTTAAAAAACGTTCATAATGTCATACCCAAATTCACTAAAGAAATAGAAACACGTTCATTTGAAATATATGCTTATATGCAAAAAAATCTTAAACAAACAGCATATACACAAAACTGGTCCAAAGTCGCATACACTGCTCATAAAAAAATAGTAAGTATATATGTTAGAAAACCTGTAAAAAATTGTACAAAATAGCAAAACACCTATCACAATTTTATAATTTCTGCTGAGATCTAAAATATTAACAAGTTTAAGAATTTCTTTAAATTTTTATTCTTTTTCTACTTTAAATACCTATGTACATATTGTATGTAAATTATAAATACCAATTAAAAACTTTTACTACTGTCGTCCGCTTGTAGCCTGTATTACGCGTATGTACGAATAAATGTCAAAAATCAATTTGAATAAAATGATATCAGATAAAATAAAGATCTTCAAAGCATAGTAAACTGGGCACCTTTGTTTAATTCAAAAGCAATTAAAAAATACCATAAATATTTTTCAAGCAGTCTAAATGTTAAATGCCCACACCAAAGAAGAAAAACAACGTACAACCGCGTGAGGTTTCCGGGTGACATTGATATGGGTGGGGCCATATAGTCGAACCAACATTTAAATGAATTACTGCAAAATACATTGTTGCCCAAAATAAAATTTGCAGAGAGGGGAATTTATATAAATATGACGCATTTCCAGTATGGCTATAGTTGTATAGGTTGCTGAACGATCAGTTCGCATAACTCAATTGAAAATGTTCAAATTGGTGAGCATAACTTGTTTTATAATTTAAATAAATCAAAACAAAGTCATCGTCAATCATAAAAAAAAACTAAACTTATGTCTGAATTATTTTTATTATAGTTTATTGTTGCTGCCCTTTTGGCTGTCGCTTCGGCTAAGCCTGGTATTGTTGCCAACACCATCGCCTACTCGGCACCTGTTGTCTCTCATGGTGTGGTTGCTCCAATAGCCGCAGCCCCTTACGCAGTCGCTGCCCCCATTGCTAGAGTTGCTGCCGCTCCCGTCGCCATACCAGCTCCAGTTGCGTACAGTACAGGAGCTGAAATTACTGTACACGCCGAACCTGTAGAACAACATGGATATAAAATTGTCTATTAACCTATATTCATGAGGTTGTTTGAGACTGCTTAGTATTTTTTGTAAATAAACGTTGTTAGTTATTACATAAAGGTTATTTTATACGACTACGGAATAAAATTCTTACACCGCTGTAGATTTTACTTTTTCATACTCGTACAGTATAAAAAATACAAGACAATATAAATAATAGACTGAACGCAGACAATTTCGTTTCATTGTTACCATACTTCCCTAGGTAGTGGTTTTGCAAATGATGAAAAACTGTATTCAAATTGATTGATTTGTCAAGTGATACATAATCTCTAACAGTCTATAACATACATAGAAGGACCGACATATTCGTATTTTACAAGCATCAGACATTCGTTGTAATTAGTCTATTAAGTATAATAATGCCTCTTTTAGTTTACACTCAGGAAATAGAAATTAAAGAACAGTACATAAGTACTAAAAGAAGAGTCGTATCTTATCTGGGGCAATGACATCATCAATTTTTTTGTTAGTACCTGCAAATATTTTATTTTCATATATTTTTATATATGAAAATAAAATTTTCATTTATAAAAATATATGAAAATTTATAGAAAAGGCAAAGTTTATATTTTTATAAACTTAACAACAAAGAAACGGCATTTGACTCAAGTTTTCAAAAGATGCGTATATTATAAACTATACACAGACGTGAGTTTAACTAAAATTTAGGTTAACACCAAAGTGTCACTTATACGTCAAGATAATATTCAAATCCACATTATATTTGACACTTATCGGAACGAAGTTCTTTATCGCCCGTCTCACAGGGCTACTTGGAGGAGTAGAGCTAGGCCTAGAAAAACGTAAAATGGCCTCAACATACTTAATAATTGCTACAATATTGTTACGAAATAAACCCATACGCCGCCCCGCTGCGACGCCTATGGGTTCTAAGCATGTACGTCGCCGATGACTCATTGTCGGTAGCGGCGGCCGGAGAAGAGCCTGGAAGCGGAAGTCGCGAATGGGTGCTCCAGAGAAGTCGAGAAACGGTGACGTAGGCGTGCTGTTTAAATGGGAACCACCGTCGGGAGCAGTTTGTGTAGTCCAGAAAACGAGAGCTGAATTCAGACAACAAGTCCAGTCTAGCGAGTGTCGAAAAAACCCTGACAAGTTGTGCGGGAATTATTTTGTACATCATCGCTGTAATAGTTTTAGTCGTGTAAATTCGAGTTAGTAACAAGTAAATTGTTGATTTTTACCCACGGCGATTATAATTCGCCCGTTCAACGTAACAATATATTGCATTGCTCCTGAATACTTTTACTCTTTGTCTCTGGTTGTTTTGTGTGTTTACAAGCCGCACGCGCCGTTACTTAATAAATAATGGATAGTGAAAGTGATTCATTGGAACTATCAATGTTTAAGTAACAATGAACAGTGAACAATAAATAATGAAACGTAAGAATAATTTTTGAAGTTATTGCAGTTGTCATGTTTTGGAGAAAATTTTTTATAGTTTTAATTGAATATTTATTTGGCATTGAGAAAAAGACAATGTCTTGTATTGTATTATTATTTTTCTAAATGTTTCATGTAATAAAATATTAATTAAAAATATAAAAATTTATAACTATCTTCTAAATACGATACATAAATGTAAAATGAGAAGGGTGTCATAATATTGTTTCTTAATGACTTAAAAATCTATGTGGGTTATTGTTGTGAACACATACAATTGTATTCAAAAAATATTGGGCACTGTCATACACATAATATCATTTATGACAAATCATATTATGTGATTCAAGGTTTATGTCATTTTGACAAATATTAGCACTTTTCAAAAATCTATTTTGTCAAACGATGCCTTCGATATTATTAATATCCGAGAGATATGACACTACTAAGTAAAATAGATTATTTAAGTAAATAAAGCACATTTTACAAGTTATGGCATTAGTAAATAACAACTGCCCAATATTTTTTGTAGAAGCTAATACGACAATTTTTAATCATGCATGTTTTGTCCTATTAAAAGCTTATGTTATTTGAAAACGGGGTTACATTAAAAAGCTGTACCTTGGAACAGGAAACTGCTTTTAACTTTCTTTTTTAATTTATTATTATAATTTTATTATCAATTCCTTCATTTATTTTACTGTACTATTTTATAAATTATAAATAAGAGTATGGAACTTCGTTCCATACGAGTGTCCCACGACACCTCACGTCTTTTGTCATTCGATTTTAACACTTAAATATGTAGTATACACAATAGCCTACCCAGTGGATTCGCAACAATTGTTGTCATTAATTTTTTTCGGCAACTTTGCAATGCAACGTTATCCTCATTGATGCTCTCTTACCACAATTTTGTGGAAATTAAAGGGACAGTTTCTGAGAAAACAAAATATAAATCGATTCTTATGTTCATTGTTTTAACACACTCTCTGGCAGAAAATGTAAAAATTAAAACTACCTTTATTAGCAAAGTAGAGGTAACAGTGTATCTCAAAGCATATTGTTTAATCGACATTGTAAGATGTATTTGCAAGAACAACCAGAGCTGGATGCATTTATCGACCCTAGTTGTGCAACCGCAAACGCTTTTTCAAAGTATTGTTACGTTGTTCGGGCGAATAAAATCGGCGTATGTAAAAACTCAACAATTTGTCTGAATAATTTCTGTACATAAATCGTTGCAATAGTCGTGTAAATAACTCAAATTTACACGACTATTGCAACGATTTATGTACAGAAATTATTCAGACAAATTTCACTCGCCGCTCTTGACTCAACTAGCTGAATGAATGCTCTTCCCGACGGTGGCCTCTGTTTAAACCTATGCGTGCCTGTCGGTGGATCCAGAACGCCGCATCGAGAGTTTTCTGTCCCGTAATCGTAAGCCGCTCCAGACTTGCCTTTGTGGAAAGCCGTATCGACACTGTCAGCGCTGTCAGCAATGCTGACTCACCCATCAACGTCGTGCGTACGTCTAGAAAACTCTTGACGGCCGTAGGCGTCGTACTGGGGCGGCGTAAGGGTGTACTTCGTAACAGTATCCTCCCTCCTCTCATTCTACCTCTACAAGATTGATTACCGATTTGTCTATAAATACCGTCTATACAAAATACTATTTATGGTGTATGTTTCAAACACAACTTTTCCAGTAAAATTTAGTAATCACGTCGTTAATCTTTTAACGAACATCTCAATGAGTTTACATTCAGTTCCTGAGTACCCCCCAAGGTCACCAGGTTTAACCCCTCTGGATTACTTCTTGTTCGATTTGTTTAAGCGAACCTAAAAAATTGGTCGAAAGTTGTTTCGACAGAACTGCTCTCGCTCCTGAAGTACAATAAAACATCCAACATTCTCGAATTGAATTTTTCCTTTACCTAATATTGTGATGACGTCATCCACATTTTTGCAAGGACACGTATATCAACTTACGGGCTTTATAAGCAAATCCGAAAAATATTAATGGAATAATAAATCATCAAGTAAAAACTCATCATACTTTGCACATTTTAGTTAGGATTTATACGGCAAAATTTTGAGCTGACGTCATCAACTTTTTAGAGGGATAAGCAAATATACTCGTCTTTTGATTAAAAATTTATTATACTCTTCATAATTTTAAAACATCTGCACGATTTCAAAGCATTCGGTTTAGTAGATTCAAAATTAAATTGCTAAATGTTGTTTCATAATTTTGATTTTTTCCCAAAATTCTGGACGTTTCGAGTAAAAACTCAACAAGGACTCATAAACTACATATGTAGGACTATGTTATTTTATACAATTTAAAACCCATTTACTATGTATAATTTTGAAATGACGTCATCAGTCATCACATTATTGGTGGGGATGATTAGAGAAATTTTGGTTAGCGTTTTATCATCTACATGATATTCCTAATATAAATACAAAATTTTACAACAATCGCCCCAGTACTTTCAAAGATTATTTGTCTAATAAAATGTAAAAGTAGAGAGTCGGCCGACGGACTCGATTACAATACTTCCTTTGCTTACGCTCAAGTATTAAAAAGAAAAACGGACTATTTGAGAGAGATTGAAAGGTCCGCAACTGACTGGTCTGCCAGAATAATTGCTTGCACTCAAACATCGCGAAGTAGGTACATGGTGATTATATTATCTATTCACGTCTGGGTATTTCTGAATAGGCAACAGAAAAATTAATCACTCTGTATGTATAACTTCAAATCCTCTAATTATATTATAGAGAAAAAATAAGTACCTTATTCAAATTCATGACAAACGTATTGAAAACAAATTGAAATATCTAAACATCAAACTGATGTATGCCATTTTTCGATGTACTGCATATATTTCAACGTAAATTTTATGTTCCTGCATAGAATTCAAAGATCAAATTCCGCGGTATTTTTTCTGAAAGGTCTGGAAACCTTAGTTACCGGTTACCGGTCGCGTTGTTAATGACGAAAAAAAGTGACAGCTGTTTAAAAATGCGACATGAATTAATCAAATGTGCTATTTCGTTGAAATGAATCGGCGGGGTGTTGAATTTTCATTCGCAGAATCATAGATCAAGCGTGCAGTGTTTGTGATCCTAACCTAATACAAGACCGTGGATTTGTTGGAAAAAGATTTGGAATAACATTAAAAAGTGAAGCTGGGTCTGTTAATAATTAATAATAATATAATATAAACATCCCACATATAAGATCAAATCGAAGCAACCAGTTGGTAAAGAAAAATTCTTCCAGGTTAGTTTTTAGTTTTAAGTGTTACGACCACTTTACATCCTGAGATCGTATCATACCGATTTAGAGTTTTAAACATTTACAAAGCCCAGTTTTGTCTATGTAATAACGGACATACTCGGATGAATGCGCAGGTGAATATGTACCTAATATGTATAAAAATCATCTTTATAAAAAGAATCATATTTGGGAGTAAGGTACGGTCGTCGTGTCCGTAGAATTAAGTATAAGTCAAAAGCTTATAGCTATTTTAGTAGCTTAACATTCCTACAAAATAAAATAACTAACACAAGGATATATTAATTACAGTGAACAAATAGTTGGTAAGATAATGAATGCGTACTTATAACCAATCGTACGAATTAACTAAAGCTGATTACAAAATCAAACAGTTACTCTTATTTTTGTTACTAGCTGACCCCGTGAACTCCGTTTCACCTACAATTTAATTTTGAATCTGCAAAATCGAATGCTTTGAAATCTTGCAGATGTTTTAAACATATGATAAGCATAATAAATTTTTATTCAAAATATATTTACTTATCCCCTCCAAAAAATTGATGGCGTCAGCCCAAACTTTTGCCAAATGAATCCTATCTAAAATGTCCAAAATAGGATGAGACTATACTTGTGATTTATCATTCCATTCATATTTTTTACTTTTGCTTATAGGGGGTGTCTCAAAAAAATTAATCACTGAGTCAATTTATTTTATTGATTGAATCAAGAATTGCAAAACTGAATTTTGAAATATTGCAGACGTTTTGAAGTTACTGTTTGACATTGTAGGTTTTAAATCAAAATATATCTGTTTATCAAGCCCAAAAACTTGAAGACGTCATCTCAAGATTTTGCCGAATAAATCCTATCTAAAATGTGGAAAATATCATCAGTATATTTTCGTAATTTATCACTGCATTCATATTTTTTAGATTTGCTTTTACAGTGACTCAAAAAAATATATGGATCAATCAATTTATTTTAGTGAATAACTCAAGAGTTGCAAAAATGAATACTTTGAGATCTTGCAGACGTTTTAAAGTTATTGTAGGCATGGTAAATTGTTAAGAATATTTATTTATTCCCCCCAAAAAATTGATGGAATGGCTCACTCGATTTTCGCAGATAATTTTGGGAATACAATACAGTTATTTTTAGTATTACACTGCACCAATCCAAGGTGGTATACCTACGTGTTGATAGTAAATGTTGATTAGGTCATCACAAAATTGTGTGAAGAAAAGACTCAACTCGAAAATGCTGAATATGTTTCATTATACTTTTGGTGCGAAGGAAGTTCTGTCGAAACAACGTTCGATCAATTTTTTGACAATGGTTGATATAAATAAAACTCAGTAGATGCTCATACTCGAAATACGAAGTATCTACTCGAATATCAAATCAAAATATTTCTAGTTTTTCTAGATGATACTAATACTTCAGTAAGTAACAGTTGATGCTCAAGTAGCATCTCGATACAACAAAAAAGGACAACAATGACAGTGTTCAACCATCAAGGCAAAAATCGAGTCACCAAAATATAAGTTAGTATGGGGTAGACACTTTGAGATGGGAATCTCTATGGCCAGTGTTAGAAAAAACGCACTGCACAATTTATGCATAAATAAAAGTTAATTACATGAAAAGTTTTCGATATTCCTGCTCCTAATGTGTTTTTCAAACTGAATGCACCTTTTGACGACGTTCCACATTTATGAAAGTCACCATGTTTAGTTAAAATTCACTCTTACAACGATCCTACTGGTTTTCTAAGCTACTTTACAGACAGCTCAGTTATTTGCCACGCCGATGCTCATTTCTAGATTAAATGCTCACAAAACGCGTAGATGTTCAGTTTGTGGCCGGGGAGATACAATGTTTCCCAGTAGGTACTCAGTACATAGAGTAGATGTTCAAGTATATAAGAGTAATAATGAAGTAGGTACTTCGTACTTCGAATATAAGTATCTACTCAGTTTTATTCATACCACCCAATGTCTCGCTTCAATGTTTGACTATTATGTTGATTATGAGCACAACGCTGATCAACTTCCATATCCGTTTTTTTACGAAAAAACGAAGAACGATTTGAAATGCAATATACTTTTTACAATCGCACGATAGAATTAGTTTTGTATGACACGTCAGTTAGACGACAACCATTGAAATTAATTTGAAGTGGCGATTCCCATACAAAATTTTTAGGATTTTTTGATTTTTTAGCTGTTCTTTTAAGTTTCCCCTATTTTTTTAATTTATAAACAATCCCCGTAATATAAAAATTTCTTCAAATCGCTCAAGCCGTTTTTGAGTCTTAGCGAGACTAATAGGAACAGCAATTGATTTTTATTTTATAGATGATTAATAAATGGGGGTTGGTGGTAGAAAGGTGAAAATTTAGGGTTATGTGTATTTTTTGATGCCAAATCTTAGAAAAATAAAAATAAAAAAATGTGTCAAAAAAATAGACAAAAATTTTTTAGGGTGGGCCACCCTTATCACTTAGGGGTTTAAAAAATAGTTTACAACCTATTGTCAGACCTACCGAATAGACATACAAAATTTCATACAAATCGGTCTACACATTTCGGAGAAGTTCGGTTACAAACATTGTGACGCGAGAATTTTATACATAATGCATTATTATTTTAGAACAAATTTCATTACCATAAAAAAGGTTATACTGACTCGACCTTAAAAGATAGACATATGCTGTCGCGGACTTTTCTTTAGAACTTTTAGAGGGGAACAATTTCGTTATACATGATTTTTACGTAACTTTAACCGTTTAAGCAGCGTAAGCAACGGAAGCTGTCAAAGGAGGAATAATTTTCCCGTTTTTCCGAATTTTTCATTGCTACTTCGCTCCTAATGATCGTAGCGTGATTTTATATAGCCTATATGTAGATATGATACATGGACTATCCAACACAAAAAGATTTCTTGAATTTGAACCAGTAGTTTCTGAGATTAGCGTGTTCAAATAAACAAGAGCTTCAGTTTTATTATATAAGTATAGATTTGGAGTTTAAATATCCAAGGACTGATTTACAAAACTGAAAAATGTGGGAAATATAGACTAATATAACATAGGGTATGGCTAGCGATAGCTGTATGCATTTTCGGTACCTACCTTTCTCTTCATATTGTGTACGAGCTCTAACAACTAAGAGTTGAATTTTAAAATATTATTGAGATATTAAACAATTTTAGTCCTTTTGGCGTTTTGGCATGACGCACCATCCTGCTGGATTTTATTTTCCAGCAGGATGCTGTGTGACCATCAGAATGTAATTTTTCAGTACTAGGCAATAACGAGTTATTTAAATTTTCTTAGTATTTCTGGGCGTTTATGGTTCCTTGAATACATTTTAAATATCCCAATCCTTTCGCCGACATGCACTCCCAAATCATAATCCCTTGTGCAAATTTTACTGTACGTTTTAAACCGCCTTCCTGGAATGCTTCATCTTTAGTCCTTATTACGCATTTCCGAAAATCACAGACACAAACATAGGACTTCAATTCGTCACTGAAAATTACTTTTTTCCAATCTTCCATTGTCCAGTTTAGTTTCAATTTAGCTCAAGCAAGTCTTTTTTTTTGCGCCTCTGTTAACAGTGGTTTTTCTATGTAGGTGTGGCATCATAATTTTTTTAAATTTATAGTCACTCGGTACTAATAAATAATTACTATATTTTCTCATACCGGACTTTTATAAGTGGTTCTTGCAATCAAGTGGGCACTATTTTGCTCCGCCATTTTTGAACTGCATAACCATCTTATTTGTTGTTGCTAAACATTTCACTGCTTGCATAAACTGTAGAATTTCAAATTAAATACTGACAATTTTATTTGTACAAAATACTACATTCACTTAAGATATGTAACATACTCTTCATTTAGGTTGACAACAAACCTTTATTTTCAATAAAACTGTTTTAAGATACAGTTCTACAAAAGAACGTTGAAAATGGTCGCCAGTTTTACTTCCCGAACGTAAGCGAAGGAAGTATTGTAATCGAGTCCGTCGACCGATTCTCTACTTTTACGTTTTATCGACGTTTCATGCCTCCTACAGTACGAAGAAATAGGTCTCTAGTTTTCGTCTGTCTGTCTGTCCGTCTGTCTGCCATTTGTCCGGATTTTTTTCTAAACACTCGCGGTTTTTTTCCTCTTTTGGAAATGACCGGCAATATTTCTTCACTTATGTTTTTGTTTGTCACAAAACTGTTCCAAATAAACCATAGTTAAACCTCCTGTGTTCTATTGCTCCATCTTGTTGAAAATAACTTAAATACTGAAATTTCGACATACAGCTGATGTATGAATGGTTGCAAAAATTCTTGTCTGTATCGTTCCTTCGTTACTAAACCGCGAAAAAATACAGGTTCATAGATTCTTCGCAACAATAGATCTGTTAATTACTTGTTCTTTCATTCAGAAGCCTTCTAAATTTCGTGGAATTCCAAACACGATGGAGAGAATAAGGCGCACAACAGGGATCCTGTATGAAAATTCATCGGACAAAGATTTTACCTTTTATTGTGAAAATTACATTTTTATACTATTTGTACAATTCTACCGGAAAAGCAGTCTTAAACAAGCAAAACCGGCAAAAATATTGTAACAAAACTGCCAAATTTCAAATATTTTAGACTAAAGCCACTAGATAGATAAAGTAGCGCAATTGGGCGCCATATTGTGTCCTCGCCAAATTCAAAATAAATAAATAAAAATTAACGGACTCGATACTTCCGTACAAAACGTAAATGTAGATTTTTTTCAAATAAGCATTTATTTATGTTTAAGCGTTATTTGTTCAATGCACTTAAATGCCATTGATAAACACAAGGGGTGAGTAAAAAATATAGATGAGAAACCTTGCAACACCAGTTTATTAACAAAATTTCGGCCGCAATAGTTTCCTTCCATCTGCTCGCTTTGCTTCGAATTGTTGTTCAGAAAAATGTAACTAAAAGTAAATAGTATTTAACATTGTGCAATTACATATGCAAGCTTTAAACAAATTACTTCGCAAATTCTGGAGTTGTCGTTCAAATCGTCCCGGCCTATTAAATTGTCCTCTTCTAGCCCTATTACTAACACCTGCAACAATTTAAATTAGTTGAGAAAACTAAATTGAAAACTCAGTTGTAACCTACCTGTTGGAAGACGAAACAATCGGCTTTTATTTCCACACAAACGATCACAACTTGGCATTTTAAAATAAGAGTCATAAAACACCACAAAAAAACACAAACAACTTTACAAAAAACACAAACAACTTTGCAAAACAGGTGATGCGTTAAAGAGCGTTTGACAATTAACATTGACGTTTGTCGGTCGCCATATTGTGTCCGAAATACACGTTCTCTCTCTAACACATTGAAACATTCAATTGCGGTACTTTGGTTATCTAGGGACTTTATTTTAGACGTCAGTTGGGCGCTCTCATTCGGTCATAATGCGAACGACCACCCACGAAAACGGGTCACGAAAAACGGCGAGCTGTCTCTACTGATTGATATCTATACTGTGGTTGTACATACAATAGAAGACTGACGTTCACATAACACGTGTGTAATAGAAGTTGCCTATATTAACGATTGGACACAGCATAGATAACAATCAGTAGGGACGGCTCGCCGTTTTTCGTGACCCGTTTTCGTTGGTGGTCGTTCGCTTTATGACCGAATGAGGGCGCCCAACTGACGTCTAAAATATTTGAAATTTGGCAGTTTTGTTACAATATTTTTGCCGGTTTTGCTTGTTTAAGACTGCTTTTCCAGTAGAATTGTACAAATAGTATAAAAATGTAATTTTCACAATAAAAGGTAAAATCTTCGTCCGATGAATTTTCATGCAGGATCCTTGTTGTGCGCCTGCCTTATTCTCTCCCTCGTGTTTGGAATTCTTGGAAAAGATAGTAAACATAACACACTTTTTGTTTAAAAAGTCGTCGCAAACGAACAACAACGGTGGTTATGAAATAAATATAAAAAATTTATTATATATGATTCCGTTGTTGTGGTAAAATTTAATATAAAAGTAATAAGAAACAAACTACACGTAACAAAAAATTATATAAGCAGACCTTCACTCAATAAACAATTTTTTTATTCATCATGTATATATATATTTTTTTTTTGACCTACACAATCTTGAGTTTTATTTTGAGACGTTGCTTAACCCATAAGCAGTCGCGCGTGGGTAAAAATGACCCAAGCCGTACATTTTGTCAAATATCTTTTTTCGCTTAATCCCTATGGACTTCCGGTTTCATGAATTCCTTTAAGGGGATGTTTGCTAAAAGAAAACTGTCGGATTTTTAATTTTGCCGTGTTATTGTCTTCACAAGAAGTTTGCGTGTAGAAAAATAAAGACGAGAAGTAGTGGTAAGCTGGTTGAACTCAGGAAAGCTGGGGTGTAATTTATGACACCCATAAACTCTGGTAACAGTTCGGCACCCGCTTTTCGTGTATTATTGTTCGATTTTCGTTCGTCAACAGTTCAATTTTCATATACGCATTTATAAAAATGACCACAAGAAATTAATAAGAAATAAAAATGTGAATGTGTACAAAAATGAACTTCGAAAAATTAAGACAACAAATAGTAAGTCCAAGCAATTATAATTTAATTGGAAAACTGATTGATTTACAACAAAAAACGCACTCAGCCCAAAAATTATTATAAATGCAGTTATTTTTCGGTCACAAAATAATCACTTTCGCAACACTTAAAAAAATTTGTGGCAAGTAAAACAAAATCAATTTTAAGTGTCCAAATGGTTCTACTGAGTGTGTCCCTATACTAAAATGCAACGAGAAAATCACCAATTTCTGCATCAGTACGTACCTATATGTCATGATGTAATGCAAATTATAAAATAAACTACAGACCAATAACTTGTTTCGTTTTTATTTATGCGTATTTATAAATATACCCAATTGTTTTACTTAAAACTAAGTACTTCAATTATTTGGTTTACATATTTCAATTATAACTGGTTCCCTAGCTGGTTGGTATCGGCTAAGTTCAAACTAAAGAGGTATAGAAACTACCTGTGTATACTGAATGGTTATCCGGCTAATTATAAGGTTTATGGTAATCTTTTATTCAACAAAATAAAATTCTTTCAGGTAATACACTTTGATCTTTGACAAAAAGCCGAGAAACAATAGGGTTGGTGATTATATAAAGTAACAATAATAAAATTTCTGTTTTGACTCGTTAAAGTCGAATGTTGATAGATTGAATTGAAACACCTTGTTAACAAATAACACTTTACTTCTCTTACTCTTACAGTACGAATTTGAACTCGTGTGGTCGGAATGTGGGTTCGTAATGGTCGTTTTAGGTACTTAGACCGACTGACAAAATGATGGGGGTGGAGCTTACGACCCTTCTACCTGGAAGGGTCTACTCATTGTTGTACGTAGATTGTACATACTGCCCCCTTAAGGTATATATGCCTTAATACTAGTATAACAATGACAAAACATTTGGGAATTACATGATGCATAAACACAAAGGCATCAAAGACTTAATAAAATATACAGTAGGAATAAATGTGTAACATATATACAAAGGGCATCAAGACTTAATACATATATATCGTAAACAATAGCAATAACTTTCACTTATATGCACTAAGCGAATCATCACTGCACATCACTAATGACAGGCCATATGATTATTTCACTGCGCGTCACTGATATTTTCTGTCGGAAGCAAGCACACAGATGAATAGAATTAGAATATAAGAGAAATGACGCGTATTGTTATATAAGGCGTAATTTGAATTAGAATAAATACTTAGGTACCGCACAACGCGAACCAAGGCACGCCCAAATTCGAGATTAGTGGAACGGGATTGAATAGGATAAGAATGAGAGCCACTAACCTGATAATGAAGACGTCGTCGATTCTTGATTCTGCTTCTGATTACGGCACCGATTTTGCAAGAGTTATAACCGCTGCAATCCGGCTCGAAGGACCATGTTTTGACTCGTTAAAGTCGAATGTTGATAGATTGAATTAAAAACGCCTTGTTAACAAATAACACTTTACTTCTCTTACGCTTACAGTACGAACTTGAACTTGTGATGTCGGAATGTGTAATCGTAATGGTCGTTTTAGGTACTTAGACCGACTGACAAAATGATGGGGGTGGAGCTTACGACCCTTCTACCTGGAAGGGTCTACTCATTGTTGTACGTAGATTGTACAATTTCTATTAGTAACATTGACTTACACTTTATGTAAGTGTATAAAAACAGCGGCGGGTCTAAAAAACAATAATATTTATATGTACAGAAATTAGGAAATAAAAGCATAATACTAGTAAAACTAATCAAATGATGATTAAACTGCATTTTTTGTCTGTCGTTTTAGTAGGTTTTTGACATAATAATTCTGATAAAAGTTTTTTGGACTTTTTCGTGGCTTTGAAAATGGAATCTTCGACTTTCGTCCCATTTCAAAATTTACTCTTTATATATTTCAATGGTCACAACGAGTTCACTAACTACACTGAAGTAAATTTATGCAAAGATTAAATTTGTCACCGAAAAGATGTCGGAAGTAATAAATTATCCCATCGGTCCAAGAACGTTCGGTGGGTGTTATGCCCCGATCCGAGAGAGACCGCAGTAAGAGACAGCAAATGGAACGAATAAAATACAGCTTCAAACATGATCAGTTTTAAATCAAAATTATGAAGTTTTACAAATCGGGCATTTTTTTTTCTTTTTGAAATATCATAGTAAACACTTCAAAGAATGTCCATGACTTACTTTAATGTGAATTTTATAACTATAGTCGGCACAATCGGACCTAATATTAGCGTGATTTTGAGCATATTTGCGATTTTATTAGAGCAAAACAGGTCATTTTTTCTCCAATTTTATAAGTTCCGGACACTAATAGCATATCAAAGATATTGTAAAAAAAAAATTGGGTTCAGATTCCAACTAGTTGTCTAGTATTTGTGAAACAAAATCTACTGTAAATTCACTGAAAACTAAACCGATAACATCACCTTAATTATTCTTACCTGCGTCGACCCATACCAATTACCTGCACTTTATGCGAGTCGACAAATATGTATTTTTTTTTGTAATATTTTTTTGAAATTTTAAATGAAGTGATACTTTTTAAATTGGGTGGCGACATCTAGGAATAGTTTAGGCAACGACCATCCATGACGGCTTAAAATTCGGGTCAGAAAGAACAAAGGCGCCGACACGAGCTGTCCCTACTGATTGTTATCTATGCTGTGGATTGGATTTCATCAAGATAAAATTTTTCTGTGAAGTTGAAGATATAGCGAATATTATGTTCCCTGGCCGCTATTACTACAGTTTTATTTGCATGTAAACTATTTAATTTTAATTGGAAACCTTAAATTTATTCAAAATACCAAAATGTAAATCAAATCACTTAAAAATTTGGGGATACAGGTTGATTCTTTCGAAAGTAATTTTAAATATATTGAACCTCTGTATAAATATTATAATGAATAATATTAACTGCATGTCTACAGTTCGTTGTTAATATTATTTGTATTATGTCTATAGTCTTCCGACTAAGTATATTCTATGATAATTTAATTAAAACCAGAATAAAATTTCAGATGTAAAAAAGTAGGTTATCTTATAAAAGTATCGTTTTAACCACGGCCATATATAACAGGTCTGCGAACTCCGAGTTTAAAATGGTCTTTTTTCGAAGAGATCCCAGAAGGCCACGGGAGCTTAAAGTTCCTAGCGCCGTCTACTGGATACTATGATGAAACTGTCCACAATAATGAATGAAATTTGCGTAAATATGTCCTTGAATGCAAGTTGTCATAAATGTCAGCTTTATAGGTTAGGTTTTGTGACATCTTTTTGAAAGATGAGGGGAAATATACGTCAAATGTCATGTCAAACGTCAGTCGATAGCGCAAATAGTACAAGTAACTACCACATGGTGGCGGTCATCTTAAGCTCCCACAACCTACTACGATACCAGTTTTTAAGCGCCCGTTTTATGAAAATTTATGAATGGAGTTGAAACACCTTACTTATACCACCGTGGTTTTAACGCTCGTTTTTGAATTCACCTTAACTTATTATTAGGGTATTTCTTCCCAACCAAATCAAGTAGGTAACTCAAAAATCACTACCTTTGTTAGGAACAAATTATAACATTATAACCTGCAGCAGCATCGAAATATTTAAAACCTTAATCATAGCATTGATTAAATAGTTATTTATTTATCAAGGAAGCCGCTACGCATCGGGCCTTAACCTGAATCCATTGAAAGAAATGGCACTTTGCTCAAGTAATATATATAATTTTTTCTACGAATGAATGTTTAAAATCAATTTTATAAAAGTTTAAATGAAAAAACGAAAAAACTATTACCGCGCAGTAAACTAATAAGTCATCTTCATAGTTTCTATGACAATTTTCAAATTAATCGTATTTGTACAAAGCGTCTCGTGAATTGTAGTTTTGTGTTCCTTAAAACGCATTAATTTTGGAAAAAATGAAGGATTTGGATGAGAGTAGTGGTTCAGAAAATAATTGTACCCCTCCAGACGTTTTAGAAGTAGCAAGTGATGCAACGCTAAATTTGTTGCCACCTAAGTCAAAAGAAAAATACCTTCAAGAATATTAGTTGTTTATGCAATGGTGTCATGAAAGAAATGTGAACAGGGTATCAGAGAATGTGGTACTCGCGTACTTTTTTTTTTGAAAATTTATAAACGTCATTAAGGACAAAAATGTACTTTACCTCCCGGCGGGAGTGACACTTTGTGCCCTTAAATTAGGGATGAAAATCACATTTTCTATATAGTGAGTAGAAAAAATAAATTAGTTCATACATAATTTATTTTTACACATATTCGTACAAGGATGTAAATAAATTTTAGCTAATATTCGGTAGTATTTAAGGTAGTCTTAATATTTTGTCAAAATGTCAGTCCCGATCTGTGCTTTTTGGGATAAATAGTAAAATCGTAAGGCGAAGACTGCATAAAAATGACAGGTGGAATATTAAACCAGCGGTATTTCAAATGAGATTTACTGAACAAAACATTGAAATGACCTCATCGATTTTTTTAGAATACATAAGTAGGCAAATTTTGGTTGACGTTTTACCATGATTTGATTTTTATTTATTGATTTAAATTATTCCTTCAACAAATTTCTTACAGGACAGATCACAAACAGCCACAAACTGAAAATCTACGTTTTTGTATTAACGCGCCACACAAATTTAAGGAAATTAAACTATTCTCAAAGTGGTCAATTGTAATACTAACTTTTTTTAGCTGTAACTGAACAAGTGAAAATAGATTGGCCTCATTTAAAAGTACCAAAAACGAGAATAACATGTAAAGTCCAACAAAAGACAAATGCAAATGACCCCAATTATGAGTATTGCCGTTGTAAAATCTCCAGTCGCTTTCGAAGCTGTACCCTGTGTAAGGCTGGCAATCAAAATTAGTCGCCACCCTTGTACCTTTCCAGGACTTGTTCTCTAGTAAATGCATTCCTAATGCGTAATGGTTTTATGGCAGGTTGCGGTCTAAAGTCGTAAATGCCATAAAATAATTGACGGCGTTTGCATTTATCTTTTGGTGCACTTTACAGCGCTCCAACGTAAGAAGAAGCCCTAGTGCGCAGGTAAACCCTGAATCCTGATTCCCTTAGATTCTCTTAGCTGAATTTATATTCCATTGGCTTAACATAGAATATTATCCCCTGTCGGAGCAACGCATTATGAGTACACCTGCGGAGCGGTTTGCGTGGGAGAATTATATTATAATTTTTATCCCGATATGTTCTCAGTCGTCATTAAAGGAGATTAAAATAAAATGAGTTTTAAGAAAATTGCGGATTTATTATAATAAATCCGCATTTGTGCATTTGAACAAAACTATTTACGAAAAAGTCTAATGTTCATACAATAATTTAGGTTAAAATAATAATAAATAAACAATGAAAAATTGTCTAAGCATGCTTCATAATCACTACTCAAGATGTATTCATCACTGCTTCCGCTTTTTACATTAATAATAATAATTTCTTCAAGGATGTTTCTATTATTTTTGGTTTTTCGCCATTTACTAAACACTAAATACTCGTTAATTAAAGCCAAAGATGATTTTTGTCGTGTCCAACTGAAATTTTTCTGGAGAGTATGTTGTAATGTACGTAGACTGATTCCGCACTTTGCGGTCTTAGGAAAATTGTAAATAATATTTTAGCTATCTATCTTTCCATATTATTCCAACTCGGACACAGTTTTGAACCGCTATGTATCCATCTAGTGCTTTTTCTTACGCTAGACAAGCTGTACTTTCAGTTTGTGAGAAAAAAGTCGGTAGAGTTATATCGGACAAAAAGTTGAAGGCAACAGGTCCAAGAACTCTAAATTGGTAATTGTTATCGTATATAATCTAGTAAGTGGTAATTTCCGGAAATTTTGACTTGAATTTTGAGTTCTTTTTAATGTGGAAATCGGCACGAGTCGTAGACGAGAAAAGAAAAAAAACGAAATGCCAAGATTGACATCGAACGCGGGACATCCGGTCTGCGTTCCTAACTCATATCCACTACACCACTACCGGGATATATTACGCTAATGGTAAACTGTTATTATAGTGCATTATGTTTTTGCGAAAATTTGAACGGTCAAAGCGGATTCGTATACCACATGAATAGGAGTATATTGTTGTATAAAGTTAAATCAAATAAACATAGAATTAATTCTTTGAAATCATCAGATTGTTGTTGGGGATGATTAGAAAAATTTTGGTTAGCGTTTAACTATCTACATGATATTTCTAATATACAGTTTCCGACAAAAAATTTCAAACATCACTTTTCTGTCATGTCAAAAATTTTAAGTAATAATGCTTTATTGTCATTATTTCGGACAGCTGGAATGTCAAACTTTCAAAATTCAAATTTGATGTGCATGTCAACATGACAGCTGTAACAGAAGCCAACAAATTCTACTTCTTTTAAAATTACCACAATGAATGTCCACTAATTCTGACTCACTGAGCTTACGCTACAGCACGGCCATGGCTACATCTATCTTCATGTAAGTGTCAAATGTAAAAGTTAAAAATGATAGTCAAATATTTTGGTTAGAAACATCTAAAGGTTGCTTTAGACTATCTGACGACTGAATGACATTGACGTCTGAAATTTTTTGGCGGCAACTGTACATACAAAATTTGACAACAATCGGTCCAGCAGTTTCGGAGATTGCGTATCTAATAAAAATGGATATAACAGGCACCAGACAGACAAACAAACAAACAGACGGAAACGAGAGATTACTTTTTTCGTACTGTAGGGGTCAAGAAACATCGAGAAAATATAAAAACTTTCGGTTGAATTGCAAATAGTGCAAATAACTGAAAAGAACATTAAAACGATGATATGTATTTTATTTAGTATTGTTTAGGGGAACCACAAAACGTTTATGTTAATCAGCAGTAATTTAATAACTAAATGTTTCTAGGTATATGTTTTAAACAACTTCCATTTATATTTTTCCCTTTAACTATAGAAATGGAACCTGAAGAACAGTCACTAGTAAACCCCGATGATCAATCATCATTTTTAATACAGGACAATCAAATGTCATTTCTCAATCCAGCACATCAAGTACCATTGTTATATCAAGAAGATGAAGTGCCTGTATTAAATTCTGATACTCAATTATCTTTACAAATAGAAGAAGTTCACACGAATCAAGAAACTGAAGCTCTTTTAGAAAATCCAGATAAACACGATCAAATTATAGAAGAACCGGAAGAAACACAGCAACCTTTGTATAAGTTAAATAACATAGACACTAAAGAGTTAATCAAAACTGATATTAAACAACTGATTTTAACAAAAATATCTGAAGAAATAAATTCTAAAGCTTTGAGTGATTTAAGGTATGAAGCTCAACAACAAGTATCCACTTTAAAAAATAGAACTAACAATTTGCAAAATAAAAATGACGATCTCGATGAACAGGTAAAATCTGATGAAAACCGACTAAACCAGTTGGAGACCGTATTGCTGAAAATGAATGAAATGATTGACTTACTGAAAGAAAAAATAGAAAAAAATAACACGAGATACCGTGAACTTCGCGTAAATGACATTTTAGAAAGAGGTTTACAACAACAAGAAAACTTACGACACTTGAAAAAGTCGTTTATAACAAAGTTAAAAAATGAACAAGAATGTCTTAAAGATACAAAAGTCTCAGATTATCAACGTAATGTTTTAAAAAACGAACTTGTTCAAAAACAGGAACGTCTACAAAGTTTAATTCAGCAAGAAGGTGTTTTAAACAGAGAAGTTACATCGCTTGAGGAACAAATTGAAAATAATTTAAAGAAAAAGCAGCAATTAAGCAATAAAGTAGCTGTTATTACGAATCAAAATACCCTCCTCGAGAACGAATTAGTGGAGAAAAAAAACCTGCTGTCGAATTTTTTTCCAAAAAAGGATGACCAAACAGCCAAGTTTATTTATAGTTTATTTTTTGTTAAGGTTATATTACAAATATCTTTTATTTTAGGTTCACTGAACTGAACGAACAGAAAGCGGCTATGGAACAGAAATTACTTGATGCTACACTGGACTCAGATAATGCCAAGGAAAATTTATTGTTTACAGAGAACCAGATTGCAGAAAAACAAAAAACATTGGCGATTCTGGCAAATTCTCATAAAACTATTCAAGATGAATTTTCGGAATCTTTAAAAAAATTGCAGTTAGAATATGATTGTGTTAGTACACAATTAAATGAAGTTACAACACAATTATCAACCAATAATACAGACAACAGTTTCCTTATAAATGTAAGTACATAACTTTGTCTGTTTTTTAAACTGTATCTATCTTTCTAGGATTTAACTAAACTCCACAACACTTATAATGACAAATGTGATGAAAAAGTAGTATTGATTCACAAAAATTTAGACCTTCAAAATTCAATTCATAACAGTAACTTAAATAAATTGAAACAGCAAATGCAGAATGATGTAGAACAAACTAAAATTGAGAAATCTAAAAAGCAATATGAAATTTCAGTCACAATACTAGATTCTTTGGAAAAGAACATTGCTAAAGAACAAGAAAACGTGAATAACGAATTGGAAAAAACTAGATTAAAGTTCGAGATATTGCAGTCGGAATATAACACATCTTTTCCAGAAATGGAAGAAAGGAAACAATATTTACTTGAAAATTCTAAATTTCTGGAAGAAAAAGTAGAAAATTTGCTTCAAGAAACTACTGAACTTGAGCAATGTATTAAACATTTAGAAGACGGAAATTGTTCTATAAAGTCAGCTGTTCGGCATAAATCAGACTTATTGGAAGAATATAACAATAAACTGCTTTTGTGTAGGAAGTTTCAAGAAAATGAACTACCATTGAAATCTGGTTTGAAATCACCTAACAGAGAAAATATTTCCAAGAAAGTAAAATTCAATGAAATACTTTCCTTCAAATCTCCCAGCGGTAGTGAACTTTCAAAAAATGAAAATTTAACACAATTGGTAAGTCACATTTGGTACTCTTTACGAAACTCAAAGTTGCACATGCGTCGTTCTTAAACAAAAGTTAGTTAAATTTCAAACGAATGCAATTTTATTTCCATAAAACTCCAACACAAACGTCATTTTGAAAAAGCATGATTAACGTGTGGTTGCAAAAATTCTAATAGTTGTGATTGTAAAATTAATTATGAATTCCTATTTTTAAAGAAATTATGGCAAGAAAAATAGCTACTAAAATATTAAAGTGGTATTTTTTTAACTTATTTGGATGTGCCATATTTAAAAAATCAATAACTAACAGTTTGACGTATTCTCAGAATAACTACACTTAGTTTGGGAAAGTATGTTTTTCTAAAGGGAGTATTTATTAATTAACTTCACAATTTCTCTAACGGTAATTCAAAACACAATAGAATGGTCTCACTTGAATAAAGAATACAGAATGATGTCAATCTCTTTGTGGAGAGGAACCTTAAATGTAGAGCTTAAACAGAACCCATTGTATGTACTGTTCCAAAACTAAAAAAAATGTTCTATAATAAATTATGTCACAGTTTATTGTTGCTTGGCATATTTTTACTTTTGAGATTCAATTCCCATTGCTTTTAAGAACGGTAGGGGAGCTTTACTGGTGGAAGACAAAAGTTTGGAGATATATAGCGAAGCGATCAATTTGTTAGAGACCAGTAAACCCCTTAACGTTCGTGATGGTTACACTATTTTGTGTACGACCGGGAAAATTCTATAGTTTTTTATCCAATTGAAAGAAATTCATCACACATTAAGGAACCCTGTTTTGAGCTTCCAAAATTTGTTACTATGGTTTCACCTAAGCATAATAAAAACATAAGTAGATTAATCTTGAATAAAGGAAATTTTATGAAAAGTAAGTTGTTACATGTTTTTAAATCAATGGGCTTTGTTGTCTATCTTAAGAATCCTCCAGGTCTTAATGGAAGGGTTTTGGAAGAAAAGTACCGAAAGAATATTACTTCTTCTAGTCATCCGGGTTACCTGTTATGAGTTGTCCTTCATGTACGTAACAGTCTGTATAAGGAGTACAAATTACAACTGTACCTCATTTACAAACAAAGGAACTGTATATTTGTGTACGACCATTGCATTTTTGATCACTTACCGGGTATGTCACCACGGAGTAAGTGTTATTTACTGAATGCTATGGCTAATACGTAAAGTTCACTGGACAGTCTAGTGAACGGTAACTAATCATTGAAAGTAAGTGGTAAGACTGTATGTCCAGACGACGATTGTGGGAGTTTGGAAATCTGGAATCCAATAATTCGGATAACGCGGGAGCTGCAAAAAGTAATAAACAAATTTTGGAAATAGTTACTGTAGATCCAACTTTTAGTGTTCGCCACATTAGTAGTGAAATTGGAACATCAACACTTACTATCTATAATGCTTTAAGGAAGGAATGTTTATATCTTTATCATTATTCTCGCGTTCCAGCATTATTACTGAAAGATCTTCCTCGAAGGGTTCAATTTTGCTAATGGTCAGTATAATAAACTTAATAAATGTTGACTATTGGGCTCATAATAATCCCGCATAACTAGACTAATTCACCCTCAGCGTAAGTTTTTCCTAAATCCTTTTTGATAAAATCCCTCTGCAACTTAGATAGAATATGTGGTTTATACAAAATGGGGCTCCACCCCATGCTCAACGCGATATTGTAGCCCATGAATCATGAATTTCCTAACCGATGGATTGGAAAAAATGGCCCCTAGTCCAGATCCTAATCTTTTAGATTTTTATTTTTGGGGACATGTTGAATCAATAGTTTATAAGACAGAAGTTACGGATGTAAATTATCTCTAGAACAGAATTCAAGGTGATTCTGGAAAACTACGAAACAATATAAAAACGTTTCAGTCAGTAAGGATGTCACAATAAGAAGGACCAGAGCGTGTTTGCAAAAAAAACGGGAGTACAAATTTAAAAAATCTGTTTATGTGCATATTACGACACTACTTCATACGTCAAAATTGACTTGCAGCAGTTTTTTTAATAAATAGGTCACTTGATTCCAAACATTTTTTTATTTTTAAGTCGTGTTTTAATAGTTGACTTCAAGCCTTCGGCTGATGAAGGAAAGATTTTTGAAAATTTAAAACTGGATATTACTTCTTTTAATCACTTAATAACAGGTTGTATTATAGTATCGCTATGGAATTTCAGGTACAATGCTTAAATAATTGATATTATGTATACACCATCGTTTTTCTCACCAGTTAAATAGAATGTGATTAAATTTGAAAATTCACCTTCATCATTCATGTTTTATATACAAGTTGATTCAGCTTAAATGTCCGACTGGCCTCTTTCTAATTTCAATAGTATCATGAACCTAAGATTGACTGCGTTGCTGTGTCATTGTCAGTTTGAGGTATTCCTTCATAAACGATATTAACCTACCAAAACATCCTACTCACAAAATTTTTAAACCAGTTGAATGGTGTTTGAGAGCAAAGTGGCCTGTAGAGTAGAAGTGTATTAACTGCGTACTCCCGATCAAACACCACTAGACTATTTTTTATTAGGATACGTAAATAAAGAGTACCCGCAACGTCATTTGAAAATGTGGTTGAGTTGCAAGAACGAATTGGACAAGTACGTCAGTCCATTGGCCCCGAAATGTTAGAACGCCTGAGATGTTTTTTCATAAACAGAACTGAAGCTTGTGAACAAAAAGAATGTGACACTGACGTATCTAAAAACAAAAGCAAACTTGGATTCGTTGAAAATTAAATTTTTAATCAAGAAGTAAGCGGATAATGTATGTAAGGATGAAAATAAGAAAGTTGGTCATTTAAACTGGATCACCCTGTATATGGGTTTCTTACTGCATTTTTTAACTGAGGCTGTCGTTATTATGCGATCATTTCATACAATATTTCTTCTGGTCATTTCTTTAGAAAGGTACGACATGAGAAAGTCATACGAAGGTATATTTTTGTCGTATTCAGCCCTCCAAACTTCCTTCACTGCTCTTCGATCATACCATTAACGACTGAATGAAGTGATCCATCTTGGCCAGATTTAAAATAAGTACCACTTTAATGTTTCGCAACACATTGGACAATTCGGTTGAACACCTATTCACCTGTTATCAACTACAAAAAAAGTTCTGTTCTGCGTTTGTATCACAAGTCTAAAAATTATGCTAAGTAATCATATAAACATCTTTTTTAGGAAACGTCGTTACGAGAATGGTTAGAAGATGAGAATGAAAATACTGAACAAGAATTCTAAATTACGCTGTAGGTGCTGTTGTTTTCTGCGTTGCTGATGTTCATTTTGATGTTAAACATAACCTTTTTTTCTATGGAATATTGCAGTGAGTTTGTTATAATTAGTCAATAAATGTTTCTTTTTCCACATTTATTTGTATTTAAAATGTATTGAAATGTCAAGTTCCAACAAAATTTGCCTTTTAATTAATTTAATTTTGATTTCAAGCTAAATTCCATACTTTCACAATACGAGTATATTATAATTACAATATTTATTAGTAGATTTTTAGTAATACATTTTATTATTGTCGTAAATTTGTTACTAATGCTTTCATTTTTTTAATTTTAATTTAACGTAAAACACAATAAATAACTTTTTACGCAAAAACTAACTTTTTAAAGCAACCATTCTTAATTCACCGTACTTCCTTCAAAACGGACTTGGTTAACAGTGACATTAAATTGCGGTCAAAATTTATTATTGATTAATATTATTATTGGAATGAACTAAACTCTCTTGAACGCTATAAACTGACAGCGCTAAGCATTTGAATCAGGTTGGCAATAGCAGCGCAAGAAAATTCTCTCAGAATTGGCTCATTTTATTGCCAACTCAAACAAGATTTATTGATCACGCTATATAACAGATACATCATTTAAAATTTCTATTAAGGAGTAGTAACTTTTCCTAAATCAGAAAGCTTTAATCTCGTTTTTGAAGGCATTTAATTCCAAAGTTCTAATTAAGATCCCAGTAATTAGCACTACAGCGACTTATTATTATTATTAGGACCCACAACTGACCTGGAAATGACCGGCATTCAGGTAAGACTTCTATCATCACCAAGTAATGATATGCATTGATTAGATTAATAAAAAACTTTTGAGATCCTAGAATCGCAGCATACAAATTCGTCTGCTCTAATCTCTCCCCATCCTCATTACTGTAACTACCGATCATTTATCGGCGCATCACTTGAAAAGTAACCTACACTACCCTGATCTACTGGTGTTCACCTGTTCTAAGTGACATGATCATACTGTTCGAGAAACTTACGAAAAAAATTGCATGTTCTTAACAAAACAGCTTTTTGCATTTTGACAATCATTTAAGTATAAATATTTCAAATTCTCAACTGAACTATATATTTGGTAGTTGCTACTACATTTACATTAGAGATGACTAAAGGTAGAATTGAAATTTTTTCAAGATTTAGCACTGCCTTCATTTCTATTGAAAGTTGTAGATATTTTGAAATTTTGGTGTGGTATGTTTGTACTATGTTATGTGTGTTAGGAACAGCAATGTCAATGAGAATGGCTTCATTGCTGATATCTGTGGTCCGTTAGCTGTAATGTTTCTGTGTGTAAGTATTGTGCGATCCCAATATAGCTTGTATTCCGAGTTTTCAAGGAATGGAGATGAAGTTTAAGTGCAATAGGGTGTAGTATTTTGAAGTAAGTTTAGATTTGTTGCTAAGTTTTTGTGAATGTTTCTGAGTGCATTGTCGTGTCTAGCTTTGTTATCATTTTGTGCCAGGATGCTTCAAAGTAATGAAGTTATGTGCTGAATCGTTTCGTGTTTTACTTTACAAAGTCGACAACAAGCGTTTTATAAACTTGATTTTTTGAGCCAAATCAATGACATTTTCTTTTTGATGTGAGCTTCGTTTAGCTCTTTGAAGAATTTTCCATGCAGTTGTTTTTGTTTCAGCCCACTTATTATGTTGTCTAATAATAAGTTTGCGCGAAATAGTTCGTTTCTTTCTGCGCGTCTCAAGAAATATTTCTTCAATTTTGAAACTTGTCTCTTGTATAAATTTTCTAAGTTCTAGAATCCCCTTCCTCCGTTCTGTCTTGGTAATGAAAATCTCTCAGTTGATGAGTTCGGATGATGTCTTCTACATTGTGTGAATGATTTTCTTGTTGACATGTTTAAATTTTCCAAATCAGTTTTTCTGATTGCTTGAGTCTTATATTTCTCAACACCGAAGCTCATATAGTCTATTTCAGAACTCCGTTCACCTAAGCCATAAATCGGGGCGATTATAAATCAACAATTATCACCTAGTAAGTAGGTTTTTACCGCGCTTATTTTATGAAAGGACAAACCATCCCCTTCTTTTCCCAGGTAAGCGTTGAATCCAACGGTGTCCTTGTCTTTTAGTACAGGGCAAACGAGTTGAAGCAAGAAAACCATAGTGCACTTTCAGCATGGTTGTAAATGTTTCGAAGCACTGCATTTACATCTACAATAACATTTTTTAAAGGTAATCTATTTCTTTATTATTTACAATTAATAAAACCAAACGAATCGTTTGCACTCTGGAATCTGTCAATGTTTGCGACAGTTTATGGCTTAGGCGAACGAAGTTCTGAAATACACTATACCAATATCATCGGAAAACTGTTCTGTTAGATTAATTATATTTGTCCAATGATTTTTGGTACTTGCATAATATTTTTTGATATAAAAATAGAAAGTAAATTAAGTCATCATCCATATATAGCAAGTGACTTAATCTATTTTCTGTTTTGGTGTTAATTCTAATATTGTCGGAAATAGGATTTACTGCCAAACAGAACCGTAGCGGACTAGGGAACCGCCTTGAAAGATTCCTCTTCTGATAATAATTATTGGATCTGATTAAATTGCTTGATCATTAAAGACTATTTTGAAGTTGCTTTTCCAAAATTCTACTGAATATTTGAGAAGAACACATGTTTTATTTTATTTAACATATTTAACTTTCATCCCCTATTTTCTCCTTAGGGGCGGACTTCCAAAGATCCTTTCTTAGTGGGTGCTTATAATACAAAAAGAACCTACCAAATTTCATGATTTTAGCTTCAGTAGTTTAGGCTCTACGTTGATCAATCAGTCAGTCTGTTAGTTACATTTTTTTCACAATTTTGATTTTTACTTCGCGAGCGTAAGCTAAGAAAGCATTGTAATCGAGCCCATCGGGCCACTGGTTGCTTTCATATTTTCTCGATGGGTTATGACCCCTAGAGTACGAAAAAATCTGTCCACCGTCCGTGACGGTTTTTGTTAGAGAGAGAATCTCCAAAACTGCTGGACCGACCAAACTTTGTCTAATCGTCTCTACAATAAATGTGATGACATCACCTCAAAAAATATATATATATATTTTGCAATTTAATTTTGAATCTTAAAAACCGAATGCTTTGGAATCTTGTAGATGTTTTAAAGTTATTAAGCATGGTAAATTTTTAATCAAAATATGTATATCTGTTTATCCCCACCAAAAAATGTATCCTTATGATTTATCATTCCATTCATATTTTTTAGATTTGCTTATACAGGCTGATTCAAAAAAGTAATGAATGAGTCAATTTATTTTAATGAATAAATCAGGAACTGGAAAACCGAATGCTTTGAAATCTTGCAGACGGTTTAAAGTTAGTGTAAGCATGGCAAATTGTTAATCAAAATATATCTGTTTATTCGGCCAAAAATTTTATGACATCACAAAATTTTGTAAAGTAAAAACTCATTTAAGACATAGCGTAGCACGCTTCCTTACATTTCCGTACATTACATACATATGTTTATTTCAACTTATAGGGGTTCTCATAACAAAAAATAAAATTCGTAACATGAAATTTTATAGTTTTTCAAAAATGCTGGATATGTTTCACTTCACTTTAGTTGCAAAGGAAGTTTTGTCCAAACAACTTTCGACCAAATTTTTTGTTTGCTTTCTTCATTGTAACTGTACATGACCTTTGCTGTATCAGTGATTCTCAATTCAAATTTAAATTTTGAACGTTAAACCGTTAATTTCTTACAAAAATAGTATATCGATTCTGAGTTTTATTACACGCATTGAATAAAATACATATTATATGGTACACGTGTGCTGTACACATAAGTCACTTGGGGAAACATACCCCATTTATGCTGACACACGTATGGGCTACACGTTTCTCGTTATTATACAGTATGATCCAACATTTTCTTTTCTTTTTATTTCTTTCCACTACATTAGCTCTATATTAGCTCTCTACTGTCATTTCCTATATGTGCTCATCGCAGCCTCCCTTTATCTGAAAAGTTTTTGATATTACGGCATTTGCAATAATATAAAACATTTGTACCATAATAGTTATTTATGTATTAAGGGCATAATCAGGGAGATTGTGGCACGAGGGAATGTTTAAAGCCTGACGAAGGAGGGCTTTTAATTTCCCGAGTGCCACAATCGACAATTATGCACGTGGTACATACAACGTTTTATTCTATTTTAGTTTCTAACCTATTTTTAACGAAATATTGAGTATTTTCGGCAAGACTGTGTGAATTGTGCCGATGCGAATTTTAATACATAGCTGGCTATTATTTTGATGTTGTTATGGATACCACGTTGATTATTTGATAATTCGTTTTTCAAAATGTAAATTAAAGAAGCGGAAAACCTTTATTCAAACGAAAGTTTAGAAGAATTTGAAGTCGGTCAGGTAATGATTTGATAAAATATTATTTTTCCAACTTAAGAAAAACTTTGAATATCGAAGCGTGTTTGAATAATTAATTGATTAGTGTAAATGAACAATCAATTGTTGCTTAGCAATTTTTGACAGATTTGTGCTAAAAAGACCAATTTAAGCCCGCATTTGGGTGCTTATATAGTAATTTACACAACTAGTTCGGGATAGCTTGCTTCCCGCATGAACGCTTGTTTGCGGCACGACCGAAGGGAGTGACGCATTTGCGTGAATGCGGGAAGCAGGCTCACGAACGTGTTGTGTACAATATTTTTTGCAACGAATAAATCTTTAAACTGAAGAGATTAACTGTGAGTTATTTATAAACAACGGCATTGACAGCGCCGTCAACACGTCACAATGTTGACACTACCCGAGTATTTTAAGGTTACCATGGCAACGGAAAGTTAAAATGCACGTGTGCGGGAAGTTCGAACTCCCGCACCCTGGTGAATGCACGAAAGCCATCAAAAAAGGTCATGAGTGCAAAAAATAAGATTATGGTTCTAAAATAGAATAAAATACTATTATATATGTTTAGTACTCAGGGTCCGAAAATACGAGTTTACGTTTTTGTTATAACATCTCTACTGAAATTGGCTAACTTATCTCGCATGTGGGTCAGCAGTATACTCCTAGCAAGCCAAAGTGGCAGCCCTAACTTTCAACGCCATCGTAGGATTACCATAAAAGTTTGAACTTCTGTCAAATAATGTTTATTACTCTTCTATTTATGTTATTATCTTGTACAGGTGTTTATTCATAAATAGTTAGAAGGGTAATAAACACTACATGATAGAAATTCCTACTTTTGTGGTAATCCTATGGCGTGTTTTAAGTTAGGTCTGTCACTTATATTTTCCACTACTACAATTATAATAGGGGTTGAACCAATTTGGACACTTTCGTAAAAAAATCCAAATTCAGTTATTTACTCGTTATTTTGAAATTGAATTAATATAATAGATAAGAGTACATGATTTTACGATTTCACAGCCTTTAGGTACGCACTATGTGTCGACAACAAAGACCAGCTCATGTACATGCTTTCACGGCAGCGACATTCAAAAGGATCGTTGGCGAAAGATGTTGTGTTGCCTACGTTTTAAAAAATGTGCTATTTAAGTTTTGTTTTGATTGATCCATCCATCCATAAGTAAAAATTTTGTAGCTTAGCAAAAAAATAAACATTAAACAGAAAAATTGATGTTTTTATTTTAATTTTTTAAACGAAATTTAAAAATTAAAATTTATAAAAATTAATTCTATGAAAATTTTTTGTTGTTAGCAAATACATATGTCTACAAGTGCATTTTGCCACATTTTAATTACTGTAAGGAGGAGCCCTAACCCTTGTTAGATACAACAATAATCGACAAAAGTGCATCCGAGTTCAACGTAGATCCGGCTCCGGGAGAAAGTTGGCTGGGCTCACCAGTTACGACAACAGACACAAGAACCGGAAGGAACGTCACTACCATTGCCGTCGATGCCAGTGCTGGATAACATAATAATATTATGTTGTGACTGATAAATCCTGAACAGTTTCTTTTAACAAAATTACAGCATCAATGAAAGTAGTACCCAATTTGTCTACATAACTGATTGTTAAGTCGTTACAAACGCAGTTTGGCATGTTACATTACAGCTGCACAAATACATCTTTTCATTCTTTACGATCTCTATTATCTTTTAAACAAGTTAAACTCGTAACTGCTTCGGTTTTGTACCATAAAAATTTTTAGGCGTAAGGACCTGTTGGAATAATAGACGAACGAATTACTTTGAGCAAATTAATTATTTGTGTATTTATGTATAACATATATTATGTAATATTTACATTTTTTGCATGATTTTTTACAATATATTCTTTATTTCATTGACGTAATATTATTATGGTTATAGATGATTCATTCGCACTCGTGTCTTGTCCATATTTACTCAAGATCAGTGAACCTTACACGTAACATAAACCGTGAGGAGAAGGTGTGCATAGTCCAACGGCAACATTAGTAATCAGGGATTCCCGAAGTAGTAACCGCCACTTTCATTTTCAGTTCGACGATTTTATATGTCGCAAGAATATGATCATTACAAACATACCATACGTAGTCCTGTATTCGAGATATTGTAAATATTTGTGAATTTAAACTGTATGAAATTAGCCTTGCAACATCACATCAACTCAAAAGTAGGATAGATTCCACTTGTGGGCGGTTTTTACATATTCGTGAATTTAAACACCTACACAAAAAATTTCATTAATATAATTATAGTTTTGGGGAAAACCAAGCTAGAGAGATTTAAGAAGTTTACTGCCTGCCCGTGTTTTGCGCTGCTTTAGTAAAAAGAAAAAAAAAATTAAAACAATTCTTAGTTGAATTAAAAAAATTGGTCGAAATTTATTTCGGCAAAACTTCCCTCGCTTATGAAGTACAAGTCCAAAAAATTCCGGTTCACTGAAAAATTATAAAATTAATTAGATTTTGCGATGTTGGTTTTATAATAACCTCTACAGTAAAACCAGCGACATAAATAAGACCCCCGCAGCTCCTGCGCCGTCGAGGCGCAAATTGCAAGGCATTGTTTATATATCGGAACAATGTCACCTAGAAATTGGTTTGATTTTAATGAGTCTGTCGCCTCAAAGCAGGGGCCTAAAATTATTTATTAATTAATGGACAGTCGAATAGAATGTTGTAAAGATGATTATTATTATTAAACGAAAACTTGCGTATTTCACACCTTTTAGAGAAAATGGGATGACTCGTTCTTAATTTGATGTATAAAAAATTTGTTATGACGTCATAAACAGCGCTAAAAAAAAATAAAAAGAAAACGAACGGCAAATTTTGGTGAAGATCACAATTTTCTTATGATAGCCCTACTCAGTTCTTAAAAAATGATGTGTCAACTATCTCAACAATTCTTAAAAATTTCTTGTGAAATTATGTCAGTTCATGGTACGGAATTACCTGCCGGTTATATTAAAAGCAGTTATTGGAATTACCAGAGCTTTTGCTGTGCGCAAAAATATGTTCTTATTAGAAAGTGAGTGGGAAATGTTAATCTTTATTTTACATATTCCATGCATTTTAACGATTCTTTAAATATGATTGACATGTTATAAGAAATACACAAAAAAAAGATATTTATGAGTGAAAAGAACATACACTTCAATCCAGATGGATGGAACATTTTGAGACAACTTTAAATATTTGGTGGGATGTATGAACAAGTTGTGTTTAGTGTTTTAGCATCTACACAATATGTACACTTGAAATTTCACAGTATTAAATCCAATAGCTTCGGAAATTACCTGCCTAATCGTCCGTGTTAACAGTTTTACAACATGGATAAATTTCACTTAAAAAATTATCTAAAATTATTTGGATTTCCCTGTTACGCAATCAGTTAAACAAGCTCTTTATTTTATTGTTAGATAAGTTATAAAATTTTGAAAGATTGATTACTAAATATTAAACTACATGTAAAAGAGCATTCGGTGCTGTATGTTTCAGATTTTTGTGATGACGTCATCAACTTTGTAATGGAGACAAATAATTGAATTAAACAACAAAATAACTACCTTGTTTTAATATCCTGTATAAACAATTCCAAAAAATAGTTGATTAAAAAACTATTGTATATGTATATAAGGTACGTGCAATTACTGTTTTGTTTTTTTTTTGTAGTGTAAGATTCGATTGGAATGTTAAGTTTAAAGCTTTACATCCTCTTACATCGAAGCAGAATCTACTCACGCACTATTTCTTCGAGCTAGAAGACTAATTTAAATAAATTGTATTTATTGCTGAAAGAAGTATTCTAAACTGCACATATCAAGCGAGATTTCTTTTTTGATATGACGTCATCCAGTTTTTAGAAGGGATGAACAGAATTGTTCTTCAAAAATTATCACGCATAAAATTAAAAGTGAGGGACATTAATATACTACACTTAGGGCCAATTTCTACAATATTTTAAATGAGATGAAGTTAATGCCGCATTTAACGCGACGTTTAGCGAGATCTGGTTGGCGCAGAGTCAGTCACGTGGTGTTTTGACGCCGTGTTAAAAATGTAATAGCAATCAAATATTTAATTGAGTTTTAATCGCAATCAAATATTTAATTGAGTTTCTGTAAATCGGGTCATACTATCCTGCAAACTTTAAATCGGATTTACTTAGGCAAATTTTTGTATGACGTCAACAAATTTTTGATGGGGATGAAGAGACCCATTTTGGTTAGCATTTTAAAATCTATCCAACACCTTCGTAACTTACTCATTTGCATAATAAAATTGCCAGCGGACAGGCACACCCACGGAAACGGAAGACGTATAGCAAACTAAGGAACGTCGAGAATATATGTCATTCGTCAAGTGGGTTTTATTATACTACTTCTTTAGATTACGCTAGAGAAGTAAAAAAAACAGTTGAAAGTCGCTAAAATGTTTCGTATCTTGGAATGACAGTTGTTAAATAAATTACGCACAGCTTCCAACACTAGCAACGATTTTCTCAAAAAATGTAAGCGTTACAGAAATAATTCTATCAATACATTTTACTGACAGAAATATGAAAACATCGGCATATGACTAAAGTGTAAAATTCGCAATTAATAATTGTAAGATAGGTTTGTACTTAACATGTGTTTCTCTTCATATTTTTATATTTGGGGTGTAAAAGCATGCAGTTAAGAGTTTCATGCTAATTTGGGGCTCGTAAAAATATATATTTCCCCGAAACTGGGAACTGGCCTATGTCCTTTCACACGCCTACTAATGGCCTGCGATGCAGGGGTGCGGGTGGTCCGGCGACGTTACACTTGCATAGCGAATCTGCTGTTTAGGGCGATAACCACTTGACTGGTCCATTAGCGAACCCTGATGAGTGACTTGGCCCAGATGGGTGGCCCTGTGTTTTATCGGGAGGTTTACCAAAAAGGTCCGAAGGAATAGTTTTCAGTTTTAAGCCGGACGCGATCGGGTGTAGACTACATTCAGCGAATAAGTGACTATTATTCTTGTTATATTATTATAATAAAGAAAAGTGTTGAGGTGAGTGTATCACTGAGTTATCGGTCTTAGGGGTGATGTGAGTGAGATTTCACTAAGGTGTAATCTGCGTTGTTAATTGTTGTAAAAGCTAATTGGATTATATACTATGATTTGGTGAGTCCGTTCCTTGTTGTTATTGTTGCATTTGACATGATTATTGATAAGTGGTACCGAGTCAGTTGTCAAATAATGTTAACATAATCCTGAGAGATATTGAAATAGTAAAAGTGATGAAATGAGCCTTGACATGTCGAGCTAATTTGATTAGGCTGTCCGCCTTCCTGTGATACCTTTATGCCTGTTGTTGCGGGCGAAGAGACCTGTTGTTGCGGGTTTATGCCTGTTGTTGCGGGCGAAGAAATACCTGTTGTTGCGGGTATGTGCCTGTTGTTGCGGGTACGGTGCGGACATCAATCCTGATGTCTGTGGTCAAAGGACTAGTATCAAAGTGGACACCTCGTGCGGTTATTCCCTTGGTGTCACTGCACCCTTTGGTACTAGACCTGGGATAGTAGCAGGAGCTGGGTGCGTCGCGCGGCCTTCCCCTTCGCCCCTTGTAGACTCCGTACTATACCCTACGACGGTATGAGAGTGAGCACTTCGTGCGGTTTTCCCTTAGTGCTCATTGTACACTCTGTACCGGGCAGTATGGACCATGTGTGATTCCAACCATTAGGACAGAGCTCATTGATTGATGAAATAATTGTTAATTAAAGCAGTCATATTCTTGATAAAGTAGTACCAACCTTGCTGACTGATAATAGGACAAAATAACACGGACTCACTATTTAAAGAGTAATACCCGATTAGCAAATTCGCCACGTCGACTTTAGGGATCGATGGCTCACATCCCCAATCACATTTTACAGGTTGCATAATTGTTGTTATGACCGATTCACCTCGACACCAGCCCTCCTGACCAGGCTATAAATGTAATTAATCAGCTATCAACACTGACGACTTAAAACTGAGTTTATAATTTATGTTATATTAAGATCTGACGTTTGATAATGTGGATAACTGGTAAAGAAATAATGTAACGCCCTCACACACATCGAAAAAAAAAAAATGTGTTCTTTTTGTTTAAAATTTTTCATCTCCTACATAATCGTGCGTTGTATGAAAACGCTTATACATATATTTTAGCAACCGACCTTCAATACCGGAACAGGGATTCCCTGTCCTTAATCCATAACCTCATGTAATTTTGTTCGCGTTATTTTTCGTTATTGTTATGCAATATAAAATTCCGCCAACTTAACTCCTGCTATACAACATGGTTTCGTAGCGTTGACCTACATTTTCTATTTTTGACTTAAGTAAAATTGATTCATCCAAACTCTTATGAATAATAGTGGTTAATATTAAAAGCAACCTTATTTATTTCATAACATTTTTTATCAATATTTGTCTTAATTGAAAAACATGAACAATGCCAGCTTGTGAACATAATACCTACTCTTTAATAGTATTGTAAGCGGAATTTTTAGTGCAGGTCTTTAAGGCGACAAACCAATCAGTTTTTATAATTAACCCCCACTTAAGACACATATCTCAGATACAGAGGGTGCATTTTGAGGGCAGTTAGTCCAAGTTAGTCAGAGTCCGTGAGAGTGTGTAAAATAGCGGTGGGCGTGAAGGCCCAGCTGTGTGGTGACAGGGCCGGACTCGGGTTGAGTGTTAACACCAAAGAGTTGGGTGTTAAGGTGTTGATAAGAGAAGGTGGCAGGTTAGGGTGAACCGGAGGCCACGAGAGTAATGTGAACGCGTAAAATCTCCGGCAGATACCATGGTATGTACCTGAGCACTGAGGGCGTACTCAGGTGGGGCGCCTTTGGCTCATGACACGGCAGGTTGGCGAAAGCCGTGAAAGGGGTGTCCTGGCTGTTGACCGACCGGTGGTGGCGGTGGTGGCAACCGAATGCAACAGAGAATACGTTTGCTGGTTAGGTTGGGAGATTAACCCGGTTTCTGGAGGAAACATAGTGACGTATGAACGTGGAGGTGTCCTCTCCACTTTGGCCAAGACAGCGCTCCTTCTGAGGGGGCTGTAGGCGGGCAGTACATCCCAAACTGTACGGCTAGGGCGATTACAGGTAACTCGACAACATCACCAGAAGATCGCGCGCTGAAGACGACGCCGTGAGTTGGAACCGCTGATCGACAAGGAGTGGGCTAGGGGGTGGAGACCCCCCGGTGAGTGACCCCATTCTTAATCATTAGCGACAGATAAGTCAGGTGTGTCTGTTTTCATATTCGTGATTGGGGCCGAATTGTCGCGGGGCCGGACCTGTACTAGAGCGTCACATGTAGGGGTGAGTGAATCTGTAGTTTGCAATTGGCTGTAGCCGTTTGACCGTCATTGATAATGAATATTTGTTGATAATTTGCGCTAAAGCCGCTATCTGGCCAGGGATCGTCTTACAGTATATTACATAACGAGAATAGTACACAGCCTATTACGCACGACTTCAAAAATTGCGCACGAGCCCCGTAGTGGCGAGTGCAGTAATTTAACGAGTGCGGAATAGGTGTTTGCATTCGAGTTATGTACTATACTTTTTCTACGACCACCAAAAAAAGCACATTTTAACAAAAAATGTATTCCATTTTATCATAATAATTAACATACTACGCAACATTGAATAAATAGCCCATAAGGACGATGCTTTGAACTGTTTCGAAATTTCGCCAAAATAAGCGAGACAGCAACATTCTCAGAAAACGATTTCACTTTGTTCTTTAATCTCCAGTCCATAAAATTTGTTGAGATTATTTCATATCGCTTTTTAGATTTTGCTGCCACAAGGTAATCTGTCGCCTCCTTAAGTCATTATCATTAGCTTTGTCGACAATATTTGGTGGTGTACAAACAATCTCGGAATCTGATTCAGATGACATTATGTTGTTGTAGTAATAGAGAAACTCACAATCCACAAAATACCTTCTTTAGACTTTTCTCTGACATAACTTTTGTATTTTGTGAACAAAAGTCAAACGTGCATGCCTGCCACTACGCATATACTAAAGAAAAAAGTTCCTATTTGCAGGTAAATAAAGGATTAATTTAATACAAAAAAGAAGGATAGTATATGTAGAATATAATTCTTAACTAGATTTATCTTGAAAATAAAAAACATTTTCATATTATCATTGTAAATGGTATAAGAAGGTGAGATGTACTGCCAACATATTTTTAGTAAAACAAATAGGTCCCTATTCCTTACACACAGCCATTACACACAACTGTGCGTAAAGAATCATTTACACAGTGACTAGATTGTACAAAATTAGCTATTTACAATAGTGGGAGTAGAAAAAAGAAATTTATACTTTATGTACTTTTTTACACGTTAATACAAAATAACAGAAAAGTTTTGTATAAAATGCCCATGGAAATATCTACTGTTCTCTTTCCACGAATATTCCAAACATCCATCTTTTAAAATAATGAAGGTATGGATTTTTAAATATTGCTTTTTTTACCCAAAATGTAAATATTGTTACGTTTAACGGGCGAATAATTAATCGGGCGTAGGTAAAAACTCAACAATTTATTTCTTTAACTCGAATTACACTACTAACTATAACAGCGATAACTTCGCAACTTCAATGCATTCGCTCAATCCACTTTTGACTGAATTATGAATGAATCATTCCCGAAGGTGGCGTCTATTTAAATCCTTATTTCAACGTTTCATTAAAAAATACTTTTAAATGAAATCCTAGGCGTTTAAGACAGTCTAAAAATAACTCAATTTTTATTTTTAGAGGACGTATTTTGTTATCAAATTTTATGTTATCGCATTGCTCTCCTGACGTGGGATTTTGTTTCTATAACGATAAAATATCGGTACCGATAAAATGTGGTCGTCTTTTTCTTTCGCATCTAAAATATATATTTTCGTCCTTGGCATTTATCGCTTCGTACCGTATCGCTAGAAACAAAATCCCACCCCTGGTCCCTACCCCCAACTCAAAAATTTTAAATGTCGAATGACCCTTCTTTCGAAATGGATTTTAATACTGTATCTGGCTTTATAACAATATTGTGAGTTTATTCTTCCATTTAATTAAAAAATCAATGAACTTCCTTAAATCATGTTTAAAATTAAAATAAAAAATGTTTATTTGCTTTACGGAACATATACATATTGTTGTTAAAATAGTGATGAAAACACATTTTATAGTTTTACTGATACTTAACATTCGGACGATCTCCCTTGTAGCTGTTAATTTGCTAGTAGTTAACCAAGGTTTTTAATTTCTTATAATGAATTAATTACACTAATTACTAATTAGATTTCAATTTTATAAGGTGTTCAAAATGGGCCCATTCATTTCTATATGCATTGGTAGAGCATGCATTCAAATGGTTCCCACACATTACAATATCTCTTCTACCCATGAAAAATGATAGTTAAAAAGACTCACAATTAAATTCCCTGCTAGAGCTCAGTAATAAATGTTAGTCAATAGTATCTGCCACTTTAGTAAGTATGTTAATTTAATAAAATTGTTTTTAAATCCTAAATTATCTAGTAATTGGGCACAAGTATGGTAAACCGCTAATTAAAATTTATCTTTTTTCCTCCCAAAAGTTATAATTTTTCGAAAAATCTGAATTTGTTTGACCGTAATGCAGAAACGAGGGAAGTTCTGTCTAAATAACCTTAGACCTGTTTGTTTTTTAAACTTCTAGCTACCTAAATTTTTGGTAAAAACCATCCAAACTATACTGCAAAAATTAATGAATGCGTGGATTTATTTTATTGATTTAATCAGGAACTGCAAAACCGAATTCTCCGAAATCTTGCAGACATTTTAACGTTACCGTAAGCATTATACTCAAAATGTATTTGTTTATCCCTTATACTTTCTAAAATGTGCATTCAAATTCTTATGCAGGGAGGCAAAAAATTAATGAATGAAACACTTTATTTTGATTAAATCAGATATCGCTTACTTTATTTTCCCGAAATTTTGGCATTACAGTAGTGTGATTGTTATTATTACACTGTACCGACTCAAATTGAATGTATCCGTGCTAAAAAGTAGATGACACACTCAAAACATCATTGTTTTATTATCAAAAAAAATCACTTGAAACATACATATATCATGCTTTTTTGCCTGTAGTTTAACAATAATCCAGTTATATCTTTTTTAAATTTACAGGGGTCATCGTGAAAAATAAGGAAGTTCTGTCTAAATGATTTTAGACCAGGTGTTGTTAAATGTTATTGCAGTTCTGGTGTAGGGTTAATTAGTTATACAGCGTGATACATTGAAAAATACTGATAAGAACGCTTATATCATGTTTAAATTTTTTGAAACATTTTTGAAATCCCTGCTGACACAATTTTTCAGGAACCTGCCGTTTATATTTTTATTAATACAAATGATGAAACATTTGGAGATAAGAGTTTGAATTCTCTTCACCATTTTCGATAAATTTATAACTTACTACCTATGCCAAAATGAAGAACATTTGTACCTCGGCCTAAGAGAACTTTTTCGGGCTCATCTATTTTGTAGGGCTCGGCTACTCGTCGGCCTCAAACTTCGGATCAGCCGAAAAAGTTCTTCTTTATGACTTTATGGCCTTGCTTAATTGGAATTTTTGGCTCTTTTCCATTCATGAAAGTATTTGTAACATTTTTCATACCTATTGTGTTTCAATTTCTCGGGTAGTAAATTTGCAATTGCTTCTGCAGCTTCGCCAAAAATATTAAGATCTTTAGAATTATCCATTTATGTTTGCCGTGTTTAGTTAGTTGTTATAAACAGGCATGTTGTTATGGCAACTGTGCAATTTTACCCAGACATCATTGTCATAAATCAAAAATTATTTTTCAAATTCTGTTTTAAAAGCGAAAAAATAGCATGTTCAGTGCGTAAGAAAATGTTTTCTATGCTGGTGCGCTTCGCTCTTTAATTAAACCTTTTACACTCATTGGAAATCAACCACTTTCCTTTACTTATAAAATAATTTACTATATCTAAAAACACTGAAGTTTAAAATTTTCGTAGAACTGTATCATTGATTCAGAAAGTATAGAACATTCAACTGATTCTTTTATATTATTATTTTATTAGTTCTCTGCAGAAAGCTGATGACGTAGGAATAAAAAAACTTGTAAATAAATGAATACATGGTTTTTCAACAAAATAATCGTGTGGTATTGTTTGTGCACTTCAATAATACTTTTTATTTCTTAGAGTTTACTGTGCACGTTGTTATAAAATAATACTGTATAAACTAATTTATCTTATCCGCTATCTTAGAAACATTTACAACAATAATTATAACGTTAAAACCTCTCAACATTTCAGAAAAATGATAATATAAAAAATGTGTGCTTTTATATACCACGTTTTTGATATAACCCTTGTAACTTTTTTATTTTTAAAGATAAACATATAGTTCTTTGAGCAAATTTGTATCATTTTAAAAGATCACTTATGTAAATAAATGCCATGAGTGTCAATTTTTCAAGCTATTAGATTGTCATCAATTAATATGAATTTTTCGTCTATTTTATGGAATAACTTTTTAAATATCGATTTTAGAATATTGGTTGCTTTTGATTTTTTGGAAAAACCAATCTTTCCATTTATGAAAAAATATAGCTAGTGTTCCATAAAAAAAAAAGTTGACGTCTTTTCCGGTTCTATCGAAAATGATAATAAAAATATGAGGTTGTCATTACATAGATCTTATAAAATGATACAAATTTGCTTAAAGAACTACAGGTTTATCTTTAAGAATAAAAAAGTTACAGAGATTGTATCAAATAAAAGAAACATCTGTATATACTATAAATATTTGGCATTTGAACATCCAAAATTTTGTCATCCATTACTTTTGACGAAACGTTTTCAATGATTTAATTATAAAAATTTCCCATATCCGTCAAACGTAGATCCGTGTTGCCCTTCCATTTTCTGAAACGCTCTTGCAATCATCCCCTACTAAAAATATCTTCATCTCATCTAAAGAATATAAAAGGTGACTGCTGCTTGTAGGCATTCATTGTAGCTCGTAAAAGCGATACTGAAGTGTATTTTCTGTAGTGAGATAGAAAGTGGTGCCTACGTTAAGGAGGGACCATATAAAAAGGTTAATCATCGCAGAGGACTTCTTCAGTTTAAGTGTAGTGTTTGTTAAAAATAAAAGTGATACCAGGTTAGTAGTGGAATTTAGTTTTTCTTTCCAAACATTATTACTTACAAGTCTGCTTTTTAATATACTACATACATAACATCCACAATGGTAATATTTTTGCTTTCATTTCCACCTTTTACTTTTATGCACTTTATAGAAAGTATTAATTTAGTGTCTTTTTTTTTAATTAGTAATATCGTTAACAGAACAAAATTGTATTGCAAACGACATTATTAATTTTAACCCAGCGATCCGAAATAGGTTCCTGCGATTATTTCCTATTTTCGATATAAGTAAAAGTACTAATTTTAGATTAAAAAAAATTACCATCACAATCGTACACGTACATACAACATATACCATAATGTATATACAACATATATGTAGTTGTAAAAAAATAAAACGTTACCATTTAACTTTAATATTTACTTTTAGAACCACATATGTACTCAGTGTATTATATTACATTTTCATATATTTCACTCAAATTGATGTAAAGTTGCTACATCGTCATTTATATGAAAAAACTTACACAATAATCAGTGTTAGAAATCAATAATGTCTTCATATCTTATTACGACGTACTTAATTCAAAATCTAAAAATAATAAATACAGAGAAACTTAACTAGTGTGCAGTATGTTATTACTGATTTCACTTTTCTTTAATGGAAGTAACAAATTTTGAAACTTTACGAAAACGTTTTTACCGAAAAACCTGCTGAAAATCGTATACAAAATCGTCTACACGAAATCAGTTAATATTTCCTTACTATTAAAAAAATAAAAATGTATAAACACAATATTTTACCACGGTAATGAACTCGTGGCCATGACCGTAGCAAGATCATTGGAAAGTAGTGTAAGACGTTATATTTGCATCTCTCACAGTCGTGAACGTAGGTAATTTTACTTGTCGCATTCGCTCACTTTCACTTCGATTTCAACGGAAGTTAGATAGACTATTGTTTTAAGTTGAAACAAAATATATCTCAAGTAATTAATTATTTTCCACACAAAAAAGTAGGTCACTGTAACAATTAATTGTAAACCAAGTAGATGTATGTAAATATTTATTCTCTTAAGATTATTTAGGTTCTTATTACTGTTACTGCAAATACATTTAATTGATTGTTTTCTGTCTTTTCTACGAAATAAAATATGACATCATCTAATTATATCAATTCAGTGGAAAAGTAAGAAAGTAAAAGCGATAACCTACTTATTCTCAAAGAAGTGCCACCTACTGCATCATGCCAAATCAGAAAATACGAAGGCGTTGATGTGCGAATTTCACTTTTACATTGCAGAAATAACAACTTTCTTTATATCTAAATCGGCAACATAGATTAATCACACTTGAATTAACTGAAAAGTTTTAATCTTAAAAAAAGTAACAGCTTTTTGTAGTCTTTTATAAAAAAAATATATACTTAAAAATATTTTTTTAACAACATTAAACTATTTTTCTGAAGAGATAGCAGAATGTTATCTGATATAAATGTTTATTATTATTATTGTATCAATTGCTGATTTTTCGTTTATCAAAAAACTGTACTAATTCCACTACCAATCAATTTGGTATGTTTAATTAAAAAACAAACAAAAAATACATTAAAAAAAATGTTGTTTCTGAATTTTCTGTGGAGAGATCTAGATGTACTACACGTAATTAAAAATCATACAAATTTCGCATATTGATGAGAAGGTTTTTTTGTACAATAAAATGCCATAATTTTTATGAAGTTCCACATTTAAAGTTGCCTTAAAGATTTAAAGTGAACTATAAACCGCACTACATAACTTTTCGCTTATACTGGAATAAGTACAAAAATGTGAACATACTATATACTATATCTATAACAAATTGGTCGAACTGACACATTTAGTAATTTCAACATTAAACATAGGTGTATAAAGATTATATAAAGATTTTACTTATTGCATATGCCGTAAATATACAACGCATATAAAAATATGATCAGAAAGTCATATCATTTAAAGTCAAAATGATAATTGATACTAACTTCCGACTTCAGTTGCAAATATGTTAACAAAACATTTTTTTAGTTTAAATAAACACTATTATTTTCTTTAGCAAAAGCAATCAGAATAAATAGGCAACGTTCAGAAAAACATGAGATATAATATTTAGACGTATCTAACGGACAAAGAATATTATTTTTCAGCCACCATCAGTGACATATTTTTTTAAGTAGTTGCAATAACTTTTTTACACGTGTTAAAAGTACAACTTATTTTCCGTCCTCGATATCTTTTCGATAAATATACTCACAAAGTAAGCTACCACTTTTTGGATGTATCATAAATTATACGCAACGGTTGTAAATAAAGTTAATAACAGCCGTCTATCTAGAAAGACATGTGTGTTCGAGTCATATAAAATGCGTACTTCATTAGTGCAAAAAGTAGTACCACCTAAATAGGTCTACCCTTGTATTTTTTCATAATATATGATAATTAAAAGTATTAAATTTTAACTATTTTCAGATATGCGCTTCATATTGATCATTGCCTGCGTGGCAATGTGTAGAATGAGTTTTACTACTGCAAAAGAAAATGGATGGTCCTGGGAAGACAAAAAAGAACAACCTTTGACAACGAATATACAACATGAGGAACCAGAAGCAGCAGGCACAGAATTTATTAAACAGGGCAGTGAAATAAATTCCACAGAAGTCGAACAAATCATTGAGCACATTCTTGTGTCAAACAGACAAGGGAGAAATGTCGATGGATTTGACGAAGTATATAGCGATCCAAATGTACAAAATGCTTTACAAAAGGGAGATGACGTCGAAGCCAGAAACATAATTAAAGATCGTCTGTGTTCCTTGGGTCTTATGCAAGTATGTTTTGAATTAAATATTTGCCTATTAAAAACTAATTCTGTAAATTATAGTGTGAAGACGAAAACATACAAGGAAAACGACCCTACATATCTCCGGAGGAGTTGATTTATGCACAACCCGTTGCAATCAATCCAGTTGGTCGTCCAATTCCAACAATTCCTTTAAAAGGACCATCGAGAGGCATTTATGGACCACCTAAACCAGTTCCCTTTCCACATGGTGGTCCCCCCAACAAATTTGGGCCTCCCGGAAAACTAGGCACTTCTCCACATAAACCTCCCAGACGTGGTTACGGACCACCATTACCCTCAAAACCATTCTACGGTCCACCGGGAAAACCATTCCTAAATGAACACGAAATATACGAAGGACCTGAGTTTATTGCGAAACCTCCGTCATTTATACAACCGATTGAACCAGAAACACCATACCCTTTCCAACAAAGCAGCATTCATTCGCAAAAGGACAAAAAAGTTGAGGTAGTTGTAACCGCACAAGGAGGAACCGCCGGTGCAAATGGCCTACAACAACATGTTCATCACCACTACCACCATAATGCTGATACCATTGGAAATAAATCTCCAACTGTTGTTGTAAATCCAGTGCCCGTTGCTAGTGCAGCTGCTGTTTCCTCAAGTTCATTTGGCAGTAGTTTGCTTGAATCACACGGGTCGAATTACTTTAAACCAGCTGAAATTTCATCTTCCTCTGGATTCAATCCAGTGTCGTCAAGCTATGGTCCAGGACTGTCCCATTTTGGATCTAGTGGTTTAACAATTGGAGGGTCAAACTTTGGAGGATCAAGTTTTGGAGGGTCAAGTTTGGGAGGGTCAAGTTTTGGAGGGTCAAGTTTGGGAGGGTCAAGTTTTGGAGGATCTTATGGTGGTCAGACAATCGCTAGTTACGGTACTTCTTCCCCAAATTTAGGATACTATGATAAAATTAAACCCGTCACTGAATCATTTGGCTCCGGTAGTTTTGGTGCTTCAGTAGGTTCTTACGGATCATCTGGTCTTTACAAAAAGGAATTACAGCTAGGCAGCAATTCTATAAATTCTAACTATCTTCAGACGGGTTATGCAGACAAATATCAAGGTTTGGAATCTGCAAGAGCAGAAAACTATGATTGCGTATGTGTACCATATGATCAATGCCCCTCCCACGACATTATTGGAAGAAAAGATGATTTATATCTTCCATTAGATCCTAGAAATTTGAAAACTGATATCGAGGCATTAAGTGAAGATGAAAGAGTGATTACAGACAGCAACGGTACGATGACCATAGTTCGTGTACCTAAAGGCGCTAGTTTCAATGAAACGACAGTAACAGGCAAAGAAATCAAAGAACAAGAAACTAAATCTATAACCAAACGCGATACGTCGTCAGAAGAACAAAATGAGAAAGCCAAAATTGAACCAGTAAGTATTTATGTTGTCAATATTTTAACATCCGTCAATTAAGATTTAATCTCTGGGAATAAATTTTACGCTTAAAACTCCCAATGCTATTAAAAATTTAACAGAGAACTACTGATCATCTGAAAATGTAATTTTATTAGTCGTGACGAGGTTTTAACTCCATCATATATTTTTTACCAATTTAAATGATAAACATGATATCCATTAATTATTAATTAATTAACCAATTGCTAATTAATTTTTGAACATTTTATTTATTAATAGTTGAGGGTTTGTTCTGGTCTGGATTGATAAAAAATCGTCAAATTACTCCTGCTACTCCGCCGCCTACCTTACAATTTAATTACTAAATTTTTGTCTGTAAATTTTGTATCATAACTGACACTTAACAAGATAAACGGTTAAAATTTTAAGAAAGGTAAATTTTACAGCGACAATCCTACGGGACATATACCAACAACAACAACAACAATAAGAAAGTGAAACCTACTTTCGGAATATCATTTGGTTTACCCAACCAGGGAGGCGGTGGGTACCCTATAAATCCCTATGGGTCTAATCCTTTCGTAAATCCCTATGGTGGATCAATAGGAAATTCCGGAATCAATCTCGGATTAGTTTCCGTAAACCCGTTAATTTCTTTGCAAGTTACTAAAGATGACTATGGAGAAAAAATTTTAAAACCGTTCGTCAATTTACATGTTACTCCCAATAATCACTTACTCCACAAGTTCCATGACCTGTTTTCTTATAAGAAAAACTTAATTTTCAACAAACACAAACATCTTCACTTCCACAAACCGCATCACCATAATGTTCACTATTATCCTTCACATACATCTCACGATCCGCCAGAACTACACCACGGTCCTCCATCATTTCATCATAGTAGCCCTTCTGTCGAACATCATCCTGGATATCATTACGGTTTTCCGCCTGCGGAATTAAATGGCGCTCCTATTTCTTACGACAGTAGCCATGATTACGATTCCAAAGGTCCACACTATGATCCAAATTCTCCAGTATCATATTACGACGATCCCCATAATTACGGTGGTAGTCACGGAGGATACTATAGTGGTAGAGCATATGATAATACAACTGATGTAGTTAACGGTAATAATTTAATAACTCAATATGAGCAACAGTACGATGACGGTCAAGGGATATACGGTAGTCAAAATTCAGATCATTCTACAAATTATGAACCTATTGCCCAGAATCCTAATTCCAGACGTGGTAAAAGTATATCCACCTCTACTCCCATTAAATTCCCTTCCAGTAGAAAAAGACGTGACGTGACGCTGACTGAGACGAACGAACATAACTTTACGAAGGTAAAGTCGATTTACCTAAAAAATGAACTATCCATAACTGTGTTTCATTTTTGAAATGTGTAATAATTTACAGCGTCAAGCATACTTTGGACGTCCTTCAACCTGTGGCCCTAGACACGTTTGCTGTAGGAGACCTCTTCGTCCACATGTCCCTACTCCTGGACACCGACAGTGTGGTACAAGACATTCTCAAGGTATCAATGGTCGAATTAAAAATCCCGTTTATGTTGATGGTGACAGTGAATTCGGTGAATATCCCTGGCAAGTCGCCATTTTGAAAAAGGATCCAAAAGAAAGTGTTTATGTCTGCGGTGGCACTCTTATCGATTCATTGCATATTCTTACCGCTGCTCACTGTGTAAAAACGTAATCATTTTACATAGTTCCACCGGCAAATGAATTAATCATAATTTGTCTTTTAGGTATACTGGATTCGATCTGCGAGTTCGTTTGGGCGAATGGGACGTAAACCACGATGTCGAATTTTACCCATACATAGAACGCGACATCACGAATGTTAATGTTCATCCAGAGTTTTACGCTGGTACTCTTTATAATGATATTGCGATTTTGCGAATGGATAAACCAGTTGATTGGTCAAAACAACCACACATTAGCCCCGCTTGTTTACCAAGTCTACATGATGACTATACGGGAACTAGATGCTGGACCACCGGTTGGGGTAAAGATGCATTTGGTGATTTTGGAAAATATCAAAACATCTTGAAAGAAGTTGATGTGCCAATTGTCAATCATGGTCTTTGCCAAAGGCAGTTACAGCAAACTAGATTAGGCTACGACTTTAAACTCCATCCTGGATTTATTTGTGCTGGAGGTGAAGAAGGCAAAGACGCTTGTAAGGGTGATGGAGGTGGTCCAATGGTCTGTGAAAAGGGTGGAACTTGGCAACTGGTGGGGGTAGTTAGTTGGGGTATTGGATGTGGTCAGGTTGGTGTACCTGGGGTGTATGTTAAAGTAGCTCACTACTTAGACTGGATTCGTCAAGTTACACAAAGATATTAATTTAATTTATGGGTGAAACCAACCATAATTTATATTTTGTAGGTACTAATAACGTTTAACTTATTTTTTTATGTAGGCAGTTTAATTTCTTTTTACATTACCTGAAAAAAAAAATGGTAATTATGCATGTGATACTTTTTTCCCGAAATGTTATTTATATATAATAAATTATTTGTCATATTAAGTGAGTTTTTTTACTGATTTTCATTAATATATATTAAATTTTACTCATTTTCTTATCCATCAGAAATGTAATGTCACATTCTCATGCATTTTTCAAAGAAATTGATTCTTGTGACACTTGACACGTTTCTAAAAGTTGAAAGCAACGATTATTGTGAACAACTTCCATCTATTCGTAAATCGACAGTCTTAACAACGAAACAAATTGTAGTTATATACAGTTCGCGGAAAATTTAAAACTTAAAAATTTCAAAAGTAGCGCTAAATTCTTTCAACAAGGTCCGACAAGATTAATTCAAGCCTGAAATTGTGTTAGATATATAAACCGAAACGTGTCAACAATAACAAAGTACAACCATTGTTTAAGTATAAGTACATTAATATACTTAAACAATGGTACAACTGACTACGCAGTCACTCAGTCACTTATAACTACTTTAGACTACGCAGTCCAACTAAACTTCATACCTCGAAGATCTCGAAGATGTCGTACAGAAAAAGATAGCACCTTTTTATTGTTACTGTGCTATTAGACCTTTAGTGTTTTTATCGTTCCTCACTCTGCACGATTACAATTATTCTGACACAGTTATTACACTAAAAAAACATGTTACAACTGAGTTGAAAATGCCCTACGTTTTCCTTTTTTCCATATACTAGATAAATATATAGTGTTTTGAATTTTTTTTTTTTCGGTAATACAGTTTGCAGTTTTCTATTAACTTTCCTGTACACTACACAGCCCAAGTAGAATTGCCAGAGAACTGTTTTTATACTTAAAAACATATTTGATAGCCAATTCTTAGCTTACTGTAATGGAACCACTGGAATCTTCGTTGACCACTAAATGCACGATAACACTAGCACGTTTATGAAACCCCAGAAACACAAACAAAAGCACAAATCCAGGGATTTTTGCAGTCTCAGATTGATCAGGATCTCGATCGAGGATAGAGAACCAAAAATTTCGTGTGTGAAAATGTCTTTAGTAAGCCAAGTCTCTGTTAATATAATTATGTCGTAGTCTGCATTAAGGGTTGATTGAAGTAGAGTTGTTCGGAGACCGCGGACACTTTGACAATAAACTTTTAACCAGTGGAGTTTTTTTTTTGTTACAATTTTTGGAACACCGTTGATAAATTTAATAGTTTTGTCTGTTACACCACTTAAGATAAGATTATTTAATTCCACACGAATGGTTTTTAAATATTCACGCTGCATCGGAGGGTTGACATGAATACGGAAATTTCGTTTAATTTTTTAAATTCGCGTGGACATCTTCGGGCCTTTCGAATATAACTTTGATGGGACGGTTTCTTTCCTGAGAATATTTTCCAAGACGAATAATCTTTATTGCGTCCTTGGCCACTGATTCGGAGACATTATGTACCGCTCTTTAGATCTTATTAAAATCTTGATTATTGACTTCATCTTGAAGGCATTTTACGGTGTTGGATAAATCTACTATGTTGTTTAGAATCGTCTTATATCCGAACAATTCTCACAATAAAATTTTAATTTACGGTTTTCTGATTTTAAACGGGATACTTCACTACATGAAAGGCCACTACAGTTGACTCCGTGATATCCATTTTTACATAAGTCGCAATGTACGTCGGCACCACTTCGTTCACACTTTGTACATGTTGTCGACATGCTGGACACAATGGGTAATAAGTATGTATATGATAAATTAACAAAAATTAGTTAAATATTGGAATAGCCATGGAGACATGCACTTCACAGCACAGCTCACTCATTTATATATGTGCATTTATTTATAAATTAAAACGATTTTTAGTTGTTAAATAAATGCTGTGAATTTATTCAGTGATTCACCAAATGTGATGTATTAAATGAGTGAAATAATACAACTTGGTCATATACCTAACTCTTGTACCCTGGAGCAAGTTAAATTATCTCAGACCTGCACATAAAAAAACTATCTATATGTTATTCATCAAATCAAAAACTTCAACAGTTTGAGTAAATTTTATTTGATTTTGTTATCACACCTATTGTTTAAACTATTTTTGTTTTTGTTTTAACCAAAATATATGAGGACATAATAATGATGCTCCGTCTACATCACTCTTCTATTATTTCATCACTCAACTAATTCTGTTAATATCAGACGTGATAATCATGTTCAATTATATAAATATTTAAATACTAATAACACGACAATGTAAAAATTAAAAATTCTCAATTCTTTTTAAAAAAACTCATGAGAGTTCGCTGTTTAACATTTGTTTGCTTTTTAGCAACTTTTCCTTTATTTCCAGTGGGTTTTGTCTCCAAAGCAGTATTCTCAGTTTTCTTTTGTGACTGGATTATATCTACTGGCTTTTGTCTTGAAAAATCTTTTTCTTCATCTTCTGACGCAGTCTCATAGATGTATTCAGTTGTTGTAACTAAAATAAACTAAATCATGTCACTGAAGTGGTGTTTATACAATTTTACCATAAAATCCTTCATCATCAACATATGTTTTGTCAACAGCTTTTCTTCTTTTGTTTTTTGGAACAGGAACTGGAATTGGAATAGGAGTAGGTGCTGGTTCATCTTCTGACATTTCAATTATATCTTCATTTTCATCATTATCAAAGATATCTACAATAAAATCACTTACAACTAGTACAGTCTATTTTATATTTATTTACCACTACTATCCGAGTCACAAACTTCTTGAATACGTTTCCTCTTTTTATTTGGGCCTTTATTTTTATTATCTTTCTTTCTCTTCTTACTAGTGCTTTGATCATTTATGACCTTTGTGTCCTTATCCTGGTTCTCAATATCCATCTTTTTTTCAGTAGTAATTTGCTTATTCTCATTATTTTCTTGATTATTGTCCTTAGCAGTATGTTCTGCAAAGACCTCAATTTTTTGCTTTAAACTGGTTTTATTTTCATTTGTCAATGTAACACTATTCTGGAGCGGTTTTGACGCTGCTTTGGCAAAAAAACTCACAATACCACCTTGTTTTGGCTGAAATGGCAAAGTTAGCAAATGGGAATGATTAATTATATAATTACCTTATTCTGTTTTTGTGACGATTGTGAACAGTCTTTTCCATTTTGCTGTAAGGTGTTTTGTGACTTTCCGGTGCTAGTATCTTTTGAGTTTTTGATGCATATTGCAGCATTTTTTGCTGTATCTGTAGCCTGCACAGGTGGTAACTTCCTTGATCTCACAGTTCTCTTAATACAATTTTTGCTTATAAGTGGAGGACCTGAACTATATTAAAAATAAAACCCACAAAGAAAAAAATTATATAACACTTTACCCATTTTCACTGACAGAATTTGTTGATGCTATTACATTCAAGTCAATATGTTGTCCTTTCTGCACACTATAAACAATCTCACCAGAAATGTTGTCAAAGAGACTTCTTTTATCATTTAGTTTATTCTGCTCTGCAAGATAAATTCCAACACCTTTGTTGTTTAGCAATTTACCACATATCAAAAATGTAAGGTACAAATCCTCAGAGTTTGTTTTATTGGTATCTCTAACAAAGGCATCAAGTAGATACTGAGCATCAGATTTTGGAACCTCCAATTCTTTTGCTAATGATGTTGTGGTTACCTGTTAAAATCGAAAATAATGCTTCATGCATCACATGATACAAGTACTTACAATTTTATCTTCGTCATAAATAAGCTCTTTAAGGCGTTGATACTGTGAATCGTGAGCAGTACTTTCCATTATTCCTATTAATAATTGCACAGAGTTTTATACATAAGAATGGAATATAAAAATAATTTTTTTGTTATGTGACTCAGAATTCACTTTATATAAAATTTGATCATGACATTAAAAGCCCGCCATAATGTTAGACTTGAAAACATAACCTATAAATAAATGACAACTGACATTTGAAATGGAATAATAGACGGTGTTTCTGATGCCGACGACGGTAAATTCTATCAGCACAATTCGGCTCATCGGCTGATCGAGATAGCGAGGCGCCATGTAACGGAAAAAATGTGAACCTTGCAGAGGGGGATCACGGCCTCCTTGATATGAAGATAGAGTAAAAACTCGGGGATAAATTGATATATCACGATCGAATATAACCGGTTTAAGCTCGTTTAGCCTCGTTAGTGAGTGTTGTGTGTTTAGTGCTGTTTTTGTGTATGTGAAAGGGTTTTTGATGTTTTTGGACAATTTTGCGTTTTTTAAACAGTTTGTTTGTGTTAGTTTGTAATTTTAGTTTAGTTTTTAATCGTAATTATGTTGATTTCCATCCGGACCGAAAAACGAGACCTCTTGAAGAAAACGAAAACTCTGTCTGGGGGGATTAATCGGCAATTGTACTTTTGAGGGGCAAAACATACAAGCGCGGTGCATAATCTCAAAAATAAATGCCCCGCCGCATGAAATTGAAATTGAATTTGCCGATTATTCACGTAAAGTGACATCGTCACAATATTATATTGATACAATAGTAGGTATATATGTCTTATCAGATTACAAACAATGGAAATGTGCCTGCAGTTGCAAAGCAGGAGCAGGAAGAAAATGTAAACACATTGGGTGGTATGAATAAAACTGAGTAGTTGCTCATAATAACAATATTAATAATAATAAAGGTTATTGCCCAACAGATACAATCCAATTACTGGACAATTATTACTTTCAATAGTGGTAAAATAAAATAATAATATAATATATTTATTTAATAATAATAACAATATTTATTCCCAACAGGTAATACACCCAGTTACAGGGAAACAGCAAAATATACTCTAAAACTACAAAATTAAGTAACAAAACAATCAATAAAATAAACAATGTTAAATATAAATGTAAATATGTAACTCATATTCGTTCCCAAACTAAATTATTACCTAGCCCACACTTATAAGCTATCATTATAAACTAAATAAATGAACACACATTACAGTTTACCTGGGAGAACAAAAATATCATCATACAGTTTATCGACATCACTGTACATGTGAACTAACGATGCTTCCCTCAGCAAATTCGTCCTAGAAATTGGTAGATGAAAAGTGGCCATGTAGCGAGACGCAACACGTGGTACATGAAAATTGATTCTTTCCAACTATTCAGGACAATCTATCTTGCCATTTATCAATTTGGATATGAAACGAGCACTGTGCTCTTCACGTCGATTCTTTAAACTAACAAGTCCATGTTTCTGAAGGAGGTAATTGTAATCTATATTTCTTTGAGGATAAAATCCATCAATCTTATAGGAAAGATACTTCAAGAAGCGACGCTGTACCTTTTCTACAGCAAGATTATGTATCACATAGTAAAGATACCAGACAACAGAGGCATATTCCATCTTGGTTACGACGTACGCAAAATACAGACTTTTTAACAAAAGAGGATCTTGAAAGGTTTTTGATAGCCGAAATATAAATCCAAGCATTTTAGATGCTGAGGTGGATATATGTTACTGATGTGCTCCACAAATGAAAGGTGCAAATCAAAAAGAACGCCAAGATCTTTTGTCTCATTCTTCTTGCAAAGAATCCGACCGTGGATGGTATAGTCTGATTTTACCACATTTACTTTCCTACTGAATGTCATTACGTAACACTTATCTGCATTTAATAACAACTCAGACTTATTGCACCAATTTACTAATGTATCAAGGTTCTTTTGGAAGGTTTTAACATCATCTCTGTTTGCAATGGGACAGTATAACTTCAAATCATCAGCGTATGCGAAAACTTTACAGTTAAGTGAAAGAAGCAAGTCATCAATGAAAAGACGAAGAGGAGAGGGCCTAGATTGGAGCCTTGAGGAATACCGGATATACTTACAAAATTGAAAGAACGGTAACCGTTATAAGTCACGTAGTTAGACCTATCACTTAAGTAGGATTCCAAGAGTTTCAAGAAGCTAGAAGCAAATCCAAAAGAACTTAATTTATGTAGTAAGATGCTCATACTCAAAGTACGAAGTATCTACTTCAGTATGATTTCAAAATGTTCCTAGTTTTTCTAGATGATGCTAATATTTGGTACTACTACTAAATACAAAGAGTAGATGCTCAGATATATAAGAGTAGATACTCGCTAATACTGAATAATACTTCGTACTTCGAGCATGAGCATTTACTCACTTTAAGTCATACCACCCATTGTCGCTACCCTGCTGTATGTTTACAAGTAAGTTGCATTGCTTTGTTTTGAAATTATAAACCTTTCAGTAGTGAATTCGAGCATGGACGAGATGGACAAGTCAGAACTTGGATAGACTCGTGGGAAGTATGGCTAGACTACATAATTGAACCTTTGAAACAGCTTATACGCATCTTGTCGGTGCTGCAAAGCATTGGTTTGAAGACAGCAGGCACGAGACAGAAAATTGGGAACAATTTCGAATGACCTTCACCAGTACTTTCGTACATGACACGAACTTAACATTACGATGTAAAACAATATGTATCGTCAAGCATACAGTCTGTGAAAGAAAATGTATCAAATTATTTCGACGAAATGTGGAGCTGTGCAGAAATTTAAGTTGTCGTTTCCTGAAGTAAAAGAGCAAGTAGCTATAGGGCTACACTCGAGGGAACTGGCAAGTATAATAATGGCCCGTTATCACACAAACGAGGACCACTTATTCGAAGACATCATCATATATGAGAGAGCATCTAATGAACGTCGCGAACGGTTCAAGTCGAAGACGGACCATGGGTCAACAGCTAGCAAACAACCGCCAGTGCCTGCTAAGCTGAACAGTGGAAATAATGTACGTACACCAGTGAATGCTAATCCAAAGTGCTTCAACTGCAATCAACCTAGGCATCGAGCCAATCAGTGTCCGAAATCAAAGCGTGAACCTGGTAGCTGCTTCTTCTGTGGTCAACTAAGTCATTATGTGGGTGGCTGTCCACTTAGGGTTGTCAAGACGGAAATGGAAGTCAACAAAAGGACGAACTTGGTGCTGCCACAAGCCAAAATTGAAAAGCAGGCGAATGGACCGACTCCATTTGAGCTCATTGACGCCATATTAGATCTTAGTAGTCCGGTTTCATTTGTGTCCGAAGATGTTGTTCCTGTAAGTCTTTGCATACCGACTAGTCATAGCACAAAATTCATTGGCATTCAAGTAATTGGCTGCATAAGACGAGCAGTAACAATTGGTCAAATTGAAATAGATGTTTTGTTTTGTGTAATCCCCAGAAATAGTATGAAACATTTATGTCTGTTGGGTAGAGATGTTCTCTGTGATGACGGTATTAGGAAGTAAAGATGGAGAAACGTAAGTCTAATGATGATTTTTGTAGCAACGACGTTCTAAATATTGACCTTGGACTTATGCAGCAAAAAGATGACGACATAAGAAAAATCCGAGACGAGTTGATGTTGTCTGAGACTCCGGCATATGAGCTACCAAACGGCCTGGTCTATCGCAAGCATGGTAATAAAATGTTATTTTATGTACCCAAAAGTATGGAAACGAACGTAATCAGAACATACCACGAAGATATAGGCCGCGTAGGCACCGAGAAAGTTTGCGAACTGATTTTTAGGACTTACTGGTTCCCTAACATGAGAGAAAATGTTAAGACTCACATAAAGAATTGCCTCAAGTGTATCCTATGCTTGCCAAAGTCTGGAAAGATAGAAGGAATTCTTCATCCAATTCCCAAGGGCAACGTACCTTTCGAAACCATACATTGCGACCATTATGGCCCTCTGGAAAAGACTGGTAAGAAACATCGCTATATTTTTGAGGTTGTGGCTATAGTTGAGTGATTCAAGAAATAGCGACGGTTATGCTTTAAAGATTTATTTAGAACCTTACTGTTCAAGGACCGAAGGAGGAAGAAGGAAGGATGTTTGAATTTGTCGATAGCTAATTCGGTTTTGGAGAGGTGGAAGCAGGTAAAGAAAAAGAGTTTAGAAATTCTAGAAACTGGAACTGAAAGTAGGAGCATAGGGTAGGTAGACGAAAGATAATTAGATGCAGACATATTTACATTGTAGAGAAATTTTAAATGCATGCACCACGTGTTTTTGGGGGAACGGTTGTCCCCACAAGGTCATAGACGCCTTTTCAAAATTTATTAAATTATATGCATGTTGCACGCGACAGCTACACTCAAACACCTTACGACTTATTTCCAAAACTATAAGAGACCTAACAGAATTATAGTCGACCAAGGTGCAAAATCAAATCCGACGAATTCAAAAGCTTTGCTGCTGACAATATCCAGGTTATTCTCGTCGCCGTGGGTACGCCTCGCGCTAATGGACAAATCGAAAGAATAAACCGAGAGACCCATTGTTCAAGTTGGCACCGGACTTAGATAAATGAGACAGAGTTAGGGGTGAAGTTGAGTTCGCAATGAACAACACTGACCACAAATCAAACGGAAACGCACCCTCCGTCCTATTATTTGATGTACATCAGAAGGACAAGACACACGACCTTCTATCTGAATATCTCCATTCACTTGAAGATTATGATCGAGATTTAAACGGTGTTACACGCAAAGCCGAACAAAATATAGCTGCGGTTCAAAGTTATAACAAGCAGACTTATGATAAGAAACACAAGGAACCCCATAAGTATGAGACTGGCGATTGTGTGGCGAGGACCAACATCGATGTGACGCCACGCTAGGTCTTAATAAAAAACACCTACCTCTTTTCAAAAACCTGTGATAACCCAAACTTCCCGCCTTTAATTGACCTTGAAAAAGTTTGAAAGACCCGCGAGAAATTAAAAAATTCAAAATTTGGCCTTGACTGTGATCGTCTAACAAAAACACACAAACCTACGTTGTGTTTTTTTTTTAAACATGGCGGGAAGACGTTCTTTCATACAAGTGAGCATACACTGCGGGTGAATCGAGAGCGAAAGAAATAATAGACAAAATTTTCGGGAGGGGGCAAAAAAAATTGCGGCCTCTCTCTAGGAGGAAAGAAGCTGGAGTATTCACTCCTCAGCCCCAAAACCCCCTATCGTATATTCACGGACATACTGCATTTCAAATGAAACACCTTAAAAACATGAAAGAAAAGACACTCGCGAATTGACAGACATACACATACGAAAATCGAATAAACACAAAATCCTATACATCTGTTTGGAATCACATGCAAATATTTGAATATCACAAATTTAATAAAAACAAAGCAAAATCTGAATTAATCTGAATTTGCAAATATACGAGTTATTACGGGCGTGTGGCGTCAAATGTTAAGGTTACGGCAGTTAACAGGAGCACAACAAATGTACCCTTGGGGCGTTCTAGCACAAGCGGAGTTTGGGGCCCCGGGTCGGGGCTGTTCTCCCCCCACGACGGGGATTCTATCTATCGTACAGCACATTACACATCTCTAGGACGAACATGCCGTCCGAAACTAGGCCACTACGATCGCAGATCCGCAGTTAAGTCTCGACTATTGGGCCAAGTCAAGAGCACTGCAACATCGCAACCGCCCCTAAATCTATCCAAACCTGTACCCTTTGTGCGGGCGACGCGATAAGATCTCGCCGGCTCGACTAGGAACCGCACTTCGCTTCTGCCACGTTTTCTGTGTTATTTAACCTCAATTCCATTGTAAATGTTCAATTTTTTATAACTCTGATATTAACAACAACTGAACAAGTGTTAAAGTTTCAAAGAGTAATAAATAACATTTAAATTCGCCTTACAATCTTGTGAAATTTTAAACAAATAATTCTTATGTGAAATAAAAATTGGACATCAAATAATTTATACGATAGAAACATTCATCAACAAAATGTTCACAAAACAGAAACTAGCAAAGATTTATGAAAAACAAAAGATCTGAGGGGTGGGATTTTGTTTCTCGATCGAAAAAAACTCGATAGCGATAAAATCTCGTTTGCTGATTGGTTGAGATGCTACATTTCTGTCACATTTCTCGATTCTGTCACGAAATCAAGTCTTCATGGAGTGATATTTTCTCGATAGCTCTGAGTGAAGTGATGAATTTTGGAGACATAACCTCGAAATTTATTTCAAAATACAACTTCAAAATCGTAATTCTGAGTTATAAGTTCTTCAAATTAAGGTAATTGTAAACGTTTGAACATTTAATAAGCTTATATGCAAAGAAAAAATGCAAACTTTTGCATTTAAAAGCTACGCAATGACATTTGTCGCAGTGATAATTTATCACTTCGATCGAGAAACAAAATCGCGCCCATGGTGTGAAATAACTTGTCCAAATAAAAACATTATGTGAGGTTAAAACTGTAGAGCATGAAATTTACGTTCAATCAAAATTATACAACAAAGAAAATTACTGAAGCTAAAATTGTGAGATAGAAAAATACTGTACGAGGTGAAAAATTGCAAAGTTAACAAAATTTACATGAGATTACTACTTGCCACACTTTATCAACGATTCAAACAAAGAGTTTACATTATGCCAAATTATATCATGAACTAAGTGATTGGTTACTTCAAAAAAACAATTTACTTTGAGAGTTTAGAATACCGCGAACTGGTTACCCCAACAAAACACGTAATAAGCAGACACAAAAATATCCGATCATCGTTGCGAGGAAAAAGCGTCTCGGTGATGTAATTTTATTGTTGCGAGGGAACACCTCGATGATGTATATTTTAGCGTTGCGAGGAATAAGCCTCGTTGATGTTATCAATCTCTAGCGTTGCGAGGACATGCCTTGATGAAGTAATCAATCTGTAGCGTTGTGAGGGCATGCCTCGATGAAGTAATCAATCTCTCGCGCTGTGAGGACATGTCTCAGTGATGTGATCGTGATAATGATGATAACCGGCCAAGGGAAGAAGTTATTTTAACCCCCCGCCAGTTTGCAGTATGAATTTTGTTAATTGTAAATGAACTATTAGCAATCTAGTGTGAAGAATTATGAAGTATTATAATGTAACACTTACGTATATGCATCCAGAAACCTATTCGTAATTTGTTAAACAAAGAATTATTATCCTGACCAAGTGAATTTCATGAAATCTTCTAGCAAGTGGTTTATTTAAATAATCCTGATTGTTAAATTGTGTTTGCACTAGCTGACGATTAAGAAAAACTAACTTGATTGGTGAATTTACAAACAATAAAACAAATTTACAGCACGTGTTCCGCGTTGAACGAAAGTCCACACTCTTTTCCGATTAAAAGGCCGCAAGAATTAGCCGTGTGGTTTGGGGAAAACTGTGTCGTTATAGAAGTTACGAGGATTGTCGTTAAACAAAGGCTTCCTCCCTTTTATTAACTACCAAACCAACTAATTTAAACTAGCTTTTACCACGTGTTTACATTCACAAAAACACATTCAGACTGACGCTCCGCCATGCCACCCTCTGTATCTACCAAGCCGCTCTCTAACTAAAACATGGAGAACTACCTTGGGGCTTGGGCACTACATGCATATTTGGTTGCCTATGTTTAACGATTTTTTTATTGAATTTTTTCTTTCAAATTTAAATTATTCATACATAATCACAAAAGCTTTAGAGAATGATCGTAATCTCGTGAAAGACGTACCAGGCTTTCAGCTGATTCAGAGACCCTATAAAAGTATTCTCGAGGCTAGTAATCTGAGGCCTTGGGTGGGATCGTAATTCTACGTAGTACTCAATATTAATTTGTTCCTTTTTCCACTTTCATGAGCCTCTTTAGATAAATCAATACAAATTATGTCATTCATGTATTAGGGACCCTTGTTAACTTGCATCTACTTTACTTCAAAACTTATGTACAGGGTCATCAGAATTGATTGAGAGAGTTGGTACCCCCTGTTTTTGTCGTGCAGTTTGTCAACCTTATGACAGATTTGTTTAAGGTTATATGGCAATGAATTCAGTGGCGTGACCAGAGATATGTAAATGTCTTTTACATATCTCTGGGCGTGACAAAAATTAGAAACTTCAAATCTGACAACTAATGTTTTCACCAAAAAAAAAAGTCGAAAAAAGACGCCACTGAGTTTTGAAATTTGAAACTTGAAACTTCAAATCTGACAGCTAATATTTTCATACAACTTAATAAACCAAATTATTCAAGTTCAGGTTTACCAACTCTCTCAATCAATTTTGATGACTCTGTACTTTGGGTTGTTAAATATATGAAAGTTATATGCATTCTCATTATGTATACGTTTATGTTAATCTTTGTTATGTCAGTTTTGCGGGTCTAGATCGTACAAGAAAATTTGCGGTTCGCCAATGTCATATTATGCTATTTATCACTTTCAGCTATGGCAGTACAAACATTTTTTGATGTGTTAGATTTTTACTACGTCACAAGGTAAATTATATATTTGTATAAAATAAGCGCTAAGTGAATAGTTTTGTTTTGCACCAAACATTGTTTAATATTTTTTAGTAAATGGGGACCATCTGCTAAATTTTTTTTTAAGGAGGTAATATGACTCATACTACCTCCATTCTCTGGAGTTATAAACCACGCCTGAATGGTATTACCTGGTATTACCTATATTTTTGTTTTTTAGCCACAAGGAAGGACAATAGGAATTAATTTAAAAGCAATTCCATCTTCTGTTTGATGCTTACAACCCTTCATGCTACAACCGGTCATTTCTAGATTGGCAATGAATGTTAAATTGACATATACATATACATATTGTAAGGATCCAATTCGAATTTTTAAATTTCAAATGAATTTCGCGCGCGCAAGAAGCAGTTGGTGAGAAGAAGAAAAGAAGGTTGGCAACCAACCCCAAAGAAACAGACATGCGCAAATGTTAGGGTGTTTTTGTCTCGTGTAAGATCACCCACTTCCTTTTGATCGCTTGGAGAGAACAGACCACTTCTTTTCGAGCGCTTCGAGCAACAGGTTGTATTTTTAATTGTGAATTATTCTGTGCCTTTTGCTGTTGTGTTTTGTTTTTCCAGTGTTGATCTGTTCCATTGGAAAACCTAGCAGCCCCGTTGAGCCATTGGGTGTTCCTGATTTCTCATCGTTCTTACGACGAGGTTTTTGTGTTCCTGTTGGCGGTAAGCCGTGTCGAAATCTTCGCATCTTTGGAGAGGTATGTTTTGAACACCTGTTTCGCGGCGAGTTTCAAGCCCCGACGATACTTCTGACTTCGTGACACAGCGACGCGTGCGCCTTTTTTCCACTAATCTCGTTTTTTTATCTTTCATTTAAAATCCATCGCAGTAGGGCTTTACAGGAAGTGATTTTTAGTTCGGGCCATGCTTTATTTAGCTATATTTGTGAAATCTGTATTTTGGATGGCGGCAAACGAGTTGTTATTTTCACCGTTCTTTGTTCAGGCAGCGGCCATTTTGAAGCGTCCATTTGTTTCTTTTAATCGAGCACATGTTTTAACTGAATCTATTGAACAAAATAACAACATTGTGGGTCATGGGGGGACGTGCCTTTATTCTTTGGATTTAGCACATCGTTTATACAACGCCACAGGATTCATCGTATTTTTGCATCGCATATTTTCGACGCCTATTATTTGGAATGACGAATTCGTCCAACGCCATTTTGCAACTGCCGCTTGTCTGCCATGTTTGTTTATGTGTTTTGTTTGGGGAAATGTATGTGTAATAATGGCCCACAATGCAGCTAAATAATTTCACGTTTGAATTTTAACCAATAACTTGACTGGACACGAATTAATATTAATCACATGTAAATCTGTTAACTTTACAATCTTTCACCTCATGCAATTTGTCTTTGTCTCACAATTTTAGCTTCAGTAATTTTCTTTGCTGTATAATTTGAATTGAACGTAAATTTCCATGCTCTGCAGTTTTGACCTAACATGATATTTAATTTGTACAAGCTTATTTCACACCAGATCTTTGTTTTATAAATCTTTGCTAAGTTTTGATCATGTAAATGGTTTGTTGATGAATGTTTCTCTCATATAAATTATCTGATGTCCAAATTTAATCTCAATTAAGAATTATTTGTTGTTGAATTTTCGTAAGAGTGTGTGGCGAATTTAAATGTTGTGTATTGCTCTTTGTTGAAACTTTAACGCTTGTTCGGTTGTAATTTAATATTAGAGTCATAGAGATTGAACATTTAAATGAAATTAAGGTAAATAAACATAACTCGTAGTGTACGTGGGGCGCGCGACTCCTTCTCAAACTGACGGGATTAATCGCGTCACCTGCACAAGTCCGCGGGTTTTGTATAGCTTCAGGGGGCGATCGCGGGTTTTTAACGCTGTCGGCTTCTGTCCATAGCCGGGACCCCACTACGGATCTGCGATCGTAACCGCCTCGTTTCGCAGGGCACGTTCGTAATGGAGAGATGCGTGTGAGCAGGCGTTGGTGTAGATAGAATCACCGTCGTGGGGGAGAACAGTGACGATCAGGAGTCCCAACCTCTACTTGCGCTACAACGCCCCCTCTGGGTATTTTGCTGTGCTCGTAAATGAAATTGATATATTTTGTTCTATATTTTGTTCGGTCGCCACACTCTCATAATGATTCGGGTTCTGCCATCCAATTTACATATGTGTAGGTCTTGTGTTTGTTCGGTTTTCACATGTGTATGTCTGTCAATTCGCGAGTGTTTTCGTTCACATATCTTAAGGTGTCTGACATGTAATATGTCGGTGAATAAAACCCCAGGGGGTTTTGGGGAATGAAGACCGATGACACCTTGGCCCTGCGGACTCGCCAGAAGGGCAAATCGAGCGTCTGTCGTTCTTCGTTTCTTTTTCCTCCTTAGGAAGGCTCCTAATTTTGTCTATTATTTCTTGCGCTCTCGACAGTGTATGCACTTGTATGAAAGAACTTCTTCCCGCCATTTTTCAAAACCACAAAAAAAAAAACACACAACGTAGGTTCTCATTTGTTAGACGATCACAGCCAAGGCCAAACTTTGAATTTTTGAATTTTTCGCGGGCCTTTCAAACTGTTTCAAGGTCAAATTTTAAAGGCGGGAAGATTGGGTTATCACAATATTAAAATAAAAAACTAATAATAAACAAGCCATGGAAAAAATGATCAACCAATTAAAACGAATCGCGCTATTTAATTTACCATGGCCGACTAGTATAAAGATTATGGCCTGTCCAAGAGGTACCATATGTGTTGCCATCTATTAATAATTACCACTGGGCGGAAAAATATCTTACGGATGCAATTCCCCAGTTGAAGCAAGGTGTGTTTTACGGCGAGTAGCGGGGACGCTTTGATCTGGTCCACAAGGTCGTAGCCAGTGCGTCGCTTGGAGTGTTTACAGCTTGTTAAAAAACTACTTCTATATTACTATATTACTTCAAATAAATACTCGATGCCCTTTTTAATTTTTCAAACACATGACCACAGATTTGTGATCTTGAAATGTTATATTATGTTGATATAGTCCAAAAGAAAAATATATTTGTAATCAAACTATGGCCGCGACAGCACTGGATCGAGCGTATGAAACACAATTCCGCTAGTTGATAATTACACTTAATAATTTAGTAAAATTTTAATTTGATTTGACATTATGAGACTTCAAAACGTGTAATGGTCGTTTGTTTCGGTATGAATGCCTTTGTGCCTTTCAAAAAGTGTTAATAATTTTTGTGTCGTTTTTGAATTATTAATAGATGGCAGCACGTATGGTACCTTTGGACAGGCCATAATCTTTATGCTAGTCGGCCATGAACTTATTAACCCCTAACCCTTATTTAAATACTGTCTAGGAACTCTAGTTATGATTATGTCAAACGGTTTCTTCGCTATCTAGTAGGCTTCTGTATACAAAAACAATTTATTTTAACTTCATAAAAAGTCCGAAATCTTTTAAACTTTTGGCTCTTATCTTAACAATGTCAGTATCAACAGGTAGCATTCCTGCTTCACAAATACAACCTCCTCAAAACCATCGACATCTATGGAAGGAACTAATAACGGAAAGTGAAAATAAAAGAAATGCAGCTGAAGAGTACAGACGCACTCAGATGCCAATTCTAGAACCTCCACCTCGTATTGTTTGGAATTACAATATCTCTAAACTTACATCATGTACAACCTGTTTCAGATCCTGCCATTGATTATTTAAATGACACACTTTTCCCTGTTCTCAATGCAGGTTTAATAAAGATGCTTCATAAAATAAAAGAACAGGAAAACCAGATTTTTACGGTAGATTTTGTTAAATTTTAGCGCCTTTGACTTTTTTATGTGCTTTAAGGAGGGAGATACGTATTTAAACACTGTGAACTTCATAGCCGAATATCTTTGGAACATGAACCCAAATCACCCAGAAAGAAAAGAAAATTGGAGTGATATTTCTAGTATTATTTGGAATTAAAATATAAGCTTTTTAAATAATAAATACATAGCAGATTTACATTTTTACATTTTTATAAAGACTTATGGAAGGTAATTTACGCATATTGATATCAAATGTCACAGTGGGAATTTCACCATCTTTTGCTATTCTGACAGAGTTACTATTATGATTCTTGTTGTATACAATATCTAATTTTAATTCAACATCAGTATCTTCACCTTTAGTTTTTTTCTCTCGAATAATGTATTCTTGCAATAATGGTGGAAAATCCATCGTGTTTGGATACACTTGCACTTCTTTTGGAAGCACCTTCTTACAATATTCCTCCTCTTCGTCTTTAGATAATAATCGATAATCTGTTTTATAGCTGGCTCTTTCAATTGTGACTGGCTTTGGAAAAGTCATTCCTCTAAAAGTTTTTTCAACAAGAACTCGAACTTTCCTTAGATTCTGCAATTAACATCACTTATATAAAGTAAAAATGTAATAATAATGTAGTTACATCAACACTTTGAACTTGTGGACATTGTAGTGGTTCTACTTTTAAAATTCTGAAGTAACTGGGCTCAGGATATCTTTCCATCATACTTCTGACTACAACGCGCCCAACACCAAAATTTTTCAGATTCCCAACTATTTCCCATAAAGTTTTCCCCTTAAAATCAGTTTTCCGTCCAATGTATTTATAAGGCATTTTAAATTATTCTTAAATGCACACCGAAACAAAATTCACTAGCAGTAGCAGCTGAATTATGTTAGGTTATGTTATGGCACAGAATTTTTGAAATTCACACATATGCAACCATTTACACAGATCTGCTTTTCTTTTTAAATATGCAACCAATAATATTATACTCTGATTTTTGGTACATAGAGGCAGATTATTTTATCAGACGCCTGAATACTTTCGTGTATGCAATACATTATACATATCATAAGCAACTTTGATCAATCTATTAATCTTTTTAAATTAGCAATGATAGTTACTAAATGCAACAAGACAAAAATCAGACAATGTCATGATGACAACAAAGACATCAAGCAACTAATAATGGCAAAATTTAAAGAAAATAGAACGTAATTTATTCGATCCTTAAATGAATATAACTAAAGTAAAATAAATAAATAAATAAATAAATATCCTATAATAAGTATTCAAACTGCTTGCCTTATCCTTTTTGACACAGCTCTAACTGCAGTCAAAATTTCTACGTAGTCTAATTAGAATCTCGGGTGTTATATGAATACGACACCCACGCAAATGCTCTTCATTTTGAATTGGAAGGGCTGAAATGGCATGGGTGAAATTGGTTTGTCCTCTGGATGTTAAAAACCGAACTCTGACTAATTTGCATTTGTCTTGTGATTTGTCGTTGACTCACGTAAGGACGTTGTTAATGTAGGAAGTCTAACTTTATATAGTTTTCTTAAATTGATCAACTTCTCTTAATTTCTTTTTCGAGTCTTGTGAATGGTTTCATCACATTTTCCTAAATCATATCGGTTTTTTAGGAATGCGAAAGCACTATTACCAAAAGTTGAAAATAATTTCACTGTTAAAATTATTAATTCGTCATAATTTTGGCGCAGTCATTGCCATCTACACGTTATTTATTATTTATAAAAAATTTAAGACGAAGTCGTTTATGAAAAGTAAAATGTGTTACCCATTCAGACTTATCCAGGCGTGAACAGATAAAATAAAACAAAGATAAACGAAAAATGACAATAATTATTATTGTGATATGAATTCAAGCAATAAAATTTATGTAAATTTTGTTAATCAGTTTCATATTTAGTTCAACATAGGCACACGACTTTCTTATTTTAAATAAATAAGAAAAGTAATTCTGAAGTTTAATAAGATCTGTGATTCAAATAAGTAAATTTTCTTTAGTAGTACAAGTGTCGTTAAATAGCTTTATGTCATCTTACGGCTCACCGTTTTCCCGAAAATTAGAATAAGTATGCAGCATTGTTACCTATTATGTTTAATATTACACTATTCCTGTTCAAATTGAACCATATAACGTATAAAATATTATATACTATACATATAATTATAGCTATTTAACGAACAAGTTTGTTAATAAAGGCGATAATTCGAGACTATTAATCGCTAATTAATAGTCGAGTTATTTACAATACTTTTCCGGTGATTGTAATTTTGTTAAATTACTGAAAATTCAAAATATGAGTTATGCAACCAAACATGCAGCAAAAATGTTTATTGATAAACATTATTAGTTTATTAAATTAACATCTAGAAAACTTATATATAACTTGATCAACAAAGGACTAAGTGAATTTCATGAAATCTCCTAGCAAGTGCTTTATCTGAACAATCACATGACTGTTAAATTGTGTTAGAACCAGTTAACGATTAAAATCCTAACATTGACTGTGAATTTACAAACAATAAAACAAATTAAATTTACACCACGTGTTGGCGTCGGTCGAAAATTCGCATATTTCCGCTTGGAAAAACAGCAGTTCTACCAAACATGAAACTTTACTACCAACTGAACCCCTACGGGTAGAGCATGTTATCTCTTTTTCGAAATATCTCTCTCACACACACGCTTGAAAGGAGTTGTCAATTAGCTACGCTTGTTGGGCAAACTGTGGCGGCGTCTAGCTACTTTACTGTGTCCTTTTACCCACACCAAAACAAACAACAGTGACGCCTCTCAACCCTCTAGCAAACAAGCGAACTTCACTACCAACGTTTTCACTAATTAGATACTACCCACAAATTTCCGTATTTTAATTTTAATTCAAAGTTGGTCACCACAACCCAAATGTAAGGCGCAAAATTTTATTTACACCTTCAGAACTTACATAAAATAAGTTGACATAAATTAAAACGAGTATTTTTAGTTGTTAAATAAATGCTGTGATAACCCAAACTTCCCGCCTTTAATTGACCTTGAAAAATTTTGAAAGAAATTCAAAGTTTGGCCTTGGCTGTCATCGTCTAAAAAATGGGAACCTACGTTGTGTTTTTTTTTTTGAAAAATGGCGGGAAGACGTTCTTTCATACAAGTGAGCATATACTGCATGTGAGTTAAGAGCGCAAGAAATAATAGACAAAATTGTTTTGGAGGGGTAGCGCGGCACCCCTCGCAGGAGGAAAGAAACTGCGGGATTTACCCCCCAGCCCAAAACAAAAACCCCCTATCGTATATTCACGGATATATTACATTTCAAACACCTTAAGATATATGAAAAAACACTCGCGAATTGACAGACATACACATATCACAAACGAACAAACACAAAATTCGATACATCTGTTCGGAATCAATGCAAATATTTGCATATCACAAATTTAATAAAAACAAAGTAAAATCTGAATTAAGTAACTGAATGCAAATACACAAGTTATTACGGGCGAGTGGCGGCAGATTTTAAAGTTACGGCAGTTAACAGGAGCACATGCGGAGTTTGGGGCTACCGGTCTGGGGCTGTTCTCCCCCCACAACGGTGATTCTATCTATCGCAAAGCCTACCCGCACGCACCTCCATTACGATCATGCTGTGCGAAACTAGGCCATTACGGTCACCAGACTCGCAGTTAGATTTCGACTATTGGTCCAAGTCGAGAGCACTACAACATCGGCGGCCGCCCCTCAATCTATCCAAACCTGTGTGTACAGGTGACAGGATAAATCTCGCCAGCCAGACTAGGAACCGCACTTCGCTTCTGCCACGTTTTGTGTTATTTAACCTCAATTCCATTTTTTAAATGTTCAATCTCGTATAACTCTGATATAACAACAACTGAACAAGTGTTAAAAACGAGCAATAAACAACATTTAAATTCGCCATACAATCTGGTAAAATTTTGAACAACAAATAATTCTTATGTGAGATTAAAATTGGACATCAAATAATTTATATGATAGAAACAATCATCAACAAAGTATTTACAAAACAAACTTAGCAAGGATTTATGAAATAAAAGATCTGGTGTGAAATGAACTTGTACAAATAGAAATATTATGTTAGGTTAAAACTGTAGAGCATGAAATTTACGTTCAATTACAATTATACAACCAAGGAAAATTACTGAGGTTAAAATTGTGAGCTTAAAGATATATTGTGTGAGGTGAAAATTTGGAGAGTTAACAAAATTTACATGATATTAATATTTGCCACACTTTTTCAATGATTCAAACAAAGAGTTTACATTATGTCAAATTATATCATGATCTAAGTGATTGGTTACTTCAAAAAAACAATTAATACCGCGAACTGGTTACCACAACAAAACACATAATGAACAAACACAAAAATATCCAATCATCGCTCCGAGGGAGAAAGCGTCTCGATGATGTATATTTTAAAATCGTTGCGAGGAAAAAGCGTCTCGATGATGTAAATTTTAAATCTTTGCGAGGAATGCCTCGATGATGTATATTTTAGCGGTGGAAGGAATAAGCATCGTTGATGTTATTAGTCTCTAGCGTTGCGAGGACGAACCTCGATGAAATAATCAATCTGCAGCGTTGTGAGGGCATACCTCGATGAATTCATCAATCTGTAGTGTTGTGAGGGCAGGCCTCGATGCATTAATCAATCTATGGCGTTGCGAGGGCATGCCCCAGTGATGTGATCATGATAACGATGATAATAACGATGATAACCACCTAAGGGAAGACTTATTTTACCCCCCCGTCAGTTCACAGAATAATGAACTTGTTTAACTGCCGTAAATGAACTATTGGCAAACTTGTGTGAAGAATTTAGAAGTGTTATAATGTAACACTTACGTATATGCATCCAGAAACCTATTCGTAATTAAACAACAAGGTGTTTTCCTGACTAAGCGAATTTGATGAAATCTTCTAGCAAGTGGTTTATTTAAATAATCCTGATTGTTAAATTGTTTTAGCACGAGCGGACGATTAAGAAAAACTAACTTGATTGGTGAATTTACAAGCAATGAAACAAATTTACAGCACGTGTTTCGCGTTGAACGGAAGTCCGCATTTTTCCGATTAAAAGGCCGCAAGAATAACCGCGCGGGTTGGGGACACCTGAGTGACGTTGGCTATGATTGAATGTCGTTAAACAAAGGCTTCCTCCCATTTTATTAACTACCAAACCAACTAATTTAAACCTAGCTCTTACCACGTGTTTACACTCACACAAGCAGATTCAGACTGACGCTACGCCATGCTGCCCTAACGCTAAATTGTCCGACTACCAAGCAAGCGTATCCGTGCACCAAGTTGCCTATGTTTAACGATTTTTTTTTTCAAATTCAAATTATTCAAATGTAATTTCGCGCCGCTGTTAATTAAATTCGGTCACCACAATGCTGAACACTGATTCAGTGATTTACCAAATGCGATGTATTAAATGCGTGAAATAATGCAACTTTGTCATATAGTTACCCAACTCTTGTATGTGGAGTAAGTTAAATTATCTCAGACCTGCACATAAAAAACTATCTGTATATTGTAATCATCAAATCAAAACGTTCCAACAGCTTAAGTAATTTTTATTTGATTTTGTCATCACACCTATTGTTTAAACTAAAATATATGAGAAGGATACAATAATCATGCTCAGTCTACATCATTCTATTATTTCACCACTCAACTAACTCTGTTAATATCAGACGTGATAAGTTTTACTTTCAATTACATAAATATTTATAAATACTAGTAACACGACAATGTAAAAATTAAAAATTCTCAATTTTTTTCAAGAAAACTCATGATAGTTGGCTATTTAACATTTGTTTGTTTTTGTAGCAACTTTTCCTTTATTTCCAGTGGCTTTTGTCTCCGAAGCAGTATTCTCAGTTTTCTTTTGTGACTCAGTTTTCATTTGCTTCGAAAGTACAACTGAGACCTATGCTTCGACGTCGTTTGAAATCTGCATCAGATTTACTATAATTGCAAACAAAGCCATCACCAACAACAGGAAGAATGGTGGGGGTCAAAATTAGCTCAAACCAAACCTGGTTATAAAAGGCCCGTCCTGTAAAAAAGCGATGAAGAACAAACCGCAAAGTTGAAGATTCCAGAATGGGATTAGAAATCCAGTTCCAAGAACAGCAGAAAAGATACATCGTGGCGTTAGAGGACAATAAAACACTGAAGAGCAAAGTTTCAAATTTATCACAATTAGAGAAAGAAGCGGAAAATCTCCAAAACGAAAAACATGTAACCTTGAGAAAATAGAAGTTCTTCAGAAAAATGAGAAAAAGTTACAAGATCACTTCATGCATGTTTCCATAGAAAACACTGCCCTTATTGAAGTGCTTGCAAAACAAAGAACGAAATACCAACGTCTTGCGAACGGTTATAAAGGTCTTAAAGAATAGCACGACATCTTAATAGAAACTGAAAGGAAATCTAAACACGAAGCAGGTCTTTAAAAAAAAAAAAAATTAAAAACAAAGTTGTCAGAGCAGGAAAATGCATGTCGTCTCCATACAGAAGCTTTTAATAAACTGGAAGAACAATCTAAGGAGTATTTGCAAAACATTTCTAGCACAAAAAACATGCTCCAAGAACCAACATCAAACAATATTAGTTTAGACAATGGGTGCCAAGATTTGGAAAATTTAACATCAAAATTAAATCAAAATTTAGAAGAGCACGATAGTCTAAGACGATCCTTGCACAATACCATTTAGGATATGAAAGGGAATATCCGCGTTTTCTGCAGCGTTCGGCCTCCGGTCACTAGTGAGGAGACTGAAAGACAACTTTGCTCAGTCTTCTTCCCGAATGAAACGTCTCTAGAAATGCGAAAATCTTGGGAAAGCGTTAGTGGTATCAGCGGACAACCCGTAGATCTAAAGCGAGAGTTTTCATTTGGTAAGTTTGTAGTAACTAAAATAAACTAAACCATGTCATTGAAGTGGTGTGTTTATAATTTTACCAAAAAATCCTTCTTCGTCAACATAGTATATCTTCATTTTCATCATTATCAAAGATATCTTCAATAAAAATCATGTACAAACTAATACAATCTATTTTATATATATTTACTACTACTGTCCGAGTCACAAACGTCTTGGATCCGTTTCCGTTTTTTATTTGGGCCTTCAAGACTTGAAAACATAACATATAAATAAATAACAACTGACACTTGAAATAGAATAATAAACGGTGTTTCTGATGCCGGGGACGGTAAATTCTATGAGCACAATTCGGTTCATCGCCGAATCGAGATATCGAGGTGCCATGCAGAATGGGATAAATCGAATCTAATCGGTATAACCTCGTTTAGCTTCGTTAGTGAGTTTTCTGCGTTTGGTGCTGTTTTTGTGTATGTGAAAGGGTTTTTGGTGTTTTTGGACAATTTTGCGTTTTCTAAACAGTTTGTGTTAGTTTGTAGTTTTACTGTAGTTTTTAATCGCAATGATGTTGATTTCGATTAGTAACATATATAGTTACGTCCAAGACAATTTAAGAGTATCGGATCGAAAAACGAGACGTCTTGAAGAAGGCAAAAAACTCTATCTGTGGGGGTTAATCGGCAATTGTAGTTTTGAGAGGCAAAACATACAAGCGCGGTGCATAACCTTGTGATAACCCAAACATACCGCCTTAAATTGACATGTCAACAAAATTTTAAAAGCACGCGAAAATTTGAACAAAAAATTGGTCTAAAGAGTTTAGACAGTACTTCCCTCGCTGTCAGAAACGTGTATAATATGCAAAAATTGTCAAGCGTGAACAGATAAAATGAACATCCTGTATAGTACTTGTAATTTAAGACAAATAAAAATTATATCAATCTGTAGAGGTGACGGTGAAACACAAACTAAACTAAAATCTTAGATCATATAATAAATAGATACCACCATGCCGTGTTCTTTCCCTGGCAGAGCCTGTGACGACATCCTCCTGTCACACATCTTTCTTCTGCATAGAGGGATTACAATCAAGCTATCCTTGCCTGATCACTATTTGAATTTTGCGCGCCTAAATTTTAGGAAGTATGTCTGAACCACGGTTGTAGAATAGATAGGTTTGTACACTAATGGCTTGGGATGGCGACGCTTCTTTTCGATCCCTATATCCATGGAAAGGACACATACAGCTAGCGCCTCTACCTTGTCGAGCGGAAATCATTCTAGTTATTTTGGGGATTTTCGTTTACATTGCTTTATGAACAATACAAAATTTGTAAATGACATTTGATCGGAGTCGATAAGTACGATTTCTTTTATTAATTACATCGGTTATAGACAGATGCCTATAGAGTTCTGTGTCCCTAAAACGTCAAAAACCAGGCGACGCGATCGGCAATTGGCGTCGCTTACCAGGGATATGCAAATGTATGCTAGTGTATCAACCTATCTATTCTACAACCGTGGTCTGAACTAATTTCGTACGAAAGATGTTGACAGCTTGATTTTATAAATAATTCACAGTAGATAACGAAAGGAATCGTAAATTATTGGGCAACAATTGTGATCCTTTATGATTACATCACTTAAAATAGGATTTTTGTTCTAAATTCTAAAATTGTTTTTTGTACAACAACTCGAAAGAGAGGTTAGAAGAAACATCTGTCAAAAGCGATTTGTTGCGCTGGTGCGGTACAAGGATGGAAGTGAAATAGACATATACAGATGAAATGCATATAACAAAGATGAAGATGTGGTGATCACACAAGGATAGCATTATACTACTCCCCTTGACGTAGAAAACGACAACAGATAGCTTCATGTCTAGTCACAGCTTTCAGTTTGAGTATTGGTATCTATTTATTATATAATCTAAGACTAAAATACGGTTTCTACGGATTGCAATAATCGGATGAGAATGTCAACGGTTCAGATATTTTTATTGCTCTGAGTTCCGTTTATTGAATAAAACACTATATTTTATTTGGTTTTTGGATACTGTAATTCACATCTAATTAATTATAACTTGTCTAGATCTAGGGGAGCATCCCCTATAGCCTCCCCCTAGCTACGGCCTAATGAAATATCGAGAAAATTTGGCTTCACAACTGCATCGTCTCGTCATCGTCTCCAGCTTCCGGTCACTGTTTTGTTGAAATGCTTATTATATAAACTATTTTGCCCGAACGTGTGAGGTCGTCGATAAAGACATGACACTGTCAGTGGCGTAACTGAATATACACGCGGCCTCCGGAAAGTTAACAGACAGACGGAAACGGGAGAGCTATTTCTTCGTCCTCTAGGGGTCATGTTAGGTCGAGAAAATGCAAAAATAGATAGTCGGCCGACGGACTCGATTACAATACTTCCTTTGCTTACGGTCGGCAATTTTTTTGTACAAACAAAAACATTACGTGAGGTTAGGGACTGCAGAACAAGGAAATTTACGTTCAATTTAAATTATAAGTACAACAAAGAAAATTACTGAGGCTAAAGTTGTGAGATAGAGAAAAATTGCATGAGATGTAAAATTGCAAAGCTAACAAAATTACATGAGATTAATACATATTTATTTGCTACACTTTATCAACGATTCAAACAAAGAATTTACATGATGTTAAATTATGCCTTGATCCAAGTGACTGGTTACTTAATAAAATAGCTTTGAGAGTTTATATAATGCATTATCCCCAGCTTATCCCAAACAAACACATGATAGTAAATACAAAATGCATCCCTCGTCGAGAGAAATGCGTCTCGGTGAAGTAATTTCCCACAATGCCAGAAATAAGTCTCGATGATGTGATTTCCTACGTCGCGAGAAATTCGTCTCGATGTCCGATGATAACTCCTTAAGGGGGAACAAAAATTAATCCCCCCGTCCTTCAGTGCACGATATTATGAATTCTACCGCACTTTCCAAGGTCCTTTTTCCAGAGTGGGACAACGCTAGGTTGATTTATCTGCCGTATATATATAATTAACACTTAAGTATAAGCATCCAGAAACTTATTTTTAGCTTGATAAACAAAGGATGAGTCCTAAGTGAATTTCATGAAATCTCCTAACAAATGCTTTATCTGAACAATCTCATGACTGTTAAATTGTGTTAGAACCAGTTAACGATTAAAACCTAATATGAACTGTGAATTTACAAACAATAAATCAAATTTACACCACGTGTTAGTATCGGTCGAAAATTTGCATATTTCGCTTGGAAGAACAGCAAGAATTAGCTACGCATGTTGAGGAAACTGTGGCTTCGCAATCGGTACGATTAATTTTCATTAAACAAAGACTTCCCTTTTTTCGAACTACCAAACCAATTAAACTTAATCTAGCTACCTTACCGCCTGCTTTCAATCACACTAAACAAACAGTAGTGACGCTTCTCAACCCTGTAGCCAACAAGTGAACTTCATTACCAATCCTGTCATCAGGATTTTCTTGATTAATTTTTTGTTCTATAATCTGACCCAAAAAAATGTAGAGCTATTACGAAAAATCACGGGAAAAAAAGATTATCAGTTAAAGACATTTTGTTATAAAATTAGGAAAAGTTAATGCAGGTACAAAATGATTAATGGGAAAGAGCTCGAAAATTGACGTGGAAGCTTGGACAACTAACCCGATTCTCGCATATGCTGACTTTAGGAAAGCCTATGTTTTCATTTTAGATGTCAGTAAGAATGGTATTGGGGTAATACTGGTTCATTATATTAATGGGCTAGACGAATTAAACATCATCAGCTGTATCTAGACAAAAATAAACAATGCAGGATGCATATGACACATATACCTAGGTACAGAACATCTTTGAACTTGAGTATTTTTTATTATTCAAAAATTAAGTACATATAATTTCATATAGCAACTCACAACTAAGTACAGTTACTTTACATAAACTGCAATCATCAAAGTTCATTACCTTATTTTTCTCCCATTTTGCACAGAAGTATTTTAGTTTTTAACAAGATAGAAGTTGACAAATGTGTTCATTTTACACATCATATTTTGCACGTTTAAAGTAAAAAATAGTTTTTAATTTTGTAAGTGCCGAAAGTGACGCTTTATAGTATATTAAGTATTAAGAACGGTAAGGGCTGTTTACTGGTCGAAGACAAAAGTTTGGAGACGGAGCGAAGCGACGTCTCCAATTTGTCTGAGACCAGTAAACCCCCTTAACGTTCGTGATGCTTATACTATTTTTTGTACGACCATCAAAAGATTTGCATCTTTTTATCAAATCCATAAATTGAAAGAATTTATATCGAACATCAACAAGGTCGTTTTTTTAATTTAAAATTTGTTACTATGGTTTCGTTTAATATTAACAACAATTTTAAAAATCAATTTCCATTTTGACCTCTGTCGATTTAGATTTGATCTGGCTCTATTTGGAGTTAATTTTCTATCCGCGACTATTAGTGAGTGATTTAGTTGCTTAAAATATCAATCACGAGTAATTCTGAAAGCGAAAATATCGAAGTCGAACAAGCATGGAATTTAAAATAAAAAAAATCTTGAATGCATGATTACTTACCGTTCAGCTGAACAGTAAGTAATTTGCTTACCGTTCGCCTCTTGGTTGTTAGTCGTAGCAACCCGTAAACTGAACTTACTGCTATGGAAACGTGTACGGTAAATGATCGAAAAAGTGATGGTCGTACAAAAAGATATATTACATTTCTTACTACTTTTTATAAAAAAAAAATGTAACAATAGTTAAATCTTAATTAAATTTATCACTAAAATTTAAACGTCAAACAATTACTAAATAACGTTTTAAAAACGTTGCACCAGTGTTAACAATATTCTAATTCTAATTAATCTTTTTAACTAGATACATTTGTGGACATTAAGATTTATTTCCGCTTAAAAGGATCACAATAGATATTTTCCTCAAGGCAGTCTATATTTTACGACATGAAAGATAAGTGCACCGACATGAAAATTTTTAAGTACACACGTACATATTTATATGTGTTATCAACGCCCCCGATATGATTATAAGGTAATGAAATTTAATAATTATGCATATAAGGCAATCGTTGCAGTTAAGATATCTAAGTTTATATTTTCAGTATAGATTCGAATAATTTTTACTGCGTAGAGAGTGTATGTGGTGTACCTAAATTACTGTCATCCTACGAAAAGAAAATTTAAGAAAAATACTGAAGAATCTACTGGGTAATTTAACCTCTCAGTAGATTAATATTGCCAATTTTTATAAATATTTTGTTTTTGACGGTAAGCTGACAGTAACATATTACATATCTACACCATACTAGACATCATATACTGTTTCAGTTTATATGTGGCATTTTCTAAATAAAAATATGTTATCTACATAAATTTAATATTTGTATAATCGTTAAAATAATTGTTTACATATAAACAATTCAAGAAAAAAAAGAAAATTATGTATGTATTAAGATTGCAAAAATAATAACATATGTTTTTTTCATTTTAAATTAAGGTCGATGGTGCAGTACGTTTCTTTATCAAATTTGTAAAACAAAAAGTTATAATAATTATTTGTTTCCTCCTACTAGTAACCTTTCAAAAATAATAATAGGTACATTTTATTTGAGAATGTAAAATTCCAGAAGGCAGCAATTACGCATTAATTATTTTCAATAGTCAAGTGTGTTACCCCAAAACTACAGAATAAGTACTACCTAATTTGCCTTTGTTATTAGACATTCAAGGTAACGCCTTTAGATTTTGTCTGTACTGTCATCTTGGAAATCGCAAAAAAGCTACGTTACACAGTAAAAAAAAGATTGTGTCTTAGAAGCTGCTAAGCGTTTACTTTTACTATATTTCAGTTCCAACAAATAAAGTCGAAAATAGATCTAGTACGATTTCTAAAGTTTTGCAAGCTGACAATAGTAGTGAAAACCGCAATAAAAAATTTCCATATATAATTGAAATATTGATTTTTTAAAATACATGATGCCAAATTTCAGCATAATTTAAAAAATATATGATTATAAACTGTTTAAAAAAATTGCCCTCCGAATTATATGATCAAAGTTGTGGGCAAGTTATATTTAAAATTTGATAACAATCAGTGGAGATATCATATTCTGAAAATATATCGACAACACCATAAGAGCCAAACGTAGCAACTCCTCTTAAATACAAATTTTTACTAGCCAGTTTTGTGGGAACGCAGCAAAAAAAATCCAAATAAAATAAATCGTGATATAGGTATTATGTCTGGCGGAAAATTGGACCAGGCCATGTAAAATTTTTCATTTTTTACATGTTGAACGATTCAAAAAATTAAGTGACCTTAAGAGTTTCCTTAATTTTAAAACCATATGTTTATAATTTTATAAAGGAAGTTTATTTTTTTTATTTTGGCTCAAAACAGTGTGTTAAAGTGTGTTTTAACTTACAAAACTCGAAAACTATTTTTTCTGGACAGAGTCTAGTGTAAGATAAATTACCTAATGTTACTGTAAACTATAGGTAAAATAAAGCTATAGCTAAAATGAAATAAAAATAAATTAATTTTCAACAAAAAATATGAGAAAGATAATAAATAACAATAAATTAACAATAAATACGTAAATAAACAAAACTAGAAACAAAAATAAATAATATTGGTTGAAGTGTCAAAGAGGTAGGTTGATATAATAATGTATAACAATGACACGATGACAAAATAATTCATAATGCAGGTAGATAAAATAATAAGTATCTATTTCGTAGGTAATCACTAATCAACGAATAAACTTTTAAAATTGCAAATATGTTACCAATTCCAACGATTCTTATGCTATATACAAATGATAGATTATATTTATTCTTTTTATTGCACAGTTTGATAAAATAGAGATATTGGGATTTAAGGAAAATATTAACATATCGAATCTCTTTTAATTTGAGTTAAATTATGAAGTATTTAACTTAAAAATATTTCAAATTTGTTTAACTAGTCGGAGTATCTTATCTGCTTATCTCGATCAATTATCACAAAAAGTGGTTTACGTGAATTTTTGAAAATCGGAAATTTGGCACTAATTTGATTTTGTATGTGAATGTCAAAAAATATTATTAAAGTCAGTTACACATAGTCTAAAGTGCGATTAACGGTGGTCTAGTTTCATGTATGTACTAGATTGACTATCCAGCAGAGAAAGTAATTTGACAACATTATTTTTGTTACCGTTGCAACGATTATTATGGGAACAGTGGTTGATGTGAAAAGTACTAAACATAATTTGATGTCTATCACCGCCGGTGCATACGATCACATATTTGGTATTGAAAAATTGAAAATAATAGACATTTATAAAATGCCTAATTTTAACAGTCATTGTGTTGTGGCTCTTCCAGTATAACCGGACTCAGTAAAATGTCTGTTTTCACGAACTAATTGATCAATATTTTTACTGGTATTAACTGTCCCTATTAGTGCTGCATGTAATCTAGTTGCTAACCAACACATTATGAATGCAGATAGAAATAGTAAACAACCTAAAATTGCAGCAATCGCTAAAAAAGTGCTACATGAAGTTTCCATGGCAGCTGATGTTCGGTGATAATATTCCCCTGGCATTAGAACGGTGTATTCTAAATTTTCTTTAATTTTAGTGTATTGCGTTGCGTTACTATACTTTTCATTGGGAGGGGGAAGATCAGGAGCTTCAACAATTTCTATTGCTTCTAAATCACGACGTTTTCTGCCGTGGCCTGACGGTTCGAATAAATCCAAGCAAAAATCAGGCTGACAGTCAGCGGCGTCCATGCAAGCTTTTATTTGGGAATGAATCCACAAAGTTGATCGTTCTTTCATAGTACTTAATAAAAAGGCCTCAAAATCCAAAAAGACCTCATTATGTCTTTCACGATAGCGAGCTGGTTGGTGAGGAATAATCGAAGCAAAATCTCGATTTCTGCAGCTGCAACATATAAATAAACAAATTATTATTTTAATGTTATTTCGGGACTAATAAACAAAGTGTAATTATGACTGTTAGTATTCGTTTCGTACTTTAAAACATTATATAGTTATAGTGTTTTAAAGTACGAAGGGTTTTGGAATAATACGCGCAAGGGATTCTTCCCTGAAGCCTTGAAGGGTGTAGAAGTGCTGTGGTGAAAGAAGTTTTGGCAGTTTTTGAGTTTGTTAGTTTTTGGAGAAGACCTGAGACCACCGTAAGTACCGTCCTGGGGTTTATGCCTGTCGGCGTGCCGTTTTTTTTGTCGTCACCGACACAAGTCGAAACCGTCGTGCACGCGTCATGTACCGCAACCGCGCATCTCTCCCAGGTCGCCGTACCGTGTCCGCGTGAGATCCAGGTTCAAGATCGCCGCCCCCAGGTCCAGGAAGAGCCCGTCCTGAAGGAAGTCGCCGTCCAGGAGGGAACGACCGTGCCGGACGTGTTATTACTTTTCTTGTTTGTTTTTGCTTTGTAATTATTTAATTTAATATTAGCCGTAAGATTTATTATTTTAGCCGTGTAGTTGGTGGCAGGGAATAAACCCCATTATCATTTAAAATATTCCTTGCCGTGTTATTTTACTCTTTTGTTTTCGCGGGAGCTCACCACCTAAGATCCGTGTCTCCGGCTTGAGAGCAACCCCGGCGCTCCCTTCCCCGGAGAGGGAGCTGGCACCCGAGCGACCGCCGCTCCTGACCGAAGGCGCCAACCCTGGCGGTGTGAAGGTCGCCGCATAAACTTAGGTTTGCCAGACGTTTTTTTAAATCAGCGATACTAGTCGGCCCATGGCTTGGCACCTAGGTACGCCGCCACCACACGTTATCGGCGAGATTCCGGACCATCCGTCACACCGGAATTTCGTCGCACATGTCCCAAATTTGCGCAAATTTTCCATTCGTCTTGTCGAATTTCGTAAATTATTTAGTATCACCATCTTCAGTTTTTCAATAGATTCAGTCATCTGACCAATATTCATTATTATGAAATCGGGCTACAAAAATGTGTAAAAAAAAAATAACCACATTTTTTGTAGTTATATGCTAGTATAAAATAATTGAAATTTAAGTTAAATCCATAAATTTTTAAATAAGTAAATTGTGTTTTTTAAACGTTTCGCTACTTTTAGATAAATAGTTAAAAAAAAGGAACACAAGCACGGTTCCATCTTATTACTTTTGAAAGTTAAATTTTGTCGATGAATGCAGATTAGCCTTACCGAAATAATAACAAAATTAGGAACATTACGAATAATATTTAAATTATTTGCTGTTTATTTTCAATATATTTTGTTTAAAAAAGATAGCAAATTTAACGCATTAAATTATATTATATTTACTTAGGAACTGCAACTATCGTTACAATTAATCAATTAATCGACCTGTCGAAGTCAATTTTAACTTGAACTTTTGTTAATGAATTGAGTAAGTGCTCATTCACAATGGGCTTAAAGCGTAAGGATGTCATACGCATTAATGCATACAAATTTATGGTGAAGGCTCTATGCTTCACACTGAGCATAATGCTTAGGACATACTTTATGCCCATTGTGAATGAGCACTTATGCTCATTGTGAACGAATAGAATCATAGAGCACTAAACATAAATTTTTATGCATTAATGCTTATGACATCCTTATGCTTTATGCCCATTGTGAATGAGCATTAAGTGAACCTATTAACGGAATTCTTTGGCTTTTTTTTTAATTTGACTAATACCTCATTATCAAAGTTACATCATTTTGTACCATGGTTTCACAAAAAAAGTGTGATAATTATTATATATAACCTCTGTTATCTTTAATTTTAAAATATGTAAATGTAAGTAGAAATAGAATTTTAAACCAAATATTTGGCGACAAATTTGAAACAGTATGGAATTAAAATATACGTACCTAATTTTTACTATGTTATGACATGTTTAAATATGAAGAAAGTTGCTGCAAATATGTTTTAAGCCAAATATGTAGTTTTAAAAAAAAATAGTTTAGCGTGATTTATCTTTATTCTAGTGAAAAATACAAATACTTTAGGAATTTAACATATTCAGATATCATGTGTTAATGAATATAATAGTTATACTAACCCATCCTTAACAAGTGCGACACTTCCAATCATATGCGGGTCATCAGGGTCAGGGCTGACTGTAACCTCCATTAACTTGACATACTTCCAAGCAGATTCGGGGCTAATGCGGGCTCTTAGTTGCAATTTTGTCCCTATAGGAACTGCTTGGTCCACAGGAAGTTCACTGCTTGTTATGTTACTAATTCTAGCAGCAGGAGCCTCTTTATAAAGCGCAACCTCGTATTCTAATCGACCGGGAGTTTCTTCGACTACTCCAGATACTCTTGCACCATGTGGGCTGAAAAAAAGAAAACTACGTTTTGTGCATAGCTTAAAGTTGTTACTACAATAAAGTGGTCAAAAAACAGCTCCGTAAGAATCAGTAGTGGAATGGTGTATTTTAGTGACTGCATACAAAATTAATTACATTTTTATTTCACAATAATTCTTTTATGAAATGTGTTTCGTAATGTTGACAGACGCCGCAAAATTTTACATACCTAGTAAATGTTATTTAAACTTTATAAAACAGCGTAATCATACTTGTGGTTTATAAATCTGTCTTAATTTTGTATCTTACACATTCAGATAAAATTAAAATTTTATAACAACATTTTACAATTTAACTTTCAAATTGCAACACCCAATGCTCTGCAATCTTTCAAACGTTTTAGGTCATCGTAAGGTAAATAGTTAATCAAAATGTTCATCCCCTTCCAAAAATTGATGACGTCATCTAAAAAATTTTGTCGAAGAAATCCTATCTAAAATGTGCAAAGCGTTGAGTTTTTCGCTGTGGTTTGCCAAAGCATTGATATTTTTGAGAATTACTTTTACAGGTGATTCAAAACTGTACCTATTCAAATTGATATGTGTCCTTGCTAAACTGTTGATGACGTCATCTCACAAAATTTTGTGTTGGAAAAATTAACTTAAAACATACGCATAACGTGCTCATTTATTAAAATCAAATTTTATACTATTTCGAATAAGTGGATATGTTGTGCTGTACTTCAGAGCGAGAAGTTCTGTTTAAATAATCTTTTAATATGCAGGAGTGATGTATGGTGAAATTATTTTACGAATGAATAAATGCTACAAATACTCCCTAAAATATAATAACATAAAAATATGCATAAAACTGGCGTTAAAGGTTAAAAAACTTGTTAATTTTATATCCCTGGAATAACTGATATAGCTTCGATAAAATATGAGCAATGAACAATTTTAGAACGAGCACTTTTAATTTAATCGGGGAAGACAAGATTTGCTGAAATTTTTATTAATTTATATTTCATTAATTGCTTGAGTCAGTATAATAGCTTTTTCTTCCATCCCATCATAGTGCTCCTAAAAATTTTCATCTTACTTATTTTGACATAATAAAATGTTTTCGACTTAAGAAAGCAAGTTATTTACTTAAGGTGTTAAACATAATACAATGGAACGTAAGTAAGTCAAATGGGTGTCGTAAAATGTAATTAATGGTTATGTATTCTAACATTCTATAACACTATAACCATCATTACTGTACATCATACTTACAAACTACCAGCAAAACCAGCTGCCTTATTTTCAATAACTGTCGGTTCCGGAGGCTTGCACATAATTATCAATTCTTGATCTGACTGCATGACCACTCCAGGAAACTGAGGAAACCACACTCTGACATGAACAAATCCCTACAAAAATACATTGTAAAATAGATAATTTAATAAGTTATCTGACTTACATTACGTTTTAATACTCCACATCTGCCGAAATCTGTTATTTTCAAATTATATTTCAAACCTGTTGGATCAGAAACGTCTGGCCTAATTTGACAAACGTGGTCTTTTTCTGGATCTACTCCCCGATCATCCGCAAACAATGGATTTCCTTTAAAGCCGTCTGGTTTTCTTAGTTTTGCTAATATTGAATCTCGACTACCTACATTGTTTCCACTTCCAAAGGTACACTGAATTTCTGTTACTGTAAAGTTAATTAATAAGAATAAATAATTATTATCCAAGTGCTATGATGAGGGAAGTGATGTTTTGACAAAAAGAGAACATTTTGTGAATTATATGTTGCATTTAAATTTTGAGAATGGGGTTCTTAATCTTACTTTCTAAAAGTGACACCCCTCTGCTGTTTCTAAGATTATACAATTAGGGATAATCTACAAAAAAAAAAAACACAATGCATTGTTCCTAAAAAGGAACTCTACGAAGCATATTAACCGGAATTGTTTAAAAAGACCGGTTAGTTTTGAATAGATTATTTAATCTCCTTTACATTTTAATTATACTAGTTAAGTTAAAAAAGAAAGAAAATATCTTTGGAATATACCTACACTTTTTTTAAAACAAATTTTTGAAACCTGGAATTCTAGAATATACGTTGTCTTAACTTCTACCTATACATATATGGGTATATAGATGAGTTGCAACAAACTACACTAAATTTCATGTGTAATTTCGACAAAAGTCGCAAGACAAGGTCAATTTTAAATTCTCAGAGGAAACATTTTGATTTATGACGTTGTCCCTTAACCTCTGAAGGCCCCTACTCAAAAATTTGAAATGAAAATCAGGACAAGTTAGCCTTTATTTGAAAGATATTTTATTACATTATACGGCTGCATAATTTTATTGCTTTAAAAGTAATTTTTCATTTTTGAATTACCACTTTATAAATTTGTTTATTTAACTCATTATTATTAAATAATAATGTTAGTTCTCCCAAATGATTCTTGTGTTTAATTCTTACAAAGACGCCGGTTGCGTTGTGTAAATTGTTGATTAAAGACAATCGCTTAAAAAAGTCAAGTGACATTAGGTCTGGTGACCTGTCTGACCGGACCTACAAGCTCCCTTTTGCCGATTAACTTGGAAACTGATTGTCTAAAAATTGTTATACAGGGGTACTATAATGTAGGCAAGTTTCACACCACTTTTTTTCTAATGTGTATTAAGTAATAAATGGATGAATTTGCTAACTTGATAAGTAATACGGTTATCTAAAATTCCAGTCCAATCGTGAGTTTTGAGGTCGTCAAATATGAATCTTCGGGTTAAACAACAAATAAACATTAAATAATTTAGTTAAAACCGTATAGAGCATTAAAATCTCTTTCAAACGATCCTCTTGACTTTTAAAATTTTTGTTTAAAATTTGCTGCCAGGACAATGGGACCAGGTCAAATATGACATAAAAATGTTCTCCTAAAAACAAACATTTGTTTTTTCTCATTAAAAAAACATTTATTGAGTCAATCAGGGTGGTTCGTTGGCACGGAAATGTTTTGTACAATTATAATCTTATAACTGAACGAACGTTTTGATCAAACTAGCCACAGTATAAGATACAGTTTTACAAAGTATGGTAAAATAAGTAACGTAACTAACATCTATGTAACACTGACGTTATAAAAACTATTTTACACGTCGGTTATTGTGTTCTTACCCTCATAATCTTGTGCAATTGTGTGTATCTGAAACAGAAGAAATGTCATGTTACTGATATATTTTTTTATTAATAGAAAGTACAATTGCAAATACAAAACCACAATAAAAAAAATTGGTCTAAAGAGTTTAGACAGTACTTCCCTCGCTGTCGGAAACGTGACGACTGCATGCCTATTATGTTTTTTTTTCGCAGTGGATTTTAAAGAATTCGCTTTTGTAGTTCCTGAGTAAATCAATAAAATAAATTTACGCATTCATTAATTTTTTTGAGTCACCCTGTATATGCAAATCCAAAAAAAAATCAATGGAGTGATAAATCACAAGTACAGACTCATCATATTTTGTACAGTTTAGATAGGATTTATTCGGCAAACTTTCGAGCTGACGTCATCAATTTTTTGGAGGGGATAAGCAAATGTATTTTGACTAAACATTTATTATGCTCTTTATAACCTTAAAACATCTGCAAGATTTCAAAGCATTCGGTTTTGCAGTTCATGATTAAATCAAAAAAATAAATTTACGCATTCATTAATTTTTTTGAGTCACCCTGTATATGCAAATCCAAAAAATATGAATGGAGTGATAGATCACAAGTACAGACTGATCATATTTTGTACATTTTAGATATGATTTATTCGGCACACTTTCGAGCTGACGTCATCAAGTTTTTGGAGGGGATAAGCAAATATATTTTGACTAAACATTTACTATGCTCTTTATGACCTTAAAACATCTGCAAGATTTCAGAGCATTCGGTTTTGTAGTTCCTGATTAAATCAATAAAATATATTTACGCATTCATTAATTTTTTTGAATCACCCTGTATATGCAAATCCAAAAAATATGAATGGAGTGATAAATTACAAGTACAGACTCATCATATTTTTACAGTTTAGAAGGATTTATTCGGCAAACTTTCGAGCTGACGTCATCAATTTTTTGGAGGGGATAAGCAAATATATTTTGACTAAACATTTATTATGCTCTTTATAACCTTAAAACATCTGCAAGATTTCAAAGCATTCGGTTTTGTAGTTTCTGAGTAAATCAGTAAAATAAATTTACGTTTTCATTAATTTTTTTGAGTCACCCTGTATATGCAAATCCAAAAAATATGAATGGAGTGATAGATCACAAGTACAGACTCATCATATTTTGTACATTTTAGATATGATTTATTCCACAAACTTTTGAGCTGACGTCATCAAGTTTTTGGAGGGGATAAGCAAATATTTTTTGACTAAAGATTTATGATGCTCTTTATAGCCTTAAAACATCTGCAACATTTCAAAGCATTCTGGTTAGCAGATTGAAAATTAAATTTCAGAATGTTGTTTCATAATTTTGATTTTTTTTCCAAAAATCTGGACGTTTCGGGTGAAAAGTCGATTCGGAGTTGTAAACTACATGTGTAGGACTATGTTATTTTATACAATTGAAAACCCATTTACTATGTACAATTTTGAAGTGACGTCATCGCATTAGTGGTGGGGATGATTAGACAAATTTTGGTTAGCGTTTTACCATCTACATCATATTCTTAATATAAGTGCAAAATTTCACAACAATCGGTCCAGTACTTTCGGAGATTATCTGTCTAATAAAAATCCGGGACGGCAGACGGACAGACGGACGGACAGACGGACGGACAGACGGACGGACAGACGGACGGACAGACGGACGGACAGACGGACGGACAGACGGACGGACAGACGGACGGACAGACGGACAGACAGACGGAAATGGGAGACCTATTTCTTCGTCTTCTAGGGGTCATGAAAGATCGAGAAAACGTAAAAGTAGAGATTCGGCCGACGGACTCGATTACAATACTTCCTTTGCTTACGCTCGGGAAGTAACAATAAATTTGCAGTGGATCAGACCAGAATAAAAAAAAATTGGTCTAAAGAGTTTAGACAATACTTCCCTCGCTGTCGGAAACTTGACGACTGCATGCCTATTGTGTTTTTTTTTCTCATTACATTTTTGTAGTGGGAATTTAAAAAAAAATTGTGATGACGTCATCAACATTTTTGCAAGGACACGTATATCAGTTGGGATAGATGTAGTGTAATACTAAGAATAAAATTATTGTATTCCCAAATTTTCGGGAAAATGAATTGGGTCGTTTTGAATATTGATTTCTTATAATCAATAAAATAACGAAACAATTTACTCACGTATACGGCGCCGGTGTGTAATATCTAGAGAGCGGATTTCTGTCGGGCTAGGCAAGGCCAAACTCGGTATGGCTCGTACGGGATGCGAATTCATTGCGGTTGCGGACTGCACTTCGTTTATTTGAGATTAGAATAACGCTGTTTCGTTGCACTCTGCTGTTAATTCCCGTTCTCATTTACTTAGCCGTTTGATTAATAAATCGTTAATTATATTTATGGAATTACATAGTACTGATTAAATTCAGTGATTATCTATCACCCGCTACTGAGTCCCGGCGATCCAGCGCGTCCCCACCTATTATCGTGACGTAGCCCGACAAAAATCCGCTGTCTAGTAATATGAAAGGCAACTGAAAATCGTTTATGTATAAACATTCTTAATTTAAGATGACAAGCGTAACAGCATACATGAGAGTCAAACAGAGAAACTGTAAACAAAACGACCATCGGTTTTATTGCTTCGATTTCCGCTTATTATATAAAACATTGGGTTTTATTTTAATTCTTGACGGTGAAACTCACAATTGGTTGATTATAAACATGTCTATTTCACATTCGCGGAACCAAGTGAGCGCATAAAACAAATGCAGGTCTGTAATGTTAAAGTCGATGTAAATAAGCGTGCTACCCTTATGTTTCAACCGAGTTTTTCCTTTAACAAATTTTGTGTCTACCAAATTGGGTTGGTTGGGGTGTAATACTAATAATAAGTGTTGCCTTTAATTTAATCAATAAAATAAATTGACTTCATTAATTTTTTTGAACCACCTCTTAAGAAAATCTAAAAAATATGAATGGAATGATAAATCACAAGTACAAACTCATCATATTTTTTGCATTTTAGATAGGATTTATTCAGCAAAATTTAAGGGTGACGTCATCAATTTTTTTAGGAGGGATGAACAAATACATTTTGAACAAAAGTTTACCATGCTTATAATAACTTTAAAATATTCCCAAGATTTCAAAGCATTCGATTTTGTAATTCCTGATTAAATCGATAAAATAAATTCACGCCTTCATTAATTTTTTTGAGTCACCCTGCATATGCAAATCCAAAAAATATGAATGGAGTGATAGATCACAAGTACAGACTGATCATATTTTGTACATTTTAGATATGATTTATTCGGCAAATTTTCGAGCTGACGTCATCAAGTTTTTGGAGGGGATAAGCAAATATATTTTGACTAAACATTTATTATGCTCTTTATAACCTTAAAACATCTGCAAGATGTCAGAGCATTCCGTTTTGTAGTTCCTGATTAAATCAATAAAATATATTTACGCATTCATTAATTTTTTTGAGTCACTCTGTATATGCAAATCTAAAAAATATGAATGGAGTGATAAATGACAAGTACAGACTCATCATATTTTGTACATTTTAGATATGATTTATTCGGCAAACTTTCGAGCTGACGTCATCAAGTTTTTGGAGGGGATAAGCAAATATATTTTGACTAAACATTTATTATGCTCTTTATGACCTTAAAACATCTGCAAGATTTCAGAGCATTCGGTTTTGTAGTTCCTGATTAAATCAATAAAATATATTTACGCATTCATTAATTTTTTTGAGTCACCCTGTATATGCAAATCCAAAAAATATGAATGGAGTGATAAATGACAAGTACAGACTCATCATATTTTTACAGTTTAGATAGGATTTATTCGGCAAACTTTCGAGCTGACGTCATCAATTTTTTGGAGGGGATAAGCAAATATATTTTGACTAAACATTTATTATGCTCTTTATAACCTTAAAACATCTGCAAGATGTCAAAGCATTCGGTTTTGTAGTTTCTGAGTAAATCAGTAAAATAAATTTACGCATTCATTAATTTTTTTGAGTCACCCTGTATATGCAAATCCAAAAAATATGAATGGAGTGATAGATCACAAGTACAGACTCATCATATTTTGTACATTTTATATATGATTTATTCCACAAACTTTTGAGCTGACGTCATCAAGTTTTTGGAGGGGATAAGCAAATATTTTTTGACTAAAGATTTATGATGCTCTTTATAGCCTTAAAACATCTGCAACATTTCAAAGCATTCTGGTTAGCAGATTAAAAATTAAATTTCAAAATGTTGTTTTATAATTTTGATTTTTTTTCCAAAAATCTGGACGTTTCGGGTGAAAAGTCGATTCAGAGTTGTAAATTACATGTGTAGGACTATGTTATTTTAGACAATTGAAAACCCATTTACTATGTACAATTTTGAAGTGACGTCATCGCATTAGTGGTGGGGACGATTAGACAAATTTTGGTTAGCGTTTTACCATCTACATGATATTCATAATATAAGTACAAAATTTCACAACAATCGGTCGAGTACTTTCGGAGATTATCTGTCTAATAAAAATCCGGGACGGCAGACGGACAGACGGACAGACGGACAGACGGACGGACAGACGGACAGACGGACAGACGGACAGACGGACAGACGGACAGACAGACGGAAATGGGAGACCTATTTCTTTGTCTTCTAGGGGTCATGAAAGATCGAGAAAACGTAAAAGTAGAGAGTCGGCCGACGGACTCGATTACAATACTTCCTTTGCTTACGCTCGGGAAGTAAAAATCATATACAGTATGTCCCCGGATTGAGTTCACAAGAGGAAAAAAAATGTATTTTCTATTTTACAAAAAAATGACATAGGAATAACATGTTTTGCTTAATTCAAAACGAATAAATCTGCAATTAAAATTTTAATATTATCAGGCTGTGTCCTTAAAATCGAAAAAAACTAAAAGTAACAAAGAACTTAGAAATATGAAAAAATTAATTTTAATAGTACAGACCAGAGATACGAAATGCGTGAAAAAATGAACCGCTATGACGCTTTTTCGCGCTTCTAGTACCATGAAATAAACGTATCCTTTATAAACAAAAATTAATAAAAAATGTTACACTTTTTTTAACGAACGAAAAATATAACATAACGCACCTGTGCAAGTAAACAAATGCTATTGCTAATCCAGTAATCGCTAATCGCTCTTCGTTAAAATTGTTGTAAACGAACGCATGACTGAGCAGAATTAATTTTAGTCGCTACATGTGATATAATAAAATTAATAATAGGTTTAATAATTTGTATAAACAAATACATATGCAGTAATTGATTTTGAAAACTATGAAAAATAAACGGTTTCATTCATGAATTTTGTAACAACCCCTGTATAAACAGTTAAAAAAAATATGAATCGAATATTTGCTATGTTCGCGATAACCGTGTTCAAAATTTCTTGAGTATCGGTAGTAGTTTCTGAATTGTAAAATTTTGTGGTAAGTATGATGTTGATTCTTTTTCCAAAGAACTACGTATATAAAGTTAATAGAGAACTAATTTAATAAATCACAAGTATAGGAACATATTGTTCTGGATATTTTAAATACCATTCACTTAGCAAAATTTTGAGATAAAGTCATCAAATATTTGGTGAGGAAGACGAGGCAAATTTTTGTGAAGACCAAAATTTCACAACAATCAATTCAATAACATTGTAAATTTTATATTTAAGAAAATCGCTAACAAACGATGAACGACACACAGACGGAAATAAAAGAATTACATTTTCATATTTTAGGAGTTACGAAATGTCAAGAAAATATTAAATTAGCCATTCGTCAAACTTATTGTGGTGCTCATATCTAATAAGTATTATGTAAATTCATAAAAATTTTGAAAATTATACGTCAACTTGGAGATGTTTCTGTTGAAAACTTTTTAAAATACCAAAAGGGCACTATAAAAATGAATACGTAACTGTAGATTTTAGACGTTAAATGTAGGATAAACAACGACGGAGAGTACTGAATAAGTGGACAAAAGAATGCACCTGACAGGATCGCTCCAATAAAACAGAAGCAGAAGATAACCTTATTTCCTTGAAACTCCTTCACATGGCATACAAATGTGTCATATACTTTATCTGTTGTATTTTTACTTCCCGAGCGTAAGCAAAGGAAGTATTGTAATTGAGTCCGTTGACCGCCTCTCTACTTTTACGTTTTCTCGACCTTTCATGACCCTACAGTACGAAGAAATAGGTCTCCCGTATCCATCTGTCTGTCGGTCTGTCGATCTGTCCGTCTGCCGTCCCGAATTTTTATTAGACAGATAATCTCCGAAAGTACTGGGCCGATTGTTGTCAAATTTTGTATATATGTAAAGAATATCATATAGATGGTAAAACGTTAACCACAATTTGTCTAATCATCCCCACCAATAATGTGATGACGTCACTTCAAAATTGTGCACAATAAATGGGTTTCAAATTGTATAAAATAACATAGTGCTACACATGTAGTTTATGATTCCGTATTGAGTTTTTACCCGAAACGTTCAAATTTTTGGAAAAAAAAATCAAAATCATAAAACAACATTTTGCGATTTCACTTTGAATCTGCTAAACCGAATACGTTGAAATCTGGCAGATATTTTAAGGTTATCATAAGCATGATAAATTTTTCATTAAAATATGTTTGCTTATCCCCTCCAAAAAATTGATGACGTCAGCTAAAATTTTGCCGAAAATTTAAAATGTAGAAAATATGATGAGTCTGTACTTGTAATTAATCATTTCGTTCAAAGTTTTTGGATTTGCATATACAGGATGACTCAAAAATTAATGAATGCCTGTATTTGTTTTATTCATTTAATCAGGAACTACATAACCGAATGTTTTGAAATCTTGGCGATGTTTTCAAATAATCATAAGAATAGAAACTTTTTGATCAAAATGTATTTGCTCATCCCCCCCTAAAAAATTGATGACGTCACCCCAAAATTTAATTTAATCTAAAATGTACAAAATATGATGAGTCTGTACTTGTGATTTATCATTTCATTCATATTTTTCCGTATACAGGGTGACTCAAAAAAATTATCCTTGTATTTCAGGAGCGAGGGAAGTTCAGTCGAAAGAACTTTCGATCAATTTTTTTACTACTACATTTCTGTAAATGCTGCAAAACTGTTTGTGTATACAAAACAGGGTGATAAAGTGAGCTTGCTCCATTGTGCTTTACATGTTAATTTATATCATTGGAAACATTCTCTAATTTAATTCCGAATTTAATTTAATTTAATTTAACTCTGTAAATGGCTACTGTCGTAAATAAAGTATTATTATTATTATGTTATTTTATACACTTTTTTGGCAAAGAGTTGCAGAATATTAAAATGCACTTCCAAAACAACTCTTAGGTTTTTTTATACTCATTCTCAAATGTGAAAACTATAAAAATAGAAAACTATAAAATTCGTAAAAGTAAATTGACGATGAATTAAAATAACGGGCGACTGTTAATGATTGCAGCAAATTTTTGTCTTGGTAATTCTAAATTATTGGTAGCAATGCTACTGTGTTTATTTATTATTTATCAAATAATGGTGGATCTCATAATTTAAAACGTTCTTAAAATTAATGTAAATGAAGAGATTCCCTAATTTTTATTTTATAAGTTGATAGATACCAACTCGTTTACAATATTACAATATTGTAACAAATATTGTAACAACAAGAAAAACTTTGCCGAAAGACTTTAAAAAACATTCGTTTCGAAAGAAAAGTCTATAATGATTTCCAGAGAAACTTGATGATTGTAATTATTCCTTATAATAAAGCAAACATAGATTTTGAAATAATTTAAATCAGTGTGCCACAAACCAAATTCGTTTTAGTACTTCCAAAAATATTATATTCGTATTGAATACAGTAGTAGGTAATGTGTAAACAAAAATTATGACAAATCCTTAACTGGACATAAGATTGCCTCGCTGCTTTAAACTCTTTTTAAATGTATTTAAGTTAAAATACTAGGAAGTAAAACCTGAGTGAACAATCATCCCACATTCATGTTAGCGCACAACAGGTTCTGTGCCGTTGTATATGTAAAATTAGCTACTTCGTAATACTTTAAAAAGTATCTTTCGCTGTTTAATTACTGTATTAGTACCACTGCAGTTGAGTGTGTATACAAGTCTTGCGTTAGTGACGGGAATGGAGTTAATAGGTAGCTAATTACCTACACAATAAAGTCATAATGTCTGACACATTGTTATATGTTTTGAAAGCAATTAAAAGGAAATAAGCTTCAAACTAAGTAGAACTTCTAGTATGTTTTTTTGAGAAATGCCTTCGTACATTTACACTGATAAGAGTAATAAGTGAGAACTGAACAACTAAGGCGATACTGCTCTTATTTAATACACATTATATCGTTGTTAACTAAATCAAGTTAGTTAAGTTTATTGGTTAAATAAACTTGTTTTTAAAAAGAACTTTAATTTTCATTATTCTAACCCTGATTACACATATATTCAATTCTACTTCACAATTATTCACTTAAATAATTACAACTTATTGGGAGAGCGCGATTGTGACGGACTTAAATGATTTTCACGCAGCTTCTCAACTGAAAATGAATTACATACTTTGAAATACTTTGAATTCCTTATATAAGGAGAAAAACTGCAGAATTGGAGTTTTCATGTTGATATTGATGCAAGTGTTGATGCATGCTGATATCATAACACGTTGTTAAGTCCAGAAAATAGAAAATTCGTTCTAGTAGCAAAAGTATGCAAACATTTCACTTACGGAAATGTAAGAAAAAATATTCACAATTTTGAAGTACTTACTAAATATTATACTCCTAGGATTAACGATGTATCCTCAGTTTTGATTAAATATGTTATTCATTGGAATATGACGGTAGCTGCTTGTATCATAATCAAAATTAGTATTTATTAAATGTAGCTAAAATTATGGGTAAGTATAAATAAATTTACAGCTAGTGAATAATTGAGAAGTAAAAAAAGAATACAACTTTTAATCTCCGGAAAAATTAGTTTATTTCAATTAAAATATTCCTGCTTTATGTGCACAGCAGTTATGGCAACTGTAAAAGTTACTGTTAAATTGTACCAGATCGATAACCAGGTAATTTATTTAGATATATCTGCAGAAAATATTTACAACGCGGAAACTTCTGACATGTGTGCATCTGGAGTAGTATACAGTAAAATACTAGACGTCTGTCTACATAAAGCCAACATTAATTTTATAGGGAATGACTTGTTAATTATTCCGATAAAAATCTTTTTCACTAAAATAGATACCTAGTATATAAAAGTGAATGCAGTTAAATAACTGTTCCAAGATAATTTGTTAACCAGCAGTGAAAACGAAAATCTTTTCATCTAAGCATAAATGCAATAATGATATTGTTAGTAGTGTAGGTATTTTATGGAAATTAGTGTTTCATAATAAGCTTTTCTTATTATTATGTTAGGCAGATGTTCCACGAAAGTATGTATAGGTTGGCTTTCATTGCTGATTTTTCTCTCATTCAAAACGTATCACACGGTCAACAAAAGATGTATGAAACATTACATACAGCTGAAGTTTTTACAATAGGTTGTTCGTTTTAACTTTTTTTAATGCCCAACTTGAGATTTAACGGGTTATGTTTTTTCGAAAAAATTAATACTCGTATTACATGTTAGAGATAAATTTATTATTAATTCGATTGTAGGGTGATTCAGAGCATTATTAATGGCGAAGTATGCGGCAAATATTTATCAGTTTTCAAAAGTAGAGAGTTATTTACTACATTGTCAAAACTATTTTCCATCGTCGTTAATTTTATTACCAAAAAAAATCGTTTTATAGTTTAAAAACATTGCTCAAAAATTATTTCGGCAGAATTTCCATTGCAAAAAATTCGCATTAAATTATAAAATTTTGATTTTGATGAAATACATTAAAGGAGATAACCCACGAAAAAATTTTTCTCACTATATACTTAAACTGTTTATGTTTACAGTTTAAAGAATGGAGAAAAACGCTCCGAATATTATTTTGGGTGAATAGTTGTTAGTAGGATTATGAGAATTTGGTTTTGCTATTTGGAAGTTAAATTATAAAATATTGTTACACAATTTTCATTTCTTTACAAAAATGTTGATGCCTAGGGAAAGACTCAATACGGATTTGTAAATTGCACATGCAGGAGTACGTTATTATAAAAAATTTAAAGAATATTTTTTATTCGGTAAAATTATAAGATGACGTACGTCATCATTTTTTTGGAGATACCTATAACTGAATAAATTTTGATTAACGACTTGCTAACATACTTACGATAGCCTTAAACACTTGCAAAATTTCATTGCTATTTCAAAGTTAAATTGTAAAATATTTTTATACAACTTTGATTTTTTTCCCCAAATATCTATATGTCTAGGGTAAAACTCAATTCGCATTCATAAATCACACATGCAGGAGCATGTTGTTTTATTTAATTTAAAGCATACTTATTCGGCAAAATTGTAAAATGACGTTATCATTTGGGGGAGGGGCATAAACGAAAATATTGTGATTAACGAATTACCATGCTTACAATAATCTAAAACCATTTGCAACATTTAAGAGCATTCACTTTTGCAGTTTCAAACTTAAATTGCAAAACGTCGTTATACAATTTTGATTTTTCTTTTCCCAAAAATTTGGATGTCCAGGGTAAAAACTCCACACGGATCCATATATCACAAATGCAGGAGTATCTTATTTTATAAAATTTAAATAATGTTTATTATTGTATTTTATAACAATCGGTCTAATAGTTTCGGAAGATTATCTGTCTAATGAAAATCGTCACAAACCGACAGACGATGGAAACACGAGATCAATACAATTCGTGTATTGCATGTTACTTCCTTAGCGAGTTCCTTAGCTTACGCTGGGGAAATAAAAATAATGGTTTTCTTGATTGTTGCAGCTGAGTTGCCTTGAAAATGCATTACGTATTTCTTTAGTAACGTCTAAAGATTAAACAAACTACCAAGGTATTAGAATAATTGTTTTCGAATAATTAACCACGGTGGAAGCTAAACTTGTTCATTCACCAAATTTTAAGGCTCTGATATTTGAAAAGACTGATTTTCTTAGTTTTATCTACCTACCTATTTTTGTGCCATATAATTCGCCATTAAAAATATCCAGTTAACTATCAGTATGACCTCATTTCAAAACATATTTTGTAATCAATATTTTTTTAAACATTGGTGTTAAATAATTTTAAAAACTTAATTCTAAATTAATAAAAATTTATTTGTAATGAACAATAAAAAAAGCTCTCCTTTTGTAATTTGGTGTCACACATGTCATCATTTATAACAATATTTTAATTATCACATTAGTGGTAGTTCAAAACACAATAAAAATATTAAACCATTACAAATCACAAATAAAGGAGTATATGTTACAATATTAATTTCAAACGGTACTTATCTGTATCTACCAAAGATGTTGGAAGTAAAAACCTAAAAGCCAAAATATTGAAAAAATTATGATTAAATTATTTGAATAATATGTAGACAATTATATGAAATGATATTTCACATAAAGCGCATTTAAAATGATTAACAACAATACATAACTGCAGTCGTGTTCTTAGTGCGTTCCCAGAATTTCAGGAAAGTTAAATGACCTGACTCCGGTAAAAATATATCCACTTATACATCAGTTTTTGGGACATGTGTTGTGTGTAAAACGAGACATAAATACCCTTACATAATAAAGGTATTTATATCAATAAAGCAATAAAACCGATTAACTTATTACGAAATATTTCTAAAAATACTATGCTAAATCGCATATTAGAGTGTAGTTTTAACATAGCTTTATGTATTTATTTTATATAAAGTCACAAATTTTCTGACGAACACTAAGTAACTCATTGTTAGTTCATGCTTTGTAATTAATGAAACTACCGTAATGTAAATGTAAAATGTTAGAAAAATATAGATTTTAATAGCATAATAAATTTTGCTTCTTTTAGGTTAACCTGTATTATGTTAAGTTTTAAATAGGAATGGAGCTTTAAATTATATTTTTGAAATGGCATAATCAGTTTTGTAGAGAAAATGAATAAGTAGTACATAATTTATTTACGTTTTACTTTCTTAACGATTGTGCAATACATTTCCGATAAATAGACGAAAAAAAACTGAAGCTTCTTTTGTCATGTTACAATATGATTTTTTTTTTCATTTCATTTACAATGTTGTTATAAAACTGAATGCAGTTTAATTTTATGTATATACATATTATTAAATGTAGGTGTAGTCTTCTAAATTTTCTAAGGTTATATGGCTGTTGTAAAATTAAGGTATTGTGAAGTCGAGAATGGAGCGGTTAATAAGGCAAACCCACAATTGTAAATCTTTTTGTCATCCATTTCATTCTGTTGGGACAAATCCTTCATTTATGACGGCAGGCTCGTGCAGCTGACCAGCGGCATAAAAGGGATTATTAATTCCCATTATTAAGTTTAGTAGAGCGATATAACCTTAGTGAATCTGGAAGATTATATATCTTGTATAAAATAGATTTATATGTTTCAACGTTTTTATAAAATCGCAGTTTTGAATAAATTAACATTTGAATGTATACCTGCCGAAACATTCACTTGTCATTCAAAATATAAGATACGAAAAAAGTAGTGAACGTTTAGATACATATGTAGTAGGTACTAAACTCACTATTTTTGGGTCGTAATAAAATTTTATGATTACTGGGTTCTGTTATTAGACGAACAGTGCCTGAACAACCCAGAGTTACAGGATTAACCGAAAGGCTTTAAATGGCGAGGGGTTGGGAATCTTTAACTTTAAAGTTGTAAAATTTTACAAGGACCCAAAAATAGTGAGTTTAGATAGGGTAACCTTATTTGACATACACCTGTTAGAACTTTTATGACTTAAGCGGCTTAAGCCAAACCACCCTTATAAGTCAAACTGTCTATTGTATTACTTAACTCAGTTCACAGCTACATTATGCCAAAAATGGACAATGATAATCTTGCGATTCGGGTCCACAAAGCTTACAATACCCAGTTTGACTTATAAGGGTGCTTTGGCTTAAGCCGCTTAAGTCATAAAAGTTTTAACAGGTGCATGTCAAATGAGGTTACTATACACTTGTATTTCAAAAAGTGTTTTAAATGTTAGTAGTTTTTATTGTATTATTACTATAATAACGTTGACGAGGATTTTTTTAAATTAGCAGCAATTCTTTTAGTTTGTCTATGTTGTTTTTTGGTTGAACAATCTGAGCATACGTCATCGTCGGTCATTTGTAGTGTCAGTACAGTTATTTTATTACAATTATAGTAAATTATTGTTATTTTTCTACGACTTTAAATTAGAACTATGAACTTTTTTGACCCTACAAGAAATAAAGTACTAATATCTTGATTATCTGAAAGGTTTTTCTTATACTGTTATTTTTAAATAATAATATGGAGTTCAGCATTAAGGATTCTAAAAGATCAATCATAGCATTAACGCAGTTTAGCCTGCAGCGACTCTCTTGCTGCGGCGCTTCGCCATCCCTCATGTCATTTAAGAGCAAAATATCAGCTCCAGAATCTATCAAAATCGTGAATTACTCATCGCTTCAACCGTTTCTTGAAATTCTGGCCGTGTACAATGTTCTATTTTCAAACAAATCCAAGATAGATTAAAATGTAATGTCAAAATTTACGCAATATTAATTGACAAAAAGCGTCTTCAGCGCGGTTAATTTCAGCCTATGGCTTAAGTGGCTATTTAGCCACGGCTCATGTCCGTATCTAAAACCCAGCGCCGTCAAGATAATTTAAATGACAATTTAGACACGGGAGTAGAAGACATAGTTTTTTTATTATTTAATTTATATTTATTATTTAGTCATTTCTCGCCGGAAGAAATTCTGTTAATAACAAAAAATACAGAAACAAAATCAAGATTCTAAATAAAAAAATTTAATTGCTGAAAGTAGTCATAGGTAGGTACTTCTTTTTTTTATTTTGCTTTTTTCATTCAAGTGGAGTAACTCATCTTAATAACTTACGGGAGTTTAATTATTATTATATCAACCGCTGTCACTTTCATATATAGTTTTGATGTTGGTATGGTTTGGAAAATCCATAGATATGTCAAATAATGTATGTACTACAAAAAGTCGTCTATTCTGCTATACAGTTTTACAATACTAGACATAATCAGTTGAAACTTTAATTTTTCTATGTCTCAATGTTTGTAAATAAAGAAAAAATACACTTTTCTTTTATCACTTATATAACTGTATATATATCAACATCAAAACATTCTCACAAGAAGTTTTAAGTTATAATTGCCTTAGAAATGATTTTTATACAACAATTTTTCAGGAATGGACAAAGGAAAATTTTCTTCGTTTCCCCGTACCTACCCCGTTAATAAAAAATTAGAAAATTTATTTTTTACTAATCAGACTGGTGAAATGTGTTTATATTTCACTATTCTATAAGAATTAATATGGATAGATATGGAAAAAGTGGAGTACTTTATTTTATGTTACGTCATAAAAAACCTCCCGTTTAGCATCAAAAGAAGTAATTACTTAGTTCCAAATGCTGGTAGTACTTTTTTATGTAAACATTTTCATTGATGAAACTTAATAAAACTTTGAGAGCAAAATAGATACAGGTACTTGTAAAATTGTTCCTCCTGCTCCCTAGTTTTTTCTTAAACACTTTTATATATTATGTAGTTTAATTCCCATTTATTTCTTGTTGCATTTATACAATGTTTTTCTTTGTCTATATAATGTTATCAACTCGAATATCGATTAAATTTATGATTTCATTTGATTGTTAATTTGAAAATGTTTTCATTTCATTTCTTTTTTAGAGAAAAAGAAGTAAATAAATTACTAAAAAACCCCTTAAGAGCAAAATACATTGTTTTTAGATATAATAATGAACTAAATCGTACAAAAATTTATCAACTCACAACTTGTATTAAAAATACAGCAAAACTGAAAATCCTCGGTTTAAAATGTTTTTCAGTTTTTTGCATCTTCTCACTAAACTTTCCTCACTAACTCTAGTTAAGAAACGATAAACACATTAAACTTGAAAATTACGAATTTATAGCAATGTGCCCAAAATGATTACTGATCGATCGTAATATGAAAAGTCACGATCGCGAACTTATTAAACAACTACCTGTTGAAAGACATGCAATAACTGAGACCAACAGTAGTTCCGCGTGTTTGCTGGAGTTACGTTCCGCCCCGCTACGCTACAGAAACCAAGTCTTCAGTACTGTTACGTACTCTACTATACACTTTGTCCGTTTGTTCGTAAAGGTCCAGTTACGCCCTCGTCGCCAAAAACAATTTCTTCGTCATTACTGTATTTTTTTTTTGTATAATATATAGGCCAGATTTAAAGCGTTCGCAGAAAGCCACAGATGGTTTGCAACTATTTAAGCAAATCTTGAAAGAGTAAAATTTTTTAGTGATCTATCAAGTTGATAATAACCTATAAAGCTTGTACTGAATTTCAAATTTAATAGTAAAGCTTCTAAGATAAATTTTACAATTTTGAGCTTTTCCTCTAAAAAATTGCATATGTAGGGTTGAAAACATGAGTTCATTGACAGACTATAACTATAGACGCAAGCTGTTTGGAACATTTTGATAGGATTTACATATCTAGCAAAATTTCAAAGCATATGCGGTGCAGTAGTTTCGGAGATTACGTTTTTAATACGATCGCTAACAAACGGACGGAAACGCGAGATTGACATAAAATTTTATGATGACATCACCAATTTTTTAGCAGTAACAAATATACCAATTTGGTATGTGTTATACTAATAACAACATCACTGTATTACTAGAGTTTGAGGAAAGTGAAATAAGTCATTTTTGACTTATTAACCAATAAAATGACATAATTAGATTTATTCATTATTTTTTTTAGATACCCTGTGTAATCAGTCAACCAAGATGGCAATACCTGTATAAAGTAACTACATGTACAGAATCGTGCTTTTCTGAACATGTCAAATGAGAGTTTTGGTCAGCGGTTTACACTTCCGCGATATCCTTAAACGGTGCACATACAAAATTTAAAAACAATCGATTGTGTAGTTGTAGATAAGTTGTAAAATGTTGTTATACAATTCTGATTTTTGTAAATCTACATGAGCAATCGCAATATTCAAAATAATGCTGGATTAATAAACCACAGGTATATGTAAGGATACAACAGGATATTATATATTTTTTACAATTTATATAAAATTTATTTAACTAAATTTTATGCCGAGGACCAACAAGTTAGTGTTTTACCACCTATACGATATTCTTTAAGTAGATCTAAAATTTCTCAACCATCTGTTTTTCGGTTTCATGGATTACGTATCTAATAAACTTGTCACTGATGATAGACAGAAGCAAAAGGGAGATCTACTTTTATATTCTAGGAGCTAGGAACCCTAATAATATTAAAGTTGTTAAAATAGATAATAACTTCCAATAAGAATCGGGAAACTCAAGACAACTTCAGTTATTTTTCTGTAGAGTTAAATTATATTAATCTGAATGTCCATATAATACAAAATTGAACTGTGCAGTGAACTGATTTTGATACAAGTGCATTTTAATATTGAGAATATTACCTTATAAAAACTATTTCGGTAGCCAACGTTGGACGAAAATGAAAAAAATTAAACGTTAACAATCTCTAATTATCCTAATTTTTATTCTATTCCCAAATTTTCGGAAAAATGGAGTAAGCCGTTTCTGATTTAATCAATAAAAGAGATTCATTAATTTTTTTGAGTCACTCTATATAAGTAATTCTAAAAAAATATAAAAGTGGCCATTCGTCCGATGATGAATATGAATTTAATGTTAATGATCAATTACAAGTATAGACTCATCATATTTTGCGCATTTTCTATAGGATTTGTTCGGCAAAATTTTGAAATGACATCATCATTTTTTAGAGGTGATTCACGGGATATATTCTGATTACAAATTTACAATACTTAGGATAACTTTAAAACGTCTGCAAAATTTCAGAGCATTTGGTTTTGGAGATTATGATTTGATCACTAAAATACATTGACTCATTTTTACTTTTTTTAAGTCACCTGTATAAGCAATTCTAAAAAATATGGAATAAATAAACCATAATTATATTTTGCACATTTTCAATAAGATTTATTTGACAAAATTTTGGGTTGACGTCATCAGGTTTTACGGGGTCGTAAACGGATAAATTTGGTTTACGATTTACCATGTTTCCGATAACCTTAAAGCGTTTGCAAGATTTCAGAGCATTCGTTTTGCAATTTTAATGTCAAATTGTAAACTGTTGTTATACAATTTTGATTTTTTTGCAAAAATCTGGATGGCTAGGATAAAAATTCAATGCGGATTCATAAACTACAGTGGAGGAATATGTTATTTTGTAAAAGTTAGATAACATTTAAATCAGACAAATTTTGGTTAGCATTTTACCATCTACACGATATTTCAAATGTACAAAATTTGACCACAATCGATCCGGTAGTTTAGAAGATATTATTATCTACCTAGTAAAAATCAACACAGATGCGGACAGGAGGCACACGACAGACGGCAGACAAACACACAGAAACGAGAGACCTATGTTTTCGTATTCTAGATGTCTTGAAACGTCGGAAAAAAATAAAGTTGCGAGTCGCCTGATGGACTCGATTACAATACTTCCCTAGCTTAAGAACTCTCGAGAAGTAAAAACATATTAAAAAAATCCAGATCAAATTTTGTTATAAAAATAACATCGCGACGCCACATTTGCATCTGAGGCTACTGTTCAGTTACAGTTTAGGAAGTGGAAATATATCCCATAAAATTTTATTACCAATAACCAAACGGACAGTAGTACAATGATAAGAAATATTTATGGTTCAGATTAGTTCACCGGTTTGTCCAATGTTGAACTCTAACAATTTCCATTTCGTATACAATTAGTTCATGAACTACAAGGGACTGACTTTCCTCGAAGATTAGCATTTTGCATTTTTTGGTGTATTTTTATTTCCTTAACTATGATCAAAATTTGTTCTAAAACTATCGATAATAAAAACAGTTAATGAAAGGTTCTTCAAAATAAGCATTATTTAGTTCATAGAAACTAAAATATCAACAATAAATGAATATGTGGCACACAAATTAAGATAGTTTGGTATACATATGTATTACTTTATTTATGATTCAGATAAAACAATAGTTTGCATACCCCAGACAATTGTAAATAACGTGAATTTTAATGAATCATTTTCTTTTTTATAACAGCAATGTGGGTATGCATGTATACTTTCGCAACGGTACTCACTCTCGTTTAAACTTTTATTTACATATATTATGTCACGAACAGCATGTCAAACATATTCTTCGTTTCTAGGTACTTACAAACTTGATAAAAATAAAGCGATCATGAATTTCTGGATAATTATATGTTTTCAAATACCTAAAGAGAACAACGACATATTTTCCTACGTTTTTAGCGTGCGCTCAGGAAGTATTGTAATAGGGTCCATCCATCTCTTTCATGTTTTTTCAACGTTTCATGACTCCTAGAGTACAAAAAAATTGGTTCCTGTTCTCGTTCCCGTCCGTCCGTCTGTCTGTCTGTTTGTCTGTCTCTCTGCCGTCTGTCCAGATTTTAATATTTTAATTAGATCTTGCAAGTATATTGGAAACTACTAAAGCGATTGTTGTCAAATTTTACATGTATTTTAGGAATATCGTGTAGATGGTAAAACGCACACGAAAATTTACAGTAATAAATAATATTTAAATTGTATAAAATAAGATATTCTTGCACATGTGGTTTATGAATGTGTATTGAGTTTTTAACCTAGACATTTAAAGTATTTTGGAAAAAAATGAAAATTGTATAACAACATTTCGCAATTTAATTTTGAAAATGCAAAACCGAGAGCTCTGGCATCTTGCAAAACGTCTTAAACGTTATCGGAAGCATGGTCAATCGTAATCAAAATTTAGTCGTTTATCCCCTCTCAACAAAATGGATGATGTCATTTCAACATTTTGCCGAATAAATCCTGTCTAAGATAAGATATATTATGAAATTATACTTGTGGATTATTATCAATGTATTCATATTCAAACAGGGTGACTAAAAAAAATGCGTAAGGCAATCTATTTTATTCAAATCAATCTATCAAAAAAAAGGACTTACCCCATTTTCCCGAAAATTAGAGTATGCAGTACCGTTATTATTTGGATTACACTGCAGCTATTCAAATTGTTATTTTTACCTCCCGAACGTAAGCGAAGGAAGTATTGTAATCGAGTTCGTCCACCTATTTTCTACTTTTACGTTTTCTCGAACTTTCATGGCTCCTACAGTACGAAGAAATAGGTCTCCCGTTTCTGTTTGTCCATCTGTCTGCCGTCCCGAATTTTTATTAGACAGATAATCTTCGAAAGTACTGGGCCGATTGTTGTCAAATTTTTTATTTATCGTAGGAATATCATGGAGATGGTAAAACGCTAACCAAAATTTGTCTAATCATCCCACCAATAATGTGAGGACATGACTTTAAAATTGTACTTAGTAAATGGGTTTTAAATTGTATAAAATAAAATAAAAATATAGTTTATGATGCCGTATTATAAAACAACATTTTGCAAGTTAATTTTGAATCTGTAAAACCTGAAATCTTGCAGTTGTTTTAAAGTTATAATAAGCATGATAAATTATTAATCAAAATATACATATTTGCTTATGCCCTCCAAAAAATTGATGACGTCAGCTCAAAATTTTGTCGAATAAATCCTATCTAAAATATCCAAAACACGTGGAGTCTATATTTCTGATTTATTATTTCCTTCGCATTTTTTGGATTTGCTTATACAAGGTGACTCGAAAAAATTAATGGATGCGTGAAGTTATTTTATTGATTACATGAAAAATTGCTAAACTGAATATTTCGAAATCTTGAAGACGTTTTGAAGTTATTGCAAACATGGTAACTTTTTAAGTAAAATGTGTCTGTTTCTCAACCCCAAAAAATTGATATGACTGCCGAATAAATCCTGTCTAAAATGTGTAAAATATAATCAGTCTATATTTGTAATTTATTATTGCATTCATATTTTTTAGATTTGCTTATACAGGGTGACTCAAAAAAATTAATGAATCAGTCAATTTATTTTATTGAATAAATTAAGAATTGCTAAACTGAATACCTTGAAATTTTGCGAACGTTTTAAAGTTATTGTAAGCTTGGTAAATTGTTAATCAAAATATATGTTTTTTCCTCCCGAAAGATTGATGACATCATCTCAAAATTTTGACGCATAAATTCTACCCAAAATGAGCAAAATATGATGAATGTTTACTTGTGATTTATAACTGCATTCATATTTTTTAGATTTTCTTAAACAAATGGCTCAAAAAAAATGAATGAGTCAGTTTATTTTATTGATCAAATCAGGAAAACTCCATTTTCTCAGAAAATTTTTGGGAATACAATACTGTTATTTTTAGTATCACACTGCACCAATCCATGTTGATATACGTATCCTTGCAAAAATATTGCTGACGTCATCACAAAATTATGTAAAGAAAAAACTCAATTCGAAAATGCTGGATATGTTGCATTGTACTTCAGAGCGAGGGAAGTTCTGTCGAAACAACTTTTGACCAATCTTTTTATTTTAATATTTTGTTGTCAACAGGCCGAGGCCTAATTATAGGAAATATGACATACACAAACAACTAGAGGCAGGGCGGGAATCGAATCCACGACCCAAGTGTAGCGGCCAGGCTTGAATCCAACTTACCCGCCCGTGTCGTTCCCAATTATATGTGTCCTTACTAAAATGTTGATGACGGAATTGCAAAAATTTGTCATGGAAAAACTCACTTGAAACACAAGCATAGCATACTTCTTTACCTGTGCTTTAAGAGTGCAGACTTATTATTATTTTAATTTATAGGGGTTATCATAAGAAAATTGAATTCACAAAATTTGGTTTTATAATTTTTCGAGAAAACTATATTTGTTCGCCAATGTTCCAGGGACTAGGGAAGTTCTAAATAATTGCAGACCAGTTTTTTGTATCTATATAAGTCTCTGTAAATAAGCATTATTTCCATCCCCCATGTCGTTTTTGTTTTAAAATTTCATTTTTACTTTTAGTTTATATGAATTTCTTTATTTGTAATTACTTTTGCACATATTTAGTTCTTATTTTCGATATGTCGTCTTATGGATCTTGTATCTTTTTCGACATTAAATACATGTTATTATTCTTATTATTATAAAGTATCCACCCCGGAATTTTCTGAGAAAATTGGGCTATAGTCTTTTTAATGCATGTCCTGTGTATATATATTTAGATAATTCTGTGAATTATCTAAATTACAGAGCAATTCTTGCAAGTATTTTATCTATTGTATTTACCTTAACTATTCTTGGTTGATGCATTTACCATTCCTATAAACATAACAAATCGGTTAGGTCAGGTCAGGTCAGGTCAGGTCAGGACAGGTACCAACTAATAACGACAGGCTAAATAGGAAAAGTGAGGAAGGGAAAGAATAATAAAAAAAAATAATTGGGAAGATGGGAAGATGACTAGGATGAACTTGGACACGGAAGAAGGAAAGGGTTTTAGCCCGTAAAAGTCCTGGCACTACCAGGGACGGTCGAACTTAGGTCCCTGGTGTCCATCACGGTTTCCCTTTTCATAGAAAAAAAATGTCTGGTCAGGTCACGTCAGCTCATTTACCATTCCTGTAAACATAACAAATCGGTCACTTCAAAATATTTTTGTAATATTTCTAAAAAACTGTTTGGTTGATTAATTACTGCAAATGATCGAGGGACTTGTGTTTTATTAGTGTTAAGTGTTGTAGCAATTATAAATTTCTTTTCGTCTAAAACATTATCTATACCTAGTCATCGTATCATCACAATCTTGAATAATTGCTCGATTCTAGCATAATCTTCCGTTTTGTTTGTCCCACTTTTTTTGTTATATGTACTTAAAAAAGTATAAAATAATTTTAAAAGCAAATAAGAAATTTTCCTCACGCGCAATAAGATTCGCTACAAGACTAGTTATTGTTCAAATCAAAATATCTACTTCATCACTATACCTTGCTATAAAATGGAATATCGTACTTATATCTTAGTTTTTTATGAAAAAACTACAGTCAAATTTCGACAAATAATATATTGCTCAAGAGATTTTTGTGACTTATTAGTTTGGAATGGAATCAGTTTCTGCCTCGATGTTTTATTACGTTACGAGTTATTCACGTTTAATCCGACATAACACGGTAACATAATTGTATAAGACGATGACAAGTTTTGTTTTTGTTTCCTTTCTGAATGAAAGAGGTATCCTAGTTGCTAGTATAAAATATCTTACATTTAGTTCAATAGGTTCTCTGTTTGACGTAAGTATGTGTTATTAGTATTACTTATGGGATCTAAAACACCGCTTTTTTCGTTACAGCAGAAATAAATTAACACTGTAGAAAGATATTGAAACTAAATCTATCGAGAGTGGTGACAAAACAATTAATTTAAATATTTTTGTATTTTTTACATGGCTGTGGGTCACTAAATTTTCAAAAATTTAGTCCCCTTAGTATTATTTCAGAGCTCATTTCAGTCCCAACGGTTGATAAACTTTTTAAATATCTGTACTTACCTACTACTAAATTTGAATCGCACAAAATATGGCAAGCTGTGTCAAAACCATGAGAAATGAATTTTGTTAAAACATATATACAATATTATTATTGTCAACTGAACAATTAAGTATCCGCAGTGTAACAGTGGGTAAAAAAACGATTAATTGACCTTATCTACCAATAAGTGAAGCGGAAAGCCTACAAATTAGTGCCTACGAAACAAACATAGCCAAAGTCCCCAGCGGCTGGTTCACGTTATATCAAAGCGGCTTTAATTGCATCCGCACTCCAGACACCTTAAAAACGTATGTGTGTTAAGCAGCTATTTACCATATTCATATTATCTTCAAGTGCATTCATTAGAGTAACCTAGATTCTTAATGCGGAAATATCTTACTGATTTTATAGATTATTTGTAACTGTTTACTATGCAACTGGTGCATAATCTAGAAACGACACACTGCTATTGCTATTACTGTGACAGTTTTTTCGCCACTACACGTGTACACGTATAATACTTCTCGTAAAAAATATGATTCGAGTCTGTTTGGAAGTAATATATTCCGTTACGTCTACATGTAGAACTGTAAATTTGTTATCAGATTCAAACAATTACACATAAGGTTCGATAAGACAATAACTCAAAACAATGCAAATTTGGAAGTTAAACAGTCAGAAAATTTTCCAAGCATAAAATGACTTCCAAGCGGCCTACATGTCCATGTATTATTGAGAGGACTTGAAACTAACAGTACATGTTTCACAATTTTGTGATCGTAGCGTTAAATTAGTGAGAGAAATACAAAAATGCTTGTTCCAATAGTTGCCTGATTTAAAATCAGTTTTTGTAGTAATGTAGGGTATATTTGTTTTCAGATATTGGAAATATAAATTTAAAAAAACGTTCATAAGTGAACATGTAACTTTTTGGGAACTGTTTTAAATTCTTGTTTTTTTTTCACAAATAAATCGGAAGTGAACAGGGCCTCATACATATCAGTTATTGCTTCTGTGCAGTTTTTATCTGACCTAGTTTCACGTTGAATGAATAAATTTACCGTACTTACGATTTAGTGGTTTGATTACTGTCTTTCACCAAACGCTTACAATAATGAAAAGAACACTTTTCTGAAACCGGAGCGAAAGTACCATTTTCGCGCAGCAAATGCGAAGCGAAAATTGCATTTCCCTGCCTAGGCAGGGAAATATTTAAACGTTTTTTTTTAAATTTTATTTAATTAATATTAATATTTACAGTTGTATTTTGTACACTGCACATGTTAATCGTAGACAAAGCGCTCTTATTTTTTATAACAGCATTATTTTCTCCACTAACTGTCAAATTTCGAAGACCCGGCAAGGCTTGATTTTTTGATTTGATATCCGTCAATTTGTCCGTTCAAGTACGCAATAAGCGTTTATTTCCATTAGCCTTACACCAATCTTCAAAAGCTTGATAAACCCCGTTGTACCTCATTTTTGAGTTTTTAGTAGCAGGTCCGTCACGCCCTAGATGCCTAAAGGAACCTCGTCCCAAATATTTCTATTGCAAAAAACTTTGAAACAAAAATTGCAAAAAATGACGGTTTTTGTTTATTTACTAATTTTTTTGGGCCCTAATTAGAAACGAACGAAATGCACCACTAGATATTTATAGAAAAACAGATTTCAGTATTAAATTTTAAATTAATTTTTATTGTAATTAACGGTTTCACAAAAAATGTAATACATTAAACATTACATACAGTAAAATATCCGCACTTGACTCGGAGCCTTAAATTACTCCAAGTAATTTCTTTGGCATTGCTCCAACTGAATGAATTCCTACCCTTTGTAGTATACACCTGCGATTTCTATATCTCAAAAACAACATTTTGTTATTTAAATTTTTTGGTCTTAGTGATACATATTTTTAGAATAATTTTAAAAAATTCAGTCTTACTTCATTAATTATAGTAAAAATCCTTATTTGATTCGTCTTTATATGAGAAATAGTAATTGCCAACTGGGACTCACTTTCTTGAATTTCGTCCAATGATATGTAATGCAATTCTTTCGGCCGGCAACCGCCGGCGCCGGCTGTTCCAATCATGGCTACCACTATACGTATAATTAAAGAAAACAGCTTACAGTGTGTGTTTATTGTTATAATGTTCATCTTAATTTTATCAGAAGATATTCATCAGTGGGAGCTTCTTGCAGAAATTTGTAAATCTCCTCCCTGGTTAATGTCTGTCTGTTTCGGTTGGTGATCAACTGATGGTTTCTTAAGAAACACTACTAACTTTGTGAAGCTGGAGATATCAACATTTTGATTGATAAGCAAGAATGATTTTATCATAGAATATTTTGACCATAATAATGACGGACACATTTTCTTAGACTGAAAACAATTAATTTGTGAAATAATCATTTGATTGAACATTTAATTTCTCACAAAAGCTAAGAAAAATGCAAACATGATTTCCTCGCCAATTGTTTGTACATTATTTTTCGATCGCCACTTTCAAAATTCGCTAAATTCTCTTTAAATATCTTTCAGACGATTTCGTCGAAATCAGTTGCGCACTCGCTTCTGCGGATTTTTCCAAATTTTTTTTTACTGCGAAAAATTCATTACAATAAAACAATAAACATTTTTTGCTACGAGCCCTAACAACTAAATATTGGGACGACAAAAAATGTTTATAAAAAAATCACCAAACTTTTTAACAAAAATTTAATTTATTTTAGATAATTAAAATTTTAAAATTAATTCGTTTTGCAAAACTGTTAATGTTTACAGCACAACAAAAACTGATTTCTAACTCAAACAGTGACATAAAACTCTAAAACAACGTAACATTTTGTGACACATAAATATTGGGACACAGCAAATTCAGTAACTGGTCACATCTCCTTTTGCCTTAATAACTGCAGGAATTCTTACCATCATACTTTCAACTAATTTTCTGCAATACACAGGGGTTGTTACCGTATCCTACACTCGCTAAATTTCCTGTTGAAGACTGACAATCGCTTGTCATGGATGATTTCCTAAATATTTTTTTATTCCACGCCATACCGTCTCTACTAGATTAGGATCTGGGCTATTCAATGGTCAGGGCAAACATTTATATTATTATTCTTTGTAATAAGCAGTGCGCGGAAATTTATCTTGCGACTGCAATTCCCCAGTTGAAGTAAAGTGTGTTTTACGGTGAGTAGCGGGGACTCTTTGATCTGGTCCACAACGTCGTAGCCAGTGCGTCTCTAGGAGTGTTTACAGCTAGTAAAAAAACTACTATATTACTGTATTACTTCAAATAATAATACTCAGTGCCCTTATTAATTTTTCAACCACAGGACTACAGATTTGTGATCTTGAAATGTTATATTATGTTGATATAGTACAAAAGAAAAATATATTTGTAATCAAAGTATCGACGCGGCAGCACTGGTAGAAAAAAATACGAGCGTCTGAGATATTATTCCGCCCGTTGGTAATAAGTGTTGTAGGTGTGTAACTTGAGGCATCATCCTGTTGAAAAATATAAATATCAACAGGATAGACTGCTTCAGTAGATGTTAATATTTTTTTTACAAAGTCTCTTGATATTTGTTTTCATTTGTAATTTCCCTTCCATGAACGCTGTTAACTGGTCTTTAAATTCCGTTAATAGACATGCACCCCCAAACCATTTTTCCGCTTGCAAACTTGACTGTTTGTTTGAGATAATCCATATTAAAATTCCTTTTTTATTTCAATAACTCTTTTTCGACTATTATCTCAGCCAGTGATCAAATTTGGACACAGCGTTATATATTACTTTTCTCCAGTTTTTATTTTAGTCATTTTAACCGATTTTTCTTGTGGCCAGTTTTTAATTGTGGTTTTACTTTAGCCTAAAATAATATAAATAAATAATAAAGTCCATCAAAGATAGCTTTATTTAAGATTTACAGTGTAAAAACCAAGACCTGATTTGTGTATCCATTCGCGACAATATTGTCTTGAAAAATTTAGTTGGTTATCGCTATTCCAGCAAGTGGTAATTTCTCTTGAAGTACTCCGTCGTCCACTTTTATAAATTTTCATCAGTTGTCATTGATCACGCGGCTTCACAAGTGTGGTGGCCTACCGGGAATTTTACCTTTTATTCCTCTGTCTGCGTAATATTTTACGATGTTTACCATCGACGACTAAGCTATTTGGAACAAATCTTCAGTTTTCCTTATCGATTTTCCTTTGCAGTAGGTACTGCGAAATTATTATTTTCAGAACTTTTACTAAAACTAGCCCACCGCTAACTATTTTTTTCTAAATAAAACCAACACTAGCATGAAATGCTACGATCCCTATACTAATGGCAGCATTTACCAGCTACTACGTTTGTATTTTGATAAAATAAATTTTGAATGACAAATAACCAGTTGGTAGGTGAGAGCTACTGGGTGGAAAAGGTTGATAATATTGGTAATTCTTGAGTTGCAGCCATCGACTTCAATTTGTGTTTAAACATTTCCAAAACGACCTTTTTCAGTGTTTAACTAGTTTGTCTGAGTCCTAAAAATTTTGATATCACCAACCGTTTTCTTAGGTTCCGTAGCTCAGTTATATCTATCTTGCCTATTAAGCTGAAGTAGTCGACAAGCACAAATTCTTGTTGGTTTCATGAGGAACGTTTTTTCAAACCAGTTGCATGAGTATTTCATGATCCTGTAAATCAATTTGATCGCACCGATTTTTAAACGAATCATACAGAATATAGTATAACGAAGTAGTTGACGCTTGTAAAACCAAATTTGAGTTTTTTCAAGTAATAACTCCACAATTCACAGGCCTCACACATTGACACAACAGAATAAATTATATTTAGCAGTATAGAATCAAAGATTCTGGATGGCGATGAGTTGAGTGTTGAGAAGAAGGGATAAAACGTTTTAAACTGAGATCCGTAACAACATAATAGCGTCATTGTAAAACCAGTTTTTTTTTCAAACTTTTAGATTTTAGAAACTAAATTTATGTCTTGGAATGGGAGGGTGCGGTCTTTACGCTGTTGTCTAAATGATGACAATTTCACTTACGTTATGTCAAAGATTCATGAAACTGGGTTTGAAACGAAGAGCCAGTTTCAACACTTACATTCGTCATTTTTGATAGGTATATACATTACTAATAATAGACAAAACATTTATGAACAATATATTAGATGTATAGACACATAATCACATAAAGATAAAATTTAATTGGTATGAAGCTATACGTACCCTGGAATTAAATCATTAAACTAAGCCTACTGCACTTGCGCCAAGAAATGAGTTTTAAACAAAATTTCTAATGGCGATTGATCTCACCAAGGATTTTAATTATAACATATTAACCAAAGATGTTATATTAAGAGGACGGTATCATTTCAAATATGTGACTCCTCCTACGAAAAGCCATAAGCAGTAACTAAAGAGAGAGAAGGAGCGTGCAGTAGTGACAAGCCAGTTGTATCACTCCACCAACCGTATGGAAATATTTTAAACATAAATAGTGATGAAAACTTAATTGGTTTCACCAAACACAGTGAACACAACAAAAACAATCGACGAGAGTAGTTAACGAAAATCGATGTAAAAAAGTTTAGCAAAAAAAAACGAGTGGCAGTGACTTCCTCGTTTTAGCCGACGGGATGTTTCAAAAAAGATTGTAAATGGCAACTGAGGAGTGAACGAATGGGCCACTTTCTCAACACACCAAACATACATTTCCGTCTTCTTAATACAACGTCCGTGATATTAACATTTAAAGCTTTCACAATAAATTTTTTGAAAATTTTTAGCTCCAATTTTTTATAATTACATTTCTCTTATGAAACAAAACTGTAATAATCAGGGATACAAATTTGGTACTGTAATTTAGCCCTGTACAAATAACACTTGCTCATAACGAAGGCCAACGTATTTCCTGATACTACAGTTTAATACAACGTTACTTAATTGCAGACTATAATTTTTGGTTAGAGTACTGTTGTATGATGTTATGTTATATTGACAATCAATCAATATTGAGTAAAATATTTTCTTCCTATTATAATTCAAATAAGTATATCATATCAAATTGTACAGTTACAGTATTCCAGTAAAAATTATATACAACGTGAATGAAGTAGGTCTGTTATTTGTCAGTCACACTTGTGAGAAATCAATACTACTTCGTCCTAGTTGTACAGCATATTTTTCACTAATCGTATTAAATATAAACAAAAAAAATTGAATAGAACTTCTACTAACTTATGTAATCGGTTTCATTAACTGACGTTTGTAATTTTTTCATTAATTTTGCTACACAATTAATATAAATAAAAATTCGCTTTCTATGTTGGTCAAGGAATAAGAGGTTTAATTTATTAAAGTCGAAAAATTTGAATACAAATAAATGTCATGCTTTAAATTACGAAACGTCAATCTATGATACACTTATAATGAAAAATCTATTGTAATTAAAGTACAGTAACAACTGTTAGGGGCTAATCTACTCAAATCGCTTTTCAATATCCATTTCATTCTATTCGTGTAATTATAAATATGACTAAACTGAGAACCAAAACTTCAAATATGGTACATTAATGCCAACTATCATAACGATAACTAAACACTGGTGAAGAGCTATTTATCCAAGCTGCGCTGGAGACTACGGACCGTCGGATGTTGGGTGGTAATCACAGCGTTTAAAGTCTTGCTGATATTTTAAAACTACTCTCTACAATAGAAACTGAATTACTTGACAATGATGTCTACTATTTCTGTGATATAAAGTACTCGCATTATTAACAAATAATAATTAAATGTTGCGTTCAGAGTGGTAATTTTTAATATTTTTTTTAACAAGTTTAGATTACATTTAACAAATCATTTTAAAATCTAGGAACAATATAAAAATAAATCCAAAGAAACTATAAACGTTGCAGGTTCCTTCATTAAGTGTATTTACTCATAAAACCAAACTTAACCTAATATAATTTCTAGCAATCGTAACACTACATCATTGCACTAATGAAACTTGACTGGTTTGTTACCATGATGCAGTAGTAACATCTCCATTAAATAAAATTTAGGTGCATATTTTTTTGCTTCTTAAATACACTTTTTTACATATAAATTTTTTGTAATAAGATTTGGATTTATGACATAACTAAACAAAAGTTCACATTTGCTTGGTACCGCATAAAAATGTTACATGATGAAAATATAACAAACACGTCTTTTAAATTAAAATAAGTAAACATTAAAACAACGCAACATTTGGCATAATAAGGCAATTCTGGATTTACATGAGTACCTATTCGAATAACTGATGCTATCAAAAAGTCCATTAACCTTTGTCCTGTAGTTAAATGTGGCAACAAATACAAAAATTCATTTGTAACAGTTCATCAAGTTCAACTATACACTTCCGTAAATAAGTAAGTGCTTAACACCACGAAACTTTTTTGCAATGAAAAAGTTAATTAAGCAATGATTAAGATTCTAATTCGAATAATGTCAAAGGTTAAAGTAGTCCAGAAACCTGCAAAGTCTTTTTTGCTTTTTTTTCACTTGCATTATTTTTCTGTGTATAACATACTGTGTACACTTAATTTCAATATCTACAGGTCTTGACTATATTACCATTCCTCTTAAAAGAAATAAATAGTTCAGTGAAGGCAAGCCTAGTTAACTATTATGTATATGATTATAATAATTCATTTAATTTTGTGAATAACGGAATGATAAACGGAAACAAGCTCAAATACGTAAACATTACAATTTCAATGTACTCAGCACAGTGATATGCTTTTGCGCAGACTACGTTAATTTAAGTAAAATATTTGGTATAAAACTGACTAGTAAAGCAAAATTAACAACAAACTTAAATTTTTATCGTTCTTCCTAATAAATTTGTACTTGTATAAACAACAAACAATATAAATTAACAATTAATATCAATAATATCACCTTTTAATTTATCTTTTTCTAGGAATTTTATGACTTCCAGTTCCTTCTTTTCTTTTTTTACATTTCTTGCTTCAAATTCCAATCTATTTCTAATAATTCGATCAACAATTTTTTCAGTAGTCATATCATTTCCTGACTCGACAGTAATAAATTTTTTGATTTGTTTAGGGTATGCAAATGGATCTCTTCCATCAACATCGTTCATAACAGGTGTGGTCCCATGTATTACAATGTCAACTTTAAAATGATCCATAAGATCTTTGGTTACCGTGTAAGGGGCACCAATAACGACCTCGGAAACATATTTACACGCCAGTACACTCAAAACACGTTCATGTAGATTCATAATCGGATAGTTGGAACCCTTGTAACGATTTACAACGGGATCTGTGTGTAACCCCACTATCAAATAATCTCCACACTCTTTGGCTTTTTCTAAAAAGTCTAAATGTCCCACATGAAACAAATCAAAGGCTCCTGCTACGTAAATGACTCTATCGCTTGGTTTGGGCGGCTTCCCATCAGAAAACTGAATAATTTTCTGAGTTGTTGGTAAAAACTGTGAGCATCCAGTCCATGGTGACCTTGCTAAAGAGTCTTGGCCCATTGTTGAAGAATGTTCTTTTTCAACGTCATACTCATGTTCACCTTGTCGAAAATGGTTTCTTGTAAGCAATAACATGCGACCAACTAGATCAGTTGTAGATACACCAGCAGTCCGTTGTACTTCTCTGAAAGAAACGAGAAAATTTATTAAAAAAAAAACTGTGCATTCAGGAATTGTGAAAAGTAAAAATCAAATGGAACATTGGTAAATACACTTTTTTAAAAAACAGCAATAAAAAATACCCGTCGCCGGTGAGCAATGGAAAAATGTTACATACAACTGAAGGTCACAAAAATAACTTTTTTATGATTCATACTAGAAAAAAATAAATTCCTGATATATTCAAGATGATTAATAAAGTGATCATAAAGTAACACTTATTTTTGTGTGTATACAATTTTAATTATTATTATACAGTGATTTCGGAGGCAATATCATAATTCATAATGCAGCAAATCTGTTCCCATAACAGACTTTAAGTCAAAGATTTTCATAGTTGTGCGGTTATTGCAACCACGAAATATGGGAAATAGCGATGTCCGGTTAGCAACCGTACATTTGAAAATACTTTTTAATGAAATGTTTAATAGTGATGTACTAAAGTTGTTTTATTATTATAAATTATTACGTCAGCTCTAAGAACTAACCAGCTTCATAGCATCAACTCAGTGGTAAGCTATAGCCAGAAGTTTTCTTAAGGACAATAGCAGGGATCACTTTTCGAGAAACTTGCATCTCATTTCGTTTTTGTGTGAAATTAATAAAATCCGTGTGTGTGTGTGATTTCTGCAGGAACACTTCCCAAAGACGTTGCCTATTCTCCTTATGAAATACTACTAAGAAATACAATGCAAGTGAACAATAAGTTGTTTATCACGGCTTACTGTCAGCATTAATACTTTTTAATGCTAAATAAAACTAGGAATTTTTAGTAACATACTAAAAATACATTTATGATATCAGATTTTTGCAAATGAACACCCGTTATTTACTTAAGGAACTTCTCATAAATAACCCTGTATTTAATTTCGTTTTAAAAATTTTTAACTTACGGTTTCCAAAGTAGACTTCACTTTAACGGAGCTGTATTTATGGAATGTTTTTCAATAAATTTGCATTTTCAACTAGATAAGTTACTTTTAGTGATTGCGGTATAAATAATGAATTATCAAACGAAATGCAAAACAACATTTTTCATATTTACAGTAACTAAGCAACTGTGTCACTACCAAACATATTTACGTCTCTCTTTGAAAAAAAAAGTCCAATCTTATTTTTTTTTTTGACAAATTACTGAAATAATTTAAAATATTTAAAAAATGCACAGTACCTGTACCGTCCGGCAGTTTTAACCATATGATAAGTATCTACTCCATCAGCGGTCATTGTAATGTCATCTCCATGACAACAAAAATCACAATCATATTTATCCAAAGTTTCCAGAGTAGTTACATATGGTGCTCCTTCCACTACTTCGTCTACCCACTTTATTCCTCTAACCATTTTATACCTCTCTTCTTGAGTAAATACCGGAGGCCCTTTATGTTTGGTAATTTCTTCGTCAGTGTGAACACCGACTATTAGATAATCTCCTAAGGCTTTCGCTTGTCTCAAAGAGTTTGCGTGACCAAAGTGAACCATATCATAACTGAAACAAAAAAAAAGTCAAACTTCGTAACTGATTTCACAAGATTTTTCACATTCATCGATTGGTAAAAAATGATTACTATGGAATTTTTCGACGAACAATTGCAAAATAATTCAGGATTGCCCCACTGTACAGACATATTCTTTCTCATTTTATTTAGGTTTTAAATAAAATGGATAACTGATAATAATAAATGATTAAATAAACCAATACCACAATATTTTAAATCTTTGTATGATTTATATTGTGACGAATAAATAAATAAGGAACACAACACTGGTGTTATTGTTACAATGTGTGTGTCAAAAACGATACATTTGTCTCCAATAAAAAGACAATTACCTTATCTCACAGTTCTGTAATGAAAAACCCATTGCAGATATGCTGCAAAGTCCCTTGCCTGTGATTCTATGTTTATTTTCATATAGGGGTTATTATAAAAAATCCATTATTGGTGGACGAAGTTTGGTTAGCGTTATACTAACTTTTCATAATTATTACGCATATAAAATTTGACAACAATCAGTCTGGTAGTTTCGGAGATTATCTGTCTAAGAAAAATCGTCGAACGAACGGACGGACAGAGGCAGACAGACAGACGGAAACGGGAGGCCCTTCCTGAATTCTAGGGGTCATGACCCGTCGAAAAAATTTGTTAGCAGTCAGTCGCCCGATGGACTCGATTACAATATTTGCTTAGGTTACGCTCGAAAAGTAAAAATAAAAAATGTAATGAAGGATAAAAAGAACTATATTTAGTACATTTATTTAGTAATTATGAAGAAATACATTTTTAATGAGAAATATTTTAGTATCATTCACTGTATAGTTTTATCGAGTTATCGATTCCGTACACAAAATTTAGATCATGACCCACAGTAGATAACACCGTTGATCTACGCAACACAAATAGATAATTCATAAAGTAAGTACCTTTGCAGTTTCTTAACATATAATGAGCCACTCAACAAAAATTACACACATTTTTTTGCCGGTACAGGCCTTTGGTGTTTATATTTTTCCATTTCCATATTACTACAAATTTTATGCTTTTTTATTGTTTTTTATGATAATCAGTTATTAAGACCAACCAAATTTTTCTTATCTGTCATGTTATTATTGTTTTAAAATTATAAAATTTGTAATATGTGGGTCATTTAAGAAATGGGCATTGTAAATAGCATTAGCATTTTTTTTATTTTAATTAACCTCGAAAGTTTGGTACTCTATACTTTGTTTTTGGTTAATGCCAGTAAATTAAGAAAATAAAAGAATATCTTTATTCGCAAAAAAAAAGTTGCTACCCCAGGATATGCTGTGCCTCAGGTGAGTTTGGCAACAATTCTAACTGTACACAATACAGACGCCTTCTTTACAATCAATACATACAAGCCACTGTTTAATTAATTTATTGTCACAGTTGCAATTTACACATAGTAGGTAAAGTAACTGTTCGTATGTAGAACTAAAATTTTATTTTGAAACAAATAGATAAGCTATCACTGAAAAATTTATAATTAGTTATAACTACAATAATTATAACCTAAAATCGAAATCATCGTATTTTATTTGTTTAAAAAATAAACAATCGGTAAATATTTCATAACTACCTGCTTACCAAAACAAAATTCATCGTAAAGATAATATTATAGGTCCTTGAAATTTATAAACACGAATATAAGGTATAACCTTATCAGTTACAGGTAGATTGTTTAAAAGTTATGCAAAGTATTGAAATATCAGTGACTCATGGAATGGAATTTTAATTTTTCTAGGGATAGATATGATACCTACATTCCGTAAGTTAAAGGCTAACACTAAATTAAAAACATGGTGTAAGACGAAAAAAACAATATTTTAGTCTAAGCATAATAGAAGATAAATTTATTTAAACGTAATTAATGCGTCAGTCTTTGCGCTTTTATTTATTTTTAACATACTGGTGGTCTTGCTGCTGGCTCAATTAAAAACACAACAATTATTATTAATCCAGTAAATTCGGCGTTAAAAAAGGGGAACTCGTGCATTTTCGGTATGCAGCGATTTTTTTTATGGATCCATAGGGTGGTAGACCGTGAGTATAAATCTGAGTTTTCGGGACTGGGGGCGTTGTCATTCGGCCACCATCCTCTCATTAGCTCCGTAACCGTGAAACCGACGAAAAATTTTGTAGATAGTATCTGTAAGTTTTATTCATGATTTTTTGGCATAACATTAGCAATAAAACGGTTATGGACAGAAAAATATGAAATATTTGAGATGAAAGATTCTGATGCAGTCTTCTAATGTTTTACCAGTGCAGAACCAAATGTGACGATGTACAAGGTGGCTCCTCAAAAAGAGACCAAATTCTACGATTGAAATTTTCATGTCTAAAAAAAATCTCTTCAAAAAATGTTGGTCAGAATCACCGTTACGAAGATATATAAAAAAAACTAATTGTCCCCTTCTTTACAAGATTTAGTTCCGAAAACTTAGTTTTGGTCTCACGGCCAACCCCCCTTACAAACCCCCCCAAAATCGCTACCTACCCAAAATGGACGATCTCATTCCGAATTGACTGTAGTAAATTAAATAATATAACAATAATCTGTTCGTACAGGCGGAATAAGAATTTAGCAGACTAAAGAAAAAAACATAAGACACATAATATGTATTATAAACTGTTAAAATTTGCCTAACCGTTATCACGTTACTATAATAAATAATATGTTAATTAATAATTAAGGTCTTTGAGGATTTTATACCATTACAGGTTTATTACTTCCCGATCGTATTATTGGTCTATAATGGTCCAGAATTCAGGTACGTTATTTGCCAAATAATACCCTAGGGCATTAAGCATTGGTGGGTGTGTAGATACCGTGTAAGCACTAAATATCTATTATATTATTGGAATCAGGGTCTCTGGTAACAAGCAAAATTTAATCTGTTTGTAAAAATCATTCGTCAGCAACAAGTAATAAGACTAGTAAAGCATATTTTTATGGTTAATTCGCTGTTTAAATCCAAGGAAATAAAATAGTTCTTCTGAACCAATAAAAGAATGTGCAAAGATGCCTCTTTTTCTAAATATCAAAAATCACATGATAAGTCATAATGAACGTGACTGATAAGTGATAACGACAAATAAATTAATCAGTGAACAATGCGAAAAAAAACCTTACAAATACTGTACAAAAGTGAAACAAATTGAATACCAATAAATCATCGAAATAAGTTAGGCAATAATTATTACTGACAGTTTCCTTGTGTCATTCGGGTCATAAATATTGCACACGTCCTTTCTAAGATAATAATCGATAAAACAAAAGCTAGACATGACTAATAGTAATTTTTTGTCGTTTCAGATGCATTCTTGTATTCACTAAAACTTAAAGGTTGGCGGCTCTTTAAGAGGTGGCGCAAAATTTTTAAAGTAACAAAAATATTTGTCACATTATTTAGGGTTATCATGGGTGCAGTGCAAAGACTTTTATAATAAGCTCAAAATCGGAGAAGTTAAGGCTGCTTTTCCGGTGGAATTATGCAGTTTTGTTAATTTTTTTCCGTTATAATTTGAGTTATCTAGATGCAGTTTTCACAAAACCGTTCTAAAAAATATTTTTCATGTTTTGATGGGAGCATTTTTTTCAAATTGTTTATAGTTTGTCTATAAAAAAATAAAATGTATATTCGCATTTCCTTACAACGTCGAATTTTAAAGCCATGATGACATAGAAAATAAAATAATAAAACGTACAGTTTTTTCCCGATTAAAATTATTAAAAAATGACACTAAAAAATGTACATAAAATTGTAACATTTTTCACAGTGTGCGAAGAATTCATCTAGTGAAACGTGAAACGGTGGTTGTCCGAGAGGCGGGGCCAAATCTCGATTTCAACACCGCATGCCTGTTGTATACCGCACTATTCTCTCTTGGCGTATTTAGAATTCTAGGGAAAGATCATAAACATAACACCCTTTTTGCCCTTTTGTATAGAAAATATCGCAAACGGACGACGGTCATTATGAAATGAATAATAAAAACGAAGATGATTCTATTGCGGTAATATATTAAATATAAAAATAAGAAAAAAACACACACCTACACAGGTGTCTCAGGTAAAACTCGGCGGCCTAATAACTTCAGAACGGATAGAGATATTGAAATTTTGTAAACGCCATTGTTTTTAGCTTCAAGGGAAATTTAATTTAGTACATTGCAAATATGACGCATATGTATCGTCAGTGTCTTGACGCAAACGCATTTTTAATTTCAACATATATTTTTTTTACGGATTGGGAAAGTCAATTAAATTACGATTACAATAAAACCGAATGCTTTGAAATCTTGCAGATGTTTTAAGGTTATAAAGAGCATAATAAATGTTTAGTCAAAGTATATTTGCTTATCCTCTCCAAAAAATTGATGACGTCAGCTCGAAAGTATGCCGAATAAATCCTATCTAAACTGTACAGAATATAATGAGTCTGTACTTGTGATTTATCACTCCATTTATATTTTTTGGATTTGCATATACAGGGTGACTCAAAAAAATTAATGAATGCGTAAATGTATTTTACTGGTTTACTCAGGAACTACAAAACCGAATGCTTTGAAATCTTGAAGATGTTTTAAAGTTATCATAAGCATGGTAAATTTTTGATCAAAATGTATTTGGTCGTCCCCCCTAAAAAAATTTATGACGTCACCACAAAATTTTGCTGAATAAATTCTATCTAAAATGTACAAAATATGGTGGGTCTCTTCTTGTGATTTATCATTCCATTCAAATTTTTTCGATTTCCATATACAGGGTGACTCAAAAAATTAATGAATGCGTGAATTTATTTTATTGAGTTAATCAGGAACTATAAAACCGAATGCTTTGAAATCTTGCAGATGTTTTAAGGTTATAAAGAGCATAATAAATTTTTAGTCAAAACATATTTGGTTATCTTCTCCAAAAAACTGATGACGTCAGCTCAAAAGTTTGCCGAATAAATCCTATCTAGAATATACAAAATATGATGAGTCTGTACTTGTAATTTATCATTCCATTCATATTTTTTTAATTTGCATATAGCGGGTGACTCAAAAAATAATGAATGCGTAAATTTTTTTATTGGTTTACTCAGGAACTACAAAACCGAATGCTTTGAAATCTACTGGGAAAAAAAAACATAATAGACATGCAGTCGTTACGTTTTGCGAGGGAAGTACTGTTTAAACTCTTTAGACCAATTTTTTAAATAACTAACGCTGGTTTACCTCTCACAAAATCATATCGGCTACGGTCCACTACAAAGTGTACCGCTTGCATTTCAGATTTATTACTTCCGGGTACGGACCAATCCCGAAAGAAAGAAGTGTTTGGCAGTCGGTCTAACAAGCGGCTAAAACCTATCTTTGTTTATTTACTGAAATAGAAGTATCTCTCATTTTATGACGTATTTCTATACTTGTTTCGTGTAACGAAAACAGTTTCCGCCTACATCGAACGACGAAGTCCACCAAAACGAAAAGACAGCCTTAACTTCACCTATTGACAATATTCCACCCGTGGTTACAAATTTGGCGGAATCAGATTCGGATGACCCAGAATTTAAGTTTGTACACGAATCAGATATATAGACTGACATTATTGACATTTTATGGAAAATTAATGTTCACAGTGACATAACTCAAAAAATAAAGACACTAGATTTAGCTACTTTTAGCGATCTGAAATGAATAATATGTATCCATTTTTGTCTGACATCGTGTGTAAGAAGTTATAAACAATAAAGAACTATTACCATTGTTGCACCTTGGAGCGATTTTTTTCAGTAGATTAATTTTATAATTTTTGAGATGATGTCAACTTTGATGCTCACAATAACCTTACCGTGTTTCTAGGACACTTGGAAAAAAAATCTAAAGTTATTTAAACAAAACTTCCCTAGTCCCTACAGTATATTCTGACAAATCCCGCTTCTTTAAAAGTTAAATATACTTATTAATTTTTTTGGTAATAATTTCCATAAATAAAAAAATAAATAATAAGAGTTCCGGTTTAAGAAAAAGAATCCTCTCGCCCATGTGCGTTTCGGAGGTACGACCTTCGCGGGTTATACAGCGTTGACGCCGACTCATAAGCTATTCAGGTAATAATTCACGTGTCGCTTATACTAGTATAAAAGGCTATTATACAATTTAGGTTTTTTTTGCAAAAAAAAAATGAATGCCTAGCGTAAAAAAATCAATGCGGATTCATAAACCATAAATATAGGGGTATGTTGTAATTTGAAACGGTAGACCCCTTTTTAGGTACTCTTGGGTCATGAAACGTCGATAAAGTATGACACTAGCAAGTCGTCCGATGGACTCGATTACAATACTTTTTTCGTTTACGCTCAGGTAAAAATAAAAGCATATTACTGCAGTACAAGTAAAACCGCATGTTACTGCGTTTGTGTAAAGTACAGATTTACTGAGATTTAAATATAATAAACAGATTTCCAAAAAAGCTGCCTCATTTTTGTGATGATCTATAAAATTTGGCGGTATTTTTTTTGACCAATCCATGGATATGTAGGGTTAGAATATTGTTATGGCAAGGTACATTTATTTAACAACGTCAACAAATTTTGATTAACTTTTTACCATTTCCATGATAACTTTAAAGTAGTTTTCTAAAATTCGTGACACTTGTTTGGTGGTACGGAAGTTTCCCGTAACTATCTACCTACCTAGTACAAAACTTGTCATACTTTTTATCAGTCATTATTAACGTGCTAACAAAATCTTATCAAACACTTTCTAGTATTTTTCGGTTTTGTCTTAAAACATCAGTATCTATGATTTCAAACTTTATAAAGACCAATTCACCAGTCGTGGGTGGATCCATGGTGGATCCGCAAGTAAAGATTGTCCAGAATTATATGAATTTTATGGACTCCCAAAATTAATTTGTTTTACAGCCCTGTTGTCAGTTTTATTGTTTAGCTGAAGAGCGGGGCGAACTCAGGTACAGAAAAGATCGGCTTTCCCCTGACAGGCTCTTTACCTGTACAATAGAATTGACGCCTGAGCTGTGAAACAAATTAACGTTGGGAGTCCATAAAATTCATATAATTCTGGACAATCTTTACCCCATTATATGTATTATGTATACACCTATATATAAATCACTGACGGAAAAATACTTGCCTGTGATGTCACACTCACAATGTCATAGATAGATGTCAGTAGATTTTACCATGACAATATAGGTACTTAATAGTAAAGTACACACACTTAAGTATCAATAGATCAGTTAAAAAATTCTGTTTGTTTACCATATAATTGTATATTGTATACATTTTTACTGGATCATTATCGTGACGTAACTACAACTGTTTTGATCAAGGGTGGTTACATTTTCTTTTATTAAAGTTTTTTTCATGCAATGTTAAATAAGACTGAGTAGTGGGTACTTATAATAATGCACCAACATTTACTTAAGAAGATCGTAAGGAGGAATAGCTGCTGAGGGAGTCCATAATTTTGCCACTTACAGGTGCAAAACAAATAACAAACTTTTAGGTTATGTTATTATCAAAAATTAATTTAATTTTATACTTACCACCCGTCGCACCAAACTCGAACTGCTTTGGTTCGACCGTTTTGTAATTTACTTTCTGGCATTGTTATTATTTAAGGCAGAAAATTGTAAGAGAAAAATAAATTTTACAAGTTACAACACAATCCAGTGTGTAGTATAAACCATCACAGAATCACTAATAACTTGATATTTTTAAATCACTTCCTATATATGTTGCTTCAAGTTGATAAGGTTGTTGCTGTTATCAGCTTGTACGTACACCACATCGCATCAAAACTGAATGAAAATATGACATCCAAATCAACCAACAACGCATGAGTGCCCTTTAGATGTATCACACCACACCAAGTCTAGCAAGCCACGTCTCTCTCACCCCCACCACTGCTTTATAATTCAGTTATTGATTTTTTTTACATATTCAAAAAAATATTCCGTAACAGTGAAACGGAAATTTTTCTAGGAAATGCTAGTCGTTTCTTTCCTAAATTAAATTAAACCACTATCATCTATGTGTTGAAGTAATACAGTTTAATATACCTTTTTAAGTATACAATTAAATTAATGTTTTCTGATTTTTTCTTAACTTGCATATAAAATTGTATCATAAAAAGAATATGAAGTGACAATAATAATGTGCATTATCTATAATAGATCTATTATACATATATCTTACTAGCAGAGATTGAGCCCAGGCAACCAGTAATACTTCACGCGTCGAAATGAATCACTATTTATTAGTAGATGCGGCGTTATTCTACTATGGTTCTACTACTGTTGGGTTGGGTTAGTGGGCATAACATGGCCATAATTTATTTATGAATTTAGTAAACATCAGTTTCTCCATTCGTTTTGTAAAATTAAAACGGCTGGTACGGGCTGGAATCACTTTAAGCAGCAATCACCCAAACAATTGAATACACTTTTATATAGTTATTATTTAATTAATTCATGTACCTGTTTACCCTTTTTCTACAACCCATTTTATTCTACAGTCTTCAAACAGCCAAGTTTATATGATAGGATCATACCAACAAGTCAGCTGTTTTTCCATGGTAGTAAATGTTACTGGCTGCTGCGGCTAACGGGACGGTGAGTGAATTACTTACCCTTTCGACGAACTGTATTCAAGATTATGTGATTTGTACGTGGGTGAAACCACAGCAACAAATTTTGAAAATTAATCACAGGTGTTGTTGATGTGTCTTTCAACATCACAAAAATAGCATCATAAAAAAGCTTGAATTTTGTCGGTCTTAGATAAAATAGTGTACGCAAACTGGAGACGTCGCTTCGTTCCGTCTTCAAACTTTTTTCTTTGACCAGTACCGTACTTAACATTTATTACGGTACTACTGCAGAACACTGAAGGATAACGCTTGTACAGTCGGTCTCGCTTATTTACGTTTACAAATATGTTGGCGTTGGCGCTTCAAGAGTTCACTCGCGTGGGTCCGTGACGTGGTAATAAATAGGTGATAAGCAGTGGCGGCTCGTGAAGTTTTCTTCAGAGGAGGCTCAAATTTGAAAAGCACTACTTTTTATATCTTTTATTATCTGAATAATTTTTTTCGTCATGCCCACGAAAAGAACACTCTTGTGTTGACAGATAAATTATATTGCATCGATTAGTCTTTTCAAAATTGCCCAATTTTCACCAACTTTCTCGTAATAGTTCTCCCTTTTATGAGCCGAATCTAAATTATTGGCAATGTTTTGCTTACCAAGTGTTTCTAATTTAATCGAAGAAAATATGTGTTCCTGTGATTTTTCTTGCCTTTCTATAGCTCGTGACAAATTTTGTAAATTATTATAGCCTGTTTTACCCCAAGCGGAAGATTTATCAGTTTATCACTTATAAATAATACATAATTCCAACAGTATAATTTGTTTCTTAAAACCGAAGCCGTTAACTATTTAGTTTTATTATAATTATTTTCATGAAATGCTCTGTTTTGTTTCTAATTGTAACTGTCAATACCATTAATGGGAGTGATGGTGTTGGTCTTTCCTTTTATACCCTTACCTACGTAAAGCCTAAACACCACCACCACTGAATAGAAAGCTCGCGAAACCACCTCAATGTTTTTCCTACTTACACCCGATTGCTCCAACTAATAAGAAAGAGATAAAGTTATCTGTACGACTTGATCTGAAAAGAGATGAACTAGCCGGAGGCTAGCGGCTTGGAGCGGCAGTCCGATCAACGTTTTAGCCAATGCAATACACACTGACGGTGCGTCAAAGTTAGGGTCTCATTATTCAGATGCATCGTCGTTCGGAGGCTAGCGGCTAGCAAGCCTCTGCCGCTGAAACCAAACGCGGAGTGGTGTGAATGTGAATTATGATTGTGAGGGCGCAAATATAAATTTTTCCGACATTTTAACCTGATATATGATGAAAGTAAATGAAATCCAAGAAAATATTCTGAAAAATAACAAATGTCTACAAAAATATAAATTCTTTCATCGAAAAAAATTAGAGGAAGCTCAGCTCCAAAAAATAGAGGAGGCTCAGCCTCCCCTGCCTCCTCTGAGGAGCCGCCACTGGTGATAAGACGGTGCTGTTCCATGCGAACCACTTTCCGTTTTGTTCGATAGAATATTCTGAAGTATTCAATATATTTTTCAGCTGCTGAAGAAGTTCGCCACCCCTCTTCTCTCCTCTTCTGATGTTGCTCAAAACCGAAAAATCTAACAGTATTAGAAGTAAAATAATTTGAGACTAGCAGACTTGTCGAGTGACCTATCTATTACTTACAAGTGTGCTTAAGTAACCGCATTTATAATTTGGTTATAAATATGATTCAGCTCCTGTTGTAAAAAAAAAACAGCTTTACGCTGCAAATATAGGTATTAAAAAGGTCGAAAGTTGTTTCGACAGTACTTACCTCGCCACTGAAGCACAATGAAACATATCCAGCATTTTTGAAAAATTAGAAAATATATAAATAAAAAAATTAATGCAATTATAAATCACAAGTATAGACTCATCATATTTTGCACATTTTAGATAGGGTTTATTCGGCAAAATTTTTGGGAGGATCATGGTACAAGAGGACTTCTGTCTTTTTGTACCCTGGGGGGGTTAAGCAAATATATTTTGATTACAAATTTACCATACCTATGACAACTTTAAAACATCTGCAAAATTTCAAAGTATTACGCGGTATTGCAGATTCAAAATTAAATTACAAAATGTTACATAATTTTTTTTTTCCTAAAATCTGAACGTTTCGGGTAAAAAGTCAACACGGATTCATAAACTATACGTGTAGGGCTATGTTATTTGATACAATTTAAAACCCATTATTACTATGAACAATTTTGAGGTGACGTCATTACATGTGGTGGGGATGATTAGACAAAGTTTGGTTAGTGTTTTACCATCTACATGATATTCCTGATACAGATACCTATAAAATTTGACAAAATCGGGTAATTTCGGAGAGTATCTGTCCAACAAAAATTGACATAGACGGTGGACAGACAAACAGACAGACGGAAACGGGATACCCATTTTTGCCTACTGTAGGGGTCATGATCCATCGAAAAAATATGAAAGCAGCTAGTCGCCCAATGGACTCCATTACAATACTTAGCTTACACTCAGGAAATAAAAATTAGAAATCTTTTAGTGACACTTTTTATAACGAACAGAGTAAGTACGTAAATGTTAAGATGAGTAAAAAAAAAACGTAGGCACAAAGTAAATGACAAAAGCAAATAATAATTCTTACGTAATAGAGGTCAATTGACAAACTATTAGTAAGATGCTTTGACTCCAGTTTAATAAATGATGGGCGGCGTATTCCTTTAATAAATGTTTTATTACACTAAATAGCATAATATTTACAACTGGTAAGCCAACTTATAACTATATTTGTTGGTATACGTAAAGGAACAATAAATTAAAGTGTACTTGAGATATTACAAAAATATGAGTTATGTACGTTCTACAACGTCCATTAATATAAATTAATAATATAAATGTACATATTTAGCCTAATTCTAAAAGAATCAAAATCGTCAGGTAATGCTCACAACCGTTATTAAAATTCTATATAAAAATTTAATACAAAAGTTTATCATATTTAAATTCTATTAGAATTAAGCACTTCTTGTGGTATACGAATAATGAAAAAAAATGCAACAAAACGATAATTCTCTGTAAAAATTCTCGTTATTGATATTGATACAAAATTTTGGGAGCTTATATTTAGAAACAAAATAGGAAAAAGAAATGTAGGTACTTCAACACAACATTATAGAAACTGTCTTCCCAGAAGTAATACGTAAGCCTGAGATCAGGGCTACCTACTCCATGGGGAATATATCCATTTGAATATCAAACCTGCAGTCATGGGTGAAAACACCGACCGCTATATATATATACATACATATGCTTAAAAAATGATTCATTACTTCATTACACGACCGAATATGAAAACCATAAGTGAAAAAATAAATTTATATTCGTATAACAGAATCGAGGTGATTTTTTATCGAAAGTCGAATAGTAAGGTTAGCCTCAATTGTATTTAATGACGGCATTTCAACAATTGTCTCCTGTTACGTTTCAACGGATATTTCCCAGTATATTAAAAAAAAAAGGTTGTTCCGCTTAAACAATACGATGGTTTTACTGATGACGTAGGACTAATGCTATAACTAACTTTATACTGTCCCAAAATGTCACCTTGATTTAAATGTGCTCTTATATTCTATGATCGGCATTTTTTTGTCATACAAGAATGTCATTGTAGCTCGTCTTTATGCTAAAGATTGTACATCCGGTACAGGCTTAAATTAATTCAGAAGAGCATAGTTTTAGACTTTGTGAATAATTAGTTACTGTGTTCATAAATATACACAAGCTGTATCACAATTTCAAATGCAAAAATTATATGTCGGTGACTCATTTTCAGGAAACTATTGTGCTTTTAACTCTTGCAATGGCACTGATTATACTTCTAGTGTGTAAAATAGATGCTCAAGTCAATTCTTTCTGTTTCATTGCCCACAACTTTATCGATTTGCTATGAGTAAGTCGGTCCATTATTTTTATCGTTTTGTTAAAATATTTTTTATAAAACCGTTACTTTTAAACAAATTTGATTATCTACTGCAGAATAAGCATGTATGCGTACGTTCGCGTGTTTTCTGTAAATGTTGTCTGAAATCAATATTGCATGATGTGCTAATACTCCCACAAAAGTGTACCAATACTTTTAGTCTGATTGACAAATAGTTCAATATTGTTTGTAGCACTGTACGTTTATCTGGTGCTGAACTATGTTTTGTGAAAAATTAAAGCAACTAATTATCATTAATTTATTAAAAAATGACGCGTTATGCTAGAGACAAAATAATATGTGGAAGATCAGGTTGAATTTTCAAATTTAACCTATACAAAGTACTGCTAGAAAGTGAACCGTAACGAATCTAAGGAAGCAATGGCACACAGAACAAATAAAAATACAGTTTCACAAAAGCTCAGTAGATATCACTGGTTATTATTAGTATAAAAATTAATTTTTTACGTTAATTTAATTTTTATGTACTTAGATATGAATACGACAATACAAAGACATACACAGTTACAAGTAAAATGTTATTTGTATAAAAGCACAATGTATAAATATGAATACATTTACCGCATATGAATATTAAACAAATATAGCTGATCTTACTTCATATCTTTCAGGTGAAATAACTAGGCAACCGTTATTTACGACAAAACAAAATCTACAAACAAAATATCGTTACCTAATTTACTTCTTTTGATCTGTAATTTTGCAATTATACGTATGTATAAACAATGTTAAGAAAGATATGCAAGACCAGCCTGTATAAAAACGTCATGACAATGAACAAATTTAATGTATGTATGTACATACAAATATGTTAAATTTTATTATTTTGTTCCGTAACAAACTTTTCCAACCTCATTGGAAAATTATTAAAACTTTTATCACTGAAATATTTACAGTCTGCTAAGTCTGATGACATGTGTAGTTAAATTAACTTTTCCGAAACTAACCTAAAATTTCACACAATACTATCAATATCCTTTCGTTTTAGTCCAAGATATCGTATTACTCTAATATCTTTGGTTTTAGTCAACACCATACTGGATATTATTTAGTTTCAGTGTTAAAAAAAAACATAGCGTAACCAATGTCTCCAATGAGATAAAAAAAATTGATAAGTGTGTGTATATTGTGTACAATAAAAATACATAATAAATGTCACACAGCTTATAACAGACTTTCTTACATGTCCTAGCAACAAAGCTAGTACGTTTATTAACATCGTTTTAATGCAATTACTTTACATTATATTAGAAAATTAAATATCAGTCTGTGATTATTACACTTTTTTGTCACAAAAATGTGCTCGAAGCTATTACATGTAAGTATTATCAAACTATCATAGGCACTGATACATTTTCACAACATAGAAGATTTATATATATAAAAAAAAACACCTCAAAGAAATTATTGCATCAAATAAGCGAGCATTAAGATGTTTTGAGCTGATATGACCGTAATATCTTTCGCCAATACTATTAGGCACAATAAAAATGACTACAACCTCATGAAGTAACTTTATTTTGTAGTTACAAGGTGTTTATCTACCTTGTACGTGGAACTAACTTATTTTTCACAACTCCGAGTGTAAAATGCATGAATAAATATACTTAAGCATTATGTGTAGCATAGAACTACAGAAACTAAACGCAGCAACATATTTCTATTTTCGATTCCAATATATTTATCTCTACTGTTTGGTTGTCATGATTCTATAAGATGAAAACAAAAGTAAATAATCAGAAGTTATGAAATGTGTTACGATTTTTTATACTTTAATTTTTTTCACCGGATGTTTCTATTTTTATGAAAAATAATCGACATATTAACAAGCTGTATAAATTACGGTTTACACTGACGATATAAAAAAATGTTTTTTACGGATTTTTCATTCTATAAAAATATGTTGCGAAATTTTTAGCAACGCTGTCAACCGTTTCTATGATTCTACTGTATAGACTGGAAGCCATTTTATTTTTGTAATTTTGTAATGTTAACGCGTTGATTTAAATAATTTTTCGAACTTTGATATGATGCACAGTGTCTACAAAGAAGGTAACTTATTGGATTAACTGCAAAAACATTTAGCAACAAAATCTCTAAAAGATGACTAGAAAAAAAAACTTGAGTTGAATAACCATAAAAACTAGGAACATAACATACGCTAAATCGCTTAAATAAAAAACATTTTAAAACTTAACATTTCTAACATTAAATCACATATGGGCAATACACCCTTGAACACAAGCATTCGAGAAAACTGGAATTATAAACTATTCATCATGTGTCCCCGTAATGTTTTCTTCTATTGTATTTGTAAAAGCGAAATCTAGTAAAAAACTATACATTCCTAGGCTGCACTACTGTATTATTGTTCAAACGCAAAGGCGTTTCATTATTAGAATTTTCGTCTGTGGGCATTTGTTCACTTTGTATGTTGCCCTCAAATCCAGGATTCAATATAATATTCGGAACTAGTTCTATAATCTCTTGTTCTTCTGGAACTATGAATCAATTACTATACTTCTACTTAAAATAACTGCAAAATGTAAAATAAATGTTAAAATTAACTAACTTACCACTAGGAAGGCGACATTCTTGGTATAATAAGAAACATGTTCCCAATCCCAGTAAAATAAGAGTTCCCATAACAATCCCAACGGCCACGGCCCATACTCTCGTGTCGAATTTGTCTGCTCCAGCTAACATGCGTCGAGCCAATTCTGGATTAAAAAACATCTTTTGCTACAAGTTTTGATTACAATTGACCACTTTGATAAAGAAGCAATGGATTATAATTATCAGCAAAAATCACAAGCGATGGCCATTATAGCAAAAGTGGTCCATTATACTAGATTCATAAGTAAACTAAATATAGCAATACTAGCGGATAAAAATGAAAATTTTAGCTCCTACCTTCTTCTTTATATTCATGTGAAGTAGTTCCAATCACTTCAGTTATTTCCCCCCTACCCAGTTTATTGGTAGCCCAAATTCTAAATTCATAGCTAGTATTCGGTTGTAATTTATAAACATCAATCTGTCGCTGAAACGAAAGAGTGAAAATTTTTAAATAACAGTTAAAGTAGTAGGTTTGTGATGCTAATACTATATGTTCTAGTATAGGCAACAAAATCAAAAACATTATTTAATAGTAATGCACAGAAATTATATAAAAGACACAGAAGATTACATAGAAAATAGATATATTTCCTTCATGACCTTCCTGTATGAAGAATTTCAGTAGCAGAACGTTTTTCATTATGAAACAATTCTTCACTAATAATGTTCCGCCGAAAATGTCGTTTGGTTTTAGTTTTATGCTAAAAAAATGTATAGCCTGTATGTGTTTATATTTCGGAAGAATGTCGCGTAGAAATATGTTTGAACTGGATGAGTTTGCCGTTTCAAAACAAAGAACTAACACTATTAATTATGCCACAGTTGAAGAAAATGTTCTGAATATTATTATTATTATTATAATTCTTACTAAATTGTAGCGTGGCATGCATCACCAAGGCTGCTGTCGGAAAGTCACCGCCTTTACGGTGACGAATGAATAATAATTTTAAGTCTTTATCTTGTTTATTAAAAAAAAATAATTAAGTTTTCTTTTCATAACTTAACTCTGCTCTCTCTCTCTCGCCTTTTCGAGAACACGAAGTGACTCGTTGTCAGTCTGACCAATGGAACATTTATTATGACGTCATACACCTAGATAATATATAATAGATAAAAGAAAAAACAAACGGCCAAGCTTGGCATCGAACGAGGAATCGCCGGTTCGCGTTTCGACCTGTAACCCACTAAGCCACAATCTGGATATCCTCTGGATCTGGATTTTGATCATTTAAAATTTAAATAATATTTAAATATAATTTTTTGAAATGACGTCATCAAATCGTTGGTGGGGACGATTAGCCAAATTTTAGTCCGATGGACTTTGCTTCGCTCGAGTCAAAATTAAAAAAAAAAGGTACATGAGGCGAAATCCAACGTATCTGTCCGCATTTATTTTTTATATAAACTCTCGAGGTCGGCGCTTCTACTCCTTATGATACGTATGTACACCGACACGTATAAAAGGTTGTTGTAGTTTGAAAATTTTGATGCCTCAGGTAACAACTCAATGGGGATTTAAAATTTTTGGCATTTTATATGTTATTGTATAAAATGTAAATGACATTAAAAAAAAAATACTTCCATTGAAGCTCGAGTGATCCTTCTTTTGAATGCTTATTCATTTTACACATGATATCAGTGTTTAAAAAAGTCATTGATGCAAACACAAAGGAATAAGCGTATTTCGTATTTATGGAAAATGTTGAATATGTAACCTTAATAAATATTTGATATTGTTACGAAATAAACCCATACGCCGGCCCCGGTACGATGCCTATGGGTTTTCTCAAGGGCTTTCTAGTATGCACGGCAACGATGGGTGACTCATCGTCGATGACGGCGACCGGACGGCGTTCGCTAAAGAAAAGCTTGGAAACGGAAGTCGCAATCGGTATTACAGAAAAAAATTATTCAGTCAACGAATCAACTCCAGTGAATGTTGAAAGAATCTAGTCAAGTTGCGCCGGAATTACTTTGTACATAATCGCTGTGTAATCAGTCGTGGAAGTTTGAGTCAGTAAGAAATAAATTGTTGAGTTTTACCCACGTCGATTTTAAATACCCGTCCAACGTAACAATATGGAACTCTTGGACGTTTCGACAGAAGTAAAACCTTATTTCAACTAAATGTTCGAGAAAGTCAATTTGAACATATTATGGTCGTCTAACTAATATATATACCAATTTATTAACAGCTAAAAATAATATTTATTTTTTTCTCTTGAACAGACTTTTGGCATCATGTGTTGAATGATTAAGCGCTCAAAAAGGGGGTCACTCAATCTTCCAAGCCATTTAAAATTTTGTACGTACATGTCAGTCATGAAATAAATCTCTAATGTCTTGATCACGTTTTTATTCTTCTTTGTTCCTTATAATATTGTTAATCCCACTGCTTCAAAAGCGTAGTAGTGAAGCTCCAGGGTTAAACACCGGAATGATCATGTTTATTCACAGTGTTAAATACATATTAATAAAAATTAAATGTTCATTAACGTTTGAAAACGATTTCATTTAAAACAATTTTTGGGAGTAATGAATTATTATAGGTACGGCTACGTCGACGCAAATCACGTATTAGTTGCGGGATGCAATATTGTAGCCTGTATCGAATTAATATTTTAAAATCTTTTTCTGAATTTAAATCGTACCACTGCTTGCAATATTTGTTTTAGATTCTTTTACAAATTTAGGGTATCGAATGGTGTGCTATTTAATTATTAAACAATATCTTAAAATTATTTTTAGACTGGGGGCAAGTGGATTTGGAATTTTGATCATCTTGTTGTCGAATCGGACTGTAAAATTCTCTTGGATGAAAAATTATATTTCTTCATTTTCTCTTGTAGATTTCTTCAACTTCCTATAACGCCATAATTTATATGTTTTTATAAATGTTCATTTAGCTTCATTTAATGAATTAGTTAATTCGTTAACTAACTCTTCCTTTCTTACTATTTTCACTTTAATATTATCTTCTTAGTTCATTTTAAATTGTGCAGTTTGTGAAGCTTTGTTTTGCAGTCTTGGCTAGTTTATATAGCGTTTGTTCATTGCAAGACAACTATTTAAATCTTGAAACGTCTGTTTTCAGAATTCTTGGTGAGCAAATTTGGTCGTTTCAGGGTAACAGAAAGACCATAATTAAATTGTGGAGACTGATATTTTATTTTCTACGAAAATAATAACAATTACAACAAGATTACTGTACAACTAATAAAAAGTGTGTTCATATTTAAATTGAACGTGTCATGTAAATTAAAATATTATACGATTCTCCTTTTTAAAACAAGAGTTCTATAAACAAGTATTGTGATCTGTTGTTCAGCATATTTTAAATTCCACTCAATAGTTTTCTTTTTTATTGTCATGTTAACAATAGATAGTTTAGCAAAATTATTTTCTAATATTGTTTTAATGAAAACTAATAACAATTTTTAATAAAGTTTTAATTTTAGTTACAAAGGGAAATTTTTTTACTAATCTTTATGGCTAGTTTATACAATATTTTAACTGAGATTAAGTTAATCACGCATTTAAAGAGGCGTTTATCGATGTGTGATTGGCGTAGAGTCGGTCACGTGGTACTTTAATAGAACTTTTAACTTTTATAAATCGAGTATTTCAATGTGTTAAAAACGATTTCGTTGTTTTATTTAAAAACTGGATTTTAATTAAAAATTGCAAGAGGCAAAAAATGAGCTAAAAATATAATTAATCTGAGTTTAGTGTTGAAAATGGTAGCAAAACTAAAAAAATTGAATTATTTAATTTCTAAGAAGTTCAAGGCCTTGTGAGCCCCCTTTAATGATTATGACAATTTTCGAAATAAACTTTACCAGGAGTTAGTTATCCATATTACATGTTGGTACTGTGACCAGAACTGTTGCTATAAAAAAATCTAATCATCACTTTTTGGGCATGATAACTCTTTTATTACGCCATATGTTTTCTTTGACATTTTGGGACTGGCAAAATTTCAAAATTAATTTTTTTAAATTTATCAAAATATTTTTATATATGCACTCTTTAAACAACATACAATTAAAACTCAATTCTAATAAGTGATTTCTTTACAAGAACGTCAACATTTTATGGATAAAAATTGACAAATACATTAAAATTTTATTACTTCCAAGTATTAAACAAAAATGTGTGCAGTCACTAGCATATTGATAATCATTACTTTTTTCAAATGTATTTTAAATGATACTTACAGAATTTGGTGTGATATGATTTGGGGATATAGGTAACCATTCACCGTTTGAACCGGCTAACCGATATTGAGCAGTAAAATTTATTATTGGGTATCCACCTGTGCCATTCACCTCCCACAATATTAAAGCAATAATAGAACTTGGTCGTACAGAAACATTCTCTAGTGCTGGAGGAGGTGCTGAAATTGTTTAAGTGATAATCTTTGGTTTTAGAGTAGACGGAGGGTTGTACACTCACTTCTCACAACAATTTTCATTCGAGATTTTTCATCATCCACACTATTAGCTTTCAAACAAGAGTAGATTCCTGCATCACTTCCCTCAATTGTAGGTATAAATAAAGAGCCATTTTCTAGTATTTTCATTCGAGTTTGCTGATGGTCGTTTCTTTCTTCTTTAATCCACATGACATCTTTAGTATTATGTACTGGACATGGCAGTGTAAAGTTACGTCCTACATCCACGCCAAATTCTTTAATTTTTGCACCTACAAAGATATGACTTCAACATGCTTTTCATCATATACAAACCGGTAACAAACCTTTTACAATTACAAAACAAAAAACTACACACAGAATTGATACCTTTTTAATGCACATACTTCCATATTTTTACGGAAGATTGTTATAAAAAATATTTTTATTATTCTTATTCACAAACATATCACTTTCTTCAGTTATTTCACGTGTTTACAAAAATTTACATATTTTAATATTACCTAAGTGATTCTGATTACCATCTCAAATATGATTGCAACAACACAGTGATAAAAATAATCAAATACAACACCCAAGTGTAAATTATTGATCGCCAATGCTGTGACACGAAAAACCCTAAATACCATTCAAAAATACGCTATGGAAAAAGTTATCTCCTTTGTAGTGTATTGGCAACACTGTTACCGGCGCATTCCTTCTGTCATCTGTCAGTTTCTGTCATCATGAATTTTTTGACGTTATCAAAACTCAAAACATGCATAAAATGTCAACACAGCAGCTAAGTGTTGAGTGCCAGCACTACCTATGAGCGCTACCAACTGCAAGTGCTAGAAGTAGACGGCAAGTACGCGTTTAAATGTGATTACAAGGAACGTCGTGTGCTGTTGATGTGATGTAAATTGATGTAAATGTAACAGAACGTGATCTTGAAACTGTCAAATGAGTTAAAGTTCAACTTCAAAGACCCTAACGATAAAATAAAATTTGGCTTCAAAATGAATTAAGTAAGTAGAATGAGTAACTCAGAGCGATAACAAGTTAGTTAAACTGATTATTGCCACAAATTTACACATTTTATAGATTTGTTAATATATAGAATCAGACCAAAACAACAGTTTTGATAGGCCAAAATCAAATCCAAGTATAGCCCATTTAAAACATAATACCTACCTACATTTTTGTCTCAATTAAACACAATAATTAATTTTATTTAACCATAATAATAAACGGATTAAAAGATATCGAATGTACGTACAGTCGCGGCCAGAAAATCTTGGACGTCATTTTCCTGTCATTTTGAAAATTTTGATGTAGTCCATACTTTATTGTCACCTTGATATTTGAAGTTTAAAAGATTTGTCACGTCGCATCCAGTGTTAACATGCCTGCAGCGTCAAAAATGACAAAACCAAAAAATAAGGTTCCAATACTTCTAAAGGTGTTTCACATTTACTAACAGAGGAATGACACTGACGTCCAAAATTTTCTAGCAGCGTTTGTATGTTCTATACCGGACAAAAATTTTAAACGGCTTCAGATTATATTGACATTGCCTTAACGAACTAACCTTATTTCTTACTTTTGATTTGTTTTGCATAACTACTACAAATTCATAGTGTCAAAATTTCAAATTTATCTTCAAACGTCAGTCAGGATGACAATAAGGAGTGACTTACAATGATGGTTTTTAAAATGACTAAAGCTTGTCTTTGAATTTTTTTTGTCATGTATACTACTTGTATCGTAAATTATTAGTATTTAATTATAATTTGAGTTGGACAAGAAAAGTATAGCGGGGTATTTTAAAATTCTTTACTGATTTTAAATAACTGTAAAATGAATGTAAATTTTATTTGTATTATTTGTCAGAGGTGATTTAAATCTGTCGTCGGAGAAGACTACAGCGAATAGTCAACAATTGTGAAAAATTAATATTGAATAGTCTAACTTAAGGAACACCGCTGTTTTCATGCTGTTACCAAGATTTAAATGTTACTTGATTTTTAATTCAATGGATTTCAGATTTTACCCAGATAAGACCGAAAATATTTTTTTGATAAAAATAGCAAAACCAAATCAAATTACGATCTCTCTGAATGAGGAAAAATAAAGCTTCACATTATAATGTACGTTCAAATTCACGTCAAATGTGTCACTTGTCATTATATTTTGCTGATTTTGACTCCATCGCGAGTCAATAATTTCTGGTTTATATCAGAAGTCATCATCTCTTTCAATCAAAAAATATTCTAAATCTACGTCAGTCTAGATAATAAAATAACACCATTTTCTTTTAGTTATATGCAGTTGACCCTGCACCTGATACATATAGTTGTGGTTGGGGTTCAAAATAATTGTATTATAGTTTCCCCAGTTCTAATTCGGTTTTATGATAATATCCCTTTGTGTAAAAGTTAGGTTCCTTGACAATAGCTTACTATATACTGCCGGTGATGGGACAGTCATAAATAAGGATTTAACCATAACGTTACCATTATACTGTATAATGGTTAAATCCTTATTTACGACTGTCCCATCACCGGCAGTAGTAATCTATTGTTAAGGCAGTTAACTTTTACACATAATAAAACCGAATTAAAACTATATCTGCATTTATTGTACAATAATTATTGAGTTTATTCTGAATAGCTTCTTTAATATTTTTATCGCAAGCCGCATATGAACATTTAATCTCTGCGATTGGATCAGAATTTATTAACCAATCTGGAGAAGCTCCTAGAAATTTCTGTTTTATGGAAAGGACTGGGCTCATTTTTTCGAAATTTGATAGCACTTATAACAATTGTTCTAAATTTTAGAATACTATTTTTAAGAACATTTTTAAGAGTGATATCTGCTTCCGTTGTTTTAACTATTTCCCTAATTTTAGAACAATAATTACGAAGCTGGTGATTTCTACATCGATTTTTTCTATAAAATAATGTGCATCATATGGTTTTGCAGCCCGAACTTTTTTTTAATACTATCATGTCGCCTACAATTCTCCTACAACGTAAATTGTAAAGTTCCTCAGACTTACACAATATTTTCTAGAATTTTTCTTAACATTTTATCTGAAAATCCAAAGGATTGATGACATTGGTAACTAACCACTCCTAATCCAATGTCTTCAGGGAATGCCTAATATTCTATAATGACTTCTGCGAAAACTTATTGTTATTGTTACAATATTTCGTAAGGGTGTATTTGTCTAATTGATAATACTAACTAGTCACGAATTTCACTAACTACGTAAAATTTTTTGTGATAATGTCAAAATTTCGTATTGAACAACGTTGGGTTTATTTAATAAGCAATGCAATGTAATAAATTATTGTACGATAATAAATAAAATCTGTCAAAAAAAAGTAACAAACCCTCTCATTGGGCCTAAAGTAGTGACAATAATAATAATTAGTGTAATTTTTAAAATCATTGTTTTTCTACAGTCACATATTTTTAATATGTTGGTGTTGAATGATGCATGCAATTTAATAGGTGTGGTATCCTCCCTTGTTCGCGGCCCCACGTGAGGGCGACAGATTGTGGTAGCTCAGCGGTTTATTAATAATAAGAACAATACAAATCAAAAGTAGGGTATAGGTTCTCGAAGTGGTGGCAATTCTCGTCGGGGATGGTGGCGGCTCCTGGGACTCAGAGCGTCGTAGGGGATGACGGCAGCGATGTATGTAGCACAGGGCACCTGGACAGTGCGACCCTGGAGATGACGACGTCGGCGATGCGGCACAGGGGACCTAGAGAGTGCGACCCTGGAGATGACGTCGTTGGCGATGCGGCACAGGGGACCTGGACAGTGCGACCCTGGAGATGACGACGTCGGTGATACGGCACAGGGGACCTAGAGAGTGCGACCCTGGAGATGACGACGTCGGCGATGCGGCACAGGGGACCTAGACAGTGCGACCCTGGAGATGACGACGTCGGCGATGCGGCACAGGGGACCTAGAGAGTGCGACCCTGGAGATGACGTCGTTGAAGCGGCGCAGGGGACCGTAAAACAGTGCAGCCCTGGTGAAGATCTCGAAGCGGCGCAGGGGACCGTAAAACAGTGCAGCCCTGGTGAAGATCTCGAAGCAGCGCAGGGGACCGTAAAACAGTGCACCCTGGTGATAATATCTCGAAGCAGCGCAGGGGACCGTAACACAGTGCAGCCCTGGTGATGATCTCGAAGTAGCGCAGGGGACCGTAACACAGTGCAGCCCTGGAAACGACCAGAAGGGGACCGAGACAGTGCAACCCTTAAGGTGGAGATGGTGGAGTTCCATCTGCCTGAAAAGCGGCCGAGTTGCCCTTTTATAGGCAGGGTTGAGATGCGTGGGAGTACCTGCACAATGAAGTAACTTCAGGTGGGGTGCGTTCCAGTGGGGGTGAGCTTGGTGGGGTTGATATCGGCGCTGCCGAGGACAGCGCCCTCGAGAGGGTACTAGCGGAGCGCTTTGAAAGCTCCGCTACATAGGTAGATTACGTATTTCCAAACAGTGTAATGTGAGAAAGTATAATAGCGAACTAAGTTTAGATGCCGGAAGAATGTATAATAAAAAAGAGATAAATTTGAAATAAACAAGTGCCAAACGTGATAAAGAAAGTTAAACCGCAAAGTTATCAAGTTAAAAATTGTGTTTAAATTCAGCGAGGAAGAGGCGAATGCAAAAGTCTGTACCGACCACCAGCTGTTGCTATTGTAAAGGGATAAATATAATTTCCTGTTGAGTTCTCGGTCCTAACCAAAAATACACGGCAGGGTACGTTCCATAGGTACTTAGGTAGTTAGGTATAGTTAGGTACTACAAGTAACATAGAAATTTCCGTGAGGTGTGATGGAGCCTTAAATGTAGTGGCTAAAGCTTCAAAATTTAATTGAAAGTTGAGTGAAACAAAGAACTACTAGTATTTTACGACAGTTTGAATATATGCAAAACTAGCTGCTTTTGAAGCAGATCTTATTGATTTTAAAATAAATTCCAAGTGGTTCATTTTATTCAACTTTTTTACTTGCCGATCGTAAGGAATCAGTCGGCCGACTCTCTACTTTTACATTTTTTTCGACCGTTCATGACCCCTAGAGGACAAAAAAAATAGATCTCCAGTTTCCGTCTGTCTGCCGTCTCCGAAAGTACTGGTCCGATTGTTGTCAAATTTTGTATTTATATTAGGAATATCATGTAGATGGTAAAACGCTAAACAAAATTTGTCTAATCATCCCCACCACTAATGTGATGACGTCACTTCAAAATTGTACATAGTAAATGAGTTTTAAATTATATAAACTAACATAGTCCGACACATGTAGTTTATCACTCCGTATTGAGTTTTTGCCCGAAATGTCCGGATTTTTAGAAAAAAAAAATTCAAAATTATAAAACAACATTTTGCAATTTAATTTTGAATCTGCAAAGCCAAAATGCTTTAAAATCTTGCAGCTATGATAAGCATAATCAATTTTTATTCAAAATATATTTACTTATCCCCTCTAAAAAATTGATGACGTCAGCTCAAAAATTTTTCTGAATAAATCCTATCTAAAATGTCCACGAGTCTATACTCGTGATTTACCATTCTGTTCATATTTTTTGGATTTGCGTATACAGGATGACTAAAAAAATTAATGAATGCGTAAATTTATTTTATTGATTTAACCAGGAACTACAAAACTGAATGCTTTGAAATCTTGGAGATCTTTTAAAGTTATCATAGGCATGATAAATTTTTGATCAAAATGTATTTGCTCATCTCCCTAAAAATGTACTTATGATTTATCATTCTATTCCCATTTGTCATCCTTCAAAATCTCAATTATCCGCAGAGAGGGTACGACCAGTCATTGCTACTTTCTAAATTCAAATTTAAGTCTTTAAAAACACGGCGTGTGATTCTATCAAATTTTTGGTTAATTTAGTTAAGGGTCAAATTGACTGCCAATATCTTTTGCAAAAACTTAATTTTCGCGTCAGTCGTTTACATTTTATTGTAGTACTAGTAGAACCAAACCATATTTTGCGAAAGTCACCTGTTTCTAATATGTAAAATTTATTTAATATAATTTCTTGTTGTGATATTAATTTTGATTCATGTCAGCATGTTTGTAATTGTGTTATTCTTAATTTTGGTATTTAGGATTGGTAATATGTTATAATTTGTTCATATAAAAAAAAATGTATTTGCTCATTCCCTCTAAAAAATTGATGACGCCACCCCAAAATTTTGCTGAAAAAATCTTAAATGTGCAAAGTATGATGAGTTTATACTTGTGATTTATCAGTGCATTAATATTTTTTAGATTTGCTTATACGGGGTGTCTAAAAAAAATAACTGAATCAATTTATTTTAAGAATGTGAAACCTTCTAGGGGGTCCCGACTGTTTTGTTTTAAGACTGTGAAACCTTCTCGATGGTCCCAACTGTCCTTATTTTAAGAAGGCGAAGCCTTTTCGAGGGCCCCAAGTGTCTTTTTTTTCAGAATATTAAATCTCCTCGCGACTTACAACTTTCTTTTTTTCTATTACACTGTGACCAACACTTTCTATATGGTTTTTACTCCAAAGAGGTTATCACGAAAAAGAAGTATTTGTTAGACTGTACTTCAGGAGCGAGGGAAGTTCTGTCGAAATAACTTTCTACCAATTTTTTATGTTTATAATTTGTATTTTATTTATCGACTGAAAATGTAATCAATATCTAAGTATGTATATTACTGTAATCGTAATTTAACGATGTATCAAAATTCGTAAAAAAATGTATGTTGCCATTTAAAAAATATAGGTTGCCATATATAATAATATTAATAATAATACTAATACGGTCTTTATTGAAGAAAGGCGAAGTCTAGCCGAGGCTATTCAATTTAACCTTAAACAAACCTTTACTGTGTATAATTTTGAGGTGACGTCATCACATTGTTGGTGGGGATGATCAGACACATTTTGTAGCGTTTTACTATCTGCACGACATTCCTGAAATACAAATCGAACAATCAGTCCAATACTTTCGGAGATTTTCTGTAATAAAATCGACACAAACGAGAGGTGACACACAGATAGACTTACTGAAACAGCAGACCAATGCTTGAAACTCTAGGGGTTACGAAACCTCGAAAAAACATTATAGTGGCCGTTCGCCCAATGCATCTTATTACAATACTTCCCTAGCTTACACCCGAGAAGTAAAAAATTAAAAGAAAATTAGCGTTTTATTTTATTAGAAATGTTTTATTCCAGTTAGTGTTCAATTTATTTTGAACTGCCTTCAAAAGGCGTAATATGCAATATATTTTCGTTGTTTGAAAAGAAACTTAAAAAAATAAGAATGATCTAAATCGGGCCAACCCTGATAAAAAGACAAGGGACTGGCAAAATTCTACAATGTATAAACAAAAGTTGACAGTGTTCATTGTATGAAGCATTACTTAATACATATAGGTATTAATCCGACAACTTTCTTTTGTTTAAACGCCATTCGGGTGAATTGAGTTTCCCCATAATTGGATCCCATAGACGATATAATATGTGAATAAAAGTTGAGATAATAGGTCGTTATTAATCCAACCGTTGAATGAGACAACTTTGTTATGTTTTGATTATTTTTAAAGGATTTTTATTATCTGCTTATATTTATCCAAAATATTTATTCTTAATATTATGACGGTGTAAGACTAGTAAAAAAACGACGTATAATGTTAGTCTATTTTTGTCAAACCGTTAAATATAAAATAAAATCAGTTTATGTCGGCATGTTTATACCTACTATTGCGAATAAATTCGTTTGATGCTATAGACTAATAGTAGCACTTTTATTAACATTGAATTTAAAATAATATTTAGGTATAATTCCGTTATTGGAAAAAATAAAGGACCTCTCGAAGCCGATGCGCAGTAGGAAACCTTTCGTAACCTTTGACATTTCACTAGCTCGAGCCGGGCGAGGATATTATTCTTCCTATTTCCTCTCGCTGTCGTTGGGATCTCTAGTTTTTGAATATCTGTATCCACATAATATTGGATATTTGCAGCAGAAATTTACAAAGGGTACAGCTACGATGTAAGGAATGAATTATACAACGCACAAAATAACCCTGACGTGTTACTTGTTTGTCTAAATATATTAGCTGCTAATTGTTTGTTAATCAGGTTTACTACCTCAATATCTATTATTATTTTAAAGCTTAAAAAATTTAGCAAGTGTTATTAATAACTTCAAATACGTCTCGTAGTTGTGTTTTTATTTAGAACATATTAATAAAAACATCTAACCAATATTAAAAATAACTATGTAATCCAAATCATTCAACACATGCCTCATTTCTTTTCATTTCAATCAAAATGTAACATTTTTATACTTTATGAATTTTTAAATTTTTTAAACGAGTAATGGATTCCACTTTAAAATTGTAATATATAGGTATCTGTCTAAAAAAAAGATTTTAGAATTTAGAATCTTAAAAATAATGGTAGGGCACCATAAACTTCCGGTTTGACCGCAAATGGTGCTAATTTTTGTTTTTTATTTAAATGCAACGTCTTTTTTTATAACTTTCTTCGAAAAAATATTGTTTGCTCTACATCTGTCACAAAATTGACAGTAGGTTGATCGTTGAACGATATTCGTGTAAGGGTAGCATTAGTTTTAATTATGCTATATTTTTTAAGTGAGCGGACAAGTTAACATAAAAATGTGTATTATTAGCTGCAACCATTATGAAATAACGTATAATTGAAAGTAAATACATTTATTTTACATATGCATAAGTATTACGCAGAGTGGTAAATTTCGATCGTTCTCATGCTAAAATACCTAGTAATAATATTCTATTTAATATATATGTATATACAGTGCAACACTAAAATTATAATAATATTAATTATTGTTATTATGCAACTGTGTTCACAAAATTTCGGGGAAAATTAGATGATCCGTTTTTCAGACAATCGAGAAAATAAGTCTGTATAAGCATTCCCAGCACCCACGAGCATCTTTTTCAGTAAATACATTTTTGTAGATAATGTCATCAACTCTCTGGAGGAAAACTCAGTTTTGTGATCTCTGAAATAAACTGTAAAATTTGATGATTTAAACCTATCTGTTACACCAAAAGTAAAAAAAGTTTCGCTTTAACCAAGTCACGGATATGAAGATGTGAATATCTTATACCGCGTGATCAGAAATAACTGAGTCTGTTGGCAATTTTGGACGGTTGTCAGTGTCAAGAATGATAGATTGTTGACATTTTTAATTTGCAAAATGTATCCAAAACAACATAAATTTATCACATGTCACGATTGACGTACCTGTCACACTTGCCAACATAAACGCAAGAAAAATTCACCTTTTTGTTTAAAAAGTACTGCCAACAAACTTAGTCATTTCTGAACACGCGGTGCATATACAATATAGCCTGGTCTCGTAGTGGTTTTATGACACCAAACGGTTTTTTATTTTTATTGGTGCTACAATCGTAATTTGCCCCATATCGGAACCTTATCATTGTAAATCTGTACTAGAGAAAATTTGGTTAGGGTTTTATTATATGCACAATCATATTGCAATATGTATATCTATAATTTCAAACTATGGTGGTTTTTGGAGTTTAATAAAGAATTAAGGAAAACATGCAGTTAACGGTTTAAGAAAATGACCCGGTTACAGAGCTCCTCAAAGAAGTAGTAAGAAAAAATACATTTCTATTTGAAAAGCTGCTTTTATTTCTGTTGAAATTGAAAATGTTGGGATGGAACATAACAAGGTTTTACATATTGTATACTTTTCATAATTTGTGTTGTGTAAAGTTCACGTCAGAACTTCTTGGACATCCCTCAGTATTAAAAACTCAATATAGTTGAAGCTTAGCTGTCACTGCCTGACGTTTTTTCTTAAAGTCATCTTGTTCGAAATGTCATATCTAAGCTGTAAAGTCAGAATAATATCGTTGGTAGAAGGTGCTATGTCCTACCGGCAAATTGCAGCGGTTTTAAGGTGTATTCTTAATAATATTGATAAGTTGTCACATTTTGTGAGGGATTGCCAGAGTGTCAAATCAAAACGAAAAATAAGGTTAGTAAGTACTAAAGGTCGGTTTACAGTTTGTGACAACTTGTTGACATTGATGTCTAGGAAGTTACGACGGGAACTGTACAGGTAATAATTTTGAATTAATTCTCATAAAGCATAAACCAAGAGGACTATAACCTATTATAATAAATCACTGTCATGATTGGATTGATCGTTATCGGATTCTACTGACATTACATAATATCAGTGCATCTATATTTGCATAATAATGAATGAATAAATAGGCAAGTGACTATACTACGCTAGCAATTGTAGTTACATGTGATATAGGATGCTAGCGTATAGTACGGGTGGGCGATACGATATTTCGGATATCGATAATACATATAGATATATAATCGGTATTACATTTGCACGGTAAACCACGATATATCGGAAAATATCAAAATTTGACATAACTGATAAATATATCGTTAAAATCGGAAAGTAATAAATAAATGTTATATCAATAGTTTCGTTTCATTTATAAACAGTCTATTCTAAAATAAATTATTATTAAAAGAAAATATTAAATGCTTTATGGTTTGTATGATATAAAAATTCAGTTGGTATAATTTAAAAAATAAATCTACTCACACTGCTAGAATTGTATAGTCATACTTGATCAGCCAGTTGAGAAAAATTAATATTTGTCAGTCTGGTTCAGCGAAAGAAAAATGTTTTTCTGCATATTGTTCCGTTGGAGAAATCCGTAAATCGGTTGGAAGTTATAAATTAGTACTATAAATTGTAATTACAAACACACAGCGTACTTTTCTGGCATATATGCTCAAATGAAGAAATTTTTTTGAACGATATTTCTTCAATCACGTGAATCTATTTTAATATAGTCTAAAATATTGTATTATTGACCAGTTTATTAATCCACAATACACAATAATTATTCAGTTTCTCGGCGTTTCGTGGGAAGCAATAGATTCCCCGTTTCCATCGGTCTATCGTCTGTCGGCGGTTTGATTAGATATAATCGACTAAACTGCTAGACTGATTTTAGTTGTATTCTAAACGCTTCGTGAAAGTGAACAACCGCTAATCAGAAGTTGTTTTGTTTTGATTAGAATAATTATTCGTAAAGAATTATGCGGTCGAATTTACGTAAGTGGAGACAATTATCTTTCTACGGAGTAATATCGTGTATATTAACAAACTCAAAGCCCTTTTTTGGTGTACAGAATTATTTAAAAAAAGACCAATTGAATTGGAAAACAGAAAGAGTGAAACGGAAAGTTATTATTTTATTCAATTTTTTTTTGTTTTGCCTGTAGCGTATCTGTCATCTGTTATCCGTCATTTTGTTAGACATAAAATTTCCACAACTACTGGACAGATTGTTGTGAAATTTTTGACGTAAGATGTGTAAAAGAATGTTTTTTTTTGTGTACAGATAAATGTTTAGTATGTATTCTAAATGCCGTAACAAAATTTTGCAATCTTACTTTACTGGATTACCCTGAACTTTAGTATGCACTTTAATATTATCGTAGATATGGTAAATTTCTAATCAGAATTTATTTGTTCATCTTTTCCAAAAGCTTGATGGCGTCATCTCAAAATTTTCCAAAGTCAATCTCATTTGAAATATTTAGAAAAATATGCCTTTGTATATGGGGTTTATTTATGCACTTCTATATCTTAGAATTGTTTATACAATGAATTACACAAAATTCAAAAGATTTACAATTTACCTAAAATTCTAGTAACGCAGTGATGTTGTTATTGGTATTAAACTATGCCTGTCGTAGTGGATATTGTGTCCCTATACAAAGTGTCACTAAGACAATTCCACTTGAAGCATAGCATGCGCTTTTACCTGTAGTTTAACAATCCACCTCTATCTTATATTGGTTAGGGTAACAAATATATAAATGTTCGCAGAATAAAAATTTATGGGGTATTAATGAAACTAGACTTGTTTATAATAAACTGTGTTTCAGGGACGAGTGAAGTTCTGCGTAAATCCACTTTTTGAAAGGAGTGGTAACACAAAAATAGTTAAAGATAGATTTTGATAATAACTCGCATCGTCAAAAATATCATTAAACACGCAACAAAATGATGAAAGTAAACAAAAGTGGGTGAACCATTAGTTTATTCATTGTACTTTAATTTTATTTGTAAAGGATTTTTTTATTTTGCTTAGCTCATAAGCATCGTTATTTCTGTGCTTCTAATTTTTATATAAAATCATAAGAAATGTGTGTCACATTATTAACTTATAAAAACTTGGAGTGTGTTTGCTGGAAAAATTTGAAATTGCGTCTTTGTTTATCTGACAGTTTCTATGATCAGTCGTATTTAGAATTTACGAACAATCAAAATCAAACTGAATAGTTGAAACAATTTAGTCATAAAGTGTCCACAACTTGAAAGATAACGTGCCTTTTGCATTCTACTATTAAGCATATTGTAGATTATTTCTCCGTCAACGTTTTAGTGGGCTCCAGACTCAGAGTTGGTCGATCAATAAGGTTTCGTCTCGACGCCTAGATCGGGTACACCCGCAGATTCGCACCTTACTCTAAACCTTATTGCGAAAACATCAGTTGGTGTTCGTTTTTCGTATAGGCGGTAAAATGGATTTAAAAATAAACTCGATGTGTTGTCCTACACAGTTCATAGTTAAGTGAAACATGAAACAAACTGTGCTTACGTTGTCGATAACATATAGTTATGAATGATTGTTTTATTGTGACGACTTCAAATACATCACACGCAGTAAGATGTTTGTTTTTTAAATAATAATAGAGTTTCACTGGATTTCAATTCGATGACTGGAAGATCTGGTCTATGACTGCTGACCAATATTCATCTAAATTTTATTCAGGTGCACATCTATCTTCAGTTTGTGCTTTTTATGTACGTTTATAGTTGATTGTATTTCCTGTTTATCAATCCATGATGTGATACAACATACAAGCAGTTATAGCTACACAGGTATGAACAGGTAGTTAGTCAGTCATCTTTTGATAATTATTTGGGTTCTGTGCTACAGTTTGGATTTTATTAGATTTTTTTTTGTATGTAAAACTAAGTGTTACTTGTGTGTAGACTACTTCACCCAGACAGGTAATTCTAAAAACTTTCAGTTATACGAACCTGATTGTTATTCACTACGTGTTTCAAAGACTAGTAAGTTCAGTAAAAAAATTGATAAAGGAGGAAATATGGAGTGAACATACAGCATGTATACTCGTTACCTGTGCATTTGTTGTAGTCAATTTATTTTAGAATTCAACTAATGAAATTTTTTATTTCATTAAAAAGCTCTTATGATTTCAGTTTGATCGCGTGAATGTGAATATAATTAATCTAGTGCGTAGGATTTCTTTTACAATGCGTCACGCTAGATTTGTAATTGCGCTCGCTGTGAGATTAAAATTCTCTTTGCGTTTTTAAAAAAGTATAAATGTACTAATCATGCTAATAATTCCACCAAAAACTTTCTGGAATTTTGTTTCTGAAGGCAAGAAAACCGACCAGCAAACGAATTGCTTTTCTTGATAATGAAATGAAAGCTCTAGAACCCAGTGTATTGTCATTATTATCATTGTTGTTGTTGTTTAGCGTTTAGAACAACGCCAGTATAACCAATTCAAAGTTCTATTGCACAACACATTGTTGTTAAATTCTTACCAACGAAAATGTTAGGCCCGCTCAGTCAAAGAGGTAAATGTCCCACAAGAATTTTAGGGAAGACCGAGCACCGACTTTCACATACAAATCGTCCACAACCTTCAGATACTGAAATAAACATTTCTAGTCGTAAATTGGAGAACACAGTGCAATATAATGAGTGTGAGTAGTACTTGAAAAGTTATTCATGTAGGTTGAAGTGTAATAAAGTTTATGCCAGTTAATGCTAGATAGAAACAAGAAGGATAGACAATTTTCAATTCTGTACTTATTGCCTTAAAACGTGAGTATATTACTTGATCTCTAAATATAATAGATAAAGAATCGAATAGCGGAACAAAAATTAATCAAAACCGACAAGGGCAAAATTCATCCCTTGAGTCGGAGATATTATGGGCACCATCTTATAGGATAACTCGGCAATTTTATTTCCGGATTTTACCGACAGACGTAGAACTAATGTTCTTTAGTATGGGGAATTGTAACTTGGAAAAATTAAAGTGGTTTTTTGGGCCAAAAAAAAACGAAAGCGTTAAGTCAGCGGTGTGATTCGTCTTCCTCAGGACAATGCGCGACCACATAATAACACAGTAGCCAGTCTTGATTTGTTACTTTGTAATTTTCGTCTTTTTGGTTACTCAAACAAAAGTTGCATGGTATATATTCGGCGACGACAAAGAATTTTTTTTTTGACAAAATTCAAGGGACAAAAAAACTCATTGTAGAGAATATTACTAACCCACTCAACAGATGATGAAGATTTCTATGAACATTATATGAAAACTGGATTTTGTGAGATTTGTTTATTGAATGAATTGTTACAATTACCGAGTGTTTCAGACCGGTTATTAACTAGAATTTCGCTATCTGCGCTAACTGAGAACATAAAGTATTATATGTTAGATTGCTAATCTCAGCCAAAGAAATTGTGCAGAACAATATTCCACGTTCATACTACATTTCTATTCTTCTTTGTAAAAATAGAT